>NC_090450.1:443259154-448059154 GCF_031143425.1 Pleurodeles waltl | reverse complement strand
GGCAAGGGTAGGGATGGGGGGCCACTCACATTGAATATGCAGAAGGTGATGACTATTTTTCTCCCCCTGTACATTTCACATAGGTCAGCGCCCACCAGAAGTTCGATATTTGGCGTGCCATCGCCAAGGACGTCCGGACCCTGGGGGTCCACCGCAGACGGGGCACCCACTGCCGGAAGAGATGGGAGGACATCCGCCGCTGGAGCAGGAAGACGACGGAGGCTCAGCTGGGGATGCCCTCCCAATGTGGGAGGGGTGCCAGTCGGACTTTGACCCCCCTGATGTCCCGGATCCTGGCGGTGGCCTACCCCGATTTGGATGGGCGCGTGAGGACATCACAGCAGACACAAGGGGGTGAGTACACTCTCATTCTGTTGACTTTGCGCGCAGTGGAGGTGTCTGGGTGGGGGAGGAGGGCTGTGGGTATCCCTAGGCCAGGGTGATTTCTGTAGGCTAGGCCCCTCCGTAAGGCATGGCCCTGTGCCCCCGCACCCCACCTCTGTAGGGTGCCTAGTACAGCTATTCATGGCCCTGTGTCATCTATGTGTGCAGATGTCGTCCATAGGCTTGTAGGCCATGTCCCACGGATTGAATAGTCGACCCCAAGTGCGCGGCATAGTGCAGGGGGCTTCTGTGTCTGTCTTGTCCGCCAACGGTGTCGCCAATGCATGCACTGAACATGGCTTTATTTTCTCCCCCCCCCCTTTTTTGTGGTCTTCCTGTTCATGTGTGCATTAGCATCATCAGGCGGAGGAGAAGTGGCATCGGAGCACGAGGGAGCTGCATCCCACATGGCCAAGGAGGGCCATGCAACGGACTCCGAATTCACCAGTGGGAAAGAGGGCGAGGGGAGCTCCACAGTGGGGACTCGGGCAGACATCAGTGACACCGACTTGTCCTCTGAAGGGAGCTCCCTTGTGGTGGCGGCAACATCTGTGCCCCCCGCAACAACAGGTACAGCCGCCACCCACCGCACCAGCGCCGCCCTCCCAGCAGCCCCTCAGCGTTTGGCCCGTGCCCGCTCACCCAGGAAGGTGGGCATCTCCTTCGCCCCAGGCACCTCAGGCCCTGCCCCAGTCACCCCTGCTGCCCTCAGTTAGGAGGTCATTGACCTCCTGAGGACGCTCACTGTTGGGCAGTCTACCATTTTGAATGCCATCCAGGGTGTAGAAAGGGAGGTGCACCAGAGTAATGCATACCTGGAGGGCATTCATTCTAGTCAGGCTGCCCTTCAGCGATCGTTCCAGTCTCTGGCCTCAGCACTGATGGCAGCCATTGTTCCTGTCTCTAGCCTCCCCCCTCCAACTTCCTCCACCCATACCCTATCACCTGTACCTCTGCCTATCCCAGACACACCATCAGACCAGCCTGCACACACCTCAACACCCAAGGGAAGCTCAGGCAAACATAAGCACCACACATCACACAGGCATTCACCCAAGCAACATCCACATACAGACATACCAACACCCACTGCCTCCACTGTGTCCCCCTCCTCCTCGTCTCCCTCCTCCCTCCCTGTCACATCTCCACTCACACCTGCATGCACAACATCTTCAGCCACTACGTCCCTCAGCAGCACACACACCAAAACACCCTGCACACGTGCAGTCACCACCCCCACTGCCATTTACACGTCCCCTGTGTCCTCTCCCAGTGTGTCTGTGACCCCCTCTTCCAAGATACACAAACGCAGACAGCCACCCACCCAACAGCCATCCACCTCACGACAGCCTCCAGCCCAAGCACCTGCACCCAAAGACACCAGACTTACAACTCCTACAAACACAACCTCTTCCTCCACTCCCATACCCAGTACACCTACCCGTCCCACTGCTCCTAAAAAGTTTTTCCTGTCCAAACTCAACCTCTTTCCCCCAACTCCTCCACCCCGTCCATGTCATAGGACTACAGTCAGCACCTCAGCCACGACAAAACCGGCCCCTGTCATCACAGTCTGCCATGGACTGTGGAGTGCCCCACCCTCCAGGGCAGCCAGTTCGGTACGAAGCCAAGGCACGGGCAGCCCACCCCCGGAGAAACATCCAAAGATAGGCAGTGACCGGCGCGAGAGGGGGAAAACACCAGGGACTAAAACCCCTACCATGGCTCCGGCAGGAAGTGTGGAGACAGCTGGCATACCGCCCAAGGTGGGGAAGGGCCACAGGCGATCAGGGAAGACTGGGAAGGGCAGCACGCCCGACAACACCGCCATCAGCCCAGCTGGCCAGGAGGGCCCCGCCAGCCCCATCCCAGGTGGGCAGGAGGCCACCAACAGGCCCGGCACAGCTGCCCAGGAGTGCCCCGCCAGCCGTAGGACAGATGGGCAGGAGAGCCCCGCCAGCTACAGGACAGGTGGCAAATGACCTCCCCGCCATGGCCGGATCCGCTGAACTGGGACCTTCATCTCAAGCACCGCTGAACTGGGCCCTTCATCTCAAGCACCGCTGAACTGGGCACCGCCGTCTCAAGCACCGCTGCACTGGGCCCTTCATCTCAAGCACCGCTGAACTGGGCCCTTCATCTCAAGCACCACTGCACTGGGCCCTTCATCTCAAACACCGCTGAACTGGGCCCTTCATCTCAAGCACCGCTGAACTGGGCCCTTCATCTCAAGCACCGCTGAACTGGGCACCGCCGTCTCAAGCACCGCTGCACTGGGCCCTTCATCTCAAGCACTGCTGAACTGGGCACCGCCGTCTCAAGCACCGCTGCACTGGGCCCTTCATCTCAAGCACCGCTGAACTGGGCCCTTCATCTCAAGCACCGCTGAACTGGGCCCTTCCTCTCAAGCACCGCTGAACTGGGCACCGCCGTCTCAAGCACCGCTGCACTGGGCCCTTCATCTCAAGCACCGCTGAACTGGGCCCTTCATCTCAAGCACCACTGCACTGGGCCCTTCATCTCAAACACCGCTGAACTGGGCCCTTCATCTCAAGCACCGCTGCACTGGGCCCTTCATCTCAAGCACCGCTGAACTGGGCCCTTCATCTCAAGCACCGCTGAACTGGGCACCGCCGTCTCAAGCACCGCTGCACTGGGCCCTTCATCTCAAGCACCGCTGAACTGGGCACCGCCGCCTCAAGCACCGCTGCACTGGGCCCTTCATCTCAAGCACCGCTGAACTGGGCCCTTCATCTCAAGCACCGCTGAACTGGGCACCGCCGTCTCAAGCACTGCTGCACTGGACCCATCATCTCAAGCACCGCTGAACTGGGCACCGCCGTCTCAAGCACCGCTGCACTGGGCCCTTCATCTCAAGCACCGCTGAACTGGGCCCTTCATCTCAAGCACCACTGAACTGGGCACCGCCGTCTCAAGCACCGCTGCACTGGTCCCTTCATCTCAAGCACCGCTGCACTGGGCCCTTCATCTCAAGCACCGCTGAACTGGGCCCTTCATCTCAAGCACCGCTGCACTGGGCCCTTCATCTAAAGCACCGCTGAACTGGGCCCTTCATCTCAAGCACCGCTGAACTGGGCACCGCTGTCTCAAGCACCGCTGCACTGGGCCCTTCATCTCAAGCACCGCTGAACTGGGCACCGCCGTCTCAAGCACCGCTGCACTGGGCCCTTCATCTCAAGTACCGCTGGCCCATGAGCGGCAGGGGCTGGCCAGCATCTGTGTCGGGCAGGGCTGCACGAAGCACTCTGGGCACCAGGCCCCCTCCAGAACCAGTGGAGACTGTTATCCACTTGTAAGACTGTGGCTTTGCACTCCCCAGGATGTAACAGTGGGCAGCCCACCCACTGTCTGGACTTGTGAGACTGTGGCTTTGCACTCCCCAGGATGTAACAGTGGGCAGCCCACCCACTGTCTGGACTTGTGAGACTGTGGCTTTGCACTCCCCAGGATGTAACAGTGGGCAGCCCACCCACTGTCTGGACTTGTGAGACTGTGGCTTTGCACTCCCCAGGATTGAACAGTGGGCATGGAGGCCCTACGTGGATCTGGCGTCGTGCACTCATCTGGCTGAGGTGCCCCCCTTCCCTTCCCCCTGAGGTGCCTGTAGTTTTGCTATCTGATGCCCCTGCAGTGTTCTCTCCGTTGGAGTCAGGTATCCTGTGTGGGCTTTGCCCATGTGATTTGGGCCCAGTGGTCCACGAACAATGCCTGCTACAATGCTTGGACTTGTACATTTATGTATATAAGAGTTTTTGATGTGTATATATATTTTTTTGGCAGTAATAGAATATATTCAAATGTTTAGAATCATTTCCTTTTGTCTTTGCATTCTTCCGGGGGGTTTGGGGGGTGTCACTCTGATGTGTTGCTATGCATTGATGTGTGTTGTAATGGGTGAGGGTGAGGGTGGGTGTGTCGCGTATGTGTGTACCCGTGATAATTTCCCCTCCCCCTCCCCTGTGTCGTAGGTGCAGTACTCACCGTTGTCTTCTGCGCTGGCGTTCGAGCTCCTGGTAGAGGAGCAGGTACACTATCGCTGGGAGTATGTGGAGTTTGGGTTCCATGCTGTCCTGATTCCTCGTGGGCTGTATGGAGGTGAGCGTTTTCCCTTCTAAATGGCTGTTTCCGCTGTGTTTTTATCGGCGGGGCTACCGCCCCGGAAAAGGTGGCGGATTGGTAGGTTGTGATACAGTGGGCGGTACATTGTCTCCCGCCTGTCTGTTGGCTGTGACCGCCGCGCTGTTTGTTTGTACCGCCGTGGCGGGCGGTGTGTTGATATGGCGGTCGCTGTTGGCGGTTTCCGCCAGGGTCGGAATTCCATTTTTTTTCCCGCCAGCCTGTTTGCGGTTTGGCCGCCGCTTTAACACCGACCGCCAGGGTTGGAATGACCACCTTAGTCCATACCGAATCCAAAGACAGCATCAAATCTAAACATGATCTGTCCCAGTGGTCAAGAAGGTGCCTCCACCTGGTGATAAAGATCAACTGAATTTAGATTTAGTTTGTCTCTATAATGTTAGAAATGTGTTAAAATGTCTGCTAATATTACCAAATCTATGAGCCTTTTTTAAGTAAGAATTCATAGTACACCTAATCTGAATGTTGTTCCCAAGGTTTTAACAAGATTTCTGAGGAAATTTGCGAGACACCATCTTTACAGATATTTGATGTGTCCAAACATGTACTTCTTACTTCCGATGCCAGCAGCTGTTCTTCCTTTTTTTAATTTAAATGTTTTTTTTCTACTTTCCCAGTACTTTACCATATGGAGACTCCACAATCAGGATGGAGGTCTCCTTAAAGTAAAGTACAGGCAAAATGTAAAAAGTTTATTAAACTTTATAATACATTAGTGAGCATATGTTTATATAAAATATAAATGTAAATCCATTTTATATATTTATTTGAATTGCAGAACATAAAGAAAGCTACAGCACTGTTAATTAACTCAAAATATGTTTCTGAAGTTTAAATTAAATTAAAAATAAATTCCCAAGTAAACTAAAAAAAAAGAATTGTGAACTAAATTGTAATAGAAAATGAATGTTACATTAATTTATAGATGTAAAAAATATACTTCATATTTAAATAATAATTGTTTCCTTTTTAGATTTGTTTCTTAAATTAAATTGTATGTATTAATATTTGATGATAATAATGTTATCTAAAGGGTTTTATTTTAAGGCCATACCTAAGTCATTTTCAATAGGGTGGTGTTGTGTTATCAGTAGTCAGCCATGTGTGGTGCTGGGCTTACTACTGTTTCTTTTTGGCAGAAGTAACTTACACTCAGAAATTTGGCTCCTGCCCCTGTTTAAGGGTGCAGACTTGTAAGTTTACACTTTTGAGTAACTTTACACTCAGATTTTATAAATAACCCAAATTAGTAAAGTTACACAAACGTGTAAGATTAAATGTACACAAGTGTAAATTACCTTTGTGAATAGCCCTATATAAGTCTCAGGTAGCAAAAGAAAGACTCATTTACAAATGGTAAAAAATTCATATTGCTTGACAGAACCTCTCCCAAAACTCAAATATCGACAAATACTTATTGGTCCTGAGTTTCAGATAAATTGTTAGAGCCCTGGTTTTTTGGACTGGGATAGTTTCTGGGTCAAGAATCTTATGTATGTCACTGTAAGAATGTTAATGTTGGTTCCACACAGAGATTCCACAGAGAGTCAGTTGATGTGGCTGACTGGTGGGGCGGACTGAATGAGGCTGTTTACTTGGAATACCCACATCTAGGAAGAAACCAAGTCTTGGAGAGTTTTATTACAAATTTTAGGCAATGATTTTCGAGCTTGAACCTGTAAAATCGCCTTTGGTCTGATGAACATGTTTTTTGCATGTTCGGCACGTCCCACTGCTTCACAATGCATATTTCTAGGTATTTACCCCATCTACTTGTATGTCAACCCTTGACTGTGAGAAAAAAACCCTGTCTGCTCACAAATGCTCTCTGCATTTACATGCTGTTTCAAATTATTTTGAAGATTTTGTAGTGCTGCACACAGGCTTATCACTGATCAATTTGAAGTGCACTTCAACGCGGGACAAGAATCCAGCCACAGGCAAGCACATTGTTGTGAGCGCTTGCCTTCGTTCACATTAGATCATAGTACCACCACCCCTGAATGCGACTCTGTGCAAGCAAAAGACAACAGGCTAGTATGTGCCCCAGAGTGAGGCCAAGCTAGGAACGTGCCTCAGTATGTAATAAAGATAATTAGGCCCAGTGCGGCTCAGCCTAACAAAAACAGGATTGGTGCCCTGTGTGCCCAATTCAAACAATTTGGCTTAGCGCAACATAAACAGAAATATCCTTGCATCATACTGCCATCCTAGTACAACTTTGCCCATGCCCAGTGAAGCCAATACCTCCCACCTGCACTCTTCGTGTTCTTGGCACCGACCCCTCTATAGAAACAAGACTAAGGTTTGGAGAGAAAGATGAATAGGTAAAGAGAATGGACTTAAGAGTCTCATTGATTGGAAAAATATTAGAAATTGTAAAAGGGCAAAGGCTTGGAAGCAAAAGGGCCATTAATATAAAAAAAAGGACTACACTTTTACATATACAGAATAAATAAATCCACAACATCTGCTGCCATAATACCAACTCTGATGTTTTATCCAATTAGGGTGTCAATCAATTGAGTGGGGAAAATGGAAAGACATTTTTGAAGATTACTTCAAAAATACCATTAGATGGTCAGAGTTTGCAGCCATCGAATAAAAAAACATTTTTGTTGAGCACACTAGGCAAAGAGGGGCAGCATGTCTTTAAATACATACCTGTTGCCACAAATCAAGATGGGGTGAAATCACAGATTGTTATCAGGAAGCAAAATCGAGATTGGAAAAGATTTGCCAAAGATACTAATGTAGTGATGAGCAGATTCAAGTTTTAGACACAACCACAAAATAGAGGGGAATCTGGGCAATTTTTTATCGAGACTAAGAGAACTACCAACCAAGTGTCAGTTTGGTGTAGTGATTGGTTAATTATTATGCAGCCAACTAGTTGACAGTACAGAAGCAAATACAAATATACAAAAGTTTATGGGCAGCCAAATATCCAGCACTAAAAGATGCTAATGAGATAGCTAAGGTTGTAGAACAATCAGAGTTCTGTATGAAGGAAATTAAAAAGATTGGAAGTGGAGATGTCATGTCTGTAGAAAAGAACCAAGCAATGGAAATATTAGCAGCCACGAATTGCACTCCTTCAAGTAAAACATCACATCTTCACAAGTGACATGACAGAACATATTCTAGGTGTGGAAGTAACTTTCACAGTGTGGATTATAAAGGACTGCAGAAAGTGAGATTGCAGAAGTCACTTTGTAGGGAGGTGCAAGTGAAATCCCAAACCTGAAGTAGTTTAGTACAAGAGGAGTGTAGGGGCAGCGGCAGTGAGATGTATGAATAAGAAGAAAGAATTGTGTGTTGAGGATCCAGATACATGCTCAGGGATACTGACCTAAAACAGACTTCATAGTCAAAGACAAAGTAGTTCAACTCATGGGAAACTATGGATCTTTACACACAATAATACTTTGGAGCATGTTTATGCAAATGTGGCCAAATATATGTCTGCAACCAAAGGACATAATATTTGGGAGGCACCAGGGTGAAAAAAATGAATTGAGATAGTCGGACACATGGTTACGAAAATTGAGTTCCAGGAGAGACTTGTGGCAGGGAAAATGTATGTGGCAGAATCTGGAATTCCGATTTAGCAATGGCAGCACCAATATGATCTCCAAGTAATCAACCTGAGAGCTCCCAACCAGGTTATGGCAGTAGAAGATATTTCAACAGAGGAAATCAATGAGAGGGCTAGATTGCTATTTTTAGATGAACTGTGAGAGTTCTCGTGATAAGTACATAAAATAGTACTAAAGACTGTTGAGTTATGCGTAGAACATAAACTAAGGAGAGTACCAGTTCCTGTGAGGGGGATGTCAAAAAATGACTGAGAACATGGGTGAAGGGATTATTGAACTGGTTGAGAGCTCCAAGTGGGTTTCACCTGTTGTGATTATGAAGAATGCAGATGGCAGCAAAAGGTTCTGCGTTCACTTGTACAGTGTCAATCGCAACATTGTAACCAACAATGTTCCCCTTTCCAATATCAACAAATTGGTGGTGTTGCTCCACGGTTGATGTTTTTTCACAAAACTTGATCTGAAAAGCGCATATCATCAGATCAGATTACTCAAAGAGTCAAAGACAGTCATAGCCTTCATAACCACAGAAGGCATTTTTCAGTTTAATAGGATGCTTTTGGGCTATTGGCTGTGAGCATCAGAGAATGATAGATGAGGTTCTCATATGTCTGAATAACAATATATTTTTCCAGAACAATATTTTGGAGTTTGGAGACACCACAGAAAGCCACAATATCACTCTGAAACAAGTATTAGACAGACTTACCGAAGAAGTTTAACATTAAAAAAACAGAAATGCAAATTCTAGTGGAATAAATTTAATTCCTCGCATACACACTGTCTAAAGAAAGAGTGATGCCAAAAAGAATTGTTGAAGGCTAATTAAGATGCTCCAGTCCTGGGCAATAAAGATCAACGTAGTCCTTTTCTGGTTCTACTAGTGCATTAATCTAAGTAGGAGGAGTTGTGCAAGGCTAAAGTTCTGGCTCCTTTTGACACAGGGCTCAAAAATAGCATTGCAGTAGATGCAAGGGCAGTGGGAGTTGTGGTGGTATTGTCTCAAACCTATACGAGTGGAGAAAGAACAGTTGCATTAGCTTCATTGTCTCTCACTCTTAGGGAGTGAAACTACACAGTTATTGAGAGAGAGGGCTTAGCTGCAACTTGGGGAATAGAATATTTACGCACATACATAAAGGGCATACCAGTAACACTTTGAACAGATCATAAACCATTGGTCAAGGTAGTTTTGCCAGGAAGGGCTGGAAAAGAATCAGCAAGATTAGCAAGACTGGCTTCCCGTGTCCAGGAGTATCTTTACTCAATTGAACATATTCAAGGATGGGGCGACATCTAAGTTGGATGTTTGTCACATTTACCATTAGAGTGATAACAGGTACATAAAGTCAGTGTGGAAAGATGGGAAAAGGAGGGTGTGGTGGCAAGTACAGACAACGTGTTTGAGATCACTCAAAGTGAAGTGTCAAAGGAAGAGTGGCATTGAGGAATTTTGCAAGAGATGAATCTGAAAGAAGTGGTATCATGGAATAAGACTGGATCTAAGAAAATGTAAATAAACTTAATCATACACCATAGCTGCTAGGCATCTGTTTATCTTTATTATGTTGCCAGGTGCTCGGCAAACCTTCTGAACTTTGATGTTTGACCTTGTGCTCGCAGCCTTGGGCTGCAACCTGCTTATCGCTGCCATTTACTTTTTCCAATCATAGTTCCCGAGAATTGTCGTGCTTAATCAGTAACTGCCAGAACAGGTTCGTACAAGTCGTTGCCAACTCCTGGCAGCTGCATCTGTACCTTCCCCCACCACGTGTGTCCCTGAAACATTCTGAAGGCCGCAGATGTTGCAACGAACTGACCTTGATTACGCCAGGGGAGGAGTTGTCCTCTGACTAAGCAGTTTTGTGTGTATATAAGGTTGGGTGCCCCAGAGTGAAGGGGCAGCCTCCATAGGATAGTCACTTGACTGTCCTGGGACTCTGTATTAGCTCGAGCTATAGCAAATATAATAAACTTCTCTTTATTCCTCCAGTTGGTGACTCCGTCTGATTTGTGTACTCTCTGCTAAACGGACCCTGAGGACAAGGGTGTCCCTCCACCGCTGGGAGGGAGACCGCTGGTGGGGGTCTAATCTTTCCTGGTTCCTCAGTTGGCACCCAAACAGGGACCTGAGTCAGGCATCCAGGGGACCGGCCCGGTGACGGAGGACTCGATTGGACTTCCAAGGGAGGCGCCCCACACCAGATTCTGAGCTCCGTTCTCTGTCGTGGACCTGCGGATCTCCACTGTGTGTCTTCCAGCCAGCTTGACTTCTCCTGGCACTGTCTGAATTCGGGTCTCTGTTTCCTGTGAACTACTGGAGTCCCCAACTGTCGGACCATAACAGAAGTGTCAGGTAAGGACGGGAGTTGAAAGATTCCTGTCTAAAATCGGTTTGTGAGTATTGTACCGTTTCTATTGCTCTTTGCAAAGATCGACGTCAGTGGTAAGACTGACCCTAGTTGTCATTTAAATATATAGGAAGCAAAGGGCATATTTGCCATTTATTTGGTGTATTTAAACCACTGATGTAAGTATTTTTAAAATTGTAATACTTAAAAATGCCAGCGTTCAGTTGTTTCAGGAAATTATGTTGTTGTCTTTGCAGTACGGACTCCCGCCTGGAGGAAACATGCCCCGCTCCTCCGGCCGGGACTCCGAATCATGATATATTTGTTAAATATGGCATAGGTCCGATTATTTGGTCTGATATATGGAGAAAAAGAACCAAAGGTAGTTCTGATTTGCAATGGCCTATTCACCGGACGTTTGATAAAGATAAGTTAGGCTATTTACAGGAACGTTTATTTGTGACAAAAAGTAGACCAGGGATGTTTGACTCACACGTAGGAAGGCAGAGAAAGAATTACAGAGACATAAGACCAGGACGGTGACTGAAAAGGTATATGACTCTGACGTAGCTGAACATCAACAGAAAAGTTTAGAAAATGACCGAAGGCTTCACTTACAAACTGATAAGTGTTACCCTTCCAGGACAGTAGTGGATAAGCCACAAGAGGAAGACCCCCTTTTAAACGATGTGTTAGATAAACCCCCGTTATATACTCCACCAATATATCCTGTAGTGTGGTCATTTTTAAGTATCCTTTGCGCGTTAGCTTCAGGCGTTAGGCCTATGTGCACTTTGCCCTGGATGTATTTTATTCCTTTGCTCGCAGCATAGAGCCTCTGTGCACTTTGCTCTAAATGCATTTTATTCAGCTTCGTACTGTTATTTTTCGAATAGCCAGTTCTACGGTCTTGTTTTATTTTTTATATCACACTGTTTAGCCTACTTCAGCACTGGAGTTCTCAATAACACATTCTTGCTCACTCTGTGCTTCAGTCAAGGATACAGGGGGTTATTACAACTTTGGAGGAGGTGTTAATCCGTCCCAAAAGTGACGGTAAAGTGACCAGCCGTATTACAAGTCCATTATACCCTATGGAACTCGTAATACGGCTGGTGGTATATCCGTCACATTTGGGACGGATTAACACCTCCTCCAAAGTTGTAATAACCCCCTCAGTCTGGTACATTGCCGATAGACGTGGTAGGAGTTTAGTCTTTGGGTTACAGCTTGCGTAGGGATGTTTTGTTACCACATCGACATATTAGTTATAAAAACACTTCCCTGTCCTAACACAAGCAAGAGGGAGATTCCGACCAGGGAACCACAACTAGACGCTGACTGCCCTGTTGCAGATGCTGATCCAGATCACAGGTCTTTGCTCAGGTATGAGGTTTGATGCCTTCCCAGGGAATCTGAAAGGCAAGCGTAGAGCTTAACATGCTGTGCTCGAAATAGAACTGACTCAGAGGGAAAGTAACCTATTAACACTATGATAGCGTTATTCTTATGTTTCACTCTCCTCGTGACTATTTCAATCCTACTGTGCTATATGGTTCTGGTTATCACGGCTCACGCCTTATTATCTAAAATGCAGTCGTTTTAATAAAAAACAATCTATAAAACTTAAACTGCCTTTGTCATTTGTATATGAGATCAAACTGTAAATGAGAGAGCTGGTTGGGACCTGACTGACCACGACTTCCCTGAGAAGTTCTAAAGATGTCATGCGCTCGGCTGCCCAATCATCCCTCCCCCTTGGGAGAGATGAGGCACTGCTAGTTAGCCGGAGCAAAACCGGATTGAAGGTGACAGAGGTCCTTCTTAGTGGGTAAGACTCAGTCCCCCACACCAGGAACGATCCTGCTACCTAGAAATCCAGTAGTCTCATTCAGGATAATGAGAGCCCACGTGACAATCCTACACTACATCCTCAACCTGCACCAGGTGACCCTATTGTGCCACCCCCGGTTGGATCTCAGGCGAGTGCTCTGCCACCCACCACCACCCCTCCTGTCACCAGACCTATAGAGGATACACCCCGCCCGACTGTACCCACCCCTCGACTGGCCCCCGTTTGGCCCACCCCTGACTCCTGTTTAGACACCACACATACCCCCCGTCCCACGACCCCGCGAAAGCGCACCCTCCGCGGACACTTGTTCTCTAATTCACAAGAGGAGGATGTCATTGGAGAAATGACTCCGAGGTGGATGACTAATTGCAATGAATATGGGGTCAGGGACATTGTTCACACTATGAAACAATGGGATAGTCTAGTTCAGCTACATGCAGCTACCCTTATGTGCAACATTATAATACAGGAATAAGAGGATGATGGTTCCTCAGCTCCCGCGGGACTGGTGGACCTCCGAAAACACGCCTCTACTGGACTGCCTTTTGGTTCTGGTCTACATGATTATGTTGTTACTCTCCTCGCATATAGGGACCGCCTGTGGATGTGTAGTCCTTCTGTAAAGGCATCCATGTTTCCCATGAGAGAGGTTCCGCCGGTTTGGCGAGAGCCGGTGATGGATGCCGCTGGCCAAGTTATTACAGCAGGGCATTTTCAACAAATGTGGGTACACACCCCATGGAAAAGATCTGAAACATATACCCTAAAAGACGCCTTACCTGACCCCCGTAAGAATCCTGCGGGATATTATAAAGAATTGCAACAAATTCTTGAATCCTGTACCATGACGTTGTCCGATATTGACATGTTAATGGCAGCAGTAGTCCCGTAGGAAGTATGGTCAAAAGTACGGAGGCGCAACCATGCTGAACTGGGGGGCACGTGGAACCAATTGGAAGCAGCAGAAAGAGGCAGGGTTGGGGGAGCGAAACCAGACCCACTTATATTGGCTCTCCCACTGCGTATCTTGGATTTAATGAAGACCATACTTGCACCACACAGGATAAATTGGGATAAATTGGCCGCCTGTAAACAGAAAAAGGACGAGGGTGTTTCGGACTTTTATACAAGGTTTGAGGGTGTCTTTTCTGATTACAGCGGCCAAAACATGACTACTGAAGGGGGGATAAGACTCTTTGTTGACAAATTCGTTGACAATTTATTACTATACATAAAGGGAAAATTGAAATTGTGTGAAAGTACGTGGCCAGTCTCTACTGCCACTGGAATACTGACAATGGGCCAATATTATGAGAACAGGGAGATAGAAGAACAAGAAAAGAATGAGAAAAAAACGAAGGAGTTGAAAACGAAGGTGTTATTTCAGCAGGCCTACCATCAGCCCTGTCAACAGCAGTCCAGATCAAGGTCACAAGGACCTCCCAATGACAGAAGGCAGTCCCAACGCCCTCCCCGTTCTTCTCTCTCCTATAATCAGTGCGCCTATTGCAAGGAGGAGGGCCACTGGAAGAATGACTGCCCCAATAAGGACAACTCCACAGCCCATCCCATGCCCCCACTGCAACAGGACAACAGACCACGCGGTAGGTCTGGTCTTGCAGACAGACCCCGCCAGCAGGCCCCTCCGCGGTCCCACAGTACACCCCGCCCGAATTATTTTGATGCTTCACCTCAGCGCCAATATTTTAATGACGACTATGATGTGTACGAAGGTCAGGGGTCCTCCTTTGACTAGGACAGCCTTTGACAGAGGGGGGTGGGACCAGTTTCTATTCCTGTTAGGCAGAATGGCCCTCACGTTAAGGTACAATTAGACAGTACTTCACATGATTTTTTGGTAGACACTGGGGCCACCAAAAGTTCTGTTAAACGGGAAGAGGTCCAAGGGGTCCCTCTGTCTGGCAATATTAACGTCTCTATGGGTTTTTCTGGTGTTCCGGTGGCTAACCCCGTCTCCCAGCCGCTGCATGTTGCTATAGGTCCTTACACTATTAGCTCCCCTCTCATTCTTACCTCGGCCTGTAGTGAGAATTTATTGGGTTTGGACTTATTAAAGAAATTGTACGCCACCATTTATTGCTCTCTGGATGGAGTGCATGTCACATTAGGTCCCAATATTTCCCCATCAAAATTTTGTCAAAACCACTTCCCCCTGAACTTCAAGATTTGCCAGACATTTTATGGGCCACACATAAAGACGATGTTGGATGTCTGGACATGGCACTGTATGTCATACGCTTGAAAGCCAATGCCAAATTACCTCGCCTTCCCCAATACAAATTATCCCAACACATTGAACAACAACTCAAAAATATTGTGACCCAGTTGATTGATTTGGGTGTCATTGAAGAAACGCGTGGTAATGATTGCAACAGTCCTGTCCTTCCTGTTCATAAAAAATTATCTGATAGCACCGCGTCTCCAGGACTCTGATTTGTTATTGATTTACGGGCGGTCAATAAAATTGTAATACCCCAGTTCCCTGTTGTTCCTGAAATTACGACATTATTAACAATGACACCTGCCTCCGCTACTTGGTTCTCTGTTATCGATCTTAAGAATGCATTCTTTAACATTCCTATTCATCCAGATAGCAGACACATCTTTGGGTTTTCACTGGGTGGTCGCAGTTTCCGGTTCTGTCACGCTCCACAAGGCTATACTGAATCGCCTAGCATTTTTAGCCAGGCCCTCAAGGGTAAATTAGATACCCTTGTTTTTCCTTGCTCCTCGACGCTGGTTCAATATGTGGATGACCTTTTAATAGCATCCACTTCAGAACAAAATTGTAAAACAGATACTGTAGCCTTATTGAAACATCTTGCACACCATCACCATAAGGTCTCCCTCTCCAAATTGTAATATTGTAGACAGGAGGTTATATACCTAGGACACCTCCTGTCTAAGGAGGGACGTACGTTGATGGCTGAGAGAATACAAGCTATATTAGAACATTGGAATGCTGGGGGCTCCATTGAAAACAATGGAGTGCTCTGGGCTTTTACTGGCCGGTAAAAGCCCGCAGCACCAACATTCCAATGTTCGCTTTGTTCACAGCAACAGCTGTGAACAAAGCCTCACGGAGCCCGAGGGGATTTTAATCCCCTCGGGCTCCGTGAACATTTTTTTTTTTAATAGAACATTCTGCCCTGTGTGGCAGAATGTTCTAATAGCCTTAGAACCCGCCGTAGCGGGCTCTACCGGCTATTAAAGTCCCTCTCCCTTGTTAAATGCCCTCGCCTTCGGCTCGGGCATTTAACGCGGGGAGCGGGCCTTTAATAGCCGGTAGAGCCCACTACGGTGGGTTCTAAGGCTATACGAGACATACCGGTTCCAAGGACACAGAGAGAGGTTAGGGCCTTTATAGGTATTACCTCCTTCTGTCGTCAGTGGATTCCTAATTATTCTCTTTTGATAAAACCGTTTTTGCATCTCACCCACAAAGATTGTCCTGAAACAATTGACTGGAATGACGATTTTCAGTTTGGTTTTGATGAATTGAAAAATACACTCTGCACAGCACCTGTACTGGATACGCCTGATTATCGTAAAGATTTTCAGTTATACGTGAGCGAGAGAAATGGATGTTCACTATCAGTGTTAACCCAAGAGCATGGCGGCAAACAACGCACCCTGTGCTTATTTTTCGTCCCTACTGGATCCAGTGGCCCGTGCACTCCTGAGCTGTCTACGGGCAGTAGCCGCTGCAGCGGTCGCAGTGCGCCAGTCGGCCGGGATAGTCATGGATTCACCCCTCACCCTGTTGGTCCCACACACTGTTGACGCACTATTAAACAAAACAAAAACACAGCATCTTACTAATGCACGATTAACTACTTATGAACTGACACTTTTAGCTAGTCATATAACATTAAAAAGGTGCAACACGCTCAATCCTGCCACTTTATTGCCAATTACTGAAAAAACAGAAGATTCTTATGATGACATACATGACTGCATTCTCCGGACGGAGGATGAAACAAAAGGGAGAGTGGACTTACAGGACACTCCACTGAAAGACCCTGATGGCATATTATACGTAGATGGCTCATGCATCAAGCTCCCCGATGGCACTACCTCTGCCGCCTATGCAGTTCCACCAGCTACCACTGTAGTTGAAACAGCTAGAATACCACATAACTCTGCTCAGGCCGCAGAATTAATAGCTCTAACACGAGCCTGTGAGTTAAGTAAAGGACTTAGGGGGTCATTACGACCCTGGCGGACGGTGTAAAAGGTGCGGTAATACCGCAAACAGGCAGACGGACAAAAAAAGGGAATCATGACCCTGGTGGGAACCGCCAACAAAGACAGCCACTTTAACACACCGCCCGCCACGGCGGTACAGACAAGCAGCGCGGCGGTTACCGCCAACAGACAGGCGGAAGACAATGTACCGCCCACACCATTACAACCCGCCAATCAGCCACCTTTTCCGGGGCGGATTAACCGTGGATAAAAAAAACACAGCGGAAACAGCTTTTGCAATAGGAAAACGCTCACCTTCTACACATCCCACGAGGAACGACGACTCCATGGACCCGGAACTCCAAATGCTACCTGCCCTTGTCTTTCTGCTCCTTTACGACCAACAGCGATGTAGGTGCAGAAGATACCGGTGAGTACTGCATCTACGACATGGGGGAGGGGGGAGGCAAAAGTTAGGGGGACACCCATCAAACACCCCCACCCTTGCATATCACAACATACACACCAATGCAGTCAAAAATATCACATTAACAACCCACAATCCCCCCGGAAGAATGCAAAGACAAAGCAAATTTCAGTCAAACATTGTAATGTGCCAATATACATGTCATACAAAAATATACAGATATATATCTCTAAATCACTCATAATTATATATACAATACAAGAAGTAGTGCAGATATGTACACAACAATGTCCGTGCACAAACAGTCCAAAAATGCATGGGCGAGGCCCACAATAGATACCTGACCAAAATCGGAGAGAACACTGCCGGGGCATCAGATAGAAACACTACAGGCACCTCAGGGGGAGGGGAAGGGGGGGCACCTCAGTCACATGAATGTGAAGCCAGATCCACAACGGGGCTCCATGCCCACTGTGCCATTCTGAGGAGTGCAAAGCCACAGTCTCTCAAGTCTCTACAGTGGGTGGTTTGCCCACTTTGCCATCCTGGGGAGTGCAAAGCCACAGTCTCTCAAGTCTCTACAGTGGGTGGCTTGCCCACTGTTCAATCCTGGGGAGTGCAAAGCCACAGTCTCTCAAGTCTCACAAGTGGGTGGGTTGCCCACTGTTCAATCCTGGGGAGTGCAAAGCCACAGTCTCTCAAGTCTCTACAGTGGGTGGGTTGCGCACTGTTTAATCCTGGGGAGTGCAAAGCCACAGTCTCTCAAGTAGATGCAGGTCTCCACTGGTTCTGGAGGGGGACTGGTGCCCAGACTGGATGAGTCTCCCCGTGAAAGATCCTGTCCTGTCACTGTCCCAGCTGCACATGGGATAAGGATGCCTGATGTGGCGGTCCATTCATTCCTACACGGTGCATGCCCTGTTCAGCCATGGCGGTTCAGGACTGTTCAGCGGTGCTTTGCCATGGCGGTCTTTGCCCTGTTCAGCGGTGCTTTGCCATGGCGGTTCAGGACTGTTCAGCGGTGCTTTGCCATGGCTGTTCAGGACTGTTCAGTGGTGCTTTGCCATGGCGGTTCAGGACTGTTCAGCGGTGCTTTGACATGGCGGTCTTTGCCCTGTTCAGCGGTGCTTTGCCATGGCGGTTCAGGACTGTTCAGCGGTGCTTTGGCATGGCGTTTCTGATACTGACAATGGTGTGTGGCATGACGATCTCCACACTGGACATTGGTGTGTGGCATGACGATCTCCACACTGGACATTGGTGTGTGGCATGACGATCTCCATACTGGACATTGGTGTGTGGCATGACAATCTCCACACTGGACACTGGTGTGTGGCATGACGATCTCCATACTGGACATAGGTGTGTGGCATGACGATCTCCACACTGGACATTGGTGTGTGGCATGATGTTCCATCATTGGCCAGCGGGGCTGTGGCATCCTGTCCCCTCCTGGGCTGTGACTGCGGCGGTGGTCTCCTGACCAGTAACGATACTTGTGCCCTCCTGGGCTGTGACTCTGGCGGTGGTCTCTGGACCAGTGACGATACTTGGGCCCTCCTGTGCTGTGGCTCCGGCGGTGGTCTCCTGACCAGTAATGATACTTGTGCCCTCCTGGGCTGTGACTCTGGCGGTGGTCTCTGGACCAGTGACGATACTTGGGCCCTCCTGGGCTGTGACTCCGGCGGTGGTCTCTGGACCAGTGACGATACTTGTGCCCTCCTGGGCTGTGACTCCGGCGGTGGTCTCCTGACCCGTAACAATACTTGTGCCCTCCTGGGCTGTGACTCTGGCGGTGGTCTCTGGACCAGTGACAATACTTGTGCCCTCCTGGGCTGTGATTCTGGCGGTGGTCTCTGGACCAGTGACGATACTTGGGCCCTCCTGGGCTATGACTCCGGCGGTGGTCTCTGGACCAGTGACGACGGTGCTGGCGGTTGTGTCTGGACCGCCGGAAAAGATAGAGCACTTCTCCGCCGTGACACAACAGGCTGGGCAGACTTCCTCTGGACCTTCCCCACCTTTTTTGGAGTTACAGCTGACTCACCAATCGCCTTCGATCCCATTTCACTTGTTGTCCCACCAGGAGTCTTGACACGGTCCCGTCGTCCACTCTCCAATTTCAGAGCCTTTACAGGGGGTGGGCTGCCAGTGCCTTGGCTCCGGGTCCTACTGCCTGCCCTAGTGGACGGTGCACTCCAAAAACCTGGAACACGCACCACTGGTACTGGAGGCTTTTTGGCTGAGGCGCTACAATGGGACTGATGAACTGGAGGGGGGTGGGGGCAAAAAGGTCAATTTGACATAGGGACAGTTTCTGACAGACACTGGGATGGGTAGCTGGAGGGGGTCTGGGAGTGGAGGAAGAGGAGGAGGTTGTAGAAGGTGTCACTTTAGGTGTTTTGGGTGCAGGTACTGGAGGCTGTCGTGAGGTGGATGGATATTGGGTGAGTGATTGCCGGCGTTTGTGTACTTTGGGAGGGGGCGTCACAGACACACTGGGAGAGGACACAGGGGACGTGTAAATGGCAGTGGAGGTGGTGAGTGCAGGTGAGCGGCTTGTGGTGGTGGGTGTCCTGGTGCGAGTCCTAGTGCCTGTAGATGTGGTGCATGCAGGTGTGTGTGTAGACGAGACTGGGAGGGAGGAGGGAGAAGAGGAGGAGGGGGACACAGTGGAGACAGTGGATGTTGCTGTATCTGTATGGGTGTGATGCTTGTGTGAGTGCCTGTGGTGTGTGTAGTGCCTATGTTTGCTTGAGCTACTTGTGTGTGTTGACTTGTGTGCATGCTGGTCTGTAGGTGTGCTTGGGATGGGCTGGGGTACAGGGGATTGGGTCTGGGTGGAGGAAGTTGGAGGGCGGAGGCTAGACAATGGCTTTCATCAGTGCTGAGGCCTTAGATTGCAGGGTTCGCTGAAGGGCAGCCTGACCAGAATGAATGCCTTCCAGGAATGCATTACTGTGTTACAACTCCCTTTCTACACCCTGGATAGCATTCACAATGATAGACTGCCCCACAGTGAGTGCCCTGTGGAAGTCAATGGCCTCCTCACTGAGGGCAGCAGGGGTGAAAGGGGCAGGACCTGAGGTAACTGGGGCGAAGGTGATGCCCACCCTCCTGGGTGAGCGGGCACGGGGCGAATGCTGAGGGGCTGCTGGGAGGGCGGTGCTGGTAGGGGAGGTGGCGACTGTACCTGTAGAAGTGGGGCGCACAGATGGTGCCGCCACCACAAGGGAGCTCCCATCGTCGGACGAGTCCGTGTCGCTGGTTGCTGATCCGGTGGCCGACGTGAAGCTCCCCTCGCCCTCCGTCCCACTGGTGCATTCAGAGTCTGTGGTGTGGCCCTCCATGGCCATGTGGGATGCAGCTCCCTCGTGCTCCGGTGCCACTGTACCTCTGCCTGATGATGCTGATGTACAAAAGGACAGGGAGAGCAGGAAAAGGGGGAGGGGGGAGACAGAAGTAAGAGAGTTTTAGTGCATGGCATACCACTACCGTTGGCGGACAAGACAGATGCAGCAGCCCCATGCATAACGCCGTGCTCCTGGCCTCTGCACATGCAATTACTGGGATATGGTCTACATGGCAATGGTGGAAATCTGCGCACATGGATGCCACAGGGGCAACTATACCTCAACTTGCCACTCTTCTGAGGTGGGTAGAGTGCCACATGGCCTACATTACGGAGGGGCCTTGCCTACCTAACTCGCCCTGGCCTAGGGACACCCACAGCCCACCTCCCCCAGCCAGACCCTTCCACTGCACGCAAAGTCCGCAGAATGAGGTTGTACTCACCCCCTTGTGTCTGCTGTGATGTCCTTAAGCGCCCATCCAACTCCGGGTAGGCCAACGCCAGGATCCGGAACATCAGGGGGGTCATGGTGCGACGGGCACCCCTCCCACATTGGGAGGCCATCCCCAGCTGAGCCTCCGCCGTCTTCTTACTGCAGTGGCGAATGTCCTACCATCTCTTCCGGCAGTGGGTGCCCCGTCTCTGGTGGGCCCCCAGGGCCCGGACGTCCTTGGCGATGGCACACCAAATGTCCCTCTTCTGGTGGGCGCTGACCTACATGACATGCACAAGGGAGGAGGAACAGTCATTACCAACTGCACCATCAATGTGAGTGCCCCCCTCCCTACTGTGACCATGTGGCCCATTTATTCCCATGCTTTACTGTAGTATGAACTCTGCCCCCTTCCCTCTTCCACCCAGCCCTGTCCACCCAGGCCTAGCCCATACAATGTGCTCCCTGTGTACTAACCTGTTGGTCTGGAGGACCGCAGAGTAGCATGTACTGGGGGAGGACTCCATCCACAAGTTTCTCCAACTCCTGAGCAGTGAAGGCAGGGGCCCTTTCCCCAGACGCAGCAGCCATTGTCGCTTCCAGACCGAGGTCACAGCAGCACTAGCAGTGTAGGTCCTCTCCTGTCGAAGGTCAGGTATCTAGTGATTGAACAGATAGAAAATGGCGGTGACGTCCCCGGCCGTGCGCATCATCACCGCCGGCGCACCTGTTCATTGGCTCCTGGGACCCATAGGGTCCAATGTTAACCAATGCAGCATTGTGCCGCGGTCTACGACCGCCTACGGCGACGGTGTGCAACGCCAGCGCTGTTACCCCACATTCCCATTGTCCCAGTTTAGAGGTCAGGCAGCCGCCATTTCAGGGGCCCACATGGATTCATTTTCAACTGCGTCACACATACCGAGGCCTACACTCAACACACATACAGGAAGGGTTTATTGTCTGGTGTAGTCTTGTGTGTGACTGTGGGTACATACCTGGAGGAATAGTGACTGTTTCTTCGCTGTTGTCCTTCCTAGGCACCGTCAGCTGGGACATATGAGAAGATGGCGGAATCCTCCAGTGTACTGACCGCTGGTGGACCTGTTGACAATGGAAGAGAGACATTTAATCGTGACCTACAGGTTTGACCGTGCCACAATCCAGGAACTATGTACCCAGTTGGAGCCAGACCTGATGTCACCAATCCGCCATCCGACTGGAATCCCCCCTGACGTGCAGGTGCTGTCAGTGCTCCATTTCCTTGCAAGTGGGTCTTTTCAGACAACAGTGGCCATGGCATCAGGGATGTCCCAGCCTATGTTTTCCAACGTGTTGTCCAGAGTGTTGTCTGCCCTGCTGAAACACGTAAGGAGATACATCATTTTCCCTGAGGTGGAGGATTTGCCTACAGTGAAAGGTGACTTCTATGCCCTTGGACATATCCCCAACGTCATAGGTGCCATTGATGGGACCCATGTAGCTCTGGTCCCCCCCAACAGGAGTGAACAGGTGTACAGGAACAGGAAGAGTTATCATTCGATGAATGTTCAGATGGTCTGTTTGGTAGACCAGTACATCTCTCAGGTAAATGCTATGTTCCCTGGCTCTGTGCATGACGCCTACATCCTGCGGAATAGCAGCATCCCTGATTTGATGGGTCAACTCCAGAGGCACCGTGTATGGCTATTGGGGGACTCTGGTTACCCCAACCTTTCCTGGCTATTGACCCCAGTGAGGAATCCCAGGACCAGGGCAGAGGAACTCTACAATGATGCCCATGGGCGGACTAGGAGGGTTATCGAACGCACCTTCGGCCTCCTTAAGGCCAGGTTCAGGTGCCTACATATGACAGGTGGGTCCCTATTTTACTCACCGAAGAAGGTGTGCAACATCATCATCGCCTGCTCCATGCTCCATAATTTGGCATTGCGACGCCAGGTGCCTTTTCTGCAGGAGGATGATCCAGATGACGGTGTTGTTGCAGCTGTGGAGTCTGTGGAGCCTGTGGACAGTGATGAGGATGAAGCTGAGGAAGAAGAAAACGACAACAGGGAGTCAGTCATACAGCAATATTTCCAGTGAAACTCAGGTGAGTATATTTTCAGGTTTAACATTACATTAACTTTCACACGTCTACCTCTATCCTGTACCGACATTTCACTCACTATTTGTTAACTGAGTTGTCCCCTTCCATTTCAGTTTCACAAATGTGGTAACCTACGTGTCAACTGCTTGCATCCTTGATGGGCTTGTGATGTGTGACATTGGTATGTTAGCCTTCCAATGGGTAACCTATTATGACACTGTCATTGATAATACAAAATTACAAATCATAGACTGACTCCAGTTTTTTTTGTGTTTCAAGGGTGTTTATTTAAGTGCTAAAAAATGAAGGGGGGTTGTAAAATGGTGATGGGTGATGGTGGAGGAATGTCCATGGCAGAGTCCAGTCTATTAGTCTCACATGTACATTGCACATCTGCACATTGGAAGTGGAGCTGGGGCATTTCCGATTTGAACAGGGTAACAAGTGGGACAGTGGGGGGACAATCAGGGTGGTCTTATTTCCTGGCGGGGGTCTTGCCATCTTGCTCTGTCCTGTTCCTGGATCTCAGGGCCCACTTGCGTGGTGGTTGTCCGTCTGCAGGGGGTGGGGTGCTGGTGTGGTGGTCCTGTGGCGGGGCGTCCTGTCCACTAGCGCTGGCGGAGGTGATGGGCAGTTCATCGTCCTGGCTAGTGTCAGGGGCCCCTTGGAGTGCCACGGTGTCCCTCAAGGTCTTTTGAATGTCCGTCAGCACCCCTACGATGGTGCCCAGGGCAGAGCCGATGGTCCTGAGCTCCTCCCTGAACCCCAAACACTGCTCCTCCTGCAGACGCAGGGTCTCTTGCAACTTGTCCAGGACCGTCGCCATCGTCTCCTGGGAGTGGTGGTATGCTCCCATGATGGAGGAGAGGGCCTTGTGGAGAGTTGGTTCCCTTGGCCTGTCCTCCCTCTGTCGCACAGCAGCCCTCCCAGTTCCCCGGTGTTCGTGTGCCTCCGTCCCCTGGACGGTGTGCCCACTACCACTGCCCCCAGGTCCCTGTTGTTGTTGGGGTGGTGGGTTAGCCTGGGTGCCCTGTAGTGGTGGACACACCGCTGATTGACCTGTCCTGGGTAGGGAGGTTTGGGCCCGCTGGGTGGGTGCTGTGCTGGTGTTACCAGAGGGTGGAAGCTCGGTGTTGGGCTGTGGCTGGGCAAGGGGAACCGACTGTCCTGAGGCCCACGATGGTCCGGGCTGGTCATCAAGATCCAGTAGGGCAGAGCTGCTGTCGTCACTGTGGGCCTCTTCTGGGGGTGGAGTGGTGTTGTGTGGACCCTCTGGTGTGGTGACGTTCCTTCGGGTTCCTGCGGGGGTATAAGTACATGATTATTGCATGTGTGTATTTCATGGTGTGCAATGGTTGGGTGTGCGTGTACACCAGTGCAGGCATTACTGTGGGGGGGGCTTGTGTGGTGATGGTTGGGGGGTGTTCTGGGTATGTGCAGTGGGCATGCTTTAGTGAGGGGTGACCATGCTTACTTGTGTCATGCAGGGCTTGGTGTTGGGATGGGTGGTTTGTGTTATGGGTACATTAGTGAGGAGTTTGGGTGATAGGGGAGGGTGTGAGGGTGGGGGTGTATGATAGCATGCAGGTAGGGTGGGGGATGTGATAGTTAAGAATTGACTTACCAGTGTCCGTTCCTCCAACGACTCCTGCGAGGCCCTCAGGATGCAAGATGGTCAAGACTTGCTCCTCGCATGTTGTTAGTTGAGGGAGAGGAGGTGGGGGTCCGCCGCCAGTCCGCTGTACCGCGATGTGGTGCCTGGATACCGTTGAACACACCTTCCCCCGTAGGTCGTTCCACCTCTTCCTGATGTCCTCCCTATTTCTTGGGTGCTGTCCCACTGCATTGACCCTGTCCACTATTCTTTGCCATAGCTCCATCTTCCTGGCTATGGAGGTGTGCTGCACCTGTGAGCCAAATAGCTGTGGCTCTACCCGGAGGATTTCCTCCACCATGACCCTGAGCTCCTCCTCAGAGAAGCGGGGGTGTCTTTGGCGTGACATGGGGTGGTGTGTGTGATGTGTGGGGTGGTGTATGTGGTGATGAGTGTGGTGAGTGTAGTGGTATGTGGTGTTTTGTGCGTGGATGTAGTGTGGGTGATGGTGTTGTGTGCCTCTGTGTGATGGGGTTGTCTATTCTGTGCTCTCTCTCTCTCGCCTTCTCTCTGAATTTCTGGTTGTATGGGTTTGTGGGTGATGTGGGTGTGTGTTTTATATTGTATTGGATGTGTGGGAGTGGTGTGTGTATGTATATCAGGTGTGTGTATTTGGAATTGTCCAATGTGGTAGTGTTTTGTAGATGTGTGTGTATTTTGAGCGTGGCGGTGTGTACCGCCAATGGAATACCGCGGTTGAAAGACCGCCGCGTGGATTCGTGTGTCGTAATAGCATGGGCGTGTTTCTGTTGGCGTGGAGGTGGAGGATTTGTTTCCGCATGTTTATCGCTGACCTTTGGTGTGGCGGTATTATGTGGGTGTCTGAATTTCGGCGGATTCCTTGATGTGTGTCATAATAGCTGTGGCGGTCTACCGCCGCCGCCGCGGTGTATTGGCGGTCTTCTGCACGGCGGTAAGCGCCTTATACCGCCAATGTTGTAATGACCCCCTTAATGTGAATGTTTACACGGACAGTCAGTATGCATTTGGCATAGCACACAATTTTGGTCGCTTGTGGGCAGAACGAGGATTCCTCACCTCACATGGGACACGTATTCAACATGGGACCCTTAAAACTAACTTACTTTTTGCCCTGGCATTGCCCAAAACAATGGCTATCATGAAGTGTAGTGCACACAAAAAGGTGACAGATGAAACTGGACGGGGCAACGCCCTAGCCGATCAGACAGCAAATGATACAGCGTATGCAAAGACAGGACACATGTATGTGGTAGATAGTACAGAGAAAGTTGTTCCCCATTAAATATTTGGGAACACGGTAGAGAGTGTCAGGAAGATACAGGATGAGGCAACTGAAGAGGAGAAAAAGGAATGGGAAGAAGGGAAGGCCAAGTTAGATGAAAATACGCTGTGCTGGACAGATCTGTCACAGAGGGAAAGATGGATGTTACCCGATGCATTCGTTCTGCCAGTAGTGACTATGGCCCATGGTCCAGCACACGTTAGTGCAAAAAGTATCTGTGATTTGCTTGATCCGGTTTGGTCTAATAAAAATATAAGAAGAGTAGCTGACCAACTGGTCCAATCCTGCATGATTTGTTTACAACATAACATAGTGAAGGGTGCCTCAGTCCCCGCTGGGCATTTTCCCCCACCAACGTATCCCTTTGAAGTACTACAAATGGATTATATTGAGATGGAAAGGTGTAACAACTTGAAATATGTCTTAGTTGTGGTATGTATGTTTAGTAAGTGGGTAGAAGCCTACCCTACTGAAGATAATACTGCCCTTACCACCGCAAAGGTACTTCTGAAGGAGTTCTTCCCACGGTTTGGGGTTCCAAGGTGTGTCTGGTCAGATAATGGGAGCCATTTTGTAGGGCAGGTGATGAAAAGGGTGTGTGAAGGGTTGGGCCTCCGACAGAAGTTTCATGCAGCTAACCACCCCCAGTCAGCAGGACTAGTTGAAAAATATAATGGCACACTTAAATTGAAGATGTAAAAAATATGCGCAGAACACGGTATACGGTGACCGGACGCGTTGCCCCTGGCTTTAATGTCTGTCAGGATGACGCCTCATTCTAGATCAGGGTTGTCACCCCATGAGATAGTGATGGGAAGGCCAGCAAATGTCTGGGGGGTCCCTCGACCTCGCACAAACTCAGAACTAGAACATCCTGTTTTAATGGATTATTTAAATGAACTCACTAATTCTTTGGGTTCTATTCACCAACAGGTGCGTGTAGCACTCCCATCTGTATCTACCGATCCAGGCCACAAGATACTACCTGGAGACTGGGTCCTCACAAAGATTTTCCAGCGGAAAAAGAGTCTTGAAATGGAAAGGTCCGCGACACGTCCTCCTGGCTACTCGAACAGCAGTTAAAGTCGAGGAAGCTAAGAATTGGATACATGCATCCCACTGTAAGAAAGTACCCCTGTTCGTACCCTCTGATGAAATAAAAAGTGGTGACCACCCGACGACTAAGGACAGTTTCAGCAACACTACGTGGAGTGATAAAGAACAGAACGACAGTGCGCTGCAGGAGGTTCCCTCAGATTTTGGTCACACTGAACAATTGTTTCCTGACCATACCGTACCACAGTCAAAAAGATACGATTTTCGCCCACGAAAATAAGAAAGTAAACAATGAACTGATTGCTTGTCCCCTGTATTAAGTCTGACGATAGCTGCAGAGCCGTGATTTTGTCTGTCGGGCGGACCAGAGTGTGTCAATAGGACTGCTGGAATCACCCCACAGTGAAGCAACCACCAGTCACGGGCAGCACCTAGGTTGGACTGAACTGCTAGTGGGACAAGAAATAAAGAGAAATGGGTGTTATATAGGAAGACAAGAGGAAAAAGCAGAAAATAAAACATCTGAAAAGACTATTAGGCCCACGTATCGCTTGTCTCACCATAACAGTACCATTTCTGGTACTTCTGTCTTGCATTGGGTGGGTAATATATGATTCTGACTCAGAGGTCTCACCAACTACGTCACCGCCTCCAGAACACAGCCATGTTCCCTTACCACCCCATGAGGCAGGACGACGCAAGGAATATGAAAACAATACCTTCATATCTATGTTACATCAACATCAGCTGGCTGTAAATAGAACAAATTGTTGGATATGTGGCTTGCTACCAAGTTCCGTGCAAAAAGGGTTGCCATATATTTTACTCCCTTTTTCTTTTGATGGCTCCTGCAGCGCCTGGTATGAACTATCAGCCATTTGGGCTAGCTCAATGGATGCTACTAATTCTGGACTATTGGTCACCCACCTATACCGGTTATGCTGGCCCACTGGAACGAGAGTCTATGGAACAAAGGAAGAAAAGTCAGAATATGCTGACCGACGAAATAGGTCTACTGACATATATTTTTTATCTTTTAATACCACACCCCGGATTGACCAAAGTTTTCTTGTAACACAGGTCAAGGATCCACTTTGTTTTCAGAAAAGTGGTAATAGAAGTGTAGGTGCCAGCAACTGTAATGCTACAGTAATATTGAATGGAACTAATTGGCCTACCATGATACCATCACGAAACTCCTATTTTGTTTGTGGTAATAATGCCTACACCTCCTTGGTACTCACCTGGACTGGCACGTGTTACATTGCTTGGTTACTACCACCAACTTACACAGCTGGCCCTCAACACCACAGGACTCAGAGAGGGGTAATATCGGCAGAAGATACCTCAGCACAAGAAGCATTGGACTACTTTAAAGGAGTCCTTCCATTTTGGGGCCCTATGATGAACAGTAGGGATATCAGACATCTAACACGAGTCGTGGAAGCAACAATAAATGAAACAGCAGGAGCTCTGAGTAACATCACTGCAGAGCTCGCTGCTGACCGCCTTGTTACTCTTCAAAACAGAATGGTTCTTGACATCATCTTGGCGGACCGTGGTGGAGTTTGTACTTTGATCGGATCGAGCTGCTGCGTTAAATACCGGACAATGCCCCTACAGTGTGTAAAGCCATTCAAAGGTTGCATACAATAGCTTCAACAATACACCAAGACGAAGGAACATGGTCCTTGACCGACTGGTTTTGGTGCTTGATTTCCCAACGGGGCTGGAAGATACTAATATTCCTTTTTGTGCTCGCTGCTGTATTCCTCACCTGTTGTCTTTGTATACAGTGCCTACCTGCTTTGTGCGGTTGCTGTATGGCATCCCTTGCCCCCTGGCCTGTTCGCCCTCCTCAACACACGGCTATGCTGTCCCTTGAGCAGGAGATAAAAGACCATATGTCCATTAACATAGACACTGAATGACGTTCAAACTTGCCTCATAATGGCAAAAGGAGGGATTGAGAAAATGTACATAAACTTAATCATACACCATAGCTGCTAGGCATCTGTTTATCTTTATTATGTTGCCATGTGCTCGGCAAACCTTCTGAACTTTGATTTTTGACCTTGTGCTCGCAGCCTTGGGCTGCAATCTGCTTATCGCTGCCATTTACTTTTTCCAATCATAGTTCCGAGAATTGTCGTGCTTAATCAGTAATTGCCAGAACAGGTTCGTACAAGTCGTTGCCACCTCCTGGCAGCTGCATCTGTTCCTTCCCCCACCACGTGTGTCCCTGAAACATTCTGAAGGCCGCAGATGTTGCAACGAACGGACCTTGATTATGCCAGGGGAGGAGTTGTCCTCTGATTAAGCAGTTTTGTGTGTATATAAGGTTGGGTGCCCCAGAGTGAAGGGGCAGCCTCCGTAGGATAGTCACTTGACTGTCCTGGGACTCTGTATTAGCTCGAGCTATAACAAATATAATAAACTTCTCTTTATTCCTCCAGTTGGTGACTCCGTCTGATTTGTGTACTCTCTGCTAAACGGACCCTGAGGACAAGGGTGTCCCTCCACCGTTGGGAAGGAGACCCCAGGTGGGGGTCTAATCTTTCCTGGTTCCTCAGATCCAGGATGGAGAGTTCAGTTAGTGTACAAGTAAGACCACATGTAAAAGGTTTGAATGAGTTGTTGATGGTGGGGAGTGATGTATTATTGAGAGGGGATACACCTATACCTTCTGTTAGCCTTAATTTGAAGTTGTTTAAACTAAAACATGAAGGCCATGTAGGACAAACTTTATCCAAAAGGATGTTCCGTGAGACTTTTTGTGGCCAGAAATGGATGGAGATGTTAAGGTGTGGGTGGAATGATGCAGTGATAGTAAAGAAAACAAGAACAGATTGAAAGTCGGTAATCAAGCATGCAGAAGAGTGACTGAGGATTCAGGAATGGTGTAGCACAGTGTATGCATGGATTTTATAGGACCGATGGAAACTTTGGCAGGAGAGTTTAAGTTTGCCTTGGTTATGGTGGATGTCCACTTTAAATGGCTGATGGTGAAGGTTTGTAGGGAAATCACTACCAAAACTACCAGAAGAACCATGGAAGAAAACTTCAGAGAGGAAGGATGCCATGGTAAGATCATAACCAACAATTGCATACAATTAATTTCTGAGGAAATAGGAATTATTTGGCGATATGTGGCATCAAACATTCTCGCACAAGCCTATATAACCCAAAGGCCAATGGCATTGCTGAGAGAGCTAATCACACAGTGCCAAATAGGAAGAATGTCAGTTCAACTGTTATGGATTTTGGTATGGGTCTACCATACACCTAAGAGTGGTGTAATGGGATAGGTTACCTTCAAATTAAGGAGAGGGAAGAAAGTAGGTACCAAGATGATTCCAGCATAGATGAGGCGTTTGCTGGACAAGGGGACTGAAGATGACAATGGAACTGAAAGGAAAAAATGCTAAAGAGGGAAAGAGAAAAAACGCAAGAAACATTAGGTGGGAGATTACATAAAGTGAGATCAGACAGGATAACAGGTGATTGGAAACATTTTGAGGTACATTCCGAGTTAAGGAGGAGCATCACTATTTTGTAGTATTGGAAAATGGAGAACGGTGGAATTGAAGGAAGGTGACACCTTCCTCCAAGTCCACCATTCTCCATTTTCGAATACTACAAAATAGCACTGCATCTTCCTCCAATTCCACTGTTCTCCATTTTCCTATATTACAAAATAGCAATGCACCTCTTTATGGGGATGCAAGTCTTGTGGATATGAAAGAGGAAGATGGGTGTAGCAATTTCATAGCAATGGACGATGGAGTGCTTTTGCAGAAAAATATCAGACAAGGTTTCTGGATATGAGTGGTGAGGAGGATGTAAGAGGTGGAGCAGACTGAGAAGGTGTCTGCAAGGGATGCACAGGCACCAAGAAGAGCACAGAGGTTCCCCAAGGCTCCGGGATATCTGAGAGACTTTGTTAAATAAGAATTCTAAACATTGTTCATAGTTTATACATTTAATTATATTGGGAATGTTTACTTCTGTGCATTATGTGTTTTATTTATATGATTTATTTTTGCACTTTTTATGTTTTGTATCATTTGCCTTGCATTTTAGTCTATAAGAGGGGAGATGTGTCATAGCTTGAACCGGTATAGCTTCTGGTTCAGCAATGTTATGTATGTCACGGTAAGAATGTTAATGTTGGTTCCACTTAGAGATTCCACTAAAATGTCAGTGGATATGGCTGACTGGTGGGGAAGGACTGTATGAGGCTGCTTTACGTAGAAGAAACACATCGAAGAAGAAACAAAACGCTTGGGGAGTTTTACTACAACAAGTACACATGTGAAATATGATCAAGCTTGTGGATAAAGAAGGAAGCCTTTCTAGAAGACTAGGAGAGGTTATTTGAAATAGAATTACAAAATTCACTAAAAAACAAAGATTGGAGGGATGTTATAGGTAGATTTGGGTTTTACGTGCACAAAACCATAGAAGTTCAACAGTTATAGTTCTATTTATGTCAATAAACTATAACTTGTGCTCTAAGGTAGCTATAACTTGCACCCTCACCATGCTCCTACGTATCCCACATATTCCATCAGTAATTACATCTTCTATGACATAATTTATAATATATTTGTAACATTTGCAATAAAATTATTGATGAGAAAACTGTGCATGGCGGGGCAGTTTCCTTAGGGCATGAGGTATAGTTTCTTCAGATAAGTATAACTGTAACAGTTAAATCTGTATGGTTTTGTGCATGTAAAATCTGAGCAGCCTGCTCCTGAGTCTGCACAAATCATAGCACAGCACTTACTGACTGACGCACAACAGTGCCCAAACACAGTGTAACAGTCTGGTGAGGGGGGAAAGGAAAATATGCCAAATTCATCGCTAGTAAGAAAATGGAAAATGGATTATATTGCTCTCTACTGAAATGATACTAAACAGCTGAGCATTAGAGATACAATGTGATAGTGGAGTGCACGGAAATTGTGGAGGCAAATAAAAGCGCAGATATAAAGACTTAGGGCAAAAGAGGAAACCGACCTACCTCTAGAGCAAGGCACAAAGTTGCAAAAAGGCCATGGCAATAGGTGGGAACTTCAGAAGAGCCAAATTGCCATGTCAGTACAGATTGTACTACTGAATATTGACCTCTAGAACTTTGTGGTCCAAAAATATTGAGGAGAGAATATTGAAGGACAAAATATCAAAAAGTCAATTTCACTTCACATCTATGTACCTTAAAGATGTAGGTACCATATAGATACATATATGTGGAGCTATGCATAGAAAATCTAGACTTACTTGTCTTATTTTGTTTTCAAATTTTGTTCTCATATTGTGTCCTGTTGGTATTTTTTGATAGATCTTCAAGGTGAACACTGGCAGCAGAATGGGAGAAACCCACTTTGACTCCAATATGGTGGTAGCACTGGTATGTGTATTGAACGCACATAAAGAAGGCATAGGAGGCATACTCAAGGGGTGTAGGAAAAATACAAGTAATCACACTTGGAGAAGAGATGATGGGAATTGGACAAGGTATCCGTGAGAGAGGCACAGTCAAGAGAAAGACATAGGGTAGAAGGAGGGGTGCAGTAATGTGAGGGGGCATGGATGTGCAGGAAAATGAAAGACCAAGGATACATTACTACCAAAGGCAGAGAGCAAAATTTGTAGCAGACATTCATTAGCAGCCTGGAAGATGTTGGGGGTTGCAATGGTGCATGTACTGGGAGGCAGAGGAACACAGGTGGGAAATCATAGGACAGAAGGAGCAAGGATGCCCAGGAACAGTACAAGAGGGAAAGAACAGGAAGGCAAAAATGGGAAAGTAGAAGGGGGCATGATTAGGGAAGCACAATAGAGTTATGTGCAAGGCGGCATAGGAATGGCAGAAGCAGGAAGGCATATGTGATCAAGCAGAGGGTCACAGTCGCAGGAAGGTACAGGACCAACACAAATGGGAGAGGAAAAGGTGGATCACAAACAAGCTGCCAGGATGAGACAAACAACTGGATGTAGTAGAACTATAGGCTGATTGGCACAGTTGAGGAGTGAGGAGGGAGGCGTGGGAAGTGGAACAGTTATAATTGGAAGGGTATAAAAGCAGACAGGAGAGACAAAAGCAAGGAAAACCAAGAAAGTACAAACAGTGAGGCACAAGAGAGACAAAATCAAAGAGAAGCAGCATAAGCAGAATGGAAGGGCACAAGGTGGGTTGCACAGTAAAGGTATGACATCCATCATTGAGGAAGTAATCCCTCTTGTGATGGTGGAACCATGTGCACACACCTCTGCACAATCATTCACATACCCAGCGATCAAGTGATCTTGCACCTACCTTACCAAAAAGGCCAGAAGAGGCCACTCGTAGGGATCCTACAGGAATGGACAAATATGTTGGAAGATGAACTTGGCTCTCAGAAATAGTTGTGAAATCACCACACAAGCGAGTTACATGGCCCGGCTGTGGGCCAGACATTCTGCAGCTGACAGCAAAGCAGTGGGCCAAACAAGAATGAGTGGGTTAAACATTATTGGAAAATGCGTTGCAGTTGGAAGAAGCCCCTGGTTTGGAGGTGATGATGCAATTCTGCAATCCAAATTGCCCCAGTCCCTTGGTTTGGAAGTAAGAAAACAGATAAAATTGGGGAGCAATTATCCCTTCACAACACTTGGGACCTGGTGCCACAGCACTAGCTGCAATATTGATAGCTACCCTGTTTTATATGGCTATAATGGCGACTGGCCTCATCAGAGGCAGTTCACCTCTTACAGAAGATATGTGCATAAGACAGAAGTTCGACCCACGTCCCTTAGTCTCTTTTTGCATTTGCCACTTTTCGCAAAATACAGCCTAAGAGAAGTGCATGATTGCTCCTCTGCATGGTGTAACTTCTTTGATTAGGAAATTATTTGAACATTTCGATGTTTTATATAGTGTGTTTCTGCTCTCTGTTGTGTGTATGAAGAATGCTTCCCTTGTCGCACCCTGTGCTGCAATTTTTTGTATTTATGTGTGTTGGTGTGTGTGGAAGGGGTACTTGTGCGCAGTGTGTATTTGTCTAAGAGAAAGCAAGTCGTGCAGCCATTTATGCTGTGTATGTTTTGTGGATCTGATGGAAGCTAGTCCAGCTGCTGGGCATATGGTTTCATGGCTGTTACTGAAGATGGAAAACATATTTTCATTATACAAATGTCAAAACAAATGCCTTATTTACAAGGCCCCCCTGGAGTAACATTTGTTTTGATGCTCCAGGGGCACAAAGTGCCTGTCCATATTTACAAGGGCACGCAAAGCCACCTTGCGTAGCTTTTCATGGTCTTGTAAATATGGCCCTTTTTCACGCATAAATCTGTGTGAAAGGAGCATTCCATAGTGTTGCTGTGGATGTTCCTATATAACACCCATGGAACCTGACGCATTCTGATTCTGAATCTGATGCATTCCCAGATCTACAAGGCTGGGAATGAGTCAGATTTCTATGGTGAAGTTAAAGAGGCGCAATGGGGAAAAATATCACTAATCCTCCTCGTTTTCTCCTCTTAGAGAGAGGAAAACACCATTAATGATTGTTTATGTGTAGGAAGGTGTCTCTTCCTGCATATACATGACCATCCCTGCAACACAGGCACCCTTGCACCATGGTGCGAGGGTGGCTACATTGTCGTTAGGCAGCAGTTTGTACGCCAGCACTGAGGAAAGTACAGGGGTGTGTCATATTTCTGTAAATATGATGCATCCCTGCACTTTCAAAATGATGTAGCGCAGCAAGCTGGCCTGCAGTACCACACTGCGTCATTTCCTCATAAATGAGCCCCCCTATTTATTAATGTCAGATTTGGGGCCTGATTTATACTTTTTGGTGCAAAACTGCACTAACACAGTTTTGCACCAAAAAGTTTATTACCGGCTTGCACCATTTCTGTGCACCAGCCAGGCACCATATTTATGGAATGGTGCATGCCGGTGCAAAGGGTAGGCTACCGTGAAAAAAAAAATTATGTTAGTCGGGTGGGGCTGGCGGTATGTAAGAAGAGGGTTTTGCACCAAAAAATGATGTTAGGCAGGTTAGAGTAAACAAAATTGACTCTAACCTGCCTAGAGTCATTTTCTGATGCAAAACTATCCATACCACATGACTCCTGTCCTAGAAAAGACCAGAGTCATGCCCACCGCCCCAATGGCCAGCACAGGGGACTAGGGTCCCCTGGGCATGGTCATTGCACCCAGGCCCATGTATAGGGACCCATTTCAGGGCCCCCAATGGCACTACAAAAAGAAGAAAAAAAACGTACCTATACTTTCCTATACTTACCTATACTTACCTGGGATGGGGTACCCCATCCTCTGCTGTCCCTCTGGTGTGGGTGGGGGTGTCCCTGAGACCTGTGCAGGGCACCTGTGGGCTTATTCCATGGTGTTCCATCATGGAAAATGGCCCACAGGTCCCCTAATGCCTGCCCTGAACCAAAGCAAACTTTTCACCATTTTCTGACCCCTCCTCCCTCCTGTGCGTGATTTTAGCACAGGGGGATAAATATGGCGCTAAGGCCAGGGAGTCATTTTTTGCATGTGGATGCCTGCTTTGCATCTCATTGATGCAAAGTAGGTTTGCACGTCCATAAAATTACTTTATCTCCATAAATTTGGGGCTAGACGGGTCTAGTGCCAAAGTATAAATATGGAGTTTGTTTTGCACCAAATTTGCATTGAAAGAAATGACGCAAATTAAGCACAAAACAAGTATAAATATCTACAGGATGATGCTAGACAAAAACATTTGTCCCGGTGGAAACAGTGGCAACCGATCTGTTGGCAACTGATCTTTTGGGGTGCTCGGCGCCGAGGCAAATTAAATACCAACAAGCAGCTGACACCAGTCTCTAAGGCTGATGACTAAACTAAGATCACAAATTTAGATTAGCTACTGCATTTGTGCTCTAGCAGCAGTTATAGGCTTTCGTGTTCTGAATCGCAAATAGGAGTCTTCGCCCTGTCTTCTTGTGGTTCGCATAGTTCCATCAGGAAAAGACATCCTGAATCATGGAGAAAAGTAAAGAAAAAAATAGGGATTCAGCAGCACATGGGCGACACCTCCCACATTGATGCTGGATGCATGAGGAGAGTGTGCCGTACTGCCAAATGTCATGTTTCATCAAATCTATTAACTAGTTGGAACCAAATGAGTTAGTAAATACCTGAAATGAATGATAACACATCACACAATACACGCCATGGAACATAGAGAACACAGTATAAAAAATAGAAAAATAAAAAAAGAGGAAGCATACCCAACAAACAAACATAATTATTATCTCCATCTACAGGGAGGCAAAGGTTAGAACAATAATGCAGTAAACTAAGTACAACCCCATCACTAGTCCCAAAGTCCTTGAAACCTCCACAGAAATGTGTTTCCTTTCCCAGTGTCCATGTGCATCGAAGATCACAGTTAAAGCCATTGCAGAAAAACATATTGTCCCATCATATGATGGGGTCCAAAATAGGTTTACTATTTAGGATCATAAGCAGTGGTTGAGTCCACAAAGGGCTGAGCGCAGGAAGAGGAGCAGTCACTGAGTTAGCAATATTGGTGACCATGCAAGCCCTGGGGAAGGAATGAAAAATATTTGAAGATGGGAGTCTCTGCAACTGGCATGAGTCTCAGAAAGTGTGAGATAAGGTGGAAGAAACAGAAACCCATCTGACAGGGTCCAATAAAGAACGGGGGCAGATAGAGCCTGGGTTTGAGATTAAAGGATGTGCTGAAACTGACACCCTTGAGAAATCGGCACCAGCGTCTACAGTCACAGGCCTATTTATGAAACTTTCATGCAGCACAGCAAATCACCTTGCTGTGCTGTGCTGCGTGATATGGAAAGGGGAGGAATGCACCATACTTAACAATACACATTCCCATCGTTTTCGAGTGCTGGCACACAATGTGCTGCCCACCACCAATGTAGGCACTGTTGCACCATGTTGCACGGGTGTGTGCACTGTAAGCACGATTTCTTTTTGTGAAGAAAGGGACATTGTAAGCAGGATTGCTTTGTGCAAGAAGGGAATAGGCACCTTCCTGCACAAAAACAATCACCTGAGGCATTTTCCTCTTCAATGAGTGCTGCAGAATGCAGTACATACAGAAACCAGAAAGAACAAGGAGAAATAAACATATTTCTCCGTGTTACACCTCGCCTGGGGAGGAGTAACAGTTTGGCGCATTCCCAGGTCTACCACTTATGGTAAATCTTGGAATGCGTTGAAATCCATGGATGTTCCATGGGAACATCAAGACACCACCCATGGAACGCCTTCCTGGAGCAGATCAAGGTAACACAGTGATTTACACTGCATTACTTCATATTTATCAAGACACTGAGGGCCACACAAGATGGCCTTGCATCGCTGGATTAATAACACTTAGTAGTCGCATCTTGCTTGCGCCCCATTGCATGGTGCAAGTGGGACTCAACTACATGATATATATAGCCCTTACTTATTAGTACTGGAGAACGAGTGGAAAGCCTCTGAGACAGAGTCTGAATGCCACTGGAGTGTTCAGCCAGCGTGTCTTTGCAAACATGGCACCGCCTCTTTTCAAGTCTTCACTCCAAGTGTGCTATCAGGCGAAGAGAGAGAAAAAACCTTGGCAGCCGTGTCCTAACATTCTATCCTCTCTCCAAGAATCATTGATAGTCAGAACAGCTAGATGTTGGGACGGAGTAGTCTGACAATCCAATGGAGTTTTTTCAATACACTATTCTGCGTCCTCTCCAGAAGATTAAAATGTGGTTTGCAGTCCACCTGAACTCAATGAGGGAGGAACCTACTCAGGTATGTCATGATGTAATTAGATGACCCAAATGCAAATGCCAAGCCAAAAAAGCTTGTAGACTAGACTATCTCTGTCCCTGTATGCACATCTCCAGGTGAAGCATAACAGTTCCAGGGACCCAATAAAGGCAGTGATCTTTCCTACAACTGTAGCCAGTCTGGTGAGCTCTGCTTCTGATGGATGTGCTTCAGTCTCTGTGGATCAGAACCAGGATGGTATTGTAATTTGTGGATCCTTCTCCACGGCAGAAGGCCGACTCTACAAACTCTCCCAGCCTTGCCTTGGGTGAAGGAAAGGGAATCTAGAGTCCAGAATGGGGCCAACATCCTCAGATCCTCTATCCTTCTTGAAATTAGGAGTATGAAGTAAAGTCACTACTCCGGGAGAGATGCCATTATTACTTACATTCTAGCGTGGGTCCCTGAAGACTGGTCATAAGGTGCCACCCCTTGCATGGCACATTGCCCATGTACGGGCTAGGAGTATGTTTTCATTTTAACTTTGCTCTTGGTGAAGTTTGGCACAGTTTCCCAATCTACCAGACATTAATGAAGTGAAGTTTAACTCTTCACCTGCAACTCGATGTTGTCTTGTCCAAAAAGGGCAGAATGTCAAGCTACAGGAAACTGGCTCTCAGCGTTCCTCTCTCTGGCACTCAGGACTGTTTTTAGCCATGAGTGGCAGCAGAGAAATCTCCAAGCACCTACCATCCTCTGCCCAGCTGGTGTCCAGTTATAATCGGTACTACCTCCAGACAGTGGAGAATGCTACAGGCCAAAGACATACTGAGAAGAAAAAATCTTAATGGTTAAAGAGCTGTCAAGGGGTGGCTAGCAGCCTCAAACACCAGCTGACACCAATTTCGTTTATCTCACAGGGCTCCCTTTTATCATCCTTTTTGCTTTTTTGAAAATTCATCAAGTTTGTACTTCATAAATCACTATTTTATACGTCACAAAGCAAAGGACACTTGAAAAAAACTGTGCAAAATTGCGAAGCTTTGCAACTTCACACACCCTTAGGCCCATATTTACAAATTTTTCCACAAGGGCTCTTGCGACGCATAGCAACCCGAATTATGTCAACAGTCAAGTGCAGCACTAAAAGGCAATGACTTGTGCAGTACAAACCCCGTCATAATGGATGCGAGGATGAATTTATGCAAAAAACCGACATAAACAGCCAGAGAAGTCTGTGCAAACCCATGCTACTAAAATCAAGTAAATTGGGGTTACCTAGTTGTGTGTGGCATACTCCTGCTAATGATTTTTCACAACATAATTAATACATGTAGTAATCACAAAAGTAGACATATCATACAATTTACCTTTGGGCTGAAGATCATTTTGCTTGAGTGTGTGTTTTGAGTACAAACACCATGCAAGAAACCAGTCATTAGACTTTGTGCAGTTCTGAGACAGAAGATTGTGTTTAAAATCATGCAAGTGCAGTGATGTTTCCATGTTCATGAATCTTAGTAAACCTGCCCTGCTTTGGCTTTCTGTCCACCTTCTGCCCTCAAGGCCAACACTTTAAATGGGTAGTTATGGTCAGGTGCCTGGTACCTTCTTATAGGTCTTTCCATCATTCTTTCCTTTATTGCTCCATCATATAACCTGCACGTATAACTCTTATTTACGTCAGCTGCATTTGTATTTTCTTTTTGTAGCTCGTGCCTCTTCTGTTTGAGCCATTAGCATAGAAAACTGGGATCCAGTCGATTCGATGGCTGACCACTGAGCAGTCTAAGGAGAGATGTCTGCCCATTAGATATTTACATGTGGTCATCTTTCTAAAATTGTTCCTTATCTTACCAGTTTTACTCTTACATTTTTCAACATACGTGCATGTCTATAATTTGGAAGGTAGCAGCACTTCTCAGCAGGCATGCACCTCTTATGAAGGGAAAGTACGAACACTCCTAGCAGCAAAGAGGTACTCTGGGATACTTCAAGGTTTTAGCTGCACATCCCATGTCAATGTTTGTTTACAGAAAATAGCATTGCTAATTGTGTACTTAGGTTCCAAATTCAGATTTATTACAAACTGATGTCATCAAAAACCCTCATTTAAATCCAAAAATGTACAAAGTATTTATTGTTGTTGTTATAGGGTTCCTACAAATCAAGTAGGCCTGTGTATCTGGTCAACACAGACTTCTGGTTTTAGTGACTTAATCCTCCTATACCATCAGGAAATGTTAACACGGTCCCTAGCTAGCTCACAGTGCTCCACCTGAACCTTTAAACATACCAGGTGGTATCTGCAATCTCAAACATAACTACTCAGATTCCTAAGGAAGTGGTAAAAATAGATATAACCTTTGATTGTCACTAAGTACCCAAGATGAGACACAAGAAAGAAAGAAAAATGAATTTCCAAACCTTTGGTGCAACAATCGAATTCTTGCATAAAATTCACGAGCTGCAAATAGTAGGCAAATTAAACAAAGCATGGTAACCAGCATCACTAATATGGTGAAAAGATAAACAGTTCAACCATGATAATGTTAATGTGTTGGTATGCTCCTTTCTGTTACTACCTGCACTATCTAGGGCATATTGGGAGTACTTTCTGGCAGATCAAATGGGATAGCCTAACCCCCATTCCTGGTAAAGATGGACCAGGAAGCCAGGAAGTCTGTCTTGTCTAGTGCAGGCTATCACCCTTGCAGGATGGAGGTCAGAGTCAGGAGGGTCACACTAATTCCTCTCCCTTAAGTGGATGATCCTTACTATACAAACAGCTAGGGAGGTAACTGCTATCTTGAATAAAGAAATTGAGGAATTAGAGAAGAAACTCAAAAGAACTAATGCGCTTGATGATGTAAAGAAGAGAATTGAAGAAGTTCACTTACAACTGGATTTATTTAGCAATTATCTCCTCAAGAAGAAAACAGATGCAGGAGCCCTGGGGCCATGGAAGAAGTCCCTTCTCCTGGTTCCAGGTTCAACAACCACCAGCGCTCAGGTGAGACAACATCGCCAATCTCACCTATAGAAGGAGACTGAACGTTTGGACCTGACGAAGAGTGTAGTAGTCAGAAATCATTCAATCACAAATCAATAACATTATATCATAACTAACATTAGACATCAATAACAATTTAGCACTCAATCAAACTCCAAACTGGATAAAGTTTCAAGTTTATTACAATCCCAAAATCAATGTCAGATAAATAGTGCACAAAAGTAAGTTATAAACGTACATGAAAAGCACAGGCTTACCGAAATGTCTGAAAAAGATTTAGCCTGCTAAACATCAATACGGTTAGACACTCCAAAAGAATAATGCAGATTAGCAACAATACAATATGCACTTTATTGTTAGAATTAAAAGCAGATGATGGTGACATCAGTAAATCATTAAAATACAGTTTAACATTCAATTTCAGTTTTCAGGATTCAGAGCTGGGTCATTCCTATCACTAACAAGAATTTGGACTTGCATGTGTGTGAACGGGCTAACACATGTGGGCAAAAGCAAAAATAAATGAAAGATAAATATAATTTTGAAAAGCATCTAACTAGGGCAACTTACTACAAAAATACGCTGTTGTAAGTAACTAACTGAAAAGCAAACAAGAGACCACGTTTAGATATACCTCTCCGCATGGGACAGCAGACAGTGATAGTTCCTCAGACAGGACAGTCACCTTTTTCCGGTGTCAGTTGACAGCAGCATCAGGACAGTGCAGAACATGGGCTGCACATATGACAGATCAGCAGTTCAGGATTAGTTGGCCATATTAGTACTGAACCACATAACAGAATAGGGCAGTTAAGACTATGATGAGAAAACTCATTAGGGTACTTAGAGAATAGTGTGTGACAGCAAACTCAAAACAGACTCTGCCAGAGTTCTGAGTAGCACTGAAGATGGGGACATGACAGACTGAACTGAAGTTCAATGTTTCTCACTAATTAAAAGTATGCATGATCCATTTATTGGTCCTATAGGTGCGCGCATTTCGGACGTCAGTTTCAGCATCCAATCACTGCAGATGGCACTATCAATTCTATTACTTCTAAGAATCTTCTCAGCAAAAGTGTGTGTCTCTTGCCTACTCTACAATAGGACATTCAACATTCACATTAACAGCCTAGAGAAAGAATGCAGTTCAGAGGGGACAGAATAAACAAGTGATTTTCCATTACTGACGCAAAATGAATCTTTTCAGGCTTAGTCAAGCTAAGAAGCCTTAATACACCTTAATACATTAAATACATTAATAAACCTATTGCACCACTTACAATTCATTTATGCAAAGCAAATTATTTAATTGCAAACATTAATAACATGTTAGAACAAACTTAAACGTCCATTTATTTTTCTGCACACATATAACTCACATTAATGAATTCATTTAACTCAATAGAAGTATGATTAATTCATATTTATTTAATACTTTCATCAACACTTTTAATGTTAATTCACATTAGTACTTCATTTAATATGAATGCAAAACTCTCATGTTAAAAAGTAGTGTTCAATACAAATGGTGGTCACATGGTTCATCATAATTCAAATGAGCACATTTTACAACTCATGTTATTTTCTCTGTTAAGCCTTTAAACATAGGTCACTTAACCACCATATGCTAACTTCTATGCCACTGATATGTTAATAAAATGTGATCTTTCTCACAGATAAACTCAAGAATTTTTTTTTTTCTTTCCCCTGGAACAAGTTTATCCCTACCTCTCTGAGAATTTCTATAACACACCTCGGGAGGCTGCATATTGGCAGAAAACCAAGGGTAGATGAATAAGAAAATCATCACCTTTTCAGACACCTCCGAATCTGAAAGTGAAGGCAGCTTGATTTGACTCATATAGTAACAGACATAGATGACACTGGGGACCAAACACTAACAGTCACTTTCTAAGACAGAGAAGAGGCAACTATAGTGGGAGATTCTGGAACCAACAGAGGGGGAGACATCTGAATACAGACCCCCACAACATTACCTACAAACCAGACAACACCAATATTGGAGGAGCTATAGACCATCTCTATATTCAATATATCTCCAATTTCCATTGACCAGACCACCAAAGATAATCTCACTAAGGGACTTTCTTTTGTTCTCAGCACTACTGTGGACAAATTTGAACTTATGAGAGATCTTTTCGTCTTCTTTAGAAGGATCAGATTGAAAAAATTATTTATGAATATGAAATGTTTGAGTAACGACAATCAATCTGGTCTTAAAATGCTATCTACATTTATCCACAGTTTAGATAATCTTGGATACAAAGTTGACATCAGTGAGAAAAACAGCTATGGCCAAGGTCCAGAAGATGTTGAAATATATACCAAAGCCCCCACATACTTGTCTCTTCAGAAAACCATGCCACTCAAAACACATCGGGGAAATGAGCACATAGCTATAAAGGAATGTGACAAGGGAGGAGGGACTGTACTCCTCAGCACTGAATAGTACAAGGATAAAATGAAGCGGAAGTTAAATACACATGACCGTAAGCCGAAAATTAGAGGTGATGCTGGGAAGAAAGTCATCATTATTTTCTCTTCCAGCTCTCTGCTGAGGAAGATGTTTTGCACTATTTAGCTGCTCCATTTTGTGCCTATATTCAGGGTTTTTCATCTATTTTCCTGGTTATGTGATCATTTACATTTAAGTTTCTCAGATTATATGGGCCTCCGATGATCCACCCTGAGTACATATCCTTTAGGTCATATTATATTAAGGGATCCTTTTTGTTTCTTGGGTGGCTGCTAATTAATTTATCTTTATTTCTTATGGATCACTCTGGACAAAGGAGCAGTTTTGCCCTCCTGGTCCTACAGTTGTATTAATTCTTTTTGGCCACATGAAAGATCATGTCTTGCGATTACACAAAGGTTTTAGTTTTAGTCCCTGTTTGGTTACAACACCCAGAGATATGCTTGGTCTGTTTGTTCATTTTTTCACAATCAGAGTTTATGTTACTTTCACATGTATTTTTTTTATCTTTCTTTTTTCTTTCTTTCTTTCATTCTTTTTTTCTTTCATACATACATCTTTTGGTAAAGATAGTGAATATGTTACACACCTATATTGGACTTTACTCTGCTATATCATTCATTTTGGGCACTTTTGGCCACCTGCAGGCTGGCAGAAGACAAGGATCCACCTACCATATTATGACATAGCAGACAGCCAGGATTTCCGGGGCGTTAGCACTGCCACCAAAAGCCTGGCAAAAACACATCATATAAAAGTAAACACTCACCTCCAAGGACACAGAGGAGTCTGCTGCCGCCATGGAAGCAGAACTGGAAGTCCTCCCGATGCTGTACCACGCGATGGGAGTCCAGAAGCAGCAATGCCGACGATGACAGGGAGCACAGCTGCCTAGCACACAAGGGAAGGAGGGGAGAGTGACACACTCATAACACACACCATACACACACACACACACACCCAGGACCAACTGCACAGTAAATCGACAGCAACAGAACCCAGGAGCAAAGATAGCTAGGACACATACCTCTGGTCCGACCACTGTAATCATGTTGGAGAACGAGCGGTAATTGAAATAAATAATCATTAACATATATACAGGCAGGGCCATTGGCCAGTCCAAAGTACGTAAGTGGCCACAAGGCAACGTCCAAGGCCCAACTTGACTCTTGACAACATTGGCACTCCACTGGGCAGGGGCATCATCGAGATGGTAGGCAGATACCTCAGTGGGCTGGGGGGTTTCTTCTTGGGAGAGGGTCCTTGGGCTTGGGTTTGGGAGGGGGCGGGTCCTTGCCCTTCTGTTTTGGGGGCAGAGGAGTGGCATTGGGATGGGGGGCCGGAGTTCCACTCTTTTGCACCTTAGTGGCAGGAGTACTCTGAGGGGGAGGAACATGAGTCAACTTGGAGCTGGAGGTACTGGGCTGGGAAGGTGGAACTTTTCTCTTATGGGCAGGACAGGGGGTGGGGGAGGGAAGAGGTCAAGGCGGGTCAGGAAAAGCTTCTTACGACCATTGGGGTGGGCTGTGGGAGGAGGAATGGGAGTGGATTTTGACAGAGTGGTTGTAGGAGAAGGAGGTGTGCTGGACTTGGGTGCACGTGCATGGACAGTATGTGTGTGTGAGGTGGATGACTGTTGGGTGTCTGAGTGGGAGCATTAATGTGTCTTTGGGGGGGCAGACAGGGTGGGGGAGGACAAACAGGACGTGTGGATGTATGTTGAGGTGGTGTCTACAAGTGAGGTGGGTGTGCTGCATGAGGGGGTGATGGTGGTGATTGTGCATGTGGTACATGGGGTGCACGACTGCGGGTCTGCTTTTGTGGTGAGTGTAGGCAAGGCTGTACAGATGGCAGGATCTGGGACTGTTGATGCAGTGCATTCAGGTGGGTGTGCTGATGTGGCTGTGAGGGAGGAGGAGGATGGGGAGACAGTGAAGGCAGTGGCTGTTGTTGTGTGTGCATCTGTGTGTTGGCTATGTGTGTGCTTCTGGACTGAAGTGTGCTGCTTGTGTTTGTCATTGCGAGTCCTGTCTGTTGTTTTGGGTGCATGCTTGTCAGAATGTGTGGTGGGATGGGTTGGGGAGAGGAGACAGACACTGGGAAGAGGTAGTGACAGGGGGGACGGAAGAAACAGAGACACTGGCTGCCGTCAGAGAGGAGGCCAGAGCCTGAAACAATCTCTGTAGGGCCGCCAAGCCACCATGAATGCCCTCCATGTAGGCACTGCATTTCTGCATCTGGGATGCCACCCCTGGATGGCATTCACTATAGTTGACTGCCCTACAAATATGGATCTCAGGAGGTCAATAACCTTCTCACTGAGGACAGCAGGGATGACTGGGGCAGGGCCTAAGGTTCCTGGGGCAAAGGAGACGCCCACCCTCCTGGGTGAGTGGGCAGGGGCAACTGAGTAGGGGCTACTGGGAGGGCGGTGCTCGTACAGGTGGTGGCGGAAGATCTGGTAGCTGGGGTGGTCCCAGAGGTGTCCGCTACCACCAGGGAGCTTCCATCGGAGGAGGAATCTGAGTCAGTTGTATCAGCTCTAGTTTCCCTCATGGTACTCCCCTCGCCCTCCATCCCACTGGTCCCCTCGGCGTCAGTGGACTCTGTCTCCTGGGTCCTGTTGGCAGCAGCTCCTTCACTCGCCGGTGCCACTGCTCGTTCGCCAGATACTGTTAATGCACACATAGACAGGATGACAAAAGGAGAGGGCAGAGAAAGAAAGGGTGCACTGGGTCACTCACAGCACCAACAGCACAGATGTCATACACATCACAATCAGTCCATGGGACTTACAGTACATAGAATTGACCAGAGTGGCAAACCATTGCCTAGGTACTACAGCAGATGGAACCCAAGCACTATCATCTGCACACCTACTGGGACCAACTAAGCCCTGTCAGACATGGCATGCTAGTTACCTAGCAATACCAAAAATGGATACCACACTACATAGCTAAGCAGGACCATGCAGGAATGGGCAAACTGGCATACTGGGGCATCCACTGACTAGAACCTTGCACCCAAATCCCATAGAAGGCAACAAAAAAGTGAATACCACACACACTGCACTCACCCCCTTGTGGCTGATGTGCGGCCCTCAAGCACCCCCATCCAAGTCAGGATTGGCTACCGCCAGTATGCACACCATTAGAGGGGTCAGTCTCCGATGGGCGCCCCTCCCTCGTTGGAAGGCTGTCCCCAGCTGGGCCTGCACAGTCTTACAGGCCCAGCGCCTCAGGTCCTCCCGTAGTTTCCTGCAGTGGGTGCTCCGCTGGCTATGGGCCCCCAGGGTCCGCACGTCCTTGGCCATGGCACGCCACAACCCCTTCTTCTGATGGGTGCTGATCTGCAGAGGAAACACAGACAGAGGGACACCAGCCTGTCAAACAAATGCCTCACATACTGCATTTTCCCTTAATCAAGCATACACATGACCCGTACCTCTGAAATCATATTGCCTGCAGCCATACCGCCCAAATGACACACTGCTAGCACACACATACATCTACATGCAGCCATATCGCATGCAACTTACACATGATGTACTCACCTGTTGGTCTGGGGGCCCATACAACTGCCCATTCAAGGGTAAGACCCCATTCACAAGCCTCTCCAACTCCTCAGATGTGAGGGCTGGGGCCCTTTCCCCTGTAGCACGGGCCATGGCAGGTTCCAGACACAGGTCACAGCAGCACACAGGGTAAAGATGTTGTCCAGTGGAAAGTCAGGAATCAAGTGAAGTGGTAGAAAGAAAATTGCGGTCACGTCCCTGGCGGTGAACACCGTCACTGACGGAGTTGATCATCATTGGTTCCTGTACTCCATAGAGCCCCATATTAGCCAATGGGAAATTGCACGCCAGTGCAGACCGCTGTCCACCATGACGCTTAACGCCGGCGGAGTGAGGTCATTTCCACCTTTCCCTGCATACAGGACAGGCAGTTGCCATTTCCTTCTGCTACTACTCATGTTTGGAATTTATATGTGGGTCACTGGTGTTGAGTGTACACACCTAGACAATTCTAGTGTCCTACATAGATACATGGTGTCTGTGGGCTTGGCTGCAGCCAATGTTCTCGATTGTGCTCAGAAGGGTTTTGGTTTCTATGCTCAAACACATGTGCAGCTACTTCACATTCCCCCAGAGAGAAGATTTGCCCACTGTAAAGCCTGGATTCTACACAATGGAACACATACCACATGTGATTATGGCCATTGACGGGATCCATATTGCCTTAGTCCCTTCCAGGGCAAATGAACAGGTGTGCAGGAATAGGAAGATTTTCCACTCTCTCAATGTCCAGATGGTGTGCCTAGCTGACCAGTACATCTCCCTGCCAAGTATCCTGGATCTGTGCATGATGCCTGTGTCTTGAGGAATAGCAGAGTCCCACAGGTGATAGCACGACTACAGAGGTACGGAGTGTGGCTCCTGGGTGAGCTTGAGTCCCCACCCAATGTATGTTAGTGCATGCCTACTGGAGTCATACCCCCATGCCACTGTGCATGGTTAATGTGTGTCCCTCACTTCTTCCAGGTGACTCCGGCTACCCAAGCCTGTCCTGGCTCTTGACCCCTTTTAGGAATCCGAGAACAGGGTCTGAAAATTAGTACAATGATGCTCATGGGTGTACCAGGAGGATTGTGGAACACACTTTCGGTCACCTGAAAGCCAGGTTCAGGTGCCTTCATTTGACAGGTGGATCCCTATGTTACTCCCCTGGGAAAGTCTGCAAGATTGTGGTGGTCTGCTGCATGCTGCACAATTTGGACCTCAGGTGCAATGTGCCCTATCTGGAGGAGGAGGGGTGACAATGCACCTGTGGCAGCGGTAGACATTGAAGACAGTGAGGAGGAAGAGGAGGAGGATGTGGACAACAGGACACATATCATTCAGCAGTACTTTCAATGACAGTCAGGTAAGACTGTTGATCTATACATGTCTCCATATTAGTAAAGTGCTGTATGGCTGTAGTGTTGTGCTAGTCACTACCTTTGCATTCCTTATTGCAGATGTTGATATGGTTACAACAGTTTACTGATGTCAGGACTGGAGACTGCTGAGACACATTTGAAAGGACATTTGCACATGAAAGGACATTTGCACATGATAATGCAGTTCAATACAGTTCAATACATTGCACATTTATATCTGATAAAGCACTATTACTCAAGTTGTGTTCAAGGGTCTTTATTTGACTTTTACAAAAACAATGGGAAGTGCAATTGAGTGAGGTGATGGTTGGGAACAGTCCAGTGTAGGGGGCCAGTCTGTTTGTAGCACAGGTCCAGTGTCCAAGGGGCTATAGATGAGGAGCAATAGCAGTCCAAAGTCAACAAGGTGACTCAGTGGAACACAAGGGGTACAGTCTTGAGGGGCTCATTTCCTGGCAGTGGTCTTGGTCTTGGCAACTGTCTCTGGTGTCTGTCTGGGTCAGAGGGAATGTTTGCGGGGTGGTTCACCTTCTGCAGGGGGAGGAGTGCTGATGGCCTGTGACTCCTGTGGCAGGACCTCCTGTCCACTAGCTGCATTAGATGTGGAGGGCTGCTCAGTAAACTGGCTAGGGTAGCGGCCCGCTGGTGTGCTGTGTACTCCTGCATGATGATCACCATGTCACTCAGCACCCCTGCAAAGGAGGCCATGTTGTTTTTGAAGGACTGCAATTGTTGCATGACCGCCTGGTGGTGTCCGACCTGCAGCCGCCGGTTCTCCTGCATAATGTTTAACACCTGACCCATCGTGTCCTGGGATTGTTGGTATGCCCCCAGGACATTTGTGAGTGCCTCCTGGGAGTCGGTTCCCTGGGCTTGTCCTCCACCTGGCGCACACCTGTCCTCCAATTGTTCCTGGCCCCCTGTACCTATATCCCCTGAATGGTGTGCCTACTCCCACTGACACCAGGACCTTCATCGTCTTGTCCTGGTGCTAGTGGACAGGACGCCCCGCCACAGGACCACCACACCAGCACCCCACCCCCTGCAGACGGACAACCACCACGCAAGCGGTCCCTGAGATCCAGGAACAGGACAGAGCAAGATGGCAAGACCCCCGCCAGGAAATGAAACCACCCTGATTGTCCTCCCACTGTCCCACTTTGTTACCCTGTCCATACTTTAACTGCCCCAGCTCCACTTCCTTTGCCCATATGGCCAGTGCACCTGTGTGACCAATGGACTGGACTCTGCCATGGACATTCCTCCACTGTCCCCCATCACCATAATACAACCCCCCTCCATTTTTGAGCACTTCAATAAACACCCTTGAACCACACAAAAATCGGGAGTCAGTCTGTGATTTGGTAAAATGTATTATCAATGACAGTGTCAAAATGTGTTTCTAGTTGTAAAGCCAACATACCTATGTCACACATCACAAGTCCTTGAAGGATGCAAGCAGATAACACACGTTGGTAACCACACCTGTGAAACCGTAATGGAAAGGTACAACTCAGTTACCAAATAATGCTATGAAATTACACACAGGATAGAGGAAGACGTGTGACAGTGAATGTAATGATAAAAATGAAAATGTTCTCACCTGTGTGTCACTGGAAATATTGCTGTATGACTGACTCCCTGTTGTCGTTGTCTTCTTCCTCAGCTTCCTCCTCATCACTGTCCACAGGCTCCACAGCTGCCACAACACCGTCATCTGGACCATCCTCCTGCAGAAAAGGCACCTGGCGTCGCAAAGCAAGATTGTGAAGCATTGAGCAGGCGATGATCATCTGGCACACCTTCTTCGGTGAGTAGAATAGGGAACCACCTGTCATATGGAGGCACCTGAACCTGGCCTTCAGGAGGCTGAAGGTGCGTTCAATCACCCTCCTAGTCTGCCCATGGGCCTCATTGTAGCGTTCCTCTGCCCTGGTCCTGGGATTCCTCACTGGGGTCAGTAGCCAGGACAGGTTGGGGTAACCAGAGTCCCCTAATAGCCACACACGGTGCCTCTGGAGTTGACCCATCATATAAGGGACGCTGCTATTCCGCAGGATGTAGGCGTCTTGCACTGAGCCAGGGAACATAGCATTTACCTGGGAGATGTACTGGTCTGCCAAACATACCATCTGTACATTCATGGAATGATAACTCTTCCGGTTCCTGTACACCTGTTCACTCCTCTGGGGGGGGACCAGAGCTACATGGGTCCCATCAATGGCACCTATGATGTTAGGGATATGTCCAAGGGCATAGAAGTCACCTTTCACTGTAGCCAAATCCTCCACCTCAGGGAAAATGATGTATCTCCTTACGTGTTTCAGCAGGGCAGCCAACACTCTGGACAACACGTTGGAAAACATAGGCTGGGACATCCCTGATGCCATGGCCACTGTTGTCTGAAAAGACCCACTTGCAAGGAAATGGAGCACTGACAGCACCTGAACGTCAGGGGGGATTCCAGTGGGATGGCGGATTGGTGACATCAGGTCTGGCTCCAACTGGGTACATAGTTCCTGGATAGAGGCACGGTCAAACCTGTAGGTGATGATTAAATGTCGCTCCTCCATTGTCAACAGGTCCACCATCGGTCGGTACACCGGAGGATTCCACCATTTTCTCAATTGTCCCAGCTGAGGGTGCCTAGGAAGGACAACAGCGACCACAGAGTCAACAAATTTCCAGGTATGTACCAACAGATACACAGAACACAACTCCAAACACAAAACCATTCCTGTATGTGTGTTGAGTGTAGGCCTAGCTATGTGTGAAGCAGAAGTAAATGAAGCCAAGTGGGCCCCTGAAATGGCGGCTGCCTGACCTCTAAACTGGGACAATGGTATTGTGAAGTAACTGCGCTGGCGTTGCACACCATCGCGGTAGGCGGTGGTAGACCGCGGCGCAATGCAGCATTGGTTAACATTGGACCCTATGGGTCCCAGGAGCCAATGAACAAGTGCGCCGGCGTTGATGATACGCACCGCCGCGGACGTCACCGCCGCGGATGTCACCGCCATTTTCTATCTATTCAATCACTCAATACCTGACCTTCGACAGGAGAGGACCTACACTGCAAGTGCTGCTGTGACCTCGGTCTGGAAGCGACGATGGCTGCTGCGTCTCGGGAAAGGGCCCCTGCCTTCACTGCTCAGGAGTTGGAGAAACTAGTAGACGGGGTCCTCCCCCAGTACACGCTACTCTACGGTCCTCCAGACCAACAGGTAAGTACACAGGGAGCACGTTGTATGGGCTAGGCGTGGGTGGAGAGGGCTGGTTGGAAGAGGGAAGGGGGCAGAGTTCAGGGAACATGAATGCATGGGAATGCATGTGCCACATGGCAAGGGTAGGGAGGGGGGACACTTACATGGATGGTGCAGTAGGTAATGACTTCTCTTCTTCCCTTGTGCATGTCATGTAGGTCAGCGCCCACCAGAAGAAGGACATTTGGCGTGCCATCGCCAAGGAAGTCCGGACCCTGGGGGCCCACCAGAGACGGGGCACCCACTGCCGGAAAAGATGGGAGGACATTCGCCGCTGTAGCAAGAAGACGGTGGAGGCTCAGCTGGGGATGGCCTCCCAACGTGGGAGGGGTGCCAGTCGCACCATGACCCCCCTGATGTTCCGGATCCTGGCAGTGGCCTACCCGGAGTTGGATGGGCGCTTGAGGGCATCACAGCAGACACAAGGGGGTGAGAAAAACTATCATTCAGGGGACTTTGCGTGCAGTTGAGGGGTCTAGGTGTGGGAGGAGGGCTGTGGGTTTCCCTAGGCCATGGCGACTTCCATAGGCTAGGCCCCTCCGTAATGCAGGCCATGTGGCACTCCACCCCACCGCAGTAGAGTGCCAAGTACCGGTATACATGCCCCTGTGGCATCCATGTGTGCAGATGTCCACCATAGCCATGTAGTCCAGATCCCAGGAATTGCATCTGTAGAGGCCAGGAGCACGGCGTAGTGAAGGGGGCTGCTGTGTCTGTATTGTCCGCCAACGGTAGCGGTATGCCATGCACTCAACCTGTCTTTCTTCTGTCTTTCCCCCCCCCCCCCTTTTTGTGCTCTCCCTGTTCTTTTGTGCATCAGCATCATCAGGCGGAGGTACAGTGGCACCGGAGCACGAGGGAGCTGCATCCCACATGGCCATGGAGGGCCACACCACGGACTCAGAATGCACCAGTGGGACGGAGGGCGAGGGGAGCTTCACGTCGGCCACCGGATCACCAACCAGCGACACGGACTCGTCCACCGATGGGAGCTCCCTGTTGGTGGCGGCACCATCTGTGCCCCCCACTTATACAGGTACAGCCACCACCTCCCCTACCAGTACCGCCCTCCCAGCAGCCCCTCAGCGTTCGCCCCGTGCCCGCTCACCCAGGAGGGTGGGCATCAACTTCGCCCCAGGCACCTCAGGCCCTGCCCCAGTCACCCCTGCTGCCCTCAGTGAGGTGGCCATTGACCTCCTCAGGTCACTCACTGTTGGGCAGTCTACCAATGTGAATGCCATCCAGGGTGTAGAAAGGGAGTTGCAACACGGTAATGCATTGCTGGAGGACATTCCTTCTGGTCAGGCTGCCCTTCAGCGAACCCTGCAATCTCTGGCCTCAGCACTGATGACAGCCATTGTCCCTGTGTCTAGCCTCCCCCCTCCAACTTCCTCCACCCAGACCCAATCCCCTGTACCCCAGCCCATCCCAAGCACACCATCAGACCAGCATGCACACACCTCAACACACAAACATAGCTCAGGCAAACATAGGCACCACACATCCCACAGGCACTCACACAAGCATTACCCACATACAGACACAGCAACATCCACTGCCTCCACTGTGTCCCCCTCCTCATCGTCTCCCTCCTCCCTCCCAGTGTCGTCTACACTCTCACCTGCATGCACTACATCTACAGGCACTAGGACTCGCACCAGAACACCCAGCACCACACCCCCCTCACCTGCACTCACCACCCCCACTCCCATTTACACGTCCCCTGTGTCCTCTCCCAGTGTGTCTGTGACGCCCCCTCCCAAAGTACACAAACGCGGGCACCCACACACCCAACATCCATCCACCTCACGACAGCCTCCAGTACTGCACCTGCACCCAAAACACCTAAAGTGACACCTCCTACAACCACCTCCTCTTCCTCCACTCCCAGACCCCCTCCAGCTACCCATCCCAGTGTTCGTCAGAAACTGTCCCTCTGCAAAGTTGACCTTTTTGCCCCCACCCTTCCAATTCATCAGTCCCGTCGTAGCGCCTCAGCCAAAAAGCCTCCAGTACCAGTGGTGCGTGTTCAAGGTGTGTGGAATGCACCAGGGCAAGCAGTGTGACACGGAGCCAAGGCACTGCCAGTCCACCCCCTGTAAAGGCTCTGAAGTTGGAAAGTGGCCGACGGGACCGGCTGAAGACTCCTGGAGGCAAAACAACTCACAGGGGTCCCAGGGGGATTGCAGAGTCAGTTGTGACTCCTCCAAAGGTGGGGAAGGGCCAGAAAAAGTCTGCACAGCCTGGAGTGAGCATCACAGCGGAGAAGGGCGGCATCCTTCCCGGGGGCCGGGACGCCACCGCCAGCACCTTTGTCACTGGTCAGGAGACCACCGCCATAGGCATTGCCCAGGAGGGCCCAAGTATCGTCACTGGTCAGGAGACCACCGCCAGAGTCATTGCCCAGGAGGGCCCAAGTATCGTCACTGGTCAGGAGACCACGCCATAGGCATTGCCCAGCAGGGCCCAAGTATTGTCACTGGTCAGGAGACCACCGCCATAGTCATTGCCCAGGAGGGCCCAAGTATCGTCACTGGTCATGAGACCACCGCCAGAGTCATTGCCCAGGAGGGCACAAGTATCGTCACTGGTCATGAGACCACCGCCAGAGTCATTGCCCAGGAGGGCACAAGTATTGTCACTGGTCATGAGACCACCGCCAGAGTCATTGCCCAGGAGGGCACAAGTATCGTCACTGGTCATGAGACCACCGCCATAGGCATTGCTCAGGAGGGCACAAGTATCGTCACTGGTCAGGAGACCACCGCCATAGGCATTGCCCAGGAGGGCCCCGGCAGCCGCAGCCCCGCTGGGCAATGAGGGACTGTCATGCCACACACCAATATCCAGTTCAGAGCCCGCCATGGCAAAGCACTGCTGAACAGTCCAGAGACCGCTGAACAGGGCAAGCAACGCTGAACAGTCCAGAGACCGCCATGGCAAAGCACCGCTGAACAGTCCAGAGAACGCCATGGCAAAGCACAGGTGAACAGTCCAGAGACCGCCATGGCGAATCACCGCTGAACAGGGCATGCACCGCTGAACAGGGCAAGCACCGCAGAAGAAGGAAAAGACCACCACATCAAGCATCGTTATCCCATGTGCAGCTGGGACTGTGACGGGACAGGAACTGTCACGGGGAGACTAATCAAGTCTGGGCACCATTCCCCCTCCAGAACCAGTGGAGAGATCCATCCACTACCTCTGTCCTTCACAGGATGAAACACTCTGGGCACCATTTCCCCTCCAGAACCAGTGGAGAGATCCATCCACTACCTCTGTCCTTCACAGGATGAAACACTCTGGGCACCAGTCCCCCTCCAGAACCAGTGGAGAGATCCATCCACTACCTCTGTCCTTCACAGGATGAAACACTCTGGGCACCAGTCCCCCTCCAGAACCAGTGGAGGGTGTTATGTACTTGTGAGACTGTGGCTTTGCACTCCCCAGGATGGAACAGTGAGCAAACCACCCACTGTAGAGACTTGTGAGACTGTGGCTTTGCACTCCCAAGGATGGAACAGTGGTCAAACCACCCACTGTAGAGACTTGTGAGACTGTGGCTTTGCACTCCCCAGGATACATCAATGGGCATGGAGCTCCATCGTGGATGTGGCGTGGTGCTGTAATCCGGCTGAGGTGCCCCACCTTCCCTTCCCCCTGAGGTGCCTGTTGTTTTTCTCTCTGATGCCCCTGCAGTGTTCTCTCCGTTTGTGGAGGGGTATCTTGTGTGGGCCACGCCCATGCATTTTTGGCCTAGTGGTGCACGGACATTGAGATGTGCATATCTGCACTACTTCTCGTACTGTATATACCTTTGTATGAGTTTATATATATCTGTATATAATTGAGACATGTATATTGATACATTACAATGTTTGAACTGATTTCGTTTTGTGTTTGCATTCTTACGGGGGGGTTGGGGGTTGTTACTGTGATGTTTGTAAATGCATTGGTGTGTGTGTTGTAATATGCGAAGGTGGGGGTGGGGGTGTTGCGTGTGTGTCCCCTTGACTTTTGCCTCCCTCCTCCCCTATGTCGTAGGTGCAGTACTCGCCGTTGTCTTCGCCGCCGCCGCCACTGGTTTTTGTAGATGAGTGGGAAGAGAAGGGCAGGTAGGATTTGTAATTCCAGCTCCATGGTGTCCTCCTTCCTCGTGGGATGTGTTAAGGTGAGCGTTTTCCCATTGCAGAAACTGTTTCCGCCGTGTTTTTATCCACAGTGAATCCACTCCGGAAAAGGTGGTGGATTGGCGGGTTGTGATACTATGGGCGGTACATTGTCTTCCGCCTGTCTGTTGGCGGTGACCGCCGCGCTGCTTGTCTGTACCGCCTTGGCGGTCGGAGTGTTAAAGTGGCTGTCCTTGTTGGCGGTTTCCGCCATGGTCATAATTCCCTTTTTTTGTCCGCCGGCCTGTTTGCGGTATTACCGCACCTTTAACACCGTCCGCCAGGGTTGTAATGACCCCCAAAATGTACTTTAATAATAAAAGCAAACAAAAGCCATATTAAAATATGCCAATTCAAAATGCTAATAAAATGAACAAAAACTAATTTCTTAAAAACAAGGACCAAATCAAAAGTTGAGTCGGCTCTCGACTTAATTCCATGTCCAAAGTTATTGAGATTCAGCAAAGGAAGACAACAGAGCCACCATGGCCTGAGTAACAAGTTCCAAGGAACAAACATGGTCAAATCCAGCCAACTCAGAAGATGCTGATGGCGAGACAGCCTGCAGTGTTATCGGAACTTTAGAGTCAGATCCCAGGAATCCAGAAGCCAGAGCACCATATCAATCAGAAGTGATGGCTCATAGTACACATCCAGCTGCAATGGCAGGCTCATACAATGGCACTGAAGGTGTGTCCTCAATGAACTCACATGCAGATCTGTAGCCACAGATTGATCCAACTGTATAGCCAGCACAAGTCCAGTGCACACTCGAAAGGGCACAGAGCACAGTGGAACACAGCCTGTACACATTGTAACCAATGAACAAAGACAAGTTCCCATTCAATTCCTGGAGCAGAGACACTCCAGAATACTGTATCATGCATTCACAATCCAGTAGGACATGTGGCAGATTCATTACCATTTGGCCTTGAAGTAGAACATCCATTGCGGAACAGCAAAAATAGGACCAAAATAGCAATAACTAGGAATAATACAATCTGTATGCCTAAAAAAAAACCTTAAAACCAAAGATTGCAGAAAGGATGTTATCACTCAGAATACAATCTGAAACATGCTCACAAAGCCAGACCCAATTGTTTTAATAAAGTATATAACTCCCTCAGTATTTGGAGCATTTAGTAATCGGTGAACACCTTCACCAAAATGCTGCAGCAGGTTTGTTCATAACAGCAATTGGACTTTCGAGGACAATCCTGTGATTTGAAGATCAAAGGTCTCTCAGGCAGACATAAAAGAAACATCCTTCTGAAACAATAAGACTTTGGGCAGTTTAGGGTGACGCCAACCTGTATTAGTGATCACAACCCTTTAACTATTGAAACAAACTTGGGTATGAAGAGTGATTTGAGAACAGAGAAACAACACCCAGATATGAAGCTATCAGCCCGAAAAGGTCTTACAATTTAATGGGGAAAAATAGACAGTAACAGCTTTTTCAAAGATTTAATGCTGAATAAATGGACAGATGTTATGACAACTTTGAGGGAAGATACGCCCCCCCATGAAATTGTCTCTGCTTTCTCTTCTTTAACAAAGAATATGGCTTAAAAATTACAGTGCCCTGGCACTAATAAAATACGAGGCCCTGGATGGTTCAATCATGCATGCAACCTATCCCTAAAAAATCTAAAGAAAATAACTAGTGCATCCCCTCAAGATCGACAAGCAATTAAAATTGCAAGAAAGAGGTATTAGGAAGCACCTGCTATTAGGAAGGCTGAACAAAGCGAGGCTGCGTGGGAGGAACTGATCGAAGCAAGTAAAAACAAAGATACAATTGCTTTTTGGCGAGCGGTTAATTCTCCAATGTTGAATGATAAGCACGAAATGACTATGGATACTGTCATCCCAGCTCAAACTTGGGTGGATTATTTCTCAAAAACGTTTGCAATGGAGAACAATGTCCAACAAGATGACACAAATCACTTTATGACAATAGGAAATGCTCCGATCATTGTGGCTTTCAGTAATACTATAAGTGTAGCTGACGTAAAACAGGCTATACAAGACTGGCCTCCTGAAAAAGCCCCTGGCCCAGGCAAAATTCTTGCTGATTTATACAAAGCGCTTTCAGATTTTTGGGGGCCATTGCTCACCAATGTTCTGAGATCTGTTATGACAGGCCCACTAGTAGACACTTGGAGAGAGGCGATTATTGTCCCGATTTTCAAAAAGGGGGATAGGGCAGATCCTTTATGCTAATGACCAATCTCTTTGTTGGACAGTTCGGTTAAAATTTTAGGTCGAGTGATTTTAAATAAGTTGGAAAACTGGCCAACTGAATCTAACTGTCTTTCAGAAGTTCAATTTGGCTTTCGACCTGGGTTGGGTACAGTAGAACAAACACTCAACCTGACTCTTATAGTCCAAAAATATACGAAAGTCAAAAAGGGGTGTGTACATTTAGCATTTATGGACCTGTCTTGTGCTTTCGATACAGTCAATAGAGAGAAACTGTGGACGGTTATGTTAAACATGGGGGTGGACAAAGACATAATTGTCCTACATAGCAGCCTTCATGCTTGTACATCGGCCCAAGTTTGCTACTCTCAGGAGGGTGGTCTAACAGAGAAGTTCCCCTCAGTAAAGGGGGTTAGACAGGGTTATGTGCTGGCCCCCTTTCTTTATATAAATGGGATAGAGAGATCTCTTTGTGAAGTGGGGAAGGATCTGCCAATTATTAATAACTCCCCAATTCCAGTATTATTGTATGCAGTTGACGCTGTACTCATTTCCAGGACAGCAAACGGTCTTCAGATTTTATTGAATGCTTTTAATATATTCGTGGGAAATCTTGGTCTTAAAATTAATAGATCTAAGTCATTTGTGATGAAGACTGGGCCAAAGTTAGCAAAAACCAAAACATTTATTTTGGATGGGGAAGAAATACTTAAGGTCCCACATTGTACGTATCTCGGGGTTCCCATTGATGTAGATTTTAATTGGAAATTATTAGTAAATATACGTTCAATACAATTTCAGAAAGCCATAGAAGCAGTTTTTAGATTTGTGAAAAGGTTGCGACACAAACCTGTAAAAGAGATGATGATTGTCTTTTCTTGCGAATGTCTCTCTATTGCGTCATTTGGAGCTGGGGTTTTGGGCTATGCTGAATGCTTGAGCCTCCAGATTGTAGAAAATACGTTTTTGAGAAGGCTATTAGCAGTCCCGCAATCAACTTCAGTAACGTCCTGCCATGAAGAAGTAGGCCTGAAAAAGGTAAAGGAAATATATTGGCAGAAAATGAAAGATTTGAAGCTGACTTTGGCTCCAGATAGAACTCAGACGAGGAACCAGATACAGCAATCGCACCCAATGTTATACATGACTTTTATCAGCCTTGAGCGACATAGGTTCTTACTTACTACTTACTAGGCTACGCCTGAACCCATTACATTACTTGGTAGCATTTCCCACATGTGGAATTTGGTTCAAGAATCTTCCGCCATGCTGCTGTGATGGAAAGACATCCCAAAGTACCTTGCACTTTATACTCTTTTGCACTTTTTATGATACCCCAAGAAAAAGGTTTTTACATCTGTTTTTTTTATCTAAAAGTATTAGAACTACCCAGCTTGCTTACCTTTATTTACATAACTTGGGAAATGTAGATATAATACAGGCTGTCTTAAATTGTATATATACTGCCTTTGGAATTAGAAATATGTACCAATAATGTTTTTATTAACTTAATGACCATGAAATTTGTATGTTTCTATTTATTGGATGTCTTTTATGGTCGATTTTGTATCGAATAAAGTAAATTGATGATGATGATGATGATGAATAAGACTTTCAGTCGACTCAACTTACCACAGTTAACATTTAAAATAGAGATAGAAATCCCTACAATAATTTCCATAATTGTGTGTGAGTGGAAATAACACATTGTTACAGCAGGTCACAACCCTGGAGACTGTCACCACGTATGGGACACCTGGTTTAATACCACAACAACCTTTGTCATTCAGAAGCAGACAACAACCATTCAAGAGTAATCTGAACACCAGGCAAATCAAGAAGACTGATACATCTTTCAAATAGCACACCAAGTTGACCATGAATACACTGCATGGGTCACGCAGTGTTACCTCTTTACAAAGCAATGAATGGCCAAAAGAAGTTTCACAATCATTTCCACTAAAGAAGACCTAAATTTCCCCAGTCACACATTTGTAATCAAAAGGTAAAACCCAGGACTTGAACAAAGCTATACTCCATAGCTTCATATCTGCCTGCTTGAAAATGTTTCAGACAACATATAAACTGAAATATAGAGCTTGGTAATGATATAAAGCCGTGTATCAACCCACATTTTCAAAATTAGCCTCTTTGAAGTGTCACCTCAAACTTTTTGCTATCCTTCTCTTCTTTTTCTGACCTAATTTCTGCTCGCTTTAGGACTCTGGATACTTTCCCGCTGCTAACCAGTGCTAAACTGCATGTGCTCTCTCCTTAAAACATTGTAACATTGGCTCATACCAAATTGGCATATTTAATTTACTTGTAAGTCCCTAGTAAAGTGCACTACATGTGCCCAGGACCTGTAAATAAAATGCTACTAGTGGGCCTGCAGGACTGATTGAGCCACCCACATAAGTAACCCCTTAATCATGTCTCAGGCCTGCCATTGCTAGGCCTGTGTATGCAGTCTCACTGCCACTTTGACTTGGCATTTAAAACTACCTGCCAAGCCTTAAACTCTTCTTTTTCTACATATAAGTCACCCCTAAGGTAGGCCCTAGGTATTGCATAGGGCAGGGTGCTATATAGGCAAGAGGCAGGACATGAACTTATGTGTTTTTGCATGTCCTGGTCATGAAAAACTCCTGAATTTGTTTTCCACTGCTGTGCGGCCTGGTCCATAGACCAGCATTAGAACAGTCCTAATTCACTTTTCAGTAGTAGAGTCCGATCTGGAAAGAGTTGCCCTGTCATGTTTAGCATGGCCAGAATAGTAATAGAAAATCCAACTTACTGGTGAAGTTGGATTTAATTTTACTCTTTTAGAAATGCCACTTTTAGAAAGTGGGCATTTCTCTGCTCTTACTGCCATCTGTGCCTTACAGCCTGTCTCCAAACCACGTTTTGTCTGTGCTGGTTGACAGCTCCCCTTGTGCATTCCACCTAGACAGCCATAAACACAGGACACTCAGTCACATCTGCATTCATCTGCATACTGAATGGGTGAATGGGACTCCCTGTGCAGGAAGGGTGGAGGGGATCTCTCTTACACTTCAAAGGCCAGTGGCCTGCCCTCACAGAAAGGACTGATAACCCCCCACAGAGATCCTGGGAGACAGGACTGGGCTTAAAGGGAAACTTGTGCACTTCAAAGCCACTCTTTAAAGTCTTCCCAACTTCAAAGGCATTTTGGGGTATATAAACTGGGTCTCTGACCCCATCAAATCAGACACTTTTGGACCTACACTTGCACTCTGTCAGAGGAACTGCGTGGCTGTCAAAAGGACTCATCTGGAATGCTTTGCTGAGAAGGACGGCTACCCAGCTTGTTGCCCTGCTGTCCTGCTGGCCCCTGACTCTGCTGGAAGGACTCTGCCTTCCTTCTGAAGTGATCTCCAAGGGCTTGGATTGGGCTTGCCACCTGTTTCTGAAGTCTCATGGCCAAGAAAGACTTCACCTTGTGCATTGGAAAATTGATGCAATGTCTGCAGAATTCGCCGCAGCACCTGCATCGGGCTGAAAAATCACTACACCACAAACCGGAATGACGCAGCGCCAGCTTTGCAACTGTAATTTCGACGTAGAGCCTGCTTCACAGCTGAAAAGTCACTGTAACACCTACCAGATTGATGCAGCAACTGCTCCTTTCTACCAGCATGTCAAGGATTTAACTGCATCGTCCCAGGGTGTCAAAGTATCACTGCATTGCAGTAAGGAACCAAGTCTGCGCTCCTGAAATTCAACATATCACCTTGCAGTGTGGAAAGAAACATTGCATCGTCTGTTCCGTCCACAAAATCAGATGCACACCTTATTTTTCTACCCATCTCCTCCTCTGCGGTCCCCGTGTGTCTTTATTTTTGACGCATCCCAGGTACTATGTGTTACAAAGAAACAACAGCTGGTTCCTATAGATTGAGACTCTTTTAAATCTTTAAAAAGAGCTATCTCCACTTATGCCTTTTGTATTATTGTCATTTTGACCGTATTGTATTCAGATAAATATTATCTATTTTTCTAATTCTGTGTGGTGTATTTTTGTGGTGCTTTCACTGTGTTACTGTATGAATTATTGCACAAATACTTTACGCATTGCTTTCTAAGTTAAGCCTGCCTGCCTGCTCTGTGCCAAGCTACCAGAGGGTGAGCACAGGATAATTTAGGTAGTGTTGTGACTTACCCTGACTAAGACTGTAGTCCCTACGTGGACAAGGGTGTATACCTTTACCAACTAGAGACTCAATTTCTAACACTGGTGATCAGCGGTGAGGATAGGACTTTTGTCTGTGCAGTGCCATACAATAGACATGTGTACACGTCCTACCCACAGTTAAAGGTCAGTTTGATTTGTTTTAATCTTCTGCAAACCTTCCCTGCTTGACATTCTTTAATTAATCCTATACATCATGTTTCTGGGTGGGACCACAAGAGGAGCTGGGGAGTTTGACCTAGCTAAGCTGGAGGGATACACAGTTAGCCATCTGAAGGGCTTTTGCAAGGGGATGGGGGTACCTGCTGGTGCAGTCTCCAAGAAAGAGGAGTACCAAAAGATGCTAAGGGCCTGTGCAAAAGCTTGCTTACAGGAGCATGATGAGTTGGGGGAGCAAGTGGATGGCTCTACTGAGGACCTACCAACCTGCCAACAGCAGTGGGGAATGACACTCCTGGATTTGTGCCCCCTGCGAAGCCAGGGAGCAGTGTCTCAAGTCACAGCCTGACTGCAGAGGAAAGGAGAGAGGAGAGAGAATTCAGGCTGCATTTGGCTAAATTACAAATGGAGGCAGAGGAGAGGAAAGCCGAGAGAGCCTTGGCAGAAAAGCAATTGCTTCTGGCTCATGAACTGAGTCTAAAAGAGCAGGACCTCAAGGCTCTGAAGTCTGAGTCCAGTAGTGATGGTGGCAGCATACATACAGTACCTGATGGAGACATAAATGGCCGTATACCCAAGGATTTGGTGCCCAGTTATGTGGTGAGAGATGACATTGACAAGTGTTTTTCTGCTTATGAAGTTGCACTAAGGACACAGGTGGTTCCTGAAGAGCACTGGGGAGGAGTGGGTCTGTGGATACATGTGCCTATAGTTAGGAGGGACACATTTCGTACATTAGAGGTTGGGGACTAAAACAGTACACTCCTAAGAAAACTATTTGAATTGCCAAATTTGGACTGACCCCTGAGAAGTATCGCCAAAGATTCAGGGATTGTAGTAAGCTCCCCAAACAATCCTAGGCAGACTTCATTGATTACTCCAGTAAGGCACTGAATGGCGGGGTGAGGGCAGCAAAGTCAGTGATTATGTTGGGTTGTACAATTTAAACCTGAGAGAGCACATGCTCAGTTTTTGTTTTGTAGAGTTGCACCAGCACCTAGTTGACAGTAAGCTGACTGATCCCAGGAAGCTTGCTGAGGAGGCAGACCTCTGGGCTAGCACCAAGTTGTCTAAGAAGGTATACCTTGGAGTGACACCAAGAACGGTATACCTTGGAGTGACACCAAGAACGGTGAGAGGGAGGTTAAAGATGACCCACACAAGTTTCAGAGTAAGGGGGGAGGAAAGGCTTTCTATGCTCCATATGAGAAACAGGGTGGTGGTTCTGGTGGGCGGTGGCCCAGGGCACCCCATTTCCAAACCTGCTGCTTTGAGTGCTCCCGGCTAGGCACAAGCAGGTGGACTCTCTCTGTCCAAAGAAACCACCCACTAGTGGGACCTCTACAGGTGTGGCCAGTGTGGCCTTTAGGGGAAAGTAGTCCTGAGGGACAGGTCTTAGCCCATGCCATAATCTCGCTTAGTTGGGAAACAGACTCAGAGGGTGAGCTGGTGATCCCTGAGGATGGGAGTCGACATTTCCACAGGTGGGAGTGAATGGGGTCCCAGTCACTACTCTGAGGGACACCGGGACTAGTCACACCATGATGATGTAGAGATTAGTTTTCCCAGAGCAGTACACTGGTCAGGTGTGTAGGGTGACTCCAGCCCATAGGGAGGATTTTTTTCCGCCCTATAGCCCTGATATCCCAGGAGTGGGTTCGGGAGGTGACCCAGAGGAGGGCCATAGTTAGTCCTCAGATGCCCATAGACTGCATTTTGATGAATGAGTTACCCCTGGTGGCAGGAGAACTGGGAGGGGTCTCCGACAGTTCAGTTGTCTGGAAGTACCACTCTCCAGAGGAGGGTACGGGTGCCCAGTTGTAGGGGCAAGGTGAGGGAGGACTCACCTCTGTCCCCTGATAAGCCTCAGGGTACAGACCTTGGGTTGGTTGGCCAGTGTCAGGATACCACCCCTGATCTGGTGGGAGGTAGAGTGGAGAAAGTGTGCAATTACCCTGGGGCTATTGCCCCCCACTCTGAGATGCCTCAGAGGTCAGGGAAACCTCAGGAGCCCATAGGGAACTCCCTGCCTGCCCAAGGCTGGAGGAGATGCTTACTCACTGACCCCGTTCTGGGTCTCTGCTTAGCAGAGGATGGCCTGGGGCCTGGCTCTTAACATTGACAGCTGTCAGTGGCCTCTGTTGGGTACTCTCCTTATGGACAGAGCTTTCCCTGGGTTGGGGGCAGAAGTCAGACCCAAAGAGTGGAATGAGCCGCATCACTTTGTTGGCCAGTGTGGTACAGTCTGCCAACTGGGATGCATCTGTGAGCAAATTTAGGTTAGGTGTTTCCCAGATGGGGTCTATAGATGAGGAGAAGGATTTCCCATTGATCAGTTCAGTGGCCGCAGAGAGTATAGACAGAGGAGCCCAACTAAGTTCAGAAAGGTGTAGAACTGGTGAGTGCCCTGCAGTAGTGGGCCATTATCCATGTTCTATCACCCTAAGCAGGGAAACCCATTGAGGTATTGATTAGTCTACCCTGGCTTTAGGCTGGAAGGGGGGTATGTTGGAAAATGGTCTCTATGAAGGGTCACCCCAAACTTTTTGTCTTCCTCTCTTCTTTTTCTGACCTCATTTGTGCCGGCTTTAGGACTCTGGACGCTTTACTAGTGCTAACCAGTGCTACTGTGCACGTGCTTGCTTCCTAAAAACATGGTAACATTGGCTGATACCAAATTGCCATATTTAATTTACTTTTAAGTCCCTAGTAAAGTGCACTACATGTGCACAGGGCCTGTAAATTAAATGCTACTAGTGGGCCTGCAGGACTGATTCAGCCACCCACATAAGTGTCCCCTTAACCATGTCTCAGGCCTGCCATTGGTAGGCCTGTGTGTGCAGTCTCACTGCTGTAGTGAATCCTAGTTTGTTTTAGCGGGATAACAGGAGTTAGCTTAGCCGTAGGCTTGTAAACTCGTGCCCCGTCACCCAGTGACTTTTAACCTACTTAGCTTGCTCTGTCATAGTCCATTTAATTATTTATTTCCTTTAAAATGGCGGCCTTGTTTATAGTTAAGCCACTTGTTATGGGTTCTATTATCAGTGTCATTGCGCCAAGACGTCAAGATCAAGCACGAAAGACAAACATACAGTAGGCATTCACACTTAGGGATTTTCCCTCTCTATACTTTCGAGGGATTGTTGATATTAATTGCCGTCCCAAGCATGCCTGTTATCTATTGTTATGAATAACACTTATGTCAGGGGACCTTGTAGATCTGTATAAATACAACACACTTTTAGACAGATAATCAGAGGGATTCCGACCAGAGGGCATCGCCACCATCGCTGATACCGATGCTGCAGTCATCTTGACACTGATCCAGTCTTCGTGTCCCTGCGGAGTCTGAGATAGAGACCTCATTCCAAGGTAACGAGGGTTGAGGGCTCCTCTCATGGACACGGTTTTGGCAGATTAGGTTTAACGAACCCAGCTCTTCCTTTTTAGGTAGGAGGTTAGACCTACTCTCCTTAGGGTATTAGGGCTTATTCCATCTTTTACATATACATATATTTCTTTCATATATTGCATAATGGTGGGGGTCTTTATAACAATGACTCTCCTCTTTACAATACTGTTGCTTGGTATATTCATTATCCTAATCATTGCAGTTCATGCAACTTATCACAAATTGCAGTTATGTTGAATAAAAACTATTATAACTTTACTGCATCTGTGTTATTGCCTATGTTTTTATGAGACATAATAAATCTGTGAGAAAAGGGTAATTTCCGTTTAACCACGACAACCCTGAGATATTGTATTTTGAGTCCATGCGTAAGCGACTGCTACAAATCACCTTTTACTATTGTGTTTCTGGTGAGGTACTGCTAGTGAGCCGGTAAGGTTTGGACAACAGTTACAAATAGTTGTAGGAAAAGACTTAGTGGGTCATTCTGACGCCGGCGGTCAGAGACTGCCGGGGCCAGGGTCGGCGGGAGCACCGCCGACAGGCCGGCGGTGCCCTGCAGGGCATTCTGACCGCGGCGGTTCGGCCGCGGTCAGATGCGGAAAACCGGCGGTCTCCTGCCGGTTTTCCGCTGCCCTTGTGAATCCTCCATGGCGGCGGAGCGCGCTCCGCCGCCATGGGGATTCTGACACCCCCTACCGCCATCCTGTTCCTGGCGGGTCTCCCGCCAGGAACAGGATGGCGGTAGGGGGTGCCGTGGGGCCCCTGGGGGCCCCTGCAGTGCCCATGCCAATGGCATGGGCACTGCAGGGGCCCCCGTAAGAGGGCCCCACTTTGTATTTCAGTGTCTGCTATGCAGACACTGAAATACGCGACGGGTGCCACTGCACCCGTCGCACATACCCACTCCGCCGGCTCCATTCGGAGCCGGCTTCCTCGTGGGGAGGGGATTCCCGCTGGGCTGGCGGGCGGCCTTCTGGCGGTCGCCCGCCAGCCCAGCGGGAAAGCCTGAATGGCCTCCGCGGTCGATGGCGGTTCCCGCAAGGCGGACGGTGAATGACCCCCTTAGTCACCTACAAACTAAAGTACTGTCATCCTGAGACCAGCAGTCTTGCTCAGAGCAAGAGTCCAAACTACGACATGGCGCCACCAACGATGGTGTTTAGGCACTAATTTACGGTTACCCTGATTATCGCTGTCTCACAGATAACAGGTACCCTCAGTACCATTTTACGGAGACGTCTGTGGTCTTTGGGAGAATCCTCCTCAGCCCAACAGGTGACTCCTAAATAGGCTGTAGGTTGTTCGAGCTCGAACTCACAAAAGAAAAAACTTCCCCTATTTTGGTGTTCCGTTTCTCTAAACAACTATGGCTAATACCATAGACATTCCTGCGAATGCTAGACATGCACTTACAGAACATTTATTAGCACATGGCCTTACAGAAGAGGGCGGGGAAGTTACTTTGATTATAGAAGCAACTAAAGCATACCAAACGGAAACATTTTACTGTTGGGTTGCCTTTCCTGAGGCTGACCAACGAACGCACACATTTCACACTTATGATATTGCGGACGTACCCGTAAGGTACGAAGCATACCAGTATCATGAAATATCGCTCACATATCAGGAGCATCAAAACTGGTTTGAAGGCGCCCTACCACATATACTGCGGCGGGTGAGGCTAGGTCCTTTAAGTAATGAAGGGCCTACGTGGCCCATGTTTGCCACATATACACCTCACCCAGGCATACAGACTATGCCGCTTGTAGATTTAAGGATATTATACAATGAATTAGTGGCATTATATAGACGATTGGTCCAGTTCGTAATGCGAACATTGAACACTACACCAGTGCGTCCAGCACCGCCAGTAGCTGGTGGATATCAATTGGCTACTGGGATGAATCCACAAACGGTGCATACCATTATGGGTAAAGTGCCCTCGGATCGAGAAAAAATACAGTTCTGGATTGCTCAGAAAACAAATCAGCTGGAAGCTGTGTTCCCCCATACGGGGCCACAGGAGAAACATAGATTGCTCACTATGTGCTTGCCATTCGGGATGGTTCCCTCGTTGATGAATGTGCCACTTGGGGTACAGTCTTCGCTGCCGTTTATACTACCACACATGGTACCCCTACACTGGCCAATTTGCCGGAAGTGTTGAAACAAATACAAAATGAGCATGGGGCTGCACCGGCCCTAGATCTGGGGATGAAATTGATGCGTAACTTTGACGCCGTCTCCTCGATAATATTGAGTAATATTAAAGGGGAAGCAGTAGCACTGGCGATACGCCAGCGTCTCCGGGAAACTCCACACCAGGAACAAGAGAGACAGCTACCGAAAATAATCTCTGATACCTATACTAGTATAGGACGGGATGGGCTGGGAGCCAAACCTAAAAAATTGGACATACCAAGTACCACCCATAAGGAAGGTACAAGGCAAGCACTAGAGGGGTCTAAAAAGCGCTGGGACAAACAAAAGGATTTCAAGGATAGGAGAAACTAAAGAGCTGATTCTCCTCATCCGGAGTACTCCAAAAGGAGATATAATCTCAGAAATAGGGATAACATTAGAACTCCAGACAGATATACTGATTCACGTCCTTCTCGTTCCTTTCAGGACGCACCGGATAGACGTAGCGAGAGAGGGGGCCGTCAAGATCGACGTCCGGAATACGTGAAAGAAAAGAAAGACTCGCCACAGTCTACTGTTAAAAAAGAAGAAAAGACTCCTCAACAAAAGCCACAATTTAAAAAGAAAAAAGTGGCAGCACTGACAGTTAAAAATGCCAGTAGTATTGAGAACACTGTTGAGGAACAAGAGGTGGGCAGTGACTCTGTTGGACAGCGCGGCAGAGGTCACGATATGTCGCCAGGATCTGAAAGATCATCTGGATGCGACAGCAACTAGCGATTACATCGCAGTTGAAACGGCGGATGGCCGCGTACTTCCACCCGATCGGGTTTTTGATTTAACAATTCAGATAGAGGGAGATGTGGAACGCATTATTAGTGTAATATTTTGGGATGAACTTACTAGTGATATCCTGTTGGCCGAGAGAGACTGGCCACCTGAACATGTCCGCATGCTCCCACATGGGGAAGATGTCATTTTGCCTTCTTTCTCCGATCTTGTTCCGGAGGCAGACAAACAAGCCTATGCTGCTGAATGGGCTTTAGCACAGGCACCTGCATTATACCGTAATCATGTAGGATGGGACAAGGACTCTCCTTGTCATGTTATTCCCGTTCGGTCTACACCACACGCGCAGCCACAATACCCTGTTAAACATGAAGCAAAAGCTCCAGTGACGGAGATACTATCACAACTTGAATACCAGGGAGTAATTGAGCCCTGTACATCGGCAATGAATAATCCGCTATTTCCCGTTGCGAAACCTGATCATTCATATAGAATAGTGGTTGATTATAGGCACTTGAATAGTCATGCACGCACTTATGCTATACAAAATTCACACAGCACAGCGCTAATTAATAATATAGTGCGTAAAAAATACAAAACTACATTGGATATATCTAATGGGTTTTTCTGCCAGAATTTAGCACATGAAAGTAGAGACCTAAGTGCATTTTCCTATGGTTCTCAGAAACGCTTTTGTCGTTTACCACAAGGCTATAAAAACAGCCCAGGACTGTTTTCGGCCCGTGTCACATCAATCTTACAGGAGCTTGATTCCGAGGCATTATCATATGTGGATGATATCTATCTCACTGATGACACCCTTGACATTCATCTTGCCAGGGTCGATCGGATAATTTTGGGATTTGCCGCCTTCGGATATAAATTTAATTTTAAGAAAAGCAAGATAGCCTTTCTTAGTGTATTGTTCCTAGGATATGAACTATCAAACGAGGGGAAGAGCCTGGCCCCGCACTTCCTAGAGAAGTGTGCTCAGCTACAGCCCCCGAACACGCTTAAGAAATTGCAGTCATTACTGGGTTTCTTTAATTTTGGCAGAACATATATTCCAGATTATGCTGAACGCATAAAACCACTATATGACTTAATTCAGACCAATTATTCTGGCAGGCGATGGACAATTGAACACACACACATCCTAAGGGACATACAACGAGACATGCTAGAAGCTAGACACTTGTACACACGGGACAATAAAACAAATTTGGTCATCAGAATAATAGCTGGTGCCCTAGGATTTACCTATGTCACCTTTAATGAGGGTGACACGGTGCCAATAGCATACAAATCACATTTGTTCTCCAATGAAGAAAAACGTTTTTCTCCTACTGAAAAAATTCTGACGGCAGTTCAGATTGCCGTCATAAAGGAGAGACCGCTTGCCCAGGGGAAACGCATTGTTGTTGTCTCCCCGGTTCCGGCCTTAGAGGCTGTCACTAAAGCGAGCATTCCTAACGCTAAGGCATTGCATCCACGCTGGATTCAATGGGCAACATCTCTGACCGCCACTGATGTTGATTATGTGTTTGACCCAAGACTTCAGACACAAGAATTTCTCCAGTATGAACAGGAGTACCCCGCTCCCTTACACATATTGCCAATAGACAGTTATGATACCATCATTTACACTGACGGATCGGCACAACCGGCTGTGGGTACTAAACATCAATACTCGGCAGCTTGCGCAGCCGTGTGCGGGGTAATGGAAGACGGCGTTTTTCATCCTCATAACACGTACACTCAGACCTTAGGGGACTGCACAGCTCATTTGTTTGAGCTTAAGGCTCTTCTTCTAGCGCTCGAACATTCAGAGCCAGGAACACAGACTTTGATCGTCTGTGATTCGTATTATTGCGTCCAGTCATACAATGAATATCTCAATCATTGGATACTGAACGGGTTTAGAGATTCTAAAGGGAACACCATTAAACACAAAATATTGTGGGAAAGGGTGGCTGATCTTAAGGATAAGCTGCCAATTGTCCATGTAGTTCATACATTGGGGCACCAACGTGTAGGAATACATGTTGCCGGTAATACATTGGCTGACGAAGCAGCCAAAGCTTCAGTAGCTACGGCTTCTGTGGCTGCAGTGACTCGTTCTCGAACGAGGTTGGATAATGAAATACTGATTGCCGTTAAAACCTTGGCTGCAGGCAAGCCCCTTCCGAAAGGATACCCTACGAACTATACATATCATATCAGTGCACAGAATGTTGCTTTTGCAACAATTCCAGATGTTGGTGATCGAGTGATCCCAAATGAAGATCAAAGATTGGAACTGATTACAGCTGCACATGAGGGTGTCCCTTCTGCACATGCTGGTATACAGGCCACTATCACCATTCTACAACAACGGTACTGGTGGCCTGGTCTATGCAGACGGACTAAACAGTATGTCCTTTGCTGTGACATTTGTCAGCAGATTAAGGGCTCGAATATCAGACGCCCTCCGCAGACATCTCTCTTAGTGTCAGACAAACCACTCCATTGTGTGTACCTGGACCATTGCGGTCCTTTGCAACCTGATGGTGCATACAAATACATTTTAGTGGCTGTAGATTCCTGTTCTAGGTTCCTGTGGGTATGGCCACAGCGGTCGGCTGACGCCCGGACTGTTATAAAAGATTTGCTGATCTTTATCGGTACATATGCGGTTGCAGCATTCCATTCGGACCAGGGCCCTGCATTTGCCTCTAAGGCTTTCAGGGACACCATGAGGACGATGTGTGCTGAACTCCATTACTCCTCACCATACCATCCCGAGGGAAATTCGGTCGTGGAGAGGCGGAATCGTGATCTAAAGCAGTCCTTAACAGCTCGAGTATTAGGTTCAGGCCGCAGTTGGTTACATCACCTATATGGGGTCCAGAGAGCACTGAATAATCTGCCAAGACGGTCCTTGAGGGGGAAGTCTCCATATGAGGTTCTCTTTGGGAGAACTATGTATGTTCCCGATCTTGATGCCCCTGGTATGGTGGCAGCAGAAACACCATTTGACATAAAAGAACGTCTCGCTGTTTTACAGGAGCTTCAACAATTCCGTGATGATAAATCATCTGCAAGCGCTGCCACCTTGGGAATAAGGGATTTGGCGAAAACTTCGACTGGCTGGATTCCTAACGTTGGGGATCTGGTTTGTGAGAAGATCGCTGTGAAAAAAGAGTTTGGTCCAGCATACAGAGCACCTGTACCGGTCTTGGGGATAAAAGGCACCAGGACTGTCATCCTTCCGCCATTGTCTGGTTCCAAATCAAACAGATTAATCTCCATTGATGACATCAAATTACACCATGTGGCCGATTCTTCACAGTAGACCTGGAGGTCCCTTGGGTGGCTCCCGATCCCCTCTCACTACCCAACAGGACATCCCTCTACATAGTAGGATGACCATCGCTGCTACTGACTATGCAACTATGTCAGCTGCTGTTCCAGACACTTCCTCGACCATGGGGAGGGCAGAAAATGAACTTTTGTTGCTTCCTGTAACAACTTCGGAGAACACACCACTACAGGATTTGGCTGTATTTTACACGAACACTTCCACGACTGGTAACTTCATCTATCATGAACCTCCACGAACAGTGGATGGGAATTCGATGAGTCCTGTGTTTGCGGAGACTTCCTCTGGATATTTTGTGGACATTGATGATTTTTCTTCAGATTCATCCTCAACTGAGACTGACAAACTTTCCAGAGGTAGCAAGTTCTATCAATGGCTTAAAAAGAACTATTTGATATATCCATGGAACTATCTCTGGTTCTGTTTGACAATTATTGCATTGTTTTTATGGATTGGTTTTGTGACTGTTTTCTTTTTACTAATTAATGGTCACTATATTGCTGATCGCTCCTCAGTAGAGCCTGTTGATGTAATTTTAACACCGCATCTTTCATCACATAAGGTCCGACGTGATTTGTCCCCTGTCAATATTACAGCTATTCCAATTTCTGATGGGATTGTTTGGGACAAAGTTCCGTTCGATATATACAGGCCTACAGAGATAATTCAAATACCATACGTGTTCAAAATTTCTATGTCTGATGTTATTACACCTAATGTTGTCTATGATGATTGGGATGTCCAAACAGTGGATTCCATGCTAACTGAAATGAAGGACTACTCCGCTTTTGGAAGTGATGATGTATATGATTTTACAATGAATTATGGTGAAATGTTCTGCTATAATAATTGGGGACATCACTACCTGCACCGTGCAACTAGATATAGGCCTCTTTTTAACTACACACAATGGGAACATTGTTCAACACCACGGGTGGGGAGTCCAAAGTATTACAGTGACAAATTCACATACTTTTCTGGGCATGATCAACGAAAGCTGAATCTTATTATTTCAAATTACCTAAAACACACATTAGAAAACTGTTGATAACAGATACAAAACTGATTTATTCAGATCCCTTTGTTTCCCGACTTTCGATTGAGGGTTATGAATATTGGAAGAACACTATCGATTTGAAGAGTGTATGGGGGACGCAAGATTGGCAGATACAGGGTAGGGAAGCTTTGTTTCGAGCTTGCTTAATTCCTGTGCAAATGATTTTTTTAAATGACACTGTTGAGCAGACATCATGTCTGGGATTAGCTAAAATGAAGGATCTAAACACACCCAGTATCCATACACCGATAAAAATTAAAGATTGGCAACACTTTCTAAATGTTTCTGAGGAAAGGCTGGATGCATTGGTTAAGGCTGGTGACTATAATTCTTCACTTTCCAGTCCCGGGGGATGGTTGGTATGGCCCACCGATACTGATGAGTGTCAAAAGCGTTTTTTGAACTCTTCAGGGGGTTTTTCCATTCATAGACCAGACCCTCGCTTTTCGTCAGGTCAGCATGCTGGTATAATTACAACTTACAGTGTGGGCAAGCTGTGCCAACAATGGGTACAAACGAACACCTTAACAGCGGTGAAACAACACCTGAATACTCTTTCTGACAGTATAGACCTACAAGATTTCCTATTAGGTCCTAGAAAGCAACGGTTTTTATATGCCATGTATAATGAAATTTGGAAACTTTCTCAAATTGAGGCTGCTGCACGTTTACGGCAACTTGATAAAGAGAATTTGGAAAACACATTGGCTGTTGTTGACAATGGCATGAACACGCTATCCAACAGGATTTATTCCCTGTCAAATATAGTGTCATCTGCTATTGATATCACTCAAACTGATTTGTCTCGGTTATATCATGGGCAAACACAGCTGCGTTCCATCATGCAGCTGAGTTGGGCATTACAGATGCTGAAAAGTGGCCACATTCCATGGAAATACCTTAATGGGAGTGAACTATTCGCTGCTTTTAATTTTTCCAGGGAACAAGTGACAATGGCTAAAAGAGAGGCTCGTTTCACCGTGCTTCAAGTAGGTTGCGAGATCATCAGCCGAGATACAATCCCTTTTAAATACCGATTTCCCCATACACTTTGGAGAGTTGGTATCGAGAATATTCAATGCTTCAAGCACCACTGGGATTGTTCATTTCTTTAAGGCTGTCGGGTCTGGTTTCGTGTCCATCTTCCAGACTGTCTTCGGAGTCATCCCATCAGCCATCCATTCTCTCTTTTCCAGTGTGTTTGGTGGCTTTCCAATTATTTTGGCTTTAATTGGCGGACTACTACTGCTATTTTTTACTGATTTGCGGTGGTTGTTTTTTTCCAGCGACACAGAGCAATGGAGCCGCTCCCGTCAACCCCGCTGTGCCGTGAACGCATGGTTCGGATCTTCGGTACACCTTTGCTGGTGGAACTAGAGTTTGACTGGTCATTGTCATTCCGGCCTCTACTCTGGTGTGTACAACCGGTGTTCCGCTGCATATGCTGTCTCTTTGAACATCTGCCTATGGTCTGTCTTGCTGTTGCACCAACATCTCCTGTGGACCACGAACTGCTGAAGTCCCCGGTGAGGGTTCATACACGGTCATGCCCCTTGAGACTGAGGTTGCTCCGCGAGGCCACCTATGAGCCTTCTGTTATACAAACTAACATGGATGAGGACGCTGCAGCGAGTGTCGATACACCGATGAATATGGCTCACTTCTGCTCTGTGGACCCGTTTGTCTGTCCAGCTCTCAATTTCACTTCAGACGATGTTGACTCAATTTTAAGATCCTTGAATGGTGACTTCGATGACATTCTTCAAGATCCTGCATATAGCACATAATTTGGTGAATTAGCTTGCCAGTTCCCGGTTCTAAAAACTAGCTATTTAACTGAAAGTTTGCGATACTTGTCATGGTTGATATTAACATCTCTGAATGTTTAAAAAAAAAAAAAAAAAAAAAAACGTATTTTAACACACAGCATTTATTTTTGTCGTTGTAGCTTGAGTTTTCATTTTCGTTTTTTGGCTTTTTGGTTCAGTAGCAGCTTTTTTAGCGCTTGGGTTTCCTTACCTTCATCATACCTGTTACGGCAATGGGGAGGGTGTAGTGAATCCTAGTTTGTTTTAGCGGGATAACAGGAGTTAGCTTAGCCGTAGCCTTGTAAACTCGTCCCCCCGTCACCCAGTGACTTTTAACCTACTTAGCTTGCTCTGTCATAGTCCATTTAATTATTTATTTCCTTTAAAATGGCGGCCTTGTTTATAGTTAGGCCACTTGTTATGGGTTCTATTATCAGTGTCATTGCGCCAAGGCGTCAAGATCAAGCACGAAAGACAAACATACAGTAGGAATTCACACTTAGGGATTTTCCCTCTCTATACTTTCGAGGGATTGTTGATATTAATTGCCGTCCCAAGCATGCCTGTTATCTATTGTTATGAATAACACTTATGTCAGGGGACCTTGTAGATCTGTATAAATACAACACACTTTTAGACAGATAATCAGAGGGATTCCGACCAGAGGGCATCGCCACCATCGCTGATACCGATGCTGCAGTCATCTTGACACTGATCCAGTCTTCGTGTCCCTGCGGAGTCTGAGATAGAGACCTCATTCCAAGGTAACGAGGATTGGGGGCTCCTCTCATGGACACGGTTTTGGCAGATTAGGTTTAACGAACCCAGCTCTTCCTTTTTAGGTAGGAGGTTAGACCTACTCTCCTTAGGGTATTAGGGCTTATTCCATCTTTTACATATACATATATTTCTTTCATATATTACATAATGGTGGGGATCTTTATAACAATGACTCTCCTCTTTACAATACTGTTGCTTGGTATATTCATTATCCTAATCATTGCAGTTCATGCAACTTATCACAAATTGCAGTTATGTTGAATAAAAACTATTATAACTTTACTGCATCTGTGTTATTGCCTTTGTTTGTATGAGACATAATAAATCTGTGAGAAAAGGGTAATTTCCGTTTAACCACGACAACCCTGAGATATTGTATTTTGAGTCCATGCGTAAGCGACTGCTACAAATCACCTTTTACTATTGTGTTTCTGGTGAGGTACTGCTAGTGAGCCGGTAAGGTTTGGACAACAGTTACAAATAGTTGTAGGAAAAGACTTAGGGGGTTATTCTAACTTTGGAGGAGGTGTTAATCCGTCCCAAAAGTGACGGAAAAGTGACGGATTTACCACCAGCCGTATTACGAGTCCATTATATCCTATGGAACTCGTAATACGGCTGGTGGTATATCCGTCACTTTACCGTCACTTTTGGGACGGATTAACACTCCTCCAAAGTTAGAATAACCCCCTTAGTCACCTACAAACGAAAGTACTGTCATCCTGAGACCAGCAGTCTTGCTCAGAGCAAGAGTCCAAACTACGACACTGCCACCTCGACTTGGCATGTAAAACTATCTGCCAAGCCTTAAACTCCCTTTTTTCTACATATACGTCACCCCTAAGGTAGGTCCTATGTAACCCATAGAACAGGGTGCTATGTAGGTAAAAGGCAGGACATGTACTTGTGTTATACATGTGCCGGTTGTAAAAAAAACTCCTAAAATCATTTTCCACTACTGTGAGGAAGCTCCTTCACAGACTAGCATTAGAATTGCCCTCATATACTTTTGAGTGGTAGATTCTGAACTGGAAGGAGTGGCCCTGCCATGTTTAGTATGGCCAGAATGGTAATATAAAATCCTACTTATTGGTGAAGTTGGATTTAATATTACTATTTTAGAAATGTCACATTTAGTAAGTGGGCATTTTTGCCTTAAGGCCTGTCTCCAATCCACGTCTGGTCTGTGTTGGTTGACAGCTACCCTTGTGTATTCCACCCAGACAGCCATAAACACAGGACAATCAGTTACATCTGCATTCATCTGCATACAGAATGGGTCTCCCTGGCCAGGAAGGGTGGAGGGGCTCTCTCTTACACTTCAAAGGCCAGTGGCCTGCCCTCACACAAAGGACTGATAATCCCGCTCTGGGATCCTGGCAGACAAGACTTGTCACGGATTCGGGCGGGTCTGATCAGGACTTTGGTTGGGACACCCCGTGAGGTCACCGAATATCCTAAAGAGGTAGTATACTGGGGCAGAAGAGCAGCTAAAGGCATACACAGAAAGGACAGCTATGAAAAGGCACAGGAAAGTAAAAGCAGAGCAACCCTTGTGTGAACAAACAGGAAACAGATTACTAATGGACAAACATGCTGGGGTTGTACACAGAGTAAGGCGCAGAACCTCCCACAGTGACAAGAAATGTCAATGCCTCTGTGCAGTTTGCTCTTACAAATAGTCACCCTGCCGGCCCCATAGATAGGAGGCAGCAGAAGTAATTCTGTCTCTGGACCCTAGAGCACAAACAAGGATAGTACTTACATACACAAGACACAATCTTGTGGGTCCAGCTGGAAACACAGTGGCGATTCCTGATAAAACAGCAATAGCACACTGTCCCTGTTAGGCACGAAAGACAACGTATAATACTAGACAAGGATGGGGGCAGGAATTGCCTCCTGGAAACCAGGAGCCAACCCCAGTATAAAGGAGACACTTATACACTGGTGGAGACTGATAGAACACTTACCACACACAAATAACCAAGAAGAAACAGAAACAGAAGGAAACAAACTAAGAGGCAGAGGCAAGAACTGGGAACATACTCAGGCTGAAGCAAAAGCAGGACTAGGACTGGAAAACAGGGCGCAATCTTCTGGCTGGAACAAACAGAGACAGGACTGGAAAACAGAGAGCAGGCTCTGGCTGGAACAAGCAAGGACAGGGCTGGAATACAGGAAGTAGGAATAAGCAGTAAACGGGGCTGGGAAACAGAGAGCATGTTCAGACTGAAACCAGGCAGGAGCAGAACAGAGAAACAGGGAACAGGCTCTGGAAGACACAAACAGGTACAAGGCTAAGAGATAGGAAGCAGACTTTGGGGGTTATTCTAACTTTGGAGGAGTGTTAATCCGTCCCAAAAGTGACGGTAAAGTGACGGATATACCACCAGCCGTATTACGAGTTCCATAGGATATAATGGACTCGTAATACGGCTGGTGGTAAATCCGTCACTTTTCCGTCACTTTTGGGACGGATTAACACCTCCTCCAAAGTTAAAATAACCCCCTTTGTCTGGAACAATCAGGAGCAGGGCAGAGAAACAGGAAACAGGTTCAAACTGGAACAGAACAGGAACAAGACTGGAAATCCAACATTAAAGGGTCTGTAACACAAAGGAATCGAACTCCAATGCATGACTTGGATCTTGAGGAAATGGCCGCTTTTAAGAAGTTCCAAGCTGGGCTGCACAGGAGAGGTCTCAGGTGTGTGTAGTTTCAGAAACTTGCAAGTCCTGGCGGAGAGGATCTGATGAAAAGCAGCAACTGGACTTCTCCTATAGAAAACAATGGGAAACAGAATCCAGGCTTTCCTGACCACCAGGCTCTGCATTATGGGATTTTCAGTCCCAGGAAGCAAATGTAGTACTACACAAGCATACCATCGCAAAAAGAGAAACAAACAGGAGTCAGAAAGGGACTCCAGTTAAGTGTTCAAGGTGATTCCCAGGCAACCAAGAGTCCCCTTACAGCGCCCCCTAGAAATGGGACGACAGAGTCGTAACAGGACTGGGCTGAAAGGGGAACTTGTGCACTTCAAAACCACCCTTCAAAGTCTCCCCCACTTGAAAGGATTTTTTGGATATATAAATTGGGTCTCTGATCCCCACCAAATCAGACACCTCTGGACCTACAACTGAACTCTGTCAGAGGAACTGCCTGGCTGCCCAAAGGACTCATCCGGACTGCTTTGTTGAGAAGGGCTGCTGGACTGCTTTGTTGAGAAGGGCTGCTGCCCTACTCGTTGCCTTGCTGCCCTGCTGGCATCTGCCTCTGCTGCAAGGACTCTGCCTTCCTCTTGAAGTGCTCTCCAAGGGCTTGGATTGAGCTCACCTCCTGTTTCTGAAATCTCGGGCCAACAAAGACTTCATCCCTTTCAGAAATCCTCATGTGTCAGAAAATCGATGCAATGCCTGCAGAAATCGATGCAGCAATTGCATCATGGCTGAAAAATCACTGCACCGCCAACCGGAATGATGCAGCGCCAGCTTTGCAACTGGAACTCCAATGAAGCGCCTGCCTCGTGCCTGAAAAATCACCACAACACCTACCGGATCGACATAGCACCTGCTCCTTTCCACAAGCACTTCAATGAATTCCCCACATCGTCCCTGGCTGTCAAAGTATCACTTTATCGCAGCAAGAAACCAAGAATGGGCTCCTGAAATTCGACGTGTCATCTCGCAGTGTGGAAAGAAACGAAGCATTGTCTGTGCGCGCCAGAAAATCCGGTGCACACCTTATTTTTTCACGCATCTCCTCCTCTGAGGTCCCTGTGCTTCGTTATTTTTTACGCATCTCAGGTACTGTGTGTTACAAAGAAACAACAACTGATTCTTAAAGATTGAGACTCTTTTAATATTTAAGTGGTATTTCCACTTAGGCTTATTGGATCATTGCTGTTTTTACCGTATTTTATTCTGATAAATATCTATTCTTCTAAAACCTATGTAGTTTATTTTTGTGGTGTTTCCACTGTGTTGCTGTATGATTTATTGCACACATACTTTAGACATTGCCTTCTAAGTTAAGCCTGTCTGCTCTGTGCCAAGCTACCAGAGGTACCAGGTGGGTATCTTGGCACAGATTTAGATTGTGTTGTGACTTACCCTGACTAGGATTGTGCTCCTTTCTTTGACAAGGGTGTATACTGCTGCCAACTAGAGACCCAATTTCTAACACCACAGCATAAGGTGTCTCAGCTAATGAAATGAGTAATTTTTCCATGGCACAAAGTTTGATATTAAAATAAGCAATATTCAGCTCAGTTGCATATTCAATCACAGCTGTCTTTGTCCATGCAGTAATAGAGACATGTCATTCTGTATGATATCAAATGTAGATTAAATAATATTATTCAAAGAACAAATACAAGATGACACAGTAGTCATACCATTATTCACAACAGCCAATGCTTTTTCTAAATTTTCCCTGTCAATCTGCCTTCACCTCTACAGTGCGGGTGTCGGCCACTGGCCAATGCCTGCACTAACTCCCTGGTGTGGGTCACGCATTGGAGGATTTTAAACCCCTGAGAGACACCGAAGATCTTCCGTGCCTCCCCCTGCCCTCCACCCACCCCTCTGTTTTATCAGCGCACTGCAAGGTGTGCTGACGTCACTGTTTGTTTTCTCCACCGGAGCAGGAAGAGGCCTTGCAGCCGTTTCCTACTCCAGTGGGGAAAACAGGCCCAAATGGCCTTCCTAACGTTTGGGAACACCTCATTTGAAAGGGGAGTCTCCCACCTTTCAAACAAGGCCTTCCTGAACCGGTATCCAGGCCAGGAAACCCCCACTAGACACCAGGGATTTCACTTTTTTCTTAAAGATAGATTTACCCCAGGGGTGTAGAACATTTTTAAAATAAATTACAAACCAAATTTTTCAAAATATTGACAGGGAGTCACACGTGAGCAGGGCGACCCCCTGTACATTTTTTAAACAGCTGTATGGTTTCCCTGGGGGCCACTATGGCGTGTGTGGTTTCCCTGGGGGATGCGACCGGCCCCAGGGAAACCACACCCACATATAACAGTGAATATATATATATTAGCCGCCAGTTCTCTTGCAGTTGCGTCTTCAAAGCAATCCACATACTTCAACGCGTTTCAATTGTAGCTTTTAGGCAGCAACAAAAAAGTGAAGTAACTCTTGTGGTTATGTTTTCTGCTACAAAAGGATCTGACTTTTGTCTAGTGCAAGTTTTGATGCCATAAAGTGCGCAGAAGGTTTACAAGCCTACTGCAAGGATCAAAACTGTATTATATGTGAATAGCTGAGTGGGTTAGTAAAGCCAGCCATTACCTGCGCTACAATACAAATGAAATGTATGTGCGAGAGGGGCTATGGAGAGATGTAATGCACTTTTGCTGGGTGGTAGTGAGGGAACTGGAGGAGGAAGTAATGGGAGTAGGAGAACCAATAATGATTGTTGGACTGGGTGCTAGAGGCACTAAAGACTGTGACGATTGGTATGTGACAAGGTGATGTAATAGTGTGTCTTTTTTGTTTTTTTGCGTGTCTTGCGAGCACATGCTGATTGAGGGAAGAAGGAAAGGGAAGGTGACCTTTACTGTTGCAAGTATCACACACACACACACCCACCAGCAATTTTGTGACTATCTACATAGGCTAGTGTTTTAAAGCGACAATTTAGTCTGAGCAGAGATAGCACCTCATTAGATGACTGCTCCTCAAGCCCTAACCTGGGTTATAAATGACAGCCCTGACGTAGGATCAGAGACTGAGACAGCAGATACTGAGACAGCATCTGAGGAATAGGGCAATGGCGCAGACTCTGGGAGTGATTTTTCATTTAGAGGAGTCCCATTCGATAACTCCTCTTCCAGTGATTATGAGGGAGGTGATGAGGACAGTCCTGCTGTCCCCTTGCAAGCACAGTTCATGCTGGGGGACAATAGTGGGTTAGCCCAACCCAGAGAGCAGGTGCATGAGGCGGCAAGCACAGAAAAGGTGCTCTCTTGGGAGCTCCCCAATTAAGTTCAGCCCCCAATTCCACCGTCCAAATCGTATTGTGGAGACATTAAAATTATTTGTCACAAAACAACATGGTTTTGTAAGGCAGGCACCTGCGTTTTGTGTCCTGGGCTTGGTGGCCATATAGGGAAACTTACCAAACCCAGACATTTCTGGAAACTAGAGATCCGGGGGAGTCCACAGGGGTGTGACTTGTGTGGATTCCCCAAAGTTTTCTTACACAGAATATCCTGCAAAGCTGAAATGTTGAATAAAAACGTTTTGCATTTCTGACACACAAACTACAGGAATATGCTGAGATCCACAAAATTCCTACCACCCAGTGTTTCCTCACCTGTCCTGATAAAAACGCTACCCCACTTGAGTGCCTGTACCTAGTGCCTGCATCAGGAATAGATCACCCCAGGGTCAACAGTTGCCCTCATGTAAGGACCAACATTGACCGTTGTGTGAGCTATTCCTGACACGGGCACTAGGCCTACCCACACAAGTAAGGTACCATTTTTATTGGGAGACTTGGAGGAATGCTGGGTGGAAGGAAATTTGTGGCTCCTTTCAGATGCCAGAGTTTTCTATCACAGAAATGTGAGGAAAAGGTGTTTTTTTGCCAAATATTGAGGTTTGCAAAGGATTCTAGGTAACAGAACCTAGTAAGAGTGCCACAATTTACCATCATACTGGGTTCCCCTACGTGTCTAGTTTTAAAAAATGCACAGGTTTGGTTGGTTTTCCTAGGTACCGGCTAAACTAGAGACCAAAATCCACAGTTAGGCACTTTCCAAAAAACACATCAGTTTTCAATGTCAAAATTTGATGTGTCCATGTTGAGTTTTGGATGCGTTTCCTGTCGCGGGCACTATGCCTACCAACACAAGTGAGTTACCATTTTTATTGTGAGACTTGGGTAAATGCTGGGTGGAAGGAAATTTGTGGCTCCTCTCAAATTGCATAACTTTTTATCACCCCAATGAGAGGAAAAAGTGTTTTATTTGTGCCAAGTTTTGTGGTTTGCAAAGGATTTTGGGTAACAGAACCTAGTGAGAGCCCCATAAGTCACCCCATTCTGAATTCCCCTAGATGTGCAGTTTTCAAAAATGTATAGGTTTGCTAGGTTTCCCTAGGTGCCAGCTGAGTTAGAGGCCAAAGACCACAGCTAAGCACCTTGCAAAAAAAAGGTTAGTTTTCTTTGTGAAAATGTGATGTGTCCACGTTGTGTTTTGGGGCATTTCCTGTAGTGGGCACAAGGCCTATCCACACAAGTGAGGTACAATTTTTATTGGGAGACTTGGGGAAATGCTGGGTGGAAGGAAGTTTGTGGCTCCTCTCAGATTCCAGAACTTTGCAGCACCGAAATCTGAGGGACAAGTGTTTTTTTTGCCAAATGTTGAGGTTTGCAATGGATTCTGGGTAACAGAACCTGGTGAGAGCCCCAAAAGTCACCCCATTCTAAATTCCCCTAAGTATCTAGTTTCCAAAAATATATAGGTTTGCTAGGTTTCCCTAGGTACCAGCCTAAATCCGGTAAATGAGCTAGAGGCCGAAACCCAAAGCTAGGCACTTTGCAAAAAACATGTCAGTTTTCACTGGAAAAATGTGTTGTGTCCACATTGTGTTTTGGGGCATTTCCTGTTGCGGGCCCTGGGCTTACCCACACAAGTGAGGTACCATTTTTATCTGGAGACTTAGGGGAATGCTGGGTGGAAGGATGTTTGTGGCTCCTCTCAGATTCCTGAACTCTGCATCACTGAAATGTGAGGGAAAAGTGTTTTATTTGCCAAATTTTGAGGTTTGCAAAGGATTCTGTGTAACAGAACCTGGTGAGAGCCCCAAAAGTCACCACATCCTGGATTCCCCTAGGAGTCTAGTTTAAAAAAATGAACAGGTATGGTAGGTTTCCCTAGGAGCCGGCTGAGCTAGAGGCCAAAGACCACAGCTAGGCACTTTAAAAAAAACACGTCAGATTTCAATGTAAAAATGCGGTGGGTCCATGTTGCGTTTCCTGTCACAGGCAGTAGGTCTACCCACACAAGTGAGGTACCATTTATATCGGGAGACTTGGGGGAACACAGAATAGCACAAAAAGTGTTATTGCCCCTTGTCTTTCTCTACATTGTTTCCTTTCAAATGTAAGACAGTGTGTAAAAAACATGTCTATTTGAGAAATGCCCTGTACTTCACATGCTAGTATGGTGACCCCAGAATTCAAAGATGTGCAAATAACCACTGCTTCTCAACACCTTATCTTGTGCCCAATCTGGAGATACAATGGTTTCCTTGATACCTATTTTTCAGTCTATATATTTCACCAAATGAATTGCTCTACACCCAGTATACAATGAAAACCCATATCAAGGTGCAGCTCATTTATTGGCTCTGGGTACCTAGGGTTCTTGATGAACCTACAAGCTCTGTATATACCCCCAACCAGAAGAGTCCAGCAGAAGTAATGGTATATTGCTTTTGAAGATTTAACATAGCAGGAAAAAGTTACAGAGTAAAATGTGGAGAAAAATGGCTGTTTTTTTTCGGCTCAATTATATATAGTTTTATTTTAGTTGTCACTTTCTGTAGGAAAACCTTGAAGGATCTACACAAATTAGCCCTTGTCGAATTCAGAATTCTGTCTACTTTTCAGAAATGTTCAGCTATTTGGGATCCAGCATTGGTTTCACACCTATTTCTGTCAATAACTGGAGGAGGCTGAAAGCACAAACAATAGTACAAATGGGGTATGTCCCAGTAAAATGCCAAACTTGTGTTGAAAAATGTGGTTATCTGATTTAAGTCTGCCAGTTCCTGAAAGCTGGGTGACTGGTGATTTTAGCACCACAAACTCCTTGTTGATGCTATTTTCAGGGAAAAAACACATGCTTTCTTCTGCAGCCCTTTTTCCCATTTTTTGGAAAAATATTACATTTCTGCTGTATTTTGGCTAATTTCTTCGTCTCCAAGTTATGAAGGCCTAAGCGCAAACTACCCCAAATAGCCATAAAAAGGGCTCAGCACTGGGGAAGGGAAGGCCCAGCAGCTAAGGAGTTAATCATTTTGCAGCATCCTTCTCACTATACATGGTTTATAGGCAATGTTTTGGGCTTGGTGATCTAGAACTTAGCAAAAAATATTGTAAATCTATGTCATCGGAAAGGAGAGATAAGTGTTCCTTACCTGCAGCTAAAGCGGAATGTTGTAACCACTGCTGACACAATTTCCCTATGCTATAGCTTGTGACTACTCCTGAATGCTCTGATTACAAGTACTGGGGTTCTGGTCTGTTAGCTTTAAAACCCCTGGATGAGTTTAAAAAAACATGCATGACAACCACTAGTGTCTACTGGCCACACTAACTACCTATCTGCACCTGAAATGGAAGAATTATATGTACCATTCTGAATCATGTCATTTAATTGCTCCTCTGTAAAGTTTGCAAAATGTAGCCAATTGCCCAAATGTGCAATGGAGGGAATGCAAGTATTGTTCATTTCTTTAATTTTAGTAAGATCCATCCCATTTTTTTGTTACACTTTTCTGTCTAAGAAACTCAGTTTTCTAGGTATGAGACAGGCTTGAAACAAAGCATCAATACCCTGTTGTTGACAATGTCATGCTCCCCAAATGGACTTCAAATCAATATTCTCCTTCCAGTACTCATACCCCTGTAGGGTCAACATGGGTCTAAATGAGTCCAAATAAATCAATTTAGTTTCTGTCAGCATATTTATCTTTGCTGTGGAAGGGGTAAGCTTATAATGATAAGAATTAGGGTCTAAGAGGTTGTGTCCTGAAAAATATGCAAACTTTCTCAAATATATTTTTGAACTACCCACTGGTGGTGTCAGGCAATGTTCCCATTGTGTGTAATTAAAAACTGCATGTGGAGAACTAGCTGTGTAAATAATGATAATAATGAAGATAACAAAATATGTCACCATAATTTGCAGAATTCAAATGCAAATCCTCAGTTTTAAATACAGTCTAGCTTTCCAGTTCAGGAGGTGTGCTTCTTACAGTTTTCACATCCATTCATTGGAGTAATGATGTCGTCCATAGCTATTTTGAAAACATATGAGATTTACAATATTTCTGTAAGGACAAAAATATCAAAGACCTTATCCCATACAATTCTATCGGAGACAGGCAATAAAGAAATATTTACCAGGGACAGGCCTCTTTGCACCCTATGCAAGGAAGAATTAGGCTTTAACACATCAGCTACCAATTCAATTCAGGAGCAGTGTGTTCTGGAAGGCAATGTTCATTCAAAATCCCCCAAAAAATAATCCAATCCAAATGAACAGCAACAACAGTGAAATGGCAATCCAAATATAGGACCATGGAGGAATCAGGTAGGTCTGTTTCAGCCAAAAAAGAAATGCACATACTCCATGTAGGGAAGTGTGTGAAGAATATGAAGGGAAATCATCAACTTCGACAAAGTAACCAGAGGCAGTTTGTGTGAAAACAGGGACCGCACATGGCACAGAAGAACTGGTAGTCTCTTCCAAAGGTGTTTGGTAATAAACAATTTCATTATCAAAAACAGCAGTCGAAATCTGTAAACTCACATCTAGAGCATGTCCTCTATTAGCAGTTGCAACAGGAACTAGTGGAAATTCTGCATCTGAAGTCCCCAGTTGGGGAGAAGCAATACTTGTATTACTTAATGCTTGTAGAAGAGATTTCCTGCAGGTTATTAAGAGGAGGCGGGGTTCTATCTAGCAGCCCTTATTGCTTACTGTTTAGGACTGGCCACATGATGTGGCTTGATTAGGTCCATCAAAACAAATCTTTTGTTTTTACACCTGGCAACCAGGAATGCCAAGGACTGGCTATGGTGCTTGTTAAGATGGGCCAAACTCCTTTTTATCCGTAACCTTTCCTTGAGATAGATTCCCCACTTTAGGAATCCATCCGGAAGATGTTGGTTGTCCTTTCACTTCATCAGTGGCAGAACATTTGGTAGTTTAATTTGAGCACTCATTTTGTAAATCTTGTAATTCCTCTAAGACAGTGAACATTTATTGATGTCAAAAAGCGTGTCTGCCACTACTGTGCCAGGAATATCGGGAATGTACATCTGGATTCCAAACAGGACCTCATAAGGGGTCCAGCCTCCCATAAATCTTTTAGGAAGATTATTTAAAGGTCTCTAGCCACAATACAGATGATGGATCGAACTATGACCAGAGTCTAATACTCTGGCTGTAAAGAACTGCTTTGAGTGACGGTTCTTCAATTCCACTGCTGAATTCCCCTTAAGGTCATAGAGAGAGGAATAATGCACATCAACAGCCAGGGTTCCCATGGTATCCATGCAAGTCTTAGAGTCAAACACATGTGCCTTGTCCAATTGGAATGCTGTTACTGCATATGTCCCGTCAAAGACTTGCAAATTTGTAATAAAAGTTCAAGCATCAGCTTTCCCTGTGGCCACACCCAGAGAAATCTAGAACATGAATCTACATCCAGTAGAATACATTTAACTGGGCCATCTGAGTTCAGAGGTCCACAGTGTTCTAAATGCACACATTGCAAAGGTTTGTTTGAAACTGAGAGGGGTGTCTGTGGTGGGAATGTTGTGGTGGAACCTTAAATTTGCTGACAAATGTCACAACTTAAGACACACTGTTTCACCTGCTTGCACAGACCATGCCACGAGTAGTGTTTCTGTAGTAAGGAAACTGTAGCCTCCACACCAGCATGCACAGACACTAACCCCTCATGTGCTGCTATAATTAATTCTAGCCTGCAGTCCTGTTTGGTATCACTCGATCGCCCACCCTTGGGGATGCGGGCAAGAGGAATGTTTTGGGGGCTCAACAGCTAGGTATATTTTGCTGGATATTTTTTGGGTAATGGAACACCACTGCATGTATGAGAGACAGCAGCCTTGATATCATCATCTACCCTCGTGTAAGAACGAGTAATCACAACTATTACAGCAGTCTGGACTGCTGCCTTTGTGGTTTTATCAGCCAGTGAATTCCCTACAACATGCATTCCAATACTTTAATGACTCGATGTATGATAACATGAGCCCGTGGCAAGCAATCTTTAAGATGCACCACCTTTCACCAAGGAGCCTATGCTTGATAATATTCCTTTTATAGCCTAACCCTCCACACCTGGGTAATCTCAGCCACAATGCACCAGATCTCATGATAATCTGAGTAAAAGTGCTCCTCTGTCAAATGTAACACTGAGGTAGTACTAATAATAAAAACACAGTTCATATTGTACTGTGCCAGAGGTGCAGAGCTGATGTGATGATATGTCTGGACATGGGGAGCTGTCTTCAATGGACAATCATAATACTAGGGCATTGCATTCTGTGTGCCTAGCCTTGAATGAAGTGTGCAGACTGCATGGCAGCAACACTTACACGAAACACGCTGAATGTACAGTTACTGAGTGAGGAACCAAATAACAGGTCACCACCAAAACGAAAGGCTAGGTTTAAATGTGCAAACTAAAATGGAGGCTCTAAGTGGGCTCTGTCTTCCTTTACCACATTGAGGGGGTTATTACAACTTTGGAGGAGGTGTTAATCCGTCCCAAAAGTGACGGTAAAGTGACGGATATACCGCCAGCCGTATTACGAGTCCATTATATCCTATGGAACTCGTAATACAGCTGGTGGTATATCCGTCACTTTACCGTCACTTTTGGGACGGATTAACACCTCCTCCAAAGTTGTAATAACCCCCTGAGTTCTTGAAAACAGCCAATACGTGTATCATCTTCAGAAGACTTTGTCAAAGCTCTCAGTACTTTTAATACAACTCACAGGAAAAAAAACGTATTCACTCAAATTATACTCAAACTGTTTTGCTCTCAAATTCAAGTAGTCAGGTAATAAAAAGTGTTAGAAATGGGGTCTCTAGTTGGCAGTCGGTTTGCACCCTGTCCAAGTAAGGACCTTCATTCTAGACAGGATAAGGGAGATACCCACTCAGATAACCTCTGCTCACCCCCTTGGTAGCTTGGCACAAGCAGTCAGGCTTATCTCAGAAGCAACTTGTAAAGCATTTGCGCATAACACACAGTAACAAATGAAAACACCACAAAATGATACCATACCAGTTTTAGAAACATAGCCAATATTTATCTATAAATAACAAGACCAAAATGAGAGAAATCCATCATACAGTAATAAAGATATGAATTTTGCCAGAATTAACTTAAAAATACAGTTCCTTGAAGTTGATAGCTCCACCTGGGACTAAGACGGTGTAGTGATCTACAAAACCAACAGTTCAGGCTGGCCATGGCGTCGCAGGTCAGCTCTGGTGTCTGGAAGACCAACAAACAGTACCTTTGAAATTACAGGGTGTTGTGATCCTCGCAATGAGATCCGGTGAGCGGCACCACTGGCGTTTCGGTGTCGGTTCCGGAGTCGGTACGGGGGTCGTCAGGCCCTTAAAGTCACACACATTGCAGATCGAACTCTGGGCTGATTAAGTCAGAAACACTGGTGTGGATGCCGTTGGGGCTGCGGTGCACAGTGGGACGATGCGACTTGCAGTGCCCACAGGTCACGGTACAGGCAGCGGCTCGGTGGCGGTGTCTAGCGGCGTCAGTGAGACCAGGGCTGCAGTGTGAAGCGGGTGGTGGGGTGTGCGGTGTCCCTAGGTCATGGTGCAGGCAGCGGTGTCGTCATTGCTGAAGCGCTGAAGTCGGTAGGCCCAAGTTGGAGGCACGGTACAGGCCCCGTGCAGCGTCCACATGTCACGGTGCAGACAGGGATGTCTGTTGACAACACTGAAGTCAATGGTGCTGGCGTTGTTGGTCCGGGGCTGCATTGTGGGACAGGACGGTGCTTTGTGTACTTCACAAGAGGTGTCCACAGGCCACGGTGCAGGCAGAGGGGCCGGTGTCAGCAGGAGCGTTGTCGTTGGAGATGCCCAGGCTGCGGTGTGAGCAAGATGATGCCGGAGTGCGGGACCCACAGTTTACAGTGCAAGCAGCGGCTTGGTGGTAGTGTCAGCTGGTGGCGTCGGTGAGACCAGCGTTGCAGTGCAAAGCGGGGCAGTGCGACTCAGTGCAGCATTGGCAGATCACGTTGCAGGCCAGCAGCGCTGCTGCGTTGCTGGTGGCGTTGCTGTGGTTTTTCTTCTTGAACAGCACAAAACACACAGTTCCCAGTACTGTAGGCAGATGAAACCGAAGCCTTTGATATCCCTGAGACTTCCAACAGGAGGCAAGCTCTACTCCAAGCTCTTGGAGATCTCTCTCAAGCAGGATACACTGCAGAGTTCACTCTTTGATCTCTTTTAAGGCAGAAACAGTAACTGCAGGCCAGCCCAGCAAAGCAACACAGCAAGAGGGCAGCACTCCTCCTCCAGCTCTTCAGCTCTTCTCCTTGGCAGAGGTTCCTCTTGATTCCAGAAAGATTCTAAATGTCTGGGGTTTGAGCCCACCCCACTACTTATACCCCGTTCTTCCTTTGAAGTAGACAAACTTCAAAGGAAAGTCTCTGCTGTTGTCAAGATCCTGCCTTGCCCAGGCCTGGCCACAGACACACTCCAGGGGGTCGAAGACTGCATTGTGTGAGGGCAGGCACAGCCCTTTCAGGTGTAAGTAACTACTCCTCTTTCACTCTAGCTCAGATGGCGCATCAGGATAAGCAGGCTACACCCCAGCTCCCTTTGTGTCACTGTGTAGAGGGAATTCAGCCCAGACGCAGGCAGAGTCACTTTCTAAAAGTGGCATTTTCAAACTAACAATCTAAAAACCAACTTCAGAGAATCCAAACTCCACATCTCTATCTACTCTCAAAGGGAAACTGCACTTAAAAGTTATTCAAATGCAGCCCCTATGATTTTGGCAGTATTTCACTGTTAGGACATGTAAAATACACCAGTACATGCCCTATCTTCTAAATACCCTGCACCCTGCCCATGGGGCTACCTAGTGCCTATGTTAAGGGGTGCCTTACATGTAGTAAAAGGGAAGACTACATCCTCCTTGGTGACATTAACTTTCACCTGGAGAACCCCCATGACCACAACTCCACATCCCTACTAGACAACCTCATGAACCTAGGACTCAAACAACTAGTCACCTCACCCACCCACTCAGCAGGACACACGCTAGATGCGATTTTTACCTCCAGCAACCACATAACTTTCACACACACCACAAACTCCACTGGAACGACCACCACTGCGTCCACTTCTCCTTCTCGAAACCCCCCACCCACCACCATCAACACACCACACCCTACTGTATGTGGGACAAGATCCCAACAGAACACCTGAATGCCAAGCTCGCACAACCCCCCCCCAACACCAACAACCCCAACATCGCTTCCCAGAACCTCACACAATGGATTACAACTTATGCAGACTCACTCGCCCCTCTGAGCAGAAACATCACCACCCACAACATCAAGAACGCCCCCTGGTTTACCACTGAACTGCAAGCCTCCAAGCGTGAATGCCGCAAAACCGAGAAAGCGTGGCGCCAGAAACCCTCAATGACCAACTTCTCCACCCTCAAAACCACCATATGCAAACATCATCAACTCATATAGACCACCAAAAGGGCTTACTACAAGGAACGCATAGACAGTAACTCACATAACAGCAGGGAACTCTTTACCATCATCAAAGAGCTCACCAAACCCAAATCCTGCACCATCGACCCCACTCACACACAAAACCTCTGCAACTCCCTCTCCAACCACTTCCACCTTAAAATTTAAGACATACACAACAGCTTCACACCACCAGCACCTACCATCTCCACCACCGACACAGCCAACAACAACACCCCCCCAACCAACTACACACCTGGGCCCCTACCACTGATGAAGAAACCAAAAAAAACATGAATTCCATCCACTCAGGCTCCCCCTCGGACCCCTGCCCCCACCACATCTTCAACAAGGCCAGCCCAACCATCGCTCCCAAGCTCGTGCCGTAATCAACAGCTCCTTCAACGCTGCAACCTTCCCAGACTCATGGAAGCACAAAGTAACTGCACTCCTAAAAAAAAACAAAGCAGACCCTGATGACCTCACAAACTACCAGCCCATTTCTCTTCTCCCCTTCCCCCCAAGGTCGCTGAGAAGCTAGTGAACGCCCACCTGTATCACTTCCTAGAGGAAAACAATGCACTCGACACCTCCCAGTCTGGATTCCGCAAGAACCACAGCACTGAGACCACCCTCATCGTCTGCACTGACGACATCAGAACCAGAGTCGACAAGGGCGAGATCGTCATCCTCCTGGACCTCTCTGCAGCCTTCGACACTGTCTGAAACCAAATACTTCATACACGCCTCTACGACGCAGGGATCCGACACAAGGCCCTCGACTGGCTCGCCTTCTTCCTCGCCGAAAGAACCCAGAAATGTTGCCTCCCTCCCTTCTAGTCCCCAGCAACCAAGATCATCTGCGGAGTCCCCCAAAGGTCCTCCCTCAGCCATACACTTTTCAACATTTAGATGGCCCGCTCGCCAACATCCTCCGCCCTCACGGAATCACCTTCATATCCTACGCAGACGATACCCAGCTCGTCATCTCCCTCACTAGGAACCCCACCACCACAAGCCTAACCTTCACGCCGGACTCCTCGACACCGCCAAATGGATGACAGCAAACCACCTCAAACTAAACTCCAACAAAACCGAAATCATCATCTTCAGCTCCCACAAAACAATGTGGGACGACTCCTGGTGGCCCACCGCCTTAGGATCACCCCCAACACCCGCCACCCACGCACGCAACCTCGGTATCATCTTAGATTCTTCTCTCTCCATGAACCAGCAAATCAACTATATCAACTCCTCCTGTTTCAACACCCTCCGCATGCTGCGAAAAACCTTCATATGGATACCCATAGAAACCAGGAACACCGTCACCCATGCACTCATCAGCAGCAGACTAGACTACGGAAATGCCCTCTCCGCTGGCACCACAGTCAAGCTTCAGCAGAAACTCCAGAGCATCCAGAACATAGCCGCACGTCTCATCCTGAACCTCCCACGCCATGAACACATCTCCGCCCAACTCAAATCCCTTCACTGGCTTCCAATCAGCAAAATGATCAGCTTCAAAGTCCTCATCCACGCACACAAATCCCTCCACAAAACTGAACCAGCCTACCTCAACGAAAGAGTGAACTTCCACACTCCCACTCTTCGCCTCCGCTCTGCCGACCTCGCCCTCGCCACGGCCCCCTGCATCCAACGCACCACCTCCGGAGGCAGATTCCTCTACTTCCTTGCCCCCAAAACCTGGAACTCCCTCCCCACCAATCTTTGCAAGACCCAGGACCTCCTGTCCTTCAGAAAACACCTCAAGACATGGCTTTTTGAACTGTAAAACTGCATCCCTCCCTGTTTTTTTCACCCCCCCAGCACCATGAGACCCTTGCGGGTGAGTAGCGCACTTTATTACTTTTTTGATTGATTGATTGATTGATTGGAAGGTTTGGGGCTGACAAGTGGGTACACTTGCCAGGTCGAATTGGCAGCTTAAAACTGCACATACAGACACTGCAGTGGCAGGTCTGAGACATGTTCACAGGGTTACTCCTGTGGGTGGCACAACCAGTACTGCAGGCCCACTAGTAGAATTTGATTTACAGGCCCTGGACACCTCTAGTGCAATTTACTAGGGCCTTACTAGTAAATCAAATATGCCAATCATGGATAACCCAATTTATATAGGGAGCGCTTTCACTTTAGTGCTGATTATCAGTGGTAAAGTGTGCAGAGACAATAAACCAACAGAAACAGAGTCCAGTATACCATAAAAACTGGATGTCCGAAGGCAAAAATACAGGGGAGACACGCCAAAAAGCTGCCACGTCTACCAGAAAGTCACTCAATAAACAGTGGAAAGAACTGTAAAGTCACTTCTCATCAAGTTTCAGAGAAAATGTCTGCACCAGAATCGTGCTCTCCAGACTTCACAACTGTGGAAATCTCAGAGCTAAGCTTGTGTAGTAGAAAAAGGTCTTCTAAATCACTTATTTTAAGGTCTGTTTTCTTTGTACTCACAACTCAGCCTGAACCCTAGTGCCTTCTAGTTTGAAGGTTACCCTGTGCCCTCACAATAGAAGTTGGCAGGCGTCACACAGCAGAAGTGAGAAGTGAGAGCAATAATCTTCAACAACAAAACCACCACAATAGAAGCTCTATTTCTAAATCGGAGCTTTGTAAAATATAGGATGCCAGAGGGGACTTCGTGGTCCAAGGCTTACAATTATTTATTTGTGAATGTATTTTCCTACAGTGGAACATTTGACAGGATATTAAACTGCTTGGGGTGAATTATGCAGTTAAAACCTTGAACTCCTTAAAGAGCAAATTATGTGAAAGTTATTTTAGCAGACCTGCTTGCACATCATTAAATACTAAGGGTTCCAGAACTGGAGTGCTGGGACCAGCTGCTGGTAAGGTGCCTGAAAACTAACCAGTGCCAGAGGAAAACACTTTCCTTTCTATTTTTTTTAGGAGACATTCTTCACGGCCCATCATACTGAGTGATGGTCCTGTTTCCTATCTTTAAAAACATTGATCCCTTTTTTTATCAGATGAGGACATTTAGGGAAATGCAACAATTCAAATATAGAGCTACCTAATTTTTAACGCAGCACTAAATACCACACTTCTGTTGTTTCTACGCACTGCAGATAACATATTTTTCTCACCCAATGTACTGGTCCCAGTAGGAAGAAAGACTGATGACCTTATTATGACCCTGGTGGTCTGAAGACCACCACATTACGACCGTGGCGGTTGTGCCATGGTCAGACCGCCAGCACCGCAAGTTTTCCGCCATAGGAGGGGCTGGCAGTTCTGGCTATCCTAATCTGGCAGGGCAATGATGCATGCAGTGCCACCCTGGGCATTACGGCCCCCTTCTCCTCCAGCGGTTACATTGCGGTAGCACCGCCATGTAACTGCTAGCAGAGATGGGTTGCAGGGGGACCCCGCACTGCCCATGCACTTAGCATGGGGAGTGCAGGGACCCCCTGGCCAGCCCCATTGCAATGTTCAATGTCTGCTTTGCAGAAAGTGAACTACGCAACGGGTCCTGGTGCACCCTACAGACAACAACATTGCCATCAGCTCTATTAGGAGCCAGAGACAATGCTGTTGGGCGTTTCCTGATGGACTCCTGCTGACCCAGTAGGAAACTCTTAAGGGGGCCCGAGGAAAGGTGGCCGCACTGGCAGCAACCTGCCCATCGGGACTTCGTAGGATGGGCTTTTCTATCTGCCAAAGTCGTAATGACCCCCTCAGTCTGCTTTGAAAATTTTAAACTTCTAACTTCTGTAACCCAGTACTACTCAGCAGTGAAAATTAGCTATTCAAACAGAACACTGTGATAGCTATGCGCTTCAATTAATAATTCGCTTTTAAAAGTACAAATAACATGTCATTGCACATATAAATATAAGGAAATTAGTACTCTCCTTTAGTGTCAGACTCCCCTACAAACAAACAATGAGATGACGGCACTTATTTTGCATTCCTCAGTATGGGGAGTCTACACTATACCATCCCTGTAGGATTTTTGTCAGCACACTATGGTGGATCTGTCCCAGGTGATCCCTCTAATATGATTGTCACGCATACTATTTCCAGGCAAAAGTCTTTGTTCCAATTTTGACACAAAGTCACATTGAAAATGTTTTATAGAAGTAGTGCGAATTTAAATGTATAGGAATGTGCTTAAGACCATCAAGACTTGGCAGCAGAGCTTCACTGCAGTTTGGGGTTGGCATATTTGACATAGGCTATAAAGGTGGGGTGAGAATGGTGTCTGTGGACATGACCTGGTCCAATGGCAATTGTAGTGTCAGATAAATGTAGGGTTTTCTGTGCATACAGAGTCCATAGTTTTGACTGTTGTCCATACCAGTTTGCAGTTGATATGGGTTTCAGTTTTCTATGTGGAGTGCATCAAAGTGGAGGTGCATTTCTTCTGATCAACCAGTCTAATTGAGTCAACTATGGAGGTGTAAGTCCTCTTTTGGGGTCTCATCAGACACACCCATGGTCACTTCATTATGTTTTGCAGCTAGAAAGGTAGTGTAAGTTGCTGATCCTTGAGCTAACATATAAGTAGAACAAAACACACAAAAGGTGATAAGAGGATTGCTTCAAAATCATCTAACCACTGACCACTGCTGGGGTAGCAGTTTAACCTGTCATTTTCTCACCACTGTGCTGCTCTAGGTGGAGGCTCACCTTATGCAAATTAGTAGTGACGCTGCTTAATATGGAACAGTCCATCCCGAAGTGCCAGACAAGTCTCACACCAGAAGGGAACACAAGCAATCCCATACCAGTTTCAACCTTATTAATGCCTCATCAGTGTGCTATAACTTTGATCCTGTGGCTCAAGAGACAGGCAATTGAGAGTGGTGGAAAAAGACATGAAGTTGAATCAAGACCAGGCAGCCTTGTTATTCAGTATCCTCAGCATTCAGTGCCAGCACTCTGCTCTAATGAAACATTTTGGGCCCTGTCCTTATATTTTTCACTAATCGAACACTGCCCACTGCACACCCCACTTCAAGTAAGACAGGTGAGGATAGTCAGGGCCAGCCATGAGACTTAGGTCTGCTGCTTTCTGTGCAAGAACCAGAGCAGACCAATTTGAAAATAGCCAGGTAGACACAGGTCACTTGCCACCTTTCCTCCGTCCTTTAGTCTCCTCTTACTTTGAAATGCGAACCTGTCACCAGGTCCTGCCTTTCCATTTACACTGCATCAGTATACCTATCAACGCCTTAAAATAAATTAACCGATATTGCTGCCCCCCACAGAAAGTGTTCTTGCTCTCATGAACTGCTGCACCAGCACCCTAACGAAGGATTCATTTGATAACATGAGAATTGAAGAGTATGTTTCTGTGAACTCATTTTAAAGGCCACAGATTGCTTACTCGAGACGTCAGGCTTAATTCAAAGAGCTGATGGATCCTGTCAACACAAAGCTCGGTGTTTTCTTTGGCCATGTCATGATATAATCTCGGTAATCTCGGCCCTGTCTTCCTACGCAGCTCAGAAAGTCTCACCTGTCTGTTTTCTTTGCTGCACTTCCATCAGCCTTCAAAATTGGCTTCTGACTACAAGGCGCACCTTAACAAAAGTCACCCGCCCCCACCTTCGCTCTCTGCTGTGAGAGTTCAAGTTTTATTGGACATCGTATCCTCTGTCTCCCCGATGAACACCTTCCAAGGATTTGGCGCGCGTAATGTGCCTTGACAAGTCACGGGTGTTGTCGTCCGCCATCAGAAGGTGGTAGACTGCTCCTAACGCTTATTACCTCCTCTGTCCCAGCTCCTTGTGGGCTGGTAATTGATACGAGCCTGAGCTTCTCACGTAGTAAATCTCGTCAGAGGTGAAGGCCCGTCTTCCACGGGTCTGGCATAACATGTAATTAAACCTGTTTCTCACCTTTCAAGTGGGCACACCCAAGTATATGTGTGTTCCTTCTTCATTCGGTTGGATCACAGGGTCCTTCAGGCCGGACATCGCTTGAAAGACGGAATGCATGTCACGTTGTGTAATCCTTCAATCACCTGCGACGGTGGGCGGCCGGGTGTCTATTTTTTCGATGATGCTGTTTTTACACCGAGGGATTAGCACCTCAGTTTGTTTTTTTCTGAAACTAGCAAGTCAAATGTGATGTCCATTAAGAGCTGCGAGACAGAAGTTAAATAGAATTGTGCTGAATTCCCCAAATAAAATAAGGAAAAAAACACCCAAATATTTCTGATTTAACCCATGATGAGTGCGCTTCAAAACACACATGCGCGCGCACACAGACACACAACTAGAGGCACATTCACAATCACACGCAAGCACTCAAATATAGAATATTGATTAAGGTCATTTGTTTCACTAATACGAAAGCTCACATATGGACTTAAACGCACACAGACATACATGCACGTACACACGCACAGAGACACATACACAAACACTCAGACACACACACTTAGTGGCATATTTATAAGCCCATTGGCGCCACATTAGAATAATTTATTTTGACGCTAATGTGGCCCAACAAGGCCAAAATCCTCACACCATATTTACAAAGTGGCGCACTGCATGCATTGCACCGCTTTGTAACCCTTTGCACTACATTATGCCTGCACCAAGCATAATGTATGCAAAGTGGGCATTCCCTCTTTAGGGGGACTGAAAAAATGGCGCTCCATTTTTTACCGCACTTTGAACACCTGCTCATAGCAGGCATAAAAAGGGGGCTTCCATTATTTATAATGGGCCCCTATGTACTCTGCAGGAGCAGCACCAATATTTTGGCACTAGCCCTGCAGAGTACATCAATAGCGTCAATAAAAATTACGCTATTGCCCCTACCCTGCACCATGGTGCAACGTATCTTAGATACTGCGTACACATGGTGGCGGTAGGGGAGAGCTAAGGGGTGCAAATAAAAGTGCAGCGCCACTTTCCTTAAATATGCCCCTTAGTCACATGTAGATCCATACACATGAAGGAACACAAACGAGTTCACAGCCAGTCACTTATAGAATAGTGATTCTTCTCATTTGCTTCACACACAGACATACATATAATATGGTGGTCACAAGTTACATTAATTTAAAAATGGTGCATTTCTGTGAAAATCTGTGATTTTGGAGTTTTTAATGCTAGTTCATTATTCATTAGAATCAGAAAGGTTTTTATGTATAATAAGTAACAATACAACATTAGATAATATATATGTGAAGCTGATTGCATTTAACATTTGCTAATGTAGGCCTCTATTTAAGCTCAAGTGCTGCTTGCAGCTATTTTTTAGTGTGTGATCATTTTTCTCACTGTCTCACTCTGCAAGCATGCCATTCATGAATAAGCAACTTTTTAACACCTTAGCTGCTGACCCTTCCCCCTGCCCCCCCCCCCCCCCCCCCCCCAGTAATGAGCCCTTTGTTGGCTATTTCCCTGTAAATAGCATCAACAAAGGGTTTATAGGGCTAAAATCACCATCTTCCCAGCATTCAGGAACAGGTAGACTTGAATCAGAAAACCACATTTTTCAACACAATTTTGGCATTTTACTGGGACATACCACATTTTTACTATTTTTTGTGCTTTCAGCCTCCTTCCAGTTAGTTACAGAAATGGATGTGAAACCAATGCTGGATCCTGGAGAGCTAAACATTTCCGAAACGTAGACAACATTTTGAATTCAGCAAAGGGTCATTTGTGTACATCCTTCAAGGTTTTCCCACAGAAATTAACAGCCAAAATACAAAAAGATTGAAATTGAGGTGAAAAAAGAGCCATTTCTGTTCACGTTTTCTTCTATAACGTTTTCCAGCTAGGGCAGATTTTTTAAAGCAATATATTGTTATGTCTGCTGGACTCTTCTGGTTGTGGGGGACATATAGGGCTTGTAGGTTCATCAAAAACCCTAGGTACCCAGAGCCAATAAATGAGCTGCACCTTGTAATGGGTTTTTATTGGATACAGGGTATACAGCGATTCATTTGGTGAAATATAAAGAGTCAAAAATTGGTATCAAGGAAACCATTGTATTTCTAAAATTGGCACAAGATAAGGTGTTGAGAAGCAGTGATTATTTGCACATGTCTGAATTCCAGGGTCCCCATACTAGCATGTAAATTACAGGTCATTTCTCAAATAGACTTGTTTTTTACACATTGTCTTACATTTGGAAGGAAAAAATGTAGAGAAAGACAAGGAGCAATAAAACTTGTTCTTCTATTTTGTGTTACCCAAGTCTCCTGATAAAAATGGTACCTCACTTGTGTGGGTAGGCCAACTGCCCGCAACAGGAAACGCAACATGGACACATCACATTTTTACATTGAAATCTGATGTGTTTTTTGGAAAGTGCCTTGCTGTGGATTTTGGCCTCAAGCTCAGCTGGCACCTATGTAAACCTACCACACATGTGCATTTTTTAAAACTAGCCACATAGGGTAATTCAGGATGGGGTGACTTGTGGGGCTCACACCATGTTCTGTTACCCAGAATCCTTTGCAAACTTCAACATTTAGCAAAAAAACTATTTTCCCTCAGAATGCGGTGCTGCAAGGTTCGGGAATCAGAGAGGAGCCACAAACTTCCTTCCACCCAGCATTCCCCCATGTCTCCCGATACAAATGGTACCTCACTTGTGTTGGAAGGTCTAGTGCCCGCGACAGGAAACGCCCCAAAACGCAACATGGACACATCAAATATTTACACTGAAAACTGACATGTTTTTTACAAAGTGCCTAACTGTGGATTTTGGGCTCTAGCTCAGCCAGTACCTAGGAAAGCCTACCAAACCTTACAATTTTCAAAAACTAGACACCAAGGGGAACCCAGGTTGGGGTAACATGTGGCGCTCTCACCAGGTTCTGTTACCCAGATCCTTTTCAAACCTCAACATTTGGCAAAAAAACACTTTTTCCTCACATTTCGGTGATAGAAAGTTCTTGAATCTGAAAGGAGCCACAAACTTCCTTCCAGCCAGCATTCTCCCAAGGCTCCCAATAAAAATGGTACCTCACTTGTGTGGGTAGGCCTAGTGCCCGTGTCAGAAATGGATCACACAACAGTCAATGTTAGTCCTTCCATGAGGGCAACTGTTGACCCTGGGGTGATCCATTCCTGACGCAGGCACGAGATACAGGCACTCAAGTGGGGTTGCATTTTTATAAGTACACGTGGGGAAATGCTAAGTGGTAGGAATTTTGTAGATCCCAGTATATTCCTGTAGTTTGTGTGACAGAAATGCAAGAAAAAATAGAGTTTTTATTCAACATTTCACCTTTGCTGGGTATTCTGGGTGAGAACATTTTGGGGAATCCACACAAGTCACACCTCAGTGGACTCCCCGGGTGTCTAGTTTCCAGGAATGTCTGGGCTTGGTAGGTTTCCCTATATGGCCGCCAAGCACAGGACCAAATACACAGGTGCCTGCCTTACAAAACCCGGTTGTTTTGTGAAAGATAATTTTGATGTCTCCACAATACGATTTGCGTGGTGGAATTGGGCTGAACTAAATTGGAGTGCTCCCAAGAGAGCACTGTCTCTGTGTTTGCTGCCACATGCACCTGCTCCCTGGGTTGGGCTAACCCGCTATTGTCCCGCTGCACAGACTGTGCTTGTGAAGGGACAGCAGGACTGCCCTCATCACCTCCCTCAGAATCACTGGAAGAGGAGATATTGGAAGAATCACTCCCAGAGTCTGCGCCCTTGTCCTATCCCTCAGATGCTGTCTCAGTATCTGCTGTCTCAATCTCTGATTCTAAGTCAGAGCTGTAGTCTATAACCTGAGTTAGGGCTTGAGCAGCAGTCATCCAATGATACGCCACCTCTGCTACTGACTAAACTCTCTCTCTAAAACACTAGCCTATGTAGACAGTCACAAAATTGCTGGTGGGTGTGTGTGATGAGTGCAACAGTAAAGGTCAGACACCTTACCTTCGCTTCTTCCCTCAATCAGCACGTTCTCTCAAGACACTCAAAAAAACAAAAAAGACACACTATTACTTCACCTTGTCACATACCAATCATCACATTCTTTAGCACCTCTGACAATCATTATTGGTGCTCCCACTCCTATGACCTCCTCCTTGAGTTCCCTCACTACCACCCAGCAAAAGTGCCCTTCATCTCTCCATAGCCCCCCTCGCACATACATTTCATTTGTATTAGAGCTCAGGTAATGGCTGGCTTTTCTAATTCACTCAGCTATTTACATAAAATATAGATTTGATCTTTGCAGTAGGCATATCAATCTTCTGCGCTACTTTATTGCATCAAAACTTCCACTAGAAAAAAATCAGATCCTTTTGGAGCAGAAACATAATCACAAGAGTTACTTGACTTTGTTATTGCTGCCTAAAAGCTACAGTTGAAACGCGTCAGTTGAAGTATGAGCATTGCTTTGAAGACACAAGCTGAAAATGCAAGAGAACTGGTGGCGCATATATATATATATATATATATATATATATATATTTATTTATATATATAGATAGATCACTTTTATATGTGGGTCTGGTTTTCCTGGTGGCCGATTGCAGCCCCCAGGGAGACCACCCACGCATTAACAAAAGTGATATCTCTCTCTCTTTCTCTCTATATGTATATCTATATATATCTATAGCTTTATCTATATATATATATATATAGATACATTTACATATCTATATATAGATATACATATCTATATAAACATATCTCTATATATATCTATAGATATGCAGATCTACATGTTTTTTAATAGATGTATGGTTTCCCAGGGGGCCATAAAGGCCCCCAGGGAAACCATACAACTATTGCCCCCACAGGGGGTCGCCCTGCTCACAGTTATTGGTTCATTGTCTGTTGAGGGCAGTTTGCCTGGAGTAGTGGCATTGTTTGGGGGCAACTTTTTTCAGTCCATTTTTTGGTGGGCGACTGCTGAGAAGTGAGTGGGTGTGAGTGTTACCTTGCAATTGCTGTATTGGTTGTGTTGGTTTATAGGGAGCAGGTTAGTTTTGGGTGATCAGTTTGACACACACTATATCATGGTTGCTGTGGTTTGCTGGCTTGTGTTACAGCAAAGTCTGGTAGTGCGTGAAATGGCAGTAGGTGCTCTTAAACTAGCTCGGGCCTGGTAGTGGCTCAAGGTGATGTCACAGCAGTAATGGGACCTGCGCCTGGCGGCAGTATTGTCCAGGATGGTAATATATGTAGGCTACTGGGGTCATGTCTGCAGTAGTCTCTATGTTGTCTTGGCTCTCCAAAGTTGGGATGTTGCCCACCACCCCTTGTGGGGGAGCCCTTGCCGGGGTTGGGGAGTGCAATGACCTGGAGAGGGCCAGGTGATTGGTAGCACACCTTGATGGTATGGTGGTATGTCAGGGTCTATGAGGGGCATCGCTGGGAGCAGTGTGGTGCCACCAGTGAATGCATGCTACAATCCCCGTCAGGGAGTCAGGGGGATCTGGGAGGGGGGATTGTTCCTGCGGTTGGGTTGGTGGGGCCTCTCAGCAAGAGGTGTACATACCTTCAGCACCACACACTGCTTTGGTGGGCAATATGCCCAGGGGCTTGGTGGGACAGTGAAAGTTCCCCCTACACAAGAAATCACAAATCCAGGTATGGGACTTTCATTGCCAATCATTGGTTTTAGTGATGTACAGTCTGAACAGCTGGGCAGGTATGTCTCAATGGAGGTAAAAGAAAAAATCTAGAAGAATGTATGTAGACATTTTTTAGTTGCTTTTTGGCAAGCCCAAGAAAGAAGAGGCCAAGTGCTACAGGGAATGTTCACACTATAGGGACTATAGACATTGGCTGAACAGAAAGAAGGTAAAGGAGACACTAGTGAACTGGATGAGAGGTGTCTCAGTTTAACAGGTGTAGAAACCAACAGTCACTCAGGTCCAATCCTGGTGTGGCCAGAGCAAAGATCCTTAATGAGATGAGTCTGAGAATGGTGGGAGGCCCCTTTAATGTGATTTTGCTTGAGGGTTTTGTATGGTCTTCCATGGGTGGTCCCTAAAATGGAACCTGGTAAGTTTAGACTGATACCCAACCTATCGGCTCCCAGGAGCAGTCAGTGAACAAGGCTATTTACGATGTTTTATGCTTGGTTAACTATGCTTCCCTTGACCAAGAAATTCAAATACTACAGAATGCTACAGAAACTGGGACCTGGGATCTTGTTGGCAAAATCTGATATTGAGTCTGCCTTCCTCCTGCTTCCTGTACATCCATAGGATTCCCATCTGCTGGGTTTCCGATTTGAGAGAGCATTTTATTTTGCTAAGTGCATGCCCATGGGCTGCGCGGTATCCTGATCCTACTCCTAGAAGTTCAGCACACTCCTTGAATACATCTTCAGGTGGAGGTTGGGTAATCATTGTGTGTCACACTACCTCAATGACTTTCTCTTTATAGGGCCCCATGGAGCTGAGGATTGCACTGAGGCCTTGTAGTCCTTTCAAGTGCTGATGGGAGAATTTGAGGTTCCACTGACTTGACAAGACACTGGCACCTGTGATCACAATTGAATATCTAGGTATAGAGTTGTATTCTGTGGCAGGGGTCTCAAGGCTCCCCGGGGAGAAGGTTAACACTTTTCCTAAGCCTTGCAGATATGACTGGGGGCTAGGAAGATCACACTGTATCATTTACAATTCTTGGTTGGGCAGCTGAATTTCTCCCTGCGGATCATCCCCATGGGCTTCCCTTTTCCCAATCCACTGTTCAAGCCATGTCCGGCCTGAAGGAAAAGCACCATCACACAAGGTTGTCATGTGAGGTCAGACTGGATATGAGGATCTGGGATACATTCTTGCAGGATTTTATTGGGATAGTGATGTGACCCAACCAGTCCAGAACCCATGAGGAGATAGCCCTTTTCACCGATGCGGTGGGCAGCAAAGGTTTTGGCGCTGTCCTAGGCACTGCATGGTGCTTACAGCGGAGGCCCTTGGAGTGGGTGCAGGCAGGGTTGGTTGCAAACACTGGTTTCCCATAGCATTGTAAATTTGGCCAGAACAGTTCCACAACCAATCAGTCGTCTTCTGGTCTGACAATATGACAGTAGAAGAATGCATCAATCCGCAGGCAGCAAAATTATTCTGAGGATATTGAAGGAGATTGTACTGCAGTGTTTGAAGTTGAATGTGTTTTTAAAGCCTGGTGTGGTAAACAACACTGCTGATGCTCCTCATTTCAAGATACAGGCTTTCAGGTTCTATCACCCAGGAGTAGCAGACTCCCTATCACTTTTCTGCACCATCTTTGGCAGCCTGGTGCCCAAGCTTACAGGACCTCGTGGCAGCCAGCTTAGCACCCAGGACCAGGGGAGCCTGTGCAGGGGGGTTTCAAACAAATTGTAAGTTCTTGGGGCGTGTGAGAATGGTGGATTGGTTTGCTTCCACTTCAGTTCCGGCATTCCTGGAGCCACTAAGTGGTGAGGGGTGGTTGGTGGCCTGCGCCAGGCACCACACCACAGTGATATTCTTTTTTGCAAAGATGATGGGGCACACAGATGGGACAAAATATTTCTAGGTACACAGGGCCTTGAGGGGTTGGCAACGCCTAGAGGGAGCCAGGCCAGACTCTAGGTGCCTCATTGACACAGGCAAGCTTTCAGTAATTCTGGGATCACTGTGGACCATCTGCAGGTCACGGGACAAGGTCCACCTCTTTAGAGCAGCATTTATCCTTGCTATTTACAGGGCCCTCAGGGTTAGTGACTTGTTGGCCAAGAACAAGAAAGATTTTGGAGGGGGTTTGCAGCTAGCGGATATTCAGTGGCTGAAGGGGTCCCTGGTGATTAATATCCCTCATTCCAAGCTGAACCAGGTTGGTAGAGGTGACCACATCCTATTGCACAGGGCCTCAGGAAATCCATGTTGCCCCCTGAGTAACCTTGAGTTCTTTCTACCCAATCAGGCCCAGGGTATGGTGGGCCTCCTCTTGGTCCATGCTTATGGGACGCCTTTGACCATCAGTTGATGGGGCACTCTGGGTGGTAGGGTATGACCCAGCTGGTTTTGGGTCTCACTCCTTTAGGATTGGGAAGGCCACCGCGGAAGCAGCAATAGGGCTCAGAGGTTTGGTGCTCCAAAAAATTGAAAGGTGGTCCTTGGATTGCTACAAGCAATATATTAGACTGCACATGCTGCAGTGGCTGCACATTATCCCAGTGACCCCCCACTTTTTTATTTTCTGTGGATGCAGGTGGTGGGTGGGGAGATTCTAGCCAGCTGCTGGATTTCTGGATGACCCCTGTCAACACAGTGGCATCAGAAAACACAGAAGTGCTGGTTTTGGGCTCTCACATGTGCTGTGAGCTAAAGAGGATCATCTTGCAGGTGGCATTAAAAACAGGGTGCAGCGGACAGGTTAGCGCCTATGCTTTTATGATTGAGGAGGGCTGTGGCTGTCCCAGTTGAGGGCTTTGCTGGACATAATATCACCCTGTGGGAACATGCTCCCTGGGATCATTATAGTGCATCTCAGTGGCAATGATTCGGTACACATTGGCTGGAAGCATCAGTTTGAACTGTTAATCTCGAAGATTATTGGCTAGCAAAGAAGTTTCCTCAGGTTGTGCTTGCATGGTCTAACATCATCCAAAGGCTGCAGTGGAGGAGTAACTTAGTCAGGGCTCTAACTGATTCAGTGAAACAAATAAATAATACAGTTGGTAAGTTGTTCAGATCACCCAGGTAACTGTCCACACCTCATAGCTGCATAGAAGGTGAACTTGTTTCCTACAGGACAGAGTTTATTTGTCGAAGTTAGGTAACAAAATGTTCTTAGAGAACCTGTTGGCCTTGTTTATTCACCACCCGTAGTGGTTGGATGGATTGGGGGAGGCTAGATAGTAGGGAAACTATGGGCTGTATTTATACTTTTTGGCGCACAACTGCGCCAACGCAGTTGTGCGTCAAAAAATTTAACGCCGGCTAACGCCATTCCAAAGCGCCATGCGGGCGCCTTATTTATGGAATGACGTTAGCCGGCGGAGCTGCCTGGTGTGCGTAAAAAAAAATGACTTACACCAGGCAGCGCCGGCGTAGGGTAAAATGGAGCTTGGGCGTCAAAAAATGGGGCAAGTCAGGCTGAGGCAAATTTTTTGCCTCAACCCGATTTGCGCCATTTTTATTGACTCCCAACCCCCATTGAAATGACTCCTGTCTTAGCAAAGACAGGAGTCATGCCCCCTTGCCCAATGGCCATGCCCAGGGGACTTATTGTCCCCTGGGCATGGTCATTGGGCATAGTGGCATGTAGGGGGGCACAAATCAGGCCCCCCTATGCCACCAAAAAAAAAAATATACTTACCTGAACTTACCTTAAGTTTCCTGGGATGGGTCCCTCCATCCTTGGGCGTCCTCCTGGGGTGGGCAAGGGTGGCAGGGGGTGTCCCTGGGGGCATGGGAGGGCACCTCTGGGCTCCTTCCGAGCCTACAGGTCCCTTAACGCCTGCCCTGACCAGGCGTTAAAAAATTACGCTAAAGCGGCTGGACGTCATTTTTTTTGACCCGCCCACTCCCGGGCGTCATTTTTGTCCGGGAGTGTAAATACGGCGCACATGCCTCGGAGTCATTTTTAGAAGGGAACGCCTACCTTGCATATCATTAACGCAAGGAAGGTGTCCACGCTAAAAAATGACGCAAACTCCAAGATCTTTGGCGCTAGACGGGTCTAACGCCAAAGTATAAATATGGAGTTAGTTTTGCGTCGGATTAGCGTAAAAAAAACCGACGCAAATCCGGCGCAAACAGAGTATAAATATGCCCCTATGTTAGCCTGTGGCAGGTGAGGTCTTGATTGGTGGGACAGTTTGGGTCCATATAAGGCATACCTTTTCCTTCCATAAACATAACAACAGTGTCAAGGGGCCCTCCAAGGGGAGCTGGCAGGGAGACGAATAGAGGATTCCGGGGCACGGGGTTGCGAGTGACCACCCCCCCTTCTGATCAATCACCCGCGCATGTGCAGTGTGAATTTAGCACTGGCCCTTCCGGGGATAATGATGGGTGTAGGGGGTGCCTGAGGTAGGTATCCTGGCAGGCCGGTTGCCCCCTGCACAGGTGTACCCCAGGAGAGGATGCAGGTGGTAGGGCCCTCTCTTAAGGAGACACCCACCACAGGCCCAATAGACGGGAAAGGAAGGTTTCGGAAAAGGAGACACCACTGGAACCAGTCATGATCTCACTTGAAGAACTAAATGATGGATGTGCAGGAACAGATCTACATATGGTTAGGAAATCTGAAGTATTGGCATCTCTGTTAAGGCTAGTCAAATATGAAGGATTACTGCACAGAAAGATTATAAATGTGCATTTTTTAACTGCAATTTTGTTGTTTTAGTAAAATACAGCTGGGGGCTTACGGCCCCTAATCCAAAAGATGCATGAAATGTTTTGTCTAACAGTGTGGGGTGTGGTAGGCATGTTGTGGGAGGTTGGGATTTTGTCATTTGCCTCAGCGATACCGGGCTATATATATTTGAGATAATTGAATTCATGCATGGTTCTTATTGCACTTTGTATAATAAAAGATGACCATTCCTGAGGGCTGTGGGCTTACTCTCCCTTGATCTTTTGGAGATGACACTACGGCGATGTGACCTCTGATTCATAACTTTGATATATTCTTTAGAGCTCAAGTATATCTGTGTCTGTTTGGGCATTTTATTTGGAACATCATACTATTTTGTGATATAAATAACTACTTGACTGATTTTAATCATTTATTTGCCTTTCTAATGATCTGAACCATTTTATTAACCCTTCATGGTTTTGTTTAAATCCTTGTTTCATTGTCTTATGGAAAGTCTAATGTGCTTTAGTATTTACATTGTTATTTGCATTGAAATAAGTTGGAAAGGTCTAGTTGTGTAGCATCAAAATCCTTATGGAGGGGATCAACACTGCTCCCAGCCCATGGAAGCACCTTAAATATGACATTAGTAGAAAGAAGCACCATCACCTACACCTAACTATTACATCACATTAATTGTTGTTTTTCAGTGGATTTCTTGTTTTGACATAAATTAAAGTTTCAGCACCTAACCCACATATGAAGTTGCAATAGAAATATATATATATATGAGAGTCCGAAACGCGTAGGTGGTGCTGTTTGATAAAGTACACATTTGGATGAAGTAATAAACTCTCCTGGAGTGCAACAATACAATTGGGCTGCAATTGTTTGTTTTGGAGATTGAGGAGAAATGGTCCTTCACTTATGTGTGCACCAGTGCAAATGCGTGCTGGAATGAGGAGCGTTTGATGGATTATATATATATATCACAACTTTATATGTAGGTTAGGTGCTGAAACTCTACATATATGTATACATATCAAAAACAATGCGGCCGATTCAAAATGAAGCGCTCAAATGGCTGGTGCTGGTGCCAGAAAGTAGACCGATCCCTCTGTTAGTTATGTACAACAAAAATAATTACACTGCACTCCGTGAAGGTTTACATTCCTTTATTCTTAACAGTGTTACTAACCAACGTGTTTCGACTAAAACAGTCTTTGTTGTACATATATTTATATATATATATATATATATATATATATATATATATATATATATATATATATATATATATATAAACAAAACAACAACAAAAAAATACATATATATATATAGATAGATACATAGATAGATAGATAGATAGATAGATAGATAGATAGATAGATAGATAGATAGATAGATAGATAGATAGATAGACTATTTGAAAATTAGGGAGCTGTTAAACAGATGTGGAAAGGGGAACCTGTAGTTTTGCAGACGTGCATCTCTTTAACTATTTTGTGCCTCTTTAAAATACATTTTGAATGGCATTATAAAATCCCATATCCCCACTCTGATTATTAACCCAATGATTTCGTGCTTGAAGTCACATCCCAATGATCATTTACTTCTGCCTGCTCCTCAGGAGAGGCTTTAAATTCATCATCTCCCATTCCATCAAAATGTCATTCCCAAGTGCCTCACTTTGGGCCTCATTATCATTTTGTCGGTCTCAGGACAACCATGTTGGCAGTGGCAGTCGTACCGCCAACAGGCTGGTGGAGAAGATTGCCAAATTGTGACATTGGTGGCATTCAGTACAGAACACAGCAAAAGCACCACCGGCACCGCCACTGTGGTCTGGCCGCCACGAACGACAGCAATCACCTGCAGGCCGGCAGAGACCATGTTTTCACCGGACAGATTATGAGGTTACACACCGCCAAGGTTTCTGCCGCAGTCGCACCACCACGAAAACCGAGGCGGAAACAAACTGCATAAAAGGAGACACTCACCTTCTGGAACCCGTACTCGTCCGACACCGCAATAGAACCAGAACTACATGTCTTCCTGCTGCTCCTGCTCGCCCAACAACTGAATCCGTGACGATGACAGCAGCCATAAGTACACACACTTACCTTGCACTGTTGTAGATTGTCAATTTTGTACACTCACACAACATACATTCAGGAAGGGGGTGCGAGGACGACACTCACACTAACAGCACACAAACAAGCACACTCACATACAGCCAAACACATACTTGCATATATACAACAACCACGCTACGGCCAACACACACATATACATGCATCACACACAAGTACGCACGGAAATACTACACAGGGCCGCACTCACTCAGCACTCCACAACACCACAACACATCACAACCACAACACAACCGCACCATCTCCAATCTCATGGCAGGGACCCACAGGGGACACTACCATGGTCACATCACACATACAATATAACACCAAAAGGCAAAAAATACACACAAATACAGAACCATACTACTTACTGATAAACTTACACAGGACCTCGTATCTAACATACCATGCACAAAACACTTACACAGACAAAGCACACAAAGCCACACAATACACCAACAAACACATCTCAACACAATCAACACTCAATCCAAACACTACAAAAAATCTAGAACACACAATTGTCCATCACACAACACACACCCTACCACTATTGGACAAAAGCACTTAACACAACCTCACATACTTGCTAAACAACACAGGAAGCCCAGGCAACACACACATACATACAGGCACACAACTAATGTCAGCCAGGAACACTTCTGTACTAGGGAAAGAAATGCATGACAAAGATTTAACCCCTTCGCTGCCAGGCCGTTTCCCCCTCAGGTGCCAAGCCTTTTTTTGGCTGTTTGGGGCAGTTTGCGCTTAGGCCCTCATAACTTTTTGTCCACATAAGCTACCCATGCCAAATTTGCGTCCTTTTTTTCCAACATCCTAGGGATTCTAGAGGTACCCAGACTTTGTGGGTTCCCTTGAAGGAGACCAAGAAATTAGCCAAAATACAGTGAAAATTTTGTTTTGTTTTTAAAAATGGGAAAAAAGGGCTGCAGAAGAAGGCTTGTGGTTTTTCCCCTGAAAACGGCATCAACACTGGGTTTGCGGTGGTAAAAACACCATCTTCCCAGCTTTCAGGAACAAGCAGACTTGAATCAGAAAACCCAATTTTTCAACACAATTTTGCCATTTTACTGGGACATACCCCATTTTTACTATTTTTTGCGCTTTCAGCCTCCTTCCAGTTAGTGACAGAAATGGTTGTGAAACTAATGCTGGATCCCAGAAAGCTAAATATTTCTGAAAAGTAGACAAAATTCTTAATTCAGCAAGGGGTCATTTGTGTAGATCCTACAAGGGTTTCCTACAGAAAACAACAGCTGAAATAAAAAAATATTGAAATTGAGGTGAAAAAACCAGCCATTTTCTCCACGTTTTCATCTGTAACTTTTTCCTGCGATGTCAGAGTTTTGAAAGCAATATACAGTTACGTCAGCTGGACTCTTCTGGTTGCGGGGATATATAGAGCTTGTAGGTTAATCAAGAACCCTAGGTACCAAGAGCCAATAAATGATCTGCACCTTGCAATGGGTTTTCATTCTATACCAGGTATAAAGAAATTCATTTGCTGAAATATAAAAAGTGAAAAATAGGTATCAAGAAAACCTTTGTATTTCCAAAAAGGCCAGAAGATAAGGTGTTTAGAAGCAGTGGTTATTTGCACATCTCTGAATTCTGGGGTCCCCATACTAGCATGTGAATTACAGGGCATTTCTCAAATAGACGTCTTTTTTACACACTGTCTTACATTTGGTAGGAAAAAATGTAGAGAAAGACAAGAGACAATAACACTTGTTTTGATATTCTGTGTTACCCCAAGTCTCCCGATAAAAATTGTACCTCACTTGCGTGGGTAGGCCTAGCACCCGCAACAGGATATGTCCCAAAACACAACGTGGACACATCACATTTTCAGAAAGAAAATAGAGCTGTTTTTCACAAAGTGCCTAGCTGTGGATTTTGGCCTCTAGCTCAGCCGGCACCTGAGGAAACCTAGCAAACCTAGCAAACCTAGCAAACCTGCGCATTTTTGAAAATTAGACACCAAGGGGAATCCAAGATGGGGTGACTTGTGGGGCTCTGACCAGGTTCTGTTACCCAGAATCCTTTGCAAACCTCAAAATTTGGCCAAAAAAACACTTTTCCCTGTCATTTCGGTGACAGAAAGTTCTGGAATCTGAGAGGAGCCTTACATTTCCTTCCACCCAGCATTCCCCCAAGTCTCCCGATAAAAATGGTACCTCACTTGTGTGGGTAGGCCTAGCGCCCGCGACAGGATATGCCCCAAAACACGACGTGGACACTTCACATTTTCAGAAAGAAAACAGAGCTGTTTTTTACAAAGTGCCTAACTGTGGATTTTGGCCTCTAGCTCAGCCGGCACCTGGGGAAACCTAGCAAACCTGCACATTTTTGAAAACTAGACACCTAGGGGAATCCAAGATGGGGTGACTAGTGGGGCTCTGACCAGGTTCTGTTACCCAGAATCCTTTGCAAACCTCAACATTTGGCCCAAAAAACACTTTTTCCTGTCATTTCGGTGACAGAAAGTTCTGGAATCTGAGAGGAGCCACAAATTTCCTTGCACCCAGCGTTCCCCCAAGTCTCCCGATAAAAATGGTACCTCACTTGTGTGGGTAGGCCTAGCACCCGCGACAGGATATGCCCCAAAACACGACGTGGACACATCACATTTTCAGAAAGAAAACAGAGCTGTTTTTTACAAAGAGCCTAGCTGTGGATTTTGGCCTCTAGCTCAGCCGGCACCTGGGGAAACCTAGCAAACCTGCACATTTCTGAAAACTAGACACCTAGGGGAATCCAAGATGGGGTGTCCTGTGGGGCTCTGACCAGGTTCTGTTACCCAGAATCCTTTGCAAACCTCAAAATGTGACCAAAAAACACTTTTTCCTGTCATTTCGGTGACAGAAAGTTCTGGAATCTGAGAGGAGCCACAAATTTCCTTGCACCCAGCGTTCCCCCAAGTCTCCCGATAAAAATGGTACCTCACTTGTGTGGGTAGGCCTAGCACCCGCGACAGGATATGCCCCAAAACACGACGTGGACACATCACATTTTCAGAAAGAAAACAGAGCTGTTTTTTACAAAGAGCCTAGCTGTGGATTTTGGCCTCTAGCTCAGCCGGCACCTGGGGAAACCTAGCAAACCTGCACATTTCTGAAAACTAGACACCTAGGGGAATCCAAGATGGGGTGTCCTGTGGGGCTCTGACCAGGTTCTGTTACCCAGAATCCTTTGCAAACCTCAAAATGTGACCAAAAAACACTTTTTCCTGTCATTTCGGTGACAGAAAGTTCTGGAATCTGAGAGGAGCCATAAATTTCCTTCCACCCAGCGTTCCCCCAAGTCTCCCGATAAAAATGGTACCTCACTTGTGTGGGTAGGCCTAGCGCCCGCGACAGGATATGCCCCAAAACACGACGTGGACACATCACATTTTCAGAAAGAAAACAGAGCTGTTTTTTACAAAGTGCCTAGCTGTGGATTTTGGCCTCTAGCTCAGGAAACCTAGCCTGCGGAAACCTAGCAAACCTGTGCATTTTTGAAAACTAGACACCTAGGGGAATCAAAGATGGGGTGACTTGTGGGGCTCGGACCAGGTTCTGTTACCCAGAATCCTTTGCAAAACTCAAAATTTGGCCAAAAAACACTTTTTCCTGATATTTCGGTGACAGAAAGTTCTGGAATCTGAGAGGAGCCACAAATTTCCTTGCACCCAGCGTTCCCCTAAGTCTCCCGATGAAAAATGGTACCTCACTTGTGTGGGTAGGCCTAGCGCCCGCGACAGGATATGCCCCAAAACACGACGTGGACACATCACATTTTCAGAAAGAAAACAGAGCTGTTTTTTACAAAGTGCCTAGCTGTGGATTTTGGCCTCTAGCTCAGGAAACCTAGCCTGCGGAAACCTAGCAAACCTGTGCATTTTTTAAAACTAGACACCTAGGGGAATCCAAGATGGGGTGACTTGTGGGGCTCTGACCAGGTTCTGTTACCCAGAATCCTTTGCAAACCTCAAAATTTGGCCAAAAAAACACCTTTTCCTGTCATTTCGGTGACAGAAAGTTCTGGAATCTGAGAGGAGCCACAAATTTCCTTCCACCCAGCGTTCCCCCAAGTCTCCCGATAAAAATGGTACCTCACTTGTGTAGGTAGGCCTAGCACCCGCGACAGGATATGCCCCAAAACACGACGTGGACACATCACATTTTCAGAAAGAAAACAGAGCTGTTTTTTACAAAGTGCCTAGCTGTGGATTTTGGCCTCTAACTCAGCCGGCACCTGGGGAAACCTAGCAAACCTGCACATTTCTGAAAACTAGACACCTACGGGAATCCAAGATGGGGTGACCTGTGGGGCTCTGACCAGGTTCTGTTACCCAGAATCCTTTACAAACCCCAAAATTTGGCCAAAATACACTTTTTCCTGTCATTTTGGTGACAGAAAGTTCTGGAATCTGAGAGGAGCCACAAATTTCCTTCTACCCAGCGTTCCCCCAAGTCTCCCGATAAAAATGGTACCTCACTTGTGTGGGTAGGCCTAGTGCCCGCGACAGGATATGCCCCAAAACACGACGTGGACACATCACATTTTCAGAAAGAAAACAGAGCTGTTTTTTACAAAGTGCCTAGCTGTGGATTTTGGCCTCTAGCTCAGCCGGCACCAGGGGAAACCTAGCAAACCTGCGCATTTTTTAAAACTAGTCACCTAGTGGAATCCAAGATGGGGTGACTTGTGGGGCTCTGACCAGGTTCTGTTACCCAGAATCCTTTGCAAACCTCAATATTTGGCAAAAAAAAAACTTTTTCCTCTCATTTCGGTGACAGAAAGTTCTGGAATCTGAGAGGAGCCACAAATTTCCTTCCACCCAGCGTTCCCCCAAGTCTCCCGATAAAAATGGTACCTCACGTGTGTGGGTAGGCCTAGCGCCCGCGACAGGATATACCCCAAAACACGACGTGGACACATCACATTTTCAGAAACAAAACAGAGCTGTTTTTTACAAAGTGCCTAGCTGTGGATTTTGGCCTCTAGCTCAGCCGGCACCTGGGGAAACCTGGCAAACCTGCGCATTTTTGAAAATGAGACACCTAGTGGAATCCAAGATGGGGTGACTTGTGGGGCTCTGACCAGGTTCTGTTACCCAGAATCCTTTGCAAACCTCAAAATTTGGCCAAAAAAACACTTTTTCCTGTCATTTCGGTGACAGAAAGTTCTGGAAACTGAGAGGAGCCACAAATTTCCTTCCACCCAGCATTCTCCCAAGTCTCCCAATAAAAATGATACCTCACTTTTGTGGGTGGGCCAGGTGCCTGCAACAGAAAAAGCCCCAAAACTTGTACAGATTGAGGGGATAGCACAGCGAGTTGATAAGTACATATTCTTCTTTTATACATCTTTAGGCTGACTATGCTTTGGGGACCCACACAAGTGAGGTGTCATTTTACTTGGGAGACTGAGGGGAACGCTGGGGAGTAGGAATTTTGTGCCCGAGCGGTGATCGTACAAAGAAAAGTCAGGAAAATGTGCTTTTTTAAGCACATTTTGAGGTTTGCAGAGGAGTCTGGGTAAGAAATGTTGGGGGATCCACACTAGTTTTAAAAAATGTCTGGATTTGGTTGGTTTCCCTAGATGAAGGCCGCACCCAGGACCAAAAACATAGGTGCCCCCTCCCCCCCAAACACAGGTAGTTTTGTAATATATCATTTTGATGTGTCCACATAAGTCTGTGATGTGCCAAACACTAAAATTGTGAAAAGAAACGCACTTAGGTTATGTGAAAAAGACCCTTCAACCACCAATCATGTTGGTGGCATGCTTCATCATCGGGGTCCCACCTTAGACACCTAGCGTGTCACAAGTGTGCTGCGACGCCTGATTACAGCGGAGCAGGTTTTGTCATTTTTAACCACACATACTGGTTGGATTTGGCACGAGGGTGAGTGATGGTTCAGCAGATCAAATTTTATTAACAAGAGATTTCACGAAAGTGAAATGCACTGTTAATAACTGAAAGGCCAAAAAACTGAACCAATGACTCACAGCTCATGAGCTGTAAAGCCACGGCAAGGCACCAACCGCTTTACGGTCCATTCACACACCTTTCATACATGACATGCACAAGACTATTCACGCTGCCAGCCACGGGCCCAGCACATTACAACACTCGCATCGACAGACAGCGCCACTCAAGGGCCCATCACTTTCATACGCCCACATGCCTGATACAGCAATCACACCAACTGATGTGTTTGGTCTGGCGTTTGGCTGGCACCGCCAGCCAAGCGCCACCCCACGCACACTGCCAACCAAGCGCCACCCCATGCACACCGCCAGCCAAGCGCCACCCCACGCACACCACCAGCCAAGCGCCACCCCACACATACCATCCTTTTTTTTTTTTTTTAAACAACAAAGAAACCACTAATCATCAATAAGTACAAAACTACAAACACAAAAGCTCTAACTGAATACATGACTAATGCCAACCGTGGAACTGAACATATAAAAATATAAAACAGCAGTTTACGCTCACGGAATTTCCCAATAATTCTTCTGTGTGTGGTAGCTCCTGAAACAGCCACCCACACACAGCCCAGGCTTTGAAGGGCAATTAGGGCAGTACATCCTAGTCTCCTTCCTGATACCTCTTCGAACACAGACTCTACATCTCTTAGCAGGAAAGTTTTTTTTGCCCGTGGGAGGAACGTGCTCAGCAAAGTGACGATCCTTCAATCTAGCCACATCCTCCACCACTGCTTCTCTAGGAACTCTTGCCTGTTCCAGCACAACAAGGCTAGCTATGATAGACTCCTGAAATTTCACAAATGTCATCCTTGACTCTGGAGAACTATCCTTGAATACAACAAAAGCATTAAAAGTTGCCAAGTGGAACAAGTGAACTGCTAATTTCTTATACCAAACATAAGACTTACGAGCAGCAGTGTAAGGTTCCAACCTCTGATCTACTCTATCAACACCACCCATGTGCTTATTATAGTCTAAGATGCACACAGGTTTGCACACTTCGGCAACCTGACCCCAAACAGCCACAGGTGAAGTACTCTCATCAAGGATGGTACTTAGCATGTATACATCCCTCTTGTCTACAAATTTCAGAGCTACCAGCTCATCATTCCGCAAGGCACTGCACTGTCCCTTCTCAAGTTTTTTTACAGACAAGCTCTCTTGGATAGCCTTTCCGATTAGAGCGGATTGTGCCACAAGCAACAGTGTCCACTCTGAACAACTCCTTGAACAACTGAACTCCAGTGTAGAAGTTATCTACATATAAATGGTGACCTTTGTTAAGCAGTCATCTACCAAGTTCTCACACAATTTTCTCACTAACTCCAAAAGTGGGTGGACAACCAGGGGGGTCAATATTGGAATCCCTACCAGTGTAGACCCGGAAATTATAAACATATCCTGTACTAATTTCAGACAGCATATACAATTTAATTCCAGACCGTGCCCTCTTGCTAGGAATGTACTGCTAAAAACCAAACGACCCTTGAACAAGACCAAAGACTCATCTACAGATATTTATTTGCCTGGAACATAGATCTCTGAAAAACGATCTACCAAATGATCAAGGACAGGTCTAATCATAGCAAGACGGTCAGAATCAGGATGTTCTCGTGGCAAGGCTAAAGCATTATCTACAAAATGCAACATTCGAAGAAGAAGCTCATACTGGTTACGACTCATGATGGCAGGAAATATAGCAGTTGCCATCAAGGGACTAGTAGACCAATATGAAGACAGCGATGGCTTCCTTATCAGCCCCATCAAAAAAGTTAAACCCAAGAACTTTTTCAACTCTTCCAGATTTGTGGGAATCCACCGGCTAGCTCTAGAGTGTGGCCTAAGTCTGGCAGCGTTGTCCCTCAAAAACTGCTCTGCATACAAATTAGTCTGCTCAACAATCTCTTCCAAAAATATATTGTCCATAAACAACTCAAAAAAGTTGGCGGGCAAAAAGTTTTCCGTATTAACTTGACACCCTGGAAAACCAGTAAACGCAGGCAACTGTGGCTGCTCCATGTTTGGTGCAACCCACGTGTCAGGTCTTCCAATGGGAAGCCTTTCAGCCGCTGGCTCCTGCACCATCGACACATCAGTGTCCTCCTCTAAAACAGGCCCTTCATCAGCACTGAGAGTGGCTTCATCATCCAATGATTCCTCTCTGACAGAAAATTCACTTCCAGAATCTTGCACTTCCTCCTCTGCCTCAGATGCAGAGTCAGTTTCATATTCATGGTCGGAAGATGACTCAAAAAGCACACTAACAACCTGCTGAGCGGTCATCCTACGGCTAGCCATGATCCTTCCTACAAAAATTAACTGGACAAATACACCACCAATAACCAGCACTGTGTAAGATAAGTAACAAAGTGTAGCTTTATCACTAAGAGTTATAAACTCAAAAACTATACTGCTCACTTGCCTGAAAAAGCTTGACTCACCAGCAACTACTGTGCACAGCCACAGCAATCACCAATGATATCCCACTAAAAAGAGAAAACAAAAAAGCAAATTAGACATAAGACAACACAATAATCATTGTGCATAAATCTAAGGACAATTTCACACACAATCCTGCATTCAGTACACCACCTACAAACATGTCATTCATGCATGGCAACAATACTCACTTGGAGTAAATTTATTTACTTCCCTAAAACATGCAACTACGCAAACCGCAGGACAACTACTGCCAAAACTGCAACAAGCCACAGCAAAGTCAGCAAAAGCTTTGAACTAGAACAAAAAGGAGAAAAACTGTTATTATCATAAAAGCAAATACTTCGCCAGTTGACAAACACCCCGCCACCAACCATTTTTATATTTTCCCTTGTGTCTAGTGTTCTCTGCTTGGGGGAAGATGGGCCAAAAAAAATAGGCCAATCTGCCCCCAAGTGGGGCAGAAATGCCATAGAATATATTGCCCCCATTGGGGGTGACCCTTGCCCAAGGGGCCAACCCCCCCACACAAAGCACACACATGATCCCTGGCGCTAAGTGGATTCTGCCCGGACATAAAAAAAAAAAAAATAGGCCGATCTGCCCCCATGGGGGGGCAGAACTGCCCAATAGTGCCTTTTGGCTCTTGGGGACGACCCTTGCCTAAGGGGGCACCCCCCCAACACAAAAAAAAAAAGAAAGAAAAAAAAATCCCTGGCATCTTCATGGTTTCTCCCCCCCCCGGGGAACAGAAGGGCCTACAAAAAATAGGCCACTCTGCCCCCAAGGGGGGGCAGAAACCGTTCAGATTACATTGCCATCTTTGGGGTGCGACCCTTGCCCAAGGGGCCACCCCCCACACAAAACACACACACATACATTATCCCTGGTGCTATGGGGATTCTGCCCCCCTTGGGGGCAGAAAGGCCTAAAAAAAAATTGGCCTATCTGCCCCCAAGAGGTGCAGAACTGCCCAATAATGCATTTGTGCCCATGGGGCCGACCCTTGCCCAAGGGGCCGCCCCCAACACAAAAAAAAACAATAAAATCCCTGGTGTCTAGTGGCTTTCTGCCCCCCTTGGGGGCAGATCGGCCTAAAAATAAGGCCAATCAACGGCGATAAATACATTGGCCCCCCCAAGGGGAGCGACCCTTGCCCAAGGAGCCACACCCCCACACAAAGCACACACACACCCATATAGTATCCCTGGCGCTATGGGGATTCTGCCCCCTTGGGGGCAGAAAGGATAAAACAAATAGGCCTATCTGCCCCCAAGGGGGGCAGAACTACCCAATAATACATATGGGCCCCTGGGGGCGACCCTTGCCCAAGGGGCCGCCCCCCAACACAAAAAAACAAAACAACAATCAAATCCCTGGTGTCTAGTGGCTTTCTGACCCCAAGGGGGGCAGAAATGACAAAAAATACATTGGCCCCCTAAGGGGAGCGACCCTTGCCCAAGGGGTCGCTCCCCCACACTAAAAACACACATACACAAATCTCCGGTGTCTAGTGGGCATTCCTGCATCCCCCCGCACGGAGGTGAAAAACTCACCTCCTTCTTAGATGCGCTGGAAGCAAATGGCTTCCAGTGCGTCTTTCACCCTTTCATGATGTCGTCGTGGGGGGGCGGGGAAGGGATTCCCCTTTCAGCCCTGGCCTTGGGGGGCAGCCCTTGGGGGGAGCGCTAGCGCTTCCCCCGAGGGCCGGTCCCAGGACGTAATGGTTACGTCTATGGCGCCACACGGGCGCAGCTATGAACGTAACCATTACGTCCGTGGCGATGAATGGGTTAAGGAGGAAACCAACAACCGGTTGACTCAAATTATTATTAAATCTAATAAAATGGAAAAACAAAGTCCATAGGCCAGTCCAAAAATAACAGTGCCAATGCAAACAGTGCACATATGTGTGCCCCAAAACTAGACTCATGACTGCCGCGTAACCTCCACAGGTAGGGGCATCTATGGGGCAGGGGCTATCGGGGGGGCTGGAGGGTATATGTTTTGGATGGGGTCCTTTGGGATCTGGTCTGGGAGGGGGGTCTTGGCTTCATCTTAGGTTTAGGGGAGAGTTTTTTTTTTTTAGGATGGGTAGATTTCTCGTCAGGAGGAGGGGCATGGGTACTTGCAGGTGGGGCAGGGGAGATCTTGGAGGTGGTAGGGCCAGACTTGGGGAGGGACACAGAATGTTTAGGGGTATCATGTGGTGGAAGATGAGTAGGGAAAATGGCAAACTCTGAAAGGAAAGCTTTCTTAGACACACGGGTACGGTCATAACAAAAAGGATGGATGTAGAAGGAAAGGGAGTGGTTGTCTGAGATGTGGATGTAATGGGTGCTTGTTTGTGCAATGTATGTATGTGGGTGGTGGGTGTCTGTTGGTGGGTGAGTGTGGGCATTTATGTGTCTTGGGATGGGGGTGGAGGTGCTAGGGGGGCCGTGGTGGGTGGGTGACTCTCTGGTGGGGGGTGGCTGCAGGTATGGTGGATGTGCTGCATGTGGGCGTGTGAGTGTTTGTGGTGTCTGCGGGTGTGGTGACTGGGGTGGATGTCCGAGGGTCTGCTGTGGTGCTGTCTGTGGGTAGGATTGGTATAGTAGCTGGATCAGTGAATGTTGGTATAGGGTCTACAGGTGTGTCAGGTGTGCTGTCAGTAATGCTGCGGGTGGTGGGGGTGTCAGTGCAGGTTGTGACTGTTGCTGTATTTGCATCTTAATGTTGCTTTTGTACATGCCGGTGGTGTGTCTTGTGGTTCTTGTGTTTATCTAAGCTACCCTTGGATGCTGGGGTGGATGCATGCCTGTCTGTCTGTGTGCTTTGGCTGGGTTGGGGAATAGGGGTTTCTAATTGGGAAGAGGAAGGTGGAGGGGAGACGGGAGACAAATGGTGACTGGCTGCCATCAGTGTGGAGACCAGAGCCGGAAAGGAGATTTATCCACCAAGCCAGTGCACCATGAATGCCCTCCAGAAATGCATTACTCTGTTGGATCGGAATTGTTAGTCACTGGATGGTATTCATGATGGTCGACTGACCCACAGAGATGGACCTCAGGAGGTCAATAGGCTCCTCACTGAGGGCAGCAGGGCTGACAGGGGCAGTGCAGAGGGGTCTGCGGAAAAAGAGACGCCCAACCTCATGGGTGAATGGGAACAGCCGACTGGGTGGGGAGCTACAGGGAGGGCGGTGATAGTAAGGGGGGTGGTGGACTTAGATGGTGCTGCAGTGGTCCCAGATGGGTCCGACACCACCAGGGAGTGTCCACTGGAGTAGGATTCCTAAGATGAAGATGTGTATTCTATCTCCCCCGTGGCACTCCCGTCACCCTCTGGGCCACTGGGTCCCTAGATGTCGGTGATATCAGCACTCCGGATCCCATGGCTAGCAGCTTCCCCACTGGGCTCTGCCCTTTCTCCTTCACCTGCTGATGCTGAGAAACAAAGCGAAAGGTAGGGTCAACACATTCTTTACATACACATAAATTACACCATACACACAAGTAACATAACATCTATGTGTAAAACACTCCCAGGTAGAAACCATTTTGAGCCAACATCATGTCACAACAACATACTTCCCACAAACCTATATGACAACAATGTCACACCCAACATAAGCCTACTATCTGACCACTACATTACCATCCTATCAGTACAGCTAAAACACAAACTATTTCTGAACATGATGATTTGTCAACATACAAAGTGTGTCCCTATACAGAGCATCAGTGTGAAACAACAAACCATCAATTGAAATCAGTGTTCCCTTTGATTTCAAAACCATACCTACTCCAAACCTACACCTGCTTAGTCCATTGGCAGATCTCATGTTCTCTGAAAGTTACCTCATCGCATTCCAATTGCTTAGCTATCACATCTCTAAAATGTAACTGTGCCGAAAACACTCACAATGGCCAATAACTCAGATGCAGCTACACCGTTTGGCATATCCATATGAAGTAAAATAGACTCCCAAACTATTTCACCAGCACATGTATCAACTGTGCTTTTGAAACGTATTGCACAGACATTCAGAACCTATTCATCTTAGTCATTCTCACATAGAAAACAAAGTAATGTACAGCAATAGGGGTCTACCTAGCACACAGGAAACACCCACAGAGAACCACAGGGATTAAAGCAACACCTTCAGTACAATGGACACCTGTTGTGTGCATGAAGGACACAAACAATTCCACTAATCATGCAGAGTAGCAACCTCAAGATAACCATATCAATTGACCAACATCACTATCAACATTTCAGACATGAGTCTCCTTACATCTTGGGAGTACAGTTACACTGACGTAAACCACTTCTAAAGTAACCATGATTGATACATACACCTAGAGTCAAGCAATGTCACTGACAACATATACCATTCCACCAACATGTAACTGTCAACTACAACACCTGCAATACTATATAGTCATGGATAAATTAGCTCACCCATACTAAAATACTTCAAAACATATTCAGAATAGCAAAATAGCAATAGAATAGCAAAAATAAGTATGCCAAATCTAAATTTTAAATCTTAAAAATCTTAAAAATGGCAGGAAGTACCAATGTACACAAGATGTTGGCAAAAAACAGTGGATGTTGTACCTATATAGTAGATGTTCTGCCCCATGTGTCATGGGCAAAATAAATCGACTAAGTGAATAGCAGGCTAGCCAACTTTTCAATAACACATACATTGTACAGACAGTCTGAACTCACATGTCTAGGATATGTCTTGCACTAGGAATGTATAACTACCACCACGCTTTGCATCATGTAGGAAGTCCACCTTGATCAAACATCACATTTGCAAATGTACAGTCCACACTTAATAATGGGGACACCTCCTCACACCTCTGAGTAAGTGTAGCAAGTATGCCATGTGAAATATCTAAAGGCGATAACACCCTCAGATGAAGTTTACATCTATTTCACGACTGAGGAATAGTTGGCCTGTTTCTCACCTGTCAGACCCTATGTTGTACACAGAGCTAAATCCAGTGGAATAGAAATGGACTGAGTCCAAAGAGATAGACAACTTACCAACAGGATATCTGGACTATGGATTATTAGGTGCATCACCACATGCTGTCATACAATAGGCTTAACATAAGTGAGTTATATTTCCCTATTCACAATACCATGTCCACACCTGTGTATCAATGGTACCAACTGCAATGATGGTCACCTCTCCCTTGTTGGTAGGACATCCCCAGCTGGGCTTCCATGGTCTTCCAGGCGGTCTTCCAGGTGGTCTTCCAGGCCCAGCATTTCAGGTCCTCCCACCATTTCCTACAGTGGGTGCTCCGCCCAATGTGGACACCCAGGGTCTTCTCTTGCTTGGTGATGGCACACCAGATTCCCTTTTTTGATGGGTGTAGACCTGCATGGATGACACAGACAAAAGGAGAAAGTCATGTCCACATGCACCATACCAACACAAGTGGTCAAAACACTTGTCACAGCAAGTAGACAAACATTCCCATCCTCTAGGTTCAAACACCGTCACAATTTAGCATCTGCAAGCAGCCCATGTGTGAAGTGGAGTGTCCCATACAATATGCATGATCAGTACCTGATATGGACTACACACATATGACCAGGCCACATGATTGTCCATAACATGGCTTGTCCACAATTTTTTTTTTCACACCATCATTGTTGTCCATGCTGAAATCTATGCTGTATATGAAGGAAGTTATGACACAAGGTCTACCAGGTGACACTACTGTATGTCTGCCTATGCACATGTAGACATTTCCATACACCCAGACATGAATTGTGAAACCTTCACAATTCACATTTCATGTACACCATCATACACTCCAACTTTCACACATTGATATACTATTGGATTCACCTGCTCCTCTGGTGCACCATATATCTGCTCATACAGCCGTAGAACCTCCTCAACAAGCTTGTCAAGCTCTTCTGTGGTGAAAGCTGCAGGACTTGAATGAAAGCTCCCAGAGGCAGTACACAGCAGCTCATGTAGTAGAGGTCTCAGCAGTGTCAGGCGTCAAGTGAGCAATACTGCAGAAGATGGTGGTCATGTCTGCCACATACAGGACCGTCACCCCGGCAGACATCTCCATTGGCCCTAGTCTACTAAAGGCAGCAATGTATTCCAATGGCACCGTCCACTGTGGTTGTAACAGCCTATTGTCATGACGACATCTGCTGGTGGAGCGAGGACACTTCCTCATGTCCAGCACAGTAGGTCAGGCAGCTGCCATTTTGATGCATTTATATCTCTGGAAAAGTATGGGAATTTGCGTCATTAACGATTTTCTATATTGTGCGAAATATCAGTGAGTGCTGCCTTCATGTTTTGTAGACTTCATGTGAAAGTGAGTAGTAAAAGCTGTGTGATAAAGTGAATGGTGGGAATGGAAATGTGCACCTATTCTCAACAACCTATGAGCATCAGTAATGTAGCATAGGTGGAACAAATATGTTTCACATGTACACTAAGTTGGACTATCAAACACTGACAGTCACATATAAGTATGCATGTATAGTACATTTGAGGATTCAGGGAACATGAACCAAGGGGATTGTCATAGGATGCATAGCAAGATGCTGTACTTCAGATGTCATAAGTTGTCTCTGACAGGTAGCAGATATGTCTGACTTGTATATGAACATATTCATAATGTGTACATTGTAAAAGTCACCTACAATCTATTTGTTTTTCCATATAGTTACCCTAGCATGAGGAGAGGAAGACAACCTCCAGTGTACTGCCCACTAGTAGATCTGTACACCACAGAGGACAGACATATCATACAGATCTATCTCCTGAATGGGCAGACAATCATGGACCTTTGTGATCAGTTGGAGCCTGATCTGTTGCCTGCCATTCGCAACCCCAAAAGCATACCTCCCATTGGTCAAGTCCTTTCAGTGCTAAACGTACTGGCCACTGGGTCCTTTCAGAATACAATGGCCCTAACTGCAGGGATGTCTCAGCCCAGGTTCAGTCTAGTTTTGAAGGATGTACTGCGTGCATTGTTGAAACACCTGGACAGCTACATCAGGCTTCCCCAGCGTACAGACTTGGCCCATGTGAAGGCGGTTTTATGTTATGGGACACATTCAACACGTGGTTGGAGCTTTAGATGGCACCCATGGTGCCTTGGTTCTCCCCAGTGTCAGTGAACAGGTATACAGGAACAAGAAACACCACCACTCCATCAACGTCCAAGTGGTGTGTTTGGCAGACCAGGACGTTTCACAAGTCTATGCGAAGTATCCAGGATCAGTCCATGATTTCTTCATCATGTGCAACAGCAATATCCCATTGCTGATGACATGACTCTACACAGAGAGGGCCTGGCTGGTTGGTAAGTCACATTTGACATCTGTGTTTGTTAAGTTTCTCTCTCGCTATTACAAATGTACATGTCCCAGATATATTTTTGTGTTGTTATACCTGTACCTTACAGGGGACTCAGGCTATCCAAACTGTCCTTGGGTGTTGACACTAGTGAGATACCCAACCATGCCTGGAGAAGTCCACTACAATGACCCCCATGGAAGGACAAGGCATATATTTGATTGGACATTTGGGCTCCTGAAGGCAAGATGTTGCTGCCTGGTTAAATCTGGAGGAGCCCTCCTCTACCCAACCAACAAGGCATGTCAAATACTTTTTCCAGCAGCATGCTCCACAATCTTGCCCTGAGACATCAGATACCATTCATACCAGATCATCTCTGTCAATCAGTGCGTTGTTGAGTTCTGCTTATCATCATTGGCAAGTCACAGACAATGTCAGAGGTAGATGGGAATTGCAGGCAGACCTGAGAAGTGGACAAGGATGAAACCAGGTACTGATTGCCGTGTGTATGTGGAGTGTAACTAATATGGTCAGACTGTCAGGACACTGGGGTGGAAGTGTGTTTTCCCACCAAGAAGACCTGTTTTGTACTGAAGGTGGTCACATGGTGTCATGTGTGTGTCCATATGTGTCTGACACATGTGTAAATGTTGAACCAGAGCCTCTATCATCATAATGGTTTCTGTTGTATGTGATCTACCTGTAACATAGCTGTCAATGTGTTCCTACTTTGCAGATGGATGTGCTTGTCTCAGAGGACTGGCATAGGTGAGTGACAAGCCTACAGGTATGTCGGCAATATAAGTGAAAGGTCCCTGGACTGGGGACTTCAGTACTGATCTCTATATCATGGGGTATGATTATTAGGAAATTAAGGTATGGATATGTGATGAAGCTTTACATGGTGTTACAAAGGATCAGTATGTGTGCCTCCTGGCTTGTAGGAAGACTGACATGTCCCTAACTTCCCTATCCTGTGGGTGAGTAGTATATAACACCTAAGCTGACAATCGTGAGTCACTAGCAGTACTATTCTATCTGCTGTTTACAAATCTAGGAAAATGTGTGTAGATGTAGAATAAAACTGTATTAGCTTCTGTCTATGTTACAATCCCAATGTGATGAGTCTCCTGGTGGTAGAGTACATGTGTGATATCCAAAACAAAGGTTGTACAATACAGAGGGACATATTGATACTACAGCTGGCATACATGACAGTTGTACATGGTTGATGAATGACACTTACACAGGACCTGCGCTAAAGTGTTATTTATTGGAGAGTGCACAACAATATGTGTGAATAGTAACCAAAAAACACAAGGTAAACAGTGAAGGATTCAGTCATGGTGGTTAAGATAATCAGGGTAGCTGCTACACTATTAGGAAACACAAGTCCAGTGTCCTTACACCACAGGAAAATAGAGTTAGGTTTAAGAACAGTCAACAGAGCGTTTCTGTGGCACACAAGAGGAACCAGTCAGGAGAGGTTTACTTACTGGTAGTGGGTTTGGTCTTGGTATCTGCTACACCTGGATGTCTGGGTGGCGTTCCTCTGCTTCAGAGGGTGGGTTTTCTGAGGCATGTCCTTCCCCTGGCTGGGCCTCTATTCCCCTAGCAGCAACAGATGTTGAAGGGCCTGAAGAGTCATTACTAGTAAAGGAGGCCTGATGTTGTGTGTCAGACCTACTCAGGGTAGTGTTAATGTCCCTCAGCACCCCAGCAATAGAAGCCAGGATGACATTTCGTGCGTGCCCCCGCTGCATGACTTCCTGGTGGATGTCCCTCTGCAGCTACTGGATTTCCCCCATCATGGTGACTACCTGTCTCATCATGCCTTGGGAATTTTGATAGGCTCTCAAGACTTGGGAGATAGTTTCCTGGTCAGTATTGTCCCTTGGAGCCCCCATCCTCTGGCCCACACCATACTTTCCACATACCCTCCTGCCACGTGCTTGTGCCCCTGGAACAGTGTGCCCACTCCCAGTGGTGGCAGGACCATTATTGTCAGGGGTGATAGGGTGAGACTCAGGTTCCTGTACTGGGGGGCATACAATGGATGAAACAATCCTTGGGCCACAGGTTTGGGGGGTGAAAGGCTGCCTATGACGTTGATGCAAGAGGGCAGGGAGGAGTCGCTGTGGACAGGGTCAGGCTGATAGTTGTTGACTGGACAGGTGTCCCTGATGGGCCAGCTTCATCCTCAGTGTCCAAATATCCAGGGGTGTTGTCCTCACTAGGGCCTTCATCCAGAGGGGTGGTGGCAGTCTCTGGTGTGCTTGCCATGATGGCAATGGCAAGATTACCAGTGGGAGAAGTGGAACACAGAGTTTCAGCAAGTGATACAAGTGATGTTTCATTTAGAGTAGTAGTGATGTTGTAAGAGATGCGCACAGTGCCTTAACATGATCCCCAGAAATAACAATGACAGGTGCTACAAAATCTTACTTAGTACAACATGAGACTCAGTAATTTCAATACCATGCACCATGCTTAAAGATGTTAAACTATGTTGGTAGTCATTAGACTGCTGAAACCATCTTATGTTGTCTGACTATTGACATGGGTGTTCACCCTTGTTGCCTAGTGAAGTGTCTGGTATGATACATGGCACGAAAAAGCTGGAAGCTGTACAATAGTGTCAGAGTAGGGACAAATTATGAGAGTAAGCAATAGACAGTGACCTCTATCTGGATGTACTGCATGTGCTTCCACTTTGGCATCTAGATTTCCAATCCAGGTGAATATATTTCTATCTTAGGTATATTTGTTCTAAGGTCAGTTTGATGGGGCACTCAGCTGTAGATGTGTTTTGCTTGTAATGATAGTGGGAGTGGGCCTTTGCATAGCTGTCATTGCCATATACTGTTTCACAGTTAGACATCCATGATGGGTTAAATTGGTAGTTAGTTTCACATGCATGACAACTCACTTTTGGCACCCTGTTCAGCTTTTCATAATGGTCAGATATTGCCTTTTGGGACTTGTAGTGCTATCTGTTCCCAGTACTTCACATGCCATTTCCAAAGGCTGTGGTGCCAGATGAGTTTAGTGGACATGTGGCATGTCAGTCAGGAGTATTAGGACATTTGAACTGAGGGTAGTGGGTGGTTTGTTGATTAAGTGAAGTAAGATGGTGAGGGAGCATGCAGGACAAAACAATTGGGTGACATGAATGTTGTGGGGACTTACAAGATTCCACACCCCCAGGTATTCCTGTCAGGCCCTCCGGATGCAGTATGTCCAAGACTTTCTCCTCCCAAGATGTGCAAGTAGGGGGAGGAGGTGGGGCCCACCACCAGTCTTCAGTACCCCCTGCAGGTGCTTGGATGCCATGGAACACACCTTTCCCCGAATGCCGTTTTACCTCTCCCTGATGTCCATCCTTGTGCGTGAATAGGTTCCAACATCATTGACCCTGTTGACTATTCTTTGCCACAACTCCATTTTCCTGGCTTTTGATGTTTGTTGGACCTGTGCTCTGAACAGGTGTGGCTCTATCCTGACAATTTCATCCACCATGGCAATCAACTCATCATCAGTGAAACATGGGTGTTTTTGTGGGGACATGCTAGTGGTGGTAAATATGGTGAGGTAGTATTAAAGTAAAAAGGTAGAAAAAAATGTAAGTGATGAGGTGTAGGTGCTATGATGTGAGTGGGTGACAGTAGTGTATTGTGTGTGATTGCAAATTGTGTGTTGTGTAAGTTGTGCAGGTGTGGGATGTATGCTTTGTGAAATGTGTATGGGTGACAAAAGTATTTATAGATAAATCTGTGATAGTTGTTCCTTCTCTCTGGCTGTGAGTGGCGTTCTGTTTGCTAAGGATTGTGGGTTATGTAGGGATGTGTTATATAGTGGAGTGTGTAGGTGTGTTGAGTGTGTGGATGTGTGTCAGGTGTAGGGTATTCAAACTATCCATTCTGGTCTTGTGTTCAGTATGATGTGAGTTGAGACCACCGTGGTTCGCACTGCAATTGGTTTTCCGCCATGGAAGAACTGCTGTCGTAATTTGTGGATCTTAATCTGATGGGAGGATTTTTGTCAGGCTGGTGGTGCTGGTGGTGGAACTGCCTCTTTTCTGTCTTCCAGTGTCCTTGCAGTTTCTTAAAATTGTCTGTTTTTTGACAGACTTCACAGTGTAACTCTTAATACGGGGGTCGGAATACCACCAACATGACGGTCTTTTGGAGGCCACCACTGCAGCGGTCTTCCCAAAAGACCACCAAATTTGTAATGACCCTCTTTGTCTTGAATAGAAAATGTTAGCTCTCTAGTTGTTCATAAGAACTCTATGGTGACACTTCTGATTATTTCAATGGAGTTAAATGACATACTGCTGCTGGTGTTAAAAGTACAAGCCTACCTCTGTATTTCAAAAAATGTTTTTCTGAAATGGATGAGGAAGATATTTGAGAACTCAGAGAAAATATGTCTTCAATTTAGCTTTCTAGAACACTAACGATAATTTTTAAGACAACTAGAAATACCTCAGCCCAAGTTTAAGAAGGGACTAGTGGCAACTATTGCCACATTAGTGTGATGTCTTTTTACAGTAATGTGGCAATAGTGTGGCAAAAACACTGCGCCATATTTACAAAATGGTGCAATGCATGCATTGCACCACTTTGAAAACCCTTGCGCCACATTATGCCTGCTCCAGGCATAATGTATGCAAGGGGGGGGGCATTCCTCCTTTAGGGGGCCTGCATAAATGGTGCAGTGGAATCTATGAGGTTCCACTGTGCTATTTTTAGCGGCATTTTTAACACCTGCACAGTTCAGGGAACAGTCCAGCCCTAACTGCCAGGCCAGGTTCTTCCTGGACCGGAAACAAGCATCCTGGAACGGGTTTCAGGGCATCATCCTTCATCAACCAGGCTAGCTTGAATCCAGTGGTACAGTGAGCAAGGGACCCACGTCTGGGAATACCCTTCCCACTTAGGGCAACTTTAACGACACAAAAGGATGATGGATGGAGTGCTGGACTACTCACCCCAGTCACAGATCTGGATTTAATCCATCTTTCTTTTGCTCACCATGCCACCCCAGTTTGGACCCAGCCATTGGCAAATCAGTCTTGACCCCGGTATATGGCTGGTTTGAAATTGGAATGGCATGGTTAACAAAAAACTATGGATTTAGGCACAGATCACTGTACTGGGGGTGAATGTTTGACATTATTCAGTCCCAGGATGCTTGTTTCCAGTCCAGGAAAGACTTGGCCTGGCAGTTCGGGCTGGACTGTTCCCTTCAGGAACAGGGTCAAGACTGATTTGCATATGGCTGGGTCCAAACTGGAATGGCATGGGTAGCAAATAAACAATGGATTTAGGCCCAGATCACTGTAGTGGGGGTGAATGTTTGACATTGTTCACCATTCGTCCATCACTTGTTCTTTTTTTTTTGCACTTGTTGCCCTAAGTGGGATGGGTATGCCCAGACGTGGGTCTTGTGCTCCCCATGTCACTGGATTCAAGCTAGTGTGGCTGAGGAGGGGTGATATCACGAAACTGGTTCTAGGATGCTTGTTTCCAGTCCTGTTCTCATGGGGAACAGGGTCAAGAGTGATTTGTTTGTGACTGAGTTCAAACATGAATAAGATGGGAAGCAAAAAAAAATGATGGATTTAGACCCAGAGCACTAATCTAGGGGTGAGTGTTTGACATTGTTTAGCTTTCAGTCCATCACTTGTTCCTTTTTTAAATTGTTGCCCTACGTGGGGCGGGCATGCCCAGAGGTGGATCCCGTGCTCCCCATGCAACTGGATTTAAGTTAGCCTGGCTGAGAAGGGGTGATACCCCAAAACCGGTCCCACAATGCTTGTTTCTAGTCCAGGTAAACCCTCGCTTGGCAATTCGGGTTGGGCTGTTTCCATGGGGAGCAGGGTCAAAACTGATTTGCGTAGGGCTGAGTCCAAATTGGAATGGCATGGGTAGCAAAAATACGATCGAGGGCCGGATCACTGTAGTAGGGGTCAATGTTTGACATTGTTCAGCATTCCGTCCATCACTTGTTATTTTCTGCAATTAAAAGGAGGTACAGCGTTATTTTTCATGGGTCTCTATGTACTTTGCAGAATTAGAGCCAACATTTTTGGTGCTAATTCTGCAATGTACAACAATAGCGTAAAAAAATGATGAAGCTATTGTCCCTAATCTGCAAGGTGGTGCACCGTATGTTAAATATGATGCACACATGGTGGCGTTAGGGGTGGCGCAATGGGCCACAAGAAAAGTGGCGCTTTCTGACATGAAGTGTCACTTTTCTTAAATCTGGGCCCTCATGTCTTCATTTACTCTAGTAGCCTCTGAAGGAAATTCATTCCTGTCACTTTCACATCTCTAATTACATCAAGATGGCATTCAGGTGTTCCACACTTGTATAATAAATATAGAATGTTAGCAGTCTAGTTGCTCATTGGAGCTCTGTGTGAAGCTGCATTGGATCATTAGAGAGTTAACTGACAGGTTGACTGCTGCTGGTGTTGAAAGTAAATGGTTCAGTCTGCATATCACATTGTTTTAGTGACATAGATGGTGAAGATAATTGAGAACTCATAGAAAACGATGCCCTCATTTTAGCTTTCTAGAGCACTAATTGTAATTGCTATGACAAAATTAACCACATTATTTTGTTTATTTCTAAAGTAAACAAAGACCTGCCAACTCCCACATTGCCACTGCGTGTCACACAGTTTTGGCTACCTTCACACAGTCATCTGGTGAGGAGGTAAAATCACATGGTGGAAGGCAAGGCAAACTGGAAACCACTGCAGAGAGTGGATTTCCAGCTCATCTTTTGAGGCTGCAAGCAGGCAATGTCCATTAAGGGGCGTGAAAACACCCCAGGACATCACCATCAGCCTCAACAACCTTTTGTTTGAATTTGTTATGATGGAAGGAGAAGGCCAATGGGGGCAGGGGATGGGAGCAGAAGGCCCCCTCTGGAAGTTCTCAGCATCAGGCCCTGCCCCCTCCAAAGCCACACCCGGCCTCACACAGATGAACTTGTTCTCAAATTGGCAGGTCTGTAAATACTTTAGGTTTTGCAACTTTTATTACATCCATATGGCATTTTGGTGTGCCAAATGGTTGTCATAAATGCAGAATATTAACACTCTAAGAGGCAGATTTATGGAAAGTGGCTCTGCACTGAGTGCAGCGCCATTTTCCCTGCCCCCCTTAGCACCCTCTTACCGTCACCATCTGTACGCCGTATTTGAAATATGGCGCACCGTGGCACAGGGTAGGGGGCAACAGCGTCATATTTCATGACGCTTTTGATGTACTCTGCAGAACTAGTGCCAAAATACTGGCGCTACTCCTGCAGAGTACATAGGGCCCCTTTCTAAAGAATGAAAGGCCCCTTTTAACCCCTGCCCTTGAGCAGGCATCAAAAGTGCCTTAATAATGGTATAAGGAAATCTCATAGATTTCCTTATGCCACTTTTCCGGCTCCCCAAACGAGGGAACGCACCCTTTGCATACATTATGCCTGCTGCAGCATAATGTATTGCAAAGGGTTACAGACTGGCACAATGCATGCATTGTGCCACCCTGTAAATAAGGTGAGGGTATTTCAGCCTCGTTGGGCCACATTAACATAAAAACCAATGAAGTTAATGTGGCGCCAGGTGGCGCTAGGGCACTATAAATATGCCTCTAAGCATTCAGTAGGACACCGTGACGGAGCTGCAGTAGAGCACTGGGACTTCAACTGACAGGCTGCTACTTATGTTGGAAGTATGTATTTTACTCTGAATATCAGACTTTGCTCTAGCATGGCTGAGGAAGATAGCATGAACTTCTGGAAAATGTGCTCTCATTTTAGCTTCTGGAGCATCATCTATAATCTCCATGAGAAAAGCATGAGAGAAAACAGTTTTCTTTCAAAGATGGTTCATCAAATCTCAGTAAAGGATCAGCATTTTTCACATGGTAAAATCACCTCAGAACTAGCAAATGTTCCTAACATGAGTATCACACCACAAACAGCTGACTAAAATCTATTATCACTCTTTATATGTGTTCCTTTTAGTGATCCTTAAATCCTGGTGTTCGCTAGAATGCATTTCAAAGGGGTCCCTTTCTATGACTTCTGTAAAGGCTGGCATAATATGTTGCCCATTATGTGGCCAGTCAGTACCTCCATCACATAACCAAGTGGGTCAAAGTATGCTCAACCTACCCCCTTATATGCTTTTTAAAATTAATTTTCAGGAAGCAATCAACATGTTCCTGAGACTTTTCAATGGTTGCCACAAGATATTTTTCATATGTGGCCAGTCAATAAGGATTGACTCTTCCCCTTTAAACCGGCAAATCATAGCATATCTGGACACTAAGGGGCTGATTTATAAAAAGGTAGCACCACCTTTGCGTCCTTTTTCGATGTAAAAGTGGTGCAAACTTACAAATTATCATATATTTTATAAGTTTGTGCCGCTTTTGTGTCACAAAATTATGCAAAGGCGGCGCTAACTTTTCGTAAATCAGGCCCTAACTGTCCAGATATACCTATAGATTTTTAACCTCCTTATGCCCAATGCAACTCATCACGCAAATGGCTGGACAGATTTACACCAAACCACAAAAAGCATGATTGCTGAGAAAGTTCAAATTTTGCCAAATTTTAGGGGCATATTTAAGAGCTCCTTGACCCACCGAAGCGTCACCTTTAGTACGCTTCGGTTGCGCTATGCACTGTATCGTATTTACAAGGTGGCATTCTGACACTTTTTGTGGCTTAACGGCACCTTGTAAATATGGCCCCTTCACACGCAGCACTTTGCGTGGAAGGGGCGTGCAATGAGTGTTGCTGTGGGTGTGACACAGCAATACCCATTGCATTTTGACGCTGCCCCAGATTTACAAGTTTTTGTTAACCCGAGGCAGAGCCAAAATCTAACGCTACCCCAGGAGTGGCATCAGTATGGAACAACAAGGAGAAATGCATTCATTTTTCATTGTTTTTTTCTCTTTGCAGCACACATTGAAAGAGCAAATCGCCATTTAAGATTATTTTTGTGCAGGAAGGTGTTCCTTCCTGCACAAAAACAATCTCCCCCTCAACGCAGCCATCCTTGCACTATGGTGCAAGGGTGGCAGCAGCATCTAAGGCACCAGCGCAAGGGGAAACACAGGGGTGATTAGTAACATTTAAAGAAGGACTCTGAAATTGGCACTTTGAACTATAACTCCCAGAATGCCCCAGTGTCTATATAAGACAGGTAAATGAGAAACATGTGTGCCTACAAACTAAAACCACCTGAGGAAGACGAAATATTGAAACGCGTAGTGGTGTTTGAAGTGCTGCTCTGTGAATAAATGGAATCTGCTAATCTTTAACTCTGGGAGTGCAGCAATTCTTGTTGGCTTATTTTTTTAGGGTCCTGGTCTCAACCCTATGCTGGCACTGGCAGTCAGATCACGCCACTTTTCAGATCAATTGTTTTGCAATTAATTCACAAGTGGCAGCGCCCGGTTTTGTGGAATGGAAACATCTTGAAATGATACAGGTGGTGAGGAATACTATGTTCCTGCATGTGTACTGTACACTTGGAGATGGAAAAGTATGAAAACTCCAAATGCACCTTGCATAATCCTGAAATCAGTGGGGCATCCTTATCAAGATGTTTGGTGAGTTGAAGTCCTACAATTATCATGCCACAAACTGATGCAGCCCTAACTGAATAACTATTCAGGGGAAAAGGGCCCAAGGCAATGCAGTAAATCACCATTTTACTATCATAGAGACAGAGGTCAAAGGGCTGACAAATAATTATTCTGGAAAGACTTATTTTGTACAGTATGCCTGCAGAGAATGCTTTACTGAAATGTTCAAAAACAGGTTCTGCTAATGAATTAACTCTATGTGAATGTCCTCTTTATTAATGGAAGTACAAGTATAAAAGCACTGAGCATAAACTACACAGACTGTTGTGACCTCTCATAGTTTGTTTACTAATTAAATAAGCAGAACATAAATATTGATTAGTAACATTTAAAGAAGGACTCTGAAATTGGCACCTTGAACTACAACTCCCAGAATGCCCCAGTGTCTATATAAGGCAGGTAAATGAGAATCATGTGTGCCCACAAACTAAATCCACCTGAGGAAGATGAAATGTTGAAACGCGTAGTGGTGTTTGAAGTGCTGGTCTGTGAGTAAATGAAATCTGCTCATCTTTACCTCTGGGAGTGCATCAATTCTTGTTGGCTTTTATATATATATATATACCACTGCACATCGAAGCAGGTCTGTGTGAATAAAAATGGATTGTCACATAAGAGCAATCAGGTTGGGTTATTCACAGAAAATCTGACAATTTTACTTTGGATTCGCCTACAAAGATTTTGCACTTTGGGTCAATATTTCGTTTGGCTCCAGCAACCCACTTGGGGCAAAATGAAAAAATTGCAGGACCACCACAACCAGCATGCACTGCTCACTTGAGAGGCCCACTGGGGCGGACTAGTATTTAAAGAGACTAATCAGGTGCCTGTAATTAGACAAGCTGAAGCCATGCCGTTCTTTTCAGTAAGAAAGAGATGCCTGGAACACCTCCAGCACTGGCTGCACCTACGAGGGTGAAACACTTTTATATTTTTCTCTGCTGAAGAAAGGATTGACCTTGAAACACGTGTCCAGAGATGATTTTATAACTTAAGGCCTGGCATAATGAAACTGCTTAAAGAATTCACTGTGAGTTGCTGGCTTTGCTTTTTCTTCCCGTTTATATAACCTGTTGGGAGTGCGCTTTCACATGAGGACAACTTCGTTTTCGATAATTAACCGGCCTGTCCAGCCGGGAAGGCAGCACCACTGCACATCGAAGCAGGTCTGTGTGACTAAAAATGGATTGTCACATAAGAGCAATCAGGTTGGGTTATTCACAGCAAATCTGACAATTTTACTTTGGATTTACCTACAAAGGTTTTGCACTTTAGGTCATTATTTCGTTTGGCTCCAGCAACCCACTGGGGGCAAAATGAAAAAATTGCAGGACCACCCCAACCAGCATGCACTGCTCACTTGAGAGGCCCACTGGGGCGGACTAGTATTTAAAGAGACTAATCAGGTGCCTGTAATTAGACAAGCTGAAGCCATGCCGGTCTTTTCTGTAAGAAAGAGATGCCTGGAACACCTCCAGCACTGGCTGCACCTACGAGGGTGAAACACTTTTATATTTTTCTCTGCTGAAGAAAGGATTGACCTTGAAACACGTGTCCAGAGATGATTTTATAACTTAAGGCCTGGAATAATGAAACTGCTTAAAGAATTCACTGTGAGTTGCTGGCTTTGCTTTTTCTTCCCGTTTATATAACCTGTTGGGAGTGCGCTTTCACATGAGGACAACTTCGTTTTTGATAATTAACCGGCCTGTTCAGCCGGGAAGGCAGCACCACTGCACATCGAAGCAGGTCTGTGTGACTAAAAATGGATTGTCACATAAGAGCAATCAGGTTGGGTTATTCACAGCAAATCTGACAATTTTACTTTGGATTCACCTACAAAGGTTTTGCACTTTAGGTAATTATTTCGTTTGGCTCCAGCAACCCACTTGGGGCAAAATGAAAAAATTGCAGGACCACCACAACCAGCATGCACTGCTCACTTGAGAGGCCCACTGGGGCGGACTAGTATTTAAAGAGACTAATCAGGTGCCTGTAATTAGACAAGCTGAAGCCATGCCGGTCTTTTCAGTAAGAAAGAGATGCCTGGAACACCTCCAGCACTGGCTGCACCTACGAGGGTGAAACACTTTTATATTTTTCTCTGCTGAAGAAAGGATTGACCTTGAAACACGTGTCCAGAGATGATTTTATAACTTAAGGCCTGGAATAATGAAACTGCTTAAAGAATTCACTGTGAGTTGCTGGCTTTGCTTTTTCTTCCCGTTTATATAACCTGTTGGGAGTGCGCTTTCACATGAGGACAACTTCGTTTTTGATAATTAACCGGCCTGTCCAGCAGGGAAGGCAGCACCACTGCACATCGAAGCAGGTCTGTGTGACTAAAAATGGATTGTCACATAAGAGCAATCAGGTTGGGTTATTCACAGCAAATCTGACAATTTTACTTTGGATTCGCCTACAAAGGTTTTGCACTTTGGGTCATTATTTCGTTTGGCTCCAGCAACCCACTTGGGGCAAAATGAAAAAAATGCAGGACCACCACAACCAGCATGCACTGCTCACTTGAGAGGCCCACTGGGGCGGACTAGTATTTAAAGAGACTAATCAGGTGCCTGTAATTAGACAAGCTGAAGCCATGCCGGTCTTTTCAGTAAGAAAGAGATGCCTGGAACACCTCCAGCACTGGCTGCACCTACGAGGGTGAAACACTTTTATATTTTTCTCTGCTGAAGAAAGGATTGACCTTGAAACACGTGTCCAGAGATGATTTTATAACTTAAGGCCTGGAATAATGAAACTGCTTAAAGAATTCACTGTGAGTTGCTGGCTTTGCTTTTTCTTCCCGTTTATATAACCTGTTGGGAGTGCGCTTTCACATGAGGACAACTTCGTTTTTGATATATATATATATATATATATATATATATATATATATATATATATTTTTTTAATATTTTTTTTCACTGAAAAAGCAAAGATTACAGGGATGTTATAGTTAGGAAATAGAATTAAAAAAACAACAAAAAAATCATGTAAGAGACATTACAGTTAGGCTCACATTTTAAACGTAGCAAACCATAGACAGTCACCATTTATAGTTATAGTTAGTCTTCTCAAGTAACTATAACTCGTACCCTAAGGTAACTATATCTCGTGCCCTCGCCATGCACAGTTTTTTCTTCAACATTTTTGAGAAATTTGGGGTGATTAGCAGTGCATGGCAAGGGCCCCGCTGCCCGCATCAGATTACTTTACTGCCCCGGGGAGGTGGCGGTCCCCGGCAGCTGGGGGCTGCATGTCTCCCAGTCTCTAATTATTTTAATGTTCTGGGAAGGTGGCAGTCCCCAGGGAAGCGTAGGGACCTGGTGGCCCCCTGCATCACATTATTTTAATGCCCGGGGTGGTGGTGGCCCACGGAACTTAGCCCACCCGGGGGCTTGAGAAGAAGGAAGTGCAGGAGCCCATGCTTTTGGTATTTTTGAATTTTTTTACTGGATCCACCACAAATCGCAGTGAATATTAAAACAAAAATGCTTTTTAGCTCTGTGTGGCCCCTCTGGGAACCCACCACCAGAGCTAAGAGGTCAGGATGACTTTTATTTTTTTACTCTTTATTCTGGGACTCGGCTGAAGCCAAGTCCCAGCATTGCTGCCAACACTTCCTTGTTGAAGTGTTGCCATCCAATCAGATCTCCGCACGAGATCGGAAGGGGTTGCAAATCCTTAGCGTAATTATGTATACAAAATGTGGATTTTTGATTATTTCTCTATAACTATTGAATGGGTTTACACCAAATAACAAAAAGGCTTTTTTTCTGGACCGAGAGCTACCTTTCTGCCAAATTTGGTATAATTCCGTCCAATGGTTTCGGCGCTATCGCTGTTCAAATTTCCTATGAAAAATGAATGGGGAAAATGTGTTTTGGGACCTCCCCTTTTTCTCTGCCCCCATGTAGGAAAGTACCATCTTGCCTGGCATGTTACCCCCATATTTCACTGTATATATGCTGTTTTAGTCTATGTGTCACTGGTACCCTGCCAGGCAGGGCCCCAGTGCTCACAAGTATGTGCCCTGTATGTGTTCCCTGTGTGATGCCTAACTGTCTCACTGAGGATCTGCTAACCAGAACCTCAGTGGTTATGCTCTCTCTGCTTTCCAAATTTGTCACTAACAGGCTAGTGACTAATTTTACCAATTCACATTGGCATACTGGTACACCCTTATAATCCCCTAGTATATGGTACTGAGGTACCCAGGGTATTGGGGTTCCAGGAGATCCCTATGGGCTGCAGCATTTCTTTTGCCACCCATAGGGAGCTCTGACAATTCTTACACAGACCTGCCAGTGCAGCCTGAGCGAAATAACGTCCACGTTATTTCACAGCCATTTACCACTGCACTTAAGTAACTTATAAGTCACCTATATGTCTAACCTTCACCTAGTGAAGGTTGGGTGCAAAGTTACTTAGTGTGTGGGCACCCTGGCACTAGCCAAGGTTCCCCCACATCGTTCAGGGCAAATTCCCCGGACTTTGTGAGTGCGGGGACACCATTACACGCGTGCACTGTACATAGGTCACTACCTATGTACAGCGTCACAATGGTAACTCCGAACATGGCCATGTAACATGTCTAAAATCATGGAATTGTCCCCCCAATGCCAGAGGCATTGGGGGGACAATTCCATGATCCCCCGGGTCTCTAGCTCAGAACCCGGGTACTGCCAAACTGCCTTTCCGGGGTCTCCACTGCAGCTGCTGCTGCTGCCAACCCTTAAGACAGGTTTCTGCCCTCCCGGGGTGCAGGCAGCCCTGGCCCAGGAAGGCAGAACAAAGGACTTCCTCTGAGAGAGGGTGTAACACCCTCTCCCTTTGGAAATAGGTGTGGGGGCTGGGGAGGAGTGGCCTCCCCAACCTCTGGAAATGCTTTGATGGGCACAGATGGTGCCCATCACTGCATAAGCCAGTCTACACCGGTTTAGGGATCCCCCAGCCCTGCTCTGGCGTGAAACTGAACAAAGGAAAGGGGAGTGACCACTCCCCTGACCTGCACATCCCAGGGGAGATGCCCAGAGCTCCTCCAGTGTGCCCCAGACCTCTGCCACCTTGGATTCAGAGGTGTTGCTGGCACACTGGACTGCTCTGAGTGGCCAGTGCCAGCAGGTGACGTCAGAGACTCCTTCTGATAGGCTCCTACCTTTCTTACTAGCCTATCCTCCTTGCTAGGTAGCCAAACCTCCTTTTCTGGCTATTTAGGGTCTCTGCTTTGGGGAATTCTTTAGATAACGAATACAAGAGCTCATCAGAGTTCCTCTGCATCTCCCTCTTCACCTTCTGCCAAAGGATTGACCGCTGACTGCTCAGGACGCCTGCAAAACCGCAACAAAGTAGCAAGACGACTACTAGCAGCCTTGTATCGCTTCATCCTGCCGGCTTTCTTGACTGTTTCCAGGTGGTGCATGCTCTGGGGTAGCCTGCCTCCTCCCCGCACCAGGAGCTCTGAAGAAATCTCCCGTGGGTCGACTGAATCTTCCCCCTGCAACCGCAGGCACCAAAAGACTGCATCACTGGTCCTCTGGGTCCCCTCTCAGCATGACGAGCATGGTCCCTGGAACTCAGCAACTCTGTTCAAGTGCGACTATTGGACTTGGTCCCCTTGTCTTACAGGTACTCAGGTCAGGAAACCCACTGTTGTTGCATTGCTGGTGTTTGTTCTTCCTGCAGAATCCGCCTATCACGACTTCTGTGCTCTCTTGGGGTAGTAGGTGCACTTTACACCTACCTTTCAGGGTCTTGGGTGGGCTATTTTTCTAACCCTCACTGTTTTCTTACAGTCCCAGCGGCCCTCTACAAGCTCACGTAGGTTTGGGGTCCATTCGTGGTTCGCATTCCACTTTTGGAGTATATGGTTTGTGTTGCCCCTATACCTATGTGCCCCTATTGCAATCTATTGTAACTTTACACTGCTTGCATTACTTCCTTTTGCTATTACTGCATATTTTTGGTATTGTGTACATATATCTTGTGTGTATATCTTATCCTCATACTGAGGGTACTCACTGAGATACTTTTGGCATATTGTCATAAAAATAAAGTTCCTTTAATTACTTCTGTGTATTGTGTTTTCTCATACTTCTGTGTATTGTGTTTTCTTATGATATTGTGCATCTGACACCAGTGGTATAGTAGGAGCTTTACATGTCTCCTAGTTCAGCCTAAGCTGCTTTGCCATAGCTACCTTCTATCAGCCTTAGCTGCTAGAAACACCTCTTCTACACTAATAAGGGATAACTGGACCTGGCACAAGGTGTAAGTACCTCTGCAACCCACTACAAGCCAGGCCAGCCTCCTACATTGGTTGTGCAGTGGTGGGATAATACTTGTAACTACTTACCACTTTGTCATTGTGTACTTTTCATAAGAGATTAATATAGAAAACAAGTTCAGTGTATGTACACCTAACCAAAAGGTTTTGCTTTTCTCCTCTTACACTTTCTACTAAGTGCTGAAAAGTATTCTAAAACCTCTAAAAAGTTTCTAAAAGTTAGAAAAGGGTTTTTTTCTCTGTAATTTAAAAAACATTCTGAAACTTTTTCTTCCTTCTCACTGTCTCTAAACCTTTTAATATCTTGTCTGATGTAGAGTCTGCTCTTAAAATGGTCAATACTACCTATGACAATTTGAATTACAAGAGCCTAAGGAGTCTCTGCTTAGATAGAGGTTTAGTGATAGGAAAGAACCCTACAAAAGAGTTTCTATATAACATGCTTACTTTGAATGATGAGTCCTTGGGAGGCACTTCAAATGAGAGTTTAATAGAAGGCTCCCATTCTGACTCAGGGGATCTCCTTGAGGAAGGTGGGGAGGGTTCTGTTCCAAATCTGCCCCTTGGCAGGCCACATAGTAATGCTGGTAGTAATGGAGGTTCCCATCATAGTAGGGGTGTATTTATTCCTGGAGGCCAGGTTATTAGGGTTCAGTCAGTTAGGGACAGATCTCCCTCTGTTGTTTCCAATGTATCTTCTGTGTCCAAGCATTCCCAACCCACCCACCCAGAAGACAACATGTTAGAAAGGGAACTCAAAACGTTGAGAGTGGAAGAGACCAGACTGAAGCTTAAACAGCAACAGCTGGCCTTAGATAGGGAATCCCTAGACCTGGAGAAGGAGAGACAGAGATTGGGGTTTGGACCCCCTGGTGGCAGCAGCAGTATTCCTGATAGTAATCCTGTTAGAGAGCATTATTCCAGAAATCTGCACAAGATAGTCCCCCCTTACAAGGAGAGGGATAACATCAACAAGTGGTTTGCTGCACTTGAGAGGGCCTGTGTGGTACAAGGGGTCCCTCAATGGCAGTGGGCTGCTATATTGTGGCTATCTTTCAATGGAAAGGGTAGGGATAGGCTCCTTACTGTTAGAGAAAGTGATGCTAACAATTTTGCAGTTTTGAAGGATGCACTCTTGGATGGATTTGGCTTAACCACTGAACAATACAGGATTAAGTTCAGATACACCAGAAAAGAGTCCTCACAAGACTGGATAGACTTTGTTGACTGTTCAGTAAAGGCCTTGGAAGGGTGGTTACATGGCAGTAGAATTTCTGACTATGAAAGCCTGTATAATCTTATTCTGAGAGAGCATATTCTGAATAACTGTGTGTCTGACTTGTTACACCAATATCTAGTGGACTCAGATCTGACCTCTCCCCAAGAATTGGGAAAGAAGGCAGACAAATGGGTCGGAAACAAGAGTGAACAGAAAAGTTCATACAGGGGGTGACAAGGATGGCAAGAAGAAGGATGGTAAGTCTTCTGACAAGGGTGGGGACAAAAGTAAAACTGAGTCTTCATCAGGCCCACAAAAATCCTCTGGTGGGGGTGGTGGGTCCAAATCTGCTTCAAATAATCAAGTTAAAAAGCCTTGGTGTTATTTGTGTAAAGTCAAAGGCCATTGGACAACTGATGCCAGTTGTCCAAAGAAAAACACCAAACCTCCCACTACCACAACCCCTACTGCAAATTCTAGTGCCCCTAGTAATAGCAGTGGTGGTGGGAGCAAACCTACAAATAGCCAATCCAAGGGAGTAGCTGGGTGTAGGAAAGTACCATCTTGCCTGGCATGTTACCCCCATATTTCACTGTATATATGTTGTTTTAGTTGTATGTGTCACTGGGACCCTGCCAGCCAGGGCCCCAGTGCTCATAAGTGTGCCCTGTATGTGTTCCCTGTGTGATGACTAACTGTCTCACTGAGGCTCTGCTAACCAGAACCTCAGTGGTTATGCTCTCTCTTTGCTCTCCAAATTGTCACTAACAGGCTAGTGACCAATTTCAACAATTCACATTGGCATACTGGAACACCCTTATAATTCCCTAGTATATGGTACTGAGGTACCCAGGGTATTGAGGTTCCAGGAGATCCCTATGGGCTGCAGCATTTCTTTTGCCACCCATAGGGAGCTATGACAATTCTTACACAGGCCTGCCACTGCAGCCTGAGTGAAATAACATCCACGTTATTTCACAGTCCTTTACCACTGCACTTAAGTAACTTATAAGTCACCTATATGTCTAACCTTTACCTGGTAAAGATTGGGTGCTAAGTTACTTAGTGTGTGGGCACCCTGGCACTAGCCAAGGTGCCCCCACATTGTTCAGGGTAAATTCCCCGGACTTTGTGAGTGCGGGGACACCATTACACGCGTGCACTATACATAGGTCACTACCTATGTATAGCGTCACAATGGTAACTCTGAACATGGCCATGTAACATGTCTAAGATCATGGAATTGTCACCCCAATGCCATTCTGGCATTGGGGAGACAATTCCATGATCCCCCGGGTCTCTAGCACAGACGCGGGTACTGCCAAACTACCTTTCCCGGGGTTTCACTGCAGCTGCTGCTGCTGCCAACCCCTCACACTGGTTTCTGCCCTCCTGGGGTCCAGCCAGGCTTGGCCCAGGAAGGCAGAACAAAGGACTTCCTCAGAGAGAGGGTGTTACACCCTCTCCCTTTGGAAAAAGGTGTCAGGGCTGGGGAGGAGTAGCCTCCCCCAGCCTCTGGAAATGCTTTGATGGGCACAGATGGTGCCCATCTCTGCATAAGCCAGTCTACACCGGTTCAGGGATCCCCCAGCCCTGCTCTGGCGTGAAACTGGACAAAGGAAAGGGGAGTGACCACTCCCCTGACCTGCACCTCCCAGGGGAGGTGCCCAGAGCTCCTCCAGTGTGCTCCAGACCTCTGCCATCTTGGAAACAGAGGTGCTGCTGGCACACTGGACTGCTCTGAGTGGCCAGTGCCAGCAGGTGACATCAGAGACTCCTTCTGATAGGCTCTTACCTGTGTTGCTAGCCTATCCTCCTTCCTAGGTAGCCAAACCTCCTTTTCTGGCTATTTAGGGTCTCTGCTTTGGGGAATTCTTTAGATAACGAATGCAAGAGCTCATCAGAGTTCCTCTGCATCTCTCTCTTCACCTTCTGCCAAGGAATCGACCGCTGACTGCTCTGGACGCCTGCAAAACCGCAACAAAGTAGCAAAGACGACTTCTGCAACCGTGTATCGCTGATCCTGCCGCCTTCTCAACTGTTTTCCTGGTGGTGCATGCTGTGGGGGTAGTCTGCCTCCTCTCTGCACTTGAAGCTCCGAAGAAATCTCCCATGGGTCGACGGAATGTTCCCCCTGCAACCGCAGGCAACAAAAGACTGCATCACCGGTCCTCTGGGTCCCCTCTCAGCACAACGAGCGTGGTCCCTGGAACTCAGCAACTCTGTCCAAGTGACTCCCACAGTCCAGTGACTCTTCAGTCCAAGTTTGGTGGAGGTAAGTCCTTGCCTCCCCACGCTAGACTGCATTGCTGGGTAACGCATGATTTGCAGCTGCTCCGGCTCCTGTGCACTCGTCCAGGATTTCCTTTGTGCTCAGCCAAGCCTGTGTATCCGACACTCTAACCTGCAGTGCACAACCTCCTGAGTTGTCCTCCGGCGTCGTGGGATCTTCTTTTGTTACTTCGGGTGAGCTCCGGTTCCCTCCTCTTTGTAGCGCCTATTCCGGCACTTCTGCGGGTGCTGCCTGCTTCTGTGAGGGCTCCTTGTCTTGCTGGGTACCCCCTCTGTCTCCTCACGCAATTGGCGACATCCTGGTCCCTCCTGGGCCACAGCAGCCTCCAAAAACCCTAACTGCGACCCTTGCAGCTAGCAAGGCTTGTTTGCGGTCTTTCTGCACGGGAACACCTCTGCAAGCTTCTTCACGACGTGGGACATCCATCATCCAAAGAAGAAATTCCTAGTCCTCTTCGTTCTTGCAGAATCTACAGCTTCTACCATCCGGTGGCAGCTTCTTTGCACCCTCAGCTGGCATTTCCTGAGCATCTGCCCAATCTCGACTTTGTCGCGACTCTTGGACTTGGTCCCCTTGTTCCACAGGTACTCTCATCCGGAAATCCACTTTGGTTGCATTGCTGGTGTTGTTCTTTCTTGCAGAATTCCCCTATCACGACTTCTGTGCTCTCTGGGGAACATAGGTGCACTTTACACCTACTTTTCAGGGTCTTGGGGTGGGCTATTTTTCTAACCCTCACTGTTTTCTTACAGTCCCAGCGACCCTCTACAAGCTCACATAGGTTTGGGGTCCATTTGTGATTCGCATTCCACTTTTGGAGTATATGGTTTGTGTTACCCCTATACCTATGTGCTCTCATTGCAATCTATTGTGACTGTACATTGCTTGCATTACTTCCTTTTGCTATTACTGCATATTTTTGGTATTGTGTACATATATCTTGTGTATATTTGCTATCCTCATACTGAGGGTACTCACTGAGATACTTTTGGCATATTGTCATAAAAATAAAGTACCTTTATTTTTAGTATATCTGTGTATTGTATTTTCTTATGATATTGTGCATATGACACCAGTGGTATAGTAGGAGCTTTGCATGTCTCCTAGTTCAGCCTAAGCTGCTCAGCTATAGCTACCTTCTATCAGCCTAAACTGCTAGAAACACCTCTTCTACACTAATAAGGGATAACTGGACCTGGTGCAGAGTGTAAGTACCCCTTGGTACCCACTACAAACCAGGCCAGCCTCCCACATTGGTTGCGCAGCGGTGGGATAAGTACTTGCAACTACTTACCACTTTGTCATTTTGTACTTTTCATAAGAGAAAAATATACAAAACAAGTTCAGTGTATGTACACCTAACCAAAATGTTTTGCTTTTCTTCTCTTACTCTTAACTTTCAAAAAGTTTCTAAAAAGTTGAAAAAGTTTTTTTTCTGTTTCCTTAAAAAGTTCTGAAACTTTTTCTTTCTTTTTCTGTCCCTTAAACCTTTTTCTATCATGTCTGGTACAGGTCCTACTCTTGATCTGGTCAGCTCTGCTTATAACCACCTTAGCTGGAAAGGTGTAAGGAGTCTCTGCATTGATAGAGGTTTAGGGGTAGGGAAGAATCCCTCTAGAGAATTGTTGATTAACATGCTCATTGAAAATGATAAGGCCTTAGCTGGCACATCAGTTGAGAAGTTAGCAGATGGTTCACACTCTGATTCTGGGGTAGCCCCAGTAAGAATGTTAGATGGTATTCTTTCCAACTTGCCCCTTAGCAGACCACCAAGCATAACTGGTACTAATGTGAGCTCTCATCACAGTAGGGATATCATTCCACCAGGTCAAGTTGTTAGAGTGCCAACTGTTAGGGACATTTCTCCCTCTGTTCATTCACACCATTCTTCTGTGTCAAAGCATGCCCAACCCACCCACCCTGATGACAGAATGTTAGAAAGGGAGCTCAATAGATTGAGAGTGGAAGAGTCCAGGCTGAAGCTTAAACAGCAACAGCTGGCTCTAGACAGGGAATCTTTAGACTTAGAAAAAGAAACACAGAGGTTGGGGTTAGGACCCCATGGTGGCAGCAGCAGTATTACAGATAGTAATCCTGTGAAAGAGCATGATTCTAGGAATCTGCATAAGATAGTTCCCCCTTACAAGGAGGGGGATGGCATTAACAAGTGGTTTGCTGCACTTGAGAGGGCCTGTGTTGTACAGGGGGTCCCTCAAAGGCAGTGGGCTGCTATCCTATGGCTATCTTTCAGTGGAAAGGGTAGGGATAGGCTCCTTACTGTGAAGGAAAGTGATGCCAATAATTTTACAGTTTTGAAGGATGCACTCTTGGATGGATTTGGCTTAACCACTGAACAATACAGGATTAAGTTCAGAGAAACCAGAAAAGAGTTCTCACAAGACTGGGTAGACTTTGTTGACTATTCAGTGAAGGCCTTGGAGGAGTGGTTACATGGCAGTAAAGTTTCTGACTATGAAAGCCTGTACAATCTGATCCTGAGAGAGCATATTCTAAATAACTGTGTGCCTGATTTGTTACACCAATATCTAGTGGACTCAGATCTGACCTCTCCCCAATAATTGGGAAAGAAGGCAGACAAATGGGTCAGAACAAGAGTGAACAGAAAAGTTCATACAGGGGGTGACAAGGATGGCAAGAAGAAGGATGGTAAGTCTTCAGACAAGGGTGGGGACAAATCTAAAAATGAGTCTTCATCAGGCCCACAAAAACACTCGGGTGGGGGTGGTGGGTCCAAATCCTCTTCTAATCAAGTAAAGAAACCATGGTGCTATTTATGTAAAGAAAAAGGCCATTGGACAACTGATGCCAGTTGTCCAAAGAAAAGCACCAAGCCTCCCACTACCACGACCCCTACTGCTACACCTGGTGCCCCTAGTAATAGCAGTGGTGGTGGGAGCAAACCTACTAATAGCCAATCCAAGGGAGTAGCTGGGCTCACTTTTGGTAATTTAGTTGGGGTTGGTCTTGTTAGGGAGACCACAGAGGCTGTGTTAGTCTCTGAAGGTGCCATTGATTTGGCCACCTTGGTTGCTTGTCCCCTTAATATGGATAAGTACAAGCAACTTCCCCTAATAAATGGTGTTGAGGTTCAGGCCTACAGGGACACAGGTGCCAGTTTTACCATGGTAATAGAGAAACTGGTACACCCTGAACAACACCTACTTGGTCACCAGTACCAAGTGACTGATGCTCATAACAACACTCTTAGCCACCCCATGGCTGTTGTAAATCTCAACTGGGGGGGGGGGTTACTGCTCCAAAGAAAGTTGTGGTTGCCTCAGATTTACCTGTAGACTGTCTACTAGGGAACGATTTAGAGACATCAGCTTGGGCAGAAGTGGAGTTGGAGGCTCATGCAGCAATGCTGGGCATTCCTGGGCATATTTTTGCTTTGACAAGCGCTCAGGCCAAAAAGCAAAAAGGACAGGGTGACTTGGATCCTGGAACAATGGACCAAGTGCTCCATAAAGCTAGGGTTAGTAAGGGTAAATCCCTACCCACTATCCCTCCCTCTACAGATGATTCAACTTCTGAGGAAGAAGAATTTCCCCCCTGTGCAGAACCTTCACCAGAGGAGATGGAAGCAGACACTGCTGAGCTTTTGGGTGGAGGGGGGCCTGCCAGGGAGGAGCTGAGTGTGGCACAGCAAACCTGTCCCACACTAGAGGGTCTAAGACAGCAAGCTGTCAAACAGCAAAATGGGGATGTCAGTGATTCACACAGAGTTTACTGGGAGGACAACCTCTTGTATACAGAGGCAAGGGACCCTAAACCTGGAGCAGCCAGGAGATTGGTCATTCCCCTGCAATACAGAGAGTTCCTCCTAACTCTAGCCCACGACATTCCCTTGGCTGGACATCTTGGTCAGATTAAAACATGGGAAAGGCTTGTCCCCCTGTTTCATTGGCCTAGGATGTCAGAGGACACAAAAGATTTTTGTAAGTCCTGTGTCACCTGTCAAGCCAGTGGCAAGACTGGTGGCACCCCAAATGCTCCCCTTATTCCACTGCCTGTGGTTGGGGTTCCCTTTGAAAGGATAGGGGTTGACATAATTGGCCCCCTTGACCCTCCTACTGCTTCAGGCAATAGGTTTATCTTGGTGGTAGTGGACCATGCCACAAGATACCCTGAAGCAATTCCTCTAAGGACCACCCCAGCTCCTGCAGTGGCTAAAGCCCTCCTGGGAATCTTTTCCAGGGTGGGTTTCCCAAAAGAGGTGGTATCAGACAGGGGTAGCAACTTTATGTCTGCATACTTAAAGGCCATGTGGAAGGAATGTGGTGTAACATACAAATTCACCACGCCTTATCATCCACAAACAAATGGACTGGTTGAGAGGTTTAACAAAACTCTCAAAGGAATGATAATGGGACTCCCTGAAAAACTCAGGAGGAGATGGGATGTCCTGTTAACTTGCCTCCTTTTTGCTTACAGGGAGGTACCCCAGAAAGGAGTGGGCTTCAGTCCCTTTGAACTCCTATTTGGGCACCCTGTAAGAGGTCCTCTAACACTTGTAAAGGAGGGTTGGGAACAACCTTTAAAAGCTCCTAAGCAAGACATAGTGGACTATGTACTTGGCCTAAGATCCAGAATGGCTGAGTATATGAAAAAGGCCAGTAAAAACCTTCAGGCCAGCCAAGAGCTCCAAAAGCAATGGCATGACCAGAAGGCTGTTCTGATTCAGTACCAACCAGGGCAGAAAGTGTGGGTCTTGGAGCCTGTGGCCCCAAGAGCACTCCAAGACAAATGGAGTGGACCCCACATTATTATTGAAAAGAAGGGAGAAGTCACATACTTAGTTGACTTAGGCACTGCCAGGAGTCCCCTTAGGGTGCTCCATGTCAATCGCTTAAAACCCTACTATGACAGGACTGATCTCACCCTGCTCATGGCAACAGATGAAGGACAGGAAGAAGAGAGTGACCCTCTCCCTGATCTCTTCTCTTCCACAGAACAAGATGCTCTAGTGGAAGATGTAGTTTTGGCAGATTGTCTTACTGCTGAGCAGAAAGACCACTGCATAAATCTCCTGGGTCAGTTTTCTGAACTCTTTTCTACTGTGCCAGGCACCACTTCTTGGTGTGAGCACACTATTGATACTGGAGACAGCATGCCTGTCAAAAGTAATATCTATAGGCAGCCTGACCATGTCAGGGACTGCATAAAACAAGAGGTTCAGAAAATGCTTGAACTGGGAGTGGTTGAGCACTCTGAAACTCCATGGGCCTCTCCTGTGGTACTTGTACCAAAGCCTCATTCCAAAGATGGAAAAAAAGAAATGAGGTTTTTTGTGTAGTTTACAGAGGTCTCAACCAGGTAACTAAAACTGATGCTCACCCTATACCCAGGGCAGATGAGCTAATAGATACACTGGCATCTGCCAAGTATCTAAGCACCTTTGATTTGACTGCCGGGTATTGGCAGATCACGTTATCAGAGGATGCTAAAGCAAAAACTGCATTTTTGACTATTGGAGGGCACTACCAACTCACAGTAATGCCCTTTGGTTTGAAAAATGCACCTGCCACTTTTCAGAGGTTGGTGAATACAGTCCTGCAAGGGTTGGAGGCTTTTAGTGCAGCATATCTAGATGATATAGCTGTCTTTAGCTCCACCTGGGATGATCACCTGGTCCACCTATGGAAAGTTTTGGAGGCCCTGCAAAAGGCATGCCTCACTATCAAGGCTTCAAAGTGCCAGATAGGGCAGGGGAAAGTGGTTTATCTGGGACACCTTGTAGGTGGGGAACAGATTGCACCACTTCAGGGGAAAATCCAAACTATCATAGATTGGGTTCCCCCTACAACTCAGACCCAGGTGAGAGCCTTCTTAGGCCTCACTGTGTATTACAGGAGGTTCATAAAGAACTATGGCTCCATAGCAGCCCCTCTTAATGACCTCACTTCTAAGAAAATGCCTAAAAAGGTATTATGGACAGCTAGCTGTCAGAAAGCTTTTGAGGAGCTGAAACAGGCCATGTGCTCTGCACCTGTCCTAAAAAGCCCATGTTACTCCAAGAAATTCATTGTTCAAACTGATGCATCTGAATTAGGGGTAGAGGCAGTCTTATCACAACTCAATTCTGAGGGCCAGGATCAACCTGTTGCTTTTATCAGCAGGAGGTTGACCCCTAGAGAAAAGTGTTGGTCTGCCATAGAGAGGGAGGCCTTTGCTGTGGTCTGGGCACTGAAGAAGTTGAGGCCATACCTGTTTGGCACTCACTTCATTGTTCAGACAGACCACAAACCTCTACTTTAGCTAAAACAAATGAAAGGTGAAAACCCTAAATTGTTGAGGTGGTCCATATCTCTACAGGGAATGGACTATACAGTGGAACATAGACCTGTGAGTACCCACTCCAATACAGATGGACTCTCCAGATATTTCCACTTAGACAATGAAGACTCATCAGGTCATGGCTAGTCTTATTGTCCTTCGTTTGGGGGGGGGGGGGTTGTGTAGGAAAGTACCATCTTGCCTGGCATGTTACCCCCATATTTCACTGTATATATGTTGTTTTAGTTGTATGTGTCACTGGGACCCTGCCATCCAGGGCCCCAGTGCTCATAAGTGTGCCCTGTATGTGTTCCCTGTGTGATGACTAACTGTCTCACTGAGGCTCTGCTAACCAGAACCTTAGTGGTTATGCTCTCTCTTTGCTTTCCAAATTGTCACTAACAGGCTAGTGACCAATTTCAACAATTCACATTGGCATACTGGAACACCCTTATAATTCCCTAGTATATGGTACTGAGGTACCCAGGGTATTGGGGTTCCAGGAGATCCCTATGGGCTGCAGCATTTCTTTTGCCACCCATAGGGAGCTCTGACAATTCTTACACAGGCCTGCCACTGCAGCCTGAGTGAAATAACGTCCACGTTATTTCACAGCCATTTACCACTGCACTTAAGTAACTTATAAGTCACCTAAATGTCTAACCTTTACCTGGTAAAGGTTGGGTGCTAAGTTACTTAGTGTGTGGGCACCCTGGCACTAGCCAAGGTGCCCCCACATTGTTCAGGGCAAATTCCCCGGACTTTGTGAGTGCGGGGACACCATTACACACGTGCACTATACATAGGTCACTACCTATGTATAGCGTCACAATGGTAACTCCGAACATGGCCATGTAACATGTCTAAGATCATGGAATTGTCACCCCAATGGCATTGGGGAGACAATTCCATGATCCCCCGGGTCTCTAGCACAGACGCGGGTACTACCAAACTACCTTTCCCGGGGTTTCACTGCAGCTGCTGCTGCTGCCAACCCCTCAGACAGGTTTCTGCCCTCCTGAGGTCCAGCCAGGCTTGGCCCAGGAAGGCAGAACAAAGGACTTCCTCAGAGAGAGGGTGTTACACCCTCTCCCTTTGGAAAAAGGTGTCAGGGCTGGGGAGGAGTAGCCTCCCCCAGCCTCTGGAAATGCTTTGATGGGCACAGATGGTGCCCATCTCTGCATAAGCCAGTCTACACCGGTTCAGGGATCCCCCAGCCCTGCTCTGGCGCGAAACTGGACAAAGGAAAGGGGAGTGACCACTCCCCTGACCTGTACCTCCCAGGGGAGGTGCCCAGAGCTCCTCCAGTGTGCTCCAGACCTCTGCCATCTTGGAAACAGAGGTGCTGCTGGCACACTGGACTGCTCTGAGTGGCCAGTGCAGCAGGTGACATCAGAGACTCCTTCTGATAGGCTCTTACCTGTGTTGCTAGCCTATCCTCCTTCCTAGGTAGCCAAGCCTCCTTTTCTGGCTATTTAGGGTCTCTGCTTTGGGGAATTCTTTAGATAACGAATGCAAGAGCTCATCAGAGTTCCTCTGCATCTCTCTCTTCACCTTCTGCCAAGGAATCGACCGCTGACTGCTCTGGACGCCTGCAAAACCGCAACAAAGTAGCAAAGACGACTTCTGCAACCTTGTATCGCTGATCCTGCCGCCTTCTCGACTGTTTTCCTGGTGGTGCATGCTGTGGGGGTAGTCTGCCTCCTCTCTGCACTTGAAGCTCCGAAGAAATCTCCCATGGGTCGACGGAATCTTCCCCCTGCAACCGCAGGCAACAAAAGACTGCATCACTGGTCCTCTGGGTCCCCTCTCAGCACAACGAGCGTGGTCCCTGGAACTCAGCAACTCTGTCCAAGTGACTCCCACAGTCCAGTGACTCTTCAGTCCAAGTTTGGTGGAGGTAAGTCCTTGCCTCCCCATGCTAGACTGCATTGCTGGGTAATGCATGATTTGCAGCTGCTCCGGCTCCTGTGCACTCTTCCAGGATTTCCTTTGTGCACAGCCAAGCCTGGTTCCCCGACACTCTAACCTGCAGTGCACAACCTCCTGAGTTGTCCTCCGGCGTCGTGGGATCTTCCTTTGTTACTTCGGGTGAGCTCTGGTTCACTCCTCTTTGTAGTGCCTGTTCCGGCACTTCTGCGGGTGCTGCCTGCTTCTGTGAGGGCTCCTTGTCTTTCTGGGTGCCCCCTCTGTCTTCTCACGCAATTGGCGACATCCCGGTCCCTCCTGGGCCACAGCAGCATCCAAAAATCCTAACCGCAACCCTTGCAGCTAGCAAGGCTTGTTTGCGGTCTTTCTGCGTGGGAACACCTCTGCAAGCTTCTTCACGACGTGGGACATCCATCCTCCAAAGGAGAAATTCCTAGTCCTCTTCGTTCTTGCAGAATCCACAGCTTCTACCATCCGGTGGCAGCTTCTTTGCACCCTCAGCTGGCATTTCCTGGGCATCTGCCCAATCTCGACTTTGTCGCGACTCTTGGACTTGGTCTCCTTGTTCCACAGGTACTCTCATCCGGAAATCCACTTTGGTTACATTGCTGGTGTTGTTCTTTCTTGCAGAATTCCCCTATCACGACTTCTGTGCTCTCTGGGGCACATAGGTGCACTTTACACCTACTTTTCAGGGTCTTGGGGTGGGCTATTTTTCTAACCCTCACTGTTTTCTTACAGTCCCAGCAACCCTCTACAAGCTCACATTGGTTTGGGGTCCATTCGTGATTCACATTCCACTTTTGGAGTATATGGTTTGTGTCGCCCCTATCCCTATGTGCTCTCATTGCAATCTATTGTGACTGTACATTGCTTGCATTACTTCCTTTTGCTATTACTGCATATTTTTGGTATTGTGTACATATATCTTGTGTATATTTGCTATCCTCATACTGAGGGTACTCACTGAGATACTTTTGGCATATTGTCATAAAAATAAAGTACCTTTATTTTTAGTATATCTGTGTATTGTGTTTTCTTATGATATTGTGCATATGACACCAGTGGTATAGTAGGAGCTTTGCATGTCTCCTAGTTCAGCCTAAGCTGCTCAGCTATAGCTATTTTCTATCAGCCTAAGCTGCTAGAAACACCTCTTCTACACTAATAAGGGATAACTGGACCTGGTGCAGAGTGTAAGTACCCCTTGGTACCCACTACAAACCAGGCCAGCCTCCTACACTGGGCTCACTTTTGGAAATTTAGTTGGGGTTGGTCTTGTTAGGGAGACCACAGAGGCTGTGTTGTCTCTGAAGGTGCCATTAATTTGGCCACCTTAGTTGCTTGTCCCAAGTACAAGCAACTTCCCCTAATAAATGGTGCTGAGGTTCAGGCCTACAGGGACACAGGTGCTGGTGTTACCATGGTAATAGAGACACTGGTGCCCCCTGAACAACACCTACTTGGTCAGCAGTACCAAGTGACAGACGCTCATAACAACACTCTTAGCCACCCCTTGGCTGTTGTGAATCTCAACTGGGTCGGGGTTACTGGTCCAAAGAAAGTTGTGGTTGCCTCAGATTTACCTGTAGACTGTCTACTAGGGAACGATTTAGAGACATCAGCTTGGGCAGAAGTGGAGTTGAAGGCTCATGCAGCAATCCTGGGCATTCCTGGGCATATTTTTGCTTTGACAAGGGCTCAGGCCAAAAAGCAAAAAGGACAGGGTAACTTGTATCCTGGAACAATGGACCAAGTGCTCCCTAAAGCTAGGGGTAGCAAGGGTAAATCCCTACCCACTATCCCTTCCTCTACAGATGATTCTCCTTCTGAGGAAGAAGAATTTCCTCCCTGTGCAGAACCTTCACCAGATGAGCTGGCAGCAGACACTGCTGAGCTTTTGGGTGGAGGGGGGCCTGCCAGGGAAGAGCTGAGTGTGGCACAGCAATCCTGTCCCACATTAGAGGGTCTCAGACAGCAAGCTGTCAAGCAGCAAAATGGGGATGTCAGTGACTCACATAGAGTTTATTGGGAGGGCAACCTCTTGTACACAGAGGCAAGGGACCCAAAACCTGGAGCAGCCAGGAGATTGGTCATTCCCCTGCAGTACATAGAGTTCCTACTAACTCTGGCACTTGACATTCCTTTGGCTGGGCATTTAGGCCAGATCAAAACATGGGAAAGGCTTGCCCCCCTGTTTCACTGGCCTAGGATGTCACAGGACACTAAAGATTTTTGCAAGTCTTGTGTGGCCTGTGGTTGGGGTCCCCCTTGAAAGGGTAGAGGTTGACATAGTTGGCCCCCTTGACCCTCCTACTGCTTCAGGCAATAGGTTTATCTTGGTGGTTGTGGAACATGCCACAAGATATCCTGAAGCAATTCCTCTAAGGACCACTACAGCTCCTGCAGTGGCAAAAGCCCTCCTGGTAATCTTTTCCAGGGTGGGTTTCCCAAAAGAGGTTGTACCAGACAGAGGTAGCAACTTTATGTCTGCATACTTGAAAGCTATGTGGAAGGAATGTGGTGTAACCTACAAATTCACCACTCCTTATCATCCACAGACTAATGGACTGGTAGAGAGGTTTAATAAAACTCTCAAAGGTATGATAATGGGACTACCTGAAAAACTCAGGAGGAGATGGGATGTCCTGTTACCTTGCCTCCTTTTTGCTTACAGGGAGGTACCCCAGAAAGGAGTGGGCTTCAGCCCCTTTGAACTCCTCTTTGGACACCCTGTAAGAGGTCCACTAACACTTGTGAAGGAGGGTTGGGACCTTTAAAAGCTCCTAAACAGGACATAGTGGACTATCTACTTGGCCTAAGATCCAGAATGGCTGAGTACATGAAAAAGGCCAGTAAAAACCTTCAGGCCAGCCAAGAGCTCCAGAAGCAATGGCATGACCAGAAGGCTGTTCTGATCCAGTACCAACCAGGACAGAAGGTGTGGGTATTGGAGCCTGTGGCCCCAAGAGCACTCCAAGACAAATGGAGCGGACCCCATCTAATTGTTGAGAAAAAGGGTGCGGTTACCTATCTGGTAGACCTGGGCACTGCCAGGAGTCCCCTTAGGGTGATTCATGTCAACCGCCTAAAACCCTACTATGACAGGGCTGCTCTCACTCTGCTCATGGCAAAAGATGAAGGACAGGAAGAAGAGAGTGACCCTCTCCCTGATCTCTTCTCCTCCACTGAAGAGGATGCTTTAGTGGAGGGAGTAGTTTTAGCAGATTGTCTGACTGCAGAACAGAAAGACAACTGCATAAATCTCCTTGGACAATTTTCTGAACTCCTTTCAACTGTGCCAGGCACTACATCTTGGTGTGAACACACAATTGATACTGGAGACAGCTTGCCTGTCAAAAGTAAAATCTATAGGCAGCCTGACCATGTCAGGGACTGCATAAAACAAGAGGTTCAGAAAATGCTTGATCTAGGAGTGGTTGAACCTTCTGAAAGCCCATGGGCGAGTCCTGTGGTGCTTGTACCAAAGCCTCACTCAAAAGATGTAAAAAGGGAGATGAGGTTTTGTATTGATTACAGAGGTCTCAATCAGGTAACAAAAACTGATGCTCACCTTATACCCAGGGCAGATGAGCTCATAGATACACTGGCATCTGCCAAGAATCTAAGCACCTTTGATTTGACTGAAGGGTATTGGCAGATCAAATTGGCTGAGGATGCTAAACCTAAAACTGCATTTTCAACTATAGGAGGGCACTACCAATTTACAGTGATGCCCTTTGGTTTGAAAAATGCACCTGCCACTTTTCAGAGGTTGGTGAACACAGTCCTGCAAGGGTTGGAGGCTTTTAGTGCAGCATATCTAGATGATATTGCTGTCTTTAGCTCCACCTGGGATGATCACCTGTTCCACCTTTGGAAAGTTTTGGAGGCCCTGCAAAAGGCAGGCCTCACTATCAAGGCCTCAAAGTGCCAGATAGGGCAGGGAAAGGTGGTTTATCTGGGACACCTGGTAGGTGGAGAGCAGATTGCACCACTTCAGGGGAAATCCAGACAATCATGGATTGGGTTCCCCCTACAACACAGACCCGGGTATTACAGGAGATTCATTAAAAACTATGGCTCCATAGCAGCCCCTCTAAATGATCTCACTAGTAAGAAGATGCCTAAAAAGGTATTGTGGACAACTAGCTGTCAGAAAGCTTTTGAGGAGCTCAAACAGGCCATGTGCTCTACACCTGCCCTAAAAAGCCCATGTTACTCCAAGAAATTCAATTGTTCAAACTGATGCATCTGAATTAGGGATAGGGGCAGTCTTATCACAACTGAATTCTGAGGGCCAGGATCAACCAGTTGCTTTTATCAGCAGAAGATTGACCCCTAGAGAAAAGCGTTGGTCTGCCATAGAGAGGGAGGCCTTTGCTGTGGTCTGGGCACTGAAGAAGTTGAGGCCATACCTGTTTGGCACTCACTTTATTGTTCAGACAGACCACAAACCTCTACTTTGGCTAAAACAAATGAAAGGTGAAACCCCTAAATTGTTGAGGTGGTCCATATCTCTACAGGGAATGGACTATACAGTGGAACATAGACCTGTGAGTACCCACTCCAATGCAGATGGACTCTCCAGATATTTCCACTTAGACAATGAAGACTCATCAGGTCATGGCTAGTCTTTTTGTCCTTCGTTTGGGGGGGAGTTGTGTAGGAAAGTACCCTCTAGCCTGGCATGTTACCCCCATATTTCACTGTATATATGTTGTTTTAGTCTATGTGTCACTGGGACCCTGCCACGCAGGGCCCCAGTGCTCATAAGTATGTGCCCTGTATGTGTTCCCTGTGTGATGCCTAACTGTCTTACTGAGGCTCTGCTAACCAGAACCTCAGTTGTTATGCTCTCTCTGCTTTCCAAATTTGTCACTAACAGGCTAGTGACTAATTTTACCAATTCACATTGGCATACTGGTACACCCATATAATCCCCTAGTATATGGTACTGAGGTACCCAGAGTATTGGGGTTCCAGGAGATCCCTATGGGCTGCAGCATTTCTTTTGCCACCCATAGGGAGCTCTGACAATTCTTACACAGGCCTGCCAGTGCAGCCTGAGTGAAATAACGTCCACGTTATTTCACAGCCATTTACCACTGCACTTAAGTAACTTATAAGTCACCTATATGTCTAACCTTCACCTAGTGAAGGTTGGGTGCAAATTTACTTAGTGTGTGGGCACCCTGGCACTAGCCAAGGTTCCCCCACATCGTTCAGGGCAAATTCCCTGGACTTTGTGAGTGCGGGGACACCATTACACGCGTGCACTGTACATAGGTCACTACCTATGTACAGCGTCACAATGGTAACTCCGAACATGGCCATGTAACATATCTAACATCATGGAATTGTCACCCCAATGCCATTCTGGCATTGGGGGGACAATTCCATGATACCCCGGGTCTCTAGCACAGAACCCGGGTACTGCCAAACTGCCTTTCCGGGGTCTCCACTGTAGCTGCTGCTGCTGCCAACCCCTCAGACAGGTTTCTGCCCTCCTGGGGTCCAGGCAGCCCTGGCCCAGGAAGACAGAACAAAGGACTTCCTCTGAGAGAGGGTGTAACACCCTCTCACTTTGGAAATACGTGTGAGGGCTGGGGAGGAGTAGCCTCCCCCAGCCTCTGGAAATGCTTTGATGGGCACAGATGGTGCCCATCTCTGCATAAGCCAGTCTACACTGGTTTAGGGATCCCCCAGCCCTGCTCTGGCGCGAAACTGGACAAAGGAAAGGGGAGTGACCACTCCCCTGACCTGCACCTCCCAGGGGAGTTGCCCAGAGCTCCTCCAGTGTGTCCCAGACCTCTGCCATCTTGGAAACAGAGGTGTCTGTGGCACACTGGACTGCTCTGAGTGTCCAGTGCCAGCAGGTGACGTCAAAGGCTCCTTCTGATAGGCTCTTACCTCTCTTGGTAGCCAATCCTCCTTCCTAGGTAGCCAAACCTCCTTTTCTGGCTATTTAGGGTCTCTGCTTTGGGGAATTCTTTAGATAACGAATGCAAGAGCTCATCAGAGTTCCTCTGCATCTCCCTCTTCACCTTCTGCCAAAGGATTGACCGCTGACTGCTCAGGACGCCTGCAAAACCGCAACAAAGTAGCAAGACGACTACTAGCAACCTTGTATCGCTTCATCCTGCCGGCTTTCTCGACTGTTTCCAGGTGGTGCATGCTCTGGGGGTAGCCTGCCACCTCCCTGCACCAGGAGCTCTGAATAAATCTCCTGTGGGTCGACGGAATCTTCCCCCTGCAACCGCAGGCATCAAAAGACTGCATCACTGGTCCTCTGGGTCCCCTCTCAGCATGACGAGCGTGGTCCCTGGAACTCAGCAAATCTGTTCAAGTGACTCCCACAGCCCAGTGACTCTCCAGTCCAAGTTTGGTGGAGGTAAGTCCTTGCCTCCCCACGCTAGACTGCATTGCTGGGTACCGCGTGATTTGCAGCTGCTCCAGCTCCTGTGCACTCTTCCAGGATTTCCTTCATGCACAGCCAAGGCTGGGTCCCCGACACTCTAACCTGCAGTGCACAACCTTCTGAGTTGTCCTCCGGCGTTGTGGGACTCCCTTTTGTGACTTCGCGTGGACTCTGGTTCACTCTTCTTCCAAGTGCCTGTTCTGGTACTTCTGTGGGTGCTGCCTGCTTCTGTGAGGGCTCCTCAAGTTGCTGGGCGCCCACTCTGTCTCCTCTTCCAAGTGGCGACATCCTGGTCCCTCCTGGGCCACAGCAGCACCCAAAAACCTCTACTGTGACCCTTGCAGCTAGCACGGCTTGTTTGCGGTCTTTCTGTGTGGGAACACCTCTGCAAGTTTCATCGCGACATGGGACATCCATTCTCCAAAGGAGAAGTTCCTAGCTCTCTTCTTTCTTGCAGAACTCCAAGCCTCTTCCAACAGGTGGCAGCTTCCTTGCACCCACAGCTGGCATTTCCTGGGCTCCTGCCCACTCTCGACACTGTCGCGACTATTGGACTTGGTCCCCTTGTCTTACAGCTACTCAGGTCTGGAAATCCACTGTTGTTGCATTGCTGGTATTTGTTCTTCCTGCAGAATCCCCCTATCACGACTTCTGTGCTCTCTGGGGGTACTAGTTGCACTTTACACCTACCTTTCAGGATTTTGGGGTTGGCTATTTTTCTAACCCTCACTGTTTTCTTACAGTCCCAGCGACCCTCTACAAGCTCACATAGGTTTGGGGTCCATTCGTGGTTCGCATTCCACTTTTGGAGTATATGGTTTGTGTTGCCCCTATACCTATGTACTCCTATTGCAATCGATTGTAACTTTACACTGCTTGCATTACTTTTCTTGCTATTACCTGCATAATTTTGGTTTGTGTACATATATCTTGTGTATATATCTTATCCTCATACTGAGGGTACTCACTGAGATACTTTTGGCATATTGTCATAAAAATAAAGTACCTTTATTTTTAGTACTTCTGTGTATTGTGTTTTCTTATGATATTGTGCATATGAGACCAGTGGTATAGTAGGAGCTTTACATGTCTCCTAGTTCAGCCTAAGCTGCTTTGCCATAGCTACCTTCTATCCGCCTTAGCTGCTAGAAACACCTCTTCTACACTAATAAGGGATAACTGGACCTGGCACAAGGTGTAAGTACCTCTGGTACCCACTACAAGCCAGACCAGCCTCCTACACCCCGCTTGACGGATCACCCCAAAGCGTTCCAGACAGCAGCTGAGGTGAGCATAAAAGTTTTGGGGAAAATTTCATGAAGATTCGTCAACTGGCAGCAAAGATACAGGCAAATCAATAAATGCTTTTTCTGTAGAAACTATGGGCCCGATGTAGCAACCCTTTTGCGAGTCGCAAACGGCGAAAATCTCCGTTTGCGACTCGCAAACGTGGGTTTGCAATGCACAAATGCATATTGCGAGTCGTTACCGACTCGCAATATGCATTTGCGACTCGCAAATAGGAAGGGGTGTTCCCTTCCTATTTGCGAGTCGGAGTGGTATGCAACTCCATTTGCGACCGCGTACGCGGTCGCAAATGGAGTCGCAGTTACCATCCACTTGAAGTGGATGGTAACCCACTCGCAAACGGGAAGGGGTCCCCATGGGACCCCTTCCCCTTTGTGAATGGACCCCAAATTATTTTTTCAGGGCAGGGAGTGGTCCAAGGGACCACTCCCTGCCCTGAAAAAACCGAAACAAAAGGTTTCGGATGTTTTTGAAATGCAGCTCGTTTTCCTGTGAGGAAAACGGGCTGCACTTCAAAAAAAAAAAAAAACTTTATTTAAAAGGCAGGTCGCTAACATGGAGGCCTGCTGACGTCAGCAGGCCTCCATGTTAGCGAGTGCCTATACTCGCAATGGGGTCGCAAACTGCGACCCACCTCATAAATATTTATGAGGTGGGTCTTTGCGACCCCATTGCGAGTTGCAGAAGGTGTCTGAGACACCTTTCTGCATGTCAAATTGCGACTTGCAATTTGCGAGTCGCACAGACTCGCACATTGCAAGTCGCAATTTGATTTTTTCCTACGTCTGGCCCTATGTCCTAACTTTAACTACCTTGTGGCGCCTGCCACTTGGTGATATATATATATATATATATATATACACACACACACACACACACCCTTGGGTGATTGGCTCTCAAGACTTTAATTCACTCCTCATTGAATCCTGGTGTGCTGTGTGAAAGGGGTAAGGCAGTACAGCAGATGACTCTAAACAAGCGAACTACTGTCCCTGGTGTAAGGAGAGGGCCGGTGAATGTGAGACTCCTTGCATTGTGATTAATGAGTTTGCCCACCTGAACACTCTCAAAAACTTCAGAACCTTCTTTTTGACATCTGAATTATTTACTCAGTATATTTTCTCGTTGCTATGATCATCCACCACTTTACACTTCCAGCACGCGATCTGATCTGCTTGTCTTGCTGAAGCGATGGTTTATCGATAGTCTTTCAGGGAATAGGATGTTTGCCTGATTCCAGAGCTTATTGAAAACACTTAATAAAACACTTAATAAAGCACTGTCTCAAATGCAAATAATATTGCTTTTGCAGTTTTGCATCTTCAGATTGCACACAAAAAGTCTCGGTTTTCTTGCCATAAAATTAAAAAATGCTGCCTGTCAAGAAGATGAAGTATCTTCATTGTGTACAGGTATTAAAGCCACTAAAATTAATGAAAAGAAAACACAAGAATGGAACATTGGTGTCAAGGGCACACAGTCCATGCCTGTATGCAGTATGTTAAACCTATTATTATAACTAAAACACTACAAACAAACAGCACTTTAATCAATGTTTAAAAACTTAATGGCGTTACTGCGCAAATGAAGCAATACTACTAATTCAGTAGAATTCCCTAAAGTGTAAGTGCTAAATAAACAATGGCAAGCGAAGTCTGCGCACTATCCATGCTCATACAAATCGTTAAAACCATTGTACAACTAAGTACAACAAAGACAGGAGCGTGCCGATGTAATCTACATTTAAACCATGTGAGGATTACTGTGCAAATGGGTTGCTTCTAGTGATGGGATAGGTCCCTGAAATGCCAGTGTAGAATATATCGTAAGGAGCGGCCGAGATGCACTTCATGGTGCACAGTATCCATGCTCATATATACGAGTCGTTAAAATAATTGTAGTGGCAGGTGCAAAGTAATGTTATGAACTTTAAAACATGTGCGGGCTGCTGTGCAAAATTATTACTACTGACGATGGATCGCTCACTCAGATGCTGGTGTACAAAATATTGAATTAGCAGCAACAAAGATGCACATCATTAGCAATGGAAAATTTAGATAGACCTTAAAATCACAATCCAGCTTTCGCTCACCATCGTGCCATACTAGCTCCGTCACACTAAGATGCATTATTTTTGCATCATCTAAAAAAAAGTTATGGGGTTCAACAAGACATCAAGAAGAGGGACGCACATATGTGTTACTCAGGCTGGGCAGAGAAACACAACATGTTCAAGGGATTCTTCACAGCGACCAGAACCCCTGCAGATAGATCAAGCCACAGACTGTTGCCGTCTAGGTTGATGCTTCAAAAATACCCAATCTCCTAGCCTAAGAGGCATGAATCTCCCCTTCAGATGAATAGAGTAATTACAAAATAGATAGCTCGCTGGGGAGGCTAGCTGGTGCATGCTGAGGACTGCCCAGTCATGCTTATGCTTAGCATGTAGAGCTCTATCTGAATGATATGACCACAGTCAAACGCATTTTCTAATGCCTGCTCTAAATGTTGAATGGCTCAAGTTACTGGCCCAGCGATCTTGTGCGTTCAGTAGCTGCAGGCAGTCCGCAAGAAACGGATAGTGAGATTGACTCAACCCACTGATGCTGATTTTGGTCCACAACAGTGCCTCCAGCGAACCAGCTTGGGCCCCACTTAGCTTGTGGAAGGTATGAACCAGCACCAGCTGTCTGGTGGTTAGGGAGGCGAAATTCCAACCTGATCTGGGGTGGAGATGAAACGTTCGGCAGCTGAAGAACCTTTTTATATATGTTTGTAACTAAGGGGGTTATTACAACTTTGGAGGAGGTGTTAATCCGTCCCAAAAGTGACGGTAATGGGACGGATATACCACCAGCCATATTACTAGTTCCATAGGATATAATGGACTCGTAATACGGCTGGTGGTATATCCATCACTTTACCGTCACTTTTGGGACGGATTAACACCACCTCCAAAGTTGTAATAACCGCCTAAGTTTTTTAACATACCACTATCCTTGCCGAGTTATATTTCCTCAGAAAAGTTCCTTTGCTAGACTCATGACTTCTAGCAAAGGGGAGAGGCTAGGCCCCCAAAAAGATTTGGATAGATTTGATAGAGTCACCAGAAGAGTCAGGGCTTTTGCTTCAACCTCTTTCCACTGCCTCACAAAACTTTCTTTGGCATCAATATGCACCCCTAGGTGCTTGTATATTTGATCTGAGGTGATTTGTCTGTTTTTGTAGTACCAACCAACTCCTAGATGTTTTTTCCTGCCAAAGCTGATGACCTGTGTTTTCTTCAGGTTCACCTCCAGATTGTTGGTGGCCGTGTATGCATACAGTTGGTTCAGTAGCCACTGAAGACCTACCCTTGTGAGGCTGAACATTACCAGGTCGTCACCATACAGCAGTTCACTAATCTGTGAACAGCTTAAAAAGTAGGGATGCTAGCACACATCCTTGCTTCACACCTCATGATGTGAACATTTTTCTGGAGAGTGAAACACCATCTCCCAACTTCACAGGGATCCAAGTATCAGGGTGCAATTGAATTATAGCCTACAAGAGGTTAGAGCGAATTTCCCAGTTTTATAGTTTGGCCCACAAAGCCCCCCTCAGGGCCTCGTCAAATGCTGCCTTGAAATCCACAAAGCAGCAGTACAATATAGAATGTGATGCTATTGCCTTATCCATCAGAACTGATAATGTAGTTAGACTGGTTAGCATGCCAGACTTGACCTTAAACCTGGTCTGGTGATTTGAAATTAACCTGCTCCCCTCAACTCACTGACGCAGGTCCTCTAGTAGCAAGCTGGCATAGTATTTGGCCTAATTATCAAGCAGCGGAATTAAACTATAATTGCTCATGTAGGATCTTGTACCACCTTTGTAAATCAGATGAATTATGGCACCGTGCCATGATTCAGGAATTCTTGAGTGTCCTAGGCAGTAGTCAAAGAGATTGGAGAGTCGGTCGAACCAAAAAACTGCATCCTGTCTGATCAGTGCCTGAGGATAACCGTTGGACTTTGGAGCCCCGTTTGATCTTGCTTTGAATATGATATGCTCTAATCAGCGCAAAAGGCCTGGCTCAACCCTGGCTGCAGGAAACAAAGGTTCCAACTCTCTGGCAGGAGGATTCCTTGGTGCTACAGTAAGGCTTTTAATGCCCTTGTCCAGAGTGCTAACACCTCAGTAGTGGAAAAATGTTCAGTGAGAAAAGATGCCCATTCTTTTTCCAAAATGTTCGCTCCACCTAGCTGTCTTGACCCGTTTGCTTGTTTATTCTCTAGGGCCCAGAAATTTCTGGAAATAGTCTTTGCTAGCATGAAGGAGTTTTGTAAAAAAAAGATCTGAGCGCTTGAGCTTTTCCTCATCCTTTTAATGCCTCCACTCTCCGGGCACAGCTTACTCTAACTCACATGCTTGTTTGCCTTAGTTGCTATTATTGTGTTTATGCAAATTTCTCACACTTTAATTTGCAGATCACAACCTATCCTTTGAGATGTAGTACCCTTGCATCTTAACAATAACCATTGGAGAAAAACTAAAATTGTAATAAGTGCTGTATGAATGGAATTACAATGCATTACAAGACATAACCTTCCTGGTCACGCTGATACTAATACTATGACAGTCAGTGGTTAGGCAGCTGACTGTATTTCATACAGGCTGCATAATAATTCCCTTATACACCTTGCATTCTTACAGTCACATAAGAAAAAAATTGAAATGGGTCCTGTCCATCTCCATTTGTGCTCAACTCCACAGCATTAGCCACTCATCATCAACTGAACAGGCATGGAATAACTGATGAGATCTGTCGTTCGGCCGACCAAAGGAAGACTTTAGTTTAGTCCACCACTGTGAGTCCTGACAAGCTACACACTACAATCACTTCTTGACAACTCACAATGACAATCAGATATGGAATGATATAGTCCATCACAGCAGATCCCTCCATCATCTCTCCCTCCAACCTAGACATGCTCATGACCATAAACTTGAAACAAAAAGCATCAGAATGGACAACCCAGTGAACAGGCACGGCTCCTCCGCTAGGGCAGAGGACCGTCACCCCCGCCAGCAGCTGCAAACCTTTTATCAAAAAACGATAATAAACTATGTTTATTATTGTTTATAGGTAAAAAGGGCGGTGCCACAGACTATGACGAGCACCGCGGGGGAGTGCATAACACTACTCCTCACTGCGCATATATGTTTGGTTGGCCGTCTCGGGCCAGCCAAACACACATGCACAGTAGGCTCTCCCGGCACTGTGTTGCTGAGCTGGATAAAGCAGACACAGGCTCCCAGCCTGCCTGGGAGCACCCTGGCTGGGCACTCCCAGCCAATCCTAAAGCTGCTCAAAGCAGCATCAGGATTGGCCAGAAGGCAGGCTGGGAGCTTGTGCCTGCAACCTGTCTGCACAGGAGAGGAGCAGCACGGTAGTGACGGTGGCGGGCGCAACAATTCAGGTATGTTTTTTTTATTTTTTATGAATTCCCCCCAATACCCTCTACCGGTGTGCGCCGTCCCGCCCCTATGTAGTACCGCAAGCTTCACCTGCCAGTGAAGCAACCAGGTGTGTGTATTATGATCATGAGAAAGACCATAAATGAACCTGCACAGCAGTTAAAAGCTGCTAGCTTACTATAAACCATAGACAGTGTGCCTTTCTCTCACACTTCTTTGCTCATCACTCTGCTAATCTCTGTGTCCTATAACATTATAACCACACCTCTTCATGGAAACATTTCCTACATTGCATCAATTGCCATATTTAAAAACGTCCTCACAATTGTATCTAGCTATTTTCCATATGACACACAGGCTCATTGTATGGCAATCATTGCTTTAAAATATATGTGATACAAATGATAAATAATACAAATAGATATGCAAACGTTGCGGACCAGATTCATAAAAGACCTGATGCACCATAAAGGGATCCTGAAAGTGGGTATGCTGCACAAGTGACAGACAGTATTAGTTAAGGAGAGCTGCGGTAACATTATCACACTCACTGCAAGACTCACTGCTGTGATCTGGATGACCTGGAGCTTTTTAACCAAGTTATTTTGTGGACATTATGGTAGCTAATCCATGATTTTTCTGCAGTCACTCTCATCTTCCTGATGGTATTCATTCTAACTCTTAGGGCCTGGTTATATCAAAATGTACAAGACACTTTATTGTGCCACAAACCCAAATATAGATAAAAACAAGGCACATAACAGTGTATGCAACTGTATGCATTACATATATGTGTATGCTGATCACGTAAATAAGTTTAAATGTATGTACATGTAAATAAAAATATGTATATATGTTGCACATAGCGATCTGACTGTATAATGTGTATCTGAGTGTATGCATGCTACTACCAGTCGCACATGTTCACCACTCCCAATAGCATCTCACATTTTTATTTATTAATCTTTTTAAATTAATTTATTCGCATTCAAAACACTAATGTAAATAGATGAGATCTCAAGAGCACAAACGGAACCCAACTAATCCTACAAGGAAAGGGAAACACATAAAGCTAATCTACTATCTAAGTACCTCAAATCTTGGGTTGCCATGCTACTTGTCGCAAAGTGCTTCAATGGTCCGTCAGGGTAGTAAGTGAGATATACATACAATTTACAATTACAATTACAAATATGACTCATTCGCTGCAGCAAGGCCTGCTATGCTGGTTGCATTTCATATTATCGACCACCATAATGCTGACATACCCATATATGAGGGTCATATTATCAATTCTCGAAATAAAGTCAGTGTAAGTGTACATTTTCTATTATTAACTGTACTACGACACTATTTTGGGAGACGATACTATAGGCCCGATATATGTGTCTGAGCATACTCTACAGAGAACAAATGGGTTTCCTTTTAAAGACTAATCTACATTTTCAGTGCCAACACGCGAAATTGTCGTCAGAGCACAGACCCCAAGGCACCTTTACTTCAGCTTACCTCAAGGTGACTGTGCACCCTGCACAGATACATACCTTGTTATCATGAAGACAACAGACATGTAATGTGACCTTAACTTGTCCATCACCCTCCCCACAAATACCCTAAAAGTAAGACACACGTACAAGGACATTCCTGTGTACCCTTGCACAGGTAATTATCATTCTGTCATCGAGTCAACATGGCGGATGGAGGCAACAGTTGAAAGACTCCTTTAGGACGTAATGGCTGCTGATGGAGGAAGAGAAAGTCCCGTCCTAGAGGGCTGTGTGATAAAATAACAGCTCTTCAAACCCCTTTCTCAGCATGACAGGCACTGGAATGCACCAAGTGTATATATTGCTAAAGAGTCCATACTCTGGTCTGACAGTAGGCGACGGCAAAGGCGTCGACACGATCGGAATGCCCGTCTTTGTCAAATAAAGCCTCCATTTTCTTGTGTAATGTCTAGCGTTCCAGCCAACATTTTGCTGCAGCGAGCGCCCCTTTTATATACTCCCCTATTTATTCAGGGTTATCCGTTGACAGACGCACAAGGTTATGTGACAGCAGGTGATCGATGTATTTCAACGGGGCTGAGCTCTCAATTCAGGAAAGTGCTGAAAAATAATAGTAGCTGCCCATGTTTACCTGCTCCTTGACCAAAGAGATTCTGTAGACGTAAGTACAGCCCTGAGCACACCTCCTTTTTCCAATTCTGGGGTAGATTATGCAGCAGTCTACTTTAAGGTACAACACTTCTATATTATTATAATTATTATTATTATTATTACTATAATAATAATTATTATTATTATTATTATTATTATTGATAATTTAATTTAATAGGTTTTATACCTTTTCATACCACTATTGTAACGTTTTTAAGCGCTGTGAACAGCATGTTAATGTGACCCAAGTTAATGTCACTCAATTTATCAACTTCAAGTTAAACTTGGTTCCCTCCAATGCGCAGCAGACTAAAGTTAGGCAGAAGTGAATCACAAATTAAGAGTAAACAACTTTGCGAATAACAGATCTATAAATAATAATGAAGGTGCGTCGGTTTGATTTACAGTCGGCTCCATGCATAGCAGCATGGCAGAGAGTTCTGACGATGGTCGGGGTCCTCAAGACATTTCAGAACACGTTTGCGTCTGAAAATGCTGCCTTGTATATGGAACTGGAATGTTTGCCAATAGAGTAATCAAGAAGTTATAGGACTCTTCTGCGTGTATTTGCGGAGGTTTGGATTGAATGAGCTACCCAATCATCATGAAAAAACAATGACCTGTGCAGGGCCCTTCTCTTTAAAGTACTTTTTGTTTTCTGGTTCGAGAACCAAGTCATGTGGGCATGGTCGTCATTTTCTTGTAAACAAAGGGGTTTTATTTTTAAGGAATAACGGGGAAACTGTATGCTTGCTACTGAAATACTCAAACAATAAGAAAGAGGGCATGGTGTTCTGGACAGTGCTCTTCAGCCAGCAAGGATCATCGCGTTCTTCACTCTGCAGTCATATTGTCCAACGTGTAAAGTGTTTAAGCTGTCCCGACTAAAAATCATGCTCCGACATGGAAAAATTCAGAGTTATAGGTATGTATTTCCAAAGCTGCAAACTCATAAAACCAGGCGCTGGTCTCTGCTCTGAACCAGCGCACCTGTCCATAATAAGCCTTAAAATCTCAGAGTGCCACACTTCACAGCTAATTCCTTTTTAGGTCTTGTCTTGTCTTGTCAGCATACAGTGCATGCGCTGTTGCTGAGAAGGGTATTGTTTATTATGAAGGGCTTGGAACCGCCATTGCTTACCATTCATTAGCATCTTTGTCACTTTTCTTTGCTGCCTCCTATTTGGCCAGTGCCTGCCAGGCAACACTTCCTTTTCTTTTTGTGGAGCATGGATCAATAACACATTGATTCATCTTAATTAGCGTCCATCTGCTGCTCACGCTGTGATTGATTTACCATTTCTTCTTCCCCTCCTAACCCCTTGTCCATGGTGTTTCTTCTTCCTCAAACCACTCTTCTTCTCCCCATCCCACCACAAAGTCTGAAAGAGTCATATTAGAGTCCCCACTTTTCAACTCTGGAATATCTTTGGTTTAAACCTCTGACAGTCTGAACTTTTTGCCTTTTCTCACAACAAGGTGATTGCTACTCACTATTATTCTCTATCATGATTGAGTAATGAACACGTCTGTTTAGAAAAGGCTGTTAACATCTGTAGCTCCACAACACTGCTGCCACCTGTCCCCACCTCCTTTAGCCTAACTGGTACAATATATGTTGCTGCCTCACCCAGTAGTCCCTCCCGGGCTAAAACACATTTATTTGTAAACAAACCAGTTCTTGCAGAAGCATTGTGGAATGCCGAGGAATGAAGGCCGTAGCCGACTGGATGAAGGACAGCAGACTGAAGCTGAACTCAGACAAGACGGAGGTCCTCATTCTCGGACCCACCCCATCAGCCTGGGACGACTCTTGGTGGCCCAAGTCACTAGGCACAGCCCCGGAACCCACGGACCACGCACGCAACCTGGGGGTCATCCTCGACTCCACTCTCTCCATGACCAGGCAAGTCAACGCCGTCTCTGCGTCCTGCTTCAACACCCTCCGTATGCTCCGCAGGATCTTCAAATTGATCCCCCTCGACACGAGAAAAACCGTTACCCAGGCCCTCATCACCAACAGACTCGACTACGGGAACGCCCTCTACTCAGGAACTACAAACAAGCTCCTGAGACGACTCCAACGCATCCAGAACGCCTCGGCCCGACTCATCCTCGATGTCCCCCGCCACAGCCACATCACACTCCACCTGAGAGGCCTGCACTGGCTCCCCGTCAACAAAAAGATCACCTTCAAGCTCCTGATCCACGCACACAAAGCACTGCACAACACCGGACCCACCTACCTCAACAACCGACTCAGCTTCCACACCCCCACCCGAAGCCTCCGCTCAGCCAACCTCGCCCTCGCTACAGTCCCCCGCATCCGAAAAACCACAGCCGGCGGCAGATCCTTCTCCTACCTCGCCGCCAAGACCTGGAACACTCTCCCCACCATCCTACGACAGACCCAGGACCTGCTGGCCTTCAGAAGACTCCTCAAGACCTGGCTCTTCGACCAGTAGCACCCCCCCCTCCCAGCGCCTTGAGACCCTCGCGGGTATGTAGCGCGCTTTACAAATGCAGTGATTGATTGATTGTGCACACCAACAAGCTCCATCTCCATCAGATCAAAGGCATCACATGTTTACATAGAACATAGGGGGTCATTCTGACCCCGGCGGGCGGCGGGCGCCACCCGGCGGGCGGAGATCGCCAGAAGACCGCACCGCGGTCAAATGACCGCGGCGGTCATTCTGACTTTCCCGCTGGGTGGGCGGGCGACCGCCAAAAGGCCGCCCGCCCGCCCAGCGGGAAAGCCCCAGCAACGATGAAGCCGGCTCCGAATGGAGCCGGCGGAGTTGCTGGTGTGCGACGGGTGCAGTGGCACCCGTCGCGATTTTCAGTGTCTGCTTTGCAGACACTGAAAATCTGAATGGGGCCCTGTTAGGGGGCCCCACGACACCCGTTCCCGCCAGCCTGTTCCTGGCGGTGTAAACCGCCAGGAACAGGCTGGCGGGAAGGGGGTCGGAATCCCCATGGCGGCGCTGCTTGCAGCGCCGCCGTGGAGGATTCCCTGGGGCAGGGGAAAACCGGCGGGAAACCGCCGGTTCCCCTTTTATGACCGTGGCTTTACCGCCGCGGTCAGAATTGCCCCAGAAGCACCGCCAGCCTGTTGGCGGTGCTTCCTCCGTCCCCGGCCCTGGCGGTCCATGACCACCAGGGTCGGAATGAGGCCCATAGACTGAGATAACTGGTAACATATTGTATTATAATTGCATTTATATAGCAGACGGCTTTGAAGGGCTACAGGGCAATTCACTGGCACCTTGAGTAAATTGCAACATCAAAAGGTGATGAATGGAGTGGGGAAAATTGTCAGCTACTCACCCCCAGTCACAGATCTGGGTTTAACCCATTATTATTATGCTTGCCACGCCATTCCACTTTGGACCCAGCCACATGTGAATCAGCCTTAACCCTGCTCCCCATGGGGGATGAGGGGTGATACCCCGAAACCGATCCCAGGATTCTTGTTGCAGGAGTGGCTTGTGGGGCTTTGATGGGGTGGGGTGGCTGCTGCTGGTGGGAGGGTGAAGCTCCTCCGCCTAGGGAGCATGAATACTTCCCCTCACATGATGCTAGAGTAACATGGTCACAGCTCCTGCCTGCCGAGGTAGATAGGGCTCTATCACAAGGAATATCCAGAGTGTTGGCCCCTCTTCAGGAGAAAGTCGACATACAGGCCAAAAGCATCCCAGGTGTGTTCTCCGACCCCTCTTCCCTCGGCACAGGGACTAGTGGGGAGCAGGCGGGGGCATAAAGGCCAAGAAGAGTGATGTGTGGTACCTTGAGTGTTTCAACAAATTACACAAAACTTTCCATAAGATTGTGTGCACGCTTAAACACACACCCCGCAGGGAGGATCCCTGCCTCCGGTCCTGACATAGAAATGCACTGGAAGAAAACCTAATAATGACTGAAATGCATATAATCTAATAATGTTATACACAGCACCAAGTGGGTGATACATCTCTACTTGTATTTGAAAATATGGTTTACATTTCCTCTAACACAGCGATTAATCATTTTAAAACACAATGTAAAGACATTTCTTGAATTCATCCAGATAATGATGTTTCGTCAAGTGGCCAGTGCTTAATATGTGAGTATTACTACCGAAACCACAATCATTTTTACAAGTTCTGGGGCATAGTTAAGAGCCCCTAGCGCCACTGGAGCATCACTTTTGGTGATGCTCCAGTGGCACAATGAGCTGCTCCGTATTTACAAGGTGACGTTAAGCCACTTTTTGTGGCTTAACGCAATCATGTAAGTATGGCCCCTTTACACACAGAACTTTTCATGGAAGGGGCGTGCAATGGGTGTTGCTGTGGGTGTGCCACAGCAGCACCCATTGCATTTTGATGCTGCCTTAGATTTACGAGTTTTCATAAACCTGAGACAGTGCCAAAATCCTGCGCCATCCAATGCTTTCATTTCTCCGCATTATTTACTCTTTCTATGTGTGCTGCATTCTGCAGCACACATAGAAAGAACAAATCACCATTTAAGATTGTTTTTGTGCAGGAAGATGTTCCTTCCTGCACAAAAACAATCTACCCCTCAATGCAGCCATCCTTGCACTGTGCTGCAAGGGTGGCTGCATTGGCAAATGGCAGCAAATTTTGCGCCGGTGCAGGGGGAAACACAGGGGTGCACCGTATTCTTTTAAATACAGAGCAACCCTGCGTTTTGAAAATGAAGGTGCGTTACGCTGCCAAATGTGACGCAGTGCCATGCACCGTCATTTTCTGTTAAATCTGGCCCTCTGTGTCAACACCCAAAGTGCAACCCTAGATAATCATTAGCATAATGGAAACATACAAGGATACATAAAGGAATATAATAAACTACTCAAATGCATATTCAAAACAATGCTATCCTTACAAACGGGAACATAACCTTAGTCAGGTATGAATCCTGAGACGTGAAATGAAAAAGAAAGAGAAAATCAATCTATGAGAACAAAATCCAGTGGTAAAAATGTACTCAGTGGTGCATTACTCGAAGTCCAGCAATCCAAATGTAATCAACTATTGTCCAATTTAAATATGTAGTTCCTCGTCTGATTTCCAGCAGTGTGAGTTTTCTTTTAGTAGCAAATGATTGTTTACCATCATATTTTTAATTAAATACGGTTTCCCACTACCGTTACTCACATCAGCCCCAATAAGTGGAAGTGACAAGATCCTTGCAGATTTTATTTTATACATATATCTATATGAAAAGCATTTTTTACTTGTCTCAATCTTTGGTGCTGCTTGATGAATCTTCATGAAACTTTCCAAAAACATTTGCCAGTCACGGCAGCTGCCTGGAAAGTTTAAGGGTGATCGTCCGGGGGGGCTGAGAAAAAGGGGAGTCCCAAAACATGGTTTCTCATTCATTTTTCCATAGGGATTTTGAACAGCGATAGTGGAAAAACTACTGGACGGAATTACAACAATCTTGGCAGAAAGGTATGTCCTGGCCCAGAAATACTGTTTGTCCTGTTTTGGTGTAATTCCATTCAGTAGTTTTAGAGAAATTAAAGAAAATCCAAATTTGTATAACTAGGGACGCAAAGGATTCACCAACCCTCCCAATCTCATGCAGAGATCTGATTGGCTGATAACACTTCAACAACAGAAGTTGTTGAAGTGTTGTCAGCCATCTTGGGACTGTCCCAAAAAAAAGTAAAAAATAAAGAAAAGGGGACAGGGTACGAACACCCTGACCCCTTAGCTCTGGTGGTGCGGTCCCAAAGACCTTCTACAGCTTAAATGCATTTTTATTTGATTTTACGATCAGAGTCATGGTGGATCCGTGAACCCGCTGTAAAATAAAAAAAAAATAAGCACAGTCTCCCGGACTTTGGTACTATAATGTCCCTGGGTAGGCCAAGTACCAGGAGCTTCTGTGTAAAAAATGTGGGGGGCCTGCTATCCCCCTCCCACTGCCCCGGAGACCACCAATTCCCTCGGGCTTATTAGTTGCATCTCATTCTGGGACCTCCGTTAGCACTGGGGACCACCACCCCCTGGGGCTATCTCCTCATTGGAGGGGGACACGCGGCCCCCTCTTGGAGCCACTGATGTCCCTGGGGACCACCAACTCTCAGGGCCGGCTCCTGCTATGTCCTGGGGTCACACCCTCAGGGCATAGCTTTTTGCATGGCTTGGCTGCAGCCAAAGCGAAGCCACAGCAAACACATCGGGTTTTGAAAGGAGGACCTGTAAAGCAGGTCCCACTGCCAATATATCAAGCTTTTATCTCTGTCCTCTGCACGCTTGCAGGGGGCAGAGATGCAATGCTTCAGCAAGCACGAAGTTGCTGTCAAAGCAGCTTGGTGCTTGCTGAAGCAATGGCACCACGAGGGAAGCCTTAAGGCTTCCCCTGCAGTGCCAGGTATCCCGTAAGGGCTTTTTATTATATATTTTTTTTAAAGAAATGAATAAATAAGGAATGCAGGGGAACCCTTGAGGGCCCCCTCACAGTCCCAGAAAGCTCATAAATGTAGAACAAAATAAAAAAATAAAAAATAAAAACCCCATAGCTCAGTGTGAAGGTCACAGACCTTCACACTGAGCTTTGGGGGTTCGAGTCCAGCTAGACTCATTTCCATTTTTTAATATAAAAAAAATATCGTTTAAAAAATAAAATAAAATAAACCCAACACAAGTGTCTCATCCTAGGTATATGAACTATTAAAGTCTAAAAAACTCTGTCTCTTTCCCTCTCACTTTCTTTATCACTTTCAATCAGTTTCTCCCACTGACACACCCACTCAGACACTTACAGACACATTCAGAAACTCACACACCCACTCACATACCCAATCAGACACTCACGCACCCACTCACAGACCCACTGACACCCTCATGCACCCACTCACAGACCCGAGCACACACTTACGCACCCACTAAAACACTGATGGATGCACTCTCACACCCACACAGACAACCTGGCAGCCACTCTCACCCCCAGATACACCCTCTCACACCTGCTCTCACACCCAGGGAAGCCATGGCCAACTCCCACCACGCTTGGCCAAAGGGCTGTGCACAGCATGGGTTTGTGTGGTTAGGGGGTGTTAGGGTATGGCTGCAGGCCAGGTCTTGTAGGCAACCTCCCCTGCACACGGGTGAAGGCCATGCATGGTGTAAATTTGGGGGCTTTTAAGGGGTTGGCCTCAGGGCCTGTCCGGTGCCCAGGCCCTGTGGCCAACCACTGCAGAGCACGGCTGAACGCAAGTTATAGTTAGCTGAGGTAACTCTAACTGGTGAATTTATATGGCTTTTTACGTTTGAAATGTGAGCGTAACTTTAAAAACCCTCTAACCTTTGGCTTTTTAAGTGAATGTTTATGTAATTTTTAAATTCTATTTCCCAACTATAAGGGGTACCTGTAATCTTTGTTTTTTTACATATATATATATATATATATATATATATATATATATATATATAGGTGCAAAGACTTTGATTACTTTTGTGAATGTAAAATGTAAAACGAATCTGACTGCATTTACCAAGATGCATTGGGGCTAAGTGTGAGGCAGTGTGCTTCCTTTAGTTGTGTATATATATATATATATATATATATATATATATATATATACATATATATTTATTTAGGACTTGTGGATCCGAGTGAGAGTAAAAAAAAATAGTTTGAAAAGAAAACGAACTAGTATTTGGGAAAAGGGTTGACTGTATTTATGATGTATTGACGATTATTACACATAGAAGAGGATACAGTCTTTCAAGTTGGTGAGGACACCCTGCTGCCTCTGTCTGTGAAATGGAAGCTGTATTTTCACCATATTCAATCAATATCAAGGTTCATATTTTTTTACATTGACAGGGTGCCATTGAGTCTGAGAGGTGGAGACATGGAAAGGAGGATGAGGAGAATGGAATCTGAATACATCATGTTACTCAACAGCAAGTCCCTTGGTGGCCTGAATTCAGATGAAGCATAAGTTATTGTGGTGTGTAGAGCCCATATTGGGGTCTTGAAGGAATACAGAAACAGTTTTATTGACATGCCTCCTGCATATCTCTATCTGTGAACAAAAATTCAGTGGACCACTGCCACTTCTGTCTTTGGCAAAAGTTTGGCCAAGGCAGTATGTAGGAAAGGTGTCACTAATTTACCAAAGGAATCTTTCCTTAGGATTTCCAACCCTACCTCGTAATTATGCCTAGGTCATTGCCACCACAGTGCACAATCATGAGTTCTGGATGTTGACAATCCACAATGCTTTCAACCAAAGGCAACAATTGATGCTGCTTTAACCCTCTCTAGCCAACCCAAATATTAGCTATATTAGGTAAACCTAGCTCCCTGTCAATGGTACTCTTTTTAGCACTCTCGCTGTCTGAAACACAAAACCATAGCCCACAATCCACACTCTAACCATTTAGAAGGCAAAGAGGAGTGGCACACTTGAGAAAGCTGCAGCAGATGGAGTTCAGTTTGAAGATTAAAGGCAGCTAAAATGGAGGACAGCACCTAAAATATAAAAAATAAAATTTGAGTGGATGGTGGCGATGTGCAGTAACATTAAGTAATGAATTAAATAAAAAAGGAACTAAATCTATAATTGGCTTCCACACAATATAATAAAAAGTTTGGGATATGCTTGGAATTGCAAATAGTCAACCAAACCTGCTACAGTTTGATTTGAAGCTATTATGGTGCTCACAGAAAGTCTTGTGAACTTTTGACCTAGTGCTAGCAGAGAATGTCCCAAAGATGGTTACTATGGAAAAAGAGCTAAAAGAATGTGGGTGGAAGGAAACAAAGGAGACTGCAGTGTGAACATGAAAAGCAGAGTGGTATTTAAAAGTTGGTCAGAAGGGAAAGTACAGCTTATAAATGTAACTTTTTACAAAGTAAACTATAAAAAGAAAGGATTGACAGAATATTGACAAATACTTGTGAGAGATTCTGTGTGGATTCCCTGGGAATTTTCAATGGGGTGCACACTGAGAGCCGCGGCTGATCTTCAGACCCACCCCAAAACACTACCAAATTGGGCTTCTTTACAGGAGTGTTAGAAAGGGTTAAAAATACTGACCATTTAGAACTGGTATAACAACATTCAAAGATGAAAGGAGGCCTGTGATTTGCTACGTACATTAGTATAAGGGAAAGCAGAGTAGGAAGGGTAACCAGTATTTGTACTTTTGTGCTGAGAGTGGAAGAGCATGCTATATTTCTGACTTGAGATTTGTACTAAAAAGTGATATTAATTGATATTAACAGAAGAGTTGAAGAACAGCAAAGAGATTTTACAGCTATGTGAATTATGATGTACTATAAAAAATATATGTAAGAAAATATTGTAGTGTGGTTAGTTTTACGTATCCTTTGCGCGTTAGCTTCAGGCTTTAGGCCTTTGTGCACTTTGCCCTGGATGTATTTTATTCATTTGCTTGCAGCTTAGAGCCTCTGTGCACTTTGCTCTAAATGCTGTTTATTAGTCTTCGTACTGTTATTTTTCAAATAGCCAGTTCTACGGTTTTGTTATTTATTCATATCACACTGTTTAGCCTACTTCAGCACTGGAGTTCTCACTCTGTACTTCAGTCAAGGATACAGTCTGGTACATTGCCGATAGACGTGGTAGGAGTTTAGACTTGGCATTCCTGCGTAGGGACATTTTGTGATCACGCTGACATATTAGTTATAAAATCACTTCCTTGACCCAATACACGCGAGAGGGAGATTCCGACCAGGGAACCACAACTAGACGCTGACTGCCTCGTTGCAGATGCTGAACCAGATCACAGGCCTTTGCTCATGTATGAGGGCTGATGTCTCCCCAGTGATTCAGAAAGGCAAGCTAGAAGCTTAACATGCTGTGCTCAAAATAGATCAAGCAGAGGGAGAGTAGAAACTAATAGACACAATGATAGCTTTGTTCTTATGTTTTACTCTCCTGGTGACTATTTCAATCCTACTGTGTTGTATGGTTCTGGTTATTGCGGTACACGCCTTATTATCTAAAATACCGTCGTTTTATTAAAACATTATATAAGACTTATACTGTCTTTGTCATTTGTATATGAGATCATATTGTAAATGAGAGAGTTGGTTTGGATCTGAGTGACCACGACTTCCCTGAGAAGTTCCAAAGATGTCATGCGCTCGGCTGCCTAATCATCTCTTCCCTTTTGGAGAAATGAGGCACTGCTAGTTAGCCGGAGCAAAACCGGATTTAGGGTGACAGAGGTCCTTCCAAGTGGGTCCGACTCAGTCCCCCAACATCGTGAACGATCCTGCTGCCTAGAAATCCAGTAGTCTCATTTAGGATAATGAGAGCCCACGCGACATGGCGCCGCCAACGTTTGGTCTGGCTCTGATTTTCGGGTCCGGCTGACTCTCTCGGTCTCATATATATATTGACTCCTCGGTTCCGTATACGGAGACGTCCGTGGCACTGTCAACACCAGAACAGTACGCGCTCTATTGGCGTAAAAAAATGCAAAAAAAATCACTTTAAAAATAACATGATTCATGCATTGTGCTGATATGTTGTATTTTACCCTTTTGCATTGCAGAGTTCAATCCTAAACACTTATTCTTAATATGTTTACAAATACTGTTTCTTTGCAAGGTATTGCTACAGGTTTTCAGAGTGGGTTAGGGTGTGGCCTCTTTCCAGGGCCTTCCAGAGACTTTCCCTGCAACATGCCTGGGCGTGGTTCTGGGCTGGGCCAAGACTCTATATAAGGAGAGTCAGCCCAACTCCCAGTGCTCACTATTCAGAGGTTCCAGTGCAGAAGAGCAGCTATTTCCATAACTTCAGTTCGGGTGGCCTTTTTGATCTCCCAGTTCTGCTTTGAAATCTTCATTGGTGCATCTTGTTCCTGGGTGGTAAGACGGTAGTTGGGTTTATTCCCAATACCGTTTATTTTATCTAGAATTATCTCATTTTAAGATCTGATCATTTATTTATGTTAACAATTTGTTTTAAGGTCATAGTCATGAAAAGTGCACTTGAGTATTTTTGTTAAAGTGTGTACATGGATGTTTATGAATCGGCAAGAAGCGCGATTCGTTTATAGTTTTGAAACTCATGTTACATTGCGCGCCAGTGTTTATTGACATACACGTGGATATTTATGAATCAGCAGGAGGCGCGATTTGTTTGAAAAGCTTTGAAATCTTGAGTTGCATTGCGCGCTGGCATTTATTGACACATACATGATTGATCACGAATCGGCAAGAGGCGCGGTTCGTTTATGAAGCTTTAAAAGCTTGTGGAACATTGTGTGTTACTATTTATTGACATTTAAAAGAAGGTTTTGAAGTGGCACGATGTATAATTCTATTTAAGATAATTTCAAAACCTGTCGCTATTTATTGTGCAACCATTTCTTGACTTTGCATGGTGGCATTCGAGTCAGCAGGACATGCAATTTTTTACTAGAGTTTATTTATGTTGTGAACTGCATATTACCATTCTAGGATAATTGCTTGGTACAATTCGAGTTGACAAGTATGGGAAATATTTCTTGAACTATTGAACCCATTGAAAAATATTTCTTCTCTAGTGTTTTAAGAGTGTAATCTGTGTTGAAAACATTTCAAGGAAAATATATATAGGATCAGAAGTTCTAGATGCAATATTATATGCTCCTATTATGCATATTCTTGTTATTCTAATTCATGCTTGAATAAGAAAAGTTTTATTTCAATGAATCTTGATTCCATTACAGGTATCTGATCATCACAAAATCTGTTCATTTTTAAAACTGCAATTCAAGATTGCTCATATTTTCAGAAAGACTATGTTTATTAATATTTACTTCAGGTTATATTGTGTGTTCTAACCTTTTTTCCCATTAAAGGTCTCCTTCCCCGCAGTACCCTTCCTAATCCCCTCTTCCCCTCTTGAACTCTCACAGTCTCTGTGAATTGTCTATCAGAGTCTTGGAGTTGTTCATTAGAGGACGTGTTGGGAACGTGCGCAAACCCTGAGGATCTGGTGACTCTGACAGGCACTGAGGACTTCCACCACCACAATATAGGTAGATCCTATTAATAGCGGTTGGTTGTTCAAGCTTGAACTTTAAAAGGAAAACCCCGATATTGGTGTGCCTTCTCTGACCTTGTGCTGTTTTATACAAATGGCGAATCCTAATGTAGTGAATATAGCAATCAATATGCGACACCCGCTCACAGGACATCTGATAGCACATGGACTGACGGTCCAGGGGGGTCCGGTCACTTTTGTGGTGTACGCCCATGCAGCCTATAGAACAGAACTTTTTTATTCTTGGGTCGTATTTCCGGCAGTTGATGGGGGTACGAACACTTTTCACGAATACACTGTTGCGAATGTCCCTGGACAATACAGGGCTTATGCATATTTAGAGATACCTTTATCTTATCAAGAACACCATAATTGGCTTGATGGCGCCCTCCCACACACAGTAGCACAAGTTAGGTTAGGTCCACTAAGTAATGATGGTCCTACCTGGCCTTTATTGGCTACATATACACCTCATCCTGCGGCTGCTCAATTGACAGTGGTTGAAGTTCGTCGTTTATATACAGACTTAACGGCTACATATAGACGATTAGTTCAGTTTGTAATGCAGACACTAAATACAAACGCAGCGCGTGCTGCTCCGGCGCACCCACAAGCAGTGGTTCCGGGTATTAATCCAGCCACTGTGCACTCAGTTATGGGTAAAGTACCGGCTAAACGTGAGGAGACTCCATTTTGGCTGGCGCAGAAAATTAATACGCTGGAAGCAGTATTTCCCCCTACGGGACCTCAGGATAAACATAGAATATTGATGATGTGTTTGCCGTATGGGATGGTTCCTCCGGTGGACCTTTGTAATACCTGGGGCACGGTGTTTGCCGCGCTCTATACTACGGCACACGGTACACCGACATTAGCTAATTTACCGGAAGTGCTTAAACAAATTCAAGATGAATATGGGGCTGCCCCTGTCTTAGATTTGGGCATGCAGTTAATGGGCAATTTTGCCGCAGTTTCTTCTATTATTTTGAGTAATCTCAAGGGAGAGGCAGTAGCACTAGCAGTGCGAATGCGTCTTCGGGAAGTTCCGCAGATTAATCAAGAACGGGAACTCCCGCGAATAATAGCGGAAACATATTCCAGTATTGGTCGCGATAGCCTAGGGGCTAGACCACAAAAACCCCAGTTACAGGGTAAAAATAATAAAGATAATGCTAAACAACAGCAAGCTGAGGGTACTAAAAAGTGCTGGGAAAAGAAACAGCAAACGCCTAAGAAAGATGAGGGACAGTCTCCTCAACCGGAGACCCCGCAGAATAGGTATAATCTGAGGAATAGGGATAATTTGAAGACGCCTGAAAGATATCAATATACTGATACACGCCAATCTCGTTCCTTTCAGGACTCCTCAGAGAAGAGAAGTGAGAGAGGTGGGCGGTCAGAGCGGAGAACGGAGTACGTGAAACCAAGACAGGATTCACAACGCTCAACTGAGGTTTCTATTAAACAGGAAGAGAAACCGCTGCAACAAAAACAGCAATTTAAAAAGAAGAAAGTGACAGCAGTCTCAGTTAGACATGCCGCTTAAGAAGAGAGTTATCTTGACGAACAAGACATGGGCGTTGGCACTGTTAGACAGCGCGGCAGAGGTCACAATAGTTCGCCGGAGTCTTCTAGAGCATCTGGAGGTGAAAGCAACTGATGACTTCATACAAGTCGAAACGGCGGACATGCGAGTCTCTGATCCTGACAGAGTATATCAAGTGACTCTGCAATTAGAAGGGGACATTGATCGCATAGTACATACCATCTTTTGGGACCATGTGGTAAAATTATATGATGTTCTGCTGGCCGAACAGGATTGGCCACCTGACTTTGTTCGCGACTCTCCAGTGGGGGAAGAGGTTATTGCACCTTCCTTCTCACCACTTGTTCCGAGAGAACTAGTGGAGTCCTATAGTAAATTATGGGCTCTTACACAGGCCCCCGCTCTACATAGGAATAATGTGGGGTGGGATAAACAATCACCTTATCATGTGATTCCAATAAAGGGCGAACCTCAGCCGCAGCCGCAGTATCCTATCAAATTTGAAGCAAGGGCATCGGTTAAGAAAATTCTTACACAATTGGAGTACCAGGGTGTAGTTGAGCCCTGTGTCTCGCCGATGAATAATCCCTTATTTCCGGTTGCTAAACCGGACCATTCCTATAGGATAGTGGTGGATTACAGACATTTAAATAGTCATACACGCACATATGCAATACAGAATTCACATAGCGCAGCGCTTATGAATAATATAGTCCGTAAAAAATACAAAACAACGTTAGATATCTCGAATGGGTTTTTCTGCCAAAATATAGCGCCCGAAAGTCGGGACTATACCAGTTTCAGTGCGTTTGGCTCTCAGAAAAGTTTTGTCGTTTGCCTCAGGGGTATAAGAATAGCCCAGGACTGTTTTCGGCTAGTGTAACTGAAATTCTGCACGAGTTGGACCCTGAAGCGTTGTCATACGTTGATGATATATATCTGACAGACGATGAGATACTGCAACATCTAAGGCGTGTATCGCGCATTGTTGTGGGGTTTGCTGAAATTGGCTATAAGTTTAATTTTAAGAAATCGAATATTGCCTTCCTCAGCGTCATTTTCCTGGGATATGAGTTGTCGAGTGAGGGCAAAAGCTTACCGCCAAATTTTTTGGAGAAATGTGCTTTATTGCAGCCTGCTAATACGGTTCGGAAGCTCCAGTCATTGTTGGGGTTTCTGAATTTTGGCAGAACTTACATTCCTGAATATGCTACACGTATAAAACCCTTATACGAGTTGATTCGCCTGAATTTTTCGAGTAGATTTTGGACGATTGAGCATACACATATCCTACGGGATTTGCAGACTAATCTCTTAGCGGTTAAACACTTACACACACGGGACAATAAGACACATTTAGTCATCAGGGTGATACCTGGGGCTGTTGGGTTTACATATGTCACCTTTAATGAGGGTGAGACAGTCCCGATTGCATACAAGTCCCACTTGTATTCTGCTGCAGAACAACGATTTGCACAGACTGAGAAAATACTCACTGCAGTACAGATGGCTGTGATTAAAGAAAGACCGCTTGCCCAGGGACAGCGCATTATTGTCGTTTTCCCGGTTGCGGCCTTAGAGGCTGTTACAAAAGCGAGTGTTCCTAATTCGAAAGCTTTACACCCGCGATGGATACAATGGGCTATGTCTTTGACAGCCACTGATGTAGATTACATATTTGACCCTAAACTGCAGACTCAAGAATTTCTTCAATATGAAATGGAGTACCCAGTTCCTGCTGGTACATTGCCTATTGACCAATATCAGGTGGTCATGTATACCGATGGCACTGCGCAACCAGCGGTTGGGACTAAAACAACAGTATTCTGCTGCATGTGCGGTGGTGAGCGGCACTATGGAGGGGGAAGTGTTCTGCCCCCGACATACTTATACTAAAACCTTGGGAGATTGCACGGCACAGCTGGCTGAGCTCAAAGCTCTATTGTTAGCGTTGGAGCACGCAGATCCGGCGATTTTGACCTTGCTGGTCTGTGACTCCTACTACTGTGTTCAGTCTTTCAATGAATATCTGCACTATTGGAAGTTGAATGGGTTCAGAGATTCTAAGGGCAACACCATTAAACACAAATTGTTGTGGGGTAAGGTTGCGGATCTGAAAGAGACGCTTCCTAAGGTCCATGTTGTGCATACACTTGGACACCAGCGCGTTGGAATACACGTTGCTGGGAATACTTTGGCTGATGAAGCCGCAAAGACGGCTGTGGCTGTCGCCGCTGTGGCCGCAGTGACTCGTTCGAGTTCCAAACCAGACACCGAGATTTCGGCTGCCTTAAAAGCTACAGCTGATGGCACGCCATTTCCTAGAGGATTTCCTTCTAAATATAGTTACTGCTTGAGTAGTGCATTACATGCTGTTGTTAATATTCCAGGCATTGGTGTACGTGAAATACCTAATAAAATTGAGAGAACTCGATTCATTTCTGCAGCACATGAGGGGGCGGCATCTGCACATGCTGGTGTGGCTGCCACTATTTCGCTTTTACAGGCTTGTTATTGGTGGCCTGGTCTCTATAAAGAGACGAAGCAATATGTCCTTTGTTGTGACGTTTGTCAACAAATTAAGGCTTCGTCTGCTAGACGCCCGCAGCAGACACCCCTTCTGATTTCAAATAAACCTTTACAGTGTGTGTACTTGGATCATTGCGGTCCACTGACTCCAGATAGTGCATACAAATATATTTTGGTTGCTGTAGATTCGTGCTCCAGATTTGTGTGGGTCTGGCCTCAATGCTCGGCTGATGCTCGGACTGTTATTAAAGATTTGCGCATCTTTGTCGATACATTTGCGGTTGCGGACCAGGGCCCTGCATTTGCCTCTAAGGCATTCAGGGACACCATGGCTTCGTTGGGGGTCCAACTCCAATTCTCGTCTCCATTTCATCCCGAGGGAAATTCTGTCGTGGAGCGTTTAAATCGTGATTTAAAGCAATCCTTAACGGCCAGAGTTATAGGTACGGGTCGTGGTTGGCTAGCCCACCTGTATGGAGTACAGAGAGCACTTAATAACTTGCCTAGATGGTCACTGGGGGGTCGCACTTCATATGAGTGCCTGTTTGGAACACAAATGTATGTTCCCGATCTAGATGGTCCTGGTGTGGAGGCGGCAGATACGCCCTTTGACATAAATGATCGTGTCACTGTTTTGCAGGATTTACAACAATTCCGTGAAGATAACTCTTCTGCGAGTGCTGCCTCCTCAGGAATTAAGGATGAGCCAGTAACTCCTACTGGTTGGATACCCAGGATTGGGGATCTAGTGCGTGAAAAGGTCGCAGTAAAGAAAGAATTTGGTCCTTCTTATCGAGCACCTGTCCCTGTGTTGGGGGTAAGCAGCACGAGAACTGTGATTTTACCGCCGCTGCAAGGGGCCAAAGGAAATCGCTTTGTTTCCATTGATAATGTCAAGTTACAATATGTGGCCGATTCTGCACAGCAGACCAAGAGGGACACCCAGTAGTTCCGGAATCCCTCTCACTACTGGGGAAGAAGTCCCGCTGCAGGTGATTTACACCAACGCTGTTTCCGCTCCGAGCTTGGGGAGGGTGGAAGATGATCTTGCGATTGTTCCACAGACGACGATTAATATGGAATCTTTTGATCAAGTGGCTGTTCGTTCCACTGATGTTTCTGAACATGTGGTTTATAGCGTGCCTAGGTGAGAGCCTCTATCTGCTTCTTTGTTCACAGTTGCACCTTTTGCAAGAACTGCCTCTGGCTGCTTCAACGACACTGATGATGCGGTGTCCAGCTCCTCGTCCTCGATGTCTACAGTCCGGGGTCCACATAGGCTGCTGTGTTGGCTTAAACGCACATATTTTATTTTTCCTTGGAACTATCTGTGGCTTTTTATGGCTGTAATTACTCTTTTTTTGTGGTTGGGATTTGTGGTTACTTTTTTTCTAGTAATACATGGTCATTTTCTTCCTGATCGATCTGACATTGAGCACGTGGAGACTGTGTCGAAACCACATTTTTCATCTCACATGGTTCGAAGAGACTTGTCCAATGTAAACATTTCTGCAATACCGATTCCGGATGGGATTGTGTGGGATAAAGTAATGTTTGATATATATGGTCCCACTGAATTGATTCAAATACCGTATGTCCTCAAGTTATCAATGAATGATATTGTTATACCAGGCATTGTTTCTGATGATTGGGATGTGAAGACAGTAGATTCTATGCTGACAGATTTGCAATATTATACTGTCCATGACGATGAAGATGCTTACCAATTTAGAGATAATCATGGTGACATGTTTTGCTACAACTATTATGGACACCACTTTATTCATAAAGCTAGTAGCCCTAAGTCCATATTTAATTATGTGCAATGGGAACATTGCTCGACTCCTCCACAAGGGAGTTCAAAAACGTATTATGACAAATTTGCATATTTTTCTGGGCATGATCAACGAAATGCTAAGTCTTACTATTTTAAAGTTGCTCCGTATTCTGATAAGCAAATGTTATTGACCGATACTAAATTACTGTATTCAAATTTGTTTGTATCTAAACTTTCGGTCGAGGGGTATGAATACTGGTTTAAGACTATTGACTTGAAAAGTGTTTGGGGTACGAAAAATTGGCAGATGCAAGGCAGGGACACATTATTTCGAGCATGTATTATCCCTGTGCAGATGATTTTCCTCAATGACACAGTACAACAGACTAGCTGTTTGGGCTTGGCAACAATTAGAGAGTTAACTTTGCCTGGTATACCTGTCCCTACCAAATTAAACAACTGGCAGCACATTGTGAATGCTACTTTTAGTGAATTTACACATTGGGTCCAGAATGGTACACTTAACACTTCATCGATACATCCGGGCGGGTGGTTATTATGGCCTGTAGACACTAATAAGTGTCATCAACGTTTTGTCACCTCTTCAGGGGGGTTCAGGACTAGTAGGGCAGACCCTCGTTACATTTCACCAGAACATGCTGATATTATAACTACATACAGCATGGGGAAGCTTTGTCAGCAATGGTTGAAGTCATCCATGCTGAATGCAGTTAAGTCACATCTCACGTTACTGTCTAATGATACTGATTTACAAGATTTTTTGTCAGGTCCCAAGGTACCACGGAAGAAAAGATTTTCATACGAAGTTTATAATGAGATTTGGAAGCTTTCACAACAGGAGGCTGCAGCCCGGTTGAGGCAGATTGATCAGGAAAACCTGATGCAGACTTTGGCCCTGATTCTAAGCTTGGCGGGCAGCGGTAGCCGCCCGCCAAGCGGGAACCGCCAGAAGACCGTACCGCGGTCAAAAGACCGCAGCGGTCATTCTGGGTTTCCCACTGGGCTGGCGGGCGACCGCCGAAAGTCCGCCCGCCAGCCCAGCGGGAAACACCCTTCCCACGAGGACGCCGGCTCAGAATGGAGCCGGCGGAGTGGGAAGGTGCGACGGGTGCAGTTGCACCCGTCGCGAATTTCAGTGTCTGCAAAGCAGACACTGAAATTCTTTGTGGGGCCCTCTTACGGGGGGCCCTGCAGTGCCCATGCCATTGGCATGGGCACTGCAGGGGCCCCCAGGGGCCCCACGGCACCCCATACCGCCATCCTGTTCCTGGCGGGCAAACCGCCAGGAACAGGATGGCGGTATGGGGTGTCAGAATCCCCATGGCGGCGCAGCAAGCTGCGCCGCCATGGCGGATTCCCATGGGCAGCGGAAAGTCGGCGGTACACCGCCGGCTTTCCGCTTCTGGCAGAATGCCCGGCGGAGCACCACCAGCCTGTTAGCGGTGCTACCGTCAACCTCCGCCCTGGCGGTATTTACCGCCAGGGTCAGAATGACCCCCTTTGTCTGTTGTTGATAATGGAATGCATACCCTTTCTGACCGTGTTTACACGATTGACAGCATTGTTTCCTCTGCTATTGACATTATTAAATCGGACATGTCTTCTTTATATCATGGGCAGAGTCAGACGCGGTCCATCTTGCAGCTGGGTTGGACTCTTCAGACCTTGAAGGCAGGTCGCGTTCCATGGCAGCACATTCGTGCCAGAGAGATCTTTGTCTCCTTTAATTTGACTCGTCAACAACAGCTGATGTCTAAAAAGGAAGCGACGTATGTCAAGATGAATATTGAAAAATTGGAGAAACTGCCTTTCACGTTTGCTGAGATTCCGTCAGCTGAGTGGTTGATTCATGGGGTTATTCAAATCAAATCATTAACATTTATAAAGCGCGCTACTCACCCGTGCGGGTCTCAAGGCGCTAGTGCGGGTCTCAAGGCGCTAGGCGCTAGTGCGGGTCTCAAGGCGCTTATTAATCTGCCTATCTCCACTCTGCAATTTACTTCTTGTTTGAAGCACATTCCGGTGGGTGGATATGAACTATTGGGAGACAGTTACAAACACAAGGTGTGGGAGCTTCCCTTTCAATACACATGTGTTAATGGTTTGAGGGAGGTTTTTCTTAGCGGTAGTGAATGCGAAACTTCTGTCAGCCATTCTATGGTTTGTAAACAGCTGTCCTTGCACGGAGCGTGTAACGCTTCGATTGCTAACTTAGCTTGTTATTTGAAGGGAGTTCCAGTCCCGGTTATTAAAAACACTTTCCAGGTGCTTTCTAACGGCAGTTACATCGTTCTTAACAGCGAACGCTTGCTGTGGCATGCGTGCCGGAATAGTTTACGTTGTTGTTGTCAACAAGGCCGTTACGTGCTGCGGGAATGTGTTGTTTCCCCCCACTCAAATTAGGGAGGAAGCGGACATCTGGCCTCATATTGCTACTTCCAAGGTTAATTTCGACAAGTTGAGTCGACTAAAGGCTTTATTGTTTCAGAAGCATGTGGCCCTTACATCTGCAAGCGAGACCTACGCACTTCAGGTGGCAAGGTCATCGGCGGAAATACAGTCACTTTTGAATACTAACTTTCCAAGTCATTTCAGTGAACTTGTGGGACGTATATTTAATGCATCCAGCACTGCTGGTATTGCACAGTTTTTCAAAGCCGTTGGTGTTGGTTTTGCTCACACCTTCTCTTCCATATTCGGTTTGATACCTTCGGCTATACACTCTATTTTCGGAAGCATTTTTGGGGGTTTCCCGATTACTTTGGCTTTATTGGCTGGAGTCTTGCTGTTGTTGCTATTCTTTCGCAATGGCTGTCCCGCCACGACGAGATCCTATATTGCTGCTCCCGTCAGCGCAGCTGTGTCTTGAACGCATGTCGCAGCATTTTGGAGCAACACTCCTTGAGCCATTTGGAGTGTGACTGGTGTCAGTCATTCCGACCGGTTTTGGATTGTGTGCAACCCGTGTTTCTCGTTTGGTGCTCGTTTGAACATGCACTGGTTCTCTGTCTCTCACTGCAGCGCCCTCCAGTGGTCGATCCTGATCTGTTGATGTTCCCGCTTAGGGCTCATTCCCAGTCTTGTGCACTACGGTTGCGTTTGCTTCGTGAGGCAGTTTATGAGATTCCCTTCCTGGAGGAAGATGGTTTTGTCTCATTCATAGGCCCTGCACGGGGTGCCGCCCTGAATGATTTTGGGGCTTTGGAACACACCTGCTCCATGGTACTTTGTGGCGTGGATCTTCCGATATTGACATATATCGAAGTGGAGGAGCTCCTACTTTCTATTGCTTCTGTTTAACAATTGGATTTTTTCCTCTCCTGCAAATTTGACTTTATATTGAATTTGGCTTTATCGTCACATGTTTCCTAAATTTATGACTTTGTTGTCTTCTGACCTTGTCGAAATATGTATATAATTTTAGGTATTGTTTATATCTGGGACACATTTTATATTATTGGAACCACTTGCCACCGACAAGGGGAGGGTGTAGTGTGGTTAGTTTTACGTATCCTTTGCGCGTTAGCTTCAGGCTTTAGGCCTTTGTGCACTTTGCCCTGGATGTATTTTATTCATTTGCTTGCAGCTTAGAGCCTCTGTGCACTTTGCTCTGAATGCTGTTTATTAGGCTTCGTACTGTTATTTTTCAAATAGCCAGTTCTACGGTTTTGTTATTTATTCATATCACACTGTTTAGCCTACTTCAGCACTGGAGTTCTCACTCTGTACTTCAGTCAAGGATACAGTCTGGTACATTGCCGATAGACGTAGTAGGAGTTTAGACTTGGCATTCCTGCGTAGGGACATTTTGTGATCACGCTGACATATTAGTTATAAAATCACTTCCTTGTCCCAATACACGCAAGAGGGAGATTCTGACCAGGGAACCACACCTAGACGCTGACTGCCTCGTTGCAGATGCTGAACCAGATCACAGTCCTTTGCTCAGGTATGAGGGCTGATGTCTCCCCAGTGATTCAGAAAGGCAAGCTAGAAGCTTAACATGCTGTGCTCAAAATAGATCAAGCAGAGGGAGAGTAGAAACTAATAGACACGATGATATCTTTGTTCTTATGTTTTACTCTCCTGGTGACTATTTCAATCCTACTGTGTTGTATGGTTCTGGTTATTGCGGCACACGCCTTATTATCTAAAATACAGTTGTTTTATTAAAACATTATATAAAACTTATACTGTCTTTGTCATTTGTATATGAGATCATATTGTAAATGAGAGAGTTGGTTTGGATCTGAGTGACCACGACTTCCCTGAGAAGTTCCAAAGATGTCATGCGCTCGGCTGCCTAATCATTTCTTCCCTTTTGGAGAAATGAGGCACTGCTAGTTAGCCGGAGCAAAACTGGATTTAGGGTGACAGAGGTCCTTCCAAGTGGGTCCCACTCAGTCCCCCACATCGTGAACGATCCTGCTACCTAGAAATCCAGAAGTCCCATTTAGGATAATGAGAGCCCACGCGACAATATCATAACTGTTTAAAAGCTGAAAGGAAATGTGTAGCTTCTAGACAGAACAGTAAAATGCAAAATAGAAGGGTGGTTAGACAAGGACATTGAGTCAAAACATAGTGACTAGAAAAGGAGAAGAGGAAAGGGTAAGGCAGAATGAATAAATGTTTTTGAAAAAAGATATGGATGATTATTTATAATATGTAACTTAAAAGTATGTAATGTATACCTACTCATTCAGTCAGACAAACAATTATAGACCTCTTAAACTCCCAGAAAAAAAAATATGTACCCACCACTGATATAGCTAAACCTTGAGTGATATAGTTAGAAATATATCAATAAAAGCATTCTCACAGATGTTAACTCACCTATACATCCACTTAGGTAGCCATTCACAGACCTATAGAGGCACTGTCACACCCACTGACACACATATACAGTTATTTATATATGTAGCACTCACATAGTTAGATAACACACATTTGCACATGTGTACAATCAGTTATAAATGCAGCCACCTATACATATAGCCAGTCATGTACCTGTTTACAAAACCAAACAGCAAGTTACACACCTAGTCAGACAGCAACAGAGGCCATTTTACATCCACTTATACACCCACATAGCAGTTATGTATGCACCACTAACAAAGACAGTTGAACACACTTAAAGACCCAAACACTCACTAGCACAGCCAGTTAGCAATCCATAAAGTCACTTATATGCCTACTTACACACCGTTAAATTCACAGAACCACTCAGATACCTATACAGTTATTCAGGTATCCAGTCACAAACCCACACAGACAAGTGATGTGCTGACGGGTTAATGCACTCCACCACTTGCAGACCCAGTAACACATTCAGACAAATACTTACATACCCATTATATACCCATAACTAGATACTCACATAGCCTGTGATACACTGATAAAATCACTGATGTAGGTATTAACCTGCTTACAGTAGGTGATTGAATATTCTGTAATGTAAAGTTAAATGTATTCTGTATTCAGCTTTCAGATATCTACTTGTCTTGAAAGAGGAGGATTTATGATGCCAAGAAGGAGAGGAGAAAAAAATAGAAAAAAAACAGTTCTATCTGCATAAAAGTGAAATTAAAAAAGGACAAGATGGAGGAAATATCCAGGGGAAAAAAGAGCTACTGGTAAGAGAACTGAGAGGTTTCTTAAAACACTATGTAGAAAAATGCAAAATATGATAAAAATTGCAAATAAATAGAAAGGTTTAAACTCAACTCATGAAGGAGTAAGTCATATTGAAAGTGAGAAATCTTACAAGAAAACACCTAGGGCCTCATTATGAGTGTGGTGGTCTTCAGACCACCACAGTGGCAGTGGGACCGCTGCACTCCTGGCAGTCCCACATCACATTACGATGCTGGCAGGCAGGACCGCCTTAAGACTGTTGTCACCGCCACAAACGTGGCTCCTGATGGTTAGACGGTGGTCTGAGCTGTTGTCAGCTATGACCGTGCTGAGCTCAGCATCGCTATGCTGATTACAACTCAGCTTTCCACTAGCCTTTCCATGGTGGTCACCCTACCATAGAAAGGATGGCGGAAAGCCACTGCCAGTGCCACAGGGGGGCCACTACTCAGCACCCTTGGAATGTGCACTATCTGCTTTGCAGACAGTGCACATTCCGAGCGTGCTGGTGTGTTACGGTATCCCTGGCTCCCTGGCTCCCTTAAGGGAGCTGAGGCCAATACTGTAGCACTGTTTCTGCCAGTCAGCCGGTGGGGATGTTGTAATACAATGTCCCCACTGGTCAGCCTGGGAGGAACATCATAATATGACTGTGGGGGACGCTGCCAGCATGGTGGTGGCATCCTCCCTGCGGAATTGGTGGTCCCATGGTGGGACCGCCAATGTCCCAATGAAGCTGCTAGTTTGAAAAAGAGACAAACAATTTAAAGAAATACGAATGAGAATATTTAGAAGTAGGGTAATAGAGAATGTGGTCCAAAACATGAAGCAGCGTAAAAGGAGAAGTGCAGCATTGGAGCAAAGACAACATATTGAGAGTGTGGTTGATACACCATTTGCCCTGGAGTGCAAACTATTTGTCTATATACTAAACTGAAAGAGAACACTGGATAAAACAGGGTTGTCTATGATGGAAAGGATCCAGAACAAAAGGCTTAATATTAAATCTAATGTTTGCAAACTTTTTCAAAGGAGAATAGAAGAATACATCTAGTAGTGAGGCTTTCTTTAATGAAGTAAGTTACTTTCAATAGAATGCATTAGTGCATGCAGCCGAAACAATTGGACGATGCAATAAGGTAAAAGATGGTACTCCCTTTGCAAAAGAGGAGATGGTACCTAGAAAAGTAGAGGAAGAGATAGTTAAAGAAATACAAGAAAGGTATAGATGTGTCCTGGGTATAAATGGGACTGCAGTAGTATTTGTAGTGTTCGCCAGGAATCACTGGATATATTAAGAAATATTCTACCTCAATTTCCAGATAGAAGTGTGAAGCGAAAAATTGTAATGTTCCAAGCATTGGTCCAATGCAAAGTTAGATAATATATTTATTTGCAAGGACACTCACTGGTATGTCTATCCAAGAAACTGTGCACAAGCACTTTTCTTCATTTTAATCATTTTAGAATATTGGCCGTTCGTCATTCAGAAAAGCAAAGTTTACTTAGAAGACTTTACTTTGTAAAAAGTCCTGCATTGTGTTTAGGTGAAATGAGCAAAGCACGCTTGTATGGTACAGTATCAGAGGTTGAAAATCGCTGTGAAGATTTTAATTTACATTTCTTAGCCTAGAAGGGGAGTCTGGGCAAAATGAGGAGTTGGTATGTTCAGGTGTAGAGGAAGAAAACACAGATATTAGTACTAAGGATTTTGCATGAGAAGTAGCAAAGTTTAATGACGTTTCTACAGAGAAACCAAACTGTTTGTATTTTTTTATGAGCATTCTCACTACAAAGGCCAAATACAAAGTGTTGATGTGTTCTTGACAATTGAGCAAGAAAAGAGGGAAAAGTGGCTAGAATTTGCAGTGTATTTATTTGTGGAGGAACATTTTGATTTGTTGACATGCCAGGTCATATGTAAGTATTGCTATGACACATTAGAAGACAACAACATGCCTACCAGAGCAATAAACAATAAGGTAGAGGTGGTTGAAATTCCAGAGGGACTTTGACCTATTAATGTTTATGAAAAATAATTATACAATCTATACATCCTTTTAAACAAAAGTTTGTATGGAACCAAAAACTGGGAAACTACCATCCACTGAGCTTCAGAAAGGCATTAAAAGTAGAGCTGTGCATTTGTCTTTAGATTTTAAATACAATATTGAAACTTTGGGTATAGAGACAGATCTAAATGAACTGCTTGTTATTCTGGTGAATGGTGTGCTCACAGAAAAACAACAAAATCTGCCAGCGACTAGTGGATGTGAATAAGGTGAAGAAAGCTACTTTATATCTTAAAGAGAATAATATGTACTATAAAGATATAAATGTTGTCGCACATGGAAGTTGCATGGGGGAAATCTTTCCTTCAAGTGGACAGTTTGAAAAAGTGGATAGATGTAGCTCTGAAGAAATATTTGGACACCACAGTATCCATCCCCTGCTTTCAAAAGAGATTATGAGGATGCCATTGAACTGAATCAGATGAAACAAGCTAAAGGAGCTCCAATGAGTTTGTTAGAGAAAAGTTTAGAAGCTCAATGTTATCCTCAACAATTTCCAACTGGAGTAGGCGGATGGTATGATGACCGCCCTGTGCGAATAGCTGCAGCTGTGTATCGGTCAACAAGATTATTTTCAGAGGACCCCAGATTTTGACAAAATATTCAATATATATTCCATCTGGTTGTTTTTAAAGTGATTTGTCCGGACTGTTGTACACTGTTAACCATATCTTAAGACAGGAGTTAATGTGCAAAGTATGACTGCAAAATACTTTGTGAAAAAGATTCATGCGAAAGATGAGAAGCTTGAATACAATTTGATACATTCGATGGCATGTCAACGTGGAGCCAGTCATTGTCATGGTGAGCTCAGGTGTTTGTTGTGAAATTTAGGTGCACCAACTTGATTTGTAACACTGAGTTTTGCACAGTATTCTTGGGATGATTGACATTAGTTTTTGAGAGAAGCAAACTCTAACATTAAAGGCATTGAATTCAAGACAACACGAGAACTGTGGTCTTTGAATCCTGCAAATGTTTGCATGTACCTTAACAACAGATTTCAAGCTCTGTTGTCCTTCATCTACAACAAACAAAATCCACCCTTTGGAGAAGTTACTGATTTCTTTTGGTGAAAAGAGTACCAAGCAAGAGATGCACCTCACATTCATATGCTGTTGTAGATAAAAGATGCACCTAAATTTGGAACAGACACAGATCAGTCTGTACTAGGCCTGGGCAGAGTGCGTGGAGTCATGCTACGTGGAACTCCGCGAAGTGGCAAAAATCTCTGCCATCCTATGCAGGTTTCCGCAAGTGGGCGGGGTTCTCCTTTGTGCTCATTCACATTGCATTTGATGTCAAACACACCGCGAAGGATGTACTCACATTCAAAATCGAGCACAAACAGCAGCCTGCGGTTTGCATGGGCACGGCCATCTTCTTATTCCCTCTGTTTATGGTGCTGGGCCTTCAAATTTGTATCTGACCTCAATATATGTAATCCTCCACCCTTACACCTAATCTTCACTTATATTTTATTTATTCTATTAGTGTGCCTGATTATTTTTACATTGTTTTATTTTTTGTGTGTTTTTTGTGACTTTTTGTTTATTTTTCCCTTATTTCTTCCTTCTTTCCTTTTCCTTCTGTTTCTTTTCTTATCTTCTTCACCCAACCTCACCCAGCACCATGGCAGAGTAGGGCAACAGCTGCTGACTGGCTTGTGGAAGGAGCCGCCTTCAAGGGGTCCAGTGCACCACCCAGCAGCTGGCGCATTGCTGGGCAGATATAGTCGCGCAGTACCTGCTTCACTTGCTAGGCATTGAGATCCCGGGGCTTGGTGAGCATTATTTTTTTATTGTGTTTGTGTTCTAAAATGCTAACTTTTTTTCCAAATATCATGCGGCTTCCACTCAGAGGTAAGTTAAGTTTAGTTTAAGTTAAGAATATTATTTATTATGTGATCCAGTTAGAGCTAGGCAGGTGCTCGGCAATGCATCATCGTACTCATAGGTAGGCACTTGCTTTGGCTGATTATTTAAGAAGCCATTGCAACGCAGACTCCTCTGTCCTCCTGTCTCTATACTGAATTAATGATATCAGTGAGTTAGCGTTCTGTGTGACTTTATGTAGCTCTTACAGTCACAAGCAGTTTTACGGTGATGCGAGTATGCATGCATTGCAAAAAAAAAGAGGCTTAGTTGGTCCATCAAGTTGCTGTTAAGCAAATTTGGAATAGGGATTTTAGGAGTATAACCAACTGAATGATAGTTGATCATACTAGCATAGTACCATAGGCGGTCTGATTCAAGTACAATTTTATTGCATTTGCCTGTTATATAATAATTTTGTGGAGAATAACGGTACCACTAATGAATTTTTTCATTCTTCTTTATTTCTTACATCAGCACCCAAGGGCAAGCAGAAGGGCAATGCATCTGCGGGTCTCGCAGGAGCTGGGGAGGCGCCAACCACCAAAGCTGATGCTGATTGCTCTGCTCATCCCAATAAGTCCTATTATTTAATATTATTATTATTATTTCCCTAACTTTTACCTCTCCCCACATTTATACTACTTTTAATTTAGCTTGGTTCACTTTTTTTATACTGTCTCCTTTTTTCTAACTCTCCTACACAAGTTTTGTTTAATTCCTGTTACCCCTGCATTATGTTTTTTCTGTCTTTTATTGACCAATTTGTATTCACCTACTTAATTGATCTTCAATGATTCCAAGTCATCGTCAATCATAGGCTAGAGCTCTGCCCCTCTATTACACAAAGCTTTTGGTTGACTTGACTACCTGGCTTTTTTAACATTCTAACAAAATTCCCAGTGTGATATTTTTGACAGAAAATACTGCAGTGCTAACTGAACTGTAATGATGTATTGCGGTTGCATTTTTTTATTTTAAAAAAATGAAGAATGGGATGTGTACTTGTCATCTAAAAAATGTATACTGTTTTTTCATAGACAGACCAACCAGTGGAGCCAGATCAAGTTCTATCGCTTAAGGAGTAGATGGAGCAGGGGGAGATGCAGCAGCAGGGATGGGCAATGATAAGTCACATTGCTTGTTTATTGACAATTACTCTTACTCAGTAGCTACAAGGGCGTTGTCATTGATCGGATTCATGAACTTCCCACATTACAGCTACAGCGGTGGTTGGGTTACTAATGTCCTCTTCTATCTGCAACTTAGCAAAAGCACACATAATGTATGCTAAAAATGATGGCTTGATGGAAGCGTAAAATAATGGAAGGTTAAAAGAAAGTATGAGTGAAAAGAGTGAAAGAAAAGGATGCGTGGGTGAATGAAAAAGGATGCATGGGTGAGTATTGGGTGAGTATTGGTATTGGATAAATTGATGGATGGGTCAAAGCATGATTGAAAGGAAGGGTGGACAGTGTTAGTACTGAATGGATGGATAAAGAATTGTGAATTTGGGTGAAAGACTGGATGAAAGAAAGTAAAGCTTACATCATGATGGCTATGGGTATATATGGGGGAAGAATGAAAGGACGATTGAATAATTGCTTGGACAGAATAAAGAAGGGAGTTCTTCTGTAGATAGATCAGTGATGCCCCTCTATTCTTCTGTAGCAAAAACTCTACCTATCTGCCTAATCCATCTGCCCTACTCTGCAGTAGAGTAAGTCATGTTTCTTTACTTTCATTACTGCCCAGCAAATCAATTTGTTGGAAAGAATTTGTGATGGTGGGCATGACCAGTGAGTGAAATAGGACTAGTAAGTGCCTGATTTAATTTTAAGTTTGGCATAGGGACTACTCTCTGACGAACGTGCAAATGCAATCTATATAGCTCATTCCTTTCCCTGTAGTACAGTGCTTTGTTTTCCCCCATCTACTTACAGCAGACATGATAAATATATCCATATTTTATACATGACATGTCTGACATATCTTATTTATTCATCTAGCTCTTTGGAGTCAGGGTAGAAACGAAACTAAGTGAAAGGTATGTGGGGAAAAGCAGAGCCACTGGAATTAAATAAAGATAATTGTCACCTATACCTGCCCAAACTATAGACAATAGCAACATACTTGAAGTGCTGGTTATTATGCCTTCAATTATTTGGCACAACAACGTGTACTCCATAGTGCGTAACGCCTTGTGCATCATAATGAGAGGTAATTCATTGTTATTTTCCACTAAATGTGTCTGTTTAGTTACTAGAAAAACCTTTAAATCAAAAAATTTAAATCATAGTTTTTTTTTATCTAGTCTTATTCTGCCTTAATTCTTTTCTACCAGACAGTCAGTGCTTTTAATGTGAGGCATTTGTAGGTAAACAAATAATATATTGGCCCTGTGACTCTCCTAATCACATCAAATTCCAACATCCTAGGCGACCAGCAATGTAGTGCTACTGTGCCACCCAGTATGTATCTTTTGAAGAAGCGTTTGTTCAGAGATTTGTTTATAATTTGTCTTTTTAATTTGTCTTTTTCTCGATATAGCTATTCCTACTCGACGACCCCCACAAACCAGGCAGGAGGTAGTGGCCTGTCTTCTGCAGCAGAGGTTGGGGAACATCTGGGCAGAGTATCAGTGCCTGATTATCCTGGAGGGAGACGGGGCCAAAACAGCTGCCTGGGACCTAGGACCCAGCAGAGCAGCATGCCAGCCCCCTGCATCCCGGCCAGTACCCCCACTCCAACAGCCTCCAATAGGGCATTGCTCAAACCCATCTTGCAGCGGATGGACAGATGGAAAGCCGGTTCGCCAGCACTGAGCAGAGCCTGGACCAGCTCTTGACCTATATTGACAGTTTCCTCTTTTAAGCCCTTTTTATTTTTTTTGTTTTGGTGGGAAGGACTTGCTGTGGGTGGAGAGGGTAGAAAGGGATTTGGGCTGCTCTTTGGATTTTTCATTGGACTTTTTGGGGGTGGGGTTATTTTCCCCAGAGAGAGGGGTGGGATTATTGTGGGTGGTGATGGGAGGTTTTTCTATTTGTACATAATAAAGAGGATTTTGTTTTGCTTCATTTGCCTCTCAAATCTTTATTTTGGTGTTTTAGATGTTTAGTTTACACTTCTGTCTTTTAGTATAGCCTGTTATTTTGATCTGTTAAACCAAGTGTATGTCATTTACTTAGACCCTTGCTCTATTGCCTTCGGCAAACATATATTGACCACTAGGGGATGATTGCCCTTGCCTATTTTGCTTACAACAACCCATTACGCACAGACAACATCTTCTTAAGTAGGAGTTATTTACTAACTAAACAAGTTCACTTCAATCCATGGTTCTTCTCTTACCTGAATAGATAAAGCAAGGTAGTCTTCTTACTGCAGGGTTTTTCCTAAGGTAGCATCTTAAGGGGGGGTGGGGTAGAAGTAGCAAGCTAGCACGCTAACAGGGAAGACAGAAGATGCCACTACCACCTATGCAAACTCCAACTGCAGGATTAATTAAAGGTTTATTGTTAGAAATGGGATCTCTGGTTGGCAGACAGTTAGCACTCTGTCTAAGCAGGGACCCTCACTCTAGTCAAGGTAGGGTGATACCCATCTAGGATAACCCCTGCTCACCCCATTGGTAGCTTGGCACAAGCAGTCAGGCTTATCTCAGAGGCAATTTGTGAAGTATTTGTACAAACACACACAATAACATAGTGAAAACACCACAAAAGGACTCCACACCAGTTTTGAAAAATAGCCAATATTTATCCAAATTAAACAAGACCAAAACAACAAAAATCCAACATACACAACAAAAATCTGATGTTTTTAAGTAAAATGAGTCTTAATCCATAGAAATCAATAGATGTGTTGTTTTTGCACAAAGCACATGGTATGCATCAAAAATAAAGCCACACAAGGGAGCATGCATCAGAAATGCAAGCGATGTGTAGATTCCTTATTCACAAGTGAGGCCGTGCATCAATTCTTTCTCTGCCGGGAAAGCGACACGTCGATTCCTTCCTCGCAAGTAAGACATGCATTGATTTCCGGACAAGCCGCCTCAGGTCTGCATGGTGATGTTGCAGATTTTGATGCCCAGGGACGATGCATGAAAAATCCGGATGCACTGTAGCGATGAATCTGCCCTGAGCTGGCTATGCGTTGATTTTACTGGTAAAACGTCATTTTTCAGCTGCAGTGCAGGCACTGCATCGGCTTTTCTGCCACTAGGCTCCGGTGCGTTTACTTTCACCTGGGGTTCAGCAGCTGCTCCTTTCAAAGGCCCAGGGACTGGATGTAGTACCATTCGCCAGGGCAAGAGTCCCAGTAGAAAGTCCAGGTGCTTGCAGGGAAAGTCTTTGTTGGCCCTGAGACTTCAACAACAGGAGTTAAGTTGTGGTCGGGGTATCGAGTAAACAGTAAAATGTTATCAACATACATGGAAATAAGTATTGGACCATGGCTAAACCTCAGCCCTCTGTGCATATGATGCTCTTGAAGTTGGTGAACCAGTGGGACAGGGCGATAATAAAAAGCAAGGGTGAGAGAGGGCAGCCCTGTCTAGTCCACCTAGCAATCAGGAACGAGTCTGAGGATACCGTTCACACAAATACTGGCTACCGGATTGGCATATAGGAGTTTGATAATATTCTGAAATCTGCTGGGATGACTAGTTTAGTCTAGGTCACCTGTACGAAAATCCATTCCAAGAAATCAAACGCCTTTTCCGGCATCAAGTAGCCCAACCACCACCGGGATAGAAGTACAGGAGTGCAGACTTGTGCCAGGTTTAAGCAGCAGAATGGTCACTGCGACTCTAAAGGTAGGGGGAAGTACGCCAGTCTCAAGGGCCTCAGCATAGACCTACCACGTATATAGGCATTGTCAGAAATTGGGTCTTTGGTTGCCAGTCAGATTAACCCCTGTCCAAGCAAGGAACCTCACTCTAGTCAGGGTAAAGGACAATCACTCTCAGTTAACCCCCACTCACCCTCTTAGTAGCTTGGCATGACCAGACAGGCTTAACTTCAGAAGCAATGTGTAAAGTATTTGTACCAAACACATAGTAATGCAGTGAAACACTACAAAATGGACACCACACCAATATAGAAAAATAGGTAATATTTATTTAAATCAAACAAGACCAATACGACAAGAATCCAACATACACAAGTCAAGATATTATTATTTTTTTAACCCCTTCGCTGCCAGGCCTTTTCCCCCTCCTGTGCCAGGCCTTTTTTTGCCTATTTGGGGCAGTTCACGCTTAGGCCCTCATAACTTTTTGTCCACATAAGCTAACCAAGCCAAATTTGCATCCTTTTTTCCAACATCCTACGAATTCTAGAGGTACCCAGACTTTGTGGGTTTCCCTGAAGGAGGCCAAGAAATTAGCCAAAATACAGTGAACATTTCGTTTTTTTTTAAATAATGGGAAAAAGTGGCTGCAGAAGAAGGCTTCTGGTTTTTCCCCTAAAAATGGCATCAACTAAGGGTTTGCGGTGCTAAACTCACCAGCTTCCCAGCTTCAGGAACAGGCAGACTTGAATCAGAAAACTCAATTTTTCAACACAAATTTGGCATTTTACTGGGACATACCCAATGTTTACAATTTTTTGTGCTTTCAGCCTCCTTCCAGTCAGTGACAGAAATGGGCATGAAACCAATGCTGGATCAAACATTTCTGAAAAGTAGACAACATTCTGAATTCAGCAAGGGGTCATTTGTGTAGATCCTACAAGGGTTTCCTACAGAAAATAACAACTGAAAAAGAAAAATATTGAAATTGAGGTGAAAAAAACATAATTTTTTCTCTACGTTTTACTCTGTAACTTTTTCCTGCAATTTCAGATTTTCGAAAGCAATATACCGTTACGTCTGCTGGACTCCTCTGGATTTGGGGATATATAGGGCTTGTAGGTTCATCAAGAACCCTAGGTACCCAGAGCCAATAAATGAGCTGCACCCTGCAGTGCGTTTTCATTCTATACCGGGTATGCAGCAATTCATTTGCTGAAATATAAAGAGTAAAAAATAGCTATCAAGAAAACCTTTGTATTTCCAAAAAGGGCACAAGATAAGGTGTTGAGGAGCAGTGGTTATTTGCACATCTCTGAATTCCGGGGTGACCATACTAGCATGTGCATTACAGGGCATTTCTCAAATAGATGTCTTTTTTACACACTCTCCTATATTTGGAAGGAAAAAATGTAGAGAAAGACAAGGGGCAATAACACTTGTTTTGCTAATCTATGTTCCCCCAAGTCTCCCGATAAAAATGATACCTCACTTGTGTGGGTAGGCCTAGCGCCCGCGACAGGAAACGCCCCAAAACGCAACGTGGACACATCCCATTTTTTTGAAAGAAAACAGAGGTGTTTTTTGCAAAGTGCCTACCTGTAGATTTTGGCCTCTCGCTCAGCCGGCACCAGGGAAACCTACCAAACCTGTGCATTTTTGAAAACTAGAGACCTAGGGGAATCCAAGATGGGGGGACTTGTGGGGCTCTGACCAAGTTCTGTTACCCAGAATCCTTTGCAAACCTCAAAATTTGGCTAAAATAACACATGTTCCTCACATTTCTGTGACAGAAAGTTCTGGAATCTGAGAGGAGGCACAAATGTCCTTCCACCCAGCGTTCCCCCAAGTCTCCCGATAAAAATGATACCTCACTTGTGTGGGTAGGCCTAGCGCCCGCGACAGGAAATGCCCCAAAGCGCAACGTGGACACATCCCATTTTTTGAAAGAAAACAGAGGTGTTTTTTGCAAAGTGCCTACCTGTAGATTTTGGCCTCTAGCTCAGCCCGCACCTAGGGAAACCTACCAAACCTGTGCATTTTTTAAAACTAGAGACCTAGGGGAATCCAAGATGGGGTGACTTGTGGGGCTCTGACCAGGTTCTGTTACCCAGAATCCTTTGCAAACCTCAAAATTTGGCTAAAAAAACACATTTTCCTCACATTTTGGTGACAGAAAGTTCTGGAATCAGAGAGGAGCCACAAATTTCCTTCCACCCAGCGTTCCCCCAAGTCTCCCGATAAAAATTATACCTCACTTGTGTGCGTAGGCCTAGCGCCCGCGACAGGAAATGCCCCAAAACGCAACATGCACACATCACATTTTTTGAAAGAAAACAGAGGTGTTTTTTGCAAAGTGCCTACTTGTAGATTTTGGCCTCTAGCTCAGCCGGCACCTAGGGAAATCTACCAAACCTATGTATTTTTGAAAACTAGAGACCTAGGGGAATCCAAGATGGGGTGACTTGTGGGGCTCTGACCAGGTTTTGTTACCCAGAATCCTTTGCAGACCTCAAAATTTGGCAAAAAAAACACTTTTTCCTCTCATTTTGGTGAAAGAAAGTACTGGAATCTGAGAGGAGCCACAAATGTCCCTCCACCCAGCGTTCCCCCAAGTCTCCAGATAAAAATTATACCTCACTTGTGTGGGTAGGACTAGCGCCCACGAAAGGAAATGGCCCAAAACACAACGTGGACACATCACATTTTTTCACAGAAAACAGTGCCTACCTGTGGATTTTGGCCAGTAGCTCAGCCGGTACCTGGGGAAACCTAGCAAACCAGCGCATTTTTGAAAACTAGAAACCCAGGGGAGTCCAAGATGGGGTGACTTGCGGGGCTCTGACCAGGTTCTGCTACCCAGAATCCTTTGCAAACATCAAAATGTGGCCAAAAAAACACTTTTTCCCCTCATTTCGGTGACAGAAAGTTCTGGAATCTGAAAGGGGCCACAAATTTCCTTCCACCCAGCGTTCCCCTAAGTCTCTCAATAAAAATGGTACCTCACTTCTGTGGGTAGTCCTAGCGCCCACGAAAGGAAATGGCCCAAAACACAACGTGGACACAACAAATTTTTTCACAAAAAACAGAGGTGTTTTTTGCAAAGTGCCTACCTGTGGATTTTGGTCTCTAGCTCAGCCGGCCCCGGGGGTGGGCAGAAATGGCCTAAAATAAATTTGACCCCCCACCCCTCCAAACCCCCCCCGACCCGGGAGCGACCCTTGCCTATGGGGTCGCTCCCCCTGCGTGACATTGGCGCCAAAAAAAAAATCCCCGGTGCCTAGTGGGTTCTGCCCCTTTGGGGGCAGATTGACCTAAAATCGGCCAATCTGCCCCCAAGGGGGGCAGAAATGGTCTAAATACAATTTGCCCCCCAGGTGAGCGACCCTTGCCTAATGGGTTGCTCCCCATCTCTAAAAAAACAAACAAACAAAAAAAAAACACCCCAAAAAAATGTGCCCTGGCGCCTAGAGGTTTCTGCCTCCCCTGGGGACAGATTGGCCTAATAATACGCCGATCTGCCCCCGGGGGGGCAGAAATGGCCTAAAATAAATTTGCCCCCTACCCTCCCACCCCACCCGGGGAGCGACCCTTGCCTACGGGGTCACTCCCCCTGCGTGACATTGGCACCAAAAAACAAATCCCCAGTGCCTAGTAGTGTCTGCCCCCTTGGGGGCAGATTGACCTAAAATCAGCCAATCTGCCCCCAAGGGGGGCATAAATGGTCTAAATACAATTTGCCCCCCAGGGGAGCGACCCTTGCCTAATGGGTCGCTCCTCATCTCTAAAAAAACAAACAAACAAAAAAAAAACCACAAAAAAAAATTTGCCCTGGCGCATAGAGGTTTCTGACCCCCCTGGGGGCAGATCGGCCTAAAATGAATTTGCCCCCCTACCCCCCCACCCCCGGGAGCGACCCTTGCCTATGGGGTCTCTCCCCCTGCGTGACATTGGCGCCAAAAAAAAAATCCCCGGTGCCTAGTGGTTTCTGCTCCCAAGGGGGGCAGAAATGGTCTAAATACAATGTGCCCCCCAGGTGAGCGACCCTTGCCTAATGGGTCGCTCCCCATCTCTAAAAAAACAAACAAAAAAAAAAAAACACCCAAAAAAAATTTGCCCTGGCGCCTAGAGGTTTCTGCCCCCCATGGGGACAGATCGGCCTATAATAGGCCGATCTGCCCCCAGGGGGGCAGAAATGGCCTAAAATAAATTTGCCCCCCTACCCGCCCACCCCACCTGGGGAGCGACCCTTGCCTATGGGGTCGCTCCCCCTGCGTGACATTGGCGCCAAAAAACAAATCCCCGGTGCCTAGTGGTGTCTGCGCCCTTGGGGGCAGATTGACCTAAAATAACAATAGGCCGATCAGTCCCGAAGGGGGGCAGAAATGGACTAAAATAAATTTGCCCCCCCAACCCCCCCCGGGAGCGACCCTTGCCTAAGGGGTCGCTCCCCTTGCATGAAATTCACGAAAACAAAAAAAACTCCCTGGTGTCTAGTGGTTTCTGCCCCCCTTGGGGGCAGATTGGCCTCATCAAAATAGGCCAAAGGGGGGCAGAAATGGCCTAAATATAATTTGCCCCCTAGGGGAGCGACCCTTGCCTAAGGGGTCGCTCCCCACCTAAAAAAAACAAAAAACAAAACAAAAAAAAAAAAAAAAAAAAGATCCCTGGTGCACTAGAGGTTTCTGCCTCCCCTGGGGGCAGAAAAGGCCTTCCCAAAAAAATGCCCCCCCTGGGAGCGACCCTTGCTCAAGGGGTCGCTCCCTTATGTCACTTTCCAACAAAAAAAAAATCCCTGGTGTCTAGTGGGGTTTCAAATCCCGGATTGCAAGCAATCCGGCTTTTGAAACCCTGGGAGAGACTTCAAAGGGAAGGAAATACATTTCCTTCCCTTTGAAGCCTCTCCGGGCCTCCCCCACGTGATTGAAAGAGAAATGCTGAGCATTTCTCTTTCAATCGCGCTGGAAGCAGAGCTTTCAGCGTGATGGGGGAGACCCTGTGACTAATCAGCGCGCGCTCGCGCTCGCGCGCTGACGTCACAGGGGGGGTGGGGGGGGGGGGTCGGGGGTGGAAGGGGAAGGGCTTCCCCTTCCATCCCGGCCTTTTTGTGCACAGGGGGGGCGCGCTAGCGCTCCCCCCAGTTCCTGTGCCTTGGACGAGGTCACCTCGTCCAAGGCACACAGGAACTGTAGCCTTGGACGAGGTCACCTCGTCCAAGGCACAGAACGGGTTAAATATGGTCCTCATTATGACATTGACAGTAAGTCCTGCTTACAGCCATGCTGGCTGCCGCCAACTTACCGCCGCTGCGGCAGTTTACCGCTACCCATATTATGACACACACATAGCAATCCGTCACTATACAGACACACACACAAGTCCACCAGCCCAAAGATCAGTGATAAACTGGCGGTATCAAAACCCACACCGTTACGCCAACAGAACTACGCCCACAGCATTATGACCCACAAATCACCGTGGCAGACATTCAACCACGGTAAACCATTGGCGGTACACAGCGCTGCGCTCAAAATACACACACACATAAAAAACAACACATTGGACAATTCAAACTACACACACCTGACACCCATACACACACCACACTCACACACCCACACCACTATAAAACACACACACAATACTCACAACCTTTTACGACTCAAACAAATTGCCACTAGAGAGAGATACAGCAAGAGCACCCGCACAATCAAAGCCACAGAACACCATCACCCATACACTATCCACGCACCTCATAGCACACACCCCAACACATCACCCCACACACCCTCACCCACACCACTCACACTACACCCATGGCACCACGAAGACACCCCAGGTTCTCAGAGGAGGAGCTAAGGGTCATGGTGGAGGAAATCATCCGGGTAGAGCCACAGCTATTCGGATCATAGGTGCAGCAGACATCCATTGCTAGGAAGATAGAGCCATGGCGGAGAATTGTGGACAGGGTAAACGCTGTGGGACAGCACCCCAGAACAAGGGATGACATCAGGAAGAGGTGGAACGACCTACGGGGGAGGTGCGTTCCGTGATTGCAGGACGCCAGATAGCTGTACAGAGGACTGGCGGTGGACCCCCACCTCCTCCCCCACAACTAACAATATAGGAGGAGCAAGTCTTGGCAATACTGCATCCTGAGGGCCTGACAGGAGTAGCAGGAGGACTGGACTCTGGTAAGTCAAATCTCTATTACTGTCACCCTCCTACCTCTATGACATCACATACCCCCACCCTCTCCCTCACTCTCATCACTCCACCACCTCACATACACCCCACCATCACAACCCACCCCTCCCAGTACCAAGCCCTGCATGCAACACCAATGCATGGACACCCATCACAGACCTGCATGGACACCCATCACCAAAGCATGCACACTTGAGACAACCACCTATCCAACCAAATCACCACTCACACAAGCCTAAGCTGCCAGGACAATCACAACCATACAGGGCAACACACCCATGCACAAGATAGCACATGCAGAAACAATTACACTGTATTTAAATCCCCACAGGTCCCCCACACAACGTCACTGGAGAGGAGGTGCCAGCAACATCCAATCCCCCCCACAGAAGAGGCCCACAGCGATGACAGCAGCTCTGCACGCCTGGATCAGGATGACCAACCTGGCCCATCAGGGACCTCTGGACAGTCGGTTACCCAGGCACAGTCCCATACCACCACAGAGCCTCCCCCCTCAGGAAACACCACCACAGTACCCACCCAGCGGACCCATACCTCTGTCCCTAGGACACGTCAATCATCAGTGTGTCCACCACTACAGGGACCCCAGGCCACACCACAAACACAGGACGATCAGGGACCTGGGGTCAGTGGCAGTGGGCACACAGTTCAGGGGACAGAGGCCCTGTCAACAGGGAAGCTGGAAGGACTGTTGTGTGACCGGGGGAGGACAGACCAAGGGAACCGACTCTCCACGAGGCACTCACCAACATCCTGGGAGCATACCGCTATTTCCAGGTGATGATGGGCCAGATACTGGCCAAGTTGCAGGAGACCCAGTGGCTGCAGGAGGGACAGTACCTGGGGATCAGGGAGGACCTGAGGGACATCCACACCACCCTGGTCACCATTGCAGGGGTGCTGGCAGACATGGCCAACACCATGAAGGAGGCAGTGGCACACCAACGGGCCCCTGACCGATGAACAGCCCTCCATCAGGAGGCCCCTCCACAGGAACAACAGGACAACAGCACCCCACCCCCTGCAGAAGGAGAACCACTCGCAAACGGTCCCTGCGATCCAGGCAGAAGCCAGAGAACATTGCCAAGACCCCTTCCAGGAAATAAGACTCTCCTGATTGTCACCCTTGTGTCCCACTCTGTCACCCTGTCCACCTTCAACTGCCATTCCTCCACTTCCTATGCCCCCTTGGACAAGGCACCTATGATACAAATAGACTGGAACTCTTACCTGGACTCTCCTCCACCACCCCCAGCCTATAGCAATACCCCATCCACTTATTAGCACATAAATAAACATCCTTGTAAAAAATACAAGTATTGACTCTGTCAAGTGATTGAACTATGTATTTGTTTAACAATCTGTAGAAATTGCAATTCAACTGTACAGTAATGTATACGTAGGTATGACCTGTATTTTGCTGCAGTCAGTACACCAGGAGCCAGAGTGGGGCACAGATATCTGTAAATAGACATGTCCGTAAGTGGCCATAGTAGTGGGAATATCAGCCTGCCAGTGAAAATTTACAATACAAAACTGCAATGAAAGGTGAAGTTACAGTGTCTTACCTGTGCGTCACTGGAAGTACTGTCATATGATTGATGTTCTTTTCTCCACAACCTCATCCTCTGTCTCATCTTCGTCACTGTCCACAGCTGCCACACGCCCATCTCCAGCCTCATCCTCCTGCATAAAAGGCACCTGGCGACGTAAGGCAAGGTTTTGCAAAATACAGCATGCCAAGATGATCTGGCACACCTTCTTGGGTGAGTAGTACAGAGAACCACCTGTTAGATGGAAGCACCGAAACCTGGCCTTCAGAGACCGAAGGTTCCCCCTTTAATTCTTCATGTTAGCCCATGTGCCTCATTGTATCGTTCCTTTGCCCTTGTCATGGGATTCTTCACTGGGGTCAGTAGCCATGAGAGGTTTGGGTAACCAGAGACACCTGCAAATGCCGAGGGATACCTGTTAGGCAGACACTAACCCTTAGGGCCAACCCCATACTCATACACCAACACATACTGGGTAGGGGTCAGGTGCTCACCTATTAGCCACACCCTGTGCCTCTGGAGTTGAGCCATCACATATGGGATGCTGTTATTCCTCAGGATAAATGCATCATGCACAGACCCAGGATACTTTGCATTGACATGGGAGATGTACTGGTCCACCAGGCACACTATCTGCACATTCATCGAGTGAAAGCTCTTTCGATTTCTGAACACCTGTTCATTTCTCTAGGGGGGGAACAAATGCAATATGTGTACCATCAATTGCCCCAATGATGTTGGGGATATGTCCCATTGCATAGAAGTAAGCTTTCACTGTGGCCAAATCTTCCACCTGGGGAAAAACAATGTAGCTGCGCATGTGTTTCATCAGGGCAGACAACACTCTGATCAGCACTATTGAGAACATTGGCTGAGACATTCCTGCTGCCAAGCCCACTGTCACTTGGAAGGAGCCAGTTGCCAAGAAATGGAGCACAGATAGGACTTGCACAAGAGGGGGGATCCCACTGGGGTGATAGGTAGCAGAGATCAGGTCTGGCTCCAATTGAGCACACAGTTCTTGGATTGTGGCCCTGTCAAGTCTGTAGGTGAGGATAATGTGCATGTCCTCCATTGTTGCCAAGTCCATTAAGGGTCTGTACACGTGGGTATGTCTCCATCTCCTATTCATCCTCAGCGGTTGTAGGCAAAATGATGACCATCTGGCCAGTATTCAACATTTCCAAAATGTACGGTGCATTGCATGTTGTGACAGAAACAGTATGTTGTTGTATAGGCCCAAATGGTGGCTATGTGTGCCATGACGCAGTTAGGTGCCATGGCCTGCCCTCCCCTGAAATGGCGTCCACCTGTCCTGTGTGGATGGACAGGTGGAAATCAGGTAATGCCGCTGACGTTGTGCAACTCCTCACTGGTTGTCATTGGGCCCTATGGGTTACAGGAGCCAATGGTGATGTACGCCGGCGGTGACGGCACGCACCGCCGCGGACGTGACCGCCATTTTCTATCTGTTCTCTCACTTGCTACCTGACCTTCAACAGGAGAGGACCTACACTACATGTGCTGCTGTGACCTGTGTCTGGAATTGACCATGGCTTGTGTCACTGGGGAAAGGGCCCGTGCCTTCACCGCTGCAGAGTTGGAGAGACTGGTGGATGGAGTACCAAATGCTGGATGGGCCTCCAGACCAACAGGTGAGTACACTGCGAGCACGATGCATGGGTCATGAATACATGGAGTGCGGTATGTGAGGGCCTCGTGTAAGGGGGTGGTTGAAGGGTCCTGGGCAGCGTGCTGCACGTATGGTGGACAATGTATGTGCGTAAGGCGATGGGAGGGATATGGTGGGCCATTAGTGTAACAGGCCGGACGGTATGACTGATGTCCTTTTTCTATGTGTATTTCCTCTGCAGGTCAGCGCCCATCAGAAAAAGGGTATATGGTGTGCCATCACCAAGGATGTGCTGACCCTGGGTGTCTACGGCAGGTGGAACACCCACTGTCACAAACGGTGGAAGGACCTGAGACGCTGGGCACGGAAGACGGCGCAGGCCCAGCTTGGATGGCCTCCCAACGAGGAAGGGTTGCCCGTCGAACCGTGAACCCCTGATGTTCCGCATACTAGTGGTGGCCTATCCAGAGCTGGATGGGCGCTTGAGGCCATCACAGCAGCCACAAGGGTGTGAGTACAGTTTCCCAATATACTACTTGCACGTGGTGGGGTGGTCTCTGGGTGGGGGATGTGGGCATTTTGGTGCCCCTAGGCCAGGCCAGACATTGCAGGGTAGGTTCCCTGTTGGGCAGGGGCTGATGAACTCCACCTCCAACCATTCTAGTGGGCATCCACTACAGGGCAGGGCTCTGTGGGTCTCAGGTATGCTGCAATTGGCGTTAGGTATTATTGGAAATGGCATGGTGACTAGCATTGTGACTGGTAGGGCATTGCCTAGTGCGTAGGGCTGTTCCCTGTATGATGTGCACCCCAATGGTGGTGTTGTTGCTGCCATTGACCAAGTGTATACTCTGTCTCTTCCCCCCCTTTTTGTTTTGTCATCCTGTCCTTATGTGCATTAGCATCATCTGGAGGAGGAGCAGAGGCACCGGCAATGGAGGGAGCAGCATCCCACAGGGCCCATGAGGCCGAATCCACTGACGGTGAGGGCACCAGTGGGACGGAGGGCGAGGGGAGCACCAAGGCGAAGACAGGAGGGGACAGTTCTGAAAGTGATACCTCCTCCGATGGAAGCTCCCTAGTGGTGGCAGACAGCTCTGTGGCCACCCCAACTACAGGTACAGCTGCCACCCCCGTACCAGCACCGCCCTCCCAGCATCCCCTCAGTGAGTTTCCCGTGCCCGCTCACCCAGGAGGGTGGGCATCTCCTTCGCCCTAGGCACCTCAGGCCCTGCCCCAGTTAGCCCTGCTGCCCTGAGTGAGGAGGCTATGGACCTCCTGAGATCCATCTCTGTTGGGCAGTCAACCATAGTGAATGCCATCCAGGGGCTGGCAGGGCATTTGCAACAAACAAATGCATTCCTGGAGGGCATTCACTCTAGCATGGCAGCCCAACACAGATAATTCCAGCCATTGTTCCTGTCTCTAGCCCCCCCCAACTTCCTCTGCCCAGTCCCATTTCCCTGAACCCCAGCCTACCACAAGCACACGTTCAGACCTGCATGCACCCAAGACAACACACAGGAGTGGCTCAGGCAAACACAAGCACCACACATCATCCCACAGGCACTCACACAAACACCATCCAGATGCAGACACACCAACATCCACTGCCTTCACTGTGTCCCCCTCCTCCTCGTCCACCTCCCTCCCAGTAGCGTCTCCACTCACACCTGCATGCACTACATCCACACCCACTGCCTCCATCACCATCACGCCTATCACTACACGCCCCTCACTTGCAGTCACCACCCCCACAATACACAAACTCAAGCTCAGACACCCAACAGCCATCCACCTCACAACAGCATCCAGCCCATGCACCTGCACCCAAACAAACACAGCAGACAGACACCTCCAACAACCACTCCCTCTTCCTCCACTCCCAAACCTTCACCCTCTTCCCGCCCCAGTGTCCCTAACAAGCTTTTCCTCTCTGCTGTTGACCTCTTCCCTACCCCTCCCCCGTCCTTCACATCTGGCCAGGGTGGACAGAACCCAGACTAGCACCTCAGCCACCCAGTCCACGGCCACAGTAGTTTCGGCAGCTACTGCAGGTGTGGGAGGCTCCAAGGAAACACCCATCAGCACTTGCAGTGTGCCTGCACCAGCTGCCAAGGGGAAGGGCAAGGATGTACCACCAGCTGCCAAGGGGAAGGGCAAGGATGTACCACCAGCTGCCAATGGAAAGGGCAAGGATGTGCCACCAGCTGGCAAGGAGGCACCACCAGCTTACAAGGAGAAGGGCAAGGAGGCACCACCAGCTGGCAAGGTCAAGGGCAAGGAGGCACCACCAGCCGTCCGAGGCTGCAGGGGAATGGCTGGAGCATTCCCCCACCACTGGCAGCACCGCCACCAGCACCGCCACCTGCACTCCCACCTGCACCGCCACCAGCACCACTGCCAGCACCACTACCAGCAGCAGCAGCCCCAGTGTGCAGCAGTCTGAGGCTGCAGCGGATGAGCTGGAGCCTCCCCCACCACTGCTAGCACCACCACCAGCACCGCCACCAGCACCACTGCCAGCAGCATCAGCCCCAGTGGGCAGAGGTCAGAGGCTGCAGGGGAAGGGCTGGAGCCTCCCCCACCACAGGCAGCACCGACACCAGCACCGGCATTGCCACCACTGAGCAGCCGTCACCACCAGCGGGTCGTGTGCAGTCCTGCCTCCATGGACTGTAGTGCATCCTGACCATTGCAAATCATATGGGTCTGACACCCAGGTGAGAGTCTGTGACCTTGCACTCCCCAAGTGCTGCATCACAGGGCACAAAGCCCCCTCCAAAACCAGTGGAAGAGGCATCCACTCACCCCTTCCTTGCAAGGATGAAGCACACTGGGAACAAGGCCCCCTCCAGAACCAGTGGAAGAAGGCATCCACTTACCCCCTCCTTGCCATGATGAAGCACACTGGGCACAAAGCCCCCTCCAGAACTAGTGGAAGAAGGCATCCACTCAGCCCCTCCTTGCCAGGATGAAGCACACTGGGCACAAAGCCCCCTCCATAACCAGTGGAGAAGGCATCCACTTGAGAGAATGTGGCCTTGCACTCCCCAGGACCAAGCAGTGGGCAAACCACCCACTAGAGAGACTGTGACTTTGCACTCCCCAGGACCAAGCAGTGGGCAAACCACCCACTTGAGAGACTGTGGCTTTGCACTCCCCAGGACCAAGCAGTGGGCAAACCACCCACTTGAGAGACTTTAACTTTGCATTCCCCAGGACCAAGCAGTGGGCAAACCACCCACTAGAGAGTCGGTGGCTTTGCACTCCCCAGGACCAAGCAGTGGGCAAACCACCCACTTGAGAGACTGTGGCTTTGCACTCCCCAGGACCAAGCACAGGATGTTGTTGTACCATCTTCCTGCTGAGTTTCCCCCCCCCATTCCCCATCCCCCTGAGGTGCCTGTGTATTTTCGAACTGATGCCCCTGCAGTGTTCTCTCTGCATTGATGCAGGAGTAAGATGGGGCCTTGGCCTATGTGATGTGGCCCTGTGGCCCACTGACATTATGGACTGGGCAGTGTCCCTCCCTTTGTATATATGTAAATACTGATTTGATTTTTGAGGACGTATTTCTAGTATTTTATCTTATTACACTCACTTCAATCCCTTCCTTTTGTCTTTGCATTATTCCTGAGGGGTACGGGGTGGATGTGTAGTGTTGTTGCATCTGTTTGTGTGTATGCTCTTGGGGGTGGGGGTGTTGCTTGTGTGTGTCACTCTCTTTTTTCTCCCCCCTCCCCTGTGTGCTAGACGGCAGTACTCACCGTGGTTGTCATCGCCGGCGTTGGTATTCCTGGTGTAGGAGGAGGTAGACCAGCATGGGGAACTCCTGCAGTTTGGGCTCCATGGTGGCGTGGTTCTTCCCTGAGTCTTCAGAGGTGAGTCCTTTGACTTCTGAGATCTGTTTCTGCCGTGCTTTTGATGTCGGTGGTACCGCCCAGGAAAAGGTGGCGGATAGGCCTCTTGTAATACTGTGGGCGGTACATTGTCTTCCGCCTGGCTGTTGGCGGTTACCGCCGTGGTGCTTGTTGCTACTGCCGTAGCGGTCGGTGTGTTAAAGTGGCTGTCTGTGTTTGTGTTTCCACCGTGGTCATATTTCCATTGTTTTTCCTGCCGGCTTGTTGGCGATATTACCGCTGTTTTATCCCCGACCGCCAGGGTTGTGAAGAGGGCCTAAGAGTCTTAGGGGGCCATTATGAACATGGCAGTAAACACCGTTGGCCGCTGTGGCGATGATGAACAGAAGACCGCCATTGGTGGTGACCAGAAACCCGCCATTTAAAGATGCCAAAAACAGAATCTGCCAAAATGTCTGCTACCACAAGCCACCGCCAGGGCCTTGTCGACAGAAAGGCTGCACATCCCACACCGCCACTGCCAAGCAGACAAATCCCCCGCCCTCCAAATATTGATGCACAAATCACCGGAGCGGTTAGTGGATGCCGAACGACCATTGGCGGTACAGACCGCCACCGCCAGCAATGGGACACAACAGCAAGAAATGCACACATTGGCAAGTTTGAATCACACACACACCTGACATACATCCACAACACTATAAAACACTCACAGATACACTCCACAATCCTTTGCATCGCCAATAGGAGAACCCAGACTGACAACACAACATGCAGACACAGAACGCAATATCACACAACTCACACACCCAACCACACAACAGCACCCTCACCAATATCCACACAACGCACCATCCACAACACACACCATGGCACCCCCTAATCATCCATGCTTCACAGAAAGGGAGCTAAGAACAATGGTGGATGAGATACTCATGGTCGAGCCACAAATCTTCGGGGCACAGGTCCAGCACACACCCATCGCCGGAAGATGGAGTTATGGCAGACTATAGTGAACAAGGTCAACACAGTGGGAAACCATCCAGGCACGAGGGACGACATCCGCAAGAGATGGAACGACCTGCCTGAGAAGGTGAGGTCCATGGCATCCAGGCACCACATTGCAGTATAGAAAACTGGGGGAGGACCCCCACCTACACCCACTGGGAGGAAAAAGTACTGCCCATCCTGCACCCTGAGGGCCTCACTGGAGGAATGGACTTGGTTAAGTCATATACAATTACCCCATATCCACCACACCTGTAATACATGCACCACCCCACCCCTCCAACTAGCACCAGGACCACACCCCACCCTGGCCTCAATCACCACATCCAGGCACCTGGCATGCCCACAAACCCACCAACAGGCCCACATCCCTCCCCCTGTGCACAGCCACCCACCCCTGCAAGGTACCACAATGGCACTACACCACCCACAATGCACCATTACATCCCAAGCAAAATGCAATGGCAACCCCACAAAAGGTCCCTGCATGCCCCAACAGGGTAAAAAAGTGCACAAAATAGGCCAGAGCTGTGCATCCTCATCTGAATTAGTAAATGTAACATACATGTCCATGTCCACCCATGCCACCCTGACGGAAAGGCCAAGGAGTGCCAGCGCCCCACGTGGAGACAGAGGCCCCACTCAGGACACTGGAGAGGGAAGTCTGGACAGTGAGGAATACCTTGGCCTGTCACACAGTCCTGGACTGTCACCCTCCAGCAGCCCCACACAGGAAACCACTGACACCTCTACCACCCAGCAACCAACATCAGCACATGCCAAACGACCCCACACCAGTGTATCCAGGGTATCCAGGCCACAGTCTGGTGGAACACAAGTACTGAGGCCAGAGTTTCCACCTACCAAAAGCAAGGAAGACAATGGCCCCACTACAAGTTGACCGCCAGACCTGTGCAGGGGTCTAGGCCCAGTGGGATGGTATCAGTGGCCCAGGGGGGAGGCAAAAGGATGGATTCTGCAGCCCATGAAGTCATCTCTGAGGTCCTGGGAGCATACCACCATACACAAGACAGGATGGGCCAGATCCTGCCACCCTGGAGCAGAGTCAAAGGCTGCAGATAGTCCAACATCAGGAGACCATGGAGCAGTGGAAACAACTCAATGCCACCATGGCCACTATAGCAGGGGTGCTGCAGCACTACTACCCAACCCAGCCTGAGATCCCCACAAACCAGGAAGCACCTACCGCTGCCCAGGGCACAGACCAGCCATCAACCTCAGCAGCATCAACTGGACAGGCGTCACTGACAAACGACACACAGGAAACCAGCACGCCTACCCGTGCAGCCCAGCACCAGACACTCAACTGTGCTACCATCCTCACCGGCCAATAGTAACTCAACAACTTGCAATGTACAGATGGTCCTATACCCACTGCCACCAATGGCTGAGCCCATGTACCCAGTATGGACATCCACCATTAGCCCACTCCCTATCACTGTAATGCACACCAATGCATTCCTGACACCAAATAAAACACATTTACACCAATTCCTATGCCCTGTCATTATGTGGAATCAATTGTAAGTGTGAATGGAATTGCCAGTAAATTTCCTTATCAGACCTTTATTGCAGGAATGACACCCCACGCACAACATTGTGTGGAGTAAACAGAAATGTACAACATGTTGGTTATCATGGCACATGGCACCTTACATTAATGTAACAGTGTCAAAGACTACAGACCACACACCCCCATAGTGAAGAAGCCAGACTGACTGTATACAGTGCAGACAACATCATCAGTGAACAGTACCTCATAGTCACTGGAAGTATAGTTGGATCAGTTTGTTTTTGGAGTGGACATCTTCCCCCCCTTCATCTTCATCCTCACCATCACTCTCATCCCCTCTCAGATGAAGCAGGTCTGGATATACACCACCCTCCTCCTCCAGTAGGGGGATAGATTTTCTCACAGCCACGTTGTGCAGCATGCAGCATGCTACCACAATTCTACACACCTTCTCAGGGCCATAGCAAAGGGATCTCCCAGAGAGATGGAGGCAACGGAATCTAGCCTTCAGGAGACCTATAGTGCGCTCAATCACCCTCCTAGTACATCCATGGGCCTCATTGTAATTCCTCTCTGCATCTGTCCTGGGATTCCTCACTGGTGTGAGGAGGCAATGCATGTTGGGGTAGCGGGACGAAGCGGGACTGTAACAAACTCCCATCACTTGCAGACAGCCTGGCTGTCAGCTATGCACAGAAACAGTGTCAAACACACTCACCTATGAGCCATCCTCTGTCCCCTTGTAGTTGATCCATCATGTGTGGTACACTGCTGTTCCTCAGGACAAAGGAATCATAGGCTGATCCAGGAAACATGGAAACATGGCATTCATATGTGAAATGTACTGGTCTGCAGTACACACCAATTGTATGTTCGTTGAGTGGAAGTTCTTCCTGTTTCTATACACCTGTTCATTTACTCTTGGGGGGATGATAGCTATGTGGGTGCCATCGATGGCACCTATCACATGGGGAATGTTAGCAAAGCCATAAAAGTCTGACTTGATGGCAGGGAGTTCTGGCCTTTAGGGAAACTTCACATATGTCTGCAGGTATAGTTCAAAGGCATCCAGGAATTTAGACAGGATAAGGCTAAACATTGGCTGTGAGAACCCTGCACCCATGCCCACTGTCACCTGAAATTAGCCCGTGGACAGGAAATGGAGTACAGAGAGCACTTGCACTTCAGTGGGAATGGCATGCTGATTCCGATTTGCCGGTCTCAGTACTGGATCCAGTAATGCACAAAGCTCATGGATAATAGCACGAGTGAGTCTGTAGTTGATAATGTTGTGACGTTCCACCATGGTCTCCAAATCAACAGGAGGTCTGTACACAGATGGGGCTCTCCCTCGCCACATGGGTCTGTATCTAGGAGGAGTGGACAACACATGTGAGGGACATACATACATTTGCACAACCTGTTGTGTATTAAACACTGCTGTACAACATGTAGGTTACACACAAGCAGTGTAGGATGCACAACTGGAGTGACAAGTTTGAACTGATACGTCTAGAATGTGGTGGGCAGAAAATATTCATGTGGGCATGCGACTGAGTGCTGGTGTCCATAGGGCCTGCAGGGGGACCATGACCAGGAAATATCTGCGTAGTACAGGCAAAATGGCAGCCCCCTGCCATCCAGACATGTATCAGTGGAAGTGACCTCATTCCGCTGGCGGTTGTTGTTATGGCGTAGGGCGGTGTTCACTGCCATGCACCCATTCATTGGTTAACATGGCTGTCAATGGGGAATATGGGCCTATCATGCTCGCCACCGGCGGTGACGGTGCACACCGCCACAGAGCGTATGCCATTTCGTCACCCCAGGTTCACTTCACTCCCAGATTCCGTGCATGGAAGTACTCCACTAATTGTGCTGCTGTGTCCTGACTCTGGTCACTGAAATGGCACGAGTCACAGGGGAAAGGGCCCCGGCCTTCACCACGGAGGAGCTGGGGAAGCTGGTGGACGGGGTCCTACGTCTGTATGCCAAGTTATATAGGTGACCAGAGGTGCAGGTGAGTAGGCAGATGATGTGCATGGATGTGTGTGATGTTGAGGGAAGCCTGTATGAATGTGTGCACGATTTTTAACTGCACAGGCATTGAATGTTTAGCAAAGACCGTGAATGAGGTGGTAAAATGATGTTGTGAAGTGTCCATCCCATAGGGTATAGCCAGCAGTATCAAATGTGCATTGTCTGACCTCTGTTACTTTTCTATGTGTCCTCTGCAGGTCAGCGCCTATCAGAAGAGGGGAGTCTGGCAGGCCATCCCCAGGGAGGTGCAGACCCTGGGGGTCTACAACCGGCAGAGCACCCACTACAGGAAGCAGTGGGAGGACCTGCGGTGCTGGGCCAGGAAGACCTGCGAGGCCCAGCTAGGGAAGGTCTCCCAACGAGGAAGGGGTGCTCGTCAGGCCCTGACCCTCATAATGCGCTGCATTCTGGCGGTGGCATAGACTTAAATGGGCGCTTCAAGGCTGCACAGCCGACACAAGGAGGTGAGTACCAAGACCATTTCATGCCTCCTTGGTGGATGTCTGAGGGTGCTGTAGTATGTATGCTGTCTAGTGGCAGGGACACTGACTGTTGTCTTACAGCAATACGCCCCCATGGGCACTGAGATGAATAGGGGCAGGTCTGCAGTTCCTCAGGTCCTTCTGTCATGTGGGAGATGGTTGTGTGCTAGGGTTGTGGCCACTAGTCAGGGGCATAGGCATGACTAAAGCTGTAGGTGCTGCGTGTTGGTGTATTTGCTGGGTGGGAGTGGGAGTGAACCAAATATATACATCCATTCAGGTGTTAACATACATCTCTCCTGTTTTGTCTCCCCACTCCTGTACTCTTGTGTTGTCTGTGTATATCAGCATCATCTGGCAAGGGAGCAATGGCACTGGCGTGTGGGGATGCAGCGGCCCACAGTTCCAAGGAGGCAGAGTCAACCAACTCCAAGGGGACCAGTGGGATGGAGGGCGAGAGCTACTACCACTGGCGGTAGTGACTCTCACACCTCCTCCGATGGGAGCTCCCTAGTGGTGGCGGACCCTAGTGGGCCCACATATTCTTTGACATCTTCCGCCACCCCCATACCATCACCGCCCTCCCAGTTGCTCCCCACCCAGTTGCCCCTGCATGCTCACCCAGAAAGGTGGGTGTCTCCTTCGCCCCAGGCACCTCATCCCCTGCCCCAGTCAGCCCTGCTGCCCTCACGGAGGAGGCTATTGACCTCCTGAGGACATCTCTGTAGGGCAGCCAACCATCATGAATGCCATCCAGGGGCTAGCATCCCAGATGCAGCAGTGCAATGCATACCTGGAAGGCATTCACGGTGCTATGTCTGGCCTACAGAGATCTTTTCAGGCTCCGGCCTCCTCTTTGACAGCAGCTAGTGTCCCTGGCCTTTCCGGCCCCCCTCCAATCACCTCTACCCCTTCCAGCACCCCACTCCCTTCACCTATCCCAAGCACACATTCATACAGCCATGCATACACCTCAACACACAAGAAGCACACACAGAAACGTAAGCACCACACTTCCCACCACAAGCATACACATAGCCAACATACAAAGACACACACAACAACATCCACTTCCCCCAATGTGTCCACATCTCCCAACTCCCTGTCTGTCACCTCTACATGCACACTCACAAGCACTGCACCCTCAGTCACTGTTGCTGGCCCCATTATTGCAGTCACCACAACATCAGACATCCAGTCATGCACCCAGACAACACAGCTGCACTCACCACAGCGACTTTGAGTGAAACTTGCAGCACACTCACCAGACTTGCAGACACCCAGACAACATCCACTTACACTGGCAGCCTGTCTTGTCCCACTGTGTCCACACCTCCTCCTCCAAAAACACTCAAACATTCCAGACACACAGCCAGCACACATCCATCACAACTCAGCATACTGTACAGGCACCTGCATCCATGTCACACACACCTACTCCCGTTACGAGCACTCCCTCTACCTCCACTCCCACACCTTCCTCTATGTCCACCCGGACTGCCCCTAAAAAACTTTCCCTGTCCTGTGTTGACCTTTTCAAACCCACTGGCCCACCCCATCTTGTCCCTAAACGTGCCCACCTCCTTGCCCTGTCCGCTCCTTCCACATACAAGTCCGCCCCTGTCTGCACTTCCCATTCCCGTGCCCCTTCCCCAGTGAGCAAGAAGCCACATGGTGGCCCTGTTCCATCTGCCATCCCCGCTCCCCCACCTTCCAAGGCTAAACCCAAACCCCTACACCTCCCAAATGTAAGCCCAAGCCCCCCCTCCCAGTCGTAAGTCCCCACCCCTGCCACCCTCTGCCTCTGTTCCCTGAGGTGTCTGGCTGCCTCATTGATGTCCCTTTATGGTGGAGTGCCATGTGCACATGTAGGAGTCAAGTTCGGGCCATTTGGGCCCTTCTGCCTTTTTGTGTTGGACTGGCAAATGGCCTTATTTCTACATTCCATTTTTACATTTGTAATTAAGTGTGTGTGCCCACTGTTGGTGTTGGCACACTCTGGATACGTGGTTGTTCATTTCATTGTGGGGGGGGTGTTGTGCACATGTGTGTACTTTGGGCAGGTTGTATTGGCCTTGTGTCGGGTAAGTACCTCTTGTTCAGGTGTGTATGGCTGGTGATGTTGTGAGGGGTTGGGGGTGCGTTGAGGGGTGGGTGGAGTGGGTGGGTATGTAACTGTGCCCTTTCTTCCCTTGTTTAGTAGGTTGCGGTACTTACCGTCGTCGTCTTCGTCAGCAGTCATGGTTGTGAAGGTATATGGCAAGGAGCAGGACTGGCATGATTTCCAGCTCTCTCTCTAAGTCTGCTTTGGCTTGTTGTGTATGCCTCCGGTGAGTGTTTCCTTTTATTTGGTTCATTTCCGCCATGCTTTTGTGGCGGTGGTTCCTGCCTCGGAACTGATGGCGGACTTGTGCTTCATTATTTGTTGGGCGGGTGAGGCCTTTCCGTCGGCCTGTGGGTGGCCTCTTCCGTCGATATCGGCACTCCTCTGCTGGCGGTGAGTGGTTTGCAGGCTGCCTGTTTTTCATGTGCTTCATCATTTGGCGGTCCAGCCCGCCAGCCTGTTGGCAGCAGTTTCTGCCACTGCCGGCGGTGCGGTCTTTCCAGCCATGTTCATATTGACCACCTTAATCGTTAGAAAACAGTGAGAACACTGTTGTTACGCAAAGTACCTGCTTGGAGTAAAAAATAAAGCCGCCCGGGTGAGCGTGCATTGGAAAAGGCAGTGATGCGTCGATTCTTTCCTCGCAAGGGAGGCCGTGCATCATTTTCTTCTCCGGTCGAGTCAGCGATGCGTTGTTTCTTCCCCCTCGCAAGAGAGCGATGCATCGGTTTCCAAACGTGGCACCTTGGATCTGCGCAGAGGTGGGTTGACTTTGACACCCAGGGACAATGTGTGGAAAATCAGGTCGCACAGAAAACTGTGCTGCGTGGGGTTTGTGTCATTATCAACCTCCGTCAGCGGGTGTTGCACGTTGATTCTCCAGCTGCAATGCGTTGATCTGCGATGCAATGCAGGTGGAGTGTCAGTTTTGGCCACAAAGCCGGCAGTGCGTTGTTTATCAGCAGAAGGTGCATAAAAGATTTCCCCGCACAGCATTCTGTTTGTGGATTTTCAATTCTTGTCTGCCAACTTCACCTTTCAAGGGCCCAGGGACTGGATAGGGAACCACTTGGTAGGATAGGAGTCTCAGCAGAGAGTCCAGGTGCTGGCAGGGAAAGTCTTTGATGGCCCTGAGACATCAACAACAGGAAGCAAGCACAGTTCAAGCCCTTGGAGATTCTTCTGATGCAGGAATGCACAACGAAGTCCAGACTTTGTCCCCTTTCACAGGCAAAAGCAGCAACTGCAGGATAGCCCAACAAAGCAAAGTCACAGGCAGGAACAGCACTTCTCCTCAGCTCTTCAGTTCTTCTCCTTGGCAGAGGTTCCTCTTGAATCCAGAAGTGATCTAATTTCCAGGGCCTTTGGGTCCAATACTTATACCCCTTTATGCCTACTTTAAAGGAAAGTCTCTCTTGTTTGTGAGACCCTGCCTTGCCCAGGCCAGGCCCCAGATACACTCCAGGTGGTTGGAGACTGCATTGTGTGAGGGCAGGCACAGCCCTTTCAGGTGTAAGTGTCAGTTCCTGCCTCTACACTCTAGCCCAGGAGACTCATCAGGATATGCAGGACACTCCTTAGCTCCCTTTGTATCACTGTCTAGAGGGGATTCACAAACAGCCCAACTGTCAGTCTGACCCAGACATGGATTCCACAGGCAGGCAGAGGTACAGAAAGGTTAAGCAAGAAAATGCCCACTTTCTAAAACTGGCATTTTCAAGCAGGCAATCTAAAAACCAACTCTACCAAAAGATGTATTTTACAATGTGAGTTCAGAGACCCCAAACTCTGCATCACTATCTGCTTCCAATGAGAAACTTCACTTAAAGTATATTTAAAGGCAGTCCCCATGATAGCCTATGGGCGAAATAGGCCTTGCAATAGTAAAAAACAAATTTGGCAGTATTTCACTATCAGGACATGTAAAACACACCAGTCCTACCTCTTAAATACACTGCACCCTGCCCGGGGGGCTATCTAGGGCCTACATTAGGGGTGACGTATATTTGGTAAAAGGGAAGGTTTGGGCCTGGCAAGTGGGTACACTTGCCAGGTCGAATTGGCAGTGCAAGACTGCACATACAGACGCTGCAGTGGCAGGGACTAAGACATGTTTACAGGGTTACTCATAAGGGTGGCACAACCAGTTCCTCAGGCCCACTATTGATTTACGAATCCGGGGCACCTCTAGTGCACTTTACTAGGGGCTTACTAGTAAATCAAATATGCCAATTGGGATAACCAATCATAATAACAATTTACACAGGCAGCATATGCACTTTAGTACTGATTAGCAGTGTTAAAGTGCCAAGAGTCTTAAAGCCAACAAAACAGGTCAGAAAACATTGGAGGAAGGAGGCAAAACTTTTGGGGATGACCCTGCAAAAAGGGCCAGGTCCAACAGTTCTCCTTCACTGCCAAATAGATTGTCAGTAAACTAAACTTAAGAAATGAAATCACAGAGTCAGGAGAAGTGGGCTCAGACTCAAGAGCATTTGGACCAGGTTAAGCGTTTATGGAGCCCACACACAAGGCTTGAATAATGATGTTGATGGAGCCGGTGTGGAATATTGCTCAGGTAATAGAAGGTAGAAGGTCATGCAGTAAGTTGGTGTTGTTTTAATCACATCCACCCCAGCAACTGTGTGATTCATTTAAGGTGTAAAATTAGGTCACACCTCAATAAATCACACAGCTAGTGGGAAGAGGGTTAGGGTCTCAATCAATGGATGGGAAAGAGGGTTTAGAGAAAGGTGTGACAAAGACAAACACTACACAAAGAAAACCACAACAATATTTATTGGGGCGCTGAGCAGCACACCATCATCAATCTGTTGTGGAAAGAAACAAAGGGATAAGTAAGTATGATACAGTTCAGTAAATTCATTGGAAACTGTCCTTCCCCCTGGATGACACCAGGTAGTATATCCTAAGTGTTATTGTAAGGAAATGCCTCCTTGGCATGGTTACCCCCTGACTTTTTGCCTTTGCTGATGCTATGTTTTGAATTGAAAGTGTGCTGAGGCCTGCTAACCAGGCCCCAGCACCAGTGTACTTTCCCTAACCTGTACTTTTGTTTTACACAATTGGCACACCCTGGCATCCAGGTAAGTCCCTTGTAACTGGTACCCCTGGTACCAAGGGCCCTGATGCCAGGGAAGGTCTCAAAGGGCTGCAGCATATCTTATGCCACCCTGGGGACCCCTTACTCAGCACAGACACACTGCTTGCCAGCTTGTGTGTGCTGGTGAGGACAAAACAAGTAAGTCGACATGGCACTCCCCTCAGGGTGCCATGCCAACCTCACACTGCCTATGCAGTATAGATAAGTCACCCCTCTAGCAGGCCTTACAGCCCTAAGGCAGGGTGCACTATACCATAGGTGAGGGCACCAGTGCATGAGCACTGTGCCCCTACAGTGTCTAAGCCAAACCTTAGACATTGTAAGTGCAGGGTAGCCATAAGAGTATATGGTCTGGGAGTCTGTCAAACATGAACTCCACAGCACCATAATGGCTACACTGAAAACTGGGAAGTTTGGTATTAAACTTCTCAGCACAATAAATGCACACTGATGCCAGTGTACATTTTATTGTAAAATACACCCCAGAGGGCACCTTAGAGGTGCCCCCTGAAACCTTAACCAACTACTCGTGTAGGCTGACTGGTTTTAGCAGCCTGCCACACTCGAGACATGTTGCTGGCCACAGGGGGAGAGTGCCTTTGTCACTCTGTGGCCAGTAACAAAGCCTGCACTGGGTGGAGATGCTATCATCTCCCCCAGGCAGGAGCTGTAACACCTGGCGGTGAGCCTCAAAGGCTCACCCCCTTTGTTCCAGCACCGCAGGGCACTCCAGCTAGTGGAGTTGCCCGCCCCCTCCGGCCACGGCCCCACTTTTGGCGGCAAGGCCGGAGGAAATAATGAGAATAACAAGGAGGAGTCACTGGCCAGTCAGGACAGCCCCTAAGGTGTCCTGAGCTGAAGCGACTCTAACTTTTAGAAATCCTCCATCTTGCAGATGGAGGATTCCCCCAATAGGGATAGGAATGTGACCCCCTCCCCTTGGGAGGAGGCACAAAGAGGGTGTACCCACCCTCAGGGCTAGTAGCCATTGGCTACTAACCCCCCAGACCTAAACACGCCCTTAAATTTAGTATTTAAGGGCTTCCCTGAACCTAAGAATTTAGATTCCTGCAACTTAAAGAAGAAGAGGACTGCTGAGCTGAAAAACCCTGCAGAGAAGAAGAAGACACCAACTGCTTTGGCCCCAGCCCTACCGTCCTGTCTCCCTCCTTCAGAAGAAACCTGCTCCAGCGACGCTTTCCCCAGGACCAGCGACCTCTGAATCCTCAGAGGACTGCCCTGCTTCCAAAAGACCAAGAAACTCCCGAGGACAGCGGCCCTGTTCAACAAAGACTGCAACTTTGTTTCCAGAGGAGCAGATTTAAAGACCCCTGCAATCCCCGCAAGAAGCATGAGACTTGCAACACTGCACCCGGCGACCCCGACTCGACTGGTGGAGAAACAACGCTACAATGAGGACCCCCAGGCGACTCCAAGACTGTGAGTAACCAAAGTTGTCCCCCCTGAGCCCCCACAGCGACGCCTGAAGAGGGAATCCCGAGGCTCCCCTGACCGCGACTGCCTGACTCTAAAATCCAGACGGCTGGAAAAGACCCTGCACCCGCAGCCCCCAGCACCTGAAGGATCGGAACTCCAGTGCAGGAGTGAACCCCAGGAGGCCCTCTCCCTTGCCCAGGTGGTGGCTACCCCGAGGAGCCCCCCCCTTGCCTGCCTGCATCGCTGAAGAGACCCCTTGGTCTCTCATTGAAATCTATTGGAAACCCGACGCGTGTTTGCACACTGCAACCGGCCGCCCCCGTGCTGCTGAGGGTGTACTTTTTGTGTGAGCTTGTGTCCCCCCCGGTGCCCTACAAAACCCCCCAGGTCTGCCCTCCGAAGACGCGGGTACTTACCTGCTGGCAGACTGGAACCGGGGCACCCCCTTCTCCATTGAAGCCTATGTGTTTTGGGCACCACTTTGAACTCTGCACCTGACCGGCCCTGAGCTGCTGGTGTGGTGACTTTGGGGTTGCTCTGAACCCCTAACGGTGGGCTACCTTGGACCCCAATTTGAACCCCGTAGGTGGTTTACTTACCTGCAAGAACTAACATTACTTTACCTCCCACAGGAACTGTGAAAATTGCAGTGTCCACTTTTGAAATAGCTATATGTGTTTTATGTAAAAAGTATATATGCTATTGTGATTATTCAAAGTTCCTAATGTACTTACCTGCAATACCTTTCAAATGAGATATTACATGTAGAATTTGAACCTGTGGTTCTTAAAATAAACTAAGAAAAGATATTTTTCTATAACAAAACCTATTGGCCTGGAATTGTCTCTGAGTGTGTGTTCCTCATTTATTGCCTGTGTGTATGTACAACAAATGCTTAACACTACTCCTTTGATAAGCCTACTGCTCGACCACACTACCACAAAATAGAGCATTAGTATTATCTTTTTGCCACTATCTTACCTCTAAGGGGAACCCTTGGACTCTGTGCATACTATTCCTTACTTTGAAATAGTGCATACAGAGCCAACTTCCTACATTGGTGGATCAGCGGTGGGGTACAAGACTTTGCATTTGCTGGACTACTCAGCCAATACCTGATCACACGACAAATTCCAAAAATTGTCATTAGAAATTGATTTTTGCAATTTTAACTATTTTTCTAAATTCTTAAAAGTCCTGCTAGGGCCTTGTGTTAGTCCCTGTTTAGCATTTCTTTTAGAGTTTAAAAGTTTTGTGAAAGTTTGAATTAGAACCTAGAACTAGTTTTAGATTCTTAAAAAGTATTCCAACTTTTAGAAGCATAATGTCTAGTGCAGAGATGAATGTGGAGGAACTCGACCTCACACCTTACCTCCATCTTAAGATGAGGGAGCTAAGGTCACTCTGCAAAATAAAGAAAATTACAATGGGCTCCAGACCTTCCAAACTACAGCTCCAGGAGCTTTTGGCAGAGTTTGAAAAAGCCAACCCCTCTGAGGATGGCAACACAGAGGATGAAGATAGTGACTTGGAGGAGAATTCCCCCCCTCCAGTCCTACTTAGGGAGAACAGGGCTGCTCAAGCCCTGACTCCAAATATACTAGTCAGAGATGCTCTTTCCCTCACAGGAGGGACCAGCACATCAGAAATCACTGAGGATAACTCCAGTGAAGAGGACATCCAGTTAGCCAGGATGGCCAAAAGATTGGCTTTGGAAAGACAGATCCTAGCCATAGAAAGGGAAAGACAAGAGATGGGCCTAGGACCCATCAATGGTGGCAGCAACATAACTAGGGTCAGAGATTCTCCTGACATGTTGAAAATCCCTAAAGGGATTGTAACTAAATATGAAGATGGTGATGACATCACCAAATGGTTCACAGCTTTTGAGAGGGCTTGTGTAACCAGAAAAGTGAACAAATCTCACTGGGGTGCTCTCCTTTGCGAAATGTTCACTGGAAAGTGTAGGGATAGACGCCTCACACTCTCTGGAAAAGATGCAGAATCTTTTGACCTCATGAAGGGAACCCTGATTGAGGGCTTTGGATTCTCCACTGAGGAGTATAGAATTAGATTCAGGGGGGCTCAAAAAACCTCAAACCAGAACTGGGTTGATTTTGTGGACTACTCAGTGAAAACACTGGATGGTTGGATTCAAGGCAGTGGTGTAAATAATTATGATGGGCTGTACAATTTATTTGTGAAAGAACACCTGTTAAGTAATTGTTCAAATGATAAACTGCATCAGCATCTGGTAGACCTAGGACCAATTTCTCCCCAAGAATTGGGAAAGAAGGCGGACCATTGGGTCAAGACTAGGGTGACCAAGACTTCCACAGGGGGTGACCAAAAGAAAGGGGTCACAAAGCCTCCCCAGGGGAAGAGTGTTGAGACATCCAAAAACAAAAATAGTAAAGAGTCTTCTTCAGGCCCCCAAAAACCTGCACAGGAGGGTGGGCCCAGAGCCTCTTCACAAAACAATTTTGGGTACAAGGGTAAAAACTTTGATCCCAAAAAGGCCTGGTGTCGTAGCTGTAATCAGCCTGGACACCAAAGTGGAGACAAGGCCTGTCCCAAGAAAAGTACCACTTCAAACTCCACTCCAGCTAACACTGGAATGGCCAGTCTCCAAGTGGGATCAACAGTGTGCCCAGAGCAAATCAGGTGCCACACTGAAGCTACATTAGTCTCTGAGGGTGGGGTGGATTTAGCCACACTGACTGCCTGGCCTCCTAACATGCAAAAATACAGGCAGCAGCTCTTAATTAATGGGACAAGTGTAGAAGGCCTGAGGGATACAGGTGCCAGTGTCACCATGGTGACAGAGAAACTGGTTTCCCCTGGTCAATACCTGGCTGGACAAACTTATCCAGTCACCAACGCTGACAATCAGACTAAAGTACATCCCATGGCTATGGTAACTTTAGAGTGGGGAGGGGTCAATGGCCTGAAACAGGTGGTGGTCTCCTCAAATATCCCAGTAGACTGTTTGCTTGGAAACGACCTGGAGTCCTCAGCATGGGCTGAGGTAGAACTGAAAACCCATGCAGCCATGCTGGGTATCCCTGAACTGGTGTGTGTCAAGACAAGGGCACAGTGCAAGGCTTAGGGTGAAAAAGTAGAGCTGGAGTCTGGAAAAAGGGCCCAGCCTACCAAGAGGAAAGGAAAGCCAGCTGGGAAACCAGCTGCAACACAACAACAAAAAGAGAACCTCTCTTCTCAGGAAGAAGTTCTGCCCTCCGAGGGAACTGAGCCTATGGAGTTGGAACCTTATCAGGTTGAGCTCTTAGGCCCAGGGGGAGCCTCAAGGGAGCAGTTGTGTAAGGGGCAAGAAACCTGTCCCTCTCTTGAAGGCCTCAGGCAGCAAGCTGCTGAAGAGTCCAATGGCAAGAAAACTGGAACACATAGGGTCTATTGGGAAGATGGGCTCCTGTACACTGAGGCAAGAGATCCCAAACCTGGTGCCACTAGGAGAGTGGTAGTGCCTCAGGAGTTCAGAGAGTTCATACTGACCTTAGCCCATGATATTCCCCTAGCTGGGCATTTGGGACAAACCAAGACGTGGGAGAGATTAGTCAACCACTTCTATTGGCCCAACATGTCCCAGAAAGTTAAGGAGTTTTGTGTCTCCTGTACCACCTGTCAAGCCAGTGGTAAGACAGGTGGACATCCAAAGGCCCCCCTCATTCCACTTCCAGTGGTGGGGGTCCCCGTTGAAAGATTGGGTGTGGACATAGTGGGTCCACTTGAACCTCCCACAGCCTCAGGAAATATGTGCATCCTAGTAGTAGTGGATCATGCTACTAGGTATCCTGAAGCTATTCCCCTTAGGTCGACTACTGCCACTGCAGTAGCCAAGGCCCTTATTGGTATCTTTACCAGAGTGGGCTTCCCTAAGGAGGTGGTGTCTGACAGAGCTACCAACTTCATGTCAGCATACCTGAAACACATGTGGAATGAGTGTGGAGTGACTTATAAATTCACTACACCCTATCATCCACAAACTAATGGCCTTGTTGAGAGATTCAACAAGACATTAAAGGGCATGATCATGGGGCTCCCAGAAAATCTCAAAAGGAGATGGGATGTCCTCTTGCCATGTCTGCTTTTCGCTTACAGAGAGGTGCCTCAGAAGGGAGTAGGGTTCTCACCCTTTGAACTTCTGTTTGGCCACCCTGTAAGGGGACCACTAGCTCTTGTGAAAGAAGGCTGGGAGAGACCTCTTCATGAGCCTAAACAAGACATAGTGGACTATGTACTTGGCCTTCGCTCAAGGATGGCAGAGTACATGGAAAAGGCAAGCAAAAACCTTGAGGCCAGCCAACAGCTCCAGAAGTTTTGGTATGACCAAAAGGCTGCAATGGTTGAATTTTAACCAGGGCAGAAAGTCTGGGTTTTGGAGCCTGTGGCTCCCAGGGCACTCCAGGACAGATGGAGTGGCACTTACCCAGTGCTAGAGAAGAAGAGTCAGGTCACCTACCTGGTGGACCTAGGCACTAGCAGGACCCCCAAGAGGGTGATCCATGTGAACCGCCTAAAGCTCTTCCATGATAGGGCTGATGTGAATCTGTTGATGGTAACAGATGAGGATCAGGAAGCTGAGAGTGAACCTCTCCCTGATCTTCTCTCATCAAACCCTAAAGATGGTTCAGTAGATGGAGTGATCTATTCAGACACCCTCTCTGGCCAACAGCAATCTGACTGCAGGAAGGTCCTGCAACAGTTTGCTGAGCTCTTTTCCCTAACCCCTGGTCAGACACACCTGTGTACCCATGATGTGGACACAGGAGACAGCATGCCTGTCAAAAACAAAATATTCAGACAGTCTGACCAAGTTAAGGAAAGCATCAAGGTGGAAGTCCACAAGATGCTGGAATTGGGAGTAATTGAGCACTCTGACAGCCCCTGGGCTAGCCCAGTGGTCTTAGTCCCCAAACCTCACACCAAAGATGGAAAGAGAGAGATGAGGTTTTGTGTGGACTACAGAGGACTTAATTCTGTCACCAAGACAGATGCCCATCCCATTCATAGAGCTGATGAACTGATAGACAAATTAGGTGCTGCCAAATTCTTAAGTTCCTTTTACTTAACAGCAGGGTACTGGCAAATCAAAATGGCACCTGGAGCAAAAGAAAAGACAGCATTCTCCACACCTGATGGGCATTATCAGTTCACTGTTATGCCCTTTGGTTTAAAGAATGCCCCTGCCACCTTCCAAAGGTTGGTGAATCAAGTCCTTGCTGGCTTGGAGTCCTTTAGTGCAGCTTATCTTGACGATATTGCTGTCTTTAGCTCCAACTGGCAGGATCACCTGGTCCACCTGAAGAAGGTTTTGAAGGCTCTGCAATCAGCAGGCCTCTCTATCAAGGCATCCAAATGCCAGATAGGGCATGGAACTGTGGTTTACTTGGGACACCTTGTAGGTGGAGGCCAAGTTCAGCTACTCCAGCCTAAGATCCAGACTATTCTGGACTGGGCAGCTCCAAAAACCCAGACTCAAGTCAGGGCATTCCTTAGCTTGACTGGGTATTACAGGAGGTTTGTGAAGGGATATGGATCCATTGTGACAGCCCTCACAGAACTCACCTCCAAGAAAATGCCCAAGAAGGTAAACTGGACTGTAGAATGCCAACAGGCCTTTGACACCCTGAAACAAGCAATGTGCACAGCACCAGTTCTAAAAGCTCCAGATTACTCCAAGCAGTTCATTGTGCAGACAGATGCCTCTGAACATGGGATAGGGGCAGTTTTGTCCCAAATAAATGATGATGGCCTTGACCAGCCTGTTGCTTTCATTAGCAGGAGGTTACTCCCCAGGGAGCAGCGTTGGAGTGCCATTGAGAGGGAGGCATTTGCTGTGGTTTGGTCCCTGAAGAAGCTGAGACCATACCTCTTTGGTACTCACTTTGTAGTTCAAACTGACCACAGACCTCTCAGATGGCTGATGCAAATGAAAGGTGAAAATCCAAAACTGTTGAGGTGGTCCATCTCCCTACAGGGAATGGACTTTATAGTGGAACACAGACCTGGGACTGCCCATGCCAATGCAGATGGCCTTTCCAGGTTCTTCCACTTAGAAAATGAAGACTCTCTTGGGAAAGGTTAGTCTCATCCTCTTTCGTTTGGGGCGGTTGTGTAAGGAAATGCCTCCTTGGCATGGTTACCCCCTGACTTTTTGCCTTTGCTGATGCTATGTTTTGAATTGAAAGTGTGCTGAGGCCTGCTAACCAGGCCCCAGCACCAGTGTTCTTTCCCTAACCTGTACTTTTGTTTTACACAATTGGCACACCCTGGCATCCAGGTAAGTCCCTTGTAACTGGTACCCCTGGTACCAAGGGCCCTGATGCCAGGGAAGGTCTCTAAGGGCTGCAGCATATCTTATGCCACCCTGGGGACCCCTCACTCAGCACAGACACACTGCTTGCCAGCTTGTGTGTGCTGGTGAGGACAAAACGAGTAAGTCGACATGGCACTCCCCTCAGGGTGCCGTGCCAACCTCACACTGCCTATGCAGTATAGTTAAGTCACCCCTCTAGCAGGCCTTACAGCCCTAAGGCAGGGTGCACTATACCATAGGTGAGGGCACCAGTGCATGAGCACTGTGCCCCTACAGTGTCTAAGCCAAACCTTGGACATTGTAAGTGCAGGGTAGCCATAAGAGTATATGGTCTGGGAGTCTGTCAAACACGAACTCCACAGCACCATAATGGCTACACTGAAAACTGGGAAGTTTGGTATCAAACTTCTCAGCACAATAAATGCACACTGATGCCAGTGTGCATTTTATTGTAAAATACACCTCAGAGGGCACCTTAGAGGTGCCCCCTGAAACCTTAACCAACTACCCGTGTAGGCTGACTGGTTTTAGCAGCCTGCCACACTCGAGACATGTTGCTGGCCACATGGGGAGAGTGCCTTTGTCACTCTGTGGCCAGTAACAAAGCCTGCACTGGGTGGAGAGGCTATCACCTCTCCCAGGCAGGAGCTGTAACACCTGGCGGTGAGCCTCAAAGTCTCACCCCCTTTGTTCCAGCACCGCAGGGCACTCCAGCTAGTGGAGTTGCCCGCCCCCTCCGGCCACGGCCCCACTTTTGGCGGCAAGGCCGGAGGAAATAATGAGAATAACACAGAGGAGTCACTGGCCAGTCAGGACAGCCCCTAAGGTGTCCTGAGCTGAAGCGACTCTAACTTTTAGAAATCCTCCATCTTGCAGATGGAGGATTCCCCCAATAGGGATAGGAATGTGACCCCCTCCCCTTGGGAGGAGGCACAAAGAGGGTATACCCACCCTCAGGGCTAGTAGCCATTGGCTACTAACCCCCCAGACCTAAACACGCCCTTAAATTTAGTATTTAAGGGCTTCCCTGAACCTAAGAATTTAGATTCCTGCAACTTAAAGAAGAAGAGGACTGCTGAGCTGGAAAACCCTGCAGAGAAGAAGAAGACACCAACTGCTTTGGCCCCAGCCCTACCGGCCTGTCTCCCTCCTTCAGAAGAAACCTGCTCCAGCGACGCTTTCCCCAGGACCAGCGACCTCTGAATCCTCAGAGGACTGCCCTGCTTCCAAAAGACCAAGAAACTCCCGAGGACAGCGGCCCTGTTTAACAAGACTGCAACTTTGTTTCCAGAGGAGCAGATTTAAAGACCCCTGCAATCCCCGCAGAAGCGTGAGACTTGCAACACTGCACCCGGCGACCCCGACTCGACTGGTGGAGAAACAACGCTACAGGGAGGACCCCCAGGCGACTCCAAGACTGTGAGTAACCAAAGTTGTCCCCCCTGAGCACCCACAGCGACGCCTGCAGAGGGAATCCCGAGGCTCCCCCTGACCGCGACTGCCTGACTCTAAAATCCCGACGGCTGGAAAAGACCCTGCACCCGCAGCCCCCAGCACCTGAAGGATCGGAACTCCAGTGCAGGAGTGACCCCCAGGAGGCCCTCTCCCTTGCCCAGGTGGTGGCTACCCCGAGGAGCCCCCCCTTGCCTGCCTGCATCGCTGAAGAGACCCCTTGGTCTCTCATTGAAACCTATTGGAAACCCGATGCGTGTTTGAACACTGCACCCGGCCGCCCCCGTGCTGCTGAGGGTGTACTTTTTGTGTGAGCTTGTGTCCCCCCTGGTGCCCTACAAAACCCCCCTGGTCTGCCCTCCAAAGACGCGGGTACTTACCTGCTGGCAGACTGGAACTGGGGCACCCCCTTCTCCATTGAAGCCTATGTGTTTTGGCCACCACTTTGAACTCTGCACCTGACCGGCCCTGAGCTGCTGGTGTGGTGACTTTGGGGTTGCTCTGAACCCCCAACGGTGGGCTACCTTGGACCCCAATTTGAACCCCGTGGGTGGTTTACTTACCTGCAAGAACTAACATTACTTTACCTCCCCCAGGAACTGTGAAAATTGCAGTGTCCACTTTTGAAATAGCTATATGTGTTTTATGTAAAACGTATATATGCTATTGTGAGTATTCAAAGTTCCTAAAGTACTTACCTGCAATACCTTTCAAATGAGATATTACATGTAGAATTTGAACCTGTGGTTCTTAAAATAAACTAAGAAAAGATATTTTTCTATAACAAAACCTATTGGCCTGGAATTGTCTCTGAGTGTGTGTTCCTCATTTATTGCCTGTGTGTATGTACAACAAATGCTTAACACTACTCCTTTGATAAGCCTACTGCTCGACCACACTACCACAAAATAGAGCATTAGTATTATCTTTTTGCCACTATCTTACCTCTAAGGGGAACCCTTGGACTCTGTGCATACTATTCCTTACTTTGAAATAGTGCATACAGAGCCAACTTCCTACAGTTATATCTTCTAGTTTCAAAATATGGAAGATTGAATGTAACCCACCCAGTTCTAAAAATGATGATTCTTAAAAGGAAAATGATACTGTATTGCCAAAGTGGGTGATGCATCTTGATTCTTCCTGGAATGCCCATCACTCTGGTGTCTGCCTGAACCTGTCCAGTAGTTAAGCTGGAGTCTTGAGCTTTTCAAGTTTTGGTCATGCAGGAGAGGACTAGGAGAAGGCCTGTGTATTGAAAAAATCAGTAGCTGTATTATAGAGTAAAGGAAAAGGACAAAAGAAAGCAAGATAAACTTCCTGAGGAGTCAGGGATGTACCAAGAAGACTGAGAGGCAGAGCAAGAAAATAAGAGGGGTGGGTTTCACGTTTGAGCTAGCAATGCAGCAAACACATACTCAGCAGAATTTCCAAATCAACGCACCTCTCTCCAGTTCAAAAAGCTGAGTGAGTACTGAGCCTCAGAGTGTTCACTATCGTCATGGGTTCTCTTTCAAGTTGATAACTTTCTCCTTTCCAGCTGTTGAGGTAGATCCTTCCATCTTCCTCCTCCAGATTCAGAGTAACTCCCGACCAGCCCCAAACGAAGCAAGGCTGACCTGTGAAGTGCACTGCTGTTGAAGAACAAATAGAGAAACAGAACTGGAGTATTTGTTGTGTAGATGCGTGTTTGGTGACTAAAGTGGCTGGTTTCTTATGAGAAAACAGAAAAAAGGAATAGACCCTGCAGGTAAATTTCACTACTTTTGAAAGGCCAATCACTTTCTGGAAAACAATGATCACCCATCAGCCCCCAAACATTGCAAATCATCAGAAACAAGTTTACACATTTGTTGAACTCCATCCCTCACTGTCAGCCACCACATACATCAGTCATCACTCACAAATTCACAATCAATCAATAAATCACCACCCATTGGTGGAATAGTTACATAGTAGTAACAAAATATCCTCTTTGATGGTATCCACACATTGGAATTAGGCATTGGCAGTGGCAGTCTTTTAATCAATGATATTCTAGGGCAGCTCTGCTAGGTAATGTTAAATAAATAGGAAAGGCAATGGCATGTGAGGGAGGCAAGCACCATCTCCAATGGCCTGAAGAGTATGTGGTGTTTCTTCACTGCACATAGGTCCATCTGCAATCCGGGTTTCTATGTGACTAGAAAATCAATAGTGGGGCAGGAAAAATCTGACACAAATATAATGTTGCACAAGCATATTCTTTTTTTCAAAGAAAGAGAAAAAGAAGCTGAACAAGAAATAATTAAAAAGTTCTATGGTGGCACTAGCATACTCAATACAGGAAGTAGAGTTCATCCTCAAACTCTGGTGGTTCTCCCAGATGTTGATAAGCTAACATACTTGATTCTGACCAATCATCCTTCTCCCCCTCCTGTGGTATTTCGGGAACGGTGTAGTGAGGTGGTATACAATGCTGATTCATTTTGAACATGGTCAATCTCTCCTCGTTTTGAGGAAAGAGACTATTCCTTTTCACTGAAACAATGTAACCAGCCACACTGAACACACGTTCAGCAGACAAGCTGGCTATAGAATGAGCCAGAAACTTCATTGCCAGACTACTGACCTCTGGACATTAGCACATCTTCCATACTAATACCCCAATGGGTTTTGATCCACATACACCTCTTTTGGGTCATCCAGCTACTCCTGGAACATCCTATGAATCTTCATTGGCACTGCCACCTGCTCGGCTGCTTTTTCCTTTGCCTCTGCACTGATCCTAAGACCTGCCACTTGAAACCAAGCCAATGCAGAGGTTGGGTCTGATTTTTCTGTTGCTGGTGTCGCCGGTTTTCTTGCTGGTGGAATGTGTGGATGTGAGACCAGATTGCCCTCTCTGGAAATTAAAGGCGGCACCTCAGAAATGTGGAGTGGGACTCTAAGTTCCAGCCTTTCTTCTTCCCAGTCTCCTGCTTGCTCAACAATCCATCTCTTGTATTGTGAAACATCCCCTTTAGAAAAATGAATGGTACAGGAAAGAATGTTTTTGCAGCATGGATCAAGTAGGCTAGCACAGATGTATTCTTTGGACTAGATGATGTAATTTTGCAGCCCTGCATTGCAAATCAAGCAATAGTTTAGGCTATTAACCAGGGCATGCGCTTCTGGGTTTTCATTCGCACCCCTGAATGTGAACCTTTCAGACCCCTTCTTAAGCTGCTCCTGTATCCGATCCAATAGTTGGATAGCATGGCCCATTTTACTGTACTTCTTGCTGTCTTCCTGCGTGAAAACCTCAAAAGGGAAAATCGTCTGTGTGAGGCATTTGACTAGGCCCCATTTTTCCACACCCATGGTCATAGCTTTCCCAATTACATCAACTCTTCTTTAATTGACATAGTCATTGATCTGCTTGTACTGCTCAAACAGATGTTGCAACATATATTAGGTTGAGTTTCAACGTGTTGGCACCTCCTGTATCAGGGCTTTAACTGGTACTCTGTTATCAGGTTGAATAATTTGCAGCTGTTTTCGGGCTTTAAAAGAATGGCTATAATGAGTGCAGAAGCATCTGCAGGTGGTCAATATGTTGCTGATTATGTCTTCTTTTTTAAGGAACTTTTGCACAACCAGGTTGATGCAGTGCGCCAAACACAGGACTCTGAATAGCCACTGTCTGCCATGGCCTTGAGTAAAAATCCAACTCAAAGATCTCTGGGTTGCAGCTATTCAGACACCTTTCTATTAAATTCCTCCAAGATGTTTGCAGTTGTGTGTGATTTCTCCATGGCGAGCATGGCCACTGTTGCAGGCCACCAAATGCTCTTAAACATTTCTTTTGGAGCAATACATGTACATAGTTTTTGCTGTACCCCCAGAAAAGAGATCCAGTGTGCAGTGATGCACATTTAATCAGTTGCCTGACAACTGGTCCACATGTCTGTCGTCAGGTGGATAGTGTAGACAACACTTTGCTGCTAAACTTGTCCATCCAATTGCAGATCCAGTTTAGAACCTTCCATTTCAGGCAGAGGGCTGCCACAAACTCCTCCAACAAAAGAAAAAAGAAGGAGGTCCAGGGCTAACATTTTTGCCAGCTTCTCATTCTACACACATGCCTTTGGGTGGTTGCTGTTGTAGGGCTCCTCTTGCCGAAACATGCACATAACTGTAGCTTAGATTTTCCTTCTTTTGTGGGGCCTCTGATGCAGGTGACTTTTGAGATGTAGATGGTGGTAGACTCAATCTGCATCGTGGTGCAGTCACAGTATGCTGTGGTGTCTCCATCTGACTTTGAGTCTTCCTGTGCCATTGTGTGGTCGCTGAGTTGGGTGACTTTGGTGCACTGCCGGGGACAGGGCTACTATGCGTGAGGATGTCACCCTCTTCTTCCTACAAGTTGTAGCTGCTGTTTCCTGTCTCTCCTCACCTTCACCACAGCAACCCTGTTGAACCATGTTTTTTAAGGTGCTCCTCCCACTGGAAGCGTGATGTTTTTTCGTATAGGTCACCTGGCCTCCATTATCATACTGTGAACCTGGCTTACTTCAATAAACACTCATGTGGCAAATGGAGCATATAGCAATGTTTTCCTCCTGTCTGCTAATTGTTAAGAAGTCCCAAACTGGGGAGGAGTACTTTCTTATTGGGACAATGCCTGTAGAAGACCTGGATGTTGGTGGGTGTGTTGATTGTCTCTCTGCAGTGCATGCTTCTACAGAGATATAGGTTGGTGCAGGTCTCTGCTGGGGCCTCAAAAATATGTGAGCTGGCGGTGCTACCTGTGCCACATCCCTCGGAGTAGGTTGGATAGTAATCTCAGACTCCTCTGTGCCAGCTTACACAATGACTGGCTCATCATTATCATCCTCCTCATCATCATCCCCTTCCATGAGTCTAAAGCTTCCTGGAACTTTTTGTTCCCCTTGCCTCTCCTGGTGTCTCACAGAGTCTGTTGGGGTCCACTCCATGTCCATATCATCGTCATCAGAAGTGGTGCTTGGAGAAGATGGTGGAATAGTACCCTTCCATTTTCTTCCTGGAGATCTGAGAGCCATTGATTCTAAAAGAAGAGGTTATTGCTCAGCAGGAAGCTCGACCTCCTGTTCTGCTCTAACTTTGAGAAGATATGGCTGCTGTCCATTTTGCTGTTTCCTTAAACGATTGGGTACTATTTTGCGAAAGGGACAAATCCAATTCAACATCACTGCTTGTCGGCGTCGCCATGATTGCAGTGGCTGCCTCACTGACAGACATGGACTTGGGCTTGGGTTAGGGTGGTGCTCTTGATGTAGGAGCGCTGCTCCCAGGGTCCTCCCCGGAGGCCGGTGTGGCCGGCATAGGTCTCCCAAAAAAGGTTGCAGTTGGCACACCACTGACGGCAAGCTGCTTCTTCTCACTGGCCACTTTCTTGGGAGCAACTTTCTTTGGGACTATCTTAAGCTCTAGTTTGGCAGTGACAATAAGATCCACAACTGAAAGAGTTTGGTGCCTGTGCACCGAAGTAACTGTAAGGCCTTCTCTTTGGCAGTACTGCAGGTGATGTGCAGTCTCTTCTCTTGTGTACCTAAAAACAACCAAGCAAGAAAAACATGTAGTTAGTGAAATGTGGCTTTGTTACAGGTTGAAATAGTAGAGTAAAATGTAATCTTAGTGCGATTGGTTACTTATGTGATATACCTATTTAATCAAATATTGTAAAGGCAAACCACACCATAAAAAAAGACATTTCAAATCAGAAGGCACAACATGCAGATCTAGCCCTTTTTTTATCTCCATTTTTTGGAATGCACCTGGGGTAGTCAGAGAGAGGTGCATGGGTAAATGGAATAACCCTTTACATATGGATTCAAGGTGGCCCAGGGGAAATGAAATAATCATTGACAAAATTAATTATGCTGTTGATTTGTCTGCCATGCTCCACAGACAGGGTATCCTTGATGAAATGCAACTACACCTAAAGAAGCTGAATGTTGTAGTGCAGTTGTGTGTCTTTGATGGATGGACGGATGGATGGACGGGTGGATGGATGAAGGAATGGATCAATTGATGTGATTGAATGGATCAAGGCAAAATGCAGAATTAAGCAAAGATATTTAAAGAATATATAGAAATTAAAATAAAGAAGAAATGAAATTAAAAAAAATTAAAAAATCACAAAAAATTAAACTAAATTATGAACATTAAAACAAACAAAAGAAATAAACAAAATTAATTTAAAAAATGACATAATTTAAAAAAAAATTAAAATAGAAAACAAAAAAGAAGCTTGAAAAACAAATGAGCAATAATTAAAGATGTTTGTATGTAATCTTATGTCAAAGACACACTGACTGCATGAACAAAATGGCTGCCAGACAGCCACATGGTCAAACAACAACAAGGAGCAAAGAAAAGGCATGGAGAACAAAGAACACATGCAAGCCTATGGCAAGGGACATTGGCTAGATGGACAAATGGCTGCCAGCCAGCCACATCGTCAAACATCAACAACAAGAGCAAGGAGACATGGCAAACAAAGAACACATGCAAGCCCATGGTAAGGGACACTGGTTGGATGGACAAAATGGCTGCCAGACAGCCACATGGTCAAACAATAACAACACGGAGCAAGGAGACATGGCAAACAAAGAACACATACAAGCCCATGGTAAGGGACACTGATTGGATGGACAAAATGGCTGCCAGGCAGCCACATGGTCAGACAAAAACAACAAGGAGCAAGGAGGCATGGCCAACAAAGAACACATGAAAGGGACACTGGCTGTATGCACAAAATGGTTGCCAGCCACATGATGAAACAGCAACATCAAGGAGCAAGAAGGCACAGCAAACAAAGAACACTTGCCAGCCTATGGCAAGGGGACACTGGCTGCATGCAAAAAATGGCTGCCAGCCACATGGTCAAACAACATCCTCCTATGCCATAAAATATTATTACCCACAATATATACCCTTTTTGCAACAACAAAAAATGAAATGCAAACAATAGCCAACATTTTAAATGTAATCCAATGCCATCCCTTCCCTAAATGAAGTCATTAAAACATTATCTACTGAAACATTTATTTTATGCACTGATTACTACTAGTACTGGGCCTACTGGCTAAATGTCCCTTTGGAAAGCTAGGCCACATACTAAAATAATCTTGCAAATCTTGCAAACATGTAGAAAAATTAATGAGCTGTGGAACAATTTTCCTTTGCAATAGGTGAAAAATCAATGAAATGCAAAATAAATAATAACTAGGTCCAAACATAAACTCCAGTCCACTCAACACTAAAAAAAATTAAAATCAAATATCAAATTAAAGTATACCAAATTCCTTATCCGGGAGACAAAGAGAGTGATCCTTCCCCCTCGAAATCCAAGTGAAAAGTGACCAGTAGATGGACAAAGCATTGGGAGGAGCCTGCTGGACCAGAAAAAGAAGTTGGACCCTCTGACACGTTTCGTTCCTGTTTGGAAAAAAACACTTCTCAATCTGAAAAACAAATTGCAGGGTCCATAGGAGAAGAAAATCTAGTCAAAATATCTTTTTGACTAGATTTAGTGGCTTTGGAGCAGAAAAGCTACTTCGGAAGTGAGTTTGCACTCGTGAGCAGCCCTGTTTTATCTGCCGGCGCGGCTAGAAGCAACACCAGCAATAGCGAAGTCTTGTGCATGATCGCTAGCGCCCCGCGAGTATTATTGTTCTCATGAGAGAGTGCCAAAACCCAATCTAGCGAGCATGAACAAACTCCACTCCACACCAGAGTGTGGAATTTAGGAACTCGGCACTACTCTGCAGAGTGAGAAGTTCCCAAACTCTGCTAACTCCGCTCTTGGAGTGGAGTTCTACGCCCAGGCCTAATGAGCACATCCTTTCATAGAACAGTATATTAAATGTAGCATCACAAAATACACTGATGGAAAAGGTCTAAAGCAGCAAGTCTTTCCTTTCCAATCATGTAGATGTGAGAAGTACTGTTAGCTGAAATACAGAGCAAAAGGAAAATTGTGCACAAAATGTCATTTTGGATTTTCAAGACCTGTTATTTCAAAAGGAAGAGTGAACAGTTTTATGTCTGCAGTGAGACATACAATTACTGGTAAAACACCCCAAAACACCTTCAACCTCAGAAAAACATAGTCTTCAAAATATATTAATGACTACAATCCAGTCATTTTGAAAATGTGGAATGTCAATATGGATATCCAATTTGTGGCAGAAAAAATGATAGCTTCAGTTTGAAGATGCTTTCACGCAGGGAAATTTGATCTTATAAATGCTGTTACTGGATGAGTTCAGCTTTTTTATTTTCAAACTTGAGAGGAATTGTTTCGGTCAGTCTAGGCCTAGCATCAACTCGAAAAAGAATTTTGAATTATTTTCCAGAAATCCAGGGCCTCATTTACGAGGTTTTGGCACAGGGCAGTGCTGAAAGGATTCTTGCTGCGCTGCCCTGCATCAAAAGAAAAGGGCACGAATGTACCATATCTATGAGATACAGCTCATTCCTGTCCCTTTCCCCTGAACTAGTTCACAATGGCCTGCCATGTGCCAATGCAGGCACCCTTGCACCATGGTGCAGGAAGGGACACCTTCCTATATAAAAACAATCACAATAGGCACATGGAAAAAGGAAAAACAAGGAGAAAAAGGTACTTATCTTTGTTGCACCTCCCTTATGCCTTCCGTGGGAAGGTGTAGGCTTTTGATGCATTCCCAGGTTTATGAAATCTCGCAAAACTGGGAATGTGTCAAATGACATGGGTGTTATGTGGCAACACCCATCATAGCACACATGACATGCCTCCCTATTGCAGGGTGAGTCAAAGCAGGAACTTGTGCTGTATTGCTTCAGTCCATATATACGTGGCCATGAAAAGCCACGCAGGGTGGCTTTATGTGGTCTTGTAGATATGGTCCTGCAGTGTACGCTGCCGAACCGTCACTAAAAGGACGTTCTGGCAGCACACAGGGGCTTGGAAATAAGCCTCTCCATATCTTGCGAAATGTGTGCCAGATGGTACGGACACTGTAAAAATGAACATGTTGGACACTTACTATCAAAAACGAAGTGCGGACCTTGACAATATTTGTCTCTATGAAGTACTCCAGTACTACACATAAAAAAAAACAACGTGACAGCAAATGTAGATGAAAGTATATTTTCAGTAGTTAATTGCAATGTATGTTTGGTGTGACATAGCAAAAATAGTCTAATTAACCAGAGAAAACTTGCAAGACTGCAGAAAAAGGGAGTTTTCTATTTGTCACTTTTGCAACTGTTAAACCTTGGCGTTCTAAATCTGAATTATTAGGAGAGTTTGAGTTTTATTAAGTCTCTTTCAAAGCGGCAAAGGATAGTATTCAATGCTCAGTATTTCCTAACTTCTTGAAAATGTTGATTGATGAAATTGAACAGGGAGATCCAATTGCTGCTGAGGTAGCTAAGGAGTTCATAAAGCAGCCAAAGTTCTGGTCCTCAAAGTCAGGACCCACGTGGACAGCAAAAAGTTGAAAATTAGGCTGCTATTACAATGAATGAGGTGGAGACAATGGAACAAGCAAGACAGGATACAATTGATTTGGAAGATTTAGTTGTACAGCTAAATGCTGAGCAAATAGAAATATATATGGACTTGAAAGACACAGTTGAGTATGGACTGCTTCATGACAACAAACAGTGAGCATGCTCAACATTTAAGTCTATACTGATATATGGCAGTGGTCAAGCTGGTACTGGTAAATATTTCTTATTACAAGTTCTTAAAGATTTCCTAAAGAAGAATACAGACTGTAATCTATCATTTGTGGTTACAGCACCTCACGCAATATCAAAGTTATTACTTTACAACTGACTTTTGATGCTGCCTCTGGAACATGACAACACATTGAAAACTTATCTGGTCAAGTCTGTCATAAAGTTTCAAAAGTGTTAAAAAAGTTAAAGCTTTTAATCATTGATGTGGTGACCATGATCTCAAACCTAATGATTGCCTTTGTACATTTGAGAATGCCAGAAGTTTTGAGAATAGATTATGACATTCTATTTGGAGGAAAACATTTGGGCCCATATTTATACTTTTTGATGCAAAACTGTGCAAACGCTGTTTTGCGTCAACAAGCACGCCCACTGCACATACCCATACCACCCCCTAAACCACCATCACACAAGCTCCCACACAGGAATGGAAGCACTGGGGTGCATGCTCACCCACCCATTGCACACCATGACACATACAGATGTAATAACCATCCTTTTATACCCCTGCAGGACCCCTACCCAGCGTTACCGGACAGGAGGGTCCACACATGTCCACACCACCAACAGAAGAGGCCCACAGTGATGACAGCACCTCTCTCCAACTGGATCTAGAAGACCAGCCCGGCCTGTCGGGGACCTCTGGACAGTCGGTTCCCCTCACACTGGCACAGGCCATCACAGACCTTCCCCCCTCTGGAAACACCAGCACAGCACCCACCCAGCGGGCCCATACCTCCGTCCCCAGGACACGTCAATCAGCTGTGTGTCCACCACTACAGGGAACCCAGGATAAGCCACCACCCCAACAACAACAGGGACCTGGGGGCAGTGGTAGTGGGCACACGGTCCAGGGGACGGAGGCCCAGGAACACTGGGGAACTGGGAGGGCTGCTGTGCGACAGGGGGCGGACAGGCCAAGGGAACCCACTCTCCACGAGGCCCTCTCCTCCATCATGGGAGCCTACCACCACTCCCAGGAGACGATGGCAACGGTACTGGCCAAGTTTCAGGAGACCCAGCGCCTGCAGGAGGAACAGTATATGGGCTTCAGGGAGGAACTCAGAACCATCAGCTCCACCCTGGGCACCATCGTAGGGGTGCTGAAGGAACTCGTGAACACCAGGAGGGACACTGTGGCACTACAAGGGGCCCCTGACACTAGCATGGACGATGAACTGCCCACCACCTCTGCCGGCGCTAGTGGACAGGACACCCCGCCATAGGACCACCACACCAGCACCCCACCCCCTGCAGAGGGAGAACCACCCCGCAAACGGTCCCTGAGATCCATGACAAAAACAGAGCACATTGCCAAGACCCCCGCCAAGAAATGAGACCACCCTGATTGTCATCCTACTGTCCCACTTTGTCACCCTGTCCATACTTAAACTGCCCAACCTCCACTTCCTATGCCCCTTTGGGCAATGCACCTGTGAGACTAATAGACTGGACTCTGCCATGGACATTTCTCCGCCATCACCCCTCACCATTTCACTACCCCCACCAATATTGAGCACTTAAATAAATACACTTAAAGCACAAAACAATCTGCAGTCTGTCTGTTATTTCGAAATAGTGTATTAGCAATTACAGTGACAAAATGCTCTTTCAATTGTAATGTCAACATACCTATGTCATACAGCTCAAGTCCATGAGGAATCAAAGCAGATGTCACACAGTGGGACCCACATCTGTGAAATCGTAAGGGAAAGTGACAACTCAGTGACCATACACTGGGTGAAAACGACAGACAGTAGAGAGGTAGTAGTGTTTTTTAAGTACATGTAGTAGGCAGGTCTGTACTCTTACCTGTGTCTCACTGGAAATATTGCTGGATCACTGAGTCCCTGTTGTTCATGTCTTCTTCCTCTGCTTCCTCGTCTTCACTATCCACAGGCTCCACAGCTGCAACAACACCGCCATCTGGACCATCCTCCTGCAGAAAAGGCACCTGTCGTCGCAATGCCAAGTTATGAAGCATACAGCAGGCCACGATGATCTGGCACACCTTCTTTAGTGAGTAGAATAGGGATCCACCTGTCATATGGAGGCACCGGAACCTGGCCTTCAGGAGGCCGAAGGTCCGCTCGATCACCCTACTAGTTCGCCCATGGGCCTCATTGTAGCGTTCCTCTGCCCTTGTCCTGGGATTCCTCACTGGGGTCAGTAGCCATGACAGGTTGGGGCAACCAGTGTCACCTGCAAATGGCGAGGGACAAGTATTAGACACACACTAACCTGTATGATAACCCCAGACCCAGACAACCATTCCCACTGTCTTGCTTCCAGGTGCTCACCTAATAGCCACTCTGGAGTTGCCCCATCTCATAAGGGATGCTGCTATTCCACAGGATGTAGGCGTCATGCACTGAGCCAGGGAACTTGGCATTCACATGGGAGATGTTCTGGCCTGCCAAACATACCATCTGTACATTCATAGAATGATAACTCTTCCGGTTTCTGTACACCTGTTCACTCCTGTGGGGAGGGGCAAAGCCACACGGGTCCCATCAATGGCACCTATGATGTTGGGGATATGTCCCAGGGCATAGAAATCACCTTTCACTGTAGGCAAATCCTCCACCTGAGGGAACACGATGTAGCTCTGCATGTGTTTCAGAAGGGCAGACAACACTCTGGACAATACGTTGGAAAACATAGACTGGGACATCCCTGATGCATGGCCACTGTTGTTTGAAATGACCCACTTGCTAGGAAATGGAGCACTGACAGCACCTGCACTTGAAGGGGGATTCTTGTGGGATGGCGGATTGCTGACATCAGGTCTGGCTCCAACTGGGAACACAGTTCCAGGATTGTGGCACGGTCAAGCCTGTATGTGATTATGACATGTCGCTCCTCCATTGTCGACAGGTCCACCAACGGCCGGTACACCGGAGGATGCCGCCATCTCCTCACATGTTCCAGCGGACGGTGCCTATGAAGGACAACAGCGAGCACAGAGTCAAACAACTCAGAGGTACATACCCACAGTTTACACAGAACACCAATCATACACAAAAGGTGGCCTGTATGTGTGTTGAGTCAAGGCCTAGGTATGTGTGACGCAGTTGGAAATGAAGCCATGTGGACCCCTGAAATGGCTGCTGCCTGACCTCTAAAGTGGGACAATGGGATGTGAGGTAACTGCGCTGGCGTTGTACACCGTCGCGGTAGGCGGTCGAAGACCGCAGCGCAATGCTGCGTTGTTTAACATTGGCCCCTATGGGTCCCAGGAGCCAATGACGATGTGCGCCGGCGGTGACGGTACGCACAGCCGCGGACGTGACCGCCATTTTCTATCTGTTCAATCACTCGATACCTGATCTTCGACAGGAGAGGACCTACACTGCAAGTGCTGCTGTGACCTCGGTCTGGAAGAGACAATGGCTCGAGTGTCTGGGGAAAGGGCCCCTCCCTTCACATCAGAGGAGTTGGAGAAGCTCGTGGATGGGGTCCTCCCCCAGTACACGCTACTCTACGGTCCTCCAGACAAACAGATAAATACACTGTGAGCATGCTGTATGGGCTATGACTGTGTGGAGTGGGGTGGATGAAAGATGGGAGGGGGAGATTGAGGCATGCATGAAACGACGGTGAGTGCATGTGCATCATGGCAAGTGTAGGGATTGGGGCCAATCACTTTGATGGTGCAGTTGGTAATAACTACTCTTTTTCCCCTGTACATTTCATGTAGGTCAGCGCACACCAGAAAAAAAGATATTTGGCGTGCCATCGCCAAGGACGTACGGACCTTGGGGGTCTACCACAGACGGAGCACCCACTGCCGTAAAAGATGGGAGGACATTCGCCGCAGGAGCAAGAAGACGGCGGAGGCTCAGCTGGGGATGGCCTCCCAACGTGGGAGGGGTGCCCGTCGCACCATGACCCCCCTGATGTTCCGGATCCTGGAGGTGGCGTACCCGGAGTTGGATGGGCGCTTGAGGGCATCACAGCAGACACAAGGGGGTGAGTACACTCTCATTCTGCTGACTTTGCGCGCAGTGGAGGTGTCTGGGTGGGGGAGGTGGGCTGTGGGTTTCCCTAGGCCAGGGCGAGTTCCGTAGGCAAGCCCCGTCAGTAAGGCAGGCCATGTGGCACCCCAGCCCACCTCTGTAGAGTGCCAAGTACACCTAGTCATGCCCCTGTGTCTTCTATGTGTGCAGATGTCATCCATAGGGGCTCATTCTGAGCCCGGCGGGCGGCGGGCGCCGCCCGCCTGGAGGGAGCCACCAAATGACCGCACCGCGGTCATAAGACCGCGGCGGCCATTCAGACATTTCCTCTGGGCCGGCGGGCGCTCTCCAAAAGAGCGCCCGCCGGCCCAGAGGAAATGCCCCTGCAATGAGGACGCCAGCTCAGAATTGAGCCGGCGTAGTTGCAGGGGTGCAGTTTGCACCCGTCGCGTATTTCAGTGTCTGCATTGCAGACACTGAAATACACAGTGGGGCCCTCTTACGGGGGCCCCTGCAGTGCCCATGCCATTGGCATGGGCACTGCAGGGGCCCCCAGGGGCCCCGCGGCACCCCCTACCGCCATCCTGTTCCTGGCGGGAGACCCACCAGGAACAGGATGGCGGTAGGGGGTGTCAGAATACCCATGGCTGCGGAGCGCGCTCCGCAGCCATGGAGGATTCCCCCGAGCAGCGGGAAGTCGGCGGGAGACCGCCGACTTTCCGCTTCTGACCGCGGCTGAACCGCCGCGGTCAGAATGCTCGTGGGAGCACCGCCAGCCTGTTGGCGGTGCTCCCGTGGTCGGTGGCCCTGGCGGCCACCGGCCGCCAGGGTCAGAATGACCCCCATAGTCTTGTAGGCCGTTTCCCAGGAATTGAACAGTGCAGTCCAAGAGCGCGGCGTAGTGCAGAGGGCTTCTGTGTCTGTTGTGTCCGCCAACGGTAGCGGTAATGCATGCACTCAACATGTCTCTCTTCTGTCTTCCCCCCCCTTTTTGTGGTCTCCCTGTTCTTGTGTGAATTAGCATCATCAGGCGGAGGAGCAGTGGCACCGGAGCAGGAGGGAGCTGCATCCCACATGGCCCTGGAGGGCCACACTACGGAGCCTGAATTCACCAGTGGGACGGAGGGCGAGGGGAGCTCCACGGCGGGGACAGGAGCTGAGACCAGTGACACAGACTTGTCCTCTGATGGGAGCTCCCTTGTGGTGGCGGCAACATCTGTGCCCCCTGCATCTACAGGTACAGCCGCCACCCCCCCTACCAGCACCGCCCTCCCAGCAGCCCCTCAGGCTTTGCCCCATGCCCGCTCACCCAGGAGGGTGGGCATCACCTTCGCCCCAGGCACCTCAGGCCCTGCCCCAGTCACCCTTGCTGCCCTCAGTGAGGAGGCCATTGACCTCCTCAGGTCCCTCACTGTTGGGCAGTCTACCATTTTGAAAGGCATCCAGGGTGTAGAGAGGCAGTTGCAACAAACTAATGCATTCCTGGAGGGCATTCATTCTGGTCAGGCGGCCCTTCACCGAGCTTTTCAGACTCTGGCCTCAGCACTGATGGCAGCCATTGTCCCCCTCTCTAGCCTCCCCCCTCCAACTTCCTCCACCCAGACCCAATCCCCTCTACTTCAGCCTATCCCAAGCACACCTACAGACCAACATGCACACACGTCAACACCCAAGGGTAGTTCAGGCAAACATAAGCACCACACATCCCACAGGCATTCATGCAAGCAGAACACACATGCAGACACACCAACATCCACTGCCTCCACTGTGTCCCCCTCCTGCTCATCTCCCTCCTCTCTCCCAGTGACGTCTACACTCACACCTGCATGCACTACCTCTACAGCCACTACGTCCCTCTCCAGCACAACCACCACCACACCCCGCTCACGTGCAGTCACCACCCCCACTACCATTCACACGTCCCCTGTGTCCTCTCCCAGTGTGTCTGTGACGCCCCCTCCCAAGATACACAAACCCAGGCACACACCCACCCAACAGCCATCCACCTCACGACAGCCTCCAGCGCATGCACCTTCACCCAAAGTAACCAAACGTACACCTCCTACAACCACCACCTCTTCCTCCACTCCCAAACCCCCTCCAGCTACTCGTCCCAATGTGTCCAAAAAACTTTTCCTGTCCACCCTAGACCTCTTTCCCACACCTCCCCCACCCTGTCCATCTCATAGGCCCAGAACTAGCACCTCAGCCACAACATCTCCGGGACCAGTGGTGCCTGTAGACACTGGAATCTGGAGTGCACCAGCCACCAGGGCAGCCAGTGTGGCATGGAGCCACAGCACAGACAGTCCCCCACCTGTGAAGCATCAGAAGTTGGCCAGTGCCCGGCGGGAGAGGGGGAAGACTCCAGCCCACAAAGCCCCTCCCAGGGGTCCCGGTGGGAGTGTGGAGTCAACTGTGACACCTTCCAAGGTGGGGAAGGGCCACAAGAAACCTGGCAAGTCTGGGAAGAGCAGCATGGCGAAGAAGACCGCCATCATCCCCGCTGCCCAGGAGGCCACCGCCAGCACCAGCACCAGCCCAGCTGCCCAGGAGGCCACCGCCAGCACCAGCCCAGCTGCCCAGGAGGCCACCGCCAGTAAAAGCCCCGTTGGGCCATTAAGGACCGCCAGTAAAAGCCCCGTTGGGCCATGAAGGACCGCCAGCAAAAGCCCCATTGGGCCATGAAGGACTGCCAGCAAAAGCCCTGTTGGGCCATGAAGGACAGCCAGCAAAAGCCCAGTTGGGCCATGAAGGACCGACAGCAGCTGAGACCCTGCAATGGAGACCGCCATCTCAAGCACCGCTGAACAGGGCACCGCCGTCTCAAGCACCGCTGCACAGGGCACCGCCATCTCAAGCACCGCTGAACAGGGCACCACCGTCTCAAGCACCGCTGCACAGGGCACCGCCGTCTCAAGCACCGCTGCACAGGGCACCGCCGTCTCAAGCACCGCTGGCCCATGAGCGGCAAGGGCACTGACGCAACTGAGTCCGTCACGGGGTGAATGATGCACTCTGGGCACCATGCCCCCTCCAGAACCAGTGGAGAGATACATACACTCCCTCTGACCTTAGCAGGATGAAGCACTCTGGGCACCATGCCCCCTCCAGAACCAGTGGAGATATCCATCCACTCCCTCTGTCCTTAGCACGATGAAACACTCTGGGCACCATGCCCCCTCCAGAACCAGTGGAGAAGGCATCCACCTCAAAAACTGTGGCTTTGCACTCCCCAGGATTGAACAGTGGGCAAACCACCCACTGTAGAGACTTGAGAGACTGTGGCTTTGCACTCCCCAGGATGGAACAGTGGGCAGCCCACCCACTGTAGAGACTTGAGAGACTGTGGCTTTGCACTCCCCAGGATTGAACAGTGGGCAAACCACCCACTGTAGAGACTTGAGAGACTGTGGCTTTTCACTCTCCAGGATCGAACAGTGGGCAGCCCACCCACTTTAGAGACTTGAGAGACTGTGGCTTTGCACTCCCCAGGATGGAACAGTGGGCAGCCCACCCACTGTAGAGACTTGAGAGACTGTGGCTTTGCACTCCCCAGGATATGGCAGTGGGCAACCCACCCACTGTAGAGACTTGAGAGACTGTGGCTTTGCACTCCTCAGGATTGAACAGTGGGCATGTGGCCCCCTCGTGGATTTGTCGTCGTGCACTCAAGCGGCTGAGGTGCCCCCCTTTCCCTCCCCCTGAGGTGCCTGTTTAGTTGCTGTCTGATGCCCCTGCAGTGTTCTCTCCATCATGGTCGGGGATCTTGTGTGGGCCTCGCCCATACCGTGTGGTCCCGGTGTTCCACGGACTTTCTTAGAACACTACCTGGACTACTATGCTTGGTATATATTATGTACATGGTGTATATATCTATTTCTGCCTACTTGCTTTTAATATATTACAATGGTTACACTCATTTTCTATTGCCTTTGCATTCATCCGGGGGGCTTGGGGGGTGTAACTGTGATGTATTGATACGCATTAGTGTGTGTGTTGTAGTGGGTGAGGGTGTGGGTGGGGGTGTAGCGTGTGTGTGTCCCTGTTTTTTCCCTCCCCCCTCCCCTGTGTCGTAGGTGCAGTATTCACTGTGGTCTTCGCCGCCGGCGTTCATGCTCCTGGTAGAGGAGCAAGAAGATGAGGGCTAGAAAAATGTGAAGCTCTGGTTCCATGGCGTCCTCGTTCCTCGTGGAGTGTGGAGAGGTGAGCGTTTTTCCTTCGGGATTCCTGTTTCTGCCGTGTTTTTATCCACAGTGAATCCGCCCCGGAAAAGGTGGCGGATTGGCCTGTCATAATAGTGTGGGCGGTATATTGTCTCACGCCTGTCTGTTGGGGCTGACCGCGGCGCTGTTTGTTTGTACCGCCATGGCGGTCGGAGTGTTAAAGTGGCTGTCTTTGTTGGCGGTTTCCGCCACGGTCGTAATTGCAATTTTTTTCCCCCGGCCTGTTGGCGGTCTTACCGCCGCTTTAACACCGACCGCCAGGGTTGCAATGACCCCCTTAATTTCCTATTCTCTCCTTCATTATCTGAATCCCAGTAAGCTATTTAGGGCCTCATTACAACCCTGGCGGTCAAAGACCGCCAGGGCTGTTTTTGCTGTTTGCACAGCAGACAGTGAAAAGCGCGATGGGTGCAGCTGCACCCGTCGCACGGGCGCAACATCGCCGGCTCCATTAGGAGCCGGCTCCCATGTTGCGGCCGACATCCCCCTGGGCTGGCGGGCGGAAACTCTGTTTCCGCCCACTGGCCCAGCATGGATGTCAAAATGGGGCCGGGAGGAGTGCGGCCGCATTAGCGGCCGCTCGGCGGTACAACCTTGGTTGAGGGCCTTATTCTTTTCTCTTACCAAGATGCATTCTCATCTCATTCACAGGTTGAGCTCCACTCATCCACATTACTATTTTAGCACTGCCCCAAGACTTCCCTGCTGACCTCTCTGACACCTATTCCAGCTGTGCAAAAAACCTCTCCAAGCCACGTTGTTAAGTTTAGCTCGGTCTCACACTTTAAGTTCAGGCAGTCAGCAACCCAGCCCCCTTTTTCTTGGGGTCTACCTGTTGTCTGTTCACTTGTTCGTGCTCACACTGCATTATGTATATTTTTACTCTGTGGGCTTGAAGTTTTGTATATGCAGCAATTCTTTTGTATATGTGTGCACATGTTTGGAATATGTCCCCTTTTGGGGTTTGCTGTGACAGCACTTATTAACATATATAATTGCCTGACTTATATGCTTCAGGGCAGAAGATGATAGCTTGTAAGACGTAACACTGGGATGTGCTTCTGCCTTCTGCCTTGGCCTGCCAATAAACCTTGGTACCTCAATAAACATTTTGGGGGTCATTTTGACCTCGGCGGTCTTTTGTAAAGACCGCCGAGGGACCGCCGTGCGGAAGACCGCCAGTGGTGGCGGTTTGCCACTCGGCTTATTATGACTGTTGACAGCTCTCCGTCCTTTTTCGGATGGAGAGCCGCCAACAGCCATACTGGCGGGCAGCGGGGAAGTGGAGGTTGCTCCACCTCCACCGCCACACCAACAGAACACCGCCCACCAAATCACGTCCTGTGATTCGGCGTGGCGGTGTTCTGTTGACGGAGCAGCCCCCATGGATCCCATCCTCTCCCGGAGGATCGTCAGACCAGGTAAGTCAATCGACCGTGAGGGGAGGGGGTTGGGGGGGTGTTGTGTGTTGTGTGCGTGCATGGGGGTGTGAGTGTGTGTATGTCGTGGGGATGTCTGAGTGCCTGTATGCTTGCGGGGGTGTCGTGAGTATGGGAATGAGTGCGTGTATGTCTGTGGGTATGTCTGTATGGATGTGTGCGTGTATGTTTGAATGTGGGTGTGCGTGTCTGACTGTGTGTGTGGATGTTGGCATGTATGTCGGTGAGTGTGCGTGTATGTGTGTTGGTGGTGCCTGCATGCGTGTCGTGTGTGAGTGAGTGATGTGGGTGGGGGAGACCCCTATCAGTGCCAGGGAAGGAATTCCCTGGCACTGATAGTGCTTACCGCCATGGATTTGATGGTGGTTTCAAACCGCATGAAATCCATGGTGGTCAGCAGGGTCCAAATACCACCGGTGGTATAGTGACGGCCGCCGGGCTGGAGACCCAGGTCTCCAGCCCGGCGGGCGGAACAGAGAACCGGCGGATGACCATGGCGGTAACCGCCATGGTCTTAATAAAAAAAAAAAGACCGCCAGCTTGTTGGCGGTCTTACCGCCGCTTCTCCTCCTTCCGCCAGGGTCATAATGACCTCCTTTGTCTGTTCCAGAGCCTTGCCTGGTGTTGCGTTTTCTTTGTGTCACTCTGAGGAGGGTTGGAAAAGTAGTTTCCCTAACAAATGTGGGATGGGTGAAATGCCACCACCGGTAAGTTAATTAAATGCCTTACTGTTGTGGGCTTTCAACGCTTACAATACAGCTGATAGTAAAACTGGATATTGAGGTAATTAAAAATATAGCTGGCAATTAAACTGTGGACTGAGGAGTAACTAGGTTATCTGTATCATTACGTTAAATGATGGTGGCAAATTCTTACGGAGAATAGTAAGACCAAACAGGAGAGCCTGGGCCACAGAGAAAATATTTATTTTTTCATTTTACGGGAAACTCAGAGAGAAAATAAATAAATGAATGAATTAAAACCCTCCCACAGTGTAGCTTGGAAAGCATTTGATCAGCTGGCACCAGAACACAGGGAAATGATTTTGAAGTGTGCACAAACAGTCTGTCATTGATCAATGGCTGTATTTGAATTATGTGTTGATTAAGTGTAAATGTGCCACTATGTTTCATTGCAATGTTTATTTGAGTTATATGTAAAGTAGTGCATTACTGCATTAGAGAAGAAAAACTGTTTTATGTTGTGCCTCTAAGCTTTTGTTTTCTATATCTCTCTCTGTCTATCCACCACTGCATTAAAAAAAAGAAATCCTGCTTAACAATTCTTTTTGCAGGATACAACCATTGTATTTATTTTTCAGGTGGTAAAATTGTGAGGGAAGGGCACAATGGGCAGCGGCAAGTTTAAAGGAAACGTAATGGTGTTAAGTTCTAGAATGCTGAAAAAGACTAAAAAGTTGTTTAAACAGCTGACAGGAGAGAAATGTTTTCAGCAGATAGCCTTATAGATCAAGGTGAGAAGGACATGGGTTGTTTAAAATATGTAAAGTAGTTTGCACACTAATATGGACAAAGAGAGGGAAAGCACAGAGTGTAGCTATAACAAGGCCTCGGTATTAAAGACAGGCTGCATGCACACAGAACTGTAACAGCAGAGAAATATCAACATTTACATTTTAGTGACATTTCTAAAATAGTAATGATGAAACTAACTTTGCTAGTAAAAAGGCACTCAATATAAGAGGAGTAGACCTCACAGTAGTGGAGAAAAAAAAAACAGACGAATTTGTGTGTGACACCACCTGGACATGTAAACTTAAAAGTACATGCCCCACCTTTTACTTACACAGCACCCTGCCCTATTAGCTACCTAGCGCCTACCTTAGTAGTGACTTGTAATTAGCAAAAAGGGAGTTTTTAAGGATTGGCAAATAGTTTTAAATGTCAAGTCAAAGTAGCAGTAAACTGCTCACAGAGGCCTCGGTGGCAGACCTGAGACAGGTTTTGAAAGGCTACTTCTGTGGGTGGCACAACCAGTACTACAGCCCATTAGTAGCATTTAATTTACTGGCCATAGGCAAATGCTATACTACTTTAAAAAAAGACCTTTCATGTGCATTTTTGGTTGGTTGGGAAGTAATTACTTATTTCTAAAGGATAAAATAAGCATTTCTAGGATTCAGTAAAGGATCATGTGTGCAGCAATAAAGAGATCAACATAAAATGTAAATGCTGAATAAAGACATATTACAGTGTGAAGCTATAGCTTGAAGATACTAAAATATTATTTAATAATGACAAAGGCTGAATATGGCCTACTACCACAAAGTTTGCTCAACATACGTACATATAAATTATTCTTAAAATTAATTTTACTAAAATCGTTTTTGCGTTTGTATGATGTTTATAATGCCTAATATCACTACTATAGATATCAGCTATGTAACTAATTCCCACAAATGTTTACACCCCTTTCTTCTCATGGTGTACTACAATGTAAGGCAACAGAAAGGCTAGGTCACATCATTAGAATTGCATTATTCTGTCAGCATAACCATTTTAAATCATTCTTTTCATAAGTATTCAGTTATAACATCTTATTAAGAAGCAGTTAATATTTTGCATTTCTATGGCTTTAAGCACACTTTTAAGGTGCTGATCCTTTTTCTGTGTCATCTTTCTCAACATGTGCAAATTACACATTCAGGTTTCTGTGTCTAAATAGGTATATATCCTGTGTACAAAATAGGATGATTTGAGCTCTAATAGTGCCAGTATTCCTGTATCTTATTGACAAAAAAAAAATGTGAGCTTTAGTTTCAATATGGCCTAATGGCTGCATTGTGTCTCAAGTACACCAGCTCCTGGCCTGCATTTTTGCACAGGATTTCTATGCGCGTACTGGCATTCAAAATTTTCTTGAGCAACTTCTTTGCAAGGTTACCTTTCCCTACTGGTGTTAATGGGTGCTAGAGAGTGCACTGCACAGAAATACAAAACAGCATAGTTTAAATCCTACCTTTCCACAGACTGAAAATGTTGGTGCAAAGCCATATTAAGTCCTCAGTCATGCTTCTGGCCTGCAGAGCTCTGATCGGACTCTCACATAGGTCAAACACTAAACAGCAGTTGTTAACTATGCTAGGACAGGGGATGTGAATTTACGACAGCAGGTTTAAGTGTCAGATGTTAAGCTGTATTAAGCCCTGACTTGCACAGCTGTTACAAAAAAATACTCAAGGGTAGCTTTGAACATTTCCTCATCCAAAGTTATGCAAAGAAGTAATGAAACTGTGACAGTCCTTATTTCACACCAGATTGTTAGCATTGATTAAACTGGTTTTATCTAAATGATTTGAAAGTGTCACACGCACACGCTTGCTGGTGCAAGCTAAATGCAATATTTGAAAATATATATACATATATAGGTCAGAACTTTTCATAGCCTTTTTAAAAATAAAAAGTGTGATTTCAACTTTTATTAGGGTCTCCATTTATTGAGGTGGCTGTTGGAATTGCTTCAAAGCTTGGCAACTGCTGAAGGGTCTACATTAGACTGTGAAAGCATGACTGCAGGTCATCACCATATTTTAAATATGAGATACATATGTATATATAAGTGAAAATGTTTAATTGTGTTAATGCAATTTGAACATTTAGTATATACAACTTGTAATAACAATAAAGAAAATAAAAAGGGGGAGCTAGTTTGGAGGAGAGGCTATTTCATTTCAGCAGTTGTGCTTCTATTTCTTATGGTTTGCAACAAATGTTTTGTGTAGGGAGGCTTGCAGCTGTGTCCTCATTTGAGACTGCTCTCTCTTCCACACACTTGCAAACAGTGTAGTGTCATGTTAGCCCTCACCATACTAAATGAGCACAATTTCCTAACAGTTAAGAAACCGCACACTGGGGTGCAACTTGTTCTAGATAGGCACTACGGACTGAAGAAAAAATATATATAATGTACATTTGGAATTTTGAAGAGTAGTTTAAGAATAACTTAATGTTCTGTTTCCTAAATATTCCATGGTAGGGGAACTCACTACGAGTAATACACAAACAAGAACACATTAGGTAAAAAAGAGTGAATATATGAAAATGTCAACAACAAAAAAACTTGGCTGTGATAATGTCTTGGGGCTTTCATGTGCTTAGTAAAAAGAGGGTCAAATTGATGCTGAATACAAGTAAACTGTTTTACGATATCATCATTAGTAATTTAAATACATGGAAGAACTTACAGAGTGGTAGTAATTAATTTCTGGCTTTGATTCAGCCCTCTTGGAACTAAACTGGGCACCAGAGGTCCACCCTCGGTCCAAGAATGAAACTGATTGACCCTCTTATGATGCATTTTGCAGTGTCAATTATAAACGTAACTAAAAGAAGGAGCTGGTGTCTCACTGGATTGTAACTTGCTTGAGGGAACGTCACTATGCAGCTAACATGACTGGATAAAGGAAAAATTGCAGATTCTAATAGGGACAGGGGGGACTTTGCTGTTTTCATGAGGAATAGTACATTTGTAGGAGATATAATTGAATAACATTCCCAAGGGGCACAGTGTAGATGAGATGGAGGACAGGGATACCAGCAAGGAGACAAGAGTAGGGATCAGTGTTATTCTTGTCATTGCCAAGAAGCTTAAAGAAGAAACAGCACTACATGAGAAATGCTTCCTAGAGAAAATAAGTAGGAGCATGGGATGACTCAGAGAGAGAGATGACCCAAGCAGCAGAAAACCGATGAACCCGGTGCTTTATGATGAATGTATCTGACACACCTGAAGAGAATACAATGTTTCCAATTAAGGTAAGATATAAAATGGTTGATTTCTTAATTTTAATATGGATGTGTCCCACCAATTTTTCTGAGCAGATACCTCATCTGCCAAAATTTCTTGCAATAGTATGTGCTTCAAGAAATGCGATTTACTTACAAGCACCTGAGCGCAGGTTAGAATTGATTACCATAGCACTAACTGTAGCAGTGAGCATTGACCTAGGACCACAGGTTGGTCAAGGATGGTGTTGGATGTTGTGTATGCATTAAAATGACAGGGCTGTAGTTTTTGACAAGCTTGAAGGGAATATGACTTTACAGCTGACTAAAAACAAGATCCTAGAACAACTAAACTCAGAGGTTTGGGTAAACACAAAAATGAGGCAGGATTGTTAAAAACATGCCCTCCCCATAAATTGACGCTTAAGGAAAATGCAGAACTACCTTATATGCATCAATATAGACTGTCACTTAAGGCAGAGGAGGGAACAAAACCTGTGACTGAGTCTCTCTTACAACAGGGTATCATTAAAAAGACCAATAGCAACTGTAATAGTCCAATAATTCCATTGCCCAAGGGCAACACTGGGCAATATAGATTCATAGAGGATTTATGCCGGATAAACAACATTGTGGTTCCCTTAGCACCTGTTGTGCCTGACACCAATACTATATAATCTTCTATACCTTCAGAAGCAGAGTATGTTTCAGTCAGGTCTCGCAAGTGTGTTTTTCAGTATTAGAGTCCATCCAGCAAGTGGGTGCCTCTTTGCCTTCACAATAAAAGATACCCAGAACACTATCACAAGACTCGCCCAAGGCTTCATAGAGAGTCGCACGGTCTATGCACAGGCAGTAAAGAGAGACCTGGACAGCCTACACCTGGAAGGCAGCAGTGTCATCTTGCAGTATGCTGATTATCTCCTTGTGGCATCTCCATCACTTGAGGCTTGTGCAAAAGACACTGTAGCTCTGCTGAACCACCTCCAGGAGAGAGGACACAAAGCCTCATTGTCAAAATTTCAGTCCTGCCAAAAAGAAGGGACTTACCTTGGTTATGTGATATCCAAAGATACACGCTGCATATCACCTGAGAGAATAAAAATGATTCAAAGCATGCAGCCCCCATCCACCAAGAAAGGAATGATGTCCTTCCTGGGGATGATGAACTACCGCCGCCAGTGGATTACTGAATACAGATCCTATGATGCATTCTTGAGGAAATGCACACTACAAGATGCACCCAACAACACTGTATGGACTAATGAACTTGCAGAATGTTTCAAGAAACTGAAAGGGACATTGTGTACTGCGCCAGTGTTGGGGCTGCCTGATTACAAACTGCCCTTCCATATCTATGTGTCAGAGCAAAATGGCATTGCAACCATTGCAAATGGTGTGCTGACACAGCAGCAAGGCGCTGGAAAAAGACCTGTGGCATATTACTCTGTGACTTTGCCTTCAGCAGTGACTGGGCATCCAGCTTGTTTGAGAACAGTGGCTTCAGCTGCTGTGACGGTAGAGAGGGGGGCTCCCATTGTGATGGACTACCCTTGTATTGTTTATGTGCCACATTCAGTACATTTGCTGTTGTCAACATCAACACAGCATTCTTCAGCGGCCAGGCACACCGGTTATGAGGTCACGTTGTCTAACATTAACATTGACATTTAAAAAATGCCCACATGTTAAATTGGGAGCATTATTACCTGCAATAGATGATTCTGATGAGACCCCTGACCGTGATTATGTTGAATTTGTAGAATCATGCACCACCCCATACCAGATTTACAATAGACACCATTAGAAAAGGCAGACTATGAATGGTACAATGGCACCAGACTAACAGACACTGATGACAGAGCTGGGTATGCTATAACTACAGTAGACACCATAATTGAAAGTGCAGCTCTACCCCCTGGCATATCTGCCCAGAAAGCTGAGCTGCATGCTGTAACAAGCTCATGCATCCTAGCCAAGTGGAAAACTGTTAACATTTATACTGACTCACGATATGCCTTTGAAGTTGTCCACGGCTTTGGCCAGCTATGGCAGTATCGTGGTTTCATAACAGCAACAGGGCGCACCATTCAAAATGGCCTTTTAGTAAAAAACTTGTTAAAATCAATACTACTACCCAACTGCATAGCAGTCATAAAATGCGAGGCCCATAAAGGAGCGAATACCAAGATAGCCAGAGGAAACGCCATGGCTGACACAGCAGCAAGAGAAAGCATGTTACAGCCAGTACAGATGGTGAACCTAATGGCAAAAAAAGCATTCCAAAAATTCTGCTCATTCAGAGACAATTGTTTCTAGCTGATGTGAAGGAAGCACAATGGTCTGCAACACCAGGGGAGGAGAGAGTGTGGATTGATGCTCGATGTGAGCAAAATGATGTGGGATTGTGGGTCCACCAGGATGGGAGACCTGTGGCTCCGTGCAGTATGTTCTTTCCCCTTACCAGGCTTGCTCATGGACCCACTCACATGTCACGCGGGGGATGAATGAGCTAATTAGACAGGAATGGTTTGCACCAGGGATAACAGCCTTCTCTGCACTATTCTGCTCCCAATGTCTTGTATGTGCCCAACATACTAAAGGCTGGTCCCCTGCTACACATGATCACTTACCAGTTCCACAGAGACCGTTTACCAACGTCCAAATAGACTATGCCTATATGCCCCCAGTGAATGGATTCAAATAGTTGCTGGTGTGTTTTTTCAAAATGGGTGGAAGTGTTTCCCACAAGGAAGAATGATGCAGCAACTTTTGTGCGATGCTTGATGAAAGATATCATACCACGATTTGGGGTCCCTCAGGGCATTATTAGTGATAGAGGGGTGAATTTGTGGCTGCAGTTGTGCAAAAGATGTGTGAATGTTTGGGAATAGAGTGGAAACTGCATGCCCCTTAACACTCCCAATGTTCAGGACAGCTGGACAGGATGAACTCCACAATACAAAATAGACTAGGAAAGACTACTGATGCAACAGACCTGAAATGGCCTGATGCACTGCCTTTTGTGATGCATACCATAAGGGCAACGGCATCTAGAACAACCTTTTTGTATCCATATGAAGTACTGATGGGGCGGCCTATGTCGGGGGGGGATGTTGCCTCTCCCAGCATCTCAAGCAGCAAGGCTGTGGACTGATGAAAACATCTCTGACTATGCTATAAATTTGTTAGCAGTCTTGAGGCATCACCATCTCCAGATGAAGGAAGCTTTGCCCCATCCGTCCTCAGAGCCCCCACCCCTTTTAAAAGCTGGAGACATGGTCATGGTGAGAAAAATAAAAGATGTTTCTCTTAGTTCTAGGTGGACTGACCACACCTCGAGCTCCTGGTGACGCAGACGGCAGTCAATGTGCAGGGATGTCCTGAGACACAGCACCAGGTACAGACCCGCACCAACCACAACCGAGACAGAGGTGCCTACAACGGGAGCAGTGTAACATACCAGGAAAGTGGGAGACAGACCAGAACATTCCTAAGAACCACAAACAGAGCTCCTCAGCAAGTGTCAGGTGACACCAACTGATGCGGTTGAGTGAAGCACGCGACGTAGTCTAGAAGAAAGGTGATGGTCACACCTGCAGAAAACTAGACTGAAGAGGACACCGCAGAGCAGGTCCATGAAACGGCCCCTGAATAAGACGACTGCAGACCAGTAGGAGAAGCAGAGGGCAGCACACTGTGTGCCATTTCTTTACTGACAATTAGAGAAAGTGGCTTAGAAATGAGTAACAAAAATACTTCATATCTATAACTTTTGCCATGCCCCAGCAATTCTGTATTAAGAGCATCTATTCGATTTCTGCAGTTAAAGTTCTACCTACTATAGAGCAGGAGGTAGCCCACAGATATCTTAGAATACAACAAGATGTACAGGAAGCAAATGAAGAAATGTTTGATTTAATGGCTATAGACCCATAACACATGAACGCATTGGATACTAGCATATCATTTTGTCTATGTTTGAATAATGAATATCTCATAGGTGTATATCTAGATGACAATATATGTATTTCATCTAAAAAATGTGTAATGCCACCTGAAGAAATGTATTTTATTGAGACATTGTTATTGCTATGCTTCTGCCATGTATATATATATATATATAATATATTTTTGCATTTTCGTGTATGATATTATTATCAAAAAGGAGGTGTATATATATATATATTCACATGTATGTACCTATAGATATGATAGTTCTAGTCCTCTCCTCCATTATCTGAGTCCCAGTAAGCTATTTATTCTTTTCTCTTACCAAGATGCTTGCTCCTCTCATTCACAGGTTGGCTCCACTCATCCACATTAGTACTTTAGCACTGCCCGAAGACTTCCTTGCTGGCCTCTCTGTGCCTATGCCAGCTGTGCAAACAAACCTCTCCAAGCCACGTTGTTAAGTTTCGCTCAGTCTCACACTTTAAGTTCAGCCAGTCAGCAACCCAGCCCCCTTTTTCTTAGGGTCCACCTGCTGTCTGTTCACTTGTTTATGCTCACACTGCATTATGTATATTTTTACTCTCTGGGCTGGATGTTTTGTATATGCAGCATTTCTTTTGTAGATGTGTGCCCATGTTTGGATGATGTCCCCTTTTGGGTTTTTGCTGTGACAGCACTTATTATTAACATATATAACTGCTAGACTTATATGCTTCAAGGCAGAAGATGCTAGCTTGTAAGACTTAACACTGGGATGAGCGTCTGCTTTCTGCCTTGGCCTGCCAATAAACCTTGGTACCACAACAAACATTTCATCTGTTACGGAGCCTTGCCTGGTGTTTGTTTTTTAAGTCACTCTGAGGAGGGTTAGAAAAGTAGTTTCCCTAACACCTTGCATCCCATTGACGCAAGGTGGTTTCACGCATCCAAAAAATGACGTTAACTCCAATATTTTGGCGCTATAATATAGGGGGTCATTCTGAACCGCCAGAAGACCGTACCGCGGTCGAAAGACCGCGGCGGTCATTCTGAGTTTCCCGCTGGGCTGGCGGGCGACCGCCAGAAGGCCGCCCGCCCGCCCAGCGGGAAACCCCCTTCCACAAGGATGCCGGCTCCGAATGGAGCCGGCGGAGTGGAAGGGGTGATACGGGTGCAGTTGCACACGTCGCGATTTTCAGTGTCTGCCACGCAGACACTGAAAATCTATGTGGGGCCCTGTTAGGGGGCCCCTGCAGTGCCCATGCCAATGGCATGGGCACTGCAGGGGCCCCCAGGGGCCCCACGACACCCGTTCCCGCCAGCCAGGTTCTGGCGGTGGAAACCGCCAGAACCAGGCTGGTGGGAAGGGGGTCGGAATCCCAATGGCGGCGCTGCTTGCAGCGCCGCCGTGGAGGATTCCCAGGGGCAGCGGGAAACCGGCGGGACACCTCCGGTTTCCCGTGTCTGACCGCGGCTGTACCGCCGCGGTCAGAATGCCCATGGAAGCACCGCCAGCCTGTTGGCGGTGCTTCCGCGGTCGTTGGCCCTGGCGGTCCATGACCGCCAGGGTCAGAATGACCCCCATAATATTTTGAGTTAAGTTTGCGCTGAATTAGCATTAAAAAAAAGACGCTAATTCAACGCAAAGCAAGAATAAATATGGGCCTTGATATTTTATGGAGATCTACTGCAACCTACACTTGTAAAAAGTCAACCTGTTTTCCAAGCACTGCTCCATGATGAAACTAAGTATTCTTTAGGAAGCACTGGAAATGTGAATATTTGGTTACATTTCTAATACAAAGAATTAATGAGGAATATGTGACAAGCATCGGACATTGAATATGGAAATATTTTGAAAAAGATTAGAGTAGGTGTTCTTTCAAAAGAGGGAAAGCGTGTCCTCGAAAGTCGTCTTCTTAAAAACAATTTCCAACTACGAATGTAGTAGCAGAACTAATGTTCAGTTTCATACAATAAGGTAGACATACTGTGTGCCTAATGATTACATTGGAAGAGTGTGCATGTTTCAGCAAAGGATTCCTGGAATTGGAGAAAGGAGAAAGTTTGCACCTGAAGGCAATAGATTTTATATGGAACAGCAGGGTGTAACTGTATTGCTAAATGAAAAGTTGCAGGCCTAACTGTATTCATTCGAAAGATCTGTTTCATGAACTGCAGGATTAAAGAAATGTTTAAGTCTATGTAAAATCTTTAGGGTGATTTTGCATCAAAATTTAGATGTTGAGGAAGGTTTGGTTAATGATGTTATGGGTAAAGTTGTTGATTATATTACTTTTCCGAACAGGAATGAGGTGGAATACCATGTGATTAAGTTTGATCAGATTGACAATCCAAAGAAGATTGGACAGTCTATTGCACATTTTTTTCTTGTGAGAGATTTATATGTTCAACAGAAACAATTTTTCAGTTTCTCTAGCATATTCTGCTACTATTCATGAATCACAAGGTTTAAGTTTAGATGCAGTAATTTTAAATATTGGTAGTACTGTGTTTAAGGAAGGTATGTCATTTATAGCTTAGTCCTGAGTTATGACATTCTCTGCTATGTATCTAGCTGCATTTGATGAGAGCAGAGTAAACGCAGGCTCATGTGTTATAGAATGCAACCAATTAAGACGTGTTTATGCTCCTCATTTAGGACAGTATCCAGTTTATAGGAAATAGCTCATCTGTCGGAAGTGAAAAGTTTCAAAGCAGTGTAGTGATAGTGTTGCAAAGAAGGAAATAAAAGAGAAAAAGGAAGTTGTTCAGAAACAAAAAAAATGAAAATGATGGAGGTATTGTAGGTTATCAATTGTCAAACCCTTCTTGTGTGAACTGCTGTGCTAAAGTTGTGGTATATGTTTTGTCTACATTACCTCATATTGTGGCTGCAATTTAAGAGAAACAACCAAAGGTATGTGTTCTGTACTGCTTAGTTTGTTGAGCCATCTGCTTAATGAGAGAATTAAAATACATTCTGCATCAATAATTTGAGACACTGTAGATCTCTGCAGTGGATCTGTACAGTTTAATCAGAATACTCAAGAGGATGCACAGGAGTTTTTAATGGTGATATTTGGTACCTTAGAAGAAGAGATTCCTGCAGATGTTTGGACTTAGTTACTCATACACCATGAATGTGAAGATTGGTCATACAGATCAACTACACAAACAGAATTGGAATGTTTTGTTTAACGTTAGTAGATTCCAAAAGTGTACCTTTTGACATATTAGTGAAAAAAAGCTACACAAAACAATGTATATCCAAATTGTTGAACAGATGTTCTGTCAACTTAACATGAAGCAAGAAGTGGGAAGAACATTATTTTAATGCTACAATGCAGCAGAGCAGATATTAGTAAATTAGACACTGACATTATTAACTTCAAAGCAGGACAAATATCTATTTCTGGTAAAACCTACACGACTGTTGCTATCATTTCTCATGAAGGAGCTAGTAGTAGATTGTGAGAAAGTAGCCTCTTTCTAGCATGGTTACCCCATTTTTGGCCTATTTTTCAGTGTGTTTTGACTGTGTCACTGGGATCCTGCTAGTCAGGACCCCAGTGCTTATGGTTTGTGGCCTACTTGTCAGTATGTTTCACTGTTTTCGTCAGTATGCTTTATTGTGTCACTGGGATCCTGCTAACCTGGACCCCAGTGCTTATGCTCTCTCTGGTTCCAAATTTGTCCTTACATACTGGTAACCCCGTATTTAATCCCGAATTGGCATACTGGATCCCCACTTATAAGTCCCTAGTATATGGTACCTAGGTACCCAGGGCATTGGAGTTCCAGGGGATCCTTATGGGCTTCAGAATTGTTTTTTGCCCCCCATAAGGAGCCCATACATAGGCTTCAACAGGACTGCCATTGCAGCCTGTGTGAAATAGTGCATGCACTTTTTCACAGCCATTTTCCCTCCACCAGGTCACTTACAAGTCACATATATGTCAGGCCTTCAGACCCTGAAGGCTGGGTGCACAGAACTTGTGTGTGAGGGCACCCCTAACTACCAGAGGTTCCCCCCGCATCGTCCAGGACCATTTTCCCAGACTTCGTGAGTGCGGGGATGCCGTTTTAAGTGTGCACTGCACATAGGTCAATACCTATGTACAGCTTCACAATGGTAACTCTGAATATGGCCATGTAAAGTGTCTAACAACTGGGAATTGTACCCCAATACTGATTCCGGTATTTGTTTTACAATTCCATGCACCCTGGGGGCTCCACTATGGACCCCCAGTACTGCCATACCAGCCTTCTGAGTTTTTCACTGCAGGCCCAGCTGCTGCCACGGCACAGACAGGCTTCTGCCCCACTGGGACTTGAGCACCTCAATCCCAGGAAGGCAGAACAATGCATTTCCTTTAGGAGAGGGATGTTACACCTTTGGAAATAGGTGTTACAGGCATGGGAGGGGTATACTTCCAGAGCTTCTGGAAATGCTTTGAAGGGCACAGATGGTGCCCTCCTGCATAATCCAGTCTACACCAGTTCAGGAACCCCCAGTCACTGCTCTAGTATGAAACTGGACAAAGGAAAGGGGATTTACCACACCCCTGTCTATCACCACCTTAGGGGTGGTGCCCAGAGCTCCTCCAGAGTGTCTCTGGGTTCTACCATCTTGTTGTCAGGATGGTCAGGGAACTCCGGGAGCATCTGAGTGGCCAGTGCCAGCAGGTGACTTCAGAGACCCCTCCTGATAGGTGCTGACCTGGTTAGGTGACCAATCCACCTCTCAGGGCTATTTAGGATGTTTCTTTAGATTTGGATTGCAACACTCCAGCAGGAATCCTCTGCATCCTTTACTTCATCTTCTACTGACTGATCCACCGCTGACTGCTCCAGGAACTCTACAAAACTGCAACAAAGAAGCTAAGACAACTTCTGCAACATTGTATCTTCAGCTCCTGCCAGCAACTGTAACAGCTCCCAGGTTGTGCATCCTCTGAGGACTGCCTGTCTTCAGCCTGCACCAGAAGAACCAAAAGAATCTCCAGTGGAGTGATGGAGTCTCTTCCATGCTTCAGCAGGCACCTCTCCACCTCTCTGCAGCAACGACTGGTGGCTTGGGTCCTGTTTCCAGATGACAGGCGTAAATCCAGAAAAATGGGTGGTGGACTAAAGTGACTCCGGCAGTCCTAACGTCCAGCTGTCCAACTTTGGTGGAGGTAAGAGCTGGCCTCCCCGTGCATGACCGTACCCCCATGCACCACGTGACTTGCAGTTGCCAAGGCTTGAGTGCGACCTTCCAAGAAGTTCTTCGTGCACAGCACAGCTTAGGCCCCCAGCACTCCATCCTGTGACGCACAGCTTTCTGAGGTTTTCTCCAGCAGTGTGGGAATCCTTTGTGTTGTGCTGCATGGGCCGCCATTTGCACCTTCTTTGTCCCCATGCTGTGGGACTCCTGTGAGCGCTGCCTGGTCGTCTGAGGGCTCTCTGAGTTGCTGAGAGCCCACTTTGTCACCCCCTCATGGGTAGAGGCCACCAAGTCCCTCCTGTAGCCCAGCAGTGCCTTTTTTTGCTAACCACAATCTTTGCATTTACCAAGGCTTGTTGGCAGAATCCAGCGACGCAAACCAGACTGCATTCATCCATCTGACGTCATGGGACATCTTCTGCACCAACCAGGAACCCGCACCTATCTTCTTTGGTGCAATACTGACTTTGTCTTCTCACCAGTGGTTCTTCTTTTGCATCTTCATCATGGTTAGCAGGGGCTCCTGTTCTCCCTGGACTCTTCAGTGCTTCTTGGACTTGGTCCTTTTCTTCCACAGGTCTTCAGGTCCAGGAATCCATCATTGGTGTCTTGCAGTCTCTTCTGGTTCTTGCACTGTCTTCTATCACAACTTTTAGTGTGTTTCAGGAAACTTGCTGTGTTTTACTCCTGCTTTTCTGGGCTCTGGGGTGGGGTACTTTACTTACCTTTGGTGTTTTCTTACACTCCTAGTGCCCCTCTAAACACTACACTTGCCTAGGTGGGATGTTGACTTTCGCATTCCATTATTTTAGTATATGGTTTTGGTTCCCCCTAGGCCCATTGCAACCTATTGTGATTTTCACTGTTTGCACTATTTTCTGACTATTTACTTACCTGGTTTTGGTAACTAGTGTATATATTGTGTAATTTACTTACCTCCTAAGGGAGTATAGCCTCCAAAGTATTTTTGGCCTTGTGTCACTAAAATAAAGTACCTTTATTTTTGGTAACACTGGGTATTGTCTTTCATGTCTGTGAGTACTGTGTGACTACAGTCGTATTGCAAGAGCTTTGCATGTCTCCTAATTCAGCCTTGGCTTCTCTGCCTACAGCTACCTCTAGACAGCGTGGCTTCTAGACACCGACTACATTTCACTAATAAGGGATAACTGGACCTGGTGTAAGGTGTAAATACCTTTGGTACCCACTACAAACCAGGCCAGCCTCCTACATAGATCTGGACATTACACTGGCTATTTATAAAGTAGAAGTGGATGGACAGAATGTAACGATACAAACCTTAAATTTAGACAAAGATTGCATTGGAAGTTACCAAATTTCTAACTTTTGTTTTTGTAACCAACATTCTAAGGAGGATCACAGTAATAGAAGTGGAATAGTATAGTTATTATAGATTAATTATCATAACTTATGACATCAAGTGACCCACCAAGAGCGATGCATTTATAAGGTTTTTGCCTTTGCTGGTGAGCCTTATGGGCCAGATTTACAAGAAAGTGGTGCATCGGCTGTGATGCACGACTTTTCTTGTGCCCCCCTGATATCCACCTAACAACACCATGTGTGCGCCGTATTTACAATATGGTGCACCATGGCGCACGTTAGGACAATAGCGTCAAAATTCATGACACTGTTGTGGTACTCTGCAGGATTAGCACCATAAATTGTGGCGCCAATCCTTCAAAGTAAAGGGAGGCCCTTTGAAAGTAATGGGCACGTCATTCTAATACCCTCTCTGAGCAGGCAGTGAAAATGACGCTACAAATGGTGCAGTGAAATGTTGTAAATTACACTGAGCCATTATTATGGGCCTCCCTGCATACATTGGCCCTCATTACAACCCTGGCAGTTGGTGATAAAGTGGCAGTAATACCACCAACATGCTGGTGGTAAATACCGCCAAATTCTGACCATGGCGGAAACAGCTCAGACAGACAGCCACTTTAACTCACCGACCGCCAGGGTGGAATCAACAGGCACCACGGCGGTAGCCGCCTACAGCCAAGAGAAGCCAATGTTCCGCCCACCGTATTTTGAGAGTCCAATCCGCCACCTTTTCTGGGGTGGTACCAACAACATCAAAAGCCTGGTGGAAACAGATCTCAGAAGTCAAAGGACTCACCTGTGGAGACTCAGGGAAGAACCACGCCATCATGGAGCCCGAGCTGCACATATTCCCAATGTTGATGTACTTCCTGCTCCACCACGAACACCAATGACGGCGAGGATGACCACGGTGAGTACAGCCACCTAGCACACAGGTGAAGGGGGGTGAAAAAAGAGAGTGACACACACACGCAACATGCAACACCCCCACCCCAAACACCACACATACAAGCAGATGCAGCAACATAACATATTTACCCCGTGCCCCTCCGGAATAATGCAAGGACAACTCCAATAGATAAAAGTAAGTGTAATAAGATAAATATAGTAGCAATACGTGCATCCCAATCAAAAAGTATATACATATTTACAAATGAAGGGACACTGCCCAGTCCTCAATTTTCGTGGGCCACATGGCCACATCACAAAGTCCAAGGCTCCACTTTACTCCTGCAACAACATGGAGAGAACACTGCAGGGGCATCAGTTCAAAAATAGACAAGCACCTCAGGGGGATGGGGAACAGGGGGGCACCTCAGCCGGCAGATGATACAATGCCACTGGTCCTGGAGGGAACAACATGCCCTGTGCTTGGTACTGGGAATGCAAGGCCACAGTCTCTCAAGTGGGTAACTTGCCCACATGCTTTGGAGGGGGCATCGTGCCCAGTGTTCTTCAAAATGGGGAAGATGGGTTGAGTGGATGGCATCCCCACTGGTTCTGGAGGGTGCATCGTGCCCAGTGTTCTTCATCCTGGGGAGGATGGGGTGAGTGGATGGCATCTTCACTGGTTCTGGAGGGGCATCATGCCCAGTGTTCTTCATCCTATGGAGGATGGGGTGAGTGGATGGCATCTCCACTGGCTCTGGAGGGGCATCGTGCCCAGTGTTTTTCATCCTGGGGAGGATGGGGTGTGTGGATGGCATCTCCACTGGTTCTGGAAGAGTCATTGTGCCCAGTGATGTAGATCTTGGGGAGTGCAAGGTCACAGTCTCTCAGGTGGGTGTCATACCCACAGGATTTGCAGGGGGCAGGCCGCACAACAGCCCATGCACGCAGGCCTACAGAATGTCCGCCGATGGTGACGGCTGTTCAGTGGTAGCAGTGGTGGTGCTGCTGCTGGTAGTGGTAGGGGGAGGCTCCAGCTCATCCCCTGCAGCCTCGGACAGCTGCCCACTGGTGCTGCTGCTGGTAGTGGTGGGAGGAGGCTCCAGCCCATCCCCTGCAGTCTCGGACTGCAGCCCACTGATGCGGCTCCTGCTGGTGGTGGTGGGAAACTCCAGCCCATCCCCTGCAGCCTCGGACGGCTGCCCACTGGTGCTGCTGCTGCTGGTGGTGGTGCTGGTGGTGGTGCTGCTGGAGGAGCTGGTGGTGGTGGTGGGGGGAAGCTCCTGCCCATCCCCTGCAGCCTTTGGCGGCTTCAGAACCATGGCTGGTGGTGTGGGCTCCGACAGAGTCCCAGCACCAGGCCCCTTGTCCTTACTGCCTGCTAGTCAACCCCCTTGCCCTTCCTGCCAGCAGCTAGTGATGGCTTCTTGCGCCTTTTGGCAGCAGGTGGGGTGGCTCCTTGCCCTTCCTTGCAGCAGCTCGGGTGGCTCCTTGTCCTTCCTTGCAGCAGCTGGGGGTGGCTCCTTGCCCTTCCTTGCAGCAGCTGGGGGTGGCTCCTTGCCCTTTCTTGCAGCAGCTGGGGGAGGCTCATTGCTCTTCCTTGCAGCAGCTGGGGGTGGCTCCTTGCCCTTCCTTGAAGCACTTGGGGCAGGGAACCTTTCCCTCTGGCTATCTGGTGCACGGGATCCTTTCCCACCTGGAGTTGCTGGGGACACTACTGTGCCCATGGACTGGGTGGCTGAGGTGCTTGCCTGGGTTTTGACCACCCTGGCCTGACATGAAGGACGGGGGGAGGAGGGGTAGGGAAGAGGTCAACGGTGGAGAGGAAAAGCTTCTTAGGGACATTGGGGTGGGAAGAGGAAGAAGTTTTGGGAAGGGAGGAAGAGGGAGTGGTTGTAGGAGGTGTCCGTTTGCTGTGTTTGGGTGCAGGTGCATGGGCTGGATGCTGTTGTGAGGTGGAAGGCCTTTGGGTGTCTGAGTGCTTCCGTTTGTGTACTTTGGGAGGAGGGGGCACAGACACAGTGGGAGAGGACAGAGGGGACGTGTGCATGGATGTTGGGGTGGTGACTGCAAGTGAGGTGTGTGTTCTGATAGGTGTGCTGGTGATGGTGGTAGTGGATGAGGATGTAGTGCATGCAGGTGTGAGTGTAGACACAACTGGGAGGAAGGTGGAGGAGGAGGAGGAGGGGGCCACAGTGGAGGCAGTGGATGTTGGTATGTCTGGATCTGGATGGTGTTTGTGTGAGTGCCTGTGTGATGAAGTGTGGTGCTTGTGTTTGCCATGTCCACTCTTGTGTGTTGTCCTGTGTGCATGCTCGTCTGCCTGTGTGCTTGGGATAGATTGGGGTTGAGGGGAATGGGACTGGGAAGAGGAATTTGGAGGGGGAGGGTGGAAACAGGGACAATGGCTGCCATCAGAGCGGAGGGCAGAGCCTGGATTGCTCTCTGTTGGGCCACCAAGCCAGTGTGAATGCCCTCCAGAAATGCATTGGTCTGTTGCATTTGGGCTGCCAGCCCCTGGATGGCATTCACAAGGGTTGACTGCCCAACAGAGATGGATCGCAGGAGGTCAATAGCCTCTTCACTCAGGGCAGCAGGGCTAACTGGGGCAGGGCCTGAGGTGCCTGGAGCGAAGGAGATGCCTACCCTCCTGGGTCAGTGGGCACAGGAATCTCACTGAGGGGCTGCTGGGAGGGCGGTGCTGGTACAGGGGGTGGTGGCTGTACTTGTAGCTGGGGTGGGCACAGAGGTGTCCGCCACCACCAGAGAGCTTCCATCGGAGGAGGTATCCGTTTCCAAACTGTCCCCTCCAGTCTCCGCCGTGGCGCTCCCCTCGCCTTCCATCCCACTGGTGCCATCACCAACGTTGGACTTGGCCTCCTGGGTCCTGTGGGATGCAGCTTCCTCCATCGCCGGTGCCTCTACTCCTCCGCCAGTTGATGCTAATGCACATAAGCACAGGGTGACAGAACAAAAAAGGGGGGAGGCAAAGGATACACTTGGTCAGTGGCAGCAACAACACCACCGTTGGCATACACAACACACTCACACACAGGGAACAGCCCTACGCACTAGGCAATGCACTACCAGTTACAATGCTAGTCACCAGGCCATGAGGAAGGACACATACCACCAACTGCAGCATACCTGGGACCCACACACCCCTACCCAGTAGTGAATGCCTAGTAGCTAGGTTGGAGGAATTTCATATCAGAACCCTGCCCAACATGGGACCTACTCTGCAATGTCAGGTCTGGCCTAGGGGCACCCACCGGCACACATCCCTTACCTGGATACCACCCCACCAGGCGTATGTAGTAATGAAGGGCACTGTACTCACCCCCTTGTTGCTGCTGTGATGCCCCCTAAGCACCCATCCAGCTTCAGATAGGCAGCCACCAGTATGCAGGCAATCAGGGGGGTCAGGGTTCGACGGGCACCCCTTCCTCGTTGGGAGGCCATCCCCAGCTGAGCCTCCGCCATCTTCTGTGCCCAGCGTCTCAGCTCCTCCCACCGTTTCCGACAGTGGGTGCTCTGCGTGCCGTAGATTCCCAAGGTCCACATGTCCTTGGTGATGGCACACCATATACCCTTCTCTTGATGGGCGCTGACCTGCAGAGGAAATACACACAGGGAAAGGTATTAGTCAGACCACCCTGCCTGTTACACTCATGGCCCACCATGCCCCTTCCCATCCCATCCCAATTAGCACAGACATGGCCCAGCATACATGTTGCACGCTGCCCAGGACCCATCCACCAACCCCCCCAACACAAGGCCTTCACACACCCCACTCCATGCATTCATACCCCATTCATCGTACTCACAGTGTACTCACCTGTTGGTCTGGAGGTCCATACAGAAGTCGGTACTGGGGTAGGTGAAGGCAGGGGCCCTTTCTCCAGTCATATGAGCCATTGTTGGTTCCAGGCACAGGTCACAGCAGCACATGCAGTGTAGGTACTCTCCTGTTGAAGGTCAGGTAGAAAGTGAGTGAACAGATACAAAATGGCGGTGCATACCGTCACCGCCAGCGTACATCACCATTGGCAACTGTACCCCATAGGGCCCAATGATAACCAATGAGGAGTTGCATGGCGATTCCTGGCTGCCTCCCGCAACGGCGCACAACGTCAGCGGAATTACCTCATTTCTACCTGTCCTCCATACTGGACAGGCGGATGCCATTTCAGGGGCGGGGGGGGACAGGCCATGGATCCTAATTGCGCAACAGTTCACAATTTCACATTCTGGACATATGCCACCAATAAATTGTAACAATCACAATATGCATTGAACTGTAGTGGTTTCAATGTACAGATTGTGACCAGATGCTCACTCTTGTGTCCCATAGATTGCTACCGCTGTGGATGAATAGGAGATGGAAACATCCCCCTGTGTACAGACCCCTTGTGGAGTTGGCAACAATGGAGGACAGGCACATTATCCTCACCTATAGACTTGACAGGGCCACAATCACAGAGCTGTGTGCCTAATTGGATCCTGACCTGATATCTGCTATCCGTCACCCCACTGGGATCCCCCTCTTCTGCAAGTGCTATCAGTGCTCCATTTTTTGGCAACAGGTTCTTTCCAAGTGACAGTGGGCTTGGCAGCAGGAATGTCACAGCCAATGTTCTCAATTGTGCTGACCAGAGTGTTGTCTACCCTTATTAAACACATGTGCAGCTACATTGTTTTCCCCCAGGTTGAGGATTTGGCCACAGTGAAGGCGGATTTTTATGCAATGGGACGTATCCTCAACATCATTGGTGTGATTGATGGGACACATATTGCATTCGTCCCACCCCGGCAAAATGAACAGGTCTTCAGAAATCGAAAAAGTTATCACTCGATGAATGTGCAGATCGTGTGTTTGGCAGACTAGTACATTTCCCATGTCAATGCCAAGTATCCAGGCTCGGTGCATGATGCTTTTATCCCGAGGAATAGCAGCATCCCAAATGTGATGGCCCAACTCTAGAGGCACAGGGTGTGGCTAAAAGGTGAGCCCTGGTTCCCACCCAGTGGATGTTGGTGTATGGGTATGGTGTGGGACATAAGGGTTAGTGTGTGGCTAACAGATGTCCCTCGATATTTCCAGGTGACTCAGGTCACCCAAACCTATCATGGCTACTGACCCCTGTGAGGAATCCCAGGACAGGGGCTGAGGAACGTTACAATGAGGCACATGGGTGAACAAGAAGGATTATTGAAGGTACCTTTGACGTCCTGAAAGCCAGGTTTCAGTCCCTCCATCTAAGAGGTGGATCCCTGTTCTATTCACCCAAAAAGGTCTCCCAGGTCATTGTGGCATGCTGCATGTTGCACAACCTTGTCTTGAGATGCCATATGCCTTTTCTGCAGGAGGAGGAAGCTGGAGATGGCCCTGTGGCAGCAGGGGACCCTGTGGACAGTGAAGAGGAGGCAGAGGAAGAGGATGAGTACAACAGAAGTGCAGTCATTTGTCAATACTTCCAATGACACCAAGGTAAGACAGTGTTATTTCACATTTCATTGACAGTTTGATGTTTAACATTGACATTGGCAGGCTGTGAATTCCTACTTCTATGCCTACTCACTGTACCCATTGGCATCTCTTTCTGCAGATGCTGGTGCCACACTATTGCTCCTGATGTGTTCACTGCAGCCAACCTAAGGTCTTTCCTATGTAAACATTACTGTAGAGTTGAATTGCAACATTGAAGCCTTGTTAAACGCATACATACTTAAATCATTTGACATACTCCATACATGTATTTTTTCAAAGTGCGTTTATTGCAGTGCTTTGAAGAAAAGTGGGGAGTGCAATGGGCTGGGGGATGATGGATGAAAGTACAGGTTAGAGTCCAGTCTATTTGTAGCACAGGTGCCTTGTCCAAGGGGGCATAGGACGGGGAGCAATGGCAGTTCAAGGTGGACAGGGTGACAGAGTGGGACACAAGGGTAACAATCAGGAGAGTCTTATTTCCTGGCAGGGGTCTTGGCAATAGTCTCTGGCTTCTGCCTGGATTGCAGGGAATGTTTGTGGGGTGGCTCACCTTCTGCAGGAGGAGGGGTGCTGATGGCCTGTTGGTCCTGTGGCGGGGCCTCCTGTCCACTAATGGCAGCAGAGGTGGAGGGCTGTTCAGTAGTCTGGCTAGTGTCAGGGGCCTGCTGGTGTGCCACTGCCTCCCTCATACTGTTGGCCATGTCGCCAGCATCCCTGCGATGGTGACCAGGGTGGTGTTAATGGCCTTCAAGTCCTCCCTGATCCCCAGGTACTGTCCCTCCTGCAGCCGCATGTTCTCCTCTATCTTGTCCATGATCTGGCCCAGCGTATCCTGGGAATAATGGTATTTATCCCAGGATCGCAGTGAGTGCCTCCTGAAGAGTCGGTTCCCTGGGACTGTCCTCCCCTGGCACACAGCAGTCCTCCCAGCTTCCCTGTTGTCCTGTGCCTCTGTCCCCTGAACCGTGTGCCCACTGAGCCCAGGTCCCTGATTGTCCTGGGTTTGTGGGGTGGCCTGTGGTCTCTGTAGTGGTGGACACACAGCTGATTGACGTGTCCTGGGGACAGAGGTACGGGCACGCTGGGTGGGAGCTGTGGTGGTGTTTCCTGAGGGGGGAGGCTCTGTAGTGGTGTGAGACTGTGCCTGGGTAACCGACTGTCCAGAGGTCCCTGATGGGCCAGGTTGGTCATCCAGATCCAGGCGACCAGAGCTGCTGTCATCACTGTGGGCCTCATCACTGGGGGGACTGGCTAGTGCTGGCACCTCTTCTCCAGTGACATTGGCTGGGATACCTGTGGGGATGTAGTATTATTGTTTCTCTGTGTGACATATTGTGCATGGGTGGGTTGCCCTCTATGGTTGATATTGCCCTAGTAGCTTTCCCTTGTGTGAGTTCTTATTTGGTGGGCTAGCTGATTCTCTCTAGTGTGCATGCTGTTGTGATAGGTGTCCATGCAGAGCTATGACTGGTGTCCATGCATTGTTAGAGTGTGCAGTGCTTGGGATTGGGATGAGTGGGTTGTGATGGTGGGGTGTGTAGGAAGTGGTGGAGTGATGGGAGTGAGGGTAAGGGTGGGGGTATGTGATGGCATGCAGGTGGGGGGGGTGATAGTAATTAAGAGTTGACTTATCAGAGTCCAGTCCTCCTCCTACTCCTGCTAGGCCCTCAGGATGCATGATTGCCAAGACTTGCTCCTCCAATGTTGTTTGTTGTGGGGGAGGAGGTGGGGGTCCACCGCCAGTCCTCTGTACTGCGAGCTGGTGTATTTGCTGCAATGGAACACACCTCTCCCTGTAGGTCATTCCACCTCTTCCTGATGTCATCCCTTGTTTCTGGGGTGCTGTCCCAGGGCGTTGACCCTATCCACGATCCTCCGCCACAGCTCCATCTTCCTAGCAATGGATATCTGCTGCACCTGTGATCCAAATAACTGTGGCTCTACCCAGATGATTTCCACCACCATGACCTTTAGCTCCTCCTCAGAGAATCTGGGGTGTCGTTGTGGTACCATGAGTGTAGTGTGAGTGGTGTGGGTGAGGATGTGTAGGGTGATGTGTTGGGGTGTGTGATGTCAGGTGCGTGGGTGGTGTATAGGTGATGGTGGTGTGAGACTCTGGTTGTGTAGGTGCTCTTACTGTCTCTCTCTGGTGGCAATTGTTTGTATTCGTAAAGGGCTGTGGGTAATGTGTGTGTGTTTTACAGTGGTGTGGGTGTGGTGTGTGTATGGGTGTCAGGTGTGTGTTATTCAAATTGGCCAATGTGGTGTTGTTTTGTTAGTGTGTGTGTATTTTGAGTACGGTGGTATGTACCGCCAATGGTTTACCGCCATTGAATGACCGCTGTGGTGAGTAGTGGGTCATTATGTTGTGGGTGTTGTTCTGCTGGCATAACGGTGTGGGTTTTGATACCGCCAGTTTATCACTGACCTTTGGGCTGGCGAATTTGTGTATGTGGCTGTATAGTGAGGGATCGGTGTGTGTGTGTCATAATATGGTTAGTGGATATCCGCTGTGGCGGCGGTATGTTGGCGGCAGTCAGCATGGTGGTAAGTGGGATTTACCACCAATGTCATAATGAGGGCCATTATGTCTGGTGCAGACATAATGTGACGCAAGGGGTTATAAAGTGGCGCAATGCAAGCAAAGTAAATATGGCAAAAGAGAATGGCCTCCTTTTCGCCACATTAGCATAAAGAAATGACGCTAGTGTGGCACTAAGAGGTGCTATGTTCTTGTAAATCTGGCCCTATATATTTGGTAGTACTTCTAATGTTGAAGTTCTCATTTTCAGCATATGTTTCTTTACATTAGTAGACAAAGTACAACTAAAATGATTACTTGAAAAAATGTGGTGAGTACAATGTGCAGTGTTGCTTGTTTACAGTGATAGAATGTGCCCTTTTGGGGGTTTTAGATCATTTATCTTGTACAAGTATAATAGCTGAGAGCAGTAAAAAGGGGAAGATGATAATGATTATTCTTATTGTAACACAGCATTACAGCAAGGGAAATGTGTAGTGATTTGTTGTCATTATGAAGTTATGCATTGATACAAATCCTTTGTTTATTTTATATATTTACAAATTCTAATACTAATCCTTTTTTTCCATGCAGTTCAGTGGCACTTTCTATTGGATTGATGTGGTTTACAAATTAGTTTTTCCAGTGTTGTAGTGTTGTAGTGTTAGTTTATATTGTGAGGGTGTTCCAGACTATAATTTAAAAACTATATAAACCCAATTACACATTCAGACAGACACACTCCCATATAGTCAGTCATACACCCACTCACCCACCTATACAAATCCTCAATTCTCACATATCCACACTCATTTACATAGACGTACACACCCATACACATACTCACACACAAACCTACATGGCCACACAGCCACTCACTGTAGGAGGCTGGACTGGCTTGTAGTGAGTACCAAGGGGTACTTACACCTTGCACCAGGCCCAGTTATCCCTTATTAGTGTATAGGGTGTCTAGCAGCTTAGGCTGATAGATAATGGTAGCTTAGCAGAGCAGCTTAGGCTGAACTAGGAGACGAGTGAAGCTCCTACAGTACCACTAGTGTCATATGCACAATATCATAAGAAAACACAATACACAGATATACTAAAAATAAAGGTACTTTATTTTTATGACAATATGCCAAAAGTATCTCAGTGAGTACCCTCAGTATGAGGATAGCAAATATACACAAGATATATGTACACAATACCAAAATATGCAGTAATAGTATTAGAAAACAGTGCAAACAATGTATAGTTACAATAGGATGCAATGGGGACACATAGGGATAGGGGCAACACAAACCATATACTCCAAAAGTGGAATGCGAACCACGAATGGACCCCAAACCTATGTGACCTTGTAGAGGGTCACTGGGACTGTAAGAAAACAGTTAGGGTTAGAAAAATAGCCCACCCCAAGACCCTGAAAAGTGAGTGCAAAGTGCACTAAAGTTCCCCAAAGGACATAGAAGTCGTGATAGGGGAATTCTGCAGGAAAGACACAAATCAGCAATGCAACAACAATGGATTTCCAAATGAGGGTACCTGTAGAACAAGGGGACCAAGTCCAAAAGTCACAAGCAAGTCAGAGATGGGCAGATGCCCAGGAAATGCCAGCTGTGGGTGCAAAGAAGCTGCTACTGGACAGTAGAAGCTGAAGATTCTGCAGGAACGACAAAGGCTAGGAACTTCCCCTTTAGAGGACGGATCCCTCACGCCGTGGAGAGTCGTGCAAAAGTATTGTCCTGAAGAAAGACCACCAACAAGCCTTGCTAGTTGCAAATTGTGCGGTTAGGGTTTTTGGATGCTGCTGGGGCCCAGGAGGGACCAGGATGTCGCCAATTGCGTCTGGGGACAGAGGGGGCATCGAGCAAGACAAGGAGCCCTCTCAGAAGCAGGCAGCACCCGCAGAAGTGCTGGAACAGGCACTACAAAGTGGAGTGAAACGGTGCTCACCCGAAGTCGCACAAAGGAGTCCCACGTCGCCGGAGGACAACTTAGGAGGTTGTACAATGCAGGTTAGAGTGCCGTGGACCTAGGCTGGACTGTGCACAAAGGATTTCCACCGGAAGTGCACGGAGGCCGGAGTAACTGCAAAAGTTGCGGTTCCCAGCAATGCAGTCTGGCGTGGGGAGGCAAGGACTTACCTCCATCAAACTTGGACTGAAGAGTCACTGGACTGTGGGAGTCACTTGGACAGAGTTGCTGGATTCAAGGGACCTCGCTCGTCGTGCTGAGAGGAGACCCAGGGTACCGGTGATGCAGTTCTTTGGTGCCTGCGGTTGCAGGGGGACGATTCCGTCGACCCACGGGAGATTTCTTCGGAGCTTCTAGTGCAGAGAGGAGGCAGACTACCCCCACAGCATGCACCACCAGGAAAGCTGTTGAGAAGGCGGCTGGATCAGCGTTACAGAGTTGCAGTAGTCGTCTTTGCTACTTTGTTGCAGTTTTGCAGGCTTTCAGCGCCGTCAGCAGTCGATTCCTTGGCAGAAGGTGAAGAGAGAGATGCAGAGGAACTCGGATGAGCTCTTGCATTCGTTATCTAAGGAATCCCCAAAGACAGAGACCCTAAATAGCCAGAAAAGAGGGTTTGGCTACCTGGGAGAGAGGATAGGCTAGCAACACCTGAAGGAGCCTATCAGAAGGAGTCTCTGACGTCACCTGTTGGCACTGGCCACTCAGAGCAGTCCAGTGTGCCAGCAGCACCTCTGTTTCCAAGATGGCAGAGGTCTGGAGCACACTGGAGGAGCTCTGGGCACCTCCCAGGGGAGGTACAGGTCAAGTGAGTGGTCACTCCCCTTTCCTTTGTCCAGTTTCGCACCAGAGCAGGGCTAAGGGGTCCCTGAACCGGTGTAGACTGGCTTATGCAGAAATGGGCACCATGTGCCCATGAAAGCATTTCCAGAGGCTGGGGGAGGCTACTCCTCCCCTGCCTTCACACCATTTTCCAAAGGGAGAGGGTGTAACACCCTCTCTCAGAGGAAGTCCTTTGTTCTGCCATCCTGGGCCAGGCCTGGCTGGACCCCAGGAGGGCAGAAGCCTGTCTGAGGGGTTGGCAGCAGCAGCAGCTGCAGTGAAACCCCCGGAAAGGCAGTTTGGCAGTACCAGGGTCTGTGCTACAGACCACTGGGATCATGGGATTGTGCCAACTATGCCAGGATGGCATAGAGGGGGCAATTCCATGATCATAGAAATGTTACATGGCCATATTCGGAGTTACCATTGTGAAGCTACATATAGGTAGTGACCTATATGTAGTGCACGCGTGTAATGGTGTCCCCGCACTCACAAAGTCCGGGGAATTGGCCCTGAACAATGTGGGGGCACCTTGGATAGTGCCAGGGTGCCCACACACTAAGTAACTTAGCACCCAACCTTTACCAGGTAAAGGTTAGACATATAGGTGACTTATAAGTTACTTAAGTGCAGTGTAAAATGGCTGTGAAATAACGTGGACGTTATTTCACTCAGGCTGCAGTGGCAGGCCTGTGTAAGAATTGTTAGAGCTCCCTATGGGTGGCAAAAGAAATGCTGCAGCCCATAGGGATCTCCTGGAACCCCAATACCCTGGGTACCTCAGTACCATATACTAGGGAATTATAAGGGTGTTCCAGTAAGCCAATGTAAATTGGTAAAATTGGTCATTAGCCTGTTAGTGACAATTTGAAAGAAATGAGATAGCATAACCACTGAGGTTCTGATTAGCAGAGCCTCAGTGAGACAGTTAGTCATAACACAGGTAACACATCCAAGCACACTTATGAGCACTGGGGCCCTGGCTGGCAGGGTCCCAGTGACACATATAACTTAAACAACATATATACAGTGAAAAATGGGGGTAACATGCCAGGCAAGATGGTACTTTCCTACACAACCCCCCCCCCCAAACGAAGGACAATAAGACTAGCCATGACCTGATGAGCCTTCATTGTCTAAGTGGAAATATCTGGAGAGTCCATCTGCATTGGAGTGGCTACTCCCAGGTCTATGTTCCACTGTATAGTCCATTCCCTGTAGGGATATGGACCACCTCAACAATTTAGGATTTTCACCTTTCATTTGTTTTAGCCAAAGTAGAGGTTTGTGGTCTGTCTGAACAATGAAGTGAGTGCCAAACAGGTATGGCCTCAACTTCTTCAGTGCCCAGACCACAGCAAAGGCCTCCCTCTCTATGGCAGACCAACGCTTTTCTCTAGGGGTCAACCTCCTACTAATAAAAGCAACAGGTTGATCCTGGCCCTCAGAATTAAGTTGTGATAGGACTGCCCCTACTCCTAATTCAGATGCATCAGTTTGGACATATAATTTTTTAGAGTAACAAGGGCTTTTCAGGACAGGTGCAGAGCACATGGCCTGCTTCAGCTCCTCAAAAGCTTTCTGACAGTTTGCTGTCCATAATACCTTTTTAGGCATTTTCTTGGATGTGAGGTCATTAAGAGGGGCTGCAATGGAGCCATAGTTATTAATGAACCTCCTGTAATACCCAGTGAGGCCTAGGAAGGCTCTCACCTGAGTCTGAGTAGTAGGGGGAACCCAATCTATAACAGTTTGGATTTTCCCCTGAAGTGGTGCAGTCTGTTCCCCACCAACAAGGTGTCCCAGATAAACCACCTTCCCCTGCCCTATCTGGCACTTTGAAGCCTTGATAGTGAGGCCTGCCTTTTGCAGGGCCTCCAAAACTTTCCATAGGTGGACCAGGTGATCATCCCAACTGGAGCTAAAGACAGCTATATCGTCCAGATATGCTGCACTAAAAGCTTCCAGCCCTTGCAGGACTGTATTCACCAACCTTTGAAAAGTGGCAGGTGCATTTTTCAATCCAAAAGGCATTACTGTGAATTGGTAATGGCCTCCAATGGTTGAAAATGCAGTTTTTGCTTTTGCATCTTCTGATAATTTGATCTGCCAATACCCTGCAGTCAAGTCAAAAGTGCTTAGATACTTGGCAGATGCCAGTGTATCTATGAGCTCATCTGCCCTGGGTATAGGGTGAGCATCAGTTTTGGTTACCTGGTTGAGACCTCTGTAGTCAACACAAAACCGCATTTCCTTCTTTCCATCTTTGCAATGAGGTTTTGGTACAAGTACCACAGGAGAAGCCCATGGACTTTCAGAGTGCTCAACCACTCCCAGTTCTAACATTTTCTGCACCTCTTGCTTTATGCAGTCTCTGACATGGTCAGGCTGCCTATAGATTTTACTTTTGACAGGCAAGCTGTCTCCAGTATCTATAGTGTGCTCACACCAAGAAGTGGTACCTGGCACAGTAGAGAAGAGTTCAGAAAACTGACCCAGGAGATTTATGCAATGGTCTTTCTGCTCAGCAGTAAGACAATCAGCCAAAACTACACCTTCCTCTAGAGCATCTTGTTCTGTGGAAGAGAAGAGATCAGGGAGAGGGTCACTCTCTTCTTCCTGTCCCTCATCAGTTGCCATGAGCAGGGTGAGATCAGCCCTGTCATAGTAGGGTTTCAGGCGATTGACATGGAGCACCCTAAGGGGACTCCTGGCAGTGCCTAAGTCAACTAAGTAGGTGACTTCACCCTTTTTCTCAACAATTGTGTGGGATCCACTCCATTTATCTTGGAGTGCTCTTGGGGCCACAGGCTCCAAGATCCACACTTTCTGCCCTGGTTGGTACTGAACCAAAACAGCCTTCTGGTCATGCCATTGCTTCTGGAGTTCTTGGCTGGCCTGAAGGTTTTTACTGGCCTTTTTCATGTACTCAGCCATCCTTGATCTGAGGCCAAGTAAATAATCCACAATATCTTGCTTTGGAGCTTTTAAAGGTTGTTCCCAACCCTCCTTGACAAGTGTTAGTGGACCCCTAACAGGGTGTCCAAAGAGGAGTTCAAAGGGGCTGAAGCCCACTCCTTTCTGGGGTACCTCCCTGTAGGCAAAAAGGAGGCATGGTAAAAGGATATCCCATCTCCTGCTGAGTTTTTCAGGGAGTCCCATAATCATGCCTTTGAGAGTTTTGTTAAATCTCTCCACCAGTCCATTTGTTTGTGGATGATAGGGTGTAGTGAACTTGTAGGTCACACCATACTCCTTCCACATGGCCTTTAAGTAAGCAGACATGAAATTGCTTCCCCTGTCTGATACCACCTCTTTTGGGAAGCCCACCCTGGAAAATATTCCCAGGAGGGCCTTTGCCACTGCAGGTGCTGTAGTGGTCCTTAGAGGAATTGCTTCAGGATATCTTGTGGCATGGTCCACTACCACCATGATAAACCTCTTGCCTGAAGCAGTAGGTGGGTCAAGGGGGCCAACTATGTCAACCCCTACCCTTTCAAAGGGAACCCCAACCACAGGCAGTGGAATAAGGGGTGCCTTTGGAGTGCCACCTGTCTTGCCACTGGCTTGACAGGTTTCACAGGACTTACAAAATTATTTTGTGTCCTCTGACATTCTAGGCCAATGAAACAAGGGAACAAGTCTGTCCCAAGTTTTCATTTGTCCTAAATGTCCAGCTAGGGGAATGTAGTGGGCTAGAGTTAGGAGGAACTTTCTGTACTCCTGAGGAATCACTAACCTCCTGGCAGTTCCAGGTTTAGGATCCCTTGCTTCAGTGTACAAGAGGTTGTCCTCCCAGTAAACTCTGTGAGAGTCACTGACATCCCCATTAGCTTGTTTGACAGCTTGCTGTCTTAGACCCTCTAGTGTGGGACAGGTTTGCTGTGCCACACTCAGCTCCTCCCTTGCAGGCCCCCCTTCACCCAAAAGCTCAGCAGTGTCTGCTTCCAGCTCCTCTGGTGTAGGTTCTGCACAGGGTGGAAATTCTTCTTCCTCAGAAGTAGAATCCACTGTAGAGGGAGGGATAGTAGGTAGTGCTTTACTTCTACTAGCCCTAGCTTTAGGGAGCACTTGGTCCATTGTTCCAGGATCCAAGTCACCCCGTCCTTTTTGCTTTTTGGCCTGAGCCCTGGTTAAAGCAAAAATATGCCCTGGGATGCCCAGCAATGCTGTATGGGCCTCCAACTCCACATCTGACCAAGCTGATGTCTCCAAATCATTTCCTAGTAGACGGTCTACAGGTAAATCTGAGGCTACCACAACTTTCTTTGGACCAGTAACCCCCCCCCAGTTGAGATTTACAACAGCCATGGGGTGGCTAAGTGTGTTGTTGTGAGCATCGGTTACTTGGTACTGGTGACCAAGTAGGTGTTGTTCAGGGTGGACCAGTTTCTCTATTACCATTGTAACACTGGCACCAGTGTCCCTGTAGGCCTGAACCTCAACACCATTTATTAGGGGTAGCTGCTTGTACTTATCCATATTAAGGGGACAAGCAACTAAGGTGGCTAAATCAATAGCCCCCTCGGAGACTAATACAGCCTCTGTGGTCTCCCTAACAAGACCAACCCTAACTAAGTTACCAAAAGTGAGCCCAGCTACTCCCTTGGATTGGCTATTAGTAGGTTTGCTCCCACCACCACTGCTATTAGTAGGGACACTAGGTGTAGCAGTAGGGGTTGTAGTGGTAGGAGGCTTGGTGCTTTTCTTTGGACAACTGGGATCTGTTGTCCAATGGCCTTTTATTTTACATAAATAGCACCATGGTTTCTTTTCTTTGTTTTGATTAGAAGAGGATTTGGGCCCACCACCCCCACCAGAGTGTTTTTGTGGGCCTGATGAAGACTCATTTTTAGATTTGTCCCCACCCTTGTCAGAAGACTTACCATCCTTCTTCTTGTTGCCATCTTTGTCACCCCCTGTATGAACTTTTCTGTTCACCCTTGTTCTGACCCATTTGTCTGCCTTCTTTCCCAATTCTTGGGGAGAGGTCAGATCAGAGTCCACCAAGTACTGGTGCAACAAATCAGACACACAATTATTAAGAATATGCTCTCTCAGGATCAAGTTATACAGGCTGTCATAATCAGTAACTTTACTGCCATGTAACCACCCCTCCAAGGCCTTCACTGAATGGTCAATGAAATCAACCCAGTCTTGTGAAGACTCCTTTTTGGTCTCTCTGAACTTTATCCTGTATTGTTCAGTGGTTAAGCCATAACCATCCAGGAGTGCATTCCTAAGAACTGTAAAATTATTGGCATCACTTTCTTTCACAGTAAGGAGCCTATCCCTACAATTTCCACTAAATGATAACCATAGGATAGCAGCCCACTGCCTTTGAGGGACATCCTGTACAACACAGGCCCTCTCAAGTGCAGCAAACCACTTGTTAATGTCATCCCCCTCCTTATAAGGGGGAACTATCTTGTGCAGATTCCTAGAATCATGCTCTTTTGCAGGATGACTATTGGGAATACTGCTGCTGCCACCATGGGTTTCAAAACCCAACTTCTGTCTTTCCTTCTCTAGTTCTAAGGACTGTCTATCCAAATCCAGCTGTTGCTTCTTAAGCTTCAGTCTGGTTTGTTCCACTCTCAATTTATTGAGCTCCCTTTCTAACAATCTGTCATCAGGGTGGGTGGGAGGGACATGTCTAGAAATAGAGGTATGATGAGAATTGACAGAAGTAGACCTATCCCTTACAGAAGGCACCCTAACAGCTTGGTTAACAGAAACATCACTTCTACTGTGGTGAGAAGGAATACTCTTGCTAGGATGTGAGACAACACTATCTGTATGGTGTGACTCTACATCAGTACCAACTATGCTAGGCTGTCTAGTAATGGGCAGGCTAGGAAGTTTCTTTCCTGAATCTTTTCCTAGGGGAGTCCCTGGATCAGATTGGGAACCATTGGCTACTTTTTCAACAGATGGGGCCCTTCTGGCCTTATCTTGTTCTCTAAGCATTTTAAGCAATAATTCCAAAGAAGGATTCTTCCCTACACTCAAACCTCTCTCTATGCAGAGACTCCTTGCTCCTTTCCAGCTAAGGTGATCATATGCAAGTTTGGACAGATCAACAGTTTGGCCTGTGCCAGACATTTTTCAGAAAGAGTTTAAGTGACAGAAAAAGAGAAAAAAGTTTTCAGAACTTTTAGAAAGACAGAAAAAAAAAACTTTTAAAACTTTTAAGAACTTTTAGAAAGTTTAGAGGTACTTTTCAGCACTTTATAAAAGAAGTGAGAAAAGAAATGAAAAACTTTTTGGTTAGGTGTACATACACTGAACTTGTTTTGTATATTTTTTTCTTATGAAAAGTACAATAACAAAAGTGGTAAGTAGTCTCAAAGCACTTATCCCACCGCTGCACAACCAATGTAGCAGGCTGGACTGGCTTGTAGTGAGTACCAAGGGGTACTTACACCTTGCACCAGACCCAGTTATCCCTTATTAGTGTATAGGGTGTCTAGCAGCTTAGGCTGATAGATAATGGTAGCTTAGCAGAGCAGCTTAGGCTGAACTAGGAGACGAGTGAAGCTCCTACAGTACCACTAGTGTCATATGCACAATATCATAAGAAAACACAATACACAGATATACTAAAAATAAAGGTACTTTATTTTTATGACAATATGCCAAAAGTATCTCAGTGAGTACCCTCAGTATGAGGATAGCAAATATACACAAGATATATGTACACAATACCAAAATATGCAGTAATAGTATTAGAAAACAGTGCAAACAATATATAGTTACAATAGGATGCAATGGGGACACATAGGGATAGGGGCAACACAAACCATATACTCCAAAAGTGGAATGCGAACCACGAATGGACCCCAAACCTATGTGACCTTGTAGAGGGTTGCTGGGACTGTAAGAAAACAGTTAGGGTTAGAAAAATAGCCCACCCCAAGACCCTGAAAAGTGAGTGCAAAGTGCACTAAAGTTCCCCAAAGGACATAGAAGTCGTGATAGGGGAATTCTGCAGGAAAGACACAAATCAGCAATGCAACAACAATGGATTTCCAAACGAGGGTACCTGTGGAACAAGGGGACCAAGTCCAAAAGTCACAAGCCAGTCGGAGATTGGCAGATGCCCAGGAAATGCCAGCTGTGGGTGCAAAGAAGCTGCTACTGGACATTAGAAGCTGAAGATTCTGCAGGAACGACAAGGGCTAGGAACTTGCCCTTTGGAGGACGGATTCCTCACGCCGTGGAGAGTCGTGCAGAAGTATTTTCCTGAATAAATACTGCCAACAAGCCTTGCTAGCTGCAAATCGTGCAGTTAGGGTTTTTGGATGCTGCTGGGGCCCAGGAGGGACCAGGATGTCGCCAATTGCGTCTGGGGACAGAGGGGGCGTCAAGCAAGACAAGGAGCCCTCTCAAAAGCAGGCAGCACCCGCAGAAATGCCGGAATAGGCACTACAAAGTGGAGTGAAACGGAGATCACCTGAAGTCGCACAAAGGAGTCCCACGTCGCCGGAGGACAACTTAGGATGTCGTGCAATGCAGGTTAGAGTGCCGTGGACCCAGGCTGGACTGTGCACAAAGGATTCCCACCGAAAGTGCACGGAGGCCGGAGTAGCTGCAAAAGTTGCGGTTCCCAGCAATGCAGTCTGGCGTGGGGAGTGTAGGAGGCTGGACTGGCTTGTAGTGAGTACCAAGGGGTACTTGCACCTTGCACCAGGCCCAGTTATCCCTTATTAGTGTATAGGGTGTCTAGCAGCTTAGGCTGATAGATAATGGTAGCTTAGCAGAGCAGCTTAGGCTGAACTAGGAGACGTGTGAAGCTACTACAGTACCACTTAGTGTCATATGCACAATATCATAAGAAAACACAATACACAGTTATACTAAAAATAAAGGTACTTTATTTTTATGACAATATGCCAAAGTATCTTAGAGTGTACCCTCAGTGAGAGCATAGGAAATATACACAAGATATATATACACAATAGCAAAAATATGCAGTATAGTCTTAGAAAACAGTGCAAACAATGTATAGTTACAATAGGATGCAATGGGGAAACATAGGGATAGGGGCAACACAAACCATATACTCCAAAAGTGGAATGCGAACCACGAATGGACCCCAAACCTATGTGACCTTGTAGAGGGTCGCTGGGACTATTAGAAAATAGTGAGAGTTAGAAAAATAACCCTCCCCAAGACCCTGAAAAGTGAGTGCAAAGTGCACTAAAGTTCCCCTAAGGACAAAGAAGTCGTGTTAGAGGAATAATGCAGGAAAGACACAAACCAGCAATGCAACAACTGTGGATTTCCAATCTAGGGTACCTGTGGAACAAGGGGACCAAGTCCAAAAGTCACAAGCAAGTCGGAGATGGGCAGATGCCCAGGAAATGCCAGCTGCGGGTGCAAAGAAGCTTCTACTGGACAGAAGAAGCTGAGGTTTCTGCAGGAACGAAAAGGGCTAGAGACTTCCCCTTTGGTGGAAGGATTTCTCTTGCCTTGGAAAGTCGTGCAGAAGTGTTTTCCCGCCGAAAAAACGCCAACAAGCCTTGCTAGTTGCAAATTGTGTGTTTGTCGTTTTTGGACGCTGCTGGGGCCCAAAAGGGACCAGGAGGTCGCAAATTGAACCTGAAGAGAGAGGGGACGTCGAGCAAGACAAGGAGCCCTCATTGAAGCAGGTAGCACCCAGAGAAGTGCCAGAAACAGGCACTACAAGGATGCGTGAAACAGTACTCGCCGAAGTTGCACAAAGGAGTCCCACGTCGCCGGAGACCAACTTAGAAAGTCGTGCAATGCAGGTTAGAGTGCCGTGGACCCAGGCTTGGCTGTGCACAAAGGATTTCGCCGGAAGTGCACAGGGGCCGGAATAGCTGCAAAGTCGCGGTTCCCAGCAATGCAGCCCAGCGAGGTGAGGCAAGGACTTACCTCCACCAAACTTAGACTGAAGAGTCACTGGACTGTGGGGGTCACTTGGACAGAGTCGCTGGATTCGAGGGACCTCGCTCGTCGTGCTGAGAGGAGACCCAAGGGACCGGTAATGCAGCTTTTTGGTGCCTGCGGTTGCAGGGGGAAGATTCCGTCGACCCACGGGAGATTTCTTCGGAGCTTCTGGTGCAGAGAGGAGGCAGACTACCCCCACAGCATGCACAAGCAGGAAAACAGTCGAGAAGGCGGCAGGATCAGCATTACAGAGTTGCAGTAGTCGTCTTTGCTACTATGTTGCAGGTTTGCAGGCTTCCAGCGCGGTCAGCAGTCGATTCCTTATCAGAAGGTGAAGAGAGAGATGCAGAGGAACTCGGATGAGCTCTTGCATTCATTATCTAAAGTTTCCCCAGAGACAGAGACCCTAAATAGCCAGAAAAGAGGGTTTGGCTACCTAGGAGAGAGGATAGGCTACTAACACCTGAAGGAGCCTATCAGCAGGAGTCTCTGACGTCACCTGGTGGCACTGGCCACTCAGAGCAGTCCAGTGTGCCAGCAGCACCTCTGTTTCCAAGATGGCAGAGGTCTGGAGCACACTGGAGGAGCTCTGGACACCTCCCAGGGGAGGTGCAGGTCAGGGGAGTGGTCACTCCCCTTTCCTTTGTCCAGTTTCGCGCCAGAGCAGGGCTAAGGGGTCCCCTGAACCGGTGTAGACTGGCTTATGCAGAATTGGGCACATCTGTGCCCAACAAAGCATTTCCAGAGGCTGGGGGAGGCTACTCCTCCCCTGCCTTCACACCATTTTCCAAAGGGAGAGAGTCTAACACCCTCTCTCAGAGGAAGTTCTTTGTTCTGCCATCCTGGGCCAGGCCTGGCTGGACCCCAGGAGGGCAGATGCCTGTCTGAGGGGTTGGCAGCAGCAGCAGCTGCAGTGAAACCCCAGGAAGGGCAGTTTGGCAGTACCAGAGTCTGTGCTACAGACCACTGGGATCATGGGATTGTGCCAACTATGCCAGGATGGCATAGAGGGGGCAATTCCATGATCATAGACATGTTACATGGCCATATTCGGAGTTACCATTGTGAAGCTACATATAGGTAGTGACCTATATGTAGTGCACGCGTGTAATGGTGTCCCCGCACTCACAAAGTTCAGGGAATTGGCTCTGAACAATGTGGGGGCACCTTGGCTAGTGCCAGGGTGCCCTCACACTAAGTAACTTTGCACCTAACCTTTACCAGGTAAAGGTTAGACATATAGGTGACTTATAAGTTACTCAAGTGCAGTGTAAAATGGCTGTGAAATAACGTGGACGTTATTTCACTCAGGCTGCAGTGGCAGGCCTGTGTAAGAATTGTCAGAGCTCCCTATGGGTGGCAAAAGAAATGCTGCATCCCATAGGGATCTCCTGGAACCCCAATACCCTGGTACCTCAGTACCATATACTAGGGAATTATAAGGGTGTTCCAGTAAGCCAATGTAAATTGGTAAAAATGGTCACTAGCCTGTTAGTGACAATTTGGAAAGAAATGAGAGAGCATAACCACTGAGGTTCTGATTAGCAGAGCCTCAGTGAGACAGTTAGTCACTACACAGGTAACACATTCAGGCACACTTATGAGCACTGGGGCCCTGGGTTACCAGGGTCCCAGTGACACATACAACTAAAACAACATATATACAGTGAAAAATGGGGGTAACATGCCAGGCAAGATGGTACTTTCCTACAGGGAGGCAAGGACTTACCTCCACCAAACTTGGACTGAAGAGTCACTGGACTGTGGGAGTCACTTGGACAGAGTTGCTGGATTCAAGGGACCTCGCTCATCGTGCTGAGAGGAGACCCAGGGTACCGGTGATGCAGTTCTTTGGTGCCTGCGGTTGCAGGGGGACGATTCCGTCGACCCACGGGAGATTTCTTCGGAGCTTCTAGTGCAGAGAGGAGGCAGACTACCCCCACAGCATGCACCACCAGGAAAGCATTCGAGAAGGCGGCTGTATCAGTGTTACAGAGTTGCAGTAGTCGTCTTTGCTACTTTGTTGCAGTTTTGCAGGCTTCCAGCGCGGTCAGCAGTCGATTCCTTGGCAGAAGGTGAAGAGAGAGATGCAGAGGAACTCGGGTGAGCTCTTGCATTCGTTATCTAAGGAATCCCCAAAGATAGAGACCCTAAATAGCCAGAAAAGAGGGTTTGGCTACCTAGGAGAGAGGATAGGCTAGCAACACCTGAAGGAGCCTATCAGAAGGAGTCTCTGACGTCACCTGTTGGCACTGGCCACTCAGAGCAGTCCAGTGTGCCAGCAGCACCTCTGTTTCCAAGATGGCAGAGGTCTGGAGCACACTGGAGGAGCTCTGGGCACCTCCCAGGGGAGGTACAGGTCAGGGGAGTGGTCACTCCCCTTTCCTTTGTCCAGTTTCGCGCCAGAGCAGGGCTAAGGGGTCCCTGAACCGGTGTAGACTGGCTTATGCAGAAATGGGCACCATGTGTGCCCATGAAAGCATTTCCAGAGGCTGGGGGAGGCTACTCCTCCCCTGCCTTCACACCATTTTCCAAAGGGAGAGGGTGTAACACCCTCTCTCAGAGGAAGTCCTTTGTTCTGCCATCCTGGGCCAGGCCTGGCTGGACCCCAGGAGGGCAGAAGCCTGTCTGAGGGGTTGGCAGCAGCTGCAGTGAAACCCCAGGAAAGGCAGTTTGGCAGTACCAGGGTCTGTGCTACAGACCAATGGGATCATGGGATTGTGCCTACTATGCCAGGATGGCATAGAGGGGGCAATTCCATGATCATAGACATGTTACATGGCCATATTCGGAGTTACCATTGTGAAGCTACATATAGGTAGTGACCTATATGTAGTGCACGCGTGTAATGGTGTCCCGCACTCACAAAATCCGGGGAATTGGCCCTGAACAATTTGGGGGCACCTTGGCTAGTGCCAGGGTGCCCACACACTAAGTAACTTAGCACCCAACCTTTACCAGGTAAAGCTTAGACATATAGGTGACTTATAAGTTACTTAAGTGCAGTGTAAAATGGCTGTGAAATAACGTGGACGTTATTTCACTCAGGCTGCAGTGGCAGGCCTGTGTAAGAATTGTCAGAGCTCCCTATGGGTGGCAAAAGAAATGCTGCAGCCCATAGGGATCTCCTGGAACCCCAATACCCTGGGTACCTCAGTACCATATACTAGGGAATTATAAGGGTGTTCCAGTAAGCCAATGTAAATTGGTCAAATTGGTCACTAGCCTGTTAGTGACAATTTGAAAGAAATGAGAGAGCATAACCACTGAGGTTCTGATTAGCAGAGCCTCAGTGAGACAGTTAGTCATAACACAGGTAACACATTCAGGCACACTTATGAGCACTGGGGCCCTGGCTGGCAGGGTCCCAGTGACACATACAACTAAAACAACATATATACAGTGAAAAATGGGGGTAACATGCCAGGCAAGATGGTACTTTCCTACACACACACACCCACTTATGAAGCCACTTTCACGCACACTCCCATACCTACACAGACATTCACACACCCACTCAGTCACACACCCAATTACACACCCACACAGACAATTACATCCACACTAACACACCCATAGAGCCACTCACAGAGGTACTGACACACCCACATAGCCACTCACACACCCAATGACAGCCACACCACCACTCACACACCCACTTACCCATACAGCCACTTACACACCCATACAGACACTCACAAACCCACTCACAGAACCATAAAACAACTCATACACCCACTCACACACACATTCTCGCACGCACACCCTCTTACACCCATTCACACACTCACAAAACCATTCACACACCCACTCACCTGCCCATACAATGACTTGCACACCCTCTCAGACACTCATAGAGCCACTGACCCAATTACAGACTGACAAAACCACTCATACACCCATTCACTCACCCATTAGCACACTCACACACCCACACATATACCCATTGACACTAACATAAAGTCAGTCAGACAGTCACTCACAGACACACACAATTAGTCAAACACTCATTCATACAAACAGTAACACACCCAAACATACATTTACACTCATACTTTCACTCACACAATTAGTGACACAGTTACACAGCCACGCATACACCTGCTCACATTCCCATACAGCCACTTGCTCACCCATTTACATATGCACTCACCTCCTTACACAGAAATACATCAATATACACAGTCACATACTTATTCACACAGCCACTTACACACTCACTCAAAGACCCATTCAGCTCCTTACAGACCCAGAGAGCCACTTAAATGAGCAGTGAAACACCCATACAGCCACTAACACAACCACTAATACACCCATACACTCACTTACCCATCCATTTCCATTGTAGTATTCAAGATGGCATTGTAATACATTTGTGTTAGACTTGACAGCCTTAGGGTGGTCACCCCTAACTTTTTGCCTGCCTCCCTCCACTTTTTAGATACTGTTTTTCCTGGTTTTAAGACTCTGCGCTCTTTACCACTGCTAACCAGTGCTAAAGTGCATATGCTCTCTCCCTTTAAACATGGTAACATTGGATCATACCCAATTGGACTATTTAATTTACTTATAAGTCCCTAGTAGAGTGCACTATATGTGCACAGGGCCTGTAGATTAAATGCTACTAGTGGGCACGCAGCACTGATTGTGCCACCCACTTAAGTAGCCCCTTACCATTGTCTCAGGCCTGCCATTACAAGGCCTTTGTGTGCAGTTTCACTGCCAATTCGACTTGGCATTTAAAAGTACTTTCCAAGCCTAAAACGCCCCTTTTTCTACATATAAGACACCCCTAAGATATGCCCTAGGTAACCCACAGGGCAGGGTGCTGTGTAGGCAAAAGACAGGACATGTACCTGTGTAGTTTACATGTCCTGGTAGTGTAAAACTCTTAAATTCGTTTTCACACTGCTGTGAGGCCTGCTCACTCCATAGGCTAACATTGGGCTGCCCTCATACATTGTTTGAGTGGTAGCTGCTGATCTGAAAGAAGTAGGATGGTCATATTTAGTATGGCCAGAATGGTGATACAAAATCCTGCTGACTAGTGAAGTTGGATTTAATATTACTATTTTAGAAATGCCACTTTTAAAAAGTGAGCATTTCTCTGCACTTAAATCTTTCTGTGCCTTACAATCCACGTCTAGTTGGGTTTAGTTGACAGCTCCCTTGTGCATTCACTCAGGCACACCCCAAACACAGGGTACTCAGCCTCACTTGCATACATCTGCATTTTGAATGGGTCTTCCAGGGCTGGGAGGGTGGAGGGCCTGACACTTGCATGTCAAAGGACTGAAAGGGGACCTTGTGTACTTCTAAGCCATTCTTTGAAGCCTCCCGCACTTCAAAGACACATTTGGGTATTTAAACAGGGCCTCTGCCCCTACCAGCTCAGACACTTCCTGGAGAAGAAACCTGAACCAGTACCTGCATCCTACCAAGAAGAACTGCCTGGCTGCCCAGAGTACTCACCTGTCTGCTTTCTGTAAAGGACTGCTATCTTGCTGTTGCCCTACTGCCTCGCTGCTCTCTGGTGAAGAAGTGCTCTCCAAGGTCTTGGATAGAGCTTGCCTCCTGTTCCCTGAAGTCTCAGGCCAAGAAAGACTTCATCTCTTCAATAAGGACCCCTTGTGCAGTGATATTTGATGCACAGCCTGCCAGAAACGATGCACAGCCTGCACTGCAGTGAAAATTTCACCACACGACGAACTGGAATGACGTAAACCGACTTCCCAATGAGAAGATCAATGCAGCAACAACATAGTGACTGGAAATTTGACGCACGGCCCACTGAATCGATGCACAGCCGAGCCGGAACGACGCAGCCCGACTTCCAGAGAGGAATCGACGCAGAGCCTGCCTTGCGGTAGAAAATTTGACGCAATGCCCACCTAATCGACGCAGCTCCTGTGACTTCGTCCTGCCAGTGCAGGAAATCCATGCATCATCCCCGGGGCATCCGAAAACCCTGCAACCTGAAGAGGATCCACGACCGAGTGCCAGAAATCGACACACAGCCGTACCTGCGTGAAAACGAAATGACGCATCGCTGTGTTTGGCCCGAGAAATTGACACACGCCCCTTTGTTTTCACGCATCTCCTCCTCTGTGGATCTTTGCGGAGATTTTGCACGCGAACCAGGTACTTTGTGCTTGAAAGAAACTTTGTTCGCTTTTAAAAGACTTAACACACTTTATATCACTTTTACAGTGATATCTGCACATATACTTATTGCATTTTAATCATTTTGACCTGCATCTTATCAGATAAATATTATATATTTTTCTAAACACTGTGTGGTGTAATTTTTGTGGTGCTATATGGTGTTATTGTATCATTTTTTGCACATATACTTTACACATTACCTTCTAAGTTAAGCCTGACTGCTCAGTGCCAAGCTACCAGAGGGTGAACACAGGATAATTTGGTTTGTGTGTGACTTACCCTGACTAGAGAGAGGCTCCTTGCTTGGACAAGGGGTAACCTGACTGCCAACCAAAGACCCCATTTCTAACAATTTGCAAGTGTCTTCTTCAAGACTTTATAGGTTCATTGCGCTTTGTGAATATTAATGTAGTCACATGTACAACTTTAATTTCACTTATTCGGGGTATGATGCATAACCACATATAAAAACTCACAAACCCTTAAACACACAATCGCACAAAAACATAAAACATGTAGTAAGCTCTTTCTTTGACCAGATGAGGTACTTCTAACAAGAACCATTTTTTGTTTAGTTTTTTTGTAACAATTTTATCATTTCTTGGATTTTTTCTTTAGGAAAAAAAATAACCAGGGTAAGGAACGGGGTAAGGGAAGGCAACTTGGAGGAAGCAATTGGCATCAGTCTATCAAAAAAAATGCAAGGCTGAAAGGGGAGAAAAAAGCAAATTAATAGCTGTGATTGTTCACAGCATCCATGTACACAGTCACAGAGGAGATGTTTTGACCCACAGGCATGTGACATTTGCCATAGTGAGTCACCATTACAGAAAGTTTGGGCAAAAAAACAGGAATGGTGATCATCTCCTGAGATGTTGATGGTTTTGTAGATGACCCTACTGCTGATGACTCTCTTGATCCTGTCTTTTCCCTCATCATGCAATATAGGGTCTTTAGTGTTTCAACATGGATGAAGTTCCCTTCCTTGTTCCTCTTCATAACTTCTTACCCCAGACGTTGAACTGCACCATCTGTGCTATGACCTTCTTCTCCCCAGACAGAATTGTAAAGTGCTTCCAGACGTCCAACTCCTTTTTTGGTGGTGGCATATATTCTTCCTCATCTGAAAAAGGCTCATGGTCCCTTCGGTCTTCAGACGACAGCTACGCAGTAGAAAGTGGTTCTCTGCAAAGGCAAAAAAACAGAGGAGCACTGGATTTCAGTATTCTTTGTAGAGATCTGAAAGCCAAATAACTGACTGAGTTTGTGGTTTGCTATGTGCACGGGGAGGCAGACTGTAGTCAATCAGAATTTAAGTTATGAGTGTGTTCCAGGCATCACGGTTGATCCACGGTTCCTGACCATAGATCCACGGATATGCTAAATTTGTAAATGAAATAAGTATGTTTAAAAACACACATAGGCTTCCAAATATTAATCTATGGACATATTTTCTCTGATATCAATCTTAGAATTTGAGGGGCATGTATATATTTATATATATATTTTTAACATTTTGAAAAAATCCAAGGATCCAAATCTGCTGATCCACCACGATTTCGTCCAAGGAACTAGTAACCATAGAGTACCCATATGACCTCCCTTCTTAAATTTGTGGTGGATCCACAGATACATAAAATTATTTTAAAAAAATGCTGTATTGAATTTACAAAAACACTCTGGGCCTGATTACAATGTAGGAGGAAGGTGTTAATCCGTCCCAAAAGTGACGGATATACCACTAGCCGTATTACGAGTCCATTATATCCTATGGAACTCGTAATACGGCTGGTGGTATATCCGTCACATTTGGGACGGATTAACACCTCCTCCAAAGTTGTAATCAGGCCCTCTATAAGTTAGATTACCTTGCATTCTTACTTTTAACCCCTTCGCTGCCAATTCTTTTCCCCGTCCTGTGCAAAGATTTTTTTGGGGCTATTTGGGGTAGTTCATGCTTAGACCCTCATAACGTTTTGTCCACATAAGCTACCCACACCAAGGGATTCTAGAGGCATGCAGATTTTGTGGGTTCCCCTGGAGGAGACCAAGAAATTAGCCAAACTATAGCTACAATGTCGTTTTTTTAAAAAAATCTCTGAATTCAGGAGTCCCCAACCTAGCATGTGAATAAAATGGCATTTCTCAAATAGACTTCTTTTTTACACACTGTCTTACATTTGGAAGGAAAAAATGTAGAGAAAGACAAGAGGTGATAACATCTGTTTTTCTATTCTGTGTTCCCCCAAGTCTCCTGATAAAAATGGTACCTCACTTGTTTGAGTAGGCCTAGTGTCCGCAACAGGAAACGCAACATGGACACATCACATTTTTACATTGAAATCTGATGTGTTTTTTTGGAAAGTGCCTAGCTGTGGATTTTGTCCTCTAGCTCAGCTGGCACCTCGGGAAACCTACCAAACCTGTGCATTTTTTTAAACTAGACACCTAGGAGAGACTGGATGGGGTGACTTGTGGGGCTCTCACCGGGTTCTGTTACCCAGAATCCTTTTCAAACCTCAAAAGTTAACAGAAAAACACGTTTTCCTCACAATTCGCTGATGGAAAGTTCTGAAATCTGACGGGAGCCACAAACGTCCTTCCACCCAGTGTTCCCCCAAGTCTCCCAATGAAAATGACACCTGACTTGTGTGGGTAGGCGTAGTTCCCGGGACAGGACACAATGTGGACACATCACATTTTCCCAAAGAAAACTGACCTGTTTTTTGCAAAGTGCCTAGCTGTGGATTTTGGCCTCCAGCTCATCCAGCACCTAGAAAAACCTACCAAAACTGTGCATTTTTTAAAACTAAATACCTAGTGGAACCCAGGATGGGGTAACTTGTGGTGGTCTCACCAGGTTCTGTTACCCAGAATCCTTTGCAAACTTAAAAATTGAGCAAAAAAACACCTTTTCCTCAAATTTCGGTGATAGAAAGTTCTGGAATCTGAGAGGAGCCACAAAGCTCCTTCCACCCAGCATTCCCCCAAGTCTCCCAATAAAAATGGTAGCTCACCTGTGTGGTTAAGCCTAGTGCCTGCAACAGGAAATGCCCCAAAACACAACATGGACACATCACATTTTTCTTTATGAAAACTGATCTGTTTTGTATAAAGTGCCTAGCTGTGTATTTTGGCCTCTAGCTCATCCGGCACCTAGGAAAACCTAGCAAACTTGGCCATTTATGAAAACTAGACACCTAGGGGAACCCAGGATGGGATAACTTGTGGCACTTTCACCAGGGTCTGATACCCAGAATCCTTTGGGGGAGCCAAAACGGGTCCAAAGGGACAGTTTGAAAACAAAATGTTAGGCTGACAAGTGGGGCAGAATTTTTATCGGTATAGATGTGACAATGTTTGGAGGTAGGAATTTAGTGGATTCCTGCAGATTCCGGATGTTTCCATCACAAAAATGTGGAAGAAATGTGTGATTTCAAGCAAAGTTGGAGGTTTGCAGGGCATTGTGGGTAAGAAAATGGTGTGGGTGCATGTGAAGCACACCACCCTGGACTCACCCAGATGTTTAGTTTTCAGATGTGTCTAGGTCTCATAGATTTTTCTAGATGGCAGCATCCCAAAGTCCAAAAAGTGCAGCACTCACCATTCCAAATGGGACGATTATGAGAGTTGGTCAAGCTCTCATGGCTCAAATGTAAAACAAAACCCCAAAATAATCAAATGTCCTCTTGCTTGCCGTTGGGATAAATCTTTTAGTGTAGGGGGGGGAGTTGAAAGACTGTTAACCCCTTCATTTGGGGAGGGCATAACCATGACCATACTGGTTGGTAGCCACCACCCCACTATTTTAATTTTTTTATTTTTAATTCCCTGACATCTAGTAGGCTTTCTGCCCCCCTGGGGAGTGGATCCGGGGTAAGTGCCCTATCTGCCCACAGTGGCCAGAACAACTTTGTCACTATTTATTTGGGGTGGGGGTATGGCCATAACCCCAAACTCTTTTTTTTCCCTGGTGTCTTGTGGGCTTTCTGCCCCCCTTGGGGACAGGTCGGCCTTACAAAAATAGGCTGATCTGGCCCCAATGGGGGCAGAAATGGCCAACAGTAACGTGTCCCCATGGGAGCAATCTTGCCCAAGGGGCTGCCCCCCAAACAAAACACACATACACCTATCCCTGGTACCTAAGTGGTTTCTGCCTCCCAGAAATGGGCCAGACTGCCGCCAAGGGGGAAGAAATTGTCTAAAATAAATGTGTCCCACAGGGGGGTGACCCTTGCCTAAGGGGGCGCTCCCCATCTATAAAAAATATTTAAAACTCCCTGATGCCTAGTGTTTTTTGCCCCCTTGGGGGCAGATCGGTCTAATTAAAATATGCTGGTCTGCCCCAAGGGGGGCAGAAATGGCCTAAACTACATTTTCTCCCCAGGGCAGCGATCCTTGCCTAAGGGGTCGCTCCCCTTTTGTGAAATTTTCACAAATAAAAAAAATCCCTGTGTCTAGTGGTTTCTGCCCCCCTTGGGGGCAGATTGGCCTAATAATAATAGGCCAATCTGTCCCCAAGGGGGGCAAAAATGGCCTAAAAACTATTTGCCCCCCGGGGAGTGACCCTTGGCTAAGGGGTCGCTCCCTACCTGTAAAAAATAAAAAATATATATATCCCTGGTGCCTAGAGGCTTCTGACCCCCCCCCCCCGGGGGGTAGATTGGCCTAATTAAAATTGGCCGATCTGCCACCAAAGGGGGCAAAAATGGCCTTAACAAATGCCCCCCCACCTGTTATAGTTATAGTTATCTCAAGTAACTATAACTCGTGGCCTAAGGCAACTATAATTTGCGCCCTCACCATGCACTGCTAATTACCCCACAAATTACGACACTCATAACATCCTTGATAACATCATTGATAATATCAATGTAATACTTGCAGTAAAATTTAAAAAACTATGCATGGCAAATGCGCGAGTTATAGTTACCTCAGGACATGAGTTATAGTTATTTGAGATAGCTCTGGCTATAACAGGTGAACTTCTATGACTTTGTATGTTTAAAATGTAGGCCTAACTATAACGTCCCTGCAATTTATTTATTTTTCCAGTAAAAAACAAAAAACACGCAAACACACCTCTGTGGCTAATTTTTTGCCTCAGTGCCGAAGTTCATGGAGCTGGTGGCAACATAAAGTGCACTGAATACATTCTATTTATTTATAGTTTTTCATTATTCAATTTATCAACAAGCAAAAAATAAATTGGGAGCATGTTTCAGCTTCTGTGTCTTCAGCTGGACCATCCTATTCGGAGTGCCATATAAAGTGTGTGTGTATAGTCCTTCCACCATTTTGATTAATAAAACAACTAGTCTGCACGCTCTGCTCCGAACCCGAAGCCACACATGGCGTGGAGTTGGCTGCCAGAGGAGGTTGGGTGCAGGGCCCAGCTGCCACATATATTCACTAAAGAAAACAAAGGTTGAAGGAATGTTATAATTAGTTGAAAATGTCAGTTAAAACATACTGTTTTTAAATAATAAAACCACTTAAATTCATATAGTTATCTCAAGTAACTATAACTCTTGCACTAAAATAACCGTAACACGTGCCCTTGTCATGCACTGCTTATGACCTCATATATTACATCACTCATGACATGTTTTGTGATATCACTGATAACATCACTGCAACATCTACAATTACATAATTGAATATCGGCTTCGGGTTGGGAGCAGAGCGTGGCCTGCAGCATGGCCCTGCTGGTGCCCAACCCTCCACTGTGCATGTCCTCGGGCTGTGCCAGCATGGGGATTGAGGCAGTCCGCCAAACTCCCTGCAGACACCAATGGCTAACTATGTGATGTTATAATATAAAGCATGTTATTTTAAGTAAGGAACACCAACTGATGTTGTCAAAGGGTCAGAACACCAACTTTTGAAAGTGGGCCTAATGGCTTTATCAAGGCATCAGCATGTTCATTAATTGTAAACAAATGAGCATTTCATAAATTCACACATTGAAATGCTAGCAACAGTGAGTGTTCTGGAAACAAAAACATTAATAAAGTGTTCTTAAAAGAAAGAGCAACATGTCTTTTTCTTCTAACATTTTTAGGCCACAAAATGCAGTCATGAATTACACCCAGAAGAGGGCCCAGCACTCCTGCTGAAGTGCATAAAGCTCCAGCTCAGAGTGCTATAAAAATATGGTTGGCTCTCCTGAGGTTATGGATTTAATGATCTGCGAGAATTCCAATTTGTTTTAATGTTGCTGATGGGCTGCTGCATTCTGCAATCCATCACAACATTATTAAAAACATGGTTGGTGGTCTGCCTACCCCTTCAAGGGGTATCTTCAGGATCCAAAAAATGTTATGAAAAAACCCTTGCTGGGCATTATGGGGCCTTCCTTCTCCGGAGCAGTGAATGATAAATAAATGGCTCCTTAAATTCATTTATTATTAACTTTTTTAATTACATTTTTGGGTGCCCAGGTGCCTACTTGGGGCACCCACACATTTGTTTTTAAACTTGGGGATCACAGGTGGAGCCTTAGACCCCGACAGCCACTGCCAGCTCCCCAGCCATGTCTGTGCAGAGAGACTGCTTTTTTTTCTTCTCCAGTAAAGTGGGTTTCCTAGTGGCCACTCGCAGTACCCACAATGCCCCTTTCAATGGGGTGTACAGGGAGAGTCCCAGACCACTGCAGCTCCAGCCGGCTCCCCAACCAGCACCATAGCGGATAAATGATTTTACTCTTGCCTGTGCTGCTTTTTTACTGACCCTGCCCGGGCAAGAGCAAATTTGTATTCCCTGCTCTCAAGGAATTAATTGCAGTGTCCTGGGAGATAAGGTCCCTGGGACACTGTTGGACCAGGCTCTGGGGGTTGGGGTCCCTGGAGCCAGTCTATAGCTCAGGGAAGGTGGCCCGATGCTTCCTCCCCAACAATCAAATGGCCCTGGAAGATGGGCTCCCTGGAGCCTAATAGTTGCCCGGGATGGACTAGCCCCGCAGCTGTCAGCCACTCGGATAGTCCAGTGGCCATTGCCTGTCTACGGGCCAAAGGCGACCCAGTTGCGTCTAACCCAGGATTGGGAACTGCATTAAAGTCACCCCCCAACATGGTGATTCCAGGGGGCAAGTCCAGAAGCAATTGCGTCAGATCACTAAGAGTCCCACGCACCGCCGTCGGCAGAGAGTAGACACTAACAACATTGATCGTGAGGTACTCTACTTTTCCAGTAATAGCCACATTTCACCCCTGCGGATCTTTCAACACTTGGATCACTGCCATGGGAAATGAGCGGTGGAGCAGTATCACCACACCCGACGAGCCACGCACGAACCCCACATAATATACTCTGTCAACACCCTTGCGGGTCATGAAGGGGCAACAGTACCCTAGGAGATGGGTTTCTTGCATTGCGTTGCAGAGATCCTGGTGCACTAGTGCCACATCCACTCTTTCCTCTCTGATCTTGGCCTCTACTGCTCTTTGGGATGCCTGGATAGCCTGAAGGATGGTTGCCAGGTCGCCGGTTGCCACAGGTTTCCCGCCACCGCCGCCTGGGGCCTGGTCTTCAGTATGAGATGTGCCAGGGCTCGTAGTGAATTGGTTTATGCGTGTTTATGCTGTGGATGGTGATTTGTCCTTGCCCATTGCAGCCGTTGCAATCAAAGGTATTGTTCAACTCACTCTTGGTCTGCGTTTTCATGGAGTAACCAGCTAGAATCTTTGTTTTGGATCACAGGGCCACGTCTCATTCACAAGGGGGTCCGCGTATGAGTACTTCTTCACCCCTGTGTAGCAGTGACTACTGCGACATTCATTGAACCATCGTCAGTTCCCACGGCCATTACAATCTCCACTTTGCCGCGACCTGCCATCAGTGACCGGAAGACCATCCACCCCCAGCCACGAGGCCCATGTTTCCTTTTCTGCTGGGACTTTCCGGGACACCTCCGATCTGCACGTTGTAGCCTCTCCGACCCTCCCCGCCACCAGACCCCGGAGTCACACCAAAGAAGGAGGCGGGGGAGGAATATCTCGTTCCGCCGCGGCACTCTCCACCACCTTGCGTTCGTTCTGCCTCCTCACCTCTGTCCTCTACTGCTCGGCTCTATCCCCTGCCCAGCACCATCTCAGTGGCTAGAGGGGGGGTTAGAACAGTGCCCCCCACTTCGCTGTACTGGACAGCTCTTCCCCTCCCGGTGTTGCTATCGACCCAGGAGAGGCCCAGGCCGCCATGCGGCGTCCACCGCTCAAATCTCCTCAGCCAGCTGGCTGGGGGCCACGCACTCTGCTGCCTCCCAAGCCTCCAGGCGTGCCCAAGTGGGCCACATGCCCCCGCAGTCATCCTTGCTTTTTCTGGCCCACAACACTTCTCAGGCCATCCACCCCACCGGCACTTGCTGCTGCTCTCCACTGTCCAGAGTGCCTCCTCTCCTCCCACTCATGTGGTCGCCAGTTGGGATAGTCATCCCACCTCACATAACTGCTGGGCTGCGGGCCCGGTCCAGCCGCTGACCGCGTCCCCAGTCAGTGGAGCCCATCCGCCATTTTGAAAGCAGACCGCTACGTGTGTTTATCACCGCTCATCCAAACTATGAGGCTCCAATATTCAGCCCAGCTGCCCCAGGGGCATCAGTCAAGCCCCTGGATCACGCTCTGCCACCAGTGCGGGCGGATGACAGGCGCTGCTTAAAGCAGATGACAGAGGGGTCCGGAGCACTACGAAAGTGCGACCGACCAACTTGACGCCTTCCTGTGGACTTTTAACCAAGCCCACGCTTACTATTCATTCTTTGTTGTGCTTGTCTTAAATGCTTCATTTTTATTGGTGCGTTTTGGGAAATGTCCCTCTTTTGTGTGCTGAGTCCCTTCCCAGACATTTTTGTTGATCACCAAACTAGGTCACGCTCCCTCCTGTTACAGAGTGTGAGCCCCCCCAACCCCCTTCAGTTTGCCTTTCATAGAAGCCCCAATCCTTTCTAGAGTTTCACAGGGAGCCAATAACTCTCGTGGTCACACTCATGTCCGCGTTGGCGCTTTGAATTGACTTGCTTATGTCAACTGTTTTACTTTTCGTTTTCAATTTATGTGGCAAGAAAAGTCCAATTAGTAACTTACAATGCTAATAGCTCTTAACTCGAGCAAACGCGAGACTCACTGCATTGCAAATGCTTGCTTTGGTACTAGTTGTCTGGCGAGCACCAGGCAGCCAGCTGGTTAAGTGTCACGGTTAATGAAAGCTTTACATTGGATATTGTTTGGCCTCATGTGGCCTTGAATTAGCTGACAATGTTTATAGCTCAGATTTGCCCCAATCATCACAAAAGATTACACTGACGCTAAAACAAATTCTACTCTGCGCTTCAAGGTGGCAGAGCGAAGCTCAACCACCAAATCGATCAGATAAACTTGCTTTCATTCATTTACTCAAACACTGAGACAACGCTTCAAAAATAATATATATATATACATATTTTTTTTTTAACAAAACGAACTATCTTGTGTTCAAGAAGCAGCACTGGGCAGGCCGACGGGGCACCGGAGCTGCCTGTAGAATACTCCTTCTGGCACATCTGTAAAGAAAAGTGCGTAAAACTCTTGCATCCGTATCCACATTTTGTCTGTTTTTCGCCTTGGGGTCCTCCTTTCTCTAACCCTCCTCACCTTCTCTTACCCCTCCCATTTCCTGACACACCGACAACAGGTGGGAGAAGGCGTCAAATTTGGTTTCGCCTAGGGCACTCTCTGCCCCATAGCCAGCTCTGTTGACTGCCAGTCTGGAAATACAAGTTTCGCAGACAACCTTAGAACAAGAAATGAAGAAGGACTTCCTTATCTCACTCTGAGCGGCCTGCTGTCAACACCTGCAAGGGATGGAGCCTTTGATGTGGCTATGGAGAGGTGAAAGACAGTGTGCCCAAGTCCTGACAGCTCCCCGTCCGCCCCTTCTCAGAGCTTTGGCACTGGCGCTGGCAGCTGCTCAAGGAAACAACAGACAGCTCTATCCTATGGGCCTTTGATCTGGGATTAGGCCTCGCATTGTGTTGCATGCTGTATTCAAACATGATAAACTGCAGCTTATGTTCCTGCATATGTTCAAGACAAGTATTCTAAAAGCTTTATGTTAAGACAGCGGAATTTACAAAAAAGCAGTTGCAGACAACAAGGTAGCTCAGTGAGTTAATGCTCGCTGCTGACATCCTCAAGGATCTGAATGGCAAACTGGCCAAAGCAGCCTTCAGTCTATCGTAGGTCGCTAACTTGTGTACCTAGGTTGGTCATAGCAAGGCTTTCAATTACAGATATGTGGCATATCGCACTGTAACCGTCAGGATACCTCGGTGAGATGAATGCTCGCTGCTCTGGCAAGGTGATTTGAAGGTCATTCGTTTGAAAATCGGCAACACAGACCTTCTGAAGTGAGTATAATCCATACTATCAATTGTCTAATAATCTTTTATTTACAACACTCATCACAAATAATAAACAATATTTTTTCCATAATGCAGTTTACGGCACATCTTAAGCACTTGTAAGGTTTGCTCCTTGGTACTAAATGTAGACTCTCTAGAAGGGGATTTACTTGCAGCAGGGACATGCTAGTTTCATCAGCACTTCCCCTCCTCCTCTTTGTGCTCTGGTGGGGTGCAGTTCTTTGAGGCAGCTGGACTTTTCAGCTCCTCCCCAACCATAACCCCTATCCTGCCAGCCCATCCTTCATCAGGAAAAGCCACAGAAGGAATGGAAAGACTCTCGGCACTAGGTCATCTCCACATCAAGGGGTAGTCATTATACAAACTCCCCTGGACTTCTTACAATAAACTTTTAATCGAGACAGAGCTCACACCTCCTACACCTCACCAGCCCAGAAGAGATAACAACAAACAAAATCCAGACTTACCAAGGGTCATTGTGCTACTGTGTGTTGCATGATATCGCCACCTGTCACATGATCACCACATTCAAGACTAGCTTGTCACACATGAATACAAGGTGAGACTGAACCCTTACACAAAGTGTGTTTCCATTTTCTTTGTGGGGCTGTATGTCCTTGAAGCCCATTAAGCATTCTGCATGGTTGGCAGGACTGAAACTCCTTTACACTACCCAACACATGTTGATTGGATTAAACATTCTTTAGACACTAACCACAGAAACTAAGCCAGACGATAGTTTGCAACAATAGTAATAAGCCTCTGAGCAGGCATTAAAAGCGCTGAAAAAAATGAAGCAAAAAAATCTCATTGGAGCAGGCATAATGTAGCGCAAAGGATGACAAAGTGGCACAATTCATGCAGTGTGCCTTTTGTAAATTTGGCATGGAAATTTTGGCCTCGTTGGGCCAATTTAGTTAAAAAAATTAAGCTAATCTGGCACATGGAGGAGCTAGGGGCTCTTAAATCAGAATGTTAATGTTTTGATCCCTCAGCACACAGGGCAATCATATGTAAATACTGAGGCCATTTCTTTATACGGAATGAGACCCAGAGTGGGGGGGTCTGTGGTCAAACAGGCACACTGTAGGCACGCTCCTTTTGATGTGTATGACTATTGTCATCTTACCGAACTATAGAGGATTGAGGATTGACAATGGTGGCAACAAAATGAGCAGGGCACACCTGTTTACCTTTTGCCGAGTAGGGAAGGGGTCTACCGGCTACTCTCATGTTTTTGAAACTGTTGTACCTGTCTCCTGCAAGTGGGTAGTTTGCCCATCCATGGATGCTGTGAGAATATACCTCATTTGCACATGTAGAAGATGCATGTGGCGAGTACATGACACGCGTCTGTGGCCACACGTAGGTGATACCTAAGTTGGAGGGGTGGTGGGAGAGCCCCCAGACATGAGTTTTGAAGTGTGTGCCTTCCCCCAGAACATCCCAGTGATCCTTTGTGGTGGGTCAGACAAGATTATTAAGGAAGGCAACAGAGGGCCCCTTTAAAGCTACGGAGTTTCAAACTACCCTTTCCAGTCCCATTGTTCTGGGAGAGAATACTCTCCACATCTCAACATGCAGTTAAGAGGGGCAGCCTTCATTTCCTTTATGCTGTTATGGTAGGTTGCTCCTGAGAGGATACTTCCACAACACCCTGCCTTTCAGCTCACACTTGTGATAACAACCACAGCTGGGCAGTCAGTATGGAAATAGCAATAGAACATGATACCCAGAATCCATCATAGATCTACACTGCTGCAATACATTTGGACTATTTGCAAATTGGGTGTAAAGATGAGACAGAAAGTTCCAGTTACATTGCCTGGATTTCCTGACCAGAAGCCTGGGACCTCACACCAATGCTGATTGGGAACTTGAGCTCCAAGGCTTCGGTACTGATCACCAACTCCTCTCACCATGTTTAGGACCAGTAACCTGGGAAAACTCAATTAGTCTGCTGTAGAGAGGTTGGGCTTCAACCCTGCTTTGAGAAAGAGAGCTAACTGGCTGCTACGGAGGGGCAATGGAGGTGTCATTCCATGTAGGAGATGCGGCTCGGAAGGGGAGTGGGATGTGAAGTAGCCCTTGTGAGAAAGAAAAATTGAGACTATCACTGTGACTTGGGATGTAACATGTTCAGCTGCACCAAGGGTGAGGCCTGTGAATGCTGAGATGTTCATACAGCAGAGGTAGCTATATTGACACCTGAGGCAGAGAGTCTCACTGCACCAACTAGAAAAAGTGTCTGAATACTAAAGAACTACCACCAGCAGCAGTGGTTCCTCAGCTATGGCAGAGGAGCGTCACCCTCCCTGCCAGCAGCAGCCGCTGCAAACCTTTAAGAAAAAAACAATAATAAACTATGCTTATTATTGTTTTGTTGCTGAAGGGGCAGGGCATTGGGGATGATAAGGATGAGTGGGAATGCACATTCCCCCTCAGTGTGCATGTATGTTGTGCCGACCGTCTCGGGCTGGCCAAACACACATGCGCACTGTGCTTTCTCCAGCCTGGCAATGTGTTGCGGGCTGGAAAGAATAGGCACAGGCTCCCTGTTTGCCTGGAAGCACCCAGCCAGGGCTGCTTTCATGCTGTGCTAGGATTGGCCGCAGGGCAGGCTGGGAGAAAGTGCCTCCTGTGACCAGAGGGGCAAATATTCACATAGTGGGTTAGTGCATAGGTGTTAAGTCAATATAACTGGTTTACTGTGCTGTGATTTTCTGATGAATCCCCAATAATCCTATTGAGATCCCCAGTGGCCAATGCAAGTTACCACAAGAGTTTGCCCCCACATTACAGTGGTTTCTGTTATGATTTGTATCCTTAATGAAAGCCCTCTGTTTGCTGTGTACAGTATTTCTTTCAACGTTAGCATCAAAGTACAGCTCTTTTTAAAACTAAAGTAGAACTAAAACTAAAGTATTTAGATTTTTCGATTGCTACTTAATTCATAATGAGTAGTGAGTTTCTCATCTCCCACCACTTCCCAAAGTAAGCTTTAGCCTGCTCGATTTTTCTTCCTTGATGGTGAATTGCAGAAGGAGTGTACTAAGTGCTTAGTTTAGGGCTCATTAGTAAGGCCAAATCCAGGATACCTGTGATAAAAGTCTTTGAATGTTACAATCTGAGCTCAGTAACACCTCATAGCCCTGGAACTCGTGAAGGGTTTCTACACTGCCCCTATATTAGTTTTCAAGGAATTATCAACTGCAAATTATTTTAACTGTGGTTAGCGTTGTGCAAGGAATTTTGAGATTTCTCAGCCAACTGAAATGCTTAAGATGTTGGCACTAACTACTAATGTATTCATGCATTCTAAGTGCAGAGAGAGAGTGAAGCAGAGAAATACATCAGATCACAGGGTTTTTGCCTGCCTGTGTTGGCTGTTCCAAAAGGGCAGGGTCATGGATGTCAATTCACCACAATGTTAGAGGTAGCGGAAGTGACATCACACATCATTTGACATTTAGGCCCATATTTATGGATTTAGACGCAAGAGTGCGTTAGCACAGTCTTGCATCAAAATCCATTGTGCCATTCTATAGCGCAAGCCATGCACCATATTAATGGAATGCTGCCCGGTGGCGCAAAGGACATGCTAGTGTCTACAGAAAAGATGCTAGCCGGGGGAGGGGAGGGGTGCCGGGAGGGGAAAAGGCATTAGTGGGCCAGGAATGACGCTGGGCTAGTTAGCAGCAATAAATATGCCGCTAACCAACCTAGAGTAATTTACTGATGCGCTACCACACAAACATGAAACCAGTCTAAGTAAAGACAGGGGTCGTGCCACCCACCCCAATGGCCAGCACAGAGGACCAGTGACCCCTGGGCATGGCCATAATATCCAGTCTCATGTAAGGGGCCCCCAATGGCACTGAATAAAAAAATATATATAATACTTACCTCTACTTACCCAGGATGTGGTCCCCCATCCTATGGCGTCCCTCTGGTGTGGGTGTTCCTGTGGCTTGGAGTGGGTACCTGTGGGCCCATTCCATGGTGTTTGGCCATGGAAATGGGTTCACAGGTGCCCTAACACCTGGTCAGACCCAGGTGTTAAATAATGGTGCTTACCAGGTGTAGCAACATACTTTGGGTTCACCTACTCCGTGCACGTCATTTTTGCGCAGGAGTATAAATAATGCATTAGGTTGTTAGCGTGATATTGTGGGAGGGAACGCCTACCTTGGATCTAATTAGCACAAGATAGTTTGCCACATCCACAATATGACGCTAACCCCTATATTTTGACGCTAAACAGGTCTAGCATCAAAATATAAACATGGAGTTAAGTTTGCACAGTTTTAGCGTCAAAATAAATGACACAAAATGGCACAAACCAAGTATAAATATACCCCTTAATTTCGCTCATGCTTACACATACACATTAATTCACACATTTTCTCTCACAAACACACACAACATACATTTAAAAGCATTTTTACTTACTTCGGCTGCCAGGCAAGGATATATTCGAGCTAATTCTACTCCACTTTTTCACACTAGTAATGGATACAATTATTCACTATTTGTGTAATAAAAAATGACAGAAAACTAGGAAAGTGCGGGCTCAACCAACAATCATTAGGATGAGCTGCCCATGTGTTCAAGGCACAAAGGGGTTGCAGAGGCAGTGCCAGGGTTCGCAAGGAGCAAGCGAGGGGTCGCCCATGGGAAGGGTGCATTTGGATGTAGTGCCGACTAATTGTCAGTCAAAACAAGTGTGAACTGTCTTTCCTCTCCTTCAGCACTCTCAAACTCTTGTTCCTTATTGTGGGTAAGGCAATTAACATTAGCCAGGTCCCTCATCGATGAAATGTAACTTTTGGTATTCCACTAAAGAGCTGGTAATAAGGTCTATTTATTTTTGTTTCTGCTCCTGTGTTTACACTCAAAATTGGGATTCACTTGAAAATATTAAGGGAAAGTTCTCTATACGGGTTCAAGTCGAACACATTTTTTTTCAATATGTACCTCTTCATGCAACAGTCAACTTGACATAAGACTAAATATTCTGTTAGATGGAAACTAAAAGCTATTGCTTCCTGGTCTTGAAGGTGGCTTAAGCCGAGTTAGCCCTACAGAGGTCCAGTAATACCCACTACAATTAATTGCCACTGTACCCTAATTTCGATACCCATTTTCAGTGTGATGGCATCTAATTCCCTAATGAGAAGATTCATCTCAGGATTTAGGAATAGAACCTAAGGACTTCGCTTTGAATGCACCCTCTCCTTGCATTCCTCTAGAGTACCACCTAGCATTATCCTAATTTGCTACCAATTTTATTGTACGCAAAAAAAATATAAATTTGCTAAAATAAAAACACATACAAATGTCTCTCTCATAGTTCTGGGGGAGAGAAAGAGAGCACACTGGCAAAAAAAGTTTTAACTGGAAACAATTTAATGACTCCAAACATTCACAACAAATGGTTATTTTTAGTTCCATCTCCATTGATAGCTAATCTGCCCCTTCAATATTCCATGATAAAGTAATACATTTGTTGCTTTCAAACCTATCCTATGGGAGTGCAACATTCTGACACATTGACTATCACAAGTCAGTGGTGAATACCTTAGTTCTGTAATCATGCCAAGCTTATTGAAAGTTCGATGATGTTGTGTGTTGGTCATGTTAGAGGTGAACTAGCTCTATTTTAGGTCACAGCCTACCAGACATCTGAGCTGTCTGGTTTGCTAAAGACATCTGTGGGACTTTCAGAAAGTTGACCTAGGAATGTATTCCTTTCATTGGTTACAGTTGGCTTTGTGGTTTATAACTCACACCTTCTGGCTTTCAATTTGCTGGCTTTGTTTGCTTTAGACTCCAGATTCAGTTTATCCTTCCAGTTGCCTAAACCGTGTTTTCTGTATTGCTCCACAAAGTCGCTTTCTGTTAACAGGACTTTAAATCTTGTTCCCATCTCCACACATTTGCTATGCTTTCAAAGACTGAGGTCAATTGTCAGGTGCTGTCTTCCAAGAGCGCCTGTTTACTTTTCTTTCTCTGACTTCAAAATGAGAGGATTTGTATGGCAATCTTGCTGGATACTGGGGGTAAGAAAGAAGTTATTTTTCTAGTACATGACACATCTGAATGAACTGGGTAAGTATTTCAGAAGATATCATAATTATGAACGAACAAATAAAGCACATTTTTTGTTGATTCTGAAGTGTGATGGAAGCAAGTACTTTAATATGATCAAAATGAATCATTAAACTAGGTGATGGAATTTCCACCCATTTTTGTCTGTGCACTGTTTAGTTTTATTAGTAAAACTGTATGTCTCTGAAAATATAATGATCACTTCAATTGAAAATGTGTTGTCTGGAATGGCAGTGTGCTACCAGACCATGAATACTTCACTCTATTTTCACTTCACTCCAATCTGCACCACTACACACCACTGCACTCTACTCTGCACCACTCTACTTTGCACCATTATGCACCACTGCACTCTGTACCACGCCACTCTATGCCACTGCACTCTGTGCCACTTCACGCTATCCCTCTCTACTCTACCCTGTACTACTCTACTCTTTGCCACTGCACTCTTCACCACTCTACACACCTGCACTCTTTGCCACTGCACTCTAAACCACTCCATTCTAGGCTGCATCAATCTCCTCTGCACTTCACTCTGCTCCACTGTACTCCTTTCCACCTGAAACACTGCCCTCTATACACTGTGTTCAATGCACTTTACTCTGTAACACTCAACTCTATGACCCTGCACTCTATTCCAATCCACTGTATGCCACTCTAATCTACTCTGCACTACTGCACTCTAAACCACTTTACTCTATACAACTCTATGCATCTGCATTCCATACCCTGCACCACTCCACTCTATGCCACTTCACAATACTCTGTGAAACAATCTACTCTACAGCAATGCACTCTATCCAACTCTACTCACTCGGTGCCCCTCCAATCTATACCACTGCACACTACACCACTCAACTCCATTCCACGCCGCTCCAACATATACCATTGCACTCTACACCACTCTACTCGTAACCACTGCACTCTATGCCAATGAACTTTACACAACTGCACTCTATGCCACTGCACTCTATGCCACTGCACTCTACTCTGCATCACTGTACTCTACACCACTGTTTTCAATGCCACTCCACACTCCTGCATTCTTACACTCTAATCTAAAACACTGCACTCACTGCCACTGAATTTCACACCACTCTACTCTGCTCTACTTCACTCTATGTCACTGCACTCTATGCCACTGCACTTAATGGCACAATAATCTACTCTCTACCACTCCGTGCAACTCTACTTTGCACCACTCTACCCCACTGCACTCTGTGGCACTCAACTCTACTCTGAGCTCTACATCACTGCACTCTATGTCACTTGACTCTACTCTGCACCACTGAGTCTGCAACACTCAACTCTATGCCAATCCAATTTCCACCACTCTACGCTACTCCACTGTGGGCCACTCCACTCTGGGCCACTACAGTCTACTATGTACCGCTCTAATCTATGCCACTGAATTCTAAGATGCTTCATTGCTGAATTCAATGCCACTGCATTAAATGCCACTGCACTCTATGCCACTGTACTCTGCAACACTCTATGACAGTGTATCTACCCAAATTCACTCTACTCAATGCCACTCCAGTGTATGCCACTCTACGTGTCTCCACACTATGCCACTCCAATACACAAAAATCTCTGCCACTCCACTCTATAATGGTCCATGCCACTCTTTGCCATTGCACTCTCACTGGGGAGCAACATGGCTAAAACACATTAGCAAAGCCAATAAGTCTTGCATAGGCGAGACCTATTGAATTTGCCAATGCTTGTTTTAATAGTCTAATTTCTTGAACCACTTTCCTGGTTGTAGTCTATGATTTCAAAGGCCAAACCAGCTGTCAATTTTTGAGCAAAACACCACAAATTCTACATATGGCTAAGTATTGCTTGTTCTTCTCAGCTATTTATCCAAGGGCAACCAGCCTTTGCTTCCTTCAATTGAAACATTTTTTTCTTTGTTCATGGCTGATGATTGTTTGTGGGTTATTTCAATCAGGTCATATCCTTAGCATCTCACACCCAGTAATGGGTGATCTTTCCTTAATTGAGATTGGTTAGGATTTCTGTAAAACCATGCTTGATAATGTGCTGAACCCCTTTCAGACATTTCAGATTCCTTTATAACTCTTTACTGACTTTTATCCGGTTGCCAACATTTCAAGGTTCTGTACATTCAGAGTTCAGAGAGTCAAAAATATGAACTGCCCTCAAATTTTGATATGCCATTATTTGAGGTTTGGTTTAGGTTCTAGATCATGATATTTCTTATAGAAAATAAAGGGAGTGCAGAATTATTAGGCAAATGAGTATTTTGACCACATCATCCTCTTTATGCATGTTGTCTTACTCCAAGCTGTATAGGCTCGAAAGCCTACTACCAATTAAGCATATTAGGTGATGTGCATCTCTGTAATGAGAAGGGGTGTGGTCTAGTGACATCAACACCCTATATCAGGTGTGCATAATTATTAGGCAACTTCCTTTCCTTTGGCAAAATGGGTCAAAAGAAGGACTTGACAGGCTCAGAAAAGTAAAAAATAGTGAGATATCTTGCAGAGGGATGCAGCACTCTTAAAATTGCAAAGCTTCTGAAGCGTGATCATCGAACAATCAAGCGTTTCATTCAAAATAGTCAACAGGGTCGCAAGAAGCGTGTGGAAAAACCAAGGCGCAAAATAACTGACTATGAACTGAGAAAAGTCAAGCGTGCAGCTGCCACGATGCCACTTGCCACCAGTGTGGCCATATTTCAGAGCTGCAACATCACTGGAGTGCCCAAAAGCACAAGGTGTGCAATACTCAGAGACATGGCCAAGGTAAGAAAGGCTGAAAGACGACCACCACTGAACAAGACACACAAGCTGAAACGTCAAGACTGGGCCAAGAAATATCTCAAGACTGATTTTTCTAAGGTTTTATGGACTGATGAAATGAGAGTGAGTCTTGATGGGCCAGATGGATGGGCCCGTGGCTGGATTGGTAAAGGGCAGAGAGCTCCAGTCCGACTCAGACGCCAGCAAGGTGGAGGTGGAGGACTGGTTTGGGCTGGTATCATCAAAGATGAGCTTGTGGGGCCTTTTCGGGTTGAGGATGGAGTCAAGCTCAACTCCCAGTCCTACTGCCAGTTCCTGGAAGACACCTTCTTCAAGCAGTGGTACAGGAAGAAGTCTGCATCCTTCAAGAAAAACATGATTTTCATGCAGGACAATGCTCCATCACACGCGTCCAAGTACTCCACAGCGTGGCTGGCAAGAAAGGGTATAAAAGAAGGAAATCTAATGACATGGCCTCCTTGTTCACCTGATCTGAACCCCATTGAGAACCTGTGGTCCATCATCAAATGTGAGATTTACAAGGAGGGAAAACAGTACACCTCTCTGAACAGTGTCTGGGAGGCTGTGGTTGCTGCTGCACGCAATGTTGATGGTGAACAGATCAAAACACTGACAGAATCCATGGATGGCAGGCTTTTGAGTGTCCTTGCAAAGAAAGGTGGCTATATTGGTCACTGATTTGTTTTTGTTTTGTTTTTGAATGTCAGAAATGTATATTTGTGAATGTTGAGATGTTATATTGGTTTCACTGGTAATAATAAATAATTGAAATGGGTATATATTTTTTTTTGTTAAGTTGCCTAATAATTATGCACAGTAATAGTCACCTGCACACACAGATATCCCCCTAACATAGCTAAAACTAAAAACAAACTAAAAACTACTTCCAAAAATATTCAGCTTTGATATTCATGAGTTTTTTGGGTTCATTGAGAACATGGTTGTTGTTCAATAATAAAATTAATCCTCAAAAATACAACTTGCCTAATAATTCTGCACTCCCTGTATATCTTCTCTCCCAATATCTCCTTTGAACATAATGCTCACCAGGCGCCTGGGGAGAACATCAATCACCCACCCTTCTGTTGCATTAGAAATTACTTTAAAAGCATCTAACTTAGTTGCAGGCACTGAATAGAGGGGTCTAACATGCCAGCAGAATGTGGCCAGTGATATTATAAAGCCGTTCTAGGCATTTGATGAGCTGTTTCAGGCATTTCATAAGCCAGTTTTGACGGCATGCTATTTTGCAATAGCATTACATTAGTAGTACAAAGGTTCTCAGATAGTCATCATCAGGTTTGGCTGCTAAGTCTATAGTTCAACCAGTTGGCTCTATGTACTCTGCTCTACTCTGTTATTGGGCGGTATCATCCCTGAGCCTTCTTTTGTTTTGCTAGGACTCTTTCTAGGCAGACTCTTTCTGTGCATATTCCGGCTGACAATAAGTGTCTTCCATTGTAGAATCCTCAAGAGTTACACATATACTGTGTCACGTGGGGTTGAAAATGTCTAATGGGTTCACAATAATTTCTGCCTAAGAAGACAGACTCTTCCCCTCAACTGAGGTCCTCCTTGCTTTTCAGCATAGTATCATCTAATGTTATGTGGCTTCCAACCAAAGGCAGAACCATTCTTTTGACTGACTGCAGTGATCAGGCTGTCCACCACCAGAGATGGAAAGCAAACACTTGCAAAACCAGTGGGTCTGGTGTTGGCTGTCAGTCTATTGGCTTGTCAATGCTTGTTTTGTTTTGATGTGTTTTTTGTAAAGCTTTATTTTTTGGGAAGCTCCGGGCCCTCGCTGTCATAAAATATGCAACTATTTCCTGGAATGACCAATATTTTTGGCCTCAAAAAGAACACAGTGCAGCCGTCCTTGGCACTAAAGAGAACTACTTTACATACAGATTTGCTACTTGTGAAAAAGCAGAATGCCATCACTCACATTGAAGGTAGACAATGTTGGAAGTGAGTTGACCCTTTGCTCCATTCTGTAGGTTGTAGTGGGTAAAAAATACAAACTGAATCCTACATGAAGTAGCATAAAAACCGATTTAGTCCCAGGTCAGGTTTACCATAAGTAGAATAGAAGATAGCTCTGATTTTTGGTGGCAATTCTGGTATTTGGCTCTACATGGTTTTTGGTCTAATAATTGCAGGTGTTTGATGGTGTGAATGCTACTGGTACCCTTCTACACAGACACTCCTCACAACCCCCACTAATGCTCAGTATCTTCAAAAACAAAAAATCATCTTAAAACAACCTTAATATTTTTTTTCTTTAGATACACACTTTGGTGCTGAAAATCCAGACTAACCTGGGCTATAACCAGATAGATTTTATAATAAAAGAGATGCTTAGTTATAAAATAGTTCATTTGTGTGTATAAACATGTTCTTATGCACATTTATCATGCATCATATTGCCAAGCTTGTTATGCTGAGATTCCGGTCTGTGAGATGCAATGTGGTCACTTATTGTGCCATTGCAAAGCTGCATTTGATGAACCCACCTCTCAAAGTACTTAATGCAAGCAGTCAGTCCCCTGTATGAAGTATGAAAAACACTGTCTACATCAGCCTTACACTCAAGCTGCCCTGCTTACCACTCTAACAATATTTATTGGGTAAACGAGTCCACAGAGTGAAGGGTAATAAGAAAGCTGTTTTAGTGCTTTGTCGTGTGTCAAGCACACCATAGTGTGCTCAGTTCATATCTGAGGCACAGCTTGTAAAGATACTGATTTAAGAGCACTGAGGAGCTGAAAAAACAGCTACTTTCTTGCAGCAAAATACTCTATCCTAATCTAAAAGTTACACATTGATTTTATATTTTATTACCAAGATATGAATCATTCATAATTTTCTCCTATGCATCAGAACGGTAGCACAATATTCTCACTGCCACACACCACCTCACGGTGAAAACTATGGAGGACTCAACTTCGGGCTCATCACATTATTCATTCTTCTGAAAAACTACTTTTGGCACCATTAAAAGAGTCTAGGCTCAATGCACAAAGAGGCTGCTGTGAATTACTCTTCTAGTGCTCAAAACAGACTTCTAAATGCCAGGAGTAAGACAGATTTACTACACAATTAACTCAAACCTCCTCCTAGCATTTTTTGTGGAACTGGACCACTTTCTCCATTACCACATTATTTCGCTCACTTCTGGACCATTGTCCTTCCAAATTATTTAAGTCTACATTAAGCATAACCTCTTTAGAAGTACAGTTGTTCATGACATTTAAAAGCTCACTAGATAATGAAACTGCACTATTATGTTAATCTATACTCAACTGACGTTGTCAACTTTCAGCCATTCCAAATATTCTACATATTTCTTAACAACCTGTGTGTATGGGTTGTATTACTGAATATCAACACAAACAATTTTGTGGTACAAGAACATTGAGGACAGAATATTGAGGGACAAAATATTGAAAGGCAAGTGTATAAATGGAAGTGTTGATTTACTATTCCAAAATCAACATCTATGCATCTTGAAGATATATATACCGCTTCTAAAATCTAGACTTACTTACTTGTCAATATTTTATTTTCAATATTATGTTCTCAAAATTGAATCCCGTCAATGTAGATGTTTCCCTATTCAGTGGGTACAGTGAGAGGTTGCCCCTTTATTATAAAAGCTGGAATATAAATATGGAGCACAAAAAATTATAGAATTTAAAAGATCAAAAAGTAAGAAAATATATATTTCCCAAAACTAATTCCACATATACCTTGAAGATCAATATATCTTCAAGGAATGTAGATGTGGAATAAGGAATAGTAAATATATATTTCCTCTATCTGTTCTTTTTTTTATATTTTGGTCTTTGATATTGTGTCCTCAATATTCTTCTATCTTAATATTTTTAGCCTCGATATTCAATAGTACAATCAAGCTGACAAGGAAAAATTAGTCTACTTCTTTCCTTCATTGAAACATACACATTTCTAGACCAAGTAAAGGTGACAGCCCAGGCAGTCATTGATGACATCAAGCTAGAAATAGATAAAAGTTTGGTTGAGCCCCTCTCCTGTTGGACTTCCAGCTAACCTTTGACATAGTTTTGCCAAAGTCAGTACTTGCTTACGGAGGAATATTTTAAAGATTATGATTGAGTCTAATGCCAGTCATAAGCCTTTGCCCTTCTGCTACATTCATCTCAAAATCTGACTTTGGCCTTGTGAACGCTGCAGCAGTTAGAGTGCAACATTGTGTCTCTGACCTGGCAGTGCAACTGCCTGCTTGACCTTTTGATATTAATTATTTAGAATGTGCATAGAAGGAGATTTGGTTGAGTGTTTCTCTCTCAACACATGCACTTGATTGTTTGGAATATCATTAATATATCATTTTGCTTGCATTGTACTGGAATATTTTACAAATCAAACGTATCATGAATCATAACACATTCAATTCTTAGTCACAACAGTGCACTCTGTAGACAAAACAATTGTTTTCTCTATAGAGTGCATTGTTTTTTCGGTGCAGTAGGCTTCTTATTGATTTATTCAGGACTCAAAATGTAGGTCAAGACCAGGCTTTGCAATGCTTGTTTGAAGAATTACATTCAATCCCTGTCAAAAATTATGTACTTTTATAGTCTTGTATTTTACACCTACTTGGAAGATAGGCCATAATGTTAAGACTGATGAATGCAAACATAAACTTTCTCTGGTCATTATGTGCCTAAAGGAAATTGACCATTGAATGTCTGGTAACCATCTGATGCTTACGCCAGCAAGGCAGATTTTAATGTGGTCATCCACAATACCCTTTTTTGACTCCCTCTTTTTAGCACCAACTATCTATCACCGAACCAATGGCTAAGAACTATGCTGTACAGGTTAACAATTACCTGTCTGTCATTCAGCACAACTCTGGTTTGGTCAAGATATCTGGCTACATTTGAGGATCCTGAGACATGCCTTTCACAAAAAGAGTAAAGTCCACTTTTGATTTAGCAATATCTAGACTGGACCATGCCAGTGAAGCGCATTTTGACCTTCTGAAAAATGAAGTGACTAAAATCCAGTCTACCACTGCCCATATTATACTGCATCAGTCTTGTCATTCTTTGGAAAAAATAGCCCTGTAGCAGGGGTCTAAAATAGTTCCCTGAATCTACAAAAAATTCACATCTAGACATTTAAAGTGAGAGGGTAACTGACATCGGAACAAAATATAAGTCCTCCAAATCCTGCCTTCAAGCTTAGACTTAACACTTTTAGGCCCAGATTTAAGCAGGCCTTGCGCCTCCTTGCACCACATTAGAGGCATGTTTTGTGCGCTAATGTGGCCCTGCGAGGCCAAAATTGCTGTGCCACATTTACAAAGTGGTGCAATTAATGCACCACATTATGCTGGCGCCAGGCATAATGTATGTAAGAGAGGCATTCTCCCATTAGGGGGACTGAAACAATGGTGCAAAGAAATCTAAAAATTCGTAGTGACCAGCACATGTATTTAAAATGGCTTCTCTGTTCCTCACTATGTCTAAGAATCGATAAAGACATAGTGGGGCATATCTGCTCATGCAGATATGTCCTCGCATGCAATATAATGCATCCTGCCTTAGTGCTGGAAGGCCTGCTGTTGGGGTATCTTACATATATTGTGCTCTGTGTTAGGGGACATGGCATGCAGGCAGGGTGCCAGGTTGTGTTTTCACTTTTAGCTGCACCAAGATATGCAGCTTGCAATGGCAATCTTTGTTAGTTAAATAAGGAGTCCCGGAGGGTTGCACAATACCTGCTGCAGCCCTTGAGGATGCTCTGTGGTGCCCATGCCTTAGGTACCAGGGGTACTATTTACTGTGGACTTACAAGAGGTCCGAAGGTATTGTCAATTGGGGAACAATTGCACAGTTTTAGGGAAAGAGATCTTGCACTGTAGACCTGTTTAGGAGGAACCCATTGCACTTTCAGTCCAAATTGCATCAAAAGGTGGGGTGAACATGTCAAAAAGGGGCACTTTCCTACAGCACCCGATTCCCCACTGGGTCATGTTTCACCACGGAAGTGGGCACCCCCCTATGAATACTGTTGTCTTCCCTGACACAAAGAGAGTGTTAGATACAAGGCAGTACCACAATTACACTAGTGATTAAACACACCTGTAACTATATTTTCACTTCATTTCACAAAATTAAACATGCTAAAATGTTTGTTGTAAAATGCAGCGGAAGTGGGAGAGGGTGCATTTCAGCATTTTGCCCAAGCTGTCAAACTACATTGGAACCGCCTTGAGTGGCCCATGTATGGCCAAGATAGTAAAACATACAAAAAGATGACTAGATCCGATGTACATCAGGCACCAAATTAGAAATTATACAAAGGAAATAGAGGCTGGACAAAGTGACTTGGAAAACTGAATGCGTAGTTATAACACTTCATTCTTGCTATGGGACGTGGCATTCGTTGTTGACAGCCATGGACGTCACCTGCCCCGTCGGTCTCGCTGTCCTCACCTAGCGACAGACGAGTGCAGTAATTACGCTGAACAAGACACGCACGTAGCAGCGTATGTTTGTGTCAGTGAGAGGAAACTCGAGCCTTCTTCCGAGCTCATCACATCCAAGCAGGGACTCGCTCTCGGTCTGTTTTGAGCCTTTCTCAAGATAACATTTCACTTTGGAGTGACGTGCAAACACAAATGCGCATTGCGAGGCATCTGAACAGCAGGGGAAGGAAAGCAGCGACCTGTGTGCTTTCTTTGGATTAAGCAGGTCACGCTCCAGGAAGCTAGATTTACAAAGATTCTCTTCCAGGCTTCCGAAGAAAAATAGTTTCTATTTTGCTAAATCCTCAAAGTCCGTCCTCTTTCACATGGTACGAAATGCGAGCATGGGAGGCACAAACAGTATTGGGTGTGTAACACGAAAGAAACGTGGAGTGAGTGTCGTTCCTTGTACCATTGCAAGAACACATTTAGGCCCTGATTTATAAAAAATTTGCGCGGCATTAGCGTCATTTTTTTACACAAAAGCGGCGCAAACTTACAGAATACAATTGTATTTTGTAAGTTTGCGCTGCTTTTGCGTCAAAAAATGCCGCTAATGCCGCGCAAAAAAAGTATTATTCAAGGCCTTAGTATGCAAATCTATCATAGAACGGACAAGATTCTAGCAGGATATGAGGAGGTGAAGCCTGATGGCTTTCTACTTCGTCCGGCTACGCAAAGTGCCTGGAATTGAGGGGCCGTTCCAAATGCCCTTTGTGGCAGCAAGAGCTGTTTCCGCTGCTTTGAGTGGGAATGGCCACTCAGGGCAAAAGGGAACAGAAGTGCCTCATTACGCGTTCTCCACATTTCCTGTTCTGTGTTCCCTTCCTCCTGAGGGGATTCCCCTTTAGCCCATCATACCAACACGTAGGGCCAGATTTATCAGTTAGTCACGCAGCGCACTGTAGCAGCTGCAAATGCTGCGCTGTATGAGGAGAGAGCAGGAGAGCACCACGGACCCACCTTTGCACCACAGTGAATGGGTGTCTCCATGAGTCTAGCATTAATTTCTTACTGGAAGGATACCCATCCAACACATGAATCTTTTGACCTAGTGGGGCTCTCCTCACCGAGAGTAATCAATTTAATCAAATCAATAATCAATAACGAACATAAGCAATGCCCTGATCAACATAACACTTCACAATTAATCCAGAATACATTTCGACGAAACCATGACCTTTCGGTCACGAATAACCACACCAGTTTATTCAAAGTTAGTGAATTTATTTCCCTATATTAACAAAGCTAGCACAATATAAACGTGTCTCAACACCAAATGATATATGTATATGAACATTAATAGCTGTCCATAACGACGAAACAGATGCAATCTATGCAGCATTTGAATAATAATGCATTCGATAATAGCAATGCAAACCACTAAAACTATAATCTGTAATGAGCTAATTGCATACATTGGTCAGCATAACAAGGTCTCAAATTGCATCGTGCGACAGATGAATCCTCATCTAACCTCAAATTAGCATCTGCATGTGGGACTTCATGCAAAAACCATTTAGCAACATTAATTTGGAAAACTCCTAACTAGGGCTCTTGTCAAAAATCAGCAGTTGGTTACCTAAAAGAAACACAATGCAATTGTACAATTTCCTTTCATATTTACCAAATTCAATCAGCATTCAAGGAAGTCTTCGTCTCACAGGTACCAGTTTCGATCAGCATGGGACGGGGCAAAGGGGTAGGGTGGACGGGGCAATTGCCTCACAGCGGCAAAAAGGACAAAACTATTACTTCATGCAAAGGGGCAAATCAAAGTTAAAGTCTCTAGGGCGAGAATTTCTTAAAGTCTCTTTCTCTCGATTAGAGAAAGCATCAAAGTCTCATCAAAATGGCGTCTGCAATGGGCAATATCCAAATAATGGCGGGCAATGGCGTGCTTTCTTCTTGTTCACCTGGTTTAAATAGACAACAGTTCAAATCCAGTAGGGTCTTCCATTGGAGGGTTCATAGGTTGGCTTCAAATTGTCCAATCAAAAACTACAGTTCACAAGCTTCTACCTAGGCATACATTATCCTTGGAGTCGGGAACGTAAGTTGTAACATATTTTACCAATTAACTCACTTTCAGAGCGTCCATTGTCTGCACCTGCAGATTGACCTTGGAGCAAAGAAGAAGATGCCAGGCTGGCACGAAACCTTAAAGATAAGCATGTGAACGATCCCACTGGAAAAGTACAGCTTCAAGCAAGAGTACGCTTTTATTAGCACGTTGGAAAAATACGAGCATCTAAACCGTGAGACAGGCAACTAGGCCAAAGCCTCCACTAAAGTTATGCTAAGGTAAAAGCATTTCTAACAAGCAAATCATAGCGCACGTTTACAGTTATGTCAGATTCGTACAATTCTAATACATCACGTTATATAAAGCACGCTTATAAATGTTGGCAAACTACTCTGAGGGCACATTTGTCGCCGTACAATCTTTATTAGTTCGGTTAAAGTCACACTTGATTATTGCAGTACTACGTTTATGCGCTAATAAATGTAAAACCTTCATTTCTGCGTCATCAATCCCTCCTCTGATGACTACTTGTCATCACACAAAACCATGCCCACAAATTTTATTCCATTAAAATTCTGTCAGTTTCCTTTGCCTTTTAGTTCCCCTTGTTCTTGCTTTGTATTCTTCTGCCATTCTTTTCATTATTTTCTCTTCCTTCCTTCTTTTAATTCTTGCCATGATCATTATTATTCCCCTTTTTATTCCCCAAATTCCAAAGATACAAATCAATACTATTAATATTCCCTGTATTATTTTTAGTAATATTCCATTCCAAATGCCACCAAGCCAATTTCCCACTGAAGCAATTCCCTTTCCAACTTTCTCCCACACTCCTGGTTCTTTCAATTCCTTCAAGTCTGCACTCTCTTTTGTTAGATTTGCAAGCATAGTTTTAATTTTCACACTGTTGTCTGGAATATACGTACAACAGTGACGCGCACCAAGCATTTTGCAAACGCCGCCATCCTTTGCTAAAAGAATGTCTAAAGCAAGCCTGTTTTGAAGAGTCATAGCTCTTTCTGCTGCAAGTTCAGCATCTATCAGGATTATAGCACCTGAAAACTTTGTCAACATGTTATCCACTATAGTAGACAACTTTCTTATTTTTATGGAATTCAACACAACTCCTAATGAAGGAATCATGGCTCCAAATATATCTCCTACCACAGCAGCTGCGGTCTCTCTTTTCTGGATACGATGAGATCCAGACGTCTTTGGAATCACCGATAGGTCATCCAGTTGATAAACCTTTGGGAACACTATACCCAAATAACATCTCCCCCACCATCCCTTTGGAAGACGATAATAGGCATTATGCCCGCAAATGTAATATACACCTGGTATGACAGGGTCAAGTCCGTTCAGCATGAATGTCCATTTGGCCTTAAAAATAAACGTATGTTTGCATTCACTCGCTCCTACAAAAATGTTGTCATAATAAGATTCACCTCGATATATACAAAATTTCCCTACATGCCAAGCATCTAAAGCTATTCTCCCTTGTGTTTTTATTGCGGCAAAATCATAATGATTTACTGAAGTCCTCTTAGGTAGCTCTTTTTCTAATTTCGCATTCATTTGTGCCCTTCTATCATCTGTGCGATCTAAAAAGCTTATTTCTACTGCAGTGAGCGAGCAGGTAAGATTTTCCCTATGAGCGTGAGCTGTTTCAAAAGGTTGCATTGGCTCGAAAAATTCCCTCATTATTTTAGCATCCCAATCTTTAGCAATCTGGCTTAGCTGCGTGATTATAGGAACATATGCTAAGGTAACATCATAATTTGAGTAAAAATACTGTATGTTAGTTTGACCATAAAATCTAGAAGTTACTATACTACATGTAATCCCATATGTAAGAGGCATGTGGTGATAAGTCACCCCTTCCTTTACCGATGTCGGTATCTGTGTACACACATAACAATCTTTCGCATCCATAGTCTCAACATATTCTGTTAGCAAGCGATAGAAAACATTATACGAAAGCTCCTTCTTATCATGCAAGTGTCTCTCATCTAACTCTAGTCTTTTCAGTGCGGTTAGTTCAGTGACAGCAATAGGAGCAAAAGTAGAAGCATCAATTTTCTCATTCTCACCCTTACCACGCATTCCAAGCACTATTGCCATTATTATTAGTACACATGCAGTTATCAAGCCTGTACACACATATTTACAATACTTCATTCTACTGTTTTGCGCCATGATCTGTATAAAATCAGAGAGCTAGAAGCACCTATAAAGAAATGATTTAGCAATTCAGTTACAAAGCTGAACGAGCGCAATGTTCACACAGTTTTCTTCAGGAGGCCAAGTCACTTATCGGTTAGCAGCATTTGTCTCAATTCGGCAATAACTCAGTCTCTCTTTTTTTTTTTTCTCAAAGTTCAATAACTCACTCTCTCTTTTTTTTTTTTTTTTTTTTCAGTTAGCAACGTCGTCTCAAATCGGGTTTAAGAGTCAATCAGGTTATCAAAGTCTTATCAAGTTAGCAAATGTCTCATCCGGTTTAGCAATGTCTCAGCTGGTTGTATCACGTTATATTGTAGCAAGCAATGTCATTTACCAGCTTTTCAATCAACAGTGTCCATAAAACTTTTCTTTTCTATTGGTATCTCTTCTTCTTCTTCGTTCTCGAGGCTAAGAGATACAAATTCGTCAGTCCAATCGTCATTGACTACATATGCCCATTCTGGACCGGAATATCTCCTGTTTGGTATCCTTTTCCTTTTCAATTTTGCATCTCTCTTTGATTCTGCCTCACTGGTACTTTCCTCTTTGGTCAAGTCTTTTTCTTCACTTGATGTTGGTAACACGACAGACACTTCCTTTCTTTTCTCTTTCACTTTTGGCCCTTCACTGTCGTTCAACGTTTCTCTCGTTCTTACTTTTACTGGTGATATACTCGGTCTTTTCTTTGCACTGTGTCCACTTGATGGACCTGCGATCTCCCCTGAAAAAGTTTGAACAGTTTCGTTCTGTTCTGCCTTGTCCCCTCCTTCTGGGAAGTCAATCACGTTTTCCTTTTCTTTTTCTGTACCGTCTGCTTCTGGGAAAGCCCTCCTCTGATCAGGCTCTCCTTCTTCTTCACCTCTTTCGAACCCTTTGTCACCGTTACTTTCGTCAGGCTCTTTGTCACTTTCAGCTGCTTCAGGCTCTTGGTTACCTTCAGCTGCTTCAGGCTCTTTGTTACATTCAGCTGCTTCAGGCTCTTTGTTACCTTCATCTTCTTCGTCGCTGTCTGAGGTTTCTCCTTGGTCTTCCCCAAGTGAATCGGCTGTTTCGTCCTCAGAGAATATTTCTCTCTCCCCTTTTTCTGCCTGTTCGCTTCTAGTTCTATTTTGCTCTGTCTCAGCGCTTGGCACTTTGTTATCAGATACCGGCAGTTTCAGCGCTTCAACTTCCTCATCTGTGGGACACAACACCTTCTTTGTATGACTGGCGTGAATCCAGTTGGGAACTCCCACACACTTCACAGCGGTAGTTGTCATCAGGATCACTTGGAAAGGGCCTTTCCAACGGGGTTCCAGACACGACTTCCTCATGTGCTTCTTTACCACGACCCAGTCACCTGCTTTCAGTGTTTGTCCTGGACCTTGGATCGGTGGCAAGGTGGTTGCTTCCACCTGGTGAGAGAAAGAGCGAACCACGTCAGCCAGACCTTTGCAGTAGTCTAACACCATATCATCTGTAATATTCAAAAGCGCGTTTGCAGGAACTGCAGGAAGTCTCATGGCCCTGCCCATGAGAATTTCGTGTGGGGACAATCCAGTCTTTCTGTCAGGGGTGTTTCTCATTGACATTAACACCAAAGGCAATGCGTCAGGCCATTTCAAATTTGTCGATGCACATATTTTCGCCATTCTTGATTTCAGTGTACCATTCATCTGCTCCACCAGTCCTGATGCTTCTGGGCGATAGCTACAATGCAGTTTTTGCTCAATGTTCAGCGCTGCGCAAAGTAACTTTATCACCTCGTTATTGAAGTGACTTCCCCTATCTGATTCTAAAAGAGATCGGGAATCCGAAACGTGGTATTAACTCCCTCAACAATAGTTTTGCAACTGTAAGGCTGTCATTTCTACGTGTGGGGTATGCTTCAATCCAGTGACTAAAAATGCACACAATCACCAACACATACTTCAGACCTCCATGCACAGGCATCTCAATAAAGTCCATCTGCATTCTACTGAACGGGCCGCCTGCCCTACCGATGTGGCTCACGTTCACAACCGTTCCCTTTCCTGGGTTCATCTGTTGACAAACGACACATCGGTGGCAGACTGCTTCTGCAACTTGACGGAATCTGGGGTTAAACCAATCAGTTTTGAACAATCTTATCATGGCATCTCTCCCTAAGTGAGCTTGCCCATGATAGAACCGCGCAAGCTGCGATAAGAGACAATTTGGTGAGACAAATTTTCCCTCATTTGAAACCCATATCTCATCTGGTCTCTTTGTACATTGTGCCTTAATGCAGGAAACTTTTTCATCCTCCCTGACGCTATTCTGTAATGCTTTTAGTTCATCCATTGTATCCACGACCTTCAAGGCAAAAGCTTCAGCTGGTTCGAGCTCTGGCTCATTTATCGAATTCCATTCATCCCTGAGCAATATACAGTTCAAGGCACAAAATCTTGCGACTTGATCCGCATATGCATTTCCCAAGGAAACGTAGTCCTGTCCTTTTGTATGAGCACTACACTTTACTACTGCAATTTCGGCTGGCATTTGAATGGCGTGTAACAATTCCCTTATTCTCTCCCCGTTTTTCACTGGGGACCCTGAAGAGGTCAGGAAACCTCTCTGTGACCATAGTTGCCCAAAGTCGTGCAGAATTCCAAACCCGTACTGACTATCAGTGTAAATGGTAACCTTCATCAATGCAGACAGTTGACATGCTCTTGTAAGGGCTACAAGCTCTGCTACTTGTGCGGAATATACTCCTTGAAGCCAGGACGCTTCCAAGACACCTGTTACAGTACATACAGCATATCCTGCTTTCAATATTCCCAATGCATCTCTTAAACATGACCCATCAACAAAAACAATTTGGTCATTGTCATCAAGCTTGGTATCCTTGATGTCAGGTCGGGGTTTTGTGCAAAATTCAGTCACCTGAAGGCAGTCATGCTCGACGTCTTCAGCGTTCTCAATTTCAGCATTTTCACCAGGAAGCAAGGTTGCTGGATTCAACGTAGTGCACCTTTTCAGCTGCACATTCGGTGAGCCCAGAATTATTGTTTCATACCTTGTGAGTCTTGCTCCAGTCATGTGTTGCGTTCGGGAGCGGGTCAAAAGTATCTCAACTGAGTGAGGGACCATGACTGTTAATGGATGTCCCATTACTATTCCTTCACTCTGAGTGAGGCTGATACCAACTGCTGCTACGGCGCGCAAACACCCAGGAAGTGCTGCTGCGACCGGATCCAAAGTAGCTGAAAAATACGCTACTGGTCTGTTTACGCCACCATGGGCTTGGGTCAAGACAGACAAAGAACATGCATCACGTTCATGACAAAACAATGTGAAAGGCTTTGTGTAATCAGGCATACCTAAAGCTGGAGCCCTACACATGCATTCTTTCAATTCAATAAAAGCATCCATCTCATCTCCTTTCAGCTCAATTTCATCCAATGCATCCTTCTGGGTCAGTTTCAGTAAAGGCTTTGCTAGAGTTGAAAAGTTGGGAATCCACTGGCGACAGTAGCTCACCATTCCCAAAAACTTCCTCACCTCCCTCCTCGTCTTTGGTGGACTCATTTGAAGTACACTTGTTATTCTTTCCTTCATTATTCTCCGTGACCCTTTCTCTATTTGATGACCCAAGTATTTCACTTTCTTCTGACAGAACTGCAACTTTGAAGGAGACACCTTGTGTCCATTCCTTCCCAAATGGTTCAGTAGAGCAATGGTGTCGGCTGTGCAACCACTTTCTGTCTTAGATGCAACCAGTAAGTCATCAATGTACTGTACTAGGGTTGACTCGAATGGCAATTCTAACGCTTCCAAGTCTTTCTTTAGAATCTGATTGAAAATTGACGGTGACTCGGAAAACCCTTGAGGAATTCGACACCAACTGTAAACTCTGTCTAAGAATTTGAAACAAAAGAGAAATTGGCTGTCCTCATGAAGAGGCACCGAAAAGAATGCTTGTGACAAGTCGATGACTGAGAACCACTCAGCATCGCAAGGGACTTGAAACATTATCACAGCTGGATTCGGTACTACAGGGCAGCATTTGACTATGATGTCATTTATTTTCCTCAAGTCCTGCACAATTCGGACCTTTCCACTCGGCTTTATTAGTCCCATGATTGGTGAATTACATGGACTGCTTAACACTTCTTTCAGTACTCCCTGCTTTACAAACTCGTCAATGAGTTGGGCGACTTTCATGAGGGTGTCTTGTGCCATGTGGTATTGTGGGGTCTGGGGAAAAGTTACATTGGGTTTTACAGTTACTTTCACTGGTTCCACTCCTTTCACCAATCCCACCTCTTTTCCTGTCATTTCCCACACTTCCTTTCCGACTGTTTCCCGTAATTCAGCTGGAATATCTTCTTCAGTTATCATCGGAAGAAGGTTAATCAGAGGATATTTTTCATCGACAATTTCCATCTCGTCCCCTTCTACACTGTCCTCTTCTTCCCCATCACTGCTCGTCTGAATTCTAATTCCATCGTACGAACACATAATCGAACATCCCAATTTGCACAATAGGTCTCTCCCTAACAGTGCTATCGGGCTTGAGTCACATACCACAAAATTATGTACCCCTTGATAGTTACCAATCCTGACTGGTACTGGATCTGTGATTGGGTTTGTCAGGTACCTGTTTGCTACTCCCACCACTTGAACTGTTCTCCCTGAGAGGGGCAAATTTGGTACTTCAATGCTCCTAACAGTTGAACGTGTGGCTCCTGTGTCAACCAAGAATGAAACACGATGACCCATAACTCTTCCCTCCACATACGGACCCTTTTGATCAACTTCCAAGGATGCTGCAAGCACACAATTTCCCTCCTCATCTGAACTTTCACTCTCCCATCCATCGTTTATTCCATTCTCACTGTGTAATGGGAACTGTTGTACTGTGCCATTTGTACTCATCACCTGACTCGAGACCTGTGGAGGAAGCATCACTTGCTGCTGACCCATTGGTGCCAAAGGTATTTGCATTTGCTGATTAGGTACCATTGGTAACTGCTGTTGCATTGGTTGCATTTGCGTCATCTGCATACGGGGCATCTGCATCTGCTGCGGCTGCATGGGCTGTAATCCCTGCAGCTGATTTATGGTCTGAAAATTTGGGTTTGGACCTCTCATTTTCGGTCCCTTCATTGTCTGGAATGCATTGACATCATTGTTTTGCTGACCAACACCTGTACCTTCCTGCACCATCATCGGGCACTCGCGTTTCCAATGTCCGACGATTCCGCACACGTGACACGGCATCACCTTTTTCATTGCCTGCACACCATTCGGAATCACAACAGTGTTCAAATCCGGACCATTACTCCCGAAACCTCCTCTGCCTCTGCCTCTCGCCTGTGGCTGAAACACCATGTTTCCCTGCGGCTGCGGCTGCGGTATCTGCTGTTGGAACCCTTGCAACCCTTGCAGCCCTTGCAGACCTGTCTGAGCTGCTTTAAGTTGCATCACCATCACTTTCTCTTTCAACCTTTTCTGTTTCACCTCAATTTCATCGCTACAGTATTTCGCATAATTCAACACCTCATCAATCGGTTTCGACTGCCAACAAATCAAATGCGTCTTTATCATCTGACTTATTTCTGGTCTCAGCCCTTCCACAAATCTAAACACAAAATGAAGCATGTCCTTCGCCTCTATTGTTTCCGTGCCACTGTAGTTCTTGAACGCCTTCAACAACCTCTCATAGTAACCATGGATCGACTCTTTAGCCTCTTGGGCAGTTCGATCAATCTTCTGCCAATCCACATTTTTCGCGGCAACCTTCGTCTTCAGATGCTCAATCACCTTATAGTACAAGCTCATTACCATAGGTGATGGTGCACCCGTATCCCTGTCTCTCTCTGGTTCACTTGTCGGCCAACCTACAGCCCTTTTGCAGTCTTCCCACAAATCTGCCGGAACCACAATCTCAAAGAGGGTGTTCAGGTCTTCCCAAAGACATTTTGCAAGCTTCACAAACCTATCAGTCTGTTGATACCATTCAATCGGCTTCTCCCTCAGTTTGGGAAAATCATCCGTGAAAGACTGAATGTCGCTTCTGTGCCATGGTACATGTATTAATTTTCCCCCTGCTGTCTCCCTCATTGGTAACATGGTTATTGCATCACTACTCTGTGGTCTTTTCTCGTTATTCTCTGGGACACTGTCTTTCTTCTTTTCCTTTTTCTTTGTCCATCTGCTCTCCCATTTGTCTAAGCACATCCACACTTGTGCGCTCTGCAGCAATTCTCTAAGGTGTGTTTTCATGCCTGCTGACCTCATGTGTTCAAAGTCTGTGGACCTGAAATCCAATCTATAGCTCCTGCTCAAGTGTTTTGTCTTGTCTATCTCAATCCCGTTTTTGTCAGCTATTTCTTGCAAGCTTCTATGTACCTTGTTCACTTCTCTCGTAATCCTGGGACATAGATACCTCAGCTCTTCTTCCGAGTAGGACTCTAACCTATTCACACCCATAGTCCCTTCCACCAATTCTTCTGCTTCCATGTTCAACCTGACCCTATTCAGATAGTCCTCTTCTCCCTTCCCACTGGCTGAGCTTTGTGTGGAATTTAGACTATTGAACCACTGTGTCAGCTGTTGCGCATTCAACCCCATCAGTGTAGCATTCACATCAACTGCCATTGATGGTTGCGGCAACTTTTCAGTGTGCGATGATAGCGGTATCATCAGCGGGGGACTCGACCTCACCACTGTTGACTGAGCACATATGGGACTAAACTCCATCAAGGACCCAGATCCAGTTGGCTGAACCACTATCGGAGTTATCTCTGGAGTGTTTTCTATGCACCTCCTTTCCGTCCCATTCTGCACCATTGATCCTTGACCGCTCATACCTGAGTTAGGCTGAACGTACAAAGGTACCGGTGGACCTACAGTAATGGGTAGGGATATCGCATCTGGGTTCTGTCCATTCCCTAGGTTCTGAGGCATGTTCATTCCCACACTATGGGTCATCATTGCCGGCATGCCCGTCTGACTCCCCGTCATCTGAGCATGTGTGGTTCCCCCCTGCATCTGCTTTTGAGGCATCAAAAACTGGGTTGATTCAGCTTGTGCCAATGTTGGGTTGCGACCATTCTGTACTCCCATCACGTTTGGATCTAGAATCATTCCCGTACCGTTATCACTGCTGTAGTACCTTGGGACCTGCGGCTGATAATTTTCTGCTGTTTTCAATATAGGCACATCTGGATATATTCTCCTGACCTGCGGTATCTGCGGGGTGAACAGTAAACTCGGGTCCTTAGATCCCGATGGCGTTTCTGAATTCTGAGTTTCATTATTCTGTACCGGTGCCGGAGGGGCAGAACTGGTACTTGGACCTTGTCCACTCTCTGCATAAGGTGGTGGACGGTCGTTCAGCAATTGCGTGATGAACTCCTCATCCTCTGACTCGTCTTCTCTATCTCTGGAACACCTCCTGTCTGTCTTACAGGTAGCTTTCTTACCTGTCGCCTCTTCTTCCTTAGCAATTGCGGGAAACAATTTTATCCCCTGCAATACATCTGATCTCCACACCTTCTGTGCATTATCCCACCTAGCGTCCGCTAGTGTCTTTTCTACCTTCCTTATCCTGGTCTCGAACTTCTTTTGCTGTTGCTGTCTAGCCATCAGTTCCCAAATCGCTAGAGCCTCAAACTGTGCTGGCCTTGGAGGTACCTTCATGTCGTACATCGCAAATCTCAAATTCTCTAGGATCCTTATATTGAATGTCCCATGGATCGGGAACGCTACGCTCCCATGTTTCTCTGTCAACTTGTGCCATTGCTTTAGCCAAAGGCACGGAGCTACCCCCTTTTCCTCCATTACAATGTAAGCTGGTGTACCTTCGGGTGGCGTCTCCTCTCCTACGCTCGCTTTAATGTAAGACTCCCCCTTCATCGCACTCTTTAATGCTTTAAAAAATTTCATTTTCTCGCCTTTTATTTTACAAAGTTTGTAATCAATAAGTGACTTTAATTCCCGGAATACTCTTCGCTTGCCTTTCCCCTTCCAATCGAGCCCCATGGACTGCGTCCAATCCGTGCGCGACCCTTCTCTGCAACCAACCTATCCCAGCGCGGCTCCTAGTGACGTCACACTCACACACACTGCGGCTGGCAAAGCCTCGCGGCTAGTCCTCCTTCACTCAGCTCCTCTCGTAACAACTTCTAGCATGTATCGCGAGCAACCAAATAATAATAAAACAGATCTGTCGGTTTACTACAGGAAGGGTAACACAATCGCTTCAGGACCTTAGGGATTTTTCACTAGCCTCGGCAGTTATTCCATCTTTCTCGCTCCCCACTTTCGCAAGCAAGTCTGACCCGCAGACTCTGCTCTCAACTTGTCAGTGATCTATTCTAGTGCACTTAGAATTTGTCAAAGCCCGAAGTCGAAGTTTCTTTCACTCCCTTAACACACGTACCGACTCGTTGACCACGCCCGGTCAACCTATTAAACCGACCAGACCACAACATAAAACAAGTGTCTCATACACTTTTCAACATACTCCGGAGTCTCTTGACCTCGCAGGGCCCGTCTCAACAACAACAACCACGTGGACCTTTTTCTGCACAAAGCGCCACATGCACATGAAGTTCGACGACTTCCCTACTCTCACACTCGGAGTCGCACCTCCGCTATTTTCTATGAAGTTCGACGACTTCTCTACTCCTACACTCGGAGTCGCACCTCCGCTATTCTCTAAAATCCTCGCAACCTTTTCACACAATCTGCGGCAATAAGCTGTGCAAGCGCAAAACCCTAACTTCACTCATACCATCACTAGTACCGCCAACGCCGATCTCACACCTCCATTCTCTCCATTCGCAAGCTCCGAGATCCCGGGAAAGCCGCGGGGGACTTAGCCCATCATCATTCTCTCAATCTGTTTTACCCAAGAAAAATCTAATTCAACTTCTCGAGTGGGGTCCCAAAGGGTGAACCCGTTAATTCAACACCATACACTTTAAGAGTAAGGGGTCCCAAAGGGCGAAACCGTCCTCTGCTACCATCTACTGATAGAGCATTACGACCTAATAAATTACCTGTATCTGAACGCTCTTGGGTCGATGAATCTTTTGACCTAGTGGGGCTCTCCTCACCCGAGAGTAATCAATTTAATCAAATCAATAATCAATAACGAACATAAGCAATGCCCTGATCAACATAACACTTCACAATTAATCCAGAATACATTTCGACGAAACCATGACCTTTCGGTCACGAATAACCACACCAGTTTATTCAAAGTTAGTGAATTTATTTCCCTATATTAACAAAGCTAGCACAATATAAACGTGTCTCAACACCAAATGATATATGTATATGAACATTAATAGCTGTCCATAACGACGAAACAGATGCAATCTATGCAGCATTTGAATAATAATGCATTCGATAATAGCAATGCAAACCACTAAAACTATAATCTGTAATGAGCTAATTGCATACATTGGTCAGCATAACAAGGTCTCAAATTGCATCGTGCGACAGATGAATCCTCATCTAACCTCAAATTAGCATCTGCATGTGGGACTTCATGCAAAAACAATTTAGCAACATTAATTTGGAAAACTCCTAACTAGGGCTCTTGTCAAAAATCAGCAGTTGGTTACCTAAAAGAAACACAATGCAATTGTACAATTTCCTTTCATATTTACCAAATTCAATCAGCATTCAAGGAAGTCTTCGTCTCACAGGTACCAGTTTCGATCAGCATGGGACGGGGCAAAGGGGTAGGGTGGACGGGGCAATTGCCTCACAGCGGCAAAAAGGACAAAACTATTACTTCATGCAAAGGGGCAAATCAAAGTTAAAGTCTCTAGGGCGAGAATTTCTTAAAGTCTCTTTCTCTCGATTAGAGAAAGCATCAAAGTCTCATCAAAATGGCGTCTGCAATGGGCAATATCCAAATAATGGCGGGCAATGGCGTGCTTTCTTCTTGTTCACCTGGTTTAAATAGACAACAGTTCAAATCCAGTAGGGTCTTCCATTGGAGGGTTCATAGGTTGGCTTCAAATTGTCCAATCAAAAACTACAGTTCACAAGCTTCTACCTTGGCATACATTATCCTTGGAGTCGGGAACGTAAGTTGCAACATATTTTACCAATTAACTCACTTTCAGAGCGTCCATTGTCTGCACCTGCAGATTGACCTTGGAGCAAAGAAGAAGATGCCAGGCTGGCACGAAACCTTAAAGATAAGCATGTGAACGATCCCACTGGAAAAGTACAGCTTCAAGCAAGAGTACGCTTTTATTAGCACGTTGGAAAAATACGAGCATCTAAACCGTGAGACAGGCAACTAGGCCAAAGCCTCCACTAAAGTTATGCTAAGGTAAAAGCATTTCTAACAAGCAAATCATAGCGCACGTTTACAGTTATGTCAGATTCGTACAATTCTAATACATCACGTTATATAAAGCACGCTTATAAATGTTGGCAAACTACTCTGAGGGCACATTTGTCCCCGTACAATCTTTATTAGTTCGGTTAAAGTCACACTTGATTATTGCAGTACTACGTTTATGCGCTAATAAATGTAAAACCTTCATTTCTGCGTCATCACTCTCAACTTTTTCCCACTTTGTATGTGTACTGTATAGGGCAACAAACATACTAAGTCAGAAAATAAAAGAGAAAAAAAGCATTTCTCCTTTATAGCTCCTATCTGAAATGGGAGCTATTTTCTGACGCTAAACCTTGTCTACTTTTTGAAGTAAATAGGGATTAGCATCAGAAACCTTGAGTGGTTGCCTGGGAACGCTCATGCACCACACATGGTAAACCCTCTTTGTGCTAAGTAATGCCAAGCAGTGCTGTGGGCTGCTTTGTACTACTTTCGAGTGAATGTCCAGCTCTAAACAAGTTTAGCACTGGAAAATAAATTAGTGAAAAAAGATGTTGCGTTATTTTGAGTCACTTTTGTGACATAAACACGACTCTAAAACTTAGTATATAGACCCACCAAAGTGTTTCCTAGCTAAGTCTGCTGAATGCCGCCCCATGCCCCTCATGGTTCTGTCACCCTGCCTTGTCCCAGATCACACTCTACCAGCACCTACTGTGGTTTTTCGGAAGGCCCACCTTACAATTTTACATTTCCTGCTCTAGAACATGTCATCGAGGTATATCCTGGAGTAGAAAAAGTTGCAAAAGAGGGGAAAACAACCATATTTGTTTGAGAAAAACAACAAAGGATAGATAGAATGATGGAATATATGTAATTGACTACTGGTTCTATATAGTGCATTATTTTTTTATCACTGTGCCACTATATGCAGGGACCATCTTTAATCAAATCAATCATGGCTCTGCTCCAATAGGAACGGACCATTCCGAGATAATAGGCCCCATCTTTATGAGTAAGCTGCAGCTAAAGTCCTACAGCACAGTAAGCGCATGACTCATGTCTGTGATAGCAAATTGGATGTAGATTTCGCATCTTTCTGTGAATCACGCACTAAGGGATGCAAAGTTTATTTGTAAAATCATCTCTTCCAATGCATTCGGATATACCCAATTCTTACACTTTTTAATCATTAACTACAGCTTCATCTTTTATTATAATACAAATGTTGTAATTAACAGAAAAGTTGATGTTTGGGTATCCACTAACCAAATAGTCACTTAAATGTGTTTCTGGGTTACTTTTAGGAGATATATCAGATAAACCAGGTAAAGTACTGGTTATTTATTTTTCTTTATTCAACTGTTTTAGTTTCTGTGGGATTTATAAATTTATCAAGGGAAGCTTTCTTTTGAGGTATTTTTCAAATCTTATCCTTTGTGTTCGCAATGTATGCCATGTGATCTGAAGCTTGATATTATCTGGCATCATAGCACTAAACAAATTAAACAAGTAGGTAGCAGTGTGTATTTCATATAGACAAGGACTTAACAATACACCCAAAATTATATTTACTTTCAGTGTCCAAGTATCACTCCAGATGAGGGACAACGGGCAGATCTGTCATAAGACAGAGTTGCTGTGCAAATGTGCTTTCATTTTGCCTGGAACTTGGTGTAAGCACCTCTAGCACAGTTACTGTTGACTCAATGCTTAATTTAAGCTGGTGGTTTCCGGTGCATATCATTGGCACTTATTTTTGATGGCTGGCGCTTATTTTTCTGCATCAACCATTTACAAAAGACACATATGGGAAAGACGGAGGAAGAGAAAAACGAAAAAGCTTCACAAAGGGAGAAAGCTGCAAGAGTGATGTGAAGGGGAAGGGGGTGGCTGTAAATGCATTAAAGAGGCCCCAGATGGCTTTAGGATTAACCTGCCTCAGTATTCTGTGCTCACACACTTAATTGCAACAGCCGCATGTTTAAGAGGAGAGTTTTGGGCATCTAAGGTTTTTATTTACAAATTAAGCACTGTGTTGACTAGATTATCTGGCGCAACCTTTTACTTACTCTTAATGATTTTGTAAATTGTTCCTGAAATGTCCAACTCCCCATTAGTAAAATAGCAAAGAGGGCACAGTCCTTTCTCTATGTATTAGTGGTATATTTCAGGAATAATCCATTTTAGATGTTTTGAGACCGATTCACAAAGGCATTTGAGAATAAGTAAAACAAGAGTATTCAATTAAAGACTCATATATGCATTTATGTATCAGCTCCTTCGTCTATAAATAGGGCTATCTTGAACATGCTATGCTGAAGGCTTTCTCACATTCAGATGAGGTAAGAAGTCTCCTCTTCTACATTTGCAGCTGCTCACTATAAGAAGTCTAAAGGATGGCGAGGAGGATGAAGAAGCAAGGCATTTAACCAGATTTACATTAGGGTGAAATGTGTGTTCCAGAAATAAGACAAAAAGCTTAAAATATCACTTCAAATTAAACATTACTAAGTTAAATGCTGCCGCCGATATTTTGCACCATTTTTTAAGTCAAATGCGTCCCTGCATCCATTTTTGACCTTTCACTCTTAAAAGTAGTGCAAAATCACAGGTGGGTTGAACAACAGCGACTCCTGTTAAGTTTGTTTACGTACTTCCCATTGTCCTATTAGAGTTTTTTTTTTTTTTTTTTTACCTAAACAAGATCTCAATCACATGACATGGCGGCGTAATGAAGTAATCGCAGGTATTTTGCATAACCTTCGTAATGAAAAATGCGAGAAATTATATAACATTACACTGCATAAATGAAAACTGGCCCAGGCCTAAATGTATCTGTTATACAAGGGGAAAACATTGCCAGACTCCTCGGGGGTCACTGTGTTCAAAGGCCGGAAGTGCTACAAGAAGGCCGAACCTGCTTACTGATTGCTCTCTGTTCCCCCTTGTCACAACAAGGTCCCCCCAAGCTGTAAAACCCAACACTGCAGCTTGATAAAGAACTGAGCAACCTGGAGCCAGTGAGATACTGTAGTAGTCTGCTCCGTGCTCCATTACCCCTGCCAGCTGATGGAAATGCTGATTACATTTCACAAAACATCATAAATCATGACTGAAGACAAAACAGCCGCTGGAACCTGCTTGTGTTTGGATGATAAACAAGCAGAGTGTGGGTGGCCGAGAGCACGTAGGGTAACAAAACTCTCTTGAAGAGAGACAGAAGAGAATGTCAGACCCAAAAGGAAACCAAAGATAGGTTTACCCGTCACGATGAACGGATAAAGAACCCATGCTGCTGACCTGATCAGTTCCACATATTAATCACTCACTGTTGTAATCTCTCTCTGAATCAATGCTTGTGTGACTGCGGGTTCTGTTTCCACTTGGTGAGCACACATCACGAATTCTTGTTAAAATAACATTGGAAACTGTGACAAAAATACCCTGGGCGGTTTCCACACTCGTTTGTGGGATTCTTGTAGGTGTGGCTCTGCCAACTTGTGTGCACATTTTACAGTAAAAGTATTCACTTCTCTTGCTTTTTTGTTAAAAGTATGAAGCACTCTATATATTTTATAGTGTGACAGAATACAAAAGCCAGGACTTCCTTGCATGAAAATCCCAGTTTTGTGACTACCTCTCCACCACCAGTGTTGTTCGTCAATTATACAGGCTGGATAGTAATTCACTATACTGCTTGACACTCTTGTACTCACATAAGATAAAACTGCTACTGGTCATGTCCATGACACAGTACTATACCAGCCCCTAGCAGTACAACTACCCATCACCAACTAAACAGGCCTGGGATAATTGAAGAGATCTGTCACATACTGCTGGTCAATGAATGACTTTAGACCACCAATGCAGGTGCCAATAAGCTACATGCTATGACCGCTTCAAGACATCACACAATGACAATTAGATATAGGATGGCATTAACAAAGTTCACCCCAATCATTCTCTCAACTGTTTCCCCCTCTAACATATGACTGCTCAGGATCATAAATTCTGAATAACATATCTCATAATGCAGACACCAGAACAGCTAAGTGGACTGTTATCATAAGAAATAACATATAAGGATCTGCAGAGCTGCTGAAAGCTGCCTGCTTAATTACGCTAATCTGATTGCCTATGTCTCATACTACTTCATCCACCAAACTGCTTGGAGCTGCGTCCCAAAATATGATAGCTGCACTTGATGGTAATCATGCACAACGTGGAAAGACTTCACACACAGAATCAAAACAAAGAGAACACACTTCCATCCATACACCCTACACAGTGTAGCGTGATACCCATTTAGGAAAATGCTTCAGTGCCCCACATATATGTAGTAAGTAATCTATAAATGTTACAATACAATACAATAATGGTTCTGCCACACTTTTCATATCCATTAACAACATTGCTTTTATGGAGTTTAGGACCCAAATAATAATACATTTTGCATATACAATATGTGAGAAAGGAAGCAATCATAGCACAACTCTACTCTGTGAGCAGTGGTTCATTTTGAAAAAAATCAGGGGCCTAGAATTTTCCTTAGGTGACTATCACTAGCAGTGCCAAATTCATGCATTGCAGAACACCAAGGCTGCCTACCATCTCAAGCCTCATTCTTTCACCCACCATCTACACTTTCTGCCTCTGTAACTCACTGCTGCAGTTTCCTTCTTCCTTTGTCGCAATTTTCCTATCTTTCGCTTCCTTCTTATTTGTCAGTTTTTGTCTTTCTCTCTCTTGCTCTGGGTTTAAATCTGAAGAAGAGAAATACTTCCACGTTTCTAAAATTCAGTGCTGGTGCCCAGCACCGGCAACCACTGATACAAATTAAACACTGAACTAGGAGTCCTCTACAAGAAAATGTTATCTTTCGGGGGCACAGCTTCAAGTTCTGAGGATTTAGGCCCATATTTCTACTTTTTTAGTGTCGTATTTGCGTCATTTTTTGACGCAAAAGCGGCACAAACTTACAAAATACAGTTGTATTTTGTAAGTTTGCGCCGCTTTTGCGTCAAAAAGCGGCCCAAATGCGGTGCTAAAAAAGTATAAATATGGGCCTTAGTACTTTAGTTTTTTTCTGTTTCTGCAGTCCCATAATGATCATCAACATGGATTGCAGCGAAACAATACCAAGTCAAGAAAGTTATACATTGTTGAGATTCCTCACTGTAGCAGCCACATCAGGGGCCAGATGTAGCAAAGGTTTTTACCCATTCTGTGTCTATGGGAAAAAGTGTTCGTACATATGGCCCCAGATCTCTTACAGGACCAGAGCAAATAGCGACCATTTTTTATAATTTTGTAAAATGAACCAATTGCTGCACGTTGTAGGTATTTGGTAAAGCTCTTCCTGTGTGTGAACCCTGCGGGCTAGCAAACGTTTTGCTTGTTCTGTTTGTGGGCAGAAGTTACTATCTCTTGAAACAGTTGATGTACTTTCTGCACCTGACCCCACCTATGGAAGGGTGATTCCTTGTAACTGCCTAGCATGCAATACTCTCAGTAGCAAATATGTCCTCGATTCTCAGTCGTTGGAAGTTAACTTAGGGTTAAAATGTATTTTTAAAACACAGTGCAACATACAAACGTATACAATTCAAATAACATTCCTTAATATACAAACCCGCATCATCATAGACCTCCACAAAGGAGCATGCCTTGGTTCACGGAACCAATCTTTGGAAACCTTACAGCCTCTGAAATACTGAAATACACCAAAGACTAGACTGTGGTACAATAGTACTAGGCAACAAAAGCTAAAGGATACTGTTCCTATTCTCATGTTATAACCAGAGACATCCAAGTTACTTTCACCTTTCAGAGAGTGCTTTCATCACAGAATCTACCCTCTAAAAAGACTGTCATGGTACACACTAACATTATCAGAGTCACCCTCAAAGCTAAATAAATCATCAAAAATATGATTCTGAATAATTTCCTGTATTTTCTTGCTACCATTAAAGCTTGGCTTCGCAACACCTCCACATTTGCAATACTAGACTTTACACTGCAAACTACGACAGCTTATTCGTGAACAATAACCAAGGACTGGGTGGCAGTGCTGTACTGGTAGTTACAGATTTCTTCTTCCAGAAAACTCTCAAAGTATACCTGGCATCAGCTCCTTCAGGTAAAAAGCGTTACATCCTTTAACTTGCTTGATCTCGCGCAACTCTCTTTCTTTGACTTCTGAGTTGTCTCCTTTGCTGATTTTTAACATAGCAGTAGGAAATACCTTGAATGCCTGTGAACACCACATGGTGGTTGAAAAAGGTCAATGTTGGTTTTGTCCATAGGGTGGCCAGGTCAACATATGCTGGTTGCTACAGCCTGGGCAAAATATTCACTCGAACCTTAGGAGCTATTTTAGGATAGATGACGTTCACTTGAAGGAAATGGAAATCAAAAATAAAATTAGTGAATACAACTTTCATAAGAAAACTTATAATGTAGCTAATTTCCGTTTAGTCATAGCATTACGATTGCAGCTGGCTACTATCTGTACTGTCATTGTTTCGGTTAAATCTCCCCACCCCCGAAATAGCTTTGGTCAAAAAATCCTGGGGTGATATAGGTCTACACAAACTCACCTTTATTTCAGACTCCTGCTTGTCAACATTCAGATCCCATATACCAATGCAATACATATTTTTATATGTCCATTCCTAGCCAGTGGAAGTGCCTGCATTCTCGTAAAACAAATTTTCCACTTCATGCAACTATTATTCTTTATGAGTCTCAAACCACATGGTTAAATAAGCATGTAAATATTTCTTTGGAAAATAAATTGATTTAAAAAATAATTTAGATGTCCCATTATGTACATTTCAAGACATGGCTTAAGATCTATGTGCAGCTCTAATGATGCTGTACAACTATCATCACAGCACAACAAACCCGTTTCAGACCTGCAGCATACCCTTCTGTTCAACTTCTGCGACCTCATATAACTCTGACACTGCAGCTTGATCACGACCAGCACAACATTATGACCTTGTAGAAAACGTGCTCACCATTGTTTCAATTTCCCTGCACTTTAATTTTGACATTACATATGTACTATTTTGTGCACTAGAAAACACGTATCTAGCAATACTCCCCAATCTTGCCCCAGGACAGCCTCTTTTATTCAAATGGTGATGTTAGACAAACCATTCAAGTATTTTGGCTTTTCCAGCTGGACTGTAAGCAAGGGGACTGCTTTTAAGACCGAAAGGAATGACATGATTCAGCCTGGAATGCACCCTTGGCTTAATTCTGTCCACAATACCGTGCCAGTGCCCACACTAAAATAAGAGACCTGCTTACTACACCGACTAAAAAACGCAACCATTATACTTTAGGCTGTTTGTCCAGTCACTGACACCCAGAGACCTCTAACACAGTGCTAAAGTGTTTTTGCACGCACACATATATAAAACTTTCATCCAGGGGTGATCCAAGAAGGAGCCTGGTATAGAAGGAACACTTCATGGCATATTTATGAGCCTCTAACACCACCTTGAGCCACATTTGCTGCATTTATGTTGACGCAAATGTGGCATTTCCCATGGGCCATATTTACAAAGTGGTGCAATGCTTACATGGGGCCACTTTGTAAACCTTTGCACCACATTATGCCTGCACCAGGTATAATGTATGCAAGGGGGAGCGTTCCCCCGTTAGGGCGGCTGAAAAAATGGCGCAAGGATATCTATGAGATTTCCTTGCACCATGTTTTTTGGCACTTTTAGCGCCTGCTCAAAGCAGGCATTAAAAGGGGGCTTCCATTATTTAGAATGTGCCCCTATGTACTCTGCAGGAGTACCACCAACATTTTGGCGCTACTCCTGCAGCGTACATCAATAGCGTCACATAGAATTAGGCATTTGCCCCTACCCTGCACCATGGTGTGCCATATTTAAAAAATGGGGCACACATGATGGTGATAGGGGGCACTAAGGGGTGCAGGGAAAGTGCCGCTGCACTTTTAATAAATCTGCCCCTTGGTCTCTCTGCAGCAGATCACAATCAAAGGTAAGACAGGGAAAGGAGAAAACAATCCTAGACACCTACCTCAGCAATGGCATACTGAGCAGAAAACACTTGCAATAGGCTTTGGAGGATGGGTCGTATATCTCGAGCCTCCAATACTTATTGTAATTCAGACACCAATGAGTAGAGGGAAGTGAATTAGAGACAAGGGGTTGAGTACTGATGCTCAAAGGATGTCACTACGAAACTGAGCTCCAGATATTTGGGGAAATGTAATCTCTAGCGTGGGACCAATGGAATATAGCTGATCAGTGTGGACTCTGGCGTGATGATGGTGCTTTACATACTGGAGAAATCCACATGATTGCATTGTATTTCTGTTTTGTATACTCAAGAGATGCAGATTCTGACTTGGCAGTACATGTATACTAGTGTAACATAGCCTGTATAATATGTGCAACTCTACTGCATAGCGGTTTTGTCACCCTGAGCTGGCCTTTAGCACAGTAATCTTTTTTCTGTCACAATTCGCAGCAAAGGCTTTTTCTGAATTTCAGAGATCATACCTAAAGGGTTGGATTCTTGAACTCCACTCTAATATGTATGAACATAATCTCCTGCAAGCTCAAATATATAGCATCATATCATTAGCAGCACTCAAATTTGATTTCCTCTTAACTGACACATACGCAATAATGGGCTTCATCTCCTAGCACCGTATTTAAAACTAGGTATATGTCCCTTGGAATTGGATTCTGTGTGAGCATTTATGCAGCTGGACATACAGGCAGAGAGGTAGTGCATTTTCCGTTCACTGAGATATTTTTCTAGCACAGTATTTCTTTCTAGGGACATGCAGACATTTTTACTTTGAAGAAACATTGCTCTTGGGTACCGTGGGAAATCCCGGGGTATTGCATTGTTTTAGTCCTTTCACTCTAGGACTACTTGCGAATCATGTCTTTTTAGCCAAATTATTCGAGAAATTGTGCTCAGCTATGCACCACTTGGCCCTATTTTTCGGTCTGACGTTCAAGACCTTTTGATGTTAATAAAATGACATGTATAATATACTTACTAGCAAGGGTTTTCATCCATCCCTCTTCATCCACTGTTATGTGGTGATGTTGTTTTATATGTACAATATACTTATTGAGGTTTCAGTTAGCCCCGTTCTTCCTTTGGCCTGTTAATATGTCATTGTATACATATAATACACTTACTTTTTGGGGCTTTCAGCCAGCCCTCTTCATCCATTAATCTGTTATTGTGTATTTTACTTCTGCAAATTATATCATGTCACATGAGATAATGGGTCAGTCCACTTCAGCGAGTGACTTACCTCACCTTCACATTCACACACATAGTAGTTATTTTCAGTGCCAGGGACTACTATGGCAGTGTTTGTTTTTTGAGACAATATTTTTTCCTTTTAGCCTATGCAGGAAACTGGCCCTTTTTGCCGTTACCCCCCACTTTTTGCCTGATATTGATGCTGACGTGACTGAGAGAGTGCTAGGATCCTGCTAACCAGGCCCCAGCACCAGTTTTCTTTCCCTAAAATGTACCATTGTTTCCACATTGGCACACCTCTGGCATACAGGTAAGTCCCTTGTAAAAGGTACCAGTGGTATCAAGTGACCAGGGAAGGTCCCTAGAGGCTGCAGCATGTATTGTGCCACCCTAAAGGACCCCTCACCTAACACAGGCACACTGCCAGTGCAGATTGTGTGTATTGGTGAGGAGAAAAAGGCAAAGTCGACATGGCATCCCCCTGAGGGTGCTATGCCCACTAAACACTGCCTGTGGCATAGGTAAGTCACCCCTCTAACGGGCCTTACAGCCCAAAGGCAGGGTACACTATACCACAGGTGAGGGCATAGCTACATGAGCAATATACCCCTACAGTGTCTAAGCCCATTCTTAGACATCGTAAGTGCAGTGTGCCCATATTAAGTAAATGGTCTGGGAGTTTGTCAAAAAGAACTCCACAGTTCTGTAATGGCTACACTGAATACTGGGAAATTTGGTATCAAACTTCTCAGCACAATAAACCCACACTGAGGGCAGTGTTGGATTTATAAAAAGATGCACACAGAGGGTATCTTAGAGATGCCCCTGTATTTTACCCAATCCTCTACTGTAGGACTGACTGGTCTGTGCCAGCCTGCCACTAAGAGATGAGTTTCTGACCCCATGGGGTGAGGGCCTCTGTGCTCTCTGAGGCCAGAAACAAAGCCTGCTCTGGGTGGAGGTGTTTCACACTACTGCGCTGCAGGAACTGTAACACTTGGCGGTGAGCCTGAAAGGCTCAGGCCTTTATGTTACAGTGCCCCAGGGCACTCCAGCTAGTGAAGATGCCTGCCTCTCGGACAACCCCCACTATTGACTGCCAGTTCGGCTGGAAAATTAAGAAAAACAAGTGACCACTTCAGCTAAGACCACCCCTAAGGTAACCAGAGCTGAAGTGACCCCCTCCCTGCAGAATCCTCCATCTTGGTTAGGAGGACCAATAGGGATAGGAATGTGCCTCCCCTCCCCAAAGGAAGTGGACACAAGGAGGGTGTAGCCACCCTCAGGGACAGTAGCCATTGGCTACTGCCCTCTGACCCCTGTAACACTCCTAAATCTTGTATTTAAGGGCTTCCCTGAACCCAGCCCGCCAGATTCCTGACAACCTTACAAGAAGAAGAAGGACTGCTTAGCGGAAACCCCAGCAAAGAAGGAAAAAAGACAACAACTGACTTGGCCCCAGCCCTACCGGCCTGTCTCCTGCTTCAAACAAACTGCAGAAGAAAGGCGACGCGTCCTGCAGGTCCAGCATCCTCTGAAAAACCTCCAGAGGACTTCCTGCATCACAGAGGATAAAAAACTCAAATGGACAGCGGCTCTGTCCAAAGAAGAAAAGAAGAAGAAACCTCTTTTAAAGGACTCCCACCTCACTCCAGCAGTGTGAGTCCTGACAACTCTGCACCCGATGCCCATGGCCCGTATCCAGGTGGTCCACCCAGCGAGACAGGGTCCCCTGGTGATTCCAAGCAAGTGCTCACCCTGGGTTGACCCCTACACAATGACGTCTGCAGAGGGAATACCGGGGACCCCCCTGACTGTGAAAGCTCCGGACGAAGATATCCGATGCCAAAGGACCCACTGCACCTGCAGTACCCAGGCCTTGGAGAAACCAACACCTGGTGCAACAATGACCAACTGGCGGCCATCTTCCCTGTCTGACCGGTGGTGTGCCCGAGATGCCCCCCTGGACCTCGCCGGCAGCCTCTGAGTGACCCCAGGGGTCACCTCATAGACCAGCATTGGGCACCAGACGTCCTGTTTGCACCCTGCACCTGGCCGCCTCTGTGCCGCTGAGGGCGAGTGTTTGGTGTTTACTTGTGGCCCCTCCAGTGCTTTTCTAATCCCCCCCTAGTCTGCGCTCCAAGCCGATTACCTGCTGGTAGACCTGATTCCGAGTACCCCCTGACTCCATAGGAGCCCACGTTAAAATTGCTCAACTTTGACCTCTGCAGCCAGCCCCGGCCCCGTGTTGCTGGTGGTGGGTGTTTGGGGTTGACTTGAACCCCCAACAGTGGACTACCTATAACCTGGAATCTGGAACAGTTAGTCGTGTACTTACCTCTAAAACTGTACTTTATTCTCTTCCCCCAGGAGCTGTTCAGAAAATGCAGTGTCCACTTTTAAAATAGATATTCTCTGTTGTCTTAAAAACTGTTTACTTGACTAAAGTGAAACCAAGTTACATTGATGTCTGTGTGAAGTACTTACCTGCAACAGTATTTACTTCTGAACTGAGTTCTAGTAATAAAGTAACAAAAATATATTTTTCTATATAAAATCCTATTGGTCTGGAGTTAAGTCATTGAGTGTGTGTTTCTTCTATTGGTTGTGTGTGTACAACAAATGCTTAACACTACCCTCTGATAAGGCTAACTGTTCGACCATACTACAACAAATAGAGCATTAGTAGTATCTATTTCAGCCTCTGTCAAGCCTCTGGGGAACCCCTGGACTCTGTGCATACTATATCTAATTTTGACACAGTATATACAAAGCCAGCTTCCCACAGCCAATGTTTGTTTTTTAGATTTACGTGGGTCTAAGAGCTTTCCAACAATAAAGTTTGGCAAAAACAAACAAAACATAAAAAACATTGCCAAAGTTAAAAGGCTGGCAGCCAATACTTGTTTAAAAATATACTTGGGGGAGATGCCGCCTCCAAAACAAATTGAAGATTGACTAAGCACTCTCACTTCGCTTACTTGTATTGGGGAATGTGGACTTTTTTACCAGGGACGGTTTTAGTTCAAAAACCTGCTTTGGATTAATCAAGCTGAAACCATTGAATCCAGCAGGGCCATTTACAACAAGTAAGGATTAGTAGAAGCACCAAGGGCCAGTTGGAGCTGGAAGTACCTGTTAAGATCAGCAAAAAATAGTTTAAATATCTTGGTTCCCCCATCCCCAGTAACCAGAGGAAGATGTTAGAGGATGACCTTTGAACACACCTTGTACCTAGATATGTGCCCATGTTATTCACTTGTTATAGGCAGAGAATGTGTCCAGGCGACACTGGGCCAGTCCTGTATGGAGACATTCTATTATGGTCCCTAAACGCCATTGTTCAATTCTATCAACATAATAGTAACACAAGGGATCAAAGGTTGGGTATCTGTAAATATCAAGGGAACCTCAAAATTTCACTTCAGGATCATAAAACACATTGCCCAGTTTGTCTTTGTATTTTTTAGGCTTCCTATTGGTTAAAATACATTTGCACAGGAATGTTGTAATTTCTGTAGCCTATTGAAAGAAAACATTCCTCACTTGTGTTCGTTTCTGCTGGTTTCTTAATCTACTCCTTCTATCTTTTTAGCCACCTGGTACACAACTTGGCACGTCAAAAAATAAAATAAGAAACATAACCATACAGAATCGCTGTTTGTGTAATACATGTAGCGCACTGAGCTACACAAATGAAGGCATAGCGCGGAATGCATAGATGTCCACAACCCATGTTGTGTCAGCTCAATAAAAGATGTACAATAAGGAATGCATCTTCTTCCTTTATGCTCTTCTTGTGTCTGACTTACCATAAGCTATATGGAACTGGCACCTAATTTTTAAAAACCTCACACAGAGAGCTGAGCTGCCATGCTGCGAAAGCTGAAATGAGTGAGAAATGCAGGATGTCACAGCTGGCTGTGGGGGGAGTGTTTGTGTCTCAGTAAATGTACTACAGCCTCGATCCGGGTGATGGTGAGATGTCATGAGAAAGAGGCTGTATGACAACCCTCGGAAGTGAGGAGTTAGGAAAAAAACAGGTGGGAAATTAGAAAGTGCTATTTGACCTGTACTGAAAAATGCCTTTCTTCAAATGTGACAAATCTGAAAAAATACCCTTGACAGGAAGAGTGAGAGGCACTTGTGAAAGGTGACAGATGACAGATGTAGGTATGAAGGCAAGGTGACTAATGCTTACTGTGGAACAGCAATACCTCCTAGAGGCAAGGACTGGTGAGAAAGCTGCGCAGGAAACCAGTCTTACTAGGAAAACAAAAAATAAATGGAGCAGAAGAGAGCTTAAGAGTACTACGAAAGCCTGGGTGCACCGATAATGTAAACCTGTGTACTGCAGGATGCACACAGGCATCTCAGCTACAGAGAAACTCAAATACATGCGCACAACACTCAAACACACAAACACATGCACACAGATGCCTGGTCAGGGGTAGTAAGCGCTATATGAATACAATACAAATACAAACGCTCACACACTAACCCTGCCGCTGGTATCCAACTGATCAGAAAGAAACAACACACACTGGCAGAGTGAATAGACCTGGATTGCATTTTGAGCCTTGACAAAGATATTTTGGAAAGTCCCCTCTTCTGAAAAAAGAAAACAAAAACGATTACTGCGTGTACAGTGAATCTATGAAATATTAAACGAAATATTTGATGATTCAGTGTACTTTTGTGATGTAAAATAGGCCCCCATGCGTTGCAATGCAAGCACTTTACAAGCAGCAGAATAATATACAAAAATAGCCAAAATCCTGAAGTGAGACAGGAATGCGCCTGTGAGACAGAGCCAAAGCCTAGCAAAATATTTCTTAAACGATTGTTAACAATACCTAATACAGACAGCTTCGCTATTTAGCCAGACCTTGAAAATAGATCTCACGACCTGGGACAGTGACAGTGTGGCTGCTTGATGGCAATTCCTACAAAATTTGCTATAAAGGAATTATAGCCTTAATTCTTCTTTGACATAAGTAACTGGATGGCTTGCCAAAGAGTCGTAACATAAGTCCCCCTGGTGCAGGAGGCCCATAACGCTTCAGGTTCCCCATATTCTTGAAGGGGCCGCATTCAGCCCGTGATCAGTGAATATCTGTGAGATATGGGAGACTCAGGAGGCCCCTCGTCACATTCTGGGGCTCCCTCCATCATTTTGCGTTAGATCACTGATTTACCACCATCAAAAATGAAACACAACAATCTTTTACTCGTGCTAAAAGAGACAACTCAAACGTGCTATACAATATCACATGAATTCTAATAACGTCTGTGTTACCTGAATTATCCGCAGAGCATCTCTACTGCCAGCTGTAAGATATACATTCAACAATGAGCAAGCACAGGAGGATGAAAGGATGGACTTGGGATGGCTGGTTTTGTGGGTGACATAATATACCGTGCATTTGAGTTGGCAATCAAGATTTTCAAAGTTGAGACTTAAAGTCCTACTGTTGCGTAGAATGCCTGAATTGATGGCTATGGATGGGAGTGTTCATACAGAACCAGCAACTGCAACCTTAGCTTTATGGTGTATCGCCCTTTTTGGTGGAAAGTAAAAGATGAAGAGTAGGTACCAAGATGGAGAACTTATAAACTCTTGTGATCAATCTCATAATTGCTTTTGCACTATCTGTATCCATTTTCTGCTGCTCCTTTTGTTGGGACTGAGGCACTCCTCAAAGGTCAGGAACTGAAACATTAGCAACACTGGCTTGTTTCCTTAGAATGAAGAGAAGAGGGGCAACCATTGACAGAGGGGGACTGATTGGTTTGAAAGCATACCTCTTATGGGAATGTTAGAGTAGGTTGTATGTCACAATGTCAAAGTCGATAATATTGACCTACATAATACTGCATCCATCACAGTGACAGAGACTCTATGTTGCAGGATAGGTACATATTTACTATTTGTAACCCCACATACTATTACCTACACTTACCCTGTGATGTAGTGATTTGGTTAATATTGGATGAGGTATAAGCAATAAAGTACTGCCTGCCATACTTTATATGGATTTTACAAAGCACAGAGGAGTCTCATAATCATATAGAGGGACGAGGCCATAGGCCTAGTCTCTTTATAAGGTATGTAACACCAAGATGACTTGCACTATCCTTATCATGTATGCAGGGGGCTCCTTTATCCCATATAATATGTGGTCACACCATCAACATTTCAACAAACCACTTAAAACCTTGGTTAATAGCTCTTTCATGAGAAGGAGGGGTATGAAGAATAGAAATAAAACCTCTAGTGCAAAATGAAACTCACCATAAAACTTATTAGATATTTGTTGCAAACAGATATTTGAAAAAGGTCAATACAAGTCAGTTTAAAAAAAAGAAATCAGCAGTAGCTCAGACTGCACTGATGTAACAATATCATCCGCAGCCCCATTGGTGTAGGGAAGAGGAGTTCCTGGGTGCTCCCTCAGCACAGAACACTGTGCACAGGCCCCTGGTTTGAAAGCTCCTGACAGGGTCAGGTGGAGCCTTCATGTACATTGCAAGGGGGTGGGGTAAATTTTGTTATACCACTGTCAGAATGTGTAAAAAGGAGCAGAGAGATTCAAGCTTTTCTCTAAGGACTGCAAAAAATAAGCATATTCACTCTACTTGTCATTTTAAGCTATTTAAATAGAGCAGAAGAAAGAAAAACAACATTCTGTTTTTGTTGCTTTAAACAGCTGCTTCAGTTATGCCACATGACCTGACATGCCTTTCACATCAGCTGCTGGCTCTGGCAGCAGGCATTGTGACGTCAGAACTCCGCTTTAATAACTTCTAATAGTTACGTTTTTACAACATATCTTTATCATTGGTGACTGGGTGTGTCCTAATGCACTGATTATAAAGAAATTAGAGAGTGCAGTTTATGCAGGGATTATAGAATCCCATGGATTCTATTACTGTCATGCGATATAGCACATGCAGTATTGTTATCTTGGAGCATACCAATAGAATTTAGGCAAAATTCAGAAGATTGTTTTAACCTGCCTGTGGGCAAATTAAAACAAGAATTTGCAATGCAACAGGTCTTGCACTTGAGGTGGAGCTCTTGGCATTGTAAATGCATAGTTGGATTTTTTGCCACATAAACTGTTCAACTGTGCTGCATGTTTTAGTCATTTCTGCCAAATAATTGCAGTGGCACTGAATATATCTAAATGACTAGTAGGTCTACTAGAATATTTTTTCAAACAATGGCTTTAACTCAAAAACCATTTCCAAGTGCAAAAACTTCCAACCATAAAGAAGCTTTAAAACACACTGAATGGTGGGATGGGTTATTATCTTGGGGTCCTCACTAGCCTAGTATGGGGACCCAGAGATGATCATCTAGACAAAAAGAGCATGTTGTGGTGAACGTTTTGAAGGTGGTCCCATTGTCCCTAGGACCACCACAGGCTAAGTTATGAGCAAAAATGTTTTGTAAAAGGAATGAGGCGGGTTTCCAATTGCTGCGAATATTATAGTATGTTGACTGTACTGCTCAGAAGAGCCCCTAGAGGACACCACAATAAAAATAGCATTTCCAAGAAACATGGTCATGAACCATATAATCAGCCTCTAGAGGGCATAACCAAATGAAAACAAATGGCAGAACGTAATGCAGTGCAACCATATATTTAACCCCTGGAAAACATAGTGCATTACACATTGTCAGGGCTAGCACTTCTACTGCAATGATATTACAAGCAAAACCCATAAAACACAAATGACTCTCAACTATAAAACAGAAGTTCCATCCATTAAAGAGCTTAAAAAGACACTGAGGGGTGGTAGGAATTATTATTTTGGGGTCCCACTGACCTAGTGTGGGGATCCAAAGATGAACTAGACAGAAAAAGTGTGTTGTGCTGAACGTTTTGGTGGTGGTCCCATTGTCACAGGACCACCACAGGCTGAGTTATGGTCAGAAAGGTTTTGAATAAGAATATTTGCAAAGCATTGTGGGATGAATTTCCCCAAGTGCAGTGAATATTGTAGTAGCAGCTCTCCTGCAGTGCCAGGAGAGCCGCTTTGACGATTTCTGTGATTTTAAAAGCCATGGAGCACGAAGGGGAGAGACAAAAGCAAAATTCAAATGACTCTGTTTAGGTAACAGTGTTCACAATGTGACGAGCGCTCCAAAACCGTTGATCACGTTTGCACGGTTCGTGCTCAAAGCTCCATGGCCACCATGGAGCACAAAGGGGAGAGACAAAAGAAAAATGTAGTTTATAATCCTGAAAGTATATCAACAATCGTGCAATAATCCATGTAATAGAGTTAGTCTGCAGAGTGTAACAAAGGAGCCTCAAGGCGGGACAGATGTAAAGCATTTACCAATGACATAAGGGGTAGTTGAAAGGCAAGCCCAGGAACGAATGAAAGTGATGGGCATGAGGTGGACGTGTTTAAAGCCCACCGAATAGAATACAACAGATCGATTAGCAGTGGTTGCTTGCTGCTATGCCCCACCTAAAAAAGAAAGTACAGTGCATGTCCCTGATTACCTGACAAGTGCATAAAGAGACTGGTGATGTGCAAACCTTGTGGATAGCAACACAGCCAAAAATGCAGCTGGGACAGAAGCATAAAAGAAATCCCCTGGTTCTGGTTTTGTGTTCTGGATAGATATTGCCTCCCCCTTATGCTAGTCATGACTTGGTGCATACCTGTCTCTGAGTAATGTGCAATACAGTGGGTAAACATGGAACCGGCTTACTTTGTGTACTCACAAACACTAACACATATTCAGGCCATGAGAGGTGGCGCACTTCATGTCATATAATGCCTTACTTCAACCACGCCTATCAGCAGTGCTTAAAAGGAAATATAAAAGTGCAGGTACTCAGGCCAATATTTATACTTTTTTAGTGCCGCATTTGCGTCGCAATTGTATTTTGTAAGTGCGTGCCGCTTTTGCTTCATAAAAATTACGCAAATGCGGCGCTGAAAAAGTATAAATACGGACCTCACTGTCTAAAGTACCTGTTTGCTCCTACGCAGTGCTGGTACTCTCCATTAGAGTTATTACATCAGTGCTGAGAAGTGGAGGTACTCTTCCTTTCAAAGTAAAGAAGTGCAGGTACTCAATACAGGACAGTACCTGCCCATTTAAATCACTGCCTATAAGCAGGCTTAAACTAGAAGCCCAAAGACGTGATATTGAGTATGCCACCCCTCAAGCGGCCAAGACTAGGCACCAGACGTTTGCATACATGCCAACATTGTTGAAGAGGAATGTGGGAGAGTTGAAAAATATAATAGGGAGACTGTATTTCTCTTACTGACTTCTACTGAAGCGTAGACAATTTCCTGCAGAAGACAGACAAAATTATGCCAATTTCTGCATAACAAATCGTGAGCCTCCAGCCTGGATCGGTTGTATTGGCATATATGCGTTTTAGGCATCTGCTCTATTTGATTCCCTTCACACCCATAAAATCAGCTCTATGAAACATAAAATTCTCATTTTGATGTCGACATTATTTAATTCACACTTTGTTTCAGCATTTACATTTATTGGATTGTTATAGGGGCATGTTAGTTAATATATTAATCGCAGTAATCATAATTCAAAGTCATCATGTCAACATAACCTGGTGTTCTGCCTTTTGCCTTTAAAGAACACCAACCTCGTCACAGTGTGTATTTGTCAACTTCTACCGCCATCTTTAGCATGTTTATGCTGGCGACGTGGTGCTAGGACAGTGTTACTGTTCTCCAATCAAGTCCCTTTCCTTGTCCATTTTGTCGTCTTCCCTTCACTGACAGGTGATTTGTTTGAGGCAGTAATACTTTTTCTTTTTCTAGCGACAGCTCTGCGTGTTTAGCGTAAAATCTAACACCTATGCACATTTTTAGCCGATAATAATGTCATGCCGAGGTGGCGCTCCCCGCAACCTTATTAAACAAGGACTTTATTTAATGACATTTTCATAAAGTATGCCCTGTGTTAATTAATTCTACCTTTGTTGCTAACGAGCACTTACTGAGGTTGTGGCCACATGATGAATCTTCCATTTCTTAAGTAATGATTGCTCACTTCCATCCCACCTCGCGCTGCATCTTAAGTGATACGAAGTGTCTCTAAAACATTAGGCAGGTCAAGTGGATTAGAACATTGCTAATAACACAAAATGGGTGGTGCTTTAGTCATCTAATCATTACCTTTGGAGCAGCTCTCTAAGCATTTTATCAACTGTCTCTAATATATTGTCTGCATGCTTCTTTGAATTTTTCTTTAAGTTTTTGTACTTTTTTTCAGAAACGCATGAGGAAAATATAGATGTCTAAGTGGCTATATCATATTATTTTTCGGTAGCTACTAGTATGAGAGGACCCTGTTTCAAAACTAGGCACCAGAGTTATTAAGATTTTGAGTCGGGTTTTCATCACAACTCAGACACAAAATCTAAACTAGGGGATTAGCAAAGCCCCGCAAAGCCCGATTTGAGTGGCTTTGTAAAAAAAAAAAGAAAAAAAAAAGTTACTCAAGGCAGCTCATATGGCTTCCGTGTGTTACCTTGCATCCGGAAGGCATTACCTCGGTGGAGCATGGATGTGCCAGTACATCCATCCATGTATACTGACGCAAGCCCATATTTACAAAAGTCAGTAAACAGGAGTTTGCCCCAAAATGATGTGCCTACCCCAAGGCTGGCATAACGAGAAGAAATACCTTTATTTCTCCTCCTCACTTCCTCTTCGCGTGTGTGCTGAATTCAGATACAAAGATGATTAATTCTTTTTTCAAAAATTTTTGGTTGCAGGGAGGCATACCTTGTTGCACAAAAACTATTTTGACTAAAATGATGGTGCTAGCAAGCCAGAAGAGCTGCAGTCACCATGAGAGAGCAGAACTGCCCTATACCTTAGTAGACGAGGCACAGTTCTGCTCTTCCCCTTCCATGCAACGCAGCAACTTCCCTTGCTGAGCTGCATTGCGTTAAATGTTAGTAGGCATGCCTCCAACAGTTTCATTTATACACAGGCGCTGCTGTTAAAATGGGAGCTAACATTATTCGCACTTGTTGTCACACCTTTAGGAGTTGATAAATGCAACCTGTGCTCAGCCCTGTGTTTGTATTGTGCACTGAACAGCAGGTTGTACATGATGGTGGTTGCTCATGCAAAATGCAGAGTGCGAAGTGTATTAACATACACAATATGGAAGCAAAAACCCATTTGCAGGGGTCATTCCTCATTATTTGTAGCATATGTAATAATCTGCTCCAAAAACATACCTCTGTACCGGGTTGTATTTACACCCATTAAAAAAAAATGGGTCTACATTGCTCCATTAGAGGGCAGTGCTGCTGCAAATAAATGGGCTCAGGAAAAGGCAGTGTTACGTGTGGTGGAGCAGGAATGTCCAGTATTGGTTCATTGTGGCTGTAGCCTCCAGTTTTTCAGTATAGTTACAGGCTTTGGCAAAGATTTCCTTTTAGCAGCATTTCATACACACTGATCTCATGAGCACAATGTAGAGATCCACTACTTCTCTGGCCTTCTGACTCAAACGACCTCTCAAACAATATGCGGATGAAGGAATACATTATATTCTGTTATTCAAAGCAAAATGGAAATCTATCAGTACCAAATCATGCATTAAGACTTATTGGCGATTCTAGACTAAGTCAGAATGGGCCAGATGATAGGCAAGGGCACAGAAATAAAAGTGGCCCCATTAGTGAGCCAGGTATCTAATACGGTGCCCCACATTTGCAAATCAGGGCAGGTTTGAACTTGTAAAGGTAAGCTGTCTGAGTATTTTGCAAGGTATGGGAGACAGCATGCAATTGTGCTTACTGCAGTCAATGTTTATAGTAGTATCAGGGAACTTAAATGTAAAAAACACCCACAAGACTATAAAACAGGTCCAGAAACAGCCAAAAATCCATCCCATACACTGACCTGTCAGACCGGCCATTCCAGCACTGCCAGATTGCCCTACAGAAAATCCTGACCCTGATTCCAGGGAAATCTTTGGTACCAGTTACACCAGCCTCTTGGACCAGATTTGTGAAGAATCTGGCAACTCAATGGAGATTGATAATGTTACAAGATAGATGGAATGCAGCCACCCTAAGGCCCTGAATATGCCTCAGTGTTAAACTTTGATATCTTCAAAATCAGGAGCCTGGCAGGGACCAGATTTCCAAGTTCTCACATCTGTCTACCCCAGACAAGTTTTGTCAGATAAAACCTAGACAAATTCATGTGGACAAAGGGACGAGTAAAAATGCAAGAGCCCTGTTGGTGGCAACCACTATTACTTCTGGGACCTATATTTCTTTAAGGGACCCAAAGAACATACTTAAATATTTTTTCACACAAATAAAATATGAATAAATGATCATTCCCATTCAGTGAGATGGCCAAAGTGCTCATAGGTTGCATTCATAGTTGCGGACATTCTCCGCATTAGCCCATTCTAGGCAGAATTCTGAGTAGGGGCTTTTTTCATGAAACAGTGGTCATTATCCCCAGCCTTATCGTTTTCAAGGGCTCTCCACAGTTTTGTGCATCTGACATGTGTGCACATTGACATTGATAAGACAAGCAGACTTGCCATCCTTCCTACCCCCATAATTCTCAAGCGGAGGAGGTCATTGCTTACTATAGAAGGTTGCCCCCCCAACACGTCCTGATGAGGAACCTCCTTGATGGTTTTAGGCAACCCTGCAATCCATAGTGCTGAAATGTCAACACTATCTATGGGGCCTGGACAAACATCTCATTCCCCTCTGGGACTTCTAAGGAACCCTTGTATTTGCCCCTGGTGAACTAGATTTTTGCATTGTCAGACAGCTAACAGACAGCTTATGCACTCTGTTCACCATCAGTCACCTTCCTTGTCTCACGAGTCACTTTGCACAAGCACTTTTGTTACACCTGTTGCACATATTAGAGCAATCAATCATATATATGTACAGACAGTATTCCATTAATTTTGAACTTAATACAAGTTGTGAGAAATAATGTCTATCCGGGTACTGTGTTTTATTTACTCATATTCTGTTTGTGTGAAAAAATATTTGTATGTTCTTTGGGTCCCTAAAAGAAATATAGGTCTCAGAAGTAATTGTTGTTGACACCAAAAACGCTCTATTATTTTTGTAGTAATTGCTACCCGGGCCCTGAGGTTCACTAGGTTACCCCATTAGTTTTCAATGCGGTAAAATGCAAGACAGGGATTTAGAGCAAAAATCCTGAATCTGTTTATTACGTATTACTTTCAGGGCCACAACTCTGAATAAGAGGAATTTACGTGACCCAATCAATATATCACCAATGAGTATCAGTACATACTCTGTGAGGTAAACGGCACCTCTATTCTGTCCATCTCGAAATCAGGGCCTACGTTTGATCATTGAGCCAACAAAAAACTTCTTCCACTTCAGTCTTGGAGACCAGTCATGCTTGATGACGCAGAAACGAAGGTTTTACATTTATTAGCGCATAAACGTAGTGCCGCAATAATCAAGTGTGACTTTAACCGAACTAATAAAGATTGTACGGGGACAAATGTGCCCTCAGAGTAGTTCGCCAACATTTATAAGCGTGCTTTATATAACGTGATGTATTAGAATTGTACTAATCTGACATAACCGTAAACGTGTGCCATGATTTGCTTGTTTGAAATGTTTTAACTTAGCATAACTTTAGTGGAGGCTTCGGCCTAGTTGCCTTGTCTCACGGTTTAGATGCTCGTGTTTTTCTAATGTGCTAATAAAACGTGTATTCCTGCTTGAAGCTGTACTTTTCCAGTGAGATCGGTTCACATGCTTATCTTTAAGGTTTCGTGCCAGCCTGGCATCTTCTTCTTTGCTCCAAGGTCAATCTGCAGGTGCAGACAATGGAAGCTCTGAAAGTGAGTTAATTGGTAAAATATGTTGCAACTTACGTTCCCGACTCCAAGGATAATGTATGCCTAGGTAGAAGCTTGTGAATTGTTGTTTTTGATTGGACAATTTGAAGCCAACCTATGAACCCTCCAATGGAAGACCCTACTGGATTTGAACTGTTGTTTATTTAAACCTGGTGCACAAGAAGAAAGCAGCCATTAGCCATTAGCCATTAGCCATTAGCCATTGGCCATTACCCATTGCACCCATTGAGGACATTATTGCCCATTGCAGCCATTATGGCCCATCTTGCCGACCTCGTCATTTTGCCATCTTCTACGATGCCAATTGATGTTCAACGCCATTTTGAATGAGACTTTGATGCTTTCTCTAATCGAGAGAAAGAGACTTTAAGTAATTCTCGCTCTAGAGACTTTAACTTTGATCTGCCCCTTTGCATAAAGTAGTAGTTTTGTCCTTTTATCTTGCCGCTGTGAGGCAATTGCCCCGTCCACCCTGCCCCCTTTGCCCCGTCCCACGCTGATCGAAACCGGTACCTGTGAGATGAAGACTTCCTTGAATGCGATTGAATTTGGTAAATATGAAAGGAAAATGTAGAATTGCATTGTGTTTCTTTTTAGGTAACCAACTGCTGATTTTTGATAAGAGCCCTAGTTAGGAGTTTTCCAAATCAATGTTGCTAAATTGTTTTTTGCATGAAGTCCCACATGCAGATGCTAATTTGAGGTTAGATGAGGATTCATTTGTTGCACGATGCAATTTGAGACCTTGTTATGCTGACTAATGTATGCAATTAGCCCATTACAGATTATAGTTTTAGTGGTTTGTGTTGCTATTATCGAATGCATTGTTATTCAAATGCTGCATAGATTGCATCTTTTCGCCGTTATGGACAGCTATTAATGTTCATTTACATATATCATTTGGTGTTGAGACACATTTATATCGTGCTAGCTTTGTTAATATAGGGAAATAAATTCATTAACTTTGAATGAACTGGTGTGGTTATTCATGGCCGAAAGGTCATGGTTCGCCGAAATGTTTTCTGGATTAATTGTGAAGTGTTATGTTGATCAGGGCATTGCTTATGTTCGTTATTGATTATTGATTTGATTAAATTGACTAATCTCGGGTGAAGAGAGCCCCACTTGGTCAAAAGATTCATCGACCCAAGAGCGTCCAAATACAGGTAATTTATTAGGACGGAACGCTCTATCAGTAGATGGTAGCAGAGGACGGTTTCGCCCTTTGGGACCCCACTCGAGAGGTAACGGTTTCGCACTTTGGGACCCCACTCGAGAGGTAATGGTTACGCCCTTTGGGACCCCACTCGAGAGGTAACGGTTTCGCCCTTTGGGACCCCACTCGAGAGGTAACGGTTGCGCTCTTTGAGACCCCACTCGAGAGGTATATGGTGTTGAATTAGATTTTTCTTGGGTAAAACAGATTGAGAGAATGATGATGCCCTAAGTCCCCCGCGACTTTCCCGGGATCTCGGAGCTTGCGAATGGAGAGAATGGAGGTGTGAAATCGGCGTTGGCGGTACTAGTGACGGTATGAGTGAAGTCAGGGTTTTGCGCTTGCACAGCTTATTGCCGCAGATTGTTTGAAAAGGTTGCGAGGATTTTAGAGAATAGCGGAGGGGTGACTCAGAGTGTGAGAGTAGGGAAGTCGTCGAACTTCATGTGCATGTGGCGCTTTGTGCAGAAAAAGGTCCACGTGGTTGTTGTTGTTGAGACGGGCCCTGCGAGGTCAAGAGACTCCGGAGTATGTTGAAAAGTGTATGAGACACTTGTTTTATGTTGTGGTCTGGTCGGTTTAATAGGTTGACCGGGCGTGGTCAACGAGTCGGTACGTGTGTTAAGGGAGTGAAAGAAAACTTCGACTTCGGGCTTTGACAAATTCTAAGTGCACTAGAATAGATCATTGACAAGTTGAGAGCAGAGTCTGCGGGTCAGGATTTGCTTGCGAAAGTGGGGACCGAGAAAGATGGAATAACTGCCGAGGCTAGTGAAAAATCCCTAAGGTCCTGAAGCGATTGTGTTACCCTTCCTGTAGTAAACCGACAGATCTGTTTTATTATTATTTGGTTGCTCGCGATACATGCCAGAAGTTGTTACGAGAGGAGCGGAGTGAAGGAGGACAAGCCGTGAGGCTTTGTCAGCCGCAGTGTGTGTGAGTGTGACGTCACTAGGAGCCGAGGCTGGGATAGGTTGGTTGCAAAGAAGGGCCGCGCACGGATTGGACGCAGTCCGTGGGGCTCGATTGGAAGGGGAAAGGCAAGCGAAGAGTATTCCGGGAATTAAAGTCACTTATTGATTACAAACTTTGTGAAATAAAAGACGAGAAAATGAAATTTTTTAAAGCAGTAAAGAATGCGATGAAGGGGGAGTCTTACATTAAAGCGAGCGTAGGAGAGGAGACGCCACCCGAAGGTACACCAGCTTACATTGTAATGGAGGAAAGGGGGGTAGCTCCGTGCCTTTGGCTAAAGCAATGGCACAAGCTGACAGAGAGACATGGGAGCGTAGCGTTCCCAATCCATGGGACATTCAATATAAGGATCCTAGAGAATTTGAGATTCGCGATGTACGACATGAAGGTACCTCCAAGGCCAGCACAGTTTGAGGCTCTAGCGATTTGGGAACTAATGGCTAGACAGCAACAGCAAAAGAAGTTCGAGACCAGGATAAGAAAGCTAGATAAGACACTAGCGGACGCTAGGTGGGATAATGCACAGAAGGTGTGGAGGTCAGATATGTTGCAGGGGATAAAATTGTTTACCGCAATTGCTAAGGAAGAAGAGGCGACAGGCAAGAAAGCTACCTGTAAGACAAACAGGAGGTGTTCCAAAGATAGAGAGGACGAGGAAAAGTTAAGGAGAGAAGACGAGTCAGAGGATGAGGAGTTCATCATGCAATTGCTGAACGACCGTCCACCACCTTATGCAGAGAATGAACAAGGTCCAAGTACCAGTTCTGCCCCTCCGGCACCGGTACAGAATAATGAAACTCCGAGTTCAGAAACGCCATCGGGATCTAAGGACCTGAGTTTACTGTTCACCCCGCAGATACCGCAGGTTAGGAGAATATATCCAGATGTGCCTATATTGAAAACAGCAGAAAATTATCAGCCGCAGGTCCCAAGGTACTACAGCAGTGACAACAGTACAGGAATGATTCTAAATCCAACCGTAATGGGAGTACAGAATGGTCGCAACCCAACATTGGCACAAGCTGAATCAACCCAGTTTTTGATGCCTCAAAAGCAGATGCAGGGGGGAACCGCACATGCTCAGATGACGGGGAGTCAGACGGGCATGCCGGCAATGATGACCCATAGTGTGGGAATGAACATGCCTCAGAACCTGGGGAATGGACAGAACCCAGATGCGATATCCCTACCCATTACTGTAGGTCCACCGGTACCTTTGTACATTCAGCCTAACTCAGGTATGAGCGGTCAAGGATCAATGGTGCAGAGTGGGACGGAAAGGAGGTGCATAGAAAACACTCCAGAGACAACTCCGATAGCGGCTCTGCCAACTGGATCTGGGTCCTTGATGGAGTTTAGTCCCATATGTGCTCAGTCAACAGTGGTGAGGTCGAGTCCCCCACTGATGATACCGCTATCATCGAACACTGAAAAGTTGCCGCAACCATCAATGGCAGTCGATGTGAATGCTACACTGATGGGGTTGAATGCGCAACAGCTGACACAGTGGTTCAACAGTCTGAATTCCACACAAAGCTCAGCCAGTGGGAAGGGAGAAGACTATCTGAATAAGGTCAGGTTGAACATGGAAGCAGAAGAATTGGTGGAAGGGACTATGGGTTTGAATAGGTTAGAGTCCTACTCGGAAGAAGAGCTGAGGTATCTATGTCCTAGGATTACGAGAGAAGTGAACAAGGTACATAGAAGGTTGCAAGAGATAGCTGACAAAAACGGGGTTGAGATAGACAAGACAAAACACTTGAGCAGGAGCTATAGATTGGATTTCGGGACCACAGACTTTGAACACATGAGGTCAGCAGGCATGAAAACGCACCTTAGAGAATTGCTGCAGAGTGCACAAGTGTGGAGGTGCTAAGACAAGTGGGAAAGTAGATGGGCAAAGAAAAAGGAAAAGAAGAAAAATAGTGTCCCAGAGCATAAGGAGAAAAGACCGCAGAGTAGTGATGCAATAACCATGTTACCAATGAGGGAGACAGCAGGGGGAAAATTAATACATGTACCGTGGCACAGAAGCGACATTCAGTCTTTTACGGATGATTTTCCCAAACTGAGAGAGAAACCGATTGAATGGTATCAACAGACTGATAGGTTTGTGAAGCTTGCAAAATGTCTTTGGGAAGACCTGAACACCCTCTTTGAGATTGTGGTTCCGGTAGATTTGTGGGAAGACTGCAAAAGGGCTGTAGGTTGGCCGACAAGTGAACCAGAGAGAGACAGGAATACGGGTGCACCATCACCTATGGTAATGAGCTTGTACTATAAGGTGATTGAGCATTTGAAGACGAAGGTTGCCGCGAAAAATGTGGATTGGCAGAAGATTGATCGAACTGCCCAAGAGGCTAAAGAGTCGATTCATGGTTACTATGAGAGGTTGTTGAAGGCGTTCAAGAACTACAGTGGCACGGAAACAATAGAGGCGAAGGACATGCTTCATTTTGTGTTTAGATTTGTGGAAGGGCTGAGACCAGAGATAAGTCAGATGATAAAGACGCATTTGATTTGTTGGCAGTCGAAACCTATTGATGAGGTGTTGAATTATGCGAAATACTGTAGCGATGAAATTGAAGTGAAACAGAAAAGGTTGAAAGAGAAAGTGATGGTGATGCAACTTAAAGCAGCTCAGACAGGTCTGCAAGGGTTGCAAGGGTTCCAACAGCAGATACCGCAGCCGCAGCCGCAGGGAAATATGGTGTTTCAGCCACAGGCGAGAGGCAGAGGCAGAGGAGGCTTTGGGAGTAATGGTCCGGATTTGAACACTGTTGCAATTCCGAATGGTGTGCAGGCAATTAAAAGGGTGATGCTGTGTCACGTGTGCGGAATCGTCGGGCATTGGAAACGCGAGTGCCCGATGGTGATGCAGGAAGGTGCAGGTGTTGGTCAGCAAAACAATGATGTCAATGCATTCCAGACAATGAGGGGACCGAAAATGAGAGGTCCAAACCCAAATTTTCAGACCATAAATCAGCTGCAGGGATTACAGCCCATGCAGCCGCAGCAGATGCAGATGCCCCGTATGCAGATGACGCAAATGCAGCCAATGCAACAGCAGTTTCCCATGGTACCTAATCAGCAAATGCAAATACCTTTGGCACCAGTGAGTCAGCAGCAAGTGATGGTTCCTCCACAGGTCTCGGGTCAGGTGATGAATACAAATGGCACCGTACAACAGTTCCCATTACACAGTGAGAATGGAATAAACAATGTATGGGAGAGTGAAAGTTCAGATGAGGAGGGAAATTGTGTGCTTGCAGCATCCTTGGAAGTTGATCAAAAGGGTCCATATGTGGAGGGAAGAGTTATGGGTCATCGTGTTTCATTCTTGGTTGACACAGGAGCCACACGTTCAACTGTTAGGAGCATTGAAGTACCAAATTTGCCACTCTCAGGGAGAACAGTTCAAGTAGTGGGAGAAGCAAACAGGCACCTGACGAACCCAATCACAGATCCAGTACAAGTCAGAATTGGTAACTATCAAGGGTCACATAATTTTGTGGTATGTGACTGAAGCCCGATAGCACTGTTAGGGAGAGACCTATTGTGCAAATTGGGATGTTCGATTATGTGTTCGAACGATGGAATTAGAATTCAGACGAGCAGTGATGGGGAAGAAGAGGACAGTGTAGAAGGGGATGAGATGGAAACTGTCGATGAAGAATATCCTCTGATTAACCTTTTTCCGATGATAACTGAAGAAGATATTCCAGCTGAATTACGGGAAACAGTCGGAAAGGAAGTGTGGGATATGACAGGAAAAGAGGTGGGATTGGTGAAAGGAGTGGAACCAGTGAAAGTGACCGTAAAACCCAATGTAACCTTTCCCCAGACCCCACAATACCACATGGCACAAGACACCCTCATGAAAGTCGCCCAACTCATTGACGAGTTTGTAAAACAGGGAGTACTGAAAGAAGTGTTAAGCAGTCCATGTAATTCACCAATCATGGGACTAATAAAGCCGAGTGGAAAGGTCCGAATCGTGCAGGACTTGAGGAAAATAAATGACATCATAATTAAATGCTGCCCTGTAGTACCGAATCCAGCTGTGATAATGTTTCAAGTCCCTTGCGATGCCGAGTGGTTCTCAGTCATTGACTTGTCACAAGCATTCTTTTCGGTGCCTCTTCATGAGGACAGCCAATTTCTCTTTTGTTTCAAATTCTTAGACAGAGTTTACAGTTGGTGTCGAATTCCTCAAGGGTTTTCGGAGTCACCGTCAATTTTCAATCAGATTCTAAAGAAAGACTTGGAAGCGTTAGAATTGCCATTCGAGTCAACCCTAGTACAGTACATCGATGACTTACTGATTGCATCTAAGACAGAAAGTGGCTGCACAGCCGACACCATTGCTCTACTGAACCATTTGGGAAGGAATGGACACAAGGTGTCTCCTTCAAAGTTGCAGTTCTGTCAGAAGAAAGTAAAATACTTGGGTCATCAAATAGAGAAAGGGTCACGGAGAATAATGAAGGAAAGAATAACAAGTGTACTTCAAATGAGTCCACCAATGACGAGGAGGGAGGTGAGGAAGTTTTTGGGGATGGTGAGCTACTGTCGCCAGTGGATTCCCAACTTTTCAACTCTAGCAAAGCCTTTACTGAAACTGACCCAGAAGGATGCCTTGGATGAAATTGAGCTGAAAGGAGATGAGATGGATGCTTTTATTGAATTGAAAGAATGCATGTGCAGGGCTCCAGCTTTAGGTATGCCTGATTACACAAAGCCTTTCACATTGTTTTGTCATGAACGTGATGCATGTTCTTTGTCTGTCTTGACCCAAGCCCATGGTGGCATAAACAGACCAGTAGCGTATTTTTCAGCTACTTTGGATCCGGTCGCAGCAGCACTGCCAGGGTGTTTGCGCGCCGTAGCAGCAGTTGGTATCAGCCTCACTCAGAGTGAAGGAATAGTGATGGGACACCCATTAACAGTCATGGTCCCTCACTCAGTTGAGATACTTTTGACCCGCTCCCGAACGCAACACATGACTGGAGCAAGACTCACAAGGTATGAAACAATAATTCTGGGCTCACCGAATGTGCAGCTGAAAAGGTGCACTACGTTGAATCCAGCAACCTTGCTTCCCGGTGAAAATGCTGAAATTGAGAACGCTGAAGACGTCGAGCACGACTGCCTTCAGGTGACTGAATTTTGCACAAAACCCCGACCTGATATTAGGGATACTAAGCTTGATGAAAATGACCATATTATTTTTGTTGATGGTTCATGTCTAAGAGATGGGTTGGGAATTTTGAAAGCAGGATATGCTGTATGTACTGTAACAGGTGTCTTGGAAGCATCCTGGCTTCAAGGAATCTATTCCGCACAAGTAGCAGAGCTTGTAGCCCTTACAAGAGCATGCCAACTGTCTACATTGATGAAGGTTACCATTTACACTGACAGTCAGTACGGGTTTGGAATTGTGCACGACTTTGGGCAACTATGGTCACAGAGAGGTTTCCTGACCTCTTCAGGGTCCCCAGTGAAAAACGGGGAGAGAATAAGGGAATTGTTACACGCCATTCAGATGCCAGCCGTAATTGCAGTGGTAAAGTGTAGTGCTCATACAAAAGGACAGGACTATGTTTCCCTGGGAAATGCATATGCGGATCAAGTCGCAAGATTTTGTGCCTTGAACTGTATATTGCTCAGGGATGAATGGAATTTGATAAGTGAACCAGAACTCGAACCAGCTGAAGCATTTGCCTTGAAGGTCGTGGATACAATGGATGAACTAAAAGCATTACAGAATAGCGTCAGGGAGGATGAAAGAGTTTCCTGGATTAAGTCACAATGTACAAGGAGACCAGATGAGTTATGGGTTTCAAATGAAGGAAAATTTGTTTTACCAAATAGTCTCTTATCGCAGCTAGCGCGGTTCTATCATGGGCAGGCTCACCTAGGGAGAGATGCCATGATAAGATTGTTCAAAACTGATTGGTTTAACCCCAGATTCCGTCAAGTTGCAGAAGCAGTTTGCCATCGTTGTGTCATTTGTCAGCAGATGAACCCAGGAAAGGGAACGGTTGTGAACGTGAGCCACATTGGCAGGGCGGGTGGCCCGTTCAGCAGAATGCAGATGGACTTTATTGAGATGCCTGTGCATGGAGGTCTGAAGTATGTGTTGGTGATTGTGTGCATTTTTAGTCACTGGATTGAAGCATACCCCACACGTAGAAATGACAGCCTTACAGTTGCAAAACTATTGTTGAGGGAGTTGATACCACGTTTCGGATTCCCGATCTCTTTAGAATCAGATAGAGGAAGTCACTTCAATAACGAGGTGATAAAGTTACTTTGCGCAGCGCTGAACATTGAGCAAAAACTGCATTTTAGCTATTGCCCTGAAGCCTCAGGACTGGTGGAACAGATGAATGGTACACTGAAATCAAGAATGGCGAAAATATGTGCATCGACAAATTTGAAATGGCCTGACGCATTGCCTTTGGTGTTAATGTCAATGAGAAACACCCCTGACAGAAAGACTGGATTGTCCCCGCACGAAATTCTCATGGGCAGGGCCATGAGACTTCCTGCAGTTCCCGCAAACGCGCTTTTGAATATTACAGATGATATGGTGTTAGACTACTGCAAAGGTCTGGCTGACGTGGTTCGCTCTTTCTCTCACCAGGTGGAAGCAACCACCTTGTCACCGATCCAAGGTCCAGGACACACACTGAAAGCAGGTGACTGGGTCGTGATAAAGAAGCACGTGAGGAAGTCGTGTCTGGAACCCCGTTGGAAAGGCCCTTTCCAAGTGATCCTGACGACCACTACCGCTGTGAAGTGTGCGGGAGTTCCCAACTGGATTCACGCCAGTCATACAAAGAAGGTGTTGTGTCCCACAGATGAGGAAGTTGAAGCGCTGAAACTGCCAGTACCTGATAACAAAGTGCCGAGCGCTGAGACAGAGCAAAACAGAACTAGGAGCGAACAGGCAGAAATAGAAGAGAGAGAAATATTCTCTGAGGACGAAACAACCGATTCACTTGGGGAAGACCAAGGAGAAACCTCAGACAGCGACGAAGCAGCTGAAGGTAACAAAGAGCCTGAAGCAGCTGAAGGTAACAAAGAGCCTGAAGCAGCTGAAGGTAACAAAGAGCCTGAAGAAAGTAACGGTGACAAAGGGCTCGAAAGAGGTGAAGAAGCAGGAGAGACTGATCAGAGGAGGGCTTTCCCAGAAGCAGACGGTACAGAAAAAGAAAAGAAAAACCTGATTGACTCCCCAGAAGGAGGGGACAAGGCAGAACAGAACGAAACTGATCAAACTTCCTCAGAAGAGATCGCAGGTCCATCAAGTGGACACAGTGCAAAGAGAAGACCAAGTATATCACCAGTAAAACTAAGAACTAGAGAAACGTTGAACGACAGTGAAGGGCCAAGAGTGAAAGAGAAAAGAAAGGAAGTGTCTGTCGTGGTACCAACATCAAGTGAAGAAAAAGACTTGGCCAAAGAGGAAAGTACCAGTGAGGCAGAATCGAAGAGAGATGCAAAATTGAAAAGGAAAAGGATACCAAACAGGAGATATTCCGGTCCAGAATGGGCATATGTAGTCAATGACGATTGGACCGACGAATTTGTATCTCTTAGCCTTGAGAACGAAGAAGAAGAGATACCAATAGAAAAGAAAAGTTTTATGGACACTATTGATTGAAAGGGTGATAAATGACATTGCTTGCTATAATCTAACGTGATACAACCAGCTGAGACATTGCTAAACAGGATGAGACATTTGCTAACTTGATAAGACTTTGATAACCTGATTGACTCTTAAACCCGATTTGAGACAACGTTGCTAACTGATAAAAGACTGAGTTATTGCCGAATTGAGACAAATGCTGCTAACCGATAAGTGACTGGGCTCCTGAAGAAAACTGTGTGAACATTGCGCTCGTTCAGCTTTGTAACTAATTGCTAAATCGTTTCTTTATAAGTGCTTCTAGCTCTCTGATTCTATACAGATCATGACTAAGTACGCTACACAAAACAGTAGAGTGAAATATTGTAAATATGCGTGTATAGGCTTGATAACTGCATGTGTACTAATAATAATGGCAATAGTGCTTGCGACGCGTGGTAAGGGTGAGAATGAGAAAATTGATGCTTCTACTTCTGCTCCTGTTACTGTCACTGAACTAACCGCATTGAAAAGACTAGAATTAGATGAGAGACACTTGCATGATAAGAAGGAACTTTTGTATAATGTTTTCTATCGCCTACTAACAGAATATGTTGAGACTATGGATGCGAAAGATTGTTATGTGTGTACACAGATACCGACATCGGTAACGGAAGGGGTGACTTATCACCACATGCCTCTTACATATGGGATTACATGTAGTTTAGTAACTTCTAGATTTTATGGTCAAACTAACATACAGTATTTTTATTCAAATTATGATGTTACCTTTGCATATGTTCCTATAATAACGCAACTAAGCCAGATTGCTAAAGATTGGGATGCTAAAATAATGAGGGAATTTTTCGAGCCAATGCAACCTTTTGAAACAGCTCACGCTCATAGGGAAAACCTTACCTGCTCGCTCTCTGCAGTAGAAATAAGCTTTTTAGATCGCACAGATGATAGAAGGGCACAAATGAATGCGAAATTAGAAAAAGAGCTAAGTAAGAGGACTTCAGTAGATAATTATGCTTTTGCCGCAATAAAAACGCAAGGAAAAATAGCTTTAGACGCTTGGCATGTAGGGAAATTTTGTATATATCGTGGTGAATCTTATTATGATAACATTTTCGTGGGAGCGAGTGAATGTAAACATACGTTTATCTTTAAGGCCAAATGGACATTCATGCTGAACGGACTTGACCCTGTCATACCTGGTGAATATTACATTTGTGGGCGTAATGCCTATTATCGTCTTCCAAAGGGATGGTGGGGGAGATGTTATTTGGGTATAGTGTTCCCAAAGGTTTATCAACTGGATGACCTATCGGTGATTCCAAAGACGTCTGGATCTCATCGTATCCAGAAAAGAGAGACTGCAGCTGCTGTGGTAGGAGATATATTTGGAGCCATGATTCCTTCATTGGGAGTTGTGTTGAATTCCATCAAAATAAGAAAGTTGTCTACTATAGTGGATAACATGTTGACAAAGTTTTCAGGTGCTATAATCCTGATGGATGCTGAACTTGCAGCAGAAAGAGCTATGACTCTTCAAAACAGGCTTGCCCTAGACTTTCTTTTAGCAAAGGATGGCGGCGTTTGCAAAATGCTTGGTGCGCGTCACTGTTGCACGTATATACCAAACAACAGTGTGAAGATTAAAACAATGCTTGCAAATCTAACAAAAGAGAGTGCAGACTTGAAGGAATTGAAAGAACCAGGAGTTTGGGAGAAGGTTGGAAAGGGAGTTGCTTCAGTGGGAAATTGGCTTGGTGGCATTTGGAATGGAATATTACTAAAAATAATACAGGGAATACTAATAGTACTAATTTGCATCTTTGGGATTTGGGGAATAAAGAAGGGAATACTAATGATCATGGCAAGAATTAAGAGAAGGAAGGAAGAGAAAATGATGAAAAGAATGGCAGAAGAATACAAGGCAAGAACAAGGGGAACTAAAAGGCAAAGAGAACTGACAGAATTGATTGGAATAAAATTTGTGGGAATAGTTTTGTGTGATGACAAATAGTCATCAGAGGAGGGATTGATGACGCAGAAACGAAGGTTTTACATTTATTAGCGCATAAACGTAGTGCCGCAATAATCAAGTGTGACTTTAACCGAACTAATAAAGATTGTACGGGGACAAATGTGCCCTCAGAGTAGTTCGCCAACATTTATAAGCGTGCTTTATATAACGTGATGTATTAGAATTGTACTAATCTGACATAACCGTAAACGTGTGCCATGATTTGCTTGTTTGAAATGTTTTAACTTAGCATAACTTTAGTGGAGGCTTCGGCCTAGTTGCCTTGTCTCACGGTTTAGATGCTCGTGTTTTTCTAATGTGCTAATAAAACGTGTATTCCTGCTTGAAGCTGTACTTTTCCAGTGAGATCGGTTCACATGCTTATCTTTAAGGTTTCGTGCCAGCCTGGCATCTTCTTCTTTGCTCCAAGGTCAATCTGCAGGTGCAGACAATGGAAGCTCTGAAAGTGAGTTAATTGGTAAAATATGTTGCAACTTACGTTCCCGACTCCAAGGATAATGTATGCCTAGGTAGAAGCTTGTGAATTGTTGTTTTTGATTGGACAATTTGAAGCCAACCTATGAACCCTCCAATGGAAGACCCTACTGGATTTGAACTGTTGTTTATTTAAACCTGGTGCACAAGAAGAAAGCAGCCATTAGCCATTAGCCATTAGCCATTGGCCATTACCCATTGCACCCATTGAGGACATTATTGCCCATTGCAGCCATTATGGCCCATCTTGCCGACCTCGTCATTTTGCCATCTTCTACGATGCCAATTGATGTTCAACGCCATTTTGAATGAGACTTTGATGCTTTCTCTAATCGAGAGAAAGAGACTTTAAGTAATTCTCGCTCTAGAGACTTTAACTTTGATCTACCCCTTTGCATAAAGTAGTAGTTTTGTCCTTTTATCTTGCCGCTGTGAGGCAATTGCCCCGTCCACCCTGCCCCCTTTGCCCCGTCCCACGCTGATCGAAACCGGTACCTGTGAGATGAAGACTTCCTTGAATGCTGATTGAATTTGGTAAATATGAAAGGAAAATGTACAATTGCATTGTGTTTCTTTTTAGGTAACCAACTGCTGATTTTTGATAAGAGCCCTAGTTAGGAGTTTTCCAAATCAATGTTGCTAAATTGTTTTTTGCATGAAGTCCCACATGCAGATGCTAATTTGAGGTTAGATGAGGATTCATTTGTTGCACGATGCAATTTGAGACCTTGTTATGCTGACTAATGTATGCAATTAGCCCATTACAGATTATAGTTTTAGTGGTTTGCGTTGCTATTATCGAATGCATTGTTATTCAAATGCTGCATAGATTGCATCTTTTCGCCGTTATGGACAGCTATTAATGTTCATTTACATATATCATTTGGTGTTGAGACACATTTATATCGTGCTAGCTTTGTTAATATAGGGAAATAAATTCATTAACTTTGAATGAACTGGTGTGGTTATTCATGGCTGAAATGTCATGGTTCGCCGAAATGTTTTCTGGATTAATTGTGAAGTGTTATGTTGATCAGGGCATTGCTTATGTTCGTTATTGATTATTGATTTGATTAAATTGACTAATCTCGGGTGAAGAGAGCCCCACTTGGTCAAAAGATTCATCGACCCAAGAGCGTCCAAATACAGGTAATTTATTAGGACGGAACGCTCTATCATGCTATAGATGAGAAATATTTGATTGACTTTAGTGGGTTAGGATTTGGAGAATGAGGATAGAACTTTTAAAGCTGTAAGACTCACAATTAAACATACTACTGGGATGCTATGATATAAACAGATGTGACTGAGAGAGGTCAATTGTACGTCTACTGAAACGATGGTATGATGGTAGAAAACTGATGATGTTGGTAATTTAGTAGGTAGATAAGAGTTCCAGAGAAAGACAGTTTCACTTATTACTTCACTAACCTGAGCAAAACCTAACGAAAAGTGACTACTAGACAAACCCAGTGCTTTAATCCCAAATCCTTTTATGAATATGTGTGTTGTTTAGAGCTGTAATTGGTGTGTCCTACCCACCCTGTACACAATGCACAATTCTGAAAAAGAAGAGGCAGCATTCTATCTTCTTTTTTGTTAGTTGTGCCTTTCTAACTTACGTCAAAACATTGTGCATATGGTGAAATCAGTATGGATGATAGCACACGCATTAAGTAAAATTTTCCCATATCTGGAAACATTCAATTAAGCTGCATTGGCCGGACACCTTCTACGCTCATTGCCATTGTTGCTGAAGAAGATTTCTCGGTTTAACTCAGACCTATCAATATTCCCTTAATGTATTTAACGAGCCATAGTTGTAGTCTCTTTTCAGCCAGTGATTTGACATGGTCAAAGGAAAATTATTGGTTTTATGAGCTTTATAAAAGCCAGCAGATGCGTAGCATCTTGGATGACTGGTGGAAAGCAGTTCCCTGGAAGCAGGACCGTAGTTGTAAAGAATTTGTCGCCTGAGTAGGTTTTCTTGGGTTGCAATTGTGGCTTAAATAATAGGTTCTGGTTTGGCAAGAGGAATGTGCTTTTGGCCAAATAAGACAATATGTTTCAGGCTCAGTGGATTTAAAAAAAAATTACATTAGTTGTCATTCTAAATATTGTACTTAATTTACATCAGAACATTTGAAGCAATATTAGGTAAGAGAGAGCATAACTTGTCTGTGCCATTATGTTTCTTAAAACGTGAAGCAATGGAGTGATTGTTTTTCTATGAAAATATGTGAAAATGGCTTTTCATATAACTTGGTGCACTGAAATGCATACAAGAAAAGTGCACGTATGAATAGAACTTTTCATGTAAACCACACATATTCATCATTTTGCAAGTATATGTATGTTATAGTTTTTAGAAATGTTACTTTCATAATTGTTTTGTAGTCACTATGAGAAATGTGTGGAAAATCATTTAAACTAAAAGAATATTCATGTTTATTTTAGCTTGGCCAGAGGGAAGGCCCAAGGTCTTCTTTGCATTTCTAACCTTGAATGGGAAAGCTTGTTTTACTGCACATCTTCCTAAGCTGCAGGTGTTGTGGTACAAATCAGAGGGTTAATAAGAAGCCTATTGTAAAGGAGAGATAAGGGAGCCTGAGAAGATGTGTTACCAAGGACAGAAGGAGTATCCTGAGTAGGCAGCTGTAACTCTCCTCTGAAATTCCTGAGTGCGAGGATGCACCAAGGTTGAATGGAAGAGACTTAAAAGAGATGCAGCACCAATTAAAATGTGTCATTTGTAACTTTGTTTCTCAGTGGAAAGTTTTGGCTGTGATGTCAGCTTCTAGAAGAATCAAGATTTAAGTGTGGTTTAGCTAGCTGTAGATCCCCTTGTCTGTTGATCAGAGTGGACCTCTCTGAAGTACAAACCTTACACTCTATTTTCTAAGTAGCTTTATGCTACTTACACCTCTTTTGACAGAAACCTCTACAGACGCTCTGTCGTGCTGACCCTTTTCCCTGAATGTCATAGATATGAGAATAGCTAGGAATCTAGATCAAATGATTAGGTAGGAAAATGTGGATTTGGATTTAATCCCTCAGACGCTTTCTCTTCATTATTGCTATTGAAATATTGGTTCTGCACATCCTGATTAAATTCAATGTTGTGCAACACTTTAATTCTCCTATGGTGAGTTTGTACATCTATGCAATAGTTTTGAGACTCATTTACGTAAGCTTGACTTTGAGTCTATATTAAAGCCCTTTGAACTTTATTTTTGGTCTCTGAGATTCAATGTGTGGGCGATAGATTACACTGAAATTTGGATTGAGAAACTTTAATTGTGTGTCTCCACACCCCTCAGAACTTGGAAAAAGATTCATCAGACCCCAGATTTAGAAACAGAGCCCAGAGCCAGATCAGATGGTAGCAGAAATGTATGGTTCTCTTTCTGAGGTGAGGAAAACTGGAACCATATTCTAGAGTAGTTAGTCCCATGTGCCCAACCTTAGATGCCCATACCCAGAACTGGAGGATCAGCAAAATTGTGGAGGCTTGGAAGAAAGTCATAGTATTGGTAGAAGAGTGAGTATTAATAGGGTTGTGGGTTGCACATATTTAGTTTTTGTGACTCTGTGAATTTGGATAGTGTCTTGTAGAGATGCTTTTGCATGTGGTGTGTGTGTAGTAATTTATGAAGAAGTTGAAATGGTTATCGGGTCTAACATGTCCTAAGATCCAGGGATAGTATTAAAAGGTGAAGTAGACACCATATTAAATTGTCTGCTAAGAGGTTGTGTTCATGAGACATTGTCAATGAGACAGTTAAGATAGGGACTTACTTTGTGTGAATCTGAGGGGACTGGTATAGTGGATCTTAATGTGCAGGGTGAAGCTGCACTAATCTGGATGTTACCCCACAGGTCGAGGTTGAAGTGTTTGGAAACTTTTTTGTGTGTTTGCACCTATTCCTTCTTTAGTAGAGCAGACGTAGGTTATTGTATTTTACACATGTCTGTGACATTGTGGACAGAGTGAGTGTGCAGATTGTAAAGAAAGGGAAACTATTGCGAGGAGCAAGATCAACATCACGGTGTACCGCGCTGGTAAGTGTTGGTTAGTGTGTGCCACGCTGTTATTAGTTGACAACGTCAAAAGGAGTCACGCTGCGATTAGTGGTTGCTGTGGAAGAAGGGATTTTGGAAATGGCATTGTTTTGAATTGAATTAAAGCTTTGTGACAATTGTTGAAAGATGAAATGCTTCAAAGTTATGCGAGATTTGTTTAGAAGTGATGTTCATATCCCCAGCAGGGAGGACAAATTGGCACCTCTGAAGATACCCCACGTCTTTATATAGCGATTAAAGTAGGACTTCACACGTGTGTTTGGCTTGGTCAATGGCACAAGATCACAGAAAAGGAAGGTCCATTATGATTCCCATAACATGGCACATTTAATTTGAGGATTATTGAAAATTTTAGGAGAGTGCTGTATGAAATTAAGTCACTTCCCAGACCTGCACAATATGAAGCATTTAATGCTTAGGAACATGCTGCCCATGTGGGAGAAAAGGAAAAATACCAGGGTACAACACAGAAAGTTATACGTGTGTTAGACTTGGCATCCTTGGCGTGGTCTCCCCTAACTTTCTGCCTCTTTTTCCCAGGTTGTTGATGTGTGCTGGATTCTGTATTTGCTGTTTTTGTTACTCTTGGAACTCTACCTCTGCTATCCAGTGCTAAAGTGCAAGTTCTCCTATACAAAATATGTATAATTGGTTTGTCCATGATTGGCATATTTGATTTACTGGTAAGTCCCTAGTGCAGTGCACTAGAGGTGCCCAGGGCGTGTAAATCAAATGCTACTAGTGGGCCTGCAGCGCCAGTTGTGCCACCCACAACAGCAGCTCTGTAAAGATGGCTCAGACCTTCCACTGCAGTGTCTGTGTGGGCAGTTTTAAACTGCCAAATCGACTTGGCAAGTGTACCCACTTGCCAGGCCTAAACCTTCCCCTTTCTTACATGTAAGACACCCCTAAGGTAGGCCCTAGGCTGCCCCATGGGCTTGGTGCAGTGTATGTTTAAGGTAGGGCATCTACTAATGTGTTTTATATGTCCTGACAGTGAAATACTGCCAAATTCGTTTTTCACTCGTGCAAGGCCTATCTCTCTCAGAGGTTAACATGGGGGCTACCTTTAAATAGGATTAAAGCGTAGATTTCCTTTGAGAGCAGACAGACATGTGGAGTTTGGGGTGTCTGAGCTCACAATTTAAAAATACATCTTTTAGTAAAGTTGTTTTTAAGATTGTGTGTTTGAAAATGCCACTTTTAGAAAGTGAGCATTTTCTCACTTAAACCATTCTTTGACTCTGCCTGTTTGTGGATTCCATGTCTGGGTCAGTTGGGCTGTTTGCACCTCTCTCTAGACAGTGACACAAAGGGAGCTGGGGTGTAGCCTGCATATCCTGATGAGCAATCTGTGATAGAAGGGAGGGTAGGAGTGGTCACTTACACCTGAAAGGGCTGTGCCTGCCCTCACACAATGCAGTCTACAACCCCCTGGTGTGTTTGGGGCCTGGCCTTGGGAAAGGCAGGATTTCACAAACAAGAGAGACTTTCCTTTGAAGTAAGCCTACTGCAAAGGCCAAAACAGGTATCAGAAGAGCACCCAAAACTACAGACTTTAGATCATATCTGGACAACAAGAGGAACCTCTGCCTGGAGAAGAGCTGAAGAGCTGAGGAGAAATGCTGTCCTGCCTGAGACTGTGCTTGTGGAGCTATTCTGCAGCTGCTGCTTCTGCCTGTGCAAGGGGACAAAGACTAGATTTTGTGTGCCTTCCTGCTTGTGAAGAAATCTCCAAGGGCTTTTCCTGAGCTTGCCTCCTGTTGTTGAAGTCTCAGTGCCTTCAAAGACTTCTCCTGCCAGCACCTGGACTCTCTGTTGAGACCCCTACCCTGCCAAGTGGTGCCCTATCCACTTCCTGGGGCCTTGGAAGGTAAAGCTGGCACAACAAGACTGAAAATCCACACAGACCGGGAAAATATCGACGCACCTTCCGAGACGCGGCTGAAACACGCCGCGCTGCCGGCTTCACAGCAGAAATCGATGTTCCACCGGCATCGTGGTTGGAAAATCAACGCACTCAGCTGGAAGAACAATGCGCAACACCCACTGATGGAGGCTGATAACATCGCAAGCCACATTGCGCGGTTTTGCTGACACCGTGTTGCAGGATTTTTGCCGTAAACTTTGCTGGGTGCGGAAAAACGGCACAATGCCTGCCTGGACCCGAGTGCTGCCCCGATCGACGCATCACTCCCCTGCGGGGAGGAAAAACGATGCACGCTGACCCAACCGGAGAAGGGAAAATGACACACTGTGTCGCTTGCGGGTGAGAAATCGGCGCATCTCTAACCTTTTTCGATGCACACATGCCCGTGCGTGCAATCTTGATGCTACCCAGGTACTTTTCAGTGCTAACAGTGCTTTTACTCTTTACTAATGGATTTAAGACTCTTTTGCTTTTAAAGTTAATAACTTGACTTATGTATGTTGGATTTGTGTTGTTTTGGTCTTGTTTTGTTTAGATAAGTATTTTCAATTTTTCTAAACCTCTGTTGTGTCACTTTGTAGTGTTTTCACTAAGTTACTGTGTGGGTTGGTACAAATACTTTACGCCTAGCACTCTGAAGTTAAGCCTGCCTGCTCGTGCCAAGCTACCAATGGGGTGAGTGGGGGTTAGCTGAGGTTGATTCTCCTTTACCCTGACTAGAGTGAGGGTCCTTGCTTGGACAGGGGGTAACCTGACTGCCATCCAAAGACCCCATTTCTAGCAACGTACTTATGCAATTGCTAGATGGGATGCTGAACAGAAAAGGTGGTGAACAGACATGATAGAAGGAGTTAGGTTGTACCCGACTTGTGGTCAAGGGAGAAGGGCAAAGCAAAATAATTAGAAAACAGAAGGAGAAGAAAACAAAATAGACTGATGACATGATTATACATAGTAATGATGACTCTGGAGATAGTCTTTTGGATATGTTACTATCTGAACGTCTGCCCCTGTAAAATGAGGTTAGGAATGAGAGTGGGAATAATGATACTGGTGGCAATGACACGATTGCTCTTCCTATTGCCTCTGCACCTTCCAAGGTGACTCCTAGTCCTGTAGGAGCTATTCCAGTGAATGTATCTAATGGATCTAGAAGTGAAGGTTTCAAAGGGTGTGTCCCAGTTCATCCTATCATGAGTGCTGTAGATGCTCTTACAGTCCCAATTACGAATGGCCCATAGTTCCCATGTATAAGTGAAAAGAGTTTGGCAAAAGTACTTACAATCTGGGTGTACCCACTAATGTTGGAGGACAGAGTGGAGCTCCAAATAGTCCAGATGCTAGGGTGTTTGCTCCGTAGCCACATACTAGCACTCCATGTGGTGCAAGTGCAGATACAACTTTGAATATGCCAGAATGCACCTTAATAGGTATTTATCTGAAGGTACCCACCCGTACTACTCCTGTAGGGGAACCACCTTCAATTTTGAGAAATGGTGCTCAAGGAAATGATTCCATACCTAACATTCCTGTGGTGACTCGATCCATTAGTGCAAAGGAGATAGATACCTGAGTACAATTTTTCAATGGAGGTACTCAATATAGAGAGAGAACGAGTACAGAAGTGATTCAGCGAACTGTTCTATCAACACCGAAAGAGAAAACTTTGGATGTGACAAGGTTGACATAGAATGAATGCAATAATTATTGGAAATCTTGGACTGAAGCTTCTAGAGTCTTATCAAGAAGATGAGCTCACCTTTATGTGTAGGGACATCAATAAGAAAGTGGGCCAAGTTCATGATAAATTGGCAGAACTTGCTCAGAAATATGAAGTACACCTAAATAAAACTAAGGGTTTGCAGAGGAGCTATTGACTGTTTTTCAGTAAAAAAAGATATTTCTGACATAAGATCTCCAGGATTCTAAACTCAGATCAAAGAACTAATTCCTAATATTGGGAAGTGGGGTGAATTGGATAAGTAGAAGACCAATGGGCAAAAAAGAGGGAGATAAAGAAACACTCAGGTGAATCACCTCCAAGTGGGGCAAAGGGAGGTGTCACCACCTTTCCCTTTAGAGAAGTGTCTAGTGGAGGTTATGTTCATGTGTCATGGAGTAGAAGTGATCTTACATCATTTACCAATGATTTTCCAAAATTACAAGAGAAGCCAGTAGAGTGGTATTGACAGGCTGAAAGGTTTGCAAAAATGTCACAGGTGTTATGGATTGATTTCAAATACATTGTTTGACATAGTTGTTCCGAGTGATATGTGGACGCAATGTAAGGTAGTTGTCCAGCAGCCTGAGACTGAACGAAATAGGAATCCAATAACCAAAGGTCCTTCCAAAATAGTGATGAAGAAGTACAAACAGGTTATGACATTTCTGTAAGGGAAGGCCCCTCCTCAAGATGTTGATTGGGTCTAAATTGAAAGGACAACTCAAGAGCTGAAGGAGACAACTCATACTTACTATGAGAGGTTTTTAAAGGCATTCAAACAGTACAGTGGTATGGAGACTTTAGAGGCTAAGGATATGGGACATTATGTGTCAGGTTTGTGAAAGGATTAAGACCAGAAATCAGCATGTTGATACAGCAATGTTTGATTTGCTGGCAAAACAAGTCAATTGACTACATTTTGCGGTACACCAAGTACTGTCACGACGGAATTGAGATGAAAGAGAAGAAAATTAAGAAAAACTGGTGCTTCCTCAGATGAAAGCAGCTCAAAGAACTAGCCAGATGCCCCCATCTGTAAATGAGGTAGGTACGATGCATGATGTATACCAGCAACCACAAAATCCAATGCAAGGTAGAGGTCAAGGGTATGTATAGATCCTGGCTTACGAATGGATGTAAATTGTCACAAGAGATCAACTTTCTGTCACATATGCAGGAAGCTGGGGCATTGGAAGCAAGAATGTCATTTAAATTCAGCTAACAAGATCCAAATTGCAGGATTTGTTCCTTCTCAGAATAATAATCCAAATCAGATACAGGATCTACAAAGACCCAGGGGTCAAAATGTTAATGTGCCACAAGCTCAAATTTTGCAATTTCCCCAACTTCCGATGTCACAGCAGAATGCTGTTGTGTCGCACCAGTACATAAATCAGGGTTTGAGAATGAATGTGAATACAACTCTGGATAATAATCTATTCCAACAGTTTTCCCTGTTTCATTCAAATGAAAGAAATGTCTGCGGTCAGTCAGTCTGATGGTTCCTCTGAGAGGAGGAAGATTGCATACTTGGCACAGCCTTGGAGGTGGTGCAGAGTGGATCATTTGTAGATAGCGAGGTGGAAGGCCATCCTGGGTCATTCTTGGTCGACACTAGTGCTACTCGTTTTACTCTGAGAACAGTAGAAGTTCCAAACCTACCCCTTTCAGTAAAAACAATCCATGTTGTTTGTGTAGAGAATAGACAAACGACAGCTCAAGAAACTGCCTCAGTCACAGTGAAAATAGGATGTTTTGAGGATAAACAAACATTTATAAAATGTGATTGCAGTTCAGTAAATCTCTTGGGAAGAGATTTGCTATCAAAATTGAATTGTGTTAACCTTTGTGCTCTAGCCGGGATAGAGATCGAAACCCAAGATGAAGATGGCTTCTTTAAAGTATCAAAAAAATGTCTCAAGTTGTGCTTTACTGACTTTGCTGACTGCTAATGATTTGCCTCTGGATCTGAAAAAGACTGTCAAACATGAAGTGTGGGATTTTTCGAGAAAAGACATCAGACTGATAAAAGATATAGAACCTGTCCAAATTACTGTTAAACCTAATGCTGAATTCCCGAGAATACCACAGTACAATTTGACCCCTGAGACGATTGCTGGAAAAACCCCTGCAATCAAGTTCATGATACAGCTGGAATCCTAATGGAAATAATGGGGAGTCCTTGTAACTCTCCCATTATGGTTCTTCAAAAACTGAGTGGTAAATACAGAATTGTACAGGACCCTAGTAAAATAAATAACATTGTTGTTCCTTGTTGCCCTGTGGTACCAAACCCAGCTGTGATATTGTTTCAGACTCCATGTGAGCCTGAGTGGTTCATTGTCATTGATTTGTGTCAAGCCTTCTTTTAGATACTGTTGTATGAGGACAGTCAGTTTCTCTTTACATTTTGGATCAGAAATAGGGTTTTGGCATGTTACCGAATCTCACAGAGGTATACTGAGTCTCCATTTTTTAAAATCAGATCCTAAAGAAAAATCTGGAATCCTTGGTTATGCCTTGCAATTCAGTCTTGATCCAGTACATCCATGACCTGATGATGGTTTTGAATAATCAAGATGATTGCACTGAGGATATTATTGCTTAATTGAACTACCTGGCTGAGAATGGACAGAGTATCCCTAGAAAAATTACAATATTGTCAAAAAGAGGTCCAATGTCTTGGATTTCACATTGAAAATGGAGTGAGAAAAGTGTCATAAGAGAGGATTTCAGCCACACACACAGAGTAGTCAAGATGTTTTTGGGAATGGTGGACTACTGCAGACAGTGGATACCCAACTTTTCCCTGGTGGGCAAGCCTTTACAGTGGCTGACACACAAGGATGTGTCCGATCTGGTACAATGGGATAATGATTGCCTTGTCGCTTTTCTAGAGCTGAGAGAATGTCTCTGTCGTGCCCCGGCTCTAGGGATGCCTGATTATAACAAATCTTTTGCACTTTTCTGCAGTGACAGCCACACAGTGCTAACTAAGTTGCATGCAAATGCTAAGGAGACCCGTGGCTTATTTTTCTGCCACATTAGATCCTATTATTTCTGTATTGCCTGGCTGCCTTAAAGAGGTAGCCATGGTCAGCACTAGCATAGAGAGGTGTAAAATATTGTTATGGGTCACCCATTAACTGTGTAAGTTCCCCACTCTCTCAAGTTTTGTTGACTTGTACCAGGACCCAATATTTAACAAGCAGTCTGCTTACTAAGTACAAACAAATAATCCTGTCTGCAGAGAATGTGACTATCAAACTTTGTTGGATTTTGAATACTGGTACACTGTTGCCAGTGCTGGGCCAAGAATGCAATGAAGATTGTGAAGGGGACCATGATTGTCTCGATGTTACTGAACTGTGTAACAAACCGAGACCAGACATAATAGATGAACCATCACCTGAGTCTGATTGTTTCCTCTATGTTGATAGTTCATGTTTAAGAGACAATGGATGAAACCTAAGAGCAGCTTATGCTGTCTGTACTTTTTCTGGAGTTGTTGAAGCTTCCTAGCTTTAAGGAACATTATCTGAGCAAGTGGCTTAACTGATTGCTCTTACTAGAGCATTGTCACGGTGGCCTTTCCTCGGGATCTGCGCGCTGCTGAACAAGAAGGCCCACCTCTCGGCGTCATTGACTCAGAAAGCTTTAATAGCACAGAGTTCTGATGAGGTGGGGGAAGGGAATTAGGGCAGGGAACAGCTGGGAGAGAGATCTGAAAAGGAAGAGGTTAGTACAAACATGCATATACTCATTAATGACAATCTAATTCACCATTAGAGCCTTTGCGCACATCCATCTCCATAACACCAGATTGAAACTCTTTGTAACTGGGCAATAGGCCCTTCTGTAAATCTCAACACCAGAATGAACTGAGACCTCAGAGTCCCAAGAAGACCAGAGTTTTAGACCATGGACACTCTCTGAAATATCAATCATAGAACTGCTAATGTATTGATAAAACTCTAAACATAAATCTCTGTTTAGAAGATTCATTAAACACTTAAAGAGGTCTCTTCAAACATTGTAAAGCACCTTAATATGAATCTCACATATCATGCATCATAAAACAATGAACTGTGATTTATTAATCTTTGCAACCCTCTTTCAACAAGATTCTTCTGTGCATGAAAAGCGCTTTACTGGAGCGCGTTGCTTTCCGTGAATTGAAGTGCTTTACAGAGCGCGTCTTGCTGCGATGACCCGAAGAGCTGTACTGAGCGAGTTTACTATCGTGGACTGAAGCGCTTTACTGAGTGTGTTTGCTGCTCTGGACTGAAGCGCTTTACTGAGCGTGTTTGCTGCCGTGCTCGAACAGGTTACAGTGGTCAAGTGCCTTGCATGTCGTTGTGGAGATGATCATGTGACTTTGTTTGGAAAGTACTGTACACACAATGTTTGTATATTTAATGGCGAATTCGCAAATGAGGGAATGATGAGACTAACTTTAACGTTTTATTGACAAATGTTGATACTTGGGATGAAGTGAACAGGCTTCAAGAGGAAGTGTCTGAGGAGAAACTACAGAGTTGGGGAGGGCAAGTTGTGTTAAAAGAGATAATGACATTTGGGTTTCAGTGGAGGGATGACCAGTGTTGCTAAGTAGTCTGTTGCTTCCCTTGGCTAGACATTTCCATGGTCTAGCTCACATCGGTAGGGATGCTATGTGGGGGTTGTTCAGACAGACTTGGTTCAATCCTAGATTCAGATTGATGGCTGAAGCGTTGTGTCACAGGTGCATTGTGTGTCACCACAACAATGTTGGGAAGAGAACTGCAGTTACCTTGAGTCATATAGGAAGGTCAAGAGGTTCCTTAAACAGGATACATATGCTTTTGGTTGAATTATGTTTTGTTTGTGGTGTGTAACTTTTCACGTTGAGTCGAGGCTTACCCATCTAGACAAAAGGATAATCTTACTGTAGCTAAACTACCGTCAAGAGAACTCATTTCCAGATTTGGCTTTCTGAGTTCTTTGGAATAAGATTGAGGAACTCATTTCAATAATGAGGTCCTGAAATTGTTGTGTGCAGCATTACAGATGTATCAGCATTTCAGTTACAGACTTGAGGCTTCAGGTCTTGTGGAGCAGTTGATTGGCACATTAAAATCCAGATTGACAAAAGTGTATGCTTCACCATCTTTAAGTGGCCTGATGCTTTACCTCTTGTGTTGATGAGTCTTCATAGTGTACCTGATCAAAAGACTGCCCCCCACAAGATCATATAATGGGGAGGGCGATGAAACTCCCTGAGATTCCTGCAAATGCACTTGTGAATATTACAGATGATATACTCCTATATTATTGTAAAGGACTAACTGATGTGGTGCCTTTTTTGTCTCATCAGGTCACAGCAGCTACAGCCCCTCTGCATCAGGAACAGTACTATGACCTTAGTCGTGGAGATTGGTTCTTGGTGAAGAAATAGATCAGGAAAACGTGTCTGGAACCCCACTGGTGTTGTCAGGTGCTAGCCGGCGCCTACAGGGCCGATCGGGAGATTGTAGTCATTAGGGACTACACCTCCCATGAAGCCCAGCGCGGTAGAGATCGCGTAAAAGTCGGCGCACCCTGGAAAGGGTGTGCGTTATTTGTGCTAATGAGGCAGGTCGGAGCCTCAACGAAGTAGGAGCGGACGGCGTTCCCCAGGGGGGAATTCATCGGCGGCCGGAAAAAAGGAATGAGATTCATCAGGGCCCCCTCCTGGAAACTGACTTTTTACCGGCAGAAGGAGTTCCTAGCTGCTCCTCCTTTCGAATTCCAAGTACTAAGAAGGTGGTAAGCGGCAAGCTTGCTACTTGCCGGAGGCTATCGCCTTTCTTTATTTCTGCATTCCTTACGGCCAGGTTGTGGGTGACTGTCATATATTGGAGCACTTTACTTTTTGAGGTACCATAATAAAGGAACGGCGATCTTATGAGACATAATCTTTTGGCTTTTTGTTGGCGGCAATTCAGAATGAGATTTACTGTTTGCAGGATTCCAAACAGCCGGGACAAATAATTCTTGTCAACATTCACTGAGATATGAACGAGTTACTTCTTCAAATATACGTGACATTAACGAAAGGCTTAGTGGGTTAACTGAATCATAGGAAGAAGTACAAAATAGATTTTCTTCACCTTATTCTTTCTCCTCATGTTTGTTTCGTTATACGTACTGTAGTATTGTTTAGGAGGAAGGGCGGTGAGACCCTTAGGTGATTATTAGTGGCCGTAGTTGGCTTGGGTCATCCATTGGTGATACTGATGGAACATAGTCAGGCTTTGGACTAGTTCTGCCCTTATGAGTTATGGGCAGGCCAGGTCGTTTTGGTTTTAGTGAGACCTTATGAGAATAGACAGACAATGTGATAATTAACACTGTGTATTTTTCTTTACAGTTATCCCGTCCCTGCTGATCCTTCCCCTTCCTTCCCTCGCTTGATTACTCCAATGCACTGTGGTTTTTTATCAGTGACTTGGTGGTGTCAGGAGGTGGACCTTGTTTGCATCACACCGAGTCTGAGGAGTACCTACACCGTGACAGAATAACGCACCTTTAGTGCTGATAGAGAATTGCTGGAACTGAGACAGGGGAGGTCTGACCTGGTTACTTATCTTACCACCTTCAATAGACTGGTAGCGGAATCAGAGTGGCCAGAGGAGAAAAGAATGTCTCTCTATTATCAAGGATTAAGAGACGACATGAAGGATATCCTAGCCCAAATAGATCCACAGCCTTCCACGTGTACTGAACTTGTGAATCTTACCTTGAGATTGAACCATCGGCTAGCAGAGAGAAGGGGAGAGCGTAGAGCGGGTGATAGGCGGCCGGTCATTCCAGAAAGAGAGGGGCGACCAGTTCCTAATTCCCATGATTTATGCGGGGAACCTATGGAAGTGGGAGCCGTTAGGGCACCTCTGTCAAAAGCCGAAAAAGAGAGTAGGAGGGTACAGGGGTTGTGCATGTATTGCGGCAGGAAGGGTCATTATGTGAGAGAATGTCCCCAAAAACCAAGAAAAAGGTTCTCCTACTCCCCCACTCAAAAGGCCGCGGTGACGTCAGGTAAGATATCAGAGAAAGAGGATTTGCCCTTTATAGAACCCCTATCGGGGTTCCGGTTGACTTCTTTAACCCTCTTGCCACAAGAAGAAAAGGCGTCACACCTGTTGTTATCCGTAGAGCTGGTGTCCCAAGATCGAAACCATCCTGTTTGGGCAATGATAGACTCAGGAGCCACGGGAAATTTCATAGATGAAGGGGTGGTTAAGAGACTGGGACTTCTGAGAATTCCAAGAAAGAACCCCGAAATTGTGTTGGCAGTTGACGGTACACCACTGAAGTCTGGACCCCTTACTGAACAAACTGAGGATGTGGGGTTGGTTTTCAGTGGAGTATCTCCGGCACGCAGAGAAATAATCAGGCTAGATATAATAGAGGCTCCTCAGTATGAAATAATTTTGGGAATGCCCTGGCTAAGAAAGAGCAATCCTGTTATCGATTGGCAAACCAAGACGGTTAGTTTTCAGTCCGTGAGGAGTGAGAAAGTCTGTTCCTTATATGATAACCCCCCCGCGTTAGCGTTGGCTCAAGGGTTACAGTTGGCCACAGTGGTGGAGAAAGCGGTGATATTGCCCTCTGTTTACGCCAAGTTCAAGGATTTGTTCGACGAAGGTCAGGCGGAGACATTGCCACCCCATCGTATATACGATTGCAAGATAGATCTGATTCCGGGAGCACTCCTTCCTTCTTGTAGGGTATATGCTCTATCAGACCCAGAAACCAAACATTTGCGAAGATATCTGGACCGTTTCCTGGAAATCGGGTTCATTAGACCATCTTGTTCTCCGGCAGCTTCTCCACTCTTCTTCATAGCTAAAGCGAATAAAGAGTTGAGAACCTGCATTGATTATCGAATGCTGAACAAGAACACGATAAGGAATAGATACCCTCTTCCCCTCATTCCTGTGCTATTGGAACAGGTGAAAGAGGCAACTATCTATACAAGGTTGGATCTGAAGGGGGCTTACCATCTGGTCAGAATCCGTGAAGGGGATGAATGGAAGACGGCGTTCAAGACCCGTTATGGCCTGTTTGAATACTTGGTAATGCCGTTCGGGTTGTGTAACGCCCCGGCGGCTTTCCAATACTTTCTGAACGATGTTCTCAAAGAATACGTAGACCACTTTGTGATCGTTTATATAGATGACATATTGGTGTATTCTACCTCCTTAGAGCGGCACATGGAACATGTTTCCCTAGTACTCCAGGCATTGCAACAGCACCATCTTTATTGCAAACTGAGCAAATGCGAGTTCCATGTACAGAAGGTTGAGTTCTTGGGGTGGATTTAAGCCCGGAAGGGTTCTGCATGTCGACAAGAAAAATACAGGCGGTTCAAGAGTGGCCAGTGCCCACTAGTGTGAGAGACGTGCAATGCTTCCTGGGGTTTTCCAATTTCTATAGAAGATTCATCTGTCATTTTTCCCACATTGTGTCACCTATAACAAGGTTGCTAAGAAAGGGAGTGTCTTTTGTTTGGTCAGAGGAGGCAGAGGAGGCCTTCTGCTTCTTAAAACAGGCCTTCTGCTCAGCGCCTATACTTCAGCATCCACAGCCAGAAGTACCTTTTATAGTCGAAGCAGATGCCTCGGATATAGCCATTGGGGCTGTGTTATCCCAAAGAAACAAGACCTCGGGACAGCTTCATCCGGTGGCGTTTTTATCTAAGAAGCTATCTGCTGCGGAACTCAACTATACGGTGGCAGAAAAAGAACTACTAGCCATCAAGAAGGCATTTCAGGAATGGAGACACTATCTCTGGGGGGCCCAACACCCGGTCACGGTATATACTGATCACCGAAACCTGCAGTATATGAAGGAGGCTAGACAGCTTACCCAGCGGCAAATGAGGTGGATGCTGTTCTTTTCAGAATATGAGTTTGTAGTAACCTTCCGTCCTGGGGTCGACAATCGCAAGGCAGATTCACTGTCTAGACAAAGGGACGCGAGGAACATCACTTCAAGACCTGATGAAGCAATCATCCCACCGGAAAAAGTGCTTTGTGCCCTTCATATATCTCACTTCCTAGAAAAGGTCTCTAAGCATAAGTCTGCTGCTCAGTGGAAGGAGTGGGCCGAAGTAAGTCAGGACCGTACCCTTAAGCATGGAATACCGTTGCAAGGTAATCGTTTGTATTTACCAACACCTGAACTTCGAATGCAAGCCTTCAATTGGTGTCATGATGCGGTAACAGCTGGTCATCCGGGGTACACCAAAACTGCGCAAATAGTTCAACGACATTTTAGGTGGAAAGGTTGGGCTAAGGACGTTGCGACATGGGTAGCTCGGTGTGAGATATGTGCTCGATCCAAGGGAGAAAACGCGAAGAGCCAGGGCAAGCTGATGCCTTTGCCCACTCCGGAAAAACCATGGCAAACCATCAGCGTGGATTTTGTGGTAGGATTGCCAATGGATCAGGGGTACAATGCTATCATGGTGGTAATCGATAGTCTTACCAAGATGGGTCACTTTCTCCCTTGTAGAAACCTACCTACAGCAAGTCAGACCGCCCATCTAATTCTGTCTCAAGTGGTGCGGTTACATGGTTTACCAAGAACCATTATTTCAGACAGAGGCCCCCAGTTCGTTGCTAGGTTTTGGCGCATGTGGTGCAAGGTTCTGCGCATTGAATCCGCCCTATCCACCAGTTTTCACCCACAAACCGATGGCCAGACGGAGCGTCTCAACCAAACCCTGAAGAAATATCTGAGGTGCTATGCAAAAGACGCGCAGGAATCGTGGGTGTCATTGCTATGGCTGGCCGAACTATCGTACAACAATGCTTGGCATAGCTCGATAAGGGAGTCTCCTTTTCGTGCTAACACAGGGTTCCACGCGGAGATGTTGCCCATAATCATACCTCGGGATGTCACGGATCAACCTACTGTCCATGCTATGGTTAAGAACCTACAATCCATGCAAAAAAAAATACGACTTAATTTGGATAAAGCCAAGGAACAGTATAAGAAATGGGGTGATGTACATCGGCGTGAGGGGCCGGTGTATCAGCCAGGGGACCGAGTGTGGCTTTCCACCAAGTATATACGTTTTAAGATGCGTAGCATCTTTCATCCTCGTTACATTGGTCCTTATGAGGTGGTACGCAAGATAAACCCTGTGGCTTACCGTCTCAACTTACCTGCTTCCTTAAGAATCCATCCGGTGTTTCATTGCAGCCTTTTGAAGCCAGCTCTGTCCGCGACCCGGCGGGCGGTGCCTCCGGTGGTTAGAGACGGGCAGCTGGAGTATGAGGTGCGCAAGGTGTTGGATTCCAAACTACGGGGGGGTAAGTTATGGTACTTGGTGTCGTGGAAAGGGTATGAGGCCGAGGAGGATTCATGGGAGCCGGAAGGCAATGTTCATGCCCCTAGGGCGGTGCAATGGTTTCATGCTTGTCATCCCACTAAACCTGGCCCTAGGAGGCGCTTTGGAGGTGGGCGTACTGTCAGGTGCTAGCCGGCGCCTACAGGGCCGATCGGGAGATTGTAGTCATTAGGGACTACACCTCCCATGAAGCCCAGCGCGGTAGAGATCGCGTAAAAGTCGGCGCACCCTGGAAAGGGTGTGCGTTATTTGTGCTAATGAGGCAGGTCGGAGCCTCAACGAAGTAGGAGCGGACGGCGTTCCCCAGGGGGGAATTCATCGGCGGCCGGAAAAAAGGAATGAGATTCATCAGGGCCCCCTCCTGGAAACTGACTTTTTACCGGCAGAAGGAGTTCCTAGCTGCTCCTCCTTTCGAATTCCAAGTACTAAGAAGGTGGTAAGCGGCAAGCTTGCTACTTGCCGGAGGCTATCGCCTTTCTTTATTTCTGCATTCCTTACGGCCAGGTTGTGGGTGACTGTCATATATTGGAGCACTTTACTTTTTGAGGTACCATAATAAAGGAACGGCGATCTTATGAGACATAATCTTTTGGCTTTTTGTTGGCGGCAATTCAGAATGAGATTTACTGTTTGCAGGATTCCAAACAGCCGGGACAAATAATTCTTGTCAACATTCACTGAGATATGAACGAGTTACTTCTTCAAATATACGTGACATTAACGAAAGGCTTAGTGGGTTAACTGAATCATAGGAAGAAGTACAAAATAGATTTTCTTCACCTTATTCTTTCTCCTCATGTTTGTTTCGTTATACGTACTGTAGTATTGTTTAGGAGGAAGGGCGGTGAGACCCTTAGGTGATTATTAGTGGCCGTAGTTGGCTTGGGTCATCCATTGGTGATACTGATGGAACATAGTCAGGCTTTGGACTAGTTCTGCCCTTATGAGTTATGGGCAGGCCAGGTCGTTTTGGTTTTAGTGAGACCTTATGAGAATAGACAGACAATGTGATAATTAACACTGTGTATTTTTCTTTACAGTTATCCCGTCCCTGCTGATCCTTCCCCTTCCTTCCCTCGCTTGATTACTCCAATGCACTGTGGTTTTTTATCAGTGACTTGGTGGTGTCAGGAGGTGGACCTTGTTTGCATCACACCGAGTCTGAGGAGTACCTACACCGTGACAGGTGTGGGCCTTACCAGGTGATCCAGATCACAATGACTGGTGTGAAGTGTGGGGGCCTCTCCAATTGGATTGAGGCTTCCCATACTCACAGTGTTGAGCAACATCTTGATACAACAGCATCTGTTCCAGAAGAAAGACAATAGGACCAGGTTAGACAAGCTGTTGGGTACCAAACTGAGCCTGAAACACCACTTGTTCAAGGCGAAGGAGGTCTTGAGCAAGTCACAACTGACTCTGAAGCATAAACAATCGATTCTTGTCCTGATGTGAATGAGTCTGACTCAGAATCAGACCATGGAGTAGGAACTAGTGCTGGAAGGAAGCGAGTGGAAGCTCGAGACCGATGGTCCAGAAAGAAGAAAAGAGGGAAAGTAAGCCTGCCTGAAGAATTTGTGCCACCGGCAACTGCTGGAGAGACTGAGAACTCTGAGTTGACTGAAAGTGAATACACTGGAGTGGCAATCAGAAGATCAAAAAGAACAAGAGTGCCTAGTCATAGGTATTCATAGCAGGAATGGAGCTACTTTGCAAATGACACAAATAAAGAGTTCTGGGAATATTGGGACCAATACACAGGCTCGGCTGAACCTCTATGTACCAAATATTGTGGTTGAGTTTTACTTTGAATTTTCATTGGCATCTATGAACTTGGTTTGTGTGAACATTAGAGACATTTACATTAATTGGGGTAGAGAGTTTGGAAGATTTCCTAGGCCCCAGTACAAGAAATAAAAGGGTTGCCATGTACAAGAACATAGAGTAGAGCTAAGGAAGTCTCACAAAGATGTATTCTATATTATTGAATGAACTTAGAAATTTTGAATTCTTTTTGTATGTTCGCATTGGTGAAACTGCTGAAGAAACGGTTGCTGGTGCTACATTTTGATAGTGGATCTGATTCAGAAGACGTAATAGAGCCAAATCAGAAAAATACATGTAGATACATAATAGAAGCTTTGTTTCTTATTTTCCTTGTGATATTAGTAATACTGCTAAAAGGAACATTTTCTTCTACACCTTCTGTAGAAAAGAAGAAATCTCCTAGTGTTGCCCTGCAAACTCTTAGGGGCATATTTATACTCTGTTTGCACCGGATTTGCATGATTTTTTTAATGTAAATCTGGCGCAAACTTAACTCCATATTTATACTTTGGCGCTGGACCCGTCTAGCACCAAATTTATGGAGTTTGAGTCATTTTTTTACCATGGAAACCTAATGCGTTAATGAGATGCTCGGTAGGCTTTCCAGGGCAAAAAATTACTCTAAGGCCTTTGCGCCTTATTTATACTCCTGTGCAAAAAAGATGCACAGGAGGGTGAGGGCCTTAAAAAAAGACTCTAAACCAGTTTAGAGTAATTTTTAACGCCTGGGTCAGGGCAGGCGTTAGGGGACCTGTGGGATCATTTCCATTGTCTCCGACCATTGAAGCAGTCCACAGGTGCCTTCCCTGCCCCCAGGGACACCCCCCGCCACCCTCGCCCAGCCCTGGAGGACACCCATGGATGGGGGGACCCATCCACTGTAAGTAGAGGTAAGTATTTTTTTTAAAGTGGCATGGGGGGTCTAATTTGGGCCCCCCAACATGCCATTGTGCCCAATGGCCATGCCCAGGGGACAGCAGGGGGTCTTTGCTAAGACAGGCGTCATTTCCATGGGGGTTGTGCGTCAAAAAATGATGCTAGTCAGGTTTGAGTCAATATTGTTTACTCTAACCTGACTTGCACCATTCTATGACACACAACCCCCATTCTTCCCTAAGCCTCTGCTGCCCGGTTGGAGTCATTTATTTTGACACTAACCAGGCCGGAGTGCCGGCTAATGTCATTCCATAAATAGGGTGCCCGACTGGCACGTTTGCGTCAAAAAGTGTAAATATGGGCCTTAGTCCTAAAGATAATAATCTTTATATCTTAGGTGAGAAAGCATTAGACTTAAATGAGTCTCGAAAAAAATATTCAGCAAATGTATATTTTATGCTGCTATATGAGTATATTAATACAATGAATGCTAGGCACTGCTACTTTTGTATGCAGTTACCTGCCTCTGTGTCAAAGGATATCACCTATCATCATATTCCTGTGACATGGGATTCCATGTAGTCATCTGTTAAGTCTGTTTTATGGAACAGGACATTATCAATATTATTATTCAAATTATGACATGATTCTTTCAGAGATCCTTATATTAGATCATGTGAACAGGCATCCAGCCTCTTTAGAGATAAAAATAATTGCAAGATTTTCTAAACCTGCTACAACATTGGAGACAGTTTATGCACATAGACACAATTTACCATGTAAGTTGTCAGAAGTTGAGAAGAAGTTTTTTAATTTGGTTGAGGGGCGAAGAGGGGAAATAGAAGCTAGCTCAAGGTTGGATGAGAGCTTTCAAAGTCAGAATAAAAGAACTAAAGACGAGATTGAACATCAGTTAGCTGAAAATTTACCTGCATCCACATTAGATTTGAAACACAAGGGTAAGTTATGCTTTTGGATGGAGAGATCTGATACAGACAGTGTGTTCGTGGGAAGGAGTGAATGTGAACATACCCTTGAAGTTCGAGGAAATTACAAGTTGTGTCTGGACGGAAAGGGTGCTGTTAATCCTGGAGTTTATTTTGTTTGGGGAGGGAGTGCTTAGTTAAATTGCCAAAGGGGTGGTATGAGAAATGCTATTTAGGTGTAGTTTTTCCCAAGATTTATCATGTAGAACATCTTAATGATCCTTTCTGCACTAAAGGTTCTAGACCCAAATGAGGTGCTAATGCTGGAGAGGTAGTCGGTGACATATCTGATGCTTGGATTCCATCTGCGGGAGTGGTTTTGAATGATTTGAAGAACAGCAGGCAGTCCACCATAGTCGATAAATTAGTAGTACAGCGGGAGCCTTATTGGTTATAAATTCTGAATTGATAGCATGGTTTTGCAAAATAGACTTGCATCAGACACGTTACACGCAAAAGAGGGCAGATTCTGTCGGATGCTGAAGATTCAGCATTGTTGTACTTATATGCTGGATAAGAGTAAGAATTTGCAGAAGTATATCCAGAACACTTCAGGGCTAACTAAGGCGTTGAAGTATGCAAAGTAGTATTACAGTAGTGCCAAAGCAGGAGTAAGTGTATTCCATTGTACTTCAATCTATCCTTTGCATAGGTAAAGCAACACACTCACATACAAAACAATGGAGGCAGCCCATGCATAATAATGCTAACTTAACTAAATTTGTTTGATATATATATTCATATATATATATATATATATATATATATATATATATATATATATATATATATATATATATCCTGCTTTGGCACTACTGTAATACTACTTTGCATATAACAAAATGTAGCTCAGGAATTGTAGCCACTGAGTTTTTACCTTGAGGCAACTCATGTAATAGCTATGAAAACTGTCACGCGGGAACACTTCTGCCTCTGTCTCAGGCATATGGAAAAGGGTGCACCTTGCTTTACTAATGAGGCAACGGTATTCCTTCAGCCATTGTGGTGGCTTTAAAGTTTGCCAATATAAATTCAAAGGGAAAGCTTTTTGTTTTTGGAGTTATTTCTGATTTGCAAGGTTTATTATACAAAATTACCATTCATCACTAGGCTTTGGCATGTTAGAATTCTGAGACTTCTGATCAATGCGTTTTATGTAAGATGCATTTATCACTGATTAGTACTAATACACCATTCACTATCAGATTGTCTACTATATTGCTTTGTGTTTTCCAGCTTTTAGAAATCAGTGTAGAGAAACAAACAAGTTCAATAGACATTTACAGCAAGGTTGCACCAGCAAATCCATACACAATGGAGCAAGGAGATGGAAAGCAAACCTATATATCACATTTCATTCAGTATTTGCATCTACTACTGCCAAACATGGATAGATTTTGCCTTCCTTGTCTATTTATTACATCTCATTGCCATGGATACTCCCAACATGTGAAGAGTTAACTTTATAAATGAAATGGCAAGGAGTACAGAAAGGATGAGCATCGTCATGCCATAAGTGGTCCCAATGTACCATGAAATACCATTGATATGCCAGGGACAGCATTTGGTCCATGATGGGCACCATCATACCCATTGATGGTAAGAATTGCAATCAACATACTATGTTCAGGTCCAGCACACTTGCATGGGCTTGCAGACAAGTATACACACACTCATAGGCATGTGTACATGGGCACACACACTTGCACTGGCACAGAGATAACACACATGATCTCACCTGTTGGCACAAACCATTTTAGAGAGTTTTTGTAGGTGAAGCCTCCATTGGACCATGCAATAAATGTGCCCTCGCTCATGAGGCATTATTGTTTACCAAAAAAGGCTTGGAGCCAACCTTTGCTTACCAGTTGCTGGCTTAAGTGCTACTCTTCTGTGTTGCCTCCTAATTGGCCAGTGGAGTCCAGTGTCACTTCCGATCCTTTCTATGGACTAAGGACCAAGCACAGATTGAGTCAACCTAATTAGTACCCATCTGCTGCTCGCTCTGTTGTTGAGGTACTATTTCTCTTTTTTTAGTTTTTTTTTCATGTTCGATGCTCTGCAGTTGCATTTTTAAGCTACTGGTATTATGTTTTACACATATGCAGCTGTTTGTCTGTTGTTTAACTATTTTTAAAGAGGGCTAACAACATGAGAATTACTTCAAACCAACTCTGCTGTGAATGCACAGTGCACCGTGTGTCTTGGCAGTCTTCTACCAGTGCTTTGTGCTTGCCATGTTTCCTGTACTCTATACGCACCCTACATTTTCTATGTATTCAGTGGTCTGTTGTACTCTGTGCTCCATGGGCCAGATCTATGACCATTTTTAGCAGTCACAAATGGAAATTTGGCCCGTTTATGACTGCTAAAACAGCATCTGGCATGTAGAAACCCTATTCTGTGAGTTGTAACCTATTGCTGACTCGCAAAGTAGGATTTGCGAGTCGGTATTAGGAAGGTGGTGCCAAGGGTATCCCTTTCTAATAGTGAGTCACATGGGATACATGATTGATTTACGATCGGAATGTGGTCGCAAAACTATCATAGTTTACCACCTACTTCAAGTAGGTAGTAAGCCAGTCACACACGGGAAGAGGTCCCGAGGGAAACGCTTCCCCTTTGTGAATGGTTGCAAAAATGATTTTTAAGAGCAGGCAGTGGTCTCAAGGACCACTGCCTACTCTTAAAATATGAAACAGAAACTTTTCATTTTACTTTTTGAAACACATCTTGTTTTTCTTTAACCCCTTCCCCGCCAGGGACGTAATGGTTACGTCCATGGCAGCGCCCGTGTGGCGCCATGGATGTAACCATTACGTCCTGGGACTGGCAGTCGGGGGAAGCGCTAGCGCTTCCCCCGAGGGCCGCCCCCCAACACCCCCAGGCCAGGGCTGAAAGGGGAATCCCTTCCCCTTTCACGCCCCCCCCCCCCCATGACGTCAGCGCGCGATCGCGCGCTGATTTCATGGAAAGGGGGAAAGACGCGCTGGAAGCCATTTGCTTCCAGCGCGTCTAAGGGAGAAGGTGAGTTTTTCACCTTCGTGCGGGGTGGGGGTGCTCTGAGAGAGGCATTGAGGGAAAGGAAAGGGTTTTCCTTTCCCTCGATGTCTCTTTGAGCATTCCTGCTGCCCGATCGCGATGCGATCGGGCAGCAGGAATGCCCACTAGACACCAGGGATTTCGCTATGTGTGTGTGTGTGTGTGTTTATTAGTGTGGGGGAGCGACCCCTTGGGCAAGGGTCGCTCCCCTTTGGGGGCAAATGTATTTTGCGTCGTTTCTGCCCCCACTGGGGGCAGATTGGCCCTATTTTTAGGCCGATCTGCCCCCAAGGGGGGCAGAAAGCCACAAGACACCAGGGATTTTATTGTTGATTTTTATTTTTTGTGTTGGGGGGCGGCCCCTTGGGCAAGGGTCGCCCCCAGGGGCCCTCATGTATTTTTGGGCAGTTCGGCCCCCCTTGGGGGCAGAGAGGCCTATTTTTTTAGGCCTTTCTGCCCCCAAGGGGGGCAGAATCCCAATAGCGCCAGAAAGATATGTTTGTATGTGTGCTTTGTGTTGGGGGGTGGCCCCTTGGGCAAGGGTCGCTCCCCCCGGGGGCGCAATGTATTTATCGTCGTTTCTGCCCCCCTTGGGGGCAGATTGGCCCTATTTTTAGGCCGATCTGCCCCCAAGGGGGGCAGAAAGCCACTAGACACCAGGGATTTTATTGTTTTTTTTTATTTTTTGTGTTGGGGGGCGGCCCCTTGGGCAAGGGTCGCCCCGAGGGGCCCACATGTATTTTTGGGCAGTTCTGCCCCCCTTGGGGGCAGAGAGGCCTATTTTTTTTAGGCCTTTCTGCCCCAAGGGGGGCAGAATCCCAATAGGACCAGAAAGATATGTTTGTATGTGTGCTTTGTGTTGGGGGGTGGCCCCTTGGGCAAGGGTCGCTCCCCCCGGGGGCGCAATGTATTTATCGTCGTTTCTGCCCCCCTTGGGGGCAGATTGGCCCTATTTTTAGGCCGATATGCCCCCAAGGGGGGCAGAAAGCCACTAGACACCAGGGATTTTATTGTTGGTTTTTATTTTTTGTGTTGGGGGTCGGCCCCTTGGGCAAGGGTCGCCCCCAGGGGCCCACATGTATTTTTGGGCAGTTCTGCCCTCCTTGGGGACAGATAGGCCTATTTTTTTAGGCCTTTCTGCCCCCAAGGGGGGCAGGATCCCAATAGCGCCAGAAATATTATGTTTTGTATGTGTGCTTTGTGTCGAGGGTTGGCTCCTTGGGCAAGGGTCGCTCCCCCTGGGGGGGCAATGTATTTATCGTCGTTTCTGCCCCCCTTGGGGGCAGATTGGCCTTATTTTTAGGCCAATCTGTCCCCAAGGGGGGCAGAAAGCCACTAGACACCAGGGATTTTATTGTTGGTTTTTATTTTTTGTATTGGGGGGCGGCCCTTTGGGCAAGGGTCGCCCCCAGGGGCCCACATGTATTTTTGGGCAGTTCTGCCCCCCTTGGGGACAGATAGGCCTATTTTTTTTAGGCCTTTCTGCCCCCAAGGGGGGCAGAATCCCAATAGCGCCAGAAATATTATGTTTTGTATGTGTGCTTTGTGTCGAGGGTTGGCTCCTTGGGCAAGGGTCGCTCCCCCTGGGGGGGCAATGTATTTATCGTCGTTTCTGACCCCCTTGGGGGCAGATTGGCCTTATTTTTAGGCCAATCTGTCCCCAAGGGGGGCAGAAAGCCACTAGACACCAGGGATTTTATTGTTGGTTTTTATTTTTTGTATTGGGGGGCGGCCCTTTGGGCAAGGGTCGCCCCCAGGGGCCCACATGTATTTTTGGGCAGTTCTGCCCCCCTTGGGGACAGATAGGCCGATTTTTTTTAGGCCTGGGGCAGAATCCCAATAGCACCAGAAATATTATGTTTTGTATGTGTGCTTTGTGTTGGGGGTTGGCCCCTTGGGCAAGGGTCGCTCCCCCTGGGGGGGCAATGTATTTATCATCGTTTCTGCCCCCCTTGGGGGCAGATTGGCCTTATTTTTAGGCCAATCTGTCCCCAAGGGGGGCAGAAAGCCACTAGAAACCAGGGATTTTATTGTTGTTTTTTTTTTTATTTGTGTTGGGGGGCGGCCCCTTGGGCAAGGGTCGGCCCCAGGGGCCCATATGTATTATTGGGCAGTTCTGCCCCCCTTGGGGGCAGATATGCCTATTTTTTAGGCCTTTCTGTCCCCAAGGGGGGCAGAATCCCCATAGCGCCAGGGATACTATATGTGTGTGTGTGTGTGTGCTTTGTGTGGGGGTGTGGCCCCTTGGGCAAGGGTCGCCCCCCCCAAAGGGTGCAATGTAATCTAGCCGATTTCTGCCCCCTCCCCTTGGGGGTAGATTGGCCTATTTTTTTTAGGCCCATCTTCCCCCAAGCAGAGAAGACTAGACACAAGGGAAAATGAAAAAATGGTTAGTGGCGGAGTGTTTGTCAACTGGCGAAGTATTTGCTTTTATGGTAATAACAGTTTTTCTCCTTTTTGTTCTAGTTCAAAGCTTTTGCTGACTTTGCTGTGGCTTGTTGCAGTTTTGGTAGTAGTTGTCCTGCGGTTTGCGTAGTTGCATGTTTTGGGTAAGTAAATAAATTTACTCCAAGTGAGTATTGTTGCAATGCATGAATGACATGTTTGTAGGTGGTGTACTGAATGCAGGATTGTGTGTGAAATTGTCCTTAGAGTTATGCACAATGATTATTGTGTTGTCTTATGTCTAATTTGCTTTTTTTTTTCTCTTTTTAGTGGGATATCGTTGGTGATTGCTGTGGCTGTGCAGAGTAGTTGCTGGTGAGTCAAGCTTTTTCAGGCAAGTGAGCAGTATAGTTTTTGAGTTTATAATTCTTAGTGATAAACCTATACTTTGTTACTTATCTTACACAGTGCTGGTTGTTGGTGGTGTATTTGTCCAGTTAATTTTTGTAGGAAGGATCATGGCTAGCCGTAGGATGACCGCTCAGCAGGTTGTTAGTGTGCTTTTTGAGTCATCTTCTGACCATGAATATGAGACTGACTCTGCATCTGAGGCAGAGGAGGAAGTGCAGAATTCTGGAAGTGAATTTTCTGTCAGAGATGAATCATCTGATGATGAAGCCACTCTCAGTGCTGATGAAGGGCCTGTTTTAGAGGAGGACAGTGATGTGCCAATGGTGCAGGAGCCAGCGGCTGAAAGGCTTCCCATTGGAAGACCTGACGCATGGGTTGCACCAAACATGGAGCAGCCAGAGTTGCCTGCATTTACTGGTTTTCCAGGGTGTCGAGGTAATACGGAAAACTTTTTGCCCGTCAACTTTTTTGAGTTGTTTATGGACGATATATTTTTGGAAGAGATTGTTGAGCAGACTAATTTGTATGCAGAGCAGTTTTTGAGGGACAACGCTGCCAGACTTAGGCCACACTCTAGAGCTAGCCGGTGGATTCCCACAAATCTGGAAGAGTTGAAAAAGTTATTGGGTTTAACTTTTTTGATGGGGCTGATAAGGAAGCCATCACTGTCTTCATATTGGTCTACTAGTCCCTTGATGGCAACTGCTATATTTCCTGCCATCATGAGTCGTAACCGGTATGAGCTTCTTCTTTGGATGTTGCATTTTGTAGATAATGCTTTAGCCTTGCCACAAGATCATCCTGATTCTGACCGTCTTTTTAAGATTAGACCTGTCCTTGATCATTTGGTAGATCGGTTTTCAGAGATCTATGTTCCAGAGAAAGAAATATCTGTAGATGAGTCTTTGGTCCTGTTCAAGGGTCGTTTGGTTTTTAGGCAGTACATTCCTAGCAAGAGGGCACGGTATGGAATTAAATTGTATATGCTGTCAGAAAGTAGTACAGGATATGTTTATAATTTCCGGGTCTACACTGGTAGGGATTCCAATATTGACCCCCCTGGTTGTCCTCCCACTTTTGGAGTTAGTAAGAAAATTGTGTGGGAACATGGTAGATGACTGGTTAACAAAGGTCACCATTTATATGTAGATAACTTCTACACTGGAGTTCGGTTGTTCAAGGAGTTGTTCAGAGTGGACACTGTTGCTTGTGGCACAATCCGCTCTAATCGGAAAGGCTATCCAAAAGAGCTTGTCTGTAAAAAACTTGAGAAGGGACAGTGCAGTGCCTTGCGGAATGATGAGCTGCTAGCTCTGAAATTTGTAGACAAGAGGGATGTATACATGCTAAGCACCATCCATGATGAGAGTACTTCACCTGTGGCTGTTTGGGGTCAGGTTGCCGAAGTGCGCAAACCTGTGTGCATCTTAGACTATAATAAGCACATGGGTGGTGTTGATAGAGTAGATCAGAGGTTAGAAGCTTACACTGCTGCTCGTAAGTCTTATGTGTGGTATAAGAAATTAGCGCTTCACTTGTTCCACTTGGCAACTTTTAATGCTTTTGTTGTGTTTAAGGATAGTTCTCCAGAGTCAAGGATGACATTTGTGAAATTTCAGGAGTCTATCATAGCTAGCCTTGTTGGGCTGGAACGGGCAAGAGTTCCTAGAGAAGCAGTGGTGGAGGATGTGGCTAGATTGAAAGATCGTCACTTTGCTGAGCACATTCCTCCCACGGCCCAAAAAAACTTTCCTGCTAAGAGATGTAGAGTCTGTGCTCGAAGAGGTATCAGGAAGGAGAGTAGGATGTACTGCCCTGATTGTCCTTCAAAGCCTGGGCTGTGTGTGGGTGGCTGTTTCAGGAGCTACCACACACAGAACAATTATTGGGAAATTCCGTGAGCGTAAACTGGTGTTTTATATTTTTATATGTTCGGTTTCACGGTTGGCATTAGTCATGTATTCAGTTAGAGCTTTTGTGTTTGTAGTTTTGTACTAATTTATGATTAGTGGTTTCTTTGTTGTTTAAAAACAAAAAAAAGGGGATGGCATGTGTAGGGTGGCGGTTGGCTGGCGGCGTGGGTGGGGTGGCGCTTGGCTGGCGGTGTCTGTGGGGTGGCGCTTGGCTGGCAGTGTGTGTGGGGTGGCGCTTGGCTGGCGGTGTGTGTGGGGTGGCGCTTGGCTGGCGGTGTGGGTGGGGTGGCGCTGGGCTGGCGGTGTGGGTGTGGTGGCGCTTGGCTGGCGGTGTGGGTGTGGTGGCGCCTGGCTGGCGGTGTGGGTGGGGTGGCGCTTGGCTGGCGGTGTGTGTGGGGTGGCGCTTGGCTGGCGGTGTGGGTGGGGTGGCGCTGGGCTGGCGGTGTGTGTGGGGTGGCGCTTGGCTGGTGGTGTGGGTGGGGTGGCGCTTGGCTGGCAGTGCCGGCCAAACGCCAGTCCACACACTCATCAACTGGTGTGATTGCTGTATCAGGCATGTGGGCGTATGAAAGTGATGGGCCCTTGACTGGCGCTGTCTGTGGATGCGAGTCTTGTAATGTGCTGGGCCCGTGGCTGGCGGCGTGAATGGTCTAGTGCATGTCATGTATGAAAGGTGTGTGAATGGACTGTAAAGCGGTTGGTGCCTTGTCGTGGCTTTACAGCTCACGAGCTGTGAGTCATTGGTTCAGTTTTTTGGCCTTTCAGTTATTACCAGTGCATTTCACTTTTGTGAAATCTCTTGTTAATAAAATTTGATCTACTGAACCATCACTCACCCTCGTGCCAAATCCAACCAGTATGTTTGGTACAAATGACAAAACCTGCTCCGCTGTAATCAGGCGTCGCAGCACACTTGAGACACGCTAGGTGCCTCGGGTGGGACCCCGATGATGAAGCATGCCACCAACTTGGTTGGTGGGTGAGGGGTCTTCTTCACATAACCTAAGTGTGTTTCTTTTCACAATTTTAGTGTTTGGCACATCACGGACGTATGTGCACACATCAAAGTGATATATTCCAAAAATACCTATGTTTGGGGGGGAGGGCCCACCTATGTTTTTGGTCCTGGGTACGGCCGTCATGTAGGGAAACCTACAAAACCCAGAAACATTTTCTTACCCAGACTCCTCTGTATACTAAAGATGTATAAAAGAATATGCCCTTATAAACTTGCTGTGCTATCCCTTCTATCCCTTCAGGTTTTGGGCCTTATTCTGTTGCAGGCACCTGGCCCACCCACACAAGTGAGGTATCATTTTTATCGGGAGACTTGGGGGAACGCTGGGTGGAAGGAAATTTGTGGCTCCTCTCAGATTCCAGAACTTTCTGCCACAGAAAGGCCAAAATCCACAGGTAGGCACTGTTTTCTTTCAAAAAATGGGATGTGTCCACGTTGAGTTTTGGGCCGTTTCCTGTCGTGGGCGCTAGGCCTACCCACGCAAGTGAGGTATCATTTTTATCGGGAGACTTGGGGGAACGCTGGGTGGAAGGAAATTTGTGGCTCCTCTCAGATTCCAGAACTTTCTGCCACAGAAATGTGAGGAACATGTGTTTTTTTAGCCAAATTTTGAGGTTTGCAAAGGATTCTGGTTAACAGAACCTGGTCCGAGCCCCGCAAGTCACCCCATCTTGAATTCCCCTAGGTCTCTAGTTTTCAGAAATGCACAGGTTTGGTAGGTTTCCCTAGGTGCCGGCTGAGCTAGAGGCCAAAATCTACAGGTAGACACTTCGCAAAAAACACCTCTGTTTTCTTCCAAAATTTAGGACGTGTCCACGTTGCGCTTTGGGGTGTTTCCTGTCGCGGGTGCTAGGCCTACCCACGCAAGTGAGGTATCATTTTTATCGGGAGACTTGGGGGAACGCTGGGTGGAAGGAAATTTGTGGCTCCTCTCAGATTCCAGAACTTTCTGCCACAGAAATGTGAGGATCATGTGTTTTTTTAGCCAAATTTTGAGGTTTGCAAAGGATTCTGGTTAACAGAACCTGGTCCGAGCCCCGCAAGTCACCCCATCTTGAATTCCCCTAGGTCTCTAGTTTTCAGAAATGCACAGGTTTGGTAGGTTTCCCTAGGTGCCGGCTGAGCTAGAGGCCAAAATCTACAGGTAGGCACTTCGCAAAAAACACCTCTGTTTTCTTTCAAAATTTAGGATGTGTCCACATTGCGCTTTGGGGTGTTTCCTGTCGCCGGCGCTAGACCTACCCACGCAAGTGAGGTATCATTTTTATCGGGAGACTTGGGGGAACGCTGGGTGGAAGGAAATTTGTGGCTCCTCTCAGATTCCAGAACTTTCTGCCACAGAAATGTGAGGAACATGTGTTTTTTTAACCAAATTTTGAGGTTTGCAAAGGATTCTGGGTAACAGAACCTGGTCCGAGCCCCGCAAGTCACCCCATCTTGAATTCCCCTAGGTCTCTAGTTTTCAGAAATGCACAGGTTTGGTAGGTTTCCCTAGGTGCCGGCTGAGCTAGAGGCCAAAATCTACAGGTAGACACTTCGCAAAAAACACCTCTGTTTTCTTCCAAAATTTAGGACGTGTCCACGTTGCGCTTTGGGGTGTTTCCTTTCGCCGGCGCTACACCTACCCACGCAAGTGAGGTATCATTTTTATCGGGAGACTTGGGGGAACGCTGGGTGGAAGGAAATTTGTGGCTCCTCTCAGATTCCAGAACTTTCTGCCACAGAAATGTGAGGAACATGTGTTTTTTTAGCCAAATTTTGAGGTTTGCAAAGGATTCTGGGTAACAGAACCTGGTCCGAGCCCCGCAAGTCACCCCTCCTTGGATTCCTCTAGGTCTCTAGTTTTCAGAAATGCACAGGTTTGGTAGGTTTCCCTAGGTGCCGGCTGAGCTAGAGGCCAAAATCTACAGGTAGGCACTTTGCAAAAAACACCTCTGTTTTCTTCCAAAATTTTGGCTGTGTCCACGTTGCGCTTTGGGGTGTTTCCTGTCGCGGGCGCTAGGCCTACCCACGCAAGTAAGGTATCATTTTTATCGGGAGACTTGGGGGAACGCTGGGTGGAAGGAAATTTGTGGCTCCTCCCAGATTCCAGAACTTTCTGCCACAGAAATTTGAGGAACATGTGTTTTTTTAGCCAAATTTTGAGGTTTGCAAAGGATTCTGGTTAACAGAACCTGGTCCGAGCCCCGCAAGTCACCCCATCTTGAATTCCCCTAGGTCTCTAGTTTTCAGAAATGCACAGGTTTGGTAGGTTTCCCTAGGTGCCGGCTGAGCTAGAGGCCAAAATCTACAGGTAGGCACTTCGCAAAAAACACCTCTGTTTTCTTCCAAAATTTAGGACGTGTCCACGTTGCGCTTTGGGGTGTTTCCTGTCGCCGGCACTAGGCCTACCCACGCAAGTGAGGTATCATTTTTATCGGGAGACTTGGGGGAACGCTGGGTGGAAGGAAATTTGTGGCTCCTCTCAGATTCCAGAACTTTCTGCCACAGAAATGTGAGGAACATGTGTTTTTTTAGCCAAATTTTGAGGTTTGCAAAGGATTCTGGGTAACAGAACCTGGTCCGAGCCCCGCAAGTCACCCCATCTTGGATTCCCCTAGGTCTCTAGTTTTCAGAAATGCACAGGTTTGGTAGGTTTCCGTAGGTGCCGGCTGAGCTAGAGGCCAAAATCTACAGGTAGGCACTTCGCAAAAAACACCTCTGTTTTCTTCCAAAATTTTGGATGTGTCCACGTTGCGCTTTGGGGTGTTTCCTGTCGCGGGCGCTAGGCCTACCCACGCAAGTGAGGTATCATTTTTATCGGGAGACTTGGGGGAACGCTGGGTGGAAGGAAATTTGTGGCTCCTCTCAGATTGCAGAACTTTCTGCCACAGAAATGTGAGGAACATGTGTTTTTTTAGCCAAATTTTGAGCTTTGCAAAGGATTCTCGGTAACAGAACCTGGTCCGAGCCCCGCAAGTCACCCCTCCTTGGATTCCCCTAGGTCTCTAGTTTTCAGAAATGCACAGGTTTGGTAGGTTTCTCTAGGTGCCGGCTGAGCTAGAGGCCAAAATCTACAGGTAGGCACTCCGCAAAAAACACCTCTGTTTTCTTCCAAAATTTTGGATGTGTCCACGTTGCGCTTTGGGGTGTTTCCTGTCGCCGGCGCTAGGCCTACCCACGCAAGTGAGGTATCATTTTTATCGGGAGACTTGGGGGAACGCTGGGTGGAAGGACATTTGTGGCTCCTCTCAGATTCCAGAACTTTCTGCCACAGAAATGTGAGGAACATGTGTTTTTTTAGCCAAATTTTGTGGTTTGCAAAGGATTCTGGGTAACAGAACCTGGTCCGAGCCCCGCCAGTCACCCCTCCTTGGATTCCCCTAGGTCTCTAGTTTTCAGACTTGCACAGATTTGGTAGGTTTCCCTAGGTGCCGGCTGAGCTAGAGGCCAAAATCTACAGGTAGGCACTTCGCAAAAAACACCTCTGTTTTCTTCCAAAATTTTGGATGTGTCCACGTTGCGCTTTGGGGTGTTTCCTGTCGCGGGCGCTAGGCCTACCCACGCAAGTGAGGTATCATTTTTATCGGGAGACTTGGGGGAACGCTGGGTGGAAGGAAATTTGTGGCTCCTCTCAGATTCCAGAACTTTCTGCCACAGAAATGTGAGGAACATGTGTTTTTTTAGCCAAATTTAGAGGTTTGCAAAGGATTCTGGGTAACAGAACCTGGTCCGAGCCCCGCAAGTCACCCCTCCTTGGATTCCCCTAGGTCTCTAGTTTTCAGAAATGCACAGGTTTGGTAGGTTTCCCTAGGTGCCGGCTGAGCTAGAGGCCAAAATCTACAGGTAGGCACTTCGCAAAAAACACCTCTGTTTTCTTCCAAAATTTTGGATGTGTCCATGTTGCGCTTTGGGGTGTTTCCTGTCGCGTTCGCTAGGCCTACCCACGCAAGTGAGGTATCATTTTTATCGGGAGACTTGGGGGAACGCTGGGTGGAAGGAAATTTGTGGCTCCTCTCAGATTCCAGAACTCTCTGCCACAGAAATGTGAGGAACATGTGTTTTTTTAGCCAAATTTTGTGGTTTGCAAAGGATTCTGGGTAACAGAACCTGGTCCGAGCCCCGCCAGTCACCCCTCCTTGGATTCCCCTAGGTCTCTAGTTTTCAGACTTGCACAGATTTGGTAGGTTTCCCTAGGTGCCGGCTGAGCTAGAGGCCAAAATCTACAGGTAGGCACTTCGCAAAAAACACCTCTGTTTTCTTCCAAAATTTTGGATGCGTCCACGTTGCGCTTTGGGGTGTTTCCTGTCGCGGGCGCTAGGCCTACCCACGCAAGTGAGGTATCATTTTTATCGGGAGACTTGGGGGAACGCTGGGTGGAAGGAAATTTGTGGCTCCTCTCAGATTCCAGAACTTTCTGCCACAGAAATGTGAGGAACATGTGTTTTTTTAGCCAAATTTTGAGGTTTGCAAAGGATTCTGGGTAACAGAACCTGGTCCGAGCCCCGCAAGTCACCCCTCCTTGGATTCCCCTAGGTCTCTAGTTTTCAGAAATGCACAGGTTTGGTAGGTTTCCCTAGGTGCCGGCTGAGCTAGAGGCCAAAATCTACAGGTAGGCACTTCGCAAAAAACACCTCTGTTTTCTTCCAAAATTTTGGATGTGTCCATGTTGCGCTTTGGGGTGTTTCCTGTCGCGTTCGCTAGGCCTACCCACGCAAGTGAGGTATCATTTTTATCGGGAGACTTGGGGGAACGCTGGGTGGAAGGAAATTTGTGGCTCCTCTCAGATTCCAGAACTCTCTGCCACAGAAATGTGAGGAACATGTGTTTTTTTAGCCAAATTTTGAGGTTTGCAAAGGATTCTGGGTAACAGAACCTGGTCCGAGCCCCGCAAGTCACCCCTCCTTGGATTCCCCTAGGTCTCTAGTGTTCAGGAAATGCACAGGTTTGGTAGGTTTCCCTAGGTGCCGGCTGAGCTAGAGGCCAAAATCAACAGGTAGGCACTTCACAAAAAACACCTCTGTTTGCTTCCAAAATTTTGGATGTGTCCACGTTGCGCTTTGGGGTGTTTCCTGTCGCGGGCGCTAGGCCTACCCACGCAAGTGAGGTATCATTTTTATCGGGAGACTTGGGGGAACGCTGGGTGGAAGGAAATTTGTGCCTCCTCTCAGATTCCAGAACTTTCTGCCACAGAAATGTGAGGAACATGTGTTTTTTTAGCCAAATTTTGAGGTTTGCAAAGCATTCTGGGTAACAGAACCTGGTCCGAGCCCTGCAAGTCACCCCATCTTGGATTCCCCTTGGTCTCTAGTTTTCAGAAATGCACAGGTTTGGTAGGTTTCCCTAGGTGCCGGCTGAGCTAGAGGCCAAAATCTACAGGTAGGCACTTCGCAAAAAACACCTCTGTTTTCTTTCAAAAAAATGGGATGTGTCCACGTTGCGTTTTGGGGCGTTTCCTGTCGCGGGCGCTAGGCCTACCCACACAAGTGAGGTATCATTTTTATCGGGAGACTTGGGGGAACATAGATTAGCAAAACAAGTGCTATTGCCCCTTGTCTTTCTCTGCATTTTTTCCTTCCAAATATAGGAGAGTGTGTAAAAAAGACATCTATTTGAGAAATTCCCTATAATTCACATGCTAGTATGGTCAGAGATGTGCAAATAACCACTGCTCCTCAGCACCTTATCTTGTGCCCTTTTTGGAAATGCAAAGGTTTTCTTGATAGCAATTTTTTACTCTTTATATTTCAGCAAATGAATTGCTGTATACCCGGTATAGAATGAAAACGCACTGCAGGGTGCAGCTCATTTATTGGCTCTGGGTTCCTCGGGTTCTTGATGAACCTACAAGCCCTATATATCCCCGCAACCAGAGGAGTCCAGCAGACGTAACTGTATATTGCTTTCCATAATCTGACATTGCAGGGAAAAATTACAGAGTAAAACGTAGAGAAAAATTGATGTTTTTTTCACCTCAATTTCAATATTTTTCTTTTTCAGCTGTTATTTTCTGTAGGAAGCCCTTATAGGATCTACACAAATGACCCCATGCTGAATTCAGAATTATGTCTACTTTTCAGAAATGGTTAGGTTTCTGGGATCCAGCATTGTTTTCATGCCCATTCCTGTCACTGACTGGAAGGAGGCTGAAAGCACAAAAAAATGCAAAAATGGGGTATGCCCCAGTAAAATGCCAAAATTGTGTTGAAAAATTGGGTTTTCTGATTCAAGTCTGCCTGTTCCTGAAAGCTAGGAAGCTGCTGAGTTTAGCACTGCAAACCCTATGTTGATGCCATTTTCAGGGGGAAATCCACAAGCCTTCTTCTGCAGCCACTTTTTCCAATTTTTTGAAAAATACGAAATTTTCACTGTATTTTGGCCAATTTCTTGGCCTCCTTCAAGGAACCCACAAAGTCTGGGTACCTCTAGAATCCCTAGGATGTTGGAAAAAAAGGACGCAAATTTGGCTTGGTTAGCTTATGTGGACAAAATGTTATGAGGGCCTAAGCGCGAACTGCCCCAAATTGGCAAAAAAAGGCCTGGCACAGGAGGGGGAAAAGGCCTGGCAGCGAAGGGGTTAAGGAAAACTGACTACATAAAACAAAAGTTGCTTTGAAAGTAAACACAAACATGGTGTGCTGCTGTCCCCAGCAGGCCACCATCCAACGAATGTCAATTCACCAAAATGCCTGGGAAGTGACCTCACACACTGCTTGAGCTTCAATTTCATTCACACACACATGCTAGCACATTCACAGATTTGCACTTACACAGACTCTCTCTCACACAAACAAACTCACCCTCAAGCACACATACAACATGTATTTAAAAGCATTTTTACTTACCTCGGCTGCCAGGGAGGGCCATAGTCCAGCTAATTGTATTTGCATTACCCTAACAGAGAATAATTAAGCACTATTTACTATTAGTGTATTAAAAAAATGAGAGAAAACAACAAGTAAGAAGCCTCACTCGACATCTGTAAGGACACACTTCCATTGTGCTCCTGGCACTCATTTAGCCACCTCTGGGGCCAGGAGTCACAAGGACAGCGCTAGGTGTGGTAAGGGGAAAGCCAGGGGTCACAGCTGCGTTCCCTAAATTACATCGATGCACCATCCCTGTGTTATTGCCCATTCCCAATGGGTCGCATTTTGAGACCTTCCTCATGAATATTGAGGAGGAAGGTCAATTGCGACCCTATTGGCAATCGCAAAATGTGTCTGTGACACAGTACATTTCCTTTTGCGACCTGCAAACTGTGAGTCACAAACATTCACAATTTGTGAGTCGCAAAAAGAAATGGTTATACATCTGGCACTATTTGTAGTCTGTGACCTATGTTGCCTCTGCTTTACCTGCTCTCTGTGTTCTACCCCACAATGTGCGTATTCTAAGTTCTATGTGTACACAGCAATATCTGGGCCATACATGAACACTGCTGTACATATATTTTACAAAATATGGTTTTACACTTGCCATGCAGTCCACGTCTACTAATGTGTGTTGCATATTCTGTGTTGTATATTTACTCTGTAATGTACACATATGCATTCTGCTCAAAAGATACCGTGTCCCACCCTTTACATGTATTTCGTGCTCAATGTACCCTGCATATGTTCAGAACATTTTTTGATTTGTGTGTACTTTATGGTCTGTGTGTCGGCTGTGCACTCTGTGTTTACTCCAATTCTAATTTGCTTTCTTCATATTTTGTACGTATGTATGCATGGTGCTCCTCGTGTAGTAATGTTCACTCTGAGGGGCATATTTATACTCTGTTTGCGCCTAATTTGCGTTGTTTTTTTCGACGCAAATTCGGCGCAAAACTAACGCCATATTTATACTTTGGCGTTAGACGCGTCTAGCGCCAAAGTATGAGGAAAGAGCGTCATTTTTTTGCGTGAACGCCTTCCTTGCGTTAATGAGATGCAAGGTAGGCGTTCCCGTCTAAAAAAATGACTGTGATGCAAATGCGTCGTATTTATACTCCTGGGCAAAAATCACGCCCGGGAGTGGGCGGGGCAAAAAACCCCGCATTTGCGCCGGGTTTTAGCGCCTGGGTCAGGGCAGGCGTTAAGGGACCTGTGGGCTCAAAATGAGCCCACAGCTGCCCTCCCATGCCCCCAGGGACACCCCCTGCCACCCTTGCCCACCCCAGGAGGACACCCAAGGATGGAGGGACCCATCCCAGGGACATTCAGGTAAGTTCAGGTAAGTATAATTTTTTATTTAAAAAAAAAAAAAATTGGGATAGGGGGGCCTGATTTGTGCCCCCCTACATGCCACAATGCCCAATGACCATGCCCAGGGGACATAAGTCCCCTGGGCATGGCCATTGGGCAAGGGGGCATGACTCCTGTCTTTACTAAGACAGGAGTCATGTAAATGGCGTCTGGGCGTCGTTAAAAATGGCGCAAATCGGGTGGAGGCGATTTTTTTGCCTCTACCTGACTTGCCCCATTTTAAGACGCCCTAACGCCATTTTCCCCAACGCCGGCGCTGCCTGGTGTACGTAGTTTTTTTCCACGCACACCAGGCAGCGCCGGTCTGCTAGCGCCGGCTAACGCCATTCAATAAATACGGCGCCCGCATGGCGCTTCAGAATGGCGTTAGCCGGCGCTAATTTTTTTGACGCAAAACTGCGATAGTGCAGTTTAGCGTCAAAAAGTATAAATACGGGCCTAAGTACTTTGTGGTCTGCGTGTACTTTACTGTGGGTTCTGAGTGCACTCCTGCAATGTGCTTGTTTTGCATTTTCGTTTGGGCTCTGCATTATAAACCACTGTTATGCTTGCCATGTGTTCATTGCTTCACCAGTGCTATGCTCTCTACATGTGCATTGTTCTACATGCTCTACATGTACTCTGCACTGCGTGCAGAAATCATTATTCTGTTACTCGTGTACTTTGCTTTTCACCTAATACTATGCTCGAAATGTATTTATTACTCTGCCAGTCCCCGTATATCATTTGTAGGTAAGCAATTTATGGGCCCTGCTTACAAATGGGGCTATGACACGGTCAATGATGGTCGCATCATAGCACTTTTATTTCCTGGACTTTAAGCCATGTTGCATGCCAGCTCATATTTCTGTGCAACATGTCTAAAAAAAACACTCGCAACGCCAATGGATCTCGCATAGGCGAGACTTTTTGGCCTTTCCGTGCTTGCTTGCTTTTTGGTTTTTCACTCTTCTGCCTACCTACAAGCGCCCCGCTGTGGTACATTCACCATTATGAGGGTCTCTCCACTAGCCACTAAAGCTCCATACATCTCCAAGTTAGATACGATACATGCAACGCCAATGGATCTCGCATAGGCGAGACTTTTTGGCCTTTCCGTGCTTGCTTGCTTTTTGGTTTTTCTGTCTTCTGCCTACCTACAAGCGTCCCGCTGTGGTACATTCACCATTATGAGGGTCTCTCCATTAGCCACTAAAGCTCCATACATCTCCAAGTTAGATACGATACATGAGGCCTGGTGTGACATATTGTTTGTTTGACAGCCGACAGCCTCATGCCAAATTGTCCAAACATGGGAACTCAGTCTTTCCACAGTGCCTTTAAAAATTTAAAGATGTGTGCTACACAGATTCAGACTCTTGGACTGATGGATTGAAAAACAAGCATTTGCAATGGAATAGGTCTTACATTTGCTTGTGTTAGAGCTATTGGCGTTGTAAATGCATAACTGGACTTTTCTTGCCACATACATTGGTCAACGCTGCCACATAATTTGGTCCTCCCTGCCACATAATTTCCGTGCAGTCCATATAACTAAAGCACTTCCACTTACCCTCTCCCTCAGTCTGCAGCAAAAAATGAAAACAATGTTTTTCAAAGAAAGACGAGGAAACAAAAGAAGCGCTTCACTGACAAACTCTGTAAAGTGGTTCTAATGTGTGTGGATGTGAATAAAACCCATCTGGCCACGTTGTGACCACTTTGTCTTGCTAAATTCTGGATTTTTGTTTATTGTTCGTATTCTGAACTTTTTTTCTCTCCATCTTGAGGATAAATGTCAGAAAATGACTACATTTGCAGCAAAAATGCTTATTTCTTTTTTGGATTCATTCACACAGGAACAAATAAAGGAAAGGAGAGGGAAGAGAGAGTAATACCCGTTTATCGAAGTTATGTTTTTCAGTAAGTGAGGTGTTAATGTGACGGATTAAAAATCTTCAGCACAAGAGCTGAATGTGAAGGTGGCAGCATGAGCTGCAGGTAGCGCGAGGATTGAGACTCTCTGTGGATCGAGGCTATGGATTGATGCTACACAAGAGGCACGTGTGAATGACCTGTTTATTAAGTCCTTGTGTCTGAGAAAAGCAGTAAAGGAAATATACGATTCCCTGGGGGCAGTGCAAAGAAACTCCCTTTTAAAACAAGCAGCGTTGCAGGAAGGACGGCTGCAATGGCGGAAGGGAGGGGGTGAGAGCGAAGAGGCAACAGATGACCAGAGATGGCCTACAAAAAGCAGTGCAAGGAAACTCCCTTTCAAAACAAGCAGCAGCGCATGAAGGATGGCAGCAAAGAAGGGAGGGAAGGGATGCGAGGAGACAACAGATGGCCAAAAAAAAAGGATCAAAGAGTGAAACCTGCTGGGATGGAACAAAGCACACTATTCACCAACCAGAGCAAAGGAATTTAAAAAAGGAGGTCAAACAACCAACCAAAAGCGCTGGGCATGTTGAAAGCCCATAGACTGAATGCAACATGTCTCGAAGATTCAGCGCAAGTGCTGGCGGTACATAATGAGAAGCTAAGCTCAAATGGCCTAAAAAGCAAGGTACTTCTGTAAACAGTTACCTGCTGGAAAGTGAGTAGTGCTCAGGTTCATAATGGTTGTATAGGTGCGGGATTTTGATGTACAGCTCATAGGTTCAAAATATAAGTGTATGCCTTCAAATGGGTACCTGGAGCTAGCTGGAGACTCAAAATCAATGAGTAGATATTTAGAATAATTGGGAATTGAAGGATTTTGAGGTGAGTAATCTGTTCCAGTGGGGCAACTGAAATTTGGATGTGAAAAGTTCAAAATAAATGCCCCAAACTGCCAAAGGAGATTGAGGAAAACTATGCCAGTACCACAATTATACTGGAAGTGTTTCAATATTTAGTCCAGTGGTGGGTGTACTAAATGCGCAAGCCACCAATATACTTGGGGTGGACCATCATCATGTCAAGGAGAATCACAATATGCAAAGATCCCCATTTAGACAAAGATAGCCACAATATGCAAGGTTTACCATTACAACATGTGTGAAACACCATAATGGCGTGGAGGGCAAAAACATGCAAGAGGAACCACTATGCCAACAGTTGGCTACAATATGCCAGGCTAACCATTATGCAATTTGTAGACATTATAATGTTGCAAGTACATCCACAGTATGCTAGAGCCACCATCATGTCAGGAGCTGACTATAATGTATCATGGACACCGTATAATGAATTAGGGCCACCACCTTTTAGGGCTACCACTATGTCATGATTAAGCCATCATGAGGTCAAGGAAGTCCAAATGGGCAGAAGTATGCAAGTGCTGGAATTAATCGAGGCAATGGTTATAATATGTCAGGTGCTTCCTTGTGTCATGTAGGGCCATTATAAGTTTCATCATTATGCCTATCTTTTGCACTTAAAATTCTGCCTGGAAGGTGAAAAACATTTTCACATAGATAGACACACACATACTTATGTATATGAATGTAAACTTACTCACACATAAAAGTGCTTTTTTTACACATATGCACTCTTGGGCACACTTTGACATATACACCAAAATACATGCACACACACACACACACTCAGACAAACACACACACACACACAATGTCTTGTGTCAGTCCCTGCCCACCTTCTCACTTACCAGAACAAGCATTGGCAAAGCCAATAGGTCCCACCTATGCAAGAGCTATTGTCTTTGCCAATGAGTTTTAGCCATGAAATTCACCAGTGTGGCTGCTGTTCAGCATTGCTAAATGTTAGAGGCATAGAGGAGAGGGGTGTGGAGTGTCAGAGTAGAATAGCGAAGAGTGTTGTTGGACTGGAGTGGCAGAGAGTGTTGTGTATTGGAGTGGCATAGTGTGGAGTCGCGTAAGTGGCGTACAATGGAGTGGCATAGAATAGAGTGGACGGTTGTAGAGGGCATTGGCATAGAGTGTTGCACAGTATAGTGGCATAGAGTCAAGTGGTGTTTAATTCAGCGGTGTACAATGAAGCATCATAGAATACAGTGGCGTAGATTAGAGTGGTGCCTAGTAGAGTGCAGTGGTGCAGAGTGGAGATGTGAAGTGGAGAGTGGCACAGAACAGAGTGGCACAGAATAAGGTGGCACAGAATAAAGTGGCACAGAGTAGAGTGGTGCAAAGTAAAGCGGTGCAGAGTAGAGCAGCACAGAGTAGAGTGGCATGGAGTGCATTGGAATAGAGTGGTGCAAAGTGGTGTGACATAAGATTGAGTGAAGCATACAGTAGTGGAGCAGAATAGAGTTGAGTGGCATAGAGGGCAGTAGTGGAGAGTGCAGCATAGAGTCAAGTAGCATTGAGTGCAGTAGTGTAAAATGGTGCAGAGTAGAGTAGCAAAGAGTGGTGCAGAGTAGAATGCCATAGAGTGTGGTGGCAAAGAGTGCAGTGGCATAGAGTGAAGTAGTGCAGAGTAGAGTGGCATAGAGATAAGTGGCAGAGAGTGCAGTGTTGCAGAGTAGAGCGTCAGTGTCAATGGTGTATAGTGAAGTAAAGTGGCGTAGAGAGCAGTGGTATGGACAACAGTGATGTAAAGTGAAGTGATGTACAGTAGAGTGGCAAAGAGTGCATTGGTATAGAGTAGAGTGGTACAGGGTAAGGTAGAGAGGTATAGATGAAGCGGAGTATAGTGCAATGGCGTAGAGTGGAGTGGTGCAGAGTGCTGTGCCATGGAGTGGTGTAAAGTGGACGGGTGCAGAGTATAGTGCAGTGGTGTGAAGTGGTGCAGAGTAGAGTGGAGAATTTATGTTGTGATAGCACACTGCCATTACAGACACATTTTCAATTGAAATGGCCATTACATTTGCACAGGGATAAAGTTTTAATAATGAGACTATACAATGCACACATGAAAATGTTTGAAAATTGCATCACCTACCTTAATGATTCATATTGATCATAATAAAGTATTTGTTTCCAACACAGTTCAGAAATACGAATGTGCTTCAGTGGTGCGTTCATAATTCTGCTATATTCTGAAATTCTTACACAGTTAATTTAAATGTTGTTGTATGCTAGAAAAACTATTTCCTACCCTCAGTATCCAGCAAGATTGTCACATACATCCTTTCACTTTGAAATCAGAGAAATAAAAGTAAACAAGTGTCCTTGGAAGGCAGTGCCTGACATGTGACCTCTGTCTTTGAATGCACAGTTAATGTGATGAAGTAAGAACAAGATTTAAAGTCCTATTAACAGAGAGCAAGTTTGTGGAAGGATACAGAAAACACGGTTTAGGCAACGAGAGGGACAAACTGGACCAGGAGAGCCCAAAGCAAATAAAGCCAGCAAATCTATAGCCAGAAAGTGCAAGTTACAAACCACATAGCCAATGGTAATCAATGAGTGAAATGCATTCTTAGGTCAATTTTCTGAAAGTCCCCAAGATGTCTTTAGCAATCTAGACAACTACACTGTCTGGTATGCTGCGACCTAAAAACTGGAAGGTCAGGGATCGTGGCTCCCAAATATTCTCAGCAGCTCTAGGCTACCAAAATGGCTAAGGCTCTGCATCATCCAGTCCCGGAGGTAGCTAGGTGGTGAGCCTTGCCCGCCACGTTGTACCTTGCCAGCCCAGAATTTAGCAGAAAAAGAGTTGCAGCCATTGACTCTCGGTCTCCTGACCTGTGGAGGTGCAACACCTTCCCCCAGGGGCAAAAACAGGAAGGAACAGGTCAGGCCATGCACAGCACCCAATAGAAATAGAAAGAGGCTAAAACCAGGCTGTGTTGAGGGCATGGGCCTACTCTCACAGCAATAGCTACTTCACATTTGTCACTCTACAACCCATATCCCTCATACTTTAGTGGCAAACCATTGATCAGTTATTGATACTTTAAAGAGGATGGTATCTGATTTGCAAAAGATGTCACCAGAGAACATTTTTCCCTTTGCTAATTGTGATGGTATCTTCGGGGGTGCAGGCAGTGGTCAGGAGGACCCCTGCAAATGTACAGTTTGCAATATGACTTATTAGTAAATAGTTAGCATCAACGAATGAACTGCCATTTGCAAACCAATTGATATGCAAATTGCATATCCCTTGTTTATGAATGGGACTGGTATGTCAGGACACAGATTTTATTTTCATACATTTTTGTTGATGATGGTGAAGTGAATGGAAATATTTTTGGAGATATATTGTTTAATTGTCCAACCTTTTGGGCATTGATCTCAGATCCTTGAAGTACAGATGACAATGCCCATTGCAGTTTGCGTCATGTTACTGGTGGAAGAAAATACCAAACTAGACGGCATCAGTGCCCATGTGTAAAGTATTTTCAATGAGCTTTACATAATCGAAAACTAAACCAGAATCATCTGTAGCCTTGCCTTTTCACACCGATTCGATCAGTTTATGTAATGCAACCACACATCCCTGCTTTTTGGAAATTAGCTTAAAACTTGAATGTGCCTTTAGTCCTGTCATCGGTATAGCCATTTGAGTATTTATCCATGTATTCATGTATTTTACCCATCACCTACCAACTACTTCCCCCGATGCACATATTTAGCCATCGGTGGCTTAATACATCAATATTAAGCACATTCAACATCCCATTCAAGAAAAACAACATCCACTCATACTTTCACAAATACACCGCTTTGCTAAAAAGGAATGAATACAGAAAACAGTGCCTGAATTATGCAGAACTATGATTTTGGAGCGCTGTAGCTAATTTGCACCTTTGTTTCGAAGTGAGAATGAAAATGTGTGTCACAGAGGGTGGGAAGCTGGTATGCTGAATTAGTGGGCGGGTCCCTGAATGAAATCAGTCGTACACGCAGCTGGTAGCTGTAGGACATGTATTAAACATTCTGTAGGAAAAGAAACTGACAAAAAGGAACCAGTAGACCGCCCCAGTGTCCATCCATTACAAATCCATCTGCCAGCACATCATTTTGCTCCCCATAAACCCATGTGGATGTATTTACCTCACTAATCGATCTGTCTGCTTTCCAGTTATTTGCCCAACAGTGGAGTCGCCATCCATTTGTCACTTTTTCACTAGCTCATTCATCCATGTTTCCACCCACACTCAGCCACCTTCAAAACATCCAAACATTAACAGGGGTGCCCATTCGCTTACACTTAAGGCATACCTTTCCTGCAATTGACCTCTGAACCTAACTTTTTATTTACTCCTGGCTCTTGTTTCAATAAGATGCGCTGAGCTCTAAGTACTATAGTGAATTGCAACACACATTAAGTCCAGCGGTGCTAATATGACCCTTTAAGACTGTGGGTCGGAGTGGGTTTATTTTCAACCTTCACATAAGTTAACAACATTTCTGCTGTGAATCAGGCTTCATCCTCATAAAGCTATGTTTATAGGGTGAAGTGAGTGGAGGGTTTGGGCAAGGACTATTTTACTTTTCTAGTTTGAAGTTGTCTTTGCAGCCCTGTGATCTCAAACATGCCATTGCAATCAGGGAAGAGGGGTGGGGGAGATAGACGAGTACAGAGACATTTAAGAAATCCTCCAACATATGGCATTAATTAAGTGAAAATAAAGGTTTATTTTCCTTGTTTTGTTCTTGGCTCACTAAACTGTAACCCAGATGTCTACATTAATAGCCAGAAGTAGGATTAGTGGAAAGTACAAAACCATAAATCAAAACTATCATTTGTTGTGTTTTTTTTTTTATTATACCGAGAGGACAGTGGTGATACCCCATCTGTTAGACATTTTCCCCTTTACCGTGAATCCATGCTTATTGCCAGTAGTGGAGACCTTGGATCACCTATCACCTATCAAAACTACAATATTATAAGAGAAGAGGACATTTCTACCAACTGTGTGAATGTAGAATCGAAGTACGGTAATATGCAAAGCCGATGGTTCAACGAATGGGTAGGGCTTATAAAGTTGTGTAAAATGGTAGCTAAAGTACTGGATTGATCTTCCATAAAGCAGCTGGTTCCAAAACAGACAGAAATTACTTGTGGCTCGGAGAACTGTTAATGGCTACAAAGGGGTAGAAATGGACAATTTTGCAGATTAGCCATCACTTTGCACCTGGATTGTCTCACATAGTGTTGTATGAGGCTTTACTCTCCAATAAATATGCAGAAGAGCAGTGTTGGCACCCTAAGGTCGCACAAGAGTTTAGTAGTTTTTTTTTGTAGTTGCGCTCGACCTCTTAAAGTTCTACTGCTCGGGAACCATTAATACTCAACTAAGAACACAAGCTCTTGGGAACCCTTAAAAAGTACGAGGCGGAAGCCATAGTACGTTGTCCAATTGATTTTATTATTGTACTTTAACCATCACAATCCAGCCCAGCCAATGTATAGCATCCTAAAACGGACTTCAATAGGGTTAAATTAATCTTGTTTTCCTTAGGTTTTACTAAATTTGCGTTGTATAAGAATAGTTCACTGGTTGAATAAGTATCACTCCCTTTAGAAGTGTTTGCCTCAGTAGCACAGCGTGTATGCCACATGTTTTGCGTTGTTTGAAGAACAATAGTAAACTCAATTGGATGCCATACAGTGGCTCCCGCCTCGTGATAACCTGAAATGAGAATTGATGTCTTTGTTGGACTGTGATGAACATTCGACTGATATGAAAGTCTAGTAAATCTTTTGGATAGTTCTGTGCCTTCCCTCGCGCTTGTGTTCTTTAATTACTCTCCAAATAAAATATTAATTTGCACAGTGACATAGCCATAAATTAACAAAAGGTAGAGCTATGCGTTATGTTGTATTATTTTGCATCAAGGGGGCGTTCCATAGATGATGCATGGGGGTTTCCCATGCAACCATCAATTAATTTTGATGCCAAAAAATGGTAAACAGCACTTTGCACCAAAAACTTACCCCTCCTTGATGCAGCCATAAAGTTTGGGAAAATATTTATTTTCTCAAACCTTTACAGCTTTGCATTTGTGCTGCATTTGCAGTACACATAGAAAGTGAGAAAAGTGTTAAACTATGAGAAAGCATAGTATTTTTACTAGAAGGATACTCTTCCAGTACAAAACCAATACGCAACATCATATACACTCCATTGTACTATAGTGTAAGGGTGTTTGTTATGGTACAAGGCAGTCTGAAGTGCAGCAGTGTAGAGGGAAATAGAAAGAGTACCATATCTTAATAGATGCAGAGCTATTATGCTCTTTCTCTTTCAAGCTTTGTGTGAAAATGCAGTAAAACTGCCTCCAAACCTCACAATGTGCCAAGCTGCCAAGTTCTTTGTTTCCCTCAAACATCCTATATTTCTTTAAAAAAGTTCAATAACTAGCCATAGTTTGTGATGTTTTCTTCTTGTGGACTTTCACACTGAAATTCAGGAATTTCAAATACACTTTCATGTATTTCTAGGAAACAAGATTGTAAACTCCATCCAGTTTCAAAAACATGAGGAAAACCGTTTTAAAGTTAACTGTTACATGTGTTACAGGACCAAACAGAAGAAGCAAGAAAATATTGCTTGAGGGAAGAGTTGTGCCTTCTGCCCTGAGCCTCTTCAATTCGTGGGGAGCTGAGGGAGGAGCTCTATGACTGGATGGCAGCGGGCCATCCTGTTAGAGTGTGAAGTCCTGACGACAGTGCTGGATGAAGCACCACTGACTGGAGTTCCACTGTTGATCCCGCCAAACATGGGTTTTTGCAATGGAGGAGGCCACCTTGTGCTAGCAGCAAGACTGGAGGTCGAGTTTCAAGGGTGGTAAGCCCTTTGAAGCTTTCAGTCAGGGCTGTGCACATTCCTAGGGGAGGAGGTGTAACAGGGCTTTGTTTTCTGAACCCAGATAGCAAAGGCTCTCAGCCCATGGGTCCAGACTCTTGTATTGAACTGGCAGGATGGTTGTGACTGGCCAACAACAATGCCAGGGTTAGTTAGCTTTTGCAGGTATCACCTCTAAGGTGGCCCGTGGGTACATTTTGCAATAAATCCAATACTGGTACCAGTTTGGCTTTATTGTTCTGAGTTGTTTCATACCAAATACCCCAGGGTCAGAGTGGCCATCATGTAGCTGTGAAAAGCATACTCACCAGTCCAGCACATGCAAGTAAAATGGTTGCTCTGTTCATTTACTATGTCCCAGGTTTGGCACAGACACAGTAGGGGCATATTGCTTATGCATCTATGCCCACACATGCAGTATAGTGCACCCTGCCTTGGGGCTTAAAGCCCCGCCAGAGGGGTGACTTACCTATACTTTACATGCAGTGTGTAGTGAACAGGCCACACAAGCCTTGTGCCTTGGTAGTTTTGCATTTTAGGATTGCACCCGAACACTAAGTCTGCAATGGCAGTGCTGGGTGCACTTATAGGCACGGTCCTTGAGGGTGGCATAATCTGTGCTACCGCCCTTCGGGGCGTATCCTCAATACCCCGTGCCCTAGCTACCTAAGTACAATTTACTAGGGATTTATAGTGGCAGCCTAAGGTGTTGCCAATTGTGCCAATGCATCATAACAGTTTTGGAAAAGAGATCTGCCCCAGGGAACCTGGTTAGCAGGGGCCCCAGCAATAACAATTTTGAAACAACATGAAATACAAGGCAAAAAGTGGGGGCTAACTGTGTCAAAAGAGGCTCTTTCCTGCACTCATTCACTGCATAACCCACACAATGCCTGCATGCCAGGCCAAGCACAAATGGAGAGACCTTCAGCACTAACAGCAGTGTAACAGTAAGTGAATTGAATGAAGGCAACTCATGTAAGGATCAGACTCAGTTTCCATTGCTGTGGAACCATCAGTATCAACTAGAAGCACTGGCTCTGGGGGTCTTCCAATGATGATACCTAAAACAGAAGATTATCTTACCTAACTGCTGTGATTGTTCAATTCTAACTGCTTCGACACAAGTATAATGAATCATTTTCTTACTAAATTGCTCACATGGGTGATTTAAATGTCATGCCCTATTACTTGAATATTTGTAAGACTACTCAGGGAAGTGGATTACATACCTTATGACCCTTTGGAATTTAGCTGACATCATTGAGATTGTTGGAGGATGCTGACTATACTGATGACTGCTGATGATGGACATCAAACCACAAGTACCTACAAACAACAACAGCACTTGAACACCTATCCCACAAACACAGTACTGAAAACATTGGCAGCCCATTAAGTGATACTTCAGGGCACCTTTGTATGTGAGGGGGAAGTTACTACTGCACTGGGTTCATTATACTTGCTGCTGTGCCTTTGTTACCGGGTCACAGCTAAGTACCAAAGTGCATGTGATTGCTGTTTTGGCCTGATGGTGAATTCAACTGGCTTTCTGTTTGAGTGGTACCTCCTCCACTTCGCCATGCCTTTTTCTCGTTTTGCAAACCCCTGTTCAACAGCTATTATGTCAGTGTCCCTATTGACAGAGGTGTCTAACAACACACCGAGAACTCAGGAAGACAGCAAAATAATGTGGGTGATGTTTATTTAGTTGTCCATCACTACTACAGGGATGGGTTCCACTAATGTCAGAGCTGACCTCTGACATGTGTGCCCACTCATATCTGATCATCTTCTCTCAGATACCTCCCACTTCTGTTTCTTGCTTCATCAAGGAAGTGAGGTTCCAGCTTCATCTAGACCCCAACCTCAGTTCAATAGTTGATAGTCTATTGACATTACACCCTGAATGTGCTGCTAGTGAGATCACAGATGTCTGCAGTTACCCATCTCAGTTTGAGCAACTGAAGGTTAATTTTCGTCCATGGGTGGAGAGTTGGGAAGTTCACAAAGAACTGTTTGGCCACATGTGACTTTTACCGGTAGTGGTGTGGGTTGAGATGGAGGGATAGGCAGTGGACTCACACACTTATCCTAAAAAATGGCAAAGCACTACTGTTGAGTACTGCTTTTCACCCACAATGCTCAGAAGAACATTAATAACCTGGATTGTATGTGGCATGAACTCAGCAAAGAAAAGATTGTATAGCTTATTAACAATGGTAACTTACAAGTTTGAGTAATTTACACTCTTAAGTAAATGTACTCATCCCATGATTCACATTCAGGTTGTGGAGGTGAACCCCACACCTGAGCACTGCAAAGCAAGTTTCAGACTTCAAAAACCAGGAGGGCTGTAAGGACTACTTAGCCCATAATTCTGTCTTTGGTGATGGAGACGAGACTTATGATGCAGGAGTGTGCAGTTCACACTCACTCTGTGCAGGACGTGCCCAGGTGGAGACCGGGTCAAGAACAGGCCTATGTACACCGATCAGAACCCAGAGGAGGCTAGGCTCTGCCACACTTTCTTGATTTTTTCATCCTAAGATAGCTACAGCTTCACAAAAGTAATTCCTTGATAATGAAGAAACAAACCTTTTAAGATTACGGGCAAGAGAAAAGCTTCATTAAGGAGGGTGAGAAAGTATAACTCTCGGCTGATAACTTCACTGATAACAACTTATTTCACTACTTTTTATGGGAACAATTTAGAAATAAATTGCACCCGAGCAGGAAAGGCTCAAGACAGCACGAGAGTCCACATGATTTATTAATAAGAACCCTATCTCAGCCCTTACCCAGAGGTAATGCACGAGGAGACGGGATCCACTGGTGATGCAAGAACTGGGCTAAATAACAAGAAAGGTGAGCAATAAGCACTAAGGGTCTGATTACGACCTTGGTGGATGGATTACTTTGTCATAAATGTGACGGCTATCTCTTCTGCCGTTTTACAAGTTCCATAGGATATAATGGAACTTGTAATACAGCAGGCGGGATATGTGTCACATTTGTGGATGAGTATCCCATCCACCAAGGTCATAATCAGGCCCTAAAACCTGACTCTCATGTTGAGATAGATACTTCACTATTTAGCTTCAGAGCTCCACTGTAAAGGACATGATTTGGGAAAAACAAGCATACTCTAAACATGACCCTTAGGGTGAGGCGCAAAATAATATAATGTTGAAAAATAATTTGCTTCTGATGTTGGCTGCTTACTGATTATTCAGTTGCCACAAATATTGATATTGGTGCAGGAAGCAAACTTGATTTTATTGTATTTTCTGCAGATGTTCTAGGCTAAAGTCCAGTTTAAAAGTCATTACCCATCGTGTAACCAACCATAATCTGCTTACATTATCTGTTAAATTTAATGAGGGGAATGTCTACATTCAAGGAAGAGAAGTTGAGTAATTATTTCAAAAACAAATGAGTTAGAATAAAATTGATCAAAATCAACCTGACACAATTTTGAAACTCTTTTAGGAGTGGGGCCATCCATATGGCATTTGTGGATCTCACTAGTGCTTTTGACACAGTCAACTGTTCAAAGTTTGGATGCTAATGAAAAGAATGGGGGTAGAAAAAGCTTTAGTTACTTTGCTACGGTGATTACATTGTGACCTGCCAGCAAGGGTTCACAACGGACCTAATAGTGAATGCACATAACTAATCAAATTTAATACAGTGGCTTGCCAGAGGTCTGTACAGGCGCCCTTCCTATTCACTATATACAGCAATGGGTTGGAGATATATTTATCCAGTAAGAGCAAAGACACTGCACAACTTATGAAATGCCCAGCACTAACCCTATTGCGTAAAGACAATGCATTTCTTGTATCAAGTATCTCAAATGGTTTACAAGGCATGTTAGACGATTTTAACTCATGAAGAGTCTACACCTTAATATAAATTTACCCAAGTCCTTCCTTTTGACAGTCGTCCCCAAAAATATGAAGTCAGTTTCCACCCCCAGAGGTAGAGTTTCCATGGGTTAAGTTAAATGTTTCTCATATTTAGGAGTACCATTTGATACTGCATTAACTTCGGGGCACTTATATGGGAGCCACTTACTTAATGTAAGAGCACAGAGCCATAGAGTGTGTCTATTACTGTACCAACCAAGTTGGGTGAGAAACCGATGAAAGAGATACTGGACATATTCAAGCGTAAATGCATCTCTGTGGGTCTATATGGTGCAGTGAAATAGGGTTACTCAGAAACTTTTTTATGCAAACTCATAGCTGTACCCCAAACTTCCCAAACTATGGTCCATATTTATAGGAAAATGATGGAGTGCGATGCTGTGCCAAAATTGACAACCCCACGCTCTATCATTTTCACAAACCAGGGACCCAGCATATTTAATTGAATACAACGCACCCCTGTGTTTTCCCCTGCGCTGGTGCTAAATTTAGCTGCCAACATAGGCATCCTTGCACTATCATGCAAGGATGCCTGCATTGAGAATTTATGTGCCTGCGTTTATGTGCAGTATTCCTCCTCGTTTTGCCTTGCTAACGCCACCCCTGGCATTGCGTCAAAATGCAATGGGTGTTGCTGTGGTACGCCCACAGCAACACCAATTGCATACCCCTTCCACACAAAGGGCTGCGTGTGAATGGCTCGTATTTACAAGGTGGTGTTAAGCAACAAAAAGTGCCACCGGAGAGTCACAAAAAGTGATGCTCGAGTGGCGCTGAGGGGCTAATAACTACGCCCCTATGTGTGCCATTACCTGGTAGGCTTGTGTTATTTGGAAGATCTCATAAAGGTACGGCCACTTATGTAGTGGCACTCTATTTGGGTAAAACCCAAAACAAACTTTTCGAGGGCCGTTATTCAAGTCTGTCTGACATTAGATAATATGACAGCAATCCCTAGTTTGGTAACAATAAATAGTCTTTTAGGGGCATATTTATACTCCGTTTGCGCCGAATTTGCGCCGTTTTTTTCGACGCAAATTCGACGCAAAACTAACTCCATATTTATACTTTGGCGTTAGACGCGTCTAGCGCCAAAGTTCATGGAGTTAGCGTCATTTTTTTGCGTGAACACCTTCCTTGCGTTAATGATATGCAAGGTAGGCGTTCCCGTCTTAAAAAATGACTCCGATGCATATGCGTCGTATTTATACTCCCGGGCAAAAATGACGCCCGGGAGTGGGCGGGTCTAAAAAACCCGCATTAGCGCCGGATTTTAGCACCTGGGTCAGGGCAGGCGTTAAGGGACCTGTGGGCTCAGAATGAGCCCAGAGGTGCCCTCCCCTGCCCACAGTGACACCCCCTGCCACCCTTGCCCACCCCAGGAGGACACCCAAGGATGGAGGGACCCACCCCAGGGACATTAAGGTAAGTTCAGGTAAGTATTTTTTTTAATTTTTTTGTGGCACAGGGGGGCCTGATTTGTGCTCCCCTACATGCCACTATGCCCAATGACCATGCCCAGGGGACAGAAGTCCCCTGGACATGGCCATTGGGCAAGGGGGCATGACTCCTGTCTTTGCTAAGACAGGAGTCATTTCAGTGGGGGTTGGGAGGCGGAAAAAAATGGCGCAAATAGGGTTGAGGCGATTTTTTTGCCTCAGCCTGACTTGCACCATTTGTGGACGCCCATACTCCATTTTCCCCCTAGGCCGGCGCTGCCTGGTGTATGTCGTTTTTTTTTAACGCACACCAGACAGCGCCGGCGGCTAACGCCGGCTAACGTCATTCAATAAATACGGCGCCCGCATGGCGCTTCAGAATGGCGTTAGCCGGCGCTAATTTTTTTGGCGCAAAACTGCGTTGGCGCAGTTTTGCGTCAAAAAGTATAAATATGGTCCTTAGTATCTTGAGGACGGGTGCCTGAATTTTTGTTAACATTCCAGAGTGTATTGATGCCTCATCAAAACACATTGTAAAAGGCCTGTTTTTAATTACTGTTAAAAAATGGGTTTCAACACAGAAATAATCAAGCTGATGTTTTTCAAAAACACACTTTTAGTAAGTAAAACAGAATGAGAGCCTTATTTATCAGTAATGAACAATTTGCATCATAGATTTATTTATGATGTGCCTTAGACATTTCCGAGAAGTGGGACCTTGTTTGCTAACCTTCCAAAATGCCCATATGATAATTCCTCAGCACAAAGCAGTCTACACTTTATGCTATTTTGCACTCTGTACAGCACTCATCAGAAACGGTTTCTATTTTCAGTATTACCCACTGGAAAATATTAAACTGCAATAAATTTCAATCCCTATTTTTGCAATAGCTTGCAACAGAACAAACTTGTTTTCGCTGTAATCATTTTTCTCCGGTGTGCTAGTCAAATTAAGAAACTGTATGGTGATGGCAGTATAACATCTTATTGCAAGAGAAAACGAAGCTGTTATAGGGTTGCACCCTTCTTAATTGATTTTATTATGTTTTAACTAGTATGTCAACTATGGGATATAACACGACTATTATTCTGCACTGAAATGCTGAAGCTACGAACTTTAAACGATACCCTTAGGAAATAATGTTAAATTAAAACATTTTAAATAGTTGAGAATATATATAAATTTAATATAATGTTACAAATAAATATATGTATATAATTAGCACTAACTTATTATGCAATTTAAAATTTTAACAACATTTTTCAATGTAAAAATGAATATACCTGTTTTAAAAAATATAATTAAGCTGATTATAATTAATCAAATAAATCCAATTTAACAGTTATTAAAACATTTTCTTTATCAGTCATTTATTATGTAATTTAAACTTCAGAAAAATATTTTTAATTTACCATATGTAAATTAATCATAGAATTAATTCAAAATAGTGTTGTAGTTTTTTAATTAGTTCTAACTTTAAAATAAATATATACACTTAATTCACATTCATATTTAACATCACATACATATATTGTATTTATAAATATATACATATACACACACATATATATTTTTTTCACATTAAATATACTTTTTAGTTTTCTCTAAACTTTAGCAGACACAGATCTCCACCCTAACCGTGGAGTCTCCCTATTGTAAAGTATAGGCGAGAGTAAAACAGTTGCAGTGTTTCGGATCTAAGTGCAGTTTGTGAATAGCAATGGACTACCTTTCTGGGTGGATGACATCCTTCTCTGACACTTCCTAAACACCTCCTTACTTCTCCATAATCCCCTCCTATTTTGTAGTAAGTATGTCCCATTTTGCAGCCACTCCCCTGTGCCTCTCTCACATTTACTACTAAAAGCTAGAGCCTGATTCACAAAGGTAACTTTCACTGTGCATAATATGCTCTTTGATTAGGTTTACTACTTTCTACTATTTACAAACTCAGAACGTAAATTACTAGTGAAACAAATCAAAACAATAGTAAGTCCAGCACCACACTTGGCAAACCACTGGTTCTGCCTTATTCCTATAATTTACCATGGGAATACTGCACACTTGAGGCAGATATCTCCTCATGGTAAAGTATAGGAACAAAAAATAAAAGGTTAATTAACTTGAAAATAAATATAAAAAATATTTTATATTAAATATTATTATAAATTTATTTTATACGAGTATTTTGAATGTAGAACAAACTAATAACAATTGATACAGAACTAGTAACTTAATTTTGAAATGCATCTTTAATTAATGGAAATAAATTAAACTAAAATAATGTTTCTGTAGTATAAATTAAAACATGAAGGAAAACATGTATTACCCATCATTAATTATGAATGTGTTGTATAGAAGTTATAATGAATTATATTATAAATAAAAATAAAGTAATTTAGTTATATTTTCAAACTTTGATCAGGGTACTGCTTATCCAGATGGTTATAAAACCATTCACCTTCCTCGCTTGGCCAGCAGGGGAGGCAGTTTACCTATTCTCTTCTAAGCTTATTGAAATTTGAAATCTCTTCTAATATCTGACTGCAGATTTTTAGTTTGAGCCTAGGCAGCACACATGTGCTGTCTTTTGATATACTGTAATCTTCTTCTGTGGGCTTTCACCACACCCCCATACACCCATCACTTGCACTTATTCCTTGGCCTGCCTTTAAAAATTCCTTTGGTTTGTTAGGTAAATGCTTTACATTTGTCCCACCTTGAGGCTGTTTTGTTACTGTCTTGTAGACTGACCCTGTTACATGAATTATTGCATGATTGGCCATGTACTTTGGTGTCAGCACACTACTTTTTTCTTTTGTCTCTCCGCTTCGCTTGTGGCGGTATGTTGTTTCTTCTTCTAGCATCCCCCTGTTTCCTTGCATCAAAAACTGCAAGCTGGAGGGGGATCATTTAAAAAAAAAATTATATAGCACAAACTTGACCGGAAGATTGGAGAGCTTCACATGAGCACTGGTTAAATTTGCAGCCCCATTTCTAAATTATTCTCAAGGTTAGCAGTTAAAAAATATATAATCACAAGGAAACCCACAATGCGGCTCTCCCAGCAAAGTGAGAGAGCTGATACTTTAATATTCACTGCACACAGGAAACCTACCCCATATTGCTTTGCAGGGCCTTCCTTTTACAACACATTGTTTCCCATAACTCATCCTGTGGTGGTTCTAGGACAATGGGATCACCACCAAAATGTTCTGCACAATGTGTTCTTTCTGTCCTGCCTAACTTATCTGGGTCCCCACACTTAGTTGCGGGGTACCCCAAAATCATGTCCTCTCACCCCATTCAATGTATTTTAAGCTCTCTCATGGCTGGAGCTTTTGTTTTGCAGCTTGGAGTAGTTTATGTTCTCAGGGCCATGATTGTAATAATATTCTAGAAGGTCTGAGGGGCTTGCTTGAAAATGTGTAATGCACTATGTCCTCTAGGGGCTGAATAAATTGTAACACTGCAATGCTCTCTGCTCTTCTCTTTTAATGTGATTATGACTATATAGTCAGCCACACCATGTTTCTTCCAAATGATATTTTTATTGTGGTGCCCTGTAGGGGATGTTCTGACCAGTACAGACTAATGCCAAGTGTATGAAGGAATGAAGGAATGCACAAACACATTTTATCTCTGATAAAGATTTAAGGTGCTGCATGGCTAAATACTTATAAAGTCCCAAGGGGAGACCTATTGGCTTTGCCAAAGCTTGATAGGCTTTGAGTTGCAGTTGAGCAGCTTGTGCCCCTCGGCAGTCATGGTTTCTTACCGCCCCCGGGTGCCCATCCAGGGTTCAGTGAAGCCTTGTCAGGATTTATTACGCTTTTCCTGCTTTTACACTCTGCTTTTGTAGTGGTAGGTGATTATAATAACTTGATGGATACAGACTCCAACACCCAGGCAATGGGTTTGATTAATTCTCTGGCTACTGTGGGGTTTGAGCTAATTCTCACTGGAGCAGCCCAGAGGGATAGTTATACTCTTGATTTATTTTTTTGCTACTACCATCTGACATCTCTGGGGCCTATTTGCCCCCAGGTGTGTTCAGGCTACTGTTTACTGCTGCTAATTAGTGTGTTTCTCAATTCATTTGCCCTCCACATGGCTGCATATTGGTGACAGGCAGGAGTTTCAGGTGCTAGATCGATTATGGTCATAGTTAAACCAAGTAACTTTGTCAGTGCCCCTTTCTCATACTATGTGTTCATTTGCCAGGATATCAGTGCAGCCTCAGGCTTCTGCGTATGATCAGTGGGTTGGGAGTGTGCTTGACACCTTCTTCTAAACAAGCAAAAGACACCTTGGATCATCCCAGTGGACCTTGATATAATGAAGAATTCAAGAAGCACCAAATGCCAACATATTGAAAAGGGTTGGTGGAGGGAATACATCCTATGACCAGATTAGATGCCGTTGGTTATATGCATGACCTGAAATATCAAAGGCCTCAATGATATGCACAAGGTGCAACATGTTGTGGCATATCTGCAGAGCCATGCTGTAGATATCTGTATGTTGCAGAAGCTGCATCTTGCAGAGAACACTCAGGCACGCCTGCAGAAGGGTGGATAGGCAAATGTCATGTAGTATGTTTTTTCAACTATGCCTGCTGGGTGACTATATTAATTTGTAGAGGTCTGCCTTATCACATGCGCTGTGTGCCACCTCCTTCGACTGCTGTCAGTGTATGGTCCAAATATAGATGATCCCTGTCTCTTTGCAGAGGCTTGGAGGCTGGTGGGAACAATGGGACCTGGGGCACTTCTGTGATCTTAGATCCTGAAGGTGACCAATCTAATGACTCCTGACGCCCACACCTGAAGGCTGTGCAGATACAACTGATGGAAGAAAATAATCTTACTGATCTTTGGCGCTTCCGACATGTAAATAGCACTGAGGACACATGCATAGCAAATGCGCATACTAAATGGTCACAAATTAACTACTGGCTGACAACTTCCGATATTGACACATGGATTTCTAGAGTCGCACACATGCTGCGGACATTGTCTGATCATGCCACTGTTTTGCTGGAGATGGTCCCATTGGACTGCAGTACATGTGCATTTAGATAGAGTCTTCCAGCTAGACCACTGCACAACCAGGTCTTCAGGTGGGAGTTTAGAGTGGCTATAGTGGAATACTTCGAACAGAATGCACACTTGGTGTTGTTGCAGTCCACCCTATGGGAGGCCTCCAAGGCTATTATTAGGAGAGTATGTAAAAAGAAACAAGAAGGGGTGCTGCAGGCATTACACAGAAAACGTACACGCTTGGAGGACGAGAATTGTGTCCTGGAGCTCCAAGATTTTGCAAACTGCAGCACATCAACACTCATGACTATCCGCAGCAAGCTTGCTGACTACAAAGAAGCAGTGCACATGGTAACTCATTACTTAGGAAAGAAAGCCCATGCTCGGAAATATAGTACAGGCGATAGGGCAGGTAAGACAATGGCTAACATGCTGCATAAATCCTGGGCAAGTGACTATATAGTGGAATTGCAGGATAACCACTTCAAAGAGCATGTTCGAATTGACGATATCCAGGAATAGAAGACCTCAATTTATTCCCACCCTTTACAAGACCACTTAAACCGAACCTCCTCCGGACCTTTTATCTTATTTTGACTTAGGACAGTTGCTGTTGCTTGATGAGTGCCATAGGTGATTTCTGGATGAATCCTTTACAGTACAGGAGGTAGTCCAGGTGATAAAAGCAATGCCTGAGGATAAGACCCCTAGCTTAGATGGCCTCTCCGCAGCTATTTATAGAGTATGCCCACATCTTGGCTCCACATCTTATCGCCCTGTATGAAGAGTTACTTGCTGATGGCATTCTTCCTCCCTCCATAGGGGAGGTGTTGAAAGTCATGATACTTAAACCAGACAAGAAACCCTGGCACTGTGAGTCAAATCAACCCTTATCCATGATTAACATGTACATTAAAATCCTCGTGAAGTTGATAGCTTCTCTTCTAATCCTGATTTTGCTGCTTATTGTACACCCAGACCAGTCAGGCTTTGTTCCTGGGAGATTGACGCCCCAAAACATGCTTCCTTTTTTTGCTTGGCTCACTCCATTCACCCTGATCTTCACACAGCAGTGTTTTTTTGGGCGCCCTTAAGGCACTTGATTCACTTGAATAGCCTTACCGCTTTGCTCTCCTATCAAGCCTTGGAGTTAGCCCCAAGTTTACAGGGTTAATTGGTGTCCTATATGGCCAACCTGTAGCCCGCCTACAGATTAATGGGACAATTACTTCCCTCTTTCCAGAGTCAAGGGGGACCCAACAGGGCTGCCCTTTATTACCATATTATTCCCCATAGCCATGGAGCTGCTTGCGGTTCGATTGCAGCAGCATCATTCACATCAGGGCTTGGCAGTTATGACATTCAGAATTCTTGTCTCCATCTATGCAGATGATGTCACTTTGTACGTGAGAGACCCACGAAACAACTTAGACCCACTGATCAGAGAATTCACAAGATTTGGTGGCTTATGGGGTATCACTTCTAATTGGTTGAAATCAATTCTATTCCCACTGACAGATGTTACTGAGGGATTTGTCTCAGAATTACTGCAACAACGGGCACAGGAGCCAGGGAGATACCTAGGGATCTGAATAGGCAGGTATCTGAAGATCTGTGGAAAGATAATTATGGACGCTTGCTGACCTGGCTGGACGAGCGGCTGGAGAGTTGGGTGAAGCTCCCACTATCCTACTGGGAAGCTGCCCATCGCTAAGATGGGGGTTCTACCTACATTTCTCCATTTATTAATTAACCTGCTGCTGTACTTCCGCCCATGCCTGGTATCCCTCATGTGGGCTGGTCGGCAGCCTCGAATCGCTGAGAGATATTGATGCTCACTTTCGAACAGGGAGGTCTGGGAGCTCAAGGTATGGACTTGTATTAATATAGTACCATAGTGCCCAGGAAGAGTTTGTTCCCTATTGGCTTTACCCCATGCAGTTTCAGCCACATACAGCACCTGAGAATGATCATTTTGCACTGTGCCCCCTCTGGACGGTGCTGTACTTGGCTCACAAGTACCAGAGGGTGTGGATAGACACTATTGTCTGCATGAAGTTGTCATGGAACGACCTCAGACAACGTTCTCAGCTAAGCTGCCTATTTGCCCCTTCAGTGCCAATCACTGTACACCCCTCCTTTCCTATCACCCTTGATGCTGGCACCCAAACATAGCTGCGGAACCTGCAGCTGACAACCCCGAGAGAGGTATATGCAGACGGCACCTTTATAGTACCACAACAGGCCTTGCAGGGCCAGAATGTGACCCTACTGGACATGTTTACATACTACCAACTGTGAGTTACCATCTGGACAGTTCATGAATCTTTCCCAGCAGCCCACCCTACCTTCCAGATGTTTGAGGTAACACCTACAAGTACCTCCTAGTGCAGGCTAGTCACAAGGCTTTATGCTGGGATGCAGAGGAACTGTGAGCCTGGTAACCGGCAGGCACGGAATGCAGATTTGGCAACCCCCCTCACTGACAACCAATGGACATGTTGCTGCACCAATCCTGGGTGCTCTCCCCCAACTACAGACTGCAATCGGTGCACTTTAAATAACTGCATAGACTATACCACATTACTGAAAAGATGCATAGAATGGGCTTCATTGAGGACGTGCACTGGTTGCACTGCGCTCTGCCCAGCACTAACATCTTACACCTTGCATGGCACTGCCCTGGTGTGCATCACTTTTGGCAAGTAGTATTTGACGCAGTGGAGGAAATCACTGGGTATAGCCTCCAGCAATTGCTACAAATTGCGCTACTGGGCTATGTGAAGGATGTCCTCCCAGACTTGTGCAACATGCCAGAACTCATCATTTTGCTAGCGAAGCGCTGGGTGCGATGCACTGGGGCTAGCAAGTGACGCCACAAAAGATCTGCTGGCTGCAGCTTATTGTCAGGAACAGCTGACTGCCTACTGGGAGCTGATGCCTGCAAAATCAGTTCTAAAGATATTTGGTCCCCCTTGGAATTGTACCTCGATGCCCAAACTGGCGGGGTGGGATGAGGTGAAGATACAGTAGCTGCTACATAGTAGCTGCTACATCACTTGAGGTAACTGACCCACTGGAGATCCCTGTCACTGCGCCACACCTGTGGATATGTCAATCAATCACTCAATCAATCATGCGCAGCTAATCACCCATAGGATCTCAAGGCGCTATATGTGGGCGTGCTGCTCAGTTGAAGAGCAAGGTCTTAAAGGTCCTTCCTGAACTGCTCCAGTGAAGCGGTCTGTTTGAGCTTGAGAGGTAGCGTGTTCCATGTCCAGGATGCTAGGTAGGAGAAGGATCTTCTTCCTTCTGTACTTTTTGGGATCTTGGGGACAGCTACAAGGGCGAGCTGGGAGAAACAGAGACATCTTTTGGGTATGTAGAAGGTGAGGTGGTGGTTGAGGTATGCCGGTCCTATGTTGTGCTGTGCCATGAAAGTGTGATTCACTGGTTTGTTTGCTATATGTTTGGTGACTGGGAGCCTGTGTAGGTCTCTGAGGTGGAAGGAGATGTGGCTGTGCTGGGGAATGTCCAGGATGAGTCTTGATTGAAGTTCCTTGGTGATGTCGGCATATAGGGGGTCATTCCGACCCCGGCGGGCGGCGGGCGCCGCCCACCGGGCAGAGACCGCCAAAAGACCGTACCGCGGTCAAATGACCGCGGCGGTCATTCAGACTTTCCCGCTGGGCGGGCGGGCGACCGCCAAAAGGCCACCCGCCCGCCCAGCGGGAAAGCCCCAGCAACGATGAAGCCGGCTCCGAATGGAGCCGGCGGAGTTGCTGGTGTGCGACGGGTGCAGTGGCACCCGTCGCAATTTTCAGTGTCTGCTTTGCAGACACTGAAAATCTTAATGGGGCCCTGTTAGGGGGCCCCTGCAGTGCCCATGCCAGTGGCATGGGCACTGCAGGGGCCCCCAGGGGCCCCACGACACCCGTTCCCGCCAGCCTCTTCCTGGTGGTGTAAACCGCCAGGAACAGGCTGGCGGGAAGGGGGTCGGAATCCCCATGGCGGCGCTGCTTGCAGCGCCGCCGTGGAGGATTCCCTGGGGCAGGGGAAAACCGGCGGGAAACCGCCGGTTTCCCTTTTCTGACCGCGGCTTTACCGCCGCGGTCAGAATTGCCCCAGAAGCACCGCCAGCCTGTTGGCGGTGCTTCCTCCGTCCCCGGCCCTGGCGGTCCATGACCGCCAGGGTCGGAATGACCCCCAGAGTGTCCGTGGACATACCACAGAGACCATATTGCGGAGTTTTGAGCCTGTTTCGCCATGCTGAGTGGTTTTCCCTTCTTTTTCCTCTCTCTTCTATTCCCTTCCCTCCGATAAGCAAGTGAGCAGTACAGCTAATTATGATGTTACTCATTGGAAGCTTTGAAATGAGAATCTTGAATTTGGACAGCGCTGTACTCTGTTTCTTCTTGTTTTGTTTGAAACTTTAATTAAAAAAGGAGTTCATAAAAAACTCATTTAGGCCACTAGGTGGAGTTTTACACAAAACCAATATGTAATGCTCTTGATACCACAGAGAAATATGTCTCCATCACCTCCACCACCTTTGTATCACAATCATTTGTTCATTCCCAGGAACTGTATTACACTTTAGCCTCTTTTTTTAGGCAAACATATAGATATGTATGAACAACTTTCAAAAGGCAATACCCTACCATCCCCAAGAAAATATTGTTGACCTAAACCATTCTGAAAAAGTCCACGCAATTTCATCAATTAATTGGAACAAGGAGGCAGTGTCTTCCCTTACTAACTCAGATAATTTTATGGAGATTGCTAGATCCATTTTACCAGGATTGCCACAGGACCCTCCCTGCCTAAAATCTGGCACCATTCAGCTGCTGTAAAAGAACCACTTTGTGCCACGTGTAGTCTCTCCCATTGGGATTGGAAAAAAGTGATGATAGTTCCTTTATTAAAAATGCCCACTGCTGACCTTTTTATCATGGGCAATTTTAGACCAATCTGTTGGCCTCAGTCCTATCTGAATTTCGACCTCGTCTTGGCACAGAAGCAGCCTGGTCAAAGTCTTGAATGACCTGGAATGGCGGCAGATAAGGGAAACTTCGTGGGCCTGGTTTTATGAGATCTTTCTGCCACAATCGGCACTGCAAATCATGAGATCATGGCAGAGAGATTGGCAGAGGTTGGGGTTGGAGGGGTAATACTGGAATGGTCAGGACATCAGGATATCCATTTTCCCACTTTTTGTTCTCAATGGAAGGCCACCGATCAGGGAGTTCAACGGGGCTCCTTGTTGAGTCCAACCCTATTTAAAATCTATGTCACACCTTGGGCCCAGTACGTTTCCAAGCATAGTGTTCTGTTCATTGATTATGCAGACAATACTCAATTCATTTTCTAACGGTATCTTTCAGTACCTACAGCTTTTGAAGCCTTTTCTAAGTATTTGATCGGCATCTCCTTATAGATAACATTGAACTCTCTTGAGTTCAATGGGGGCAAACAAAGATACTCTGCTATTCCAGGGAAAAGGTACCTCAGCCTCTGTCATCTGACTTCTGTTCGTGGCCACAGGATGCTCTGGCACGTTTCTCTATGGCTTTTGAGAACTTGAATTTCAGTTTAACGCAGATCTGTACTAAGTTCACCACAAATTCTCCTCAAATTGCTTTTCCTTGCTGAAAGTGCTCTGTAAGTTTCTACCTGTACTTCAATGAGCATGCGCCCAGTGGTGGTATAAGCCACGATTTTTAACGGACTGGATTATGGTGAATCTCTCTTCGTGTGCACTATTTTCTCCCCTGTGGTTGTTCGGCACTGAAAAAACTGCACTGGTTGCTGGTACCCAAATAGATTATTTTTAAATCCTTAGGCCTGGTGCACAAAGTAGGGAGGGACAAAGAATTCCACTCCACCAGTGGAGTTTGCAGGGATTATCCCACTTTGCACTCCACGTGGAGTTCTAAAAAACTCTGCGAGGTGATTCAGAGCAGAATTTTTTCTCTCGCTCGCCAATGCTAAGATGGTGAGTTCTAGCGAGAGAAATCGCTAAGTTGGTGAGAGCAAGCGAGATTCCTGAATGCGAGCTGTGGGCTGTGACCGCTCGCGATGAGAAAGCTGCTGCTCGCGTTGAGGAAGCTGCTGCTCGAGTAGAAAATCTACTCAAGTGGCAACAAGAAGTTAGCGCCCTCTGGTGCTCCATGTGATGCCGCTTGCACATATTTTACAATGCAGGAAACACTCTCATGCTGAAAATCAATGCAAACAGCGAGCCTTACCTTCATGGAACTCCACGTAGCACTGCAGAATTTTTTGGGCACTTTGCCGAGTTTCAGGTACCAGAACTCTGCGAACTCCGCCCCCGGCCTTGCATAAAGCCTTTCATGGAGTTGGACCTCTATACCTACAAACAAAACTGCATCCTGTGCACACATTACATTCTTCGGATGATAATCTTTTAGTGGTCCCAAAGATTACTTGAACTCGACTTGGCAGCAGAGTCTTTTCAGTCCAGGCGGCTCATCTCTGGAACAAACTACCTTTCTCACTTCATTCCAGTTTTTACCTGCTAACGTCTAGGAAATTTGTGAAGACCTGCATCTGTAAATGATAAGTGAAGTACAGCATTATAAAATATAATTATGGTAATTATCAGAACGAGGACACCTTCCGAGGTAACAGTGTACTCTAGAAATGTAATAATAATTTTAATGCAATTTATTGTTACATTCATTTTTAATTTCAAAATAGGGAACTACAATATTTTATAATTAAATAATTAATATATACCCATTATAATTACATGTCATTTATTTCTGCTTTAAACTATTTTAAACAATTTAGATTATTTCAACATTATTTTCTATGTTTTTTTTTTTTTTAATTCTCTACATCCATTATTTTCTATGGGAGAGTGTTGGAGGACCAACAGTCAGCCTTGTGAGGTGTTGAACTTACTGCTGTTTTACGTCAAAGCCTACCAGGCAGCATAGCTGTCTGGTTGTGGGAATGTATTACACCAATTACTTACCCTTGGCTTTGCGGTTTGTACCTCACATTTTCTAGCTTTCTATTTGCTGGCTGTGGAGCAAACTTTGTTCACCATCGTTCCTTGTATTCTTCCATGAGTCCTGACTTTCTGTAAACAGACCTTTAAATGGTGTTCTCACCTTGAAACATTTGCTGTGCTTTCAAAGACTGAAGTCAAATGTCAAGCTCTGTCTTCTGAGGTAGCTTTGTGTTTACTTTTCTTTCTCTGACTTCAAATTGAAAGGATTTATGTGGCAATCCTGTTGGGTACTGGGAAAGAATAGGGTTTTGTTCTACCACACAACACAATTTCAATGTCAGTAAATTAACTTTGCAAGTATTTCAGAATATATCAGTATTAGGAAAGCACAAATGAAGCCCATTTTTTGTGATTTGGAAGTGTGGTGGAAAGAAATATTTTAATGTGATCAAAACAAATCAGTACACTATGTGATGCCATATCCACACATTGTGTACTGTACAGTTTTGTCAGAAAAACTGTATGTGCCAATGTAATTGTCTCTTTAAGTGAAAATGTGTTGTCTTTAATGGCAGTGCACTACAACACAATGCATACTCCACAGTACACCACTCCACACCACTTCACTCTACAAAACTCACTCCACTCTATGCCGCTCCACTCTAAGCCTCTACATTACACTTTACTCCACAACACAACACAACACTACACTCCACTCGGCTCCACCAAACTTCACTCTGCTCTACACCACTTCACACTAGGCCACTCTCTGGCACTCCAGTCTACAATACTCCTCTCTAAGACACTCCATGCCACCTTACTCCACTCAACGCCACTTCACAACACTTTACTTCTCTCTACGCAACACCAATCAATTCAACTCCACTCCCCTATTTGGCACTCTACTCTACACCACTCCAGTCTACACCCCTCGACTCTATGCCCCTCCATAATAATCCCCTCCTCTCTAACACTTTAATTTACTCCACTGTACTCCACGCTGTGCTGCTCACTCTACAACACTCTACTCCACTCTATGACACTTTCTTCCACTCTACACTGTGCAACTCTATACCCTCCTCAATATGCCCCTCCACTCTCTACTCTACTTCACCCTACACCACTCCACTCTATAAAATATAATTGCACTCCACTCTGACACTCTGTGACACTCTACTCCACTCTACTCTACTACACTACACTCTACGATACTAGTCTACCCTATGGCACTATACACCCCTCCAGTCTAGGCCATGGTACTCCACTCTACACCACTCTGTTCTATGACTGTGCTCCACTCTACATCACTTCACAACACTCTACACTAAGCCACTCCCCTCTAGGACACTTTATTTCACTTTAGGCCCATCCACTCCACTCCACAATACCATACTCTACCACACTCTACTCCACACTTCTTCACTCTTTGCCACTCTAGTCCATTCTTCACCACTCTACACCACCCCGCTCTACGCTTCTCCACCATACATCACTTCACTCTATGAGAGTGGTCTACAACATAGCTAAAATGCATTGGGAAGGCCAATAGCTCTTGCACAGGCAAGACCTATTTGCCAATGCTTGTTTTAGTAGTAACTTATACTCAGATCTTTAGAGTAGCCAAGAATAGTAAAGTTACTCAAATGCAGAAATTACTCAAAAGTGTAAATTACATTTGTGAATCAAGTCCCTAATGGTTATTCCATCCGTAAACACAGTGCTACACAATTGCATGCCCACAGGAATCACACTTTACAGATGCAGAAGGGATCAGTCTACAAAAAAGATGTAGGGGTCCATATATTTGGACAAGTTTCTCCACCTATGGACAAGAGGTCTTGACTTGTATAGGAAGGGCGTTCCCTTTAAACCAACTCAGACTGAAATAAACAGGGAGGGGAGACATGCATTAGTAGACAGGATATTTGATGATACAGCTGCCCTGTTGGGTAATAGATATGTTCCTAACACAGACCAGTCACAATGTTTTACAAATCCATCATCCATACTATTGAAATGAACTCCATTTTAATGGATTATATAGGGTGACTTTAACAGCATACTAAATATACTCATGGACAGGTTGTACCCCTCTTGCCACACACATCCACTCATGATAAATAACACCCAGACACAGTTGAAATGGGTCTCCCACTAGTCCCTGTTAGGCATCTGAAGGTCCAGACAACCTGAAAAGATACACTCCTTAGTCTATCCTCTCCCTTATTGCCTCCCTATCAGATTGCACCATTTCCTGCAGTCTGTCCTGATATAATTTCTAGTATTACATCCAGAATACATGGACAACACATCCTCTATCACTGCAGCTGAACTGGTTAGGCATGCTCACTGGTCCAGACTTGGAGGCTTCAGCTCTCCGCCCTTGAGGATGCAGTCTTGGGAGGAATGATAAGAGAGGTAATACAGAATTATTTTGCAGAAAACAGCAGTACAGATATCTTTCATCTGAGAGAATGTGATTCCTTCAAAGCTGTAATTAAAGGGCAATGCATTAAGTCTGTGGTGTGTGTCTGTAGAACAACAGAGCAGACAAGGGGAAAACCAGAGTAGTTATTAGTCCAACTCTGGAGTGAAGTTAAACTCACTGACGTATGCAATTCCCAACTAATTGAAGCCAGACAGAGACATTCTGTATTAAAAGAAAAGACTGTGATGTGTAGGCTATAAAGCACACATGGCCAAGGCACACACAGAGAAGGATAAATCAGGCACACTAGTTTATTGGCGTCTAAAACCTCATGTCACCTTTCCAACTTTCCCCTGACACCATTTCATAGCCCAAAGACGGCATATACTCAACCTTCCACAGACATTACCACAAGTGGGATGGGCCTATATTTGTGGTTCTGGAGGACTCCATTACTGAATTCTTGGGCCCTTGTTAATACAGGGAAACATATGGAAGACCAAATTACGGACCAAGATTTCTTTGACGTCACACAGGACCCTGCTACATGCAAAGGACCTGTACTAGGTGGATTGCTAATAGAATTTTACAAAACATAAGCAGAGTTCTTAGTCTGAAGGCTGGCTGAGTTTCACATAGGGCTGCTGAAACCACAGTACAGCCCCCAACATGAAAGAGGCTATAATAGAGTTACTAACTAAGGCAGAGAGGTACCCTCTACAAGTAGCTTCATATAAGACAAAACCAATCCTGAATAATGTTCATAAAATATTGGGAAAAACCCTGAAGAGGAAGATCTCTAACAGTGTCTGTGTTAATGCACCTGAACCAAAATTGGCTAAGTCTTGGCAGGGGCAATATAAGGAGACTGTACCACCCGTTAGAATCCATGCAATCAGCCAGGCCTTATTCTGCATGCCTGGTTCTGGACTGGAAAAGGCCTTTACAATAATCAACTAGAAATATGTTTGATATGCTTCGTAAATTTGGATTGGGCGGGGGTGTGGCCACACTGCCGACTAAGATGGCCATGCGGTTGTGAAGCGCCTGGGAATCTGTGCAAATCATTGCACCATGCAGACACCTTTTGGCCCCAAATCTCCTTGATCATCCAGTTACAACACCCTAAGCAATGTCTGCCTTACTCGGGATAAGCAACCAAAGCTCACTGCGATACGAGCTGCTGTCCGCTGCAGCCTGATGGCCCTTGTAGCCTCCATGGTGACAGGGGCCACGGGTAAGCCCAAGTGCAGGGCCACGGCACGCTTAGCCTTAGTTTGCCACCGGTGTGAACTGCATTGTGTGGCGGTTTGTGCAGCGGTGTTCCCAACCCTGTTTCAGGATGCGTGCTGCCCTCCTGCCGCTCTGCTCCCTACTTCCTTATGTGTGCACCTGCCCTTCGTGCGGCCTCGGATGAGGGCATCCCATGGGCGTCCCCGCCATCTGTCTAGCAGTAGGGTGGCCAGATTGTGTCCTTGTTGGTTGTCGAGCTTAAGAGGCGCACAGCCTGGGCGGCCTTGCCTCTGGGCCCTGCTCGTTGCCGAGCATCTGCTGAGCCCTGACGCACTTTTGCGTTCTGCCTGGCCCCATGCTGTGCTGCAGTGCCACGGCCGGGGGCCATTAAATCATCTGCAAATAATACATGTGGTGACCCAGTACTAATCAACACCTCGGACAATCCTAGCTCTCCAACAGCCTCATGCATCTTCTGATTGCTACTCTCACCTCAAACTACAACACCCCACTCCTTATCACACATTCCTGAATTGCTTACTGATACATTCTCAGATGGACTACTACAGGATATTAATTTAAATGCAGCACTCTTCATACAACACCATACATCTGCATCAGCAGTCCATCAGGCTTGAATCCATCTAGTTTTCAACACTGTCTGAGCCACTTACATCTACACTGCTTACTGATCTGCAGGTGCCTGCTCTTGTGACGTTATACAAGTCTCCATTGTGACCATCTTTACCTTGATTACCGCAGCCCGTGCCTCTTGGGCTTCCCACTATTGTATTCCCGTACTACTACCAGCCTAACTCGGATACCATCATGGGCCACGGTAACCCAAGACTGAAACAGCCATCATTTGAGACAGAAAAACCACCAGACGAGTCAACATGAAGGAGGCTGAGCAGAAGGACCTTGGGACAGGCGATTCCGCCTCTTCCCCTGCTGATGGCATGGCTGCGAATATGGCTGAACTTAGGGCAGGATTTCAGGACACAGATTTGCACTGTGACTCCCTTACTGTGAGGCTTGATTGTATGAACGAACGAATCGACTGACACGTGACCAGACTAGAGGGGGCAGAGCACCTAATATCCAAGGTACAGGATGGTCACACCAATATGCAAAAATGCTTTGAGAGTGAGTGGAAGATATCTTAAAACTGTAGCCCTGAAAAATTAGGATTTGGAGGCGTGCTCGTGCCGCAACAACAGTTATGTAGCAGGAGTGGCAGAATCCACCAACACTGGCTGTATGGACAGCTATTTGAAACAGCTTCTGGATGACTTGTTTAACTGGGACTCCTTCACTGGCACCTTTGTTGTAGTGCGTGCACACAGGACATCTGGTCAGCGCCCCATTCCAGGGGCTCCTCCGCGGCCCATAATAGCCAGACTACATGGCATGGCTTTCTCCATTTTTTCTGACTTCACACAGATAGTCCAGTATGCACATCACAAGTATGCTGGGGTTAAGACAATACTTCACAAAGTAGGCTCCACTACACCATGCTGCACCCAGCACAACTAGGCATAGAAATGGATAGCAAACACCACATATTCACCACTCCTGCCAAGACTGTGCTCTTCGGCAGGCAACATAAGCTGGAAGCATTGTCCCTGGGCTGCCAGGAGCCTTCCGCATCTGCCCCCTTTTTGCTACAGGCTGCATGGGATCCACACTCATCTTAAACTTTCACCACTGTTGAAAGCCGAGCCTGATACCTGACCACCAATGGGGCTTTGATACACATTGATTCCAAATGATTATTGGGACTATCCCACTAAATGTGTCTGAAAACTATTAAATCTCTGCACCACCGCTTGGTGATTGGGTACCTGTAGGAGGCTGGCCTGGCTTGTAGTGGGTACCAGAGGTACTTACACCTTGTGCCAGGTCCAGTTATCCCTTATTAGTGTAGAAGAGGTGTTTCTAGCAGCTTAGGCTGATAGAAGGTAGCTATGGCAAAGCAGCTTAGGCTGAACTAGGAGACATGTAAAGCTCCTACTATACCACTTATATCATATGCACAATATTATAAGAAAACACAATACCCAGAGTTACTAAAAATAAAGGTACTTTATTTTTTATGACAATATGCCAAAAGTATCTCAGTGAGTACCCTCAGTAAGAAGGTAAGTACTATACACAAGTTATATGTACACAAACCAAAATTAGGTAAGTAATAGCAAGAAAAGTAATGCAAACAGTGTAGAATCACAATAGGTTGCAATAGGGGCACATAGGCAAAGGGGCAACACAAACCATATACTCCAAAAGTGGAATGCGAACCACGAATGTACCCCAGACCTATGTGAGCTTGTAGAGGGTCGCTGGGACTGTAAGAAAACAGTGAGGGTTAGAAAAAATACCCCACCCAAAGACCCTGAAAAGTAGGAGTAAAGTGCACCTACTACCCCCAAAGAGCACAGAAGTCGTGATAGGGGGATTCTGCAGGAAGAACACACACCAGCAGTGCACTGACAACGGATTTCCAGACCTGAGTACCTGTAAGAGAAGGGGACCAAGTCCAATAGTTGCGACAGTTTCGAGAGGGGGCAGGAGCCCAGGAAATGCCAGCTGAAGGTGCAAGGAAGCTGCCACCAGTTGGAAGAAGCTTGGAGTTCTGCAAGAAAGAACAGGACTAGGAACTTCTCCTTTGGAAGATGGATGTCACACGTCGCAATGAAGCTTTCAGAGGTGTTCCCACGCAGAAAAACCACAAACAAGCCTTGCTAGCTGCAAGGGTTGCAGTAGAGGTTTTTGGGTGCTGCAAGGGCCCAGGAGGGACCAGTATGTCGCCACTTGGAGGAGGAGACAGAGGGGGCACTCAGCAACTCAGAGAGCCCTCACAGAAGCAGGCAGCACCCAGGGAAGTACCCCAAAAGGCACTTAGAAGTAAAATGAACCGGAGTCCACACGAAGTCACAAAAGGGAGTCCCACAATGCTGGAGGACAACTCAGAAGGTTGTGCACTGCAGGACAGAGTGCTGGGGACCCAGGCTTGGCTGTGCATGAAGGAAATCCTGGAAGAGTGCACAGGAGCCGGAGAAGCTGCAAATCACGCGGTACACAGCTTTGCAGTCTACCGTGGGGAGGCAAGGACTTACCTCCACCAAACTTGGACTGAAGAGTTACTGGACTGTGGGAGTTACTTGGACAGAGTTGCTGTGTTCCAGAGACCACACTCGTCAGGATGAGAGGGGACCCAGAGGACCAGTGTTGCAGTCTTTTGGTGCCTGCGTTAGCAGGGGGAAGATTCCGTCGACCTACGAGAGATTTCTTTAGAGCTTCTGGTGCAGGGTGAAGGCAGGCTACCCCAGAGCATGCACCACCTGGAAACAGTTGAGAAAGCCGGCAGGATTAGTTGCTACAATGTTGCTGGTAGTCTTCTTGCTACTTTGTTGAGGTTTTGCAGGCGTCCTGGAGCAGTCAGCGGTCTAACCTTTTGTAGAAGGTGAAGAGGGAGATGCAGAGGAACACTGGTGAGCTCTTGCATTCATTATCTGAAGAATTCCCCAAAGCAGAGACCCTAAATAGCCGGAAAAGGAGGTTTGGCTACCAAGGAAGGAGGATTGGCTACCAAGAGAGGTAAGAGCCTATCAGAAGCAGCCTCTGACGTCACCTGCTGGCACTGGCCACTCAGAGCAGTCCAGTGTGCCCCCCACACCTCTGTTTCCAAGATGGCAGAGGACTGGGACACATTGGAGGAGCTCTGGGCACCTCCCCTGGGAGGTACTGGTCAGGGGAGTGGTCACTCCCCTTTCCTTTGTCCAGTTTCGCGCCAGAGCAGGGCTGGGGGATCCCTGAACCGGTGTAGACTGGCTTATGCAGAGATGGGCACCATCTGTGCCCATCGAAGAATTTCCAGAGGCTGGGGGAGGCTACTCCTCCCCTGCCCTTCACACCTATTTCCAAAGGGAGAGGGTGTAACACCCTCTTTCTGAGGAAATCCTTTGTTCTGCCTTCCTGGGCCAGGGCTGCCTGGACCCCAGGAGGGCAGAAACCTGTCTGAGGGGTTGGCAGCAGCTGCAGTAGAGACCCCGGAAAGGCAGTTTGGCAGTGCCTGGGTTCTGTGCTAGAGACCCGGGGGATCATGGAATTGTCCCCCCAATTCCAGAATGGTATTGGGGTGACAATTCCATGATCTTAGATATGCTACATGGCAATGTTCGGAGTTACCATTGTGACGCTATACATAGGTAGTGACCTATGTATAGTGCTCGCGTGTAATGGTGTCCCCACACTCACAAAGTCTGGGGAATTTGCCCTGAACAATGTGGGGGCACCTTGGCTAGTGCCAGGGTGCCCACACACTAAGTAACTTTGCACCCAACCTTCACCAGGTGAAGGTTAGACATACAGGTGACTTATAAGTTACTTAAGTGCAGTGGATAATGGCGGTGAAATAACGTGGATGTTATTTCATGCAGGCTGCAGTGGCAGGCCTGTGTAAGAATTGTCAGAGCTCCCTATGGGTGACAAAAAAAATGCTGCAGCCCCTAGGGATCTCCTGTAACCCCAATACCCTGGGTACCTCAGTACCATATACAAGGGAATTATATGGGTGTACCAGTATGCCAATGTGAATTGGTAAATTTAGTCACTAGCCTGTTAGTGACAAATTTGGAAAGCAGAGAGAGCATAACCACTGAGGTTATGGTTAGCAGAGCCTCAGTGAGACAGGTAGACATCACACAGGGAACACATACAGGGCACATACTTATGAGCACTGGGGCCCTGCCTGGCAGGGTCCCAGTGACACATAGACTAAAACAACATATATACAGTGAAATATGGGGGTAACATGCCAGGAAAGATGGTACTTTCCTACAGTACCTCTTCCCCTTTGAGCATTGCTGCGCCCCCGAGGTGTACACCAGTTTGTTTGGTTTTTTAATTGTTGTTTGGGATTCACCAAATGTTAAATTTACCAGTCTGGATGGAGGTTTCTTGTTTTTTTTGCTTATACAATTTCAGAAGCCATCTTTTGTTTAGCTGTATGATTTTGCAGGCAGTTCAATTTACCTATCCACAATACTTACATCACTTTCGTGACAATACCACATGACAAGAATACCCATGCTAGTGCCCTAGCATGTGCAACATGGAACATTAGGGGCCTCAACAACCCTAGAAAAGGAAAGCAGGTTCTATCCTACCTAAACAGGCATCGGATAAAGCTATCCTTTCTCCAAGAGACCTACTTATCACCCGTACCGACCACTCGTACGCTGCACAGTGGGGGCCCAACCACTCCTTTGCATGTTATAGTTAAAATCGCGAGGAATGTGCATATTAGATCACAAAAGTATCCCCTTTGTATACTGTGCCATTGATTCTGACTCAGAGGTAAGGTATTTACCGATACATGGCGACCTAGCAGGCACTACTGTGTTAATCGCTAATAATTACTCCCCCAACACCGGATTATTTTTTCACACTCCAAACTCACCTAGACCGCATTGACACAGAGCATATACCCCTAGGTGGGGAATTTAATATCACCTACAACCATAACCTGGACACTACCAACTCAATTGACATTACCAACCCCGATCATTTCAAGCACTCACAGATCTCTTGATCAATGTTCACCTTTCTGATGCGTGACGCACCTGACACCCACAGACATCAGACTTCACTTTTTATTTGGCACCACACAATGTCCGGCCCATATAGACCATTGGTACTTCTCCACGTCTGTCCTCATCTGGCTCACAGATATCTTTCACCATCCCTGAACCCTGTATGACCTCTCCCCCGTAGTAGCTAAACTGTATGTCCCCTGCTTCACCCCACCCACCAGAACCTGGTGATTCCTGGTTAATGCTCTTCATGATGAGGTATTTCGCTCTGACCTCCAAAACAACATAGCTGAATATTTTACTTTAAATGCTGGGTCTTTTCAGTGACATTCAACACTGTGTGAAGCCTTAAAAGCTTACATGAGGGGAATATGTATTACTACACACTTGGGAATCCTTTGCAGCTTCAGTTTTGACCTTACCAAGACTGAAACACAACGGAAAGATCTTGACATTCAGGCCCACCTTTACGCAGATCATAAGTCTCCACAGGCGTAGTCTGTCAGCTTGAGGGAATTTCAGGATCTAGCAACCCGTGAGGTAGCCTATTTTAGCAAATATGCCAGAGCCCGGGAGATAAAGGGATGGAGAGAGGCCCAGCCGCACCCTTGCCTGTCTCCTGTGTCCCATTTATCAGGCATCAAATATTACTAGCTTGTGCCATGACACTGGAATGATTATAACAGACAATACTGTTATAGTGAATGAGTGCACTGCATACTAGTGCCAACTATAAACTTCCCATGCTGCTATGCCTACTACGGCTCTATCGGACTGTCTCTCTGTTATTGCCATGGTGTGGCTGGACAGAGTCCAGCAACATTTCCTAGCCTCTCCTGTTACATGTGAGGAGATATCTCAAGCCATTGACGCACTAAATGGATCGCTCCAGCACTAAATGGCTTCACAAGTGACTTTTACGTGACCTACAAGGATCTTCTGACCCTGCATCTCCTCGAGTATATGCTGAATCCCTACAACTGGGTTCCCTCCCTCCCACCCTTAGAGAGGCCGTTCTTACCTGAAACCAGGCAAACCCTCATTTTGTTGCATGTCCACAATCACAATAATAAAATACTAGCTAAGGTCGTCGCTACATGCCTTGCCCTACAAATGACAAAATGATTGTTCTCCACCGCTCAACAGCCATTAACTTTTACACTGTCTTTGCAATCATCAACCAAATATCTCCAGACCACCAGGCAGTAGTTGCACTCTTGGATGCTGAAAAGGCATTCAACACTCTGGAATTGCCCTTCCTACACACCACTCTTATGAAACTGGGCATCCCTAAAGGATTCAGAGACTTGATCACATTATTGTACACCACTCCCACTGCCTGCCTCAATAAAAACAGCACACTATCAGAACCCTTTCCTTTAACATGGGGCACTCTCCAGGGCTGTCCACTTTCTTCCCTTTTATTCATCCTTGCCATGGATCCTCTAATGCGCTATCTCCAAGACCATCATTTAGATTGAGTCTTAAGATTCCACAGAGGTCCAGTACTGGCTACCCATTATACTGATGATATTCTTTTATTCGTTTGAGACCCCTCTGTTAACCTTTCTCCATTGACAGGCGAGGTGATGCATTTTGGCATCTTCTCCGGACTGTCCATATATTGGAACAAGTCTGAGGTTTTTCCCTTGACCGAGGCAACTACACTTTGCCCTCTAGAATTCATGGGTGCACAGACCCACCCAAATATCTGGCCATTTACCCTCACACGTATAGCACTGAAGGGGTCTGACTAAATTATGGTCCAGTGATTGATAAACTCGCATTACAGATATACCGATGGATTGTTTCCGCTCTCAATGACTGGGCATATAGCTATTATCAAAATGGTCATTCTCCCACGTTTTTTAGGTTTGAGCGCACAAGCATTCTGTCCTTGTTGTAATCTCTCTTTGGGTTTTTAACCACGCCCATGTCACGCCTGTCACTTTTATTGGTTTGTGGGCTCGCCTTTTAAAATCCCCTTGATTTCATTAGTGAAAGGGATGCATACATCATGCCTTTTCTGGTGTTTGGCCCTCCTTGAACGCACCAGCCAACTACTGAAAACTTACGAAGCTCCATATTTTCCGCCTGGTTTCTTCACTACTTTATCTTTTTATTTTCCACGCAGTGCGATTGCGCTGGGTTTTACATAGCGCAATCGCACTGAGTTTCTTTGGTTTTCAATTTCAGCACGATCACGCTGGGTTTTACATAGTGCGATTGCGCTCGTTTTTTTTTTTTCAATTTATGTGGCAAAAAAGTCCAGTTAGGAGTTTACAATGCTAATAGCTCTAACTCGAGCAAATGTTAGACCCGTTGCATTGCAAATGCTTGTTTATATTTGTTTCTAAACATCCCCATTGCCTTAAATAATATCCTTTTTGATACTTTACGCAACTTTCTCATTAAACTCATATGGGCTGGGCGCCGTTCCTGTAGAGGCTGGGACACATTAATTAATATTGCCCTACGGGCATGGCAGTTTCACAGTGCCTGACCTACAGCTCTACTATGTAGTAGCCCCGGTGCAGTTCGCCTACGTTTGGTACCACCCTGATGCTCGTGTTTAATTCCTCAAACTCGAGCACACACAGGCCCTTCCCTTCTCTCTCTCCCTATTGCTGCCTCAAGGACTCCCCAGAAACCTGTCTAAAATCCAAACACTTCCCACTACATGCTGCTCTGTTATTTAGGGCATGGTTCGCTATACTCTTCACACATTCCTTTGGCTGGAAATCCATGGCTTCCACTCACCCTAGAACGGTCGACCCAACGCTTACTACTGCACACCAAGTACATACCTTTGGGGATCTCTTCAGTGATGTCACTTTGAAACTTGCTGCTGCAGTACTGGAGGGTCACGATATATCACACATGGACAGATTTATCATACATCGTTTACATAGAACATTACGAACGATCTTGCCAACATACCCTGAAGAGCCTAGAGCATCCCCCCTCTCTCATTGATCATTGCAGCTATGGATACTGCTCATTTAATTTCCTGGCTATATTGTACATCCCTACAGCTAAATCCTATTGGGACAGAGAAATTGAGGGCCGTCTGGGAACGCGATTTAAACTATCCGATCTCTGACAAAATATGGTATTATAGTTGTGCACAAACTAAACTCACCTCAAATAACCACTGCCATAAACGTTTACACTACAAATGTTTATGTTTCGCTTACATCACAACAAATGCACTGGCTAAGTTAGATCCCATCCTGCCACACTGCTTCCCAAATGCTCCATCAAGCATGTCGACTTTTGTCAATTGACCTGGACCTGTGCTCCAAACCATGCATTCTGGAATACTATTCATGGCGCCCTGAATCAAATAACAGGACACGTACTTACCTCTGACCCACTCCTAGCACTATTCGGCTATGTTAAACCCTTGCCATTGAATATAAGATGCTTTACTGCACTTTCTTTATTACTAGTTAAATGTCAGATTGCCCGTCATTGGGGCAGCAGCACTCTTCCCACTCCTGCAGCATAGCTCCAAGATATGTCCTAATGCGATACTACCAGCAAAGCTTAGCCATCGTTGCAACCACCATCTTTACGGCCCAAAGATATACGGCAACCGCTTCAGAACTATCTCCTGACATTGAATCCCAACCACTAGACGATGGGGGATCGTTGCCACTGCATTGCATAACATTAACCCCTGCTGGTTCTGACTAGGAGTTATGCTGCCCTTGTGTACAATACCTCCTGGCCGCTTGATTATCTTCCTCCCCCTTTCCCCCTGCTTGTATGGCCTCAGAGACCACTAGGCCATTCTCTCCCTCAGTTCCCCTTAACCTCTTTCTTCCCCCTTCCTTGGGCCCCTTTGATTTACCAGTTCAGTTCTCTTTTTGAGCTGCAGTATTATTCGATGTTTGTTCGTAAGTTTGTTTGTTTTTGCATAAAACCTAAAATAAAGGTAAAAAATGCAGAATGATTGAATATATTAGGCTAAAATATTCAGGGCTTACCATTAGTGTACAGAATGATCTTTCATTTCACTCTCCTTAAAGATCAATAGGGGGATGCACTAGACTAGAGGTACCCTCTTTCAACCTTATTGTTCAGGCTAGCGATGGTGCAGATGGCTGCTAGGCTTTGTCAGCTTGGTTGGGGCATTCCCTTCGAAGACGAAATGCACATAGCATCACTACATGCAGAAGATTTGATGTTGCATATTAGAGATGTTCGTGTGGACACCACAGCGGTGACCCGCATGTCGCATAATTTTAAAACACGTCTGGCTTAGGTGTGAGTTGGCCCATGTCGTGCCTATTTATACTATGTTCCACTTGCCATGAACATAAAGTAGAAGTGGGACATAACTTGATTAGGTAAGGGCATTTGATTTTTTGATACATACGAATACACATTCTTTGCTCTGATCACGATTTTTTTTAAAGGTAATTTAATTAAAGTAGTAATTTCGCTTATGTGAGAAATCACATTCTGGAAGTTTCTATCTTTGGTCATGTGAGACAGAATTGCCTTAGCCAGATGATAACCCTTCCCAGACCGGTTTATTACTTTCGAATTTGCCAATCCATCTTTCGTAAAGCATTTTTCATGTATTAGGCAGAATGTTGTGTGACTTAATTTGAAATAACAATAGACCTAGCATAAGCACTGCCCAAGCTGAAGCACCCTACAGATTAGAGAAGGCTGGGGGCCCTGATTTTGAACATTACTATTGTACAGCATAGCTGCAAAACGCTGCACTCTAGCTGGCTTGTCATTCAATTCAAGTCAATGTAAGCTTTATTCGATTCTATATAAAAATCATGGGAGCTATACCCAGCATATAATAAATAAGAAAAGATAAAAACAGAAATAAAGATACTTAAAATGTGTAGCAGTGCTGTACTAAAACAAATCATAGAAACAGCAGTGCCATAGTAAATCAATTCCTATCAGAGCACATTCAGCCTAGTGTGACATAGGCAGACAGATAAGAGTCTCCTCTGATTGATCACAGATGATAGGTAAGTAGACATGATACAACAAATCGAAGGAGAGGGTGGGGACTGTAAAAACAAATATGCCGGACAACATTGTACGACTCTGTATTCTCACAGGGAAAGTACTAAAATTCTCTTCTTCAAGCCCATGTATAATCTGCAGAATAGGACTATGTGCATAGTGGATTGGTCCAATACATTATCGCAATGGCATTTGACAAGAGTTCTAGACCTATCATTAACAGAGAGAAAGGTATTTTAGGCAGTGAAATATATCTAACCTGTGTCTAGTTAAAAAACTGTGTCCAGGCAGTCTTTAATAATCTTAAAGTTGAGGCTGGTAGCCTCCAAAGTCCAAACTTAATGCCAAAGGAGTATTGGGATGAGATCTGACGGTATCTATAGGCAGGGGACCCCCAATTTTAAATGACTGATTATAGTCGAGTTGCCTTGGGGAACTGACAACAGCTTCCTAAGGAAGGAATTTTTCACTGTTTGAAGTGGTTGGCAATCAATGTAACCTCACACTCCAGCCCCACATAAGGCAGCCGGCAAGCACTTCCCCTTATAAATTGCTAATATTTCCTTAAGTGGCTTCCTCCCTAATTTAATTCCATAATTATTAAGAGCAGTGATAGTCTTCATAAAATACAGCTTTCTTGTATTAATTGCAGCTTTCCAGATTCTGTCTGTGTCAAAAATGATACCCAGATATGAGAAGGTAGTAGTGAAGTTAAGCTTGGTGTCCCCAATCATAATGTCACAACACTTAACATGCCCTCTGCTGCAACTCATTATGAAGGTTTTCCTATATTTACTAGTAGCCCTAGTTCCTGCATGTAGGTTACAAAGCATGCAGGAATCCTCTGGAGAGCCAGGGGAGTACATGTCATTAAAACTGCACAATCCATGTACAAGAGAGCCAGAATCGGTTGACGGCTGATGTGGGGAGGTGCATTCAATTCGCTAATAGTGCTTTCCCTAAGTTGTTAATATATACTGTAAATAGGAAAGGAGCAAGTATGCAACCCTGTCTAACGCCCCACTCCACACTAAAGGAATTTGTGCATTCCCTCCTCAATTCATACTGACCCCTGGTCCGACTCCCTGAATAAAGCTCCCACAGAAACTGGATAATGGGCAGATCTACACCAAGCTCTGTCATAACTATCCAGAGTTTGTTGTGCAAAACACAGTCAAAAGTGCTGGAAAATTTGACAAAAGCTTAAAACAAACTACTCCCCTTGATCTTTGTATATTTGCCAATTATGAGATTCAAGTTAAGTCCCTGTTTGATTGTCCCAAGCCCACTATGAAAACCATACTGCAAATCAGAAAGAACCCCACGATCTGCAGCCAAGGCTTCTAGACTGGTCAAAATAATATGGCCCGCACTTTCACAAGGGAGTCGAGCAATGAAATTGGGCAGCAGGAGGCTGGTGAAGATCCATCTCCCTTCTTAAAAATTCGGACGATGAGGGACTCTGACCATGTGCTCAGAAAGCCGGCAGAGCAAGATTTGCCCAAAACTTGGGTCAAAAGGGGGCCCCAGAATGGCACATTATTTTTAAAGAGGTTGATGGTGTAGGAACGTACCATCTTGCCTGGCATGTTACCCCCATATTTCACTGTATATATGTTGTTTTAGTGTATGTGTCACTGGGGCCCTGCCTGCTAGGGCCCCAGTGCTCATAAGTGTGCCCTGTATGTGTTCCCTGTGTGATGACTAACTGTCTCACTGAGGCTCTGCTAACCAGAACCTCAGTGGTTATGCTCGCTCTGCTTTCTAAATTGTCACTAACGTGCTAGTGACCAATTTCACCAATTCACATTGGCATACTGGAACACCCTTATAATTCCCTAGTATATGGTACTGAGGTACCCAGGGTATTGGGGTTCCAGGAGATCCCTATGGGCTGCAGCATTTCTTTTGCCACCCATAGGGAGCTTTGACAATTCTTACACAGGCCTGCCACTGCAGCCTGAGTGAAATAACATCTACGTTATTTCACAGCCATTTACCACTGCACTTAAGTAACTTGTAAGTCACCTATATGTCTAACCTTCACCTGGTGAAGGTTGGGTGCTAAGTTACTTAGTGTGTGGGCACCCTGGCACTAGCCAAGGTGCCCCTACATCGTTCAGGGCAAATTCCCTGGACTTTGTGAGTGCGTGGACACCATTACACGTGTGCACTGTACATAGGTCACTACCTATGTATAGCGTCACAATGGTAACTCCGAACATGGCCATGTAACATGTCTAAGATTATGGAATTGTCACCCCAATGCCATTCTGGCATTGGGGAGATAATTCCATGATCCACTGAGTCTCTAGCACAGACCCGGGTACTGCCAAACTACCTTTCCCGGGGTTTCACTGCAGCTGCTGCTGCTGTCAACCCCTCAGACAGGTTTCTGCCCTCCTGGGGTCCAGCCAGGCTTGGCCCAGGAAGGCAGAACAAAGGACTTCCTCAGAGAGAGTGTGTTACACCCTCTCCCTTTGGAAAAAGGTGTCAGGGCTGGGGAGGAGTAGCCTCCCCCAGCCTCTGGAAATGCTTTGATGGGAACAGATGGTGCCCATCTCTGCATAAGCCAGTCTACACCGGTTCAGGGACCCCCCAGCCCTGCTCTGGCGCGAAACTGGACAAAGGAAAGGGGAGTGACCACTCCCGTGACCTGCACCTCCCAGGGGAGGTGCCCAGAGCTCCTCCAGTGTGCTCCAGATCTCTGCCAACTTGGAAACAGAGGTGCTGCTGGCACACTGGACTGCTCTGAGTGGCCAGTGCCAGCAGGTGACGTCAGAGACTCCTTCTGATAGGCTCTTTCCTGTGTTGCTAGCCTATCCTCCTTCCTAGGTAGCCAAACCTCCTTTTCTGGCTATTTAGGGTCTCTGCTTTGGGGAATTCTTTAGATAACGAATGCAAGAGCTCATCAGAGTTCCTCTGCATCTCTCTCTTCACCTTCTGCCAAAGGATCGACCGCTGACTGCTCAGGACGCCAGCAAAACCGCAACAAAGTAGCAAAGACGACTACTGCAACCTTGTATCGCTGATCCTGCCGCTTTCTCGTCTGTTTCCTGGTGGTGCATGCTCTTGGGGTAGCCTGCCTCCTTCTTGCACTAGGAGCTCTGAAGAAATCTCCAGTGAGTCGACGGAATCATCCCCCTGCAACCGCAGGCAAAAAAAGACTGCATCACCGGTCCTCTGGGTCCCCTCTCAGCATGACGAGCGTGGTCCCTGGAACTCAGCAACTCTGTCCAAGTGACTCCCACAGTCCAGTGACTCTTCAGTCCAAGTTTGGTGGAGGTAAGTCCTTGCCTCCCCATGCTAGACTGCATTGCTGGGTACCGCGTGATTTGCAGCTGCTCCGGCTCCTGTGCACTCTTCCAGGATTTCCTTCGTGCACAGCCAAGCCTAGGTCCCCGACACTCTAACCTGCAGTCCACAACCTCCTGAGTTGTCCTCCAGCGTCGTGGGACTCCCTTTTGTGTCTTCGGGTGAGCTCCGGTTCACTCCTCTTCCAAGTGCCTGTTCTGGTACTTCTGCGGGTGCTGCCTGCTTCTGTGAGGGCTCCCTGACTTGCTGTGCGCCCCCTCTGTCTCCTCATCCAAGTGGCGACATCCTGGTCCCTCCTGGGCTACAGCAGCATCCAAAAACCCTAACTGCGACCCTTGCCGCTAGCAAGGCTTGTTTGCGGTCTTTCTTCGTGGGAACACCTCTGCAAGCTTTTTCATAACGTGTGACATCCATCCTCCAAAGGGGAAGTTCCTAGTCCTCTTCGTTCTTGCAGAATCCACAGCTTCTACCATCCGGTGGCAGCTTCTTTGCACCCTCAGCTGGCATTTCCTGGGCATCTGCCCAATCTCGACTTTGTTGCGACTCTTGGACTTGGTCCCCTTGTTCCACAGGTACTCTCATCCGGAAATCCACTTTGGTTGCATTGCTGGTGTTGGTCTTCCTTGCAGAATTCCCCTATCACGACTTCTGTGCTCTCTGGGGAATATAGGTGCACTTTACACCTACTTTTCAGGGTCTTGGGGTGGGCTATTTTTCTAACCCTCACTGTTTTCTTACAGTCCCAGCGACCCTCTACAAGCTCACATAGATGTGGGGTCCATTCGTGGTTCGCATTCCACTTTAGGAGTATATGGTTTGTGTTGCCCCTATACCTATGTGCTCCTATTGCAATCTACTGCAACTTTACATTGCTTGCATTACTTCCTTTTGCCATTACTGCATATTTTTGGTATTGTGTACATATATCTTGTGTATATTTGGCATCCTCATACTGCAGGTACTCACTGAGATACTTTTGGCATATTGTCATAAAAATAAAGTACCTTTATTTTTAGTATATCTGTGTATTGTGTTTTCTTATGATATTGTGCATATGACACCAGTGGTATAGTAGGAGCTTTGCATGTCTCCTAGTTCAGTCTAAGCTGCTCTGCTATAGCTACCTTCTATCAGCCTAAGCTACTAGAAACACCTCTTCTACACTAATAAGGGATAGCTGGACCTGGTACAGAGTGTAAGTACCCCTTGGTACCCACTACAAGCCAGGCCAGCCTCCTACAGATGGGAATACTGTTCGGACCTGGGGCTTTACCCCCTTTACTAGCTATAAGGGCCTGGTTGATCTCTTCCAGGAAAAATATTTGGGTTTGAGTAAATCTTAGAAAAATGGGTCAACCACTCACCTTCCACCACAGAGATCTCCAGACTAGGGGTAGATTAATTCCTCAAGAAAGGACAGTTAATCGCTCACCAGAAGGCAGCGCTATCTTTGTTGCAGCTGGCTTCAAGCAAGGCCTCCCATACTTCATCTTTCAAGGCTAACTTCCTTGCCTTTATGGCAGATCTATACTTACGACTCCTGACCTGCACTTCTTGAGTGCATTTGGAAGATTTATGTAAGGCTTCCTTAAGGCATTTGTGGGCCTTGATTCAGGACAACTCAAACCACCCTTGTTGCGCCCGAGAGGGACATTGTCTCGTGGGGGAAAGACCTCACTTGATCCCCTTTGTAATGTCAAGGAAGGCCTTAATAATGGCTTTGGGCTAGCTTTGTCATCCAGAAATATATCAAAAGATGTTCTATGTAAGGATATCAATCTACTCAAAGTCGTCAGGTTTAACTTGTGACCAACGCAAAGAGAGACCATTGCGAGTGGCAATCTGAATATTATCCACAATAGAAATGCTAACCAACTTGACTAGTGGTTGATGATCTTTAACTCTGGTGGAAAGTACAGAGCCGTTACTCTTCTCAACAATCACATACTGCGTGACCTCATGGCTGACACTTGGTTGCATGATAGGGCAAGCATCTGTAGATTGTAAAGGAACAGGCGTGGTCATGGGCGGAGCGGCACCGGTGCTTGAAGAAAGCTATACAGTATTGGAGGAGTGAGATTTCAGCAGATCGAGGCAATTCAAGGTGATTCTTTCAACCTGTGTTAATTGGATCACAATGGAATCCAAAGAGGCCTTGACCATAAATTCTAATGCCTGATACATAACATACGAGCTTTTAAATTCAACCATAAAAAAAGTCAGGTTTGTACACCTGGTCTTGTTATAAGTTTGTATACGAGATTTGACAGGTGCTTGGGTTCATATGAAACCGAATCCCCCCTTGATTGATTATGCTCAGTTAAACATACAGGTTCTCAACAGTTTTAAAGGTGGTTATAGTCTAGGATTAAGAGGGGAAGTGTGAGGTGACAATATATGTTCAGATACTACACAAACATCAACCCACTTTAGAATAGTGGCCCTGTGGGGAATAACAAAGTCATCACGTATATGATCAAGTGATGAGGTAGCTGGAGGCCCTTGATTGCAAGTGGACAATCACTTCTCAATACTGACGATCTCCTTTTCGATATCACCCATGGCCGCTGTTAAATAATCCACAATAGAAGTATGTGGTTTACCAGGTGGTTATGTGCTGCTCCCGGGGATTTTGATTTAGCTGTGGAAGAGGGAAGATTTGTCCTGCCCATTACGAGATGGCTTACATAGACCGGAATAGATGGACCACACAGGGATGCCAGACATTCTGGATAAACTGCCAGAACTATTTCTGCCTAATTCAATTCTATCCAAGCATGCAAACTGATTATTCCATATAGCTTTTGACTGTTATCAGAGGGTCTTGAGAATTACACCACAGGCCATTCCATATGTGCCCTGGATATTGTTAAGGGGCAATCCCTACTTCAGGAAAGATCTCTCAATACAATGCTCAGAGCCCTCGAAGAGCACAGGCGTACAACTCATAGGAGACATATTTCAAGATGGTACATTAATTCCATTTGATACACTAGTCAAGCAATACAGCTTGCAAACAGGGTATCTCTTAAATCACAGGCTGCTCATCACTGGACTTCACTCACTCTGGGTCATACCCAACGCTGAGCAGCATCCTCTTCCCTTGATTTGAACATTGTACCCATTGATAACAGCAAGAGGCTAATCTCATGATTAGGCGATTGAGTCAGTCTCAAACTGATAATCCCCTGGGTCGGCTAAGGGGTCAAAGTGGAAAACGATGTATATCGGGCACTGACTCAAGAAGAGTGTTATCACATCCCTATAAAATCTCTTGCAATTCCACGGTCCAGTATATTAAATTCAACATACCCCCCCACACATAACTGAGCCCTGAGCACCCAAGCAGAATCTATGTAGGAGACAATTCATATTGCCCCAGAAGTCATGCTTCCAGGGAAGATATTAAGGAAATGTTATGGAACTGCCCTATTATGGGCATTACTCGAGGGAATTTAACATGAGACAAAGCATTCTTAGTTACATGTGCTCACCTATACAACCTGGAGAGTTGCATATTGAACCTCTTCAAGCACACTGAGAAATGCAGTCGAGAATAGATTTTGGATTCTAGCCCACTTACTATCCAGATCCATCCCTCCCCGGATAACATATTGGCCTGGACAGTCATAAAGTGGGCCTAAGCAGATACTGTAGCTTTTCGGAGAAGAGGCTAGACGCCTCTGAAAATACTGCATCGGAGACCTAAGGGATGATTTAGTATTTGCTCTCAAAGACTACTTTAAGGATAACACTAAACCTCCTTAATTGCTAATATTCATATAATGGGCACGTTGCAGTGCTGAGATATATTATTGTAACTGCTTCAAACCCAGTAAAGATCATTAAAAAAGACTTCCCTCGAATAAGGAAACCTTGCACACCCCTAATTAAATCCCATTCCAAAGAAGTTCACACTTTTTTGTTATTAAAAGTGCCTGAAGGCAGAAGCTGCGAAAATAAACGAATGAATTCAATAAATGCATAATTTTGAATTTGTAATAGCACTAACATGTGAACTAAAATAAGTTATAGATGGAAATGGTATGTTTCTATGTGCTTAGTTCTTATTGACATTACATGCCACAATGCAGCTTCACTATCCTGTTTACTCTATTTGAATAGAATTTTACTCAGTCACACGGTTTCGAATCAGCCTTGTCAGGATTCAAGTTGATTAGACTGAAGATCACTGCATCTTTCAGTAGTGAGTGTTCAACTCATTGAGTCATCCAGCTCTTCATTAATCCAATTCTATTTTCTTCACCCTATACTATGTTTGTTCATCTGTGATCCTGAGTGTTGGAAATGGCCTTCTCCACAGGGTCACCCCCAAATGTTTTGCCTTTCTCTTCCTACTTTTTTCTAGATGTTTGCTTGTTGGCCTTAGGCCTCTGTGCACTTTACCACTGCTAACCAATGCTAAAGTAATTGTGCTCTCTCCTTGAAGCACGGTTTGATTGGCATATTCCTGATTGGCATATTTAATTTACATGCAAGTCCCATTTACAGTGGTATTCCATATACCCAGGGCCTGTAAATTAAATGCTACCAGTGAGCCTGCAACACCTATTGCTCCACCCACTTAAGTAGCACCTTAAAACGTGTCCCAAGCCTGCCACTGCAGCCTGAAGCCAGTGTCACACTGCCATGTCAACTTGGCATTTAAAACGCCTTTCCAAGCCTTACTCTCACCTTTCATTGCAGATAGGTTACCCCTAAGGTACAGCCTATGTAGCCCACAGGTGCTGTGTAATTGAAAGGTAGGGCATGTACTTTTAAATTTTACATGTCCTAGTAGTGAAAAATTCCCAAATTTGTTTTTCACTATTGTGAGGCCTAATCCTCTAATAGGATAACATTGGGAATGCTATAATATATTTAATAAGTTGTGATTCCTAAACAAGAGGTGGTAGATATGTCATGTTTGGTATCTATTGAGTTGTAATGCTCAACCCTCATTAATAGTAAAGTCAAATTTATCATTACAAGTTTGAAAATGGCACTTTTAGAAAGCTGGCATTTTTTTGTCCTTAGCCCTCTGTGTCTGCAGCCTGCCTTAGGTCAGATGACTGGGTTTATCTGACAGTTAGTACTTTGTGAATTCCCTCCAGACAGTCACACAAAAGTGGGATTTGTTGAGCTTGAAATTGAATGACCCATTAACTGGCTTGATGCGGGTGGAGCTAAGCACAGCTCCACTTACACCTGAATAGGCAGAGCTCTGCTGCCACACAATAGGCTTACTGACCCTGGATTGTTAGTTCAATCAGCTAGGAGACAGGACAGAGGAGGCATGAAACTCTAGGAACTTCAAAGAACCCTCCTGGAAACTTCTCTCGCCTTCTAGGAGCAGGGTACCATTGTATAAAAATAGAGCTCTCAGACCCTCTCTTCAGTTCACTACTGGACCTGTGGAAGGACACTCAGAGGCCAGCCCTGCCGTGGAGCCATATATCTTTACCTGCACCCAGGACTTGCAGAAGTAACTCCAAGGGCTAATTTTGGTGGCTCCTGTTCAGAGCTGCAGGGGCATAACAGGTTCCCACCATTTTGAACCTGACAATGGACACATCCCGGGTGAGTCTGAATCCCCTAAGTGGTCTCCATCCACTCCTGGGTTCTTGGTGGTTGTTTTAAAATTGCCTACATTGCCATTTTCTAAAACTGAGGATATGCTATTTTGAACTTTAAAAATTCATATCTCTGGTTCTACTGATTGGATTTTTGGCATTGTGATGTCAATTTATTAAATTGTACTCTATTTTTCTAAAGTGGTTTGGGATTTTATTCTTGTGTTGTGTTTTCACTTTCTTACTGTTTGTGTTTTAAATAAATACTCCACACATTGCTTCCAAATTAAGCCTGACTGTTTTTTGTGCCAAGCTACCCAAGGTTAAGCACGGGTTAATTTAGTAACTACTTTTGTGGTTCACCCCGCAAGGGATTGTGGCTGTTGCTTGACATGGGCTCACACCTGAGTCAACCTAAAACCCAATTTCTCACACTGAGTCAATAAATGAGTGTGCACATGCAGGCCAAAGGGATTGCCTGCCCTGTACAGGGTCATGGGGGCACGCCAGTCCTCGAAAATATATGAGGAAAAGTTAATGAGCCCGACTAACTAAAACATATAAATGTTTGGGTTTTTTCAATTTTTTTTAATTCACAAACTTTTTCAGTAGTACAACTAGAAAAATGTAATAGATTTTCAGGCATTCTTGGGACATTCAAGCGATGGTTTCATGTATTACCATTTCCTGGATGCACAGCACAATTCCGCATTAAGAAAAAGTAGAGTCACTATGTAGTTGCATAGTGTTTCTTTTTTCTCTATGCTAAAAACATTTTTGAGCCTCACAAATCCCTTTCTCTTACACACCAACTAAGCTCAGGGCTGTTCTGTTCCTCTACCTATCCTGGGAAGGGATTTACTCTGTCCTTTGACTCGACAACCATTTTCATTGTCTGAAGACGATGAAAAGGAGTTTGTGAATGCTTAGAGACAGTTATGTTTGTGGACGTTCACAAATGTCCAACGCAAACCATGCCTTGATCCAACCACTTCTCACTCCCACCTTGCATAGGTCTTACATCACCATAGTTTTACAAAACCGTAGAACAGACGTATGTCACGGATTATGAATACCTTCAAGCAGATCAGCCTTATTTGGCCATGGAATTGTATTCATGACAAACAATGCCTTTGTGAATTTGGTCCAATTAGTTTTCTCTATTATTAGACATGCAGTGAGAGCCTACCTTGAGGAGGTGGTCCATCCTCATAAATTGAATACTTGGAAAGGAAAATTGGAATAATAAGGGTTAAATGTATGTGACCCCGATATCCCACGTCAAAGAAATGTGTCAAACATTATTTTCTCCGTGATTACTGCTCCTTCAGGGAAGTCTATCTCACAGGACTACAGCACTTATAAACAGTGACAGTGATGTTTTGTATTCACAAAGGGCCAGATGTATCATATAACCGATTTCCGATTCTCAAATAGCGATTTTTAAGAAATCGCTATTTCAGAAATGCAAAAAGGTATGTATGATTTTTGCGATTCGGTAATAGCGATTTCTTAAAAATCGCAAATGCTATTACCGAATCGCAAATAGAGAATCTGTCCCCATTCGCACCTATGGGCCTGTTGGCCCATTTCTGCGAATTTTTTGCATTTCCAAAATTTGATTTCTTAACCAGAAATCGCAATTTTGGAAATGCAAAACCCCAGGGTGCTGGGGGCCTAAGGCCCCCTCTGTTGCACCCCAAAAAATGTTGGGGGGACATGTAAGGTGCACACATGCCAAAAGGGCATGTGTGCTTTACATGTACATTTTAAAAATGCATTTCAAATGCATTTTTTTATTTTGCACATGGTTACCACCAGGTTCAACCTGGTGGTAACTAGCGATTCCTAAATGCCCAAATCGCATTTAGGAATGGCTTCATACATGTGCTAAGAAATCGCAAATAAGGAATCCTTATTTCCGATTTCTTATTTAGAGAGTCACAATTTGCGACTTCCTAAACAGGGTCGCAATTTTAAGGAATCGCTATTTTTGCGATTCCTTAAAATTGCGTTCAGAATGTCTTTCATACATTCTGAACTGACTTTTTGCATTCTTAAACGGGCATTCGCACCGTTTGCGAATGCAAAAAACCTTGATACATCTGGCCCAAAGTGATTTAAAGAGTGAAAGGTTATACACACTATGATATATTTATTTAGAGGTTAGAGCTGCACTTTCCTTGTATATGCCTCCAAAATCTTGATCTTATTAAGTCGGCCCTAAATGCCCTCCACTAACCTTCCAATCAATGATATAGTTGAACACAAAGGGCCAGATGTACCATCATGGCCCATTGCGATTCGGTAATAGCGATTTTTAAGAAATCGCTATTACCGACTCGCAAAGGGCCATGTATCACATTTGTGAATCGGTAATAGCGATTTCTTAAAAATCGCAAATGCTATTACCGAATCGCAAATTGCGATACCGGCCCCATTCGCAGCTATGGGCCTGTTGGCCCATAGCTGCGAATATTTTGCATTTCCAAAATTGCGATTTCTGAACCAAAAATCGCAATTTTGGAAATGCAAAAGGCCAGGGTGCTGGGGGCCTAAGGCCCCCTCTCCTGCACCCCAAAAACTTTTTTTTCAACATGTAAGGTACACACATGCCAAAAGGGCATGTGTGCTTTACATGTTTAATTTAAAAATGCAGTTTAACTGCATTTTTTAATTTTGCACCAGGATACCACCTGGTTGCAAAGCATGGTATTTTGCAAGTGCAAAATGCCATTTTGGAAAATTCGCAATTTGCGATTTTTTCCAGCATAGCCTTGCGACCTGGAAATTGCGAATCGCAAATTGCGACTCGCAATTTCCAGGTCGCAGCGCAAGAAATCGCAATTTTAGCGATTTCTTATTTGTGGTCTGCGAATGCATTTCATGCATGGCAGACCACTGTTTTGCACTCGCAAACGGCCGAATTTACCGATTCGCACCGTTTGCGAGTGCAAAACTTTTGAATACATCTGGCCCAAAGTTCTCTGCACTAATCATACGTTCGAGAAAAAATCCAGAATACTTGCAGAAACTAGCTCCATGCTACAACCCAACCAGAAAATTCCCTTCACTGTCCACCCATCTGATCCTTCAATGATCGTTCAAGAATTTGAAACATGGAGTCTGGACCTTGGGAGTTCAAGGTCACAGGTTGTGGAATGCCCCAACCCTTCTTGGAGGTCTGAGGACATAAATGTATTTAGACCATCGAATTATACTTGTTGAATTGAACTCCACACACATCAGGGATCACTATGGAAAAATATCAGACATGGGAATTCAGCCATAAGAATGAACTCTAACTGAACCCCTATACCTGCAGATTTTTACACTCTCCAGCACTCTAACGTAATTGTAAAGGAACACATAGGCCCATATTTTAAGTCCACCGTATAAGGTGGAGTTAAATATTGACATTGTGGGGTGTGGTATTTACCAGGTTCGGTAAATACCCCCAATTCTGAATGTTCCTTGTAAAAAGAAAAATTACATGCAGAATTTGGTACTATCTGTAACACAGTCCTCATGTAACAGACTTTACTGCATCTTTGCACGTACAATTAAAAAGATTTGACCTGTTAATTAATTAAAAACTGTGGTGGGGGTGTGTGGTAGTGACCACCCACGTCATAAATCAGATTCCTGCGCAGATCCCTCCTTCTGAAATGACTGGAATACGGTGGCTCGCAATGGGGAGCCACAGTAATTTAATAAAAAATATAAATGCATTGGTAAACCTTGGCAAAATGCTCTAATCCGTATTTGTACATCTCTCTCCGACGTTAGAGACATTTGCATGTTCTTCCTTGAGCCTATGCGTTGCCTATGCAGGTAATCATGTACCCTCTTAAGCATAAATGATATTTCCACGTTCCACACACGATGCAACCCTCTCCGCCTTTAAGCGAGCTAGTGCTCACAGTCTGCTCTGATCTCTCCTCCGCTTCCATCCAAATTACATTTCGAGTTTTTTGTATATATCTGGCGGAGTGACAGGCCTGTCTTTTAATACACAAAAGCATAAATAATGCCATCCATCAGACCTGTCGCTCAGAAAGATAGATTGCTACTTTCACGGGCCCCCAAATGACACAAAGTGAAAGTTGGAATTCGTCTCTTTTCTTCTTTCCGCTTTTTTCTCCTTTCTTTGCCGGACTGCTTGATTCTGATTAATGGTGCTGTCAGGGTGGGATTCCAGTTCCTCCGGATAATGAGTCAGGAATGTATTCCCTGTCACAAACACGGCAGATGTCAGGGCCAGAAGGGCTCAGGAATGCCAGAAACAATATACAGTTTCTCCCCACTCCCCTGACAGGCCACTAGCCGTAGAAAGCCTAATGTATGTAGACAAAATGCAGGCGTGGGCCATGGTGGTGTGCTGCTTCTGGGGGAAACCGCTGCTAGAAATCTCGTCGCACAAACCAGTCAGCTGTGGGTGTAATGAATGTGAGCAGAGGGACTTCGGACCGTACCTGACTCTGCTAACAAGAGTAGGCCCCAACCACTTTCACTTCATTAAATTGCACTTCAGCTCGTTACCGAATAGAATCAAACAAGGCGTGGAGCCTGGGCAGCTTTAATGACTTGATTAGGTTATTCAGTCATCTACATTGCCTCGATTTGTGACTGAATGCCGGCGCCTACCAGTGTGCTTCCTGAATGAACCTTGCTAGGCACAGGTAGCCTGCCTCTGTCAGCAATTAGCCACCACTCAGTGTACATGAGTAAGGCTCCTTCGTTCGGACAGCCAGCCATGCGAAGAGCTCGCGCTGAAATGGGTGCGAGAAACCTCAGTGGGAGAGAAATGCCACAAAGCTGCGAGGCAGAGGATAAATAGCAAAGGGAACAATTGCATACATCAGTAGATAAAGACAGTATCCATCATGATATGCATGTATGTCACGTCGAAAGTCCCTGGCGCAGGAGCCACACCTCGTCGTTGTTTTTTCTCTTCTGACTAACACCATGTTTTCCTGTACATAAGCAGGAGACTCATATCACATGTCCACTGACAGATGGTCTGTTGTTCACCAGTAGACAACTGTGGGCCAGATGTATCAAACCTCTTTGCATTCGCAAACGGTGCGAATGCAAAAATGCCTTTCAGTATTTATGAAAGGCATTCGCAACGCAAATTTAAGGAATCGCTAAAATAGCGATTCCTTAAATTTGCGTGCCTGTTTAGAGAATCGCAAATTGCGATTCTCTAAATAAGAAATCGCAAATAAGGAATCCTTATATGCGATTTCTAAACCACATGTAACAAGCAATTCCTAAATGCGAATTGGGCATTAAGGAATCACAATTACTACCAAGTTGAACTTGGTGGTAACCATGTGCAAATTTTAAAAATGCATTTTTAAAATTGACATGTAACACACACATGCCCCTTTGGCATGTGTGCATCTTACATGTCCTGAAATATTTTTTTGGGGTGCAGCAGAGGGGGCCTTAGGCCTCCAGCACCCTGGGGTTTTGCATTTCCTAAATTGCGAATTCCAGTTAGGAATTCGCAATTTAGGAAATGCAAATAATTAGCAAATATGGGCATACAGGCCCATAGGTGCGAATGGGGTCTGTATCGCAATTTGCGATTCGGTAATAGCATTTGCGACTTTTAAGAAATCGCTATTACCGAATCACAAATATGATACATTGCATTTTGCAAATTAGAAATAGCGATTTCTTAAAAATCGCTATTTCCGAATCGCAAATCCCTTTTTTGTTACATCTGGCCCTATTTTCGGTATAGCGGCAGGGTTATGCTCAAAGTGCTAGTCTGTTTATCATGAGTGACTGTGCCCCCACGACTAGGCCATGGAGCGACTAATGGTTAGTTGCAGCTGAGTAATAGTGATAGGTTACATGCCTTTTTAACAAAATCTCTGAAGGCATCCGATTGGTTCTTTCTGCGTAAATATGCACAGTCTTTCATGACTGCCACCATTGACATGCCGAAACCACTAAACAATAAGGAGAATTAGGACCTCAGAAGTGGCTATCATGCTTCTGGAGGTTGAACGCCACTACCTATGAAGGGAAGGCATGTGACATGAAGGGGCGCTTGCCTTTCAGATATAGGCCAACAGACCAACAATATGGTGAACAACATGGTGGGATAGAACTCCAGAAGTGCAAGAACAGTTTAACAGCCAGGGAATGTAAGAACTAAAGCAATAATTCAGTGCTTTGTAGAATACGTCTTTACCTGTATGGTTTGCTTTGACTAAATAGGCACAGGGATTGTACCTGGGTGACAGTCAGTTCCAGAGACTGTTGACTGACAGATCCATCCTAATTGCAGCACTCTCAGAAACGATGAAGCAAACCCCTGGGACCCAGAAGTACCAAGGCCCAGATTTATGTTAAAGTGGTGCAGCGGTGTAGTGTACCAAAAATAGGAGCGCCATACTTTAGAAACACAGAGGTGCACTGTATTTAGAGGAAAAGGGCACACCCCTGCGTTTCCCCCTGCTCTGGTGCTGAATTAAACTGCCAATGCAGGTATCCTTGCACCATAGTGCAAGGGTGTCTGCGATGAGGGGATAGATTGTTTATGTGCAGGAAGGTGTCATTTCGTGCACATAAACATAATATAATGGTGTTTTGGCACTTTTATGTGTGCTGCAAAATGGAGCACACAAAGAAGTACCAAAGCGTCATTTTGAATGATTGTTTATGTGCAGGAAGGTGCACATAAACAATCGGCCATGTCATTTTGCTTCTTCTATGTGTGCCTCAGAATGCAGCACACATAGAAATAGCAAAAAAACGAGGAGGAATAACAGCATTTCTCCTTGTTTTGCAATGCTAAAGCCACTCATGGGGTGGCGTTAGCTTTTGGCGATGCCTCAGGTTTATGACAACTCATAAATCTGAGGCAGAGGCAAAAGCAATGGGTGTTGAGGCGGAACACCCACCACAACACCCATTGCATGCCCCTCTGATGCAGAAAACTGCATCGGAGGGACACATATTTACAAGGAGGTGTAACGCCACAAAAAAGTGGTGTTACACCTCCTTGTAAATATAGAGCTGTGCTTAGCGCCACCAGAGCATCACAAAAGAGAAACTCCGGTGGCTTAAGGGGCTCTTAAACATGCCCCCAAAAGTGTAGTGAAAGGAAAGAGGAGACACGCGTCTCGCAGAAGGTACTCATGGTCAGCGCAGCAGTCATAGTCACCTGCTTGCAGTTGGGACTTTGCAAGACTGGGCAACGCCTCCAAACCAAGAGTTGGAAGATGTTGTGACATCAGGACCACGATGTGGTGAGTTGTGGAAGTGGCCATTTTGGAGTTCAGGGTGCCCATAGAATAATAAATAACAGATATCTGAAGACATTTTAGGAATGGGCACCAATGAAAGTGCTCAACAAACCCCTACGAACCCAGAGGACTCTCTGGAACATAAAGAATTCTGGATGAAACACAATAGGAAAAACAAAATACAATAAAACAGCAAATAAAACATGAGCAGCGTAAGAGTAAACAGATGAGGCAAATGAGAATAAGTCAAATAAATGAAAAAAAACAGACTAATTTAAAAGTCAATAATGTAAAGGTGAATGAAAAATCACAAGTGACAGCAAGATAAATAAGGGTTTAGTTGCATACTTGTGCACTCCATAGCCATTTCTAATGATAACTCGCAGTAGTCTGGTCCTGATGAAACACAAGTTCAACACATTTATTGATTTTATGTAAGGATCTGGGGGAAATGATGCAAACCAGATACTGCTCACCAAGAAAAATCTTCCAGGAAAAGATAATAAAATAGTCAGGGTTTGTCCAGCTATAATGCCTGTAAAATACCAAACCCTACATTCCACTTTAAACTCTAAGGGCCAGATGTAGGTAGGCCAAAAAGTGCGACTCGCAAATTGCGAGTATTTGCGACTCGCAAATGCAGGTAGAAAGTGCGTGGACAATTTGCGACTCGCACACGGAGTCGCACCGCAGATAGCGAGTCCGCTGTTTGCGAGGTTGCTTTTTGCGACCGCACAAAAAACGGACTCGCAATTTGCGAGTGGGTGTCGCAAATTGCGACTGTGCTGAAAATTGAAAGCAGGTGCTGCAGAACACTCTGGAAATCACTTCAGAACACTCAGGAAAACACTTCCTGGCACATGATGATGACATCACAGCCAGGAAGTTTACAAATACACCTGGGAGGAGGGAGGACCACACCCTTTTTAACTGCAGCACAGCTAACAGAGCTCCAGCAACCATGGCTGACACTCCCAGGAAAAGGAAGCTCAAGTTTGCTGAGAAGGAGTTGGAGGTGCTAACAGATGAGTGCTGTCAGCACCATGACTAACTTTTTGGCAGGGCAGCCCTCACTGTGCCAGACACAGAAAAAAAAGGATTTGGCAGGATATCCAGGACAAAGTAAATTCCCTGGGGGTCAGCCACCGGAGTATGGAAGAACTTAAGAAAAGGTGGTATGGCCTGCGCTCCCAGACCAAGGAGAGGGTGGCAGAGCGGCTCCGGGAGATGAGAGGCACAGGAGGGGGACCATCTACCATACCACCACCCACACCCCTGGAGGAAAGGGTTGAGGAGACCCTTGAGCCGGAGGCTGTCAGCGGAATGAGAGAACTGGACACCTCAGAGCCAGGACCATCAACCGGTGAGTGCCATGTGATATGCATGTACCCCCATCAATGCCATACCCCCACCCACCTTGTACACAGGGGCATGCACAACCAAGATAGCTCCATTTCAGAGTAGCAAACACCAGAATGATGCATTATGGGCAATGTAGTCAAGTAGGCAGTTTATAGGCAATTGTTTATTAAGAAGTTGATAACAGATAGTAGACACTGACAGTGTGTTCCCTATGTCCCACAGGTCTCCCACAAGACACCCCCACCAGCCCAAGCAGCCAGGGGCCACTGGTCAGCCAGCACAGAGAGGAGACAACAGGACCTGCCACCACTTCCACCAGCACCACCAACACCATGCCCTCTCTTGAAACCCCTGTTGCAACAGTGGTGTTGGAGCCTGCACCAACTACAAGCCACAGTGCCACGTCAGACATTACATGGCATCCTCCGCTGCGCAGGCGACGTAGGATGACAACAGCAGAGAAGCAGGAAGAGTCAGGGCTTGCCTCCACAACACCAACAGAGGCCCAACTGCTACGGGGTCAGCGCCTGCAAAACCAACAGTTAAGGAGGATTAGTGGGGTTTTGCAGCGCTTTGAAAGAAACCATGCCATCAGTATGCAGCAGGTGCATTTAGAATTGCAGGTTATTGGGAACAACACAAGTGACCTTGCCCTGTCTATGCGTGAACTGGTGGCAGGACTGCTAACGCAGAGTGACAGTGCACGGCGCAGGGACCGCCAGCTGCTGCAACGCCTGGACAGGATGGCCTCCTCTATCGTTAGGCTGGCAGTTAACACAACTGGGCTGTCTAGGAGAACAGTCAGCCTCCAGGTTGACATGGGCCACTTTGCGGGTGATGTGGCACGGGGGCTGGGACGGATCAACCATGCAATAGACCTAATGGAGGCACGGCAGGTGGCCAGGGGCACAGGCGACACCCCACAAGACAGTGAGGAGGGCTCCACTGTCAGCAGTGTCTCTGCCAGTGACACCAGGGTGCTACGTAGTGGAAGCACAAGGCAGAGCACTGCTGACCCACCTAGTACCAGCCAGGCTGGCCGAGCCCGCCGTAGGGTGTGAGCTCCACACTGTCCCTGGGGTTGGGGCACATGATGGCAATGTGTTCCTTGCCAGGTGGACTTTTGAAGCCCCTGAACTGTTTTGTCTTGTGTATAGTTTGTTTTTTTGCACTTATTAAATTATTTGTTCATTCCACTTCACACATGGACTCTTTGTTCTATTGGTGAGTATGGTAGAAGTTGGCACGTACCTTCCAAAGTATTGGTTTGCAATGTGTTCCTGTCTCAGTCTGCCTTGATTTGCGATGCTCCTATCCCCATGATGGCGATGTGGTTGGTCTTGCTCTTCGTCCTCCGAATCTGGGTCTTCAGGGGTGAGAGGTAGCCCACGTCGGGTGGCAATGTTGTGCAGGATAGCACATGCAACAACTATTTTGAATGCCGTTATTGGGGTATACTGGAGGGCACCTCCACTTCGGTGGAGGCATCTGAACCTTGCTTTCAGCAGTCCGAAGGTTCGTTCAATCAGGTTCCTGGTCCGCTTATGTGCACTGTTGTATCGCCTCTCGCAATCATTGCTGGGTGTTAAGTATGGAGTCAGTATCCATGGACGTAATGCATATGCACTGTCACCTGTTGGGCACAAAACGTACATTGTTAGCAATGCATGGGTGGTTTGCACATTGACCTGTGTGCATGTCTTCAAGGTGTATTCAGCTCTACCTAGGAGGTATCCGTCTCCAAACTCCCCACGTTCCAGGCGTTGGTGTATCCCACTGTGCCTAAAAATGTAGGAGTCATGAGTACTGCCTGGAAACTTAGCAACCATGTCAGTGATGACACAATGGGCGTCACATACCACCTGAATATTGAGTGAGTGGGTACACTTCCTATTGCGGAACAGATATTCCAGGTTTGCAGGAGGGCATATTTGGATATGTGTCCCGTCCACACACCCTATGACATGGGGGAAGTTGGCAATCCGGTAAAAGTCCAACTTGGTGCTGTTAATTTCTGCCTCATTCCTGGGTAGGTATATGTATCGGGACATGTGTGTGAGTAAGGCGTCTAGGAGTACCCTGAAGAACCTTGATAGTGCACTTTCGGATACCCCACCTGCCACAGCAATGACCCCCTGATAGCTACCTGAGGCTAAGAGGTGCAGTGAGCATAGCACTTGCACATGCGTAGGGATTCAGCATTCAAGATCGTTGGCGCATGCGCTATACTGCACAACATTGCCACCAGACGTGGGCTACATCTCACCCCTGAAGATCCAGATTCGGAGGATGACGAGCAAGAGCTACCACATCGCCATCAAGGGGATAGAAGCATTGCAAATCAAGGCAGACAGAGACGGGACCACATTGCAAACCAATACTTTGGAAGGTATATGCTGCCTGTCACCACACACATGAATGTCACACACAAAGTGAACCAAAAAACTATAGAACTGAACTATTGATCAGGGGCTGTAAATGTCCACCTGCTATGAGGACACATTAACCTCATGTGCCTCAATTGTTCGTTAGTGCGTAGCTCAAATCCTATGCCTGGGATGCCCAGCATGGCTAGTGCCTGGAGCGTCTGCAGAGCCCTGCCGTGCACTGCCACTATGCAAGACCCTGGTGTCTGTGGCAGATGCACTACTGATAGTAGAGCCCTCCTCACTATCTTGCGGCGTGTCTGCTGCGCCCCTAGCCACCTGTCTTGCCTCCATCATGTCCACAGCGTGGCTTTTCCGTCCCAGGCCGCGAGCCACATCGCTGGCAAAGTGGCCCATGTCGACCTGTAAACTGACTGTGCGGCGTGACAGCCCTGTAGTATTCACAGCCAGGCGGACGATGGAGGCAGCCATGCGGTCTAAACGGTGGATTAGTTGGCGTTCACGGTGCCTTGCACTCTCTCTCTCCGTAACAAGTTCAGTCACTAGTTGCCTGATGGAGAGCGCAAGGTCACCTACATGACTGTTCAGGTTTTGAAGGTCTGTCTGGACCTGTGCCAGCCCTGTTGTCTGATTCCTCTCCATTCGCCGCATGGCCCCTGATATCAGTCTCATTTGCCTTGTCTGCAGGCGCTGACCTTCGATGAGTGCTGTCTCGGCGGCAGACATGGAGGAGTCCCCTACATCTCCCTGGGACACTGCAGGGACATGGACAAGTCATCTGCGACGCAGTGGAGCATCTGTGTCCTGTTGGCTGGCACTGTGGCTGGGACCGGGTGCTCGGTCAATCTCCACTATGGCCACTGGTGCATCTGCAGGGGACTGTGGTCGGGTGGTGCAGGACCCTGTGGTGGCTGCTCCTGGGTCCTGTGCTGCCTGGTGACTGACATCTGCACCTTGGATGGTGTGGCTGGTGGTGGTGTCTTGTGGGAGACCTGTGGGACATAGGGAACACCCTGTCAGTATCTACCATCTGTTGCATGCTTCCTAATAAACTGTTGCCCATCAGCAGCCTACTGGACTACATTGCCCATAACGCACCATTCTGGTGGTTGCTACTCTGAAATGGAGCTATTTTGGTTGTGCATGCTGCTGTGTACTAGGTGGGTGGGGGTATGGCAGATATGGGTGTACATGCATGTTTCATGGAACTCACTGGTTGATGGTCCTGGCGCTGACGTGTCCAGCTCTCCTATTCCAGACACTGCCTCTGGCTCCAGGATCTCTTGCACTCGTTCCTCCATGGGTGTGGGTGGTGGGACGGTAGATGGGCCTCCTCCAGTGCCCCTCATCTCCCGGAGGCGCTCTGCCACCCTCTCCTTGGTCCTGGAGCGCAGGTAATTCCATCTTTTTTTCAGTACATCCATGCTCCAGGGGCTCACCCCAATTGCATTCACCTTCTCCTGGATTTCCGTCCAAATCCTCCTTTTGTCCAACTCAGGCACACTGAGGGCTGCTCTTCCAAAAAGTTGATCATGGTGCTGGCAGCATTCATCTGTCAGCACCTCCAGTTCCTTTTCAGAAAATTTTATTTTCCTCTTTCTGCCTGATTCCTTCATTGTTGCTGCTGTTCCTCCTGTTGGTTGTTCAGCAGTTGGAAATGGGTGTGGTCCTCCCTCCTCCCAGGTGTATTTGTAAACTTCCTGGCTGTGATGTCATCATCAAGAGCCAGGAAGTGGTTTCCAGAGTGTTCTGCTGCACCTACATGCAGATTGCGGCACAGTCACATTTTGCGACACCCACTCGCAATTTGCGTGTTCATTTTTAGCGAGGTCGCAAAAAGCGACCTCGCAAACAGCGGACTCGCAATCTGCGGTTCGACTTCATTTGCGAGTCCCAAAATGAAGTCGCTTCTTCTTGTTGGATACCTGTTTGCAAGTCGGAAATTGCGAGTTGCAAAGACTCGCAATTTCCGACTCGCAATTTTTTTGCTACCTACATCTGGCCCTAAATGTGGAACTGGTATCCTGACTGATTTTGGCAGTGGTATCACACTAGCATGGTATTGTGCAGAAGCCCAGGTCCGTCCCTGACAATGCAAGTTGTAGGAGGGTCTATTTGACCTGGAGGGAGCATCAACCTACTGTTCCTGGATGTAGCACATAAAGGGGTGCTAGCAGTGTACTGTGTTTTGTGAATTTTTAGTACTACCAGACCTTTTCATCTCTGTCAGTGAGAGTGCAGCCTGATGACCCCTTTTGTATAACTGTTTACTGTTACTTGAAAACCAGAACCTTTTGTTGCCAACTAGGGTATATGTGTAGTCTATATTTGTGTGTAGTATGCGTGTGGTACCTGTGAGGTAGTAGGACTGTGTGTGTGGGTGAGTCAAAGTACTGAAGGCAGTAGGATCCGTTTTGGATGCCCCTGGCTTCGGCATGGAACATAATGGAGGATGAGGTCAGCTTCCCCAAACAGCAGAAGTGTATTGTCTGCATTTCTGTGACAGGAAGGTGGGGACATAGACACAAGTGAGGAGGATAGAGACAGACTTAACCTTCAGAAATTACATGAATGCCTTGTTTGCAATGGGCTGCTGATTATTTCTTACTGAGCACTGTCATTCAGTAGATGGTAGAGGTGCTGGGTGGGGCTGCAGTTTCTGTTGTTCAAGGTTTAAAAGGTTCTAGGCTAGGACTGCTCTTTTACCAGTCCCTTAATACTTCCTAAGAAAGGCTCATGACAACTGGGTGCAATAAACTCTCACTTTATTGTGGGTTGTGGGTGCTCCTGACTGGAGGTAGCTTCAATGCTATTTGGTGTGAGAATCATCACTTTACACAATGGCTGTGTTTGGAGAACAGCCTAAGAAGAACACTAGAAAGAGAACCAACCCAAACTAGTTCTGAAATTTAATATATTGGATCCACATTCTAAGTCTGGAAAATGTGTATAAAAGTGGGATTAGACCATCCCACTTTACTCCAGTTACAAATTCTTATTAACCAAGGAACGGAAATCTCCACAGAGTACCCAAGCTGCTGTGTAACCATGAATGGTGTCTTGCTGACAGCAGAGATTAGGGAACATCACTTGATGACAACACTTTCTTCTGGAGGAGCTGAGGATTGAAGTGCCTTGAAGCATGCCTCCCTGCTGAGAGAGGGAAGGAGTGTGCCTGGGCACTCAGGACTAGAGTCTGTACAGGAGGAGAGACTTCTGTGTTCCCAGCAAGATGAATATCAGACAAAGCTTCTGATTTGAAAACAAGTTCTCTAGGAGAGTCTTGTGTTGTAGAAGGTCCCTCAGGTCCCTCTGAGCAGTTCGTAAAGTGAACTGTTCCCTGTTGTGACTGAAACATGCCACTTAGCAGTCAGCCACAGGTGAAGTGTTCGAGTGCTGCCACCGCTGAGAAGGAGCAAAGAAACTGCAGCACTTCTAAGCGGCGAGCCTGACCTGCCCAAGGGCTCCCACTGCCTGAAATTGCCAATGGGAGATGATTCAGCTGAGAGTCCACAACAACCTCTGGTTGAGTGTTAGCCAACAGCTGCCTCAATAGGTTGTCCCCGGAAGAGCCAAACACCATTACGAAGACCTGCCTCCTTAAAAATTCTGGCTGTGATGTCGGCAGAGAATTTTGTCTTGGCTCTGCGGAAAGGAGTCCACACTGTGAAGGAGGAGGTTGTGACTGAATTCACCATCCTCTCAGGACTGCTGAAAGTGATGTGCAGGCAAACCACAGTAGTTGTCTACTCCCAGGTCTCAGGGACACAAAGGTGCATGCCTGTCCACTGCGCGCTCTAAGACTGTTGAACTAAAACTAAGGAACAGTAAACTATTGAACTGGGCTGTATATAAATACCAGTGAGAACATTTGAGAGAACTGCACCTGAGCCTAATCCTGTATATGAGAGGGGGCATTAATAATGGGAACCTTAACAGGAAGAAGGGCATGTCATGCACATTGAACTGTACAGTATTTAGGGCCAGATGTAGCAAGATATGCTTTTGCGATTCTGAAATTGTGAGTTAGTGCGACTCGCAATTTCCGAGTCGCAAAAGCATATGCAGAATGGTGTGTCAGACACCTTCTGCGAATCGTGAGGGGTCGCAAAGACCCACCTCATTAATATTAATGAGGTGGGTCGCATTTTGCGACCCCATAGCGAATCCCTGCACTCACAGGGATGGTGGCCTGCTGAAGTCAGCAGACCTCCATGTCTGTGACTGCTTTTTAAATAAAGCAGTTTTTTAAGGAAAACAAGTTGCAAAATAAAAAAAATAACGAAACCATTTGGTTTTGTTTTTTCAGAGTAAGCAGTGGTCCATTGGACCACTGCCTGCTCTGAAAAAACCTTTTGGGCAACATTCACAAAGGGGAAGGGGTCCCATGGGGACCCCTTCCCTTTTGCGAATGAGTTACCACCAGTGTGACACTGGTGGTAACTGCGAATTGCGATGTGAGTCGCAAATAGGAAGGGAACATCCCTTCCTATTTGCTAGCCGCATTCAAAATTTGCGAGTTGGTACCGACTCGCAAATTGTGAATGAGCATCGCATAAGGCTGTTTGCATGGCGCAAACTGCGATTTTCGCAGTTTGCACCATGCAAACAGCTTCCTACATCTGGCCCTTAGTTTTATTGTGATATTAAAAAGTACTTTCTTTTTCATAAAGATACGCACAGGGCTGCACATGGCTTAATTGCATCTGTTGGTTCACTATTGAGTTCTGAGCTCTGGCCCATTATAATACCCTTCTTTGAAGCCTGTGACTTCTTGCTACCCTGGCAGCAAGAGTGGAAGTAGTTGTACTTGGCCCAGGTTACAAAGCCATAGCAGGGTGGGCCTCAGGACACCGGTGGAAAATGAACAATCAGAAACAAAATAGATTGGGCCCAGTACCCCTGTCTGCCCTTTGAACAGACTCTGACAGATGACAGGAGGGAGACAGAAGCAAAGCAGATTGTGGCTTCAAAAGCAAAAAGAAGAACATGCTTTCAGACTTCAAGAATGCAAAGTGATAAAAAATCCCTTAAGCTATGAACAGAGATAAAAGTTGAGGATTTTATACAAAAATACAAGAAAGATGACAAAATGACCTGCTACTGCTGGATAAAGATCTGTGCCATGAGAGCACATGTCATGAATCAAATGTTAATAACAAATTAGTGTGCACATGTCCACTAAGGAGACGTTCTGTAGGGCCAAGCGCAAGACCCCCATCAACCTGTCTGGGCTGTAAATGGCAAGATCTGCAGCTCATCTCTCTCCTACGTAGTATGTCACTCGAATGTGACAGCACACTCTCTGGGATCACCACCACCTACCAGTTCCTCCTATAAAGATTCCTTCTCCTTTCCTCCACTTCCTGTGGCAGCGATAAGCACCTATTGATGGTCTCTGACTGACAGAACAAAAACAAATGCCCAATAATCAGTCTCCTTTAAGAGAACGCAAAATGTGTGCTATTCTTTGCAGCATCTCTCAATTCTCAACTATATTTGTGTGGCAGAGTATTAAAAATGTGCTGGCCAAATTTGGAACCTACTAAGGAGTGGTTATTCCTCTGGATGGTGCAAGAATCCACAACCTTTTTAGAACGTTTCACAATGACTCTCATGTATGAAGACAAATACATACCTATTCAGTACATGGTGGGTTATGAACCAGTTAGGCAACAGTATATGACCTGTTCACAGGACTTAGCAAACTGAAGGATTTAAATGTTGAATCCCTCAAAAATTAAGCCATTGGACCAAGAAATCAATATCACTGCAAAGTGCCCTTTAATCCTCAAAATGGCCTGCGATCTGCTAACATCATTTAAGAGTCACAGGTCCGCCTTGGTGCTGGTATCCAAATGCAAAGCTGAAGGCCAATGTGTTTATGTCTTGACAATCAATAGTCCAACACAGCGATTGATAGGGAAAGGCACACTGGATCCCCCTTTAGCAACATGATAACCCATTTAAATTGTGTGAAGCTGGTCCTCAACAACCAAAGTACACAGCTTATTTTTCAGAAATCTGTTTATTTTTCATTTCGGTAGTACAGTGAGTTTTCTAACCATATATTTATCTCTTGGACATAATACCCAACCAGTTATCACAACACTGCATCAGCCAATGTTAGCAAAATAATTACAGATTCAAATATATCAATCAACAAGTAAACATATAAATAAAAAGCATTCAGCGAGCAACCTCCCAGTGCAGCAAAATAACATGAAAATCAAATAAATGCAGTACTGTAGTGAATCCTAGTTTGTTTTAATGAGATAACAGAAGTTATCTTAGTCTTTGGCTTGCAGACTCGTGCCCCCGTCACATAGTGACATTTAACCTACTTAGCTTGCTCTGTCTTAGACCATTTATTTAATTAATTCTTCTAAGATGGCTACCTTGTTTTGTAGTTAGGCCCTTTTTGTTTAGAGTTATATTATCAGTGTAACCTTGCTAAGGCGTCAAATCAAGCGACAAAGACAAACAAACTGTAGGTGCTCACATTAACATTACCAACCCGCGTTATCTATTGTTTGGGGACAACCTACGTCAGGGGTCCAAGTAGATCTGTATAAATACATCACACTTGAGACAGATAATCAAAGGGATTCCGACCAGATACCATCGCTGCTATTGATGCTGCACGTCGCCTTGATGCTGACCTGGACTTCGTGTCCCTACAAAGTCTGAGGTAGAGACCTCATTCCAAGGTAACTAGGGTTGGGGGCTCCTTTCAGGGACATGGCATTGGCACATTAGGTTTAACATACCAAGCTCTCCTTTAGGTAGACGTTTAGGCCTATTGAGATAGGGTATTAGGACATATTACACACTTCATGTCTTTTTGTATCATTGCAAGATGGTGGGGGTCTTTATAATAATGACTCTTGTTTTTACCATTCTGTTCCTTGCACTATTCATTATCTTAATCATTGCAGCCCATGCAACTTATCGCAGATTGCAGTTGTGTTAAATAAAAACTATTGAAACTTCACTGCATCTTCGTTATTGCCTGTGTTTGATTGAGACATGATGTATCTGTGAGAAAGGGGTAATCTCCGTTCAACTACGACACTCCCTGAGGTGTCATACTCTTGAGTCCATGCGTAAAGGCTGCCACAAATCACCGTTAACTGTTTGGGTTTTGGTGAGGTGCTGCTAGTGAGCCGGAGGGGTTGAAACTACAGTTGCGACTTGTTGTAGGATAGGCATAGTCACCTACAAGCATAAGTAGTGTCATCCTTAAACCATCAATCTTGCGTAGAGCAAGAGTTCAACTATGACATGGCGCCACCAACGATGGTGTTAAGGCACTAAGGGCCAGATGTAGCAAACATTTTGCATGGTGCAAACTGCGAAAATTGCAGTTTGCGCCATGCAAAATGCCATTTGCAATGCTCATTCACAATTTGCGAGTCGGTCCCGACTCGCAAATTGTGAATGCAACTCGCAAATAGGAAGGGGTATCCCCTTCCTATTTGTGACTCGCATCGCTATGCTAAATTGTTTTGTGACCGCGAATGCGTTCGCAAAGCAATTCGCAGTTACCACCAGTGTCACACTGGTGGTAACCCATTCGCAAAAGTGAAGGGGTCCCCATGGGACCCCTTCCCCTTTGTTAATGTTGCCTAAAAGGGTTTTTCAGAGCAGGCAGTAGTCCAATGGACCACTGCCTACTCTGAAAAACAGAAACCAAAAGGTTTTGTTATTTTTTTTATTTTGCAACTCGTTTTCCTTTAAGGAAAACGGGCTGCAAAATAAAATTAAAAAACTGCTTTATTTAAAAAGCAGTCACAGACATGGAGGTCTGCTGACTTCAGCAGGCCACCATCCCTGTGAGTACAGGGACTCGCTATGGGGTCGCAAAATGCGACTCACCTCATTAATATTAATGAGGTGGGTCTTTGCGACCCCAAAGCGACTCGCAGTCGGTGTCTGAGACACCGTACTGCATCCGATTCGGAAAATGCTACATCTGGCCCTAATTTACGGATTGCCCGACTATCACTGTCTCACAGACAGCAGGTACCCTAAGTACCATTACACAGAGACGTCCGTGGTCTTTAGGAAAATCCTCCTCAGCTGAACAGGAAACATCTAATTAGGCTGTAGGTTGTTCGAGCTCGAACTATTGAAAAGGACTCTACTCCCCACTTGGTGTTCCATCTCTTCACCCATTTTTTACATTATGGCTACCGCCATAGACATTCCTGAGAATGCTAGGCAAGCATTAACATTACAATTAGTAGCACATAGTTTAACAGAAGAGGGCGGGGATGTCACTTTCATAGTAGAAGCTAATGAAGCTTACCCAACAGAAACATTCTACTCCTGGGTCACTTTTCCTGAGGAAGACCACAGGTCAGTCACATTCCACACATAGAGAATTGCAAACGTACCTCAACGGTACCAAGCATACCAGTATCATGAAATACCGCTCACATATCAGGAACATCAGAATTGGTTTGAAGGCGCCCTACCACATGTAATACAACGAGTGAGATTAGGTCCTTTAGGAAATGATGGACCAACGTGGCCCATGTTTGCCACATACGCACCTCACCCAGGCATACAAAACATGCAAGCAGCAGATCTGTGAAATGTATGCGATGAGATAGTAACGTTATACAGACGACTTGTTCAGTTCATAATGCAGACTTTTTAACACAACACCAGCGCGTCCGGCAACACCAGCACCTGCTGGATATCAATTGGCTACTGGGATTAATCCACAAACAGTGCATACTATTATGGGTAAGGTTCCCACAGAATGGGAGAAAATACCATAATGGATAGCCCAGAAAACAAATCAGCTGAAAGCTGTGTTTCCCCATACGGGACCACAGGAAAAACATAGAATTCTCACAATGTGCTTGCCCTTTGGGATGGTTCCCTCTGTGGATGACTGCACCACATGGGGTACAGTCTTCGCTGCAATATATACTACCACGCATGGTACCCCGACACTTGCCAATTTACCGGAAGTGTTAAAACAAATACAGAATGATCATGGAGCAGCACCTGCCCTAGATTTGGGAATTAAACTAATGCGTAACTTTGACGCTGTTTCCTCAATAATACTCAGTAACATTAAAGGGGAAGCGGTAGCACTGGATATATGCCAGCGTCTCTGAGAAACTCCACATTTGGAACAAGAGAGACAGCTACCGGGAATTATTTCCGATACCTATACTAGTATAGGACGGGACAGTTTGGGAGCCAAGCCAAAGAAGCTGGAAGTACAGAATACCGCCCCTAAGGATGTTTGAGACAGGCACAGGAGGGTTCTAAGAAGCGCTGGGAAAAGCCAAGACAATTTAAAGACAGACAAAAGCAGAGAGCAGACTCTCCAAATCCAGAGAACTCCGAAAGGAGATACACTCTCAGAAATAGGGAGAATATAAAAACTCCTGACAGCTATACTTATTCACATCACCTCTCGGATAGACGTAGCGAGAGAGGGGGCTGTCCTGTTCGACGTCCTGAATACGTGAAACAAAAGAAAGACTCGTCGCAGTCTACAGTCAAAAAAGAAGAAAAGACTACAAAACAAAAGCCACAGTTTAAAAAGAAAAAGGTGGCAACAATATCAGTAAAAAATGCCGGTACACTTGAGAACACTGCTGAAGAACAAGGTGTGGGCAGTGACACTGTTAGACAGCGCAGCAGAGGTCACAACATGTCACCAGAGTCTGAAAGATCATCTGGATGCGACACCAACTAGCGATTTTATTGCAGTTGAAACAGCGGACGAGCGCATACTCCCACCTGATAGACTTTATGACTTAAAGATTCAAATTGAGGGAGACGTAGAGCGCACCGTTGACGTGATATTTTGGGACAAACTTAATTGTGACATCCTATTGGCCAAAAGAGATTGGCCACCCGAACATGTCTGTAAGCTCCCACATGGGGAAAATGTCATTTTACCTTCTTTCTCTAATCTTGTTTCAGAGGCAGAAAAAGAAGCCTACCCTGTCAAATGGGCTTTAGCACAGGCACCGGCATTACACCGCAATCATGTAGGTTGGGACAGGGATTCTCCATGTCATATCATACCTATCAGGTCTACACCCCAGGCTCAGCCACAATATCCATTTAAGTACGAGGCAAAGGCTCCAGTGAGGGAAATCTTCACTCAGCTAGAATATCAGGGGGTAATTGAGCCCTGTGCCTCTCCAATGAATAACCCGTTACTCCCGGTTGCAAAGCCGGACCATTCCTATAGAATCGTCTTAGATTACAGACATTTAACCAGTCATACACGTACATATGCTATACAAAATTCTCATAGCACAGCCCTAATAAACAATGTAGTATGCAAAAAATATAAAACAACGTTGAATATTTCCAAGGGTTTTTCTGCCCGAATTTAGCTAATGAAAGTTGGGACCTGAGAGTATTCTCATTTGGCTCACAAAAATGCTTTTGCCGTTTGCCCCACGCTATAAGAATAGCCCAGGGCTGTTTTCAGCCCGTGTTACATCAATATTACATGATTTTGACTCTGAGGCGTTGTCCTATGTTGAGGACATCTATCTCACGGATGACAACCTCAACATTCATCTTGTTAGGGTAGATCGGATCATTTTAGGATTTGCAGCCCTTGGAGACAAATTCAATTTTAAGAAATCAAAAATAGCCTTTCTCAGTGTACTATTCCTGGGATATGAGCTATCAAATGAGGGGAAGAGCCTGGCCTGCACTTTCTAGAGAAATGTGCACAACCGCACCCACCTAACACTTTAAATAAACTACAGTCTTTATTGGTTTCTTTAATTTTGGCAGAACTTACATTCCACACTATTCACAACATATAAAGCTCCTATACGACTTAATACATCCAGATTTTTCTAGCAGACACTGGACAGTTGAACAGACAAGCATCCTTAGGGAGTTACAGTAGGACATGCTGGAAGCTAAATACTTGCACACACGTGACAATAAAACAAATTTGGTCATCAGGATAATTGCTGGTGCTATTGGGTTTACTTACGTCACCTTCAATGAGGGTGACACAGTGCCTATAACATATAAATCACATTTATACTCAAATGGAGAACAACATTTTGTGCCCACAGAAAAGATTCTAACTGCAGTTCAGATGGCTGTCATAAAAGAGAGGCCACTTGCCCAAGGGAAACACATTATTGTCGTTACCCCGGTGCCAGCCTTAGAGGCCGTCACCAAGGCGAGCGTTCATAAAGCTAAAGCACTACATCCACGTTGGATTCAGTGGGTAACGTCCCTGAATGCCACTGATGTTGACTACACCTTTGATCCGAAACTCCAGACACAAGAATTTCTCCAATTTGAACAGGAGTGCCCCGCTCCTCTAGATCTTTTGCCCTAAGACAGCTACCATACTGTGATTTGTTCTGATGGTTCTGCCCAACCAGCTGTAGGTACAAAACATCAATACTCAGCCGCTTGTGCAGCCATAAGCGGAGTGATGAAAGATGGAGTTTTTCACCCTCACAACACCTACACGCAGACCCTAGGGGACTGCACAGCTCAGTTGGCTGAACTTAAAGCCTTTATTTTAGTGCTATAAAAAACTGAAACAAGAAAAAGGACTTTAATAGTCTGTGACTCATACTACTGTGTGCAGTCATACAATAATTATCTTAATCATTGGAAGCTGAACGGGTCTAGAGATTCTAAAGGGAACACCATAAAACACAAAACATTGTGGGGGAAGGTGGCTGATCTTAAGGATAAGCTGCTGTGTGTCCATGTAGTACATACATTGGGCAACCAACGTGTAGGAGTACACGTTATCGGTAATACATCGGCTGATGAAGCAGCCAAATCCGCAGTGGCTACTGCTTCTGTGGCTGCAGTGACTCGTTCTCATACGAGGTTGGATAATAACATTTTGACTGCTGTTAAAGCTTCTGCTGAGGGCAAGTCTCTCCCGAAGGGTACCCTACAAAATATTCTTACCACATCAGTGCACAGAATGTTGCTTATGCAACACTTCCTGGGGTTGGAGACCGAGCGATCCCCAATGAAGACCAGAGATCAGGTCTAGTGAAAGCAGCGCATGAGGGTGTTGCTTCTGCTCATGCTGGTATTTCAGCCACAGTAACACTCTTGCAGAAAAGATTCCGGTGGCCAGGTCTATACAAACAGACAAAGCAATACGTTCTTTGTTGTAACATTTGCCAGCAGATAAATGGCTCTAATATCAAACGCTCGCCGCAGACATCCCTCGTAGTGCCAGCAGGCCATTACAATGTGTGTACCTGGACCACTGTGGTCCACTCCAACCTGATGGTGCATACAGATACATCTTAGTCACTGTAGATTCTTGTTCTAGATTCCTGTGGGTATGGCCTCAGCAGTCGGCTGACGCTCGAACTGTTCTAAAAGACTTGCTTATCTTTATCAGCACATAAGCGGTTGCAGCATTCCATTTGGACCAGGGCCCTGCATTTGCCTCTGAGGCATTCAGGGACACCATGGGGACGATGGGTGTTGAACTCCATTACTCCTCACCATACCATCCCGAGGGAAATTCGGTCGTGGAGAGGCGGAACCATGATCTAAAGCAGTCCTTAACAACTAGGGTATTAGGTTCTGGCCGTAGCTGGCTTCATCACATATATGTTGTCCAGAGAGCACTGAATAATCTGCCAAGACGGTCCTTGGGGGGACGCACTCCATATGAGGTTCTCTTTAGGATGCCTATGTATGTCCCAGATCTTGATGATTCTGGTATGGTGGCAGCAGAAACACCTTATGAAATAAATGAACGTCTCACGGTCTTACAGGAGCTTCAGCAATTTTGTGATGATAAATCATCAACCAGTGCTGCCACCTTAGGAATAAGGGATATACCAACAACTCCCACTGGCTGGATTCCTAAAGTTATGGATCTGGTTCATGAAAAGATTGCTGTGAAGAAGGAATTCGGCCCATCCTACAGAGCACTGGTCTCAGTCCTAGGAATACAAGGTACCATAACTGTTATCTTGCCACCGTTGCCTGGTTCCCGAAGAAACAGATTTGTTTCAATTGACAACGTCAAACTTCACCATGTGGCCGTTCCTGCACAGTAGACCAAGAAGTCCCTTGGTTAGTTCCTGATCCCCTCTCACTACCCAACAGGACATACCTCTTCAGAATAGAATAAACACCACTACAATGGACTATGCAACAATGTCCAACAATGCAGCAAACTCCTCCGCGATCATGGGGAGGGCGTAAACTGAGCTCTTGCTGATCCCTGTTATCAATTCACCTGTCCAAGATTTGGCCGTTTTATACACCAATACAACACAGACTGATGGCACCATCTACTATGAGCCTCCACTTGGAGTGGACCCATCTACAAGTACTGCACTTGCTCCCGTATTTGCAGAAAATGCCTCTGGTTACTTCATCGACATCAATGACTTTTCTTCAGACTCATCCACTCCAGTGATAGAAAATGTTTCAAAAACACATAAGCTACATCTGTGGCTTAAGACGAATTACTTAATTAACCCATGGAACTATTTATGGTTCTGCCTGACGTGTTCTACATTGTTTCTATGGATTGGGTTTGTGACTGTTTTTTCTTATTTATCAATGGTCATTAAATTCCTGAACGAGGCTCTGTAGCGACTGTGGATGAAGTCTTAACTCTATATCCTTCCTCAAACAAGGTCCGCAGAGACTTTTCCCCAGTGAACATATTAGCTGTACCCATTTCTGATGGGATTGTATGGGACAAAGTTCCATTTGAAATTTACTGGCCTACGGAGGTTATTCAAATACCATATGTATTCAAAATATCTATGACATATGTTATTATACCCAGTGTTGTATCTGATGATTGGGATGTCCAGACAGTTGATTCCATGCTAACTGAAATGAAGGACTATTCAGTATTTGAAAGTGATGATGTACATGTATATACAATGAATTACGGGGAAATGTTCTGCTATAATAATTGGGGACATCACTACCTGCACCGTGCAACTAGACATAGACCGGCACTTAATTACACACAGTGGGAACATTGTTTGACGCCACCAGTGGGAAGCCCCAAAAATTATTTAGCGAAATTCACTTATTTTTCTGGGCATGACACAAAACATTCAGAATCATATTATTTCAAATTACCTCCTTCCAAAATTCAGAAAATTTTGCTAACAGACACAAAACTGATTTATTCAGCTTCCTTTGTTTCCCGTCTTGCTCTGGAAGGATATGATCACTGGGCGAACACTATTGATTTAAATAGTGTATGGGGAACACAAGATTGGCATATACAGGGTAGGGAAGCTTTGTTTAGAGCATGCCTGATCCCTGTGCAAATTATCTTTTTAAATGCCACGATTCAACAGACTTCCTGCCTAGGGTTAACAAAAATAAAGGAAATGAACATGCCTGGTATTCCCGCAAAATTTAATGATTGGCAATTCTTTTTGAATAACACTGAAGAAGAGCTAGATGCAAAGGTTCAGATAATTCTTTGCTTTCCAGTCCTGGCAGGTGGTTAATCTGGCCAACAAACACTAATGGTTGTCAGGCATGTTTTTTTTAATTCTCAGGGGGGTTCAAGATTAACTGGCCAGATCTTCGCTTTATCCCAGGTCAACACACGGGGATAGTTAGTACATATAGGCTCTCATTACAGCCCTGGCGGTAAATGCCACCTACCGCTGTGCTGACGGCCACCAACATACCGTGACCGCAGTGGAAATCCGCTACGAGTATTATGACCCACCCTGGGAAATTCGCCACTATACAGACACCCACCCAAGTCCGCAACACCAAAGGTCAGTGATAAACTGGCGGTACCAAAACCCACACTGTTACACCAACAAGAATACACCTGCAGTATCACGACCCACAAATCACTGCAGCGGTCTTTCAATCATGGTAAACCATTGGCGGTACACACCGCCGCGCTTAAAATACACACAAATTTACAAAACACCACCACATGGACAATTCAAACTACACACACCTGACACATATACACACAACACACCCACACACTCACACCACTATAAAACACACACTTACATTACCCACAACCCTTTACGACCCCAAGGATTTGACAACTGAGAGAGAGACAAGACAGGAGCACCCACCCAATCAGAGGCACAGAACACCATCACCCATACACTATCCACGCACCTCACACCACGCACCACAACAAATCACCACACACATTCTCACACCTACCACTCACACCACATCCATGGCACCACTAAGACACCCCAGGTTTTCTGAAGAGGAGCTAAGGGTCATGGTGGAGGAAATCATCCGGGTAGAGCCACAGCTATTCGGATCACAGGTGCAGCAGACGTCCATTGCAAGGAAGAGGGAGCTATGGTGGAGAATCGTGGACAGGGTCAACGCCATGGGACAGCACCCAACAACAAGGGATGACATCAGGAAGAGGTGGAACAACCTACAGGGGAAGGTGCGTTCCGTGGTTGCAAGACGCCAGATAGCTGTACAGAGGACTGGCGGTGGACCCCCAACTCCTCCCCTACAACTAACAACACGGGAGGAGCAAGTCTAGGCAATCATGCATCCTGAGGGCCTCGCAGGAGTAGCAGGAGGACTGGACTCTCGTAAGTCAAATCTTTACTACTATATCCCCAACCCTACCTGCATGCCATGACAAACTCCTACCCCTACCCTCACCCTCATCACTCCACCACCTCACATATACCCCACCATCACAACCCACCCATCCCAATACCAAGCCCTGCATGCAACACCTATGCATGGACACCCATCACAGACCAGCATGTCCATCACAGAGATTCACCCAGCCCACAAAACCACCACGAATACAAGGCCAAGCTGACAGGGAAATCACAATCATACAGGGAAACACACCCATGCACAAGATGGCACATGCAGATACATTAACACTGCATTTGCATCCCCACAGGACCCCTACTCAACGTCACCGGAGAGGAGGTGCCAGCTACAACCAGTCCACCCCCTGAAGAGGCCCACAGGGATGACGGCAGCTCTGAATGCCTGGATCAGGATGACCAACCTGGCCTATCAGGGACCTCTGGACAGTCGGTTCCCCTCCCACAGTCCCAACCCACCACAGAGCCTCACCCCTCAGGAAACACCAGCATAGCACCCACCCAGCAGGCCCATCCCTCAGTCCCCAGGACACATCAATCAGCGGTGTATCCACCACTACAGGTTGTTGCAACTGCCTCTCTACACCCTGGATGGCATTCAAAATGGTAGACTGCTCAACAGAGAGGGACCTGAGGAGGTCAATGGCCTCCTCACTGAGGGCAGCAGGGGTGACAGGGGCAGTGGCTGAGGTGCCTGGGGCGAAGGTGATACCCACCCTCCTGGGTAAGCGGGCACGGGGCAAAGGCTGAGGGGCTGCTGGGAGGGCGGTACTGGAGGGGGGTGGCGGCTGTACCTGTAGATGCGTGGGGCACAGATGGGCCCGCCACCGCAAGGGAGCTCCCATCAGAGGAGGAGTCCATATCGCTGGTGTCAGCTCCTGTCCCCGCCGTTTAGCTCCCCTCGCACTCCGTCCCACTGATGAATTCGGAGTCCATAGTCTCGCCCTCCAGGGCCATGTGGGATGCAGCTCCCTCCTGCTTCAGTGCCACTGCTCCTCCGCCTGATGATGCTAATGTACACAAGTACAGGGAGACCACAAAAAGGGGGTGGGACAGAAGAAAGACATGTTGAGTGCATGCAATACTGCTACAGTTGGTGGACATGACAGACACAGAAGCCCCCTGCACTACGCTGCGCACTTGGGGTCCACTGTTCAATCCCTGGGATATGGTTTACAAGGCTATGGCGATTTCTGCACACATGGATGTCACAGGAGCCTGACTAGGTGTAGTTGGCCCTGTACCCAGGTGGGGTGGGGTGCCACAGGGTCTGCCTGAAAAAGGGGACTTAACTAGCAAACTCGCCCTAGCCTAGGGGAACCCACAGCCCACCTCCCCCACCCAGACACCTACAATGCGCGCTGAATCAGCTGAATGAGAGTGTACTCACCCCCTTGTTGCTGCTGCGATTGCCTCCAGCACCCATCCAAGTCCCGGTACGCCACCGCCAGGATCCTGAACATCAGGGGGGTGATGGTGCGACGGGCACCCCTCCCACATTGGGAGGCCATCCCCAGCTGGGCCTCCGCCGTCTTCTTGCTCCAGCGGCGAATGTCCTCCCCTCTTTTCCGGCAGTGGGTGCTCCATCTGTGGTAGACCCCCAGTGTCCGGACGTCCTTGGCGATGGCACGCCAAATATCCTTCTTCTGGTGGGCGCCGACCTACAGGAATTGTACAGGGGAAAAAGAGAAGTTATTACCAACTGCACCATCACAGTCATTGGCCCGCATCCCTACCCTTGCCATGTGGCACATGCACTCACCATTGTTTCATGCACGCCTCATTCTCCCCCCCTATCTTTCATCCACGCCACTCCACACAGGCATTGCCCATACAGCATGCTCCCGGTGTACTTACCTGCTTGTCTGGAGGACCGTGGAGTAGCGTGTACTGGGGGAGGACCCCATCCACGAGTTTCTCCAACTCCTCTGTGCTGAAGGCAGGGGCCCTTTCCCCAGACGCACGAGCCATTGTCTCTTCCAGACTGAGGTCACAGCAGCACTTGCAGTGTAGGTCCTCTCCTGTCGAAGATCAGGTATCGAGTGATTGAACAGATAGAAAATGGCGGTCACGTCTGCGGCGGTGCGATCGTCACCACCGGCGTACATCGTCATTGGCTCCTGGGACCCATAGGGTCCAATGTTAACCAATGCAGAATTGCGCTGCGGTCTTCGACCACCTACCGCAACGGTGTAAAACGCCAGCGCAGTTACCTCATATCCCATTGTCCCACTTTACAGGTCAGGCAGCCGCCATTTCAGGGGCCAACATGGCTTTTTTTTTTACTGCGTCACACATACCTAGGCCTTGGCTCAACACTCAGACAGGCAATTTTGGTTTTATGAATAGTTTGCTGAGTACGCTGTGTTTACGTACCCCATTGTTGGTTGACTCTGTGCTTACTGTTCTCCTCCATAGGCACCGTCCGCTGGGGCATGTGAGGAGATGGCGGCATCCTCCGGTGTACAGACCACTGGTGGACCTGTCGACAATGGAGGAAAGACAAGTGATCACCACCTACAGGCTTGATCGTGCCACAATCCTGGAACTGTTTGCCCAGTTGGAGCCAGACCTTATGTCAGCTATCCGCCATCCGACAGGAATCCCCCCTCAAGTGCAGGTGCTGTCAGTACTCCATTTCCTTGCAAGTGGGTCATTTCAAACAACAGTGGCCATAGCATCAGGGATGTACCAGCCAACGTGTTGTCCAGAGTGTTGTCTGCCCTGCTGAAACACACGCGGAGCTACATCGTTTTCCCTCAGGTGGAGGATTTGCCTACAGTGAAAGGTGACTTCTATGCCCTGGGACATATAGCCAACATCATAAGTGCCATTGATGGGACACATGTGGCCTTGGTACCCCCCCGCAACGAGTAAACAGGTGTACAGAAACCGGAAGAGTTACCATTCGATGAATGTGCAGATGGTGTGTTTGGCAGACCAGTACATCTCCCATGTTAATGCCAAATTCCCTGGCTCAGTGCATGACGCTTACATCCTGCAGAATAGCAGCATCCCTTATGTGATGAGGCAACCCCAGAGGCACAGTGTGTGGCTATTAGGTGAGCACATGGAACCAAATCAGTGGGAATAGTTGTCTGGGTCTATCCCTAAGAGTTAGTGTGTGTCTAACAGTTGTCCCTCGCCATTTGCAGGTGACTCTGGTTACCCCAACCTGTCATGGCTACTGACCCCAGTGAGGAATCCCAGGACAAGGGCAGAGGAACGCTACAATGAGACCCATGGGCGAACTAGGAGGATTATAGAGCGGACCTTCGGCCTCCTGAAGGCTAGGTTCCGGTGCCTACATATGACAGGTGGTTCCCTATTCTACTCACTAAAGAAGGTGTGCCAGATCATCGTGGCCTGCTGTATGCTTCACAACTTGGCTTTGCGACGACAAGTGCCTTTTCTGCAGGAGGATGGTCCAGATGGAGGTCTTGTGGCAGCTGTGGAGCCTGTGGACAGTGAAGACGAGGAAGCAGAAGAAGAGGACATTGACAACAGGAACTCTGTGATCCTGCAATACTTCCAATGAGACACAGGTAAGAAGACAAACCTGCCTACTACATGTACTTTAACACTACTACCTCTCTACTGTCTGTCCTTTTCACCCAGTGTATGGTCACAAAGTTTTCACTTTCCCTTACGATTTCACAGATGTGGGTCCCACTGTGTGACATCTGCTTTGTTTCCTCATGAACTAGAGCTGTGTGACATAGGTATGTTGACATTACATTTGAAAGAGCTTTTTGGCACTGTAATTGCTAATACACTAATTCAAAATCACAGACAGACTCTAGATTGTTTTGTGCTTTAAGGGTGTTTATTTAAGTGCTAAATATTGGAGAGGGTTGTAAAATAGTGAGGGTTGATGGTGGAGGAATGTCCATGGCAGAGTCCAAGCTATTAGTCTCACAGGTGCATTGTCCAAAGGGGCATAGGAAGTGGAGCTGGGGCAGTTTGAGGATGGACAGGGTGACAAGGTGGGACAAAAGGATGACAATCAGGGTGGTCTCATTTCTTGGCGGGGGTCTTAGCATCGTTCTCTGTCTTTGTCCTGGATCTCAGGGACCGTTTGCAGGGTGGTTCTCCATCCGCAGGGGGTGGGGTGCTTGTGTGGTGGTCCTGTGGTGGTGACTCCTGTCCACTAGTGCCAGCGGAGCTGGTGGGCAGTTCATCGTCCAGGCTAGTGTCAGAGGCCCCTTGTTGTGCCCCAGTGTCCCTCCTGAAACTTGGCCAGTACCGTTGCCATTGTCTCCTGGGAATGATGGTAGGCTCCCATGATGTTGGAGAGTGCCTCGTGGAAAGTGGGTTCCCTGGGCCTGTCCTCCCCCTGTCGCACAGCAGCCCTCCCAGTTCCCCTGTTTCCCTGGGCCTCTGTCCCCTGAACCGTGTGCCCACTGCCCCCAGGTCCCTGTTGTTGTTGGGGTGGTGGGTTAGCCTGGGTTCCCTGAAGTGGTGGACACACTGCTGATTGACATGTCCTGGGGACAGAGGTATGGGCCCGCTGGGTGGGTGCTGTGCTGGTGTTTCCAGAGGGGGGAAGCTCTGTTGTGGCCTGTGACTGTGTCAGGGGAACCGACTGTCCCGAGGTCCCAGATGGGCCGGGCTGGTCGTCTAGATGCAGTTGGACAGAGCTGCTGTCATCACTGTGGGCCTCTTCTGTTGGTGGTGTGGACATGTCTGGACCCTCCTGTCCGGTGACGTTGGGTAGGGGTCCTGCAGGGGTGTAAAAGCATGATTATTGCATCTGTGTGTGCCATGGTGTGCAATGGGTGGGTGACCATGTACCCTAGTGCTTGCATTCCCGTGTGGGACCTTGTGTGATGATGGTTTAGGGGGGTGTATGGGTATGTGCAATTGCCATGCTTTGGTGATGGGTGTCCATGCTTTGTTGTTGCATGCAGGGCTTGGTGTTGGGATGGGTGGTTTGTGATATTGGGACATTTGCGAGGAGTTGGAGTGATGGGGGTGAGGGTGAGGGTGGGGGTATGTGATGGCATGCAGGTTGGGCGGGGGATGTAATAGTAAAGATTTGACTTACCAGAGTCCATTCCTCCAGCTACTCCTGCGAGGCCCTCAGGATGCAGAATAGCCAAGACTTGCTCCTCCCATGTTGTTAGTTGTAGGGGAGGAGGTGGGGGTCCGCCGCCAGTCCTCTGAACCGCAAGCTGGTATCTTGAGACCATGGAAAGCACCTTCCCCCGTAGGTCGTTCCACCTCTTCCTGATGTCATCCCTATTTCTTGGGTGCTGTCCCACTGCGTTGACCCTGTCCACGATTCTTCGCCATAGCTCCATCTTCCTAGCTATGGAGGTGTGCTGCACCTGTGCTCCGAATAGCTGTGGCTCTACCCGGATGATTTCCTCCACCATGACCCTGAGCTCCTCCTCAGAAAACCTGGGGTGTCTTTGCCATGCCATGGGGTGGTGTGGGGGATGCGTGGGTTGGTGTGTGTTGTGATGTGTGGGGTGATATTTAGTGGTGTGTTGTGTGAGGTGTGTGGATGTTATGTGGGTGATGGTGTTGAGTGCCTGTGGATGCTTGTTTGTAGATTGTTGTGTCCTTCTCTGGCCTTCTTTCGGAATTTTTGGTAGTAGGGGTTTCTGGGTGATGTGGGTGTGTGTTCTATATTGTATTGAGTGTGTGGGAGTGGTGTGTGTATGTGTATCATGTGTGTGTATTTCAAATTGTCAATGTGGTTGTATTTTGTAGAAGTGTGTGTATTTTGAGCGCGGCGGTGTGTACCGCCAATGGAATACCGCGATTGAAAGACCGCTGCGTGGATTCGTGGGTCGTGATAGTGTGGGCGTATTCCTGTTGGCGTGACGGTGGAGGTTTTGTTTTTGCCAGTTTATCACTGACCTTTGGTGTGGCGGACTTGTGTGGGTGTCTAAATTTTGGCGGATTCCGAGCTGTGGGTCATAATGACCGTGGCAGAATTCCGCGGCAGTGTGTTGGCGGTCTTCTGCACTGAGGTAAGCGGCTTTTACCGCCAATGTTGTAATGACCCCCTAAGTCTCTTTATATGTTTTTAAACCATTCATTTTTAACCATGCTTTTTTTTCAACAAAATTAGCTTTGTTTTAGGCTCTGCTTTTAGTCCAGGGCAGCTTTTTAGCTTTTGGATTCCCTCACCTTCGGTGGCATATGGTAATGGTTTCATGCTTGTTAAGGCAATGGGGAGGGTGCAGTGAATCCTAGTTTGTTATAATGTGATAACAGGAGTTAGCTTAGCCTTTGGCTTGCAGACTCGTGCTCCCGTCACCTAGTGACTTTTAACCTACTTAGCTTGCTCTGTCTTAGACCATTTATTTAATTAATTCTTCTAAGATGGCTGCCTTGTTTATAGTTAGGCCTTTTTTGTTTAGAGTTATGTTATCAGTGTCACCTCACTAAGGTGTCAAATCAAGCGACAAAGACAAACAAACTGTAGGTGCTCACATTAACATCACCATCCCAAGCATGCAGCGTTATCTATTGTTTGGGAACAACTTACGTCAGAGGTCCAAGTAGATCTGTATAAATTCATCACACTTGAGACAAATAATCAGAGGGATTCCGACCAGATACCATTGCTGCTATCAATCTTGCACGTCGCCTTGATGCTGACCTGGACTTCGTGTCCCTACGAAGTCTGAGCCAGAGACCTCATTCCAAGGTAACAAGGGTTGGGGGCTCCTTTCAGGGACATGGCATTGGCATATTAGGTTTAACCTACCAAGCTCTCCATTAGGAAGACGGTTAGGCCTATTGAGATAGGGTATTAGGACATATTACACACTTCATGTCTTTTTGTATCGTTGCGAGATGGTGGGGGTCTTCATAATAATGACTCTTGTTTTTACCATTCTGTTCCTTGCACTGTTCATTATCTTAATCATTGCAGCACATGCAACTTATCGCAGATTGCAGTTGTGTTAAATAAAAACTATTGAAACTTCACTGCATCTTCGTTATTGCCTGTGTTTGATTGAGACATGATGTATCTGTGAGAAAGGGGTAATCTCCATTAAACTACAACACTCCCTGAGATGTCATACTCTTGAGTCCCTGCGTAAAGGCTGCCACAAATCACTGTTCACTGTTTGGGTTTTGGTGAGGTGCTGCCAGTGAGCCGGAAGGGTTGGGACTACAGTTGTGACTTGTTGTAGGATAGGCATAGTCACCTACAAACATAAGTACTGTCATCCTTGAACCAGCAGTCTTGCCTAGAGCAAGAGTCCAACTACGACAGTACAACAGTGGACATACACTCAACGATATTACATTTGTGGTAAAATTGTTAAGTGATGGTGAAACATACTGCATACTCCTAATTGTCTGTAAGACCTAACTTATTTGTTAATCCAAGGGTCATCTGGAGGGTGTGTCACATGAGAGGACCTGATAAAGTGCAATGGTGAGGACAGTTCTAATAGGGGGATCTTCATCAAGTATTGGACTTCAGTGATACGATCATTGCATCCAATGATGTGGTATCTATTATGCCTTTCTTTTTTCATTGTAGCGTAGCAAGTGAATCTCCCTCTGCCTAATTCAGAAGATTTTTCACCAAGTTCTCCAATGATAGGTTCTGAGTTGCCTTCAAGTAGATTGCCACCTGGCATTTAGCAATTAAACATGCCAAATATGCGAAATCGTTTTCCAGTTCGACCTTTTAAACTCTTTTTACAAGCCTAGGATGTTTTCTTCAATTGCAGAAATATAGTTCCTGCCAGTTGCTTTCTGAATCAGTGCACACACTGATTCCCTGTACTGAGTCAGTTCAAGACATATGTTCATTGTCCTTAAACATAAGGGTAATCCAGTAAGCCTGGGACATGGGTAATGTACCAATATAAACACACATGGTCCTTTAAGGGGGAACTGTAGCGTTGAACTTCTGCAGTGATAGTTACTCAACGGTACCTTCAATAGACAGGTTCAGATATTTATTGAGAATTCCACAAAAATATAAATTGTACTTATTATTCAAATTCAAATTAAATTAGCATTTTCTGTTGAAAAAATATATTCTAACTATTCTAACAGTAGGTGCTCCTAATGGTGTATTGGCACAGTGCAAGCAACTAAGGTGAATATAAAGTGCACAAGTGCTATACAAATTGCATATATGTATAAGTGACTGATTAAGATTAATACATGTAACATCCAGCACTCTGTGTAGGAGTGTTGGAACCCTTATCAAGTTTTAAAACCGTCCACTTTACTCATTATCGACGCTTTGACCCACAATATTATTTATGTATGGGTCATCAGGACAGAAGAATTTCACAGGAGACACATAAAAAAGGAAAAAAACAAGTATTAAAGTTATGAAAGAACAAGAGATAGAGTTGAATAATCAGGTTTACTAACGTAATTTATATAGACATACCAGAGAAATGTACCTTTGATTTGCACGTTATATGATGTATTCAATAGTCAATATGAAATCATCGGCAGGGCTCACATATGAATAAGCAAGCTACAAGAAAACATGACTGAATGAATATCTTGAGTGACTAGTGACACATTTATTTGAGCTATGTGGTTGTAACCTATTGACCTACCTAAAGCAAATAGCTTTGATCTTCGACCAATGGGCCGTGTATTGATCATCGCAAGTGCATTATCTGAGTTTGCGTACACATGTGGCAAACTCCAAAGAAATGTGAATGATTAAATACTCTAACGTCCTACTTAATCATTGGAGTCATATGTAAGACCCCATGTAAAGACTCTTACGCTAAGGGAAGCAGAACACACTGTCCAAGGATCAGTGTAGCCCAAATTAACTTGTCACTGAAATGGATTGTACAGAGGTGGACAGAATTTAAAGAATTATACGACCCAATGCCCTAGGTTCAAGAGTCTCGCAAATTGTGATGAACAACCTTTTTAGCTCAACCTAAAAGGTGTGAAAGTCACACTAAAGGACTATTACATAGGCTATAGTGAATCCTAAACGGGTGGCTAAAATGCCTCGGTATTTAATAAAGCATAAAAATTAGATCCCTGTCAAAACATTGAATGGGAGAAACACATCTTATAATATATCACCACAAAAATGGGTGATGGGAAAAGAGTGCATGATAAGAGATGTAACCTGACATAGCATTCTGGCAAGTCCTAGCCAGTCAAAGGTTGCTACATTAACTAAAACAACTAACGGATACTTGTTAAAATGCCTCCATAGTCTGGTGAACTCACCTGTCAAACCATTAATCTGCATGCCAATTACAAATATTATAGATAATGCTTACCTGCTGGGGGGCTTAATTATTTTGCCCACAGTGACCAGAAAACTCTTAAAGGGAGGCTCGGAAAAATAGTTATCAATAAGAGCAAGATAATAGCATTTATTTTCATTAATCAAAGTTGAGTGATAATAAAAATGTGGGCGCAGCTCTACAGACCCACCATACCCCTCCTTCACCGTAATGGTGATGATGGATACATTTTTAACAAGTATCCGTTAGTTGTTTTAGTTAATGTAGCAACTTTTGACTGGATAGGACTTGTCAGAATGCTATGTTGGGTTACATCTCTTATCATGCACTCTTTTCCCCTCACCCATTTTTGTGATGATATATTATAAGATGTGTTTCTCCCATTCAATATGATTTGACAGGGATCTAACTCTTATGGCTTTCTGAAATACCGAGGCATTTTTTGCCACCAGCTTAGGATTCGCTATAGCCGTTGTAAGAGGGTCTTTTTGTGTAATTTCACACCATTGAGGGTGTGCTAAAAAGGTTTTTCATCACAAATCGTGAGACCCTTAATCTTAGGGTTTGGGGTTGTATAATTCATTAGGGGACAGATGTATCAAGAATGCCTCTTGCGAGTGGGAAATAGCGATTTTTAAGAAATCACTATTTCTGATTCACAAAATGCAATGTATCACATTTGCGATTCGGTAATAGCGATTTCTTAAAAATCGCAAATGCTATTACTGAATCGCAAATTGCGATACCGGCCCCATTCGCACCTATGGGCCTGTAGGACCATATTTGTGAATTTTTTGCATTTCCAAAATCGCAATTTTGGAAATGCAATACCCCAGGGAGCTGGGAGCCTACAGCCCCCTCTGCTGCACCCCAAAAAGTTTTTTAGGACATGTAAGGTGCACACATGCCAAAAGGGCATGTGTGCTTTATATGTACCTTTTAAAAATGCATTTTAAATGCATTTTTTAAATTTGCACATGGTTACCACCAAGTTCAACTTGGTGGTAAATAGCGATTCCTTAATGCCCAATTCGTATTAAGGAATTGCTTCTTACATGTGCTTCAGAAATTGCAAATAAGGAATCCTTATTTGCGATTTCTTATTTAGAGAGTCGCAATTTGCGACTCTCTAAACAGGGTCGCAATTTTAAGGAATCGCTATTTTAGCGATTCCTTAAAATTGCTTTCAGAATTTCTTTGGTACTTTCTGAAATGGCTTTTTGTATTCGCAAACGGGCATTCGCACCGTTTGCGAATGCAATAAGCTTTGATACATCTGGCCCTAAATTCTGTCCACTTCTGCACAATCCATGTGTGTGACGAATTACTTTGGGCTATACTTATCCTTGGACAGTGTGTTCCGCTTTCCTTAGTATGAGAGTCTTTATGGGGTATTATATATAACTTCATTGAATAAGTAGGATATTAGTGTTTCTACTCATTCATGTTTTTGCAGTTTGCCACACAAACTCAGATGATGTCCTTGCAGTGATCATTCGTGCAACCATTGGTTGAGGATCAAAGCAATTCGCTTCGGGTAGGTCAATAGGCTGTAACCGCATATCTCAAATACTATAAGGTGACGCTAATCACTCAAGATATTCATTCTGTCATATTTCTTGCAGCTTGGCTAGTGATATGCAACCCTGTCAATGTCTTCATATTGACTACTAAACACATCATATAACATCAAGATCAAAGGTACATTTCTCCGGTATGTCTATATAAATTACATTAGTATAACTGATTTTTCAACTGTATTTTGTTCTTTCATCAATTTAATACTCAATTATTTCATTCTCAGATGTCTCCTTTCTAATTCTTCTGTTCTGATGATGACGTACATACATAATTGTTGCAAATGGCCTTTGGTGCACGGTTATCCCCAAACTTTTTGCCTCTGACCTCCCGTTTTTGACTGTGCTGCATATCGTTTTTGCTGGTTTTAGGACTCTGGGCACTTTACCACTGCTTACCAGCACTAAAGTGCAAGAGCTCCCTGTGTAAATTGTATTGTTGATTGGTTTATCCATGACTGGCATATTTGAGTTACGAATAAGTCCTGTGCACTATGTATGCCCAGGGCCTGTAAATCAAATGCTACTAGTGGGCCTGCAGCACTGATTATGCCATCCACATGAGTAGCCCTGTAAACATGTCTCAGACCTGCCAGCTCAGTGTCTGTGTGTGCAGTTTTGAAATTTCAACCTGGCAAGTGCACCCACTTGCTAAGACCAAACCTTCTCTTTTACTACAAGTAAGCCACCCCTAAAGTAGGTCCACAGCAGCCCCAGGGGCAGGAAGCGGTGTATTTAAAAGGTAGGGCATGCACTGATGGGCTTTAGATTTCCTCATAGTGAAATACTTCTAAACTCTGTTTTCGCCATTGCAAGGCCTATCTCTCCCATAAGGTAACATGGGAATTGCATTGAAATATATCTTAATTGCAATTTTCCTTTGGGAGCAGAACACACAACTTAAAAATACATATTTTGATAAAGTTGGTTTTTTAACTGTGAGTTTGAAAATGCCACTTTTAGAAAGTGGGCTTTTCTTGCTTAACCAATCCATGCCTCTGCCTGTCCGCTGAATGCACGTCTGGGTCAGGATGACAGTTGAACTGTCTGTGCATTCACTCTAGACAGTCACACAAATGAGCTGAGGTGTGCCTTGTATATCCTGATGGCCGATCACCAGGCTGATGGGTCTTTCTGAGCTACAATGGTGGGAGGAGCTGACACTTGCACCTGAATAGGACTGTGCCTGTCACCACACAAAGCAGTTCCTAACACCCCTGGTGTGTGTGGCATCAGGACAGGGAAAGGCAGACTCTTGTGCACTACAAAGTCTTTTCTTTGAAGTTTGCCTACTTCAAAGACAGAAATAGGTATAAGTACTGGAACTTTGACACCACATGGTTAGAATCCTTCTGAGGAAATTCTGTCAGGAAAGAGAACTGGATGTTGTAGGAGGGACTGCCACTCTGCCTGTTGCTTTGTTGTGTTGGCCTGCTGCTTGCTGGTTCTGTCCTGGGAGTGAAAGGATTGGACTTGTCTTTCTACATCCGGCTTTCTACATCCTGCTTCCAGAGGTTCTCCAAGGGCTACGGCTAAGCTTTCCTCCTGTTAAGAAGTGTCTGGGACATCGAAGACTTCACCTGCTAGCACCTGGGCTCTCTTGTAGAGATTCTCAACTTGCCAAGTGTTGCCAAATCCAGTTCCTGGGCTCTTGGGAGTGTTTTCTGGTGCAACAAGGAAGAAACCAGTGCATCGACTTCTAGAATGACTTTGGAACAGGCGCTGCTCTCTGATCTCACGCTGCTACCTTCACAGGAGCCATGGTCCCTGCTGACTCCAATGACTGTGACCTACAACTCAGGCCTGACTCAGCCGCAGCGCCTCCAAAGTCCCACCACAGTGTGAGTCCAGAGTTCTGTATCACTGACACTGTGGCCCTGTGGTGGGATTGTGACACTGCAAAGATGACACCTTGCGTCTTGATCTGCTGTATTCATTGGTCCCACCTTGCTGTAAGGAACTGACACCTCGACACTGACTCTGCATCACCTCCTCACAACTGCAAAGAACCGATGCCTCACCTCCCCTGCCTAGCAGTAAGGAACTGATACCTCATTTCCCAGTGGCAGCAAGGAACCAACATCGCACTGGCTCCAGCGACGCCTCACCTCCCCGACCCCGTGCAACATATTTGCTTCCACATTGTTTTCCAAGGTACTGTAACTTGGGTCTACACAACTCTGGACAGCCGTGCTCCCACGCAGGTGGTGCTACACTGTTGGAAGTGACTCCGTCAAGCTGTTATGATAGCCCCAGTTGGAGCTACTGTGGTTCTAAGCACTATTCTACATTTATAGCCTCATTAAAAGTTTGACAGGTGGCAGAGGCTGCCTGCCGAACTCTTTAAGATGGAAGACTGCCACTCCGGTCTTCCGCCCACTGGCCCTATCAAGAGTTTCCCACTGGGCAAGTGAGTAGAAACAGCGTTTCCGCCCACTAGCCCAGCGGGAAACTCACCAGAACATTGACACCAACTTGTAATCGAGCCGTGGCAATGTTGCAGTGCGTTGGTTGCGAGAGCACCCGTGGCGCTTTTCACTGCCTGCTTTGCAGACACTGAAAAGCTCAATGGGGCTGTCCATGGGGGCCCCTGAACTGTCCATGCCAAGTGCATGGGCAGTGCAGGGGCCCCCATGGGGCCTCCGGCACCCCGTTTTTCCCAGCCTTTGCATGGCAGTTGAACCGCCATGCAAAGGCTGGCGGTCAGCGCTGCCTGGTGGATTAAGACCGCTGGCACCGCCAGGCTGATGACCAGCCAGTGAAGGCGGTCGTACCATGGCACTTTCGCCACGGTCAAAATCTTTATGCCGGACCAGGACATTGGCAGCGGTCTGACCTCCACCTAGATCACAGAAGAATTTCTCAGTCTCCACTGCTGTGGGAATCCGGACTCTGTTTATAGAGAAATCTTGTGACCCTGATGGTAGTTTCTATCTTATACTGCTACCAAGCAAGTAGACATAATTTCTGAATTGCAAAGGCCCACTCTGGTGCAGGTTTCAGGAAGTTTCTGAATTTTTGCATTCATCCCAGATTGGAAGGTAGGGTGGATCTTGGAGGCTCCAGTCTGGAAGACCCAAAACAAAGGTACACATGAAGGACAGGCTTCCCCACTTAACTATCTTTCAACTTGTTATGAGTAAAACATTTGGTCTACAGATGCTGTAGCATCAGCTGCAGCAATCGTTGGGGTGGGACCTCTGTCAATGGAAGTGGCTAACATGCTTACATCTGCTGGGTAGTCTACTCAGTAAAAGAAATAGGTGAAGTCCTCCATGATCTCCTTTGAATGGCAGATATTTGAGGTGACCTACTAAAAGCTGGCAAGAGAGCTGAATGTGAAGGAACAGCATCAATGGGTGGGTAGGTTTAACACAATATTTAAATTAGGACAATATGAATAGCTATGTAAACATGTAATGAATTATCCTTTCCTACATTCTGTTGATGGACATTATACTACTTCAAAACTGGCACCAAGGATAAATAGAGGAGCCTCAGACCCAACTTTTCACTACATCTCTGTTCCTGTGGTGTATACTACAGATGAAGGACTGCTGTTCTGCTCTGATTCCAAAATTACTGCTCACTGCTTCCCTGTAACTCTGCTGTCATGCTTGCTAAGACGGAAGACTGGGCCTGCACCCTTCATCCCAGTCTGAAGTGACTCCAAGGGTCAGCTGACAGCCATCCTCTTATGAGAGGAAGGGACATAACAAGCTCCAGAGGCCTCTCTGAAGCTGCCCAGCTGACCTGGTGCATTGACATCCAACTGGACCTCCCTGAGTCCTGCTGGCTTCTGCTGGAGTGAGTTTCTGATCTCCAAGAGTTTCCCTTCAGGTCCTGGACTGTTTGTGAAACATCAGTGGAGCAACACTTCAAAGAAAAGGATAAATCAAGATGTTTTGGGTGCTTTGCGACTGCGAACAGGGCTGTTTGTGCCAAGATCTTGACCCACGCACACCCACCATTATGATGCTATGGTGAATCTGACTCTTTGTGCCATAGCGACTGCCAACGATGCCTGGCAACATAAGATTTGCACTTTGTGCTACTGCATCGAAAGCCTGCAGTGAACTCCAACACAAAACTCTAGCAATGACCAACCATGACACCTGATAGGATCTTCACGCTACAGTGGCAACCATCCATGATGCCTGGCCTTCTCTTCGCACCACATCAACAACTATCTACAGTGCTCTCCCTTCTCCTCACAGCCCCCTCCACCCTGAATGGGACTGGATACTGATCACTGTACTTGTCAGGAGTGAGACCGTACCTGGTGAGAAGGGCCTCCTTCATGTCAGCATAGGTGAGGTTGTACACCTTACACAAAGCTAGCAAAGTGTCCCTCCCCTCCTCTGTGAAGTGGTTCCACAATCCTGCTCCCCAATGCTTCTCAGGGTCCCCATTCATGTGGATAGATGTCTCATATCCCTGAAAACCACCTCTGGATATCATCTCCATTCTTGTACTCTCTCCCTGCATTCTAGGGAATTTGTACTATTTGATCTGATTGCACTGAGGTATTACTGCTACCATCTTTGCTGGATTTACTCCTCTGATCCAGCTCCTTCATTCTGAGCTCATGGTCTAAAAGCATCTTTCTTTGCTCCATGGCCCGCTTCTCCTTTTGGTCCTCCATGTTTAACTTCTCCAACTCTGACTGATGCCTCCTGGCTTCTCTCCTGTCCCCCAGCTCCTCTGGAGTCAGGCCCTTAGAACCACCAATGCTGCCTGATCTGGAGAATATCCCAGCCCCTAGCAACTCCTGCACCCTCAGCACATCTTCCCTAGGATTTGGGTCCACGGACTCCCCAATTGAATCATCAGACTGCCCACTGGCAGTTCTGATTGCTACCCAGGCCCTCAGTGCCTTCTGTAGCTCCTCCTTCTTGGTGAGACCTCTGACTCTGACTTTGAGGTTTTTGCAAACTGCCTTCAGTCCCTTCATGGTGTAGGTTTCCAAACTATTCTCCTCAAAAATCCAATCGTGGTATGCAACTGATGATGCTTTTGATTGACACATGATGTGTTGGAGTTCACTTGTACTCAAGACCAAAAATATACCAAAAGAAAAGTTTAAAAAAATCTGGATGTGGCATATAGTGGTCTGCGATATGGTAGTAGTGTCCACCATTCACTGTGGGTCAAGTGCAAATGCAAGCCCTATCCTCACCGCTGACAACCAATGTCAGAAATGGGGTTTCTAGTTGGCAGTTGGTTTGTACCCTATCCAAGTAGGGACCCTCACTCTAATCAGGATAAGGGAGATACCTGCTCAGAAAACACCTGATCACCCCCTTGGTAGCTTGGCACGAGCAGTCAGGCTAATCTCAGAAGCAGTGTGTAAAGCATTTGCACATAACATATAGTAATACAGTGAAAATATTGCAAAAGGACACCACACCAGTTTTAGAAAAATAGCCAATATTTATCTGTGTAAAACAAGACCAAAATGAGAAAAATCCAGTAATAAAGATATGAATTTTGCAAGAATTAACTTAAAAATACAGTTTCTTGAAGTTGATAGCTCCGTCTAGGATTATCACGGCATCGTGAACAGCAAATCCAACAGTTCAGGCCGGCCGGTGCGTCGCAAGCCAGCTACAGTGTCGGGAAGACCTGCAACTAGTACCTTTGGAATTGCAAGGCGGTGTGATCCTCGCGATGAGCTCCGGAGAGCGGTGTCGCTGGCATCGTGGTGTTGGTTCCGGAGGTCGGTGCAGAGGTCGCCGGGCCCTTGAAGTCACATGCGTAGCGGAACGAACTCCGGGCTGATGAAGTAAGTAGTGGATCGAACTCCGGGCTGATGAAGTCAGGAGATCTGGTGTGGATGCCATTGGGGCTGCAGCGCGAAGCAGGATGATGCGACATGCAGTGCCCACAGGTCACGGTGCAGGCAGCGGCTTGGTGACAGTGTCCAGGGGTGTTGGTGAGACCAGGGCTGCGTTGTGAAGTGGAGCGGTGCGACATGCCGTGTCACCAGGTCACGGTGCAGGCAGCGGCATCGTTCTTGCTGAAGCGATGACGTTGGTAGGCCAAAGTCGGCGATGCAGCGTGGGACGGGCTCCCTGCAGCATCCACGGGTCGCAGTGCAGACAGGGACGCCTGGTAATGACACTGGAGTCAATGGTGCTGGTGTCGGCGGACCGGGGCTGCGGAGCAGGACAGGCCGGTGCTTCGTGTACATCACAAGCAGTGTCCACAGGCCACGGTGCAAGCATCAGTGCTGGTGCCAGCAGGAGCCCAGGGCTGCAGTGTGAGCAAGGCAATGCCGGAGTGCGGGTCCACAGGTCATGGTGCAAGCTGCAGCTCGGTGGCAGTGTCAGATGGCGGCGACGTGAGACCAGGGTTGCGGTGTGAAACGGGGTGGTGCTGCTCTGTGTGGCGTCGTCGGTGGCGTCCCAGTAGTTTTTCTTCCTGAACAGCACAAAACACACAGTTCCCAGTGGTGTAGGTAGATGAAGCTGAAGTCTTTGGTGTCCCTGAGAGTTCCAACAGGAGGCACGAACTATTCCACGCCCTTGGAGAACTCTCTCAAGCCAGATACACAGCAAAGTTCACACTTTGCTCTCTTTTAAGGCAGAATCAGCAACTGCAGGCCAACACAGCGCAGCCACACAGCAAAGGGGCAGTACTCCTCCTCCAGCTCTTCAGCTCTTCTCCTTGGCAGAGGTTCCTCTTGATCCAGAAAGATTCTAAAAGTCTGGGGTTTTGGGTCCAGTACTTATACCCCTTTCTGCCTTTGAAACAGGCAAACTTCAAAGGAAAGTCTCAGTTGTTGACAAGATCCTGCCTGGCCCCATACCTTGCCCCAGACACCCACCTGGGGGTCAGAGACTGCATTGTGTGAGGGCAGGCTCAGCCTTTTCAAGTGTAAGAGACCACTCTTGCTTCCACTCTAGCCCAGATGGCCCATCAGAATATGGAGGCTACACCCCAGCTCCCTTTGGGTCACTGTCAAGAGGGAATTCACAACAGCCCAACTGTCAGTCTGACCCAAACGTGGAATACACAAGCAGGCAGAGGCACAGAATGGTTTAAGCAAGAAAATGCCCACTTTCTAAAAGTGGCATTTTCAAACAGACAATTTAAAAACAAACTTTACAAAAAGATGTGTTTTTAAATTGTGAGTTCAGAGACCCCAAACTCCACATGTCTATCTGCTCTCAAAGGTAAACTGTACTTCAAAGCTATTTAAGGGCAGCCACCATGTTAACCTATGCAAGAGTTAGGCCTTGCAATAGTGAAAAACACTTTTGGCAGTATTTCACTGTTAGGACATGTAAAACACACCAATACATGTCCTATCTTTAACATACACTGCACCCTGCTCATGGGGCAACCTAGGGACCACCTTGGGGGTGCCATACCTGTATAAAAAAGGGAAGGTTTAGGTCTGGCAAGTGGGTACACTTGCCAAGTCGAACTGGCAGTTTAAAACTGCACGCACAGGCACTGCAGTGGCATGTCTGAGCCATGTTTACAGGGTGACTCATGGGTGCCACAATCAGTGCTGCAGGCCCACTAGTAGCATTTGATTTACAGGCCCTGGGCACCTCTAGTGCATTTTACTAGGGACTTACCAGTAAATCAAATATGCCAATCATGAATAAACCAATCAACTGTACAATTTATATAGGGAGCACCTACACTTTACCACTGATCAGCAGTGGTAAAGTGCGCAGACAATAAACCAGCAAAAACAAATCAGACAAAATAGGAGGAAGATGTCAAAATATTTGGGAATAACCCTACAAAAAGGGCCATTTCCAATAACAACCATGGAGAAAAGGGAAAGTGGCAGATATCTCTCTATCTGCCCCTAGTGACTTAAGCTAGAAATAAAATGGAAAGCTGGGAGTGAGACAATTCTTTCACAGAATCGTTCATCAACAAGTTGTAAATATACAGCACAGCCCTGAAAACCCTAAATCAGTATTCACACAATGGTTTGTATTTTATTAAAAGGTTATTCCCTAAATACTATTTGTCTACAGATCTTGTATGTTGGAATGGCTGTTAGCATTATAAAACAACTAGGCATTCATTCATGGGCTTGCCTTTCAAAAATCCCTTGAAAATTGTATTAAATGCTTTATGTTTGTCCAGCTTGGAGGCTTGTTTCTTATGTCATGCAGACTGACCCTGTTACAAAGATAATTGCATGATTGTTGATATATTTCAGTGTGGTAGAATTACCTTTTTTGTCTCTCCTCTCCGCGCTTCATGGCGATGGGAGAGCAGAAATGCTTTGTTTATTTTTTATCCCAGTTAAAGCCCTGTCCATGCCCATTCATTCCTTGCACCCTCTCCTGAGAGTAACAACAGTGTAAGAGTGTAATTATCTCTTACACTAGTTTCTTTTGTCTGTCCCCTTCGTGCTCTATACTGTTTTGAACGTTCATACAGTGCAAACTCGATCAGCGGTACTGGTGTGCTTTGTATGAGCACCAGTTACATCACAGTTTCCTTTGTCTTTTCTTCGCGCTCCATGGCGGCAGGAGAGCCGAAATGCTTCAGCTCCTTTTTTATCCAAGTTAAAGCCCTGTCCATGCCTTTTCTTCCATGCACACCCTCCTGAGAGTACCTACAAGGGCTAGTAACCTCTTTCACTAGCTGTTTACAACAAAACTCGTTACATTTCCATACTCCACACACATGTAATTCAGTGTAAATAATAATAAAAAGTAAGAGCCTGATTACGACCTTGGAGGATGAGATACTCTGTCACAAACATGACGGAACTCCCTCCCGCCGTATTACAAGTTCCTTTATATCCTATGGAACTTGTAAAACAGCGGGTGAGATATCCATCATGTTTGTGGCGGCGTATCCCATCCGCCAAGGTCGGAATCAGGCTCTCAGTCTCTTTGCTTTGTCAGTGCCTGACGTTTGAGCCAGCAACCTACTGCAAAGTTCGTCTCTCGTTACACACTTCAACTTTTTTTTCCACTTTCGACCTTCAATTTTAAAGCTTATTCGTCCTTTAAAGAAATAGGCACGGGTTGGGTGGCAGGAGTGAATGTCAACAGTTATGGTGAAATCCCACAAAGCGAAGGCTGACAGAAGCTATTTTGTATTGTAACTGTTAAATTTGTTTTTATCCTGTTCTCCTACTGCTTGCATACTTATTTTAGCATATGGAGCTAGAAATGGAGGTCTGGAAATGCTGCGGAGAGAGTAGCGGGTTAATGTTCATGCGCAGCTGGGTTGCTTGGTTTCTGTTGCAATGAGGCTGTTGAACATCTGTTTTAAAACTATTTCATTATTTCAAGTGCTCCTCTTGCCCAGATGTTTCCACGGTCAGCCAGTTCATGAAAGGCAGGCAGCTATCCCTCACACTAAGCCCTACCCTCCATCCAGTTTCCACCATGAGGACCTGTTTGGAACAATCGCCATGTTCTTCCTTTTTGCACAATTGCTTAGCCACTCATGCCCAAGTTTGCTGCCATGTTTGCCTTCAAACTATGTTTACCAATCCTTCCATGTGGCAGTATGCAATATCCATTTACGTGTAATACCCCTCCCTCCACCCCTGTTTTTTTTTTAAAGTAAAAGTACATCTAACACCTTCTTAAGTCTTCTTGCATGCCCCAAAACTGGTCTTGATATGTTTGGGTGACCCTTCTAGTTTATTTCTCTCCTAACTCCTCCATGGCTGTCTTGCGTCTTTTTTGGGAATTGTGTTAGCCAGCCAGCAACTCTGATGATGGGGTGGTGAAAGTGGTATTCTGTTGAAATTAGTATGGAGGATTTAAATTAGATGCTAAATGGCAACATTTTCATTTTTGCTGCAGAAATAGGAAGAAGGTATATGGAAGTTGTTAGACCTGACATCCTTGGTGTAGTCTCCCCTATCTTTTTGCCTCTGCTTCCCATGTGTTGACTGTGTGCTGGAATCTGTTTTTGCTAGTTTTGTTACTCTGTGCACTTTGCCACTGCTGACCAGTGATAAAGTGCAAGTGCTCTCTGTGTAAAATGTATGTATTATTGGTTTTTCCATTATTGGCACATTTAATTTACTAGTAAGTCCCTGGTAAAGTGCACTAGAGGTGCCCAGGGCTTGTAAAGCAAATGATACTAGTGGGCCTGCAGCACTGATTGTGCCACCCACTTGAGTAGATATGGAGTTTGGGGTCTCTGCACTCACAATTTAAAAATACAACTTTTGGTAAAGTTGGTTTTTGAATTGTCAGTTCGAAAATGCCACTTTTAAAAAGTGAGCATTTTCTTCCTTAAACCATTCTGTGACTCTGCCTGCTTGTATAGTCCCTGTCTGGGTCAGACTGACAGTCGGGCTGTTTGTGAATCTCCACTAGACAGTGACACAAAGTGAGCTGGGGTGTAGCCTGCATATCTTGATGGGCCATCTGGGCTAGGGTGGAGGGAGGAGTGGTCACTTACACCTGAAAGGGGTGTGCCTGCCCTCACACAATGCAGTTTCCAAACCCCTGGCGTGAGTGTGGAGCCAGGCCTGGGCAAGGCAGGATCTTGGAACAACAGAGACTTTCCTTTGAAGTTTGCCTACTTCAAAGGCAGAAAGGGGTATAGGTAGTGGACCCAAAAACCCAGATTTTCAGATTACTTCTGGAACCAAGAGAAACCTCTGCCAAGGAGACAAGGTAGAGGAAGAGTACTTCCCTTTGTGACTGTGTTGTGCTGGGTTGGCCTGCCGTTGCTGCTTCTTCCAGAAAGACAACAAAGATGGACTTCGTGGTATATTTCTGCTTGTGAAATGTCTCCAAGGGCTTGGAATGAGTCTCAGGGCCATCTAAGACTTCTTCTGCCAGCACCTGGATTCTCTGCCTGAACTACTGCCAAGTTGTGACCTATCCAGTCCTGGGGCCCTTGAAAGGCGAAACTATTAAAACAAGGACTGAAATCCATGCACAGGAAGCAGTGTGAGAAACTTTCGATGCATCACCTGCAAATTGGCTTTAAAAACGATGCAACACACACTTGCAACTGCTGAAAATAACGCAAACTCCACGCAGCACGGTTTTCTATCACCGTGTGCCCGGATTTCTCATGCATCATCGATAGGCATCAACGTGAACCTGTGCAGACAAAAGGTGTCCCATCTGGGAATCGACGCACCGCTGACGTTTTTCACACATGCTTGCCTAAGCGGCTTATTTTTTACGCTAACCAGGTACTCTGTGTGACAACAACATTTCCATTGTTTTCTATGGAGTAAGACTCTTTTTAAAAAAAAAATCATACCATGACTTGTGTATGTTGGATTTTTGTTGTTTTGGTCTTGTTTGATTTAGATAAATATTTCCTATTTTTCTTAACTGGAGTGGTGTCCATTCTGTAGTGTTTTCACTGTTTTACTCTGTGTTTTGGTACAAAAACCTTACACATTGACTCTGAGATAAGCCTGACTGTTTGTGCCAAGCTACTAAGGGGGTGATCAGGGGTTATCTTAAGTGAGTATCTCCCTTGCACTGACTAGAGTGAGGGATCCCTGCTTGGACAGAGTGCAAACTGACTGCCAACCAGAGACCACATATCTAACAGAAGTGCTTCAGTTATTTGCAGGGCCACTGGAATTAAGTGACAGGAGAAGACCAAATTATGAGGCAGGGTTGATCAATTTATTTGGCAAGAAAAGTCCGCTTATGAATTTACAATACCAATAGGTCTAACTCAAGCAAATGCGAGACCTATTGCATTGCAAATGCTTGCTTTCCTTCCTTCTTCATACAGAACACAACACAAAATGTAATGTCCCTCATAACTAACGCCTCAGCTGATGAGTTCACAAAAATGTGTGCCCCAGAGGATAGAAGTGTACCTTCTCAGCCTCGTGGCAAACCAAGCATGTTTATTAGCTGAAACAATAAACCTACTCCTTTCACTTGCACCTCTGTATGCAAAAGGAATGTTGAGTTAGCACAGATTGCATGCAACCAGGCATGTACTGCATACCATGTGAAAACATACCTAAAAGCCCTGATGCACGCACACCACATTATTCAGGTAGACATCCTCACCCCAGCATTAACTGAAAACTTTAATAACTGACTTCACCCCCGTGCAGAGTCGGAGGGTGTAAATCAGCCGAAAAGATGAAATACAGATGTTAATGTTTTGACCAACAACTCATCTCATTCCTAATCTCTGTCTTCAAGCTTAACTTTTGGAAAAGACAAGTACCAGATAATTTTGTTAAACTGCATGCATGTCACAAACTGCAACATAGACTCACTTGATAGACATCCCGGAGGAGATGCACAGAAAAGTACGCTTTTCGGTGGCACACAGAACCATGAGGCACACTATCCTACTCCATCATGAACACACAATCTTACTTTTATGCTTCCATCCCTGCACCTGAATCAGAGGACCATACTTGACATGGATGCCCTTATTCTTCTAGGGCTACATAGAATAAGTGCACTTAATTTGTGGCTGTGTTGCATCAAATTCCAAAAAACATTGGATTTCTCCAAAGACCGATGCTCTTGCCATGTCCTTGCAACTTATTCTGGTGTGCTTGGTCAATGATGTTGACAAGCAGTCCTTCCATATGTATTCTAATGAGTCTGAGGTCATACTATGACTAGGTGGGTCTACCCAGGTTTTCCAGTTTTGCACACTAATGGAGGAAAGACAGAACTGCCACTCGGTAGCAAGGTAGGCCTACGCCAGACATTCTGCAGATGACTAACTAAAAGAACACTTTAAGTTGAGTAGAAAATGAAAAAATACTCTATTGCGTCTGCACTGGTTGGAACAGAAAACGAATACCAGAAATTGAGCCAATGCAAACCCATAGCCAAGCAGTGACTTAATAAGAAGAGACACTTAAATGAAGGTAGTCAAGACTACACTCTGGCGGGTGTCCTTTGTGAATGGGGAGTTGGAAGGGACTTATTTGAAGTGGTGAAAGTACATGACTGTTTTCCTAAACCTAACACCAATTTCTAATTGTACCCTTCCTAGTTTTTAAGCACTCTTAAGCAGCCTTCATGGGCACCCAGAAAATAACTAATAACCAAATCAGTGATTTTAATTGCTATTCAAGGTATGGCCAGTCTATGACTCTTATTTAAAATAACACAATTATAGATGTCAGTGCAATGACAAATGTGCCAAGAGGGAAGTGCTATTTTCTTAAAGCAGAAAATCTTTGAAAAATCCACCTTACTCCTCTCAAAATACTTAGGTTCTCTCCTTTTTAGAACGGTTTAAAAACCTCCCCGGTTTTGATTTAAAATATGCTTTTTGTTTAAAACCTAAGTTTCGAATGAATGAAAGGTAGGACAGATGTACTGGAGCAAAGAATGCGCTGTATTGATGGGGTTAGGAGTATAACCATTGAGAAAGCTATCAATGATTGTCCCAAAAGTCATTGGGAGATCACACACATAATGGGGTGTTGCACACAGAATAAAAGAGAAGAGATAAATGGATGCATCAAGGCATTTTAGACTATCATGAAACATTTGTCCAGAAGACAAGAACCAACATGACCGAAACACCCTTGCAGCTTTCTGTTGTTTGGCAACCCGATAGCCATCCTTCTCAGTTTCCACAGAGTTTTCTACACTCTGCGGCATCACTTAACCCAATCTCTACTCAAGATTACATAATGCTAGCAAGCTTATAGTGACAATCAAGGAAATGTTAAATACGAACCAGAAGTTTAAGAACATTTAGCAAACGTATTTATGACTCGGAATTTCATGTAATCACTTAAAAACAAAGACCTATGAAAATGAACAGATGGCATTTTGAAATAAATAGTTATTAGCATTACAGAAGTCGAGAATGCACTTAACCAAGGGTGAATTATGTGCCTTGAAATCTTTAATGGAAGTTGAAGCACTAAACCCCACGTTTAAGTAAACGATCGGGGTGAGATTTTGGAACTTGACATGGCTGCCTTTCATCACATCTCCTCCACCTAACCACCCGGAACTCCCTGCCGTCCGCGATGTAGAGTTTCACCCAGTGTCTAACGTGCATCAATTTTACTTGGTTCATTATCACTTTGTCTTTTGGCGTAGCAGATACATAACAAGTGTAGCGTAAAACTAATTTTTATTCATGATAGTTCCCATGGTCAGTCTCCTGCATCACTCTAAAGAGTGTGCAGCCTTGCCTCACGTTCACCATAGAAAGTTCTAGTTTTTTGACACCACGATCAGCATACGTGTGCAGTAGACATACTTTTGTGGCATGGATTAAGGCATAGAGCAGGGCCGTGCGATCTAGAGTGGCAGACAAAGAGAACCCTCTTTACCAAGCATGAGGAAGTAGAGCACTGACAGGGGTGGCAGCAATACCATTTACAGTGGCACAGCAGACCTTTTTATCTGTTCATGCCAGGGAGAGTTGTGTACTGGCTTCTTCCATCTTTTTCAAATTAGTCTCCCTGTCACCCGCAACCCGGTCCTTCGCCCATCCAGAAGGGACCTGAATGTTACAGGTGGCACCATTTTACAGGTGTAGAGGATTGGTGATTGGAGCACGCAGGACATAAGTGACCATCTTCTATTTGCTGCATTCAAGTGGCAAATAAAATGGAGTGTTGGAGGTAAACAGCAGACATGAATTACGAATTCCCCCAGGACATTCCAGAGATTCTTTATACTGAGTCAGACTGATGATTGTTAAGGGGAGGAGGCAGATATTCCATTTGAACAAGGGAGTCCACCTATCCCTTTCCTGGGATGTTGTTCTCTGGAAGGGCTACCCCACCCTATTTAACAGATAGTTAAGTGAGTTAGCCTTTCTTGCCTTTGTGTCCTTGTTCTGGGTTTCCTCTGCCCAGAGACTCCCAGCAACACCCAACCTTCCTGCTCACACCCTAAAAGAAAGACCTTGGCTGTACCAGTCTGAATAAGCAAACGTGTAGAACTGGCCTCCGAACTGAACTAATGGAATATATAACTAATTTCTGCCACTTTCGTATACAAATGAGGCACAGACTTCCAGACAGTGAGTTCGCATTTAAATACCATAAATCTCTGGTTCTTCTGTCAACCTGCCAAGTTAGGGACTATAAACCTATGAGCTTAACCTTGCACTGCAGGAGGGGCTGACTAAACCCTGCTGCAATGGGAAAGCATGAGCAATTGCTCAGGAGGAGCAGTGGTAGTAACATTGCATGAGCAAGATCTTACTCAAAAGAAGGGGGAAGTGAAGGAGCCAAGGTAGCAAGAACTAAAGACATCCACTGCTGCATCAAGGAAGAACCTGCACAGCTCTGTGTGAGTAAGGCCCAGGGAGCCTGAAGTGATTTCACAGTCTCTATAAAAATGTGTACCTTAGTCGGCAAAGGGTAGTGAGGGTGTGAGGAACGAACATTTCTGTTGCTGAACTAAAGTGCCAAGAAGCTGCATGGCACTAAAGAAGATTGTGGAGCAGGCCAGAGTTCCTGGAAAGAAGAATCAAGAGTATGAGATTCTGTTTCGATGATTAGATACTGTCTTTTTTTTTCTTTTGCTAATTCGTGTTGTGCCTGTGGGTAGGTGGAACACACCTCATCTCGGAGTCACTGGGATAAAGGAGGCTACTCAGAGTAATGAGGATTACTGGTAAGTAATTAGCACCCGAGGTTTAACGAACCCAGGGGACCGACCACAATTCGCCACCTGTCAGGCCCAGATGTTTTACATCCAAGCCCACATTAATAATTGTTAAACCATATTAAGACTGAAGTCACTTTGAAGCAGACCCTTCAATGTGCAGGGACCACATCTGGAACCTCTTGGATCTGGCACATTGAGAAAAGCCTGAAAACGTTTCTTTTAGGAGACTATTTTGGTTTCCCACAGTGCCTGTGATACTGCTAACTGAATATAGAGACATTTACAGATCAGACAACAGAGCCATGTCTCTTGCCTATTCACAGAATAAATAAATAAACATGCTATCACAACTGAGGCAGCGGAGCTAACTCTGAACTACAGTCCTGAACGTTAATGAGATCCATGCAGTTCGGACAGCAGAGCTACCATACAGCTTGGGGAGCAGATCCAATATCAAACAGTAGAGCTAACTCTTTGGCATATTCCCCGAATGACTAAAAATATATTTACAACTCCGGGAGCAGAACCATTTCTTTGCCTATACACCCCGGGTTGAGACAGCAAGGTTAGCTATCTCATTTGCAGCTTCAATAACTGTTTGGAAGCACAAATGCCAAATTCAAAGCAGTCTGCTGTTGTTGCAGAAGTCTTTGCCCTAAAACAGCTTCAGTGTGTGTGTCAGAACCAATTAACAGTGTTGAAAAATCAGCCACGCTGTTCACGTATGTGATTTCTGAATTCAGATCCCTTAAATTGGGTATCCATTTGCAGGAATAACATAAAAAATGTTTCTCCCTCACGCTCCTATCCTCAAGAAGGTTCGGCCATCCACTATTGTAAAACAATTCTTTAAAAATCAAGTCTCTCCTAATCAGAATAACGTGACAATGTCACGTCAACTGCTCATACTCTGATAACATGGACATCAACTCTCTTCTATCCAGATACCTTACTATTTCTCAAGCAGCAAACAGTTTGGCCCTAGTTGAAAGCAAAACGTTTATGGCTCATATTCTCATGACCCTAGTTAACCCCTGAATTAAACAAACAAAAACAAATACATGTACTTGAAAAACAGTGGAGACATTCTAACTCCCCAATAATCCACACAAGGTTAACATTTCTAAGAAAAATGTACAAACAACATATTCCACAGGCTGAATTCAAATCTCTTCTTATGCAATTACAGAACTATCATAACAGAACACTCTTTCATTTCATCCACTCCAACACATCACGGTCTGCCAAGCCCAACTCTTCTGCTGGTTTATGCAAGTCTTCCTTTAACTTCTTCACCAACATTCGGCCTTGGCCTCTTTGGCCTCATAATCACAGCCAAAACAACAAGCACCTGGAACACTTTCAAAACAATTCATCCATGTGACCTCAACAGCATCATTTTGTTTATTACCTTCTATCAGTGTCACAGTATAACACACAGTGAAAGTAAATGACTAAAAACTAACAGAAACTTGCACCCACATTCCCTTCTGCATTATACACACAATGAATCATGAGAGCCAGCACATCCCACCCATTAGCGATATACGTTAGACATGTATACATCAAGAGTATCTTATTTCATCAAAGGTTGTGATTGTCTTCTCCTGGATGTTCTATAAAATAAGTTATTAATGCCCCCCTTATATCTTTTAGTCTCAACATTTTAGGCAGTTCCTTAGCATATAGTTCCAATTGCATTTTACAGAATGCCATATCTTGCAACCAACGGCTCTTCATTGGCTTCGTCCTACTGCTCCAATGGAGAGCTACCCGTTGCTTTGCCATCAACAAGGCTATAGATGTAAAGTGCCTTCCAGCGGGCAAAATATTTTGTATTAGTTCCATCAGACACACCACTGGATGACATGGCATGTGTTCCAACGTCATTTCAATTGTAGCCCCTGTAACTTGTGTCCAAAACTCAAACACCGCTCCACAGTGCCATGCCGTATGTAAAAAATCAGCATCCTCTTCACCACATCGTTTACATTTAGCATCTGTGCTGAGACCATAATTGCGTAGCCTCACTGGTGTGTAGTACATTTGATGGAGAAACTTCAAGTGAATAATCTTCAATTAACAGTTTGCTGTGAGTGTTTGTAGTTGTGCTCAGCAGAATGCTCACTCCACCTCGCTTATCTCCCTCCCCACCATTTCACCCCATTTCCCTCATGCACTATCCAATGACAATGGCTTGTCAAATTGTGCTGCATCTTATAGCTTAGCAATCAAATGACGACATGAGTCACTAGTTAGTAATATCTGTAGAGCTGTTAGTGCGGCAGGAGCCTGGGGGAATGTAGGATAAAGATGACGCAAAGCAGTGTGCAGCCTGATGTATGTGAAGCGGAGCAGTGTGGCCCTTGTCTCTGTGTTAGGCAAGTCATCTAGGACTGCACATTTCCCATTTGGATATATAAATAGCATGGTCTGCAGAACAGCCCGGCAAAGCAGCATAAGTGTTTTGGCTTCTTGTGTGGGTGTAAGTGCCGGATGGTGATCTACTAGTAGTACAGGTGCATATAAGGTAAATTCCCCCGTTAACCTACCCAGTAGCTGCCAAGCACTTGTTGTGGAGCATACTGTGTGTGTTCCAACTGATCAGTGCTTGCTTCTCCGACCCATATCAAGGTCACATAGGTAGTATTATTTGGGATGTTTATAAAAAGATACAAGAGTCTTGGTAGTACCACCATCTTTAAAAGTGCAATTTTGTCTGCTAGTGATAGAGGTTGGCGCTTCCAGCGGGCGATTTGATTCTCTAGCTTGGATATTGCAGTGCCATAATTATGACGCAGCACGAGGGTGGGATCTCAATGAATCCAGATATTCAAACGGATCTGCATCCCATCCCAGCGGAAACTCCATGGAACACTGTTTTGTATTTCATGTGAGTCGGACTACAACAGATTTGGACCAGTTAATACACAGCCCTCCATAATACTCAAATCTAATATATTCTTGCATAATCGGGGACAGATGGCTTGAGGGATCGCACACCTACAGCACCATATTATCAGCAAGTAAGAAAATACCTCTAGGTTGCAGGGGAAATTGCAGTGCCACATCTCCATATCTTTGTCTGATAATACATGCTAGGGTTTCTAGTGTGATTGCAAACAACTGGGGTAACAGATGACATCCTTGTCTCGTTCCCCTGCCCACTGGGAACACCTCCGATTTATGGGCGTTGACTCTGCCCCATGCCTCCGGAAGCATATATAGTAACCGGATCCATCGCACATACTTTTCCGGCATCCCCTTATGGGACATGATAGCAAGCATAATTTCCAATGCGATTGAATCAAATGCTTTGGAGGCATCTAACAGAACCACTGCCAGTTACATATTGAGATCCAGTTGATGGAATAGTGCAAATACCGTGCCCAGGTTATGGGCCGTAAAGCATGCTGGTGTAAAGCCGGATTGATCCAGCAGGATCAGTAGTGGGAGAAGCACTTGTAATTTGCATCTATATTTATAAGAGACATTGGCCAATATGATTCACAACACTTTGGGGGCTTATCCGTCTTTAGCAATGTAACTATTAGTGCCTCTCTAAGCAATGCTGGTAATATATCTATCTGGCAGGCTTCAACGTACATATTGTGAATTTGAGGAGCCAGTATATCAGCATATTCTTTGTAGAACTTCTCCGTCAATCCATCCAACCCTGATGCTTTCCTACTAGGGAGTGATCGTATTGCCTCTTTGACATCATCTATTGTTATCGGCTGCCACAGCTGCTCTCTTTTCCCCTGTGGTAGCCAGGCCAAAATTATATCATTTAAGTAGTCCCCTCTCTGAGGTGTAGGAGCCGTGCTACGTGCCTCATATAGTTCAGAGTAGAATTACCGGAACTCTGACAGAATTGAGGGAGTGCCAAAACATTCACTGCTATCTGACGCAATAATTTTCACCACTTATCCCTTCTCTCTAGGGCTTCTCAGTTTGAGGGCCAGATTGCGTCCCAGCCTCCCCACTTCTCTGTACGCCCTCGCTATATGCCTCTTTGACAGGAAACAAGCTTCCTGCTCAGCTGTGGCATTGAAGTTCGTAAGATTCATGGGAATATGGCAACAGAGTGCCCTCAGTACCCCATATTGTATACTAATACACAGCCCTCAGATCGTGACCCTGAATGTCTCCCAGAGTGTATCACAACCCTCTTACATCAATGGGTGATTGTAAGGAGTGTGCGGTGCTATCTGTCAGTTGTAAGTTACAAATCTATTCTTATTCCAGTATCAAAAATGGTGCACCTACTCAGTGATCCTAGATCACGGATGACAATATTTTAAACATATAAGGCACACATCCAATCAATGTCCATTTCACATAAGATTTTTCAGTCTTTTATTCGCTGTTTGTTGAATTCCAGCCATGTATTCCAGCCATCACTTGCCAATTGCCGCCAACACGTGTTTCATCTGGGGTGTACCCTGCGACTTCGTCAGGGCTGCAATTATATATATATACAACAAATTTGCCTATCCATCTTCACATCACAGTAACATTACTAACATATAATTTGTAACACCTCTTGTGCAAAAAGTGGGACCTTAATATAATTGATGATCATTCCCATTGAATGTCATGAAAAACCGTGCGCAATATAAATATTGTAGTGCACCCATAGGACATATTCGTCAAAGTGATTCATCTTCATAGAGATTAATGATGCTTCCATTGGTTCTCATAGATGGCCCTTAAACATTTCTAATGTCCAGGCATACACATGTGCAATCCTATAAGTTATCGTACACCTAAAGAGTGTAAACCCAAAACATATCGACCCTTCACCCACATTAAATACCTGTGGACTTATTTGCGGTATACTTCTGTTTCATCTTTGTCCTTAAGTGTTGTTGCTGTACTATTCATTACTTAATCTTACACTTCTTCTTGTTATAATGACTCCTTATCTATAATCAGTTGTAATGTTCCATGTGTTCAACAAATATTTTCAGCGCTTAACCATATTTTCTGTGAACAAGATCATATCCCCAAAACTCCCCCATTAGAGTTCAATATGTCTTCACATAATTTAATTTAATTTATTAAATATCCTCTACATGAGCCGTTATTGGTCACCTCCATGTGCGCCAAATAAATTAAATGCGCCACATAACCATTGCTCCAGTTCTTATGATTTCCCTCCTTATAATCGACAGGTGTTTACTCCCCGCGTTATTTGTAATATTCTCTACGTATATTCCGCCCCGCCGCATGCCCAAATCCCTAGTGTTTATATAGTCACCTTCCTAAGTAGCGATAAACTTTTCATTGAGTGCCGATATATTACCCAAAATTCATATGTCTCTGCATTTCTGCTATCAATGCCGATATTCTCCCCGTAGCCGCCGCTATGCATTACGCCTCCAAGGAAAGGAGCGCCAAACCAAAGCATTTGAAACCAAATTCTCTCACCTGATTACAGCGTCTCGGCTCAGCGAGTGCGCTTTCCATGTTGTTATCTAGTCTGTTTTTTTGTCTCTTCTCTATAGTCTACCATTCATGGATATCGAAATGGGACTAAGTTAAACTCAAACATCAAATGCGATCTCTGTTCCGATAATATTTCTCACACTATCCTACTATGTTAGTATCTAGTCTTCATGTACTCTGGAAATCTATCCGTATACATATCAAATGATATCTAGATTTCAATACGTTAACCCCATTTCCACATGTGTATGCATGCACAAGTTCATGTGTAAGACCCTGTATTACATAATTGTCTACACAACTAGTTTGTATTTTTCTGTCATAACTCATATTTGTTGTTACTTATTATTATAACCTGTATAAAATGCATATATTGAACATCCACATCGCATAAAATATTCACATATAGGGGAAAAAAAAAACTCAATTCCTAATGCATGTTACATAAACACATATATTATATATACAGTTTACATGATGGGTTGTTATTATGCCCCAATAAAATATTCTAATTCTGGGTAAGTGTTAAGACCCTCTTCTACTGCCCGCAATCTCATAATCCACACAGACTCTCTTCTCCTTAAGTATAGTTCTCTATTCCCTCCCCTGGGATTCACAAGTATATTCTCAATTCCCAAAACGTTTAGGTTTTGGTAAACATTATGGCCCTCATTCTGACCTTGGCGGTCTTTTCGCAAGACCGCTGAGTTACCGCCGCGGTGAAGACCGCCGACCGCGGCGGTGTGCCGCTGTGCGCATTCTGACCGCTGGGAGCGTTCCGCCGGAAAACCGCCAGCAGCCACACTGGCGGTCGGCGGGAAAGTGGAGACTGGTCAACCTCCACCGCCACGCCAGCAGAACACCGCCCACAGAATTACGACCCACATTTCTGTGTGGCGGTCTTCTGTTGGCGGTCTTCTGTTGGCGGTCACGTCCCTATGGCTCCCGTCGCCTCCCGGAGGACCAACGCACAAGGTAAGTTGATCGTCCGTGAGGGGAGGGGGTGGGGGGGTGTTGTGTGATGTGGGCGTGCATGGGGGTGTGCGTGTGAGTGTGTAGAGGGAGTGTGTGAGTGCGTGTATGCGGGCGGGGGGTGCTGCTGTGTCTATGGGTAATGTGTGCTGTTCGGCAGGTGCGCATGTCGGCATGTATGTGTGCGGGTATGTGTCCCCGTTGTGTATGTGTGTGTAGGGGGTGTGTATATGTGCATGTTGGGGGTGTGTGCATGTCGGGGTACATGTATGTGCATGTCGGGGTGGGGGTGGGGAGGGGGTTCGTACCACCTCTGGGGGGTGGCAGGGGGGTGGAGGGTGTGGGGGGAGGACTCGGGTGGGTAGTGGGGGGTGGGGGAGACCCCTATCAGTGCCAGGGAAGGAATTCCCTGGCCCCGATAGTGCTTACCGCCATGGTTCGCACGGCGGTTCCCGCCCGCAAGAAACCGCGGCGGTAGGCAGGGTCATAATACCCTTGGCGGTCTTGGGACGACCGCCGGGCCGGAGTGCGCAAACTCCAGCCCCGCGGTCATGACCGCCGTGGCGGTCGGAGTGGAGAAGTAGCGGTCGGTCGCGGCGGGGACCGCCGCGGTCAGAATGGCATTTTTAATACCGCCGGTCTGTTCGCGGTCCGACCGCCGTCTCTCCGCCGACCGCCAGGGTCAGAATGAGGGCCTATATGTTTAGCAAATTTTCAAGTGTTGCACTATAGGATACCTTTCGTCTCCTTGTCTGATTGCCCTAATTTGTTCCCCAATTCTGACTTTCGAGGGACGAATTGTGCTTCCCACATACATGCGTTCACATTTGCATAGTATTAAGTATACTACAAATGTAGTCCCACAAGTGATATTGGTTTGTATTCTGAAATGATGACCATGATGATCCATAAAGTCATTTTTTTCATGCCAGGCCCATTTGCATACCCCACATAGACCACATTTGTAAACGACCCTACTTCGTTCAGTAAGCCAATTGTCTTTCCTTTTGAATTTTGGATAACTAGTACAAAGGAAGTTTTTCAAAGATCTTCCTCTTCGGTATGTTATTTTGGGTCTATTCGTTATGCAGACTGCCAATATCTCATCCTGTCTTAAGATATTCCAATGGCGGCTCATTATTTTCCTCATTGTATTTGAGGTCTCTGTGTAATCCATAACTATTCTAATGTTATTCTGGTGTCCATCCTTAATTTTAGTTCTCTGAGATAATAAAGTCTCATCCCTAGTCACCTGCCTGGCCTTTCCTTTTCACTCTGTTAATCACATGAGTCTGATAGCCTCTTTGTTCAAAACGTTGTCCCATATCCTGTATACATATGTCAAAATCTTCAATTCTGCTACAGTTTCATCTTGCTCTTATCATCTTCCCATAGGGGATTGCATGGATCTGATCCTTAGGATGTGCACTCGAGGCATGTAGTACAGCATTACACGAGGTCGGCTTCCTATATAGCCTGCTGTGGATTTTGTTATCTAGGATGAACAATTCAACATCTAAGAATTCTATTTTCTCCGTACTATGTTGATAGGTAAATTTAACATTTGCCTCATTTTCATTCAAATAGTTACAAAATTCTATTAACTGTCCCGTAGTTCCTGTCCAAATCATAAGACAGTCATTGATGTATCTTCCCCAATATAGAATTTGAGTCTGCCATATTGCTTCCCCTGGTCCCCAGATCCACTTCTCCTCGAACCATCCCATAAAGAGATTTGCGTAAGAGGGAGAGAACCTGGAGCCCATGACTACTCCTTACTTCTGCCTGTACCATTTATTGTAAAATAAGAAAACATTGTAATTTAAAACCAAATCCACCATCTCCAAAATCATATCCGTGTGTTCTAATGAGCTTGCCGACCTCCTATATATCATATGTTTTAATGCTTTCAGGCCTACTTTGTGTTTTATACTGATGTACGGAGCTACCACATCCAAAGTCACTAGATTCATGCCACTTTCCCGTTGTATAGCTGTCAACACACTTAAAATGTGTTTAGTGTCTTTAATATATGATGGTAAGTTTATTACTAGAGGTTGTAGGAAAGTGTCTACAAATTCTGACAGCTTCTCCGTTGGTCCTCCAATCCCAGAGACTATTGGTCTACCTGGGGGAAAAGTGAGATTTTTGTGTATTTTGGGAAGGGTGCATAGGCATGGAAATTTAGGTCGGTCCACTTGAAGATACTTATATTCATCATCATCTAGCAAGCCTTGTTGATGCCAGACTTTTAATAGGTTATTGATCTTACTGGTTAAGCTCAAAATGGGATTCCATGTAAGACTCTCATAACAGTCCTCCTCACTTAGTTGTCTGTATACCTCATTGGCATAATCTGCCCTATTCATCACCACAATGTTTCCACCCTTGTCGGCTTGTTTAATGATAATACTCTCATCTTCCTTTAACAGTTTCAGTGCCTGCCACTCACTTTTATTGAGATTACTACTGGTCTTCGTGTCTATCTTTCTGTATAACTGTTTGTCTAAGTCATTACTTACTAATCTGTAAAATATCTCAATGTTAGTATCACTCCCCATTCTCGGTGTCCAATTAGATTTTATTTTGAGACCACTTGTTTCATGTATATCTGGTGTAGTACTTAGATCATTGAGCACCTTCCTCGTCATTGTCGGAAGATCCTCATAGTCTGAAATGGACAATAAAGCTGCAGTGTCATGTATGTCTTGTATAGATAATTCACTTTTCACCAATATCACTCTCTTTGTTTCTACCTCCTGTCCCAATTGTTGTCTCAATTTAAAGAATCTCTTAAGTTTTAGCCATCTAACAAACTTAAATAAATCAATTTTGTATCTACAAATGTCACCTCTATTCATTGGGCAGAAACCCAACCCTTTACTCAGTAATGTTAACATCTCTGTGGATAGACTCTTGTCAGATATATTCGCCACATTTAACCCTTGATCAGCCGGTATCATCTGACCCTTTTGTCCCATGACCTTGTTCTCATACCCTCCTTGTCTTTGAGAGCCTCTTCCTCTCTGCCCCCTCTGGGTTTTCCTGGGAAATCTCTTAAGTTTGTTAGACAGCTAAAACTTAAGAGATTCTTTAGATTGAGACAACAATTGGGACAGGAGGTAGAAACAACGAGAGAGAGATTGGTGAAAAGTGAATTATCCATACAAGACATACATGACACTGTGGCTTTATTGTCCATTTCAGACTATGAGGATCTTCCGACAATGACGAGGAAGGTGCTCAATGATCTAAGCATTATATACCAGATATACATGAAACAAGTGGTCTCAAAATAAAATCTAATTGGACACCGAGAATGGAGAGTGATACTAACATTGAGATATTTTACATATTAGTAAGTAATGACTTAGACAAACAGTTATACAGAAAGATAGACACAAAGATCAGGAGTAATCTCAATAGAAGTGAGTGGCAGACACTGAAACTGTTACAGGAGGATGAGAGTATTATCATTAAACAAGCCGACAAGGGCGGAAACATTGTGGTGATGAATAGGGCAAATTATAACAATGAGGTATACAGACAACTAAGTGAGGAGGACTGGTCTGAGAGTCTTACATGGAATGCCATTTTGAGCTTAACCGGTGGGATCAATAACCTGTTAAAAGTCTGGCATCAACAAGGCTTGCTAGATGACGATGAATACACGTATCTTCGAGTGGACCGACCTAGATTCCCATGCCTATACACACTTCCCAAAACACACAAATATCTCACTTTTTCCACAGGTAGACCAATAGTCTCTGGGATTGGAGGACCAATGGAGAAGCTATCAGAATTTGCAGACACTTTCCTACAACCTCTAGTAATAAACATACCATCATATGTTAAAGACACTAAACACATTTTAAGTGTGTTGACGGATATACAATGGGAAAGTGGCATGAATCTAGAGAGTTTGGATGTGGTAGCTCTGTACACCAGTATAAAACACAAAGTGGGCCAGTGAGCATTAAAACATATGATATATAGGAGGTCGGCTGGCTTATTAGAACACACGGATATGATTTTGGAGATAGTGGATTAGATTTTGAATCAGAATGTTTTCTTATTTAACAATAAATGGTACAGGCAGAAGCAGGGAGTAGCCATGGGTTCCAGGTTCTCTCACTCTTACGCAAATCTCTTTATGGGATGGTTCGAGGAGAAGTGGATCTGGGGACCAGGGGCAGCAATATGGCAGACTCACATCCTATATTGGGGAAGATACGTCAATGACTTTCTTATGATTTGGACAGGAACTACGGGACAATTGATATAATTTTTTAACTATTTGAATGAAAATGAGGCAAATATTAAATTTACCTATCAATATAGTACAGAGAAAATAGAATTCTTAGATGTTGAATTGTTCATCCTAGTTAACAAAATCCACAGCAGACTATATAGGAAGCCGACCTCATGTAATGCTGTACTACATGCCTCGAGTGCACATCCTAAGCATCAGATCCATGCGATCCCCTATGGGGAAATGATAAGAGCAAGACGAAACTGTAGCAGAATTGAAGATTTTGACACATGTGTACAGGATATTGAACAACATTTTGAACAAAGAGGCTATCAGACTCATGTGATTAAGAGAGAGAAACAGAAGGCCAGGCAGATGACTACGGACGAGACGTTATCATCTCAGAGAACTAAAATTGAGGATGGACACCAGAATAAGATTAGAATAGTTATGGATTACACAGAGACCTCCAATACGATGAGGAAAATAATGAGCCGTCATTGGAACATCTTAAGACAGGATGAGATACTGGCAGTTTGCATAACGAATAGACCGGAAATAACATACCGAAGAGGAAGATCTTTGAAAAACTTCCTTTGTACTAGTTATCCAAAATACAAAAGGAAAGACAATTGGCTTACTGAACGAAGTAGGGTCGTTTTCAAATGTGGTCAATGTGGGGTATGCAAATGGGCCTGGCATGAAAAATGGACTTTATGGATCATCATGGTCATCACTTCGGAATACAAACCAATATCACTTGTAGGATTCCATTTGAAGTATACATAATACTATGCAAATGTGAACGCATGTATGTGGGAAGCACAATTCGTCCCTTGAAAGTCATAATTGGGGAACATATGAGGGCAATCAGACACGGAGACGAAAGGTATCCTATAGTGCAACACTTGAACATTTGTGAAACATATAATGTTAAACCAAAACCTAAAATTTTTTGGAATTGTGAATATACTTGTGGATCCCAGGGGAGGAAATAGAGAACTATACTTAAGGAGAAGAGAGTCTGTGTGGATTATGAGATTGCAGGCGGTAGAAGAGGGTCTCAACACTGACTCAGAATTAGAATATTACTGTATATATAATATATTTGTTTATGTAACCTGCATTAAAAATTGAGTTTTTTTTTCCCTATATGTGAATATTTTATGCGATGTGGATGTTCAATATATGCATTTTATACAGGTTATACTAATAAGTAATAACAAATATGAGTTATGACAAAAAAATACAAACTAGTTGTGTAGACAATTATGTAATACAGGGTCTTACACATGAACTTGTGCATGCATACACATGTGGAATTGCGGTTAACGTATTGAAATCTAGATATCATTTGATATATATACGGATAGATTTCCAGAGTACATGAAGACTAGATACTAACATAGTCGGATAGTGTGAGAAATATTATCGAAACAGAGATCGCATTTGATTTTTGATTTTGTCTTAGTTTCATTTTGATATCCATGAATGGTAGATTATAAATAGAGAAGAGACAAAAAACAGCCTAGATAACAACATGGAAAGCGCACTCGCTGAGCCGGAGACGCTGTAATCAGGTGAGAGGATTCGGTTTCGAATGCTTTGGTTTGGCGCTCCTTTCCTTGGAGGCGTAATGCATAGCGGCTCTGGGGAGAATATTGGAATTGATAGCAGAAACGCGGAGACATATGAAATTTTGTGAACTCTGTGTAATATATCGGCACTCAGTGAAAAGTTTATCGGTACTAAGGAAGGTGACTATATAAACACTAGGGATTTGGGCTCGTGGCGGGGCGCAATATGCTTAGAGCATATTACGAATAACGAGGGGAGGAAACGCCTGTCGATTATAAGGATGGAAAATATAAGAACAGGAGCAATGGTTATGTGGCGCATTTAATTTATTTGGCGCACATGGAGCTCACAAATAACGGCTCATGTAGAGGATATTTAATAAATTAAATTAAATTATGTGAAGACATATTGAACTCTAAAGGGGGAGTTTTGGGGATATGATCTTGTTCACTGAAAATATGGTTACCCTCTGAAAATATTTATTGAAGACATGGAACATTACAACTGATTATAGATAAGGAGTCATTATAACAAGAAGAAGTATAAGATTAGGAAAAGAATAGTATAGCAACGACACTTAAGGACAAAGAGGAAACAGAAGGATATGGGAAATAAGTCCACAGGTATTTAATGTGGGTGAAGGGTCCATATTTTGGGGTTTACACTCTTTGGAAGTACGGTAACTTACAGGATTGCACATGTGTATGCCTGCACATTAGAACTTTTGAAGGGCCATATATGAGAACCAATGGAAGCATTATTAATCTCTATGGAGATTAATCACTTTGACGAATATGTTGTATGGGTGCACTACAATATTTATATTGCGCACGGTTTTTCATGACATTCAATGGGAATGATCATCAATTATATCAAGATCCCACTTTTTGCACATGAGGTGTTACAAATAATGTGTTAGTAATGTTACTGTCATGTGAAGATGGATAGTCAAATTTGTTGTATATATATAATTGTGGCGCTGACGAAGTCGTGGGGTACACCCCAGACGAAACACGTGTTGGCAGCAATTGGCAAGTGATGGCTGGAATACATGGCAGAATTCAAGAAACAACTTATAAAAGACTGAAAAATCTTATTTGAAATGTACATTGGTTGGATGTGTGCCTTATATTTATAAAATGTATCACAACCCTCCACCTAGCCCACATTAGTGGCAAAGTAGTCATGAATTGTAGTCCACACCCTCTCACGAAAGGTAGTGTCCAGCAACTTTGGCACTCTAAAGCGCTAGGTGAAGGGCATAGGCGTTGTACCCAGCAATTCCAGCCGGAGCAGCACCGGAGAATGTCGGATAGGGTTTTGGGAAGATACTCAACTCCCACCATCCACGGGCGTGCTTCTCGTGCTATCACCCAATAGTCCAGCCTTGTCCAAGTACTGTGTGCTGAGGACGTAAAGGTACCTCAGGATGCCTCAATCACCATGCGTCCACCATATTATAATCCTTAATTCCCTCCTTTATTGCAGTGGCTGCTCTTTTGTCCTGACCTATTACCCTAGAGGATCTATCCATTGTGGCATTTAAACATACGTTCATATCCCCCCAAAACATTAGAGATGCAGATAGGGTTGGCAACTTATTTCACACGAATGGGAAAAAGCTGGGATCATCTGCATTGGGTGCATATGTATTAACCAAAGCAAGGTGCATGCCATAGAGTTTCCCCTGTACTACAGCTAGCCTACCTTGTTTGTCCATCAGGGACTGTTTTATGATGAATGGAACTCCCAGTTTCTTAATATGAGGATGCTGATGGCATAATTAGATTAAGAGAAGGCCACCCTATGGACATCTCATCTAGTCTCCGCTGTTAGTTCTGAATGGTGCTTTAGGTGAGTTTCCTGGAGGAGTGCAATTTGGATGTTATGTCTGTCGATATAATTAAAGAATAGTCGTATCTTGTGCGGATTATTAAAGCCACAGACATTCCATGTGATTAAATTCACTCGGCCCCTTATAGGTCTGATCTGGATTTTCTGAGCCTATGTGTGGTAATGTTCACCAACTCCCATTGTGCTCCCTATAGCCATGTCCCATTTGCAATCAGTAATTGTGAGTGGCGCATTAACAATAAACAAAACTCCTCCCCCACCCATTTCAGCATTCAAACTTTGCCAAGGACAACCCCTCTTGTACCCAACAGAAACAACAGAGCGTTACACAACTTTTAACCAAAATCAGAATATTCTTCCAGAATTAAACCATTTGGGGTGCTCCCATTGTGGGGAACATACACCGAGTTCCCAGGACCTCCAAATGATTGGAGGTGGCCAGGAAAGAAGTTTTGGCACATACGTGTCCGAGTTAGGTTTTGCGACAGGGCCACACCAAATTTCCCTGTGACCTCTCCGGGAGCCTGTCGCCACATCAGAGCAAACATGGATCACCTCCTTCTTAAAAGTGTTAGGTTGTTAGGTGGTATTTTAGGTCTCCTCCTCCTCCCCCTCGTTATCCGCCAGACAATCATGTTTACATTACTTTAATTTCTGGAGAAAGTACTGCACAGTCTTTGGGGAGATGAAGAAGTGCTGTTTCCCCTGATATTCCATTCATAACCTTACCGGATATAGCATGGCATGGCATAGCATATCTCAGAATCTGAAGCTGTTTTTTAACTGCTGTGTATTCTCGCCAGGTGGTCTGAACCGCAAAGGTGGAATCAGGATAAAATGCTATTTGATTGCCTTATATTTCACAGTTTCCTTTTCACGGGCCAGCCGGAGCCCTGTGTCCCGATCTTGATAATTTAAGAGTCTAGCTATTATAAGTCTGGGCTGTGCTCCCTGCAGAGGCCTAGCCATGAGGGATCGGTGCACTCGCTTGACCACCAGCAGAGGGGGCAAAGCCTCTGCTCATAATATCAAGCTGAGCATTGCCTGTACATAGTCCTACATTTTCCCCACATTTTTAGACTCGGGCACACCAACAATGCTCAAGTTGTTACGCCTCGAGCGGGCCTCCAAATCTTCATTTTTCACTTGCATAACCTTGAGTACCTTCTCCATGTTTAAGCATTTTGGGAGCACTGACTGGAGGTCATCTTCGGTGGCTGAGAGATGCTGCCCTGCTTCTGTAACGCACATTGCCTGTTGATCCATTTTTGAGGCCATACGATCCATGTGCTGGTTGAGTGTGTCCATTTTCTCATCAATGGATTGCAAGCGGGTTTGCATGGCCAACAGAGTCTTTTCTAGCAAGGGCGACCCAGTAGAGACCATGATCTGATGTCCAGCTTAGGTGTCATATTGTGCAGTTTTGGAGGCAGCCTGGGGCTCAAAGAGCAGGCGGGATAGACCCTTGTCCGTTTTCCCCATTCTTTTTGCAGCATATTAATCGAATGCGAGGACACAAACGATGAGCGGTCATATGGGCCTTAGAGACCATGTCTGCCCGGTGTATCTCACACCCGAGGGATAGGGGGCACTACCCACGATTGGCTTGGTGGTGCCCAGGCAGCGCATCCCCTCAGCAACCCTGCCAGCTATACGCTCCCAAAGTCCCTCAGTTGCGTGGGTGCTCTAGGTGCGAGTCCTGTCTAGTACAGTCTTGGCAAGTGTTCAATAGTGTCTTTGTCCAATGGCCATCAATCTCTACTCGGCGAGCCCCACCTTCAGCAGCTCCACACTGTTATTAGTATACGGGCCAGGGTGTGGATATTGGGCAGTGGAGGGGCTCCATCCCCAGACCTATCAAGCCACCTCCACCCAGAAAATGTTCACTCATGCCCGGACCTCCCCCTTCACTTGACAGCACCGGCCTCTCGTCTCTTCAGGCCCCACGCCACCCAAGCAGACCACTCAGTTCAGGGGTGCTGGCTATGCCAGAGCCACACTCACCTCAGGCCACTCGGCCTCCTCAGCCTGCCTGGGAAAAGCTCACCCTCGCCTTGACCGCCCCTTTGCACTCAACAGCTAAGGCGCCTATCCTCTCCAAGTCTATGCCACCCGAGCAGACCGCCCAGTCCAGGTGTGCAGGTTGTGCCTCAGCCACACTCATCTCAAGCAGCCTTTTCGAGGCCTCCTGCTCATTCACAACCATTGGCCTCCCTTTCAGTTGCTCGGCACTGTGACCTGCAGCTGTCTGGCGGCCTTCAGCAGTCAGGCATGCTGCAACGGGTCTCTGGCCTGCCTCCCACAAGAAGCCTTCACCCTCTGCTCCGTCACCTTCTCTGGCCGCCGCCTCCTCACCCTACCACTCGTTGCCCTCCTCTCAAGCTGATTTTGCTGCGCTGGTGTGGCCCCATTGGTTAATAAAGCATTGCCCAACAGCATATCGAGAATCGGGCTGCAGATATTTGGATTTTGGGTGGATCTGTAGTCCTGGCTGGAAGAGATGCACTAGTGTGCGGACATCTTGCTCAGGTTCCCAGCCACGCCCCACCTCATCAGCATCATTAAAAACCTCAGCCATCTCCAAAGCAAAATTCTCCTTACTCTCTGAAACCTAGGGAAAAAAGATCAAAGCCTCCAACCCCCCAAGGGGCATTCCCCAATACACTCAAATGCAGCCAAATATTAAACCCCCAAAAGATTGAATCCATCCAATTCTTACTGTCTCCATACACCAATATACTGACTACATTCAAATTTACCTGGAAACATCTACCACAAATGACATTCTCACCTTGAAAGCATTGCCACTCAACATTATATGTTGGATGTAAACAAAACTTCTCATTCTTAACACCAAAAAGATTGAATCCATTCTATTCTGACACAAGCCATAAATTTATTTTAACCCTCGTCATCAATGCCAATTGAATCTACCTGATTGAGCCCCCATGTTGGCACTAACAGTCGGCTTACTAGGTTTAACACTAGACCCCTCCCTTACCATGGTTCAACACATCAACATAATTGCCAAAAACATTACTTTCCAACCAAACATGCTGAAGGAACTGATACTTATCCTGCAACCATCCTACCTAAAAGGAGCCATCCATGCTTTAATAATAACAAGATTAGACTTTGGCAATGTGGCTCTAGCTGTTTCCTGTCTGACTGCCGTTACTCCCATAAAGTGGTCTACAGGCAGCAGCCAGAGTACTCTCATCAACCAAGAAATTCAACCACATCTCCCCACACTCACCAACCTACACTGGCTCCCCATTGAAGCCAGAATTAAATTTAAGCTGGGATGTTTAGCTTTTAAAGCAGTCCACGCAAAATCCCCATTGTTAGAAATTGGGTCTCTAGTTGGCAGTCGGTTTGTACCCTGTCCAAGTAGAGACCCTCACTCTAGTCAGGATAAGGGAGATACCCACTAAGATAACCCCTGCTCACCCCCTTGGTAGCTTGGTATGAGCAGTCAGGCTTATCTCAGAAGCAATGTGTAAAGCATTTGCACCTAACACACAGTAATAAGTTAAAACACTATAAAAGGACACCACACCAGTTTTAGAAAAATAGCCAATATTTATCTATACAAAACAAGAACAAACACAATAAAAATCCAACATCCAGTAAGAAAAATATGAATTCCGTAAGATTTACTCAAAACTACAGTTCCTTGAAGTCGATAGCTCCTCCTGGGGCTATCACGGCCTTGTGATCAACAAAACCAACAGTTCAGGCCGGTCGCGGCGTTGCATGCCAGCTACGGTGTCGGGAAGACCCACAAACGGTACCTTGGATTTGCAGGGCATCGTGATCCTCGTAGTGAGCTCCAGAGAGCGGCGTCACAGACGTTGCAGTGTCGGTGCCAGAGTCAATGCAGGAGTCGTCGGGCCCTTGAGGTCACACGCGTTGCAGATCGAACTCCAGGCTGATGAAGTCAGTTGCGCTGACGTGGATGGCGTCGGGGCAGCGGTGCGAAGCGGGACGATGCGACGTGCGGTGCCCACAGGTCACAGTGCAGGCAGCGGCTCGGTGATGGCATCCAGCGACGTCAGTGAGACCAGGGCTGCTGTGTGAAGTGGGGCAGTGAGACGTGCGGTGTCCACAGTCCATGGTGCAGGCAGCGGCATTGTCTTTGCTGAAGTGCTGTCGTCGGTAGGCCCAAGCCAGCGGTGCGGTTCGGGACAGTGCTTCGTGACCCTCACAAGCAGTGTCCACAGGCCACGGTGCAGGCAGGATGCCTGGTGACGACACACAAGTCGATGGTGCTGGTGTCGGTGGACCGGGGCTGCAGTGCGGGAAGGGACAGTGCTCCGTGTACCTCACGAGCGGTGTCCACAGGCCACGGTGCAGGCAGCGGTGCCGGTATCAGCAGGAGCGGCATCGTCGGGGATGCCCAGGCTGCGGTGTGAGCAGGCGATGCCGTTGTGCGGGGCCCACAGGTCGCGGTGCGAGCAGCGGCTCGGTGAAGTCATCCGATGATGCCATCGGGGAGACCAGGGTCGCGGTGCGAAGCGGGGCAATGCGACTCCATGGCAGGTCACAGTGCAGGCCAGCAGCGTAGTTGGCGGCGTCGCAGTGGTTTCTCCTCCTGAGCAGCACAAAACACACTGTTCCCAGTGCTGCAGCTTGAGGAAACTGAAGTCTTTGTTGTCCCTGAGACTTCCAACAGGAGGCAAGCTCTACTCCAAGCCCTTAGAGAATTTTCTCAAGCAGGACACACAGCAAAGTTCACCCTTTGCACTCTTTTCAGGCAGAAGCAGCAACTGCAGGCCAGTCCAGCACAGCAGCACAGCAAAGGGACAGTACTCCTCCTTCAGCTTGTAGTGTGGTTAGTTTTATGTGTCTTTTGCGCATTAGCTTCAGGCTTTAGGCCTTTGTGCACTTTGCCCTGAATGTATTTTATTCATTTGCTGACAGCTTAGAGCCTCTGTGCACTTTGCTCTAAATGCTTTTTATTAGGCTTCGTACTGTTATTTTTCAAATAGCCAGTTCTACGGTTTTGTTTTTTATTCATATCACACTGTTTTGCCTACTTCAGCACTAGAGTTCTCCATAACACATTCTCTCTGTGCTTCAGTCAAGGATACAGTCTGGTACATTGCCGATAGACGTGGTAGGAGTTTAGACTTGGCATTCCTGCGTAGGGACATTTTGTGATCACGTTGACATGTTAGTTATAAAATCACTTCCTTGTCCCAATACACGCAAGAGGGAGATTCCGACCAGGGAACCACAATTAGATGCTGACTGCCTCGTTGCAGATGCTGAACCGAGATCACAGGCCTTTGCTCAGGTATGAGGGCTGATGTCTCCCCAGTGATACAGATAGGGAAGCTAGAAGCTTAACATGCTGTGCTCGAAATAGAACAAGCAGAGGGAGAGTAGAAACTATTAAACACGATGATCGCTTTGTTCTTATTTTTTACTCTGCTGGTAACTATTTCAATCCTACTGTGTTGTATGGTTCTGGTTATTGCGGCTCATGCCTTATTATCCAAAATACAGTCGTTTTATTAAATCATTATATAAAACTTATACTGTCTTTGTCATTTGTATATGAGATCATATTGTAAATGAGAGAGTTGGTTTGGATCTGAGTGACCACGACTTCCCTGAGAAGTTCCAAAGATGTCATGCGCTCGGCTGCCCAATCATCTCTTCCCCGTGGGAGAAATGAGGCACTGCTAGTTAGCCGGAGCAAAAAACGGATTTAGGGTGACAGAGTTCCTTACACGTGGGTCAGACTCAGTCCCCCACACCGTTATCGATCCTGCTGCCTAGAAATCCAGTAGTCTCATTTAGGATAATGAGAGCCCACGCGACATGGCGCCGCCAACGTTTGGTCTGGCTCTAATGTTTAGGTCCGACTGACTCTCTCGATCTCATATATATTTTGACTCCTCGGTTCCATAAGCGGAGACGTCCGTGGGGCTGGGGGTTCCCGCCACCACGGTATAGGTACATCCTGTTACTTAGTGGTTGGTTGTTCAAGCTTGAACTTTGAAAGGAAGAACCCCGATATTGGTGTGCCTTCTCTGACCAAGAGCTATTTTTTTAAATGGCGAATCCTAATGAAGTGAATATAGCTATCAACATGCGTCACCCGCTCACAGGACATCTGATAGCACATGGACTGACAGTCCAGGGGGGTACGTTCACTTTTGTGGTGGACGCCCATGCAGCCTATAGAACAGAACTTTTTTATTCTTGGGTCGTATTTCCGGCAGTTGATGGGGGTACAAATACTTTTCACAAATACACTGTTGCGAATGTCCCTGGACAGTACAGGGCTTACGCATACTTAGAGATACCTCTATCTTATCAAGAACACCATAATTATCTTGATGGCGCCCTCCCACATACAGTAGCACAAGTGAGGTTAGGTCCGTTGAGTAATGATGGTCCGACCTGGCCTTTATTGGCTACTTACACACCATATCCTGCGGTTGCAAATTTGGCAATGGCTGATGTGCGTCGTTTATATATAGACTTAGCAACTACATACAGAAGACTGGTTCAGTTTGTAATACAAGCATTGAATACTAATGCAGCGGGTGCTGCTCCGGCGCAACCACAAGCAGTGGTTCCGGGTATCAATCTGGCCATTGTACACTCAGTTATGGGTAAGGTACCGGCTAAACGTGAGGAAACTCCATTTTGGCTGGCGCAAAAAATGAATACGCTGGAAGCAGTATTTCCCCATACGGGACCTCAGGATAAACATAGAATATTGACGATGTGTTTGCCGTATGGGATGGTTCCTCCGGTGGACCTTTGTAATACCTGGGGCACGGTGTTTGCCGCGCTCTACACTACAGCACACAGTACACCGACATTGGCTAATTTACCGGAAGTGCTTAAACAAATTCAAGATGAATATGGGTCTGCCCCTGCCTTAGATTTGGGCATGCAGTTAATGGGCAATTTTGCCGCAGTTTCTTCTATTATTTTGAGTAATCTCAAGGGAGAGGCAGTAGCACTAGCAGTGCGAATGCGTCTTCGGGACGTTCCGCAGATTAATCAGGAGCGGAAACTTCCGAGAATAATAGCAGAAACCTATTCTAGTATTGGTCGCGATAGCCTAGGGGCTAGACCGCAAAACCCCCAATTGCAGGGTAAAAATAATAAAGATAATGCTAAACAACAGCAACCTGAGGGTACTAAAAAGTGCTGGGAAAAGAAACAGCAAACACCTAAAAAAGATGGGGGACAGTCTCCGCAACCGGAGACCCCGCAGAATAGGTATAATCTCAGGAATAGGGATAATTTGAAGACGCCTGATAGATATCAATATACTGATACACGCCAATCTCGTTCCTTTCAGGACTCCCCAGAGAAGAGAAGTGAGAGAGGTGGGCGGTCAGAGCGGAGGACGGAGTGCGTGAAACCGAGACAGGATTCACAACGCTCGGCAGAGGTTTCTATTAAACAAGAAGAGAAACCGCTTCAACAAAAACAGCAATTTAAAAAGAAGAAAGTGGCAGCAGTCTCAGTTAGACATGCCCCTCAAGAAGAGAGTTCTCTTGACGAACAAGACATGGGCGTTAGCACTGTTAGACAGCGCGGCAGAGGTCACAATAGTTCGCCGGAGTCTTCTAGAGCATCTGGAGGTGAAAGCAACTGATGACTTCATTCAAGTCGAAACGGCGGATATCCGAGTCTCTGATCCTGATAGAGTATATCAAGTGACTCTGCAATTAGAAGGGGACATTGACCGCATTGTACACTCCATCTTTTGGGACCATGTGGTAAAATCATATGATGTTCTGTTGGCCGAACAGGATTGGCCACCTGACTTTGTTCGCGACTGTCCGGTTGGGGAGGAGGTTATTACACCTTCCTTCTCACCACTTGTTCCGAGAGAACTAGCGGAGTCCTCTAGTAAAATATGGGCTCTAGCACAGGCTCCCGCCCTATATAGAAATAACGTGGGGTGGGATAGACAATCACCTTATCATGTAATTCCAATAAAGGGCGAACCTCAGCCACAGCCGCAGTATCCTATCAAATTTGAGGCAAGGGCATCGGTTAGGAAAATTCTTACACAATTGGAGTACCAGGGTGTAATAGAGCCCTGTGTCTCGCCGATGAATAATCTCTTATTTCCGGTTGCTAAACCGGACCATTCATATAGGATAGTGGTGGATTACAGACATTTGAATAGTCATACACGCACATATGCAATACAGAATTCACATAGCGCAGCGCTTATGAATAATATAATACGAAAGAAATACAAAACAACGTTAGATATCTCGAATTGATTTTTCTGCCAAAATATAGCGCCCGAAAGTCGGGACTATACCAGTTTCAGTGCGTTTGGCTCTCAGAAAAAGTTTTGTCGTTTGCCTCAGGGGTATAAGAATAGCCCAGGACTGTTTTCGGCTCGTGTGACTGAAATGCTGCACGAGTTGGACCCTGAAGCGTTATCATATGTTGATGACATATATCTGACAGACGATGAGCTTATGCAACATCTAAAGCGTGTATCGCGCATTGTTGAGGGGTTTGCGGAAATTGGCTATAAGTTTAATTTTAAGAAATCAAAGATTGCCTAACTCAGTGTCATTTTCCTGGGATATGAGTTGTCGAGTGAGGGCAAGAGCTTAGCGCCTCATTTTTTGGAGAAATGTGCTTTATTGCAGCCTGCTAATACGGTTCGGAAGCTCCAGTCATTGTTGGGGTTTCTGAATTTTGGCAGAACTTACATTCATGATTATGCTACGCGTATAAAACCGTTATACGAGTTGAGTCGTCCGGATTTTTCGAGTAGATTTTGGACGATTGAGCATACACATATCCTACGAGATTTACAGACTGATCTCTTAGCAGTAAACACTTACACACACAGGACAATAAGACACATTTAGTCATCAGGGTGATACCTGGGGCTGTTGGGTTTACGTATGTCACCTTTAATGAGGGTGAGACAGTCCCGATTGCATACAAGTCCCACTTGTATTCTGCTGCAGAACAACGATTTGCACAGACTGAGAAAATACTCACTGCAGTACAGATGGCTGTGATTAAAGAAAGACCGCTTGCCCAGGGATAACGTATAGTTGTTGTTTCCCCGATTCCGGCCTTAGAGGCTGTTCCAAAAGCGAGTGTTCCTAATTCGAAAGCTTTACACCCGCGATGGATTCAATGGGCTGTGTCTTTGACGGCCACTGACGTAGATTACATATTTGACCCTAAACTGCAGACTCAAGAATTTCTTCAATATGAAATAGAGTACCCAGTCCCTGCTGGCACATTGCCTATTGACCAATATCAGGTGGTCATGTATACCGATGGCTCTGCGCAACCAGCGGTTGGGACAAAACAACAGTATTCTGCTGCATGTGCGGTGGTGAGCGGCACGATGGAGGGGGAAGTGTTCTGCCCCCGACATATTTATACTAAAACCTTGGGAGATTGCACGGCACAGCTGGCTGAGCTCAAAGCTCTATTGTTAGCGTTGGAGCACGCGGATCCAGCGATTTTAACCTTGCTGGTCTGTGACTCCTACTACTGTGTACAGTGTTTCAATGAATATCTACACTATTGGAAATTGAATGGGTTCAGAGATTCTAAAGGCAACACCATTAAACACAAATTGTTGTGGGGTAAGGTTACGGATCTGAAAGAGACGCTTCCTAAGGTCCATGTTGTGCATACACTTGGACATCAGCGCGTTGGAATACACGTTGCTGGAAATACTTTGGCTGATGAAGCCGCGAAATCAGCAGTGGCTGTCGCCACTGTGGCCGCAGTGACTCGTTTGAGTTCTAAACCAGACACAGAGATTTCGGCTGCCATGAAAGCTACGGCTGATGGCACGCCATTTCCTAAAGGATTTCCTTCTAAATATAGTTACTGCTTGAGTAGTGCGCTGAATGCTGTTGTTCATATTCCAGGCATTGGTGTACGTGAACTACCCAATAAAATTGAGAGACCTCGATTAACTTCTGCAGCACATGAGGGGGTGGCGTCTGCACATGCTGGTGTGGCTGCCACGATTTCACTTCTACAGGCTCGTTACTGGTGGCCTGGTCTTTATAAAGAGACTAAGCAATATGTCCTTTGTTGTGACGTTTGTCAACAGATTAAAGCTTCGTCGGCTAGACGCCCGCAGCAGACGCCCCTTCTGATTTCAAATAAACCTTTACAGTGTGTGTACTTGGATCATTGTGGTCCGCTGACACCAGATAGTGCATACAAATATATTTTGGTTGCTGTAGATTCGTGCTCCAGATTTGTGTGGGTCTGGCCACAACGCTCGGCTGACGCTCGGACTGTTATTAAAGATTTGCGCATCTTTGTCGATACATTTGCAGTTGCGGCTTTTCATTCGGACCAGGGCCCTGCTTTTGCCTCTAAGGCATTCAGGGACACCATGGCTTCATTGGGGGTCCAACTCCAATTCTCGTCTCCATTTCATCCCGAGGGAAATTCTGTTGTGGAGCGTTTAAGTCGTGATTTAAAGCAATCCTTAACGGCCAGAGTTATAGGTACGGGTCGTGGTTGGCTAGCCCACCTGCATGGAGTACGGACAGCACTTAATAACTTGCCTAGAAGGTCACTGGGGGGTCGTACTTCATATGAGTGCCTGTTTGGGACACGAATGTATGTTCCTGATCTAGATGGTCCTGGTGTGGAGGCGGCAGATACGCCCTTTGACATAAATGATCGTATCACTGTTTTGCAGGATTTACAACAATTTCGTGAAGATAACTCTTCTGCAAGTGCTGCCTCCTCAGGAATTAAGGATGAGCCAGTAACGCCTACTGGTTGGATACCCAGGATTGGCGATCTAGTGCGTGAAAAGGTCGCAGTAAAGAAAAAATTTGGTCCTTCTTATCGAGCACCTGTCCCTGTGTTAGGGGTGAGCGGCACGAGAACCGTGATTTTACCGCCGCTGAAAGGGGCCAAAGCGAAACGCTTTGTTTCCATTGATAATGTCAAGTTACAACATGTGGCCGATTCTGCACAGCAGACCAAGAGGGACACCCAGTAGTTCCGGAATCCCTCTCACTACTGGGGAAGAAGTCCTGCTGCAGGTGATTTACACCGACGCTGTTTCGTCTCCGAGCTTGGGGAGGGTGGATGATGATCTTGCGATTATTCCACAGACGACGATTAATATGGATTCTTTTGATCAAGTTGCTGTACGTTCTACTGATGTTTCTGAACATGTGGTTTATAGCGTGCCTAGACGAGAGCCTCCATCTGCTTCTTTGTTCACAGTTGCACCTTTTGCAAGAACTGCCTCTGGATGCTTCAACGACGCTGATGATGCGGTGTCCAGCTCCTCGTCCTCGATGTCTTCTGTCCGAGGTCCACGTAAGCTGTTGGGTTGGCTTAAACGCACATATTTTGTTTTTCCTTGGAACTATTTGTGGCTTTTTATGGCTGTAATGACTCTTTTTTTATGGTTGGGATTTGTGGTTACTTTTTTTCTGGTAATACATGGTCATTTTCTTCCTGATCGATCTGACATTGAGCACGTGGAGACTGTGTTAAAACCACATTTTTCGTCTCATAAGGTTCGAAGAGACTTGTCCACTGTTAACATTTCTGCAATACCGATTCCGGATGGGATTGTGTGGGATAAAGTAATGTTTGATATATATGGTTCCACTGAATTGGTTCAAATACCGTATGTCCTCAAGTTATCAATGAAGGATATTGTTATACCAGGCATTGTTTCTGATGATTGGGATGTGAAGACACTAGATACTATGCTGACAGATTTGCAATATTATACTGTCTATGACGATGAAGATGCTTACCAATTTAAAGATAATCATGGTGACATGTTTTGCTACAACTATTATGGACACCACTTTATTCATAAAGCTAGTAGCCCTTAGTCCATATTTAATTATGTGCAATGGGAACATTGCTCGACTCCTCCACAAGGGAGTTCGAAAACGTATTATGATAAATTTGCATATTTTTCTGGGCATAATCAACGAAATGCTAGGTCATACTATTTTAAAGTTACTCCGTATTCTAATAAGCACATGTTATTGACCGATACTAAATTGCTGTATTCAAATTTGTTTGTATCTAAACTTTCGGTCGAGGGGTATGAATACTGGTTTAAGACTGTTGACTTGAAAAGTGTTTGGGGTACGAAAAATTGGCAGATGCAAGGCAGGGATACATTATTTAGAGCATGTATTATCCCTGTGCAAATGATTTTCCTCAATGACACAGTACAACAGACTAGCTGTTTGGACTTGGTGACAATTAGAGAGTTGAATTTGCCTAGTATACCTGTCCCTTCCAAATTAAACAACTGGCAGCACTATGTGAATGCTACTTTTAGTGAATTTACACATTGGGTCCAGAATGGTACGCTTAACACTTCATCGTTACATCCGGGCGGGTGGTTATTATGGCCTGTAGACACTAATGAGTGTCATCAACGTTTTGTCACCTCTTCAGGGGGGTTCAGGACTAGTAGGGCAGACCCTTGTTACATTTCATCAGAACATGCTGCTATTATAACTACATACAGCGTGGGGAAGCTTTGTCAGCTATGGTTGAAGTCATCCACGCTGGATGCAGTTAAGTCACATCTCACGTTACTGTCTAATGATACTGATTTACAAGATTTTTTGTCAGGTCCCAAGGTACCACGGAGGAAAAGATTTTTGTACGAAGTTTATAATGAGATTTGGAAGCTTTCACAACAGGAGGCTGCAGCCCGGTTGAGACAGATTGATCAGGAAAATCTGATGCAGACTTTGTCTGTTGTTGATAATGGCATGCATACCCTTTCTGACCGTGTTTACACGATTGACAGCATTGCTATTGACATTATTAAATCGGACATGTCTTCTTTATATCATGGGTAGAGTCAGACGCGGTCCATCATGCAGCTGGGTTGGACTCTTCAGACTTTGAAGGCTGGTCACGTTCCATGGCAGCACATTCGTGCCAGAGAGATCTTTGTCTCCTTTAATTTGACTCGTCAACAACAGTCAAAAAGGAAGCGACATATGTTATGTTGAATATTGAGAAATTGGAGAAACTGCCTTTCACGGTGGCTGAGATTCCGTCAGCTGAGTGGTTGATTCATGGGGTTATTAATTTGCCTATCTCCACTCTGCAATTTACTTCTTGTTTGAAGCACATTCCAGTGGGTAGATAAAACTATTGGGAGACAGTTACATAAACGAGGTGTGGGAGCTTCCCTTTCAATATAGATGTGTTAATGGTTTGAGGGAGGTTTTTCTTAGCTGTAGCGAATGCGAAGCTTCTGTAAGCCATTCCATGGTTTGTAAACAGCTGTCCTTGCATGGAGCGTGTAACGCTTCGATTGCTAACTTAGCTTGTTATCTGAAGGGAGTTCCAGTCCCGTTTGTTTATTAAAAACACTTTCCAGGTGCTGTCTAACGGCAGTTACATTGTTCTTAACAGCGAACGCTGCTGTGGCATGCGTGTCGGAATAGTTTACGTGGTCGTTGTCAACAAGGCCGTTACGTGCTGCGGGAATGTGTTGTAGCGGACATCTGGCCTCATATTGCTACTTCCAAGGTTAATTTCGACAAGTTGAGTCGGCTAAAAGCTTTATTGTTTCAAAAGCATGTGGCCCTTACGTCTGCTAGCGAGACCTATGCACTTCAGGTGGCAAGGTCATCGGCGGAGATACAGTCCCTTTTGAATACTAACTTTCCAAGCCACTTCGGTGAACTTGTGGGGCGTATTACGCACTGCTGGTATTGCTCATTTTTTCAAAGCCGTTGGTGTTGGTTTTGCTCACACCTTCTCTTCCATATTCGGTTTGATACCTTCGGCTATACACTCTATTTTCGGAAGCATTTTTGGGGGTTTCCCGATTACTTTGGCTTTGTTGGTTGGAGTCTTGCTATTGTTGCTATTTTTTCGCAATGGCTGTCCCGCCACGACGAGATCCTATATTGCTGCTCCCGTCAGCGCAGCTGTGTCGTGAACGCATGATGCAGCATTTTGGAGCTACACTCCTGGGCCATTTGGAGTGTGACTGGTCTCTGTCATTCAGACCGGTTTTGGATTGTGTGCAACCCGTGTTTCGGTGCCTTTGGTGCTCGTTTGAACATGCACTGGCTTTCTGTCTCTCACTGCAGTGCCCTCCAGTGGTCGATCCTGATCTGTTGATGTTCTCGATTAGGGCTCATTCCCAGACTTGTGCACTACGGTTGCGTTTGCTTCGTGAGGCGGTTTTTGAGATTCCCTTCCTGGAGGAAGATGGTGTTGTCTCTTTCATAGGCCCTGCACGGGGTGCCGCCCTGAATGGTTTTGGGGCTTTGGAACACACCTGCTCCATGGTACTTTGTGGCGTGGATCTTCCGATATTAGCATATATCGAAGTGGAGGAGCTCCTACGTGCTATAGCTTCTGTCTGACAATTGGATTTTTTTTTTCTCTCTCCTGCAAAATTGACAGTATATTGAATTTGGCTTTATCGTCACATGTTTCCTAAATTTATGACTTTGTTGTCTTCTGACCTTGTCGAAATATATGGTTTTATATATTGTTTATATTTGGGGCATACTTTTATGTTATTGGAACCACTTGCTACCGACAAGGGGAGGGTGTAGTGTGGTTAGTTTTACATATCTTTTGCGCATTAGCTTCAGGCTTTAGGCCTTTGTGCACTTTGCCCTGAAGGTATTTTATTCATTTGCTGACAGCTTAGAGCCTCTGTGCACTTTGCTCTAAATGCTTTTTATTAGGCTTCGTACTGTTATTTTTCAAATAGCCAGTTCTACGGTTTTGTTTTTTATTCATATCACACTGTTTTGCCTACTTCAGCACTAGAGTTCTCCATAACACATTCTCTCTGTGCTTCAGTCAAGGATACAGTCTGGTACATTGCCGATAGACGTGGTAGGAGTTTAGACTTGGCATTCCTGCGTAGGGACATTTTGTGATCACGCTGACATGTTAGTTATAAAATCACTTCCTTGTCCCAATACACGCAAGAGGGAGATTCCGACCAGGGAACCACAACTAGACGCTGACTGCCTCGTTGCAGATGCTGAACCGAGATCACAGGCCTTTGCTCAGGTATGAGGGCTGATGTCTCCCCAGTGATACAGACAGGCAAGCTAGAATCTTAACATGGTGTGCTCGAAATAGAACAAGCAGAGGGAGAGTAGCAACTATTAAACACGATGATCGCTTTGTTCTTATTTTTTACTCTCCTGGTAACTATTTCAATCCTACTGTGTTGTATGGTTCTGGTTATTGCGGCTCATGCCTTATTATCCAAAATACAGTCGTTTTATTAAATCATTATATAAAACTTATACTGTCTTTGTCATTTGTATATGAGATCATATTGTAAATGAGGGAGTTGGTTTGGATCTGAGTGACCACGACTTCCCTGAGAAGTTCCAAAGATGTCATGCGCTCGGCTGCCCAATCATCTCTTCCCCGTGGGAGAAATGAGGCACTGCTAGTTAGCCGGAGCAAAAAACGGATTTAGGGTGACAGAGTTCCTTACACATGGGTCAGACTCAGTCCCCCACACCATTATCGATCCTGCTGCCTAGAAATCCAGTAGTCTCATTTAGGATAATGAGAGCCCACGCAACAAGCTCTTCAGCTCTTCTCCTGGGCAGAGGTTCCTCTTGATTCCAGAAAGATTCTACAAGTCTGGGGTGTTGGGTCTTCTTCTTATACCCAGTTCTGCCTTTGAAGTTGACAAACTTCAAAGCAAAGTCTCAAGTGTTTGCAAGATCCTTTCTTGTCCAGTCCAGGCCCCAGACACTCACCAGGGGGTCGGTAACGGCATTGTGTGAGGGCAGGCACAGTCCTTTCAGTTGTGAGTGACCACTCCTCCCCTCCAGCACAGATGGCTAATCAAGATATGCAGGCTATACCCTAGCCCCCTTTGTGTCCCTGTCTAGAGAAGAGGTGTGAACAGCCCAACTGTCAAACTGACCCAGACGAGGAATCCACAAACAGGCAGAGTCACAGAATGGATTAAGCAAGAAAATGCCTACTTTCTAAAAGTGGCATTTTCAAACTAACAATCTAAAAACCAACTTCACTAAAAGATGTATTTTTAAATTGTGAGCTCAGAGACCCTAAACTCCACATTTTTATCTCCTCTCAAAGAGAATCTTTGCCTTAAGGATATTTAAAGGCAGCCCCGTGTTAACCTATGAGAGAGATAGGCCTTGCATAGTGAAAAACGAATTTGGCAGTATTTCACTGTTAGGACATATACAACACACTAGTATATGTCCCACCTTGAACATACACTGCACCCTGCCTATGGGGCTACCTAGGGCCTAACTTAGAGGTGCCTTACATGTAGTAAAGGGGAAGGTTGAGGCCTGGCAAGTGGGTACACTTGGCAAGTCGAATCGGCAGTTTAAAACTGCACACACAGACACTGCAATGGCAGGTCTGAGTCATATTTACGGGGCTACTAATGTGGGTGGCACAACCAGTGCTGCAGGCCCACTAGTAGCATTTGATTTACAGGCCCTGGGCACCCCTAGTGCACTTTACTAGTAAATCAAATATGCCAATCATGGATAAACCAATCAACAGTACAATTTCTATAGGGAGCACTTGCACGTTAGCACTGATTAGCAGTGGTAAAGTGAGCAGAGACAATAAACCAGCAAAAACAGACCTAAAAAAATAGGAGGAAGAAAGCAAAATGTTTGGGGATAACCCTGCAAAAAGAGCCATTTCCAACATCCATCCTACGGGTCTAAGCTTCTCGAGACAGCTGGCAGCTTGAGGTCTCTAAGAAGCAAAGAACACCTTCTCTTGGAAACACCTTTATTCGGAACCTCCCATGCAACATGGCAGTCCTTCTCAGAAGTGGCCCCCAACCTCTGGAACTCCTTACCTATAGACAGCAGAACTACAAATACCTTCTCTCCTTTCAACGTCTACTAAAACCCACCTGTTCAAACTTTACACACCCAGTAACTCTTGCTTTTAAAAGACTGATACCCATCTATGAGAACTGTATATGTACTTTCTTAACCCTACCCTCTCCATCTGCTATCCTCCAACTTCTCCCAATTTCCTTCAATCTCACCATCCTACACCTCTCTTCTTCTGCCCATGCTCTGCCAACCAACCCCAGCCCCCAACCTCACCCTTCACAACCCCCATATCAACTTCAATTTCTTCTCTTCACTCTTGAGACAACATCGCGGTTATAATATCTTTCTCATCTACAGCAACTTTACCTGTTATTAATACGATGATGTGTTGCTGTTAGTGCTAACATGTAAAGTGCATCTAGACTTTGGGTGTTTTAGCCTCAAACCCTACTACTACCCTTTTCCAATTTGCCCACTTTTTGAGTTTTCTGGCAAAATTGCATGTTTGATTCACTACTACTCTATAACTGAGCGGTTTAACTGAATTACAGCACAAGAACAGTATATCACGTTATTATCACCAAACAGTTGGCTGGAAGCAGTGGTTGAAGTGCATTAAAAAAGTATAGGATATGTGATGATGCATGCAGTGGGGGTGGAGTCAGTGAGCATGGAGGCAGGGTCAAAGGTGTGACTAAAAATATTCTGTACTTTTTTTGGTCTTTCACCATCAGGCAGGTAAATATAAAATAACATGCAGCTTAAATGAAACTCATTGGGACGAGCACTACAGTACATCGTGAAAGCTCTATTACTTAATGTACTACAGAGGTCCTTGTGTAACCAGAGAGCCACAGAATTAAGTCTTGGTTGCTGCAATAGAGAAAAGCGACTTCTGCGTTTTTAGTGCTAAGAGGTCACAGTCTGTGGACAGAAAGCGTTGTAAATGTGTAATTCATTATTTTAAACCTGCATTATGCACAGTATAAGATAGACTGCTACAAAATGTGTAAAATGTTCAAGATAAAATGGTTCTTCCAAAATATAGATTTTAATAATACCCAGAGTCTACCTAGTGCATTTTTTTCATAACTGTTCCTTCAACACCTCTTGGTAAGTAAGTGCGATATAAATACATTTATAATAAGCAGCACACACTTCACAGTCCAGCTGTTAACTCTTTGCACTAACAATCAAATAGAATAAATCTTTGTCATCACAAAGCTTGGAGTGATTAGGCCAATTAAAGCCAGTAGTGGCTCCAAAACACTCTTTACATTTGCAGAGTAACTCGTAGCTCACATTTGCATTTCTTTCAGGCCAGCAGGCGCCCTGCTCAGAAGGCTTGTTTAGCTGTCTGCTGGGCTTTGGTTTCACCACACAGGAGATTCACTGAATGACACTTCAGGTGAGGCATTTAAACTGTCGGAATTAACCTCGGGAAGCGTGTCTGTTTACAAAAAAGTATGGGAACAGCGTTTCATAAATCATAAAAGTATGGGCATGTCGTGCCCCTCCAATTCCACCCACTTCGACCACTGGCTGGAAGTCTGTGCAAATTAGAGTAAAAGCCCCAAAATATAGGATAATGTTGTGACCAGTGCTTTATTTGAGTGCGTGCTTGCAGGTGAGGCCTGCAGTCACTCGTTTTTGGGAACAAGCCATTATTTTTCCTAGACACTGTTTGATCAAGAAAAAGAGAGAATAAAAACATAAAAGAAGTAAGCACAGAATCACACAAAACAAGGGACAAAGCAGAGATGAGAAAGAACATGCAGGAGTGAGATAAAGAGTCTAACAGAGCTTGGTTCAAGATTGAAGAGGCATGGTATGGAACCAAGACTATGCAGTAATGCCTGGCAGGTTTCTGAGCAAAACTTTGGCCCTCTGCACGTATTTTTTAATTAAGTACTGGCTGTTGTTATGTCGTGCGACCTGGAGCACACCATTTAGCACTGTAAATAAGGGGTCTTCAGGACGAAGCCCCTGCTAAGTAGAAGCATTGTGGTCCTGACCGTGACATTAGGACCAAGTAAATAAATGTGGAAACTTCCCGCAGAAAGTTAGTTCTAGTAGCCATCCAGGTGTGTCTGGTGTGTGTGTTTGCGCTGCCGCCCCGATCCAAGAAATAGCGCTGCGCAGGCTGAGGCTGAAGAGCGGAAGAAACCGCATGTATCTGGTCAGGCACACAACAGCTATCACTCTTTGCACGGGCTTCAATTTAGTAATTTTCAGGTGTTACATGCTGCGTTGTAATTGTGAATTCCGTTCTTTGTGTTCTGAAAAGAACTCTGTGCGTACGTAGGCGTTCTGCTCCGCCATAGCTCAAGCAGCCTCCCTGATGAGAAACCAAGCTGCATCCTGCCGGGGCTGTGCTCACGCAGGCCCAGGGAGCTCCAGCTCCATATTGCCGGTCTGCTATGATTGAGAGCACGGAGCGGTTAATCTGGGAGTGATTAAAGAGGCTCATTTCTCGGAAGAGTCGGTACTCATCATCTGCCGTGATGAATGAGCGCCTAACATCCCCCTGATCCCATTATATAGTGATTAATTGTGCCAGTTTAAGTCAATAATTCATTTGTTAAAAATAGGCCTGCAAAGTATCATCAGTCTCCTGGGAGAGATCAGACTAAGAAAAAAAATACATTCATTTGATACTTCTCATTAAATTAGTGTTCGGGATTTTATTGAAGGCTCGTGAATACATATTGAAGTCCTATCAGATAAGACGCTCAGTTTGTCTAACATCATTTCTGTGGCATAAGGCCTGGATTATGACATTGATTTTAACAGATAAGAGGAGACTGACAAAAAAGACACACGGTATTTTCCGTTCCGTTGTTGTTTTGTAGGTCATTTGCATATTGCTTTATGGGATATTGGGATCAATTTATAGCTCTGGTGTAATGGGATGGGGGTAGGAGAGATGAAAAAACGAGGGGCGTGGGGGGGCGGCGTGGGGGGGGGGGAGGGTCAAGCCACCAACTTCGTTCGGGGCAGCAACGAGGTACTTGCGCGAGTCCAATCCAGATTTTTTTGCACGTTAGGGCTTGCAGTCTATATTTTACAACAAGAAAAACAGAACTACAAGTCTCAGGATGCAAAGTTAAAACCAGGACTACCAGGAATTGGTCATATCTGAGATGCTCCCACGGTCACCTTGGAAACCTTGGAGTTCGCTGTGCTTTGTTTGTGCCGCTGGTAAGCAGAAAGCCCGGACCAGAGTTTACGTATTATTATCAGAACAAGAGAAAGAAAGGCAGAAAAAGGAGGAAAAGAAGGCATAAAAGGAAACAAGGGGAGAAATATCTGATGGAAAGCAACCTGCAAGAGTGAGATAAAGAGGTAAGAAGTGTAAGGTGGTGGCAGAAAGAGACATGAATTGGAATCAAAACTAGACACAGCCAGGATTCTGCAGCAACGGCAGTGGGTTTGTAACACAAACTTTGGGCACTCGCACTTATTTTTAGCTTTTGCATGGTTGTCGAAGACTCTTTGTGAACAATACCAATATTCACAGTAGGCCATGGTAAGGTGAATGGTTATATTGATCATCTTTCTCTTCAAGCTCGATTCCTTACATCTTATTTAATTGCTTTTCTTCCTTTTCTTGTATTTGTCCATTTCCTGGAGCATAGCCTTTTTATCATCCTTTTGAATGGATGACTTGTATCCTTCTATAACCAACCCTGCCATGTTCGCCAGGTTCCTGTGTGATGTGCTGCTCCAATCCAGGTTTTGTCTTTGCATTCTGGGTTTTTAGTCTTGTATATTCCATTATAAAACAGGACTGCACATCCCAAAATTAAAATAAAAAAGCCTGGACCGGAGAATCACATCACAACTTGACTGCTATGTTCAGTCCTGCACAGTGTTCTTGATTTCCAGAGAGAATCCATTATTTGATACATTGCCTTACAAAGTAAGCACTGCTTTTCTCCCTCAAGACTTCGTCCTTTTTTTCCTCCTTGTTAGAAATCGGGTCTCTAGTTGGCAGGGTTTTGCACTTTTTCCATTTAGGGACCACAATCCTAACATTGGTGATTGGCGGTGAGGATAGGCCTTGTATTTGTGCATTGCATGCTGTGATTGATGTACACTAATTCCATATCTCAGACCATTACTTACCAATAAACATTATTTTTCTCTTTGACAACTTGTTTGAGTCCTTGCAACTACCATGTCTCAATCTGGAGGGCCAAGAGCTGCAACTGCAGGAGTAGAGTTTGAGCAGGAGGAAGTTGCAAACCTACACAGTGTCCCAGCTCAAAAGGTTTCTGCAGGGAATTCAAGTGCTTTTTTAAAGACCTTACTAAAAAAGGAGCATCTGCAAAAGGCACTGAGGGCCTGGTTGACAGCCAGGGAAGCAGCTGCATGATCAGAGGAGGGCAGTGTTGTGGATGGCGAGTAAAATATGCATCTGGAGTTGTTGGAAAGCCCAGAACTGCCTGTGGGTGCCAGCATTAATGGAAGATGGTCCCCTCTAAAGCAGACAGCAGTGTTTCCTCCAGAGGTCTGTCCCCATAGAAGCTGGAGGACTGTCAGGAAGCCAGGTGGCTCAAGCTGGAGCTGGCACAGCTCAAAATAGAGAATGACTGGACAAAGCTATGGAGGGAAAAAGATTGGCCATTTCGGGAAAGGAAAATTCTTCTGTCTTATGACCTGGACGGAGGAGCTGGACATGAAAGCCCAAAAGGCTAAGTCCAGCATAGATGGTGGCATCATATCTTCATTTTCCTCTGACAGGAGAGTACATATACCTAAGAGTCTGATAGCTGTGCACAATGTAGGGGAGGACATAGATTGCTAGTTTGGGGCCTACGAGATTGCTTTACAAATGCATTGGATCCATAAGGAGGATTGGGGGGCCAGTTTGTGGAAGCAGTTTCCAGTGGAAGGGAGGGACACCTTACTAACCTTACTGCAGGAAGGATAAGATGAGTATTCCACCCTGAAGGAGGTCCTTTTCAGGAAATATGGGCTGACCCCGAGATGCATAGGCAGAAGTTTAGGGAGAGCGTGAAGCTTTTTCTTCAGACCTGGGTAGATTGTGTTGACTCTCTCTGCAAGGCACTGGATAGTTTGATGAAGGCCAAACTATCAGGGGCTCTACAATTTGATTGCACAACAGCATATGTTTAGTCTTTGTTTTACAGATCTACACCAGCACTTGATTGATAGTAAGCTCTCTGACCCCATGGAGCTTGCTAAGGAGGCCATGGGCAACAAGTCAGTACCAAGGTCCACAAGAAAGTTTCTGGGGAAGATCCAACCCAGGGTGGGCAGGGTTCCCAGGGTTCCCAGCCGAAGATAGAGAGTGGGGAGATACAAGAGTAAGGAGTTCTCAAAAGGGCCCCAAACTAGTTACCATCATCATGGTTCCCAACCCCGTCCTAAGAAGAAGAAATGGTTCCTGTTAGGTAAAACTGCAGGGAAGGGACAGCGGAACTACTTTGACTATGGCCAGGAAGGACACTTCAGAGGGGCTCCCACGTGTTTTAAGCAGACACAGCACGCCCACTGGTAGGCAGTCAGCAGACATGGCAAGTGTAGAGCTTGGGGAAGAGGTGGTCCTAGCTAGTGGTGTGGGACAGCTGAGAATACCCTAGTGTCCATGGGTGAAAGTTAAATGGTACAGGGTACCCTCATGCCTGACAATAAAAAGAAGTATAGGCAATGAGTTACCATTAGTGAGCTTATGGTGGAGGCTCTGAGAGACAGGAGCCAGCATGACAACCTTTTTGTGTCTTCTGGTGTCTTCAGAACAAGTAGTCCCTAATGTGGTCCACCAATTTGTTGCTTTAGACAAGCACGAGAGCCAATGTAAGGTGGCTCAGGTTCCCTTTGAATGGGGGGTGGGGTCTCAGGTTCCTCGAGGGTAGCTGTGAGTCCACCTATGCCTGTGGATTGTGTGCTGGGCAATAGCCTGGAGCATGCCACCTGGAAGGAGGTGGAGAGCAGGTCACACTTAGAGATGTTGGGGTTACCTGAATGGGTGTGCCTGAACATGGTCCATGGCAGCACAAGAGGGTGGTCAGAAGGATCTGGAGTCTGATAGAGTGTCCCAGGTGTCTGTCAAGGAGAGGAAGGGCAAGGGGCACGTGTGACCCACTCCTGAATTTCCCATGTTCCTGGAGGAAGCTGACCTTGAGGGGGATGCCCCGTAACCTACAGGGGAAGATGTAGCTGAACTGGGGGAACCAGCCTGAGTGGACCAATTAGTAGCAGGAAGGAGGTCCCTCCAGGGAGGAATTCTGTGCAGCGCAGAGGGAGTGCTCTACTCTCGTGAGGGCTTCGACAGCAGGCTGAGGCCCAGACAGCTGGCGATGCCTCTGGCAAAACTCTGATATAGTGGGAGAATGGTCTTCTGTATAGTGAGCCTAAGGCTCCTGAACCTGGAGAAGCCTGTGTACTGGTGGTACCCCAGCACTTCAGAGCCTTTCTACTGGGTCTGGCTCATGATGTGCCACTGGCAGGTCCTTTGGGGCAGTACATGACCTTTGACAGGCTTGTCACCCTCTTTTATTGACCTCAAATGAGGAAGACCTCAGATGTCTTCTGCAAGTCTTGTCTGACCTGCCAGGCAAGTGGCAAGAAAGGTGGAAATGCAAGGCCCCCTACAACATTTTCCTATCGTGAGCACCCTTTTTGAGTGGGTGGGCATTGACATTGTGGGGCCTCTGAACCCCAAGACAGCCATGGGCAACAGGTTTGTCCTAGTCTTGGTGGATCATGGCACCCAGTACCTGGAGGCTACCCTATGAGAACAGTGACTGTGCCGGGCATGGCTAGGGCACTGATGGCGATCTTTACCCGAATGGGTTTCCCCAAGGGGTTGTGTCCAACCGCAGTAGCAACTTCATGTCCTTGTACATAAAGGCCTGTGGGGTAACTTACAAGTTCTCCATGCTTTAACACCCCTACACCAATGGGTTGGTTGAGCGATTCAACGTACCCTAAAAGGCATGATAATGGGTCTACCAGAACCCATGAGGCTTAAGTCAAATCAAATCTTTATTGATCTTCAGGAAACAGCTTAAAAGATGGCTGTTTACTCACCCCATGTAGTTTCAAATAGGCAGTTTCAACTCTCTGACTGAAGGCAGCACTGAGATGCCCCTGGGCATTCGTTGCGCTATATAAATAAATCAAATCAAGTGGGATGTTCTCCTACTATGGCTACTATTTGTCTTCAGGAAGATACCACAGAAGGGGATTGACTTCAGCCCTTTTGAGCTTCTGAATGGGCACCCTGTGAGAGGACCTCTCAGGTTGGTGGAGAAGGGCTGGGAGCAAGCTCCCAGGAAGCCAACCCAGGATGTATTTAGCTACATGCTGGTCTTCTGCAATGCAAAAACAACAGATGATGGACGGAATGCGGAGCAAATCAAACATTCACCCCCAGTCACAGATTTGGCTTTTTTACCATCAGTTGTTTTGCTTGCCATGCCATTCCAGTTTGGACCCAGCCATATGCAAATCAGTCTTGAACCTGTTCCCCATGGGAACATTCCAGCCCGAACTGCCAAGCCAGTCTCCCCTTTCCAGCAATGCCTCCCACAAACAGATTCCTGATCATGGATCGCAGATCAGGAATCCCACTAGGCCACCAGCAATACGCAAGGGAGGGTCAGCCCACATTGTAACGGGCTAGTCCCCCACCCAGGGGCATATTTAAAAAAATATATCTTTGGGTTATTTCCCCATGGGAGGCACGATTGCACCACTCCTGGGAGAATAATGAAAAAAATAAATAAATAAACAGGCCAAAAAGCATACACTGGGGTGTCAGCCCACATGGTAATGGGCCGGCCCCCCTCCTGGGGACATATTTGTTCTTGTATATATATATATTTTTTCCCCTGGGGGCACAATCACGCCCCCAGGGGATTATGAAATAAAAAAATAAAAAAATTTAAATGTGAAATTGTCAGGGGTTGTCGGTAATCCAATACACGGTCCGACCCCTTATACATCATGTGTAGTTTCCTGGGGGCCTATGTTCACCTTCAGCGAAAACACACATATAGAAAAGTGATTTATATATATATATATATATATATATATATATATCTATATATATATTAGTGGCGGTTGCCACTAGGTAGTTATAGTTAGGCCCTAGTTTCCATAGAAAAAGCATTTTTTGTTTTGCTAATAACTTTGACACCGCTTGATGACTCTTCACGAAATATTTACAACTTATACTTCGCTAAGTTCAGCTTCTGTTTTTAAAGTTTTGCGGTGATCTGTCAAGCGGCGGCTGAGAAAAAGGGGAGGTGCCAAAATGCATTTACCCCACTCATTTTTCCATAGAACCTTTAGACACGCCTACAACCCGAACCACTGAATGGAATGACACCAAATTTGGCACAAAGGAAGATTCTGTTCCACAGGTCACATTTTTTGTGATTTGGTGGAATCAGTTCAGTAGTCTTGAAGTAATATAAGGACAAAAAAGATAGATATATAGGGACGCGGATCCACGTGCCACAAGAAGAATCAGATTGGCTGGCTGCAACCTGACAGAAAATTTGCGGCCACCATTTTGTTTGTCGGGGTGTGAAAAAAAGAGAGAAAAATCACAAATAGGGGGTCAGGATACAGGTATCCTGACCCAATAGGAGGCAAATAGGGGTCTTTTTTCATCCGATTCACAAATCCACTTGAGGGTTCGCAAATCCAGAAACAATTATAAAAAAAACCACCCACTGTATCCAAACTCATGCTGCGCACGGCCGAAGGCCATGAGCAGCTTGGGTTTGGGTACATGCAGGAGGGTTGGCCGCCGGGCCTGCTCCTCCAGGCCCTATGGCCAAACCTCGCCAGCCGTGCCCGGCGCTGCTTATATTCACATCTGTGCATTCCAAAAAAACATAGAAATTCACAGGAAAAAAACAAAGGTTACAGGAAAGTTATAATTAGGTTCTGAATTTACTCGCACAATCCTTAGCAGTCATAGGGCTAGATGTAGCAAAGGATTTGCGCCTCGCAAACGGCGAAAATCGCCGTTTGCGAGGCGCAAATGCCTCTTTGCTATGCAGAAATGCATATTGCGAGTCGGGACCGACTCGCAATATGCATTTCAGAATCGCAAATAGGAAGGGGTGTTCCCTTCCTATTTGTGATTCTGAGTGGTATGCAATACCATTTGCGACCGCCTACGCGGTCGCAAATGGTGTCGCAGTTACCATCCACTTCAAGTGGATGGTAACCCACTCGCAAATTGGAAGGGGTCCCCTTCCACTTTGTGAATGGACCCCAAAAAATTTTTCAGGGTAGGTAGTGGTCCAAAGGACCACTACCTGCCCTGAAAAAAAACCGAAACTAAAGGTTTAGTTTTTTTTTTTAAGTGCAGCTCGTTTTCCTTTAAGGAAAACGGGCTACACTTAAAAAAAAAAAAAACTGCTTTATTGAAAGCAGTCACGAACATGGAGGTCTGCTGACGACAGTAGGCCTCCATGTTTGCGAGTGCCTATACTCGCTATGGGGCCCCAATTTGCGACCCACCTCATGAATATTGATGAGGTGGGTCATTGCGACCCCATAGCGAGTCGCAGTCGGTGTCTGAGACACTGTACTGCATACCAATTTGCGAGTTGCAAATTGCAAGTCGCATGGACTCGCACTTTGCAACTCACAAATTTTTTATTTGCTACATCTGGCCCATAGTTAGTTATTTCAAGTAACTATAAGTCATACCCCAAGGTAACTATAGCTTGCTCCTTCACCATGTGCAGCTAATTACTCCACATTTTATATCACTGATGACACCTTCTTTGGCATCTTTGATATTATCACTGCACATTTGAAATAAAATTATTGATCAGGAAACTGTGCATGGCGAGGGGGCAAGTTATAGTTACACCAAAGGATTCCCAGAGGAGCTTGTTTGCAAGAAACTCCAAAAATCCTAGAGTACTGCATTGCATTCCAACGAACTGTTTGCAGTAAAGTTCTCAGCTAGGTGTGATGTGTATGTGCTCACTACAATTCATGATGAGAGCACTCCCCCCATCACGGTTTGGGGTCAGATGGCCAAAGTCCACAAGCTCACCTGTATACTTGATTACCATAAGTACATGGGCAGAGTGGAGAAGAACGACCAGGTTCTTCAACCATATAACACAAGTCTTAAAACTCACACTTGGTACAATAAACTGTTTACCCACATAATCCAGATAACAATATACAATGCGTATGTTGTTTGTCATCAGACAACCACCCACAGGAAGACTCATGTCTTTCCTTGACTCTTAGTTGTCTGCGATTTAATGCCTCACTGCTGCTATAGAAGCAGCAGCCTCCACTTCATATGTTCTGGAGGATGTGGCAAGGCTGTAGGAGCGATACTTTGCTGATCGGTAGGTGTTGTGTTCGAAGATTAACATGTATTATAGTCCCCACACTGCACATATTAGTGGACAGAACATATGCTACATTGTCATTGAGTACCCTGTGTGGCAAAATGTTGAAGGTGTGACTGAATTTTGAAGTGCTTGTTAGGGAACATATGTGTGCTACAAAAGTTCCTCCCTGATTGCCAATGAGAACCAGAGTAAGGGTAATAAGTCAAGCAAATGTCCTGTAGGACATATTCACCAACATTTCTACTTGTTTGAAAGTGTTCAAACTCAATTTGTAGCTTCACTTTCAAAGCAAAAGTAGAAGTGTTGGTGAATGAGTCCCACAGGAAATTTGTTTAGCTTTTTACTTTAGAGACTTTAGGTAGTATTCACCATCATGTCTGCCTTAGTTTCAATGGTAGATATGTTCACTCAGTTCGAGGACTAGGTCTCGTAAGGCAAACTCGGACACCCCCAACTTGCATCCACAAACTGGAAGGAGTTGGATTTAGCACAGTAAGTGCGCTGATGGTGCATGAAAGACATGGTTTCTTGAGCGTCAAGTAGCTTGGGATGGAAGGTATTAGTATAGGTTCACTTGGCAATTATATAGGATTAGTCAGGACTCTGATGAGGACAGGGACATGAATAAGTAAGAAAAGCTTACAGTAGGTATGCTTTCCTAGGATTGCCTTAGTTTTGAAGGTAGATGTGCTCACTTAGTTCAATGAATGGGCCTCACAGGGCATCTTTGGACACCCCTGGCTCACATCCACAAACTGGATAGAGTTAGATTTAGCACAGTGAGTGCATGAAAGACATTTCTTCCTGAGCCTCATGTGGCAGTAGTAAAGGTTCCTTACGCATGTGTTAAATAAGGTTCAGGAAAAAGGAGGCGGTTACTTGTCAGGTGGTAAAATGTAGTCAAACTCATTCCATCCTGTGGCGTATGAATGTGATGGGCCCTTGTCTGGCGGCTGTAAGTTGATGTGAGTGCAATGATTGGTTGGCATGGGCCCATGGCCGGTAGTATGAAAGTGTTGTGCGTTGTGCATGAATTGCGTGGGAATGGACCATAAAGCGGTTGGTGCCGTTAAGAGGCTTTATGGGTCACCGTCAGAAGGCTTGGTTTAAATATTCAGATATCTTGAAAAGTATTTATGCTTTGAAACCAGAATTTCTGGAGGTGCTAAAACCAACCAGTGTGAGTGGTGGATTAAATTTAACATCCTAGTACCAGCGGAGTCCAAGGGAGCAAGACTTGGGTGGCTCTCACCAGTTTTTCTACACCCAGAATCCCCTGCAAATCACAAACTTTGCTTAAAAACACATGTTCCTTGTATCCACGAACGAACGTCCTGGAATCAGCAGGAAGCCACAAATTTCCTACCACTCGGCGTTCCCCAAAGTCTCTAGAGAAAAACATTGCCTCACTTGTGTGGGTGAGCAAGTGGCTGCGACAGGGAAGGGCCTAAAACATATTGTGGAGACATCAAAATTATCTAGCACAAAACAACCTGGTTTTGTAAGACAGGCACCTGTGCTTTTGGTCCTGAGCTCGGCAACCACATAGAGGAACCTACCAAACCCAGACATTTCTGAAAACTAAACACCAGGGTGAGTCCACGGAGGTGTGGCTTGTGTGGATTCCCGAAATATTTCTTACCCAGAATACCCTTCAAATGTGAAACATTGAATAAAAACACTATTTTTCCTTGCATTTCTTTCACTTAAACTACAGAAATGTGTAAGTATCCACAAAATTCCTACCACCCAGAGTTTCCTCATGTGTCCTGATAATCACGCTACCCCACTTGTGTGCCTGTGCCTAGTGCACGTATAAGGAATGGATAATCCCCGGGTTAACTTAAGCCCTCATTCTAGGACTATCATTGACCCTTGTGTTATCCATTCCTGTTGGGGGCACTAGGCCCAGTCACACCAGTGGGATAGTGTTTTTATCAGGAGAAGATGGGGAACGCTGGGTGGTAAGAATTTTGTGGATCACTGCATATTGCTTTAGTTTATGTCACAGAAATGCAAGGAAAGATTGAGTTTTGATTCCGCATTTTACCTTTGCAGGGTATTCCGGGTAAAAAAACTTTGGGAAATCCACACAAGCAATACCTCCCTGGACTCCTCTTGATGTCTACTTTTCAGAAATATCTAGGTTTGATAGGTTTCCCTAAATGGTTACCGATCCCAGGACTAATTCCTTAGTTATCATTATTGCCACAATATATTTTGGGCCCTTCCCTATCTCGTGTACTTGGCTTACCCACACAAGTGAGGTATTATTTGTATCAAGGGCTCTGCGGTAATGCTGGGTGAAAGGAAGGTTGTGGCTTCCCTCAGATTGCAGAACTTCAGCACTGAAATGTGAGGAGAATGTGTTTTTAAGACACAATTTGAGGTTTGCAAACGACTGTGGGTGAAAGAACCTAGTAAGAGTGCCAGAAGCTATCAAATCCTGGATTCCCTAGATGTCTAGTTTTAAAAAATGTACAGGTTTGCTATGTCTTCCTAGGTGCCGGCTGAGCTAGAGCCCAAAATCCACAGCTAGGCACTTTGCCAAAAAGGCATCCATTTCCAGTGGAAAACTGTAATCTGTCCACATTGAGTTTTGGGGCGTTTCCTGTCACAGGCACTAGGCCTACCCACACAAGTGAGGTGTCATTTGTATTGGGAAATGTAAGGGGAATGCTGGGTTGAAGGAAGTTTGTGGCTCCCCTCAAATTTCTGAACTTTGCAGCATTGAAACGTGAGAAAAAAGTGTTTTCAGCCAAAGTTTGAGGTTTGCAAACGATTCTGGCTGACAGAACCTGGAGGGAGCCCCACATGTCACCCCATCCTGGATTCCCCCTGGTGTCTAGTTTTAAAAAATTTACAGGTTTGCTAGGTTTCCATAAGTGCTGCCTGAGCTAGAGCCCAAAATCCACAGCTAGGCACTTTGTGAAAAAAAAAGTGTCAGTTTTAAGTGAAAAAATGGGTTGTATCCACATTGAGTTTTGTGGCACTTCCTGGCATAGTCACTAGGTCTACCCACACAAGTGAGTTCCCATGTTAATCGGGAGACTTAGGGGAATGCTGGGTGGAAGGAAGTTCAGATTCCAGAACTTTCCATTAGCAAAATGTGAAGAAAAAGTGTTTTTAGTCAACTTTTGAGGTTTGCAAATGATTCTGGATGACAGAACCTGATGAGAGCCCCACAAGTCAATCCATCCTGACTTTCCAGAGGCATCTAGTTTTCAAAAATATACAGGTTTGCCAGATTTCTGTAAGTGCCGGCTGACCTAGAGCCCAAAATTCACAGCTAGGTAGTTTGCAAAAAACGCATCAGTTTTCAGTGTAAAAATGCGATGTGTTTACATTTTGTGGCGTTTCCTGTCATGGGAACTTGGCCTACCCACAGAAATGAGGTACCATTTTAATTGGGAGACTTGGAGAAATGCTGTATGGAAGGACGTTTATGGCTCCCCTCAGATTCCAGAACTTTACATCACTGAAATGTGAGGAAAAAGTGTTTTTAGCATAATTTTGAGGTTTGCAAAGGATTTTGGGTGACAGATCCTGGTGTGAGCCCCACATGTCACCCCATGCTGGATTCCCCTTTCTTGATTTCCCTATGTGTCTAGTTCTTAAGCCCAAATTCCACAGCTTGGCACTTTGCAAAAAACACATCAGTTTTCCGTGGAAAAATGTGTGGTGTCCACATTGGGTTTTGGGTCATTTACTGTTTGGGCACTACGCATACCCACACAAGTGAGGTACCATTTTTATTTGGAGTCTTGGGGAAACACAGAATAGCAGAACAAGTATTATTACCAATTGTCTTTATCTGCATTTGCCCCTTTCAAATGTAAGACAGTGTGTAAGAAAGAAGTAATTCTGAGAAAGGCCCTGTAATACGCATGCTAGTATGGGGACCACAAAATCCAGAGATGTGCAAATAACCACTGCTTCTTATCTCCATATCTTATACCTATTTTGGAAATTCCCAGGTTTCCTTGATATCTGTTTTTCACTTTTTATATTTTACCAAATTCATTGCTGTATACCCGGTACACAATGAAAACTCATTGCAAGGTGCAGCTCATTGATTGGCTCTGCATGTTGAGAAAAAAAATATATATATATCCACATGTATGTGCCTATAGATATCATACTTTAGTTCCAATTCTCTCTGCCATTATCTGAATCTCAGTAAGCTATTAATTATTGTCTCTTACCAAGATGCTTGCTACACTCATTCACAAAAATGTTTTGTATATGTAGCATTTCTTTTTGTATATGCTTGCTCATGTTTGGACTGCATCCCATTTTGAGGTTTTCTTGTGACAGCACTTGCAAGCATATATATCTGCATGACTTAACTGTTTCATGGCAGAAGATGCTTGCTTGTAAGACGTGTCACTTGGATGTGCGTCTGCCTTCTGCCTTGGCCTGCCAATAAACCTTGGTACCTCAACAAACATTGTATCTGTTTTGGAGCTTTGCCTGGTGTTTGTGTTTTCTTTGCACACTCTGAGGAGGGTTGGAAAAGTAGTTTCCCTAAGAAATGGTGTCAGAAGTGGGATGCGTGAGATGCCACCACTGGTAAGTTAATTAAATACCTTGCTTTTGTGGCCTTTCAACGCTTACAATATAGCTGATAGTAAAACGGGGGTTTGAGGTATAAATCCAAATAAAGCTGGCAATTAAACAAAGGACTGAGTAGTAACTAAGTTATCTGTATCATTACATTAAATAATAGTGACAAATTCTTACGGAGAATAGTAAGACCAGGCAGGAGAGCCTGGGCCAGAGAGAAGTTTTTATTTTTTTAGTTTTAAGGGAACCCCAGAGAGAAAATAAAAAATAAATTAATTAAAACCCTCCCAGAGTGCAGCTTGGAAACATTTTATCAGCTGGCAACGGAACACTGAAATTATTTTGAAATGTGCACAAACAAATAGTCTGTCATTTATCAATGGCTGTATTTGAATTATGTGTTGGTTAAGTGTAATGTGCCACTATGTTTCATTGCAATGTTTCTTTGAATTATGTGTAAAGAGGAGCATTGCTTCATTAGAAAAAAACCTATTTATGTGGTGTCTCTAAGGTATCAACAGATCTTGATTTTCTCTATCTCTCTCTCTCTATCCACCACTGCATAACATTTTTTTTTCTGCTTAACACTTTTCTTTCAGGATACAACTATTGTGTTTATTTTTCAGATTGTAAAATTGTGAGGGAAGGGCACAATGGGCAGCGGCAAGTCCAAAGTAAATGTAATGGTGGTAAGCACGAGAATGCTGGAATAGACTAAAACGTTGTTTAAACAGCTGACAGGAGAGAAAAGTTTAAATTACCACCAGATAGCCCTATAGCACAGGATCTAGAAGATACAAATTGTCTGGAATTTGTGACACTTTTCTGCGCACTAGTCTGGACTTGGAAGGGGAATAACGGTAGGGGGCCTAGATTTGGTTCTCTTGAGATAGATGATATTGAACACTTGACAGAGATTATATAATTAAAGGGTGACCCATCATGGGACTCACACTATATAAGTGATTGTTTACAGCAGTGGCTTTCAATTGCTAAAAAGAAAGCTCTACTTTAAAAAACAGAAAGACCAGGAAAATGTCCCCACAGAGTCCAGAGACTGTTCTGGAGTAGCAGTGGTGAACAGAGAGTGCGAAAAACCTAATAAAAAGGAGCTAGAACTAGCAAAGGATTGGCCCACAACATATAGCCAATGTTTATTAGAATTAAGTAAATATGTGCAACCAGAGCAGCATTTTTGTCACTATGTAACCACTGTGGTTTGATGTCAGCTGAAGTAGACCAAGTTAAAACAATACCAAATGCCACTACTTCTAGAAGGGCCACTGCTCTGCTGTGTATTTGGACTCACCACCAAGTGTATATTGACATAGATAAATTGAAGAAACTGTTTATCACCTCCAAGCCTCATTGCCTTTATGTAAAATTAGGGGAAGGAGATAAGAAAGAGCAATTAACTAGTAGTACATGAACTGAGGAAGTGATACTGTTGTTCACAGAGGAAGAAATGAAGACAGAGATTGGATATGAATAGTAAATTCAATTCCTGGAGCACAGGTAAAGATAACAATAAGAGCAGTCCCCTAACATTGGAACAAAACATCCATTCTGCAGGGCCAGTTCTTCCTCCTCAAACAGCATCAGATTATCCATCACTTTTAGGCCCCTATATACACTGTGAAACAAATACACACAAGCAAGCTCTGAGTCCAAAACCAGGTTTACCACGTGTGCCTTATTTCCATATATCCCTGGAAGGTGATTTATCTAGAATATCTGACAAGCCAACTGGTCCCAACGAAGGTGGAGTCTCAACACTGGTCTGGATAGACACCTATCCTTTGGGGAGGACATATCACTTGCTTTTGAACCCCCCGCCCCAACTTCCACTTTTGGTCTAAGGGAGGATTTAGGGCTGAGTGCACAAGAGAAAAACAATGAGGAGGAATGCAAGCAGTTAGCTCGCCTAAGGCGAGAGGCAGATAAGTTCCAGGTAGAGGTGAACACAGAAGGGGAGAAAATACAACTCTCTATTAATAATCTTCAGGATAAGATAGATAGCAGAGAAAGGCTGATACTTACACAGTCATGCACACAGGCACTAAAGGGAAAGGGTGAGAACTCTCCTACTGATAAAAGAAATATTAAATCCTAAAATGACTTCACCAAAAAAAGAATTAGGAGGGACAGCAATGTTAAAACCATGGACCCCCTTGGAAGCAGCTCAGATGGCTAAGGATGCCCCATACCCATTCACAGACAGTGTGAAATATTATGAATGGCTCCATAAAATATGCATTGCTTATACCTCCCTTCCCAGAGATGTAGAAATGTTACTAAAACTGGGATATGGTAGCAGATGGTCTTTGGTAAACAGTGCCTTCCAAATTCTACCTTAAAGAGATTGGACAATGCTGACTAATAATATGGATGTCACAGAAAATAGATTGATGAATTGGTTAGAGTCTGTCAGGGACACAATAAATGGCTTAGCAATGAAACATAGTGATTTTTCTCAAGTAAGAGCCACGTTGCAAAGTCAGGCGAATCAGTGGCTGATGACATCCTAAGGTTCAATGAAGAATGGGATAATAGTGCAGGGGTACCGCTCACAACAGAGGCATGTAAAGTATTGGCTACTCAAACACTTATGAATGGATTATTAGAATCTGTGGCCAATAGTTGTAAACTACACCACCCTGACTGGTCTACTAAAGGATATCAAGAGTTGTGCATGCTTCTGGCAGCTATGGAAAGGGATGATATTTTCAAAGTAAAGAAGGACTCAACTAAAACTGACAAAGGGATGATGTTGCAGCAAGTACAAAGAGAGGAGGAGCCAGAGAGAATGTACTATCAGGGAGAGTGGCATATTCAGGATGACAGACAAGGATTCCAGAGAAGAGACGAGAGTACTGATCAGTGCTATGTTTGCATGAGGTTTGGGCACTGGGGCCGAAATTGTAAAAGTTAAAGGTAAAAAAGATAGAAATTACAGAAATGACCGGTATGAGAGAAAAGACAGAAACTACAGGTATGACAGGTTTGACAGGGATTAGGTCCAGCCATCAGCACCACCCATGCCTAGAGACATCAAGCAAACGCAGCACTCCCTGAGGAACCCTAATCAGGAACAACATGAATCGGCATAGGACCACACAGAGAGAGAGATAACCCAAGCAGCAGAAAACCAATGGGCCCAGTGGTTTATGATGAAAGTATCTAACACTAAAACATAACTACAGGGCTACTTATTGTAAACTTATAGAAAATGGATGTACTGCTATCTATAACTTCAATAAATGCCTCTCGAGCCCGTATGTATCATTCCTTTTGTATCAAAAATGAGTCTTCTTTATTATATTCCGTATAAACATGATTGCATTCCATAATCAATATGTATACACTATTCACATATCTAAATAAAGACTAGAAAAATATTCAGTCGATGGTATTTAAAGGCTATCACACCCACCCCCTCTATAAGTAAAACATGCTATTCAATCATCATGAGAATGTCATTCGAACCCAATCATACCAACAATGACACACGTCCATTGAAATCAAATATACAAACAAATCAAAGGCCCATTGCCTAATCAGATTACATTCCAGTATGTTCCTTCTACGGTCTCAATAAGGTAAGTGTGTTTAATGATAGGGTTCATATGACCCTTGTAATCAATAAAGAGTCCATCATTCTCAAATCATATTCAAACACAGGTATTGCCCCAAAACAATTGATGATGATGAAAAAGGAGCTTGAGTATGCCAAAGGTATCTGACATACCTGAGGAGAATCCCATGTTACCAATTAAGGTAGGAGGTAAGGAAATTGATTTCCTAATAAATAGACCGTGGTGCTACCATCTTAGCAGTAAGAAACAAGTTGGGTCCCAGTAGTGCTGAAACAGTAACTACTGTAGCGGTAAATGAAATGCTGATGCATGAAGAATTATCAGAACCCCTACCAGTTTCTGTTGAGGATTTCACAATGACCCATCCATTTCTCCTGTCGCCAGATACACCCATCAACTTGCTGGGAAGAGACCTCCTCTGTAAATTGCATGCAACATTATATTCTTCAGAAAATGGGATTTACTTACAAGTACCTGAGGACAGGTTAGAATCGGCTAATAGAGTGCTTACTGCTTGCAAATTAAGGCCCTCATTATAACCCTGGCGGTAAATGCCACTTACCGCCGTGCTGACGGCCACCAACATACCGTGATCGCAGCGGTTATCCGCTACGGGTATTATGACCCACACAGAGAAATCCGCAACTATGAAGACACACACACAATTCCGCCACACCAAAGGTCAGTGATATTCTGGAGGTACCAAAAGCCACACCGTTACGCAAACAGGAATACGCCCACAGTATCACAACCCACGAATCACAGCAGCGGTCTTTCAAGCACGGTAAACCATTGGCGGTACACACTGACACGCTCAAAATACACACACACTTACAAAACGACATCACATTGGGGAATTCAAAATACACACACCTGACACACATACACACACCACACCCACACCACTATAAAACACACACCCACATTACCCACAACCCCTTCCACAACAAAAATAATTGCGAACAGAGAGAGACACAAGGCAGGAGCACCCACTCAATCAGAGGCACAAAACACCATCACCCATACACCATCCAAGCACATCACAGCATACACCCCAACACATCACCCCACACACCCTCACACATACCACTCACACCACATCCATGGCACCCCAAAGACACCCCAGGTTTTCAGAGGAGGAGCTAAGGGTCATGGTGGAGGAAATCATCCAGGTAGAGCCACAGCTACTCGTATCACAGGTGCAGCAGACGTCCATTGCTAGGAAGATAGAGCTATGGCGGAGAATCGTGGACAGGGTCAACGCCGTGGGACAGCACCCAAGAACAAGGGATGACATCAGGAAGAGATGGAATGACTTACGGGGGAAGGTGCGTTCCGTGGTTGCTAGACACCAGGTAGCTGTACAGAGGACTGGCGGTGGACCCCCACCTCCTCCCCCACAACTAACAGCATAGGAGGAGCAAGTCTTGGCGATCATGCATCCTGAGGGCCTCGCAGGAGTAGCAGGAGGACTGGACTCTGGTTAGTCAACTCTCTATTACTATCACCCCCTTCCTACCTGCATGCCATCACAAACTCCTACCCTCATCCCCATCACTCCACCAACTCACACATACCCCACTATCACAACCCACCCACCCAATACCAAGCCCTGCATGTAACACCAATGCAGGGACCCCCATCACAGACCTGCATGGACACCCAACACCACAGCATGCCCAGTAGAGAGACTCACCCAGCCCACAAAATCACCACGCACACAAGGCAGAGCTAACAGGGAAATCACAACCAGACAGGGAAACACACCCATGCACAAGATGGCACATGCAGATACACTAACACTGCATTTGCATCCCCACAGGACCCCTACTCAACGTCACCGGAGAGGAGGTGCCAGCTACATCCAGTCCCTCCCCACCCAGAAGAGGCCCACAGTGACGACAGCAACTCTGCACGCCTGGATCAGGATGACCAACCTGGCCCATCAGGGACCTCTGGACAGTTGGTTACTCTGCCACAGTCCCATACCACCACAGAGCCTCCCCCCTCAGGAAACACCTGCACAGCACCGACCCAGCGGGCCCATGCCACTGTCCCCCGACACGTCAGTCAGCAGTGTGTCCACCACTACAGGGACCCCAGGCAACCCCACAAACACAGGACGATCAGGGACCTGGGGTCAGTGGCAGTGGACACATGGTTCAGGGGACAGAGGCACAGGACAACAAGGAAGCTGGTAGGACTGCTGTGCGACGGGGAGGACAGGGCCAGGGAACCCACTCTCCACCAGGCACTCTCCAACATCCTGGGAGCATACCACCATTCCCAGGAGACCATGGGCCAGCAACTGGCTAAGCTGCAGGAGGCCCAGCAGCTGCAGGAGGGACAGTACCTGGGGATCAGGGAGGCCTAACAATAATATACACCATCCTGGTCACCATTTACAGGGGTGCTGGCAGACATGGGCAAGACCATGAGGGAGGCAGTGGGACAACAACGGGCCCCTGACACTAGCCACACAGAGGAACAGCCTTCCACCTCTGCCGGCGCTAGTAGACAGGACCAACAGGCCACCAGCACCACATCCCCTGCAGAAGGAGAACCACCCCACAAACGGTCCCTGTGATCCAGGCAGAAGACAGAGAACATTGCCAAGGCCCCCGCCAGGAAATAAGACTCTCCTGAATGTCACCCTTCTGTCCCACTATGTCACCCTGTCCACTTTGAAATGCCATTACTCCCCTTCCTATGCCCCTTGGACAATGCACCTGTGATACCAAGAGACTGGACTGTAACTGGACCTTCCTCCACCATCACCCCTGCCCATTGCACATCCCCTTCTACTTATGAGCACTGAAATAAACACCCTTGGATCAAATACAAGTACTGAGTCTGTCAATTGATTGCAATATGTATTAGGTCTGCATCATCTGGCAGAGGAGCAGAGGCACTGGCGACGGAGGGAGCTGCATCCCACTTGGGCCTGGAGGCCGAATCCACCGAGGGTGAGGGCATCAGTGGGACGGAGGGCAGGGGGAGCACCACGACAGGAACAGGAGGGGAGACCACAGACAGCGACTCCCCCTCCGATGGAAGTTCCCTCGCGGTGGCAGACACCTCTGTGCTCACCCCAACACGAGGTACAGCCGCCACCCCCCTACCAGCACCGCCCTCTTAGCAGCCCCTTAGTGTGTTTCCTGTGCCCACTCACCCAGGAGCGTGGGCATCTCCTTTGCCACAAGCACCTTAGGCCCTGCCCCAATCAGCCCTGCTGCCCTCAGTGAGGAGGCTATTGACCTGCTGAGATCCCTCACTGTTGGGCAGTCAACCATTCTGAATGCCATCCAGGGTGTCGAGAGGCATTTGCAACAAACAATACCTGAAGGGCATTCACTCTGGCGTGGCAGCCCAACAGAGAGCATTTCAGGCTCTGGCCTCAGCACCGATGGCAGCCATTGTCCCTGTCTAGCCTCTCCCTCCTACTTTCTCTACCCAGTCCCAATCCCCTCAACCCCAGCCTATCCCAAGCACATCTTCAGACCAGCATGCACACAAGACAACACACAGGACTGGTTCAGGAAAACACAAGCACCACACATCATCCCACAGGCACTCACACAAGCACCATCCCCATGCAGACACACCAACATCCACTGCCTGCACTGTGACCCCTCCTCCTCGTCGTCCACCTCCCTCCCAGTATCGTCTCCACTCACACCTGCATGCACTACATCCTCATCCACTACCTCTATCACCAGTACGCCATTCACAACACACCCCTCAGAAGCAGTCACCACCCCCACAACCATACACACGCCCCCTGTGTCCTCTCCCGGTGTGTCTGTGACCCCCTCCTCCCAAAGTACATAAACTCAAGCAGCCACCCACCCAACAGCCATCCACCACACAACAGCATGCAGCACATGCACCTACACCCAAACTCAGCAGACACCTCCTACCACCAGTCCCTCTTCCTCCTCTCCCAAACCCTCTCCCTCTTCCCACCCTAGTGTGTCTAAAAAACTTTTCATAGCTAACATTGACCTAATCCCTACCTCTCCCCTCCCGTCATTCCCCTCGGGCCAGGTGTTCAGAACCCAGCCCAGCACCTCAGCCACCAAGTCGCCGTCCAATGTGGAACATGCAGCTCCCAGAGGCTCAAAGGGGGCACCCGTCAGGAAAGCCAGTGTACCACCAACCCCTGCAAAGGACCAAACCATACCGCCACCTGCCAAGGTGAAGAAGGGGCCAGCATGCAGCAGGGACAAGGATCACGACCCACCCAGCAAGGCCTCCTCCTAACCTCCAGCTTACAGAGCCGAGGGCAAAACAGCATCAGCCAAGGTGAGGAAGGGGCAGAAAACAAAAGGCAAGGCACGTCAGCTGACGGAGGATGCAGGTGAAGCCCTGGGGCCCACCAGCAGAACCACCAGCCCCGTCACCTGCACCACGTGCAGCACTGCCAGCAGCCCCGCCGCAAGCACCACCATCTGCACCGCCACTGCCAACTACTGTCAGCAGCAGCATCCCCAGTGGCCAGCTGTCTGATGCTGAAGGAGGGGGGCTGGAGCCTCCCTCCACTACTGGCAGCACCGGCAACTGCGCCACGGGCAGCACCGCCAGCAGCCTCGCCGGAAGCACTGCCACCTGCACTGCCACCTGCACCACCGCTGCCACCACTACTGTCAGTAGCAGCATCCCCAGTGGCCAGAAGTCCGAGGCTGAAGGAGAAGGGCTGGAGCCTCCCTCCACCACTGGCAGCACCAGCACCTGCACCACGGCCAGCACGGCCAGCAGCCCCGCCACAAGCACCGCCACTTGCCCATGGGTGGCTGACTGAGGCTGCAGGAAATGTGCTGGAGCCCCCCACCACCACTGGAAACACCCGCACCTACACCGGCACTACCACCACTTAGCAGCCTTATCCGCTGCAGGATAGATTCTAGCCCTGCCTCCATAGACTTTCATGCAACCTGGTCCCTGCAAATCTCGTGCCTCAGACACGCAGATGAGGTACTTTGAACTGCCACAACCCAAGTGTTGCATCACTGGGCACAAAGCCCCCTCCAGAACCAGTGGAGATATGCATCCACTCACCCTATCCTTGGCAGGATGAAGCACACTGGTCACAAAGCCCCTCTAGAATCAGTGGAGAGATGCATCCACTCACTCTATCCTTGGCAGGATGAAGCATTCTGGGCACAAAGCCCCCTCCAGAACCAGTGGAGAGATGCATCCACTCACTCTATCCTTGGCAGGATGAAGCACTCTGGGCACAAAGCCCCCTCCAGAACCAGTGGAGAAAGGCATCCACTATAGAGACTGTGGCTTTGCACTCCCCAGGACCAGACAGTGGGTAAACCACCCTCTTGAGAGACTTGTGAGACAGTGTCTTTGCACTCCCCAGGACCAGGCAGTGGGCAAACCACCCACTTGAGAGACTTGTGAGACTGTGGCTTTGCACTCCCCAGGAGCAACGAGTGGGCAAACCACCCACTTGAGAGACTTGTGAGACTGTGGCCTTGCACAAGAGACTTGTGAGACTGTGGCCTTGCACTCCCCAGGACATCGCTGTGGGCATGGAGCCCCCACGAGGAGCAGTGACATTGTCCCATCTTCCGGCTGAGGTGCCCCCCCTTCCCCATCCCCCTGAGGTGCCTGTGTGTTTATAACCTGATGCAGTGTTCTCTCCGTATTGAGGCAGGAGTCAAGTGTGGGCTTGGCCCAAGAATATTGGCCCATTGGCCCACGGACATTTGTGAATGGACAATGTACGAACTTCTGTAAATATTGTATATTAGTATAAATACTGTTTTTCAAAATCTATATTTCTAAAATATCACTAATTTGACTCAATTCCTTTCTCCTTGCGTTCTTCCAGGGGGTGACGGGATGTATCTGTAATGTAGTTGGATCTGTTTGTGTGTATGGTGTTGTGGGTGGGGGAGGGGATGTTGCATGTTGCGTGTTGCGTGTGTGTGTCACTCTCTTTTTCCTCCCCCACTCCCCTGTGTACTAGGTGCTGTACTCACCGTCGACGTCACTGGCGTCTTTGATGTTCCTGGTAGATGAGGAGGTAGACCAGCATCAGCAGGACCTGTAGTTTGGGCTCCATGGCGTCCTGGTGCTTTGTTGAGTGTCGAGAGGTGAGTGGTTTCCCTTCCAAACACTGTTTCTGCCGTGCTTTTGATGGTGTTGGTACTGCCCCCAAAAAGCTGGCGGATAGGCAGGTTGTGATGTGGATGGCGGTACATTGTCTTCCACCTGTCTGTTGGCGGTTACCGCTGTGGTGTTTGTTGCTACCGCCATGGCAGCCGGAGTGTTAAAGTGGTTGTATCTGTTGGCAGTTTCCGCCGTGGTCGTAATCCCATTTTTTTACCGCCGGCCTGTTGGCGGTGTTACTGCCGCTTTAACACCAACCGCCAGGGTTGTAATGAGGGCCTAAGTGAGGATTCTATGTTATGTCCAACCCCTGTCTTGTCTCGCTCTTCAACATGCTACCAATAGACTCCGTTACAAGGAGATTTCTACAATGACATGTTTCAAGAACTGTTTAAATACAGCCCTGACATTGAGAGTGACTTGATGACTAAGTTAGTGCAGTTGGCATCAGTACTTTGGCCCAGACACTGTACTGCAGCATTTTTTACAGGCCCAGTGCCTGAATGGTACACCTACATGGCAGACAAATATTTGGACTGGACAATGGTATTGCACGAAGACACATTGTATGTAGGAAAAGAAGGCTGTGCTGTGAGAATTGAGCTAGGACCACATGAAGAGAGGTTATTTCAAGTACCAGCTTCAGAACCACACATGTCTATAGCTGTAGTACCAGGATTCTACCCATAAGATTTGGGACCCATGGTCAAACGTCTCCGGGACTTACCAAGAACTAAGGATTTAACATTTCCTTTGGGAGTTGTGTCTGTGCTGGGAAATGGAGAAGAATGGTGTTGGACGTTGTGCATGCTCAGAAACAACAGGGCTGCAGTTTTTGACAAACTTGAAGGGAGTATGGCTTTACATCTGACTAAAAGCAAGGTATTAGAACAAGTGAACTCAGAGGTTTGGGCAAAACACAAAAATGAGGCAGGATTGTTAAAAACTTGCCCTCCCCATAAAGTGATGCTTAAGGAAAATGCAGAACTACCTTAAGTGCGTCTGTATAGACTGTCACCTCAGGCAGAGGAGGGAATAAAACCAGTGACTGAGTCTCTCACTTACAACAGGGTATCATTAAAAAGACCAATAAACCCTGTAATAGTCTGATAATTCCATTGCCCAAGGGCAATACTGGGCAATATAGATTCATACAGGATTTATGCCAGTTAAACAACATTGTGGTTCCCTTAACACCTGTTTTCCCTGACACTAATGCTATATTATCTTCTATACCTGCAGAAGCAGAGTACTTTTTAGTTATAGATCTTGCAAGTGCATTTTTCAGTATTAGAGTCCATCTAGACAGTGAATACATCTTTGCCTTCACAATAAAAGATACTGAGAAAATGTATATAAAGTTAATCATACACCATAGCTGCTAGGCATCTGTTTATCTTTATTATGTTGCCATGTGCTCGACAAACCTCCTGAATTTTGATGATTGACCTTGTGCTCGCAGCCTTGGGCTGCAATCTGCTTATCGCTGCCATATTACTTTTTCCAATTACAGTTCTGAGAATTGTCGTGCTTAATCCGTAACTGCCAGAACAGGTTTGTACAGGTCGTTGCCACCTCCTGCCAGCTGCATCTGTACCTTCTCCCACCACACGTGTATCCCTGAAATATTCTGAAGGCCACAGAGGACCTTGAATACGTTAGGGATGGAGTTGTCCTCTGACTAAGCAGTTTTGTGTGCATATAATGTTGGGTGCCCCAGAGTGAAGGGGCAGCCTCCGTAGGATAGTCACTTGACTGTCCTGGGACTCTGTATTAGCTCGAGCTATATTCCATATAATAAACTTCTCTTTATTCCTCCAGTTGGTGACTCCGCTTGATTTTTATACTCTCTGCTAAACTGACCCTGAGGACAAAGGTGTCCCTCCACAGCTGGGAAGAAGACCCCGGGTGGGGGTCTAATCTTTCCTGGTTCCTCAGTTGGCACCCGAACAGGGACCCGAGTCAGGCATCCAGGGGACCGACCAGGTGACGGAGGACTCACGATTGGATTTCCAAGGGAGGCGCCCCACACCAGATTCTGAGCTTCGTTCTCTGTCGTGGACCTGCGGATATCCACTGTGTGTCTTCCAGCCGGCTCAACTTCTCCTGGCGCTGTCTGAATTCGGGTCTCTGTTTTACGTGAACTACTGGAGTCCCCAACTGTTGGACTATAACAGAACTGTCAGGTAAGGACGAGAGTTGAAAGATTCCTGTCTAAAAATAGGTCTGTGAGTATTGTACGGTTTCTATCGCTCTTTGCAAAGACCGACGTCAGTGGTAAGACTGACCTCAGTTGTCATTTAAGTATATAGGAAGCAAAAGGCATATTTGCCACTCATTTGGTGTATTCAAACCACTGATGTAAGATTTTTTTTTTTAAATATACTGGAAGAATGCCAGCGTTCAGTTGTTTCAGGAAGTTGTGTTGTTGTCTTTGCAGTAGGGACTCCCGCCTGAAGGAAACATGCCCCGCTCCTTCGGCCGGGACTCCGATTTATGATATATATGTTAAATATGTCATAGGTCCAATTATTTGGTCTGATATATGGAGAAAAAGAACCAAAGGTAGTTCTGATTTACAATGCCTATTCACTGGACATTTGATAAAGATAAATTAGACTATTTACAGGAACGTTTGTGACAAAAAGTAGACCAGGGATGTTTGATTCACTACGGACTTGGCAGAAAGAAGCAGACCAAAGACGTAGGAAGGCAGAGAAAGAATTACAGAGACATAAGACCAGGACGGTGACTGAAAAGGTATATGACTCTGACGTAGCTGAACATCAACAGAAAATTTTAGAACATGACCGAAGGCTTCACTTACAAACTGATAAGTGTTACCCTTCCAGGACAGTAGTCGATAAGACACAAGAGGAAGACCCCCTTTTAAACGATATGTTAGATAAACCCCCGTTATATACTCCACCAATATATCCTACACTACATCCTCAACCTGCACCAGGTGACCCTATTGTGCCACCCCCGGTTGGATCTCAGGCGAGTGCTCCGCCACCCACTACCACCCCTCCTGTCACCAGACCTATAGAGGATACACCCCGCCCGACTGTACCCACCCCTCGACTGGCCCCCGTTTGGCCCACCCCTGACTCCTGTTTAGACACCCCATGTACCCCCGCCCCATGACCCCGCGAAAGCGCACCCTGCGCGGACACTTGTTCTCTAATTCACAAGAGGAAGATGTCATTGAACAAATGACACGGAGGTGGATGACTAATTGGAATGACTATGGGGTCAGGGACATTGTCCACACTGTGAAACAATGGGATAGTTTAGTTCAGTTACATGCAGCCACCCTTATGTGCAACATTATAATACAAGAATATGAGGATGATGGTTCCTCAGCTCCCCCAGGACTAGTGGACCTCCGAAAACGCGCCTCTACTGGGCTGCCGTTTGGTTCTGGTCTACATGATTATGTTGTTACTCTTCTTGTATATAGGGACCGCCTGTGGACATGTAGCCCTTCTATAAGGGCATCCATGTTTCCCATGAGAGAGGTTCCGCCGGTTTGGCGAGAACCGGTGACGGGTGACGTTGGCTAAGTTATTACCGCAGGGCATTTTCAACAAATGTGGGTGCACACCCCATGGAAAAGATCTGAAACATATACCCTAAAAGCCGCCTTACCTGACCCCCGTAAGAACCCTGCAGGATATTATAAAGAATTGCAACAAATTCTTGAATCATGTACTATGACGTTGTCCGATATTGACATGTTAATGGCAGCAGTAGTCCCGCAGGAAGTATGGTCAAAAATACGGAGGCACGACCATGCTGAACTAGGGGGCACGTGGGACCAATTGCAAGCAGCAGAAAGAGACAGGGTTGGGGGAGCGAAACCAGACCCACTTATATTGGCTCTCCCACTGCTTATTTTGGATTTAATGAAGACCATACTTGCACCACACAGGATAAATTGGGATAAATTGGCCGCCTGTAAACAGAAAAAGGACAAGGGTGTTTCAGACTTTTATACAAGGTTTGAGGGTGTCTTTTCTGATTACAGTGGCCAAGACATGACTACTGAAGGGGGGATAAGACTCTTTGTTGACAAATTCGTGGACAATTTATTACCAGACATAAAGGGAAAATTGAAGTTGTGTGAAAGTACGTGGCCAGTCTCTACTGCCACTGGAATACTGACAATGGCCCAATATTATGAGAACAGGGAGATAGAAGAACAAGAAAAGAACGAGAAAAAACAAAGGAGTTGAAAACAAAGGTGTTATTTCAGCAGGCCTACCCTCAGCCCCATCAACAGCAGTCCAGATCAAGGTCACAAGGACCTCCCAATGACAGAAGGCAGTCCCAACGCCCTCCCCGTTATTCCCTCTCCTACAATCAGTCCACCTATTGCAAGCAGGAGGGCCACTGGAAGAATGACTGTCCCAATAAGGACAACTCCACAGGCCGCCCCATGCCCCCACCGCAACAGGACTACAAACCACGCGGTAGGTCTGGTCCTGCAGACAGACCCCGCCAACAGGCCCCTTCACGGTCCCACAGTATCCCCCGCCCGAATTATTTTGATGCTTCATCCCAGCGTCAATATTTTAATGATGACTATGATGCGTATGAAGGTCAGGGGTCCTCCTTTGACTAGGACAGCCTTCGACAGAGGGGGGTGGGACCAGTTTCTATTCCTGTTAGGCAGAATAGCCCTCACGTTGAGGTACAATTAGTCGGTACTCCACATGATTTTTTGGTAGATACTGGGGCCACCAAAAGTTCTGTTAAACAGGAAGAGGTCCAAGTGGTCCCTCTGTCTGGTAATATTAACGTCTCTATGAGTTTTTCTGGTGTTCCGGTGGCTAACCCTGTCTCCCAGCCACTGCATGTTGCTATAGGTCCTTACACCATTAGCTCCCCTCTCATTCTTACTTCGGCCTGTAGTGTGAATTTATTGGGTTTGGACTTATTAAAGAAATTGTAAGCCACCATTTATTGCTCTCCGGATGGAGTTCATGTCACTCTAGGTCCAAATATTTCCCCGTCACAATTTTTGTCAAAACCACTTCCACCCGAACTTCGAGATTTGCCAGACATTTTATGGGCCACACATAAGGACGATGTTGGATGTCTGGACATACCACCGTATGACAGACGCTTGAAAGCCAATGCCAAATTGCCTCGACTTCCCCAATACAAATTATCCCAACACATTGAACAACAACTCAAAAATATTGTGACCCAGTTGATTGATTTGGGTGTCATTGAAGAAACGCATGGTAATGATTGTAACAGTCCTGTCCTTCCTGTTCATAAAACATTATCTGATGGCACTGCGTCTCCAGGACTCCGATTTGTTATTGATTTACGGGCGGTCAATAAGATTGTAATACCCCAGTTCCCTGTTGTTCCTGACATTACGACATTATTAACAATTATACCTGCCTCCGCTACTTGGTTCTCTGTTATCGATCTTAAGAATGCATTCTTTAGCATTCCCATTCATCCAGATAGTAGACACATCTTTGGGTTTTCACTGGGTGGTCGCAGTTTCCGGTTCTGTCACGCTCCACAAAGCTATACTGAATCGCTTAGCATTTTTAGCCAGGCACTCAAGGGTCAATTAGATGCCCTTGTTTTTCCTTGCTCCTCGACGCTGGTTCAATATGTGGATGACCTTTTCATAGCATCCACTTCAGAACAAAATTGTAAAACAGATACTGTAGCCTTATTGAAACATCTAGCACACCATCACCATAAGGTCTCCCTCTCCAAATTGCAATATTGTAGACAGGAGGTTATATACCTAGGACACCTCCTGTCTAAGGAGGGACGTACGTTAACGGCTGAGAGAATACAAGCTATATGAGACATACCGGTTCCAAGGACACAGAGAGACGTTAGGGCCTTTATAGGTATTACCTCCTTCTGTCGTCAATGGATTCCTAATTATTCTCTTTTGATAAAACCATTTTTGCATCTCACCAACAAAGATTGTCCTGAAAAGATTGAATGGAATGATGATTTTCAGTCTGGTTTTGATGAATTGAAAAATACACTCTGCACAGCACTGTACTGGGTACGCCTGATTATCGCAAACATTTTCAGTTATATGTGAGCGAGAGAAATGGATGTTCACTATCAGTGTTAACCCAAGAGCATGGCGGCAAACAATGCCCCTGTGCTTATTTTTCGGCCCTACTGGATCCAGTGGCCCGTGCACTCCCGAGTTGTCTACGGGCAGTAGCCGCTGCAGCGGCCAGTCGGCCGGGATAGTCATGGATTCACCCCTCACCCTGTTGGTCCCACACACTGTTGACGCACTATTAAACAAAACAAAAACACAGCATCTTACTAATGCTTGATTAACTACTTATGAACTGACACTTTTAGCTAGTCATATAACATTAAAAAGGTGCAACACGCTCAATCCTGCCACTTTATTGCCAATTACTGAAAAAACGGAAGATTCTTATGATGACATACATGACTGCATTCTCCGGACGGAGGATGAAACAAAAGGGAGAGTGGACTTACAGGACACTTCACTGAAAGACCCTGATGGCATATTATACGTAGATGGCTCATGCATCAAGCTACCCGATGGCACTACCTCTGCAGCCTATGCAGTTACAGCAGCTACCACTGTAGTTAAAACAGCTAGAATACCACATAACTCTGCTCAGGCCGCAGAATTAATAGCTCTAACACGAGCCTGTGAGTTAAGTAAAGGACTTAATGTGAATGTTTACACGGACAGTCAGTATGCATTTGGCGTAGCACACAATTTTGGTCGCTTGTGGCAAGAACGAGGATTCCTCACTTCACATGGGACACGTATTCAACATGGGACCCTTATAACTAACTTACTTTCTGCCCTGGCGTTGCCCAAAACAATGGCTATCATGAAGTGTAGTGCACACAAAAAGGTGACAGATGAAACTGGACAGGGCAACGCCCTAGCCGATCAGACAGCAAAAGATACAGCGTATGCAAAGACAGGACACATGTATGTGGTAGATAGTACAGAGAAGGTTTGTCCCCATGAAATATTTGGGAACACGGTAGAGAGTGTCAGGAAGATACAGGATGAGGCAACTAAACAGGAGAGAAAGGAATGGGAAAAAGGGAAGGCCAAGTTAGATGAAAATACGCTGTGCTGGACAGATCTGTCACAGAGGGAAAGATGGATGTTACCCGATGCATTCGTTCTGCCAGTAGTGACTATGGCCCATGGTCCTGCACACGTTAGTGCGAAAAGCATTTGTGATTTGCTTGATCCAGTTTGGTCTAATAAAAATATCAGAAGAGTAGCTGACCAACTGGTTCAATCCTGCATGATTTGTTTACAACATAACACAGGGAAGGGTGCCTCAGTCCCCGCTGAGCATTTTTCCCCACCAACGTATCCATTTGAAGTACTACAAATGGATTATATTGAGATGGAAAGGTGTAACAACTTGAAATATGTCCTAGTTGTGTTCTGTATGTTTAGTAAGTGGGTAGAAGCTTACCCTACGAAAGACAATACTGCCCTTACCACAGCAAAGGTACTTCTGAAGGAGTTCTTCCCACGGTTTGGGGTCCCAAGGTGTGTCTGGTCAGATAATGGGAGTCATTTTGTAGGGCAGGTGATGAAAAGGGTTTGTGAAGGGTTGGGACTCCGCCAGAAGTTTCATGCAGCTAACCACCCCCAGTCAGCAGGACTAGTTGAAAAATATAATGGCACACTTAAATTGAAGATGTCAAAAATATGCGCAGAACGCGGTGTACGGTGGCCGGACGCATTGCCCCTGGCTTTAATGTCTGTCAGGATGACGCCTCACTCTACATCAGGGTTGTCACTCCATGAGATAGTGATGGGTAGGCCAGCAAATGTCTGGGGGGTCTCTCGAACTCACAAGTACTCAGAACTAGAACATCCTGTTTTGATGGACTATTTAAATTAACTCACTAATTCTTTGCGTTCTATTCACCAACAGGTGCGTGAAGCACTCCCATCTGTATCCACTGATCCAGGCCACAAGATACTACCTGGAGACTGGGTCATCACAAAGAATTTCCAGTGGAAAAAGAGTCTCGAACCTTGATGGAAAGGTCCGCGACAAGTCCTCCTTGCTACTCAAACAGCATTTAAAGTCGAGGGAGCTAAGAATTGGATACATGCATCCCACTGTAAGAAAGTAGCCCTACTCGTTCCCTCTGATGAAATAAAAAGTGGTGACCACCCGACGACTGAGGACCATTTCAGCAACACTACGCGGAGTGATAAAAAGCAGAACGACAGTGCGCTGCAGGAGGTTCCACTGAACAATTGTTTCCTGACCATACCATACCACAGTCCACAAGATATGATTTCCGCCCACTAAAATAAGAAAATGAACAATGAACTGATTGCTTGTCCCCTGTATTAAGTCTGACGATAGCTGCAGGGCCGTGATTTTGACTGTCAGGGCGGACCAGAGTGTGTCAATAGGACTGCTGGAATCACCCCACAGTGAAGCAACCACCAGTCACGGGCAGCACCTAGGTTGGACTGAACTGCTAGGGGGACAAGCAATAAAGAGAAATGGATGTTATTCAAGAAGACAAGAGGAAAAAGAAGAAAATAAGTAATTTAAAAAGACTATTAGGCCCACGTATCGCTTGTCTCAACATAACAATACTATTTTTGATACTTCTGTCTTGCATTGTGTGGGTAATACATGATTCTGACTCAGAGGTCTCACCAACTACGCCACTGCCTCCAGAACACAGCCATGTTTCCTTACCACCCCTTGAGGAAGGACGACTTAAGGAATATGAAAACAATACCTTCATATCTATGTTACATCAACATCAGCTGGCTGTAAATAGAACAAATTGTTGGATATGTGGCTTGCTACTGAGTTCCGTGCAAAAAAAGTTGCCATATATTGCATTCCCTTTTTCTTTTGATGGCTCCTGCAGCGCCTGGTATGAGCTATCAGCCATTTGGGCTACCTCAATGGATGCTACTAATTCCGGACTATTGGTCACCCACCTATACCGGTTATGCTGGCCCACTGGAACGAGAGTTTATGGAACAAAGGAAGAAAAGTCAGAATATGCTGACCGACGAAATAGGTCTACTGACATATATTTTTTATCCTTTAATACCACACCCCGGTTTGGCCGAAGATTTTTTGTAACACAGGTCAAGGCTCCACTTTGTTTTCAGAAAAGTGGTAATAGAAGTGTAGGTGCCAGTAACTGTAATGCTACAGTAATATTGAATGGAACTAATTGGCCTACCATGATACCATCACAAAACTCGTATTTTGTTTGTGGTAATAATGCCTACACCTCCTTGGTACCCACCTGGACCGGCACGTGTTACTTTGCTTGGTTACTACCACCAACTTACACAGCTGGCCCTCAACACCACAGGACTCAGAGAGGGGTAATATCTGCAGAAGATACCTCAGCACAAGAAGCATTGGACTACTTTAAAGGAATCCTTCCATTTTGGGGCCCTATGATGAACAGTAGGGATATCAGACATCTCACACGAGTCGTGGAAGCAAACAATAAATGAAACAGCAGGAGCTCTGAGTAACATCACTGCAGAGCTCACTGCTGACTGCCTTGTTACTCTTCAAAACAGAATGGTTCTTGACATTATCTTGGCAGACCGTGGTGGAGTTTGTACTTTGATCGGATCGAGCTGCTGCATTTATATACCAGACAATGCCCCTTCAGTGTATAAAGCTATTCAAAGGTTGCATATGAAGCTTCCACAATACACCAAGACGAAGGAACATGGTCCTTGACTGACTGGTTTTGGGGCTTGATTTCCCAATGGGGCTGGAAGATACTAATATTCCTTTTTGTGCTTGCTGCTGTATTCCTCACCTGTTGTCTTTGTGTACAGTGCCTTCCTGCTTTGTGCGGTTGCTGTATGGCATCTCTTGCCCCCTGGCCTGTTCGCCCTCCTCAACACACGGCAATGCTGTTCCTTGAGCAGGAGATAAAAGACCTTATGTCTATTAACATAGACACTGAATGACGTTCAAACTTGCCTCACAATGGCAAAAGGAGGGATTGAGAAAATGTACATAAAGTTAATCATACACCATAGCTGCTAGGCATCTGTTTATCTTTATTATGTTGCCATGTGCTCGACAAACCTCCTGAACTTTGATGATTGACCTTGTGCTCGCAGCCTTGGGCTGCAATCTGCTTATCGCTGCCATATTACTTTTTCCAATTACAGTTCCGAGAATTGTCGTGCTTAATCAGTAACTGCCAGAACAGGTTTGTACAGGTCGTTGCCACCTCCTGCCAGCTGCATCTGTACCTTCTCCCACCACACGTGTGTCCCTGAAATATTCTGAAGGCCGCAGAGGACCTTGAATACGTTAGGGGTGGAGTTGTCCTCTGACTAAGCAGTTTTGTGTGTATATAAGGTTGGGTGCCCCAGAGTGAAGGAGCAGCCTCCGTAGGATAGTCACTTGACTGTCCTGGGACTCTGTATTAGCTCGAGCTATAATCCATGTAATAAACTTCTCTTTATTCCTCCAGTTGGTGACTCCGCTTGATTTGTGTACTCTCTGCTAAACTGACCCTGAGGACAAGGGTGTCCCTCCACTGCTGGGAAGAAGACCCCGGGTGGGGGTCTAATCTTTCCTGGTTCCTCAATACCCAGAACAATTTTACAAGAATCATCCAAGGTTTTACAGACAGTCCTACTGTCTATGCACAGGCAGTAAAGAGTGACCTGGACAGCCTATACCTGGAAGGCAGCAGTGTTATCTTGCAGTATGCTGATGATCTCCTTGTGGCATCTCCATCACTTGAGGCTTCTGAAAAAATACACTGTAGCTCTGCTGTGCCACCTCCAAGAGAGAGGACACGAAGACTCATTGTCAAAATTTCAGTGCTGCCAAAAAGAGGTGACTTACCTAGGTTATGTGTTATCCAAAGGTGCACGCTGCATATCACCTGATAGAACAAAAATAATTCAAAGCATGCAGCCCCCGTCCACCAAGAAAGGAATGATGTCCTTCCTGGGGATGATGAACTACTGCTGCCAGTGGATCCCTGAGTACAGATCCTATGATGCAACCTTGAGGAAATGCGCACTACAAGATGCACCCTACAACATTGTGTGAACTAACAAGCTTGCAGAATGTTTCAGGAAACCGAAAGGGACATTGTGTACTGCGCAAGCATTGGGGCTGCCTGCTTACAAACTGCCCTTCCATCTCTATGTGTCAAAGCAACACAGCATTGCAAATGGTGTGCTGTCACTGCAGCATGGCTCTGGAAAAAGACCTGTGTCGTATTACTCTGTGACTTTGCCTTCAGCAGTGACTGGGCATCCAGCTTGTTTCAGAGCAGTGGCCGCAGATAGAGAGGGCGGCTCCCATTGTGATGGCTTCCCTTGTATTGTTTATTTGCCAAATTTGGTACAGTTGTTGTTGTCATCAGCAGCAACACAGTATTTTACGGCAAACAGGCACACAGGTTATGAGGTCACGTTGTTGTCTAACACTAATATCACCATTAAAAAATGCCTGCCTGTTAATTTGGCAACATTATTACCTGCAATAGGTGATTCTGATGAGACCCATGACCATGACTGTGTTGAGGTTGTGGAAACATGCACCACCCCCAGACCAGATTTACAATGACACCATTAGAAAAGGCAGACTATGAGTGGTACACTGATGGTTCCTCCAGCAGACTAAAAGACACTGATTACAGAGCAGGGTATGCTATAACAACAGTAGACACCATAATTGAAAGTGCAGCTCTGCCCCCTGGCACATCTGCCCAGCAAGCTGAGCTGTATGCTGTAACAAGAGCATGCATCCTAGCCAAGGGGAAAACTGTTAACATTTATACTGACTCACGTTATACCTTTGGAGTTGTCCACCACTTTGGCCAGCTGTGGCAGTATTGTGGTTTCATAACAGCAGCAGGGCGCCCCATTCAAAATGGCCTTTTAGTGAAGAACTTGTTAAAAGCAATACTACTACCCAACAGCATAGCAGTCATAAAATGTGAGGCCGATACAGGAGCTAATACCAAGATAGCCAGAGGAAACGCCATGGCTGACACAGCAGCAAGAGAGAGCACATTGCAGCCAGTACAGATGGTGCCCCTAATGGCAAAACGCATTCCAAAAATTCAGCTCATTCAGAGACAATTGTTGCTAGCTGATGTGAAGGAAGCACAATGTGTCTGCAATACCAGGTGAGGACGAGAGTATGGATTGATGCTGGATGTGAGCAAAATGATAAGGGATTGTGGGTCCACCGGGATAGGAGATATGTGGCTCCACGCAGTATGTTCCTTCCCCTTACAAAGCTTGCTCATGGACTCACTCACATGGCACAAGGGGGGATGAATGAGCTAATTAGACTGGAATGATTTGCACCAGGGATAACAGCCTTCAGTGTACATTTCTTCTCCCAATGTCTTGTCTGTGCACAACATACTAAAGGCCGGTCCCCTGCAACACATGATCACTTACCAGTACCACAGGTTCTCTTTACCAACGTCCAAATAGTTTTTGCCTATATGCCTCCAGTGAATGGATTAAACTATTTACTGGTACGTGTGGATACATTTTCAAAATGGGTGGAAGCGTTTCCCACAAGGAAGAATGATGCGGCAACTGTTGTACAATGCTTGATGAAAGATATCATACCCCAATTTGGGGACCCCCACGGCATAAATAGCGACTGAGGGGGTGATTTTATGGCTGCAGTTGTGCGAAAGATGTGTGAATGTTTGGGAATAGAGTGGAAACTGCATGCCCCTTACCATCTCCCAAGTTCAGGACAGGTGCGCAGGATGAACTCCACAATAAAAAAATAGATTAGCAAAGACAACTGATGCAACGGCCTGAAATGGCCTGATGCACTGCCTTTAGTGTTGTATGCCATAAGGGCAACGGCATTTAGAACAATCTTTTTGTCCCCCCATGAAGTACTGATGGAACGGCTTATGTCTGTGGAGTTGAGGTTGCCTCTCCCAGCATCTCAAGCATTACTGCTGTGGACTGATGAAGACTTTTCTGACTATGCTATAATGTTGTCAGCACTCTTGAGGCATCACCATCTCCAGGTGAAGGAAGCTTTGCCCCATCCATCCTCAGAGCCCACACATCCTTTTAAAACTGGATACATGGTCATGGTGAGAAAAATAAAAATGTTTCTCTTAGTTCTAGGTGGACTGGACCACATCTCGTGCTCCTGGTGACGCGGACAGTGGTGAAAGTGCAGGGATGTCCTGAGTGGATTCACAGCACTAGGTGCAGATCCGCACCAACAACAACCGAGACAGAGCTGCCTGCAAAGTATGAGCACCTGCAACCCGTAGAGCAGCACAACATACCAGAAAAGGAGGAGACAAACCAGACCATTTCTAAGAGCCACGCTGAGGGTCCCTCATCAAGTGTCAAGTGACACCAACTGATGCAGTTGAGTGAAGCACATGACGTAGTCTCAAAGAAAGGTGATGGTCGCACCTGCAAAAAATAGACTGAAGAGGATACCACAGGGCAGGTCCGTGAAACAGCACCTGAACAAGACGACTGCAGACCCGTAGGAGAAGCTGAGGACAGCATGCTGGGGGCCATTGCCTTACTGACAATTAGAGAAAGTGGCTTAGAACTGAGTAAGATAAAGACTTCGGGCCATAGTTATACTTTTCGACGCACAACTGCGCCAACGCAGTTGTGCGTCAAAAAATCTAACGCCGTCTAACGCCATTCTGAAGCGCCATGCGGGCGCCGTATTTATTCAATGGCGTTAGCCGGCGGCGCTGCCTGGTGTGCGTAAAAAAAAATGACGTACACCAGGCAGCGCCGGCGTAGGGGAATATGGAGCTTGGGCGCCAAAAAATGGGGCAAGTCAGGCTGAGGCAAAATTATCGCCTCAACCCGATTTGCGCCATTTTCTTCGACTCCCAACCCCCATTGAAATGACTCCTGTCTTAGCAAAGACAGGAGTCATGCCCCCTTGCCCAATGGCCATGCCCAGGGGACTTCTGTCCCCTGGGCATGGTCATTGGGCATAGTGGCATGTAGGGGGGCACAAATCAGGCCCCCCTATGCCACAAAAAAAAAAAATTAATACTTACCTGAACTTACCTTATGTTCCCTGGGATGGGTCCCTCCATCCTTAGGCGTCCTCCTGGGGTGGGCAAGGGTGACAGGGGGGGTCCCTGGGGGCATGGGAGGGCACCTCTGGGCTCCTTCCGAGCCCACAGGTCCCTTAACGCCTGCCCTGACCAGGCGCTAAAAAACTACGCAAAAGCGGCTGGACGTCATTTTTTTTGACCCGCCCACTCCCGGGCGTGATTTTTGCCCGGGAGTGTAAATACAGCGCACATGCCTCGGAGTCACTTTTTTAGACGGGAACGCCTACCTTGCATATCATTAACGCAAAGTAGGTGTCCACGCTAAAAAATGACGCAAACTCCATGGACTTTGGCGCTAGATGCGTCTAACGCCAAAGTATAAATATGGAGTTAGTTTTGCGTCGGAATTGCGTCAAAAAAACCGACGCATTTTGTGTGTGCTACCGGTATTTAGGCAACCAGCTGACCATCCCCTCATTGCAGTACATTAGAAAGTAGCCCAAGTCTTAGGTCTTGAAAATTGCTAGATGTGTAGAGAATTATCCAGATACTCCAATGACCCCATTGGCTTACACGGGACACCTGTGCCTATACAGAATTACGCACAAGGAAAGGCACGCCTTATACCAAATGTAACTTGGGACTATGGAGAAGGAAACATTCGGTGGTACCCACATTGTACCATACTGGCAAATATTCAAGCTGAATACTCAGTGTCTCCTATGGTGGACAACAATGCGAAGGACAGTGCTTTTCCTGTATGTATAAAGCATCAAGTTTCAGGTTGTAACCCAGCTCCCAATACGTAGGATATCTAGCAAGTAGCAAGTGTCCTAACATATTAGAATTTGATGATACACTGGTAATTGCTATATAAGGGACAGCCAGTTAATAAGTAGGATCTGGACAACTAAGATGCAAGGAAAAATGTTAACTACACTTTACATTACTGGAAGATCACTATGGTGCGAAAAACACTGTTGATAACACCTGATTGTCTTCTATACGATCCATTAATTGAGCAAGAACATGATTATGCTATTGCACCAAATGTGATTTCTAAAATATTAAAATATCCCTTATGGTCAGCTCGCTGCTCTTACATAACACAGTGTGCAAATGTTACTCTTATAAATTCTGCATGGATTGATTATAAATGGTGTGATCAATTTCAGAACTCTTTCCCTGAGGGGGTAGGCCTTCCTTTCAGTGAATATCACACATTGGTCACACAGGTACAGGGTGGTATGTATTTCATTTGTGGCGCTAAGGCTTACAAGGTGCTTTCCAGGCATGTGTGCTATTTCTTATCTAAGACCAAGCATTTCAGTTGTGCCGCATAGTGCAGCACATGAGCCATTACATTTGGGTAGTTTTGCTCATAGGTATAGAAGAAATATACATTCACTTATTCTGGAGGCTAGACAAGGTCTATTTTGTGAGCTAATGCATCTATTAATCCCTTGGTAAAGTGCATATGATTTGGAATTGGCCCTTTTAAACATGTCTGCAAAGCTAGCTGTAACATTCAATGCCACAAGAGATGCACTTCAAGAGTTGCAGGTGGAAATAAATTCAGTGGCTGCCATGACTATCCAACATAGAATTGCCCTTGACCTCATGACACTACAACAAGGAAGACTGTGTGTTTATTGAATTCCTCTTGCTGTTATTTTTTGAATGAAAGTGGAAACATAGCAAGGGATGTGGCCCAAATTGAGAAATCAGTTAGAATATTCCATGGAGCTGAGAAAATGACAGATTCCGATGATGGTTCTGGCTGTGGTCGTGGTTACCAACAGGATAGTTGAAGAGCTTAGTTCTAGCACTATGTGGTATTTTTATAACAATAGTGGTACTTTTGTGTTGTCTTCAGTGTTGTTGCTCCATGGTCCAGCAATTCTGTAGAGAGCATCTAGTCGATTTTTGCAGTTAAAGTTCTACCTCCTACAGAGCAGGAGCTTGCCCAGATATATCTTAGAATACAACAAGATGTAGAGGAAGCACATGAAGAAATGTTTGATTTAATAGCTATAGACCCATAACACCTGAATGCATTAGGTACTAGCATATCGTTTTGTCTATGTTTGAATGGTGAATATCTCATAAGTGTATATCTAGACGACAATATCTGTATTTCATCTAAAGAAATGTGTAATGTCATCCAAGGATATGTATTTTATTGATACGTTGTTAGTACAATGCTTCTGCCATATATATATAATATATTTTTTACAATTGTGTATGATATTAGTATAAAAAAGAGGAGCTGTTGAGAAAAAAATAATATATATATATATATATATATATATATATATATATATATATATATATATATATAAATATCCACATGTATGTACTATAGATATCATACTTTAGTTTCAACTCTCTCCACCACTATCTGAATCTCAGTAAGCTATTTACTCTTTTTCTCTTACCAAGATGCTTGCTCCTCTCATTCACCGAATGGTTCCACTCATCCATATTACTATTTTAGCACTGCCACAAGACTTCCCTGCTGACCTCTCTGACACCTATGACAGCTGTGCAAGCAAACCGATCCAAGCCACGTTGTTCAGTTTAGCTCAGTCTCACACTTTAAATTCAGCCAGTCAGCAACCCAGCCCCTTTTCATACATTCCACCTTTTGTCTGTTCACTCGTTTCTGCCGACACTGCATTATGAATATTTTACTCTATGTTCTTGAAGTTTTGTATATGCAGCATTTCTTTTCGTATATGCTTGCCCATGTTTGGACTGTGTCCCCTTTTGGGATTCTGCTGTGACAGCACTTTCAAGAATATATATCTGCCTGACTTAAATGTCTCGGGGCAGAAGAAGCTTGCTTGTAAGACGTAACACTGGGATGTGCGTCTGGCTTCTGCCTTGGCCTTCCAGTAAACCTTGGTACCTCAACAAACATTTAATCCGTTCCGGAGCCTTGCCTGGTGTTTGTGTTTTCTTTGTGTCACTCTGAGGAGGGTTGGAAAAGTAGTTTTCCTAACACTGGATACCTTGGGTTCTTGGTGAACCTACCAGACCTATATATCCCCACAACCAGAACAGTCCAGCGGATGTAACAGTGTATTACGTTTGATAATCTCCCCTAGCTAGAAAAAGTTAGAGATGAAAACGTAGACAAACATTGCTGGGTTTTTTCAACTCAATTTCAATATTTTTGTATTTCAAATGTTACTTTCTACAGGAAAACCCTGCAGGATCTACACAAATGGCCCCTTGCTGAATTCAGAATTGTCTCTACTTTTCAGAAATCTATAGCTTTCCAGGACCCACCATTGAGTTCATACCCATTTCTATCATTAACTGGAACGAAAGTGAAAGCACAAACAATAGGAAAAATGGGGTATGTCCCAGTAAAATGCTATAACTGTGATAAAAATTTGGTTTTCTTATTCTAGTCTGCCTATTCCTGAAAGCTGAGAAGGTGGTGATGGTGAGAGCATGCTATTTGCATGGGAAAAAAAGAGCACTTCTGTGGCAATTTTTCCCAAAAAACCCTTATATTAGCTGTATTTGGCTCATTTCTCATTCCCCAACAGGTGAATCCACAAACCCTGGGTACTTCTATAATTCCCACTATGTTGGAAAAAAAATATGCCCATTTGGCATGGACACCTTATGTGGAAAAAAGATATGGAGCCCTTAGCGTGAACTACCCCAAATAGCCAAAAAAGTGCTCAGCACTGGGGGAGGGGGGGAGATGGGGGAAGGCCCAGCAGCTAAGTGGTTGATATGATCAAAACACATCAATACACATGGTGATGACATTTTCAATCATTATCATTTATGCACTGCATACATTTATCAGTAAAACTGTATGTATGTGCAAATGTAATGGTAATTTGCATTTGAAAATGTGTTGTCTGTAATGGCAGTGAAATACCACATCATGCACACTCCAAAATGTTACTCTCCACCACCCTACTTCACTCTATGCTGCTCCAAACTACTCCACTCTGTGCCACTCTAAGACATGCCACTTCATTCTACGATACCCCACTCCACGACACGCCAATCCACGCCATTCCACTCTAGTCTACACCACCCCAATCTAAGACACTCTATGGCACACCTCTCTTTGACATGCCACTCCACTCTACTCTACACTACTCCACTCAATGCCACTCTATGCCATTCTACGACATGCCAGTCAACGTTACTCCTCTTTATGCCCCTCCACTCCTCTCCACTCTGCGCCACACCACTCAGCAATACTTTACTCAACTCTACACTACTCCACTCTACTCCACTCTGCAACACTACTCAACTCAGTGCTCCACCACTCTGACACTCTACTCCATGGTAATCCATTATACAACGCCCTACTCCACTCTATGCCACTCTGACACTCTACTTCATTCCACTCTATGAAGCTCTATGCAACTCTGTCTACACCACTCCCCACCACTTTACTTCCACTCTGTTCTATGACACACTACTCCATTCTACTGTACTATGACACTCAATACCACTCCACTGTATGACACTCTATGCCATTTCACTCTACTCCACTCTACACCATTCCACACATCACTCTACTGCACAACACTCCACTCACTCCACTTTATGCCACTCCACTCTGCTCCTCTCTCCTTCACTCTAGTCTGCTCCATTCTACACCACTCCATGACATTCTGTGCCATTCCCTTTTATGAGACTCTACTCCACTCTATGCAACTTCCCTCTTTGACAGTCTACTCCACTCTACATCATGACACCACTCCACTGTGCACAACTTCCTCTACACCACTCCATGCCACTTTGCACCATTCTCCACGAGTTCATTCCATGACACACTACTATATGTTACTCCACATTATGCCAAACTTTGGCACTCCACTCTACGCCACTCCATGCGACTACACTGTATGACACTTTTCTCAACTCTACACATCTCAATTCTACATACTTCCACTCTACTCCACACTACTCTATGCGACTCCACCACACTCCACTCCACTCCACTCTGTGCCACTTCACAACACTCTACACCAGTCCATGACATTCTACGCCATACCACTCTACGCCTCTTCCCTCTAGTCTTCCCCACTCCAAGCCCCTCCACAACACTTTGGGCCTCATTACGCACTTGGTGGTGCCAATTCTGTCATGTAGGAGGTGGTAGATCTATCGCCAAAAGGCTGGTGGAAAAGACCACCAAATTATGAACATGGTGGGAGTCCACACGGAAGACAGACAATATACTGTTGGCACTGCCACTGCGGACACGTTGCCACAAACTACGGCAGCCATCTGCAGACTGGAGGAGGCCATGTTACCACCAGACAGATTAAGACGAAGACAGAAAAAATTGCACACCGCCAATGTTTCCACCGCAGTCGCACCACTACCTAAACTCTGGCGGAAACCAACATATTCGAAGGAGAGACACACTTATGGGAAGCCACACTCATCCAGAGTCGACATGGAACCGGAAGTACACCTCTTCCCACTGCTCTTGCTTGTTCAGGGACACTAAAATCAGAGGCGGCGACGTGCACAACAACACCAACCGCAAGTACACACACCCACCTGAAACGTTTCTAAATGCATAAGTACGTATGCACACAACACATGCCAGTCGGAAACGGGGGCAAGTCTGAGACATGCATAATGACACAGTGACCAGCGTTTTAACACACAGCCCAAACACATCACACACAAGGCATCTCACACACACACACATGCAACAACACACACACACACCAGTGACAAGAAACATGCCTCCGGCACAACCACACACAACAACACATGACAGCAACAAACTACACACCAACACCACTAAATGCATACACAGCAAACTGATGGTCATGCCCCCACATGACACAGCACCCATCGAAAATCACAAAAACAACACAACATACCACCAACACGGAACTCACATACACACATACACATACACATAATCACACAACGCAGACTACAAAACACCACAGCGTCTCTGGCAAGACTCCTACCACACAGACACACAGATGATCCAGGCACACAGTAACACACAACAAACACCAGGCAAAACAACTACCACACATTATCATCACAGCCACATTTCCCCAGCACACATATGGACATCATACCGCACACACCCATTACCAAGGAAGTACCATGCACCTCACACAAACACATATTATACCAAACCAAAACATGTAGGATAAATACCACACATACAGATACAGACACACATAACAGTTTGTCAGACGGGAACACATATCCCGACATTTAGGGGACCAAGGCTGACAGGGGCAGGGGAAGAGTGGGCTGAAGTGGAGGAGACACCCAACCTCCCTGGGCACGTCCACCAGGCATTAGACTGTAGCTGCGGCCAGAGTGAGGATACCACCACATTTACACAACAGTGCGACTGGTGGCTTCCATCTGGAAGCATTCCACATGTATGGAAGTGTCCCACTGCAAATGACACAACTCCACACTTACAGTCCTTGGCTGATGTGGAAGTGATTAGTGCAAACTGTGAGTGCAATGTGACCCTTCAGGCATGACAATGTTGCATTCCGAACAGACATGTCTGTGTAGCATAAATCTGAGTCGTGCGAAGTGAGTTGCACTCATTGTAATATATGGCACGTATGAAACATCTGTCTACATCCTATGTGCAACACATTCAAGAAGGCACCTATGTAAGGCCACGTGATACTGACATTTATGAGGTGTGTGAACATCCCGGTGTCATTGAATTGCTGCAATGGCATGGAAGATGCCTGCCTGTGCAGCAGGAAAAGGGAAATAACTGTGAGCCATATGATGTAATGGGTGCAGTTGTACTTGAAAGGGGCGTGCAACTTCTCTGCAGTGAACAAAGCTTACTCTCTGAAGGGAGTCACAGTCCCTTTGACCACAGCTGCTACCAGGTGACCTTGAAAATGCCGCTCCACAACACTCTCCTCTACGCCGCTAACGTTTAGTCATGCTAAACAGCAGCCACACTGGTGCATGCCATGGCTATAACACATTGGCAAAGCAAATAGCTCTTGCATGAGCAAGACCTATTAGCTTTGTCAGTGCTTGTTACAGTTTGAAGTGACAATGGATTGTCCAAATTTCACACTTGTAAGAGAGTGGTGGCTATAAGTAGCACTGGAAATGGCATTCAGAAGAGTGGCAAAGGCAGTTGGTGTTGTGAACCGCTGTGGTCTCCTGAGAAATATACTGAGCCACAGCACCTACATTTTTTTTTTTACAAATGAGACTTGTCATGACCTGCCGTGTTACAATGGTTGTCCCAATCTTGATTCGGCTTGTAACTTCCAATACCCTCCAAATCTGGATTTGCTTAGGGCTTGTAATGGGGCATTCTCAGAGCCTCAATATGAGGGCCACTAATTTTGGTGTGGCAGTGCTGCAACTAGTACACACTGAATGCAAAATAAATTGTAAGGCATTGCTAGAAATGTAAAGCTTACCGGTATTGCTAAAGGTTATTGCAATTTTAAATGAGGCTTTACAAAGAGATTGGTGATATTCAAAAAGTGGCCACATACAAATTCTCTATTTTTCACAAGATCTTATTGTAGTATCATTGTCTGGACTTTATTAAACAATGATATGTGCATTAATGCCAAACACACTTGCTATACCTTGCCACCTACCACAACTTGTGCCCCATCTGCCTGTGATTTGTACAACATGTTTTCTCACCTTGAAATAGCTTTCTAGTGGGTGATTTAGTTTGCCTGTACCTCAGCTGTGAGGAAGGATTAATGGACCTGGTGGAAAGTGTGAGCATACACAGAGAACTGACATTACTGCAGATGCTATCTTTTCTAATTTCTACACCGGCACCTCTTTGGATTTAGGAAATCCTTGCTTCTTGTTAAATGCTGGCTGAGATGATAGATATTGTAATTCAATCTAACATTGCTACTAAAGGCATAATTTCTGGTATGGATGGCAATGACTGTGCTATTGTCACCAGCAATGATTGTATTATTATTAAACTGAAGAGTGCATAGGCATGTAAAAATAAAGGCTAAGACTGTACCAAACATGAACCAGAGAGTGTAAGCGTCATACCACTTTACCACAGATTGATGCTCCTGGCATCCAAAAGGGAATAAGAGAACAATAGAAAAATCAGATTGTTGACCACAGCCCTATCTATGTGGTATGGGGTCTGCATGTCTGTAAATCGACTTAGAAGATGCTAGAAGTGGGAAGAGTATCTTGAAGTGCCTTCTACAAAATTATCATTTCCAGCGAGATGACCAGATGATAGGGACCCTGTGCAGACACAACACCTCATGGTGGGACCCGGTGTCCCAGGGCTCTTTGTGCTTTTCCACCATGCCACAGCTGCTCAAAGGGGGAAGTGCCCATCGTCACGCTATATAGCGCTGCCTCACCCCTGCAGCATGGTATGCACGTGGGATGCGCCAGGCATGGCCTGTGTGAAGACAGGGCAAAAGCAGGCCGGTCTGTGTCCATCTGGGCCACTCCTTTTGGTTTTTCTTTTTTTTTTGTAGGCAGCTGTAGATCAAGCTAGTAACTGTTTCTTTCTGGTACATTTTTGTCTCTAGTGATCTACTTTTGATATATAGTAACATTGTTTTTTCTTCTGTGTGGAATAATTGACTTGTCCTAACTTACAAAGTATTTGATAGTTGAGTCAGGTGTAATTTTTCATAATTGCGATTGTGGCAGCTCTGTTAAAAATAAAAATGGGGGAAAGGAAAGTTGTTATCGCTGTTCAATGCACTGCCAAAAAAAATCAGTAAAACAAAATAATTGTACTCTTAGAGGGATTGATCTCCTGATTGACGAAGTGAAGTCACTTATTAGTGTCGATGCGTCAGTGCAATCAATGCAGAAGGCACTTTCACATAGTTCTAGCAACAAGGCCCCCACAAATAATGCAAAATTAGTTTCTAATGCAAATTAAATCCAAAACCCCTAAAAACTAGGAAGGGACATCCTAGAGGAAACCCAAATCCTAAGCATCAAATTTAGAACATTAGTAATTATTTTCAAGGTCCCCTCCACGATAAGGGTATCTGTGATCCAACTATGGACCAGCTGTCATCTGTAACAGGCAAACACATGCTCCAATCATTATGACATTCTCTCTGACAACACGGGAGCTCTCCCTACACTAGAGGTTAGGCTGCAAACTGGTGATGAAAACAATTACACACTTATTTTGGCCACTGAAGTGGTGGGTGATCTAACCAAATTAATATGTCAAGTGGTAGAGCTTAGGAAAGAGGTAGGGGATTTGAAGAATACAGTCACACGGCTTTGCTTTCTTTTAAAGGATTTTATCTATGATAAGACAGTAACCACCCCTAAGGTTTTGAGTACTGCTATTAGAAACCAGAATCACTTGTTTCATAAGCCTATTACAACCTTTGCATCTAACACCCCAAAGTGCACCGTCTATGATTGAATCGAAAATGTCAGGAGAAGGGAAGAGCATGGATGAGCAGGGTTAAATGGGTGTAACTGATGCTTCATATTGTCATCGTCCCACATCTCATTTACATCAAATTGCCATAAGGGAATCAAGCTTAGTTAGGTGTCTGAATCCCTCAGTAAGTAATAAGAGTAGGGTAGGGTTGGGCTCCTCCTCTTGCTTCCATAGGTGTTCTATTTTCATGGTTAATGTTCCTAAACTCAGTCCAAGCTCATATGTCGAAGAGGAGTGTGCATTGGTAATTCAATTGATTCCTAAGGTAAGAGGCTGACGGTCTATTATGAGAGAAGATATTTTGGGCCTACAAGGCATGCATGTTCTGATGCTGCCTTTGATGTAATTGAATTATTTCTTTCCAACAGAGAAATGATAGACAACCTAGTAGCTTTTGATTCACCGACATCATCTCTATATGAAACTAACATCTACCTCAAATACAACCCCCGAATTCAAAATAATTCTAATGAAGGGATCACTTCTCTAGGCCCTCCTATTGAACACTCACTTTTGGGGGAAGTAGATTGACAACCAGTATTTGGAAGTAGGCCATCTAACCAAAATGAGACTACTTCTGAGGTCTTGCTACACATAAAGATAGACAAGGAAGGTTATAGTGTGTTCATGGTACTTCTGAGGTCCCTGTAGGAGACTCTCAGAGTGCGAGTTTTTACAAATCCTCCATGATCGGGGAATAATGCTTATGTGTATTCCAGAGGCAATGAGTGTACAGTAGAGGTTCCTCTCTAATGCTCTTCCACCAGAGTTGTTGATTTTTTAGTTGAGGCTCAACATCTGAGTGTACTTTCCTCTTCTAGGCGTTCAGCGAATATTGACCTCAGAGATGTTGTCATAACTGTATGTCTTACTTGAGACACAGCCCCACTTCCAATAATCTCTTGGAATGTGCCCGGATTAAACAAAAAAATCCCTCTTCCGCAATGGAGTGACTTTATTGAACAATTTGATATTTGCCTGTTTCAGGAAACGTGGTTACTGTTTTAAAAATAGGATATTTAAATTTTTGGATCCCCGTCCAATGCGGGTCTGTAGGGAGACCAGCTGGGGGTCTTACAATATGGATTGTTTCTAGTTTGAATCCCTCAATAACTCAATTGCAGTTAAACAGTCTTGATATTTTAGCCTTGCGAATTTGGATTGGCCATTTTAGTCTTATTGACATTTATAATGTTTACGCCAGGGGATCAGAGGTGGTCTAAAATCATCTACTGTTAAAATACTTGAGGCCCTTCTGGGTGAACATGGTGGTAAAGCTTGTCTATGTATTGGAGTTGATTTCAACATGACATTTGAACCCCTTTCAATTGAGGACGTCAGTCTAGAAAGAGCAGAGGACGAGTGGTGGGAGGTACCCCTCCTGTAGTTAACTCCTGTAAGCAGGTGGACTGAGGTGGCCCTTCAACTGAAGGCACTTACTCTAGAGTTTAGGGTAAGAGCAGCTAATGGGAGAACCAAATCAGATAGTAGAGGTGCCAATACGTTTGGGAATTTTATCCACTCTAGTGGTATCAACTATATTCTAATAACTCTCCAAGTATGGCCCTTTGTCACTGATATGATTGTTGAGTCGAGGGAAGAAAGCAATCACAATCCATTATGTCTGTCTATAAAAATGTTTCATCATAGGTTGGGGCGAGCTCAGCATTTTGTAGTGACCAGAAGAGACAATTTTAACATTAATGACTTGCGTCGTCTTAAGTGGTCCCAAATTATTGAGAACTCTGATCTATTAAGTAAGATTAGTATGGATCTGCCGTTAGCCACGGCTGAGATGGCTGCAAAAGTCTCAGATGCAAACAATGCCCAAGCAGTCACTGATGTTCATAATAGGTTTTTTGGAGACACATTACAATACTTTATAGCTCCAAATAATACGTTTGAGGGCAATCCAGACAGAGAAAATCCCTGTTATAACGAGGAATGCAGATATTCCCGCCGACAACTTGGAACTGCACTGAGATCGGGGAACATTCTGCAGATTCTGCAAGCCAGGAAGGCTTACAAGGTGGTGCAGATACAAGCAAAGAAGGATTGGGATGAAAGGAGATAAAAGGAGGTGGCGGGAGCTATGTTTGGCATGTCCCAGTAGGGATTCTGCAAAATGTTGGCATTTTGTAAAATGGGGTGGTAAGAGTTGTACATCTAGTCTACAAAATCATGTTTCCCCCTCTCTCTGGGTAGAACATTTTTCAGCTCTCTACTCTCAGGTTCAGTTTCTTGTTTCGGTTGATGATGCAAATACAGGGGAAACTGCGCTTATGGATCATTTTGATAAATCTCACCCTGTTTGCCCTTCTCTTTCTGCAGTGCCTAGGGAAATGCCCCTGTCAACTTCAGGCCTTGTTTTTGATCTCTTGGAAGTCAATAAAGTACTTGTTGTAGTAATTATTGCTAGAGCACCAGGACCCGATGACATTCCAGCCAATGTATTTTTGCATGACAAGGAAAATTGGTCTAGGTTCAGCTTTCTGTTGGCAAGTGCTATCTCCACAGGTGTCCCTGTTTCTAACTCTTAGAAGGACACTGAACTGGTACCAATCTGTAAAAAAAGGGGATAATTCTTTGCCAGGGAATTATAGGCCAATCAGTCTGATTGACAGCCTACAAAAAATATTTTTACATCTTGTGCTTCAGAGGATCAACGATTGGATTAACGCTAGCGAGCACTGTCCCCATACCAAGCTGGGTTTCACAAAAAGACTAGTACCTTGCATCAGGTCGTTCACTTTACAATAATCTATTGGAATACGGTTGAGATCGGAGGAGGCAGTTGATATGTGGCCTTCGTCGATCTCAAATCGGCTTTTGATCTGGTTCCTAGGCAAAAGGTTTGGCAGGTTTTGGGTGCCACAGGCAAGCCTTCAGACTTGTTGGAGTCATTAATCTGCTTGCATGAGGGTAATAATGCCAGAGTCCAGTGGGGAAAACAAGGAGAGCTGACAGAATCTTTTTTTATTGGTAAGGGGGTACACCAAGGATGTGTCCTAGCCCCAACTTTGTTTTCCTTGTTTCGCAATGATGTTGTTTCTTTTTTTTGTCTGCTATGCCAACATACACACCTACTTTGGTAGGTTCCAAAGTACCCATTCTGGTGTTTGCGGATTATACCATATAAGTCTCCAAAACTCCAAGCGGGCTCCAGCATGCTCTTAAGCGCTTTGAAGAGCTTTGTTCAGCTCATGGCTTGGAGATTAATTCCCCAAAGTCTAAGTTTATTGTCCTTAGGAGATCAATGATTGTTAAGACTATACCAGTTTTGGGTGGGGGGGCTCAGTCTTGGAAAAGGTGGGTGCTTTTACTTATCTGGTGGTTACTTTGTCTTCTACACTTGCCTGGAAACCAGAGATTGACATAATGGCTACAAAGTACAAGCAGTTAGGTGCTTTAGTGAACAGCCTATATCCTCTTTCTCGAAGCCACTGCCTCTGTCGTTCAAATACATGAGACTAAGGTTGTAAATTCTGTGCTGTATGGTGCTGAACTATGGAAATTTATAAATGTTTCTCTGTTTATTAAAAACAAATTCATTAGATCCATTACCCGTCTCTCAGTAAATACTCCTCTGGTCCCTTTGTTTTTTGATCTAGGTATGGAATCAATCAGTAATAAAATCAGATTAAGCCCTTTATTATTCTGGAGAAGGTTGTGGTCGGGGCACGAACTTTCTCAGTACAGGTTGGCATTAAAGGAAGTGATTGAGGCCGAAAATGTTAAGACAATTACTTGGCTTTGTCAAGTTAAAAAATATTTAATTAATGTAGGCCTTAGGTACCTGTGAGATGATCCATCTCTTACAGTAACTATATCAGATGTTTAAAAAATATTACTGGGCCTGAGTCAGACAGAGGGACCTTCAGTCGGTTCTTACTTCACATTTAACAGGGAAGGTTCTGAATACCAAATTAGAACCTGCAATGGAGCATTGTTGTGATGTTACTACATCCCCTTTAGACTGTAAGCTATATTTCCAATTTAGAAGCAGTCCCCCTTCACTGAAATCATTTATGGTTAAATGAGCTCCTGGCAATGATTCTCTGTGTGTTGCATCTGATTGAATCTCTAAGACATGTCTTCTTTGTATTCCAAAAATTCTCTGCTCTCCGAGCCAAATGGATTAAAGCCATTTGCAAGAGTTTGGGGACACGTTGTAGTAAGACTACGCTTAGGATTCTCCAAAATAACTCAAATTTCTAAATTGCATGTGCTGTTGCAAAATGTTTGGGGTGGTTGTGGGCTATTAGGAATAAGACCTTAGGCTCTATTCAGTGATCTTCTTTTTCATCTTTCTAGTCAATGAGGTCTGGTGTGACCTAATTTTCATAATGAATTGCTGTAGTTTGTTTTATGAGTAGTATGCTTTATTCTGCTGAATCAACTGAGTTGAAGATCTTTGTAACCCCCTGGGTATTTTTATACCAGCTGTCTTTTGATGACATGTTTGTAAGATTTCTTCTAATATATTTAGCTTTATCATTGTTTTATTATTAGTAATTATCCTAAAGGTTGATACCTTGCTCCTATGTATATACTAAGATTTTTTTTAATGCTTTTATATGTGATTGTATGACTCTATTTGCCGAATAAAGCTAATTATGGTGAAAAAACACCTGAAAGGTTACTGAAGGCCTCCTATCATAAAGAACTGGAGGCCAATTCCATAAAAATGTCTTCACTCTTGAAGATCCAGTGAGGGTTAAGGAAAAGAAGGCATGTATGGTTTTTTCAAGATGGTATACAAAGACCGGCAGACAGTTGTGGCTGGCTGGCTGAAGGGGCAGACTCAAAGGTTCCAAAACCACCCAGTCCTCTTCTTCCTGCCACTGTGCTGTGACCCAGAGATGAGCTGCAAAATGAATCAGGAGTCATTAGAAATTGCAGCATCCTTCACTTCTTTTTATTGTGAGGGTCCTTGTTTACAGAATTCATGCCCTTATACTTATCAACCACCTCCTGCCCTAATCAGGGAAAAGATTGTATTGAATGGAAAACAGAAAAATCAGGAACAAAAGTGGTTTTGCCAAGCTGAGACTGAATTGGAGAGTGTACCATGGAGAATAAATTGGCTCATCAGAATTGCTCTAGTTCAACATGGGAGTGTAGCGGAAGTGACTTATGTGTGCTGCACACAAGTGCCACTGCATCCAGAAGAAGAGAAAAGCTTGATCCCATGGTGCAACAATGACTCGACACCTCGCATTCAAATGGGTAGATGGACTTGATCAGCCAGTGCAATAGGATCTAAAGTATAGTGATAATTGTCATCAATTATGTGACCTTTTGCCTTGAAAAGATGTACCCATTGACTAAGAGCTGACAAATGACACTATGTCTACGCCTAGACAATTACATTAAATTCTGCTGGAGTAAACTGTTCAGCACAAGGTGAAATGTATTTGTCTGACCTGATGTTTTGAACCTCTCAGGGACTATTGAAGTTTTGGTTGCAGTAGGACTGACTGACACTAACCTTCAGAAGAGCAGGCACGCTTACTAGTGTGTTTATACAGAATATTTTAGTGACGCGTTCTTCAAATCACAAATTGATAGTGTATCCACTAAGTAAGGGCAGAGAAACCAAAGTTCTCAATAAGAAATACATGCAGAAATCAGTTTGCCATAAGCTGAAATGTTTATCTATAAACCCCTAACACAGTCGGTCGAAATGTATAGAGAACAGTCATGACCAAACTGGAAAGCCACTTACAAACAATCATTATTGGTTCACTTTAACACTCTCTTTTTCCTGCTCTGTCTTACTGTTCACACACACCAGTGAAGAAACACGGTGGGACATCTGCCACTTTGTCTCTCCCAGAACAGAAAAGACAAACAAGTTCTTATCTACTAACCTCTGATCTTTGACTCCAAAGTAGTGTGCTATTCACAGCAAAGTGATTCAGCACCTCGTAAGTGATATATAAAGATGATTTATAATTGCAATTACAATTTACAACTACAATAGAAGGTGCAAAAGAGAAACGGCTAACACTTCCAATTACAATTAACAAGAAAAAAAGACTAAAAACATTTATATAAAATAGATGGGGAGGTGTAGGAGGTGGTCGATGTAGTAATAAGATACATATATAACTTACCTTAGGGATGTGATGGGAGGTGATACAGTGGAGGTGATAGTAGGACAATGTAAAGATGGAGGATATTGTAACATTCAACCTTCCTTCTAGGCATGGGAGACACTGTGCTTACTGTACATTGGGGCAATGATGTGTTTATTGGACATTGAAAAAGATGCACTTGCTGGAATGTGGGGCGATGACATATTTACTGGACCTGAAGATAAGCAGCCTACTAGACGTGGGGAATATTGTGTGATGACTAAGCACCGTGCACGAAAGGCACAGGATGATTTGGTTACCAAAACCTGTGCGACGTAGGTGTACTGGCCTACTGGATATAGGAGGTCATGTTTTTACTGGACATTGGTAAAATGATGTATTAACTGCACACTGGGAAAGATGTGCTTACAAGACATAGTGAATGATGTGCTTACTGAACACTGGATATGAAGTACTTACTGGACAATAGCTTATGAAAGCACGTGAATAGTGGGCTTTCTGAACAATTGTGATAATGTACTTACTGACACGTGGAATAATGTGCTTAATGGACATTCTAATTTGAATATTGGGCAAATGGTTTGCATTGTGAACATGTGAACATGCAACCGAAATACTTCAAAGGACAGTCAAATAATGTGCTGCTTGGACATTGGGATAATGATGAAATCAGTTGACATATTTACGAGCTCATTGCATGGTGCAAGCCACCAAATCATATTTATGAAGTTGCTTGGAATGGCCTCATAAAAATGGAGTAAGGCAAGGCTGCGCAAATCGTTGTCTTGCCTTACTATATGCTAGGGAGGTGTTCCATTAGGGTTGTGGTGGGTGTTCCCATGCAATACCTATGAATTTTGACACATCCCCAGATTTACAAGACCTTTGTAAACCTGGGGATGAGCCAAAATCTTACGTCACCCCAGGGGAAATATTACTACTTATCCTTATTTGAAGCCTCCCTGGATTGTTTTTGTGCAGGAAGGTGTTCCTTCCTGCACAAAAGCAATCCTACATGCAACATACACACCGTTGCACCATGGTGCAAGGGTACCTGCATTGACGCTAGGCAGCCAAAAGCGCTCCAGTGCAGAGGGAAAGGACAGGAATGCGCTGTATTGCTAAAATATGGTGCATTCCTGCCATGTCCCCTAAATATGATGCATTCCTGCCTTTTCTCTTTGACGCAGGGCAGCGCAGCAAGGTGACTTGCTGCACTGCCCTGTGTCAAAAGCTCAAATATGCACCTGGGTGTATTGTAATAATGGAAAACTAATGTCAGGGTTTACCAACACTTTGCAACGGTGAAAAGTCACACAAAATCAAACAAACCAGCACAATTGTTGATTTGGGATTTGCTTTCCAGCACAAAACCTATGCTGCTCTGAAAAGTTGCTTAAACGTAAAACAAAGTGGTGAAACTCATAAGGCAGCCCATTGGTGGCACCTTTGTGTTCCCATGCTACCACCCATGGCTTTTGATGCATAGCCCTATCTACTAACATTTGTAGACTAGGATTTTTACCAAAAATATGCCTCCTTGAGGCACACAAAAAGTAGAACAGTTTTATGCTCTCCAAACATTTGCCAAAATGCCTATGTGCTGCAATGTGCAGCACACATGCAATGTGGAAGAGGTGATATAGTAAGTCTAAACGTAGTGCTTTGTACTCAGAAGGGAACCCTTAAAATGCAAAACATACGCTCGTTTTAAGCACACTCCTTTGCACTATGGTTCAAATGTTTGAGTGTGATACAAGGCAACCAAATTGTGCACCAAAACTTGGGAAGTGAGCAGCAGCGCTTTATCTTTGTAGATGTCTAGCACTTCCCTTTCATGCATCATATCAACTGCCATACATTTTCCCCTGAGTTCGATGTGGTTACTGGGCACTGGCAATAATGACCAGTGAAACAATAATGGTGTGCTTATGAGACACTTGGTATAAGGTGTTCCCTAGCCAAAGGGGACAGCATGGTTACTTCACAGTGAAGTAGGTTTAGGTGTCCATCTTTGCAAGTCTGGTATGTGCTCAGCAGTATACAACACAATCTCTACAAAGACAAAAGGGGCTATGGTATTCAGTTACTTAGAACCTTACATGTGAATGACCTTGTGTCCTACTTTGTTATCGTTTACTCTTTCCTCTGATATTATTTGCCATATCCTCCTTTTTATGCATGATGTCAGTGTGTTTGACTGTGTCCACTGGGACACTGCTAACCAGGACATCAGTGATTATGCTCTCTCTCACAAAACTCTGCATTTCACCCACAATTGGCACACAGATGCCCCATTATAAGTCCCTAATATATGGTACCTAGGTACCCACTGCATTGGGGTTCCAGGGGATCCCTAGGGGCTGCAGCATATATTTTGCCACCTATAGAGAGCCCAAGCAAAGGCTTCTGAAGGATTGCCATTGCAGCCTGCGTGAAAAGGTGCAAACACCCTTTCACTGCCATTTGTTTACTACACCAGGATACTTATAAGTCACCCCTATGGCAGGCCTTCTAGCCCAGAGGGAGGGTGCAAAGTACCTGTGTGTGAGGGCACCCCTGCACTAGCAGAGATGCCCCCATGAACTCCAGGCCCATTTTCAAGGACTTCGTTAGTGCGGGGATGCCATTTTACACGTGTTCTGGACATAGGTCACTACCTGTGTCCAGCCACATAATGGTAATTCCGAACATAGGCATGTTTGGTATCAAACATGTTGGACTCATACCCCAAGGCTTTTGCAAGCATTGGTTGTATGATTCCATGCACTCTGGGGGCTCCTTAGAGGACCCCCAGTACTGTCATTACAGCTCCCAGACAGCTCTCAGACAGGTTTCTGCCCTCTTGTTGCATGAAAAGCTTGAGCCCAGGAAGGCAAAACAAAGGATTTCCTTTGGGAGAGGACTGTTACACCCTCTCCCTTTGGAAATAGGTGTTACAGGCTTGGGAGGGGTAGCCTCCCCAGGCCACTGGAAATGCTTTGAAGGGCACATTTGGTGCCCTCCTTTCATAAACCAGTCTACACCAGTTCAGGGACCCCCAGTCCCTCCTCTGGTGTGAAACTGGACAAAGGAAAAGGGAGTGACCACTCCCCTGTCCATCACCACCCCAGGGGTGGTGCTTAGAGCTCCTCTGGAGTGTCCCTGGGTTTAGCCATCTTGGATTCAAGGTTGGCAGGGAACTTTGGGAGCATCTGAGTAGCCAGTGCCAGCAGGTGACGTCAGAGCCCCCTCCTGATAGGTGGTCACCCAGCTATCCAGAAGCCATACCTATTAGGCCAACTACAGCTCCTGCTGTGGCTAAGGCCCCCCTGGGAATATTTTCTAGGGTGGTTTTCCCAAAAGATGTTGTATCAGACATAGGTAGCAACTTCATGTCTGCATACTTGAAAGCAATGTGGAAAGAGTGTGGTGTAACCTACAAATTCACCACACCTTACCATCCCCAATCAAATGGGCTGGTTGAGTGTTTTATCAAAACACTCAACGGTATGATAATGGGACTCTCTGAAAAACTCGTGAGGAGATGGGATGTCCTGTTAACATGCCCCCTCTTTGCCTACAGGGAGGTACCCCAAAAAGGAGTGGGCTACACCCCCTTTGAACTCCTCTTTGGTCGCCCTGTTAGGGGTCGACTTGCACTTGTGAAGGAGGGTTGGGAACAACCCCTGAAGCCCCCTAAACAAGATATAGGTGGTCATTACAACCCTGGCAGTCGGTGTTAAAGCGGCGGTAAGACCGCCAACAGGCCGACGGTAAAAAAATTGCAATTACGACCGTGGCGGAAACCGCCAACAAAGACAGCCACTTTAACACTCCAACCGCCACAGCGGTACAAACAAACAGCGCGGCGGTCACCGCCAACAGACAGGCGGGAGACAATGTACCGCCCACACTATTATGACAGGCCAATCCGCCACCTTTTCCGGGGCGGATTCACCGCGGATAAAAACACGGCGGAAACAGGAATCGAAGGGAAAACGCTCAACTCTACACACCCCACGAGGAACGAGGACGCCATGGACCCGGAACTCCAAATTCTACCTGCAATAGTCTTCCTGCTCCTCTACCAGGAGCACCAACACCGGTGGCGAAGACCACAGTGAGTACTGCACCTACGACACAGGGGAGGGGGAGGCAAAAAACAGGGACACACACACGCAACACCCCCACCCCTACCCTCACCCACTACAACACACACACTAATGCATATCAATACATCACAGTTACACCCCCCAAATCCCCCGGAAGAATGCAAAGACAATAGAAAATGAGTGTAACCATTGTAACATATTAAAATCAAGTAGGCAGAAATATATATATACACCATGTACAAAATATATACAAAGCATAGTAGTCCAGGTAGTGCACTAAGAAAGTCCGTGGAACACTGGGACCACACGGTATGGGCGAGGCCCACACAAGATCCCCGACCATGACGGAGAGAACACTGCAGGGGCATCAGAGAGCAACTAAACAGGCACCTCAGGGGAGGTAAAGGGGGAGCACCTCAGCCGCTTGAGTGCACAATGCCAAATCCACGAGGGGGCCACATGCCCACTGTTCAATCCTGGGGAGTGCAAAGCCACAGTCTCTCAAGTCTATCCAGTGGGTGGGTTGCCCACTGTTCAATCCAGGGGAGTGCAAAGCCACAGTCTCTCAAGTCTCTACAGTGGGTGGGTTGCCCACTGCCATATCCTGGGGAGTGCAAAGCCACAGTCTCACAAGTCTCTACAGTGGGTGGGTTGCCCACTGCCATATCCTGGGGAGTGCAAAGCCACAGTCTCACAAGTCTCTACAGTGGGTGGGTTGCCGACTGTTCCATCCTGGGGAGTGCAAAGCCACAGTCTCTCAAGTCTCTACATTGGGTGGGTTGCCCAGTGTTCCATCGTGGGGAGTGCAAAGCCACTGTCTCACAAGTGGAAGATAGTCTCCACTGGTTCTGGAGGGGGCATGGTGCCCAGAGTGCTTCATCCTGCTAAGGACAGAGGTAGTGGATGACAGTCTCCACTGGTTCTGGAGGGGGCATGGTTCCCAGAGTGCTTCATCCTGCTAAGGACAGAGGTAGTGGGTGCCTTTCTCCACTGGTTCTGGAGGGGGCATGGTGCCCAGAGTGCTTCATCCTGCTAAGGACAGAGGTTGTGGATGACAGTCTCCATTGGTTCTGGAGGGGGCATGGTACCCAGAGTGCATCATTCACCCCGTGACAGACTCAGTTGCGTCAGTGCCCCTGCCTCTCATGGGCTAGCGGTGCTTGAGATGGCGGTGCCCTGTTCAGCGGTGCTTGAGATGGCGGTGCCCTGTGCAGCGGAGCTTGAGATGGCAGTGCCCTGTTCAGCGGTGCTTGAGATGGCGGTACCCTATGCAGCGGAGCTTGAGATGGCAGTGCCCTGTTCAGCGGTGCTTGAGATGGCGGTGCCCTGTGCAGCGGTGCTTGAGATGGCGGTGCCCTGTTCAGCGGTGCTTGAGATGGCGGTGCCCTGTGCAGCGGTGCTTGAGAGTGGCGGTGCCCTGTTCAGCGGTGTATGAGATGGCGGTGCCCTGGACAGCGGTGCTTGAGACTGCGGTGCCCTGTGCAGGGTATCAGCTGGTGGTGGTCCTTCATGGCCCAGCGGGGCTTTTGCTGGTGGTCATTCATGGCCCAGCGGGGCTGGTGATGGCGGTGGCCTCCTGGGCAGCTGGGCTGATGCTGGCGGTAGCCTCCTGGGCAGCTGGGCTGATGCTGGCGGTGGCCTCCTGGGCAGCTGGGCTGATGCTGGCGGTGGCCTCCGGGGCATCGCAGATGATGGCGGTCTTCTCCGCTGTGCTGCTCTTCCCAGACTTGCCGGGTTTCTTGTGGCCCTTCCCCATCTTGGAAGGTGTCACAGCTGACTCCACACTCCCAACGGGACCCCTGGGAGCAGCTTTGGTGGCTGGAGTCTTCCCCCTCTCCCGCCGGGCACTGGCCAACTTCTGATGCTTCACAGGTGGGGGACTGTCTGTGCTGTGGCTCCATGCCACACTGGCTGCCCTGGTGGCCGGTGCACCCCAGATTCCGGTGACTACAGGCACCACTGGTCCCGGAGATGTTGTGGCTGAGGTGCTAGTTCGGGACCTATGAGATGGAGGGGGTGGGGGAGGTGTGGGAAAGAGGTCAAGGTTGGACAGGAAACGTTTTTTGGACACACTGAGACGGGTAGCTGGAGGGGGTTTGGGAGTGGAGGAAGAGGTGGTGGTTGTAGGAGGTGTACGTTTGGTGACTTTGGGTGAAGGTGCATGCGCTGGAGGCTGTCGTGAGGTGGATGACTGCTGGGTGGGTGTGTGCCTGCATTTGTGTATCTTGGGAGGGGGCGTCACAGACACACTGGGAGAGGACACAGGGGACGTGTGAATGGTAGTGGGGTTGGTGACTGCACGTGAGCGGGGTGTGGGGGTGGGTGTGCTGGAGAGGGAGGTAGTGGATGTAGAGGTAGTGCATGCAGGTGTGAGTGTAGACGAGACTGGGAGGGAGGAGGGAGACGAGGAGGAGGGGGACACAGTGGAGGCAGTGGATGTTGGTGTGTCCGCATGTGTGTGACACTTGCGTGAGTGCCTGTAGGATGTGTGGTGCTTATGTTTGCCTGAGCTTCCCTTGGGTGTTGAGGTGTGTGCATGTTGGTCTGTAGGTGTGCTTGGGATAGGCTGAGGTACAGGGGATTGGGTCGGGGTGGAGGAAGTTGGAGGGGGGAGGCTAGAGACAGGGACAATGGCTGCCATCAGTGCTGAGGCCAGAGTCTGAAAAGCTTGCTGAAGGGCCGCCTGACCAGAATTAATGCCCTCCAGGAATGCATTTGTCTGTTGCAACTGCCTCTCTACAACCTGGATGGTATTCAAAATGGTAGACTGCCCAACAGTGAGTGACCTGAGGAGGTCAATGGCCTCCTCACTGAGGGCAGCAGGGGTGACTGGGGCAGGGCCTGAGGTGCCTGGGGCGAAGGTGATGCCCACCCTCCTAGGTGAGCGGGCACGTGGCAAAGGCTGAGGGGCTGCTGGGAGGGCGGTGCTGGTAGGGGGGGTGGCAGCTGTTCCTGTAGATGCGGGGGCACAGATGTTGCCACCAGCACAAGGGAGCTCCCATCAGAGGACGAGTCCGTGTCGCTGCTGTCAGCTCCTGTCCCTGCTGTGGAGCTCCCCTCACCCTCCGTCTCACTGGTGAATTCAGACTCCGTAGTGTCGCCCTAGAGGGCCATGTGGGATGCAGCTCCCTTGTGCTCCAGTGCCACTGCTCCTCCGCCTGATGATGCTAATGCACACAAGAACAGGGAGACCACAAAAAGGGGGGGAAGACAGAAGAAAGACATGTTGAGTGCCTGCATTACTGCTACCGTTGGCGGACACGACAGCCACAGAAGCCCCCTGCGCTACGCCGCACTCTTGGGCTCCACTGTTCAATTCCTGGGAAATGGCCTACAAGGCTATGGATGACATCTGCACACATAGATGACACGGGCATGACTAGGTGTACTTGGCGCTCTACAGAGGTGGGCTGGGGTGCCACATGGCCTGCCTTACGGAGGGGGCTTGCCTACGGAACTCGCCCTGGCCTAGGGAAACCCACAGCCCACCTCCCCCACCCAGACACCTCCACTGCGCGCAAAGTCAGCAGAACGAGAGTATACTCACCCCCTTGTGGCTGCTGTGATGCCCTCAAACACCCATCCAACTCCGGGTAGGCCACCGCCAGGATCCTGAACATCAGGGGGGTCATGGTGCGAAGGGCACCCCTCCCACGTTGGGAGGCTATCCCCAGCGGAGCCTCTGCCGTCTTCTTGCTCCAGCGGCGAATGTCCTCCCATCTTTTCCGGCAGTGGGTGCTCCGTCTGTGGTAGACCCCCAGGGTCCGGACATCCTTGGCGATGGCACGCCAAATATCTTTTCTCTGGTGGGCGCTGACCTACATGAAATGTACAGTGGGAAAAGAGAAGTTATTACCAACTGCACCGTCAAAGTGATTGGCCCCCATCCCTACCCTTGCCATGTGTCACATGCATTCACCGTCTTTCATGCACACAGCACTCTCCCCCCTTCCTTCTTACATCCAGCCCTCTGCACACAGGCATAGCCCATACAATATGCTCCCTGTGTACTTACCTGTTTGTCTGGAGGACCGTAGAGTAGCGTGACTGGGGGAGGACCCCATCCACGAGCTTCTCCAACTCCTCCGATGTGAAGGCAGGGGCCCTTTCCCCAGACACTCGAGCCATTGTCTCTTCCAGAACGAGGTCACAGCAGCACTTGCAGTGTAGGTCCTCTCCTGTCGAAGATCAGGTATCGAGTGATTGAACAGATAAAAAATGGCGGTCACGTCCGCGGCGGTGCGTACCGTCACCACCGGCATACATCGTCATTGGCTCCTGGGACCCATATCGTCCAAAGTTAACCAATGCAGAATTGCGCTGCGGTCTTCGACCGCCTACCGCAACGGTGTACAACGCCAGCGCAGTTACCTCACATCCCATTGTCCCACTTTAGAGGTCAGGCAGCCGCCATTTCAGGGGCACACATGGCTTCATTTCCAACTGCGTCACACATACCTAGGCCTAGACTCAACACACATACAGGCCACATTTTGTGTATGTTTGGTGTTCTGGGTAAACTGTGGGTATGTACCTCTGAGTTGTTTGACTCTGTGCTCGCTGTTGTCCTTCATAGGCACTTTCCGCTGGGACATGTGAGGAGATGGCGGCATCCTCCGGTGTACCGACCGCTGGCGGGCCTGTCGACAATGGAGGAGCGACATTTGATTATCACATACAAGCTTGACCGTGCCACAATCCAGGAACTGTGTACCCAGTTGGAGCCAGACCTGATGTCAGCAATCCGCCATCCCACAGGAATCCCCCCTCAAGTGCAGATGCTGTCAGTGCTCCATTTCCTTGCAAGTGGGTCTTTTCAAACAACAGTGGCCATAGCATCAGGGATGTCCCAGCCTATGTGTTCCAACGTATTGTCCAGAGTGTTGTCTGCCCTTCTGAAACACATCTGGAGCTACATCATTTTCCCTCAGGTGGAGGATTTGCCTACAGTGAAAGGTGATTTCTATGCCCTGGGACACATCCCCAACATCATAGGTGCCAATGATGGGACCCATGTGGCTTTGGTCCCCCCCCACAGGAGTGAACAGGTGTACAGAAACCAGAAGAATTATAATTCTATGAATGCACCGATGGTATGTTTGGCAGACCAGTACATCTCCCATGTGAATGCCATGTTCCCTGGCTCAGTGCATGGCGCCTACATCCTGCGGAATAGCAGCATCCCTTATGTGATGGGTCGACTCCAGAGGCACCGTATGTGGCTATTAGGTGAGCACCTGGAGGCAAGTCAATGGGAATGGTTGTCTGGGTCTGGGGATATCCCTCCAGGTTAGTGCGTGTCTAACAGTTGTCCCTCGATATTTGCAGGTGACTCTGGTTACCCCAACCTGTCATGGCTACTGGCCCCAGTGAGGAATCCCAGGACATGGGCAGAGGAACGCTACAATGAGGCCCAAGGGCGAACTAGGAGGGTGATCGAGCGGACCTTCGGCCTCCTGAAGGCTAGGTTCAGGTGCCTCCATATGACAGGTGGATCCCTTTTCTACTCACCAAAGAAGGTGTGCCAGATCATCGTGGCCTGCTGTATGCTTCATAACTTGGCTTTGCGATGACAGGTGCCTTTTCTGCAGGAGGATGGTCCAGATGGCGGTGTTGTTGCAGCTGTGGAGCCTGTGGACGTTGAAGAGGAGAAGCAGAGGAAGAAGACATGAACAATAGGGACTCAGTGATCCAGCAATATTTCCAGTGAGACACAGGTAAGAGTACAGACCTGCCTACTACATGTACTTTAAGACTACTACCTCTCTACTGTGTGTCGTTTTCACCCAGTGTATGGTCACTGAGTTGTCACTTTCCCTTACGATTTCACAGATGTGGGTCCCACTGTGTGACATCTGCTTAGATTCCTCATGGACTAGAGCTGTGTGACATATGTATGTTGACATTACAATTGAAAGAGCATTTTGTAACTGTAATTGTTAGTACACTATTTTGAAATCATAGACAGACTCCAGATTGTTTTGTGCTTTAAATGTGTTTATTTAAGTGCTCAATATTGGAGGGGGCAGTGAAATGGTGAGGGGTGATGGTAGAGGAATGTCCATTGCAGAGTCCAGTCTATTAGTCTCACAGGTGCATTGCCCAAATGGGCATAGGAAGTGGAGCTGGGGCAGTTAAAGTATGGACAGGGTGAAAAAGTGGGACAGTAGGATGACAATCACGGTGGTCTCATTTCTTGGTGGGGGTCTTGGCATCGTGCTCTGTATTTGTCCTGGATCGCAGGGACCGTTTGCGGGGTGGTTCTCCCTCTGCAGGGGGTGGGGTGCTGGTGTGGTGGTCCTGTGGCAGGGCGTCCTGTCCACTACCGCCGGCGGAGGTGGTGGGCAGTTCATCGTCCATGCTAGTGTCAGGGGCCCCTTGTAGTACCACAGTGTCCCTCCTGGTGTTGAGTACTTCCTTCAGCACCCCTACGATGGTGCCCAGGGTGGAGCTGATGGTTCTGAGTTCCTCCCTGAAACCCATATACTGTTCCTCCTGCAGCAGCTGGGTCTCCTGAAACTTGGCCAGTACCGTTGCCATCGTCTCCTGGGAGTGGTGGTATGCTCCCATGATGGAGGAGAGGGCCTCGTGGAGAGTGGGTTCCCTTGGCCTGTCCGCCCCCTGTCGCACAGCAGCCCCCCCAGTTCCCGTGTTCCTGGGCCTCCATCCCCTGGACCGTGTGCCCACTACCACTGCCCCCAGGTCCCTGTTGTTGTTGGGGTAGTGGGTTACCCTGGGTTCCCTGTAGTGGTGGACACAATGCTGATTGACGTGTCCTGGGAACAGAGGTATGGGCCCGCTGGGTGGGTGCTGTGCTGGTGTTTCCAGAGGGGGGAAGGTCTGTGGTGGCCTGTGACTGGGTGAGGGGAACTGACTGTCCAGAGGTCCCTGATGGGCCGGGCTAGTCATCTAGATCCAGTTGGACAGAGCTGCTGTCATCACTGTGGGCCTCTTCTGTTGGTGGTGTGGACATGTGTGGACCCTCCTGTCCGGTGACGTTGGGTAGGGGTCCTGCAGGGGTATAAAAGGATGGTTATTACATCTGTGTGTGTCATGGTGTGCAATGGGTGGGTGACCGTGTACCCCAGTGCTTGCATTCCTGTGTGGGACCTGGTGTGAGGATGGTTTAGGGGGTTGTATGGGTATGTGCAGTGGGCATGCTTTAGTGATGGGTGTCCATGCTTTGTTGTTGCATGCAGGGTTTGGTTTTGAGATGGGTGGTTGTTGATGTTGGGAACATATGCAAGGAGTTGGGGTGCTGGGGGTGAGGGTCGGGGTATGTGATGGCAAGCAGGTATGGTGGGGGATGTATTAATTAAGATTTGTCTTACCAGCGTCCTTTCCTCCACCTACTCCTGCGAGGCCCTCAGGATGCAGAATCGCCAAGACCTGCTCCTCCCATGTTGTTAGTTGTGAGTGTGCCTCCACTGTGGTCAAAATCCTCCTACAGCTCTTACTCAGTCAGGCCATAGGAGGTTTGGCTACATGTCCTTCTGCCTAATTTAAGAGTGCTGACATATAGCCATTGTTCATTGCCCTTCACCATGATGGTTAGAAATTGGGTCTCTAGTTTGTGGAGGTATGCACCCTGTCCAAGTAGGGATCACAATCCTAGTCAGGGCTAGTCAATTATGCAAGCTAAATTAACCTGTGCTCACCCTCTGGTAGATTGTAACAGAGCAGGTAGGCTTAATCTAGAAGGCAATGTGTAAAGTATTCGTGCAACACACACATAATTAAAGCACCAAAAAAGTATCCATGCAGATTTAGAAAAATAGGTGATATTTATCTGGTTTAATGAAGACCAATATGACAAAAATCCAATAATAGCAATACAATATGCAAGTTAGGAAAAGTATGATCACTACAGTGCTATCAAGATTAAGCGTAATTTGATCAGGCTCATGGCAGAATCTTTAGAGTATTTCTAAAAAAGTAAGTATGCTCCTTAATGAGAGCACAGTGCAGGCTAATGAAGGCAGTGCATCACAGCCCGAGAATGAGATTCAGATCACCAAAAGTGTTGCTCCTTCCACTGCAGACAGTGCAGTGGAAGTTCTGGACCATTCAGTCTGACGTGAAGTTGCTTGTCACTGATGCCCCTATTACAAGCTGCACGGTCCCTATACCTGGGTTGAAGCATTTGAGTGCCTGTGCACTTCTAGGCAGATGGTGATGATTCTCCCCCACTGGGTCCACGACTCCTGATCCAAGCCTGCTATTTTGTGCCTCTCAGTGCTACGGGCAGGACTGGCGGTTGGAGTCCTTGCCACTAGTGCCTTTGTCCATAGCTCGCAATGTGGGTCTGGTTTGCACTAGTGCACAGCTCACACAGGGGTAAGCAGGCCATTGACATGGTGCTTCGTGGGTCAGTTCGGGCAGAGCTTTGAACAGTGCAAACAGGTGAAACAGCATGCCTGGCCACAGGGATCAGCACCCGGTCACAGCAGTGACAGGGACAGCACCGCACTCACCCTTTTGATGATGGGAGGCCCAGATGGTATTTCTGCTTGGGACGGGGTCTCTGATTTCCCAGAGACCCCCAATTAAACTGAAAGCAATTCAGAAAGCCCTTGGAGGCACTCTGGAAGGGATGATCAGTCCTGGAGTACAGGGCGGAGATCAGCAGGCAGCAGGCACCACAACAGGACAGAACAGCAGTTCCTAGGTACAGTCAGGTCTTGCAGAGTAATGATCCTGGCTCACAGCAGTATTTACTCCAGCAGAGCTTATTTGGGTCCAGAAGTGTACTGTCTTAGTGGGTCAAGAAGCCCAGTACTTATACTAGAAAGTGCCTTTGATGTGGGTGAGGACTGCAAAGGATGTATGTGAAGTACACGGGTCCCCCTTTCAGCTCAGCCCGGCTCCAAACTATCAGTGGGAGGTAATCATCTCCTTTCAATGGGCTCTGATCACTACCCTTTAAGATGTAAGTGTCAGCCCTTCTCAACCTCCTCCGCAGGAAGATTGATCAGTATGCAGATGAATGCAGATGTAGCTGAGTATCCTGTGTTGTAGGTGTCTGAAGGGGATGCACAAGTGTAACTGGCACCTAACCCCTGCTAGATGTTTATTGGAGATAGGCTGTAGGCACACATGGCAGAGAAACACCCACTTTCTAAATGTGGCATTTCTAAAATAGTAATAACAAATCCAACTTTACTAGTAAAGAGGATTTATTATTTCCATCCTAATGGTACTAAACGTGATGCAGCTGCTCCTCTCAGAACAGGAATTACAGCTTAAATGTATTGTAATGAATTCCCAATGCTGGCCTATGAGAGGGACAGGCCTCACAGTGATGGAAAATTACTTTAGGAGTTCTTCACTACTAAGACATGAAAAATGTAAAGGTACATGTCTTACCTTTTGCTTACATGGCACCCTGCCCTATGGGCTACCTATGGCCTACTTTAGGGGTGACCTATATGTAAAAAAAAAGAGAGTTGTAGGCTTGGCAAGAGGTTTTTAGATGTCAAGTCGGAGTAGCAGTGAGGCTGCACCCATAGGTTTTGCGGTAGCAGGCTTGAGACATGTTTACAAAGTTACTTAAGTGGGTGGCCCACTAGTAGCATTTAATTTATAGGTCCTGGGTAAATGGTATTCCACTTTACAAGGAACTTACAATTAAATTAAATATGCCAACTGTGGATACCCCAATGTTACCATGTTTAGGGAAGATGCACATTTACTTTAGTACCGGTTAGCAGTGGTAAAGCGCTTCTAAGACCAACAAAAAGATACAGCAACAAAACAGGAGGTAAAAAGGCAAAAAGTCTGGGGTAAGCCCACCCTAAGGATGCCAGGTCTAATACCAGTAAAAAAAGAACTGGTGGTAAGGGGCACTGAAAAGTGCTCAATGTCCCTCTCACCATGGGAGAAAATTTCCATGGCAAGGGATGGCATGTTTTCTGTTTTCAGAAAGAAAATCCTGCTTTGTGTTTTTCTTTAACTAAAACAATTTTTTATTTTTGATGAATGGCTCCGTCAAGTTTGACGGAGCTGCCCAGCAAAGTTACAGCGCATTGACAAGAACCGCTTTGACTGTAGTTTATGTCAATGGTTGAAATGTCCGCTGAGACAGTGGACATTTCTTAATTTGGCTGCCGCCACCTCCGTCAGGTCGACAGAGTTATTTACTCTGTCAACCAGAGGCAGGACGGGCCATCCACCAAGTTATAAATCAGGCTGTTAGATGTCAAATACCTACTCAAACACAAAGGCATACATGCCCAGGTGTTAATTTGTGTCATGACTATTGTAAGAAGTTGGATTCTTTGTTGAAGGGTGTGAGAACCCACTTCAAAGACTAATCACAGTCCTTGTCAGGGTGAACCACTAAAGGCACTAATCAAACATGTGCGTAACCCTTTGGTAGCTTGGCAGGAAGCAGTCAGGCTTAACTTGAAGGCAATGTGCAAAGCATTCATGCAGCACTCAGACAATAATCAAGTGAAAACACACACAAAAAAGTCCCAACCATTTGAGTAAAATAGAGAATATTCTAATAGTAAGTAAACTTGATTGTTCGATTAGTTAAAGTCATTACAATATGTAATGCAACATGATCCCACTGAAGCCCTCTATGTTCTTACTTAGAACCTTTTCTGGCAGTCAGATCTCCTTTAGCAGGCAAAAGCAGCAAGTTGATTCTAACCAGTGCTTCAACATGGACAGCTTTGGCTCGATGGCAGTCACAGTCTTCCGCCAGTGATTTGGAGGAAATGCTGGCTCAAGGCCCAGCTTTTGCAGTTTGAACAGGAGGAGTAACCTGTAACACTAACTGTGGGCCAAGGACCTGGGGTGCATCATTTTGGTTTCAGACTCACTTCAAAAGAGGCTAGCAGCAGGGTCCAGGACAGGTCCAGTTGGAAATGTTCAGCTCGGCAGTTGCAGCAAAGGCCTCTGGAAGCTTTTTGTGTCCATGTAGCTCAAACTGTAGGGTAGGAAACTGACTCCTGGACATCTGGAGTCACTTCCTGGGTCCTGGGTTCAAGGCAAGCAGTTCCAGTCTTCCTTCAGGATTCAGATGGTGAAGCAGTCCTTCTTCTGGTTATCACCAGTCCAATAGTGTCCTGAGAGGGGCACTTTTATACCCAGTGCCAGCCCATTGCTGTGGAAACACTTGGTCACCCCCTAACCAATGAGGTAAAAGTTCCCTGAGGTGACCCTATACACTTTTCCAGCACTTCCTGTGTGTTTTAGTAATGACTATCCCACATTGTCATTCTATTTTTTAATAAGTCTTTATTTTTTTAACAAACAAAAACACAACAATCCTATGTCCCAAAACATCCCACGTAATACCAGATTGATAGTTAGTAATGCAGAATTCTGTTCCATATAACATCTAATGAACAATGGTATACAGAATGGCATGCATGTTTGAGTGAGTTGTACATTAATAGCATAATATATATCTTAGATATTTGGGAGAACAATTGTAACAATGCTCACGTTTTATAAGAAATAGCATCATCAATGGCATGAAGACACGCTCTATCTGTGGTGGGGTCATAAGTGTGGGTGTAGGAAGGATATGAATATGATGTGGCCAGAGGGGGCCGCTCTCCAAGGGGCCTGCAACATACATGCAGGCAGAGTAGGCACTAGTGGTGATCTGTGGGTGTGCATTGACGCAGGGGTAGTGCCTCTGTAATAGCAGAGCAGCGTCGCCCCCCTTCTCAGTCAGGCAGTGACAGATAATTATTTATCACTGTCTGACTGAGCCATGGGAGTCTAGGCAAGGGTGGGGCCATGGCTGAGAGGTGGAGTGGTAGGCACTTGTAAGTGCACATGTCAGTTTGGCCGGCCGTCTTAGGTAGACCAAACCGAAATGCACACTCACATTTCTCCAACCTATCTGTGTTACACAGCCAGGTTGGAGAAATGGTGCATGCTCCCTGTTCCTGAAAGAGTATCAAACCAACCCTCTCAGGCCAATCCTGGTGCTGCTCTCATGCCTGCTTTAGCATGAGAGCAGAATCTGGATTAGGAGGGTGCTTTGTGCCCCAGTGCCGGAAAGAGAGGAGCGTCATGGAGGAGGCTGGCATGGGAGTGTCAGAAAGGTACGTTTTAAAAAAAAAATCTTAACCCCCCCACTAACAGCCCTACCCCCATCCTCACCACCATTGATTGGCAACAACCGCCACGGCATTGAGGCATTGAGGTCAACAGAATCATACTTAGCTGTGCTTGACATCTCAGTCTTCAATGAGGAGGAGCATTGAGGATTATATAAGTGATATTGTTAGTCAGGGAGACCTAGTAGTGGTCAATGGTGGAAGTTATTAAATTTGGCTTCCGCCTTTTCCAAATATTGGTGCCAGTCTGGAGGGTATAGTTGGCACCCACCAGCCCACACCACCTTTACACGGTGCATGTTGTTCCGCTAGAATGCCAGTGCACAAGTCAAAGAGCCACAATTAAATAGGGGGAGGCATAAGCGACTTCCAGCACTGTCTTTTGTTGTATTTGCGAGTGCGTAAGAAAGGCCTATAAATTTAGTAACCAGCTTGTGCACCGCCGTGCGAGAGGTGATGCCCAAACAGGCAATGTGTGGAGGGATACCTGAGGCATCAGAAATGATGTCCACAACTTAGTTGGTATAAGCGGGGGGGCAACACCACACCATATGTGCGAAGTCCGCAGGAGCAGTGTGGCAGCGAGGGTGATCATCAGTGACCCGTGGGTAAATTTGTGCCAGGCGTTCTGTTGTAAGGTATCTGTGATGCAAATAAATGAACAGTGTATTCTTCAACCTGGTGTTCGTAGAGACCAAGTTTGCTGCCTCTAAGCACTAAGTCCATTGTTTGTCTGTCACTGTGAAAAAGATTGAAGGGGAGCTCTTCTGGCTATGGGTATAAAGTTATAGGGGTGCATAACAGCTGTGTGGGCACCTTCAGGTGTCAATATTGTTTGTAAGAGTAGGGAGGCTTCAGGTTCATCATGCGTTTTCCACCAGGTCACATGCAGGTAACGTGTAAGAGTGCCGTAGATGTGGAATGAGCCCTGTGGAGTACCTGTCTGCAAGGTTCTCAAAAGTACTAAGGATCTTGCCTGTGAACAAGTCATCCCAGTCAGTCAGCCGTGCTTCAATCCAGGCGTCTGGTGATATTTGTAAATGAACAGCAGTGCCCACAGGGACAATTCGGGTGCCTACAGTAGACAAACATGGGGGGGTCATTACAACATTGGCGGTAAAAGCCGCTTACCGCCGTGCAGAAGACCGCCAATACACCGCCGCGGAAAGCCGCCACAGCTATTATGACCCACATCTCGGAATCCTCCGAAATTCAGACACCCACACAAGTCCGCCACACCAAAGGTCAGTGATAAACTGGCGAAAACAAAACCGAAAACAAAACCTCCACCGTCACGCCAACAGAAACACACCCATGCTATCACGACCCACGAATCCACGCGGCGGTCTTTCAACCGAGGTATTCCATTGGCGGTACACACCGGCGTGCTCAAAATACACACACATCTCCAAAACAACGCCACATTGGACAATTCGAAACACACACACCTGATACACATACAAACACCACTCCCACACACCCATTACAATATAAAACACACACCCACATCACACACAAACCCCTACAACCCAAAATTATTGACGAAGGCCAGACAGAGAGCACAGAATAGACAACCCCACCACACAGAGGCACACAACACCATCACCCACACAACATCCACGCACAAAACACTACACACCACTACACATCACCACACTCATCGCCACATACACCACCACACACATCACCTACACCACCCCATGGCACGGCAAAGACACCCCAGGTTCTCAGAGGAGGAGCTCAGGGTCATGGTGGAGGAAATTGTATGGGTAGAGCCACAGCTATTTGGAGCACAGGTGAAGCACACCTCCGTAGCTAGGAAGATGGAGCTATGGCGAAGAATAGTCGACAGGGTCAACGCAGTGGGACAGCACCCAAGAAATCGGGACGACATCAGGAAGAGGTGGAACGACCTACGGGGGAAGGTGCGTTCCGTGGTCTCCAGGCATAACATCGCGGTACAGCGGACTGGCGGCGGACCCCCTCCTCCTCCCCACAACTAACAACATGGGAGGAGCAGGTCTTGACCATTATGCATCCTGAGGGCCTCGGAGGAGTCGGTGGAGGAATGGACACTGGTAAGTCAAATCTTAACTATCATATCTCCCACCCTACCTGCATGCTATCACACCCCCCACCCTCACCCCCTCCCCTATCACTCCAACTCCTCACTAATGTACTAATAACACAAACCACCCATCCCAACACCAAGCCCTGCATGACACAACAAAGCATGGACACCCATCACTAAAGCATGCGCAGGGCACATACCCATAACACCCCCCCCCCCAACCATCATCACACAAGCCCCCACACAGGAATGCTAGCACTGGGGTACACGCTCACCCACCCATTGCACACCATGACACACACACATGCAATAATCATACTTTTACACCCCTGCAGGACCACTACCTAACGTCACCACACAGGAGGGTCCAGACATCTCTACCCCACCCACAGAAGAGACCCACGGTGATGACAGCAGCTCTGGCCAACTGGATCCAGATGACCTGCCCGGACCATGGTGGGCCTCGGGACAGTCGGTTCCCCTCGCACAGGCACAGCCCAACACAGACCTTCCACCCTCTGGAAACACCAGCACAGCACCCACCCAGCGGGCCCATACCTCCGTACCCAGGACACGTCAATCAGCTGTGTGTCCACCACTACAGGGAACTCAGGATAACCCACCACCACAACAACAACAGGGGCCTGGGAACAGTCGTAGTGGGCACACGGGCCAGGGGACGGAGGCCCAGGAACACAGGGGAACTGGGAGGGCTGCCGTGCGACAGGGGGCGGACAGGCCAAGGGAACCCACTCTCCACGAGGCCCTCTCCTCCATCATGGGAGCATACCACCACTCCCAGGAGACGATGGCTACGGTCCTGGCCAAGTTTCAGGAGACCCAGCGCCTGCAGGAGGACCAGTATTTGGGGTTCAGGGAGGAACTCGGAACCATCAGCTCCGCCCTGGGCACCATCGTAGGGGTGCTGAAGGACATACAGAACACCATGAGGGACACCGTGGCACTCCAGGGGGCCCCTGACACTAGCATGGACCATGAACTTCCCACCACCTCCGCCGGCGCTAGTGGACAGGACGCCCTGCCACAGGACCACCACACCAGCACCCCACCCCCTGCAGACGGAGAACCACCCCGCAAGCAGTCCCTGAGATCCAGGAACAGGACAGAGCACGATGGCAAGACACCGCCAAGAAATGAGACCACCCTGATTGTCATCCCACTGTCCCACTTTGTAACCCTGTCCATATTGGAACTGCCCCAGCTCCACTTCCTATGCCCATATGGGCAGTGCACCTGTGAGACTAATAGACTGGACTCTGCCATGGAGATTCCTCCACCATCACCCCTCACCATTTTACCACCCCCTCCAATATTTAGCACTTCAATAAACACCCTTGAACCACAAAACAATCTGGAGTCAGTCTGTGATTGAGAAAAAGTGTATTAGCTATTACAGTGACAAAATCCGTTCTCAATAGTAATGTCAACATACCTATGTAACACATCACAAGTCCATGAAGGATGCAAGCAGATGACACACGTTGGTAACCACACCTGTGAAACCGTAATGGAAATGTACAACTCAGTTACCAAATACTGGTTGAAATTGACAGACAGTATAGAGGTAGAAGTGTGAAAGTACTTGTAGGAGTCAAGAAAGTGTTCTCACCTGTGTGTCACTGGAAATATTGCTGTATGACTGAGTCCCTGTTGTCAATGTCTTCTTCCTCTGCTTCCTCCTCATCACTGTCCACAGGCTCCACAGCTGCCACAACACCGTCATCTGGACCATCCTCCTGCAGAAAAGGCACCTGGCGTTGTAAAGCAAGATTGTGAAGCATGCAGCAGGCGATGATGATCTGGCACACCTTCCTTGGTGAGTAGAATAGGGAACCACCTGTCATATGGAGGCACCTGAACCTGGCCTTCAGGAGGCCGAAGGTGCGTTCGATCACCCTCCTAGTCCGCCCATGGGCCTCATTGTAGTGTTCCTCTGCCCTTGTCCTGGGATTCCTCACTGGGGTCAATAGCCATGACAGGTTGGGGCAACCAGAGTCCCCTGATAGCCACACCCGGTGCCTCTGGAGTTGACCCATCACATAAGGGATGCTGCTATTCTGCAGGATGTAGGCGTCATGCACAGAGCCAGGGAACATAGCATTTACCTGGGAGATGTACTGGTCTGCCAAACATACCATCTGTACATTCATCGAATGATAACTCTTCCGGTTCCTGTACACCTGTTCACTCCTGTGGGGGTGGGGGGCAGAGCTATATGGGTCCCATCAATGGCGCCTATGATGTTAGGGATATGTTCCATGGCATAGAAGTCACCTTTAACAGTAGCCAAATCCTCGACCTGAGGGAAAACGATGTAGCTCCTCATGTGTTTTAGCAGGGCAGACAACACTCTGGACAACACGTTGGAAAACATAGGCTGGGACATCCCTGATGCCATGGCCACTGTTGTTTGAAATGACCCACTTGTAAGGAAATGGAGCATTGATAGCACTTGCACTTGAGGGGGGATTCCTGTGGGATGGCGGATTGCAGACATCAGGTCTGGCTCCAACTGGGTACACAGTTCCTGGATTGTGGCACGGTCAAACCTGTAGATGATGATTAAATGTCGCTCCTCCATTCTCAACAGGTCCACCAGCGGTGGGTACACCAGAGGATTCCGCCATCTCCTCACATGTCCCAGCTGACGGTGCCTACAAAGGACAAAAGTGACCACAGGGTCAAGCAACTCAGAGGTATGTACCCACAGCTACACAGAACACGAAACATAATCCAAAAAGTTGTCTGTAAGAGTGTTGAGTCCAGGCCTAGGTATGTGTGACGCAGTTGTAAATGAAGCCATGTGGGCCCCTGAAATGGCAGCTGCCTGACCTCTAAACTGGGACAGTGGGATGTGAGGTAACTGCGCTGGCGTTGTACACCGTTGCGGTAGGCGGTCGAAGACCGCGCGCAATGCTGCATTGGTTAACATTGGACCCTATGGGTACCATGAGCCAATGACGAAGTGCGCCGGCGGTGGTGATACGCACCGCCGCGGACGTCACCGCCATTTTCTCTCTGTTGAATCACTCAATACCTGATCTTCGACAGGAGAGGACCTATACTGCAAGTGCTGCTGTGACCTCGGTCTGGAAGAGACAATGGCACGTGCGTCTGGGGAAAGGGCCCCTGCCTTCACTGCACAGGAGTTGGAGAAGCTCGTGGACGGGGTCCTCCCCCAGTACACGCTACTCTACGGTCCTCCAGACCAACAGGTGAGTACATAGGGTGCAAGTTGTATGGGCTATGCCTGGGTGGAGAGGGCTGGTCGTAAGAAGGAAGGGGGCAGAGTTCTGTGAGCATGAAGGACTGTGAATGCATGTGCCACATGGCAAGGGCAGGGATGTGGGCCACTCATTTCGACGGTGCAGTTGGTAACGACTTCTCTTCTTCCCCTGTCCATGTCATGTAGGTCAGCACCCACCAGAAGAAGGATATTTGGCGTGCCATCGCCAAGGACGTCCGGACCCTGGGGGTCCACCAGAGACGGAGCACCCACTTCAGTAAAAGATGGGAGGACATTTGCCACTGGAGCAAGAAGACGGCAGAGGCTCAGCTGGGGATGGCCTCCCAACGTGGGAGGGGTGCCCGTCGCACCATGACCCCCCTGATGTTCTGGATCCTGGCGGTGGTCTAACCTGAGTTGGATGGGTGCTTGAGGGCATCACATCAGACACAAGGGGGTGAGTAGACTCTCATTCAGCTGACTTTGCACGCAGTGGAGGGGTCTGGGTGGGGGAGGAGGGCTGTGGGTTTCCCTAGGCCAGGGCGAGTTCCGTAGGCTAGGCCCCTCCGTAATGCAGGCCATGTGCCACTCAACCTTACCTCTGTAGAGTGCCAAGTACAGGTATACATGCCCCTGTGTCATCTATGTGTGCAGATGTCCACCATAGCCATGTAGGCCATATCCCAGGAACTGCATCTGTAGAGCCCAACAGCGCGGCATAGTGCAGGGGGCTGCTGTGTCTATATTGTCCGCCAACTGTAGCGGTAAGGCATGCACTCAACCTGTCTTTCTTCTGTCGTCCCCCCCCCCCCATTTTTGTGCTCTCCCTGTTCTTTTGTGCATCAGCATCATCAGGCGGAGGTACAGTGGCACCAGAGCACGAGGGGGCTGCATCCCACATGGCCATGGAGGGCCACACCACGGACTCCGAATACACCAGTGGGACGGAGGGTGAGGGGAGCTTCACGGCGGTCACCGGATCAGCAACCAGCGACACGGACTCGTCCTCCGATGGGAGCTCCCTTGTGGTTGCAGCATCATCTGTGCCCCCCACTTCTACAGGTACAGCCGCCACCCCCCCTACCAGCACCGCCCTCCCAGCAGCCCCACAGCCTTCGCCCGTGCCCACTAACCCAGGAGGGTGGGAATCACCTTCACCCCAGGCACCTCAGCCCCTGCCCCTGTCACCTCTGCTGCCCTCAGTGAGGAGGCCATTGACCTCCTCAGGTCACTCACTGTTGGACAGTCTACCATTGTGAATGCCATCCAGGGTGTAGAAAGGGAGTTACAACACACTAATGCATTCCTGGAGGGCATTCATTCTGGTCAGTCTGTCCATCATCGAACCCTGCAATCTCTGGCCTCAGCACTGATGGCAGCCTTGTCCCTGTGTCTAGCCTCCCCCCTCCAACTTCCTCCACCCAGACCCAATCCCCTGTACCTCTGCCTATCCCAAGCACACCATCAGACCAGCCTGCACACACGTCAACACACAAGGGAAGCTCAGGCAAACATAGGCACCACACATCCCACAAGCACTCACACAAGCATCACCCACATACAGACAGATAAACATCCACTGCCTCCACTGTCTCCATCTCCTCGTCGTCTCCCTCCTCCCTCCCAGTGTCGTCAAAACTCTCACCTGCATGCACTACCACTACAGCCACTAGGACTCACACCAGCACACCCACCACCACACCCCGCTCACCTGCACTCACCACCCCACTACCATTTACATGTCCCCGTGTCCTCTCCCAGTGTGTCTGTGACGCCCCCTACCAAAGTACACAAACGAGGGCACACACACACCCAACATCCATCCATCTCACGACAGCCTCCAGAACATGCACCTGCACCCAAATCATCCAAAGTTACACCTCCTACAACCACCTCCTCTTCCTCCACTCCCAGACCCCCTCCAGCTACCCGTCCCAGTGTTCGTCAGAAACTTTTCCTGAGCAACGATGACCTCTTTCCCACCACCCCCGTCCAATTCATAGGTCCTGTGCTAGCACCTCAGCCAAAAAATCTCCTGTACCAGTGGTGCCTGTTAGAGGTATGTGGAGTGCACCAGGCACCAGGGCAGCCAGTGTGACACGGAGCCAAAGCACAGCCAGTCCCCCACCATGTGAAGCACCAGAAGTTGGACAGTGCCCAACGGGATGGGGGAAGACTCCAGCTGGCAAAGCCGCTCACAAGGGTCCCGGGGGGAGTGTCGACTCAGCTGTGACTCCTCCCAAGGTGGGGAAGGGGCAGAAGAAAGCAGCAAAGTCTGGGAAGAGCAGCACAGCGAGAAGGCCGCCATCATCCCCGCTGCCCAGGAGGCTTCCGCCAGCCCGATCGTCACTGGCCAGGACGCCACCGCCAGAGTCAGTGCCCAGGAGGGCAGTCCCATCGTCACTGGTCAGGAGATCACCGCCAGAGTCAGTGCCCAGGAAGGCAGTCCCATCGTCACTGATCTGGAGACCACCTCCAGAGTCGGTGCCCAGGAGGGCAGTCCCATCGTCAGTGGAGTCAGTGCCCAGGAGGGCAGTCCCATCGTCAGTGGTCCGGAGACCACCGCCAGAGTCAGTGCTCAGGAGGGCAGTCCCATCGTCAGTGGTCAGGAGACCACCGCCAGAGTCGTGCCCAGGAGGGCAGTCCCATCGTCAGTGGAGTCAGTGCCCAGGAGGGCAGTCCCATCGTCAGTGGTCTGGAGACCACCGCCAGAGTCAGTGATCAGGAGGGCCGTCCCATCGTCAGTGGTCAGGAGACCACCGCCAGAGTCAGTGCCCAGGAGGGCAGTCCCATCGTCAGTGGTCCAGAGACCACCGCCAGAGTCAGTGGCCAGGAGGGCCCCGGCAGCCACAGCCCCGCTGGGCAATGAGGGACCGCCATGGCAAACACCGCTGCACAGGTCAGAGACAGCAAAGTCAAGCACCGCTGAACAGGACAAGCACCGCTGAACAGGGCAAAGACCGCCATGGCAAGCACCGCTGATCATGGCAAGCACCACTGAACAGGGCATAGACCGCCATGCCAAGCACCGCTGAACAGGGCATAGACCGCCATGGCAAGCACCGCTGAACAGGTCAGAAACTGCAAAGTCAAGCACCGCTGAACAGGGCAAGCACCGCTGAACAGGGCAAAGACCGCCATGGCAAGCACCGCTGAACAGGGCAAGCACCGCTGAACAGGGCATAGACCGCCATGGCAAGCACCGCTGAACAGGTCAGAAACTGCAAAGTCAAGCACCGCTGCACAGGGCAAGCACCGCTGAACAGGGCAAAGACCACCATGGCAAGCACCGCTGAACAGGGCAAGCACCACTGAACAGGGCATAGACCGCCATGGCAAGCACGGCTGAACAGGTCAGAAACTGTAAAGTCAAGCACCGCTGAACAGGGCAAGCACCACTGAACAGGACAAAGACCGCCATGGCAAGCACCGCTGAACAGGGCAAAGACCGCCATGGCAAGCATCGCTGAACAGGGCAAGCACCACTGAACAGGACAAAGACTGCCATGGCAAGCACCGCTGAACAGGGCAAAGACCGCCATGGCAAGCACCGCTGAACAGGGCAAGCACCTCCAACTCTAGCACCGCTAGCCCATGTGCAGCATGGCAGTGACGGAACTGGGACCATCACGGGGACAGTGATGCACTCTGGGCACCAGTCCCCCTCCAGAACCAGTGGAGACATGCATCCACTCCGTCTGTCCTTAACAGGTTGAAGCACTCTGGGCACCAGTCCCCCTCCAGAACCAGTGGAGACATGCATCCACTCCGTCTGTCCTTAACAGGATGAAGCACTCTGGGCACAAGTCCCCCTCCAGAACCAGTGGAGACATGCATCCACTCCGTCTGTCCTTAACAGGATGAAGCACTGTGGGCAACAGTCCCCCTCCAGAATCAGTGGAGCCTGTTATCGACTTGAGAGACTGTGGCTTTGCACTCCCCAGGATAAAGCAGTGGGCAAACCACCCACTATAGAGACTTGAGAGACTGTGGCTTTGCACTACCCAGGATAAAGCAGTGGGCAAACCACCCACTGAAAAGACTTGTGAGACTGTGGCTTTGCACTCCCCAGGATGGTACAGTGTGCAAACCACCCACTGAAAAGACGTGTGAGACTGTGGCTTTGCACTCCACAGGATAAAGCAGTGGGCAAACCACCCACTGAAAAGACTTGTGAGACTGTGGCTTTGCACTACCCAGGATAGTACAGTGGGCAAACCACCCACTGAAAAGACTTGTGAGACTGTGGCTTTGCACTCCCCAGGATAAAGCAGTGGGCAAACCACCCACTATAGAGACTTGAGAGACTGTGGCTTTGCACTCCCCAGGATAAAGCAGTGGGCAAACCACCCACTGAAAAGACTTGTGAGACTGTGGCTTTGCTCTCCCCAGGATGGTACAGTGGGCAAACCACCCACTGAAAAGACTTGTGAGACTGTGGCTTTGCACTCCCTAGGATAAAGCAGTGGGCAAACCACCCACTGGAAAGACTTGTGAGACTGTGGCTTTGCACTCCCCAGGATGGTACAGTGGGCAAACCACCCACTGAAAAGACTTGCGAGACTGTGGCTTTGCACTCCCCAGGATAAAGCAGTGGGCAAACCACCCACTGAAAAGACTTGTGAGACTGTGGCTTTGCACTCCCCAGGATAAAGCAGTGGGCAAACCACCCAATGAAAAGACTTGTGAGACTGTGGCTTTGCACTACCCAGGATAAAGCAGTAGGCAAACCACCCACTGAAAAGACTTGTGAGACTGTGGCTTTGCACGCCCCAGGATGGTACAGTAGGCAAACCACCCACTGAAAAGACTTGTGAGACTGTGGCTTTGCACTCCCCAGGATACATCAATGGGCATGGAGCCCCCTCGTGGATCTGGCATGGTGCTGTCATCCGGCTGAGGTGCCCCCCCTGCCCTTCCCCCTGAGGTGCCTGTTGTATTTCTATCTGATGCCCCAGCAGTGTTCTCTCCGTTTTGCTCAAGTATCTAGTGTGGGCCTCGCCCATGCATTTTGGGGCCAGTGGTCCACGGACATTGAATGGTGCATACCTGCACTACTAATCGTGATGTATATTTTGTTGAATGTGTATATATATCTGTATATATTAGCTTACTGTATTTTTATACATTACAATGGTTGCACTCATTTCCTTTTGTCTTTGCATTCTTCCGGGGGTGTTGGGGGTTGTTACTGTAATGTTTGGATGTGCATTGGTGTGTGTGTTGTAGTGGGTGAGGGTCGGGGTGGGGGTGGGGGCGTTGCGTGTGTGTGTCCCTCACTTTTGCCTCCCCCTCCCCTATGTCGTAGGTGCAGTACTCACCGTTGTCTTTGGCGCCGGCGTTGATGGTCATTGTACAGGAGCAGGAAGACTATCGCAGGGAGTATTTGGAGTTCCGGCTCCATGGTGCCCTCCTTCCTCGTGAAGTGTTTGAGGTGAGCGTTTTCCCTTTGAAATGGCTGTTTCCACCGTATTTTTATACACGGTGAATCCGCCCCAGAAAAGGTGGCGGATTGGTAGATTGTGATACTGTGGGCGGTACTTTGTCTCCCGCCTGTCTGTTGGCGGTGACCGCCGCGCTGCTTGTCTGTACCGCCGTGGCGGTCGGAGTGTTAAAGTGGCTGTCTTTGTTGGTGGTTTCCGCCACGGTCATAATTCCCCTTTTTTTTCCACGGCCTGTTTGCGGTCTTACCGCCACTTTAACACCATCCGCCAGGGTTGTAATGACCCCCATGATCTTTTATCACATATGTAGAACAGCAAGTCTTACCATGGGCGCATGGGCCAATGCAATTGAGCTGCTTCATAGTAGTGTTCTTAGTTTGGGGTGCCAAACCCACTGCAGTCCTAGGGGGTGTATAATTTGATAAGCGCCTCTCGCTGCCTGCCTTTGCCCCATGCTAATGCTGTCAGGAGCTCTCCCATGTCTGCAAATACCCTAGTGGGAAAGCAGCAGAAGGGCGCAAAAAATACAACAATTTAGGGAAGATTAACATTTTGGAAATAGCCACCCTTCCTGTTGGTGACGGTGGCAGTAACATCCAGAATGATAGAGAGGACCTCGCTCTTGTAGGGGCCCTGCCCATATTGCCCTCCATCAGATTGTTGTCAGAATTATATATTCTGACCCCCAGGTACTTAATAAAATTGTAGGACCAGGTGAGCAGGGTGCATGGGAGCTCTCTTTGCTGGGGCTTTGTAAGGGCTGTCAGTGGGAACTACTATGACTGGTTCCAGTTCACCTTCAGACCAGAAGCCATGCCAAATTGCTGCAGTAATGCCATGGGGCGGGGAAGCATGAGGCATTGTCCCACAAATAAACTGAGGTATCGTCTGTGTACAGTGAGATAATATGCCAGCTTCCCCCAGCTCTAATCCCCCATTTCAAGGTGCACACCTGGAATGTACCGGCAAGGGGCTCCATTGCTAGTGCAAACATTATCAGGGATAAGGGGCAATATTGCTGGGTGCCACGTCCTATAGTGAAAGAATCTGAGATGGTATGTCCAGTCTTCACCCGAGATGGAGGCTTTTTGTAGAACTAAGCAATCCATTGACGGAACTTGGGTCCCATCCAAGGTCTCAGAAGAACCACCCTCAGGTATTCCCTTCCCAGGGTGTCAAAGTCCTTCTCTATGTCCAGTGATGGAACCCAGGAGTTGACGCCAGATGACTGCGCCCAGTCCGTCAGCATGAATAGGCAGCACAAGTTTAGGAATATATTTCTTCCTGATATAAACCCCGTTTGATCCAGGTGTATTATAGATTGGGCTATGGGGACCATTTGATTAACTAGTATCTTTCACAGGACGTTGTAGTCAGTGTTCAATAATGAGAAAGGTCAGTAAGATCCCATTAGTTGGACATCTCTGTCTGACTTCAGCAATATTATCAATACTGTCTCTCAGAGGGAGACTGGGAGCACGCCTGTGGTGAAGGCGGAATTATATACCTTTAGTAGCTGCAGGGTGAGTTTGGAGTGAAAGGCGGCTTAAGACTCCACCGGCCAACAATCCACTTCTGGGGTTTTACCATGAGGCATTTATTTAATCGCTTTTGTAATCTCTGTTGCTGACAAGGGGGATGCCTGAAGCCGTGGTAAGTGTAGTGTTTAGAAATGTAGAAATCTGGGCCTTATCAGAGGGAAGTGGGGGTGTGTAGAGTGGAGTTTGGCATTATAGCAGTGTTGATGGTCTCTTGGGTGTTGAGTACGGAGCCTGTCTCATCTCAAATGGCAGTGATTGATACCTTGGGGAGTCCAAGTGCAGCAGCCTGGCTAAGATCCTTCCCACCTTATTGCCCTCAGTGTGTGTCCTGACCTGATATTCCTGATATTCACTTCTACACAGTCGTTCCAATGCTCTTGTGTGTGTGAGTCTGACTTGTGCCTGTTGGGCAGCTACTGCCTGGTCACTCAGAGATAAGCGTTCAGTTCTATGGATCCCTAATTCCAAAATATGTAATTCCTTGAGCAGTGTCGTACAGGAGCCATATAGTGTTTTAATTGTGTGTCCCTGCAGTACCACTTTAAACTCGTCCCATTCAGTACTAGGTCTGGATGCTGTGCCCTTGTTATCAGTGAAGTATGAAGTGATGAGGTTAGATAGCGTGATGGAAAAGGCTTCATCGTGCAAAGCGTCTGTAGAAAGGTGCCAGATAGGTATACAGGGATGCCCATGGCCCAGGGCAATTTGAGCTGTAGCAGGCAGTGTTCTGATGTGGAGTGACCTAAATATGCAGCTTGGGTAACTCTTGTAAGGGCTTCTGAGCTGCAGTAGACAAGATCAATCCTAGTTTTGGCCATTGTGTGGTCCAGAGTAGAATGAGTACTTCTGAAGTAGAGGATGGAGGCTACGCCACGTGTCTACTACTTGAGTATGTGAGGTCCTGCGCATGAGGTGTTGAGTAAGTGCCACGGAGTGTGCCCTCTGCACCAGTAGGCAGAAACAGTCACAGTCAAGGTCTGGGACACAATTCAAATCTCCCCCTAAGTAACAGGGTGCCAGTACATTATGGATCAATGTTGGGGTAAGAGATTGGAGGAAAAGTGCCTGATTGGTGTTGGGGGGCATATAAGGAAACAATGGCTATGGGAAGACCATCCAGGATCCTTTCCAGGACTGCATATTGACCTTCCAGGTCTACCCTGGTGTACACTACCTATAATGGTATTCCTGGTGCCACCCAAATCAGCACGCCTCTAGCATATCAGTAGAATGTGGTCCCCGCTAATGTGCAGCACCTACGCATGCCTTACAGGTTTGGGGCCATCAGATGAGTCTCCTGCAGGAGCGCAATATGAATCTTGCATCTAGGTAGGTACTGATGCACATGATCACATTTTGTATAACTGGCCAACTCCCTTACAATCCAACTCAGTAACTTATATGGTGTCCCCATTTTAATGTGAGGTGTGACAATTTAGTTGCATGTATGCAACTTAACATTGTGATCATTGTGATCAGCCACCCACTCCAGCCCCATCCACCCATCCCCACACACCTCCCCACCCAGTAGACCGAATACCATTCCTGTAACATGTTAACCAAACAAACAGAAAAAGAAAGGGGAACAACCCAGATAAATGAGCTTATACACAACTTTGATCACCGTCCCAGGCCAGCGCACCAACAGGTGTCCCACCAGCAGCACTTACTTGCAACAATGTAGAATGTTTCAACCAGTCAAGACTCTGACACTAAGTTCGAGTGGGGCAATGTTTACAGGGTAGTATTGGCACTAGTACATGGTGCTTCTGCAGCTCTCGGCCATGTCAACGGCACCCAAGCCGCCACTCCTGTTACTCCCCGCATTTCCACCTGAAAGCAAAGTAGAATAACAAGTGAAAGGGACCTATAAGATCATATCACCTCCCCTGTCATCAGGATGACCAATGGGCCCTCCCGAGTATAGTATTCATCAGAGTTTGTGGCATGTCTGGTGTCACATCACCAGGCATGCAGCTTCTAATTCTGGAAGGGAAGGGGTAGATACTCTCTGTTGCACTTCCGCAACCGCCAGCGCTCTCTCTCTGGCTGCCTGTTCCCTCAAGGGGCCAATGGAAGGGTACGACTTGTGAGGATGGTGGCACCTACACACTTTTGCCTGCTCGTGGCATCGCTGATTCTCCAAGACAAGGGGTCCCATCACATGCTCCCCAGAGGATCAGGGGGGCAGCTGCGAGTTGTAATTCAGCCAGTTATCAGACTTCAGGGATGTCAGGATAGCTTTTCTCAGGGCCGAAGGCTGCAGAGCTCCACACAATGCTATTTACTTGGTTGCCATCTTAGCTCCTCCCTCCCACAGTGCTATTCTCCTCCTAACTCCAACAGGGCAAAGCCTTTCTTCTCCTGGTCAGAGCTCTGTGGGCCCACTCAGAGGTGTATCTATCATAATGGGTAAACCCTCTCTTGTGGTCACTCCAAAACAGTTCTGGGACAGCTCTGCTCTCCCACTGGGTTTTCTTGCCAAACTGACCTAGAAATCAAAGGTGGGCAGGCCTAGGTGTGAGCTACATCTGCCAGTGACAGGGGAGTCACCCTTGGCAGCTCAGAAAGGGACATGGCACAACCTCCTAGGCCATCCTGCTCAAGGAAGGAAAATACCTCTCCACACACAAGCCTTTTGTTTGCTGCCTGGGAGCAATGCACATTTCACAACAGGTGATCCATCCACTAGTGTGGTGACACTGGACACTGGCGGAAAGCCACACTTGGCTTAGAGGGGACAATGACAACTTTCTAAAAGTGCAATTTTCAAAATAGTAATATGAATTCTGAATTTAACATTAAGTTGGATTTAAATAACTTTTCTAGTGGCTCCTAAACTGAAATTAAGCTTTATAAATTATCATAATGTGACCTGGTGTTTCACTATGGGAGAGCCAGCCTTGCTACATTGAAAAACAAATTAGGCGTTTTTTCACTGGCAGCACATCTAAACCTTTAACTATACAAGTCATATTTTTTTTAAATACTTGGCACATTGCGATATGGGCATTTAGAGCCTACCATATTTGTGACTTATAAGTATTAACAAGCATTGGCAAAGCCAACAGATCTTACCTATGCAAAAACTATTAGCTTTGCCAGTGTCTTTTAGCCATGTTTTACAGCAGCGTAGCTGTGTAGCATGGCTAAAAGTAAAGTTATAATAAAAAGTGCTATGACATGGACAGTACAGGCCCAGTCATAGTGCTTTATTCTAACTCTACCTTACTTTTTTCTCTAATTTTCATCCATTCTGCAAAGCCATACTGTTGTACAACATAGAAAATAAACATTGGCAAAGCCAATAGCTTTCACACAGGATAGATCTATTGGCTTTGCCAACTTTGGAACTGGGGAGCTTTTTTAAGCAACTTTTGGAACTGGGGAATGAGATGTAAGTCCTGCCTTAGCTCAACATTCTGTGATTCTGGGCAAATCACTTAATCTACCTGTGCCTAAAAAATAAATTTGATCTTGTGTAATGTAACTCCTCATGTGAAGCACTCCATTACCTTCGGGTTGAGTTTGTCCTGTTTATAATTGCCAAAAAAAAAACCAGAAAAAATAGTGCAAGCAGCGGACAGACACTCAAAAAAATAAATGATTCTGTACTTGGTCAATGCGTCACAGAAAGTAAAAGGAATTGACCCAGGAAGTAACACCTCTCATGGTCTGCCGAATTAGAAAGCAGCAATGAAGAGTGGTATTGATGACAACGATTGGTAAGTAATAGGCAGCTAAAAGCCTCTTTAGAGGTTTTTTTAGACACAATAGGTCACCATGCTGCTTGTAGGCTTGACCTAAAAATGAAAGTGAAATTGTATTTATAGTTTGACCAGAAGAGGACAGTGTTTCTCCCATTCGCCAGCTTGAGTGAAGTGTTAATTTAGTCACCAGGCAGGTAGTAGGCGTGACATACATTGTAAAGGCATCCAACTGGATCACAAAACATTTCCACAATTGTGCCTGGTCGGTGACAACAAACTGTGTGCAAGCAGACAACAATAACACAGGAAAGTTAAACTTGATTTGGTGCTTACGTGCCACGAAGATAAACTATACGTATTCAAGGTGCATTCCTGATCATCAGGGTATTGAACCTGCTGAGGAGTTAAGAGTGCCAGGTACTTGAAAAGCACAGAGACATTGTTAAGATGGGGAGAAAAAATAAAAATCAGAAGGAGGTGTTACCAAAGGAGGAGAAGGCTTTTTGAGCAGTAGAAAATAAATGCTACTGGTAGAGGAGAGTTCAATGTCTCCATAACAATCCTGGGTCAGACAGAGCGTAGGTTTAGGTGGAGTTAACGGGTCCTACCAGTAACAGCATCATGGAACCCTGTGTTTCCTGTGAGAAGGAGGCAGAGTTTGCTGCATGGTAACTACAGAAAGTATGCATGGCACTGCAACTTACTTCATCGGACAGGAAATGGCCATTATCACTGTATTCATTTGGTAAGAATAAACCCCTATTGTGACAGATGTTTCTAAAGAAATTTGAAAACACAGTGATCTATGTCTTCTGGAAAAGAAATACAATTTTATTCCCTAGTACTTTTCTCGTTTTTATTTCTAGCAACAGACAGACTTAATGCTTGCTGCTGGGAATGCATAATTTGAGTTGCCCCATCATGAATACGGAAGTGACCCCACCATGTAATCGACAATACCTATACTGTGTGCCTCAAAGTTACTGTTGTATAGCAGAGCATCTAAATTGTATAACTGAAGGTGCATTCAAAGTAGAAGATAGGTAGTTCACATATCTGTGTTTTCTAATGTTTGATTTTAATATGCTGAATTGTAGCCCACAGGCATATTCATACTTGTGTATTCTAATTATGGTACTCCGGTGTAAATTCTTGTTTCCATTTATAATGGTAAGATGCATTTATAATCATGTATTTTGAAAGCTCATTTAATGCCTTATTAAGTTAGCATAGCCAAAGGACCGAAACAATTGATTTCTTCTGTTTAACCATCAATGTTGAGTTTTGCTCATATTGCAATATTCTTACTTTGCAGGTGCGTTTGTACGAGTCTACAATTAATGAAAGAATGATGAGTGTTTTTGAGATAGTGCAGTATGGAAGGATACTTTGGCAAGGATAAAGGAGCACAAACAATCTGAGAACTGTCTCAGACACCAAGAAACACTCAAGGTCATCCCGATGTCCAACTCATGGGATGTGAGTTTCGATGGGAGTTGCCAACTTCATCTGTGTAAGGTAGATGAAGAACTACTGGTACTGATGACGTACACTACTCAAAGGTTCTTCAGGTTTAATTGGTATTCACCTAATTGGAAGAGGGCAGATTCTTGTTTTCCTTGACAAGAGCAGATTTCTTTGGTATTTGAAAGGTTATAGACCTCTCTACTCTTTATTTATTTGTGTGGCTATATGCCATACACTACCTCTCTATCAAAACTTCCACTCAGGTTTTTGTTATGCTGACACTTTCCTAAATTTCCTATGTTTCCTGAGACATAATTAGAATTTCCCTTGAGCTTACTTTAGGGTATTTAAATTAACTTGTTTTCTCCAATAATTAGGAACGAGGACTGCAACTTATATACTGATCATCAGATTTTGTTTCCTATCATTTGTATTACTTCAGCTGAAATTCCTGTATGCCTTATGCTTGTACGATTTACTCTCATTTGACCTTTCACCTCACCAGTGGTGACTCTGTACTTTTATAGCATGTTCCTGAGATTCATTTATATCAGTCTTTGAACGTTATCCTCCATCTCCTGGATTTAATTTATGTATGAAACCAAATAGGTTACACTGTAAATAGATATGGAAGGTGGATTCTCTCTTTCACCCCTCAAGAATCCCAAAAAAGGTCCACCATAAAAAGAGGAGTAAGAATATGGGCACGAGCATCATCACTGCCAGCATGACAGTACAACCCCATGTTGTGTTAAAGGAATGTATTTTCCCAGTGCAATGCAGCCTAACCAGAGTTTCATTGAAGAAATAAGTGAATTTGAAATTCTCAGAATAGTATAGTTTGTCTAGCCTGAGCACTGTTACCGACATATAGGATGCACATTTCAAAACCATTTGAGTTCCTAGAAAATCAGCACAAACTCTCCCTTAAGAGAAGCATTTTGTCACCTCCAAGGGAGAATTGCAGATGCTGACTTGGCAAGTAACAAATGTAGGGGGTCATTCTGACCCTGGCGGTCATGGACCGCCAGGGCCAACGACCGCGGCAGCACTGCCAACAGGCTGGTGGTGCTTCCATGGGCATTCTGACCGTGGCGGTACAGCCGCGATCAGAAACGGGAAACCGGCGGTGTCCCGCCGGTTTCCCGCTGCCCAGGGAATCCTCCACGGCGGCGCTGCAAGCAGCGCCGCCATGGGGATTCCGACCCCCTTCCCGCCAGCCTGGTTCTGGCGGTTTTCACCGCCAGAACCTGGCTGGCGGGAACGGGTGTCGTGGGGCCCCTGGGGGCCCCTGCAGTGCCCATGCCATTGGCATGGGCACTGCAGGGGCCCCCTAACAGGGCCCCACATAGATTTTCAGTGTCTGCGTGGCAGACACTGAAAATCGCGACGGGTGCAACTGCACCCGTCGCACCCCTTCCACTCCGCCAGCTCCATTCGGAGCCGGCATCCTCGTGGAAGGGGGTTTCCCGCTGGGCGGGCGGGCGGGCGGCCTTCTGGCGGTCACCCGCCAGCCCAGCGGGAAACTCAGAATGACCGCCACGGTCATTTGACCACGGTGCGGTCATTCGGCGGCTCCCGCCAGGCGTGCAGTTACCGCCGCCGGCGGGAGTCGGAATGCACCCCATAATACTTAGATTGCATAATCCATGGAACAATTACACATAACTGCTCATAAATAAGCAAATTATTAAAATGCCTCAATAAATGTGGAGGGTGAAGGTTGTTTTTGACAGGGGTTTGGGGGTTGAACCGCCCTGGGGGTTGGATGTGGTGGTATGGCCACAGCAGATATCTTTGGAACTGGTGAACAAGGTTCAAGATCCAGAGTCTGCTTAACATTCTGTGATTCATGGCAAAACACTTAAACTCCCTGTGCCTAAATATGACTGTGACCTTGTGTAATGTGTAAAGCACTCCAGTACCTTTGGGTCAAGTTTGCATATATCAAAATGCCAAAAAAGAGAAGAAATAAACACCTCACTCACAGCATGAGCAGCAGACAGGCACTAATTAAAATAAATCAACCTGCAGGTCCTACTTAAAAAGGAAACTTTAGGCCTTGCAAAAAAAGGTTATCTTGCCAGGTTGAAATGGCAGTTTAGAACTGCCCACCCAGGCAACAATGGCAGACCTAAAGACATATCATACAATGCTACTTTAGTGAATGTCAGAATGAGCGCTATAGTCCACTAGTAGTCTTTAATTTACGGACCTTGTGTACTTGTTGTAACATATATTAGGGACTTACAAGTAAATTGACTGTGCCAATTAGGTGTATGACAGTCTCATCCTATTTAAACAGGAGCACACAAGCACTTTACTACTGGCTAGCAGAAGTAACATGCGCAGGGTCCTATGACCAACAAAAACAGGATCAACTACATAAGACAAAAGTCTGTGGGAATGTCAGGCAAAAGATGGGTGTTTCCAAAAGTTACTGTAGTGATTAGGAGAATCCAAACCCTTAGTCAGTTGTGCTAGAGTCTTGGTATCTGATGGTGTTTAAAGATAAAACAGCAGAACTTAATCTTCAGAATGGCAGCAGAGTGTCAGGGGACATTTTCACTGGTCACAGAACAAGGGCAAATCACTCAGCAAAATTACTCATTGAATTTACGTGGAGTTGTCTGAGTTTGCCGTTATAATTGGTTGTCAACAGCAGGAAGGCATGGTATTAGCACAGATTGTAGCTTAAGTCAAGAATCACAGAATTTCAGGTAAGGATGTATGACATTGAGATTGATAAGAGGGTGATAACAATAAAAGTGATAGGTGGAGCTTTGCTGGGCAGAAAGTATGGTATTGTGTCATATGATAAGAAATAGGCCCTTATTATGACATTGGCGGTAAATCTCACTTACTGCCATGCTGACTGCCACCAACATACCGCCGCTGCCGCGGATATCCTCTCACCATATTATGACACACACATACCATACGTCACTATTCAGCCACACACACAAGTCCGCCAGCCCAAAGGTCAGTGATAAACTGGCGTTATCCAAACCTACACCGTTACACCAACAGAACAACGCCCACAAAATTATGACCCACAAATCACCACGGCGGACATTCAATGGCGGTAAACCATTGGCGGTACATACACACACACAAAACAACACCACATTGGACAATTCAAAATACACACACCTGACACCCATACACACACAACACCCACACACACCACTATAAAACACACAGCCACACTACCCTCAACCCTTTACGACTACAAACAATTGCCAACAGAGAGAGACAGCAAGAGCACACACACAACCAGAGCCACATACCACCATCACCTATACACACCCACGCACCTTACATCACACACCCCAACACATCACCCTACACACCCTCACCCACACCCACACCACTCACACAACACCCATGTCACCACAACGACACCCCCGATTCTCTGAGGAGGAGCTAAGGGTCATGGTGGAGGAAATCTTCCGGGTAGAGCCACAGCTATTTGGATCACAGGTGCAGCAGATATCCATTGCTAGGAAGGTGGAGCTATGGTGGAGAATCGTGGATAGGTTCAACGCCGTGGGACACCACCCCAGAACAAGGGATGACATCAGGAACAGGTGGAACAACCTACGGGGGAAGGTGCCTTCCACTGCAGCAAGACACCAACTCGCTGTACAGAGGACAGGCGGTGTACCCCCACCTCCTCCCCCACAACTAACAACATGGGAGTAGCAAGTCTTGGCAATCATGCATCCTGAGGGCCTGGCTGGAGTAGCAGGAGGACTGGACTCTGGCAAGTCAACTCTCTACTATTACTACCCCCCTACCTGCATGCCATCACATACCCCCACCCTCACTCCTACCATCCCAACCCATTCATCACAGTGACAAGCCCAGCATGCACCACCAATGCATGGAGACCACTCACAGACCTGCAAGGACACCTTTCACTAAAGCATGCACACTAGAATCAGCTAGCCCACCACATAACAACTTACACAAGGCAAAGCTGCTAGGGCAATAACAACCATAGAGGGCAAAAAAAACCATGCACAATATGTCACACACAGAAATAATAACACTGCATTTACATCCCCACAGGTATCCCTGCCAATGACACCAGAGAAGATGTGCCAGAAACATCCAGTCCGCCCACAGAAGAGGCCCACAGTGATGACAGCGACTCTGCTCGCCTGGATCTGGATGTTCAACCTGGCCCATCAGGGTCCTGCAGACAGTCGGTTACCCAAGCACAGTCACACACCACCACACAGCATCCCCCACTCAGGAAACACCACTACAGCACCCAACCAGCATGCCCATACCTCTGTCCCCAGGACACGTCAATCAGCAGTGTGTCCACCACTACAGGGACCCCAGGGCACCCACAAACCCAAGACAATCAGGGACCTGGGGTCAGTGGCAGTGGGCACACGGTTCATGGGACAGAGATACAGGACAACAGGGAAGCTGAGAGGGCTGCGGTGCACCAGGGGGAGGACAGGTCCAGGGAACCGACTCTCCAGGAGGCACTCACCGCGATCCTGAGAGCATACCCTCATTGCCAGGATACGCTGGGCCAGATCCTGGACAAGTTGCAAGAGAACATGTGGCTGCAGGAGGGACAGTACCAGGGGATCCAGGAGGACTTGAAGTCCATTAACACCACCCTGGTCTACACTGCAGGGGTGCTGGCAGACATGACCAACATTATGAGGGAGGCAGTCATACAACAGCGGGCACCTGCCACTAGCCAGACTAATGAACTGCCCTCCACCTCCACTGCCGCTAGTGGACAGGAAGCCCCGCCACAGGACCAACAGGCCAACAGCACTCCTCCCCCTGCAGAAGGTGAACCACTCCGCAAACGTTTCCTGCAATCCAAGCAGAAGCTAGAGACTATTGCCAAAGACCCCCGCCAGGAAATGAGACTCTCCTGATTGTCACCCTTGTGTCCCACTCTGTCCACCTTCAACTGCCATTGCTCCCCTTCCTATGCCCCCTTGGACAATGCACCTGTGCTACAAATAGACTGGACTCTACCCTGGACTTTCCTCCATCATCACCCCAGTCCATTGCACTTCCCCTTTTCTTCAGAGCACTGCAATAAACACACTTTGAAAAAATACAAGTATGGAGTATGTCAAATGATTTAAGTATGTATTCGTTAAACAAGGTTCAAACATTGCAACTCAACTGTAAAGTAATGTTTACATAGGAAAGTCCTGTAGTTGGCTGCAGTGAACACACCAGGAGTGATAGTGGAGAACCAACATCTGCAAAAAGAGTTGCCAAGGGGTACAGTGAGTAGCCATAGAAGTGGGAAATGACAGCCTGCCAGTGACAATGTAAAACAAAAAACTGTCATGGAAACGTGAAGTTACACTGTCTTACCTGTGTGTCATTGGAAGTATTGTGTAATCACTGCAGTTCTGTTGTCCTCATCCTCATCCTCTGCCTCCTCATCTTCACTGTACACAGGGTCCACTGCTGCACACGGCCATCTCCAGCCTCCTCTTCATGCAGAAAAGGCACATGGCGTCTCAAGGCAAGATTGTGCAACGTACTGCATGCTTCGATTATCTGGCAGACCTTCTTTGGTGAGTAGCACAGGGATACACCTGTTAGATGGAGGCACCGAAACCTGGCCTTCAGGAGGCCAAAGGTAAGTTCCATTATCCTTCTTGTTTGCCCATGTGCCTCATTGTAACGTTCCTCCGCCCTTGTCCTGGGATTCCTCACAGGGGTTAGTAGCCATGAGAGGTTGGGGTAACCAGAATCACCTGCAAATATCAAGGGACAATTGTTAGCCACACACTAACCCTTATGGCCCACACCATACCCATACACCAACATCCACTGGGTGTGAATCAGGGCTCACATATTAGCCACACCCTGTGCCTCTGGAGTTGAGCCATCACATTCAGGATTCTGCTATTCCTCAGGATAAAAGCGTCATGCACTGAGCCTGGATACTTAGCACTGACATGGGAGATGTACTGGTCCGCCAAACACACCATCTGCACATTCATCAAGTGAAAACGTTTTCAATTTCTGAGGACCTGTATATTTTTCCATAGGTGGATAAATACTTTGGCGGTCATTATGAACATGGCGGTAAGCTCCGCCGACTGCTGTGGTGGCGGTGAACAGAAGATGGCCATTGGCGGTGATTACAAACCCGCCATATAATGAACTAAAATCCTTACCCCACCAAATATCACCAGACCACCAGTCACTGCCAGGACCTTGTCGGCGAAAATGCTGGACCTTCCACCCTGCCACCGCCGAGCACACCCACATCCTTCCCTCCAAATAATGATGCATGAATCACCTTGGCGGTCAGTGGAAGCCAAACGACCATTGGCAGTGCCGACCGCCACGGGTGGCAAGTGGACTCAACAGCAAGAAGTGCACACATTAGATAAGCTTGAAACCCACACACCTGACACACATCCATAACCCCATAAAACACTCACAGACACCTCCCACAATCCTTTGCAACCAAACCAGGCCAAAGAAGTCGGAGAGCACCAGAAGCAGACACCGAATACCACTATACACAAGACACACACCGACCCACAGAAGAGCACCCTCACCGTGTTTTCAGCCCTGACACCATTCACTACACTCACCATGTCACCCCCCAAACATCCACCCTTCACAGAAAGGGAGCTAAGGACCATGGTGGACGAGATCCTGAAGGTCGAGCCATAAATATTCGGGGCTCAGGTGCAGCGCACACCCCTCGCAAGGAAGATGGAGCTACAGCAGACCATTGTCAACAGGGTCAATGCAGTGGGACACCATCCACGCACCAGTGACGACATCCGCAAGAGATTCGGCCGCACATCGGGGGAAGGTCAGGGCCATGGCATCCAGGCACCACATTGCAGTCCAGTAAACTGGGGGTGGATCCCCACCAACACCACCCGAATACACCGACTGGGAGCAAAAGGGACTGGCCATCTTGCACCCTGAGGGACTCATTGGACTCACTGGAGGAATGGATTTGGGTAAGGCTTCTTCATTTACCCCATATACATCATACCTTGAATGCATGCACCACCCCACCCCACCCACACCCACCAGGACCAATACCCCACCCTGGCCACATCCACTGACTCCACCCCCTCATGACCACAAACGCACTAACAGGCCCACATCCCTCCCCCTGTGCACAGCCACCTACCCCTGCAAGGATTTACAATGTCACTACACTACCCACAATGCAACTCTACACCCTAAGCAACATGCACTGAAAACCTCACAAAGGCACCCTGGATGGTCCCAAAACATTACACCAGCACAAAACAGCCCAGCCCTGTCCCCCCATCCCTTCATGCATTTGTAACAGACCTGTCCATTTCCCACAACAGGCACCACCACAAATGCCACCCTCGCGGACGGGAGAAGGAGTGCCAGTGCCCCCCCCTGGAGACAGAGACACCTCACAGGACACTGGGGAAGGATCCCTGGATACTGATGAGCAGGCAGGTCCCTCACACAGTCCTGGACTGTCACCATGCAGCAGCCCCACCCAGGATACCACTGACACCCCTACCACCCAGGCAAGAACAGCAGCCCAGGGCAAGCGTCCCCTCACCAGTGTATCCAGGCCACAGACTGGTGGAACACAGGTACCGAGGCCACAGTCTCCCCCTACCAACAGGAAAGAACGAGGGCCCCAGTACAAGTGGTACCGCCAGACCTGTGCAGCAGATACAGGCACAGGGGGCTAGGGCAAGTGCTAGGGCCTCAGTGGGCCAGGGGAGATGCCACAGGATGGATGCAGCAACCCAGGACGTGATATCAGAGGTATTGGAGGCCTACCACCATACCCATGACAGGTTGGCACAGATAGTATCCACCCTGGAACACAGTCAGAGGATGCAGCAGGGACACCACCAAGAGGCTATGGAGCAGCGGAAACAGCACAACGCCACAATGGCCAGCATAGCAGGAGCACTGCTGCAGCTGGTCTGAGACCCACACAGGACAGGAGGACCCCACTACAGCACAGGACACAGAGCGGACAATGACACCATCAGCAGCAACATCCCAGGAACTACCCTCAGAGGAAACTCAAGGGCCAACCATTTCATCCCCCCAAGGTCAACAGCAGGTGCCCAAACGGGCCCTCAAGCCAAGATATGGGACAGGAACCCCTCCAAAAACAAAGCCCCCTTCAAGAAGTAACTCTGCAACAATCTGCACAGCAAGCATCCCACACAATCAACCACCACACAGTGCTAAGAAGCAATATGAACTAATGTAAGCATTGATGGACCCATCAATACTACCAACAAGGCTGCCACCATGTTGGCATTGAGGACAACCACCCATGACAAACTGTCATCACTGTAAATTGCACTATTCACTCCCTGTCACCAATAAAACACATATCACACCTGTAACACTGTCCCCTGTCATAATATGTGAACAAACTGAAGTATGGATTCAGCTGGCTGATAAACACTTTATTGGCAATGCGTTGCATGAAAGGATTCCTGTGTGCCTAAATGTGGCCCCCAAATAAATGCACTAAATTGTGTTTGCTACCTTGCAGACCTGGACCCAGTTGCAAATGGAAGATTCAAACCCCCCCTAGATGACAAACCACACTGACAGTATGTGTCACAAACCCCAATGTCAGCCCCTAGTCCCACATAGTTACTGGAAGTAGAGTTGCATAAGTTGGGTCCTGGAATTGACATCTTCACCATCACTCTCCTCCCCTCTCTGAGGAAGCTGGTCAGGACATACAGCACCCTTCACCTCCAACAGGGGGATAGAATTTCTCACTGCCATTTGTGGAGCATGCAGCGGCCACCGCTATTTTACACACCTTTTCAGGCCCATGGGCCAGGGAACCCCCAGAGATATGAAGACAACAAAATCTAGCCTTCAGGAAACCTATTGTGCACTCTATCACCCTCCTAGTACGTCCATGGGCCTCATTGTAATTTCTCTCCTCATCTGTTCCAGGATTCCTCACTGGTGTCAGGAGCCAACACAAGTTGGGATAGCCAGAATCACCTAGAAAAAGATGCAATACAGAGTAGTCAGTGTCAAGCCTCTGAGTCAGACAAATGCATTCAGAAATCTTGTCAGTACCATGCTGAACACTGGCTGTGAAAATCCAGCATTCATGCCCACATTTGAAATGAGCCCGTGGCCAGGAAATGGAGTGCGGAGAGCACCTGCACTTCAGTAGGGATGGCATGCTGATTACGATTTCCCAGAGATAGAGCAGAATCCAGTAATGCACAAAGTTCAAGAATAGTTGCATGTGTGAGTCTGTAATTGATAATGGTCTGACCCTCCACCATGGTCCGCATATCCACAAGTGGTCTGTACAACGATGGTGCCCTTCCTTGCCACAAGGGTCAGTACCTAGAAGGGATTTCAAACATTTGTGATGAACACACATACATAGGCATAAATTGTCATTAATTGTGCACTGCATACTTGATTGTAGGGACTCATAAGTTGGATGTGCTTGACAGATCTTCATCTACACCTTAATGAGGGAACAGTGTTTGTCATGTGTGTTTTTTTTAATGGTCACATGCATAGGTGCTTAATGTGAAAAATAGGGCCTGCATTGTGCAAATTTATTTTTTATAGATGCGTTGTTAATGCCAAAATGTCTGCTCCCTGTAATCCAGAACTGTTGTTGTGGAAGTGACCTCATACCGCTAGCGGTTGACGTAACATCGTAAGGTGGTGTTTACCGCCGTTTGCACCGTCATTGTTTAACTTGGATGCCAATGGGGAATCCTGGCGTATCATGATCGCTGCCGGCGGTGACGGTGCACACCGCTGCGGTACGTAGGTGAATTCTTCATCCCAACTTTACTTGACTCCCTGATCTCGTGCGAACAGGTACTCCACTGTGTGTACTGCTGTGTCCTGCCTCTGGTCATGGAAGTGGCTCGTGTTGCAGGGTAAAGGGTCCCGGCCTTCACCCAGGAGGAGGCTAGTGGACAGGGTCCTGCCCCTGTATGCCAAGCTCTACAGACAGCCAGAGGTACAGGTGAGTCAGGGTTTGGGGGGCACTGTTTGGGTGTAATGAATGGTGTTGTAAGGACATATGTGTGCACATCTGAGCCTGCATGGGACATGGTTCATGGCATGCTGCGTGCGTATGTCCTGTAAGTCTGACAGTACTGTCTGTCCCATAGTGGACGTATAGCCAGCTGTTCCTATTTTACAAGTGCCTGACCTCTGTGTTCCATTTCTGTGTCGCCCCTTTTAGGTCAGCGCCCACCAGAAGAGGGCACTTTGGCATGCCATCGCCAAGGAGGTGCAGACCCTGGGGGTCTACAACCGGTGGAGCACCCACTGCAGGAAGAGGTGGGAGGACCTGCGGCACTGGGCGAGAAAAATCTGTGAGGCCAAGCTGGGGAGGTCCTCCCAACGTAGAAGGGGTGCCCGTCGGGCACTGACCCCCCTCATGCTACGCGTCCTGGCGGTGGCTTACCCAGACCTGGATGGGCGCTTGAAGGCTGCACAGCAGTCACAAGGGGGTGAGTACTCATGTCACAATCTTAACCCTAGATGGATGTCTGTGTGTGCAATAGGGTTCATGCTGCTTAGTTGCAGGGACTCTGACTGTTGTCCATCTACATAATGCCCCCCATAGGGTGTAGAGGTGTCTTGGTCAGGTCTCCTACACGTCAGGTCCTTAGGTAGTTCAGGGGATGGGTGTAGAGCAGGGCTCTGGTCATTAGACAGGGGCATGGCCATGGGCATAGTGAACGGGGCTGCCTGTTGGGGGTGTCTTCTGGGTGGGTGTAGGTCTGGCCACTATGTTCACTCTTTTCAGCTATTTACAATAGTCTCTCCTGTTTTGTCTCCCCATCCCTGTTCTCTTGTGTTGTTTTTGCACATCAGCAACATCTGGCGAGGGAGCTGAGGCACCCGCAAGTGGGGATGCAGCAGCCCACGGATCCTCGGAGGCAGAGTCATCCGACGCCAAGGGGACCAGTGGTTTGGAGGGCTAGGGGCGTATCACGGGGGAGACAGCTACCAGTGACTCCGATACCTCCTCCGTTGGCCACACCACTACAGTGACATCTTCTGCCACCCCCATTCCATCACCGCCCTCCCTTTTGCTCCCCACCGAGTTGCCCGTGCCAGCTCACCCAGAAAGGTGGGTGTCTCCTTCACCCCAGGCACCTCCTGCCCTGCCCCAGTCAGCCCTGCTGCCCTCACAGAGGAAGCTATTGACCTCCTGAGAACCATATCTGTAGGGCCCTGGATGGCCATCAGAGATGCAGTAGACAAATGCCTATCTGGATGGCATTCACGGTGCTGTGTCTTGCCTACAGAGATCTTTTCATGCTCTGGCCTCCTCTTTGATGGCAGCCAGTTCCGTGGTCATTCCGTCTCCCCTCCAACCTCCTCTACCACTTCCAGCACCCCACTCCTTTCACCCGTCCAAAGCAGAGAATCTGACATGCAGTCAAGCACCTCAACACACAAGAAACACAATTCTAAACACAAGCACCACACCTCCCACCACAAGCATTTACACAGCCAACATACACATGTACACACAGCAACATACACTTCCACTAGTGTGCCCACCTCTTCCAAATCCGTGTCTGTCCCCTCTACATGCACACACTCATGCACTGCACCTTCAGTCACTGTTGCTGCTCCTCTTCCTGCAGTCACCACAATAGCAAAAATCCAGACATGCACCCCAGACACCACACCACACCTGCACTCACCACAACTACTGTAGTTGACTCATGCAGCACACTCACCAGACTTGCAGACACCCACACAACATACATCCACATTGGCAGCCTGTCTTCTCCCACTGTGTCCATCCCCTCTCCAAAAACATGCAAATGCACCTAGACACCCAACCATCACACATCCACCACACCTCAGCATACTGTTCAGTCACCTGCACCCACGGCACGCACCCCTACACCACTTATGTCCACACCCTCTGCCTCCACTCCCACATCCTCATCCAGGCCCAACCTAATTGCTCCAAAAAAATGTTTCCTCTCCCGTGCTGACCTCTTCCAACCCACTGGCCCACCCGGTCTTGTCCCTAAGCGTGCACACCACCTTGCCCTTTCCACTCCTTCCACTTCACAGACCGCACCTGTCCGCCCTTCACTTTCCCGTACCCCTTCCCCAGAGAAGAAGAAGCCCCATGCAGAGCCAACTCCACCTGGCTCCACCTGCTCAAAACACCCCCCCACCTTCCAAAGCTGAACCCACGCCCCCTCCACCTTCCCAGTGCAAGTCCAAGCCCCACCCCATCACAAATCTCAACCACGTACTGCCCCCGTTCCATGAGGTGCCTAGATGCCCCATTGTTGCCCCATTAGGTGGAGTACCATGCACTTTTGGGAGTGAGGTTGGGGCCATTGTGGCCCATGGGACTTCTTGCTATACGGACTGGCCATTGGCCTTGTTGTAAATAGTTGTCTCTGTGAGCTGGAATAAATATTTATGTGTCGCCTTTGTTTTGCCGGCACACTCCTGAACCCTGGTATTTCATTTAATTGTTTGTGGGTGTGGGCCATTTGTATGTACTATGGTCAGGTTGGATTTGCATTGTGTCGGGAAAGTACCTCTTGCTGTGGGGTGTATGGGTTGTGCTGCTGTGAAGGGTTGGGGGGGTTTTGCAGGGTGGGTGGAGTGGGTGGGTATGTAACTGTGCCCTTCCCTCCCTTGTTTCGTAGGTTGCAGGACTTACCATTGTCGTCTTTGTCGGCGGTCTCATCGTGGAGGTATATGGCAAGGAGCAGGGCTGGCATGATCTGTAGCTCTCTATCAATGTCTGCTTCGGCACGTTGTGTGGGCCTCCGGTGAGTGTTTCCTTATATTTTGTTCATTTCTGCCTGGACTTCCCTGGCACAATTGTGAACTGTGATGCAGTTATGATCCATGGCCTGCCCCCCGCCCCTCCTAAATGGCGTCTGCCTTTCCTGTATGGAGGGACAGGTGGAAGTGAGGTAATTCCACTGACATTGTGCGCAGTTGCGGGAGGCGGTTGGCAACCGCTGTGCAACTCCTCATTGGTTAACATTGGGCCCTATGGGGTACAGTGGCCAATGGTGATGTACGCCGGCGGTGATGGTGTGCACCGTCGCGGACGTCACCGCCATTTTCTATCTGTTCACTCACTTGCTACCTGATCTTCAACAGGAGAGGACCTACACTGCGTGTGCTGCTGTGACCTGTGTCTGGAACCTACCATGGCCCGTGTTACTGGGGAAAGGGCCCCTGCTTTCACCTCGGCGGAGTTGGAGCAACTGGTGGATGGGGTCCTACAGTACGTACTGCTGTATCGGCCTCCAGACCAACAGGTGAGTACACTATGAGAAAGATGCATGGATGCATGAAGTGGTGTGTGTGAAGGCCTCTTGTAGGGGGGGTTGGTGGATGGGTCCTGGGCAGTGTACAGCATGTATTCTGGGCCATGTCTGTGCATAAGGGGAGGGGAATGGCTATGGTGGGCCATGCGTGTAACAGGCAGGACGGTCTAATTAATACCTTTCTCTGTGTACATTTCCTCTGCAGGTCAGCGCCAATCAAAAGAAGGGTAAATGGCGTGCCATCGCCAAGGACGTACGGACCCTGGGGGTCTACAGCAGGCAGAGCACCCACTGTCGCAAATGGTGGGAGGACCTGAGACGCTGGGCACGGAAGACAACAGAGGCCCAGTTGGGGATGGCCTCCCAACGAGGAAGGGATGCCTGTTCAACCCTGACCACCTTGATGGCCTGCATACTGGAGGTGGCCTATCCGGTCCTGGATGGGCGCTTGGGGGAATCACAGCAGCAACAAGGGGGTGATACAGTGCCCATCATTACAACTTACACATGGTTGGGTGGTATCCGGGTTTGAGATATGTGCCTGTGGGTGCCCCTAGGCCTGACATTGCAGATTAGGTCCCATGTTGGGCAGGGTTCTGATATGAAATTGCTCCAAACTAGCTAGTAGGCATCCACTACTGGGCAGGGGTGTGTGGGTCCCAGGTATACTGCAGTTGGCGGTTTGTGGCCCTCCCCATGCCCTGGTGACTAGAATTGTTATTGGTAGTGCATTGCCTAGTGGGTAAGGCTGTTCCCTGTGTGTGAGGGTGCTGTGTACGACAACGGTGGTGTTGGTGCAGCCATTGACTAAGTGTATCCTTTGTCCCCCACCTTTTTGTTTTGTCATCCTGTCCTTATGTGAATTAGCATCATCTGGCATTGAAGCAGCTGCACCAGCGATGTAGGCAGCTGCATCCCACAGGACCCAGGAGGCAGAGCTGGATGGAGGGCGAGGGGGGCACCACGGCGGAGACTGTGGAGGACAGTTCGGACACGGATACCTCCTCCGAAGGAAGCTCCCTGGTGGTGGCGGACACCTCTGTGTCCACCCCAGCTATAGGTACAGCCGCCACCCCATACCAGCACTGCCCTCCCAGCAGCCCCTCAGCAAGTTGCCCGTGCCGGCTCACCCAGGATGGTGGGCATCTCCTTTGTCCCAGGCACCTCAGGCCCTGCCCCAGTGAGCCCTGCTGCCCTGAGTGAGGGGGCTATTGACCTCCTGAGATCCATCTCTGTTGGGCAGTCAACCATTGTGAATGCCATCCAGGGGCTGGCAGGACAAATGCAACAGTCCAATGCATTTCTGGAGGGCATTCACACTGGCTTGGCGGCCCAATTGAGATCAATCCAGGCTCTGGCCTCCTCTCTGATGGCAGCAATTGTCCCTGTTTCCAACCTCCCCCTCCAACTTCCTCTACCCAATCCCATTCCCCTCAACCCCAACCTATCCCAAACACACAGGCAGATGAACATGCACACAGGGGAACACACAAGAGTGGCACAGGCAAACACAGGCACCACACATCTTTCCACAGGCACTCACACAAACACCATCCATATGCAGACATACCAACATCCACTGCCTCAACTATGGCCCCTTCCTCCTCATCCTCCAACTCCTTCCCTGTTGCGTCTACACTAACATCTGCATGCACTACATACTCATCCACTACCTCCATCACCAGCACATCTATCAGAACACACACCTCACTGGCAGTCACCAACCCAACAGCCATGCACACGTCCCCTGTGTCCTCTCCCACTGTGTATGTGCCCCCTCTTCCCAAAGTACACAAATGCAAGCACTCAGACACCCAACAGTCATCCACCTCACAACATCATCCAGGCAATGCACCTGCACCCAAACACAGCAGACAGACACCTCCTACAACCACTCCCTCTTCCTCCACTCCCAGACCTCCTCCCTCTTCCCACCCCAATGTCCCTAAGAAGTTTTTCCTCTCCACCATTGACCTCTTCCTTACCCCTACCCCCCCCGTCCTTACACATCTGGCCAGGGTGACTAAAACCCAAGTAAGCACCTCAGACACCCAGTCCACGGCCCAGTATTGTCCACAGCAACTCCTGGTGTGAAAGGATCCCAGACACCAGGCAGCCACACTGAAAGGGTGCCTACCCCATGTGCTGCCAAGAAAGTCAAGGTGCCACTCCCAGCTGCTGCCAAGAGGACCAAGGAGCCATCCCCAGCTGCTGTCAAGAGGAGCAAGGAGCCATCCCCAGCTGCTGCCAGGAAGGGCAAGGGGCCTGCACCAACAGGCAGAAAGGACAAGGGGCCTGGTGCTGGGACTCATTAGGAGCCCACACCAACAACCATGGTGGTGCAGCCGTTCGAGGCTGCAGGGGAATGGCAGGAGCTTCCCCCCACCACCAGCAGCAGCAGTACCAGTGGGCAGCTGTCCGAGGCTGCAGGTGATGGGCAGGAGCTTCCCCCCACCACCAGCAGCAGCACCACCAGCACCACCAGCTCCACCAGCACCACCAGCAGCAGCAGCACTAGTGGGCAGCTGTAAAAGGCTGCAGGAGATGGGTAGGAGCTTCCCAACACCACCAGCAGCAGCACCACCAGCTCCACTAGCACCACCACCAGCAGCAACATCAGCATCACCACCACTGAGCACCACTCACCGCCGGCGGACAGTGCGCAGTCCTGTGGCCATGGGCTGTTGTGCGGCCTGTCCCTGCAAACCCTTTGAGTATGACACCCACCTGAGAGACTGTGACCTTGCACTCTCCAAGACCTGCATCACAGGGCACGATGCCCCCTCCAGAACCAGTGGGTATGGGACACACTCACCCAATACTCTCTGGCATCCTGGAGAGGATTGGGTGGGCAACACACCCACTTGAGAGACTGTGGCCTTGCACTCCCCAGGACAGGGCATGTAGCCCCCTCCAGAGCATGTGGGCAAATCACCCACTTGAGAGACTGTGGCCTTGCACTCCCCAGGACAAAGCAGAGGGCAAATCACCCACTTGAGAGTCTGTGGCCTTGCACTCCCCAGGACAAGGCAGTGGAAAAATCACCCACTTGAGAGACTGTGGCCTTGTCCTCCCCAGGACAGCGCACAGGGCATGTTGCTGCCTCCAGGACCAGTAGTGTTCCATTTGCCGGCTGAGGTCCCCCACCATTCCCCGTCCACCTGACGTGCCTGCCTATTTTCTAACTGATGCCCCTGCAGTGTTGTTGCAGGAGTCAAGTGGGGCCTTGGACTTGGTAATCTGGCCCTGTGGCCATCGAACATTGAGGACAGGGCAGTGTCCCTTGATTTGTAAATATGTCTATACTTTTAGATTGGATGCACATATTACTACTGTATTTATCTTATTACACTCACTTTAATCTATTCGTGTTATCCTTGCATTATTCCTGAGGGGTACGGGGTAAATATGTTATGTTACTGCATCTGCTTGTGTGTATTGTGTTGGGGGTGGGGGTGTTGCGTGTTGCGAGTGTGTGTCACTCTCTTTTTCCTCCCTCCCTACCCTGTGTGCTAGGTGGCTTAACCCACTGTGGTCGTCATCGCCGTCGTTGGTGTTCGTGGTAGAGCAGGACGTGGATCAGCATTGGGAACATATGCAGTTCAGGCTCCATGGCAGCGTGGTTCTTCCCTGAGTCTCCACAGGTGAGTCGTTTCCCTTCTGTACAGTGCTTCCGCCAGGCTTTTGATGTCATTGGTACCGCCCCGGAAAAGGTGGCGGATTGATGTGTCATAATACAGTGGGCGGAACATTGACTTCCGCCTGGCTGTAGGCGGCTACCGCCGTGGTGCCTGTTGATTCAGCCCTGGCGGTCAGTGTGGTAAAGTGGCTGCCTGTTGAGCTGTTTCTGCCATGGTCATAATTTTGCGGTATTGCCGCTGCTTTATCACCGACCGCCAGGGTTGTAATGAGGGCCATAATATTTTACATTAGTGTGAGATTTTAGGAGCGTGATACGTTTGCGTGGTTTGCGTTTGCTTGAAATAGTCTTACTTTTACTGTCCCTCCCACATTTACTTCTAAAACGTATACCTACATGTGCAAAGATCTCCAGCACAGCAGGGAGATTTTCACACACAAAAGGTAGGAGAGGAGGAGGCTGATAGCTTGGGTCAGAGGTTTTTGAATTCTATGTCAGGACCGGAGGCGAGGATTATACAATACTTTCTTCACATTATTTGAACCGCATATTTAAAGGAAAATGTTATAAAGTCAAAATACACATAAAGACTACAAGTCCCATGAGTCCATCGTGTAGAGAATGCCACAGTCCAATCACAGTACAGCACAACATATAAATATGAATGACGTCCCTTCCTGTTCCTCTTTCCTTACTGCTCGTCAGTCATGTACTTCCTCATTATTATTTCTCTTAACTGTCGAGTTCATATTATATATATTTTTGGGTATTTTTTTCCATTTATCCATTTTATTACCTCTCAAATATCGCGTAGTAGGCTTTAGGCCTGAGCGCTCTTTTTGTTTATAAACTTTGTCGCAGCCGCGCAGAGATGCGTGCGCGCACTCTCTCCCGAGCTGTCAGGTGCATCAGCTGTTTGCCTGAGGCGGCTCCCACGGAGTGCCTCAGCTGACCGCAATGCACGTTTCGGCACCGACACAGATAGGAAATTCTTTGAATTCCTGTCACGCGTTTCACTTCCTGCACCAACCCTCGCATTTATACTGCTGCACGGCTGTTTTAAACAAATAGCACCATCTAATGGCAATATTTATATATTCTGCCTATTTTTGTTCCTTGCCTTGAGCACCTGCAAGGGGGCTGCCCTTTAAATATTTGCGGTGCATATATATTTTTACATTTTCTAAAATATAAAAAAAATATATACATATATATATATGTATATATATATATATATATATTAAAAAGACGAGAATAGTTCATTTTAAATTTTTTCTCCAATACTCCTATTGAGTTTGGTGCTCTCACCCTTATAATGGACCAATCTGCTGGTCTTGTTGTGCTCCTTCTACAGATGCACAACAAGATTGGCCTCCCCAACGTCATCCCCCAGAGGTGAGTCAAGCGTTCTCTTTCGCTATTTCAGATGCGCTTGCACCTCTTAGGGAGCAGGTTGATAAACTTGCAAAGAGCATTCCAGGTTTTTTTTCTGATCCAGTTCAGCCTAACCCGGGCCCTAGTGGGGTTAAATCAGTGGGTAAAAAGGCCTCCAAGCGTGACGCGGGGCACCTGAAAGGTTTTGATAAGCTTACCGAAACCTTCCATAAGAGTGCGCGCATGCTTAAAAATGTACCCTTCTAGGAGGAAGATAACTCCGGAGAAACCAGCGACTTTGTTTCAAAAAAATTAAACCCTTTATTAGGGTTCCCCCTTGAAGGGGAGATTGATTCCGATGATGATCTATCCTCAGATGAGGATCACGAAATGGGTAGGGCTTGGCGTCCTAACCCTGTTTCCCCAGACTCCCGTGAAGAGGATTCAGATATGTTTAATCCTTTGGATATCTACCATCCCAGGACTTCTGAATGGGTCCCTGACACTAAAGTGGCAGATTATGTGGCAGATAAAATTTGTCAGCCTTTACAAAAGAGGTCAGAGCTAAACTTAGGGCAGAATGTCCTAGACACTCTTCACCCGGCAAAGTAGCTCTCACTCCCATTATCGACCCTAAACTGTGCACCTTTTTTAGCAAGTATATGAAGGATCCTAAGAAGGGTATAGACAGATCTTGGAGAAACTGCCAGGACAAACTCCTAGATGTAGTGGGACCACTTATGCAGATTATCCAGCCGGCGGAGCAAGCTAAACATTCTGGTACCCATCTCTCAGTTGTGATTATTGCTCAGAGAGCGATTTGTCTCTTAGGGAATGCCAACTGTGCTCTGGTGGCAGAACGCAGAAGATCCCTGCTTATTAAAATCGATCCTAAGATGGGCGAGTTAGCCACTTCGGAGGCAGGAGCCATTGCCCAGGTAAACCTCTTTGGGGAACCTTTTGTTAAGGAACTGGGTAAAATTGTTGCAACCTTTTCGGCTTTAGACAAAGCTCAAACCTCCATCAAAAAGATTTTTCCTGCTAAGGTTTTTGCTGGGGCTGGACAAGGAAGGGGTCGCTCCTCCGGCCGCCTTTACCACCAAGGCCCCTCTAGAGGATACCCAAAGAGGAACAAAGGCTGGAATGATGGTCGACAAGGAACATTCTACCCTCCCGAGGTTCTGGCAATTCCAAAGGCAATCGCATTAGAGGAGGAGCTAACGCACTGGGAGGAGCTTCTGGTAAGCATTATCCCTTCTTCCCCTCTAGAGTTGGGGGGACGGCTTAGCAGATTTTCTCAAAATTGGAACACGATTACAAGGGATCCTTGGATCCTTCAAACAGTTCGAGGTTTTCATATAGAGTTCTACGGTATTCCATTTCAGCATTTGCGGCCCAGACCTTTAGTTTTCCCATCTCACGAGATGAACCTCATAGATCTGGTAGTACAGGATCTCCTATTCAAAAAAGTCATTTGCAGATCAACCCTTCATCCAAAAGGGTTTTTAAGCAACATTTTTCTAGTGGAAAAGAACGAAAAGGGTTTTCGTCCGGTAATAAACTTGAGAGATTTCAACGAATGGCTAGTTTATCGGCACTTCAAAATGGAAGGCATTATTGAGGGACATTCTACTTCCAAATGATTGGATGATCAGACTGGATCTCAAGGATGCTTATCTTTCAGTCCCCATTTTTTCCCCTCATCTGAGATTTCTTCAATTCTCATGGAAAGATCAGATTTACAAGTTCCAAACTCTACCTTTCTGCCTCTCCTTAGCCCCTTGGTGTTTCACCAAACTTATGAAACCTGTTGTAGAATTTCTTCATACCAGGGGAATAAGGATGATAATTTACCTCGACGATATTCTTATGATGGATCAGTCCCTATCCCAGCTCAAATCCAATCTGAGCACAACTATTGCTCTCCTTCACAATCTGGGGTTTGTGATCAACGAATCCAAATCGGAGTTAATTCCAACTCAGAAAATAGTATTTCTAGGTTTCCTTATAGATTCCGTCGCAGCGTCTCTCAGCCTTCCATTATCCAAACTTTCCAAGATTCTGAAAGAACTCAGCAAGGTCCTCAGAAGGGACAGAATTTCACTTTGTCAATTGGCCAGAACTGTGGGACTCCTTCCTCTTCAATCCAAGCCATCTTTCCCGGTCCTCTTCACTATCGTGCATTGCAGAGATGAAAAGCATCTCATCTCAGAAGGGGTCTTACTTATTCAGAAATTATTTCTTAATCTCCAGAGGCCAGAACGGAACTCCAATGGTGGATAGACCACATGGAAGTCTGGAATGGCACGGCGATTTTCGTCACAGCCCCAGACATGACTATAGAATCGGACGCCAGTCATCTGGGATAGGGAGCCAGATGTGGGACAGTCTCCATGGGAGGCAGATGGCCACAGAGGGAACTCTCTCTCCATATCAATTGTCTCGAACTCCTGGCGGGATCTTTTGCAATCAGGTCCCTCACAAGGGACAAAGTGTGCTGCTCCATTCTTCTGAGGATGGACAACATATCCGTTGCCCAATATATAAATAGCCTGGGGGGCACTCGTTCCAGGACCCTCTCAGAAATAGCGAAGGATTTCCGGCATTATTGCCTTCAAAAACAGATCTCGGAGGTGGCAGAGTATCTTCCAGGGACCAAGAACATAGTGGCAGATTGGAACTCCAGAAACTTCACGGACAGCACTGATTGGAAATTAAATACACAGGTTTTTCAAGCCCTGATGGACAGATGGTGTCCTTGCGATCTGGATCTTTTTGCGTCCTGTCTCAATTCCCAACTGACAAGATATGTCAGCTGGAGATCGGATCTGGGAGCAGTAGCGATAGATGCTTTCCTCCAAGATTGGTCAAAGAGCCTTCCCTATGCCTTTCCCCCCTTCATAATGATTCCCAGAGTAGCAGCTCAAGTAAGACGTCAAATGGCGTCCTTAATTCTAGTGAATCCGATCTGGAAATCTCAGGCTTGGTTTCCGACCCTCATGGAACTGTCTGGGGATCTTCCAATTTGTTTACCGTCATTCCCTTCAATCCTTCTTGATCACCATGGATCTCCTCACCCCTTGGTTCTCCAAGGCCATCTTCTCCTCATGGCATGGAGGATTTCCGGGGACGCTGGAAAAACAGACTCCTTTCTAAGGAAGCTAATGACTTCATCCAACAGGCCTGGTCCTCTAGTACCACCAAAACATACAGACTGGCATGGAACAGATGGAATTGTTGGTGTATGGTGAAATCTATTGATCACTTGGGGGCACAACTTATGTATATCTTAAATTTCTTAGCAGAACTTGCCCACTCTGGCCTCGCTTATCGTACCATTAACATCTTTAGGTCAGCTATTTCAGCAGGACATGTTGCCATTAACAACAAACCAGTGGGTGAACATCAATGGGTTTGTAAACTTATGAATGGCATTCGCCTTTCTAAACCCCCTGAACTCAGGTATTCGGGTCTATGGGATGTGAAAGTTATTTTAAGTTTCCTCTCCCATTGGCATGACAACCATCTTCTATTTTGTAAGCAAATTTTGGCTAAATTAGTGATCCTTCTCTGTCTTATTTCTTGTAAAAGAGTATCGGATGTTAGAGCCCTAGATCTCTCAGCTAGAACCTTTACTCCAGATGGGGTAACTTTTACTACACCTAGAAGAACCAAAACCAATATCAGAGTGGTTTCTTACCCCGCTTTTCCCGATCATCAAAAATTATGTGTTGTAAACTGTACTAAGGCATATGAGGACATGACTTTAGAAGTCAGACCCGCAGGTGAAAATCAACGTCTTATTGCCTTGCAGAAACCCTTTAAAGCTGTTTCATCTCCTACTATTGCTAGATGGGTTAGATGGATCATGGCTGAGGCAGGTATTGACATACGTAGATTCGGACCTCATTCCACCAGAGGTGCAATGGCTTCTAAAGCCATTCAGATAGGTGCTAGACTTGAAGATATTATGAATGCAGTGGATTGGTCTTCCAAATCCACCTTCAAAATATTCTATTTTATACCTATCCTAGAACCTGGATCTCTAGTTGTCAATAAGCTTTAAACATGCATAATCCTTGCCTTTGGTCCTGACATAGAATGAAATTAAGGACCCGGAGGTGAGGATTATCCCACCCAGGCTTTCATCTTCGTAGCCTCTCCCTCCCGTCTACTGTCACCTTGCTTTACCACAAGTAAGTAACTGTTATAGTTATCCTATTCATGCTTAAAATTGTTAATGATGCCTCACTTTTAATTTGGTGCATTTCTTTCTCTCATGTTTGCTTATCTTGCCTACAACATTGTGTTTTTTCTCTGACAACACTGATCATTGTGATGAAGAATCAGATAACGTGTTTATAATTATTTTCATTTATGCAGGCAATACTCAAGGATTGGATTAACCTACTTTCAGCTTTAACTTCCTCCAGTGAAGAAGAGGAACAGGAAGGGACGTCATTCATATTTATATGTTGTGCTGTACTGTGATTGGAATGTGGCATTCTCTACACGATGGACTCATGGGACTTGTAGTCTTTATGTGTATTTTGACTTTATTACGTTTTCCTTTGAATATGCTGTTCAAATAAAGTGAAGAAAGTAATGTATAATCCTCGCCTCTGTGTCCTTAATAGAATTGAAACTTTCCTTCTCGTTAGCTAGGAAATTTGTCATTGTGTTTTGTAGTACGTATAGTAGTACTACTGAAGCACCACCTTATGGACCCTAAAACATCATCTGTGAACTGTACCCTATATCTTCTGCATATTACACCTTATAACATGCCTACAATGACGTTTCGTTCTGCATAATTTACTTTTCCTTTCTACATAGCATTCCTTCACTTTGCTGCAGAATTCCAAAGACTCTGTGTAATGAACGGGAAGGGTTTATGATTGTCAGGAGTAGAGCAGGTGACCTGCAGTGGGAGCTGTCCAGTGTGACCATTTTTATAAACTTGGAATACTCTCTTGCTCCACACAATTGCTTAATGTATAATTTCCTCATTTTTTCTGTATATTCCGTAGATAATAACACATTTCAAACCAGCAAGTCTTTATTTAAATTAGAAGGCAGCCTAATTCGTACTCAGCTATATTTTTACAGCCTGGGCTAATTTTCCTTGGGGTGGGTCTGGTCAGAAATCTGCGCCTTGCACAATCAAGCCATTGTTTGAAACCTCATTTGTTTGACAGCAAAATCTATAAACACAAACCTCAAAGTGTCATGACCTGCCAAAAATGTGTCACTCCGCTGCTGAGTTATGCAAAGCGCCCTTTGAAGTCTGAATGACAAGCTTAATATGGCTACGTGGGGCGGAAATTCAATCTTTAGCCTTAGTGAATAAGGAATGGAACGTGAGCTGGATTATCTGCAGGCTGCTGGCATGACTGTCAGACGGACGGCATTCACTGCCAACACTGTGATTGTCATACTGCACCCTCACGGATATGACACTCACTGTAGAACTGAAAAAAATAGGGCCAGAACTAGACTTGCTCAATAGCTATGTCCCCGAAGCAACTGCAGCATGAGCCAAGAATCATTTTTGTGACAATCAGAAAAGTCGTATGTTCACTGATAATATATAGTGATCCATTTGTAAAAAAAATCCTATTTGAAGTGGCTCAAACTTTCTGTTAAAGAGCTCCTGTTCCTGAGTCCAAGGCCCGAGCTTGTTGAATAACATGGTCGTTCAGCATTGAATCCGCCTCATGCCTCTTCCGCCCCCATACAATTCCTGCAGGTTTGCACCGTCTTCAAAGGCAATACGATGCACCTCTGCCTTTTACTCTGTGGTGGCACCCTTTTGGAAGCTTAGCAGCAATGCAGGCACCCTTGCACCATGCACGTTGCATTAGTTGATGTAACATATTTCTTTCTTCACATTTGCACATATGAAGGGATGAAAGTACATATGTGTAACCACGCATATTAAATGTTTGGTTAAATTCGGACTAATTTAACTGACTTTGCAGGTGCGTTTTCAAGGCTTCGTAGCTGGAGGAAAGGAGCATAGCATTTATTAGCCACATTGATAGTAACACCTGAGAAAAGAACATTTTGGGATGAATGTGGAGATTTAGGCCCATATTTATACTTTTTTAGCGCTACATTTGCGTCATTTTTTGAAGCAAAAATGGCTCAAACTTGCAAAATACAATTTATTTTGTAAGTTTGCGCCATTTTTGTGTCAAAAGGAGGCGCAAGTGCGGCACTAAAAAAGTATAAATATGGGCCTTAATGAGCAGCTGAAGACTCTTATTCATTGCGTATCAAGATGCTCAAGGTCACTGAAACTGTTTGAGTTCTGTGGGATGAGAAACCTGGGTGATGTTACAATTTACGAGACAGACTTAACAGTCATAGGTTGCTGGAGGAAAGGGAGCGATAACATTAATTTTGAAGTTTTTTTTTATTAATGCTTGCATTCTTAGAAATTAAGGCAGATTCCCTTAAACCTTTGAGGGGTACAGACATCTCTGTGCCCTTTATTCTTGTAAGGTGTGAGGCTTACTGCTAAACACATTTCTTTTGGAAGACTTCTACTGAAGTCTCTGCTATACTGACACCTTCTCGCATTCTCAATTTGTCCTAAGAAACACTCCAGGTTGTTTTAGCCTTTGTTCCAACCATTCTCAAGATTTATTTCTGAACCATCCTCCTTTCTTATTTAGAATTTTGATTAATTTCCTTTAGAATTATTTCATGTTTAAGATGGGGCAGGAGTTTCTTTATGGAACATCTATTTCTTATTCTAGGCTTCTGTATTGCTGTGATTGTAATTTCACTATATCTAAATCTATTGAGACTGAACCAGTTGTGATATTTCAACTTCCTACCTGTGATTCTGTATCTTTCCAATATTTTCATGACATGCATATGTTTGTTTTGGAGTATTTATTGGAAATAAATCAACTTAGCCTCATTCACAGATTCCCAGCCCTTATGGATGGGCCAAAAGGGCTTCGCTGTAAATCAACTTGCTTGTTATTGTAACTCTCATGTGCTTCTTGACCAATGTAAAACGATCCATTGGGTGAGAGTGTAAATTCACGCTCCAATGTGATTGCAAGAGAGAATAAGCACAAAAAAGGGAGAAAGGAGGCAAAGAAAGATGGGGAAATAGTGACAAAAAGAGAAATTATGGATGAAAAAGAACTTATGAAAGTGAAATAAAGAGACACCAAGCATGGAGTTGTGGAAGAAAGAGGCATGCGAGGAATCAACACAAGGCAGCCTTGGTATTTTATAAATACAGTTTTCTGTAACACCAGTGACAGCCCCCAAATCAAACATTCTGACTTTGCACTTTTTGTAATTAATCACTTTCTTTTTCAATTTAGCATTGGCGTTCCATAATGTTGCTTCTGGCATCTAGTCTCTGATTCTAATGTTGCCAGCTTGCAGCCCAAAAGATCCTATCCCCCAGCCCAACTTCATACAAAATGTCATGCAGAAGGATTGCCTTCAGCCCCAAAGCAATTGACCAATGTCACCACCAGTCTCAGTTGTAATTCAAAATTGGGTCATTATGAGGAACATTTTTGGAAAATGTTGCAATTTTCCTGGACATCAATGATGCCATTGAGTTACACCAGAGCTGTGACAAAAATGGAACAGATGAAGGGAATTGTATTAATGATTCCTTTATTGAAGCCAGAGCTAAATGAAATGCACATTGAATTAAACTGACTTAACAACATTACAAAAAATAAATAGGCGCCGTTCATTAAAAATCACAACAGATGGCAGCCTGAAAATAACTCCTCAAGGAGAGCAACTGTTAATAATTAATATTTAGATTAGCAAACAATGAGCATGATGCTCTCGTTGGCAAAAGCATATTGGTGAAGATGTGGTGCATAATTAAATGAGCATTGACAAAGCCAATAGATTGCCCCTTTGGAATTGGTCAGTAATTGTTTTCAGAGATTGACAGAGTTGCTACTTATAAAGTGCAATTAAGACCATCTTGGCACTGAAACTGACTCTAAACAACAGCAAGAAGTAAAAAAGATAATCAACAAAACAGGCACATTTTAAAGCCTTTCTAAAACAAAGATGGTCCTCTACTTTATGCAGGCCAAGAGCGTTTGCATTCCAAAGAATGAATGCAACAAATGAAAAGGAATTCTCTGTTGGAGGACCAACAGTCAAAACAAAGGGATTTTTGGGGGGAATGTCTTGGTAACGAACACTGAAACAATAATGGTCCAGTTGTGCAACAAGGTTTGTGCTTGAAGTGAAGGGCCATATGTACAAAGCCTAATACCGGTAAAATACTTTTTGGCATGTACCAACCATATTGTGCGATACAGCAACCTATTATGGACTCGCAAAATAGGGTTTGCGATTCACTATTAGGACGGGGTGTGCCAAGGGTGCCCCTTCCCAATAGCGAATTGCACTGGTATGTAGGAATGTTTTGAGACTGGAAATGCGGTCACAAAACATTCACGGTTACCACCAACTTCAAGTTGGTGGTAAGCCATTTGCAAACAGGAAAGGGTCCCCAAGGGACCACTTTCCCTTTGTGAATGGGGATGCAAACATTTTTTAAGAGTAGACAGTGGTCTCCCTTTTCATTTTCCTTTTTATAATGCATCCCATTATTCTTTGAGGAAAATGGGCTGCATTTCAAACTAAAATTGATTTATTGATAAAGCAATCACAGACATGTTGGTCTGCTGACCCCAGCAGGCCACTGTCCCTTTGATTGTAGCCATTAAATGTGGGTCACAAATTGTGACCTGCCTCATGGATATTGATGAGGCAGGTCCATTTGCGACCCACTGGGAATCGCTAACAGTGTTTAACACACTGCTGTACATTGCAGTTTGTGATTTCCTTAAAGGGAATTTGCTAAAATTTGCTATTAGGAAATTGCAAACCCGCAATTTCATACATCTGGCCCAAAGTCCCTAATGATGGATACTTCTAGTGACCAGTAACTAGTGGCATAATCAAACCTAGAAATGATGGTAGCATTAACAACACAAGCTTTTTTTTAAATGGCAAAGAATAAAAAGAATGTTTTTTGTTTCCAGGAACGTCATTCAAAAGTAAAAAAACTACAATAGCCTTTATATGAGAAGCCAAGTTGAGATGTTTGTTTAGCCAAAAAACAAGGTTCTTCATCTTATTTAAAGGAGTGGGCGAATTACTAGTATAAGCAGGTCAGGAATAGGTGGACCGCATATGCATTCTGCAGCACACATAAAAAGAGGTAAAAGCCTCCCAGGATTGTTTTTGTGTAGGAACGTGTCCCTTGCTGCACAACAACAATCCTGGATGAAATGTAGACACCCTTGTACCATAATGGAAGGGTGCCTGCGATGGCGCTAGGCAGACAAAACTGTGTCAGTGAGGTGGGAAATGACAGGCATGCGCTGTGTTGCTTAAATGTGGCGCATTCCTGCCCTTTCCCTTAGAAACAGGGCAGCCCAGCAAGGTGACTTACTGTGCTGCCCTGTGCCAAAAGTTCATAAATTTGGCCCTTAGTGCAGATCCTTCATCTTCACTGTCACTCAGGCCAGAATCCTCAGTAACCTCTGGATTGGGTGAAGGTAGGCATCCCTCTGCAAACTCAGACTTTCACTCTCTATCTTGCCTTCTTGGCCAGCTGTCTCCAGCTCCCACTCGTGTTCTCGTAGCTCTAGGTCCTTTGTCAGGTTCTGTATCTGAGTGATCCACCACCACAGAACGAGACTCTCTGGTCGCAGCTTTAGATGTCAGCTCCTCCAGAACCCCCTCAGATGAAACATGTGTTGTTTCAGACTTTTCTCAGTCCCCAACAGCTTGTCTAACTTGCTCCCTCTGCCTCTCTGTCACTACTGGCACTTCTAGGAGAGGTGCTGTCACAAGGGGACACTCAACTCTGCAAGTATGAAAAACATGAATCCAGTTGGGGAGACATCCATGTTTAACAGCAGTAATTGTCACCAAAATAACTTAGTAAGGTTTACGCCAACGAGGTTTCTTACAGGATTTCCTCACATGTTTTTTCACCAGGACCCATTTGCCAGGACTGAGATCATGGCACTGCTCCTGAAGATGCAAAATTGTGGCTGTTCCGAACTGGTGAGACACATAATGCACCATGTTAGCCAGTCCAGCGGAGTAATCAAGAATCATATATCTGTAATGTTCACAAGCACATTTGCAGGTACAGCTGGCAGCCACATTGCTCTGCCCATGTTTATCTCAAGGGGGGACTGTCCCGTCCTCCTGTCAGGAACCCTGCAAAGACTCATCAACACGAGAGGCAAAGCATCATGCCACTTCAAAGATGTCAAAGTGCACACTCTAGCTACTCCAGATTTGAGTGTGCTGTTTTCCTGTTCCACTGTCCGTGAAGCCTCAGGTCAATAGCTGCAATGTAGTTTCTGCTCCACTAGTAATGCTGCACACAACAGTTTCAGGTCCTCATTGTTGAAATGGGTCCCCTATTCTGACTCTAGAGAAGTTGAGAAACCGACCCTAAAGATGAGTTTTCATCAACAACAATTTAGCTACGGTGAGACTGTCATTTCTTCTGGTACCATAAGCTTTGACCCACCGCACTAGTCCAACTACATCCTGCTGAAGGGACCTGATTTTACTATGTGGATTAGTGTTACCATAGTTCTTTTCCCTACATTTATCTGTTGTCACACAGCACATCTGAGACACAACACTTCAGTCGTCATTTTAAACCTGGGATTAAGCAAAGTCTGTCGGAACAAACCAAACATAGCATCTCTTCCTACATGGGCAAGACCATGGAAATGTCTAGCCATAGGGGGCAAGGGACTATCTGGTGACACAGGTCTTCCATCTGCTGAAACCCAAATGTCATCATCTCTTTTAGCACAACCTGCTCTTACTCAAACTTTTTGTTCTGCCTCTGCCATGTCTTCTGAATCCTCTGCACTTCCACCCAGGTATCAGATGTTGTGAACGAAAGATTATAATTGGTCTCATCTGTGGTTTCATTACAGTATTCACCAATCAATATACATGCTTTATGAACACAATATTTTGCAACTTCACCTGCATATTTGTTACCCACTGTTACATACTCATCTCCACTGCTGTGGGCATGGCATTTCACAACCGCAATCTGGGTAGGCAACTGCAGAGTTTTGAGTAAATTATTTACATATTCTCCATTTTTAATGGGATAGCAAGAAGAGGTCATGAAACCTCGCTGTGACCATAACTGTCCAAAATCATGGATCACACCAAAGCCATACTATCAGTGAAAATTGTCCCTCTCTGCTGTTCAGAAACATAGCACACTCTGGTAAGCGAAGTAATTCAGCTACCTGTGCGAATAGAACTCCACGAAACCAGGAGGCTTCACAGATGCCTGCGACTGTACAGACTGCATAGGCTACTATTTCATTTACTTCAGGTTCTCTCAAACAAGAGCTATCCACAAACAATATAAAATCAGACTCACGTAGTGGCTCATCTCAAATGTCTGGTCTTGGCTTGGTGCAAAGTTCAGTGACATCTAGAGAAATATGCTCTACTTCTCTTGCTTCTCCCTCAGCTTCAGGTAGGTTTAACAGTGTAGCAGGAATCAAGGTAGGACAGTGCTTCAGGATCACATTCTCTATGACCAAATTAACCTGCTTTTAGCAGGTTAGATGGCTATTTGTCAAATGTTGGTTATGGGTATGGGTCAACAATAACTTAACTGAGTGACGCACAAACAGAGTAAGGGAATGACCCATACCAATATTCTCACATTTATCAATACTGACACTTGTAGCCACCACAGCCTTAAAGCATTCAGGCAGCGCTGATTCTACAGGATCAAGAGTAGCAGAAAAAATAGGCCATAGGCATTTGTGTATTCACCGAGAGAGTGCAGCCCTCCCTCTCATTGCAAAAGAGAGCAAAAGATTTGTTGTAAACAAGCATTCCTAGTGCCGGGCCATGACAGAGACTTTCTCTCAGCTCTAGGAAGGCTACCAAACAATTGTTATCCTAGGGTACTAGATCAGACACATTCTTGTGAGTTATATATTTTGCTGCTTCACTTTACAGTAATATAGTTAAGGTATACAGGATATATGATGTTGGTTAAATGTTTATATCACTTCTGTAATGTGTAGGGGTGCAACCACAATCATGCTACTCCACTAGTTATGCTTGAGGAAATTCCACTGGTGGATTCTCGTATTGACTAAGCACTCTTACAATCAGATTCTAAATCAGGCCAGAACATCTCTCACATTATTTCACTGGATTCACCAGAATGCCAGTACTAGTACAAGTGAAAACATTTGATCTGAAATGAGAACACAGTGCTGAATGCTTTCCGAATCCTAGGACATAAATAGCCTCATATTTTGTGTTGAGAGGCAGTAGAATGGCAAGAAGAGGAAACTACAGAAGTTAAACCGGGGTCCAGGAGACCAGGTCACTTTTTATTTCTGCTGCTTTCTTCAGGCCTCCAAGACCAGTAATAACAAGTGCAATGCCAGAGATACAAATGAGCAAGCAAAGGGTTAGAACTATTACCCCAATGATATCCGTATACATTACCTTCCAATAAAGCTGATATTGCGCCATATGTACCCCGTGTTATTGATAGTGTGCCTAGTAAACCCCAAAGGTCATATGTCTATCTGTTGCCCTTAAGTCCTGACTTAAGCTGTTGGTATAATAGTGTTATCACAATAGCTTGCAATGTTGGTAACCTCTCAGAATGAGCCCTATTATGGAAATTGGTGATTATTTGGCCATCATCTCTAACTCTATTCAACTTATCCCCAGTGTCACTGTCACCCACTTTCTAAAAATGGTTCCGTCCACACTCTGCTTTGCCCTGGAATGTCTCTGATGGCCCTCACTGCCACATCAGATACAGCATAATGATTATGCTCTTGCACTTACATTCTATTCACATCTATGTTTTTCTGCAATAAACATTAGTATCCTCACTTCCATCACTTACTATGCAGACATCTATTTACAATCTGATTAATAGTTCTGATACACAATTTCCTGTTCTAAGAAAAACACCATATTAATTGTTGCATGGAGGTTCATTTGTTTTCCATGCCACATCATGTTTGGCATCTCCTTACTCTTGGTAGGCATATACATGTGTACTTGGTCTTGGTAGGCTTTCAAATGTATTCAATAAGACCTTGCTCATAAGTTACATCTTAAAGTCAAATGTAATAGACATCATGAGCCATGGTGTCACAAATTCGCCTGTTGCCTCAGTGAGGCACAGTACCGTGGGATGGAACTTGCATATTGCCATTACCAAGGAAAATATTTGTTCCATAAATGTCTTCCATCTCCCATGGCATATGGTGCCACTTCTAAATCTGACTGGGCATTTACCACCCCTTCAATAGTTGGAATTACTCACCCTCCTACCATGTTCATCTGAGACATGAACACTTTGGCACTTATATCACTGAGGTATGACTGGAACATGCTTTTCCACAAACTGCATTCCACCACTCATTCCCTAGAAGGGACCAGAAAAAAATAAACGTTGTCTATTGTGTTTGGCCATTTGCTTCCTTTATTATTCTTTACAATGTAAATCTTCCTAAAAATGAACTCATACAGCACTTGACAAGATATATATGAACTTGGCACGTCTGTAACTGGTCAATGCAGTGATGGTCTCTTTGCAGTTATGAAAACTAAATTCTGTGCATTCCTGTGAAAGTAGAGTTGCAGGGAAGATAGAGGGTGGTCCTTGTTCCCTTTCAAACTTTGGTCCAAGGGTGTCATGCTTTAGAAACCTGCAATTGTCTCCACGATGCACAATTATTGAGCAGAAAAACAGTTGGCAGGATCAGATTCATTGTTGTTGCATCACTTGTCATTCACCTAGCCATAAGGCTGTGGGGGTCTTCCCTCAGAGAAGTTGAAGACATTACACAAGAGTTACACAGCTGACCTTTCTCTTCTAAAAAGATCATCGATGTATTCCATTGTGTGTGTCGTTTTTTAAATGTATTGTGGAAGTGACAAGAAGTTCTCAGGTTAGTCCTTGTGGCATGTCTTGCCCTAATATTAAGAGCTTCTGGCTTTACTAGCTCTGGAGTATGATGCCAGCAACATTCTCTACAGTGAGAAGTCTGTTTCCTAAAAGCTCTCTAAAGCTTACAATTGTAACACATTCAAAATGACCACAGCGCTGCTCCAGCCCTGAATTTGGGGTTGAAACTGATGCGTAACTTCGACACAATCTTCTTGATCATACTCGGTAACATTAAAAGGAAAGCAGTAGAATTGGTTATACACCAGTGGCTCCGGGAGATGCCACAGTTGGAACAGGAGTGTCAATTACCGAAAATTATTTCCGACACCTATACTAGTGTAGGATGGGATAGTTTTGGAGTCAAGCTGAAAAATCCTAACATTCAGAGTTCTACCCCTAAGGAAGGTACTAAACAAGCACAAGAGGGTTCTAAAAAGCGCTGGGATAAACTAAAACAAAATAAAGACAAAGCAAGATACCAGATTCTCCGCATCTGGAGAACTCTGAAAGGAAATATAATCTCAGACATAGAGAAAATATAAAAGCTCCTCACAGATGCACTGATTCATGTCCCTCTTGTTCCTTTCAGGACGCACTGGATAGACGTAGCGAGAGAGTGGGACGGTCAGAGCAATGTCCTTACTATGTGAAACAGAAAAGACTCACAGAGGTCTTCAGACAAGAGAGAAAACAAATCTGCACAACAAAAACCACAATTTAAAAAGAAAAAGGTGGCAGCAATTTCAATTAAACATGCCAGCAAACTGAGAACTTTGCTGAAGAACAAGACGTGGGCAGTGACCCTGCTGGACAGCGCAGCAGAAGTCATGATATGTGCCAGAGTCAGAAAGATCATCTTGATGCGACAGTAACTAACGTCTTTCTTGCAGTTGAGACTGTGGACGGGCATGTTCCCCCACCCGACACGGTTTATGATCTAAATATCCAAATTGAGGGAGACGCAGAGTGCATCATTAATGTCCTTTTCTGGGATGAACTTAATTGTGATATCCTATTTGCTGGAAGAGACTGGCCACCCGAGCACATCCGTAATCTCCCACATGGAGAAAATGTCATTTTACCTTCTTTCTCAGATCTTGTTCTGGAAGCGGTAAAAAAATCCTATGCTGTCGAATGGGCTTTGGCGCAAGCACCCGCGCTATACCGCAATCACGTAGGGTTGGATAAGGATTCCCCCTACCATGTAATACCTATAAGGTCTACAACTCAGCCTCAGCCCCCATATCCTGTTAAACATGTGGCTAAAGCTCAATTGAGGGAGATCCTCACTCAGCTTGAGTACCATGGAATAATAGAGTCCTGTGTCTCTGCAATAAAAACTGTTATCCCTAGTTGTAAAACCAGACCATTCATATATAATAGTCTTAGACTACAGACACTTAAACAGTCACACACACACATATACAATACAAAATTCACACAGCATAGCACTAATTAACAACATACTGTGCATAAATACAAATAACCTTGGATTATTCCAACGTTTTTTTCTGCCAGAACTTAGCACATGAAAATCGGGACGTGAGTGCATTCTTATTTGGCTCACAAAAATGCTTGTCATGTGTCCCAAGGCTACCGGAACAGCCCAGGGTTGTTTTCAGCCTGTGTAACATCATTATTGCATGATATTAACCCTGAGGCTTTGTCCTATGTGGATGATATCTATCTCACAGATGATGACCACAACATTCATTTTGCCAGGGCCGATTCGGATCGTTTTAGGATTCACAGCCCATTGTTATAAATTCAAATTTAGAAAAACTAAAATAGCCTTTCTCAGTGTATTGTATTGTTACTGGGATGTGAGCTATCAATTGAGGGCAAGAGCACGGCCCGCACTTTTTAGAATCATTTGCTCAACTCCAACCAATAAACACTATCAAGAAACTGCAGTCTTTAGCTTGTGTCTTTAACAATGGCAGAACATATATTCCTAATTATGCACTACGCATCAAGCCACTTTATAATTTAATTCACCCAGATTTCTCAAGCAGACACTGGACAAATGAACACACATGCATCCTTAGAGGATTGCAGCAAAACATGCTAGAAGCAAAACACTTACACACATGTGACAACCAAACTAATTTGGTCATCAGAATAATGGCTGGTGCCACCGGGTTCACTTATGTCACCTTAAATGAAGGCCACACAGAGCCTATAGCATATAAATCACATATATATTCCAATGCAGAACAATTCTTTGCACCCACAGAAAAAAATATAACTGCTGTATAGATGGCTGTCATCAAGGAAAGGCCACTTGCCCAAGGGAAATGCATTATTGTTCTTACCCCAGTGCTGGCTTTAGAGGCCACCAACAAAGCAAGCATTCCTAATGCTAAAGCATTACATCCACATTGGATTCAATGGGCAACCTCCGTGACTGCCACTGATGTTGATTACATCTTTGCAAAAAGAACAAGTGATGGACAGAATGCTTTACAATGTCAAACCCTCAGTACAGAGATCTGGGCCTCAATCCATTGTTTTTTTGCCACCCATGCCATTCCAGTTTGGACCCAGCCATATACAAATCAGTCTTGACCCTGTTCCCCATGGGAACAGTCCAGCCCGAACTGCCAAGCCAGGTCCTCCCTGGACTGGAATCAAGCATCCTAGGACCGGTTTCAGGGTATCACCCTTCATCAGCCAGGCTAGCTTGACTCCAGTGGCATGGGGAGCAAGGGACCCACGTCTGGGCATACCCTTCCCACTTGGGGCAGAAAAGGCAAAAAGAACAAGTGATGGACGGAATGTTGAACAATGTCGCACATTGAACCCCAGTTGATTACATCTTTGACCCAAAACTTCAAACACAAGAATTTCTCCAATACGAACAGGAGTACCCTGCGCCTCTTAGGAAATTGCAGATTGACACATACCGCATTGTCATTTACACTGATGGTTCAGCTCAACCAGAGATAGGTTCAAAACATCAATACTCAGCCGCTTGCGCAGCTGTGAGCAGAGTGATGAAGGATGGCGTATTCTACCCTCAAAATACCTACATGCAGAGCCTAGGGGGCTGTGGAGATCAGCTGCCTGAACCTGAAGCTCTTATTTTGGCACTGAAACATACGGATCCAGGACAACTCACATTGATTGTGTGTGATTCGCACTATTGTGTCCAGTCCTACAATGATTATCTTAATCATTGGTGGTTAAACGTGTTCAGAGATTCAACGGTGAACACCATAAAACACTGAACTCTGTGAGGGATTGTAGCTGATATTAAGGATAAGCTACCTGAGGTTTCTGTAGTCCATACATTGGGTCAGCAACCTGTAGGTGTACACGTTATTGGAAACACCGTGGCTGATGAAGTAGGCAAGTCTGCAGTAGCCACAGCTTTTGTTGTTGCAGTGACTCGTTCTCAGACGAGATATGATAATGAAATATTGGCTGCCGTGAAAGTTTTGGCTGAAGGCAAGCCTCTCCAAAAGCATACCCTATTTAGTATTCATACCACATCAGGGCAAAGAATGTTGCCTTTGCAACAATTCCTGGGGTTGGAGATCGAGTGATCCCCAACATAGACCAGAGATTAGACTCATCAAAGCAGAGCATGAGGGTGCTGAATTCGCTCTTGCTAGTATCATAGCCACAAAAACGCTCTTACAGAAACACTTCTAGTGTCTGGGTCTATGCAAACAGACCAAGCAATATGTTATTTGCTGTGACATTTGCCAAAAAATAAAGGACTCAAACATTAAACGTCCAGTGCAGACATCCCTCTTAGTGTCCAACAGACCACTAAAATGTGTGTACCTGTACCATTGTTGTCCTTTGCAATCTGATGGTGCACACAAGTACACCTTAGTCACTGTAGATTCTTGTTCTAGATTCCTGTGGGTATAGCAACAGTGGTTGGCTGACGCTCAAACTGTTATAAAAGACTTGTTTATCTTTATCCATACATATGCGGTTGCAGCATTCCATTCTCAAGAGGGCCCTGCTTTTTCCTCTAAGGCATTCAGGGACACAATGAGGAAGATGGGTGTTGAATTCCATTACTTCTCACCCTACCATCCCAAGGGTAATTGTGTCATGGAGAGGAGGAATCAAGATCTAAAGCAGTCCTTCACAGCTAGAGTATTAGGTTCAGGTCGCTGTTGGCTTCATTACCTATATGGGGTACAGAGAGCACTGAATAATCTGCCAAGACTGTCCTTGGGAGGACGCACTCCTTACGAGGTCCTCTCTAGGATACCTATGTATGGCCCAGTTATAATGGCCCTGGTATGATGGCAGCAGATACACCTTTTGACATAAATGAAAGTCTCACTGTCTTGCAGGAGCTTCAGCAATTTTGTGATGATAATTGATCCACCAGAGCTGCCACCTTAGGAATGAGGGATTTGTCAACAACTTCTACAGACTGGATTCCTAGAGTTGGGGATCTGGTTTGTGAGATGATTGCTGTGAAGAAGGAATTTGGCCCATCCTACAGAGCACTGGCCCCAGTCCTGGGAAGACAAGGCACCAGAACTGTAGTCTTACCACCACTGCCAACCTCCCAAGCCAATAGATTTGCCTTCATCGATGACACCAAATTGCACCATGTGGCCGATCCTGCACAGAAGACCCAGACGTCCCTTGGGGAGGTCCTGGTCCCCTCTCACTACCCAACAGGACATTCCTCTTCAAAGAAGAAATAACAACTCTTCTAACTACACCAGCATGTATAACAATGCTACAAATGCCTCCTCGGGCATCGGGAGGGCAGAGAATAAGCTTCGGCTGATTCCTCTTACCACTTCACCGACACGAACTGTCCAAGATGTGGCTGTTTTCTACTCTAATGCAATACAAACAGATAATACTGTCTACGATGATCCTCCACGCAAAGTGGATCCACTCACCAGTAATGCACCCGCTCCTGTGTTTGCAGAGACTGCTTCTGGCTACTTCATCGACATTGATTACTTTTCTTCAACTTCATCTGCACCTGCAACTGAAACTGTTTTCAAGACACGTAAGCTGTGTATATGGCTTAAAAATAACTATTTAATTTATCCATGGAACTACCTGTGGATATTTCTGACACTGCTTGCCTTTTTGTTATGGATTGGTTTTTTTACTGTGTTCTTTCTCTTGAGAAATTGTCATTATCTTCTTGAACGCTCTTCTGTCAAGCAAGTGGATGAAGTTCTAACTCCATATCTTACCTCATAAAGGTCCAAAGAGACTTGTCCCTTGTGAACATTTCAGCAGTACCAATTTCAGACAGGAGTGTTTGGGATAAAGTTCCCTTTTATATATATAGACCTACTGAGGTTATTCAAGCTCCATATGTTTTCAAAATCTCAGTGACTGATGTAATTACACTTGATGTTGTTTCTGGTGACTGGAATGTTCAAGTAGATGAATCAATGCTTGCTGAGGTTCAAGATTACATTGTATTTGAAAGTGATGATGTGTACACTAAAACGAAGAATTATGGGTAGATGTTCTGTTACTATAATTGGGGACATTACTACCTGTACAAAGCAACAAGACATAGATCAGTATTTAATTATGCACAATGGGAACATTGTTCAACACCATATGTGGGGAGCCCCAAAACATATACAGGCAAGTTTGCATACTTTTCTGGGAATTACACTACAAGTGATGAGTCATATTAGTTCAAATCACCACCTTCAAAAATGCAGAAAATCTTGCTGACACCAAACTAATCTATTCAGATTCCTTCGTTTCCTGACTTGCTCTACAAGGTTATGAATACAGGAAGAGCACTATCAATGTGGAAAGTGTATGAGGAACACAAGATTGGCAAATTCAGGGAATAGAGGCTCTGTTTAGAACATGACATACTCCTGTTCAAATGATATTTTTAAATGACACAGTTCAGCATACATCCTGCCTGGGGTTAGCAAAAATAAGGAAATGAATGTACCCAGTATCCCCACACCAGCCAAATTCACTAATTGGCAATCCTTCCTAAATGACACCGAGGACGAATTAGATGCAAAGGTTCAGGATGGTACCTATAATGCATCACTTTCCAGTTTCAGTGGGTGGTTATTGTGGCCAATGGACACAAATCGGTAACAGGCACGTTTTGTTAATTCCTCAGGGGGTTTTAAGATTAGCTGGTTAGACCCTCACTTTGTCTCAGGTCAACACTCGGGTATCGTTACCGCATACAGTGTGGGCTAACTGTGCCAACAATGGTTTCAGACTAACACCTTTGCTGCAGTAAAAGAACATCTTAATCTCCTTTCAAAGGAAATGGACTTGCAGGATTTCTTGCTAGGTTCCAGAAAGCCCCGCTCTAACAGATTTTTGTATGTCATATACAATAAGATTTGGAAGCTTTTTCAAATGGAAGTGGCTGCATATTTTAGGCAGATAGATAAGGAAAATATGGAAGAGGTTTTAATTGTTGTTGATAATAGTATGAATACTCTGTCCAACGAAATTTACACCCTCAATAACATGGTGTCATCTGCGAATGACATAATTCAAAATGACGTGTCCCTTTACACCATGGACAAAGTCAGCTGAGTCCAACATGCAGTTAGGTTGTACATTACAGATTCTGAAAAATGGCTGTTTTCCATGGAAATATATTAACAGTAGTGACCTGCTTGCTGCTTTTTATTTATCTAGGGAAGAACAGACAATGGCTAAAAAGGAAGCAAGTTACACCATGTTTCACATAGAAATGTTAGAGAAGTTGCCTTTCACGGTTGCAGAAAGTCCATCAACAGTATGGCTCATACATGGCATTATAAATCTGCCCATTTCCACCTTTCATTTCATAAAATGCTTGAAACATCTTGTTGTGGGCAGATACGAGCAGCTAGGAGATAGCTATATTAAAGAAGAGTATGAGTTGCCTTTTGAGTACAAGTGTTTGAACAGAAAACCAGAGGTCTTTCTCAGCAAACGTCAATGCGAGACTACTGTTAGTCATTCAACAATTTGCATACAGCTGTCCCTTCATGGCCTTTGCAATACCGGGGTTGTGAACTTGGCCCGTTTTCTGAAGGGTACTCCCGTCCCTTTGATTCGTCCAGCATTTCATATACTTTTGATTGGAAGTTATGTGGTCCTGAATGAACAGAGCTGTTGCAGTTTGAGACCAGAAATTGCCTATGCAATTTCAGTCTCTAAGATTGTAACTTGTTTTGGACATGTTCTATTTCCCCCTACATAAGAGATAAGAGTAGTAGAAATGTGGCCTCACATTGATACTACTATTGTAAATTATGACAAGCTGAGCAGACTAAAGGCGCTACTGTTCCAGAAACAAGTTACATTGACATCGGCCGTAGACACGTATGCTCTCCAGATATCTAGATCATCAGCCGAGATACAATCCCTATTAAATACCAACTTCCCCAAGTACTTTGGAGAGCGGGTTTTCGGAATATTCAATGCCTCAAGCACTACTGGGAGTGTACATTTCTTTAAAGCTGTTGGGTCTGGATTTCTTTCCATCTTCCAGACTGTCTTCGGAGTTATTCCATCAGCTATCCATTCACTCTTTTCAAGTATGTTTGGTGGCTTTCCTGTGCCTTTGTCGCTGATTGGCAGGATACCCCTGCTGCTGTTCCTAATACGCAGTGGTTGTGCCTTCTCAGCTATGCAGAGTGATGGAGCTACTACCACCAGCCCAGCTGTGCCGTGATCACAAGGTACAGTTCTTTGGTGCTCCGTTGCTAGTGGCATTGGTCATTGTCACTCCGACCAGTCCTCTAGTGCATGCAACCTGTTCTCCATTGCACCTGGTGCCTCTTCCAGTGTCTACCATTGGTATGTCTTGCTGTTTTGCTAGTGCCTTCTGTGGACAGAGAGCTGATGTTGCCGATGAGGGTTCATTCACTGTTGTACCCCAGGAGACTGAGGCTGATTCGCAAGGCCACCTATGAGCCATCCCTGATGAACTACTTGGCTCCTTCTGGTGCTTTGGACGGTGCTCCCTTTGCAGGTGATCCTGCGCTTGAGGCTGTTGCGCACGTCTGCTCTGTGAATCGATCTGCCAATCATGTCATCGATCTGGCAATGTGGAGTCATTCCTGGATGCACCTTCTTTTGATGACTTGGGAGACATTTTTCAAGATCACAGCTATTGTTAACAAATGTGACCATTTGTTTATTCTAAAATTAAAAGTTATGCTGAAGTAACTTTGGCATGCTGTGTTTGTCATGGTCGACATCTTGTCTCTTCATATGTTTTTAGCTATTTTTTGTAAGTTTTACGTCATGTTTTTATTTTTAGCTCATAGCAATCTTAGTTTGGACTCACACACCTTCTATGGCGTCATCTTTGTGGCGTCATCCTTCTTCTGGCAATAGGAAGGGTGTGGTGGATCCTATTTAGTTTTAATGGGAATCAGGAGTTTAGCTTAGCCTTCTGACTTGTAGACCCATCACTTAGCTTGCTGTGTCTTAGCTTATTTATTTAATTATTTCTTTTAAAATGTCTGCTATGTTTATAGTTAGTGAAATGTTTTGATTGTAGTTATCAGTGCCACTCTGTGAAGGCACTGATATCAGTGTCAAAGTTAAGTGAGATATGTAGGCATTCACATCATGTCCCTTTCCCACTTACTTGTGACAGGAACATAATGTGTTTTTGGAGGGAATTGTTTATATATTTGCCACTCCAAGCATTCCTCCTTATCTATTGTTTAGGAACATATCTGCATAAGGAGTCCTACAAGATCTGTATAAATACATCTCACGCAGACAAGGTTTTAAAGGGAACCTTACCAGATGCTATCCATGCCATCTATGCTGCACGTCGCCTTGGTGCAGGTTCTGCCTTCGTGTTACCACAGAGTCTGAGCTAGAGACCTCATTACAAGGTAACAAGGGTTGGGGGTGCTTATCAATGACTGGGTACTGGCAGGTTACGTTTATCACACTTAGCTCTCATTGGATTAGAGATCAGGTTCTCCATGCTAGGGTTTTACATATATTCTACATTTCATGTTTATTGAAAGATGGTGGGGGTCCTTCTATTCAGAACTCTAATCTTCACAACTATGCTTCTTGCATGGTTCATTATCTTAATCACTACAGCCGATACATTTTACAATAGATTGTATTCATTTTAATAACACCTGTTGAAAACTTCCCTGCATCTCCTTTCTTGCCTGGGTGTGACTGAGACTCATTGCTAATGTGAGAAATGGGCACTTTTCCGCTCCACCACGACTCCTCTGAGATATCGCACTTTAGAGTCCATGTGTAAAGACTGCCAGAAATCACCTTTTACTGTTTGGGTTTTTGGTGAGTTACTGCTTGTGAGCCGTGAGGGTTGGGGGCGACAGTTGCGACTTGTTGTAGGATTAGCCTAGTTGCCTACAAACAAAAGTGCAGTCATCCCTAACCAGCAGTCTCACATAGGAGCGAGAGTCCAACTACGACACAGATGAATCACACTTTGTGGCAGAGGTTATTTCTGTTTTGGGAGTGGACCTACTGTTTGCTCTCACTTGGCAGAAGCTTTCAAATAGCTCCCGCCAATTGAGAGCAAACAGAGGTTTCCCTGCACGCACCATTGCAGGCAGGAAAATGCTGTATGCTCGGGATGGGGAACCCGGGCCCTAGATAATGGTGGTCCCCAAGTCCATTAATGGCTCGATGAGGGGGGCCATGCAGCCCTCCTCCTTTTGAAAGTCGAATGGCCGTGCCCCGGGGGAATGGAGATCTCCAGGGCCCAAAACAGCCTGGGGAGGGTGGCCATGTGGCCCCACTCCGCTTTCTATGAATCAGCCTGGCCCTCAGGAGGTGGTGGTCCCAGGGCCTGACTACAGCACGGGGGGGATAAACATGTCTCCCTCCCCATAATAATATAAAATCCACCCCTGGGACCTGGTCCTCTTGAGAGGCATATTAAAAAACAAGCACAGCAAACCATACTTCGTTTTTTTTTTTTAATTTTTTTTTTAATGTTGTTGTGAATTTGTGGCAAAAAATATAAGAAAACATTTTTTGGGGACCCAGGGAGGCCATGTGGGACCTCACCGTCAGATCTGGGGGGCAGGTTACTCCTGCCCTGTCCCCTTCTGTTTTTTAAAACTTTTTTTCCTGGGACTAAACTGAGTCCTAGTCCCAAGATGGCTTCATCCACAGCCAATCAGATCTCATTTTGAGACCTCCATGATTGCTGACCCTCCGTGTTCCTAGATATCTGTATTTATTTTCCTTAAATAGTTTAAATAACTACAAAACTACTGACCAGATTTGCACTGTATCAAAAAGGTACTCTTTATGGACCAAGATATAGCTTTCTGCCAAATTGGGTGTAATTCCATCCAGCAGTTCGGGCTCAAGTCATTTCTAAAATCCCTTTGGGAAATTGAATGTGTGAAAAACGTTTTGGGACCCCCTTTTTTCATGGCCCCGCTTGACGAATCATCCCCAAATTTTCAACAAACAGCTAAAAAAATCATAAACATTTACTGAAAATACCAAAGGATGCTCTAGTTAGGAAATAGAAAAAAAACTTTAAAAAATCACTAAAAACCTAAAAGGTTACAGGGATGTTATAGTTAGGTTCAGATTTTACTCACACAAAACAATTGAAATTCAGCTATTATAATTAGAGCTAATTCAAGTAACTATAGCTCAGGCCCTAAGGTGACAATAACTCGCGTCCTCCCCATGCACAGTTTTCTTATCACTAATTTTACTGCAAATATTACAGTGATATTATGATGTCATAGAAGATGTCATGAGTGATGTAATATCTGGGATAATTAACAGTGCATGGAGAGGGTGCATATATATATGTGTACGTGTGAGTGTGTGTATGTGTGTGTGTGTTTGTTTTACTTTACCCACTAGTGATAGGTAGTTATGATTAGAAGGGACCAAAAATTCGTAGGAATACCATTTTTTGTTTTCCTAATACATTTTTCCACAGTTTGACATATTTTCATGAAACGTTCCCAACAAATATTGTTCTGCCTCCGCTCATAACTGCAAAGTTTTGGTGGAGATCGGTCAAGTAGGGGGCAGAGAAAAAGGGGGGGACTCAAGATGGGTTGTCCCCATCCACTTTTCCATAGGAACTTTAGACATAACTATAGCCCAAGTGGATGAACAGGTTTACACCAAAATTTGGCAGAAACCTAGATCTTGGTCCACAAAGGGTGCTTTTTGTGTTTGGTGTAAATCCATTCAGCAATTAATGCTTTAAAATGTTGCATGTTTCACACTGCAGAGGATCCACGTGGGCTGTACTCACATCGACAGCAATGTGTCAGCAGCTATCTTAGGATTCGGGACAAATGCATGGGTTTTGGTAGAAAGGGGAAGGGGGCCGCCGAGCCCTCGTCCCTGAGCTTGTTAATGCCCTAGAGATCTCATACCCTCAGGCCAGCTCACAGACTGCATCCTGCTGAGCCCACACCCTGAAAACGGAAACTTCCCTGCCCGCACCAGCTCAGACAGGGATAAATACGTTTGCTTCCACCTGGAGGAAGCATTTTTAAATCGCCCTCTGGGCGGTAGCAAACCTGCCTTCCCTGAAGCAGTACGGGCAGTGAGATTTAAAAATGCTCTGGCCGAGTGGGAGAAACTGTAAACTTCGTACTTGTATAGCGCACTACTCACCCATTAGGGTCTCAAGGCGCTGTACGCATACCGCTTTGGAACCCCTCCTGGCTTTTCCCTGTGAGGTGCCCACTCTTGGGCAACCTCCAAGGTGAAGCCAGGCATCCCAGCGCTGTTGGGGCCGTTGTGGAGATTAAGCAAGCTATTGCCCAGAGTTAGACCCATGAATTAGATTAGGCACCGATGCGAGAATTATCAGGTCTGAGGAAATTGAGCTCAAGACCTGCCGAGACAGGAATTGAACCCTGGTCCCAGGCCAGCTTTCTGCATCAGGGTCAGCCGCTCTAACCATTGAGCCACACTTCTAAGAAGTCTGTTTCCCTGCCTGCACTCCTGCAGGCAGGAAAACAAATATTGCTCCTGCCCAGAGGGAGCAATCAAAGATGGCTGCTCCCTCCAGGCAGGAGCAATGCTGGCTCCCAGACCATGCCGGGAGCTGTCTGGGTACGCGGGGCTCTGTGACTACCCCCCACAGCCACCAACTATTTGTTTGTGGGAGCCCAAAGAGGCACCGGGAGGTGGGCAAAACAGTACCCTCTCCTTTTTCTGTTATAAAATAGGTCCCCAGAAATGAGGTCCCTGGATCCCAAGGAGGTTCGGGAGGGGACTGTGCACTCGCCCCCCTTTATTTATAATATAGGCCCAGAATCCGGTATATTAAGCCAAAATGCACACAAGCCCTTCCCTTGCACCTATCCACCATACTACCCCTGGGATTACCAAGAAACCCAGCAGAGATACAGATGCTTCCCACTGCCTACTGGGCCTGGACCAAACTTCTCCAATATTTGGATTATGATGCTTTATATTCCCCACATAGCCCTCTTTCCAACAACCCCTTGACTCCCACTTACTCAGGAGAGGTTGACTCCGGGCACACTTGCTACATATCAACTGCACACTGGGCGACCTGTTCGCTAACTCTACCCTGCAATCTATCTATGCCCTGACAGAGGGATACATCCCCACACATGGACAGGTTCATACTTCATCAGTTACATAGCACAGTATGTTCTGTTTTACCTTCCTAACCTGTGGAGCAGAAGGACTTCCCTCCTCTCATTAATTATCATCACATCTGACAATGTTCACCTGATAGCCCACTTAAATCACACCTCATTGCAACTGAGACCTATTGGGGCAGAGAAGACTAGGGGTGCATGGGAAAGAGATATGGAGTGTCCCCTTCTAAATATAACATGGCACTACATCTGCACGCAAATCAAGCTGATTTCGAATAACCACTGTCATAAACGACTACATTATACATACCTGCACCGTACTTATACCCAGTTGTAGCTCTCAGCTCTTAAAAGGGGTGGGGTGGGGCAGGTGCGGTATGACAGGAAGGGGAACGGGAGCGAGGGGATACATTGAATTATTTTTAAAAAACTAACCTGGACGCAGGCCGTGCCACTTCTCCGTCTCTGCTGCCTTCTGCTGCAGGCACAGGCTCCCAGGCTGCCTTTCGCCAATCCTGATGCTGCTTAAACCAATTTCTAATTGGTAATCACTTTGCCACTATTTTTTGACTCTCCACGAAACTTTGCAGACATATTCCTTTTCGTATTGGGATGATGATGCAAAGTTTTGTCGTTATTAGGTAAGGTGGTGTAAAGAAAAAAAGGATGTCCCAAAACTCATTTTTCAACCAATGTCTTTTCTATACAAATTTAGATAGACATAGCAATAAAGTTGCTGAATGGCTGTAATGTAGACAATGGTGTGGAAAAGGTCCTTTTTCTTATTTGTTCTAAATTGGTTCAGTAGTTTTTAAGTAATTAGGGACAAATATTATTGATATATTCGGCTTTGCTACACCATGGTACCTTTGCAGAATACCACAGTACACAATGATAAGAAAACACAATTATACTGGTTAATGAAAGCCCTTACAAGATGAAAAGGCAGCCATTTTGTTTAGACCACACTTTCTATTTGTTCTGTGTTTTAATGTGAAATCTATATTATTAGTCTTCTTGTAAGGTATAGGAAGACATAATGCATTTTAGAAATTTCTGTACAGGTAGGGAAACTTATTTTATTGATTTACTTTTGCTGTACTATAAAAACATAAGAAAACACAAAAAAACTCCACTCTACAACATGTCACACCACAACATGCCACTCAACTCTATGGCCTTCTACTCTACGACACACCACCACTTCACTATACGACATGCCACTTTAATGTCTGGCATGCCACTCCACTCTCTGATATGACACTTCACACATTCCACACTATGGTCCTCCACTTGAAGATGCTATACAACATGCCACTCAGTGACTCGCCACTCTATGACATGCCACTACATTCTACTCTATGACATGACACACAACATTCCACTTTACAACAGTCTACCCCACTCTATGCTCTTCCATTCTATGCCACTCAACAACACACAACACTACATACTCTCCTCAACCCTAGGACACTCTACGACATGTCACTCCATGACACAACACTCCACTTTTCAACATGCCACTTCAATCTACAACACGCCACTCAACTCTATGACATACCATTCCCCTCCCCTTCACTCTAAGATACTCTACAGCATGTCACTCTATGACACACCACTCCCGCTATGCCACTCCACTCTAATACATGCATCTCCACACTACACCACTCTATGAGACTTTATGCCTCAAGACTCTACCCCATGAGATGACACTCTCTGCTACACCACTCTACTATACTCTACTTCATTTTATGTAACTCTAATCTACAACACTCTATGCCACTCTACTCCACTCTTGCCACTCTACCACACTGTACTCCACTTTATGACAATCTACACAACTCCCTCAACACCACTTCATGGCATTTTATTCCCCTCTACTGTATGACACACTATTCCACTCTACTCAACTCTATGTCACTCCACCTTATGGCACTCCACTCAACCACAGTCTGCAACAATCTATGCCACTCCACTCCATGCCATTCTGCAACAGTCTACTGAAAACACTCCACTCGATTACACTCTACTCCACTTTGTTCCCCTCTATGCCACTCCACAACACTCTTCTTCGCTTTACACCATTTCACTTTATCCCACAATACTCCATATAATGAAGTTTGAACTTTCTCCAAACTACTGCTGTACCAAAAAAGATATCAAAACAACTAATATCATATTAAATAAAATCATAATATTTCAAACACAGTTTCATTTGAAAAAACTGATATTCAATGAAAAAGTCAAAGTTTTAAGGTTAATCATAGTTAGGAAACCTGTATTTATTATTTCTATACAAAAACAACTTAAACTACACAAATATTACAAACTCAAAAGTTATAATTAGAACTTTAGAGTTATAACTTTAAGTTATAATGTGTACTAAACTTACTATAAATTGTGCACTTCCATACACATTGTTGTCAACTCGCTAGCCACACTACGTTAGTTGTAACTCACACCTTCCCAATGCACTGCATATACTCTTTCATGTTAAATCTCCTATAGCACGTAAAGTCATAGCATTCACAACAAGCCTCATGACAGCTCAAATGATATTTATCAGAACACTGTGCATGGCAGAGGGCAAGTTATAGTTAATGTAGTGTACCTAGAGAGTGGATAACACTGCGAATGGAGTTGCGCAAGTTATAGTACGTTTTGCCTGGGGTGCTGTTAGATGAATCTTCAGGAAACTTTCTAACATGAAAGTTCATTCTCCTCAGCTACTTCTCCTAGAATATTTTGGAGTGATCCATCAAGCAGGGGCTGAGAAAAATGTAGGCTGTTTTTTTATGTTAATTCTCATAGGCAAGTTTGGGAAGAGACACAGAACAAATAGGTGAACAGAATCACACTAAATTTCTTAGAAAGTTAGAACTTTCTTTGGTGTACATTGAAGGGATTGCAGTTTTAGTGATATCTGGTTGGTTGGTGCAGCAGGAGATCCACTGTACCATACGTTTAAAAAATTGAGTGATCAGTAGTTAAACTCAGTCTCTACCCTGTTTAAATGAAGAACTGCTTGCACTGTAAATGTTTGTGAGATCCTTATAACCCATTTTGTTTTCTAAAATTATGTAGCGGCTTATTTAATAGTTTGATGTATGTTATCTGGGACGATGTCATCAGTGATGTAGGGGAATGAATGCACAATAGCTTCCATAAATTTCAAGCAGGGAAAAGTTCACTTTTAAAATTTACTTTTTCTTGATATTTATATAAAATCCAAGTTTACCACTGAATTTGATTTTTAAGAAATTTTAAAAATAGTTGTTTAATTATTTTTCTAGCTGGTCTCTTTCCAGAAATACACCATTAGTATTTTAATCTGTCCTCTGGATTTCTACATAAGACAGCAAAATATCTTCTAGGGGCTAGTCACTGTAAATACATTTTACCATTGCATTTCTAAATGTCCTACTTTTAAATTCTATGTCCCCCACTTGGGGGCTACGAGGCCTGTGTAGCAGTGACATTACTATTTAAATGAGAGGATTTTACTTGTTAAAAGGGTTTATTTTGACTAGTTGAACTGTAGTTTTTACACTGCTACAGTCTGCCAACAATAGGAGGCCTGAAGCAACGTTTTCACTGTTAGTAGTGGATGGCACAGTGGGTGATACAGAGCACTAGTGACATTTAAATTTCAGGTCATGAGTACACTTTGCTGTCAAAGCAACTCCATGCTTGCTGAAGCAATGGCACTACAAGGGAAGCCTTAAGGCTTCCGCTGTAGTGTCAGATAGCCCTTAAGGGGCATTTTGTGAAAAATAAAAAATAAATATACAAATAAGGAGGGACCAGGAGCCCTTGAGGGCTCCCTCACGGTCCCAGAAAGCCCATAAAGGGGTGCATTAAAAAAAAAAAATAGCTCAGTGTGAAACTCTTAGATCTTCACAATGAGCTTTGGGGATTCGAGTCCAGCTGGGCTCATTACCACTTTAAAAAAATATATATATATATATATATATTTCTTTTAAAAATATGCATTTTTTATTTTAATCTCGATAGAAATATCTCATTCTGAGTATATCAGACATCAAATCCTAAAAAACTCTATCTCTCTCCCTTTCAATTTCTTTCTCTCTCTCTGTCCCTCTTTCAATCAATTATCCCACTCACACACCCACTCAGACACTTACTCACCCATTCAAAGACCCACTCAGACACTCACGCAACCACTCACAGACCCACTCAGACCTTCATGCACTCACTCAGAGCCCCAATCAGGCCCTCAGGCACCCACTCAGACCATCACACATCCACTCACAAATCCACTGACACCATCATGCACCCACTCACAGATCCGTGCACTCACTGACACACCCACTAAAACACTGATGTATGCACTCTCAAACCCAGACAGACAATCTGACAACTGCTTTCACCCCCAGATATGCCCTCTCACACCTATTCTCACACCCAGAGAGGCAGTGGGCAACTCCTGCCATGCACATCTAAAGGGCAATGTGCAGCATGGGGTTGGGTGAGGCAGGGTCTGGCTGCAGGACAGGTCTTGCGGGCAACCTTCGCTGCACATGGGTGAAGACTGTGCACAGTGTAAGGTTCAGTGGTTATAGGGGGAAGGCCACAGGGCCTGGCTGCAGCCCAGGCCCTGTGGCCAACTGCCACCACGCACGGCTGAAGGCCGTGCATGGCAGTGGTTGGTTTAACATATAGTAACAAAAGTTACTATACGTTAAACAATAAAAATAGAAATTCACTGAAAAAACACAAAAGTTACAGGCGTGCCCTGAGGTAACTATAACTTGCACCACCACCATGCACAGTTTTCTTGTCAAAAATGTTACTGGAAAAATTACATTAGTATTATCAATGATGTAATCAAAGATGTCATAAGTGCCACAATTGGTAGGTAATTGCCAGTGCATGGCGAGGGCGCTAGTTATAGTTACCTTAGGGCATGAGTTATAGTTACTTGAGATAACTCTAACTATAACTGGAGAATTTCCAAGATTTAAAATGTGGGCCTAACTATAACGTCTCAGTAACCTTTGTTTTTTTCAGTGAACATATATATATATATACAGCGAAAAAGGGTAGTGGCGGTCAAGGTGCCGCACCTCTGTGACGTTACAGTAAGTATTGAGCAACAAAGTCAAAGAAACAAGAATCTGGTGCCAAGTTGGTCAAGTGCCCCACTACCCAATGGGCACTGAAAGTTGTGTATCTAGATACACAATGATAATTGCTGCAGAGTGACCAGGCACTCAGAAGAGTATAATCCGGTTAGATCAGTGGGAAATTGTATCCCTATGTGGATGGATCCAGAAGCGGAGAAGAAAACACTGATTCAAAGTTGGTGTTGGTCAAAGTCTTTAATCCTTAGCGTTTGTCATAGATGAGTTTTTCATTTGTGTAGAGAGACAGCCAACACGTGTTTCGTCACACAAGTGACTTTATCAAGGCTGTAAAACAATAAAACATACTAAGTGTTGTATACTGCTAAGCGTATAACCAAGTACGAGAGATAAGTTGTGCTCGTGCTCCGCTAATAAAAAAATGTGTGAAACTGCACACGCTAGTGAACAAACAGTGATTGGCATGGCAGACTAAATGTTCAAAGTGTGTATTCTAACAAAATCGAGGTGAGAGGGGAAAGAAGAGGAAGTGAATGGGACATCCAAGCTTACCCAGTGAAAAATAGAAAGCATAAAAAGTACAGACAGTTGCGTGTTAAGTTGTAGTGTAAAATAACCCCGGCGATGTATAGTGAAAAAAACACCACACCGCGGGTGTTAAGACGGCAAGAGACGTGACATCTAAGTGACTAGAGCTGGTAGGAGGAGAAAATACCGTGTAGGGCGGTGGTTGGTGAAAACCACTGTGAGTTCCTGCACTCGGTAACATACCTGGGCCAGGACGGCCAGGGAAAGTACGAACATGGTTGGTATGTAGATAAGTAGGTGAGAGAGAACTGGATCAGGTAAGTTGAGTGTAATGTCTCCAGTCGTCGAAGAAGGGGGGCAAGGAAGCCCTGATAAGCTTCCAAACGAATCCCTAAAAAGTAGAAGCAGTCTGAGGTGGGGTATATACAGAAGGTATATAGTGATAAGCATTTAACCATAGGTCAGAGGTGACACAAGTTGAATGAGGAAAGACGCAGGGCGGTATAGACCAAAGAGCTCCAAGAAGGGGTAGGTCAGTGGTAAGAATCAAGTGTGTGATTACGGATAGGAGGTGCGTTACAAGTAACTGCACTGAGCTGTGTACTTTAAAGTGTAGGGTGCCGAGTGGTAAAAGTAGAGGAAAAAGACGGAGACAAGAAGATCTAAGGTGCGTCTAGGAGATCCAAGGAAGTGCCAGTAACGAGTAAATACGGAAACGAGGTGCGGAGAAATGAGGCATGCGTTAGTTAATAATCAGGAAGTCCGGAGATAATGAAAAAAGTAACGGAGAACCAATAGTGCGAACTATAGTGAGTTCAAACCCGCATTCAGTTTAAAAATTGGGAAGGCATGAACACACCACATGTTACAAGTAACTGCACTGAGCTGTGTACTCTCAAGTATAGGGTGCCGGGTGGTAAATGTAGAGGAAAGAGACGGAGATAAGAAGATCTAAGGTGCGTATAGGAGATCCAAAGTAGTGCCAGTAACGAGTAAATATTAGGCAACCGAGTTCGTAAGCGCGCTGGAATGGTGAAAGCGGATAGAGGGGGGCAAGTAGAAAGCCATACGAGTCTGAGAAGCTAGTGAAAAGAGCGAACATACCTCACAAATAGGGCTCGGTTCGTCTGTTGTACGGAGTGAATCGTCTGCCGTCTTGAACGCATATTTATGTGGGAGCGTGTCATTAACATAGAGGGAGGACTACGCTGCAAGTGGAGCCGATGTTGGGTAAAACGGAAGCGGCCATCTATTAGTGATGTAAATAAACTGAAAACAAAGGTATGTAACGCTAGTAACCCAAGCGGTATACTCAGCGGAATGCTAAATTCGTATTCTGTACGAAAAGCATATGTCTGTGGTCTACGTGCTCCGCACGTAGTGAATGTGAAGAGCGTGTTAAAAAATGTGCAGGGAGGACTCAGCGGACATAGCGTCCTCAGTGCCAGTTGGCACGAAATGCAGTTTCACATTTAAAGAAACCCTTTGGTTTGCTAGGCATCCAAGTGGAGGAGTGTATCTGTGTGAGGGGCATAAGAAAGCTGGGGCACAGTATGTTTCTGAGTGTGCGTCCCCTGCTGTGAGTCATGGTTGGAGAGTTGTTGATATAGCTCTTGAGACAGGAGTCCAGTAGTAGTAGATGCCAATGTTTCCTAAGGACACGGAGTATGGTTTTGCTGGCGGGACTATATTGAGTAATGAAGGAGATAGGACGTTTGTTGGGTATTCTGGGTGGTCTCTTGGAGCCCCTGATGAGAAGCGAGTGTTGATCTTTGGAAGAAATGCGTTTAATTCCAGTGGAAATTAATTCCTTGGTATACCCCTGGGCTTGGAAGCGATGTGTCAGTATGTTAAGTTCTTGTTTGAAGATGTCGGGGTCGGTACAGTTGCGTCGAACTCTGATCATTTCCCCATAGGGAATGGCTCTGATTTGTGTCAGTGGGTGAGCGCTCTGCGCATGTAGGATAGAGTTACACGCAGTTGGTTTCCTGTATAGTCTAGAGGTGATCCTATGATTAGTAATATAGAGGAGAAGGTCTAAGAAATCGATTTGGGTGCGGTCCACCTTGTGTGTGAATTTTAAGTTGAAATCATTAGTGTTAAGATGTTGGATTAGTGTGTCGAGGTCCGAGGCGTTACCCGTCCAGATAACTAAAATGTCGTCAATGTATCTGCCCCAGTAGAGAATGTGCTGGGTGATGTGTTTTGGGCATTTGTACCACAGATGTGTTGATTCAAACTGTCCCATATACAAATTGGCATATGATGGAGAAAATTTTGCACCCATAGCTACACCCTGGCACTGGCGGTACCAGTTACCATTGTGTAGAAAGACGTTGTTCTCAAGTACCAAGCGTGTCAGGTCAAGAAGCATACAGGTGTGTTCCCATAGGGTGGCATCCCGTGAGCTGAGAGTCTTGGAAAGCATCTCAAGCCCCTTTTCTAGTGGAATGGTTGTGTATAACGAGCTAACATCTAGGCAGACAAATGTGCATTCTTCTGTCCATTCAATGTCCTCCAGTTTATAAAGCAGATCCCTAGTGTCCTGGATGTAGGACGGAAGGTTACGCACCAAGGGTTGGAGAAACAAATCAATGTATTCAGAAATGTGTTCAGTGGGGGACCCAAGTCCTGAGATAATGGGCCTGCCAGGTGGAAAACCGTCTGTTTTGTGTACCTTGGGTAGGATGTAAATACAGGGTGCTCGAGGTGCTGTAACTCGCAAGTACCTGTATTCGAGATCAGATAAGAGACACAGATTCTTCCAATGGGTAAGTTTGTTTTCTATTAAGTTTGAGATGTCAGGAAGGGGGTTAGACTGGACAGCAATGTAAGCCTGTGTGTCACTCAGTTGTCTGTCGATTTCTAAGATGTAGTCTGATCTATCCATGACTACTACATTGCCCCCTTTGTCCGCTTCTTTGATAACTAGATCTGTGCGCCTGGAAAGGTCTTGCAAAGCCATACATTCACTATGTTTCAGATTTTTCTTATGTCTGTATGGGCGTGTCCCAAGTCTGTCCTCAATTTGGAAAAGTTCCGTGCTCACTGCTTTGTAAAAAACATCAATGCAATTATCTGGAGATAAAGTTGGGACAAATGAAGATTTAGGTTTAAGACCACTGTCCAGATCTAAGTTGGAAGGGATGTCAAGATGGACTAGTAGTTCCTCGAGGCGTAAGGGTGAGAGAGAGGGGTCGTCCAGTGAAAGTATTGTCTGTATGTCTTGCAGATCCTTAATGGATTTGTTGCTGGTGGGTGTGTGTGCGGGTAAATCTTTGGTGGTGCCAATTTTATTGTGAAAGAATTTTTTCAGTTTAAGGTTACGTACAAATTTGAATAGGTCAATGTGAATGTTGGTGTAATTAGGCATTGAAGTAGGACAGAAGCCCAGACCTTTTTGTAAGACCTTTATTTCATTAGTGGACAAACAAGAACTTGAAAGGTTAATGACTTGCACTGAGTCATCGATTGCTTTTACATTAGTACGGTCTGTTATGCTTGTTAGGACTGTTGGTTCCTCGTGGTGGATCGTGTTGAGACGCCCCCCCTTGTGTAGTTTGTTGTGTTTGAGCCCTCCCCTCCGGGTGGGTTTCGGTTTGTGCCTGGTTTGTTGAAACCCTGCCGTATCCCTCTTCTGTATCGTCCTAATACCTCTAAAAAAGAATTCGTTTGGAGAGAGGCATTAATGGGGGTTGTGTTTTCAATGGGTCTGTTCACGGAAGTGTCTGTGCCGTCGCTGGAAAGGTTGGAAATATCAGATAAGCTGTCTGAAATGGCACTCATCGGAGTGGCATTAGAGTTGGGCTTATTGGTGTCTCTATTTATCTGATCGAATTTCCGTGCAAAGGTGTAGATTCTGCCGCTACTATAGTCATTTTCGTCCCTGATGAGCTTTCTCATCTTCTTGTCTTTTACATAAAGTTGGTATCCATTAAGTATGTCCTTCATTATGGTGTAGTTTTTGTCGGTAGCTTCCGTTAGGTTTAGACTCTTGATTTCTTCCTCTGGAGAAGCTATATCCAAAAGTAGTTTGTTACGTTTCCTATCGGCATGTTTAATGAGAATGTTAATCATGCCGAATGATGTAGAGGAGATAAGGTGTTCCCACTCTCTAAGTAGGTCCGGGTCAAGGTCTTCAAATGAGGGCAATATTATGACCCGTAACCCCCTAGGGATCTGTTTAAGTTCCAGATATCTTTTGAGGGTCGTGATGTCCCACCAACGAGCTAACTCCTGTTTTCTTAAGCGTTCTAGTTTAATAAATTTATGCTTAAGCCCTTCCTTGGGTGGTATGGAATTCAGAGTATGTGCAGTGAGCGATTTCTTAGAGAATAATTCAGCAGCTAGGATATCCCTATTGTCATCAAAAGAAGCCATGCCTGGAAATCTGATAAGGAATAAGCAAATAATGTACAAATAGAATATACAGTATGACAAATATCACAGTAAACGGAGTGCAGCCGACCACCCTTTGGACAAAACCAAATAAATATACAGCGAAAAAGGGTAGTGGCGGTCAAGGTGCCGCACCTCCGTGACGTTACAGTAAGTATTGAGCAACAAAGTCAAAGAAACAAGAATCTGGTGCCAAGTTGGTCAAGTGCCCCACTACCCAATGGGCACTGAAAGTTGTGTATCTAGATACACAATGATAATTGCTGCAGAGTGACCAGGCACTCAGAAGAGTATAATCCGGTTAGATCAGTGGGAAATTGTATCCCTATGTGGATGGATCCAGAAGCGGAGAAGAAAACACTGATTCAAAGTTGGTGTTGGTCAAAGTCTTTAATCCTTAGCGTTTGTCATAGATGAGTTTTTCATTTGTGTAGAGAGACAGCCAACACGTGTTTCGTCACACAAGTGACTTTATCAAGGCTGTAAAACAATAAAACATACTAAGTGTCGTATACTGCTAAGCGTATAACCAAGTACGAGAGATAAGTTGTGCTCGTGCTCCGCTAATAAAAAAATGTGTGAAACTGCACACGCTAGTGAACAAACAGTGATTGGCATGGCAGACTAAATGTTCAAAGTGTGTATTCTAACAAAATCGAGGTGAGAGGGGAAAGAAGAGGAAGTGAATGGGACATCCAAGCTTACCCAGTGAAAAATAGAAAGCATAAAAAGTACAGACAGTTGCGTGTTAAGTTGTAGTGTAAAATAACCCCGGCGATGTATAGTGAAAAAAACACCACACCGCGGGTGTTAAGACGGCAAGAGACGTGACATCTAAGTGACTAGAGCTGGTAGGAGGAGAAAATACCGTGTAGGGCGGTGGTTGGTGAAAACCACTGTGAGTTCCTGCACTCGGTAACATACCTGGGCCAGGACGGCCAGGGAAAGTACGAACATGGTTGGTATGTAGATAAGTAGGTGAGAGAGAACTGGATCAGGTAAGTTGAGTGTAATGTCTCCAGTCGTCGAAGAAGGGGGGCAAGGAAGCCCTGATAAGCTTCCAAACGAATCCCTAAAAAGTAGAAGCAGTCTGAGGTGGGGTATATACAGAAGGTATATAGTGATAAGCATTTAACCATAGGTCAGAGGTGACACAAGTTGAATGAGGAAAGACGCAGGGCGGTATAGACCAAAGAGCTCCAAGAAGGGGTAGGTCAGTGGTAAGAACCAAGTGTGTGATTACGGATAGGAGGTGCGTTACAAGTAACTGCACTGAGCTGTGTACTTTAAAGTGTAGGGTGCCGAGTGGTAAAAGTAGAGGAAAAAGACGGAGACAAGAAGATCTAAGGTGCGTCTAGGAGATCCAAGGAAGTGCCAGTAACGAGTAAATACGGAAACGAGGTGCGGAGAAATGAGGCATGCGTTAGTTAATAATCAGGAAGTCCGAAGATAATGAAAAAAGTAACGGAGAACCAATAGTGCGAACTATAGTGAGTTCAAACCCGCATTCAGTTTAAAAATTGGGAAGGCATGAACACACCACATGTTACAAGTAACTGCACTGAGCTGTGTACTCTCAAGTATAGGGTGCCGGGTGGTAAATGTAGAGGAAAGAGACGGAGATAAGAAGATCTAAGGTGCGTATAGGAGATCCAAAGTAGTGCCAGTAACGAGTAAATATTAGGCAACCGAGTTCGTAAGCGCGCTGGAATGGTGAAAGCGGATAGAGGGGGGCAAGTAGAAAGCCATACGAGTCTGAGAAGCTAGTGAAAAGAGCGAACATACCTCACAAATAGGGCTCGGTTCGTCTGTTGTACGGAGTGAATCGTCTGCCGTCTTGAACGCCCCGCATATTTATGTGGGAGCGTGTCATTAACATAGAGGGAGGACTACGCTGCAAGTGGAGCCGATGTTGGGTAAAACGGAAACGGCCATCTATTAGTGATGTAAATAAACTGAAAACAAAGGTATGTAACGCTAGTAACCCAAGCGGTATACTCAGCGGAATGCTAAATTCGTATTCTGTACGAAAAGCATATGTCTGTGGTCTACATGCTCCGCACGTAGTGAATGTGAAGAGCGTGTTAAAAAATGTGCAGGGAGGACTCAGCGGACATAGCGTCCTCAGTGCCAGTTGGCACGAAATGCAGTTTCCACATTTAAAGAAACCCTTTGGTTTGCTAGGCATCCAAGTGGAGGAGTGTATCTGTGTGAGGGGCATAAGAAAGCTGGGGCACAGTATGTTTCTGAGTGTGCGTCCCCTGCTGTGAGTCATGGTTGGAGAGTTGTTGATATAGCTCTTGAGACAGGAGTCCAGTAGTAGTAGATGCCAATGTTTCCTAAGGACACGGAGTATGGTTTTGCTGGCGGGACTATATTGAGTAATGAAGGAGATAGGACGTTTGTTGGGTATTCTGGGTGGTCTCTTGGAGCCCCTGATGAGAAGCGAGTGTTGATCTTTGGAAGAAATGCGTTTAATTCCAGTGGAAATTAATTCCTTGGTATACCCCTGGGCTTGGAAGCGATGTGTCAGTATGTTAAGTTCTTGTTTGAAGATGTCGGGGTCGGTACAGTTGCGTCGAACTCTGATCATTTCCCCATAGGGAATGGCTCTGATTTGTGTCAGTGGGTGAGCGCTCTGCGCATGTAGGATAGAGTTACACGCAGTTGGTTTCCTGTATAGTCTAGAGGTGATCCTATGATTAGTAATATAGAGGAGAAGGTCTAAGAAATCGATTTGGGTGCGGTCCACCTTGTGTGTGAATTTTAAGTTGAAATCATTAGTGTTAAGATGTTGGATTAGTGTGTCGAGGTCCGAGGCGTTACCCGTCCAGATAACTAAAATGTCGTCAATGTATCTGCCCCAGTAGAGAATGTGCTGGATGATGTGTTTTGGGCATTTGTACCACAGATGTGTTGATTCAAACTGTCCCATATACAAATTGGCATATGATGGAGAAAATTTTGCACCCATAGCTACACCCTGGCACTGGCGGTACCAGTTACCATTGTGTAGAAAGACGTTGTTCTCAAGTACCAAGCGTGTCAGGTCAAGAAGCATACAGGTGTGTTCCCATAGGGTGGCATCCCGTGAGCTGAGAGTCTTGGAAAGCATCTCAAGCCCCTTTTCTAGTGGAATGGTTGTGTATAACGAGCTAACATCTAGGCAGACAAATGTGCATTCTTCTGTCCATTCAATGTCCTCCAGTTTATAAAGCAGATCCCTAGTGTCCTGGATGTAGGACGGAAGGTTACGCACCAAGGGTTGGAGAAACAAATCAATGTATTCAGAAATGTGTTCAGTGGGGGACCCAAGTCCTGAGATAATGGGCCTGCCAGGTGGAAAACCGTCTGTTTTGTGTACCTTGGGTAGGATGTAAATACAGGGTGCTCGAGGTGCTGTAACTCGCAAGTACCTGTATTCGAGATCAGATAAGAGACACAGATTCTTCCAATGGGTAAGTTTGTTTTCTATTAAGTTTGAGATGTCAGGAAGGGGGTTAGACTGGACAGCAATGTAAGCCTGTGTGTCACTCAGTTGTCTGTCGATTTCTAAGATGTAGTCTGATCTATCCATGACTACTACATTGCCCCCTTTGTCCGCTTCTTTGATAACTAGATCTGTGCGCCTGGAAAGGTCTTGCAAAGCCATACATTCACTATGTTTCAGATTTTTCTTATGTCTGTATGGGCGTGTCCCAAGTCTGTCCTCAATTTGGAAAAGTTCCGTGCTCACTGCTTTGTAAAAAACATCAATGCAATTATCTGGAGATAAAGTTGGGACAAATGAAGATTTAGGTTTAAGACCACTGTCCAGATCTAAGTTGGAAGGGATGTCAAGATGGACTAGTAGTTCCTCGAGGCGTAAGGGTGAGAGAGAGGGGTCGTCCAGTGAAAGTATTGTCTGTATGTCTTGCAGATCCTTAATGGATTTGTTGCTGGTGGGTGTGTGTGCGGGTAAATCTTTGGTGGTGCCAATTTTATTGTGAAAGAATTTTTTCAGTTTAAGGTTACGTACAAATTTGAATAGGTCAATGTGAATGTTGGTGTAATTAGGCATTGAAGTAGGACAGAAGCCCAGACCTTTTTGTAAGACCTTTATTTCATTAGTGGACAAACAAGAACTTGAAAGGTTAATGACTTGCACTGAGTCATCGATTGCTTTTACATTAGTACGGTCTGTTATGCTTGTTAGGACTGTTGGTTCCTCGTGGTGGATCGTGTTGAGACGCCCCCCCTTGTGTAGTTTGTTGTGTTTGAGCCCTCCCCTCCGGGTGGGTTTCGGTTTGTGCCTGGTTTGTTGAAACCCTGCCGTATCCCTCTTCTGTATCGTCCTAATTCCTCTAAAAAAGAATTCGTTTGGAGAGAGGCATTAATGGGGGTTGTGTTTTCAATGGGTCTGTTCACGGAAGTGTCTGTGCCGTCGCTGGAAAGGTTGGAAATATCAGATAAGCTGTCTGAAATGGCACTCATCGGAGTGGCATTAGAGTTGGGCTTATTGGTGTCTCTATTTATCTGATCGAATTTCCGTGCAAAGGTGTAGATTCTGCCGCTACTATAGTCATTTTCGTCCCTGATGAGCTTTCTCATCTTCTTGTCTTTTACATAAAGTTGGTATCCATTAAGTATGTCCTTCATTATGGTGTAGTTTTTGTCGGTAGCTTCCGTTAGGTTTAGACTCTTGATTTCTTCCTCTGGAGAAGCTATATCCAAAAGTAGTTTGTTACGTTTCCTATCGGCATGTTTAATGAGAATGTTAATCATGCCGAATGATGTAGAGGAGATAAGGTGTTCCCACTCTCCAAGTAGGTCCGGGTCAAGGTCTTCAACTGAGGGCAATATTATGACCCGTAACCCCCTAGGGATCTGTTTAAGTTCCAGATATCTTTTGAGGGTCGTGATGTCCCACCAACGAGCTAACTCCTGTTTTCTTAAGCGTTCTAGTTTAATAAATTTATGCTTAAGCCCTTCCTTGGGTGGTATGGAATTCAGAGTATGTGCAGTGAGCGATTTCTTAGAGAATAATTCAGCAGCTAGGATATCCCTATTGTCATCAAAAGAAGCCATGCCTGGAAATCTGATAAGGAATAAGCAAATAATGTACAAATAGAATATACAGTATGACAAATATCACAGTAAACGGAGTGCAGCCGACCACCCTTTGGACAAAACCAAATAAATATACAGCGAAAAAGGGTAGTGGCGGTCAAGGTGCCGCACCTCCGTGACGTTACAGTAAGTATTGAGCAACAAAGTCAAAGAAACAAGAATCTGGTGCCAAGTTGGTCAAGTGCCCCACTACCCAATGGGCACTGAAAGTTGTGTATCTAGATACACAATGATAATTGCTGCAGAGTGACCAGGCACTCAGAAGAGTATAATCCGGTTAGATCAGTGGGAAATTGTATCCCTATGTGGATGGATCCAGAAGCGGAGAAGAAAACACTGATTCAAAGTTGGTGTTGGTCAAAGTCTTTAATCCTTAGCGTTTGTCATAGATGAGTTTTTCATTTGTGTAGAGAGACAGCCAACACGTGTTTCGTCACACAAGTGACTTTATCAAGGCTGTAAAACAATAAAACATACTAAGTGTTGTATACTGCTAAGCGTATAACCAAGTACGAGAGATAAGTTGTGCTCGTGCTCCGCTAATAAAAAAATGTGTGAAACTGCACACGCTAGTGAACAAACAGTGATTGGCATGGCAGACTAAATGTTCAAAGTGTGTATTCTAACAAAATCGAGGTGAGAGGGGAAAGAAGAGGAAGTGAATGGGACATCCAAGCTTACCCAGTGAAAAATAGAAAGCATAAAAAGTACAGACAGTTGCGTGTTAAGTTGTAGTGTAAAATAACCCCGGCGATGTATAGTGAAAAAAACACCACACCGCGGGTGTTAAGACGGCAAGAGACGTGACATCTAAGTGACTAGAGCTGGTAGGAGGAGAAAATACCGTGTAGGGCGGTGGTTGGTGAAAACCACTGTGAGTTCCTGCACTCGGTAACATACCTGGGCCAGGACGGCCAGGGAAAGTACGAACATGGTTGGTATGTAGATAAGTAGGTGAGAGAGAACTGGATCAGGTAAGTTGAGTGTAATGTCTCCAGTCGTTGAAGAAGGGGGGCAAGGAAGCCCTGATAAGCTTCCAAACGAATCCCTAAAAAGTAGAAGCAGTCTGAGGTGGGGTATATACAGAAGGTATATAGTGATAAGCATTTAACCATAGGTCAGAGGTGACACAAGTTGAATGATGAAAGACGCAGGGCGGTATAGACCAAAGAGCTCCAAGAAGGGGTAGGTCAGTGGTAAGAACCAAGTGTGTGATTACGGATAGGAGGTGCGTTACAAGTAACTGCACTGAGCTGTGTACTTTAAAGTGTAGGGTGCCGAGTGGTAAAAGTAGAGGAAAAAGACGGAGACAAGAAGATCTAAGGTGCGTCTAGGAGATCCAAGGAAGTGCCAGTAACGAGTAAATACGGAAACGAGGTGCGGAGAAATGAGGCATGCGTTAGTTAATAATCAGGAAGTCCGGAGATAATGAAAAAAGTAACGGAGAACCAATAGTGCGAACTATAGTGAGTTCAAACCCGCATTCAGTTTAAAAATTGGGAAGGCATGAACACACCACATGTTACAAGTAACTGCACTGAGCTGTGTACTCTCAAGTATAGGGTGCCGGGTGGTAAATGTAGAGGAAAGAGACGGAGATAAGAAGATCTAAGGTGCGTATAGGAGATCCAAAGTAGTGCCAGTAACGAGTAAATATTAGGCAACCGAGTTCATAAGCGCACTGGAATGGTGAAAGCGGATAGAGGGGGGCAAGTAGAAAGCCATACGAGTCTGAGAAGCTAGTGAAAAGAGCGAACATACCTCACAAATAGGGCTCGGTTCGTCTGTTGTACGGAGTGAATCGTCTGCCGTCTTGAACGCCCCGCATATTTATGTGGGAGCGTGTCATTAACATAGAGGGAGGACTACGCTGCAAGTGGAGCCGATGTTGGGTAAAACGGAAGCGGCCATCTATTAGTGATGTAAATAAACTGAAAACAAAGGTATGTAACGCTAGTAACCCAAGCGGTATACTCAGCGGAATGCTAAATTCGTATTCTGTACGAAAAGCATATGTCTGTGGTCTACGTGCTCCGCACGTAGTGAATGTGAAGAGCGTGTTAAAAAATGTGCAGGGAGGACTCAGCGGACATAGCGTCCTCAGTGCCAGTTGGCACGAAATGCAGTTTCCACATTTAAAGAAACCCTTTGGTTTGCTAGGCATCCAAGTGGAGGAGTGTATCTGTGTGAGGGGCATAAGAAAGCTGGGGCACAGTATGTTTCTGAGTGTGCGTCCCCTGTTGTGAGTCATGGTTGGAGAGTTGTTGATATAGCTCTTGAGACAGGAGTCCAGTAGTAGTAGATGCCAATGTTTCCTAAGGACACGGAGTATGGTTTTGCTGGCGGGACTATATTGAGTAATGAAGGAGATAGGACGTTTGTTGGGTATTCTGGGTGGTCTCTTGGAGCCCCTGATGAGAAGCGAGTGTTGATCTTTGGAAGAAATGCGTTTAATTCCAGTGGAAATTAATTCCTTGGTATACCCCCGGGCTTGGAAGCGATGTGTCAGTATGTTAAGTTCTTGTTTGAAGATGTCGGGGTCGGTACAGTTGCGTCGAACTCTGATCATTTCCCCATAGGGAATGGCTCTGATTTGTGTCAGTGGGTGAGCGCTCTGCGCATGTAGGATAGAGTTACACGCAGTTGGTTTCCTGTATAGTCTAGAGGTGATCCTATGATTAGTAATATAGAGGAGAAGGTCTAAGAAATCGATTTGGGTGCGGTCCACCTTGTGTGTGAATTTTAAGTTGAAATCATTAGTGTTAAGATGTTGGATTAGTGTGTCGAGGTCCGAGGCGTTACCCGTCCAGATAACTAAAATGTCGTCAATGTATTTGCCCCACTAGAGAATGTGCTGGGTGATGTGTTTTGGGCATTTGTACCACAGATGTGTTGATTCAAACTGTCCCATATACAAATTGGCATATGATGGAGAAAATTTTGCACCCATAGCTACACCCTGGCACTGGCGGTACCAGTTACCATTGTGTAGAAAGACGTTGCTCTCAAGTACCAAGCGTTTCAGGTCAAGAAGCATACAGGTGTGTTCCCATAGGGTGGCATCCCGTGAGCTGAGAGTCTTGGAAAGCATCTCAAGCCCCTTTTCTAGTGGAATGGTTGTGTATAACGAGCTAACATCTAGGCAGACAAATGTGCATTCTTCTGTCCATTCAATGTCCTCCAGTTTATAAAGCAGATCCCTAGTGTCCTGGATGTAGGACGGAAGGTTACGCACCAAGGGTTGGAGAAACAAATCAATGTATTCAGAAATGTGTTCAGTGGGGGACCCAAGTCCTGAGATAATGGGCCTGCCAGGTGGAAAACCGTCTGTTTTGTGTACCTTGGGTAGGATGTAAATACAGGGTGCTCGAGGTGCTGTAACTCGCAAGTACCTGTATTCGAGATCAGATAAGAGACACAGATTCTTCCAATGGGTAAGTTTGTTTTCTATTAAGTTTGAGATGTCAGGAAGGGGGTTAGACTGGACAGCAATGTAAGCCTGTGTGTCACTCAGTTGTCTGTCGATTTCTAAGATGTAGTCTGATCTATCCATGACTACTACATTGCCCCCTTTGTCCGCTTCTTTGATAACTAGATCTGTGCGCCTGGAAAGGTCTTGCAAAGCCATACATTCACTATGTTTCAGATTTTTCTTATGTCTGTATGGGCGTGTCCCAAGTCTGTCCTCAATTTGGAAAAGTTCCGTGCTCACTGCTTTGTAAAAAACATCAATGCAATTATCTGGAGATAAAGTTGGGACAAATGAAGATTTAGGTTTAAGACCACTGTCCAGATCTAAGTTGGAAGGGATGTCAAGATGGACTAGTAGTTCCTCGAGGCGTAAGGGTGAGAGAGAGGGGTCGTCCAGTGAAAGTATTGTCTGTATGTCTTGCAGATCCTTAATGGATTTGTTGCTGGTGGGTGTGTGTGCGGGTAAATCTTTGGTGGTGCCAATTTTATTGTGAAAGAATTTTTTCAGTTTAAGGTTACGTACAAATTTGAATAGGTCAATGTGAATGTTGGTGTAATTAGGCATTGAAGTAGGACAGAAGCCCAGACCTTTTTGTAAGACCTTTATTTCATTAGTGGACAAACAAGAACTTGAAAGGTTAATGACTTGCACTGAGTCATCGATTGCTTTTACATTAGTACGGTCTGTTATGCTTGTTAGGACTGTTGGTTCCTCGTGGTGGATCGTGTTGAGACGCCCCCCCTTGTGTAGTTTGTTGTGTTTGAGCCCTCCCCTCCGGGTGGGTTTCGGTTTGTGCCTGGTTTGTTGAAACCCTGCCGTATCCCTCTTCTGTATCGTCCTAATTCCTCTAAAAAAGAATTCGTTTGGAGAGAGGCATTAATGGGGGTTGTGTTTTCAATGGGTCTGTTCACGGAAGTGTCTGTGCCGTCGCTGGAAAGGTTGGAAATATCAGATAAGCTGTCTGAAATGGCACTCATCGGAGTGGCATTAGAGTTGGGCTTATTGGTGTCTCTATTTATCTGATCGAATTTCCGTGCAAAGGTGTAGATTCTGCCGCTACTATAGTCATTTTCGTCCCTGATGAGCTTTCTCATCTTCTTGTCTTTTACATAAAGTTGGTATCCATTAAGTATGTCCTTCATTATGGTGTAGTTTTTGTCGGTAGCTTCCGTTAGGTTTAGACTCTTGATTTCTTCCTCTAGAGAAGCTATATCCAAAAGTAGTTTGTTACGTTTCCTATCGGCATGTTTAATGAGAATGTTAATCATGCCGAATGATGTAGAGGAGATAAGGTGTTCCCACTCTCCAAGTAGGTCCGGGTCAAGGTCTTCAAATGAGGGAAATATTATGACCCGTAACCCCCTAGGGATCTGTTTAAGTTCCAGATATCTTTTGAGGGTCGTGATGTCCCACCAACGAGCTAACTCCTGTTTTCTTAAGCGTTCTAGTTTAATAAATTTATGCTTAAGCCCTTCCTTGGGTGGTATGGAATTCAGAGTATGTGCAGTGAGCGATTTCTTAGAGAATAATTCAGCAGCTAGGATATCCCTATTGTCATCAAAAGAAGCCATGCCTGGAAATCTGATAAGGAATAAGCAAATAATGTACAAATAGAATATACAGTATGACAAATATCACAGTAAACGGAGTGCAGCCGACCACCCTTTGGACAAAACCAAATAAATATACAGCGAAAAAGGGTAGTGGCGGTCAAGGTGCCGCACCTCCGTGACGTTACAGTAAGTATTGAGCAACAAAGTCAAAGAAACAAGAATCTGGTGCCAAGTTGGTCAAGTGCCCCACTACCCAATGGGCACTGAAAGTTGTGTATCTAGATACACAATGATAATTGCTGCAGAGTGACCAGGCACTCAGAAGAGTATAATCCGGTTAGATCAGTGGGAAATTGTATCCCTATGTGGATGGATCCAGAAGCGGAGAAGAAAACACTGATTCAAAGTTGGTGTTGGTCAAAGTCTTTAATCCTTAGCGTTTGTCATAGATGAGTTTTTCATTTGTGTAGAGAGACAGCCAACACGTGTTTCGTCACACAAGTGACTTTATCAAGGCTGTAAAACAATAAAACATACTAAGTGTCGTATACTGCTAAGCGTATAACCAAGTACGAGAGATAAGTTGTGCTCGTGCTCCGCTAATAAAAAAATGTGTGAAACTGCACACGCTAGTGAACAAACAGTGATTGGCATGGCAGACTAAATGTTCAAAGTGTGTATTCTAACAAAATCGAGGTGAGAGGGGAAAGAAGAGGAAGTGAATGGGACATCCAAGCTTACCCAGTGAAAAATAGAAAGCATAAAAAGTACAGACAGTTGCGTGTTAAGTTGTAGTGTAAAATAACCCCGGCGATGTATAGTGAAAAAAACACCACACCGCGGGTGTTAAGACGGCAAGAGACGTGACATCTAAGTGACTAGAGCTGGTAGGAGGAGAAAATACCGTGTAGGGCGGTGGTTGGTGAAAACTACTGTGAGTTCCTGCACTCGGTAACATACCTGGGCCAGGACGGCCAGGGAAAGTACGAACATGGTTGGTATGTAGATAAGTAGGTGAGAGAGAACTGGATCAGGTAAGTTGAGTGTAATGTCTCCAGTCGTCGAAGAAGGGGGGCAAGGAAGCCCTGATAAGCTTCCAAACGAATCCCTAAAAAGTAGAAGCAGTCTGAGGTGGGGTATATACAGAAGGTATATAGTGATAAGCATTTAACCATAGGTCAGAGGTGACACAAGTTGAATGAGGAAAGACGCAGGGCGGTATAGACCAAAGAGCTCCAAGAAGGGGTAGGTCAGTGGTAAGAACCAAGTGTGTGATTACGGATAGGAGGTGCGTTACAAGTAACTGCACTGAGCTGTGTACTTTAAAGTGTAGGGTGCCGAGTGGTAAAAGTAGAGGAAAAAGACGGAGACAAGAAGATCTAAGGTGCGTCTAGGAGATCCAAGGAAGTGCCAGTAACGAGTAAATACGGAAACGAGGTGCGGAGAAATGAGGCATGCGTTAGTTAATAATCAGGAAGTCCGGAGATAATGAAAAAAGTAACGGAGAACCAATAGTGCGAACTATAGTGAGTTCAAACCCGCATTCAGTTTAAAAATTGGGAAGGCATGAACACACCACATGTTACAAGTAACTGCACTGAGCTGTGTACTCTCAAGTATAGGGTGCCGGGTGGTAAATGTAGAGGAAAGAGACGGAGATAAGAAGATCTAAGGTGCGTATAGGAGATCCAAAGTAGTGCCAGTAACGAGTAAATATTAGGCAACCGAGTTCGTAAGCGCGCTGGAATGGTGAAAGCGGATAGAGGGGGGCAAGTAGAAAGCCATACGAGTCTGAGAAGCTAGTGAAAAGAGCGAACATACCTCACAAATAGGGCTCGGTTCGTCTGTTGTACGGAGTGAATCGTCTGCCGTCTTTTCTGAGCCTGTCAAGTCCTTCTTTTGACCCATTTTGCCAAAGGAAAGGAAGTTGCCTAATAATTATGCACACCTGATATAGGGTGTTGATGTCATTAGACCACACCCCTTCTCATTACAGAGATGCACATCACCTAATATGCTTAATTGGTAGTAGGCTTTCGAGCCTATACAGCTTGGAGTAAGACAACATTCATAAAAAGGATGATGTGGTCAAAATACTCATTTGCCTAATAATTCTGCACTCCCTGTAGATATATAGATATATATATATACACACACACACACATATATATATAAATATATATATATACATACATATATATATATATGTAAATATATATACACATGTATATATATGTACATATATATATATATACATATATATATATATATATGCAAAAAAAGAGAATAGAGAACTCTGGGTAGTTCCCAAGTTTAGGTGGAGAGCAGCTCTAGTAAGGAGCACCCTGCAACACCAGCGACACTCTAGATTTGCTCACCTCAAATGTCTGTTTATCTAGCAAAGTTTTTAAGCATTGGATCAGCACAGTGCTATCCACGCCGAGCTAGATAGTGACAAAGTCTTTTGCCATTTGTACAGCAAAGTCTTTAAGCATAGGTTTAACACAGTGTCAACCTTGCCGAGCTGTAAAATGATAAAAGCCATTTACCACTCCAGGCACAGTATTACAGCTTTGGACTGGTGAAATACCATCCAAGCCAACCTGGAATTAATAAAAGCAACCCCTGACACGTGTTTCGCTCTCATTAGAGCTCATCAGAGAGGTTTAGCTTTGTCCAGACACAATTGTGTGATATATATATATATATATATATATATATATATATATAATTCACATAAAACACTCGGACTGCAGGAACACCACACAGCGGTCCCGGGTGGGCTCCGAGAGGCCCTAATAAATCCTCCAACTCTCCTCCAAATAACAGGAGACCCAGGACACCTCCAAGGTGCAAATCAATTTATTTCAGCACACAAATCCAACGCGTTTCGGCAGCAGCCTTACTCATGGATACATCATTGTTACAGTGCCCCAAGTTAAAAACCATGCAATCCTAGACATAAAAAACAGACAACATCTCAAATCCCCACCAAAAGACACAAAATGTGGCGGCCATCTTAAAGTGCATCTATAAATAAGTTTCACAGTAGTTTGTTTCATAGTCCTATCAAAATACAACTCAAATTATTGTTCAAATCCATCAGAATCTTTAAATTAATGTGATATCATAATTCGCACAATAAATAGAGTAAAATTCAATTGCCAAAATACAAAAATTGTAAATAGAATAATTCATTGCATAATAAAAGTTTGTTAACTATGAATGTTTTCAAAATTTAAAATTCAATATATCACTTAAATCCTGAACATTATTAACTATGCTTGAATTAATTACATATCATCCTATACCATCCAAATAGACCTGTACACCTACACAAAACTTTTGGGGGATCTCATATTTTTGGGGAATCTCATATTGGTATATGGAGCTTCTCTACCCAAGTGGGTAGACAAACAAATTCTTCTATTGTAGAAACCTTATAGACCCCAACACCTGTACCCTTCTACTAAGAATCAAATAGGATTCAAAAAATCACCCATACATCACATTCTGTATCAGATGACCACCCACCAAACAAAGTATCGATTACCCTAGATGGATGCTCAGCTCCTCACTCGAATTTAGCCCTACAGGTTCCAACGTTTCGAAGTCTATTATATATTTAGACTCTAAAACACGTAACAATCTCTCTCTATCGCCTCCCCTTTTACTCATCCTTACTTGGTCTATAACTACAAACTTCAGCAGATTCTCATTGCCAAAATGATGGCTGAAGAAGTGCCTAGCTACTGGATAGTTTTTATCCTGATTTCTAATGGCTCGTCTGTGTTCTAAAACTCTTTTCTTTGCATTATGTATCGTGCTGCCCACATACAATTTTTCACATGGGCATATCAGACAGTACACACAGTAAGATGTATTGCAATTGTAATTACCTCTAATTACAAAGCTGTCTAACCTTCCTGGAACATATAATGTCCTGCAACTATTGCTGGTCTTGCAGGCTTTACACTTCATACAACAGAAGAAACCTTCCATTCCCGTATTCTGTATCCGTCCTACTGATGTTATCTCGTTGCGACACAAATTGTCCTTGAGAGATCTATTTCTCCTAAAGGTTATTTGGGGATTATCACTGATCCAGTCTGCCAAAACAGGGTCCGTCTGCAAGATATGCCAACTCTTGCTAAGTAGTGAGCGTATTTTGTACGACTGATTACTATAGGTTGTAATGAATCTAATGGACTCACTTTCCTTCTCTTGCCTTCTGTTAGTTCCATACAAAACATCATCTCTACTCAATGTCACCACTTTGCGTTTGGCTTGGTCGATCACTTTAGCCCCATAGCCTCTGTTCCTGAACCTTTCACACATCACATTACACTCTTGGTGAAAATCAGCTTCTTCGCTACAGTTCCTCCGGGCTCTCAACAATTCTCCAAACGGAATACTCCGTATTAGAGTCCCCGGATGTGCACTGTGCGCACTTAGTAGACTATTACCGGCTGTTGCCTTCCTATACAATTTGGACACTAATCTACTGCCCTTCACAGAAATTTCCACATCGAGGAACTCTATACACTTTGAATCCAAATGCTCAGTAAATCTTAGGTTGCACTCATTGGTGTTCAGATCTCGCACAAATTGCATAGCTGCTTCTTCATTACCCCTCCAAATTACAAAAATGTCATCAATAAAACGACACCACAAGACCACATTGGTATCGAATTGGGTAATTTCTTCTGACACCTGTTCCTCCCACCAGCCCATGAACAAATTTGCATAGCTGGGGGCAAAACAGGTGCCCATAGCTGTCCCTTGAAGCTGTTTGTATAGTTGACCATCAAAGATGAATACATTGTTCTTAAGACAGAACTCTATCATAGTGCATAGCATTTCCGAATGGAAGAAAAAAGACAGTGACCTTGCTCTGAGAAAGTGTCTAATAGCTCTCACCCCCAAGCCATGATCTATGCTCGTATACAGACTAGTCACATCTAGGGTTAACAGTAAGAAGTCATCTTCCCATACGATATCCTCAATAATTTTTAAAAAATGTGTGGTGTCTTTAACATAAGAGGGTATTGACTCCACAAAAGGACGTAGGAAGAAGTCAATATATTTTGATGTACTTTCCAGGAGCGATTCCATAGCCGAAACTATAGGCCTCCCTGGTGGGTTAACCGCATCCTTGTGAATTTTGGGGAGAAGATACAGAACTGGAATTTTCGGATGATCACATTTAAGAAACAGGAATTCATCCCATTCTATCAACCCTTGATCTTTCCAATCAATGAGCATATCAATATATTTCTCATTCATTGATTTGACATCTCCCCAACTCACTTCTTCATAACACAGAGTATTGCTTAGCTGTTTCATTCCCTCTGACACATATTTGGTGGTATCTTGAATGACTACATTACCCCCCTTATCGGATTGTCTAATCACAATGGTATGGTCTTCTTTCAATTTCCGAAGGGCTTGCCACTGTTCACCTGATAAATTGCTGTTTTTCACATTCGTCACACTATATCTCAACTTCTTCAATTGTTTGGTCATTTCTCGCTCAAAAACCTCAAGGGCATCACAATGAATGGCAGGTAGAAAGGTAGATTTTGGTTTGAAATTACTCGGACAATTGCTGTTTAAAGCAATACCAGTTCCCATCAGATTGAGGATAGGGTCTTCATGGGGAACCATCCCCTCACATAAATCCATTGCTGTATGTAATACATCAATATCAGAGATACATAGATTGCTCACATTTGTTTCCACCCCCACTTTCTTATCCTTTCTAACCTTAGTGTGGTACCACTTTTTCAATTTTAACTTCCTAATGAACTTAAAGGTGTCAATCCTAGTCTGAGTGTAATTAAAACAACTGGTTGGGCAGAATGACAGGCCCAGAGATAAGAGGTCCTCTTCAACAGCAGACAACGTTCTGCTGGAGAGATTTATAATATTCATAGTTTTCACTTGCGTGCTCGAGTTATCATTCCCTGGGGTCTTGTATCGTCTCCTGCGCCCCCTCTTCTTGGCCTGTCTATTCCTCTCCCTCTTCCTCTGACTCCTCATCCTCTGCCTCTCTGGGGGTGAGTTCCCTTGTGTTGATCCATCCTTCCCTGGTTCAACAGTCTGAATTGCTTTAAAAAATTCAATCTGTCCACTTCTTTATCTGATGCCGGAGCCCCAGCCAAAGCAGTGTCTGATACATCTGAGAGATTCCCATCCGAAATGTCACTTTCTTCCCGTTCCTCAATTGGTTGGCTAATTTGTTCAAAGTAGCTTTGTCCAGACACAATTGTGTGATATATATATATATATATATATATATATATATATATATATATATATACATGTTACCTTTTTTCTGGGACTTGGCTTCAGCCGAGATCCAAGTTGGCTGACAACACTTCAACAGCTTCCTTGATGAAGTGTTGTCAGCCAATCAGATCCTTTGCGTCCCTAGATATTCAAATTTGTTTTCCCCTTAATTTCTCAAAAACAACTGAATGGAATTACACCAAAACAAAAAAAAAACACTCTTTTTGGACCAGGACCTACCTTTCTGCCAAAGTTGGTGTTATTCCCTCCAATAGTTTCAGCGCTATCAGTGTTCAAAATCCCTATGGAAAAATTAATGGGGAAATGGGTTTTTGGACTATCTCTTTTTCTCAATGAACGGATCACCCCGAAACCTTCTGGAAAGCAGCTGACCTGACTGGCAAATTGTTTTGGAAAGTTTTGTGAAGGTATAGGCAAGTAAAAAAAACGCTTTTTATTTAGAAACTAGGTCTTAACTATAACTACCTAGTGGAAACCGCCCCAGTGATTCTTGCTGCGCATGGAAAGTTTTTGGATGATCCTTCAAGCGGGGTAGAAAAAAGTGGTGAGGGGGGGAGTTGTATTTCCCATGTTAATTCCCATACGACATCTACACACGATTACAGGCCGAACCACTGGACAGAATTACACCAACTTTGGCAGAAAGCTAAATTTCAGTACTCAGATTGTGCTTTTGGTTATTTGGTGTAAATCTGTTCAGTAGTTTTTGCTAAATTAAAGAGAAAATAAATTTGTACACCTCTGGCCTCAAAGTTTTCGTGACGATCAAGGCAAATGTGTAAATGTGCTCAACAACAGGAATGTTGTGATTGGCTGGCTGCAACCTGACTAGAAAGTTGAGGCCGCCATTTTATGTTAGGGGAGAAGGTCTCTGGCAAGGAAAATAGAAACAATAAGAGGTATTAGGGGTCAGGGTGGAGGTACCCTGAACGTAGGGGTGTGAATATAGGGGTGTTTAAGGGTCAAATTATTGATTTTAAATGATTTTTCTTCACCAATGCACAATATTCATGAATATTCAAGAATATCCTCAAATATCCTCGAACATTCAAGAACATTCGAAAATAGTTGAGAATATGCAAAAAATAATTAAAAAAAGTTCATAGACTTATTCATACACTAATTCATTCACTCATACATGCACTCAGAAATTCATGCACCCACTCGCACACCCACTTAGACACTCATGCACACACTCAGACCCACTCATAGACTCACACACCCACGTTGAGACCCACTCAGACACTCATGCACCACTCACAGATCCACTGACAGAGCCAGGCCCTGTGGCCAAGCTCTGCTGCGCATGGCCAAAGGCCATGTACGGTGCAACGTTGAGTGGTGATAAGGGCTTGGCTACAGGCCCTGCGGCCAACTCCCACAGGGACGGCTGAAGGCTGTGCAGCAGTGGTTGTCTTAATGTACAGTCTTTAAAATTCACTGAAAAAACAAAGGTTACAGGGACGTTATAGTCAGGTTCTGAATTTACTCATACTTTACTTTAGGGCGCTTGTTATAGTTACTTGAAATAACTCTAACTATTACTGCTGAATTTCAATGGTTTTGTATGAGTACATTCAGAACATAACTATAACGTCCCTGTAACCTTTGGTGTTTTCATTGAATATATATATATATATATATATATATATATATATATATATATATATATATATATATACACACACATATATCTATCTATATATATATATTAATATATATTCACTGAAAAAAGCTAAGGTTAAAGTAACATTAAGGTTAGGTCAACATTTCAGTATTTCAGTGACAAAGTTGTATTTTAAACTATCAAAACCACTGAAATTCACTAGATATAGTTATCTGACATCAATATAACTCTTGCCCTAAGGTAATATAACTCACTCCCCAGCCATGCACAGTTTCTCATCAATAATTTATTTGCAAATGTTGCAATGATATAATTAATGATGTCATAGAAGATGTAATGAGTGATGTAATATGCGGGGTAATTAGCAGTGCATGGCGAGGGTGAGGGATATATCTGCCTTAAGGTAAGAGTATAGTTATTTGAGATAAATAAAACTATTGAATTTCATTGGGTTTGTACATTTAAAACATTACGTTGTCACTGAAATTTTCACCTAGCTGTAATGTTACTTTAACCTTTGCTTTTTTTCAGTGAATTTCTAGGTTTTTTTAACGTAACATAACATTTCACTCCTATGTTGTTAGAAATTGGGTTTCTGGTTGGCAGAGGTATCCAAGAAGTATTCACAGTCCTAGTCAGGGTAAGCACAAACACACCCTAAATTAACCTGGGCTCACCCCAGGGCATCTTGGCACAGAGCAGGCAGGCTTAACTTAAGAGACACCATGTAAAGTATTTGTGCAACATTTCAAACAATAAAAAAATGAAAACACCACACAAAAAGATACCACATCTGGTTAGAAAAATAGTACCTTGCTTGTGTCAACATCGAGGGAGATGCGAGCAGAAGAAAAGGTGATGCATCATCATGGATCCTTAGGGTGGAGGCGATGCATCGGTTCTGAGCCGCTCAAAGTCAGAGATGGAGGCTATGTGCTGTGCCATCGGCAATGCAATGCACTCAATCTTTGCAGCTGCGACGATGCGTTGGGATTGATGGAGATGCGTGTATTCTTGTTGGAGCAGCTCTTTATACCCACTTCCAAGGGTTCAGGACTAGATTGACACCACTTGGCAGGACAAGACTCACAACTGGGAGAGTCCAGGTGCTGCAGCAGGTGAATTGGATGTCTTTTATGTCCCTGAGACTTTAGGAAACAGGAGATAAGTGAGCTGGCCCTTGGAGCCACTGTTGGTGTTGAGTTCAAGTAATGTGGGTCCAGTCCTTCTCACCCAGCCAAGGAGTGCAGCATCTAGCAGGTCAGCACAGGAAGAAAGCAGTTGTTGCGGTACAGCAGTCCATCAGAGCAGCAGTCCTTCAGCAGCACAGCAGTCCTTCTTCCTGGCACAATATCCATAGGTCCAGAGGTGTACTGTGTGGCAGGTCTGGGGTCTAACTCTTATACGCAGTGGTGCCTTTACACATGGGGGAAACTTCAAAGATTTTGTTGGAGTGCTCAGAAGTCCTCCCTTCCTGCCTTTGCTTCAGACCCACTCCAGTGGGTATGCAGCCCTTTCTGTGGGGACATGACACAACATATTAGATGTAAGTGTGAGGCCTTGGCAGCTTCTCCCTCCCATTCTGTCCTGATGGCCCATCAAGGACCATCAAGTCACATCTGAGCTCCCATTATGTGTGGCTGTCTAGGGGAATACACAAAGCCCAGCTGTCACCCACCCCAGATAAATGTTCAGAGACAGTCAGCAGGCACTAAATCGCAAAAGTATAACAAATGCCAACCTTCTAAAGGTGGCATTTTCAGAAGTACAATTTAAAATCCTATTTCACCATACGTTGTGATTTTAAATTCTGATCCCAGAGACATCAAACTCAAAAACGTATCTCTTCTAAATTGTAAATTGAACTTATGAGATGTAATTAGGTAATCCCAATGTTAACCTATGAGAGAGATAGGCCTTGCAGTACTGAAAAAAACGATTTTAACAGTTTTTCACTATCAGGACATGTAAAACTTGAAAATACATGTCCAACTTTGGAAATATCCTACACCTACTACCTTTGGGGGTGTCTAGGGCCTACCTTAGTTGTACTTATATGTATTTAAAAGGAAGGTTTGGGCCTCGCAAAAGGTTTATTTTGCCAGGTCAACATGGCAGTTTAAAAACTGTACACACAGGCTCTGAAATGTTAGGCCTGAGACACGTTTAGAGGGCTACTTAATTGGGTGTCACAATCAGTGCTGTAGGACCACTAGTAGCATTTAATGTACAAGCTGTGGGCTTATTTAGTGCACTCCACTAGAGACTTATAAGCAAATTAAATATGCCAACTGGGTATATGCCAATTTAGGGAGAGATCACCCGCACTTTGTCACTGGTTAGCAGTAGTAAAGTGCACAGAGTCCTGAGGCTAACAAAAAAGAATTTAGCAAAAGGTAGAAGGCAAAAGGCAAAACGCTTAGGGGAGACCCTGAAGAGAGGGCCATAACCAACATATGCATAAAGCCAATGCCCAGCCGAAGACAAGGCATGGCTGGGGTTGGCCATGGGGCCTAGCCTGGGCCCAGGTCCTCCGTCCAACCAACTGGGGGCAGCCAACCCTGAGTCACGAGTCCTTAGACTGAGTCCTGAGTCCTAAAATTGCTCCTGCCACATCCTTGTTGATGTGGTGGCAGTCAGTCAAATCTCAGCATAAGATGTGTCGGCTCCGTGGATCCTCTGGGTGTGAAATATACAATTGTTATGACACAACTGCTCAAAAACTGCTGAACCAATTTACAACACATCTCAAAACTCGCTCTTTCTGGACCGAAATCTAGCTTTCTGCCAAATTTGGTGAAAACTCATTCAGGCGTTTGGGCTGTAGCTGTGTCTAAAGTTCCTATGGAAGAATAAATAAGGAAAAAGTGTTTTGGGCCCCCCACTTTTTCTGAAAGCCCGCTTGACAGAACAACCCAAAATTTTCCAGGATGTAGCTGAGGTGGAAGAACATTTTTTGGGGAAAGTTTTATGGCGATTCATCACAACAGCACCAAAGTTATACACAATATATGTTTTTTAATATATATTTGTAGAACCTGTTTTATCTTAACCACATCAGTTGTGATCTCCACTTTATGGCATATTACACTTAAAGCACTATTGTCGGAGTATGATGTGGGCTCTCAAATGTAGTATTTTTGTGGAACACATTTTGTTTGCTTTTTGAAGAGTGCTACATTTGGAATCTCAAAACATTTGAGTACTAGGTAGAAATATCGCAGGCATAGTAATTCCAGTCTCAAACAAGTTCCTAGAGGCCAATGATCTTGTTGAATGAAGTACATGATGTAGGAAGATTTCTGGACATTGGATGTGTGTTTAGGAGGAAATTAAACATAACTTGAAATGCACATGGGGAATATATTTTTGGTCATAACAAATGCAAAGTGGATAAAGCTGTACATTTTCTTAACAATAAACCTTCACCCACCAAATAGCAACAAATGGTGTGCTGATTTGTTTTCAACTTATGAGTCTCAAACAATTTTATGTTCTGTAATTGAACATTTTAAGCAACACCCAACTTTGATGTATTGTGTGATAATATTAATAGAGCCACCAAAGATGGCACCCTCAAGGACCTGAGCTCTGCACTCACCCCACCGAAATCCGTAATCATCTGCTTGTAGCTGCTCTGCCTGCAACATGGATGAGTGTGCATAAGATCGCCTGGCTTCATGCTGCAGTGGGGTCCTGGCTCCGGTGCTCCTTATCCTCTGCTTGTGCCACTTTGAACGGGGGCATGGCAGATTTGGAGCTAGCCAGTCTGACAGTACATGAGGCACCAGTGACAACTGGACAGCCCACCTGTATAGAGAGACAGCCTGGAGGGTCGCCAAACTCATCTCATCTCCCACCTGTGACTTATGGCATTAACAGGAGGCTCCCACCTACCGCGAAGGCTTGCCTTGTGCTGAGGGGGCCTTGATGATCCTCCAGGCAGTCAGCAACCTGGACTGAGGCAGACACTCAAGCCCCTCCCCGGATGTGGCCCCTAGAGGAGGCACCAGGTGAATCCCAGCATGCATTATCCCATGCCACACACTGGAGGGCAATCCTGCAGGGGGCCTCTCACCTTCTAGGCCCTTCTTCTCCAGTGCCGAGGCAACTTCCCATGTGTTGAGCAAGCTGCGCCACTCTACTGGCTCTTCAAACGTTCTGTGGTCTGGATCTGGGGATACCTGGACATCTTCTTCCGAGTGTCCTTGCTTGTGGCCCAGAGCGGCTGGAAAGACTGGGCCTTCTGTAGTTGAGGGCTGACACAAGCTGCCTGTGTGCCTCCTATCCCAACTTCTGATGTTGCCGGTGGGTCTACAGACTGTCTACCAGTAAAGCTGGATTCGCTGGGAAGGAGCCCGTGGAGAAGTACAGGGCCCGTGTTTGAACCACCAGGGAGATCTTATTGGCCTGCACCAATTAGGTGGGCTGCAATGAGAGCGACTCTCTTCCCTTCCCTTGTCTGGGTATAAACCAGTGGCATCCAGGGGCACTTGCAAGACTCACAGTTGAACTCCTGATTTTTGGGGGTACCTCAGCACAGACCATCACAGACTCTCGAATGTGGTCCTTGAATTGAAAATCAACAAGCTGTCTATAGACCTTACTGTCACTGTCCTCTGTCAAGATCTTCAGAACATTTCTGAAAGGGTGACAGAAGCAGATGGCTGCATTTTGACACTGGAAGACTCCATCCAGGGCTACCAGTCCAAAATTGCAAACCGTCAGAGAGCAGTTTAGCAGCTTGATGCCTGTGTCGAAGATGTCAAGGGTCACTTTCAGTGCAACAGCATCCAAATTGTAGGCATTCCTTAGATGGCTGAGATAACATCCCCCACTAATTTTTACGTGGTTGAAATCCAGGCTCACTCCAGAAGATGTCTCCATGTGTTTCCTGGAGGCCCCTCTATGTGCACCTCTGCATCCTTTCATTGTCAGCATTTTCAACTTCTCAGTCTCAGACAGAGATGCCATCTTACACCTACAGGAAATTAAGATCCTTGGCAAACGGCTCATCCACAATCTTGATCTTTCCAGACTACATGACAAAACTACAACAGCAGCAACACTCCCTTTTAAATGTGAAATAAAAACTGCAATCCATGCAAAGCAATGTCATGTTGCTTTTTCCCACTTGCCTTAATGTCCGTTTTGTTGATAAAACTCTCTTCTTTGATACTTCAAAAAGCGCTGGGGAATGGGCAATGCAACACTCAAACTTCCAAGGGCACACATCTCCAAAAGGCAATGACATAGGGGATGGAGGCAATCCTGGGTGTTTGACCTTGCCACCACGAAGGTCTCCCGGTAACATGAGGAGACGCCATTCCGAGGAAGCTGGAGCAACACTCCCAAAATCCAGCACCGTCACCTGGAGATGGGGACCCCATTGACAGTGGACCACCACTATCCCAACCGTGATGTGGTTGCACACTTTGATCTGCTGAGCAGAGATTGCTGCTCTTTATTGTGAAGAAATATAGTGGGGAACATCTCACTAGGTGAAATCACCCCTAGGGGCTTTTGTTAAGAGGAAGTGTTAAGTTATGGGATTAGGTGAAGAGAGTTGGCTCACATGGATGAGGATGCTGTGTTGTTGATAGTTGTCATGGGTCCCCAGTTAATGCAGCAACAGATACTTCCAGTTTTAGGAGTATAGGGGAGTGTGGAGGAGGAGTTATGTGGTTCAAAACAACAGGTTCCTGACAACACAGTTTAAGACCTGGTGTCTACTGTTCACGCCAAGTGGAAGCTACACAATATAGCTTTTTCCCTATCCAACAAGGCACTCAATGGAGTTCCCCCTTATCCCTGCTTCTTTTTGCCTTTCCATAGACCCCCTATCAGCACGGATTTGGATTGATGCACAGGAGAAAGGGTTTGAGTGGGTGCCAGGCATTGTGGGTAGTATTGCACTCTACACAGACAAAGTCCTCATATTCTTGACTGACGCAGAGTGCTTGTGCCCTCCAGGTCATGTGCATGTTTGGCAGTTTTACAGATCTCATAATCAACACTGCAGGTCCTCAATATATATATAACAGACCCATCATACTCCTGCACATCATGGTTGGGAAACATTGAGTTCTGGCTGATGATTTTAAATATCTGGTGGTGTATGTTTCAAAGGATGCTCTAAGAGCAGGGCAGGCTGACCTGGAGCCCCAGATAGACAGGATGCTCAAGGATGTCAGTTTCTGGTCTACATTTTCCCTTTCATTCATCAGTAGATAAGCAATTTCTGAGATGATAACATTTCAACACCTTCTCTACCAACCACAGAACTTTCCATATCTTATTACCACCTCACTTTTCACAAGGATTAATGCCTCGCTGAGAGGCTTCCTATAGAATAATCAGATTCCATGAATGGCTTTGTCCAAATGCTAAAAATCCACATTTGATGGGGGCATTGTTACCCCAGACCCCAGCACAGCAGTCATTGCATGGCAGAAAACCATTAGCAGTGCAAACCGCCTGGTGAAAAATTCACCTCCAACAGAGCTAAACACCACATTGGACAGTACGAATACCCCACACCTGAGAAACATACACACATTAGACACACCCACACACTCCACTAAAAAACAACCCACAATCCTTTGCAACTACAGCCACAGCAAGGACCCACAAACCAATTACTTAGCACTGATACACCATAGACACATATACACTTCACAACCAGCACACACCACACAACTGCACCATCAACACTATAGACACATCACAAGTTTACACAAACACCACAACACACCAGCACACAAACCCAAGCACCCCACACAACCCATCAAGCAACAAACACTCCACCCTTGTGCACAACACCCCCCAAACCACTTCACTGCCACCATGGCCCCTCAAAAATACCCACAATTCACAGACGAAGAGTTGAGGGTCAGGGTCGATGAAATCGTCAGGGTAGAACCACAATTCTTGGGAGCACATGTCAAGCAAACATCCATAGTCAGGAAAATGGAGTTATGGCGGAGGATGGTCAACAGAGTAAATTCAGTGGGCAACCATCCCCGCACAAGGAAGGACATCAGGAAGAGGTGGAATGGCCCATGGGGGAAGAGGTGTTCCATGACATCACTACACCAGATTGCCATCAACAAGACAGGCGGTAGGCCCACACCTCCTCCCCCAGAGTTTACATCATGGGAGTAGAAGGTCTTGGCTATTCTGCATCCTGAGGGCCTGATTGGAATAACTGGAGGGCTGGACTCTAGTAAGTAACTAACACTCCCCTGGCACCAGCAACTCCTGTACAGCATGCGTCCCCACCACCCTATTGCTCCCCAATTCACCCGATCTTACTCTTCTACCCTTCCACCCAATCACCTAATGCCCCTCACCTGCATGCCACACGACCCCACTGCCCCTATACCCACACAGTCCATCCCTAGTGCATAGATACCACTCACAATGGCAATTACTACAACTCCCACAGTGCATTACTCCCTAAAAATGAAAAGCTGCTATTCCCACTTCACAGTGGAACACCTGCATGGAAAACCATCGCACCAGCTACACCAACTGGATGCTTCTACTGTGTACTACTACATGGCAATGACAGCAATGCTATCCACTATCCACAACCCTCAATGGAACATGGAACCAATTTCACAATCAATCACCCACAAACAATTTCTGTAGTGCCGTATCTGTCATTGCCATCACTGGGAAGCAAGTCAAGCTACTTTATGCCTCAGACTATAATACGAACAAGTACACCTCCACCATGTAACTCTCTCCTTCTCCATCTACAAGTACCCCTGCCACTGCCAACCTGCAGAGGATGTTAGAGACAGCCAGCCCTCACCAGGATGAAGGCCCCAGTGAGGTCTACTACTCTGGATGTCAGACATTGACGACTTACCTGGCCCATCTGGGACCATCACCCCATCAGTCCATCACTACCAGCCTCACCCTACCCACATCTGAGCCCTGCACCCCAGTGGCAACAACAGCACAGCCAACCCCTTGACCACAAACCTGTGACCCAAGGACTGGTCAATCAGCAGTGTGCCCCACAGTACAGGGACCAGAGTCTACCCCTTACATCCAAGACAATGAAGGTCCTGGTGTAACTGTGAGTGGGCGCACCATGCCAGGGGCACAGTCACAGGGGGACAGGGGCAGTGGGAGGACACCTGTGGGCCAAGGGATGGGGCCCCCCAAGGGAAATGACTTGACAGCAAGTCATCTCCCAATACCAGCAATCCCAGGACAAGATGGACCAAATACACTCAACCTTGCATGAGAACCAGAGGCTGCAGAGGGAATATCACAGGAGGCCATGCATCAGTGGCAGGCTCACAATTCCACCATGGGCTCCATTGCAGGGGTGCTCAAGGAACTCACAACCATCCTGTGTGCGTCCTCCACCCACCAGCAGGCCCCTTCAACTAGCCACATACCAACTGAGCCATCCACTCCTGTAGCAGCTAGTGGAATGGAGGCCCTGCCAGAGCACCCACCGGCCACTAGCACCCCTCCTTCTGTTGCTGAGGAACCCCCACGCAAACAGGGTCGTCCATCCAGAGATCCTGCAGGGCCTGATGCCAAGACCAAAACCACTGCCAGAAAGTGACCCTCTCCTGAACATTCTCCCATGTGTGCTATTGAGACACCTTGTTGACTGTCCACTGTCATGTCTCCATGTTCCCATGGCCCTTGGATACTGGACCTGTACTACCTACAGCTTGGTCAACTGCTCTGATGATTTCATCCACCATGACCCAACTGATCACCCATTGCACTTGATAAACACATTAAATACCATTGAGCACAGCCACTGCTTACGTGTCTTTATTGTAGCATGTACGATTTTATGTAGTACAATATGTCATCTCAGTCAACCCATTGACCAGCAAAAGTATGTAAATGGTACCGAAAGTGGAGCAATGTGCAGCATGTATGACAGTAGAACAGACATATTCTGAAACCTTGTGCTAAGGGAGCCACCAGTCAAGCCAGGAAACAGAGTAACACCACCTAACTGACCAGCAAATAGACCAAGACAGGGACAATCATCAAGATAGGAGTCAATGTTGCCCACTAAACACACATGCAGTACATTGTCGTCATCCCTAGTGCGGATTGTCAAGTGGAATGTTAACATATATTACCATGGCACATCCACATTTTCAAGACATGCATTCCCAATGGTCGATCCCTCACAGCTGACATTACCCAACTAAAGGCAAGTTCCACTGTTAGTATAAGTTAGGTTCCATATTCGTCCATTGTGTACAGTGAGTATAAGTAGCAATACTGATAACACTACTTTGGTTGGCAGTCCATTTGCACTTGACATAGCATTACTGGGAACATACAACATGCCCAATCCTTTGCTGATGTGATGCTAGCCAACAGCATAGTCAACATAGCTCTGACATTTGAACAGTAACACCTCCCTTGATGGGTAATAGGTCTTTGCACCAAACCCACATAGAGGAATAGCTGCACGTAACACCTCCACTGATGGCACACACCAGGAGGTGCAATGTCACAAGGCAGACAGGAGGACAGTTCACATACAATACAGTTAACACATGCCTGAATATCATTGATAGTATTGGTGGATTAACTCTGTTCTAGAGTCAACTATATCCTCATCATCTACCTCTTCATCACTTTCTATGTCACCATCATCAGCCAGTGGTCCAACTGCCACCTCCTCAACATCAAGTAATGGTATGTGTGGCATGCAGCAGGCAACAATGATCTGGCAGACCTTCAGTGGTCTGTAGAGCAGGACATCTCCTGAGACATGTAAACACCGGAATCTGGCCTTCAGTACCCCAAAGATCTCTAGATGACATGCCTCGTCCTGCCATGGGTCTCATTGAAACGGTTTTCCCCATCTGTTGTTGGGTATCTTACTGGTGTTAGCAGCCACGGAAAGTTAGGAGGATAGCCAGAGTCACAAAGGTTGGACCTATCACAATACCCTTAGAGACACAGGGCAGAATGTGAAAAGAGATGACAATACAATTGCACACATACTATTGGATACATACCAATGAGCCGGACCCTCTTTCTCTGCAGTTGTGCCATCATGTGACACTGTTGTTCCTCAGAATGTAGGAGTCATGCACAGATCGAGGAAACTTGGGCGTCACCTGGAGATATACTGGTCAGAAAGACACAACACCTGGACATTTATCGAGTTAAAGTTTTTCCTGTTCCTGTACACTTGTTCATTGACCCTGGGAGGAACCAAAGCAATGTGGGTGCCATCTATGGCCCCCATCGCATGAGGGACATGCCCCATATCATAGAATTCAGCTTTAACAGTGAGCAAATTCGCACGTTGGGGGAACCTGATGTAGCTGTCCAGGCGTTTGAGTAAAACATAGAGTACATCCTTCACACATGACTGAACTACGGCTGTCTAGAAATAGGAGAGAGGAAAAACCACAGGCTGATGTCAACAATTCACATGCCATGTAACACTATAATTGTAGCACACAATAGTACTGTGTACATAATGCTGAAGTATACACAATCCAATTTGGCATGTAGACTGAACGTGTATGCCATCCAAGATTATTGTTGCAGCCCCAGACAAACAGCTTGCCACACAGGAAACATGTGAGACTTCCATTTATTCCCCAGGTACTAAGGTGTATGTAACTTTTTCACACACAGATATGGTTAGCCTGTCTATGAGGCAGCAAGTGACTGCACATGTCCTGTAATAGTCACCAGTCCATCTAACTACACTGTCCACGAATGTCACATGTGTGACCCCAGCTTTGATGTGTGAACATAGTCAATCGATGCACGTCACTACAATCCATCCACGGTGCTCTTATTATTCACCTACAATACACTAACGACATGTAAAATTGCAGCCGCCTGTCCTGCATGCACAGGACAGATGGAAGTGACCTCATTCCTCCAGCGTTAGTCATCATGGCAGTAGGCGGTCGCAACTGCCATGCAACTCCTCATTGGATAACATTGTTGCCTGTGGGAGACTGGGGTCAATGATGATCACCGCCTGCAGCATGAGTTGTGTAAGTGACTTGTGCTATGGACTTGTTGTGATGGTGTTGTGTGGCATTGTGTGGTAGTAGTGTGTGTGTCCGTGTGTGTAATGATGCATCTGTGATGTGCTCTGTGTGTTTGGTGGACATGGTGTGTGATCTGACACATTGTTTTGTAGTGTTTTGGTTTGGACTGGTTGTGTGCTGTTGTGACGTGTTGCCGCCAGTATGTGTTGTCCTGTTGAGGTGTGAGGTGTGCCTCTCTACCAATACGTTTGTGTGGGTGCAATGGTGTTGCTGTTGTGTGACTCGGTGGTGTTGTGTATGACTGTGTTTGACAGTGGTGGTGGTGTGTATGTGCTGTGTGATGTGTCTATGGCACATGTATGTTGGCTGTGGTGTGTGTTGTTTGTGTGTGTGTGTGTGTGTATATGTAGGTGTGTGTTGGTATGGGTGTTTGCTTGCATGTGTGTGTTGCCGTCGCTAGTCGTGCCGATATGTGTGTTGTGTGAGGGTGTGTACTAAGCAGGTGTGCTTGCGGTTGTTGTCTTCTTAACTGTCACTGGTTCTGGATATGTATGGCCTGCAGGAGCAGTCTGAAGACTTCAAGTTTGGGTTCCATGGCAGCTGCAGACGTGCCTGTGTTCCTGAAGGTGGGTGTCTCCTTTTATATTGTTCGATTCTACCAGGCTTTTCATGGCAGTGCGACCACCCCAGAAATCCTCACGGTGTGGAACCTCGTAATATGCTTGTCCGCCGGTCTGGAGATGCCTACCACCGGCTGTGGCGATCCATCCTCATTTGCAGTACTAGCGGTGTAATGGCTGTGTTCCGTTTGGATCACCGCCATGGTCATGGTTTGGCGGTCTACTCCGCCAGCCTGGTGGCAGTGTGACCGCCACAGCTGGCTTGCCTGTCCGGGGACCGCCAAACTCGTAATGACCACCTAAGTATCACATATGAAAGCATGAATCAACTTTCTGGTAATGCAAAGTTTTAGCTCAAATGTTGATGTGAGAGCAGCACTAAAAATACCTTGTTCACAGAGTTTCAAACTCTGTTTAAAGTATGTAAAGGGCTCATACCCAAATGGCAACTATGCACTAACTCCTACGATTTGATGAAAAAACACACTTAAGGGGAAAGCAGAATCCCCACATTAAATGTATAATTTCTGCTAAAATTTTACATTTTTTGCAGTTACCCATTGCTAGTAGTAATTTCATTCAAATCTGTACTGAAGGCTGTACCTCGAATATAAATCTCCTGGTAGACACTGATTGTTTGCCCCTGCACCATTGTGCAGCACTTAGCATGGCACTAAACAAGTTTTTTGCATGGAGGTAGCGAAAGTCAACATTGGTATATGAAAGCCCTAATTAAAGAATTTACGATTATTAACCTCTGCAAGATAGTTTGTAGGTCTCAACGCCATATTTCACATAAACGTGGCTTTGCACCTGAAGCTTGTACAGAACATGTGCATTTAGTTTAAACTGCTGTCAAACACATACTTTTCATTTTTTTTCTTTCTTTTTTTCTTGTCCCTTCCTTTCCTCTTTATTAGTTCTGACCTGTGTCATGGTCATAAGCATAGATCTTTTTGTAACGCATTTCTGACAGCTAAGGAGTTTCAAACACGGAAGAGCTCAGCAGTAGTAAGTAAATATTTAATAAGGTACTTCAATTATAAAAAAGTGCAAATATATATTTCAACATACAACCAATTAAAACAAATGATAACAATTTTACAATTAGGAATCTTAAGTATTTTTAAAATTCCTCAGTCATACCTATTCAGTAATGTCCAAGAGCCATTGCCATATGCATGTACCTCATTTCAGCTATTAAACGTTTTTCAACATTGTGTGATAAAGAATCTTTTTTGACAAAAATAGTTTTCAGACAGTGTCCATGACACCAAAGAAATGGGAAACAGCCCAATAACATATGTAAACAAATACAATTTGCATTAAAAGACACAAACAATATCCCCTAGTGTGTTTTAACCTATAACCTATTAAAGACAGAAGAAAATGAATGTAAAGGTGTTTTGTCTAACCAGAATTCAAAGAAAATTTGTCTTATTCCCCTTTGGAGATCTTTCACCCAGAACTTAAAATATATAAATTTAAACACATATTGTTTATCCCTCATAAGAGACAGTTCTAGGGCTACTTGTTTAATTTCACATTTAGCACACAGAAGGAGCCTAGTGGAATCCTACTGTCACTGTTAAAACTATCTCTAATCCTAGAAATGTACTTTCTTGTGGATATAGCTTCGATTGTTTTGCTATTATTTAGTCCATTCTAGCAAAAGATAGATAGCTTTTGTTGGTCTGATTGGGATAGTAAATGCAAAAACTGAAGGGTTAAACATGCAACTAAAACCCACCACGTTGGAAACATAGTTCCACCCTTATAGACTGGATCATAGCACAGAGGTGGGGGCCAAGTTGGTTCTTCCAAGAGCTGCTTTCTAACTTATCCTATGAAGTTCAAGATTAAGAGTTCTGCTCCATAAAATGATTGTGGGTAATTTTACTCTCAAAGCTCCAAAGATGGACCACCAAAATCTATGTTAAGTGTTTTCAGGCCAAACTTGGGTCCTTGATTGGGTTGCTGTGGTAACATGACTGCCTCAGAGAGGAGTAGAATGTCAAGCCTAGGTATTTATCAGAATTCACCTCCTGAGCCTTCGGTTGAACTAAGATACCTGGAAAAAGGTCAGTGTTTCTTGCCAAAGACTAATATTTTTTGTTTTCTCCATATTGATTGTAGGTGTAGTAGTGTTTTGTGTAATAATCATAAAGTGCCACAAATTTTATCTGAAGAACATCACAAGTGCTATACAAAATTGCTAAGTTATCTACATAAAATAGGAGGTAGATATGCACAACAATGATTTCTGAGAAAATAAGTATGATGTTGCAAGAATCTGATAAGGAAAGCACAAACAATACAGGAGCCAACACACGTTCCTGGCGTAAGCCATTTTTACCTGGGACACTTTGGGTCAGGAAGGCTTAGAAGTCAAAATTGTTTGGTTGGACTCCTTTGCAACCATACAGGTGCCCAAGATAGCTTATCAAATCTTTTTCAGATATTACTTTGGGAAGGGGAGGTTCAGAATTAGTAGATCCTTGTCTCACCAGTCTCAAACCTTCTTTGGCTCCTGTGAACCTAATGGGCCATTTGGCCCACCATTTATTGCAATAATTATTTGTTACAATACTTATAGAGGGTAATATATTGCTGTTTTGAAAATTCTCCCCCTTGTTCTTTTAATAGATAGCTTTCTTCTGAAGTATACATTTTTCATATTTCGCAAGATTTAATTAAACATTTACAGGGATTACAATTTGCTATTTGAGCTTTTGCAGCATTTTGGTTCCTTTCTCAAATAGATTACTAGATCGGCAACCATACTCTTTATTAAGTTATTGTAATGTGAAATCATGTCAACATTTGAGGGGAGAGAGTTATGGGATTAGTGATGGTTTTTGAACTAACAGCATTTCTAATTGGGAATCCTCTAATCTTGAAGATAGATGTTGGAAAAATCCAAAAGAAAGAGAAGGAACTATGCAGGGAGGGGCACAGTATTTATCAAATATACAATCTGATAAAGGCCAATGGTTGCTTCCATATGCATTGATTATTCTGAAATCTACAATGAAGTTGAAATGCCAAGAAGAAATGAAAATACAATTGATTGGGCAAAGTTTGGTGGCCAAAATGGAATCTTTTGCCTGCTTGAGAGTCCATCTAACTACAGGCAGACAAAGCGTATTACATCGATTATTTAGACAATAAATTAGACCATCATGCTAAAGTACAAGAAGAAAAACTTGCAGTTGGCATGTTACAAGAAGAAACACATTACTGTGTTCCCTCGACGAGCAAAAGAAAGAAGTTGCTTGTTCATGGAATCTGAAGTAGATGGATTTAAACTTTAATTTAAATCTCTTGCTACTATTATGATGGATTTAGGGAAGAGTGAGGCTAAAACATGCACATCTAGTTGCTTCAAAAACCTTTATTATTGAGATGAAACTAAAACAAAGCATAAACATTTATCACAATCAAAGATAAACTGCTATAAAAAGTAAAGTATAAGTCCACCTTGCATGCAAGAGTCAGCTCACATTCTCTGACAAATTTCTGTAGATGAAAGTTAGAATGCCACCTGATGGGCAGCCAGCAATATTCTCTGAGGTTTTGGGTAGGGATGGGCGGAGTTCACGGAGTCCCACTATGCAGGATTCCACGGAGTGAAAACAAAAACTACGCAATTTACACCAACTTTGCACCAACAGGTGGAGTAGTGCTCAGCCACTCATTCACACTGACTGGTGTGAGTAGCATGCTCTGCGTTGCTACCTGAGTGCGAAAGGCACCACATGGTTGCCTTTGTGCGCAGCCATCTTGTTTTTCCTATTCTATGCATGGTGCTGGGCCTACTTTTCAATTCCTACTATATCTTAGCCATCCTTACTTTATCCAACTTATTCTCTCCTGTTTTACATTTATTTCCTTAGTGTGTGTATTTGTGTTGGTACATTTTACATTTTTCTGTGACTTTTGTGTCCCTTTATTAGTTTTCCCCCTAACTTCCTAATTTCTGCCTCTATTCCTTCTCTTCCCCTGTCTTTTTTTATACTCCACTCAGCGCCATGCAGAGTGTGGGGGATGAGGGGGCACCAGTGAAGGGGGTGCAGCGAACCACACACCATGCTGGGGCCAGCGCCAGGAGGAGGCGCAGCCTTGTGCCTTTTTAAGTGAGGAGGAGGTGGCCGCACTTGTTTTTTGTGCAGCTCCACCTCACCTCCATGCTGGCAGCAGGCCCAGAAGTGGGTACGGTCTGCTGGAACATCAGCTGCTATTGGAGATGGTGAGCCATTGCGTATACCGGAGTACTGGGGTTCGGCACACCCAGCAGCAGATAATGCACTGCTGTCTAATATCCTGGACTGCTCGACTTGCTGGGTATCCAGGTTGTGGGCTTTGGTGTGTATTAGTCATTAATTATTACTGATTTTGCTGGGTCCTATCCTATAATGCCATTTTTTTCAAATAGTATGCTGCTCATACACAAACGTAAATTAAGTTAATGTAACGCAACGTTGCAAATATTATGTAATCCAATTTAAGCAAGCCAGGTGCTTGGTGTTACCAAGTTCTTCTCATTGCTGTAGGCACTCGATTGAGCTGATTAATTAAGAAGTTATGCTGACTCCTCCATCCTCCTGTCACTATGGTAGTGGTACTGTGGTAGAAGTAGAAATATAATATCAGTCAGTTAGCGTTTCTGTGTCTTTCTTTTTATGTAGCTCATGCAGTCCCAAGCAAACGTCTACTGATGTATGCATCTATGCATTGAAAATGAAAACTGACTGAATTGGCCCATCAAAGGGGGTTGTGAATGTGATTTGCAAAGCAAAGATCATTCATTGCAGTGCATTAGTATTACCAAATGTTGTTTACGAAATTTGAAAAAGGGGTTAGGGAAGGTTACGGAAATTAGGAATAGGTCAACTCGATAATATAGGCAATCTGATTTAGAAAAGTACAATGTCAATATGTTACTGTGACTGCCTGTCAATATAATTTCTAGGAGATTAATTTACAATTAATCTATTTTTGATATCTTTGTTTTTCTTACATGAGCATCCAAGGGCAAGAAGGGGGCATTAGACGTTGGGTCGAGGAGGGTGCCATCACCAGTGGTGCAGCGGGTAAAAGTTCAAGAGCCACCACCAGCGACGCAGCATGACAGACAGCTCTGCTTGCCCCAGTAAGTTCTTGTTAATATTATTTATTTCTCCCCATTAGATTCATTTTTCCTCCTTTTTCTTATACTGTGAGTTTTTTTCTTCAAATGCTCTTCGTCATATTTAATGTTTATTCTCCTTATGCCACTCTGCTTTAGCCTATTTTTTCAATCAATCAATCAAAGTTTTGTATAGCACTGCTAATCACCAATAGGTTCTTAAGGCGCTGTATCTTTTCTATATTTCTTGTTTCTGTAGAAGACTTCCTCCTGTTTCTGTACTAATCTGTAGCTTAAGCTTTCTTCTGAGTTATTTGTGTTAGTAAAGGGGAAATCCTTATAATCCCATTATGTATGAAGTTTTGTTTGTGTTTTACTTTAACTTTACACTGATGCCTTTTTATGCAGCCTGTCTTGTTAATCTATTTCTCTAAGTGTATGCCAATTAGGAGGGTTGCAGCCATTTCCTAATGTGTGGTTGGGTACATGGGGCTGGTGTGGGCTATTGCTCAGGTAATAGAAGATCCTGCAGTGAGTTTGTGTTGCATGTAACCACATCTGCCCACCAAATGTGGGATTGGTTTGGTGTAAATTAACTGAAGTCACACCTCAATAAATCACACAGCCTGGGGCAAAAAGGTTAGGGATTTGGTGAATGGATGGGAAAGGGGATGCAGGGAAAGGTGTGACAAACACAACACATGAACAAGATTCATCAGGGTGATGAGCAGCACAAGCACACCATTATCAACAATCTGTTGTGGAAGGAAATGAAGGAATGAGTGTGACACACTTCAGTTAAATGCATTGCAAACAATCCTTCTGTCCCAGAGACTCAAGTTATTAGATATCTAAATGTTCTCTCTTCTAGGTTTGAAAAAATCTAATTATGGAGGAGTGAATTTAACCCACTCAGTTCTAAAAAAGTGATTGTTAAAGTTAAAAAAAGATACTGTATTGCCAAATTGGGGGGTGCGTCTGCATTCTCTTCTAGAATGTCTGTCACTCTTGGATGCCTGTCTGAATTGGTAGGTAAGCAAGAGTGCTGAGCTCAGCTTTTGCCTTTTATTCATGCAGGAAAGGAGAAGGCCTGTGGATTGTAAAACAGAAACTGTATTGTAGAGTCAAGGAGAAAGACAGAAGGAAAGTAGGCTTCATGAGGAATGTACAAGAAGGCTCAGCAAAAAAACAGGAGGATTCAGAGTTTCACTTTTGCCAGCAGTGCAACATACACACTCATCAGCATTTCCCAAATCAAAAAAACACCTCTCTTCATTCCACATAGCTAAGTAGTAGGACTCAGAGTCATGATCTCCATTTAAAGTGGATAACTCCCTTCTTCTAGCTACTGATGAGGTAGTCCAACCCTGAGTCCTCGATCCTCCTCTTGGCTCCGAGTAACTCTTTCCTAGTCCCGACCCGAGCAAGATAGACAAGTAGTGCATTGCTGTCGGAAAGTAAGTAGAGAAACAAAATTGCAGTGCTTTGTATGGATTTGTGTATGTTAACTAAAGTGATTGGTCTGGTATCTGAAGAACCTGAAAAAAAGGAGTGGACTGTACGGATACATTTTTGCTAAGTTATTTTGCAAAGGTCAATCATCTTCAGGAAAAATGATCAACCCATCAGGCACCAAATATTGATCAAAATCAAGTTTGAAATTAATTGAGTGCCCTCCCTCAATGTCTGCCACCATATAAATCATCAATCATCAATCATAGTCACTCACTCATTGTTGCAATAATTATAGTTAGTTATAGTTACCTCTTCCAATCCAGGCACTGATAGGTTAGGTACACCATTGTATGTTTGACACAGGCAACACATTGGAATTTGATATCAGAACTCTTGTAACTCAATGATCTTCTGGGGCCGCCCTGCTAAGTGATGTAAAAAAGGATTGGCATGGGAGGGAGGCAGGCATTGTCTCCAATGTCATGAAGGAACTGTGGATGCTTCTTCACTGCACACTTGTACAACCCTAATCTGACAAAGCCTACTTCCTTCAGCTGCTGAAATGTCCCTCAAACGTGGGCTACTACTAAGAACCAGAATTAGAAGCGACTGGTTTAGAGGTTGAAATTTCTTTGTCTTTTTCCCTATTTTTGATACATCAAAATAAAGTACCAGGTTCTCCCCCTAAACTTCTGAATGAGGGGGTTGTCATTGACCCATTCCTTTTTTGGGGGGCTTTTTTGTTGGAGATACATTTTTTTTAGGAGGAACAATTGATTTGGTAAACTGGAGACCTTGTACTCCTGATGATCATAAAGTGTCTACAGTGATTTTGAAGAAAGGAGGATCAGGCTTTGGAAGGCATTCAACAGTTTTCAGATTGCAGAGACTCCTAATTCCTGGTTAATACAGGCAGTGACCAATCAAATTGATGTGTTTGAAGGCAAGCACATATATGATGGAGGAGTTGATGCTGTAATAGTTAGTCCAGGAATGCTGTTGCAATCCCAAATTGTAAGATTAAGAATCATGGAGAATAAGGTATGGAAGATGCATCTGTAGTGGAAATTTTGCCTTGAAACCTCTTTGAAACCTATGTTTCTGTGTCCTCTATAATTGCTTGAGCATATTTGCTGAACAAATCATGTGACTATAAGTTACAATCACCAAATATAAATGTCCACTTTCTAACAGAGGAGATATGCAATGTTGGGCTGAGAAGCCCAGTGTGGTTCTTGAGTGGCTGTTATAAATGGAGGTGCCGGTGAAGTAATCAGACAGGTAGGCTAAACTTTTCAAAAATAGATATTTAAAATATTTTTGAGAACAGACATATAATTGTATAGGGTGGTGGGCAAGTTCTGCAGTGGATAGAGTTGTGAGGTGGTAAAGAGCCCATGATGAGTCTCTGGACAAACCTAATGCTGTTCTACACCATCGGCTGCAGATATGATTTTGTGTTGGAAGTCACCAACAAGCCTTGGTTACGAAAAAAGTGCATTTTGCGTCAAAATGGCGCTGGCTTGACCCAGGAGGGTCTTGGGGGCCTCAACTCTGTGTGAGGAGGAAGAGGGGGCTCTCTGCACTTTAGAGAGCCCTCAGGATGCCAGACAGCACCCAAGGGAGTCCCAGGACACATGGACAAATGAGATGCAAAACGCAGTTGGTGCAGCACAACAAAGGAAGGTCCCACACTGCCAGAGAACTCAGCGAGTTGAGCATCGCACGATGGAGTGCTGGGGACTTGGGCCAGGCTGCGCATGAAGGAATTTTGCAAATAGTGTGCAGAGGCCTCAGGAAGTGAAGAAGGCGCAGTACACAGGGGTACCATCGCTCTCAGGGAAGGAAAGGTCTTATCTCCTCCAAATTGCATCAGCAGGACCTCAGGACAGTCTATATCGATGGGGTCCAACCCTAGTGTCCTTAGGAGCATGCTCATCACTGTGAGAGGAGTCCAAGGGTACCAGTCGTCATCTTAGAAGGTACCTGCTGGAGTCACCATGGGGTACTCCGTCACCCCATGGGAGATTTATTCGGTCCTTCTGGTGTAGGATGAAGACAGGGAGTCCTCAGAGTGTGCACACCATGGAAACTGTTGCAGTTGCTGGCTGGAGCTGAAGTTGCAGAAGAAAAGTATCCATTGAGGATACTTTGTTGCTGTTACAGTGGTTCCTGGAGCAGGCTGCAGTTGATCCGAGGTCAGAGGATGAAGTAGTAGTTGCAGAGGATTCCTGTAGGAAAATTGCAAGCAGAATCTGAAAAGAACCCACGGGAGAGACCCTAAATAGCCCTGAGAGGGGGATTGGCTACCTTATCAGGTATGGACCTATCAGGAAGGGTCTCTGACATCACCTGCTGGCACTGGCCACTCAGAGCCCTCAAGAGTGCCCCCACACCTTTCAAAGCAGGATGGTTGAAGTCTGGGACACATTGGAGGAGCTCTAGGCACCACCCCTAGGGTGGTGATGGACAGGGGAGTGGTCACTCCCCTTTCCTTTGTCCAGTTTTGCTTCAGAGCAGGGGACAAGAGGTCCCTGAACCGGTGTAGACTGGCTTATGCAAGGAGAGCACCATCTGTGCCCTTCAAAGCATTTCCAGAGGCTGGGGGAGGCTACCCCTCCCCAGCCTGTAACACCTATTTCCAGGGGGAGAGGGTGTAACACCCTGCTCTCAGAGGAAATGCTTTGTTCTGCCTTCCTGGGACTGAGCTGCTCAGACCCCAGGAGGGCAGAACCCTGTCTGTGAGGTGGCAGCAGCTGTAGCTGCAGTGCAAGCCTCAGAGAGCTGGTTTGGCAGTACAGGGGGTTCATGGTGGAGCCCTCAGGATGCATGGAATTGGCTCCCCTAATACCAGATTTGGAATGGGGGGACAATTCCATGATATTAGAGATGTTACATGGCCATATTCGGAGTTACCATTGTGAAGCTACATATAGGTATTGACCTATATGTAGTGCACGTGTGTAATGGCGTCCCCACACTCACAAAGTCCCCGGAAATGGCCCTGAACTATGTGGGGGCACCTTTGCTAGTGCAAGGGTGCCCTCACACTTAGTAACTTTGCACCTAACCTTCAGCAAGTGAAGGTTTGACATATAAGTGACTTATAAGTTACTTAAGTGCAGTGAAAATGGCTGTGAAATAACTTGTGCATTATTTCACGCCAGCTGCAATGGCAGGGATGAGTAAGGGTTTGTCTGAGCTCCCTCTGGGTGGCAAAAGAAATGCTGCAGCCCACAAGGATCTCTTGGAACCCCAAGCCCTGGGTACCTAGATACCATATACTAGGGACCTATAAGGGGGGGGCAAGTGTGCCAATTAAAATTGGTAAATGAAGTCACTAGCAGTAACAAATTTAAAAGCAGAGAGAGCATAAGCACTAAGGTTCTGATTAGCAGAGCCTCAGTGACACAGTCAAGCGCTATACAGACACACACATTAGGCCATAAACTATGAGCACTGGGGTCCTGACCAGCAGGATCCCAGTGAGACAGGCAATAACATACTGACATACAGGAAAACATGGGGATAACATGCCAAGGAAGATGGTACTTTCCTACACACGAGAGGCGGAAGATAAACAAAGTGATGCAGAGTTTTTGTATTGCGAAGGGAATTACTATCTTAGATAATGCTGATTTAAGGTTGGAGGACGCAGTGTTCTTCGGGGGATGGGGTTCACTTGTCCTTTATGGGCATGGAACTCTATTTTCTGCAGATCAGGGACAACCTCTGCAGTATTCTGCACGTACAAAAGAGGGCTTCTACTGGGCGGGGGCAGAATATGCCTGTTGGGGATTTTTCCGGGTGGAGGGGCAGGTCAAGTTGACGTGATTTTCAGAGGTTTAGTCTGGCAGTCCAAGTGGGAAAGGAAAGGGTAGACTGTACCACGGAGCCAGGTTGTTAAATGTTGGGCAGGAAGTTATGTTAGTTGCAGAGTTACTATAAACTAGAAGGAAGTTTAAAGACAGCACTCACCCAAATTACAAAAAATAAATGACAGGATTGCAACTGTTAAATCGGTGGAAGAGGGAAGGGTGGCATGCACCAGATCTTTAATAGATGCAAAGCACACCAAAAATTCAAAGAATCCAGTTTTCTTAATCTTGTTTTTCTCTCCAACTTCAACATTTGAACTCGAACAACAACTCACTGGAAGCTCCTTCCTCAAAAGACAGGGTTTGTATATATTTTTGCGGCCTACCTCCTGTAGACATGCTAGCAGAGACCTTGCAGTCGCCCCTATTAAAATATACAGAGCGCGTCCGGTGCTTGCCTGTCACGGAGGCCCATCAATCCTAATTTATCGCCCCAGGAAAGACAGCACAATTATGGTAATAAATAATAATAGAACTTCAGTACATGACAACATGACGGATGGAGTCTCTCAGACCTCATTTACATTGCTTTGTGCTGCAATCATCGCGTCTCTAATGTGACGCCGCGCAAATGAGCCCTTCTTGAATACTCTGCAATCTAATGCAAGTCAACTGGCACCGAGAGAGGCCTCTATAAATCATGCTCCAGCACATGCCTTTAATGACAGGTAAATCAACAATGAAGTAATTGCGCGTAATGTATTGAAATGGCGGGCAGAGGGACGGGGGAAAGCTAACCTAATGTGACTTATTTTATGAGGCAAAAGGTACGATGCAGCTGAAAGGTGGAAAGGTTGCATTTACCCGAGATTCCTGCTAAAATACACCTGTATCAGTGACTGCCGAGGTCTCCTCCAGCCGGGTAGTCGTTCCTACAAACCTACGTTTCAGATGCTCCTAGTTTTTTTTTTCTCCGTTTTTCACACTATTTCAAGCAATCTGGGTTGATTTGGTCGGGAAGGGCCTCAGAACTCAGGTTTCCTAGTTCCTTGCTAGAGTCGCTCATCCACTCCATTTTCTTTTATACTGTGACTTGCACTCTTGGGTCCATATTTATACTTTTTTAGCGCCGCATTTGCGTAATTTTTTGACGCAAAAGCAGCGTAAACTCACAAAATACAATTATATTTTGTAAGTTTGCTTCAAAAAGTATAAATATGGGCCTTGATCTTACAAGGGGATCAAAAGGACTGCAAATCCCAGAATGCAAAGGAAAAAAACCTCAGCCTGTGTAAGCTACTCATGCAAGGAGCAGGGAAACGTGAGAGCTTTGATTAGGTTACAGGTCGATTTATTTAGTTCTGTGATCCTTTGACTTTAGCAATTTTTACTCTTCTTCGATTATATTATTCTGCAGGGTAAAGAAGCTTTTGCATATTGTGTTAGACAAATAAAATACAAATATTATAACTGCTGCACCTTCCTCATGCTCACAAATTTAATTTGATAGCACCACTTTTAAGAAAGGTCATAGAAGTAGAAACTGTGCATGCTAGCGGACTGGTTGCAAGTACTTACAATCGACAGTGCCCATGATGGAGGTTGAATGTTGGTACGATGCAAGACAGATGTAAAATTGCATCTCCCAAAGGAATTGTATATCATAGTGTGCGAAAGCTTGGCTCTCAGTGGGCTGACATACAGATGAGGCAAAGTCACAGGTGAGGAGATACACACTACAGTGGGGAGAAGAGAAACATTGATGAAACTACCCAACCTCTTGGGTTATCGCGACTAGAGCTGGGGCTAGGCAGAAGAAGGAGAATAGGACTTGTGCTAGCCCAATGGTATATTTCCTATACTCAATTGACATGTGGTGTAACCTTGCACAGCTCTCTCTCTGGCATTTTAAGTCATGCACTTGAGGTTTTGTCGAGTCCCAGCTGCAGGACTCTTGGGCTGACAGCTAGGCTAAACAGGTCCGGTTTGGATCCTGCGAGTGACCTAGCAGATAGCCTCAGTTACTTTTCTTAAAGAAATGAAGCCAACCCTGGTACTGGCTTGGAGTTGATGTCTTCCTTGAGGGAGACTGCTACAGCCACCTCACTTCTCCTTTGGAATCTCTGCTAGGAAAAAAACAGTTCCTTGGCCTTTACACCGTGTCTTCACAGAGTAGCTGGTTTGATGCTGTGCATCCTTATGGATTTTCTCCACCTGTTGCCACTAAACAGAGTTCTTCTATGATTGAGCCACTCATTCCTGGGGCGACCTGAGTGTGCAGAGTTAACCCTTCGCTTCTCCAACTCATCAAAACAAATTGAGAGGCAAAGGGCAAAGTGTTGTTTGCATACTTCGTGTCTAGAACAAGCCACAACAGATGGTGTATGAATTTGGAAAGGTGATATTCCAAGGTAAATGCACCTCAGCATCCTGGACAAATTCTCTGTTAGTCACTGCCAGCAATGGCACATCTATGTTACATGGTTTGTAACTCCTGCACAAGAAACCTGTACATATCTGTACAAGAGTCTCGATGACAAAAGCATAAATTCAGTGCCCAAAAGACAGATCATTAATGTAGCTGTATGGGATGCTTATAATTGTTAGAAAGAGCTGTGAAGTCTGTTGTAGCGTAATAAATGCTTTAGGTCACATAGCAATCTTTTGTGCGGTAGTTGCAATGGCCCGGAAGCCCTGAAGTGTGGTGGATGAGCACTGTTCCTCAGTTATGACAGTATTTCACAGCACAAACAAGGGCGGAAGAATACCCCTTTTCTAGCTTGCGCTATACCGTTCAAGCACAGCTACTAGATCACTGTAAGACTTACCAGATTTCAGAAAAAGACACTAATTTGTTATTATAAATTGTTGTAGATTTTGACAACATTGCAGAAAATATCAGGCATGTAATTCTGCAGAATTTCGAACATACAAATATTAACATCTCTGGTGTACAGGTATTAAGGTGTGACGGGCGGCACACTATTGCATCTTATTGTCACCCACATTCATGACATGTTGTGCCCAGTGCCTAACTTGAGTTGGTTGTGTAGTTGGGTCCCACCAGCAATAATTTTTAGGGACCAGCACTTATTTTTCCTCATCAGACTTTGACCCGGAACAGGAGAATTAAAACACACAAGGGGAAAAGAAAGGTGAAAAGGATGACCAGAAAACCCTGACAAAAGGAAAAAGCATGGCTGTAAACAAACCTGGAAAAGAGATAAATGGAGAGGGAGTGTTCTATGGTGGACTAAAGATGCATGAGGTGGAATTAAAATTACACAGCCTGGGTACTCATCATGCTAACATTCAATAGCGCCCACCCTCCTGCTACTGAATGCTAGCATACTCTGCAAACCTTTGTGCTCGACATTTATTTACAAATTAAGCCCTGGTTCTGCCTATCGCCTACTGAATGCAAGAATCCCATCACGTGCATTCCATTGTCCCCAGAGACTGGTGAATTTTGGTGAAGCAATTAGTTGATTATTGGACCCTTTCGGCTACCGTGCATTATTTCATGTAGGTGTGCAAGCCATCAAATCCAGGTGGTGACTGGCTACCCCAAACTTTGCCAGAAGCTCACCTCAGGACCATCAGTCCAAGTTTATAGAAATGTTTATTGTAGTACAACAATGTCACTGCCATTGCACTCTACCAAACCAGTAAACGGCTACAATAGGCAAACATCCTAAAGAGATTTATAAGGGATCTATGTTCAGCATTAGACCTCATCTTTTCACTTTGGAAGCAACATGACAAATTGGATCAACCTCCGTTGATTTCAAATGTTTTTATCCTACATTCATCACAGCACCCTTTAGAAAGAGGCTGACAGGAACAGTCATCAGTACGCAAGATGGAGTCAGGAGATTACCCTCTAGCAGAAGTGGTTAAAAGCACTGCATTCCCTTTGTATGACAAGACATTTTGCTTCCAGGTTCAGTCCGCATGTTAACATCAAATGAAGTAAGCTGTGTATGAGGGAGGGTGGGAAAGAACAAGAACCAGGGAACCTGAAACTTTAGTTTCGGAGACTCAAGGCTAAAGCTGTCAGCTGGATCATCGTGTTATTATCCAGGTCTCTGAAATGCAAACCTGCGATTATATATTTACTTACATGTTTTCAAATAAAAAAATATGCTCCAATGCACAAATCTTTCTTTACTGAAGGTGGAAATTAATATAGCTAGGTGTCGCCAATGCACCCAGGTTAACTGACAACCCCGCCCCAAAAACACTCCAACCCAGCAAATCCCTGCCACTGACAAGACACAAACAATTATTTTCTTTTGGGTTAGGGGTCATAAGAACCCCCGACATATTTATTCATATATATATATATATATATATATATATATATATATATACACACAAAAGACACATTTATTTGTATGCATAGTAACCCAAATGTGTTCAGCTGGTTTACAGGAATTAATGCCTAGAGTTAACAGAAATACTAATACAAGTATTTTCAGTTCCTGTGCATCCTCCAAATACATTTTGAGTGAAGTCAGAACTGATCACAGTGTCCTTTCCACTTAACACACCATGTCTAATTAAACAAACTGAATGTGGATTAGTCCCTCCTTATGGGAGGACCCCACCCACCGACCTCCCCTACCTGGATACTACTGTGCAGGGGGCCCGTCTGCCCACTAGGATACCTAACTTGGGCACCGCCTACACCCATCATTTGGCTCCCCACCAAAGGACAGTGCCAGCTTGTACCCAGTGCACCTGCGTGGGTGGTTGGCAGATAAGGATTACGTGTCAACAACCGCCCCCAAACCTCCACACCCCTGCAACCTCTTTTCAACTTGCTGCAAGCACCCCTTGGAGGGTCCTGTGATACCATAGTTATTTTGATGTGAAAGGAAAAGGATGCCTTGTACAAACCCAAACTGTTTTACCAATCATGACTTCATCCTCCACAGGACAGATAGTTCACTTACTATCTGGCCCCTAGCGCACAATAGCATGGGCAATGAACTCACCCTGCCAACAACATCCAAAGAAAACATTGTGTTAACTCTTTAGACGAGTCTGCCAGAAACATTCACTCACCCTAGATACACCTCGATGTATAGATGACAACCAAGCCACCTAAAACAACTTACCAATCCTACAGTTTGCTTGCTTCAAAAACCTGTTGAGAGCTCTGACCAGCTACCACATCTCCAATTTAGCATGTGAACCATGTTTGACCATCCAAGCACAGTTTTAGGAGACTCCTACGTGAGCCGATCCAAACTCCAAAATAACTCTCGTGAACAAGTCTTTCCCTGAGATCTCCATTAAGTCAGAGAAGCATCATAATAGACTCTGAGCCCATATGCCCCCACGGTAAAAGGTTGTCAAAAGCAGTTCACGAATGGCCTATCACAGCCCTCCTTAATCAACAGAAAGAAATCTGCTTTCCTGCCCTCTCGGCCCTGGCCACCTGCAGGATAGAACATACCTTCTATACACCTCTCGTACAAGTGGCCACACCAGCACTTCTGTAACTTCCACACTGACTCAAGGTATTGAATGGCTGTCTCATATGCTCTGCCACCCACCTGGATCAACAGGAGAATCCAAAGAAGGGGGGAGAGGATTTAGAGAAAGACATTTACAAACAGGTTCCAGCTCACATTGTGTTTTTAGCAGTCAGATCTTCACCCTCAAACCTTTGCACCGCCAGTCCTCCCCAGGCCCATCCCTGCTGCAGCAGTGGTGGCTCCCATTCCAAAGGCATGCAAGCCATCCTCAGCAGATGCCAAAGCTGCTCATTCAGAGGACTACCAAGCAGTCTCAAGAACTGAAACCTAGAGAGAGGTGCCCCATCTTCGCGTCCCAACAGGGGACCAACAGATCCCCGAGATCGGCGGCCACATGCCTTCAAATTCTCCAGAGGACAGCATTCCTTTCTTGTAAACCCATGCAAAGAACGTGCTCATCCCTTCCCCACTGGTTGGTCTGCGAAAAAAGAGTAATAGTGATTGCCTGGGAGTCAGCTTGCCACTGATTCTCAGTACCACTGCCAGACCCCATTCGTATCTCACTTGACTTACTTGGCCCCTAGTTCCCCACCCTCAGCACCCTTAAAAGGCAAGTGCAATGACCCCCAACAGCGACATGCTTTACCCCACAGTCTACAAATGTTCCTTAGCAGACATGATAACTGCTAGCTTACCGTGTCGATGGGGAGCCAAGAGTCGTAATTGGTCCCCTCCAAACACTGCCAACCCTGCAAAAACCCTCTGGGCCAGAAAAAGCTTTCATTCAATCTTTGTGCCCAGCATTCTGAAAGAATGATATAGCCGCAATGCAGTGCCTGACGTATGCAACCGTCTTGCCCAACCTCTCCAAAGTGACCCATAAATGCTATAACTGACTCTGGCAGTCCATCACCCCTGTGTACCAGATAAAATTGTGGTATGTGCAAAAAAGACCATGCTCACCTCTGTACATGTGCAGCAGAGCCACACCATCCTCTTCGCATCCTTTGTCTAGTTAACTGGAAACCCACCCCTGCATACCTGAGTTACACAGGGGCTCCTGGAAGCACCAGGCTGGGGCTGTCCCCACAAGGAGGGCCCCCCCAGGCGGATGTGCTGTCCTCCTACCTCAGGGTCGAGCTTTGGAACTCGGCACCAGTGAAGGGCGCAGCCACACAGGGCTTTCCTTGGCTGGCACACACTCCTTCACCAAGAAGGGGGTGCCAGCCTATAGACTTTCTCCTAAATAGGAAACTACCAAGCTGATGCTCCCTCCTCCTGCCTCGAAATCGAGCTCCATCATCATGCACCAGAGAAGCGTTCCGATGAGCACCAGCCTGAAGTTGCTCCCTCACCTAGGGCATAGATTAGCTGGTGCACTCTATCACACCCCGATGGTGAGTGGCACAAACTGAATACACACCGCAGTATGCAACCCCAGACACAAGGACAGTTAGCTTGCCTAGCCAGTAATTTAAGAACAGTGCACAACTAGTGCACTACATTATAGCTATGAATGGAACATACCGTTACTTTAATCTGCACCAATTTTGCCTCTCAGTAATATGTTGCTTGTACTATAACCTATGCTTAAGTACCCGGATAAAGTGAAACAATTAGTACTTGATCAGTTTCAAACCTAAACCAGATTGGAATTTTAGGCCTGAGACCCTTGAGTAAAAACAGCACACTGAGAAAGCTCCCATTATTGATCGCTACAAGTCCCATCTGACACCTCCCACACATCCCTACATATTCTACTTTTGGATACTGTTTACCTCTTTATATAGCACAAGCCTTACCCACAGGTATTGGAGCGTTTTATATGAGTGGCATTACACAAGGACACATTCATATTTTGATTGGCACGTAGAGATTAAGGGGGTCATTCTGACCCTGGCGGTCATTGACTGCCAGGGTCAACGACCACGAGAGCACCGCCAACAGGCTGGCGGTGCTCTCAAGGGCATTCTGACCGCGGCGGTTTGGCCGGAGTCAGAAAGGGAAAACCGGCGGTCTCCTGCCGGTTTTCCGCTGCCCTCAGGAATCCTCCATGGCGGCGCAGCTTGCTGCGCCGCCATGGGGATTCCGACACCCCATACCGCCATCCTGTTCCTGGCGGTTCGCCCGCCAGGAACAGGATGGCGGTATGGGGTGTCGTGGGGCCCCTGGGGCCCCCTGCAGTGCCCATGCCAATGGCATGGGCACTGCAGGGGCCCCCGTAAGAGGTCCCCACAAAGAATGTCAGTGTCTGCTTAGCAGACACTGAAATTCGCGACGGGTGCAACTGCACCCGTCGCACCTTCCCACTCCGCCGGCTCCATTCGGAGCCGGCTTCCTCGTGGGAAGGGGTTTCCCGCTGGGCTGGCGGGCGGCCTTCTGGCGGTCGCCCGCCAGCCCAGCGGGAAAGCCAGAATGGCCTCCGCAGTCTTTCGACCGCGGAGCGGCCATATGGCGGTTCCCACCAGGCGGGCGGCGACTGCCGCCCGCCGGCCTCAGAATGAGTCCCTAAGTGATTCCCCCAGAATCACAGGATGTTCAGCTGACACAGAGACTCGAACCTGGTCCCCCTGCACAAAAGTCAGCAGGTCTGACTGGCTGTTACGCCACCTCCTATACCCCAAGAAATTGGAGTGCTTGGTATACTGCACTAGAAAATTCCCAGGCACATGGTCTACATTTCCTGCTATACTGCAGACTAGAATTGTGACCCTTTCCTTCTACGCATTCCGTCCGTCACAGTCTTGTAAGTCGCCACAGATACCTATCTTTCTCTTCCTTCTTTCATCTCTTCCTATCCCTCACAATTTCTTTAGGTGTGCCCACTATCCAACATTACTGGCACATATTAAGCGCTGCTTCAGTAAAAAATGTCAATGCACCTATTTGATCAGGTCGCTGGAAATGCATTCTATATTACAGTATTTAATACTTGAAACAAGTAATCATTTACCCAGCTGCAGTAACTGATATCGAATAGAGATACGGTCAGGATAACACAAATGTGATGTGGTAAGGAATTTGACCCATAATTTGCATTCTGGTTCCAAAGACCACCACATGCCCACTAAGCTGCCTTTCCTCATGTGTGGGGGCAAATAAATGCACCCCCCTTGATACAGCGCACTATCACTGATGATCTTTCCGGTTTACAGGGCCAGAAAATGGATGACTGTGCAAGGGCATTTTGAAAAGACTGGCCACCCAGTTGTGGTACACTAGTTTGTTGTCTGTGAGACAGAGCTAATAGGCAAATGCTACAGACACACCCAACATGGTGCATGGTGTATGGATATGGGAATGATGGGCAGCCTTGGGTTTCATTACCTAATCCCACACTGGTGACACCACCGCTGAACAGAAGATGAAAGGTGGGTATACTTACTCAGGTATTATTACTCTAAGCCTTCAAATGTTGCTGAGTGTGTGGATCCAATGCTCCCCAATAGCTAACCTCTATAAGTGGATACATTTACTGATTTACCATCAGCCAAACTTCTCCTCAACCCACCTGGCCGGTCTGGAAACCTTGTCCCCAAGGGATGCATTAGACAAAAAAGATGTGGACAATAATTGGGGATGTTCTTTGCTTCGTGGGGTGCAGAGGTAGTGTCCCACCAGAGGCGACATGCAAGTGAAAGACCAGCTCGCTGTCTCACAGCACGTTTTATGAGCGGAGCTGTTGCCATGACCCCGGAAGCTCTCTAGTGCCTACAGGGCCATCTCTCTGCCAGCCAATCCCATGCCAGAAGGTTGTGGCGCACTGCACTGCAACCTCAGGTTTGAGGCCCATCTTGCAGCCATATACGTAGCTCCCCTGAGTTGGGGGAGCCGTTGTCAAATGTTTTGCAACTCTTAATCATTTCTTTGCCCAACTTAAATTCTTTCGCTTACAGTTTAGAATGATCTATGCGATGGTCTGATTTACAGAGCGCTCACCAAGAGTTACCTCTCAAAGGAACATAAAATAAAGTAACACATTAAAGTACCTAAAGAACAATAATCAACCAGACAATACAACTGTGCTGTTCTTTTTTCAAATGCAATAATTTCCTTAAGGTGTCAACCACTATTCACACTCTTCATCAGTTACACCTAACAGCCCTCTACTATATGAGCAGCAGCAAGACCAACAGAAATAAAAGGACCCTGCATGTACGATTAAACCCTCATTACGTACTTTGGATGATATTAGTGCTCTCATTTAGAACTAAAGGAAAACAGTAGCAAAATGAATGGATTTTGAATAGGGCAGAGTGCAGTGAGGGTGGAAGGGGGAATGTTTGAAACCTGGCTACAACTTCTGTGTTCAGAGGAAATAACTTATTGGGCACCCATGCTCATGATTATAAGGTTGGTCAGTCAGGGAAGGATAACCCTTTTCTGAGTGTGACACAATGTGATTTAGCAGTACCCCACTGATCCAGGTGTCATGATGATAGTGTTTTTTTTTTTATCTTTAGTTAGTTTTCAATTGTGTTTTTGTTGTCACTTTGAGGAATGGAGGAGTGTAGCAGTGCTGGCTGTGGAATGCTAAGTGAGGAATAAAATGGTATGAGTAATAGATTGGTGTAGTGTATTTTGTCTTCTGGAGTGCATGAGTTCCATTGTATGATTTTGAATGGGTGAAGGGTAGGGTGGATGATTTGGAATAAGGTACTTAGCTTGGTGGCAGCCTTCCTCTTGTGCTCCTCTTTCTGTGCTTTACTTAAATAAACCTTAAATAAACCTGTGAATAAATCAGAAGCGTGCCTCCGGAGTTACTTACCTTGATACAAAAAGTTCACTACTTCAGGAGTGTACAGGTCTACAGGGGAACTGGATTGTCAACATATTGGTTTCTCTGAGTGATCTGGTGCGGATAGGAGAGAACCAGTCTTATTGTACAGTAGCCATCGTATTCATTTGGAGATGCTGAGCATGTAATCTCTTTATAAAATCCGAGGAGGTGCCCAGGTGAAAAAGAAGCTAGCTGCAGTAACAGAAGAATAGTGATAGGACTCTCCAAATATATAGTAGTAGTCAGTTACAGCACTGCATGTGTTAATGACTAAAAGGTAATTTCGAGGTTAAATAGTGGCACTATCTTAACTAAAATAATTGGTAGTGTATGACCACTGTAGTTGTTTGAGATGCTCTATTTCATTTGACAATAATTCTTTCCTTTTCATAGGTATAGATGCGGGTGCTGGTGCACCATTTTCACTGAGCAAGTCTTATTTAAGGAACATCTTTGTTGGAGCAGTAGTGCTGTGCAAGTCTCCTTGTTTTTCTAACTAACCTTTATGTTTTCTACGTATCATATATTTTAGGGTGTGATTTAGCTTGGTAAAACGCAATTTAATTTGTTAACATTGATAGGAGTTACTGATGCTACCACGTGTCTCTCCTTTTCCCAAACATCCCTGTGAAGTACTTTTTAGAATTTATTTTGATTGACTTGTTCAAAATGCAGCTAAAAGTTTTAAATGCATAGGTACCAGAGGTTGGGGATCAGTAGATTATGACAGAAATACTAATAAAGACTTTGTGTTGGCTGACATTAATATTTTATTTCTTTCCTTTTTGCCCTGCCTGTCGTTCTCATTGGATTATCTGTAAAACTAAGAAATCCATCTTTGGACCCACAGGCACAGGCATCTCCCAATTGGCCATCTCCGACACCTGCAGAACTTGAGAATTTTCTAATGTTGATTAGTTTTATGTTGCTCATTGATGACAATGGTGAGTGCAGGTCAAAATATATTAATATAATTTGGCTTCATTCAAAAGATGTTTGTCGAATACAGCGCCCAAACTAAACCAAACCGTGCTGCTGATCAGGACAAAGGTGCATTTATACAGCTGATTACAGCTATTACTGTTGTAGTGGTAGGGGTTTTGCATGTCAGTGTCTCAAAGTTTATCACGTGGTCTAGAAATGTTGCTGGTCTCTCTAATGTATGATCAATCGAAAGCAACCATATACTTTGTGGATAGGTGGAAAGTTGCTACCCCCTATGATCAGATACAGTATCACCCAATAGCTGTGTGATGTCAAAACATACTCCAATTCTAGCTTGCCATTCTGTGCATCTTTAACTGCAGCACATACTATGGCTTTCCCTAACCCAAGACCACACACTTCCATCGCTAGTACCTCATAAAAGGCTTGATCCTTGTAAATGTATTTTGAGCCATGTCTGGAGACCTTCCAAATGGCTTGATTGGGTGTTCCCACAAGACATCTACAAAACACAATATAAAATGAGGGAAGGAGGCAGAGCAGTTTTAAAGCCATACCCATAAAACCCAAAGTGAGGAAGACCATTGTTCTGGAATTATGTTGACGAATCCAGGTGACTTTATTCTAAGCACCACAGACACAGTCTGAAGGAACCCAACTGAACCATGGGAACTCCTTTAGATCCAATTCCCTCTCACATAGTCTACAACAGAACTAAGTCATATCATACCTGATGAATGTCACCATCTCATATACAAAATCACCCTTGTTGAAGCTACTCACCCAAAAATAGCACTGACAAGGCAAATATAAAGAAAGAAAATATTTAGTAAAATCTTAGAAAGAAAAACAAAAGAAAGCATTGGTTCAGTCCCAAATGCTTAACTTACCCTTTCATTATATAAAGATGTAATTGCCTGGAGGTGCAAATTACTAACCTGGGGCCAGATGTTCAAAACTTTTTGCACGTCGCAAACAGTGAATTTTGCTGTTTGCGACGGGCAAAAAGCACATCGCAATGCCCAATCCCCATTTTGTGATTCGGGATCCTGGTTACCCATTCGCAAAACGGGACTGCGAGTCGCAATTAGGAAGGGGTGTTCCCCTTCCTAATTGCGAGTCGCAGCGGGATGCAAAGTGGTGCACTCTAATTCAGTAATGAAGTGCATTAACTGTAGTGTTAGGAAGAATGTATTCAGTGTGCCTAACCTTATTAAATATAACATCATTATTGAATGTATTTTCATAACCATTCTCATGTTATTTGAATGCATTTTTATTACAACCAATAACAATTTATGTGATGTGTGTACTAATGTTCACTATCTAACGTTGAGAAATATAGTTCTCAACCATACTTACATTCAGGCATTAACAATTGTATTTCATGTATATTAACTGTAACATGAAGTTTAAATTGAGAAAATGTAATCAACATTATATGAATGCGGAAGTTAGTTTGTGCACAGTATAACGTGGAATTAAATGTACCTCAATAATTTTTTTTTTAACATTGACATGGCTAGGCCTGAATCTCGTTAACGTGAGTAACTGTTTTTCATTTTCTGTTAACGTGTAATTTCATTGCAGGAGCATTCACACAAAATGTTAGATTGGAAATAGATGTGCTAATTGTCTTACTAAAAGAGAGCCTGGGAGAAGTACCCCGGGAAAACTAAGCAAACAAACCAAATGTGAGATGACTCTCCCTTATTTATATATGTTGCAAAAGATGTCCACAGGACCAAGGACAACAGCGTTCTCAGGACTGGTATGAGAAAGGGATCAGATGTTGCAAGTTACACCGTGGGACAGGAGAATACAATGGAGCTTGTGATGGCATGATTGGAGGTGTTACCTACTTAGAATTGTGTGGTATTAATTGGGGCTTTCACAGATTGACTTTAAGGGGACTTTCTCTGGACTTTGAGAGGTACAGACCTCTGACTTTTCCCTTTGTCCCCCATGCTTTGGTGAAGTGTGGCTTATGTTTACACTTAACTCTCAAAGAAGACTCTTGATTGAGCTTCTGAAATGCTGACACCTTTCTCTTCATGTTACCATTCATTTTTGCCTTATCTCTGTTCTTTACTTTCCATCCTTAAGTCTTTTTCTAGATAGATTTTTCCTTTTTTCAATAACTTGTGCCCTTGGAGATTTTCCCTATTGACCCATAGATTAATTTAGTTTGATGATTTTGACTTACACTCACTTGTAAGAGAAATGACCAGTGATTGTTTTCTGAGCACCAAATTTTGTTATTAATATTCTGTATTGCTGTAACTGAGTTTTTGGTTTGTCTTACGTTAGTTCATCTAAATTACTTCAGAAGATTTGGCTACCCAATTGCTATTCTGTATCTTTACAGTATGTTTTTGAGATTTGTTTACAGTAAACTGAGTTAATTTGTCATAAAACCCTTTAACTTTATTTCAGATTTGGGTTCTCATTGTGTGGCCAACTTGGTTACACTGTAAACTAATGATGCCTGATTGTCTAATTTCCTTGTTAATCCCTTCATGGTAACACAACGGACTGTCGCCTCAAGATTAGAGCATACAAATACTCCATCAACTTCCTCTCCTCAGTTGGGCCCCCTCATTACTCAGAGTACAAAGAAATTGATATTTTTTATGGCATGGCTTTGCATAGGGCTTTTTAAGTTTCTTGTACTAGTAATAGGTATGCTACTTAAGTCATGTGCGTTTTTACATGCTATTTGTGCCACCCATTGTTCATTTTATGGGTCAATCTCAATTTTGATCTTCCCAGCATTTCTAGGGGATCATGTTCTAGTTTTCCTAAAGGTCACCCTAGGAACATTCTGCAATCAGAGCTAGATGCCATAGTATCTGGCCTTCCTAGATTACAGATATGCAGAATTAGCCTTCCTTTGTCGAAACATGGGACGGCTGAAATTAATGGGGGTATACAAAATGTCATGAAAAGCCTCTATAAACATATGACCATGCAGGTGAGAAGGAGTCAGGATTGCAGATGAAGTGCAATAATGCAAATAGAGAAATGCTTGATGGCCAATCTGTACATGAGTGCCACCCACAAGAACTTAAAAAAAGCCACAGGAGACATCCAAAACTGTTCTTTCCTTATAACAAGTATTAACCAATCTCTATAACATCTATTATCAGAAACAAAAAAATGTTGGATAGAAATCAAACTGATCATCGGCCCAAGGGAAAGCTTGTGGAGAACACAACAGGATAACTAAAGAAATCACATTTTTAAAGTCACCCGGAAAACTTTGGAAGTAGTGAAAACATACATGTTAAAATGGGGACCTCAGGCACCAGATCTCCAGTACACTACTAGACTTTTGGATACTCTACCAGGAAGAATGACTGCTGTGCTGCTGAAAGGATGGCCACTCTGCTGGACTGCTGCTCTGAAGGAACTGCTGCCCTCTGTCCTGACCCGCTGCCTGCTCCCCTCTTGCCTGGGTGAGAAGAAAACTGGATCTTTAACTTCTCCATTGCACCCGCGACACCGGAGTGACTCAAAGGGCTAGTCTGCTGGCCTCCTGATCCGAGCTTCAGGGACATATAAAGCTCCCTAACATCCTGCACCAGTACCTGGGCCCAGCTGAAGTGAGTTCCTGACCTCAAGTGGTGCCCTTAAGGTCCTGGACCCTTTGTGTAGCTCAGAGAGCTGGAATCAAGCTTTTGGACTCTTTGGGTCCATGAACGGGCCAGTTTGCACCAAGATCTCACCACTCTCACTGAGATTCAACATGAAGTTGCATTAGCCCAGCCATTCACGCTACAGCATAGACCACACACGAGGACCGCCAATGCAGAGCACCAACAACACCTGCCTGAGACACTGGCCTGCTGTTTGTGCTATGCCAGCAACCTCCTGCAACACTCTCCCTGCTCCTCGTGGCCCACTCCATTGCAAACTGGACTCTTGGCATGGATACATTTCAGCAGGCCTAACCTGGTGACTGTAGCCTTCCTGAGCTCCATTGCGGTCAGCCTGAATTTGTGATTTTGACCCAGTCCAGTGTGACCAGGTGACCATAGTTGGTGCTTTGAGGTTTTTGGTTATATTTTTGCTAAAATCTTTAAAAATTCATACCTCTGGTCCAACTGATTGGATTTTTGTTTTGTTGGTGTCAAATCATTTACTACAATTTACTGTATTTTCCTAAATTGGTTTGGGATTTTTCTTGTGTTGTGTTTTCACTTTATTATTGTTTTTGTGCTGCATAAATACTTTAAACATTGCTTCTAAGTTAATCCTGGCTGCTTTTATGTCAAAGTTCCAAAGGCAAAGCACAGGTTAATTTAGTTACTTTTTGTGATTCACCCTGCAAGGAATTATGGCTGTAGCTTGACCAGGTCTCACGCCCCAATCAACCAACAACTCAATTTCTAACAGCTGTTCATATTGGAGAAGTGAAATTGTTCATCCTTTAGAGAAAAGCAGAAAAGATAGAGCATTCATATTGATGGGATACCAGGAAGACACATGAAAGAGAAAGAATCACTCTAAAGATGTGTTCTGTTATGTATCAGTTATCTAACCCAAAAAAGACTATGGCCCTCATTACGACCCTGGCGGTCGGTGATAAAGTGGTGGTAATACCGCAAAGAGGCTAGCAGTAATTACCACCAAATTATGACCATGGTGGTGTTATCTACGAGAGACAGCCAATGTACCACACCAGGGCGGAAACAATAGTCACCACGGCGGTAGCCGCCTTCAACCAGGAGGAAGACAAAGTTCCACCCACCATATTATGGCACCACAATCCCCCACCTTTTCTGGGGCGGTACCAATGCCATCAAAAGCCTAGTGGAAACACTGAACAGAAGTGAAAGGACTCACCACTGGAGACACAGGGAAGAACCACACCGCCATGGAACCCGAACTGCAAGTCTTCCCGATTATATTCTACGTTATCTCCACCTGGGACACCAATGCCGGTGAAGACGACGATGGTAAGTACAGCCGTCTAGCACACAAGGGGGGGGGAGGAAAAAGAGAGTGACAAACACATACGCACCACACACCAGACACACACACACCATACACACAACCAGCTGCATTAAAAAAACAACCTGACCATGAAAATCTGCTGAATAATGCAAGGACAACAGGAATTGATGGAAATGATTGTAATCAGTCCAACAATAAAATGATAATTCTGATTTGGCCATGATATAGATTTGTACACATATATAACATAAGCACACTGCCCGGTTCATAGCACAAAGAACCCACATGGCCATAGGGCACAGTCCAAGGCCCCACTCGAAACCTGCACCAATCCGAATAGAACACTGCAGGGGCATCAGCTGCCAAATAGGCAGGAGCCTCGGGGCCACCTCAGCCGGATGCAGGAATACGCCCACTGGTTCTTTGTCCTGGGGAGTGCAAGGTCACAGTCTCTGGAGTGGGTGTCTTCCCCTCTGGTTCTGGAGGGGGCAACATGCCCTGTGCTGTTGGTCCTGGGGAGTGCAAGGCAGCAGTCTCTGGAGTGGATGTCTTCCCCACTGGTTCTGGAGGGGGCAACATTCCTTGGGCTCTTTGTCCTGGGGAGTGCAAGGCCACAGCCTCTGGAGTGGGAGTCTTCCCCACTGGTTCTGGAGGGGGGTAACATGCCCATTGCTCTTTGTCCTAGGGAGTGCAAGGCCACAGTTTCTGGAGTGGGTGTTTTCTCCTCTGGTTCTGGAGGGGGCAAATGCCCATTGTTCTTTGTCCTGGGAAGTGCAAGGCCACAGTCTCTGGAGTGGGTGTCTTCCCCACTGGTTCTGGAAGGGGCAACATGCCCATTGCTCTTTGTCCTGGGGAGTGCAAAGCCACAATCTCTGGAGTGGGTGTCTTCCCCACTGGTTCTGGAGGGGGCGACATGCCCTGTGCTCTTTGTCCTGGGGAATGCAAGGCCACAGTCTCTGGAGTGGGTGTCTTCCCCACTGGTTCTGGAGGGGACAACATGCCCATTGCTCTTTGTCCTGGAGAGTGGCAGGCCATAGTCTCTGGAGTGGATGTCTTCGCCACTGGTTCTGGAGGGGGCAACATGCCCTGTGCTCTTTGTCCTGGGGAGTGCAAGGCCACAATCTCTGGAGAGGGTGTCTTCCCCACTGATCCTGGGGGGGGCAACATGCCCTGTGCTCTTTGTCCTGGGGAGTGCAAGGCCACGCTCTCACAAGTAGGTGTCTTGCCCACTGGTTCTGGTGGGGGCAGGCCCCACAGCAGCACATGCAGCATGGTCTATATGGCGTCCGCCGAAAGTGACGGCTGCACTGCAGTGGTGGTTGTGGGAGGCTTCTTCTCAGCCCCTGCACCCTCCGATGGCTACACTGTGTGGCGGTTGTGGGAGGCTTGTGCTCAGCCCCTGCACCCTCTGATGGCTGCACTGTGGTGGTGGTTGTGGGAGGCTCCTGCTCAGCCCCTGCACCCTCTGATGGCTGCACAACCACGGCTGGCGGTGGGGGCCCTGGGACAGCTGGTGGTGGTGGTGGTGTTTGGCTGGTAGCTTCCGCTGGCGTAAAGTGCCTCCTGTCCTCCTGCTCATGGGTTGGGGATCCCTTACCCTTCCTGGCACTGGTAGGCTGGCTCTTACCCCCTCTGCCTGCTGGTGCAGGCTCCTTCCCCTTCTTAGCAGCTGGTGCAGGCTCCTTCCCCTTCTCAGCAGCTGCTGCAGGCTCCTTCCCCTTCTTAGCAGCTGGTGCAGGCTCTTTCCCCTTCAGTACTGTTGTCCTGGAATCCTTTCCAACATGGGTAGGTGGTGCAACCATTGGGCCCGTGGACTGTTTGGCTGAGGTGCTTGGCTGGGTCCTTGCTACCCTGGCCATACGTGCAGGATTGGGGGTTGGGGTAGGGAAGAAGTCAATCGTGGAAAGGAAAAGCTTTTTAGGGACGTTGGGGTGGGAAGAGGGAGGGGCAATGGGAGTGGAGGGTGAGGGAATTGTTGTTGGAGGTGTTTGTCTGCTGGGTTTGGGTGCAGGTGCATGGCCTGTATGATGTTGTGAGGTGGATGGATGTTGGGTGTCTGAGTACTTGCGTTTGTGTACTTTAGAAAGGGTGGACAGACACAATGGGAGAGGATACAGGGCATGCATGAATAGATGTTGTGGAGGTGTCTGCCAGTGAAGTGTGTGTTTTGCTTGGTGTGGTGATGATGCTGGTAGTGGATATTGATGTAGTGCATGCAGATGTGAGTGTAGATGCAACTGGGTGAGAGGTGTAAGAGGAGGAGGAGGGGGGGACAGTGGAGATAATGGATGTTGTCATGCCTGCAACTGAAGGGTGTTTGTGTGAGTGTCTGTGGGATGACGTGTGGTGCTTGTGTTTGCCTGTAACACTCTTGGGTGTTGCCTTATGTGCATGCTTGTCTGCCTGTGTGTTTGGGATGGGTTGGGGTTGAGGAGAATGGGACTGGGAAGTGAAAGATGGAGGGGGGATGGTTGAAACAGGGACACTGGCTGCCATCAGAGAGGAGGCCAGAGCCTGAATCAATGTCTGTTGGGCCACCAATCCACCATGACTGCCCTCCAGGAATACATTAGATTGCTGCATCTGATAATACAGTGTGCGGCACACCATTCACAAACAATTGTAATATACATATAACCCAAATAAATGATCTTGAGGAAACCAAGCATCCAATTTTAATACAAGTTTGAAATGTCCAATCCAATCCAAAGATCCAACTACAAATCTTCAAATATTTGGTAACCCATCCGTGATAATACAATTCAAGCCAACACGTGTTTCATCATGGGAAATTCTTTTTTACAGGCTTACTGACATTACTTTCGGTATTGTTATAATTTCATCCGTAAACAAGTTGTATCACAATATTACAAGAACGGCGTTAGCATCAATCCAAAAACGCCGAACCGCGAGTACGCTGGACTCTGGATTCAAGCCCTGAAGAAGTCGTTCGGGATGTAAAAAAGAATTTCTTATGACGAAACACGTGTTGGCTTGAATTGTATTATCACGGATGGGTTACCAAATATTTGAAGATTTGTATTTGGATCTTTGGATTGGATTGGACATTTCAAACTTGTATTAAAATTGGATGCTTGGTTTCTTCAAGATCATTTATTTGGGTTATATGTATATTACAATTGTTTGTGAATGGTGTGCCGCACACTGTATTATTTGATTGTTGGGTTTTTTATATAAGCCTTTAAGGGATGGGTGTTTTCCCTTGTGCAGGCACCCCTCATTTCTTTGTCTAAATTTCTGCTACTAAGGATCCTAAGCGCCTTTACAACCCTAACATTTCACCCCATTAGTTAGGTCACAGATTGCTGCATCTGGGCTGCCACAATGCCTCCAGAACAATTGAGGATGTAACCAAACTTTAACCACAAAGGTATTCAAGCTCATGTCGTCGCAAAGCGGGTGCAAAGAGGCACTAGGGGAAAGATAAGCAAGAGTATGGATTAATTTGTTCTACACACAGATGAGTCTAAATTGGAATAGGTCCACAATTCTGGACCGTAGAGGGCAGATGTTGTCAAGGAAGAGAAGAAAGATATTCTTTGTGAAGAACACCCATTATTTGTCTTAGCTTCATAACAACTTTGTAAAGGCTGGGTTTCCAGGACATTCTTTTGGAAAGCATAATACTCAGGTAGGAGAAACAATCGACCATCTCAAGAGGCCACACAACCCCCATTAGTAAGATGATTCTTGAAAGATCTGTGTTGGTTGAACAACATTAACATGGTTTTATTTGTGTTGATCCAGTGACACCTGACGCATAATGCATCATTTACATCCCCACAGGTACCCCCGCCAATGTCACTGGAGAGGAGGTGCCACCACTATCCAGTCCGGCAGCACAAGATGCCCACATTGATGACATTAACTCTGGAATTCAGGATCTGGATGATGTACCTGGCCCATCAGGGACCACTGGACAGTCGGTCACCCAAGCCCAATCACAGACCACCCCAGAGCCTCCCCCATCAGGAACCAACACCACAGCACCCACCCAGCGTACATACACCTCTGTCCCCAGGACACGTCAATCAGCAGTGTGCCCACCTGTGCAGGGACCCCAGGCCATACCTCGCACACAAGACAATCAGGGACCTGGGGTCAGTGGGCACACCGTTCAGGGGACAGAGGCACAGGCCAGCAGGCCAGCAGGGAGGACTGCTGTGCGCCGGGGAGGACAGGACCAGAGAACCGACTCTCCAGGACGCCTTCTCCGAGATCCTGGGAACTCACCAACATTTCCAGGACACGATGGACCAGATCCTAGAAAATGTGCAGGAGAACAGGTGGCTGCAGGAGTGACAGTATCAGGAGATCAGGGGGGACTTGCAGGCCATCAACAAAACCCTGATATCCATAACAGGGGTGCTGGCAGACAAGGCCAACTTTATGAGGGAGGCAGTGTCACACCAGCGGGCCTCTACCACTAGCCAGTCATCTGAACAGCCCTCCACTTCCACTGCCGCTAGTGGCCAGGAGGCTCGGCCACAGGACCAACAGGCCACCAGCACCCTCCCCCTGCAGAAAGTGAACCACCCCGCAAAAGTTTCCTGCAAACCAGACAGAAGCCAGAGACACTTGCCAAGACCACCGCCAGGAAATGAGACTCTCCTGATTGTCCCTCTTGTGTCCCACTCAGTCACCTTGTCCACCTTGAACTGCCATTGCTCCCCTTCCTATGTCCCCATGGACAATGCACCTGTGCTACAAACTGACCAGAACAATACCCTGGACTTTCCTCCATCATCACCCCATTTCATTGCACTTTCCCCTCCATATTTTAGCACTACAATAAACACCCTTGGATAAAAATCGACTACTAGTAATTCATGTATTGAAAATGTGTATTGATTGAAACAGCTACAACCATTGCAAATGAACTGTACATAGAATGAGCTTAGAAATAATGACCAGTAGCTGGTTGTTGTGATCACACCAGGAGAATGTGTCATATCACCATCATCTACAAAATTTATATCCAGAGTCAACAGTAAGAAGGGCAAAGAAGTGGGTAAAGCCAGCATGCCAATGCCACACATAATACATCAATAGTCATAGAAATGTAAAGTTGCACTGTCTCACCTGTGTGTCATTGAAAGTACTGACGTATCACAGATGTTCTGTTGTCCACATCCTCATCCTTTGCCTCCTCATTCTCAATGTTCTCAGGGTCCACTGTTGCCACAGGGGCATCACCAGTCTCCTCCACCTGCAGAAAAGGCACATGGCGTCTGAGGGCCAGGTTGTGCAACATGCAGCATGCCACTACTATCTGGCAGACCTTCTTGGATAAGTAGCACAGGGATTCACCTGTCAGACGGAGGCACCTGAACCTGGCCTTCAGGAGGTCCATTCTATGATCCTTCCGGTTCACCCATGTGCCTCATTGAAATGTTCTTCAGCCCTTGTCCCGGCATTCCTCACAGGGGTCAGCAGCCATGACAGGTTTGGGTAACCAGAGTCACCTGCAAATATTGAAGGACAACATTTAGCCACACACTATCCTATATGGCCAACACCATAGGCATACACCATCATATACTGGGTTTGAACCAGGGCTCACCTATCAGCCACACCCTGTGCCTCTGTAGTTGGGCCATCACATTAGGGATGCTGCTATTCCTCAGGACAAAGGCAATATGCACCAACCCAGGATACTTAGCATTGACATGGGAGATGTACTAGTCCGCCAAGCACACCATTTGCACAGTCGTGGAGTGGAAACTCTTACGATTCCTGAACACCTGTTCATTCTGGCAGGGGGGTGCAAATGCAATATATGTTCTGTCAGTCACACCAATTATGTTCTTCTAGAGTGGCTGTGGACCACTCTAGAAGTAGCCCATTATGCATTAGCACTACAGGACATTATGGAGGTAGATCAATCCCACAAAGTATTATGGCTTTGGAACATCACAAAATCACTTAATTTTCCTGTCCTGACCACCCTGCTTCTTCTTCTTTTCCATCTAAGAACACATTGAAGTCACTCTATTGGAAAACCACACCAGTGAACTATACCAGGGAGGCTGTCTTGTCCAGGCTGTCTTATGATTTCCTTGATTTTAAGTCTGTCAGCATATACGATCCATTTTTGGATCTGTTTACTGTTTCATTTGACTGGAAGTCATACTTCCAATTTCGGGTGGACACCCTCCCCCTGAGGTCTTTCACAGCATAGTGGTCTACTGGGTCCACGGATGCTTTGCCAATCTGCACTCCCCCAGTGGAGGGCGTTGCTCGTGTTTTATTTGCCCTCGTGTTTTATTTGTCTTTCTGACTTTTGCTCCCCCACGCAGCTTCTGGCTAGCCATTATCTGGAGGTGCCTGGGTGTGCATAAGCATTGTGTAGCCCTATGTATCTTGAGGTCTGATCCAAGCCCACAAATTTGTTGTCCCAGTGGCTACATTTTTGGGTTGGTTCAATGTAGAAACTTTGCAGAATGATTTGTTATTTTATGTGATGTCATGTTGGTTGTTTTACGCTATCGTTAACCTTGATCATTTTTACTTAGTTGTACTACAAATGAACTATTTTATGCTGAATGTACAGTTTTAATTGTGTATTATGTTTCTATATCTACGTGTGCTTTTATGGCGTTTGTGGCCGAAATAAAGCTATTCTCATGATGATGATGAGATGGCTTATTTCAAAGATATATGTGTATTCATTTGTTTTTAACTCTGTATTACAAAATGCGAACATTAAAAAAGCTCAATAATATCAAATACTGAAACAAGCAGAGGCAAAGCCAATAGGTCTGGCCTTAGAAAGCTGGTGATATTTTCTTTAATTACAATCACATGTCACAAAATAAAAAATACAAGAAAACATAGTGCTGCCTAAGGATTGTGGCCATGAACTTGCAGTTACAGTTTTAAGTTCAAAAAAGGTTGCCATCTCGCATATTTAATGGAACAATACAGGTGGTTCCTAGCAGGCTGGTGTACTTATAACCGCTATAGAAACCCGTGTTTAGTTTTAACAAGCATCGTAGAAAAATATGATTTTAGAAATCGTACTATGGCTTTTACATTTCTTTTACCCAAAGACATAGGGGCTTATTTAAGGCTGGAGGAGCAGGAGGATGGCGTAAAATGGCATTGCTTTCATCTCCCGAACCTGCAGTTTCCCTGCAGTTTTGTAGAGTTGGGAAACCTGTTGGGTTACTGCTGGCACCTCCACTAATCGATCCAACGTCAATAACCCTTGACCTAACAGTCCATCTGCCACAGGACTGCGGTGTCAGTCATCCCATCATGTTTAAAGCGGGACAATTGGCACTCTTCTTCCCTGCTTGTGTCCTTGAGTTGCATGGCAAAGTCAGACAGGAAAATGCTTAAAGGCCCTTTAAGCATAGGGACAAACCTCCCTGTGCATCAGACTATTCAATTTTAGTTTCACGAAACAATCCCGGCTTAGGAGTTTATATCTTGAAAACAAAAAAAGTTGAAATGACATGTTTCCTACTCAGCAAGCATCACGCTGAGAAATGAGCCGCTGTGGCAGCAGTTCCCTTGAAATCAGTGGAATCAGGTGGGGCTCTCCAAATACTATTAGTGGCCCTCCACTGAGGTGGCAGTAGACATGACTGCCATCTCATACTGGGATGATGGGCCGCCCACCAAGGACTAATGGAGAGAAAAGTGCACTTCTTTAAGGAGGACACACATTTCACAAAATGCACCAATAGAAATGAAGCATTTAAAACAAGCACAACAAAGAATGAATAGCAGTAGTGGGCAAGGTTATAAGCCCACAGAGAGATAACAACAGGCCAGACGCTTGCACGCTCGACCCTAATGAGAAGGAACACAAAATGCTTCCACTTTTGTTTAATCCTGTTTATATGAAAGTCTCTAGACAGAGAGAGAGAATATATATGTAATTCATAAATACATAAGCTATCATTACAATTACAGTTGTGTGGGAGGTCAGATAAGAGATCTAAGGATGCCCAATGATAGGATTTCACTGGAATACACAATCTACCATACTTTTAAGTTGGTACTTCAACTTGTGCTTAGACCACATATATTCTATATCCACGAATATATTTCATCACTAAGGGCAACTAAAACATCCTGTGTTCTCCTGGCTCAGAGTTTGTGGGGTGTGTTTGCATCTGGCACTTTGGTGAATTTCTATCTGCTAAATGTAGTGTTCCGTGCCAACAATGGTACATATTTTTCCAACAACGCATTTGCATTTACCATGGTGAGGTCACTTTGGGGAAGAACCCTCCAACAGAAGAGCTGGCTATGCTTGTGTCAGATGGTGGAATTTTAAATCTTCAAATGTGGACATGGACCGTACATCAATGAGTGAGGCACAATGTCAGGCCTCACATATCTAATCTCCATATTGTCTTGGAAGGTCTTCAATTTACATTACCCTTGCTTTTCTGTGACGGTCTAATAGATTTTCATCAAGGTAAATTCACATCATAAGGTGAACCTAGATTGTTTTGCTGATTGATCCCTTTTTGATGGCATCAATTCTATCGTTTTGCAATAAGATGGCTGAGCTAGGTGACCTTCCTGCTAAGGAAGGTCACCATCCACCAAACTCAAAATCAGGTGAAAATGAATCTATCTGTAGGGGCATATTAATTTGCTGTTTTTAAAACTTTTTTAACATCTACTCTGAATATGACTTGAAATATACAGTCTATTTACTTCCCCGAAGGCCGATATATAATGCATCATGCCCTGCATTCCAATACTTTAGGCTATACACATTTAATCGAACATGCAGATATTAACTCTATATCAAAACCTCTCCCGCTTGAAATTGTTAACTTTTTGTCAAAATTAATACTTACTCATTCAGAGTGTTCCATAACTCCCACACAATCCATTATTTAGACCAAGAAAATAATGAGCAAACATTAGACCCTTTTACTTCCTGTTCATGGCGTTATGACAAAATGTAATCTAGCTACAACATATCTCACCTCTCCTTGATTTATACTTTTCTTAGTTTTCAAGTAAACCAGATCATGATGTTGTGTGATGGTATCAAATTACATTTCTGTATCCTTAAGGCGGAATCACTAATTTCATTAACTTGCTTTCATAGCTATCAGTGTTTTGTCAAAGCTTATGTAAACGCACTCTAGAGAATTTAATTTTCCTGAGTGGTATGCCACTGAGTACATTTAGTCATCATCATACATCTGTTTCAGCACTCCGACCCACCAGCCCAGGACAGATGAGAAGCTCTGCAGACTGGTCTGCTGCTCTTATACTGGTAAATCTGACAGTAAAGGTTCAGCTGTTGTGTGTGCACAGACACACAATGTGACTCACACTGACCATGCAGAAAGCGTCTTGCACTGAGGATTGGCCAGTGACATTAGGATATGTTGCCTGGAGAGCGATAGTGATGAGCGCAAAGAAGCCACTGTTGTCCATGTGCATCACTGCTCTCAGCACGTCCTGCTCCATTTTGTGGAAGTCCAAAGCCTTGGCGTTCGCTTTCTGCACTCTTGCTAAAAGATTAAAGGGCCAATCATATAAACCACTAATGTCGGTTATGTCGGCTAAATTCCTTCCAGCAATTACATACGGAAGCGCAGCCCAATACGGGAAAGATGTTAGCCTTCTGGAAAGGCAGCAAATAAAAATCTATATGCAAGTCTTCAATCTTTCTCGCTCTGCTTCCCCTGCACAGATAAGGCTGGAATTTGGTCTAACACAACAGCAGATCGACAGGAAGGCCCACACAATAAAGATCTGGTACAAAATAAGTAAAAACACTGTCATCCCGCTAGTAGCGGCACTATGGAGTTCAGTAAATGGCAATCCTAAATCAGTATACAACAGATACCTGAACAACTCCTTGCAAGAGACGAAAACAAAGTACCTATGGGATTCCAACATGTCGTATTCCCTTTTGTGCCGAGCGATAAAAATGGAAATAAGTATCCAATCTTTTCTAGATGATAAAGCTAAACTTGCGCAATGCTCACGCGCCTGGCTGGTGATGCACACTTATACCACCATGGCCCCATCACAATACCTGGCCGAAACCTTTGCACTTCACATCAAGCATTGCTTCTTGACTCTGCGTTTGGGAGCATCTCTTGCTAGAGCGGATCAACCATCGTGGAAGAATAGAGGAGAGACTTCCTGCAGGCTATGCAAAGGCCCAAAAGAAGATATGGTTCACCTGATTTGTATTTGTCCAGCCTTAAAAGAAGCCCGCAGACAACTATTAAAACCGCTTTTTATGAGAAATGGGACTCGTTCCTGTCGGTCAGCGGTGATGACAATGTTTGATCCTAATGATGCACAATCAATATGCAAATTTATCACATTCTTGACTGCACACACCAAAGACATAAACCTGCCATCCGGGATGCATACTTAATCACGCACTTTTTTGCATCTTAGAATTAAGAAACTGATTTTAGATCCTCAGATGGTTTCATGGCCAAGGAATTTACAGAATTTTATAGAATTTTAGAGATGTTTTATCTTTAAACATGTTGTATTATGAGATGATTGTTATGGTTTTTATTAACTAAACAATAAAGATTATTATTATTATTATTATGCTCCATTTTGTGTTCTATAGCATGCCTTGGAGCATGTGTGCCGCGCCTTGCCCACTGCTCCACTCTGGATTGAGGCGCTGTGCCTCCTCAGGGCAGACACAGATCTTTATTTTCTGAGTCCAAGCACCATGTGACTTAGCCGTCATGTGGTTTCTGTCATGAAGCTAGGAAACATTAGGAGCCAGTATCACTTATTTGATGTGCTTTATGGTAAAGTGGCAAGTGGAAGGACCTAGGGCCTGGAAAATTAATTGTCTGTGGAGTTGAGCAAGTATGTTAATGTTTACATGTAAGAATTATTGTTTGTGCTTAAGCAACACGTGTATGAGTGGTACGTTTTGTGTGTACATTTATGCATATTTGTGGGCATCTCCTTGTGTGCCTGTCTGCCTGCATGTGTCTGCATTTTCCTGGGAAGTGATATTCAGGGAACGACCTTCATTTCTTCCGTATGAGCTCAGCAGGTTGAGCAGTGGACCCTTGTGGTAAACTGGGTCCAGGTGAACTGTCAGCATTCCATATCTTGCAGCAGTGATGTAACAGTTATTTTCCACCTTTCTGGGTAAACAGACAACATTCAGATAGGACTGGGGAAGTGAAAAATGAATCTACTGTGACACAAGTAGCAGAGACTAACCACAGCACTGTGCAACTCCTAAAATAAAGAGCTGGTAAGAAAGGTACTAGATCTTCGAAAGAACATTGTATCTGTAAGTAGGAATTCCATGAATTAAGGGGGGGACAAATTATTGTACAATGAAGTGACAAATTCTCACACTAAAATAATTATATATTTAAATTAAGCATTGTATTAGGGTATCGATTGCCCATGACAAAAGTAAGCCAAGGTAAACTTTGTATTATGTGAACACATTCTTTTCATCGTGCACAGGAATCAAATTCTTATTGAGGTCGACAAACGTTTTCACCCAGTAAGATGTGTGGTGAACCATAAACCATTTACTTCAACACCACCCCAATAATTTAGACACCATGACCAATGTGGCCACAGAAGGAAAACTCCAATCAGGGACATAGTTCAAAGCTTTATTACAAACACAAGCTCAAAGTCATGTAGAGTATGCGCAAAACCAAGTGAAGAGGCATATAATCACCAAGAGTTGCCCAAGTCAAGAAAATAAATTCATTTGTACTGACATTAACAAAATTAAGCATTGAAGAAGAATGACACAGAAAGTTAAAAGAAATATGTAAGAGACAGAAATCATGTAGTGCTCAGATTGCACAATCATTTAGTCAGTTCAAATTCAATCAAGCCAATAATCCGTGACTGAGCACAGGTCAGTCATACAGCTAACCAAATTAACCTGTTTAGTGCGGACGTGGGCCACTGGCCGATGCCCACACTATCTCCCTGGTGTGGGTCACAACTAGTGGCTGACACCAGGGAGGGGGTTAAAAAATCGTTTTTTTTTTTTTTTTTTTTAAACCTGGAGACACGGAAGATCTTCCGTGTCTCCCCCCACCCCCCACCTGCACCTTTTTTATGTACGTCACAATTTTGCAGCCGCTTCATGCTCCGATGGGGAAAACAGCCCCAAACAGCCTTCCCCACATTCTGGAAGGCCACGTTTGAAAGGGGAGACTCTCCACTTTCAAACAGGGCCTTCCTGAATTGGTGTCCTGCACCTCGATGGCAGCAGAGCTGCGATCGAGGGCCAGGAAACACCACTAGACACCAGGGATTTCACTTGGGGCTGGTCGGCCCCCTTGGAAAACAGGCTGCCCCCCCGGGCATATGTTTAAAAATAAAGATAGGTGTCCCCTGGGGGGGACGTGACCACGTCTGATCGCGGCCCCCCAGGGGCTAAATTCTTTTAAAGCCCCCTGTGGGGGCAATCATTTTTTTAGTAGTTGTAGGGTTTCCCTGGGGGCCATTATGGCCCCCAAGGAAACCATACAACTTCTAAAGAAAATATAGATCTAAATATATATATATATATATATATATATATATAGAGAGAGAGAGAGAGAGGCAGAGAGAGAGAGAGAGAGATCACTTTTGTCAATGCATATGTGGTTTCCCTGGGAGCTGCGATCGGCCCCCAGGAAATCCAGACCCACAAATAAAAGTGGTATATATATATATATATCAAAACAAGGCCCTTTCAGGGTTAGAGTGACGCATAAATTATGCAAAAAACAAAGGAGAACTCTGGGAATTTCCCAAATTTAGGTGGAGAGCAGCTCTAGTAAGGAGCACCCTGTAACACCAGCGACACTCTAAATTTGCTCACCTCAAATGTCTGCTTATCTAGCAAAGTTTTTTAGCATAAGATCAGCACAGTGCTATCCACGCCGAGCTAGATAATGACAAAGGGGGTCATTACAACCCTGGCGGTCCAAGACCGCCAGGGCTGTTCTGACAGAAGCACCGCCAACAGGCTGGCGGTGCTTCCCAAGGTATTACGACCGTCGCACCGTCGGGACCGGCAGTTTACCGCCACGTTGGTCCCAGCGGATTTAATCCGCCAGGGCAGCGCTGCTAGCAGAGCTGCCCAGGGGATTACGAGTCCCCCTACCGCCAGCCTTTTCCTGGCGGTACGGGGAGTCGCAGGGCCCCTGGGGGCCCCATGCAGCTTTTCACTGTCTGCATAGCAGACAGTGAAAAGCGCGACGGGTGCAACTGCACCAGTCGAACGTCCGCAACACCGCCGGCTCCATTTGGAGCCGGCTTCTGTGTTGCGGCCGAGATCCCTGCAGGTTTCCGCCCGCCGGCCCAGAGGGGATCTCATAATGGCCGCGGCGGGAGATGCGGTTGCATTGGCGGCCGCCCGGCGGTCCAAAGCCGCCAAGGTCGTAATGAGGGCCAAAGTCTTTTGCCATTTGTACAGCAAAATCTTTAAGCATGGGATATATATACATATATATTATATCAATTCTATAATCCTTTCGCCCAGCGCGGCAGACCGGGATGGGGTAGCAATCCCCTATACATTTCACACAAATTACTTTTGCTCCACACTCCAAACATCTGCTGGTTTAAGAAAGGAAAGTCCCAGTCACGTTATTGATTGTTGCATTTAGTCTTGAATGACACACACACCACTCTACGCATTTTGGAAAATCACTTTCCTTGTTCCTGCTCCGATGGGGAAAATGGCCCCAAACGGCCTTCCCAACATTCGAGTGAACAAGGAAAGTGAATTTCCGAAACGCGAAGAGTGGTGTGTGTGTCATTAAAGACTCACTACAACAATCAATAACATGACTGGGACTTTCCTTTCTTAAACCAGCGGATATTTGACGTGTGGAGCAAGAGGAATGTGTGTGAAATAAATATATATATATATATATATATATATATATATATATCACACACAGAAGTCTCGTAATGCAGGAACTCCACACAGCGGTCCTGGATGGGCTCCGAGAGGCCCTAATAAATCTTCCAACACTCCTTCAAATAACAGGAGACCCAGGACACCTCCAAGGTGCAAATCAATTTATTTCAGCACACAAATCCAACGCGTTTCGGCAACAGCCTTACTCATGGATATATATATATATGTGTGTGTGTGTGTGTGTGTGTTTGCCACCAGGTGTCTTGCAGTTGCAGCTTGCGTCTTCAAAGCAATGCACATACTTCAACTGACACGTTTCAACTGTAGTTTTTAGGCAGCAATAAAAAAGTCAAGTAAGTCTTGTGATAATGTTTCTGATACACAACGATCAGACTTTTGTCTAGTGGCATTTTTGGTGCCATAAAGAAGTTCCGAAAGTTGATATGCCTACTGCAAAGAGCAAATCTGTATTTTATGTAAATAGATGAGTACATTAGTAAAGTCAGCCATTACCTGCGCTATCATACAAATGAAATGTATGTGCGATGACAGATGAAGGGTACGTTTGTTGGGTGGTAGTGAGGGAATCCGAGGAGGAGGACATGGGAGTGGGATCACCAATAATGATTGTTGGACTGGGAGCTACAGGTGCTACAGACTGTGACGATTGGCATGTGACAAGATGTTTTTTGAGTGTATTGAAAGAACGTGCTGATTGAGGGAAGAAGCGAAGGTAAGGTGACCTCTACTGTTGCACGTATCACACACACACCAGCAATTTTGTGACTGTCTACTTAGGCTAGTGTTTTAGAGCAACAGTTTAGCCAGTAGCAGAGCTGGCATCTCCTTGGATGACTGCTGCTCATGCCCTCACTCGGGTTATAGAGGACAGCTCTGATATAGGATCAGAGATTGAGACAGCAGATACTGAGACAGCATCTGAGGGATAGCACAATGGCACAGACACTGGGAGTGATTTTTCAGTCGGAGGAGTCCCATTCGATAACTCCTCTTCCAGTAATTATGAGGGAGGTGATGAGGACAGTCCTGCTGTCCCTTCTCAAGCACAGTCTGTGCCACAGGACAATAGAGGGTTAGCCCAACCCAGAGAGCAGGTGAATGGGGCGGCAAGCACATAGAGAAGTTGCTCTCTTGAGAGCTCCCCAATTTAGTTCAGCCCCAAATTCCACTGCCCAAATCATATTGTGGAGACATCAAAATTATATATCACAAAACAAACTGGTTTTGTAAGGAAGGCACCTGTATTTTTGGTCCTGGGTTCGGCGGCCATATAGGGAAACATACTAAACTCAGACATTTTTTGAAAGTAGACATCCTGGGGAGTCCACAGAGGTGTGACATGTGTAGATTCCCCGAAGTGTTCTTATCCAGAATACCCTGCAAAGCTGAAATGTTGAATAAAAACTCAATTTTTTCTTGCATTTCTGTCACACAAGCCACAGGAATATGCTGGGATCCACAAAATTCCTACCACCCAGTGATTCCTCACCTTTCCTGATAAAAACACTACCCCACTTGAGTTCCTGTACCTAGTGCCTGCGTCAGGAATGGATCACCCCAGGGTCAACAGTTGCCTCATGTAATGACCAACATTGACCGTTGTGTGATTTATTCCAGTCGCGGGCACTAGGCCTACCCACACAAGTGAGGTACCATTTTTATCAGGATACTTGGAGGAATGCTGGGTGGAAAATAAATTGTGGCTCCCCTCAGATTCCAGAACTTTCTATCACCAAAATATGAGGAAAAAGTGTTTTTTTGCCAAATATTGAGGTTTGCAAAGGATTCTGGGTAGCAGGACCTGGTGAGACCCCGCACAAGTCACCCCATCTTGGATTCCCCTAGGTGTCTAGTTTGAAAAAATGCGCAGGTTTTGTAGGTTTCCCTAGGTGCCAGCTGAGCTAGAGGCCAAAATCTACAGCCAGGCACTTTGCGAAAAACACGTCAGATTTCAATGTAAAAATGTGATGTGTCCATGTTGCGTTTCCTGTTGCGAGCATTAGGCCTACCCACGCAAGTGAGGTACCATTTGTATCTGGAGACTTGGGGGAACACAGAATAGCAAAACAAGTGTTATTGCCCCTTGTCTTTCTCTAAATTTTTTCCTTCCAAATGTAAGACAGTGTGTCAAAAAGACGTCTATTTGAGAAATGGCTTGTAATTCACATGCTAGTATGGGCACCCCGGAATTCAGAGATGTGCAAATAACCACTGGTTCTCTACACCTTATCTTGTGCTCATTTTGGAAATACAAAGGTTTTCTGATACCTATTTTTCACTCTTTATATTTCAGTAAATTAATTACTGTATTCCCAGTATAGAATGAAAACCCATTGCAAGGTGCAGCTCATTTATTGGCTATGGGTACCTAGGTATCTTGTTGAACCTACAAGCCCTATATATCCCCACAACCAGAAGAGTCCAGCAGATGTAATGGTATATTGCTTTCAAAAATATGACATTGCAGAAAAAAGTAACAGAGTAAAATGTGGAGATAAATGCCTGTTTTTCAATTGCTCAATTTCAATATTTTTTTTTTTCAGCTGTTATTTTCTGTAGGAAAACCTTGTAGGATCTACACAAATGACCCCTTGCTGAATTCAGAATTTTGTCTACTTATCAGAAATGTTAAGCTGTCTGGGATCAAGCATTGGTTTCACACCCATTCCTGCCACTATCTGGAAGGAGGCTGAAAGCACACAAAATAGTAAAAATGGGGTATGTCCCATTAAAATGCCAAAATTGTGTTGAAAAATGTGATTTTCTGATTCAAGTCTGCCTGTTCCTGAAAGCTGGGAAGATGGTGATTTTAACACTGGAAACCCTTTGTTGAAGTCATTTTCAGGGAAAAAAAATGCAACCCTTCTTCGGCAGCCCTTTTTCCCATCTTCTTTTAAAAAAATGAAATTTTAGCTGTATTTTGGCTAATTTCTTGGACTCCTCCAGGGGAACCCACAAACTCTGGGTACCTTTAGAATCCCTAGGATGTTGGAAAAAAAGAACGCAAGCTTGTGTGGATAGCTTATGTGGACAAAAAGTTATGAAGGCACTACCCCAAATAGCCAAAAAAGGGCTCAGCACTGGGGGAAAAGGCCCGGCAGCTAAGAGCTTAAGGACATACATGTGGCAAAATACAAACATACAAAAGGGCAAAAATAATTTGGAAAACTAGAATAACTTGGGTTACAGAGCACTTAATAAAAGAAAAATAAAATAGGCACCAGTATGATGGAGATTTTAACCTAAAAGGGCATTTCAAGGGGTGTTGGAAACAGCCCTTTTTGCAGGGTTGTCCTCAAACGTTTTGCCTCAGCCTCCCTAATTTTTGACTGTGTGGTGCGTTTTTGCTGGTTTAAGGACTCTGGACACTTTACCACTGCTGACCAGTGCTAAAGCATAAGTGCTCCCTGTTTAAATGGTATAAGTGATTGGTTTATCCATGATTGGCATATTTGATTTACCAATAAGTCCCTAGTATAGTGCACCAGGTGTACCCAGGGCCTGTAAATCAAAAGCTATTAGTGGACCTGCAGCACTGATGGTGCCACCCACATGAGAAACCCTGTGATCATGTCTCAGACCTGCCACTGAAGTGGTTGTGTGTGTAGTTTTAAACTGCCATTTCGACCCAGCAAGGGAGCAGTGTATTTAAATGGTAGGACATATAATGGCGTGTTTCCCATGTCCTGACGGTGAAAAACTGCTAAATGCATTTTTCACTATTGCAAGGACTAACTCTGTCATAGATTAACACAGGGATTGCCTTGAAATATCTTTTAAGTCTTTAAGTGTTATCTCCAGCCCAGCGGCCGCCATTGTGCCGCTTTTGGTATTATGTCCATAGTTTTAATGGCTTTGGTAACGCCACGAATACGATGATGGTAGGTACTATCAGTGACAGGGAACTCCTTCCCTGTCACTGATAGGAGGGCCCCTCCCCATACCTCTCCAAACATTCCCTACTGCCCTACATCAACGCCCCATTCACACACACACACACATGCAGACACACACTCATTCACAAATACATACACGCATGCATTCATCCATTGTAGGAGGCTGGCCTGGCTTGTAGTGGGTACCAAGGGGTACTTACACTCTGTACCAGGTCCAGTTATCCCTTATTAGTGTAGAAGAGGTGTTTCTAGCAGCTTAGGCTGATAGAAGGTAGCTATAGCAGAGCAGCTTAGGCTGAACTAGGAGACATGCAAAGCTCCTACTATTCCACTGGTGTCATGTGCACAATATCATAAGAAAACACAATACACAGATATACTAAAAATAAAGGTACTTTATTTTTATGACAATATGCCAAAATTATCTCAGTGAGTACCCTCAGTATGAGGATGCCAAATATACACAAGATATATGTACACAATACCAAAAATATGCAGTAATAGCAAAAGGAAGTAATGTAAGCAGTGTAAAGTTACAATAGATTGCAATAGGAGCACATAGGTATAGGGGTAACAAAAACCATATACTCCAAAAGTGGAATGCGAAGCACGAAGGGACCCCAAACCTATGTGAGCTTGTAGAGGGTCGCTGGGACTGTAAGAAAACAGCGAGGGTTAGAAAAATAGCCCACCCCAAGACCCTGTAAGGTAGGTGTAAAGTGCACCTACAACCCCCAGAGAGCACAGAAGTCGTGATAGGGGGATTCTGCGAGGAAAACCAACACCAGCAAAGCAACAACAGTGGATTTCCGGACCTGAGTACCTGTGAAATAAGGGGACCAAGTCCAAGAGTCGCAACAGTGTTGGGAGTATGCAGATGCCCAGGAAATGCCAGCTGAGGGTGCAAAGGAGCTCACACCGGATGGAAGAAGCTTGGTGTTTTGCAAGAACGAAGAGGACTAGGAACTTCCCCCTTTGGAGGATGGATGTCCCACGTCGTGAAGAAGCTTGCAGAAGTGTTCCCACGCAGAAAGTCCGACAACAAGCCTTGCTATCTGCAAGGGTCGCGGTTAGGGTTTTTGGATTCTGCTGTGGCCTAGGAGGGACCAGGATGTCGCCACTTGGATGAGGAGACAGAGGGGGCGCCCAGCAAGTCAGGGAGCCCTCACAGAAGCAGGCAGCATCCGCAGAAGTACCAGAACAGGCACTTAGAAGAGGAGTGAACCGGAGTCCACCCGAAGTCAGAAAAGGGAGTCCCACGATGCCGGAGGACAACTCAGAAGGTTGTGCACTGCAGGATAGAGTGTCGGGGACCCAGGCTTGGCTGTGCACGAAGGAAATCCTGGAAGACTGCACAGGAGCCGGAGCAGCTGCAAATCACACGGTACCCAGCAATGCAGTCTAGCGTGGGGAGGCAAGGACTTACCTCCACCAAACTTGGACGGAAGAGTCACTGGACTGTGGGAGTCACTTGGACAGAGTTGCTGAGTTCCAGGGACCACGCTCGTCGTGCTGAGAGGGGACCCAGAGGACCAGTGATGCAGTCTTTTGTTGCCTGCGGTTTCAGGGGGAAGATTCCGTCGACCCACAGGAGATTTCTTCAGAGCTCCTGGTGCAGAAAGGAGGCAGGCTACCCCCAGAGCATGCACCACCAGGAAACAGTCGAGAAAGCCGGCAGGATGAAGCGATACAAGGTTGCAGTAGTCGTCTTTGCTATTTTGTTGCGGTTTTGCAGGCATCCTGAGCAGTCAGCGGTCCATTCTTTGGCAGAAGGTGAAGAGGGAGATGCAGAGGAACTCTGGTGAGCTCTTGCATTCGGTATCTGAAGAATTCCCCAAAGCAGAGACCCTAAATAGCCAGAAAAGAAGGTTTGGCTACCTAGGAAGGAGGATAGGCTAGTAACACAGGTAAGAGCCTATCAGAAGGAGTCTCTGACGTCACCTGCTGGCCCTGGCCACTCAGAGCAGTCCAGTGTGCCAGCACACCTCTGAATCCAAGATGGCAGAGGTCTGGGGCACGCTGGAGGAGCTCTGGGCACCTCCCCTGGGAGGTGCAGGTCAGGGGAGTGGTCACTCCCCTTTCCTTTGTCCAGTTTCACGCCAGATCAGGGCTGGGGGATCCCTGGACCGGTGTAGACTGGCTTATGCAGAGATGGGCACCATCTGTACCCATCAAAGCATTTCCAGAGGCTGGGGGAGGCTACTCCTCCCCAGCCCTGACACCTTTTTGAAAGGGAGAAGGTGTAACACCCTCTCTCTGAGGAAGTCCTTTGTTCTGCCTTCCTGGGCCAGGCCTGGCTGGACCCCAGGAGGGCAGAAACCTGTCTGAGGGGTTGGCAGCAGCTGCAGTGAAACCCCAGGAAAGGCAGTTTGGCAGTACCCGGGTCTGTGCTAGAGGCTCAGGGGATCATGGAATTGTCACCCCAATGCCAGAATGGCATTGGGGTGACAATTCCGTGATCTTAGACATGTTACATGGCCATGTTCGGAGTTACCATTGTGACACTATACATAGGTAGTGACCTATGTATAGTGCAAGCGTGAAATGGTGTACCCGCACTCACAAAGTCCGGGGAATTTGCCCTGAACGATGTGGGGGCACCTTGGCTAGTGCCAGGGTGCCCACACACTAAGTAACTTTGCACCCAACCTTCACCAGGTGAAGGTTAGACATATAGGTGACTTATAAGTTACTTAAGTGCAGTGGTAAATGGTTGTGAAATAATGTGGACGTTATTTCACTCAGGCTGCAGTGGCAGGCCTGTGTAAGAATTGTCAGAGCTCCCTATGGGTGGTAAAAGAAATGCTGCAGCCCATAGGGATCTCCTGGAACCCCAATACCCTGGGTACCTCAGTACCATATACTAGGGAATTATAAGGGTGTTCCAGTATGCCAATGTGAATTGGTGAAATTGGTCACTAGCCTGTTAGTGACAATTTAGAAAGCAGAGAGAGCATAACCACTGAGGTTCTGGTTAGCAGAGCCTCAGTGAGACAGTTAGTCATCACACAGGGAACAAATATAGGGCACACTTATGAGCACTGGGGCCCTGGCTGGCAGGGTCCCAGTGACACATACTCTAAAACAACATATATACAGTGAAATATGGGGGTAACATGCCAGGCAAGATGGTACTTTCCTACATCCATTCACGCACACATCTGCACACACATCAATACATATATGCAGACACTCATTCCAATTTCCCTACAAACACGCACTCACATTTCCATACAAACACGCACTCACACACATTCATACAAGCACACAAACAACACTAAACACACACTCGCATTCACGCACACACACACACACACACACCTACATGCACACACACACAACACCCCCCTCCCCTGTCGGAGACCCGACTTACCTGGATCCAGGGGGTCTTCCAGCAGGAGACGGGGTGGGGTTATCTTAGTTGTGTGACTCCCTTAACCTGACTAGAGTGAGTGTCCCTACTTGGATAGGGTGCAAACCACTGCTAACTAGAGACTCCATTTCTAAAAATGGGCAAGGGCAAATGGGAGAGAGGAAGTTACCTCTCCAAGGGATACAGCATCCAGGGAATTTTTATCTGCAAAGCATCTGGTCAGGACAGTGTCTATCTCAGGTCAAGGCAAGACTACTTCTGCGTCTGCTCTACATCTCCCCAAAGTTCAATCTGCAAATGATATATCAATCTACATTACACGTTCCAATTGGTCATCATGATGAGTTCATCTTTTGAAATGAGGGCATCCACCAATTAGGATTTATGGTCCAGCTTCAGGTTGCAACAGTTTGTCTTTTTCCCAGGTCTGTTATGAGAACATCTCCTTTTCTGTGTGACTTCAATGGGTTGTAACAAATTTGTATGAATTCAGTCCATGTTTCTGCATTATGGCCCTCATTACAACCCCGGCGGTCGGTGGTAAAGCAGCGGTAAAACCACCAACAGGCCGGCGGTAAAAAAAATGGAATTATGACCATGGCAGAAACCGCCAACATAGAAAGCCACTTTAACAGTCCGACCGCCACGGTGGTACAAACAAACAGCATGGCGGTCACCACCAACAGACAGGTGGAAGACAATGTACCGCCCACACTATTATGACAGGCCAATCCGCCACCTTTTCCGGAGCGGATTCAACGCAAACAAAAACATGGCGGAAACAGGACTGGGAAGGGGAAACACTCACTTCTACACAACCCACGAGGAACCAGGACGCCATGGAGCCTGAACTCCAACTACTCCCTGCAATTGTCTTCCTACTCCTCTACTAGGAGCACGACCGACGGCGGCGACGACCACGGTGAGTACAGCACCTACGACACAGGGGAGGGGAGAGGGAAAAGAGAGTGACACACACACGCAACACCCCCACCTTCACCTACAACAACACACACACCAATACATGCTGAAACATTGCATTTAGACCCCCCAAACCACCCTGGAAGAATGCAAGGACAAAAGGAAATGATTGTAACCATTGTAATCAATAAACATCTTTAGTCAAAGATTTTTATACACTATAAAACAAATATACTGCACCTATATAGTCCGTGGACCACTGGGCCCAAAATAAATTCACGAGGCCCACAAAAGATACCTGATAGAAACGGAGAGAACACTGCAGGGGCATCAGATCGAAATAAAACAGGCACCTCAGGGGGAAGGGAAGGGGGGGCACCTCAGCCGGATGAGTGCACGACGCCAGCTACACGAGGGGGCTCCATGCCCTTTGATGTATCCTGGGGAGTGCAAAGCCACAGTCTCTCCAGTGGGTGGGTTGCCCACTGCTTTATCCTGGGGAGTGCAAAGCCACAGTCTCTCATGTCTCTCCAGTGGGTGGGTTGCCCACTGCTTTATCTTGGGGAATGCAAAGCCACAGTTTCGCAAGTCTCTCCAGTGGGTGGATTGCCCACTGCTTTATCCTGGGGAGTGCAAAGCCACAGTCTCTCAAGTGGATAACAGTCTCCACTGGTTCTGGAGGGGGCTTTGTGCCCAGAGTGCTTCATCTTGCCAAGGACTGAGGTAGTGGATGCCTTTCTCCACTGGTTCTGGAGGGGGCTTTGTGCCCAGAGTGCTTCATCCTGCCAAGGACTGAGGTAGTGGATGCGAATATCCACTGGTTCTGGAGTGGGCTTTGTGCCCAGAGTGCTTCATCCTGCCAAGGACTGAGGTAGTGGATGCCTTTCTCCACTGGTTCTGGAGAGGGCTTTGTGCCCAGAGTGCTTCATCCTGCCAAGGACAGAGGTAGTGGATGCCTTTCTCTACTGGTTCTGGAGGGGGCTTTGAGCCCAGAGTGCTTCATCCTGCCAAGGACTGAGGAAGTGGATGTGAATCTCCACTGGTTCTGGAGGGGGCTTTGTGCCCAGAGTGTTTCATCCTGCCAAGGACTGAGGTAGTGGATGTGATACTCCACTGACGGTGGGCAACATGGAAGCTGCCCAGGCCCCTGGAACTGACCACCAGCCACGTACGGATGACCACTGGGAATGGCAGCCATGTCTGCAGTGGTGCCACTGGCTCAGGTTGTCGCGTGCCGCTGGCGGGGCTGGCGGCGGTGTCATTAGCGGTGGTGCTTGCGGCGGTAATTGTGGCGCCAGTGCTTGTTGCGGCCTCACTGACTGTGGTGCTGGTGGCAGGCTCACTGACTGCCATGCTGGTGACTGGCTCATTGACTGCCGTGCTGGTGGCTGGCTCACTGACCGCAGTGCTGGCGGCGGTGTCAGTAATGGCGGTGCTGGTGGCGGGCTCACGGACCGCGGGGCTGGCGGCGGTGTCAGTAATGGCGGTTCTGGTGGCGGGCTCACTGACCACGGGGCTGGCGGCAGTGTCAGTAGTGGCGGTGCTGGTGGCGGGCTCACTGACTGCAGTGCTGCTGAAGGGCTCTGTATCTGGGCTGCTGGCGGCGGTGTCCTTGGCGGCAGTGCATGTGGTGGTGCCGCTGGCGGTCTTGTCTGCCGTGCAGGTTGGAGGCGACGTTGACTTGCCTTTCTGCTTCAGGCCCTTCCCCACCTTGGATGCTGGCGCAGCTGTCTTGCCACTTCCCACACTTGTCTTGGCTGAGCCCTTGGTGGCAGGTGTTTTGGCCTTCTCCCTCCGGGATGTGGGCAACTTCTGTTTTGGAGGTGGGGGAATGTCCTTGGCCTTGCTCCTTGGGACACTGGCAGCCCTGTTGCTTGGTGCACTCCAGAAACCGGGTATTGTTGGCACCACTGTGCCCGGTGATGTGGTGGCTGAGGTGCTGGGTTGGGACCTGGAAAGGCAGGCCCTAGGGGACGGACAATGGGGAAGGTGTAGGGAAGAGGTCAACATTTAAGAGGAAAATTTTTTTCCCGTACTGGGACGGGTAGATGGAGGGGGTTTGGGTGGAGGAAGTTGGAGGGGGGAGGCTGGACACAGGGACAATGGCTGTCATCAGTGCAGAGGCTAGAGCCTGAAATGCTCGCTGTTGGGCTCCCTGGCCAGAATAAATGCCCTCCAGATATGCATTTGTCTGTTGCAACTGCCTCTCTACACCCTGGATGGCATTCAGAATGGTAGACTGCCCAACAGTGAGGGATCTCAGGAGGTCATTAGCCTCCTCACTGAGGGCTGCCTGGGGCGAAGGAGATGCCCACCCTCCTGGGTGAGCGGCCATGGGACACACGCTGAGGGGCTGCTGGGAGGGCATTGCTGGTGGCGGGTGGCGGCTGTACCTGTTGATGCAGTGGGCACAGAGGGGCCCGCCACCGCAAGGGAGCTCCCATCAGATGTAGATTTGGTGTTGCTGGTCTCAGCTCCTGTCCCCGCCATGCAGCTCCCCTCACCCCTTGCCCTCCGTCCCACTGGTGAATTCAGAGTCCATTGTCTGGCCCTCCTGTGCCATGTGGGATGCAGCTCCCTCCTGCTCTGGTGGCACAGCTCCTCCGCCTGATGATGCTATTGCACACAAGAACAGGGAGACCACAAAAAGGGGAGGGGGAGAAAGAAGAAATACATGCTCAGTACATACAATACCGCTACCGTCGGCGGACACTACAGACACAGCAGCCCTCTGCACTATGCCTTGGAGTTCCCTAATTAATCACAGGGACATAGGGTACATGGTCTATGCCCGATTGCTGCACACATGGAAGTCACAGGAGCCTGGCTAGGTGTAGATGGCTCTTGTGGCTGCTGTGATGCCCTCAAGCGCCCATCCAACTCCGGATACGCACCGCCAGGATCTGGAACATCAGTGGGGTCATGGTGCGACGGGCACCCCTCCCACGTTGGGACGCCATCCCCAGCTGGGCCTCCGCCGTCTTCTTGGATGTCCTCCCATCTTTTACGGCAGTGGGTGCTCCGTCTGTGGTGGACCCCCAGGGTCCGGACGTCCTTGGCGATGGCACGCCAAATATCCTTCTTCTGGTGGGTGCTGACCTAGAGGAATAGTACAGGGGAAAATGTAACACTTTTACCGTCCGGACCGTCACAGTCATTGACCCACGTTCCCACCCTTGCCCTGACACACATACACTCACCGTCCGATCATGCAGGCCTCATCTCACCCCCACCGTATCTTCCATCCACACCACTCCAAACAGGCTTTTCCCATACAGCATGCTCACAGTGTACTCACCTGTTTGTCTGGAGGACCGTAGAGTGGCGTGTACTTGAGAGGACCCCCATCCACTAGTTTATCCAACTCCTCCGATATGAAGGCAGGGGGCCTTTCCCCAGACACATGAGCCATCGTCGCTTCCAGACTGAGGTCACAGCAGCACTTGCAGTGTAGGTCCTCTCCTATCGAAGATCAGGTCTCAAGTGAGTGAACAGAGAGAAAATGGCGGTCACGTCCGCGGCTGTGTGTTCCGTCAGCGCCAGCGTACATTGTAATTGGCTCCACTGCTTGGTCCTGGGGAGTGCAAAGCCACAGTCTCTATAGTGGGTTGGTTGCCACCTCTTGGTCCTGGGGAGTGCAAAGCCACAGTCTCTCAAGTGGGTGGTTTGTCCACTGCCTGCTCCTGGGGAGTGCAAAGCCACAGTCTCTATAGTGGGTGGGTTGCCCACAGCAATGTCCTGGGGAGTGCAAAGTCACTGTCTCTCAAGTGGGTGAGTTGCCCACTGCTTGGTCCTGGGGAGTGCAAAGCCACAGTCTCTATAGTGGGTGGGTTGCCCACTGCTTGGTCCTGGGGAGTGCAAAGCCAAAGTCTCTCAAGTGGGTGGGTTACCTACTGCTTGCTCCTGGGGAGTGCAAAGCCACAGTCTCTCAAGTGGGTGGTCTGCCCACTGCTTGATCCTGGGGAGTACAAGGCCACAGTCTCTCAAGGGGGTGGCATCTCCACCAGTTCTGGAGGGGGCTTTGTGCCCAGTCCGCTTCATCCTGCCAAGGATAGGGTGAGTGGATGCCTTACTCTACTGATCCTGGGGGGGGGGTTTGTGCCCAGTCTGCTTCATCCTGCCAAGAATAGGGGGAGTGGATGCATTTCTCCACTGGTTCTGGAGGGGGCTTTGTGCCTAGTGATGCTGCACTTGGGGTGTGGCAGTTCACATTCCCTCACCTGGGTGTCTGAGGCACGAGATTTGCAGGGAACAGATAGCATGATACTCCATGGAGGCAGGGCCAAACTCCATCCTGTGGCAACTAAGGCTCGAAACTGGTGGTAGTGCCGGTGCTGGTGGGGGTGCTTCCAGTGGTGGTGGGAGGATCCAGGCAGTCTCCTGCAGCCTCAGATGGCTGCCCACTGGGGATGCTGCTGCTGACAGTTGTTGTGGCAGTGGCGGTGCAGGTGGCAGTGCCTGCGGCGGGGATGCTGGCGGTGCTGTCCGTGGTGCAGGTGCTGGTAGTGGTGGAGGGAGGCACCAGCCCGTCTCCTGCAGCCTCGGACGGCTGCCCACTGGGAATGCTGCTGCTGACAGTTGTGTGCCAGCGGCAAAGCAGGTGACAGTGCAGTGGCGGTGCTTGCCGAGGTACAGGTGGTGGGGCTGTCGGTTCTGATGGTGGGCAGCAGGCGGTCACCTGGAGCCTCCGAGGCCTGAAGTGGCTTCGGGGGGAGGGGTAGGGAAGAGAGCAACGTTAGTCAGGAAAAGCTTTTTAGTCACACTAGGACGGGAAGATGGAGATGGTTTGGGAGTGGAGGAAGAGGGAGTGGTTATAGGAGGTGTCTGTCTGCTGAGTTTGGGTGAAGGTGCATGGACTGGATGCTGTTGTGAGGTGGATGCCTGTTGGGTGGGTGGGTGCTTGCATTTGTGTACTTGGGGAGGAGGGGTCACAGACACACTGGGAGAGGACACAGGGGACGTGAGCATGGTTGTGGGGGTGGTGACTGGCAGTGAGGGGTGTGTTGTGATGGACGTGCTAGTGATGGAGGTAGTGGATGAGGATGTAGTGCAAGCAGGTGTGAGTGGAGACGATAGTGGGAGGGAGGTGGACGATGAGGAGGAGGGAGACACAGTGGAGGCAGTGGATGTTGGTGTGTCCGCATGGGCATGGTGCTTGTGTGTGTGCCTGTGAGATGAAGTGTGGTGCTTATGTTTGCCTGAACCACTTTTGTGTGTTGATTTGGGTGAATGCTGGCGTGAAGGCGTGCTTGGGATAGGCTGAGGTTGAGGGGGTTGAAACTGGGTGGAGGAAGTTGAAGGGGGGAGGCTAGACACAGGGACAATGGCTGCCATCAGTGCTGAGGCCAGAGCCTGAAATGCTCTCTGTTGGGCTGCCACACTAGAGTGAATGCCCTCCAGGTATGCATTTGTTTGTTGCAAATGCCTCTTGACACCCTGGATGGCATTCAGAAGGTTGACAGCCCAACAGAGAGGGATCTCAGGAGGTTAATAGCCTCCTCACTGAGGGCAGCAGGGCTGACTGGGGCAGGGCCTGAGGTGCCTGGGGCAAAGCAGATGCCCACCCTCCTGGGTCAGTGGGCACGGGAAACACGCTGAGGGGCTGTTGGGAGGACGGTGCTGGTAGGGGGGGTGAGGGCTGTATCTGTTGTTGGGGTGGGCACAGAGGTGTCCCCCACCACCAGGTAGCTGCCATTTGAGGAGGAGTTGCTGTCTGTGGTCTCCCCTCCTGTCCCTGTCGTGGTGCCCCCCTCCCCCTCAGTCCCACTGGTGCCTTCACCTTCGGTGGATTCGGCTTCCAGGTCCATGTGGGATGCAGCTCCCTCCGTCACTGGTGCCTCTGCTCCTCTGCCAGATGATGCTAATGCACACAAGGACAGGGTGACAAAACAAAAAGGGGGGGCGAGACAGAGGATACACTTGGTCAATATCAGCAACAACACCACTGTTGGCGTACACTAAACACAGGGAGCTGCCCTATGCACTAGGTCATGCACTACCAATTACACAGCTAGTCACCAGCCAATGGGGTACAATGCCTAACGCCAGCATCTGCACACCAGAAACCCACAAAACTCTGCCCAGTAGTAGATGGCAACTTACACTATTGGGGTAGGAGTGCTCCAGAACCTGCCCAACAAGGGACCTACCCTGGCATGTTTGCCCTTGCCTAGGGGCACCCACAGCCCACATCCCCCACCCAGGTAACACCTTAACGCACGCAAAGTCATGATTCTGAATCTGTACTCACCCCCTTGTGGCTGCTGTGATGCCCTCAAGCACCCATCCAACTCCGGATTGGCCACTGCCAGAATGCAAAACATTAGGGGGGTCATGGTGCAACGGGCACCACTTCCACGCTGGAAGGCCATCCCCAGCTGGGCCTCCGCTGTCTTCTTTGACTAGCGGCGCAGGTCCTCCCATCTCTTGCGGCAGTGGGTGCTCCACCTGTGAAAGACCCCCAGGGTCCGCACCTCCTTGGCGATGGCACGCTAAATACCCTTTTTCTGGTGGGTGCTGACCTGGAGGAAAAAGACTGCAGAAAAGGAAATCACTCACCCGTCTCGACCATCTTACTCATTGCCCACCAGTTCCCACCTATTCCCTGACACACATACACTGACCACCTTACATGCTGCACTCTGGCCAGGATGCCTCAGCACCGCTCTACATCTGGCTTACATCCACAGCACTCCATACATTAATGGCCCACGCATCATGCTCACAGTGTACTCACCTGTTTGTCTGGAGGACCGTCGGGTAATGTGTACTGGGGTAGGACCCCATCCACCAGTTTCTCCAACCCCTCCGCAGAGAAGGCAGGGGCCCTTTCCCCAGACACATGAGCCATTGTCCCTTCCAGACACAGGTCACAGCAGCACTTGCAGTGTAGGTCCTCTCCTGTTGAAGGTCAGGTAGCAAGTGAGTGAATAGTTAGAAAATGGCGGTCACGTCCACGGCGGTGCGTACCGTCACCGCCGGCGTACATCGCCATTGGCTCTTGGAACCCATAGGGCCCAATAATAACCAATGTGAAGTTGCGCGGCAGTCATCGACCACCTACCGCGACGGAGCACAACGCCAGCGCAATTATCTCATTTCCACTTGTCCCTCCTCACAGGTCAGGCAGCCACGGTTTCAGGGGGGGCACAGGGCATGGCACCTAACTGCGTCACAGCAGACATTGGCACATCAACTGACTCTCGAGTTCACATACTGCTTCTGTAAAGTAAATTATTCAACATTAGTTCAAATGATGTGGAAATATGACCCTCTGCTCACCATTCTCTTCCATAGGCTTCAACCGCTGAGGCAGCATAGGAGATGGCGGCATCCTCGACAATGGAGGACAGACACATTATCATCACATACAGACTTGATTGTGCCATACTCCAAGAACTGTGTGCCCAATTGGAGCCAGACCTGATGTCAGCTATCTGCCAGACCACAGGAATCCCCCCTCTAGTGCAGGTCCTGTCAGTGTTCCATTTCCTGGCAATTAGTTCCTTCCAAACAACTGTGGCCATGGCATCAGGGATGTCTCAGACAATGTTCTCCAACGTGTTGACCAGAGTGTTGTCTGCCCTGTTGAAACACATGCGCAGCTACATCGTATTCCCCCAGGTGGAGGATTTGGCCACAGTGAAGGCTGACTTTTATGCCCTGGGACATATCCACAACATCATTGGTGCCATTGATGGTACACATGTAGCATTTGTCCCCCCCCCGGAGAAATGAGCAGGTTTACCGGAATAGAAAAAGCTATCACTTGATGAATGTGCAGATGGTGTGTTTGGCGGACCAGTACATCGCCCATATGAATGCCAAATATCCTGGCTCTGTGCATGACGCATTTATCTTGAAGAATAGCAGCATCCCATATGTGATGGGCCAACTCCAGAGGCACCGGGTGTGGATAATAGGTGACACAAAGCTCCCCACCCAGTATATGTTGATGTCTGTGTATGGGATTCCCCCTAAAGGTTTGTGTGTGTCTAACAGTTGTCACCCTATATTTACAGGTGACTCTGGTTACCCCAACCTCTCATGGCTACTGACCCCAGTGAGGAATGCCAGGACAAGGGCAGAGGAATGTTACAATGAGGCACATGGGTGTAAAAGGAGGATTATAGGAAGAACCTTTGGCCACCTGAAGGCCAGGTTCCGGTGCCTCCATCTGACAGGTGGCTCCCTGTACTACTCACCCAAGAAGGTGTGCCAGATCATCATTGCATGCTGCATGCTGCACAACCTGGCCTTGAGACGACAGGTGCCTTTTCTGCAGGAGGATGTGCCTGGAGATGGTCTTGTGGCAGCGGTGGAGCCTGTGGACAGTGAGGAAGAGGAGGCAGAGGAAGAAGATGTTGACAACAGAATACATATAATACAACATTACTTCCAGTGACACACAGGTAAGACACAGTAACTCCACTTAACATTTCAGTTATCTATTGGACATTGTACAAGGCAGCCTCTTCCCCTATGTCTATGGCCACTGACTGTTCCCTTTGGATTCTCTATTTTCAGATCTCTGTGCCCCATTCTGGCTCCTGCTATATGTACTGCTGGCCACCAAAGGTCATCCTGTAGTATATTTCACTGTACATATACATTGCAATGCTTTGATAATGTTGTACTAATACATTTGTGAATCATTAGACTGACTCCAGATTGGGATTTTTTTCAAGGGTGTTTATTTAGGTGTATGTGTATGTGCAAGGGGCTGGGTTGATGGTGGAGGAAAGTCCAGGGTAGAGTCCAGCCTCTTGGTATCACAGTTCACAATGCATTGTCCAAGGGGGCATAGGAAGGGGAGCAATAGCAGTTCAAGGTGGACAGGGTAACAGAGTGGGACAGAAGGGTGACTATCAGGAGAGTCCTATTCCCTGGCGGGGGCTTGGCAATGTTCTCTGTCTTCTGCCTGGATCGCAAGGACCGTTTGCGGGGTGGTTCTCCTTCTGCAGGGGGTGGGGTGCTGGTGGCCTGTTGGTCCTGTTGCGGGGCCTCCTGTCCACTAGCGCCGGCGGAGGTGGAAGGCTGTTCCTCGGTTTGGCTAGTGCCAGGCGCCCTTTGTTGTGCCACTGCCTCCCTCATGGTCTTGCCCATGTCAGCCAGCACCTCTGCAATGGTGACCAGGATGGTGTATATTTTTGTTAGGTCATCCCTGATCCCCAGGTATTGTCCCTCCTGCAGCCGACGGGTCTCCTGCAACTTGGCCAGTATCTGGCCCATGGTCTCCTGGGAATGGTGGTATGCTCCCAGGATGTTTGAGAGTGCCTTGTAGAGAGTGGGTTCCCTGGGCCTGTCCTCCCCCTCTTGCACAGCAGTCCTCCCAGCTTCCATGTTGTCCTGTGCCTCGGTCCCCTGAACCGTGTGCCCACTGCCACTGACCGCAGGTCCCTGATCGTCCTAGGTTTGTGGGGTTGCCTGGGGTCCCTGTAGTGGTGGACACACTGCTGATTGTCGTGTCCCGGGGACAGTGGCATGGGCCCGCTGGGTTTGTGCTGTGCTGGTGTTTCCTGAAGGGGGAGGCTCTGTGGTGGGTTGGGACTGTGGCAGGGGAACCGACTGTCCAGACGCCCATGATGGGCCAGGTTGGTCATCCTGATCCAGGCGTGCAGAGCTGCTGTCGTCACTGTGAGCCTCTTCGGGGGGACTAGATGTAGCTGGCACCTCCTCTACGGTGACGTTGAGTATGGGTCCTGTTGGAATGCAAATGCATTGTTAATGTATCTGCGTGGGCCATATTGTGCATGGGTGTGTTTCCATCTATGATTGTGATTTCCCTGGTGGCTTAGCCTTGTGTGAGTGGTGATTTTGTGGGCTAGGTGAGTCTCTCTACTGTGTATGCTGGGGTGATGGGTGTCCATGCAGGTCTGTGATGGGGGTCAATGCATTGGTGTGGCATGCAGGGCTTGGTATTGGGATGGGTGGGTTGTGATAGTGAGGTATATGTGAGGTGTTGGATTGATGGGGGTGAGGGTAGGGGTAGGAGTTTGTGATGGCATGCAGGTAGGGTGGGGGGATGAAGTAGTAAAGATTTGACTTACCAGAGTCCAGTCCTCCTGCTACTCCTGCGAGGCCCTCAGGATGCATGATCGCCAAGACTTGCTCCTCCCATGTTATTAGTTGTAGGAGAGGAGGTGGGGGTCCGCCGCCAGTCCTCTGTACAGCAATCCGGTGTCTTGGTACCATGGAATGCACCTTCCCCCGTAGGTCGTTCCACCTCTTCCTGATGTCATTCCTGGTTCTTGGCTGCTGTCCCATGGCGTTGACCCTGTCCACTATTCTCCGCCATAGCTCCATCTTCCTTGCAATGGACGTCTGCTGCACCTGTGATCCGAACAGCTGTGGCTCTACCCAGATGATTTCCTTCCCCATTACCCTTAACTCTTCCTCAGAAAACCTGGGGTGTCTTTGGGGTGCCATGGATGTAGTGCAAGTGATATGTGTGAGGATGTGTGGGGTCATGTGTGGGGTGATGTGCTGTGGTGTATGGTGTGATGTGTGTGAATGGTGTATGGGTGATGGTGTTCTCTGCCTCTGATTGACTGAGTTCTCCTTGCTTGTCTCTCTCTACTTGCTATCTTTTTATTTCACTGTAAGGGGTTGTGGGTGATGTGGGTGTGTGTTTTATATTGGATTGGGTGTGTGGGTGTGGTGTGTGTATACGTGTCAGGTGTGTGTAGTTTGAATTGTCCAATGTGGTGTGGTTTTGTAAGTGTGTGTGTGTATTTTGAACACGGCGGTATGTACCACCAGTGGTTTACCACGATTGAAAGCCGCCGCACTGATTAGTGGGTCGTGATACTGTGGCCATATTCCTATTGGCGTAACGGTGTGGATTTGGCTACCGCTAGTTCATCACTGACCTTTGGTCTGGCGGACTTGTGTGGGTGTCTGTATAGTGGCGGATTTCTATGTGTGGGTCATAATACCCATGGTGGATTACCGCCGCGGTCATGGTATGTTGGCGGTTGTCAGCACAGCGGTAGTTAGGCATTTACCACCATGGCTGTAATGAGGGGCATAATGTTCCCACATGTTGCCAATTTAATGCTAAGTATCCTTGACCTTCAGACTCTGAGACCCACATTATGAGTTTGGTGGTCTTTTGGCAAGACCGTCACGCTGGCGGACGTCAAAATACCACCAGTGTTGGCGGTACCTTGACCGCTGTATTATGAGTTACAGAGTGAAGACAGCCGAAATACAGCCACAAATCCGACACTGCCAGGATGACCGAGGGAGGGAGAGAGACAGTCCCACCACCAGCCTTGCCACGCCGACAACATCCCACCCTTCATATTATGACCCACAAATTAGCACAGCGGCCATTGCACAGCAGAAAAACATTGGCGGGGTGCACCGCCGGGCTCAAAAGATCACCATCACCGGAACCAACACCACATTGGACAGTATGAATACCCCACACCTGACACACATACCCACACTACACACACCCACAGCCACCACTATAAAACACCCCCCACACAATCCACAATCCTTTGCAACTACACCCACAGACAGGGATACTGCCAGCATGTAAATACACTAATTTATCACTTGCAAACTACAGGCACACATGCACATTTCATGCAGTACACAGCACACATCACAACTGCACACAAACACCACAACACACTTGCACACTTAAATAGGCAACCCACACCTACCATCAATAACCAAACACCACACCCCTGCACACAACACATCCTTCAAAACCAATACACCACCACCATGTCCCCACAAAAGCACCCATGCTTCACCAATGAAGAGTTGAGGGTCATGGTTGAGGAAATCATCAGGGTAGATCCACAACTGTTTGGAGCACAGGTCCAGCAAACATCCACTGCCAGAAAAATTGAGTTATGGTGGAGGATCGGTGACAGGGTCAACTCAGTGGGCACCCATCCACACACAAGGGAGGAAATAAGGAAGAGGTGAAACAACCTTAGGGGGAAGGTGCATTCCATGGCATGAAGACACCAAATACCCATGCACAATGCTGGCTGGTGACCCCACCTCCTCCCCCTGAGTTCACATCCTGGGAGGAGAAGGTCTTGGATATCATTCATCCTGGGGGCCTGACTGGAATCATCAGAGGACTCCACTGTGGTAAGTCAACAACACTCAGCAGCACCAACCACTTCTGGACAGCATGCGTCCCCACTACCCAACGCTCACCAATTCATGCCATCTCACACTTCTGCACCCCCCAGTCACCACATGCCCCTTCCCTGCTTGCCACAGCACCAGACTCCCACTATCCCTAAACAGTCCCTCGCCAGTGCACAGATACCAATCACAATGCAACGCACCACAACTTCCACAATGCATCACTCCATACACACCAAAAGATGACAGTCCCACTTCCCAGTGGAACACCTGCACAGAAAATCATAGCACATGCAACACCAACTGGATGCTTCAACTGAGATCTACTACATGGCAATGACAGCAATGCTATCCACTATCCTCAACCCTCAATGGAACATGGAAACAATGTTAAAATCCATCACCCGCAAACAACGTCTGCAGTGCTGCATCTGTCATCGCCATCACTGTCAAGCAACTCCATGCATCAGACAATGATACAAACAAGTACATCTCCACAATGTAACTCCCTCCCTTTCCATCAACAGGTACACCTGCCACTGCCACCCTGCAGAGGACACCAGAGACAGGCAGCCCTTCCCAGGATGATGGCCCCAGTGGATGTCTGGACATTGACGACTTGCCTTGCCCATCTGCGACAACTGGTCAGTATAAGACAACCAGCCCCACCTTGGATACATCGGAGTCCCTCACCGTAGTGGCCACAACACCACAGCCAACCCTCCGTCCCCAAACCTGTGTCCCAAGGACTGTTCAATCAGCAGTGTGCCCCACAGTACTGGGACCAGAGTCAAGCCCCCACACCCAAGACATAGAAGGTCCTGGTGAACTGGGAGTGGGAACACTGTTCCAGGGGCGCAGGCGCAGGTGGGTAGTGGGAGGGCACCTCTGGCCCAAGGTATGGGGCACCAGAGGCAAATGACAGGCCAGGAGGCCATCTCCCAAGTCCTGGCAGCCTACCACCAATCCCAGGAGAAGATGGGCCAGATCCTCGCGACCTTGCAGGAGAACCAGAGGCTGCAGAGTAAATACCAACATGAGGCCATGCAGCAGTGGCAGACCCTCAATGCCACCATGGCCTCCATTGCAGGGGTGCTCAAGGAACCCACCACTATCCTGTGTGTGTTCACCCAGCAGCAGGTCCCATTTACTAGCCACATTCCAATTGAGCCCTCCTCTTCTGTGGCAGCTAGTGGAATGGAGGTCCTGTCAGAGGACCCACAGACCATCAGCTGTCCTCTGTAGCTGAGGAACCCACATGTAAGTGAGGTTGACCATCCAGACATCCTGCAGGACCTGATGCCAACTCCAAAACCACTGCCAGGAAGTGACCCTCTTCTGAACATTCTCTCTTGTGTGCCACTGAGACACCCTGTTGACTGTCCACTGCCATCACTCCATTTTCCCATGGCCCTTTTGATATTGGACCTGGACTACCTACACCTGGGACATCCACTCTGATGATTACACCCACCATGACCCCACTCATCACCCACTGCACTTGTGAATCATGTTAAACACCTTTGAGCACAGCTATTGCCTACGTGTCTTTATTTTAACATGTACGATTTCCAGTTGTACAACATGTCATAACAAGCAACCTATTGACCTTCAAAAGTCTGTGAGAATGACTAAAGGGTGAGCAAAATGCAGGAAGGATGAAAGTAGAGCAAACAGCTTCTGGGCACGTGTGTCAAGGGAGCAACCGGGCAAGGCAAGAACCAGAGTCGCACCACACATTTGGCCTGCAAATACACCAAGACAGGGACAACTATCACAATAGGAGTCAATGTAGGGCACTCAACACACATGCAGTATAATGTCGAACTCCCTAGTGTGACTTGCCAAGTGGAATCTCAACCCATATTATCACGCAGGTTCACATTTCGTAGGCATCCATACCCAATGGTCCTTCCCTCACAGCTGACAATACTCAACTTAAGGCATATTCCACAGTCAGTAAATGTTAGGATACACCTTGTGAACTGTGAGGATAAGTAGCAATATTGATGACACCACTATGTTTGGCACTTCAATAGCAGTTGACATAGCAGTACAGGGCACATACAACATGGACAATACTTTGCAGATGTTATGCAACACAATAGCAGAATGAAAATAGCACTGACAATTGAACAGTATCACCTCCATGTTGGGCAATATGCCCCCCCCCCCAAACCCACCCAGAGGGATAGCTGAACTCAACACCTCCACTTATGACACACACCAGGGGAGGTAGGTCACAAGGCAGACAGGAGTACAGGTCACATACAAAACTGTCCACACATGCCTGTTAGTCATTGGAAGTATTGGTGGATCAACTCTGTTCTAGAGTCAGCTGCATCCTCATCATCTGCCTCCTCATCACTTTCTATGTCACCATCATCAGCCACTGGCCCAGCTGCTGCCTTCTCTACTCTACATCCAGTAATGGGATGTGACGTCTCAGGGACAGATTGTGCAGCATGCAGCAGGCAACAATGATCTGTCAGACTTTCAGTGGTCTGTAGAGCAGGGCACCTCCAGAGACGTGGAGGGACCGGAATCTGGCCTGCAGTAGCCTAAACATCCACTTGATGACACACCTCGTCCTGCCGTGGGCCTCATTGAAACTGTTTTTACCATCTGTTGTCGGATATCTCAAAGGAGTCAGCAGCCAGGGAAGGTTAGGATAGCCAGACTCACATGTGTGCACAAAAGTTGGGCCCATCTCAATACCGGTAGAGACACAGGGCAGAATGTGAAGTGAGGTGAAATTACAGGGGCACACATAGGGGGTCATTCTGACCCCCGTGGGCGGCGGGAGCCGCCCGCCTGGAGGGAGCCGCCATATGGCCGTTCGACCGCGGAGGCCATTCTGGCTTTCCCGCTGGGCTGGCGGGCGACCGCCAGAAGGCCGCCCGCCAGCCCAGCGGGAAACCCCTCCCCACGAGGAAGCCGGCTCCGAATGGAGCCGGCGGAGTGGGAAGGTGCGACGGGTGCAGTGCCACCCGTCGCGTATTTCAGTGTCTGCAAAGCAGACACTGAAATACAAAGTGGGGCCCTCTTACGGGGGCCCCTGCAGTGCCCATGCCATTGGCATGGGCACTGCAGGGGCCCCCAGGGGCCCCACGACACCCCTCACCGCCATCCTGTTCCTGGCGGTCGGAGCCGCCAGGAACAGGATGGCGGTGAGGGGGTCGGAATCCCCCATGGCGGCGCAGCTTGGGATTCCCAGGGCAGCGGAAAACCGGCGGGAGACCGCCGGTTTTCCTGGTCTGACCGCGGCCAAACCGCCGCGGTCAGAATGCCCTGCGGGGCACCGCCAGCCTGTTGGCGGTGCTCCCGCATCCCCGGCCCCGGCGGTCCTTGACCGCCGGGGTCGGAATGACCCCCATAGTATTGGATACATACCAATGTGCGAGGCCCTGTCCCTTTGTACTTGTGCCATCATGTGTGGGACTTTGCTGTTCCTCAGAATGAAGGAATCATTCACAGAACCAGGGACCTTGGCTGTAACTTGGGATATATATTGGTCAGCGAGACACATCACCTGGATGTTGATTGAGTAAACGTTTTCCGGTTCCTGTACACTTGTGCATTTCTCCTGGAAGGAACCAAGGCAACGTGGGTGCCATCTATGGCCCCTATCACATGAGGGATATGTGCCATATCATAGAAGTCGGCTTTGTCAGTGGCCAAATCTGCACATTGGGGGAACATGATGTGAGGCCGCAGGTGTTTGAGTAAAGCACACAGTACAACTTTCAACACAAGACTGAACATCGGCTGTGACATCCCTGCTACCAATCCCACTGTCATCTTGAATGACCCTGAGGCAAGGAAGTGGAGCACTGACAACACCTGTACTGTGGGAGGAATGGCATGGGGATGAAGTATGACAGGCAACAGATCCGGCTCCAACTGGGTATACAGCTCCATGGCGGTCTGATGGTTCAGACGATACATCGGTATGATGTGTCTCTCTTCCAGGGTAGCAAGGTCGACTAGGGGCCGGTACACAGAGGCATGTCTCATTCTCAGAATTGCATGGTATCTGGGAATGGGAGAGAGAATATGCCAAAAGTTGGTGTGTTCAATGTGTGGACATTATCAATCTATGCAGAAGTCACGGCATTTCATCCATTACACACCTACTGATACTGATGTGCGTGAGCTTAAAAAGTTGTGGGGACAAGGCATATGAAGTGGATGCATGGAGATGGGTGAGGAGTCAGAGTGTTAATCGCATGAAGACACGTTAGTGAGGCCATGAGATGTGTCTGATGTCTAATGTTCACTGATGTCCCTGTGATGCCACTCTACATGACTTTGTCCTTCTGTCTGTGCCACCCATGCAGGTCAGCGCCCATCAGAAAAAGATTTGACATGCCATCGCCAAGCAAGTGTGGACCCTGGGCGTCCATAGTCGGTGGAGCAACCTCTGCAGAAAGCGGTGGGAGGACCTGAGATGGGCCCGGAATACCGCTGAGGTCCAGCTGGGGACGTCCTCTCAAGGAGGGAGGGGTGCCCGTCAGACCCTGACCCCCTAATGGCCTGCATTTTGGCTGTGGCCTACCCTGAGGTGGATGGGTGCTTGAGGGCAGCACAACAGCTACAAGGGAGTAAATACACACTCACACCTCGATAATGTACTGCTTGTATGTCTTTGGGTTGTCTACTAGTGTGAAGATGTAGCGTAGATCATAGATAGATGCACGTCGACCATGGGTATCAGCCACCCTGTCAAGATTGGTATCAAAGATTTGTGCCTATACTATGCAGACAGTGACATATAAGGGCATTTACTTCCAAAGTGGGATGTGTATGGCCACCCTTAACAAAGTTTAAGAGCCCAACTGATACCATCAGCATCAGTATGCCTGAGATGTCAGGGCATTGCCATAAGCATCAGTCTACCACTGTGACAGAGGTAATTAATGAGTCCTCATTCAGTTGCCTTGAACTGTATGTGTAGAGAGGCACAGGGGCCCCAAATGTTACTGTACTAAATGTTAAATGATTAGTGGGCATGCTACCTACCCATGCAGGATTCTGTTGAGTAAGGAGTACAGGATATGCCAATGAATGACCATGAGAATGTGCCAAGTACTGGGCAAGTGTGACATGTATGACTCTCTTCAAGTAAATGAGTGTAAATGTTCCCACATCAGCAGTGCTATAGTATCAAGAGACAAAGATAAACAAACTGTAGGTGTTCACATTTGGTACTTTCCCTCTTCATGCTTTCGAGGGAATTGTTTACATAAATTACCATCCCAAGCATGTCTTGTAATCTATTGTTTGGGAACAGACCTATGTCAGGGTTCCAAGCAGATAGGTATAAATACTCCTCACTTAAACAGATAGAGCGATTCCGACCAAATGCCATCGTTGCTAACGATGCTGCATGTCCCCTTGACGTTGACCCAGTCTTCGTACCCCTACGGAGTCTGAGCTATAGTCCTCATTCCAAGGTAACGAGGGTTGGCGGCTCTTCTCATGGACATGGCATTGGCAGATTAGGTTTAACACACCTTGCTCTCTTTTAGGTTAGAAATTAGGTTGACATTATTAGGGTATTAGGACATATATCATATCTCATGTCACTTCATGTCATTGCAAGATGGTGGGGGTAATAATGACTCTTGTCTTTACCATTCTGTTTCTTGCACTGTTCATTACCCTAATCATTGCAGCGCATACAACTTATTGCAGATTGCAGTTTTGCTGAATAAAACCTATTGAAACTTTACTGCATCTTCTTCATTGCCTGCGTTTGATTGAGACATCGGGGGTCATTACAACATTGGTGGTAAAAGCTGCTTACAGCTGTGCAGAAGACCGCCAACACACCGTCGCGGCTGTGGGATTCCGCCACGCCCATTATGACCCACGGCTCGGAATCCGCCAAAATTCAGACACCCACACAAGTCCGCCACACCAAAGGTCAGTGATAAACTGGTGAAAACAAAACCTCCACCTTCACGCCAACAGGAATACACCCACACTATCACGACCCACGAATCCATGCGGCGGTCTTTCAACCGCGGTATTCCATTGGCAGTACACACCGCCGCGCTCAAAATACACACACATATACAAAACACTACCACATTGGACAATTCAAAATACACACACCTGATACACATACACACACCACTCCACACACCCAATACAATATAAAACACACACCCACATCACCCACCAACCCCTACGATCAAAATCCCGAAAGAAGGCCAGAGAGAGACACTACAATCTTCAACCAAGCATCCACAGGCACACAACACCATCACCGACATAACATCCACGCACCCCACACAACACACCACTAAATATCACCCCACATATCACAACACACTTTCCCCACACACCACCCACACCACCCCATGGCACGGCAAAGACACCCCAGGTTCTCTGAGGAGGAGCTCAAGGTCATGGTGGAGGAAATCATCCGGATAGGGCCACAGCTATTCGGATCACAGGTGCAGCACACCTCCATAGCTAGGAAGATGGAGGTATGGCGCAGAATAGCGGACAGGGTCAATGCAGTGGGACAGCACCCAAGAAATAAGGGATGACATCAGGAAGAGGTGGAACGACCTACGGGGGAGGGTGCGTTCCGTGGTATCCAGACACCACCTTGCGGTACAGAGGACTGGCGGCAGACCCCCACCTCCTCCCCACAACTAACAACATGGGAGGAGCAAATCTTGGCGACTCTGCATCCTGAGGGTCTCGAAGGAGTAGCTGGAGAAATGGACTCTGGTAAGTCAAACCTTAACTACCTTATCCCCCACCCTACCTGCATGCTATCACATACCCCCACCCTCGCCCTCACCCCCATCACTCCAACTCCTCACACATGTCCCACTATCACAAACCACACATCCCAACACCAAACCCCGCATGCAACACCAAACCATGGACACCCATCACCAATGCATGGCCACGGCACATACCCATACACCCCCCTAAACCATCATCACACAAGGTCCCACACAGGAATGCAAGCACTGGGGTACAAGGTCACCCACCCATTGCACGCCATGGTACACACAGATGCAATAATCATGCTTTTACACCCCTGTAGGACCACTACCCAATGTCACCGCACAGGAGGGTCCACACATGTCCACACCACCAACAGAAGAGGCCCACAGTGATGACAGCAGCTCTGTCCAACTGGATCTAGGCGACTAGCCCGGCCCATCTGGGTCCTTGGGACAGTCGGTTCCCCTCACACAGTCACAGGCCACCACAGAGCTTCCCCCCTCTGGAAACACCAGCACAGCACCCACCTAGCGGGCCCATACCTCTGTCCCCAGGACACGTCAATCAGCAGTGTGTCCACCACTACAGGGAACTCAGGATAACCCACCACCCCAGCACCAACAGGGACCTGGGGCAGTGGCAGTGGGCACACCGTTCAGGGGACGGAGGCCCAGGAACACAGGGGAACTGGGAGGGCTGCTGTGCGACAGGGGGAGGACAGGCCCAGGGAACCCACTCTCCACGAGGCCCACTTCAACATCATGGGAGCATACCATGATTCCCAGGAGACGATGGCAATGGTAATGGCCAAGTTTCAGGAGACCCAGCGGCTGCAGGAGGAACAGTATTTGGGCTTCAGGGAGGAACTCAGATCCATCAATTCCACCCTGGGCACCATCGTAGGGGTGCTGAAGGAAGTCCTCAACACCAGGAGGGACACTGTGGCACAACGAGGGGCCCCTGACACTAGCCTGGACGATGAACTGCCCACCACCTCCGCCGGCGCTCGAGGACAGGAGGCACCGCCACAGGACCACCACACCAGCACTCCACCCCCTGCAGATGGAGAACCACCCCGCAAACGGTCCCTGAGATCCAGGAGAAAGACAGAGAACGATGCCAAGACCCCCGCCAAGAAATGAGACTGCCCTGAATGTCATCCTTTTGTCCCACCTTGTCACCCTGTCCATCCATCATCTGCCCCAGCTCCACTTACTATGCCCCTTTGGGCAATGCACCTGTGAAACTAATAGACTGGACTCTGCCATGGACATTCCTCCACCATCACCCCTCCTCATTTTACAGCACCCTCCAATATTGAGCACTTAAATAAACACCCTTAAAGCACAAGACAATCTGGAGTCTGTCTGTGATTTCGAAATAGTGTATTAGCAATAACAGTGACAAAATGCTCTTTCAATTGTAATGTCAACATACCTATGTCACACAGCTCTAGTCCTTGAGGAAACAAAGCAGATGTCGCACAGTGGGACCCACATCTGTGAAATCGTAAGGGAAAGTGACAACTCAGTGACCATACACTGGGTGAAAAGGTCAGACAGTAGAGCGGTAGTAGTGTTAAATTACATGTAGTAGGCAGGTTTGTCTTCTTACCTGTGTCTCACTGGAAGTATTGCAGGATAACCGAGTTCCTGTTGTCGATGTCCTCTTCTTCTGCTTCCTCGTCTTCACTGTCCACAGGCTCCACAGCTGCCACAACACCTCCATCTGGACCATCCTCCTGCAGAAAAGGCACCTGTCGTCGCAAAGCTAAGTTGTGAAGCATACAGCAGGCCACGATGATCTGGCACACCTTCTTTGGTGAGTAGAATAGGGAACCACCTATCATATGGAGGCACCTGAACCTGGCCTTCAGGAGGCCGAAGGTCCTCTCTCTAATCCTCCTAGTTCGCCCATGGGCCTCATTGTAGCGTTTCTCTGCCCTTGTCCTGGGATTCCTCACTGGGGTCAGTAGCCATGACAGGTTGGGGTAACCAGAGTCACATGTGTGCACAAAAGTTGGGCCCATCTCAATACCGGTAGAGACACAGGGCAGAATGTGAAGTGAGGTGAAATTACAGGGGCACACATAGTATTGGATACATACCAATGTGCCAGGCCCTGTCCCTTTGTACTTGTGCCATCATGTGTGGGACGTTGCTGTTCCTCAGAATGAAGGAATCATTCACAGAACCAGGGACCTTGGCTGTAACTTGGGATATATATTGGTCAGCGAGACACATCACCTGGATGTTGATTGAGTAAAGGTTTTCCGGTTCCTGTACACTTGTGCATTTCTCCTGGAAGGAACCAAGGCAACGTGGGTGCCATCTATGGCCCCTATCACATGAGGGATATGTGCCATATCATAGAAGTCGGCTTTGTCAGTGGCCAAATCTGCACATTGGGGGAACCTGATGTGAGGCCGCAGGTGTTTGAGTAAAGCACACAGTACAACTTTCAACACAAGACTGAACATCCGCTGTGACATCCCTGCTACCAATCCCACTGTCATCTTGAATGACCCTGAGGCAAGGAAGTGGAGCACTGACAACACCTGTACTGTGGGAGGGATGGCATGGGGATGATGTATGACAGGCAACAGATCCGGCTCCAACTGGGTATACAGCTCCATGACGGTCTGATGGTTCAGACGATACATCGGTATGATGTGTCTCTCTTCCAGGGTAGCAAGGTCGACTAGGGGCCGGTACACAGAGGCATGTCTCATTCTCAGCATTGCATGGTATCTGGGAATGGGAGAGAAAATATGCCAAAAGTTGGTGTGTTCAATGTGTGGACATTATCAATCTATGCAGAAGTCACTGCATTTCATCCATTACACACCTAAAATTCCCTTGCAATACACTACCTATATGTAAAATGGCAGCCACCTGTTCTGCATGCACAGGACAGATGGAAGCAAGCTCATTCTCCCAGGGTTAGTCTTTATGGCGGTAGGCGGTCTCAACCGCTGTGCAACTCCTCATTGGATAACATTATTGCCTATGGGAGACTGGGGCCAATGGTAATCACTGCTGGCGGTGATGGTCATGTACGCGGCGGCAGTGACCACCATTTTCTGCAGTATTGGTCACTTGACTCCTGACACTCGTGCAAGCAAGACCTCCACTGCGTGTGATGCTTTTGTCTGACTCTGGAAGCCAATACGCCATATCCTGCAGGTGCTAGGGCCCAAGCCTTCACCCAGGAGGAGCTGGAGAAGCTTGTGGACGGGGTCTTACCCCTGTATGGACAGTTGTATGGGGCACCAGAGCAGCAGGTGAGTCTAATGTCACTGTCCTGTCTGATACTGATGTGCGTGAGCTTGAAAGGTGTTGGGGCAAGGCATATGAAGTGGATGCATGGAGATGGGTGAGCAGTAAGAGTGTTAATCGCATGAAGACACGTTTGTGAGGCCATGAGATGTGTCTGATGTGTAATGTTCACTGATGTCCCTGTGATGCCACCCTACATGACTTTGTCCTTCTGTCTGTGCCACCCATGCAGGTCAGCGCCCATCAGAAGAAGATTTGACATGCCATCGCCAAGCAAGTGTGGACCCTGGGCGTCCATAGTCGGTGGAGCAACCACTGCAGAAAGCGTTGGGAGGACCTGAGATGCTGGGCCCGGAATACTGCTGAGGTCCAGCTGGGGACGTCCTCCCAAGGAGGGAGGGGTGCCCGTCAGACACTGACCCCCTAATGGCCTGCATTTTGGCTGTGGCCTACCCTGAGGTGGCTGGGTGCTTGAGGGCAGCACAGCAGCCACAAGGGAGTACATACACACTCACACCTCGATAATGTACTGCTTGTATGTCTTTGGGTTGCCTACTAGTGTGAAGATGTAGCTTAGATCATTGATAGATGCACGTCGACCATGGGTATCAGCCACCCTGTCAAGATTGGAATCAAAGATTTGTGCCTATACTGTGCAGACAGTGACATATAAGGGCATTTACTTCCAAAGTGGGATGTGTATGGCCACCCTTAACAAAGTTTAAGAGCCCAACTGATACCATCAGCATCAGCATGCCTGAGATGTCAGGGCATTGCCATAAGCATCAGTCTACCACTGTGACAGAGGTAATTAATGAGTCCTCATTCAGTTGCCTTGAACTGTATGTGTAGATAGGCACAGTGGCCCCAGATGTTACTGTACTAAATGTTAAGTGATTAGTGGGCATGCTACCTACCCATGCAGGATTCTGTTGAGTAAGGAGTACAGGATATGCCAATGAATGACCATGAGAATGTGCCAAGTACTGGGCAAGTGTGACATGTATGACTCTCATCAAGTAAATGAGTGCAAATGTTCCCACATCAGCAGTGCTATAGTATCAAGTGACAAAGATAAACAAACTGTAGGTGTTCACATTTGGTACTTTCCCTCTTCATGCTTTCGAGGGAATTGTTTACATAATTTACCATCCCAAGCATGTCTTGTAATCTATTGTTTGGGAACAGCCCTATGTCAGGGTTCCAAGCAGATAGGTATAAATACTCCTCACTTAAACAGATAGAGCGATTCCGACCAAATGCCATCGTTGCTAACGATGCTGCACGTCCCCTTGACGCTGACCCAGTCTTCTTATCCCTACGGAGTCTGACCCATAGTCCTCATTCCAAGGTAACGAGGGTTGGCGGCTCTTCTCATGGACATGGCATTGGCAGATTAGGTTTAACACACTTGCTCTCTTTTAGGTTAGAAATTAGGTTGACATTATTAGTGTATTAGGACATATATCATATCTCATGTCACTTCATGTCATTGCAAGATGGTGGGGGTAATAATGACTCTTGTCTTTACCATTCTGTTTCTTGCACTGTTCATTATCCTAATCATTGCAGCGCATACAACTTATTGCAGATTGCAGTTTTGCTGAATAAAACCTATTGAAACTTTACTGCATCTTCTTCATTGCCTGCGTTTGATTGAGACATCGGGGGTCATTACAACTTTGGTGGTAAAAGCCGCTTACCGCCATGCAGAAGACCGCCAACACACCGTCGCGGCTGTGGGATTCCGCCTCGGCCATTATGACCCACAGCTCGGAATCCGCCAAAATTCAGACACCCACACAAGTCCACCACACCAAAGGTCAGTGATAAACTGGTGAAAACAAAACCTCCACCTTCACGCCAGCAGGAATACGCCCACACTATCACGACCCACGAATCCACGCGGCGGTCTTTCAACCGCGGTATTCCATTGGCGGTACACACTGCCGCGCTCAAAATACACACACATATACAAAACAATACCACATTGGACAATCCAAAATACACACACCTGATACACATACACACACCACTCCCACACACACAATACAATATAAAACACACACCCACATCACCCACAAACCCCTACGACCAAAATCCCAAAAGAAGGCCAGAGAGAGACACTACAATCTTCAACCAAGCATCCACAGGCACACAACACACCATCACCCGCATAACATCCACGCACCCCACACAACACACCACTAAATATCACCCCACATATCACAACACACTTTTCCCACACACCACCCACACCACCCCATGGCACGGCAAAGACACCTCAGGTTCTCTGAGGAGGAGCTCAAGGTCATGGTGGAGGAAATCATCCGGGTAGAGCCACAGCTATTCGGATCACAGGTGCACCACACCTCCATAGCTAGGAAGATGGAGCTATGGCGCAGAATAGTGGACAGGGTTAATGCAGTGGGACAGCACCCAAGAAATAGGGATGACAGGAAGAGGTGGAACGACCTACGGGGGAAGGTGCGTTCCGTGGTATCCAGACACCACCTTGCGGTATAGAGGACTGGCGGCAGACCCCTACCTCCTCCCCCACAACTAACAACATGGGAGGAGCAAGTCTTGGCGACTCTGCATCCTGAGGGTCTCGAAGGAGTAGCTGGAGGAATGGACTCTGGTAAGTCAAACCTTAACTACCTTATCCCCCACCCTACCTGCATGCTATCACATACCCCCACCCTCGCCCTCACCCCCATCACTCCAACTCCTCACACATGTCCCACTATCACAAACCACACATCCCAACACCAAGCCCTGCATGCAACACCAAAGCATGGACACCCATCACCAATGCATGGCCACGGCACATACCCCCCCTAAACCATCATCACACAAGATCCCACACTTGAATGCAAGCACTGGGGTACACGGTCACCCACCCACAGCACACCATGGTACACACAGAAGCAATAATCATGCTTTTACACCCCTGTAGGACCACTACCCAATGTCACCGCACAGGAGGGTCCACACATGTCCACACCACCAACAGAAGAGGCCCACAGTGATGACAGCAGCTCTGTCCAACTGGATCTAGGCGACTAGCCCGGCCAATCTGGGTCCTTGGGACAGTCGGTTCCCCTCACACAGTCACAGGCCACCACAGAGCTTCCCCCCTCTGGAAACACCAGCACAGCACCCACCCAGCGGGCCCATACCTCTGTCCCCAGGACACGTCAATCAGCAGTGTGTCCACCACTACAGGGAACCCAGGATAACCAACCACCCCAGCACCAACAGGGACCTGGGGCAGTGGCAGTGGGCACACCGTTCAGGGGACGGAGGCCCAGGAACACAGGGGAACTGGGAGGGCTGCTGTGCAACAGGGGGAGGACAGGCCCAGGGAACCCACTCTCCACGAGGACCTCTCCAACATCATGGGAGCATACCATCATTCCCAGGAGACGATGGCAATGGTACTGGCCAAGTTTCAGGAGACCCAGCGGCTGCAGGAGGAACAGTATTTGGGCTTCAGGGAGGAACTCAGATCCATCAATTCCACCCTGGGCACCATCGTAGGGGTGCTGAAAGAAGTCCTCAACACCAGGAGGGACACTGTGGCACAACAAGGGGCCCCAGACACTAGCCTGGACGATGAACTGCCCACCACCTCCGCCGGCGCTCGAGGACAGGAGGCACCGCCACAGGACCACCACACCAGCACTCCACCCCCTGCAGATGGAGAACCACCCCGCAAACGGTCCCTGAGATCCAGGACAAAGACAGAGAACGATGCCAAGACCCCCGCCAAGAAATGAGACCGCCCTGAATGTCATCCTTTTGTCCCACCTTGTCACCCTTTCCATCCATCAACTGCCCCAGATCCACTTACTATGCCCCTTTGGGCAATTCACCTTTGAAACTAATAGACTGGAGTCTGCCATGGACATTCCTCCACCATCACCCCTCCTCATTTTACAGCACCCTCCAATATTGAGCACTTAAATAAACACCCTTAAAGCACAAAACAATCTGGAGTCTGTCTGTGATTTCGAAATAGTGTATTAGCAATAACAGTGACAAAATGCTCTTTCAATTGTAATGTCAACATACCTATGTCACACAGCTCTAGTCCTTGAGGAAACAAAGCAGATGTCGCACAGTGGGACCCACATCTGTGAAATGGTAAGGGAAAGTGACAACTCAGTGACCATACACTGGGTGAAAAGGACAGACAGTAGAGCGGTAGTAGTGTTAAATTACATGTAGTAGGCAGGTTTGTCTTCTTACCTGTGTCTCACTGGAAGTATTGCAGGATAACCGAGTTCCTGTTGTCGATGTCCTCTTCTTCTGCTTCCTCGTCTTCACTGTCCACAGGCTCCACAGCTGCCAAAACACCTCCATCTGGACCATCCTCCTGCAGAAAAGGCACCTGTCGTCGCAAAGCTAAGTTGTGAAGCATACAGCAGGCCACGATGATCTGGCACACCTTCTTTGGTGAGTAGAATAGGGAACCACCTGTCATATGGAGGCACCTGAACCTGGACTTCAGGAGGCCGAAGGTCCTCTCTCTAATCCTCCTAGTTCGCCCATGGGCCTCATTGTAGCGTTTCTCTGCCCTTGTCCTGGGATTCCTCACTGGGGTCAGTAGCCATGACAGGTTGGGGTAACCAGAGTCACATGTGTGCACAAAAGTTGGGCCCATCTCAATACCGGTAGAGACACAGGGCAGAATGTGAAGTGAGGTGAAATTACATGGGCACACATAGTATTGGATACATACCAATGTGCCAGGCCCTGTCCCTTTGTACTTGTGCAATCATGTGTGGGACGTTGCTGTTCCTCAGAATGAAGGAATCATTCACAGAACCAGGGACCTTGGCTGTAACTTGGGATATATATTGGTCAGCGAGACACATCACCTGGATGTTGATTGAGTAAAAGTTTTCAGGTTCCTGTACACTTGTGCATTTCTCCTGGAAGGAACCAAGGCAACGTGGTTGCCATCTATGGCCCCTATCACATGAGATATATGTGCCATATCATAGAAGTCGGCTTTGTCAGTGGCCAAATCTGCACATTGGGGGAACCTGATGTGAGGCTGCAGGTGTTTAAGTAAAGCACACAGTACAACTTTCAACACAAGACTGAACATCGGCTGTGACATCCCTGCTACCAATCCCACTGTCATCTTGAATGACCCTGAGGCAAGGAAGTGGAGCACTGACAACACCTGTACTGTGGGAGGGATGGCATGGGGATAACGTATGACAGGCAACAGATCCGGCTCCAACTGGGTATACAGCTCCATGACGGTCTGATGGTTCAGACGATACATCGGTATTATGTGTCTCTCTTCCAGGGTAGCAAGGTCGACTAGGGGCTGGTACACAGAGGCATGTCTCATTCTCAGCATTGTATGGTATCTGGGAATGGGAGAGAGAATATGCCAAAAGTTGGTGTGTTCAATGTGTGGACATTATCAATCTATGCAGAAGTCACTGCATTTCATCCATTACACACCTAAAATTCCCTTGCAATACACTACCTATATGTAAAATGGCAGCCACCTGTTCTGCATGCACAGGACAGATGGAAGCAAGCTCATTCTCCCAGGGTTAGTCTTTATGGCGGTAGGCGGTCTCAACCGCTGTGCAACTCCTCATTGGATAACATTATTGCCTATGGGAGACTGAGGCCAATGGTAATCACTGCTGGCGGTGATGGTCATGTACGCGGCGGCCGTGACCACGATTTTCTGCAGTATTGGTCACTTGACTCCTGACACTCGTGCAAGCAAGACCTCCACTGCGTGTGATGCTTTTGTCTGACTCTGGAAGCCAATACGCCATATCCTGCAGGTGCTAGGGCCCAAGCCTTCACCCAGGAGGAGCTGGAGAAGCTTGTGGATGGGGTCTTACCCCTGTATGGACAGTTGTGTGGGGCACCAGAGCAGCAGGTGAGTCTAATGTCACTGTCCTGTCTGATACTGATGTGCGTGAGCTTGAAAGGTGTTGGGGCAAGGCATATGAAGTGGATGCATGGAGATGGGTGAGGAGTCAGAGTGTTAATCGCATGAAGACACGTTAGTGAGGCCATGAGATGTGTCTGATGTGTAATGTTCACTGATGTCCCTGTGATGCCACTCTACATGACTTTGTCCTTCTGTCTGTGCCACCCATGCAGGTCAGCGCCCATCAGAAGAAGATTTGACATGCCATCGCCAAGCAAGTGTGGACCCTGGGCGTCCATAGTCGGTGGAGCAACCACTGCAGAAAGCGGTGGGAGGACCTGAGATGCTGGGCCCGGAATACCGCTGAGGTCCAGCTGGGGACGTCCTCCCAAGGACGGAGGGGTGCCCGTCAGACTCTGACCCCCTAATGGCCTGCATTTTGGCTGTGGCCTACCCTGAGGTGGCTGGGTGCTTGAGGACAGCACAGCAGCCACAAGGGAGTACATACACACTCACACCTCGATAATGTACTGCTTGTATGTCTTTGGGTTGCCTACTAGTGTGAAGATGTATCTTAGATCATTGATAGATGCACGTCGGCCATGGGTATCAGCCACCCTGTCAAGATTGGTATCAAAGATTTGTGCCTATACTGTGCAGACAGTGACATATAAGGGCATTTACTTCCAAAGTGGAATGTGTATGGCCACCCTCAACAAAGTTTAAGAGCCCAACTGATACCATCAGCATCAGTATGCCTGAGATGTCAGGGCATTGCCATAAGCATCAGTCTACCACTGTGACAGAGGTAATTAATGAGTCCTCATTCAGTTGCCTTGAACTGTATGTGTAGATAGGCACAGTGGCCCCAGATGTTACTGTACTAAATGTTAAGTGATTAGTGGGCATGCTACCTACCCATGCAGGATTCTGTTGAGTAAGGAGTACAGGATATGCCAATGAATGACCATGAGAATGTGCCAAGTACTGGGCAAGTGTGACATGTATGACTCTCATCAAGTAAATGAGTGCAAATGTTCCCACATCAGCAGTGCTATAGTATCAAGCGACAAAGATAAACAAACTGTAGGTGTTCACATTTGGTACTTTCCCTCTTCATGCTTTCGAGGGAATTGTTTACATAAATTATCATCCCAAGCATGTCTTGTAATCTATTGTTTGGGAACAGACCTATGTCAGGGTTCCAAGCAGATAGGTATAAATACTCCTCACTTAAACAGATAGAGCGATTCCGACCAAATGCCATCGTTGCTAATGATGCTGCACGTCCCATTGACTCTGACCTAGTCTTTTTATCCCTACGGAGTCTGAGCTATAGTCCTCATTCCAAGGTAACAAGGGTTGGCGGCTCTTCTCATGGACATGGCATTGGCAGATTAGGTTTAACACACCTTGCTCTCTTTTAGGTTAGAAATTAGGTTGACATTATTAGGGTATTAGGACATATATCATATCTCATGTCACTTCATGTCATTGCAAGATGGTGGGGGTATTAATGACTCTTGTCTTTACCATTCTGTTTCTTGCACTGTTCATTATCCTAATCATTGCAGCGCATACAACTTATTGCAGATTGCAGTTTTGCTGAATAAAACCTATTGAAACTTTACTGCATCTTCTTTATTGCCTGCGTTTGATTGAGACATGGGGGGTCATTACAACATTGGTGGTAAGAGCCGCTTACCGCCGGGCAGAAGACCGCCAACACACCGTCGCAGCTGTGGGATTCCGCCACGGTCATTATGACCCACAGCTCGGAATCCGCCAAAATTCAGACACCCACACAAGTCCGCCACACCAAAGGTCAGTGATAAACTGGTGAAAACAAAACCTCCACCTTCACGGCTACAGGAATACGCCCACACTATCACGACCCACGAATCCACGCAGCGGTCTTTCAACCGCGGTATTCCAATGGCGGTACACACCGCCGCGCTCAAAATACACACACATATACAAAACACTACCACATTGGACAATTCAAAATACACACACCTGATACACATACACACACCACTCCCACACACCCAATACAATATAAAACGCACACCCACATCACCCACACACCCCTACGATCAAAATCCCGAAAGAAGGCCAGAGAGAGACACTACAATTTTCAACCAAGCATCCACAGGCACACAACACCATCACCCACATAACATCCACGCACCCCACACCACTAAATATCACCCCACATATCACAACACACTTTCCCCACACACCACCCACACCACCCCATGGCACGGCAAAGACACCCCAGGTTCTCTGAGGAGGAGCTCAAGGTCATGGTGGAGGAACTCATCCGGGTAGAGCCACAGCTATTCGGATCACAGGTGCAGCATACCTCCATAGCTAGGAAGATGGAGCTATGGCGCAGACTAGTGGACAGGGTCAATGCAGTGGGACAGCACCCAAGAAATAGGGATGACATCAGGAAGAGGTGGAACGACCTACGGGGGAAGGTGCGTTCCGTGGTATCCAGACACCACCTTGCGGTACAGAGGACTGGCGGCAGACCCCCACCTCCTCCCCTACAACTAACAACATGGGAGAAGCAAGTCTTGGCGACTCTGCATCCTGAGGGTCTCGAAGGAGTAGCTGGAGGAATGGACTCTGGTAAGTCAAACCTTAACCACCTTATCCCCCACCCTACCTGCATGCTATCACCACACACCCCCACCCTCGCCCTCACCCCCATCACTCCAACTCCTCACACATGTCCCACTATCACAAACCACACATCCCAACACCAAGCCCTGCGTGCAACACCAAAGCATGGACACCCATCACCAATGCATGGCCACGGCACATACCCCCCCTAAACCATCATCACACAAGGTCCCACACAGGAATGCAAGCACTGGGGTACACAGTCACCCACCCACTGCACACCATGGTACACACAGATGCAATAATCATGCTTTTACACCCCTGTAGGACCACTACCCAATGTCACCACACAGGAGGGTCCACACATGTCCACACCACCAACAGAAGAGGCCCACAGTGATGACAGCAGCTCTGTCCAACTGGATCTAGGCAACTAGCCCAGCCCATCTGGGTCCTTGGGACAGTCGGTTCCCCTCACACAGTCACAGGCCACCACAGAGCTTCCCCCCTCTGGAAACACCAGCACAGCACCCACCCAGCGGGCCCATACCTCTGTCCCCAGGACACGTCAATCAGCAGTGTGTCCACCACTACAGGGAACCCAGGACAACCCACCACCCCAGCACCAACAGGTACCTGGGGCAGTGGCAGTGGGCACACCGTTCAGGGGACGGAGGCCCAGGAACACAGGGGAACTGGGAGGGCTGCTGTGTGACAGGGGGAGGACAGGCCCAGGGAACCCACTCTCCACGAGGTCCTCTCCAACATCATGGGAGCATACCATCATTCCCAGGAGACGATGGCAACAGTACTGGCCAAGTTTCAGGAGACCCAGCGGCTGCAGGAGGAACAGTATTTGGGCTTCAGGGAGGAACTCAGATCCATCAATGTCACCCTGGGCACCATCGTAGGGGTGCTGAAGGAAGTCCTCAACACCAGGAGGGACACTGTGGCACAACGAGGGGCCCCTGACACTAGCCTGGACGATGAACTGCCCACCACCTCCGCCGGCGCTCGAGGACAGGAGGCACCGCCACAGGACCACCACACCAGCACCCCACCACCTGCAGATGGAGAACCACCCCGCAAACGGTCCCTGAGATCCAGGACAAAGACAGAGAACGATGCCAAGACCCCCGCCAAGAAATGAGACCGCCCTGCATGTCATCCTTTTGTCCCACCTTGTCACCCTTTACATCCATCAACTGCCCCAGCTCCACTTACTATGCCCCTTTGGGCAATGCACCTGTGAAACTAATAGACTGGACTCTGCCATGGACATTCCTCCACCCTCACCCCTCCTCATTTTACAGCACCCTCCAATATTGAGCACTTAAATAAACACCCTTAAAGCACAAAACACATCTGTGAAATGGTAAGGGAAAGTGACAACTCAGTGACCATACACTGGGTGAAAAGGACAGACAGTAGAGCGGTAGTAGTGTTAAATTACATGTAGTACGCAGGTTTGTCTTCTTACCTGTGTCTCACTGGAAGTATTGCAGGATAACCGAGTTCCTGTTGTCGATGTCCTCTTCTTCTGCTTCCTCGTCTTCACTGTCCACAGGCTCCACAGCTGCCACAACACCTCCATCTGGACCATCCTCCTGCAGAAAAGGCACCTGTCGTCGCAAAGCTAAGTTGTGAAGCATACAGCAGGCCACGATGATCTGGCACACCTTCTTTGGTGAGTAGAATAGGGAACCACCTGTCATATGGAGGCACCTGAACCTGGACTTCAGGAGGCCGAAGGTCCTCTCTCTAATCCTCCTAGTTCGCCCATGGGCCTCATTGTAGCGTTTCTCTGCCCTTGTCCTGGGATTCCTCACTGGGGTCAGTAGCCATGACAGGTTGGGGTAACCAGAGTCACATGTGTGCACAAAAGTTGGGCCCATCTCAATACCGGTAGAGACACAGGGCAGAATGTGAAGTGAGGTGAAATTACATGGGCACACATAGTATTGGATACATACCAATGTGCCAGGCCCTGTCCCTTTGTACTTGTGCAATCATGTGTGGGACGTTGCTGTTCCTCAGAATGAAGGAATCATTCACAGAACCAGGGACTTTGGCTGTAACTTGGGATATATATTGGTCAGCGAGACACATCACCTGGATGTTGATTGAGTAAAAGTTTTCAGGTTCCTGTACACTTGTGCATTTCTCCTGGAAGGAACCAAGGCAACGTGGTTGCCATCTATGGCCCCTATCACATGAGATATATGTGCCATATCATAGAAGTCGGCTTTGTCAGTGGCCAAATCTGCACATTGGGGGAACCTGATGTGAGGCTGCAGGTGTTTAAGTAAAGCACACAGTACAACTTTCAACACAAGACTGAACATCGGCTGTGACATCCCTGCTACCAATCCCACTGTCATCTTGAATGACCCTGAGGCAAGGAAGTGGAGCACTGACAACACCTGTACTGTGGGAGGGATGGCATGGGGATAACGTATGACAGGCAACAGATCCGGCTCCAACTGGGTATACAGCTCCATGACGGTCTGATGGTTCAGACGATACATCGGTATTATGTGTCTCTCTTCCAGGGTAGCAAGGTCGACTAGGGGCTGGTACACAGAGGCATGTCTCATTCTCAGCATTGTATGGTATCTGGGAATGGGAGAGAGAATATGCCAAAAGTTGGTGTGTTCAATGTGTGGACATTATCAATCTATGCAGAAGTCACTGCATTTCATCCATTACACACCTAAAATTCCCTTGCAATACACTACCTATATGTAAAATGGCAGCCACCTGTTCTGCATGCACAGGACAGATGGAAGCAAGCTCATTCTCCCAGGGTTAGTCTTTATGGCGGTAGGCGGTCTCAACCGCTGTGCAACTCCTCATTGGATAACATTATTGCCTATGGGAGACTGAGGCCAATGGTAATCACTGCTGGCGGTGATGGTCATGTACGCGGCGGCCGTGACCACCATTTTCTGCAGTATTGGTCACTTGACTCCTGACACTCGTGCAAGCAAGACCTCCACTGCGTGTGATGCTTTTGTCTGACTCTGGAAGCCAATACGCCATATCCTGCAGGTGCTAGGGCCCAAGCCTTCACCCAGGAGGAGCTGGAGAAGCTTGTGGATGGGGTCTTACCCTGTATGGACAGTTGTGTGGGGCACCAGAGCAGCAGGTGAGTCTAATGTCACTGTCCTGTCTGATACTGATGTGCGTGAGCTTGAAAGGTGTTGGGGCAAGGCATATGAAGTGGATGCATGGAGATGGGTGAGGAGTCAGAGTGTTAATCGCATGAAGACACGTTAGTGAGGCCATGAGATGTGTCTGATGTGTAATGTTCACTGATGTCCCTGTGATGCCACTCTACATGACTTTGTCCTTCTGTCTGTGCCACCCACGCAGGTCAGCGCCCATCAGAAGAAGATTTGACATGCCATCGCCAAGCAAGTGTGGACCCTGGGCGTCCATAGTCGGTGGAGCAACCACTGCAGAAAGCGGTGGGAGGACCTGAGATGCTGGGCCCGGAATACCGCTGAGGTCCAGCTGGGGACGTCCTCCCAAGGACGGAGGGGTGCCCGTCAGACTCTGACCCCCTAATGGCCTGCATTTTGGCTGTGGCCTACCCTGAGGTGGCTGGGTGCTTGAGGACAGCACAGCAGCCACAAGGGAGTACATACACACTCACACCTCGATAATGTACTGCTTGTATGTCTTTGGGTTGCCTACTAGTGTGAAGATGTAGCTTAGATCATTGATAGATGCACGTCGGCCATGGGTATCAGCCACCCTGTCAAGATTGGTATCAAAGATTTGTGCCTATACTGTGCAGACAGTGACATATAAGGGCATTTACTTCCAAAGTGGAATGTGTATGGCCACCCTCAACAAAGTTTAAGAGCCCAACTGATACCATCAGCATCAGTATGCCTGAGATGTCAGGGCATTGCCATAAGCATCAGTCTACCACTGTGACAGAGGTAATTAATGAGTCCTCATTCAGTTGCCTTGAACTGTATGTGTAGATAGGCACAGTGGCCCCAGATGTTACTGTACTAAATGTTAAGTGATTAGTGGGCATGCTACCTACCCATGCAGGATTCTGTTGAGTAAGGAGTACAGGATATGCCAATGAATGACCATGAGAATGTGCCAAGTACTGGGCAAGTGTGACATGTATGACTCTCATCAAGTAAATGAGTGCAAATGTTCCCACATCAGCAGTGCTATAGTATCAAGCGACAAAGATAAACAAACTGTAGGTGTTCACATTTGGTACTTTCCCTCTTCATGCTTTCGAGGGAATTGTTTACATAAATTTTCATCCCAAGCATGTCTTGTAATCTATTGTTTGGGAACAGACCTATGTCAGGGTTCCAAGCAGATAGGTATAAATACTCCTCACTTAAACAGATAGAGCGATTCCGACCAAATGCCATCGTTGCTAATGATGCTGCACGTCCCATTGACTCTGACCTAGTCTTTTTATCCCTACGGAGTCTGAGCTATAGTCCTCATTCCAAGGTAACAAGGGTTGGCGGCTCTTCTCATGGACATGGCATTGGCAGATTAGGTTTAACACACCTTGCTCTCTTTTAGGTTAGAAATTAGGTTGACATTATTAGGGTATTAGGACATATATCATATCTCATGTCACTTCATGTCATTGCAAGATGGTGGGGGTATTAATGACTCTTGTCTTTACCATTCTGTTTCTTGCACTGTTCATTATCCTAATCATTGCAGCGCATACAACTTATTGCAGATTGCAGTTTTGCTGAATAAAACCTATTGAAACTTTACTGCATCTTCTTTATTGCCTGCGTTTGATTGAGACATGGGGGGTCATTACAACATTGGTGGTAAGAGCCGCTTACCGCCGGGCAGAAGACCGCCAACACACCGTCGCAGCTGTGGGATTCCGCCACGGTCATTATGACCCACAGCTCGGAATCCGCCAAAATTCAGACACCCACACAAGTCCGCCACACCAAAGGTCAGTGATAAACTGGTGAAAACAAAACCTCCACCTTCACGGCTACAGGAATACGCCCACACTATCACGACCCACGAATCCACGCAGCGGTCTTTCAACCGCGGTATTCCAATGGCGGTACACACCGCCGCGCTCAAAATACACACACATATACAAAACACTACCACATTGGACAATTCAAAATACACACACCTGATACACATACACACACCACTCCCACACACCCAATACAATATAAAACGCACACCCACATCACCCACACACCCCTACGATCAAAATCCCGAAAGAAGGCCAGAGAGAGACACTACAATTTTCAACCAAGCATCCACAGGCACACAACACCATCACCCACATAACATCCACGCACCCCACACAACACACCACTAAATATCACCCCACATATCACAACACACTTTCCCCACACACCACCCACACCACCCCATGGCACGGCAAAGACACCCCAGGTTCTCTGAGGAGGAGCTCAAGGTTATGGTGGAGGAACTCATCCGGGTAGAGCCACAGCTATTCGGATCACAGGTGCAGCATACCTCCATAGCTAGGAAGATGGAGCTATGGCGCAGACTAGTGGACAGGGTCAATGCAGTGGGACAGCACCCAAGAAATAGGGATGACATCAGGAAGAGGTGGAACGACCTACGGGGGAAGGTGCGTTCCGTGGTATCCAGACACCACCTTGCGGTACAGAGGACTGGCGGCAGACCCCCACCTCCTCCCCTACAACTAACAACATGGGAGAAGCAAGTCTTGGCGACTCTGCATCCTGAGGGTCTCGAAGGAGTAGCTGGAGGAATGGACTCTGGTAAGTCAAACCTTAACCACCTTATCCCCCACCCTACCTGCATGCTATCACCACACACCCCCACCCTCGCCCTCACCCCCATCACTCCAACTCCTCACACATGTCCCACTATCACAAACCACACATCCCAACACCAAGCCCTGCGTGCAACACCAAAGCATGGACACCCATCACCAATGCATGGCCACGGCACATACCCCCCCTAAACCATCATCACACAAGGTCCCACACAGGAATGCAAGCACTGGGGTACACAGTCACCCACCCACTGCACACCATGGTACACACAGATGCAATAATCATGCTTTTACACCCCTGTAGGACCACTACCCAATGTCACCACACAGGAGGGTCCACACATGTCCACACCACCAACAGAAGAGGCCCACAGTGATGACAGCAGCTCTGTCCAACTGGATCTAGGCAACTAGCCCAGCCCATCTGGGTCCTTGGGACAGTCGGTTCCCCTCACACAGTCACAGGCCACCACAGAGCTTCCCCCCTCTGGAAACACCAGCACAGCACCCACCCAGCGGGCCCATACCTCTGTCCCCAGGACACGTCAATCAGCAGTGTGTCCACCACTACAGGGAACCCAGGACAACCCACCACCCCAGCACCAACAGGTACCTGGGGCAGTGGCAGTGGGCACACCGTTCAGGGGACGGAGGCCCAGGAACACAGGGGAACTGGGAGGGCTGCTGTGTGACAGGGGGAGGACAGGCCCAGGGAACCCACTCTCCACGAGGTCCTCTCCAACATCATGGGAGCATACCATCATTCCCAGGAGACGATGGCAACAGTACTGGCCAAGTTTCAGGAGACCCAGCGGCTGCAGGAGGAACAGTATTTGGGCTTCAGGGAGGAACTCAGATCCATCAATGTCACCCTGGGCACCATCGTAGGGGTGCTGAAGGAAGTCCTCAACACCAGGAGGGACACTGTGGCACAACGAGGGGCCCCTGACACTAGCCTGGACGATGAACTGCCCACCACCTCCGCCGGCGCTCGAGGACAGGAGGCACCGCCACAGGACCACCACACCAGCACCCCACCACCTGCAGATGGAGAACCACCCCGCAAACGGTCCCTGAGATCCAGGACAAAGACAGAGAACGATGCCAAGACCCCCGCCAAGAAATGAGACCGCCCTGAATGTCATCCTTTTGTCCCACCTTGTCACCCTTTACATCCATCAACTGCCCCAGCTCCACTTACTATGCCCCTTTGGGCAATGCACCTGTGAAACTAATAGACTGGACTCTGCCATGGACATTCCTCCACCCTCACCCCTCCTCATTTTACAGCACCCTCCAATATTGAGCACTTAAATAAACACCCTTAAAGCACAAAACACATCTGTGAAATGGTAAGGGAAAGTGACAACTCAGTGACCATACACTGGGTGAAAAGGACAGACAGTAGAGCGGTAGTAGTGTTAAATTACATGTAGTACGCAGGTTTGTCTTCTTACCTGTGTCTCACTGGAAGTATTGCAGGATAACCGAGTTCCTGTTGTCGATGTCCTCTTCTTCTGCTTCCTCGTCTTCACTGTCCACAGGCTCCACAGCTGCCACAACACCTCCATCTGGACCATCCTCCTGCAGAAAAGGCACCTGTCGTCGCAAAGCTAAGTTGTGAAGCATACAGCAGGCCACGATGATCTGGCACACCTTCTTTGGTGAGTAGAATAGGGAACCACCTGTCATATGGAGGCACCTGAACCTGGCCTTCAGGAGGCTGAAGGTCCTCTCTCTAATCCTCCTAGTTCGCCCATGGGCCTCATTGTAGCGTTTCTCTGCCCTTGTCCTGGGATTCCTCACTGGGGTAAGTAGCCATAACAGGTTGGGGTAACCAGCGTAACCTGAAAAAGTCGAGGGACAACTGTTAGACACACACTAACCTGTAGGGATATCCCCAGACCCAGACAACTATCCCCACTGACTTGCTTCCAGGTGCTCACCTAATAGCCACACACAGTGCCTCTGGAGTTGCCCCATCACATAAGGCATGCTCCTATTCTGCAGAATGTAAGCGTCATGCACTGAGCCAGGGAATTTGGCATTCACATGGGAGATGTACTGGTCGGCCAAACACACCATCTGCACATTCATCTAATGATAACTCTTCCGGTTTCTGTACACCTGTTCCCTCCTGCGGCGGGGACCAAGGCCACATGTGTCCCATCAATGGCACTTATGATGTTGGGGATATGTCCCAGGGCATCGAAGTCACCTTTCACTGTAGGCAAATCCTCCACCTGAGGGAAAACGATGTAGCTCTGCATGTGTTTCAGCAGGGCAGTCAACACTCTGGACAACACTTTGGAAAACATGGGCTGGGACATCCCTGATGCTATGGCCACTGTTGTTTGAAATGACCCACTTGCAAGGAAATGGAGTACTGACAGCACCTGCACTTGAGGGAGTATTCCTGTGGGATGGCAGATAGCTGACATCAGGTCTGGCTCCAACTGGGCACACAGTTCCAGGATTGTGGCACGATCAAGTTTGTAGGTGATGATTACATGTCTTTCCTCCATTGTCGACAGGTCCACCAGCGGTCTGTACACCGGAGGATGCCGCCATCTCCTCACATGTCCCAGCGGACGGTGCCTATGAAGGACAACGGTGAACACAGAGTCAACCAACTCAGAGGTACGTACACACAGCTTACTCAGAGCACGATTCATAATCTGAAATTTGCATGTATGAGTGTTGAGGCAAGGCCTAGGTATGTGTGACGCAGTTAAAAATAAAGCCATGTGGGCCCCTGTAATGGCGGCTGCCTGACCTGTAAAGTGGAACAATGGGATATGAGGTAACTGCGCTGGTGGTGTACACCATCGCGGTAGGCGGTCGAAGACCGCAGCGCAATTCTGCATTGGTTAACATTGGACCCTATGGGTCCCAGGAACCAATGACGATGTACGTCGGCGCTGACGGTACGCATCGCCATGGACGTGACCGGCATTTTCTATCTGTTCAATCACTCGATACCTGATCTTTGACAGGAGAGGACCTACACTGCAAGTGCTGCTGTGACCTCAGTCTGGAAGAGACAATGGCTTGTGTGTCTGGGGAAAGGGCCCCTGCCTTCACATTGGAGGAGTTGAAGAAACTCGTGGATGGTGTCTTCCCCCAGTACACGCTACTCTACGGTCCTCCAGACATACAGGTAGGTACACTGGGAGCATGCTGTATGGGCTATGCCTGTGTGGAGTGGGGTGGATGAAAGATAGGGGGGGAGAATGAGGCGTACATGAAATGACAGTGAGTGCATGTGCCACATGGAAAGGGTAGGGATGCGGGCCAATGACTGTGACGGTGCAGTTGGTAATAACTTCTCTTTTTCCCCTGTGCAATTCCTGTAGGTCAGCGCCCACCAGAAGGAGGATATTTGGGGTGCCATCGCCAAGGACGTCCGTACCATGGGGGTCTATCAAAGACAGAGCACCCACTGCCGTAAGAGATGGGAGGACATTCGCCACTGGAGCAAGAAGACGGCGGAGGCCCAGCTGGGGATGGCCTCCCAACGTGGAAGGGGTGCCCGTCGCACCATGACCCCCTGATGTTCAGGATCCTGGTGGTAGCGGTGGCGGTGGCGTACCCGGAGTTAGATGGGTGCTTGAGGGCATCACTCTCATTCTGCTGATTCAGCGCGCAGTGGAGGTGTCTTGGTGGGGGAGGTGGGTTGTGGGTTTCCCTAGGCCAGGGCGAGTGTGCTCGTTAGGTCCCCTTTTTCAGGCAGACCCTGTAGCACCCCACCCCACTTGTGTACAGTGCCAACTACACCTAGGCAGGCTCCTGTGACATCCATGTGTGCACATGTCGGCCATAGCCTTGTAGGCCATGTACCAGGGATTGAATAGTGGACACCAAGTGCGCAGCGTAGTGCAGGGGGCTTCTGTGTCTGTCGTGTCCGCCAACGGTAGCGGTAATGCATGCACTCAACATGTCTTTCTTCTGTCCCCCCCCCCCTTTTTGTGGTCTCCCTGTTCTTGTGTGCATTAGCATCATCAGGCAGAGGAGCAATGGCACCGGAGCAGGAGGGAGCTGCATCCCACATGGTCCTGGAGGGTGACACTACGGAGTCTGATTTCACCAGTGGGACGGAGGGCGAGGGGAGCTCCATGGCAGGGACAGGACCTGACACCAGTGATACGGACTCGTCCTCTGATGGGAGCTCCCTTGTGGTGGCGGGCCCATCTGTGCCCCCCGCATCTACAGGTACAGCCACCACCCCCCTACCAGCACTGCCCTCCCAGCAGCCCCTCAGCCTTTGCCCGTGCCCGCTCACCCAGGAGGGTGGGCATCTCCTTCGCCCCAGGCACCTCAGGCCCTGCACCAGTCACCCCTGCTGCCATCAGTGAGGAGGCCATTGACATCCTCAGGTCCCTCACTGTTGGGCAGTCTACCATTTTGAATGCCATCCAGGGTGTAGAGAGGCAGTTGCAACAAACCAATGCATTCCTTGAGGGCATTCATTCTGGTCAGGCAGCCCTTCAGCGAGCTTTTCAGACTCTGGCCTCAGCACTGATGGCAGCCATTGTCCCTGTCTCTAGCCTCCCCCCTCCAACTTCCTCCACCCAGACCCACACCCCTGTACCTCAGCCTACCTCATGCACACCATCAGACGAGCATGTTCACACCTCAACACAAAAAGGAAGCTCAGGCAAACATAAGCTCCACAAAACCCACAGGCACTCATGCAAACATCACACACATGCAGACATAGCAACATCCACTGCCTCCACTGTGTCCCCCTCCTCCTCGTCTCCCTCCTCCCTCCCAGTCTTGTCTCCACTTACACCTGCATGCACTACATCTACAGCCACTACTTCCATCACCAGCACACCCACTACACACCCCGCTCACGTGCAGTCGCCACCCCCACTACCATTCACACATCCCCTGTGTCCTCTCCCAGTGTGTCTGTGACGCCACCTCCCAAGGTACACAAACGCAGGCACACACCCACCCAACAGCCATCCACCTCACAACAGCCTCCAGCCCATGCACCTTCACCCAAATTCAGCAGACATACACCTACTACAACCACTACCTCTTCCTCCACTCCCAAACCCCCTCCATCTACCCGTCCCAGTGTGTCTAAAAATCTTTTCCTGGCAAACCTTGACCTCTTCCCTTCACCTTCCCCTACGTCCTTCCCCTAGGGCCAGGCTTTCCAGATCCCAGCCCAGTACCTCAGCCACCACATCCCCAGGCACAGTGGTGCTAGCAACTGCGGGGTCATGGAGTGTGCCAATCATCAGGGCTGCCAGTGTGCCACGTAGTGAGGGCAAGGAAATTCCGCCACCTGCCAAGGTGAAAAAGGTGCCCACATCCCAGAGGGAGAAGCCAAAAACACCAGCCACCAAGGGTGACAAGACAATTGCGCCACCATCAAAGGTGGGGAGGGCCAAAAACAGAATGGCAAGTCAGGAGAGGACATGGTGGCACAGACTGAGGGACCAGTGTCACACCTTCTGTCCAAGTCCACGCCAACCTGTACGGCGGCGAACACCGCAACCTGCACCGCATACGGCACGTCTACAGCCGATGCGACAGTCCCCAGCCTCTTCCCCGGTGGGCAGCCGTCTGAGGTTGCAGGAGACATCCTGCTTTCTCCCTCAGCAGGTGCTGACACATGCCCTGCCGCCATATACCCTGCCGCCAGCACCACCGCCACAGACCCCGCAGCCAGCACCGCCGCCATAGACCCCGCCGCCTGCACCGCCGCCACAGACCCTGCAGCCAGCACTGCCGCCACAGACCCCGCAGCCAGCACCGGCAGCGGCCCTGCGACGTCCTCGGACAGAAGACAGTGGCACCACTGCAGACATGCCTACCATCCCCAGTGGTCAGTCGTCCGAGGCTGGTGGTGAGTTCCAGGACCCTGGGCAGCTTCCATGAAGCATTACTGTCATCACTGTTGTCACCTGCAGGTGGAATGCGCAGCTGCAGCAGTGTGGGGTATGTCGCTGCTTCCATGGCGTATCATGCTACCTGTACCTCGGCATTCTCGTGGTACACACACTCAGGTGAGGGAATTGTACTTGCCACACTGCATGTGGAGCACTCTGGGCACCAGGCCCCCTCCAGAACCAGTGGAGATTGACATCCATTACCTCAGTCCTTGGCAGGATGAAGCACTCTGGGCACCAGGCCCCCTCCAGGACCAGTGGAGATTGACATCCACTACCTCAGTCCTTGGCAGGATGAAGCACTCTGGGCACCAGGCCCCCTCCAGAACCAGTGGAGAGATACATCCACTACCTCAGTCCTTGGCAGGATGAAGCACTCTGGGCACAAAGCCCCCTCCAGAACCAGTGGATATTGACATCCAATACCTCAGTCCTTAGCAGGATGAAGCACACTGGGCACCAGCCCCCCTCCAGAACCAGTGGAGAGATACATCCACTACCTCAGTCCTTGGCAGGATGAAGCACACTGGGTACCAGGCCCCGTCCAGAACCAGTGGAGAGATACATCCACTTGAGAGACTGTGGCTTTGCACTCCCCAGGATAAAGCAGTGGGCAAACTACACACTGGAGAGCCTTGAGAGACTGTGGCTTTGCACTCCCCAGGATAAAGCAGTGGGCAACCCACCCACTGGAGAGACTTGAGAGACTGTGACTTTGCACTCCCCAGGATACATCAATGGGCATGGAGCCCCCTCGTGCAGCAGTGGCGTTGTGCGTTCATCTGGCTGAGGTGCCCCCTTCCCCCTGTGGTGCCTGTTTCATTTCGATCTGATGCCCCTCCAGTGTTCTCTCTGTTTCCCGTCAGGTATCATGTGTGGGCTTTGCCCATGCATTTTGGGCCCAGTGGTCCACGGACAATGATTGGTGCACTATCCGGACTTGTGTAGTTGGTGTACATAATTGTGTTTACTGGATTTAGAACTTTGATAATGAGCTTTCCCATGATTACATTCGTTCAAATCAATTCCTTTTGTCCTTGCGTTCTTCCAGGGGGTGGGGGGGGTATATGTGTACTGTTGCTGCATGGATTTGTGTGTATGGTGTTGTGGGTGGAGGTGTTGCGCGTTGCGTGTGAGTGTCACTCTCTTTTCCCTTCCCCCTCCCCTGTGTTGTAAGTGCAGTACACACCGTGGTCATCGCCGCCGTCGTTGGTGCTCCTGATAGAAGAGAAGGAAGACCAGCATCGGCAAGTATCAGCAATTCGGGCTCAATGGCATCCTGGTTCCTCGTGGGGTGTGGAGAGGTGGGTGTTTTCCCTTCTGTGTACTGTTTCCGCCATGTTTTTGTTCGCGTTGGTTCTGCCCCAGAAAAGGTGGCGGATAGGCATCTTGTGCTAGGGTGGGCGGTCCATTGTCTTCCGCCTGTCTGTTGGCGGTTACCGCTGCGCTGTTTGTTTGTACTGCTGTGGCGGTCAGAGTGTTAAAGTGGCTGTCTATGGTGGCAGTTTCCGCCATGGTCATGATTCTATTTTTTTTCCCCGCCGGCCTGTTTGCGGTATTACCGCCGCTTTAACACCGACCGCCAGGGTTGTAATGAAGGCCTAAGTCTTGCCCACTTAGTGACGCCTGTCGCTCCAATCCGGGTTATGCTCCGGCTAACTAGCAGTGCCTCATCCCACCAAAGGGTAGTGATGATTGGGCAGCCAAGCGCATGACCTACTTGGCTTCTCAGGGAAGTCGTGGTCACTCAGGTAGCATCCCGTTCTCTCACTTACAATTCAGTCTCATATATAAATGACAAACAGAAGCAGTAGATGTTTCAATAATGAGTTTAATAAAACGACTGCATCTTAGATAGCAAGGCATGAGCTGCAGTAACCAGGATGACACAACATGACAGTATTAAAATTGTGACGAGAAGAGTGAAGCATAAAAAAACCACTATCATATTGTCACTATCTTCAATAGACTAACCCCTACCTATGCTAGGATAGAGCACAGCATGTTAAGCTCTAAGTCTGCCCTTCAGGTTCCCCTGGGAAGACATCAACCCCCATACCTGAGCAAAGGCCTGCAGTCTGCGTTTAGCATCTGTAGTGAAGCATTCGGCAATCAGCATACCGTCTTGGTTCCCTGGCTGGAATCTCCCTCTAACATGTAAGGGACAAGGAAGTGTTTTCATAATAACACAGCTGATATTCTGAGAAAGTGTCCCTACGTAAAGATGTGTATTTTCTACGAATGTTGGAGACTAAACTTCTACCATGTTCACCGGCAATGTACCATGCTGTAGCCTTGGAAATATCACAAAGTGATCAAGAATGTCTTGTTTGAGAACAGAGTGCTGGCCTGGGCAAAAACAGTTAGATAGACGGAAATAAAACAAGACCATAAAAATGATATTTGTAACAATAGTAAGACGAAGCTGAATAAAATATATCTGGGTTAAAGTTTACAGCGGCCTAGTGTGTTAAAATAACATGCATGGAGCTATAACTAAAATGGCTACACAACAGTATGACTCCCATGGGTTGTAACAAATGTGTGCAAATTCAGTCCATGTTCCTGCATTGCATCCAACTCCAGGCCAAATTAATACAGTTCTTCTACAGTTAAACAATAGACTTTTCACAAATGGGGCTTTGCTTCTCATAGAAAGAAATCTTAAGGAAGACTTCATGTTATGAAAAAAACAACTTCAGCACATTTACATGACTGCAAAATGCAAACTCTGCAGGCCTTAGTTATACAAACACAAGAAAAAAAAAAAAAAAATTGAATAATGCTTATTAATAAAACACACTTTATATGCACATTTATAAATTAATTCAACATTAATAACATTTCATCAGTATAAGTAAAACATTTCATTTAATTTGGAAAAAGCTTTGTTATTGCATTACATTAGGTATAACGGAGAAGTGCATTTTTCTCACTTGCACGTATTTTCAGGGCCATTAATCTTTCAGAAAATGCAAAAAATCTAAATTAATTTCTACATTGGCTGTTCAATTTCAGCTTTATTTCGGTAAAACAATACCATAAAAGCATACCGACACAATTCATACATTTCTAAAAGAAAACAAAAGCGATTTGGTTAAAACAGTAAAACCAGACCCATCCTAAGATTAAAAAAAAAAAAATCCAGGACTCCCCCAAGGTCATACAGTACAGTTAGATAAAAGAAAAGAATAAGCAAATGATCGATTAAAACACTGTAGAAATACACAGTACACATCACTTTACAAAACACCAAGAATATTATAGAATAACCATAAATACAATCTGTGTGCACAAAACACATGGGATTGATATCTGACTGTTAATAGCAATGGCTGTGTACTGGCAAGAAAGTTCACTTGGTCTCTAGAACTATAAGTAAGCACAAAAAATGACCATTGTAAAGATAGAATTTTGTGCTTGTTTTGTAAGACATTTGTCCCTAGCATACCAAAGTGCCTCTAAGAATCTTGGGAATGTGCCTACCACCATCACATGTGGTCTTGATTTGCTAGTTTTTAAGAGCTGAGTGAAAATCTCTAATGCCCAACGATTTCTTTTTCCCATACATGCCTATATTCGGCTGAAGGCCAAAAAAGGCAGACAATCAAGTATTACAAAAGACACATTATTCCAACAACAATTAATATTCATTTAGCTACTAAAACCGACTGTCTGGATAGAAGCAAATATTAATCTTAAAAGCTATAAATAAGAATCAATTACAGTATTACATTTTTATAAAGCCCTTAGATTTTGCCTCCAGTGCCATCAGGCACTTATTTTGTTTTGGTAGGGGAGGACTATTTAAAATAAAATGAATAAATAACTGAATCCTAGAGCCTTAGGCCCGCCTTGTCTCTAATAAATGAAATTGCTAGTAAAAACCGGCTTAAACCAAAAACAACGTATGGTATCGTACTAGATCTCAAGAATCTTGCTGCTTCATTATAGTTCCTGATTCCAACGTTCCTGCAAATAGGTCGAAGCCATTTCCTCCTTGGTTTATCATAGGCATTGCAGTTTAAAAGGACATGGTCCGCCGTTTCAGGAGTCTCCATATTACACAGCCCACAAATCACCTCTTGTCTTCTCCCATTGGAGGGACCCCATTTAGAAGTAAAAGCCTTAACCTGGAGAGTCCCATATCGAAGCTTCATAAATAAAACTTTTGCTCGTCTAGGTTGGATAGTATCTATCCATTCCTCAGCATACGGTAATGGTTTGATATCCAGGAAACTTAAAGTAAGTCTGCCTAGATCCTTGCTGTAGAGAGGGCTGTTAAGGGTAAAGTCCCAAAATACTTGTTTTAGTTGAATCTTAGATTGTTTTGTTAGTGTATGTGGTTCTTCCCAGTAAAATTTTAGGCCAAGAGTGTAAAAGCATTGTCTTATATAATGGAGCCACGGGAGGGAAATTGCCTTGTCCAAGTCTATAATCTCAATTAGCGCTTGCCTATAATGGATTAATTCAGGGGTAGACCAGAGTCTACACCAGTAAAGCAAGGGCCTCAAGGCTGCCAATTTACCTATTTGTTTCATGTTAATATCATAGGTTAAAGGAATCAGTGGAGTAGATGGAGGGAGACCCAGTACCCCCCTTATAAAATGATTTTCCTGGGTAACCAATGGGGTTAGATTTATGAATCCCCAAAGTTCAGCACCATATAGGGCAGCAACCTGTGCTTTGCACCTATAGATCTCAAATACTGGTGAAACAATACTAGACCTTGAACATTTATAATTTTTGCTAATTGCCATGGAGCTATGCGCTAAGGAAATAGCAGCTTTGTTAACATGCGGTGCCCATGACAATTTAGCATCAGGGAGTATCCCTAGATAGTTGAAATTTGTTACTCGTTCCAATGCCTGCCCTCTAATCCGAATGTTTCTCTTGAGTGCTTTATGAGGGTTAACAGTCAGGTATTTGGTCTTGTTTGTATTGATTTCTAATCCCTTCCGGCTGCAGTACTCGCTAAATTTATCTAATAAAGTTTGCAAGCCCATGGGAGTTTGAGATAATAGGATGGTATCATCTGCAAAGAGGAGGGCGGGGACAGAATCACTGTTCAATCTTGGTGAGTCATGGTTGCTTTGCTTCAGATAGTGAACCAGATCATTAATGTATAGTGAGAAGAGGGTTGGGGCAAGCACACAACCCTGTCTCACCCCCCTCTTAATAGGTATTGGGTCTGTCAACTCACCCTTTGGCCCCCACCGAACCTTTGCAAATGTATTTTCATGTAGTCTCTCTAGCTGGCTCAAGAGGTTCCCTGGCATACCCTGTTTCCCTAGTGCAGCCCATAAGGAGGCTCTTGGCACTAGATCAAAGGCTGCGCGCAGATCCACAAATGCGATATAGAGATGGCCTTTCGTTAGTCTAGTATATTTCCACATTATCGTCAATAGCCTAAAGGCCTGATCGACTGTGCTCGTCTGCTGTCTAAAGCCAGCTTGGTATATAGTCAGTATGCTGTTTCCATCTATCCAGCTGTTAATCTTATTCAGCAGCTGTCTAGCATATACTTTTTGCGTGACATCTAAGAGGCTAATAGGTCTATAGTTCCCTGGTTCATCCCTGGAACCTTTTTTGAAGACTGGGATTATTTCTGCCCCTTTCCATGTCTCGGGCACAAGACCTCCCCTTAATATAGCGTTACTTAAAAGATTTAGATAAGGTGCCCAAATTTCTAAACTATGTTTGAACAGGTCCCCCGGGATCTTGTCCAAACCGGGGGCTTTCCCCAGCTTGATTGCTTCAATGGCGTTCACCGTCTCCTCCAGGCTAAATTGTAACTCGGGTAAGATGTCCTGAGTGGCTAATGTTTTATGTCTTGAGGGATAGAAATCAAGGCTGGGGGGATCAGAATAAAGGTGTATAAAATAGTTAACCCATGTATTGGGATCTATATGATGATCAGTAGAAATTTTCCCCTCTTTGCTACCATGGGTAACTATTTTCCAGAAGATCCTAGCATCACTGGTTTTTGCTGCTTCCAGGAGATCTTGCCATTTTTGATCCTCCCAGTTACTTTGGGCAGTTGCCAGTGTTTTCTTATAACTGGCCCTTGCCTGCTGTATGGCCAATTGGTTCTTTTGCTTTAGAGCCTCTATCAGCTCCCTTTTCCTCTCCCTACATTTGGTAGTGTACCATGGGCTGCTTGGGGTGATCTGCACAATCTCCTTTTTGGGCTTGTACAGTGGCTGTTTGGTCAGGAAGGGTCTTAGTGCAATACTCATTGATTGGTGGATAGCCGTGATGGGGATATCAGTAAGTTCATTTTCAACATAAGGCTCTAGGAGATTAGAATATGTATGGTAAATATTTGTCATAGTCTCCAGATTGCCTATTATTGCAGGCCATTTTATATCCCGTCTGTTGTTACTGAGGAAGGGTTGTAACTCCACCTTATTATGTTCTACATATTCCAAATCCAAATCTAGGAGGTGGGCGCTAAGTTCAATTATTAACGGGAAGTGATCGCTTTCCCTTCTTTTATCTATTTTAAAAGTCATTAATCTTCCCCATGTACTTATACTATGTAAAATATAATCTATTTTCAAGGTAGAGTTGCCTCTCTGGAAGGTATCCAAGTTAAGGCCTCCTTCACCCACTCTACCATTACATGCCCTCAGTCCATGTTTTAATGTAAGGCCCATAAGTTGCAATGCAGCCACTGTGCCTGGGACAGTTTTTTCTATTGTTAGATAAGGAATTGCTCTGGCTCGATCTTCTTCTTCTGCTAAATGTTCAAATCCAGTTATGGGTTCATAATTGCAATTAAGGTCACCCCCTATCATAATTGTCTCTCCTCCTGGGATCTTTTTAAGCAGGTCGTCTAATAGAGTTATTTCAGGCGACTCCAAGTTTGTCCTTCTAGGTCTTATATATACATTGAACAAGTGGGATATTATCTTATTTTTTCCCCCCATTATCAACCATAAAATGTCATCTGACTCTGTGGCTTGCATACGTATCTCAACATTTAGTGAGATTTTCACCCAAACAACCAGTCCCCCCGACGGTCTCCCTCTAGCAGCTGAAATTGCACTAATAAAGTAGGTTTTATATCCTAGCTTATACGGCGGGTCTTTAAGCCAAGTCTCTTGGAAGAGACAGACATGGTATTGATCAATATAGTCCTGCCATTCCGGGTCTGTAAGCTTATTTTTTAAGCCTGCTACATTCCAGGAGATCATAGTGATAGGACCCCTCCCGTTTGAGGTTGTAACATTAGAAGTAGGGCTCAAATATGCTGTCGAGTCTTTCCTACGGGGCAAAGACTCCACTATATTCCCTGCCCCTGTAACATGAGGATCAGGCCCTATGAGGGGCTCACCTACTGTTGGGTCCCCAATTAGTCCCACTTGTGCCTGATCAATCTGGAGTAGTCAATCTACTCTTTCAAGATTGGAATCACAGCTTCTCTTTTGCGATCCCTCCATGACATTATACTTAGGCCTCGGGACTAGGGGTTTGGTAATGTAAGGATCCGAACTGAACCTCATGGCATTGATCGTGGGGGCGGCGGTTCTCTGTTCCATGTCAATCAGGCCTCTGGATAAGCTTCCATCCTTAAATGTTAATGTAATAACATCATGTTGCCCCATCCCTCCTGAGATTCTTTCTGCCCTCTTTATATCTGAATGAATTATGGATAGACAGTGTCTTTTAGTCCTAATCCAATGTGTAAGCTTATTCTTTAGAGAATCTTCGTCTTCACTACTATCTAAGGCCTATTTTGGGACATTTAGCAGATAAACAACATTGGTCCTAATGGGAAACCTATCCCCCACAGAATGTCGATTCCATGTAGTATAATCGTTACGGTCATGAGATGCTTGGGGATGGGTGATCGGAGTAAGCTCCACATTCCCCTTTTGGGGCCCTTTTACCAAGCGGGATTCTCTTCGTGGATTCCCTATTTTTTGCCATAGATCACTAGCATTACTTCTAGGGTAATTGCGTGGACCAGTATTTTCCCCGTTTACCCCTCTCGTATAACCCTGCGGTTGCTGTAGAATCTTAGCTATAGCTGGGGTAGGGTTGGGGTTAGTATTTACATTTTGAGAACGTGTGGATCTACCTTGTGGCTGAAATGATATAAGGGGGGTCTCCTTTAAGCACTGAGCTTTGTGGGTACCCCTACCCCCCTCCTTTTCCACAATATCTGATAGGGTTCTTACTTCAAGTTTCAGGTCCTTAACTTCCTGTATTAATCCAGAGAGTAGGTCTTAGAGATCTGCTATAGTTCTTGTTTTATGTTTTGGAGGATTCATTGGTTCTAAGTTGCATGGAGAGATCCTCTCTCTAGGTAACTGTACAATTGGAATAGTTGGGTATAACTCATTCAGCAATTCCCCCTCTTGTGTATTCTGCACTTTATTACTATCAAGTTCTGCCAAAACTGCATATTTATTGGAACATACAACTTCACACTCCTGCTTGTGGCCCTTCTTCCTAGTACTATCTATGGTGCATGGATGTCTGGATCGAGTTGTAGCATCCTTAGGGCTACCAGTCCTAATATCGGGTGATACCTCCCCCTCTTGCTGACTAATAGTCTTTGTCACTATATCTTCCTCTAGTTCAACTTTTTTTGTGTAGTAAGAGGTGATCTTTTTATCAGGTCCCTCCCGGACAGTGGCCCTACTACTTAATAATGACTCTACCTCCTCAATAAGATCATCAATTTCGTCTATAGTGCAATTCTCGCCCGCATTCCTGAGTTTTTTTGTAGATTTCTCTTTCCCCCTTGGGGGTTCTGATGCCTTACTTTTTCCCATACTTTGGGCCACCTATATGATACTTCAGCTCTAATGAAACCAGAGCACAAATATGTATTTATGGACAAGAATAGAAGTAGGTCTAGTGGGGGTAAGCCTAAATGATAAATACTGACAATGAATATGACAAGTATTTAAATAAAGGTTTTACACTCAAAAATTACAAGTAAACTTCTTGCAATAAAGTAGAGAGGCAACGACCCGGCCTGGCCCCACTTCAAATCTAGCAGGTAATAATGAGAAAAGCACTATGCTGGGAAAGGGTGAGTTCCGTCCTAAGGCCCTCTATAAAAGGACCTTTTTTAGGGGTAGGTATTGGCACAGTACCTTCAGGCGGCCAGCTACTTGTGAGCTGCCTAAACCGAGCGTCTTGATGTGGAAGTTAGGGGGGTGGCCCTGCCCTGCCTCTTCCTGGCAATGACGGGCAAGGACGGGCCCGCCCTTGGCCTGGGCTTCGCCCGGGCGCCGCCCGCGTGCGTCCCGCGACGGCGGGAGCGCTGTAGAAATTTAAAGGGCTCCTGCCCCCGGACACACCTCTCAATGCGCTTCCCGCGACGGCGGGAGCGCTGTAGAAATTTAAAGGGCTCCTGCCCCCGGACACACCTCTCAATGCGCTTCCCGTGACGGCGGGAGCGCTGTAGAAATTTAAAGGGCTCCTGCCCCCGGACACACCTCTCAATGCGCTTCCCGCGACGGCGGGAGCGCTGTAGAAATTTAAAGGGCTCCTGCCCCCGGACACACCTCTCAATGCGCGTCCCGCGACGGCGGGAGCGCTGTAGAAATTTAAAGGGCTCCTGCCCCCGGACACACCTCTCAATGCGCTTCCCATTGGCTGTTAGTTTAGAGTCCAAAGCAACACAAAAGGATGATGGATGAAGTGCTGAAACTTTTCAACCACTCAACCCCAGTCACAGATCTGGGTTTAATCCATCATTCTTTTGCTCACCATGCCACCCCAGTTTGAACCCAGCCATCTGCAAATCAGTCTTGACCCTGTTCCCCATGGAAACAGTCCAGCCTGAATTGCCAGGCCAGGTCCTCCCTGGACTAGAAACAAGCATCCTCGGACCGGTTTCAGGGTATCACCCTTCATCAGCCAGGCTATCCAGTGGCACAGTGAGCAAGGGACCCGCGTCCTGGCATACCATTCACACTTAGGGTAACTTTAGCAACACAAAAGGATGATGGATGGAGTGCTGAAACTTTTCAACAACTCGCCCCCAGTCACAGAGTTTAGAGTATAAATACATTTAACATCAACTTTAACCTTCTAGCGTGTGATTGTTTTCAGAAAGGCACCCATGTCAAACTGTGAAATACAAGCAAATGGCACATTTAAGACGTTTCAGTGCAGCTTTCTAGGTTAGTTTTTCTCCCTTTTACATTCATGAGATTAAGCATGTCACAGTCCAATGACTTCAGTGACAGGAACGGCAGAGCTAAAAGTTATGCTCTATCAATATTGTAAGTGTAACCTCACCTAACGTTGTCCATTTTCTTTTATACTTGTGATACAAAATGGCTGATATCAGACCATTATTCAACATCACATTAACATAATTTTGTCTGGGGAAAACATTTTGCAGGATCATAGTAACAACATAAGAAGGGCTTTTCAAATACAAGCCGTGGTTGTATTTGCTGTTGTTTGTCACTGGGCACTGATTATTTGGCAAACTATATTTAGAGTGCATATGTCACCCAAGATTACAGCTGAGGCAACTATTTGAGTATGAAGTTAATTTTTTAACGGTATGTGTCATACAAAGTGAGATTACTATACACACAGTAGCACATTCCTCTTCCTGTGATGATGAATTCTCCAAGTTCTTTGTTCAGCCTTTGGCCATTTTCGATTTGGGTACTAGAGGGAAAGCATTACTCATCCATTGTCTGCTGTCTCTGCTGCATTGCTCACCCTTGGATCCTTTGCGTTTTCTGTTCAGTTCAGGATTGTTGTTTGAGAATATTTTTTGATGCTCTGATTTTTGAGGCAGGGGCACCACCAATATGTTTGGTGAATTTATTTCATTTAATTTATTTTTCATGGATGGCCAAGGATCTCCAAATTTTTCAGTAATGAGAGCTACTTCTGATCAGTGTAAATTATTGCGAGCTACCGAAGCCAAGCAACTTGTGCAGTGTTAGTAGACATCCCCATGCCCAGTTTCATTGGCTTTAAGCCTAATGTCAATAGAGCCAGATACTATGGTTTGAACAAAATACTTTGACTTGGGGCGAGAGTGTGGTCTTTTGGGATGTATGAACGTGTACACGTGAATGGGATTTATCTGCATGGGTGACTGAGACCCTGTGTTGCATGTACTTCTGGCAGAGGACATACCTTTCACCACATATGGCCCTGTTACATGTTTAACACAAACATAAAAACATTTTTTAAAGAAGAGAAATATAAAGTGCAGAAAAATGTTTGTAAAAATGTTCATAATAAATAAGCATTTTTCTGCACTTTAACTCTCTCCCACTTAAAAAATTGCAGTTTTTTCCAGTTATAAATATGGCACAATGCCTACCCGCCACTGGCAGCAAGGTGCCTGCTGTGACACTTTGAAATGGGAGAAAATTAAACTGAAGAGTTACCTTTATGTTTATATTGATTCCATAAAGCTCATCATTTACATTTTCTCCCATTTCAAAGTGTAACATTTACAAATAGCTGGCTTCTTGCTCCAGAGGCATGTATACATCGCGCTATATTTATAACAGAAAAATACAGCCATTTATGTAAATGAGAGGAATTTAAAGTGAGGAAACATAGCTCACAAATTATGAAGACAAAAGAAAAACATTAAGACTTAGGCCCTCATGAACGCAGCGGTTTTCACCACTGTGTTCAGGCCGGCGGTCATTCTACTAACCGCCAGCCCCCCTGGGACCCCACCAGCCGTATAATAAACATTCTGCTGGGATGGGACATTGCCGGCGGCTCCACATGGAGCCGCCGTCGATGCCTCTCTGCGGAGGGTGCAGATGCACCTGTCACGCAGATCACTGCCCGTAAATCGGGCAGTGACCTGCGCAATGGAGCACTGCACAGGGGCCCATGCACTGCCCATGCCAAGTGCCTGGGCAGTGCTGGGGCCCCCAGTGGGGCCCGGAGCACCCCTTCCGCCAGCCTTTCCCTGGCGGGGAAAGCCTGTCGGATAAGGATGCCATCCACCGTCAGGCTGCTTGTCAGAGGCAGCCTGGCGGTGGACGAGGGCCGCCTATGGCGGCCCTACCTGTCTTCATTATGTGGCAGTCTGGGCCGCCATGCCAGATGGCTGTCTTTATTATGTGGCAGTCTTGGCCGCCATTCCGGATGGCGGTATTCACCACCGGCATGGCGGCCCAGACCGCCAACTTCATAATGAGGGCCTTAATGTTTCATGTAAATATATTTCTTTGCTTTTAATGTTTCCAGTTATAAAAAAAGACTGTATTTCTCAGTTCTAAATATGACAGTGTCTTCTGGCCACTGGGAGCAAGAGGCCTGCTGTTTTCAAACATGACATTTTGAAATGGGAGAAATTTAAAATGAAGAGTTAACTTGATCATTAAGTTAATTCCTCATTTCAGAGTTCTCCCATTTAAAGGCCTTCAGAAACATCATTTTGTTCTCACTCTACATCACTGAGTGTAGAAGGACTTACATAATAGTTAAATACCTCAGTGTTTCAGTTCTTCATATTTTTGCCCCACCCTGGGTCATAAAGCTGACTTCCGCACTGCTTATTATCAGGCCCTGCTATCTGCAGCCTGGTGATAATTAAGTAAAATAAACACAGCATTCTTTAGTTTTAAAGGTAAATGTGACCCTGTGCTGATTAAAAAATTAACTCAGAGCTGTCACTTACTTTGAAGGTGTCTGCGAGCTAACACATCTGCCCTAAAGTCTGGGCTTGAAAATACAACACAGGCCATGAGGGGAATAAAGGACAATGATTGCAAAGCAATGGGCATGTTGGGTTGTAGAAGCATGTTAATATATTTCATACTTTACCTTGCTTTTTGTCCAGATTTATTACTATATTCTGGTGTTTTACTGATCAGGTCCTGGCATGCTGTATGCTGTAGATTGTACATGTTTCCCTAACCTATTTTAATGAATATTTAATATTGTTCACTTCTCATATTTTAGTGGTCTGTGGATAGCCTTGAATTCATACCCAATTTAGGATATTTTTGTGTGCATGTGCTTTGTGGTAACGGGGATCAATACAGGCCCTGACAACCAACTACTTTCCTTCGTTCTCAGCCTTCTCCCCCCTTGCCACATGTGTGTATCCATCATTGTGTGTGTGAGAGAGAGAGAAAGAGAGAGCAAGAGAGATAGGGAAAAAGGAAGAGAGATAGAAATGGTTGACTAACGTATATTTTCTGCAACATCCAAATGCCTTTGAAAGGTGATAATTGGTGTAATGTTTTCTTTGTGCATGTGGAGAATTTTTAAATTTCATTTGAATTGCTTTTCATTAGTTTCTATGCTTCTGGGCTGCCCTTAGTGCCCCTGAAAAGCCCACAAATATTTATACCTCTAAACAATCTACATATATTTGTGAAATCATTTCCCTGCAATGCTCTTTGTTGGTGGTCGGGGGGAGAAGGCACCCAAGGTGGCTGGCATTATTGTTATTCTTCTTTGCTGGCTCCTAATTGGCCAGCACATGCCAGGCATCACTTCCTTTTCTTTGTGTAGTGCATGGCCTAAGATTGATTCATTTTAATTTGTGTACTATTTCTTTGACTCCTGCACTTTTTATTTACATCTATTTTTCAGTTGTTTATATTGCTTATCATGTACACATAAGCATTTCAGGACACTCCCTCCATTCCCAGTTTTCCTGCTACTTTCTCCATTCATTCTGTTTTCAAACACATTGTTGGACATCTACACCTGAATATTTTGGCATACTTTTACGACTACAATAAAAATTTCATTTTACTTTGGTTGGATTAAGCCGTTATAATGTATAACACTGGCAACCCATTTACACCTTCATCATGTTTGCCACTGCAAAACTATATTTGTTGCCGTTCATCCCCTTTATGCCTCAAACCTTTTCATTGATTTTAAGTTTGGTTTCTTGTTTCAGTTATTTACACCCACAACTATATTAATATAGGCCACTCTACTCCACACCTCCACTCTATGCCACTACACTCTATGCCACTACACTCTATGCCTCTGTACTGTATGCCACTCCACTCTAAGCCACCCCACAACACTCTATGCCACTCTGCGCCACTGCACTCTTTGCTACTCTATGCCATTCTGCGCCACTCCCCTCCACTCCACTCTACTCCACTCCATCTCACTCAGTGCCACTCTACTCTCTGCCTCTCCATTCTAGTCTACACCACTCCAGTCTACTATACACCACTTTATGCCACTCTACTCTATGCTACTCCAATCTAAGCCATTCTACTCTCCCCAGTCTACTCTATGCCACACCACTCTGTGCCACTCCATTCTGCTCTACACCACTCCACTCTAAGCCACTCTACTGGATACCACTCTATTGCACTCTATGTCACTCCATTTCACTGTTCTCCACTCTACATCACTCTGTCTTAATCCAATCTAGGCCATTCTACTCCACTTGATGCCACTCTGTGGGACTCTACTCTACACTTCTCCATGCGACCCTATGCCACCCTAGGCCACTCTATGCCTCTCCACGTCACTCCACTCTACACCAGTCCACTCTATGCCATTCCTCTCTGCACTCCTCACTACTCTTCTCCATTTTACTCCACGCCAGTCCACTTCTCTATATGAGACTATACTGTACGTGACTCCACTCTAAGCCACTCCATATCACTGTATGCTACACTAGTCCACTCCACTATGTGCCACTCCAATCTATGTCACTTCACTCTACGCCTTCTTCTCTACTCCACAACATTACACACCACTCTACTCTTTGCCACTCCACTCAAAGCCACTCTACTCTATTACACTTTACTATATTCCACTCCACTCTACTCTACGCCACCCCACTCTATGCTACTCAATGCCACTCCATGACACTTTACACTACTCTACTCTATGGCACTCTACTCTAGGCCACCCCAGTCCATGCTACTCCACTCTAAGCCATTCCACTCTATGCCTGTCCATGCTATACCACTCCACTCCACTCTATGCCACTCGACTCTACACTGTATCACTTTATGCCACACCACCCCACCTGACACCCCTCTGCACTAGTCCACTCTATGCCAATCCACTCAATGCCACTCTACTCTACTTCACTCTACTCTAAGACACACCACTCTAAAGTACGCCACTCCACTCTACTCTATGTCATTCTACTCTACTACACTCCACTCCTCTCTGTGCCACACCATTCTATGCCACTCCACTATATGCCTGTCTACTCTACGCCACTCAACTACAAAGCATTCTGTGCCACTCCCCTCCACCCTACACCACACTCTACACCATTATACTCTATGAGATTCTGCACCACTCCACTCCCATCTAGGCACCATACTCTACACCACTCTACTATACACCACTCCACTCTATGCCACTCCACTCTATGTCACTCTACTCTACACCACTCTATTCCACTCTACTCTGCACCACTCTACTCCATTCTGTGCCACTCCACTCCACACTAGGCACACTTCTTTCTGTCGCTCTACTCTATGCCACTCTACTCCACTCTCTGTCACTCCACCCTGTGCCACTCTACCCTATACCACTCTACTCAACGCCATTCCACTCATCGCCACACTATACCACTCCAATCTTGTCTATGACACTCTACCCTACTCTATTCCCCTCAAGGCACTCTACTCTACACCACTCTACTATACACCACTCCACTCCACTCTATGCCACACCACTCCATGCCACTCTACTCTACATGACTCTACGCCACTTTACTCTACACCATTCTAATTCACTCCATGCCACTCGAATGCACACTAGGCACTCTTCTTTATGTCACCCTACTCTACGCCACTCCACTCCCCTCTACGTCACTCCACCCTATGCCACGCTGCTCTACACCATTCTATTCTATGCCACTCCACTCAATGCCACACTATACCACTTCACTTGAGTCTATGCCACTTCACTCTGCTCTATGCCACTACTGTATTACACTCTAATCTACACCATTCAACTCTACGCAATGTCTCCCCATGCTACACCACTCCATTCTATGCACTCTACTGTGTGTCACTGTATTCTACACCACTCAGTTCTATCTCACTCTACTCCACTCTATGGCACTCTAGGCCACTCCACACCACTCAGTTCTACGCTGCACTACTCTACGCCACTATACTCTATGCCAGTGATTATTAACTTTCGGTCTACGGACCTCTAGGGGACCATGAAGCCTTCTCAGGTGGTCCACGACTGCTTTGAAAATACATAGGCCCATATTTATGAAAAAGTGGCGCATCAGAGCTGATGCACGACTTTTTCTGTGCCTCCCTACCGGCACCTAATGACTCCATGGTTGCGCTGTATTTATAATACAGTGCACCATGGCGGTTGTTAGTGCAATACGGTCAACATTTTTGTCGATATTGTGGCGCTTTGCTACACTAGCGTCAAAACTTTTGACGCTAGTGTAGCAAAGTGCATGGAGGTCCATAGGTTTCTCTGAGTGTGTCATTTTAATGCCTGCTCTGAGCAGCCATTAAAAATTATCCCAAAAATGGCGCAGTGAAATCTGTTAAATTTCACTGCACCATTTTTTAGGGCCTCCCAGTGCTGGAACGCCCCCCCAGCATACATTACACCTACCACAGGCATAATTTGGTGCAAGGAGTTACAAAGTGCTGCCTTTGCATAAAAAACATTACGCTAATGAGGCGCTAAGGTGGCGCAACGGGCTCTTCAATATGCCCCAAAGTATTAACAGAATAACACAGTGTATCTAAATAAAGAAGCAAAATGTACAATTGTAAATTTTAAAATATTATGTAAATGTTCTGTAAATGTGAAGGGGTTTGAAATTGGAGGCTAAAAACTAAGTATCCTCAGCTTGATTCGTGGAAGTAGTGCAAGACCATCAACAGGATATAGGATGAATGACCAAATCAAATCAGGGTTTATAAAGTGCTACTACTCACTCGTAAGGGTCTCAAGGTGAAGAGCGGCCTCAACTAAATTTAGAAAAGCTCCAATCTTCCCATTAATATCAGACTTTTGATTAGTTTATATCTGTTTGTGTTTTAAATACAATAGATCATCTTTTGTATGCTTAAAGAATGCTTGTTTCTGTACTGTTTATTACTTTTTATGGTTAAATGATTCAAATCATAGAAAATACTTAGACAGGGGTCCCTGGCTTACAGTAATGACTCAGTGAGGACCCCCCAGATTTCTACAATGATTCAGTGGGTATCCCCGGATTCCAAAAAAGAATCAGTGGGGGTCCATAGATGTCAAAAGGTTAAGAACCACTCCTCCACTCTATTCCATTCCACTACACACTACTCTACGCTTCTCTACATCATTCTACTCTAACCCATCTACACACTTTACGCTTTTACACTATACCACTCCACCTCATTATATGCCACTCTACTCTATTCCTCTCTACTCTATGCCGCTCCACTCTATGTCTCTACACTCAACTCTGTGAAACTCTACACTATGCCATGCCACTCCACTCTACTTATGCCACTCTACCCTACACAACCCCACTCCACTCCATGCTACTCTATGCCATGCCACTCCACGTCATTCCAAGCTACTCCACACTACACTACTCTACTCTACTTTCCTCTGCGTCACCCTCTTCTGCAGCACACTGCTCAACACCACTCTACTCTGTACCACTCTACTTCATGCCAGTAACTTTCAGCAATCACCAACCAAGCTGCTGTGCAACACTGATAAAAGACATTGGCTAAAGCTGATAGCTTTCATATAAGGAAGACCTATTGGCTTTGCCACTGCTTGTTTTCTAATGAAAAGTATGTATAGTTAGAAGATATTTATTCTAGCTCATAAAAACAATTGTATTTATTGTGAAAACTTTTTTGTTTAGAATCATGTACAATCATAATTATTTCTCTTACTTTTGAATATTTAAGAGATTATACACTCATGTTTGCTATGATAAAAAATAAATAAAATGAATAGTTAACAAATATTGTTTTATTTTTTTTCTATTAAACATGTATTAATTGCATAATTATTAATTGTGTATTCTTTGAAAACAATAACATATTTACAATAAGACCAAGAGATTGTTCTGTATGATAAAGGCACATCCAGATGCAGAGGAAGGTCTGCAACATGGCGAATACACAATCAAATAGCAGGGCCGGGCAATGAAATTTTGGGATTCTACCAAAATGTTGGAATTTCATCAGTGCAGCCACAGCCAGGATGAAAGCACAAGAAGGCAGACGAATTACCCGGACAGTTTTCTCCACCTGATGAGTGGTTTTCTCCAATGTAACACTGCAAATAGAACTTAAGGCAAGGAAGTTAATTTATTTATGGAACTGAGCAATATTTGAGAGGGGCGTCTTGCGCACAAGTGGCTCTTTTCTGCTCCGCGGAGGCTTTGGGAACCCTGCGGAGAAGTGACAGAATGCACTTCTGGTCCATGCATAAATGTTGACTTAACATATTTTTGTTTTTGTGACCTGGTTTTCCAACAGTCACTACAGGAATACAGGAATTTTGACAGAGGGACTCGAAAACACTCCACTCTCACTTTAAATTTTCGTGACTGCTATTGTGAGATAATTGTACTAATGGGAGCGTGTCTGGGGCTTTACCTTACCATACTGAAGTAAATGAATGCGCCCACACCAGTATGTGTATATATGTGCGCTCCCTGGGAATGAAATGCAAGTCTCATGTTAAGATTAGCGTTACTAACATTTGTTGATATGTAATGTATTATCATACAATGTAAACATCAATAAAATGTTTGGAAAATATACTGCAGTGACATGCCTTGCATGCACGCGTGTAGTCTGCCAACAAGTTCTAATGTGGATGTCGCTTATTATCATTTAGTCCGTTCCCACTGATACTCGTCACGCGGGCATTGTATGCAGTCCTGATGTACGTGTTGGACCAAGTGCATCTACTATCGAGAAGAGAGACTAACAGTGAACATTTTTAAAAAAGTTATACTATGACGCCCTGCGCGTATAAATGCAACCTAACGAAAATTGGTAATAAGGGGATCGCTCAATGTTGTGTTGCCCCTTCTGTTTGATAATTGTTACTGTTAAGAAGGCAAACAACGCCTCCCCTGGATCCCTAAAATATTTATAAACTCATTTCGCTGTTGGGTGTAATATTTTTTTTTCATGCCAGCCTAACGGAGATGTCGAAGGAGACTGCGTACTGACCAAATCCTACAGTATCTAAATGGGATGAATGATGTAGATAGCACTTACAACTACATTGTTCTGCATATTATAGTGGTGATTTGTGCTTGAGGGGCATTGAATGCTTGTGTATCATCTGCTTAAGGAGCTTGTATTGTTTAAACAACCTTTTACAATGCAATGGGTCTCGCATTTGCTTGAGTTAGGGCTATTGGCGTTGTAAACTTCTAACCGGACTTACTTTTCTTGCCACAAAAATTGACTCACATAAGCGAGCAGATTCAAAGTGCCTCAGCATTAGCGTAAAGGATTCACATAAAAGGAAAAAGAAGCTCGCTCGCAGTCAACTGTATTGGCAAAAGTGCAATTAGCCATGTAAGTGGGCGATGTCCAAGGCGGAAACTAAACCGCCCCAAGGAGGGACAAATATAAAGCTTACCTTAACTCGCCGCACACCGCTCCTCCGTCTCTGCTGCCTTCAGCTGCAGGCACAGGCTCCCAGCCTGCCCTACGCCAATCCTGACACTGCTCAGAGCAGTGTCGGGATTGGCTGGGAGCGCCCAGCCAGGGGGCTCCCAGGCAGACTGGGAGCCTGTGCAGGATCTCTCCAGCCCGGCAACACGGTTGCTGGGCTGGAGATAGCCTACTGTGCATGTGTGTTTGGACGGCCCAAGACGGCTGGCCAAACACACATGCGCTCTGAGGGCACTCTTCCTCAGTGCACATCACCTCAATGCCCCGCCCCTTTCAGAACGAAAGGATGATAAACATAAACATTGTTTATCATCCTTTTGTTCTGAAAGGTTTGCAGCTTCTGCTGCTGGTGGAGTGGTGACACTCCTCCGCCCATATGGAGGAGCCGCTCATGGTTGTGTCAGCCTTGCATTGTCATCACTGGCAGCCAAAGCAGTCTGGTCGCAATTAAAAAGTCCATGTAATGAGCTGACTATAAAGCTTCTCTGCCTATTTCGGGATTGCACATTTGGCATGCAGTATTTTCGATAATTTGAGGGTCTGGCATCGTTATTAGTAAAATAGTTGGTATTTGCCATTAGGAAGAAATTCCGCCTATCATCTCTATTTAGCCTCTCTTACTTGCAAAAGTGAATTTTTCTTAAAAAAAACCCAATAAATATCTGAGCGTAGATGTCCACAGGAAGCCATCTAGAGAAAGTAGGGTGTCATTATTACACAATCTCACAAATGGTATTCTTCTACAATGACACATCGGGAAAAGGTATCCATGTCATTAATATATCATAAACCATTCCACTCCAGTGTATAGTGATCAGACGGAATCTGTTAATGTCTACGGTATGTTGATATTTAAACCTGCTGTGGAAATCCAGAGCTAAAGACCCAACTTTGTTCTGCATCCTAGCTCTGTTTTACAAGGGTCCTCACCACCTCCCTGTTTAGGTCGAAGCCTACCAGACAGCCCATTTGCTGTCTGCATTTGTTTTAGGCAATCCAGCATGTCTTTATCCTTCCAATGGAGCATAGCCTGCTCACCACCTCTCTGACTCACTCCTGGTATTCTTCCACGACTGTTGCTTTCTGTGATTTCAAGTGAGAATATTTAAGTGACAATGTGTAGGTGTGAAAGGAACAGATTTTTTCTGGCACGCAACAAACTATAAATGTCTGTAAATTAACTGTGCAAATATTTCAGAATTTATCGGAGGGGACGTGGCCCTGTAGAGCTTCATTCGACTTTGGGGTAATGAAAACAGGAAGCATATTCAGGACCCAACTTCATCAAACCTGAGACAAGATTCAATATCAGAACATGGCGGCTTCAAGTTAATGGCCATTTTGAGTTTCTTCCAGTGAATAATTTTTACTGCCAGGAGCATTTCCATTGTAATGTGGCCGCCATCTTAACTCTGCAACACATGCCTGAGTTAAATTGTTTCACCACGCTACAAACACCTCGAATATCTAAACACCTCCAGGCACCCAGCTGCTAACTACATACGGCATACAATTCATTTCTGCATTTACATTGAAACATACATAACAATACTCTGACTTGAGTTTTTTCTACCAGAATTTATTTTGACTGAGGCAGCAACTGTTTCATAAACATTAACACTGCCAACAATTTTCTGCCAAATATTTCTGCTTCTGTTCTCTATTCTCCTTATAGCAGACCTGTCAGTGTTGTTTCTGTCTCATAATTCAATTACATTTGAATTCACATTGGGAGAAATCACAAGCTTAAAAGAAGCAGCCAGTCACCTCCTTCCTACCAGCCTGTAACATCCCTCCAGGTCTTGCACACTTACTCAACAAAATCTTGTCTGGCATCAACTGTCACAATTGAAAATGCCTGGGAATTCTTAAAAGACTGCTCTTCACCCTCCCATGTTACTAGCGCCATTGCGAAAAAATAATCTAATACCACTCCAGTTAAGTGGCCCAAAAAAAACTTTAAATCCCATTCAAAATCACCTACATATCTGACCTTGGATGATGTCATGGAGGAATTACAATCCTTAAAACCATTTATGATGGACAAGAATGCTTCTTTACAACATATTGAGGAGAAGTGGTCTGTGCATGAAAAAAGTATTTTAACTCTGGAACAAAGAGTCAGCAACCCCGAAGATTCCAACCCTGACAATTAAAAAATTTCTATGGACATAGCACAACTTTAAAAACTTATTGAAAATTTGGAGAACAGAAACAGGAGACATAACCTTCATCTTTTTGGAATTCCAGAGGGATCGGAAGAGTCTAACATAATTGCATTCTTGAAAACGGTGATTCCATCAATTATACATTTGCCTTCTGCCCCACCTCTTTATATTCAGCTTGTGCATCGCCCAGGTCCGCAGATTTCAACTGGCTTTCATGCTCGACCCAGAGGAATTATCATCCTTTTTCTACTGTTTACTGACCTGATGATTGTTTTATCCTAGGCCAAATAGTTGAGCTGTCTTCTCTGGTCAGGTCACAAGGTGTTCTTTACACAAGATTTTTCTACTGGTACAACAGCCTGGAGAAAACAATTCCTGGATCTACGACCACAACTGAAGTCCTTAAAAATGAGATACGGGCTACGTCATCCATGCTTCCTTAAAGTCACATTCAAGCATAAAACCTACACCTTTGAGAAACCTGTAGACCTGAAAACTTTCATCAACCAACATAAAATGGAAGCAATGGACCCAGGGTCCTTCTCCATCATTGAAAATTTAGCCTAGTATGGCTCTAATGTTAATTGTTTATGTTTACATTCCTGCCTAGCATTTACAGTTAATTAAGTTCTATATACCTATTGCCATTCTCTTCTTTTTTAAGATACAACACCTTCAGTGGAATCCTCGTGTTCTTCCCACACTATGGGGGTCAGTATGAGCCTGGCAGTCACTAGACTGCCAGGGTCGCAGTCAGACTGCCGCTCAAGTGGCGGTCAGACTGTGACATTATGACCTTGGCGGAGCCGCCACGGTTCAACTACTGACACCACCAGGCTGCCTCTTGGAGGCAGCCTGGCAGTCCCGGTGGTCCCGGTGGTTGTATTCCACCAGGGCAGCGCTGCTCTGGGGATTACAAGTCCCCATCCACCAGCCTTTCCATGGCGGTAAACACTGCCATGGAAAGGCTGGTAGCATGGGTGGGTTTGGGGGGGCCCTGGAAGCCCCTGCAGTGCACATGCACTTAGCATGGGCAGTGGAAGGGCCCCCATTCACTACCCCATCGCGAATTCCACTGCCCGAATTATGGGCAGTGGAATGTGCAACGGGTGCTGCTGCACCCGCTGCACTGCCACATTGGAGCCGCCTCCATTAGGAGCCGGCTGCAATATTAAGGCCCTGTTCCCCGCTGGGCCGATAGGCGGCAACACTACTTCCGCCCACCAGCCTAGCGGGTAAACCATAAAAGGGCCTGCAAGGTTCAGGCCGCAAAGGCAGCCTGATGGCGGAATGACATTGGCCGGCAGCCTCCGCCACCCGCCAATGTCATAATGAGGGCATATGTTCCCTTCCTCATCTTTCCAGCTGTCTCCTTCCATGTTTATACTGGTAAGTCTGGTTTTCATTTCTTCTCACCAAAGACCTCATGCATATATGTGTTCTCTGTTACCCATATGCCACATAGTTTACCATAAAGGTTCGTAGTTATGCATATATTGTTGTTTTCCATTACTGGTTCTCATTTCTCACTGTTTTTAATACTCTGCTGTTTTATTCTTGGCGCCAAAGTTGCTTGCACCTGTTTCTCTCAGGCACTCCACTGTCCCTCTGCGCTACGGGGTTTTCCTTTTTTTTTTCTTCTCTTCTTAGCATTCAAGGACTCCTGTCCTTGGACTGCCGTATTTAACCCTATACACTTTTCAGACGTCATTTTCCTCCACCTCTTTTCTATAATTTTTTTCTCTCCTTTCTTTTTCTATGCTTCCACTATCTTGATATGCCTTATATCTACACTGAAAATTGTATATTATTTTTTGTGGTGTAATGTTAAGGGGTTCAAAAACCCCACTAAGTATCTGTGTGTTTCATCTCACTTGACTAGATTGAAATATCATATAGCACTACTGCAAGAGACACCTTACGGTTACAGAAGTTGATAAGCATAAACAATAATGGGTAGGTGACCTCTTTTTTGCTCCCTCTGCCACAATTAAAAATGGGGTTGTTTACTTATGCCACAAATCTTTCAAACTCACTACGCTCTCACAACACCAAGATAGGAAGGTTGCTGGGTTCTTGCTACATTTACAATTGACAATACTACTTTTTCTGTCCTAAACAAATATGGCCCAACTCACCCAGACCCAATTTTTTTGGTGGAACCTTTCACACATCATCTCTGAACATGCTTCGGACAATCTAATTCTAGGATGTGATCATAATCAAATATCTGATCCCTTTCTGGACAGATGTTCCACCTCACATTCTGTTCCCCATTCCTCTCATAAAGCATTCAAAGACCTCATTTCCCAACACTTTATCATATTCTAGGAGAATTTCTCAACCCTGATCTCTTGGAATGCTCCTTTTACTCCCCCACTCACCACTCTCAATCTAGAATTAACTACATCTTTCTTAGTAAAGATTTCCTGCAGCATATGGTCAATTCCGAAATTGTCTCTCTCCTGATAGCAGACTATGCGCTAGTGATCACAGACTAGACACCCATGCAAGTACACCTAAAACCCCCTCTTGAAGGTTTAATAATTCTTGACTCTCTGATGCCCCTTTCATCACCTCATACTCCTTTCACTGAAGAGTACTTTCAAATAATGATACTAACCAATTACCATTTCAAACAGTGTGGGATGCCTTTAATGAGGCCTCCAGAGGGTTTATTATAGGCTATGTGGGCTCCAAAAATAAGTCTGTGCAACAAAAGTCTGCTAACATTCTTGCACGCATAAAACCCCTCTAGCACCTTTCTGACACAGTTACCCCCATGCCTGGTGTCAGTGTGTTTAGACTGTAGTACACTTGGATCCTGCTAACCTGGACCCCAGTGTCAGTGTTCTCTTTTCTAAATTGAGTTGCTAAGTAACTTTAATACCCCACAATTGGCATACTGGTGCACCCATGTAAGTCCCTATGATATGGTACCTAGGTACCCAGAGAATTGGTATACCAAGGATCTCCAACGGGTAGCAGGATGTATTATGCCACCCATGGGGACCCATGCAAACTGTGACTACAGGCCTGCTATTGAAGCCAGTGTGAAATGGTACATGCACCTTTCACCCTACATATAAGGTTTACCTTATATCACGGTCACTGCACTCTGACCCTATAATTCACCCTTAAGGTAGGCCATTCAGTCCAAGGGCAAGATGCATGATTCAAAGTGTGAGGGCACCCCTGCATGAACAGAGGTGCCCCTACAAACCCCATACTCCATTTTCTGGGCTTTGGAAGAGCAGGGAAGCCATCTTACGGTATGTAATGGACACTGGTCAACACAAGATGTCTGACTATATAATGGCTTCACCAAACCTAGTCATGTTTGATATCAAACACGTTGGAATTATGCAACTACACCGATTCCAGTGCTTGTTGCATGATACCATGTACTCTGGGAGTTCCCTAGGGGATCCCCCATGTCTGCCCATACAGCCTTGCAGGGTCTGCATGCCAGCCCATGCTGCTGCTACCTCAGACAATGTTCTGCGCCCCTGCTGCTGAGCCTAACTCAAGCAGGATAAGGCAGAACAAAGGAATTCCTGTAGAGGAGAGGTGTTACCACCTCTCCTTTGGTAATATGTGTATCTGGGCTGAGCTGGGATGGAGGTGCCTCTGAGCACTAGTATACTGCTTTTAAGGGCACATTTGGTGAACTCCTTGCATAAATTTGTCTACTCCAGTACAGTAGCCCCCGGCTCCAGCTCTGGCGCAAAACCACACAAAAGACATGGGAGAGACCACCCCGAGCTCTGACAGTTGGCCACTTGATTCTGCCATTTTGGAAATAAGATGAGCAGAGGCCCCTGGGAGCATCTGACTGGCTAGTCCAGCTGGGTGAAATCCCTGACCCCCCCGATAGATGGGTCACTTCAGTAAGTGTCTAACACCCTTCCTGGGTTACTTAAGGCCTGCCCTAGATTCGTCTGTAGATTCATCTGTGGATTCATCTAAACACTCTTCTGCAAGACACTTCTGCAACCTAGACACTGGAACCACTGCTGGACTTTGCCGGGACAAGACTGCACCTAGTAGGAGGGCTCTTGCTGCAACTGTATCCCCTTGCATTGCAAGAACTCTGCAACCTCTGTGGCCGTGTATCTTCCAGAGTCAAAAGGACTCTGCCTGCACTAAGGAAAGCAAGAAGAAATCTTCCTTGGAGTGATGGATCTACAGACACCTCAATGTCGATGACCGGTTTATGCATCCTGCTGTCCCACAGACTCTCCAAGTCTCTACAACACAGGTGGTGGTTCTGTGGCCCTCCAGAGGTCTGACCTGTCTTCTTTGCAACTGAGAAGGCTGTGGTCCTTAGCTGGAGCTGCCTGGCTGGAACCACTGTGCACCGCATCTGTTTGTCATTCTTCAGTCCAAAGACCTTGTAGCTCCAAGAAGCCCCAGTGCACTGCACAGCTCCAATAATTACATCCTCTCTGCAACTCCTGCAACATGGACACCCCTCTTTGCTATGCTGCTGAGGCCTCCCTGCGACTCCCTCTGCCTGCTGCCAGAGGGTCCTGCTGGGGGCTCTAATGATTCCTCTGGCTCCCCTGCTTACTGAGGGCTGGCCCTGACGTACCTGCAAAGGTAGGTTCTGCTAGATCTTGCTGGTCTACAAAGTCCTGCAAACCTCTGTGCAATGCTTTCTTGCATTTGGCAAGGCTTTTTGATGGTTCTGCTGACCACTGACCCCATCTGCTATCTGATGACCGGAGTGGGACAGCTTGTGGACTACTCCTGGGATCCTCCTGCATTACCTGGACTCCACAGCTGCACTTCTTCGACCATTGTCCAAGAGGAAAGCATCTCTAAGACGGGCGGGCATTGCCCCCTGCACTACCTGGGCACCCCTGAGTGGTCTAGACTCTGTCCCCTCTTTCCTTAGGCCCTCTTCTTCTGCAATCCATGTCTGTGTTCCACAGACTTGATCTACGGGTCACAATCACAGCTGGACAACCGAGGTCCCCGTTGACTTCAGTGGCAGGTTCTGACACAAATTCATCCTATGCACCTGCACTCCCTGTTGTAGGTACTCCACTTCTCTGGGTATCCACGGGTGGGGGCACTCTTGAACCTCCTCTGTCCCAACGAGTTTCCAATGGGTCCTCTGGGAAGGGTCCTAGAACACGGAAACTCCAACCGGGACTCCCCCACGTTATCCCATGGACACAGACCTGGGGTTACAACTCTGCACAAGGGCGCCTGGGGAATTATAACTACTTACCTTTGGTGTTTTAATGCTTCCCCAGTCCTAAGGGCCCTTGGGTGGTAGTTTGGGTAGGTAGTGATTTTCGCATTCCATTGTTTTAGTATATGCCCCTCCCCTCACTCCCAATAGGGGCTCATGTTATTTTATGCTTGTACTTGTCTGTTGCTGAGTGTATTTTTGTATCTTCATATCTCCAGTTAGGAGATATACCCAAGTTGGTTTTGTGTTTGCATTAAAATAAATAACCCATTATTTTTCTAACACTGGTGTGGTTCTTTCCTGGGTATACACCACTGACCTGTGTGATATCTACAACTGCTTTACACCCTCCTGGATAAGCCTTAGCTGCTCTCCAAAGGTACCATTTGAGAGTTCTGGTTATTTAGAACCTCTTATAGTGTCACTGGGGGTTGCCTGGACTCAGTACAGAGTGCCTCACCTATAGGTGTACACATTTGCTGAGCCAGCCTCATACACATGATTACTATACTCAGAAAAATAGTAAGGTACACCTTGAGGCCTTGATTTCCGTCAAACTAGAATATAAGGAATATGCTACTGAGCGAGCATGTGGCATCCTTCTCAAAGTAAGTGGCAGATACTATGGAGGAAATATTAGCTCAGGATCTAAGTTAGCTCATTATTTAAAACATAGAAGAGAAAAAAACGACTATAAAATCCATCATAGACAACCATGGCGTAAAACACTTCAAGGATGCAGCTATTGCAACATGTTTTGCTTCTTATTACAAGGATTTATATACTTCAGAACACATTCCATCAGAAGGCTCCCTCAATAATTATTTTTCCCACCTAAAAACTAGAAAATCACCAGTGACTGATCGACCACCATTAGACCAACCGTTTCAACTTGCAGAACTCTTTACAGCAGTACAGTCACTCCCCAGGGGTAAAGCACCAGGTCCAGATGGCTTCATCTCCAATTTGCCAAACTCTTCTTCCCCACACTGTATACACTACTTAATAACTTCACAACTTCAAACTCTGCTTCTGGATCTTTTACAGAAGCCATGATATGTTTAATCGCTAAAAAAACTACAGACCCATATCTTTAATTAACGCAGGCTGTAAAATCAATGCCAAAGTCTTAGCTCTTTGCCTGCTCCCTTATTTGTCTGATCTAGTAGATGTACATCAATCTAGATTTATTCATAATAGGAATGTCACAGATAATTCCCGTACTTTTCTTAATATCATTAATAAGACTCCTAAGATTAAGATCCCTTTGGCGGCTTTATCATTAGACACAGAAAAGGGCTTTAATAGGGATAATTGTTGTTTCTTATCAAAAGCTTTTGAAGGGCATGGTTTCTGCCTAATTTTCATCACCTTATATCATTAGTATATAACTACCCATGCTGTTCAGTTATAACAAATGGTATTAGGACTCTTCGTTGGAAGGCTTGGCTGAAAAAAGGCATCTTGCTTATTTCCCAATTATACCATTCAGACTCTTTAATCCTGTTTTCTTATCTTTTGTCAGCATAAAATCTCCCCCACCTTATTCAACCCCAATATCATGTTCTTTGCACTTTGATTCAAGATGCTCTTAAACAGCATTCTTCTACTGAAACTTTACATCAAAACTCCTCACCTCATTCCATTGTAACTTGCATCCACCCCAAAGCTGTATCTATATGTAAACTTTTGCGAATGTCTTGTCCAACTAGGGTCAAAACACATATTGAGACAATGTGGGAATCAGATATGGGTGTAGTATGGCCAATCACGTTATTGGATAAACTTTGGGGTAAAATACATTCCACTGCTAACATATCCACTCTCACTCAAACCTTATTTTTCTTTTATAACTGACTTTTTTATACCCCTGCTCGTCTTTTTAATCTCAAACGTATGCCTCACGACACTTGCTAGTGATGCAATAACCAACAGGGCACATTTTTTTGCATTTTCTTTTCCTGCACGGCTCTGTCTTTTTATTGGGGCCCCAATATGGAATAGTATAGGAGATATAACACAGATTTCCCTTACTCTTTCATATGATCTCCTGTTTTGGGCAGCTTATTCGAAATTTGGATTTCTCAAAAGTTACTAGGGAAGCTGGCAGATCTTTTACCATTTACAGAAATTTCTGTTATTGGTTCTAATTGGAAACCTCCAGATAAGGTCACCCTACTTAATTTGTGGAATTTAATTTGTTACCATCACATATTAGAAAATTATAAACTGGACACGATGCAACTTTTCGTCAAACGTCATCAAATGTGTATGCCACTCAGTAATTATTTTTCATGCATCTCAAAGGAAACAGACTTCTCCCCCTTCTAATTATACAGGGTATTAGATGCTAACTCTATTCTAGCAAATGTATAATTTGTATCGTATATACGCTATGTATTTCTCTTATTATTCCTCATATATATATATAAATAAGGCTAACACTGGTTTATATTTTCTGGGTTTCTCTCTTTCTCTCTTATAGTCTCCTTTTTCCCTCTTTCCTCTATATAAAATGGATGCATTAGCCTCACATTGCTATCTTTATTCAACATTAATATTTCTATTGTTGATGTGAAAAGTTCACTACTATATTATTTAAAAATGTTTGAGTATGTCATTTCACTATACGGATTAGCAATGTATTTTCATATTTCTTTCTGCTCTCTGCTTAGTAATTAAAAAACCCCAAAATATATCAGAATTAGAAAAGCACAAACAAACCACATTTGTGTACTTCCGAAGTGTAGTTGACACAAATATTTTAATATGGTCAAAACAATTCATTACACTAGGTGATGCCATTACCACACATTAGTGTTTGTGCTCTGTATAATCTTCTCAGAACAACTGTATGTCTGTGCAAATGTAATGGTCATTTCCATTGAAAATGTGTTGTCTGTAATGCCAGTACACTACCACACCATGCACACTCCACTCTACTCCACTCCACTTTACGGCACTCTAATCCACTCTATGACCCTCCACTCTATGACAATCTATGCCACTCCACTCTACGCCACACTATGCCACTCTATTCTACACCACTCTATTTAAGTCCACTCTATACCACTTTACTCTACTCTACATCACTTTACACCACTCCATTCTATACCACTCCAATCTATGACACTCCATTCTGTGATGCTCCACTCTACACCATGGCACTTGACTATGCTCCACTCCACTCTGTGCCACTTCTCTACTTTACTCCACTCTACACCACTTCAGCCTATGCCACTCTGCCCTACACCACCTCACGCCACCCCACTCTATGACACTCTACTCCATTCTAGTCTGTGACACTCTTTGCCACTCCATTCTATGACGCTCTACTGCGCTCTATGACACTGTATGCCACACCACTCTATGGCCCTCTACTCAACTGTACCACATGTCACACCATGCTACTCTTCTCTACGCCACTAACTTTTAGACATACTGAACACCAGCCATGCTGGTGTACAACATGGCTAAAACACATTGGTTAGGTGAGACCTATTGGCTTTGCCAAGGCTTGCTTTCTAATTGCCCACTTAATGTCATTTTCGCTATTTCCCTAAGACAAAAACTGAGCTGTCAATTTGGCCGTGGGATGTTGGCATTGTGAATTAATATGGCGTTTCGTTATCTTTATTTTGATTTTGAGTGATTTTTGTGTTATGATGACTGCATACTTCAACTTGCAAAGACGTTCTGTCATATGGAGTACTTCTTTCCCAAGTCCTGCTACAATCTTTTCTCTCTGAATTTACACACACCACAGTTATCGCAAGGAAAAGTCCCCTTAACAGAAAGCAGGCTCCAAATAGTATTCTGACTGTTGCTGGAGTTTCCCAGCTCTGGTGTGCACTAAGTCATCCCCCAAGTTTCTGCTTCTATTAAAAAGCAAACAATGCTTTTCTAAACTTCATTTTATATATTCAGGATAAGCTATTTAATTGGCTATTTTCTCTAATCTGTTTTGAATATTCTGAACAGATGCCTACACATAGAAGTTCATTTGTGGGTTTCTTCATAGTGGGTTCTGGAAGAGCAGCTTTGTTGGCATTTCTGGTTCTTTTTCTAACTTTCTGGATAATATGCATTATGGTTGCCTTTACAAATAATGTATTGGTAAGTTACTCTGGTTGTTTGCTATAACTCTGGAATATTGAGCAACTTCTGCACATTTTTATAAATTACCCACACCAGTAGGTTCTTTGCCAGAGCTCTGGGATGAAAGCTTTCTAAATAGCAGAGAAAATCCTTGGCTTTTCTGTATACTTTAGTAGCAAAGTATTTCTCCTTTGTAACGAGTAGGAGAGTTGGAGCAATTCGATATTGTCAGGATTTCATTACAGAAACAAGAGGGGAAGAGTGCACAGCGGGCTTCTCATTATAACATGTTGTGCAAGAAGAGGTATTGTATAAAGATTCCCTGAAGGATTTTCAGAGTCAGCCGATATAGACAGGCACTGATATAGTTTGAGAAACAAAGGACAGTGGAAGATAAGAACATCCAGATCTCTAACAACCGTAGAGGTGGGACTACCGAGTTTGAGGGTCACATCAACATCTGCAGTGGCAGGGCTTATTTAAGACCAATTCAAACATGAGTCTTGCACAATTTTGTGGTTGCATTGGCTTTTCGTCCTTGTTCAAGTTCGTCCACTTGGATTTGCATCCTCACATGTTTCTTTTGTTTCCCATATGAATTCCCTGTCAGCCCCTTCTGTACCCCATTGTACTTGTTGCCTTACCTCTGTGGTTCCTCCATATTCGTTAGTTTGTCTTGTGTTGCTGCATCTGTGCAAGATGATCTGTTCTCAACCTTGCACCCTCTGTTAGGGAGAATGGTACGAAGAGTACATATCTGAAATCACAGTACTCCTTTCTACTTCTACCTGGTTCTAAAATTCTGTTACTTACTATTCTTACTCAGAACACTCACCATCATTCACCTTCTATTACAGACAGCTTGCCTACCTGGAAGTAGACCGCAATCAAGTCTTAGATTTACAATGTCATCTTGCTACCTTAAGCATTCCTACATTTATTTTTTCCTTTCCCATTCCCCTGTACTTTTTCTATTGAGATGAGTGAATGTGTAGCATCTCTGATGAGGCTCAAGGAAGGCCAGGAAGGCCAAGATTCATAGTGTGTCCACATTTCAATTTGAAGCTTGAGATATATGTGTCTTACTTGAAGAGCTTATGCACCATAAATGTGGGCTAGGGTGTTGTGATCCAGACTTACCCATAAGCTGGCTGACGTCCAAATGCTGCTCTAGGTGTCCTCTCACTGTGGCGTCTAAGAAAAGGGGTAGGAACAAAAAACAAATGTCAGACTGTGGCATGGGCATAGAAATAGCCCTGTGGGGCATGTGCAGCCATGGGGTGGGGTGCAGCGGGCTGACGCAAGAATTCTCTTTTAAAACCTAGGTTGGTGGCATGATGAACCCGAAAGAAGGAGGGAGCCAATTCAGTGAAGGAGCCAATTCAGTGAAGGAGCCAATTCAGTGATGGAGATGCCCACAAGGGACAGATCCCGAGAGACCCAGGAGCCCAAGATAGCGTGATCCCTGACAGAGTCCTTGAGATGCAAAGACACCTTGCAGACAGTCAACATCCCCTAGGGAGATATGCACTACGGCAGCATGGGAGAATGCACTGAAGACACACCTCTCCTCTATCCAGACTTGCTGTGGTTCAGAGACTGGTCATAACTCGCCAAGGTGTGTGGTCCCACAGTACCACTGCACTGTACTTCTGCACCAAAACCAGACTGAAGAGGCAGGGTGACTGGGTGGACCTAAAAAGGGGAAATTACTTCCACCCATTCTTTTACCGTTCACCACCTATCTTGTCTAATTAAGCTGTCCCAAATCTCTCTGAAGAGTCACAATATGGCCAGAGCCCATTTGCCTTTTGCATAGGGGTGAATTATTTTGATTTATTGGAGTATTTGTAACCAAAGCCAAAGGGCTTCTTTTTTTTTTTGTTTTGTTTAGTTTTTTAGGAAAGGCGACTATTCCTATACAGGTTCTTTCAAAATGGGCCCTAGAAGGTCACCTTTGTTTCCTCAAACCCTGACACCTGTTTAACACATTTTGAAGTTCCAAACCAAGGTTTAAAGAATCTCCTGAGATTTAGGATTAAGGTGGTAGAAAAGGCTAGGCTTCTTATAAAAGTGTTTGATCCTCCTAATACATGTTCGTACACGCTTGTTTTGTTTTTATAATTGTCCTCAATTGGTGGGCAATCCCAGGGGCTTAAGTACTTTTCAGACACCCAGAAGAGAGAAAAGAGGAGATATTACAGAAAATACCTCACCCAGGAAAACCTCAGGAGTCTTTCTAAAGGTCAACCAGCCATCTTTTGAGGACAGCATTACTAGAATAAAACAGACCTGCTAAACCACTACACCTGTCACTACATGATTCTTTTTTGACTCACGTAGAGGGTGTTAATTTTATGTCAAGACCAGAGGCTCATATTATGCTTCTCTTAACTTGCTTTAATTTGGTAGCAGCAGTCAAGAAAACTACAATTCCCATGAGGCTAGAGAACAGAAAGCCAATGGGAATGAAAAACGTATCTGAACAAACACCAATCAGAACACTAGGAACATTATACTCACCATACATGACTGCGATCAGCCCTCTTTTCTTGATGCGAGAAGGCTAGTCAGTGTGAGAAAACAAAGGAAATATAGCTAGAACAAAGGAAACTGCCAACAACAAAGAACAATGTTCTTGAATGAAGTTCAACCATGACTGGCATGAGGAAGAAATCCAAAAGACTGGATGTGATTCCAGGTGGAAATGAGATCGATCCCCTGAAGATGCTCCTGATGTTGAAAATCCCATCTGACGCTCAAGAGGCAGGCTGAGGTTGAGTAGTTGGTGCTGTAAGGGAGGGAGTAAAACTAAAAACAACGGGATAATACTCGCCTCCGTGTCTTTAGCAAAATTAAGACTTTCCGTCATAAATTACTAGGAAAATCTACATTTTATGTCAAGACCGGAGGCTCATATTATGCTTTTTTAAAGCATGTTAATTACCTTTTGATTCTAGGTTCACTTACTAAAAAGATGCTAGCTTCATAACTATTGGCACGATTTGCTAGAGCGTTCATTAGATTGCACCCTTCCCAGGCATACACGCAACATAGATGGAGGGACTTTTTAAATCTTCTTCTGGTGAGCTTAATTTTCTTAGAATACTTTTGGTGACATTTGCAGTGTGGCCATTTGCTTAATTTTTTCATTTTGTGTTATAGACTCTTTTTTCATGGGCTTTTTTGCATGCTCCAGCTCAAGCGGCAGCAAAGCAAACTAGTCAGTCTTGCTGTACAGAAGTTTCCCAAGGCATTCTTCACATTTAAGGCCGCTCGGAGCTATTCTCTTGAGGCCATCGCTTTGAAACCCATATTCTTGGTATGAGTTTGTTTTGACCAAATGTTTATATCTCTCCACCTCTGAAAGCGGTTCAGTATATTGAGCGATGTGATTGGTCACAGTAGATATGGGTAATTGACTGTGGTTTTTACATTGGTGCGGTAAGTGGTTTATAGATTCTTAGGTTATTGGATGTTATTTGTTCTATTAATTTATTTTGCCCAGTAATTGTTCTTTGTTCGTGATTTCTGTTTCATGGCCCTTTTGGGCACAGCTGGGTTAAACTATTTTGGTGTTGTTTGGGTGTTTAGTGGTTACAACCATTTTAATGTTTTGTTCATTGTTGTTTAAAAGTTTGGGCAATAACAATTGCACATTGTGACATTTGTTTTCAGGAATGACTAATTGGTGGATGTGCTAAAGAACGCGCTTTTATGCTGAAACGCATGTTGATCTATGATTTATACTGTTAAGTTACATGGATGTTAAGAGTGACTATTGGTCTTTTTTATAGATGATCATTGTACTATACAATTGATAAAGCAAGTGTACTAATTAGACATTTTTAATAAGTGATTATATAATAAAATAAGTCGAAAAATGAATAACATAAAATAAGGTGCACATTTGAAATTGTGACCACTGGGAGTGGCCGCCAAATGTTAACGAAAATATTAAAGAGAAGACTAATGTATACGTAAATAATGAAAACGTAATAAAATATGTAGTAATGTGACATATTGAAAGACATAACCTATGTTCTATTAATTATGTGCCTTAACTTAGCAATTGTGTGGGCCTAGTTTTACCAGGCCTCATCACAGAAGCTGTGTTTCTGATGGTAAATGTAAAACGTTGGTAAAAGCTGAACTAACGGTGAACTGCCTATTGTTAACAAAATCTGCTTAGCAAGGAGTCTTCTTGAGAACCAACGGACAGGAGCTGGTAGAGTTAGAAATGTAGCAAATGTCATGTAAGCTGGACGAGGTGTACTTTCCCAGTACTTGAACAATGGAGACACTGACTGAAGGAGAAGATGCAACATTTTCGATACCTGACGAGTCGGATGATGAGGACATCGCAAGACGAACCAATCAACAGTCTGAGAAACATGAAATATTAGAATCTATAGATTTGGTTTATTTTATCCATTGGCTATGTAAATAACGCATGACTAATTGACGAATTAGGAATTAGAGGACAGTCTTGGTGACTTTGATATAACATTGTGACAAAGGGGAAAGACTTCAGATGGATAAATAGATGTAGAGGGGGAAAGAGAGTTTGCTAGAGCAGACTTTATCAGTGGCAACTCGAGATTCTGTCATTGGGCTTGACTCTCTGACTGAGAGCCCGATGTGATACTGATCGACTGATGACCTGAGGACGAAGACTTACTCTGTTGCTGACCCATACCAAGCATAGGTAGATATGACAATGTGACTGAAATGCATTGCTTTTCCTTCTAGGTACCAACTGCGCTGTCTTTATTGTATATCTTAGTTAGATGTTTTCTTCAAATGTTATGTTCCAAATTGTTTTCGCATGACGCCCCAGATGCTAATGCTGATCTGGTTTAGTTAAGGTTTCTCTATATGACAGTACTTGACATGACTTTTTGACTATTGATTGATGGACACATTTTGCTGAACTTATGCTATTAACTAGGTTGTTGGGATTGATCTTATTGATTTGTGATAATGCTCTAGAATGTATCCTGATGCAAGCCTTGATTAGATTATGTTCATGGCATCTTTTGATTGACTAGTCATGTTTTATTGAATTGAATAAAGTTTGAATTAACCTCATGACTTAGAATTGTAATCAAAGGGCAATAAAACTACTAAACGTATATTTTGAGGTGTGGTTATTTATGACTGAAAAGTCATGGTGCGTTAATTAATTAGGTGTTCTTGATTAAAATGCTAATGTTTTGACTAACGTTATTGAGACTGTGCATTGATTATTGTGTACGCTTGTCACAGTGTGGCTAGGATACTCCATGCGAATCAAAAGATTCATCGACCTATGTGCGTCACCTTGTAAGTTTACTTATTAACACGATGATACAAATTAGTAACAAGTGTTTGCATTATCCTGAGTAAATGCTTAGTACAATGCTGGTAATGCTTAGATTATTCAAGATACTGAGAGTATTTGTTTTTGATATTTATGTTCCTGCAATTTTTGTTCAAACTTGAGTTAGTTTATTTGCTGTGAGATGTGTGACTATGGAAGCGAAAGGTGTATGAATGTATTGTCAATTTGGAATATAAGTGGTTTTGGTTTTAATGGAACAAGTTTTGTGCATTTGTATAATTAACTTTCATAATGGAATAATAAATTGTATTGCTGCATAAATAGGATGTTGTCACACGTTTTTGTCATTTTTTGAGAAGTGTATTATATTATTCAGTGTGAAATTTTATGCAGAGTGTCCACTGTTCATTACAATTTATTATTTTCCCTGGTTTGGAACTGGCTATATTAGCAGGGGGCCCTTGTCTTTGCAGTCTTCCATCTTTTCATACTGGAGGTGTATGGATTGGTTGTTTTGTAGATGTGTTTCCTCACAATTGTGCATGTTTCCCACACTGAGGGCATATGCACTGCCCATAGAAGTGCTTTTGAACTGTAAATATAAGAATTCCAAAATGTTCTTTCATGCCAACCGTGGTACTTTTCACAAAAAAGGAGGTAAGAGTATGCAAATCCATTCTGTTTCTTGTAACATCTCCTCTGTTCTTTCAAGGGTTGCATCGTGTGAGATACTGGTATATAATGTTTTCAGATACTCAATAAAATGTCAGTCATGGTGTAATAAGGAACTCCTTTAAGTAAGCAAATTATATGTGTAGGGCCTTTCCAAAATTGTGGTGTGTGATTGAATGCAGGTCCAAAGAAAAAAAATCATAAAACTTTGAGAGTGGTTCTAGAATGGATCCAATGCCGAAAACGACTGAACACCCTGGTGGAGCTTGCCTTGTTGTGTATATTTTCAGTAGACAATTCAATTTATGGAATTCTTGGGTTATCTGGTATTAAGAATTACTCTTCCTGGTTTAAACTAGTTGGAGAGCTTCAGCCACAGTGCCCTTAATCTAGATTTTAGATGCTTAGTGGGGTCCAGTACTACCTTCCTGAAACTGTTCTCATGCTGAGTAAACCGAGACATTCCATGTGATAATCCACCTCAGATTGTATCAAATAGGTCCTTCCTTTATCTGTGGGATTTATGGTGCTAGAATTGTCCACTGCCACCTGCTTCGCCTTTGACAGAGTGGTTAATTCTCATAGGAATCTATTGCCGTGGAAACGTGATGATAGATAGAATGGGGATTTCTTTTTAAATGATGAGTTCCTAGTGTCATTGTTGGTACTGTGTGAAAGTTCAAAATAAAAGTGGAGTTGGACCTTTGCGAAGAAGTCTGGCAGCTCCTTTCTAAATATAAAGTAATTGCCATCATAGACAGAAAGGAACCCAACCCCCTATGTAATACTTTTTTTCTGTAAAGTGGTCATGGTTTTATTGCTCAAATTTGCAACAACGTCTGTTTCTAACTCATGCTTGCCTGTTTTTCTTTTCCATGACTATGGATTGGTGGAGGAAAGGGTATGGCCCATTGTACCTACTGGTACTTGTAATCTACTAGTTTTGTTCTACGTATCCTATCCCTTTTCTGTGTGTTTTTCTCCAAGTTCTAGGACATGGTGAGTCGCTTGCTCATCCAAGTATTTACCTGATTCAGTATATCACGGTTTCATATGTTAATGGTATTAAAATACCGCACATTCAGTCTGAAACACCACCAGTGCAGGGAGTAGTTGTGAGTTGCTACTGCCTAACAGAAAGGGTGTTTTTTTGGTTCTAAGGAAAGTGTTGTTACCAACTTATGGCTTTATTTATCCAGGCTGAAACATACCAACCTCTGAGCAGGGTCGAACTGTTCCGATGAATTTCACCTTTTTAACCATAATCACTAGTGGCAAAAAAGATAATTAGTCAACTGCGAGGTAGTTTTTGGCTGCTTCCCTATGTTGATTCACTTATGTCTTTGGTAGCATCCCTCACTACTACAAAGGGAGTAGGTTCATAAAGAGCTCAACTAGTAAGGTTATACCCTGCATTAGTTTAATGTTTTCATCCAATGCAAGGAGAGGACCTATGGTGAAACATTCCACCTAATGGTGGATAAGGGCCATCCTTCTTAATAAATGTAAGTTTGTGATTACAGCACTCACCATGGACAACAGAGTTAGGACAATTGTTGGATGGTACAATACTAAAGGCCCTCTTTAAACCAGAACACATGTTGCTTATGTCCAGACTGGTCACTCAGAACTCTTCTAGGACAGAAGTAATCGACCAGGCACTGGATCATGGCAGGAGCATTCTTTTATTTGAAGGGAATGCCCTTGAAGTGGTAAAGGCCCTTCACAAAGGAAAATTGCAATCTTTTTGTTGCACACATTTGCTATGTTAAACTGCCAGAAGCCCTGGTCAGATCAAGAATGCCGGCATACTTGACTGCATTCAATTTGTCCAGCAACTCATCAGCCCAGGGTTTAGGATGGGCATCTGTCCTTGTGACAATGTGGGGAGCCTGATAATCCATGGAAAATGAAAGTCTGTGGACCCTTGCTTAGGCACCAGCACAACAGGACTGGCCCATTGACTGCAGTGCACTTGTCACTTCCAGGCCCAGTCTCTTGGCTGCCTCTGCCTTGATACTCTCCTGGACTTGGTCTGTCATCCTGTATTACTTGGCTTGCTTTTCATTAGTAATCTGTCTCCAGTGTCTTTGTCATTGACCCAGACTGGAGTTAAATCTGCTGTAAATAGGAGCTGTGGGTAAAACCTCCAAGTAAATCTTAACGCTCCATCTGATATTTAGGGATCAATTCAGATGTGAGTTTCACCTTAATTGAGCCATCTTTCTCAGAGCTGTGTGGCTGGCCTGGGAAGGATTCACTCTTCTTTCCACTATTTTCTGTCAGTGTCAGGATGCTGACGGTGTAGTCTCTATGGAGGTATGACTTAAGTTGATTCACATAGACCATCTGCTGGGGTTCCAGAGGCACATGTGTAAACTAGATAGCTACAATGAGATATCCTCCTAACTATGTTGAAATAGTTATTCCAAATGTCCTTTAAAACTCAGGGGCATATTGGCTTAAACACTAATATCTGCCAACTTTTTTTAGTATGAATGAATGAAGAAAATATTTGTAGAGCTCCCAGCTACTCCTAGGAATATCCTGGGCTGAAAAGAACAACAGAGATTGCAGATTAAGGTCCATTATTCTGATGCAAAAAGCCAGGTTTTCAGTAGCTCACAAAAGTGTAATTCATTATTAATTCCCTGAAGTTTGAACAGAAGCTGATTCCAGGCTAGGGCAGCTAAGAAGAAGGAAGAGCCACCTTTTTTGTGTCTGACTTTCTGGATTCACCACAATAAAAGTGTTTACTGAATGGAGTACTCTTAATGGCCTAAAGTGAATAAACCTTTCATTTAGATACTGTAGACCTGAGCCCAAAAGACTTGATGAGCCAGCAACAAGGTTTTAAACAGTATCCTTTTCTTGAATGGCAAGGAGTACAGGGCCAAAGGGTGATTAGAGATTGAGGATTGGTGAGTGGTTTTTAGAAGAAAGTGGGCAGCCACATTGAATAACACCTGCAGCCATTTGATCAAGCAGCTCGGTAGGCCCACATACAAGACATTTGCTTAGTCCAACCTGAGGTCATAAGCGCATGGACAATGGATTTCCTGTAGCAAAGCGGCAGAAGAAAGCCATTTTGTTTGGGCTTGTAGCAATGCAATGCAAAAATCAACCACAAGCAGACACTTGGGGCTGAAATAAGTGCTGCTGGTGGAGAACACTCCAAATTTTCTAGCCACTGCAACAGGTATGGGGTGGGAGGAAGAGGAAGAGTAGCAGGCCACCATGTCTCCTACCACTTGGAAGGACAAGGCCCAAACAATAAAATTTCTGTATTGTCGGAGTACCTAGTTAGAGGCACCTCCTGGTAATACCATTGCTTCATCAGCTCATGACTGGTCTTAAGGTTGTTTTTTCGCTTGCTCATGAGCTAAACCATCAGTTTCCAGAGGCCCACAGCATAATCCACAACATCACACTTAGGGGACTGAGGTAACGTCTCAGCCGTCTCTGGCCAACATCAGGGGTGCGTGAATAGGATGCCCAAAAAGAAAATCAAATGATATAAATCCTATCAACATCTGTGGGATTTGTAATGGTAATTGTAATTGTGATAGTATATATATAGCGCTTACTACCCCTGACGAGGCGTCAAAACGCTTTTCGGCAAGTAGCGCGCTACTCCAGAACCCAACAAGAATTAGTGATGGATTAGTATCGGGAAATCTGAGTACAGTTTTAGTATTATTATGAGTTAATTTGAGCCGCGGATATGAGAGTTTGTTAGTTAGATTGACTGGAATAATGGAGGGGTGGAGGAGGAAAGAAATCCAGAAGTGTTAATTGGGAGTATATCCCTCATTTACTCATCCCAAAGGCTTGGGATGAGTAAAGAGGGATGGAGGAGGGAAGAGTCTGTGGAAGGGTTAGGGAGATCATAGTAGCAGCGTGAGATAAATGAGGGCGAATTTAGTAGGGTTGTTTGGGAGGTCATGGTAGTAGAGTGAGGTTTGGTGAGTTAGATGTGGAAGCGGAGGGAAGAGCTTAGGCAGAGTTATTTGGGAGATGAAAGTAGTAGAATGGATTTGGGATGAGTCAGAGTGGGAATGCAGGATAGATTGATAGAGACATGACATATGATGATGGGCAGATAAATGTGATAAGATGAGAGCAGGGATTCATAGATATCTAGTATAACAACCCACCCAGGAGCCATGCAATGACCCACGAACATGCCAAGCACAGAACAACATACACACATGCATACATATATATATATATATATATATATGTATATACACACATACATACACACATGAATACACACACATATGCACACATATATGTACATACAATACATAATTAGAACCATGGGTAAATGTACTTAGTCAAGCAGGTTTAAAGAGTGTGTGTGTATTTTATTGTTATGACATAGTAGTGATACATATTTTCTAAAGAACTATATATAACTAGAAATAGACACATAATCAGAAAAAATATTTATCAACATAGGCATATGCAGTCCATAGTTGTTTGAATATTGTGGTTATGAAGGAAAGAGCCAACTCTTGAGTAGTTTTCTGAAGACAAGAAAGTTATCTGTGGCTCTTATAGTTGGGGGTAATGAATTCCATAGTTTGACTGCTTGAACGGAGAAGGATGTACCACCTGTAGTCTTTTTCTTGTATGGTGGTGTTCTAAGGCGGGGTGCCAATCTTGAGCGGAGGTTTCTTTGTTGGATGTATTTGGTTATTTTGTTTCTGATAAAAAGCGGTCCTGTTCCATGTATAGCTTTGTGGGTGATACAAAGCAGCTTGAAAGTGCATCTTCTGGCAACGGGTAACCAGTGTAGTGCTCTCAAGGCAGGGGAGATGTGGGCTTGCGACTTTACATGTAATAGTAGCCTAGCTGCAGAGTTCTGAATACGTTGTAGTTTTTTCACAATAGATAGAGATGATCCATGGTAGAGGCCATTGGCATAATCCAGTTTGGATAGTACAAGCGAGATAGTAGCTTGCACCTTGTGTGGAAACCCGAGGAGGGGGAAGATGCGTCGTAGAGTCTTCAAGGTGATGAAGCTTGTTTGTGCTAATTTGTCCCCTTGGGCATTCATAGTTAACTTGGAATCCATGGTGATTCCAAGGTTTTTAACTGCCTTGGATAATTGAGGTGGTGGTCCGAGATCGTCAGGCCAGGCGCACAGAGGGTCATAACTTTTCCATTTACCACATGTGAGTATTTCTGTTTTGGAGGTATTGAGTTTGAGATGGCTCCAGGTCATCCACTGATCAACGGCTCTGAGGCAACTGAAGATTTCTGAGTTTTCAATGTTTTTGGGGCATTCTAATTTAAGTAGTATTTGTGTGTCATCTGCATAGTTGTAGCATGTGAGATGGAAATCATTGATCAGTTCTGGTAATGATATCATGTAGATGTTGAAAAGCAAAGGTGAGATGATTGATCCTTTGGGGAACCCTACTTTTGTGAGGAAGGGTTTGGACGAGAAGGGGGGCGAGTAGATGATATTAGATCTTTTTTGAAGATAGGAAGTAATACAGTCAAGAGCAGTCCCTTGTATGCCGGCTTCGTGGAGTCTTTGAATTAGGGTGTCATGGTCAACCGTATCAAAGGCAGCCGAGAGGTCCAAGAGAAGTAGTGCAGCAACCCCATTGCGGTCAACTGTGTTTTTAAGATCATCTCAGATTGCTATGAGTGCCGATTCAGTGCCTCTTCCTGGGCGGAATCCAGTTTGGAAGTCTGAAAGTATAGAATTGTCTTCAATGAACTGTGACATCTGGGCAAATGCTGCTCTTTCTATCAATTTGCCCAGGAAAGGTCCATTTGTGATTGGTCTGTAGTTGTTGGGGTCTTGCGGGTCTAGGTTTGTTTTCTTTAATAACGGTTGTATGTATACCTTTTTCAGGTCTACAGGAAAAGTTCCTGTAGTAAAAGAGTTGTTGATGATTCTTCTTACAGATGTGGCAGCAGAAGTAGATAGAAGAATGTTTCCCAAGATTTGTGGTGGGCAAGGGTCAGAAGGGCAATCGGAAGGCCTGCTTGCTTTGACCAAATCCATAAATTCACCTTAGGATATTTGTTGGAAGGACTGTAGAGGCTGGGTTGGTTTATTCTTAGTGGGTATTTTAGGAAAGGGGTTGGTGCTGATGGTTTTCTTCTGTTTTAAATAGGAGTCCAATGTGTCTGCCTTGGTTGTGTAGTGAGTTGCCAATTTGTTTGTGAAATCTTGAGTAGTGGGATGACTTCCTTCCATGCATGTAGGTTTTCAAAATTAATTGAGAATTTTATAAAATTCCTTGGTTGTAGATTTAGCATTTAGAAATCTGTCTGAGTAGTACCTTTTTTAGCTTTTTTGATTGATGATTTGTATATTCTATTAAGTTTGTGTAGCTGCAGTTTGTCTTGACTGTTGGTTGTTTTGAGCCAGGTCCGCTGCATCTTTCTGATTTGTTGCTTTATCTTTTTTAGCTCTGTGTTTCTCCAAGGTGTTGGTTTTCTTTTGTTGTGTTTAGTTTTTCTGAGTGGTATTAGGATATCAAAAGCTTCCTGTAGCCACTCATAACGTTTTGGCACAGAATTAATTGTATCTAGATCTGTGTTGGCTGTTAGTTGTGTTTCTAAGTCATCAAAATTTAGTTTGCTCCATGGTCGATAGGTGCATGTATGTAAGTAGTTGTGGGGTGTGTTGATTTGTGGAGTTTTATGTCGGAAAGTTATCAAATGGTGGTCTGACCAAGTGATTGGCGTGATGCTATGAATGGTAACTAGTTCAGGCTTAGCAAAAATGACATCTAGGATGGGTCCAGCGATGTGTGCGGGATCGTGTACAATCTGATGTAGGTTCAATGCGACTAGGCCAGTGGTGATAGCTTTTGGATGGGGCATTTTGGGTTTGTCAAACCAAATGTTTAGATCCCCAAGAATGCATAGGTTGGAGTATAGTGTAATAAGGTTTGAGACTGTATCTTGAAAAGCATCTGGGAATGTGGAGTTGTTAGGTGCAGGTCTGTAAAGGAGGAGAAAGTTACAGGATTAGGGTGGCATCTGGTGAGGAGGGCTTCACAACCTTGTATGGAAATGTCTGTTTTTCTGAGGTTTATTGCCTGTTTGAATATAATAGCTAGTCCACCTCCTCTCTTGCCTATACGTTTTTTTGTGATGGTTTGATAGCCCGGGGGAAGGGCTTCGTGCAACACTGGGGCCATGTCATCTCCCAACCAGGATTCCGTTATGAATAGTATGTCAGGTTGTGTGTCTGTGAGCAGGTCGTAGATGTGGTGCTTGTTTTTTGAGAGTGATCGAGCATTTATGAGCTGGCAGTTTAGAAAAGGTGTGTTAGTGGTAGTGTTGTTTTGTTTAGGAGAAGGGTAAGTAGTATAATATGAGCTTGAAGCAAGAGTGTTGTTAGTTGTGATAACTGTGTGAGGCTCACCATAGTCTTGCTTTTCAATATAGTGTTCCTCTTCCAGAAGGTTATGGAGGCATTTTGTTGGGTCTGTGTGTGTGGGTGGTGGACTTGGTGGCAGAGAGAGAGACAGGAAGAGTGTACTGTTTTTTTGTAGGGTAGACTTATTATGTAATAGACAAGGGGATGCGAGGTTGTTCAGAGTGGCATGTTGTTTATTTTGTTTGCGTCTATTTAGTGTGGATGGAGTATGGGTTAGGGGTGGTGGAGGAACATGTGGATTGTGATGTAAGGCTCTAGGTAAGTGAACAAGAAAAATGTTAGACAGAGATTTCATTTCCTTCTAAGGTTCTCCAGTAAAGTTCCCATCAGGTCTTATTGAAGCATTCCATCAACCCATTGGCTTGAGAGTGATCAGCGGTTGAGAAATGGTATGTCACGTCCCTTTGGTCCCACTTTGCATTCATGAATAAGGAGATAAAAGTAGTTCCCTTATCAAACACGACAGTCTTGAAAAATCCAATCCTAGAAAACATCACAAGGTTGGTCGTCACCGATAAAAGGGCAGTCGTGTTCTTCAGAGGTAATGGCTTCAAGTGCCTGCTGGCATGGTCCACCACAACCAGCATATTATTGTTGCCTTAAGAACAATTAATGTTTTAATATATTGGCTTTGTCTATGTCACCCCTCTTCCGGAGCACACCAGCCACTGGTAGAGGCACCAGCAGTGCTTTGGTGTGGTCTAAAGACTTACCACTTACTTGACAAGTGGAGCAGGTTCTGCAGGGCATGCCCATGTAATAGCCTATACCTGCACAGTAGAACAAAGGCTCTAACTTGCCCTTGGTCAGCTTGATGTCCAGCTTCCCAGCTAAACCTCATGGACTAGCAACAACAGGAATTTCTTGTGTTCTTGTGGGACTACCAGCCTAGTGCTAGCATTAGGTTCTGATTTCACAGGTGAAATATGTCAATGGCAATCTGCTCCTGGCCAGTATTTAATGATCATTCACCATGCACATTGCAGAAACTCCTCCTAGGAATTTCCTTCAGCTACTGGCATCTCCTGCAGCTCTGGTCCTGCCATAGTCTTTATCTCACCTTGTCAGCAGGAAGGTTCTCCTTGTCATGGGTGAATAAAAACAAGAGCACAAAAGATGGAGCGGGCCCACATACCAGCCTGTCAACCTGCTAAGGGTAACACATTCAGGGAACTATCGCGCAGGAAAGTCTCTCCCTACACTCCACAGGAACCCTCTGTCTCCAAACCTTTGAAGTCAGGTCCTTGGGAATACTTTCGAAATTATCATTTTGCTTTGCTGTCAGGGTTGGCTCCAACCTCCATCTAGTGTTCCACTTCAGTGCAGGAAATCGAAAATGATTTCTTGCGATGCCACAGCCACATGTAAAATACATATTGCAAGTACATCCTGCTGAACATACAACTGGTACAAATCCTGGGGCATCATCTATCTCTCACATAGATGGAGCGAAGTACCAATTCCCAGGGACTTGCAGATCAATTTAAAAATCACAGGCAATGTAAGTAGGCAACATTTCCTGACAGGCAACATGTCCCTGGCCTGTCCTGTCATTATAATCTGTTGCTGATACCACTATCAGGCCTCCACGTCCTGGTGAATTGATAAACTTATGTTCAGATCACGTGGGCACACATCTACCCTGCCACACATAAAGTACCCTTCCGGATCAAAGTCCCCTGGTGTGGTCACAATCTGTGTCATAGTTGACCTGTAGCACACACAGGATTATCGTTTGAGCTGAGGCCAAAAATCTAAAAGCTACAGAAGCTTGGCATGGGGATCTTTATGTAGGGGTGTTCACTCTCTAAAGACGTGCAAGAGACCTTTTCTTTCTTAAAAGCTACCATGTCATGTCACAATGACACCATGGCTCCACTGTGGCATGAAGTGTTCCGGCGCACTAGTGTGTAGCTGTTTCATTAGGGATTGAGGGCATAATGTTTTCACTAGGCATGTGTCTCACATGCCCACATGCTGGGCAAAAGCCATGTGTTTTGAACAAGAGGATACAGGAACAACCTCGGTATAGCCCTCCACATTAACCTGCAAAGCACAACCCAGACAATATGTCTGACACATTTACTTAACAAATGTACATCCCTTACTCTGCTGATACCACACTGCCACAAACCTACATACCACAGCCTGCAATGGAAACCTCAGAATCAGTTGGAAAATCATTCCCAGTTAACTAAATGAGCTGTAGTGCCATACTATGGCTTATTGTGCACTGTATGGGATATGAAGCACTTTCTGAATAATGCAATATAATAGAACACAATAAACTCATTAAACCCTATAATTCATTCATTTGTTCAATCAATAATTCATTCATTCATTCAACCATTCATTCAATACATTCAATACATTACAGTGCAACACAACACAATAAAAGATTATATACGTGCTAAATAGAATGACAGTAGGTGAGGTGGTGGCCTGCTTGAGGGTTTAATATGGTCCTATTTAGCAGTTTCTATAGGTGTGGGTGAAAATGTTACTTGTAACAGTAGTTAACAGCCAACCATACACCATCGTATCAGACATTATGGCAAGTATCTACATTCTCTTATGTCAGTGGTATTGTCAAAGCTGAAACCAAAAATATTTTTATTTGGATCACTACATAATTGAATACATTGTTTCACAGTTAAAAAAATACACTCTTGTATAGAAGTACAAAAACTTGTAAGATAAAACACGTTTTAAAACCCTTCAAACAATTCATATTTAAGTCACATTCATAGAGCCCAACTTTTTAGGAAGTTGAGTGCCATCACTGTGAAGCGCAACCTTTCAATCACGCCAACTTCATGAACCTTTCTCAACTAAACCAGCCATTACCCATATAGTTAGATGTGGCAATGACCACTAATATCTCACTGATATATTTACAGAACCTCACAGCATTCTGTTGTGGGATCTCACAAGAACAGTTTTTAGCCTATAACTCCGATGGTCTCCCTTTAGGAAGTAAACATATAGAATTTTGTCTGTAGTTTCCTGTTGCGATATACAGTGTAAATGTTTGTCTGGGATGCCATGTTCGTGCCCCAATTCTGAATGTTAAAAGTCTATTTTCAATTTATTGAAGTTTAATATAGCGTGTACAAGGAGTGTGAGTACCCGAATGCTTAACATATAAGCTGTCTATAGCCTACCAGTGCACTTATAGCATATAGGGCTATATGTATCAAAAAAACAAATTCCATTTCTTAAATAGCGAATTTTAAGAAATCGCTATTTAAGAAATGCAAAATGGTATGAATTTTGCGATTCGGTAATAGCGATTTCTTAAAATTTGCAAATGCTATTACCGAATCGCAAATAGAGAATCAGAGCCCATTCGCACCTATGTAGGCCCATAGTTGCAAATGTTTTGACATTTCCAAAATTGCGAATTCCAGTTAGCAATTCACAAATTAGGAAATGCAAATTCCAAGGTGCTCGGGGCCTAATGCCCCCTCTGCTGCACCCCAAAATATTTTTAAGGACATGTGAAGCACACACATGTCTTAGGGGCATGTGTGTGCTACATGTCAATTTTAAAAATGCTTTTATAATGCATTTTTAAAATTTGCACATGGTTACCACCAAACTTTAATTTGTGGTAATTGCATTTCTTAAATGCCCAATTCGCATTTAGGAAATGCTTGATAAATGTGCTTTGGAAATCGCAAATTGGAATTCTCTATTTGCGATTTCCAATTTAGAGAATCGCAATTTGTGATTCTCTAAATAGGGTTGCAATTTTAAGGAATCGCTGTTTTAGCGATTCCTTAAAATTGCACAGCAAATGACTTTCATACATTGTGAAAGGCATTTTGGCATTCACAAACGGCCGAATTTTAGAATTCACACTGTTTGCGAATGCAAAAAAGCTTGATACATCTGGCCCATAATTTACTGCTACAAAACAATCAGAGAAAATGGTAAACATATACAGTAACACGATAGGCATAAGAACGGTAGAACAATGTTATAGAAATTCTAACATCTAATGTGTGATGTCCTCCCTCTCATATGGCGAGCATATCCATGCACTAAGGGGCATATTTATGGGGATAGTGACGCAGTGCGTGTCAGGAAAAGGGCAGGAATGTGATTTTAAAAGAATATGGCTCATTCTGCCTCTTCCCCTATACTGGCACCCTTTTGGCTGCCTAACACCATGACGCAAGGGTGCCTGTGTTGCAAGCAGGATCATTTTTGTGCGGAAAGTGGCACCTCCCCCCCACAAACAATGCTGAGAGGGTTTTTCCTCTTTCTATGAGTGCTGCAAGACGGCCTTGTGTGGCTTCATAGATGTCACTGAAGGTTTGCATGACACATGTACCACGTTGCATGGTGCAAACGCAGTCACAAATATGAAATATGGCCTTAAATATCAGGCACTATTTCAACAATGTGGACCTATACCTAATCTCAAGGAGCATAGAGCTTTTAGATCACCTGGAAATCGCCATGTGCTCTGTGAAATAAGAAAGGAAATATATTCTTAGCTCTTATAATTGCCAGTCTGAGAGCATTACAATATCATGGTGCAAAGGAGCATTTGGGAGATACCCATCATAATTGGAGCAATGTGACTTTGAATCATTAGTGTTTCTAGTTCTACAATGTGGTGTCATCAAAGTAGGTGTTCAAGCAAATTGTTGGTAGCCGGGTTACACTTGTTGAGATCTCATCAAGATTCAATCACTCATTGGAAGAGAAGCATGAAAAGTATTGATTAGGGGCAGGGGCAGGGGCAGTCCTAGGACTTTTGGGGCCCAAGCAAAAGGGAAGATGTGAGGTCCCTCTAATTTGCATGTGACATCACAAGAAGTAACATCTGAGAGAGTGACATCAGGGAAAGTAGAATTATAAGACTGTTAATCTTTTTTTATCATTGCTGAAGTGACTTGGGGCCAGATGTAGGAAAGCTTTAGCGACTCGCAAACGGCGAAAAACGCCGTTTGCGAGTCACTAAAGCCCATCTGGTATGTAGAAATGCATTTTGCGAGTCGGAACCGACTCGCAAAATGCATTTCAGAGTCGCAAATAGGAAGGGGTGTTCCCTTCCTATTTGCGAGTCGCACTTGTATGCAATTCCATTTGCGACCGCGAAAGCGGTCGCAAATGGACTCGCAGTTACCATCCACTTAAAGTGGATGGTAACCCAGTCGCAAACGGGAAGGGGTCCCCATGGGACCCCTTCCCCTTTGTGACTGGACCAAAAAATGATTTTTCAGAGCAGGCAGTGGTCCAATGGACCACTACCTGCCCTGAAAAATACCGAAACAAAAGGTTTCGGTTTATTTTTCAAAGTGCAGCTCGTTTTCTTTTAAGGAAAACGGGTTGCACTTTGAAAAAAAAAAACTGCTTTATTTCAAAGCAGTCACGGACATGGAGGTCTGCTGACTACAGCAGGCCTCCATCCCCGTGAGTGCCCTGACTCGCTATGGGGTCGCAAATTGCGACCCACCTCATTAATATTAATGAGGTGGGTCTTTGCGACCCCATAGCGACTCGCAGAAGGTGTCTGAGACACCTTTCTGCATCCCAAATTGCGACTTGCAATTTGCGAGTCGCAGGGACTCGCAAATTGCAAGTCGCAATTTGGGAAGTTGCTACATCTGGCCCCTAGTCCTTTCATTTAAATCTGCTGCATTCGTAGTAGATGAATGAAAAGTGTGTGTGTTTTTTGTAGCAGTATTTCACTGCTGTTTATTTTTGCCACTACTATGAGATAAGAGTTTTAGGCCTTTGTATCCTCTGGACAGAGAATGAATATTAGCAATTAGGTTTTGCATCAATATTACTGTGGAACTGCTCAGTTTCTTAGCTAGAAACTAGAATCTCACCCCTTACTCATGCCTGGAGAATTGGTCTTATGCTCTTGGAGTCATTAAGAAGTTCTTGAATCACACCGCTACCATGATGTTACTAAAGGGCTCTTCCTTTGGTGGTGAATTGAAGGGGGAATAGCTGTGACAGGCATACTACAGAGAGTGCATTATGGGTGTGTCAGCAAGTGGTACTTAAAATATGGAATCAGATTTTGTTTCTGGGGGCTTCGCAGAATGCTACACTGCCTGACAGAGATCACAAAGGTGTTTTTCTCAGCACCTTTCTTAAAGAAGACACTGAGACTACATTACTACACAGTTTATTTTGGACACCGCAATATACATCTCAAGCACAGGTCATAGCACTTTAAGGCTCTCTCTAGAACCTCACACTTGAAACAAAATATGCAAAAATTTACAATTACTAGTGTAACAGTCATGTAGCATGGGTGTCACTGAAAATATCATATGTACTATGTAAATGTGCCAGACATAAGCACACTGCAAATACAGAAATGTCACGCCTAGGCAGAGGAATAGCCAGAAAATTAAAATACCTCTCAGTTTAAACTAAAACCTTATGGCACAAAACAAGCCACGTAAGTCATCACAACTGTACACAGAGGAGCTCTCTTGTCTGATCCATCCAAGGATTTAGCCATTCATCCTTCTTCCACCAGCTGATATTCACCGTTTCACATTTACATTCTGTCATCCATTCATTCTTGCATCCATCATTTAGTCATTCTCCATTCAGTCCATCTGTCTATCCATGTGCCCATCCATACCCATACCTAGCCATCTACCTCCAAATCTACCCATCATTCATCCTGTGATCCATCATGTCACTCACCCATCCCTCCATCCATCCTTTCACTCATCCATCCACCCATCCATCCATTCGCTCATCCATCCATCCACTTACAATTTCACCCATCCAGCCATCCTTTTACTTATTCATCCATCCATCCATCCATCCATCCATCCATCCAGCCACTCTTCTGTCCATCTATTCACCCTTTCACTCATCCATTCATCCTTTCTTTCACTTACATATTCATTCTTTCACTCATCCACGGTTACATCTGCCTTTTCATTCATCCATCCATCCATCCATCCTGTCAATCATCCATCCATACTTTCGCACATCCCTCAATCCTCCCTTTCACTCTCCATCCCCCTTTCACTTAGCCATACATGCTTTTATTAACCCATCCGCCCTTTCACCCAACCATCCATCCATCTACTCATTCATTTATTAATCCATCCATTGACTCTATTTCTCTTCCATCCTTTCATCCATCCATCAATCCTTCCTCATCCATCCATCCACCCTTTGTGCTTTCACTCATTCATTCATCCTTTCATCAATCTATCCCGTTTTCACTCATCCATCCTTTCTTTCACTCATCCATCCTTACATCCATATTTCACTAATCTGTCCATCCATTCACTCTTTCACTTATCCATTCATCCATACATCATTTCACTCATCCAGCCACCCTTTCACTTATCCATCATTTACCCTTTCACTCCGCCCATCCACCCTGGGTCTCACTCATCTATCATCCACCCTTTCACTCATCTATTCACCCTTTCACTCATCCATCTATTCCGTCACTCACTCACCCACCCACTCTTTTACATTAATTATGAGCTGAACCTTTGTCTGCAGAGCTGTAGTCAGAAGAGGTCAATCAAGAACTCCACCCCTCTTTGTAGTTCCTAAAACGAGAGGTGATGGTGGTCTGGGAGTGGGGGGTCATGTCACCCCCAGCACATAGGCAATCTGAAAACTTGGAAGTCATGCATGATGCACAGTGCCAGGAGGTGAGGTGACGGTGACATGGTGTAAAAATAACATTGTAAAAGGTCAGGTGTTTTTTTTTTTTTAGGTATGGAGAGATTTAAGTGATTTGCCCAGAACCACAGCATTTAGGGCCAACCCTAGGCCTTGTACTTGGTTCCCCAGTTCGATTAACCTACTCAATGTGCTACGAAGCCCAGGGAGGGAGTTTCATCCCCTTGGCTTCACAGCCGCAGTGCTGCGAGGCCAAGGAGAGAGGGCCTCCTGCCATGGGCCTCACAGCACTGGATAATGGCTGCAAGGCCCAGGGAAGGGGGCCACACATCTGTAGCTTGCAGCTTGATCCAGCACTGTTCACTGCATTGCCCTGCAGGGAGTGAAAAAAATCATGCTTACTTAGTTAAAGTGGGTGACTGCGTTAGAGCAGAGATTCACACAGACAAAAAAAACATAGTTTAACTGTGGTATAGGAAAAATCTTTGTGAATGAAGACAACACAGGTTGGTTCTGTATGGCCGCTAGTACTGCAAAGAGGAATAAACATTGGCAGAAGCAGCACATACTTGCTAGAGCACAAGTATTCTAGTGCAAGCGACCTTTGTATGCAGAACAACTACATCTGTGGTAGCACATGTGTATAGTCCTGTTGCACACAGTTAACGTGCAGCATGACTAGAGTGCCTTGAATGTCAAAAAACAGAAACCAGACATGGCCCAAACATCGAAGAAGGTCAAAAAATTCAAAGACTTTTGGGCACAGAATAACTCACTTAACCACTTGGCTGCTAAGAATCACTCAGAGGCCCAGGACAGGGGGAACCCCTACCCTGGGCCTCTAAGCACTGGATAATGGCTGCAAGGCCCAGGGAAGGAAGCACCATATCTGGACCTTGAGCCTGATCCAGAGCTTCAAGGGAGTGCTCTTTTCTAAGCACTGCTGCCATGCCATGATCTGGCTGTGCCCTCCGCCCCCAACCCATCTTGCCTCACCTGAACATGTCCGGCTGGTCCTTGGAACAAAAGGGACCTTCTATTGCCTGGCGACCCAAAACAAAAAAGCAGACAAGGCTTCAGTACAGGTTTTTAGGATAGGCGCCCCCTCTCCCCTGCGGTTGTGAACCAACACAATTGTTGGCTTTGTTTCTGCCCACTTCCCCACCCACTGTTTTCCTTCCCCCAACCCTGCATCCACAGCAGTGCCACCATGCCGTAGGACCAGCAAGTTCAAGACATCTACCACAAAGAATACATTTGCAATGTGATCAGGTGGGTGGGAGGGCACTGGAGGAGCAGGGGGCTGACTTATATTGTGCCTTGCACAGGGAAGCAGGGCACCACATTTTCGCCCTGAGTGTGGGGCCCTGTGCAGCTGCCCACACTGCCCATGCCTAGTGCCAGCCCTGGCTAGAGGAAACTTGTTTTATTGAAAGCCAGAAGGGGATAGTGTGGAAAGCCGAGGGGTGGGATTTACTTTAGTCACAAAATTGCAGACTAAGGTGCACAACCAAAAAAGTACACCTTTTAATAAAAGCAGGAATCAAGTAATGGCTAGTTGGAGCCATGGAGCTGGAGTGAGGCACCTGATCCTCTGGTTTCCTAGCCAGATAGCATGAGAAGTCAGAGTAGATAGGTTTATTTATGACACAGCCATGTTTTCAAGTGCATGTACTATCAACCAGAACCAGGCTCAAGCTTCTTTGAAATAGGGTCATATTATTACATTGGTCAGCCCATGAGATCACACTTGCTCCTGTGTTCAAGGCGGCTCTCATGGCCTCATTTACAAGACCCATGGTGCAGGGCGGTGCAGCAAGTACCATCCTCCATTACCCTGCCCCACTAAGAAAGGGCTGAAATGCACTGTATCTTCAAGACACAGCACATTTCTGTTGTCTCCTCTTGTGCTGGTGCACAAACTGCTGCATAGTGCCAAAGCAGACACCCTTGCACCATGTGGCCAGGGTGCCTGCAGTGTGGGGATGATTTTTTTTGTGCCTGAAAGGACACCTTTCTGCACAAAAAACAATGTGGGGATGATTGTTTTGTGCAGGAAAGAACACCTTCCTGCACAAAAAACAATCAACAAAAGGTGTTTTCCTCTTTCTATGTGTGCTGCAGAATGCAGCACACAAAGAAAGAGGACAAATGGGGAGAAATAAAGATATTTCTCCCAGTTGCATCATTCTTACGCCACCCCTGAGGTGGTGAAGGAATCTAAAACACTCCCAGACTTGTATACCTGGGAATGCCTCAGTTTCCTTCTGGTTCCATGGCTGTTGCATGGGAACACCCCAAGCAACACGCATGAAACGCCCCTTTCATGCAGTGTTATGCATGAAAAAGGTCCATATTTACAAGGCCATGAAAAGCCACACAAGGTGGCTTTGCCTGACTTTGTAAATATGGGCTGGAACACTGCGCCACTAAAGCGTGTATGCCACTAGGGCCTTGTAAATGAGGCCCTAAGAGTGTCCTGGTAAGAAATTGAGGACCTCATTTACAAGGGCCTATCAGCACACTGCGCTTCTGGAGCGTCATTTTCTTGACGCTCCGGTGGTGCAGTGTGCCAGCCCATATTTACAAGGCCACACAAAGCAACCTTGCGTGGGTTTCATGGCCTCGTAAATATGGACCCACTTCACACATATAAAGAGGAAAACACCTCTTGTGATTATTTTTGTGCAGGAAGTTGTCCCTTACTACACAAAAAAAATCACCCCTACAATGAAGGCGCCCATGGACCATGGTGCACGGGTGCCTTGGAGCTAGGCAGCAAATTTTGCACCAGCGCAGGGGGAGAGGACAGAAATGTGCCGTATCTTGTAGATACAGCACAATTCTGCCCTTTCCCAGTGGGGCACAGAAATGCGCCATGGGCCTCATAAATGAGGCCCTGAGTTATTAGTTGAGGGGGGTAAGTACCCACTTCAAGTAATAACCACAATTCTTGTCAGAGTGAAACACTAAAGTCACTGAGCTCAACCTCCTGCTAGCTATGACACTGAGAAGATAGGCATACACTAGAGGCAATGTGTAAAGTATTTATATAGTACTGAAACAGTAATGAAGTTGAAATGCAAATCAGTAGAAATCCCAAAATGACTTAAAAAGAATATCATAAAATTTAATACAAAAAGTGACGCCAAAATGAGACAAATCCAATAAGGGAACTGGAGATATGAATTCTTACATTTTTAAGTATAAGTAGAGCCAAGAACACAAAGTGCCACTGATAGTCAATGATTGGGGTATAACAGGAAGTAGGCATAATTTGCCATTGACAATGATGTAGCATCGGCCAGATACACTAACCAGGTTCGTCCTGCTCAAAGATTTTACCTTTTGATTTTAGACTTTAGTTCCCAATCTGCCACAGAAATACACTTCCGAAGTCCCCCATTACGAAGGAGAGGCATTTAGAGATTTACAGGGTGGCAGGCAGAGTTCAAGAGAAGGGTCCAGTCAGGTCCAGTTTCTACTAGACAGCTGTGTAGTTGGAGGAAAATGTGTTTTGAAGCTTGTTATGTCCCTCTAGCTTTAACAAGATATCAGTTGTATGACCCTTGGAGTCCACTTCTTTATCATGGATTCAAGAGGGAGAACAGGTGTCATCTTTTAGGCTCTTTTCAGCTTTTAGACAGCAGGTTCAGACCTCTTCTGATCTTTCCCAGGTTTAGGAGTGCTCTGAGGTGGGTTCCTAGAGAAGCCGCAAGAGCTACTGGTTGGAAATCACCCCTGGGTACGTCCTAGCCAATGGGGGAAGGGTTCCAGAGACTAACCCTATCCACTTTGGGTATTTTCAAGATGGCCAAAGTCTTGAGGTACACTAAACTTTGGCTCTGAGGGCTAAAGGTGTGTGTTTGTGTCCTTCTAAATCTAATACTAAAATTACGTTTTAGGCAGACCCTGTGCCCCCACCAAACTCAGACACCGATGTCTGGAAGGACAAATCTGAGCTTTCAGAACCCAAATGACTGATGCACACAAATTGTTTTGGCAAACTGCTTCCCTCCTTTAATGAGTGCCCTTAATGTTTTAAACAATTACAGAGCAAACCTGTCAAGCAGGTCTTGCCACTTCATAAGGCTCTGGCACTGTGATGTCATCAAGAGGCCCACTGTGATGAAAGTCGATCTGGGTGGAGGGAGGAAAGAAGGGTACACATCTGGGTGGTTAGCTATATCTGCTTGTCCTTTTTTTAAGTTAATCAAGTCCTTGGGTTTAGTTCAAAGACCATCCTGCCAAAGGTCAACACCTCCCTACACCCAAGGCATTTTGTTCCTGTCTTGGGAGTAAATTCACACTTCATTCACATCATTGAAATGCTAATTACTGGCTGGCAGAAGGGAGAGTGCAAAATGGAAATTAAACTCCCAGGGACTTCAGGAAGGGAAAATGTGACTTTTTAGAATTAATCTTCTCAAAATATTTATTACAAATCTGACTTCACCAGTGACAGTTCAAAGAATCAAAAAATTACATTTATAATTGTTTCTTAGGCATGGATAACATTTCATAAACTTAATAAAGCATCACAATGATTTCCTATATAGCGGCTAACCCTGCTGCAGTGAAAAAAGCTATAAGGTTCTAGTCACTGTAAAGACATGTTTGGCCAGAGCTTTACATGTTCTACTTTTAAATACTATGCACTCTGCCTTAATAGGCAATAAGGCCTACATAGGTTGATTTATGAAAATTAAAAGGAGGTTTCTAGGCCTGTCAAAAGGGGTTATCTTGACAGGTCAAATTTGCAGTTTATACCTGCACAACCAAGCTACTGGTGCCAGGCATGCAGTCATGTTTACATTGCCACTGCACTGGGTGGCACAATGAGTGCTGAAGGCCATTGGCGACTTTTAACTTACAGTCCGTGGGTACACTTTGGGCACCATATACTAGGCACTTATAGGTAAGTTAAACATGACATGAGCGTGCCAATTTCATCATGTTGAAATGAGGCACAAGGGTACTTTACCAATGGTTAACAGAGGTAAAGTTCCACAAACAGCAAAAGCAATCAAGGAAACAATCTGGGAGTACACCATGCAAAAGATTGTCATTTCTAAAAGACCAGATTAATTTTGGGAATGTCAGACTCCATTTTTTTCCCATAATCTAGTTTTGATACAACTACAGTTTCAATAGCATATTTAGATATTTTTCAGGTAAGAACAGTTTAATCCCTCTGATTAATCTAAGATGATGAATTGCATTTTTTGCCAAAGTGCTGATATGTTTGATAAAATTAAGTCTGCTGCTCACAATGAAGTAAAGAAGTTAAGGACCAGATTTAGAGTGTGGTGAAAAACATTCTCCATCTAAATGGCAACAGTGTACCCTTTCAGCTGTACTGAAGTTTCCCCTGCCTCATTTAGAGTCAGTCAGACCTTCAATAGGTGAGTGGTGGAGACTACTCCATCTCTGCTGCTAACATACACATCCGCCGGCCCGCCGGAGGCTTTCCCTTTGTCCACCTGCTCTATTTATAGTGGGCAAATAGAAAGTTTTTACTTTCACTTACTGCTATCCAAAACTTGGTGGTAAGTGAAAGTAAAAACATATCATTGACCCCCACATGCCATGGAAGATAACACTCATGGGAGGACATCATTGATTTTCTTATTTAAATAAAAGAAAATCCCAAAACAGGTGTTAGACCTGGCATCCTTAGGGTGGTCTTTCCCCAGACTTTACCACTGCTAACTGGCACTTAAGTTCATGTGATTCTGCCCTAAAACATGGTAACCTTGGCGTATCCACAATTGTCATGTTTAATTTACCTCTAGGTCCCTTCTAGAGGGGTACATCACAGATCCAGGGCTGCTACTAGTAGCATGCAGCATTGGTTGTGCCACCCACTTAAGCAGCCCTGTAAACATGTCTCAGGCCTGCCACTGCAGAGCCTATGTGTGCAGTTTTATTGCAACCTCGACATGGCATTTAAAACCTCTTGCCAAGCCCTACACTCCCCTTTTCTTACACATGTCACCCCTCAGGCAGGACCTAAGGAGTCCATAGAGTAGAGTGCCATATAAGTAAAAAGGCAGGACATATTCCTTCCAGTTTCTATGTCCTGGTCATGATAAACCCCTCAAGTGTTTTTTCATCACTGTGAGGCCAACCCCTACACTTCCCTTTTCTTACACACAGGGCACATCTCAGGCAGGCCCTAGGGAGCCCATAGGGTAGGGTGCGATATAAGTAAAAAGGCAGGACATATACATTCCAGTTTCTATGTCCTGGTCATAAAAAACCCTGAAGTGGTTCTTCATCACTGTGTGGCCTACTCCTCTCATGGACCAGCATTAGGAATCCCGTATAATAACTTTAAGTTGTAATTCCTGGTCTGAGAGGAGTAGCAGGGTCATGTCTAGTACCATTGAAATGGTAATAATAAATCTTCTTTATTAGTAAAGTTGGATTTATTACCACTATTTTAGAAATGACACCTTTAGAAAGTGGACATTATTCTGCATTCACTGCCCTGTGAGCCTACAGCCTCTCTCCAGTACACATCTGGCTTGGGGTGGGGGACAGTCCCATCTGTAGATTCCCTTCAGACACCCACAACACAGGTTACTCAGCCATATCTACATTCATCTGCATACTGATTGGTCTTCCTGGGGAGGGTTTGGGAGGATCCCACACTTGCATCTCAAAGGGTAAGGGTTGGGGTCCAAACAAAAAGGCTGATTACCTCCCCTTAGCTATCTGGACCCGAGACTGACTTGAAAGGGGGGCCTGCACACTTCACAAGCATTCTTTGTTGGTCATCCGCCACATCAAAGGCACTTTCCTGTATGAGTAAGGGGCTTCCTGACCCACTCAACAGATCACCCTTGGACCAAGAAGGAAATCACTGGAGTAAAGGCTGCTATGTGAGGGGGACTGCCACCTTGCTGTGTTTTGGCTGTTTCCACGAACTGCTGCCAGACTTTGCTGAGCTGCCCTGCTGACCCCTGCCCAGTATCAGTTCACCCCAAGCCATACCAAGGTGTATCCAGGGCCTTGTGTGCGTGCCCTGTCCTGCCAAGAACTGAATCCAGTGAAGTTCCCCCTGCCTGTACAGGCCATCTCCAGGAACCAGAGACTCTCTCTGCTGGTCGGCATCATCACTAGAACTGCCTGAGGAGCCATTGCTCTCTGTGGGAGTCCCTTCATTGGTGCACCCCTACTCCCAAGACAATAGCGTAGTTCTGCACAATCCCCAGGACTGCAGCCGTGCTTGGAAAGTCTTCAAACTCCCACCACAAGGCTGTTCCTGTCATGAGAACTCAGCGGCCTTCTCAAAGCACCTGGCCTGCCTACAGCCGGGAAGCCTCAGCCTTGTGTCTTGCGGGTCCCCTCCTCTGGAACAGCATTCGTGGCCTGCCCAGGTCGGCACAGGCATTGGCTTAGCGGTCGTGCCGACGCAATGGGACCACCTGCATCGGGGAAGCTGCCTCCAGCCCCCTAGTACTCCTAACTCACCAGAACTGATCGGTCTGGGGCTGTGCGCCACAAGACGATCTCTCAGCTCTCCCTTGATCCCTGGTCCTCGTCCACACCAGCATTTCTTTATAGTGGAGCATGGGATAAAAACCAAGCCTCATTGGAACCACTCTTCCCGGCTGCTAGGTTGCTGAAAGCATGACTGTAGAGTTACCGTAGTTACTGGGAGCAAGGAACATCCACATTTTCAGACCTTGTACCCATCACATAAAGGTACTGCATGACCTCTGCCCATGACACCTGGAGACTAGGGGGGTTGTTTTGACCCCGGCGGTCGCCGATAATGTGGCGGTAGTACCGCCAACAGGCTGGCAGTACTTACCGCCACATTATTACACTGGCGGGTTGGCTGAGACCAACCCGCCAATGTATCACTTTGACTGCCATGGCGGTAGCAGCCACCGGGCTGGAGATAACCATCTCCAGCCTGGCGGCCCCCATTGTACCACCTATGGGATTATGACACCGCCTACCACCATGGTTTCCGTGGCGTTCGTAATGCCACTAAATCCATGGCGGTAGGCCATATCAGTGACAGGGAATTCCTTCCCTGTCACTGATAGGGGGCCCCCACCCCCCTACCTCTCCAAAGACCCCCCCCACCCCACCCCTACCTCTCCAAATCCCCCCACCCCCTACATCCACGCCCCCTTCACACACACATGCATACACACACTCATACACACATGCATACATCCAATAACACACACATACCCACACACTTCAAAACATACACGCAGACACGCATTACGATTTCTCAACATACTCGCACTCACACTCCATACATTCATGCATGCAATCAACACTCAACACACACCCGCAATCATGCACACACATACTTGCACACACATCCCCACACACACACAACACCCCCCACCTCCCTCCCCTGTTCGGGGACCTGACTTACCTGGATCCAGTGGGTCTTCCAGCAGGAGACGAGATGGGGCACTGCTATTGCCAGCAGTGCCCGCCAGCAGAACACCGCCAGGCCGTATTATTTCTCATAATACAGCTGGCGGTGGTCTACTGGTGTGGCGCTGCTGGTGGTAGCAGCGCCACCTTACTGCCATCACCAGTATGGCCACAGCTGGATTTCCTCCCTTCTTGTGGCAGAAATCCGTCTGTGGTCATAATATGGCAGACGGCTGGTAGCCGCGGCAACAGTCGTTTGGTGGTCGTCGCCGCGGTGGTAGGCAGTTTTTACCACCAATGTTATAGTGAGGGCCTAAGTTACATACCCTGCAATCTGATAATTGGATCTTTGTCGTTTGAGTACATTTTTAATATTTATATATAAAGATTATCTATTTTTCTAAATACTGTATGGAGTCTTCTGTGGTGCCTACAGGGGATTACTGTGTGTGGGGATTTCACAAATGCTTTACACATTGCCTTGTAAGATAAGCCTGCCTGCTCTGTTCCAAGCTACCATAAGGTGAGCAGAGGTTAGTTTAGATTGTGTAACTGACATTTCAAGACTAGCATGGGTGAATTCTGCTGGCTACGGTGCATACCCTAGCCAACAAGAAGTTCCATTGCTAGCAGCAGGATTTTCTTTTTGAAAATAAATAACAAGAAATTGAAAGTGTGCTGTACGGCTCCTTCATATTGATGGAGGCAAGTGACACACTTTGAATGCATTGACAGGAAGCTCCTGCCGATGAAAGATTTGTCCGAAGGGAAAATGGACATCTCTAAATTTGGAGTGTGGTTACTCCATCGGGGAAACGGAGTGAAATATTTTCTTGCCTATTTAAAATATGGCCGACAATGGCGCAGGGTAGGAGCAATAGCATCAACATTATTGATGCTACTGATGTACTGTTCAGGGTGAGCACCAAAACTTTGGTGCTCACCCTGAACAGTACATTAGGGCCCATTGTAACCAATGGTGTGCCCCCTTTTAATGCCTGTTCTGAGCAGGTGTTACAAGTATCTGCAAAAATGACACAGTGGAATCTCTTAGATTCCATTGCACCATTTTTGTGGTACCCCTAACATGGGAACGTCCCCTTTGCGTACATTATGCATGGCGCATGCATAATGTGGCGCAAAGGGTTACAAAGTAGTGCAATGCATGCATTGCACCACTTTGTAAATATGGTATGGCGATTTTTGTAGCTTAACACCACATTAGTGTCAAAAAAATGACAGTGCTTCTTAAATCTGGGTCTTAGTTTTTACAAAGATGGATGGGGAGCAGTTTACTATGCTTGTGGAGTATACAAACTACTGTATCCAATTAACATAGGTGCCTCTTCCTGAAAATATTTTGATCACTAGGTGCAAATGTGTACATTTGTGTCCAGAAAGATAGGCATTAATCACCCACCTCCAACACTCTTTCATTGTACCCCCAATGTAATAAGGTTCAGTAGTGGCCAAAATCCTCTCAGACATAGAGCATAAAGGTTTATTTTCAAACGTCAAAGGTATCAAAGCATTTGAGTCAGGACGGCCTATTGCATCTTTCTGACCCTCTTCTGTAGGGTTGTTTTTCTTTCTGACATACTAGTCCAGAAATGTAGAGGCATCTGCTCCATTTCTAGTTCAAAGACTAATCCTAAACTAATGTGAAGAACTTCCCTATTAGGAATGGTCAAAGAGGGTTCCTGGGGATGGCGTTTGAAGGACGTCGTCTCCCAGGGTTTTTCAGGCGAGTGGAAAGGTCCATTTGCTGAAGTTGCTATTGGCCATTGCGAATAGCAGTAAGGACAGGTTACAATTAGGAGGGTCGGCCATTTTAGGCATTTTGACGCTGTGGTCCTGAAGGAGCGGTACAGTTAGGTTTGTTTGTCCCACCCTCCCTCCCTCTTTTTTAAAAGATATAAGACATTTTATTTATTTTTTTAGCAGGATTGCAGCTTAAGGGTTGTTTCGGTTGTCACGTTTGGACAGGTGCAGGAAGAAAGAAGCTCAGGACAGGCCGGAAGGGTTGGGGGCACTGTACAAGTTACTTTGGCTGAGAGACACAGGGGAGCCAGGGTGAGTCAGTTGGGGAAGGCTGTGCAGGAAACAATGGGCATGGTGGAGATTGGAAGTGGTAACAATGTTATTTGTACACTTTAACACCATCCAGGCAAAGATTTTGCCTTATTATAAACGGTCTGGCCCCCAAGTGCAGCAATAAGCAACAGAGAGATGAACAGTTAACCATTCTCAAGAGCCATCCACGCGCAGCAACACGTGTTCCAGTGTTATAGTAACTTTTGATCCCTCTGAGATAAAAAACACAATTTTTGTAAAAATCTGCATATTAATCAACAGATGGATCATATGGAAATTGTGGAAAAATCCATTATTATGCGGAAGCCGCTGCGTGCCCAAAAAATTCATAATTCCAGCGGCCCTGCCCATAATTCACCTATGTAGAGGGATGCGTACTGTACAGGACAGTGCTGTATACCAGATCGTAATACAACAAATTCTTATTAAAAGTTAATGCAGGCGAGTAGCACGCTACACCGTAGGAGAGCGCTTTGTCGGTAGAGAGCTGGATTATAATGTGGCGTGTGTCGGCAGCACTTTGGTTTTGCGCTTCTTACCTGTAGCATTGACTCATTTAGAAAAAATATCGATAGAACGTCTTTCTCCTTTAAAAGAGGACTTTGCGTGTCTGCTCAGGACTGATTCTGATCATTGAAGCCAGCGATATGGAAACCTGAGATAAGAGGATCTGGATCTGGAATACCCCTGGAATCCTAATGTGACTCTAAACGTTCTTCATAGTTTTCCAAGCATCCCCAGAGCGTCCTCTGAGGCATTCTAAGGTCACGATGAAACGCGCTCGTCACCAGGGGAAACGGAGGTTAGAGAGATCGCTGGCTTGTTTATTATGCCCTCAGCTTTAATTAGCTGTAAGTAACATCATGTCAGTGCTGCGCCACATTTACTGAAGCTGGGGGCCGTTTTTACCGAGTCTGACAGTTTAAATCAGAAACAGGAACCGCATCATGTCAATAATGGCCTCAGACAGGATGGATGGATTACGCAGTCAGGCTCCGTTCTGGATTTGATTAGGACCACTTCAGCTATGGAATTTCTCCAAGCACTAGGAAAAAACCATCACAGCTATTATTACGCTCAATGACTCTCACCTCTGAACAATTCGGATTGCTATGGGATTCCTCTAAAGATATCCAAACGGAATAGTCAAGAAAAAATAATCTGCAAACGTGTTCCAAAGAAAAAATCACTATGACAGAGCACACCGTGTACTAATTTGAATGCGGAGACTTGAGGCCTGTGGTTGAGTTTTGCTGTTAGTAAGAATGTTTGTGACATGGATTTTTCAGAGAAGACAGAAGGAAATTTACAGTAAAAGTAAAAGGATATAGCTACTGAAAAATATCATAAACCAGATTTTGAGGTGACAAACTAGCGATTCACAAAATTAGAGGGTTTGGGATGGCAAAACAGCTTTATGGTGTTCACTAAACCCAATTTGCAATTCTTTAAAGGCTTTCTTGAATCCCAAAATGGGTTAAGAAATAGATACCGAATTGTAATTTAGAAGGGAGGTGTTTAGGCATCCTTCCAAATTGCGATTTGGTACCAGATGTATCAATGTTTTGAGACTGCAGTTCCAGTCGACAGCCATTTAAAACCTGCAAATACCTCAAAGTAGGTGATAAAACATCCGCAAAAAGGGAAACGGTCTTCTTGTGACTGTTAGAAAACGTTTGTTGGAGAGTAGGCGGTGATCGTCTGGACCACTGCCAACTCTCAAACAAACATAATAAAAAACAGGCATTGGCATAGCCAATAAGTCTCGTCTATACAAGAGCTATTGGCTTGGCAATGTCTTTTTGCTATGTTGTACACCGGTGTGGACGCTGCTCAGCAAGGCTAAAGTGATAGATCCTGTGGCCCTTTCACTAATTTTGGGGTCCGATGAATCTGTCATCCTCAGTTCCGAGTGGTGAAGAGTAGCCAATTTTAATTTTACAAAAACAGATTCTTTATGACCCAAATGTCACATAATAACATTCAAAGTCAGTTCATAGAGTTAAATGGGTATATTACATACTCAAAATCAGCGTAACATAAATAAGTCTCAAAACAATAGTATAAACATAATATCACTAAAGGAGAATTAAAGTGTTGCACACTGTTAAACATAATTAGCATATACAAGACTAAGGGGGTCATTCCGACCCTGGCGGTCCATGACCGCCATGGCGGAGGGCAGCGGAAGCACCGCCAACAGGCTGGCGGTGCTTCCTGGGCTATTCTGACCGCGGCGGTAAAGCCGCGGTCAGAAAAGGGGAACCGGCGGTTTCCCGCCGGTTTTCCCCTGGCCCAGGGAATCCGCCACGGGGATTCCGACCCCCTTCCCGCCAGCCTGTTTCTGGCGGTCCTCACCGCCAGAACCAGGATGGCGGGAACGGGTGTCGTGGGGCCCCTGGGGGCCCCTGCACTGCCCATGCCACTGGCATGGGCAGTGCAGGGGCCCCCTCACAGGGCCCCATACAGATTTTCACTGTCTGCTTAGCAGACAGTGAAAATCGCGACGGGTGCCACTGCACCCGTCGCACCCCTGCAACTCCGCTGGCTCCATTCGGAGCCGGCTTCCTCGTTGCAGGGGCTTTCCCGCTGGGCCGGCGGGCGGCCTTTTGGCGGTCGCCCGCCAGCCCAGCGGGAAAGTTGGAATGGCCGCCGCGGTCTTTTGACCGCGGGGCGGTCATTCGGCGGTAACCGCATGGCGGGCGGCGACCGCTGCCCGCCGCGGTCAGAATGACCGCCTAAGACTTCTATTGCAACAATATAAAAGATCAGGAAAAGCATATGATTCTTGGTCGCTAAAACCAAACTCTCCTGCCTAACCATTTAAACTAAACTCTAACCATCTTAACACTATATATATATTTGAGAAAGGTCTGACAAACAGAAATTCAGTAGAATATTCTGTTAAGAGAAGTGTGATGGCATGAAGCCACATAGAATATGAGGTCTATACCTCAGAGGGTTCGTTCAGCTCTAAAGATAGAAAAGGGTCTGAATCTTTGCTAACTAAACCTTCTTTAAATTACAATTTGTCAACACGGTGACATTGCAGTCGAAACTTTTCAAATGAAACCCTAATTTAAATTAATTGGAAATTACAATTTCCAATTCCTGGCACATCCCATTTTGATACTCTTCAGTCTCAGCAAATTCAAAAGAGTTACGAACTCCTAGCTTCCAGAACACTCCTCTCTCCGTTCTTGCATAGTGCATCCCAGGCTTTCTTATCTTTCACACACAATGAGCTTCTTTGTGACTCCGTCTCTGCTCCTCAAAAGAAACATTTAAAAAAACAACTCCACAGTAAATGTTAAAGTGAAAAAGAAAAATTGTATGTGTAGATCTTCACTCAGCCATGTAAATATATCACAAATATATTTTCAAATTATAAAATTCTAAACACTATGGTGGTCATTCTGAACTCGGCGGTAAAAGGCGCCTACCGCCGGTCAGAAATCCTCCATAATTCCGCAGCGGTCGCGGTAACCCGCCACGGTCATTCTGACCCGCAGCAGCCAAACCTCCGAAAATCCGACAGCCACAACAGACCGCCAGACCAGCGGTCGGCGGAAAAGTGGAGGTGACAAAACCTCCACCGTCACGCCAACAGAAATACGCCCATGCCATTACGACCCACGAATCCACGCGGCGGTCTTTCAAACGCGGTTTTCCATTGGCGGTACACACCGCCGCGGTCAGAATACACACAAACGAACAAAACTCAGCCACATTGGCCGATTTGAATTCCACACACCTGATACACATACACACACCACTCCCACACACACAATACAATATAAAACCCACACCCACATCACCCACAAACCCCTTCGACCAAAATCCAAAAAGAAGCACTGAGAGACACAGCAGCGATCACAGAACACCATCACACAGAGGCACACTACACCATCACCCACACAATATCCACACACAAAACAACACACACCACCACACTCAACACACTTAACTACACATACTCCACCCCACACATCATACACACCACTCCATGGCACCCCAAAGACACCCCCGCTTCTCAGACGAAGAACTCAGGGTCATGGTGGAGGAAATCGTTCGGGTAGAGCCCCAGCTCTTCGGCACACAGATCCAATACACCAGCATTGCCCGGAGGACGGAGCTATGGCAGAGGATTGTCGACAGGGTCAACGCTGTGGGACAGCACCCCAGAAATCGGGAAGACATCAGGAAGCGATGGAACGACCTACGGGGGAAGGTGCGTTCCATGGTATCCAGGCACAACATCGCCGTGCAGAAGACTGGCGGAGGACCCCCACCTCAACCCCCACAATTTACAACATGGGAGGAGGAAGTCTTGAACATCCTGCATCCTGACGGCCTCGCAGGAGTCGGCGGAGGAATGGATTCTGGTAAGTTGAAGCTTCACTACTGCTTCCCCCCCACCTGCATGCCAAATCATACCCCAACCCTCACCCCCATCCTCGAACCCCACCCTCACCCCCACCCCCATCCTCACCCCCACCCTCACCCCCACCACCATCCTCACCCCCACCCCCAGCACACCTATTCCCTGCCAATGTCTCACCATCACAACCCACACATCCCAAAACCTAGGCCTGCATGCGTCCACTAAGCATGGACACCCATCACCAAAGCATGCCCAATGCATATACACATCCCCCCCACAAGCCACCCTCACCAAAGCCCCCACACATGAATGCCAGCACTTGGGGACACAGGAACCCACAGATACACCCATATGGCACACATTGAAACTATAACCATACCTCTATACCCCTGCAGGACCCGACCGCCAACACACCGCCACGGAGGGCCCAGAATTCTCCACACCCCCCACCCAAGAGGCCGTCAGCGATGACAGCAGCTCTGTCGACCTGGACACTGATGACCAGCCCGGACCATCGGGGACCTCTGGACAGTCGGTTCCCCTCACACAGGCACAGGCCACTACAGACCCAAACCCCTCTGGGAACACCAGCACAGCTCCCACCCAGCGGGCCCATGCCTCTGTCTCCAGGGCGCGTCAATCTGCGGTGTGTCTACCACTACAGGGCACCCAGGATAACCCACCACCCCAACAACAACAGGGACCTGGGGGCAGTGGTATTGGGCACACCGGCCAGGGGGCAGAGGCCCAGGGAAACAGGGCAACTCGGAGGGCAGCTGTGCGACAGGGGGGGGACGGGCCCAGGGAACCCACTCTCCACAAGGCCCTCACCACCATCATGGGAGCATACAACCGCTCCCAGGAGACGATGGCGACGGTACTGGCCCGGTTCCAGGAGATCCAGGTACTGCAGGAGGAACACTATCGGGGGTACAGGGAGGACATCAGAGCCCTCACCTCCACCCTGGTTACCATGGTAGGGCTGCTGCAGGAACTCATCAACACCAGGACGGACACTCAACAACAACAAAGGGCCCCTGCCACTAGCCTGGACCAAGAACAGCCAACCACCTCCGCCGGCGCTAGTGGACAGGAGGCCCCCGCACAACAGCAGCCCACCAGACCCCCACCTCCTGCAGGAGAAGAACCACCCCGCAAGAGGGCCCTGAGATCTCGCAAGAAGACAGAGTAGGATGTCAAGACCCCCGCCAGCAAAGGATACCACCTGATGTCATCCCACTGTCCCACATTGTCACCCTGTCCATCCTTGAACTGCCCATGCTCCATCTCTCCACAGGCCTATGGACAATGCACCTGTGTGACTGTTACTCTGGACTCTGCCATGGACATTCCTTCACCATAGCCCCCACCCACTTGAAACCACCCATCCCATTTTGAGCACTGAAATAAACACCTATTTTGCACAAAACTATCTGGAGTCTGGCTGTGAATTCAAAATATTGTAATTGACATGACAGTGCAAATATGTCCTTGTACATAGTGAAGTTAACAAACAGCTGCCACAAAGCTGTAGTCCATGGGGAAACGAAGCACAGGACTCGTAGTGGGGACCCCAGATCTGAAATAGGGAGGGAAAAGCCACAACTCAGTCATCATACACTGAGGCAAATAGACAGGCAGCAGAGATGCAGGAGAGTAGTTTACATTAACAAAATTATGTTTGAATTGTTACCTGTGTCCTATTGGAAGTACTGTGCAATGATTCTGTCCCTGTTGTCTGTTTCATCCCCGTCGTCTTCCTCCTCTTCACTCTCCACAGGTTCCACAGCTGCCACAACACCACCATCTGGACCATCCTCCTGCAGGAAAGGCACCTGGCGGCGCAAAGCCAGGTTGTGAAGCATGCAGCAGGCCACGATGATGTGACACACCTTCTTAGGTGAGTACATTAGGGATCCACCTGTCATATGCAGGCACCGAAACCTGGCCTTTAGGAGGCCGAAGGTGCGTTCGATCACCCTCCTAGTACGCCCATGGGCCTCATTGTACCGTTCCTCTGCCTTGGTCCGGGGATTCCTTACTGGGGTCAGTAGCCACGACAGGTTGGGGTACCCAGAGTCCCCCAATAGCCATACACGGTGTCTCTCTAGCTGTTCCATCACGTAAGGGATGCTGCTATTCCTTAGGATGTAGGCGTCATGCACTGACCCAGGGAATTTGGCATTTACATGCAAGATGTACTGGTCAGCCAAACACACCACCTGGATGTTCATGGAATGGTAACTTTTTCTGTTCCTGTACACCTGCTCCCTGTCTCTTGGGGGAACCAAAGCCACATGGGTCCCATCAATGGCACCAATGACGTTGGGAATATGTCCAAGGGCATAGAAATCACCCTTCACTGCAGCCAATTCGCCCACCTCAGGGAAAAGGATGTAGCTCCTCATGTATTTCATCAGGGCCGACAACACTCTGGATAACACCTTCGAAAACATGGGCTGAGACATCCCAGAAGCAATTCCCACTGTTGTCTGAAATGACCCACTTGCCAAGAAGTGGAGTACTGACAGGACCTGCACCAGAGGGGGAATCCCTGTGGGTTGGCGGATGGGGGACATCAGGTCGGGCTCCAGCTGGGCACACAGTTCATGTATAGTGGCACGGTCAAGCCGGTAGGTCAGGATAATGTGGCGTGCTTCCATTGTCGACAGGTCCACCAGCGGCCTGTACACGGGAGGATTCATCCGTCTCCTCGCCAAACCCAGCGGACGGTGCCTAGGAAGGACAACATGGAGCACACAGTCAAGCAACCCACAGGTACGTACTCACAGCTTGCACAGTAAACGATTCTCTATGCAGTGAATGGCGTGTCTGACTGGCTATGCAAGGCCTAGGCCTGTGTGACGCAGTTGAAATTGAGCCATGTGGACCCTCGAAATGGCGGCTGCCTGACCTGTGAAGTGTGACAATGGGATGTGAGGTCAATGCGCTGGCGTGGCACACCGTGGCGGTAGGCGGTCGAAGACCGCGGCGCGAAGCCGCATTGGTTAACATTGAAGCCTATGGGTTTCAGGAGCCAATGGCGAAGGGCGCCGGCGGTGGCGGTACGCACCGCCGCGGTACGCACCACCGCGGTACGCACCGCCGCGGACGTGACCGCCATTTTCTATCTACTTATTCACTTGCGACTTGAACTTTCACAGGAGAGGACCTATACTGCAAGTGTTGCTGTGACCTTGGTCTGGAAGGGACAATGGCTGCTGCGCCTGGGGAAAGGGCCCCTGCCTTCACTGGAGAAGAGTTGGAGAAACTTGTGGATGGGGTCCTCCCCCAGTATGCGCTACTCTACGGTCCTCCAGACCAACAAGTGAGTTTAATTCAATATGGATTTGGGGCCGCTGGCTGGCTTGGGGGCCTGGCGGGGGGCCTGGCGGGGATGGGGGGCATGTTGGGCCTGGCGGGGGGCCTGGCGGGGATGGGGGGCATGTTGGGCCTGGCGGGGGGCATGGCGGGGGGCCTGGCGGGGATGGGGGGCATGTTGGGCCTGGCGGGGGGCATGGTGGGGGGCCTGGCGGGGATGGGGGGCATGTTGGGCCTGGCGGGGGGCATGGCGGGGGGCCTGGCTGGGATGGGGGGCATGTTGGGCCTGGCGGGGGGCCTGGCGGGGATGGGGGGCATGTTGGGCCTGGCGGGGGGCATGGCGGGGGGCCTGGCGGGGATGGGGGGCATGTTGGGCCTGGCGGGGGACCTGGCGGGGGGCCTGGCGGGATGGGGGGCATGTTGGGCCTGGCGGGGGGCCTGGCGGGGATGGGGGGCATGTTGGGCCTGGCGGGGGGCATGGCGGGGGGCCTGGTGGGGATGGGGGGCATGTTGGGCCTGGCGGGGGGCCTGGCGGGGATGGGGGGCATGTTGGGCCTGGCGGGGGGCCTGGCGGGGGGCCTGGCGGGGATGGGGGGCGTTGGGCCACTGGCAACGATAATGCAGACAAACTTGAACGTGGTATTTCTCCCTCCCTGTACGTGTCACATAGGTCAGCGCCCATGAGAAGATCGGGATTTGGCGTGCCATCGCCAAGGAAGTCCGGACCCTGGGGGTCCACCATCGACGGGGCACCCACTGCCGCAAGAGGTGGGAGGACATCCGCCGCGGGACCAAGAAGACCGCCGAGTCTCTGCTGGGGATGGCCTCCCAACGTAGGCGGGGTGCCTGCCGTCAACTGACCCCCCCTGATGTTCCGGATCCTGGCGGTGGCCTACCCTGATTTGGATGGGCGCGTGAGGGCAGCACAGCAGACACAAGGGGGTGAGTACAAGCATAATCTACTCTGTTGTCGCGCAGTGGAGGTGTCTGGGTGGGGGAGGAGGGCTGTGGGTCCCCCTAGGCCAGGGCGATATCTGTAGGCTGGGCACCCCCGTAAGCCCCTGTGTCCCCAGCCACCACCCTCAGTAGTGTGCCAGTACAGCCATCCCTGGGCCGTGTCATCCATGGGTGCAGTTGTCAACTCTAGGCGTGTAGGGCATGTTCCACGGAATGCGTAGGGCACCCCAAGTGCGCAACTTAGTGCAGGGGGCATCTGTGTCTGTCATGTCCGCTAACTGTACCGGTGATCCATGTACTCAAAATCTCTTTATTTCTCTCTCCCCCCCCCTTTTTGTTTGTCTTTCTGTGCTTGTGTGCATCAGCATCATCAGGCAGAGGAGAAGTGGCATCGGGGCAGGAGGGAGCTGCATCTCACATGGCCCAGGAGGGCCATGCCACAGAGTCTGACTGGACCACTGAGACGGAGGGCGAGGGGAGCTCCACAACGGGGACGACTGGACCCTGCAGCGACACGGACACGTCCTCGGAAGGGAGCTCCCTTGCGGGGGTGGCACCATCCGTGCCCCCCGCCATTACAGGTACAGCCGCCACCCAGCGCACCATCTCCGCCCTCCCAGCAGCCCCTCAGCGTTCGCCCCGTGCCCGCTCTGCCAGGAAGCCGGGCATCTCCTTCGCCCCAGGCACCTCAGGCCCTGCCCCTGTTACCCCCGCTGCCCTCAGTGAGGAGGTCATTGACCTCCTCCGAACGCTCATTGTTGGGCAAACTACCCTTTTGAATGCCATCCAGGGGGTGGAGAGGGAGGTTCATCGCAGCAATGCGTACCTGGAGGGCATTCATTCGGGTCAGGCTGCCCATCAGCGATCGTTCCAGGCTCTGGCCTCAGCACTGACGGCAGCCATTGTCCCTGTCTCCTGCCTCCCTCTACTAACTCCCTCCTCCCAGTCTCCTGTTCCTCTGCCTGTCCCACCCACACCATCAGACCAGCCTGCACACACCTCAACACCCAAGAGCAGCTCATCCAAACATAAGCACCACAGATCACGCAGACATTCACACAAGCAACATTCCGATGCAGACATGTCAACAGTCACTACCACCTCTGTGACCCCCACCTCCTCGTCTCCCTCCTCCCTCCCTGTGACGTCTACACTCACACCTTCATTCACCTCACCATCAGCCAGTGTTACCATCACCAGCACACCCTCCAGTACAGTCCGCACACGTGCAGTCACCACCCCCACTGCCATTTACACGTCCCCTGTGTCCTCTCCCACTGTGTCTGTCACCCCCTCTTCCACACCACACAAACGCAGCCACCCACCCACCCAACAGCCATCCACCTCACGACAGCCTCCCGCTCCTGCACCTGCACCCAAAGACAGCAAACTTGTCTCGCCTACAACCACATCCTCTCCCTCCACTCCCATACCCACTGTACCTACCACTATCCATTGTCCCAGGAAAATCTATCTCTCTACTGCTACCTTCTTTCCTGACCCTGAGCCCCCCCCTCCTTCTCGTCGGGGTAAGAAGAGCACCTCAGCCACCACCAGCCCTGCAGCCCCCTTGACAAGGGTGCAGGGGTATTGGAGCCCACCAGCCCGCAGGTCTGGATCTTCGCCCAGCAGCAAGGGGACAGCCAGCCCACCCCCTGGGAAGAGGAGCAGAAGGCGGAAGGGGCGCCGCAGGAGCCCGGGTTCTATATCCCCCCAGCACACTAGCCAGCCACCGTCAACAGCCACAGCTCCAAAGGGAGGAAAGGGCCACAGACTCCCGACTAAGGAGGGCAAGGACAGCAAGGCGGAGAAGTCAGGCAGCAGGCCTGCTGCCCATGGAGGACCCGTCACAGCTGCCCAGGAGGAGCCCGCAACCCCCATAGCCGCTGCCCAGGGAGGAACCGGCACAGCTGCCCCGGGAGAGCCCACCACCCCCATAGTCGCTGCCCAGGGAGGAACCGGCACAGCTGCCCCGGGAGAGCCCACCACCCCCATAGCCGCTGCCCAGGGAGGACCCAGCCCAGCTGGCCAGGAGGGCCCCACCACCCACAGCCCAGGTGGGCATTGAAGGAGCACCATCCCCGCTGCCCAGGAGGGCACCACCAGGCAATGAGCAGTTGGCCATAGAATGGCCGCCGTCTCCAGCACCGCTCCGCTGGGGACCGCCGTCTCAAGAACCGCTGAACTGGGCCCCGCCGTCTCCAGCACCGCTCCGCTGGGGACCGCCGTCTCAGGAACCGCTGAACTGGGCCCTTCAAGGCAAGAACCGCTGAACTGGGCCCTTCAAGGCAAGAACCGCTGAACTGGGCCCTTCCAGGCAAGAACCGCTGAACTGGGCCCTTCAAGACAAGAACCGCTGAACTGGGCCCTTCCAGGCAAGAACCGCTGAACTGGGCCCTTCAAGGCAAGAACCGCTGAACTGGGCCCTTCAAGGCAAGAACCGCTGAACTGGGCCCTTCAAGGCAAGAACCGCTGAACTGGGCCCTTCAAGGCAAGAACCGCTGAACTGGACCCCGCCGTCTCCAGCACCGCTCCGCTGGGGACCGCCGTCTCAAGAACCGCTGAACTGGGCCCTTCAAGGCAAGAACCGCTGAACTGGGCCCTTCAAGGCAAGAACCGCTGAACTGGGCCCCGCCGTCTCCAGCACCGCTCCGCTGGGGACCGCCGTCTCAGGAACCGCTGAACTGGGCCCTTCAAGGCAAGAACCGCTGAACTGGGCCCTTCAAGGCAAGAACCGCTGAACTGGGCCCTTCAAGGCAAGAACCGCTGAACTGGGCCCTTCCAGGCAAGAACCGCTGAACTGGGCCCTTCAAGGCAAGAACCGCTGAACTGGGCCCTTCAAGGCAAGAACCGCTGAACTGGGCCCTTCAAGGCAAGAACCGCTGAACTGGGCCCTTCCAGGCAAGAACCGATGGCCCTTTGGCAGACGTGGCAGGGCAGGATCTGTCTCGGGCAGGGCTGCAGGATGTCCTCTGGCCAACATGCCTCCTCCAGTGGCAGTGGAGTCTGTTATGGACTGTTTGGACTGTGGCTTTGCACTCCCCAGGATGGCCCAGTGGGCAGGCCAACCACTGTATGGACTGTATGGACTGTGGCTTTGCACTCCCCAGGATGGCCCAGTGGGCAGGCCACCCACTGTATGGACTGTATGGACTGTGGCTTTGCTCTCCCCAGGATGGCCCAGTGGGCAGGCCACCCACTGTATGGACTGTATCGACTGTGGCTTTGCTCTCCCCAGGATGGCCCAGTGGGCAGGCCACCCACTGTATGGACTGTATGGACTGTGGCTTTGCTCTCCCCAGGATGGCCCAGTGGGCAGGCCACCCACTGTATGGACTGTATGGGCTGTGGCTTTGCTCTCCCCAGGATGGGCCAGTGGTCATGGAGTCCCCTCGTGGATCTGGCGTCGTGTACTCAAGTGGCTGAGGTGCCCCCCTTTCCCTTCCCCCTGAGGTGCCTGTCCTTTTTTCTTTCTGATGCCCCTGCAGTGTTCTCTCCGTGGAGTTCTTGTCGTGGGACTGGGCCTTGCCCCTTTGCTCAGGACCCCTGTGGTCCACGGACAGTGGTTGGACTACATATAGTAGATGTATATATTTTGTACATAGTTTATTTATTTATTTGGATTACTGCTGTCCATTTTTCAATATATCTGCCCGTTTAAGATCTCTTCTTTTGGTCTTTGCATTATTTCGGAGGGGGGGGTTTGTGGGTTGTGACAGTGATCTGTGGGAATGCATTGATGTGTGTGTTGTAGTGGGTGTGGGTGGGTGGGTGTGTGCCGGTAATCTTTTCCCTCCCCTGTGTCGTAGGTGCAGTACTCACTGATGTCTTCCGCGCCGCCGGGCGTGCTCCTGGTACAGGAGCAGGTATAGGAGTGCGGGGATGACCTGTAACTCGGGTTCCATACTGCCGGAATCTTGCGTGGAGTATGTGGAGGTGAGCGTTTTCCCGTTCGTAGTCTGTTTCCGCCGTGTTTTTATCGGCGGTGCTCCCGCCCCGGAAAAGGTGGCGGATTGGTGGGTCGTGATAGGGTGGGCGGTACATTGTCTGCCGCCTGGCTGTTGGCGGGGACCGCCGCGCTGTTTGTTTGTTCCGCCGTGGCGGGCGGAGTGTTAATGCGGCGGGCTGTGTTGGCGGTTCCCGCCAGGGTCAGAATTGCATATTTTGGACCGCCGGCCTGTTGGCGGGTTGGCCGCCGCTTTATCACCGACCGCCAGGGTCAGAATGAGGGCCTATGTATAAGATCATACAAGACGAATATGCAAAATAATTTTATTAAAAGGCCGGTCTCAAAAAGAGAATCATAAAATGTTGATCATCTGCCATAAACAAAGATGCACTCCACTCACATGCTTTGCAGTGCAAGAATTAAACGATTCGTATTAAATGTTCTAAAGAATGTAGCCATCATCTTGTGGCCACCATAAAAATGATCACCCCTTTGTGTTCTTTTCCCCAGAGACGTAGTGGTACAGCCAAGCCAGGCTCTTTCAACCTTCCCTCTGATTACTTTTAGAGTTTTCACAAATTCCTCTTCATTCTTGAATGAGACTCTCTAAATCCTAATTGCTTTAAACAACTTCTATCTAGCTTCTTCCAGACGCTTCATATCAACATAATGTCTACACTGACTATCGTCCAGTTCAATTTCTGCTATCTTTCTTTTCCTGCCTTGTTGAACCCTCTTGCCCTGAAACATTCAGGCCCATAATTATACTCAGTTTGCGCTGAAATAGCGTTATTTTTTTTTACGCTATTTTAGCGCAAACCTAACTCCATATTTATACTTTGGCGCTAGACACGTCTAGCACCAAAGTTATGGAGTCCATGGCGATTTCTGGATGGAAAACCTACCTTGCGTCAATGAGGTATAAGGTAGGGATGGCCTTTGCGCCATATTTATCACCCCATGCAAAAATCTGGCACAGGTGAATGGGGTCCTTAAATAATGTTGCTAAGCTTGCTTAGTGCCATTATTTAACACCTGGGTATGGTCAAGCGTAAGGGGACCTGTAGGCATATTTCCTTTTGGGAAATTGCCCACTGGTGCCCTTCTCTGGCCCCAAGGACACCCCCACCTACCCACACCTGGAGGACACCGAAGGATGGGGACCCATCCCAGGTAAGTCTGGATGAGTATTTTTTTTTTCCACCAGCACCGCTCAGGGGCCCTGACTTGGGGCCCCCTGCAAGGTGCTGGGCCCAAAAGCCTTGCCCAGGGGACATTTGATCCCTGGGCATGGCCATTGGGGTGGTGGGCATGGCTTCTGTCTTTACTAAAACAGGAGCCATGTCTATGGGGGTTGTGCCCTAGAAAATGGCGCTACACTGCTTAGAGGCAATTTTTTTGCCTCTAAACAGTGTAGCTCCATAATTCAGCACACAGGCCCCGGTTCCCTCTACAACTCCCCAGCCCTGTTAATGTCCTTTCCAAGGATGCTAACAGGGCATTAGTGCCAGCCATAAATATGGCGCCCGGCCTGCGTCTTGAAATGGTGCTAGCTGGTGCTATACTTTTCCACGCAAAACTGCGCTAACACAGTTTTAAGTGAAAAAGTATAAATCTGCCCCTCAGTATCCCACAAAGAACACTATAGCTATGATTAAAAGAACCAACAATGGTTTTAACACAAATCCCAATATTCTACTTCCCAAGCTACCAAACCATCTATCTACTGCAGAAACTCCACTACAAATTGCCTCCCATGCACCTGTTGCTTCCAATTCCTTCAAATCTTTGGTCAACCCTGAAATATTCTAAATATACGTCTGAAAATCCTTACTTTTATCCGGGATAAAAGTGCAGCATTATTGAACTTTAAGTATCTGACAGACTCCGCCCTCTTTTGCGAGCAACATGTCTAACAAAAGTCGTTTTTGCAAAACCATTGATCTGATCACCATTATCTCAGTATTGACGACCAATTGTGCTTCAGCAGAACTAGTTGCCAATTTATCCACGGTAGTCGATAGCCTTCTGATTTTCAGATCATTGATAATCACTCCCATAGATTGAATAATTGCACCTAAAATATCTCCTACTACCTCCCTTGCACCCACACCTCGTTTAAGTCTAAACCCTTTTGCCCAAAGAGGATTATCAAAGTGCTCCACATGATAGATTTTAGGAAAAACAATTCTCAAAAAACATGTGCCATACCATACTTTTGGTAATCTAAAATATACTCGCTTAGCACACACAAAATAAACAAAAGGGATCACTGCATCTTCCCCATCCAAATACAACTTCAAATTCCCCCAAACTTCAAATGTGTGCTCACGTTCACTCTTTCCCATAAATGTATTGTCAGTGGTGGATCTCTCCATCCAGATGCACAATCTCCTTATTGTTCCCAATCTAAGGGTAAAGCAGTTAAGTTTCCAGCTAACGGATGCTCTATCTCTTCCTTAGTCCTTTTATTCTGACTTCAGAATAACTCATCTGTCTGGGATCCTGCTTCCAACTCTCTCCTCCTGTCTTCGACTAAATTCAAAAACTTCATTTCCCCATCTGATAAAAGACAAATTAAGTTGTGTCTATTTGCATATTCAGTATCTAAGGTAGAAACAGGTTTGAAGAATCTTGCAATGCTTTTTATTTCCAAAGGAGCTGGGTGTCTAAATGTTCAATTAAAAGGATTTCTGAAAGAACCATGTCATAATTGAAGAAATAATATCGGTAATGTCCTGTCCCATAAAATAGACTCAACTACAAATTACATGAAATTCCATAAGTTACAGGGATGTGAAGATTAGCAATACCCTCATAAATGGAAGCAGGAAATGGTGTACATGCATACAATACATACATACAATCTCCTCTAAACATATCTACGTGTAATGCTTTCTCCCTTAACTATTTATCTTTCCTAGAACTAATAGTTTGGGAAGGAATATCAGAAGATATCCCTCCCTCTACAGGATTAGTGGGGGAAAACACTCCTATTAGCAATGTTATTAATATGATAAGCGGAACAAGCACCAAAGCATCTATGATACATCTATGTCTATTTCTTTGATTGATCTCCATTATGTCTTTAGAATCAGATCTATTATCAAGCAAAAGATGGCAGCAGTAAATGTCTCTTTGTTGATTATGTCAATGCAATCAGGAAAATAAAGCTCAAAAGTCCAACAGTTTATAGTTCATTCAGTAACAGTACATATATATCTTCGTGATGCTTCCTAACCCTACTCCGTGCTCTTCTAAATGACAACCTTTTTACTTCTCCTGGAGCCTGTGTGTCTTTCCAAGTTCTCAATCTCAATCAATATAAACATCTTTAATATGTGCACAGACTACACTGCCTGATGACAAGGAAAGTTCAAAATATAGCTCAATCACAATGCCCAGTTGATGGAGGCTCAGCTGAACCAGTATGCTGATGCCAACATTTCCAGAATTCTTGATCGGCGTTATTTGCAAAGTAGGTCGATTCAGGTGAAGAGTACCTGCGACTTGGTACTTGCGCTCTTTTTGACTCTCTCTGTTTTACAACTTCATCTTCACTTTCACTCAAATCAGAATTCTCTGCTTCCTCAGGATCATTAATGGCACACACTCTTTGGACAGTGTCACTCCTTCTCATTCCTGTTGTCTAGGCCATCAGCCTCCAGCTTCCACTCGCCTTCCAGTAGCACTTGTTCCCTCATCAGGGTCTGATTCTAAGTCTGACTCCTGCTCTTCAGGACCAACGTCTATCGGTTCTGCTTCAGAGTCAGACGTGATTTGCTCTCTTCTGCTTGGTCAAATCCTATTTCAAGCACAGGTTGGTCCCCGACAGTTTGATTGACTTGTTCTGGTTGTCTTTCACACACTACCGGCTCTTCCAGGATAGGCATTGTTTTATTGATGGGACACTCCACTCTGTGAGTGCAAGAAGCATGGATCCACTTAGGGAGACCTCCACACTTTAGAGCAGTCATTGTCACCAGGATCACCTGATAAGGCACACACCAACCAGTCTCCAGACATGTCTTTCTGATGTGTTTCTTCACTAAGACCCAATCTCCGGGACCCACTTCATGGCACTGTCCTTGTTGTGGGGAGGCTGTGACTGTTTCAACCTGATGAGACACAGAATGCACCACATCAGCTAGTCCCTTACAATAGTCTAGGACCATGTCATCAGCTATATTTACAAATACATTCACAGGAATCACTGGCAGTCTCACCGCCCTCCCCATCAGGATTTTGTGGGGGGGATAATCCAGTCTTTCGATCTGGTACACTCCGAAGACTCATCAACACAAGAGGCAAAGCATCAAGCCACTTCAGAGATGTACACACTTTTGCCAACCTCAATTTCAGTGTGCTATTCACTTCTTCATCAAGTCACAAAGCCTCAGATCTGTAACTCCAATGTAGTCTCTGATCCATCTGCACTGCTGTGCAGAACAATTTTAGAACCTCATTATTGAAATAAGTTCCTCGATCACATTCCAAAGTGATTGGAAAGCCAAACCTTGGGATGAGTTCTCTCAATAACAGTTTTGCCACAGTAAGACTATCATTTTGCCTAGTTGGGTATGCTTCAACCCAACGGAAAAAGACACACACAATGATCAAAACATACCTCTATCCACCACACACAGGCATCTCAATGAAATCCATCTGTATTCTGTTAAAGGGTCCTCTTGACATCCCTATGTGACTCAGTGTAATTACAGTCCTCTTTCCAACATTGTTCTGTTGAAACACAACACACCTGTGACACAGCACTTCAGCCATTACTCTGAAATTAGGTTTGAACAAAGTCTGCCTTAACAACCTCACAATAGCATCTCTACCAATGTGAGCAAGGCCATGAAAATGTTGAGCCATAGGTGTAACAAACTATTTGGCAACACTGGCCTCCCATCCACTGAAACCCAAATGTCATAATCTCTCATGATACACCGTGCTCTAACCTAACCTTGCTGTTCTTCCTCAGACACCTCCACCTGTAGCCTTTTCACCTTGTTCCAGGTGTCAGTCATTCTCAACAACAGGTTAAAGTTAGTCTCATTCATTCCCTAATTTGTGAATTCTCAATTAAACATGCACACATTATCCGCACAATACCTTGCAATCTCATCGGTGTACCGATTACCCAAAGTCACAAGGCCATCTCCGGAGCCTTGTGCAAAACACTTAACCACTGCAAACTGTTCACGCAACTGGATTGCGTCGAGGAGATTTTTCACATGTTCACCGTTCCAGATCGGTGATCCAAAGGACCTCATAAATCCTCGCTGAGATCAGAGATGCCTGAAGTCATGAACAGCACCAGAGCCATACTGACTAGCTGTAAAGATCGTTACTTTCAATTGATCGGAAAAACAACATGCTCTTGTAAGAGCAATCAGTTCAGCCACTTGAGCCGAAAATATTCCTTGAAGCCAAGGATCTTTGACACCTCCAGACAATGTACAGGCAGCATATGCCGATCTCACACTCCCTCCACTGTCTCTCACACATAAACCATCAAAATGAAGGACGTAATCGGGTTTGAGCAATGGTTTGTCACATTGCTCCTGTTTCAGGTCCTGAGCTCGCCCCCCACGACCGCAGCACCAACATGCTGCCTCCTGCCTCTGTCCCCTGACCACGCTGCTGATTGCGTGTTCGAGGCCCTCCTCCACCCGCAGGCATCCTCCTGCGCCTCATCCCTGGGGTCTAGTGGGCTCTGACTAGCTTCACTTGACCCGTGTGCCGCTTTCCGCCGTCCCGTAAGTGTTTTTCGTTTTTTTCGCTTTTTTCAGCGCCTCGCCGCCGGCGCTTCTGCCCCCTTTGTGCCCCCCTGATTGCTGTCTCCCCGATCGTATATTGTGCCATTTTGTTTTTCTGATTGTGTGCTTTTTCTTATTGTAACTGCTTGTATTTTGCTCGCTTTCAGTGTTTTGCCCCTTGTGCGCTCCCCGTTCCCTGCCGCTGCCTCCCTGCGGCCCCGCCCCCCTCGCGCCCCCATTTGCCGCTCCCTCCCGCCTCCCGCCTCCCAGCTGCTCCTCCCTCCCCCCTCCCTTCTTAATGGCTGGCGCTGCGCGTCGCAAGTGAGCGATCTCTGACCTGTTTCAGGTCCTGAGCTCGCCCCCCACGACCGCAGCACCAACCTGCTGCCTCCTGCCTCTGTCCCCTGACCACGCTGCTGTTTGCGTGTTCGAGGCCCTCCTCCACCCGCAGGCATCCTCCTGCGCCTCATCCCTGGGGTCTAGTGGGCTCTGACTAGCTTCACTTGACCCGTGTGCCGCTTTCCGCCGTCCCGTAAGTGTTTTTCGTTTTTTTCGCTTTTTTCAGCGCCTCGCCGCCGGCGCTTCTGCCCCCTTTGTGCCCCCCTGATTGCTGTCTCCCCGATCGTATATTGTGCCATTTTGTTTTTCTGATTGTGTGCTTTTTCTTATTGTAACTGCTTGTATTTTGCTCGCTTTCAGTGTTTTGCCCCTTGTGCGCTCCCCGTTCCCTGCCGCTGCCTCCCTGCGGCCCCGCCCCCCCTCGCGCCCCCATTTGCCGCTCCCTCCCGCCTCCCGCCTCCCAGCTGCTCCTCCCTCCCCCTCCCTTCTTAATGGCTGGCGCTGCGCGTCGCGAGTGAGCGACCTCTGACCTGTTTCAGGTCCTGAGCTCGCCCCCCACGACCGCAGCACCAACCTGCTGCCTCCTGCCTCTGTCCCCTGACCACGCTGCTGTTTGCGTGTTCGAGGCCCTCCTCCACCCGCAGGCATCCTCCTGCGCCTCATCCCTGGGGTCTAGTGGGCTCTGACTAGCTTCACTTGACCCGTGTGCCGCTTTCCGCCGTCCCGTAAGTGTTTTTCGTTTTTTTCGCTTTTTTCAGCGCCTCGCCGCCGGCGCTTCTGCCCCCTTTGTGCCCCCCTGATTGCTGTCTCCCCGATCGTATATTGTGCCATTTTGTTTTTCTGATTGTGTGCTTTTTCTTATTGTAACTGCTTGTATTTTGCTCGCTTTCAGTGTTTTGCCCCTTGTGCGCTCCCCGTTCCCTGCCGCTGCCTCCCTGCGGCCCCGCCCCCCTCGCGCCCCCATTTGCCGCTCCCTCCCGCCTCCCGCCTCCCAGCTGCTCCTCCCTCCCCCCTCCCTTCTTAATGGCTGGCGCTGCGCGTCGCGAGTGAGCGACCTCTGACCTGTTTCAGGTCCTGAGCTCGCCCCCCACGACCGCAGCACCAACCTACTGCCTCCTGCCTCTGTCCCCTGACCACGCTGCTGTTTGCGTGTTCGAGGCCCTCCTCCACCCGCAGGCATCATCCTGCGCCTCATCCCTGGGGTCTAGTGGGCTCTGACTAGCTTCACTTGACCCGTGTGCCGCTTTCCGCCGTCCCGTAAGTGTTTTTCGTTTTTTTCGCTTTTTTCAGCGCCTCGCCGCCGGCGCTTCTGCCCCCTTTGTGCCCCCCTGATTGCTGTCTCCCCGATCGTATATTGTGCCATTTTGTTTTTATGATTGTGTGCTTTTTCTTATTGTAACTGCTTGTATTTTGCTCGCTTTCAGTGTTTTGCCCCTTGTGCGCTCCCCGTTCCCTGCCGCTGCCTCCCTGCGGCCCCGCCCCCCTCGCGCCCCCCATTTGCCGCTCCCTCCCGCCTCCCGCCTCCCAGCTGCTCCTCCCTCCCCCCTCCCTTCTTAATGGCTGGCGCTGCGCGTCGCGAGTGAGCGACCTCTGACCTGTTTCAGGTCCTGAGCTCGCCCCCCACGACCGCAGCACCAACCTGCTGCCTCCTGCCTCTGTCCCCTGACCACGCTGCTGTTTGCGTGTTCGAGGCCCTCCTCCACCCGCAGGCATCCTCCTGCGCCTCATCCCTGGGGTCTAGTGGGCTCTGACTAGCTTCACTTGACCCGTGTGCCGCTTTCCGCCGTCCCGTAAGTGTTTTTCGTTTTTTTCGCTTTTTTCAGCGCCTCGCCGCCGGCGCTTCTGCCCCCTTTGTGCCCCCCTGATTGCTGTCTCCCCGATCGTATATTGTGCCATTTTGTTTTTCTGATTGTGTGCTTTTTCTTATTGTAACTGCTTGTATTTTGCTCGCTTTCAGTGTTTTGCCCCTTGTGCGCTCCCCGTTCCCTGCCGCTGCCTCCCTGCGGCCCCGTCCCCCTCGCGCCCCCATTTGCCGCTCCCTCCCGCCTCCCGCCTCCCAGCTGCTCCTCCCTCCCCCCTCCCTTCTTAATGGCTGGCGCTGCGCGTCGCGAGTGAGCGACCTCTGACCTGTTTCAGGTCCTGAGCTCGCCCCCCACGACCGCAGCACCAACCTGCTGCCTCCTGCCTCTGTCCCCTGACCACGCTGCTGTTTGCGTGTTCGAGGCCCTCCTCCACCCGCAGGCATCCTCCTGCGCCTCATCCCTGGGGTCTAGTGGGCTCTGACTAGCTTCACTTGACCCGTGTGCCGCTTTCCGCCGTCCCGTAAGTGTTTTTCGTTTTTTTCGCTTTTTTCAGTGCCTCGCCGCCGGCGCTTCTGCCCCCTTTGTGCCCCCCTGATTGCTGTCTCCCCGATCGTATATTGTGCCATTTTGTTTTTCTGATTGTGTGCTTTTTCTTATTGTAACTGCTTGTACTTTGCTCGCTTTCAGTGTTTTGCCCCTTGTGCGCTACCCGTTCCCTGCCGCTGCCTCCCTGCGGCCCCGCCCCCCTCGCGCCCCCCATTTGCCGCTCCCTCCCGCCTCCCAGCTGCTCCTCCCTCCCCCCTCCCTTCTTAATGGCTGGCGCTGCGCGTCGCGAGTGAGCGACCTCTGACCTGTTTCAGGTCCTGAGCTCGCCCCCCACGACCGCAGAACCAACCTGCTGCCTCCTGCCTCTGTCCCCTGACCACGCTGCTGTTTGCATGTTCGAGGCCCTCCTCCACCCGCAGGCATCCTCCTGCGCCTCATCCCTGGGGTCTAGTGGGCTCTGACTAGCTTCACTTGACCCGTGTGCCGCTTTCCGCCGCCCCGTAAGTGTTTTTCGTTTTTTTCGCTTTTTTCAGCGCCTCGCCGCCGGCGCTTCTGCCCCCTTTGTGCCCCCCTGATTGCTGTCTCCCCGATCGTATATTGTGCCATTTTGTTTTTCTGATTGTGTGCTTTTTCTTATTGTAACTGCTTGTATTTTGCTCGCTTTCAGTGTTTTGCCCCTTGTGCGCTCCCCGTTCCCTGCCGCTGCCTCCCTGCGGCCCGCCCCCCTCACGCCCCCATTTGCCGCTCCCTCCCGCCTCCCGCCTCCCAGCTGCTCCTCCCTCCCCCTCCCTTCTTAATGGCTGGCGCTGCGCGTCGCGAGTGAGCGACCTCTGACCTGTTTCAGGTCCTGAGCTCGCCCCCCACGACCGCAGAACCAACCTGCTGCCTCCTGCCTCTGTCCCCTGACCACGCTGCTGTTTGCGTGTTCGAGGCCCTCCTCCACCCGCAGGCATCCTCCTGCGCCTCATCCCTGGGGTCTAGTGGGCTCTGACTAGCTTCACTTGACCCGTGTGCCGCTTTCCGCCGTCCCGTAAGTGTTTTTAGTTTTTTTCGCTTTTTTCAGCGCCTCGCCGCCGGCGCTTCTGCCCCCTTTGTGCCCCCCTGATTGCTGTCTCCCCGATCGTATATTGTGCCATTTTGTTTTTTTGATTGTGTGCTTTTTCTTATTGTAACTGCTTGTGTTTTGCTCGCTTTCAGTGTTTTGCCCCTTGTGCGCTCCCCGTTCCATGCCGCTGCCTCCCTGCGGCCCGCCCCCCTCGCGCCCCCATTTGCCGCTCCCTCCCGCCTCCCGCCTCCCGCCTTCCAGCTGCTCCTCCCTCCCCCCTCCCTTCTTAATGGCTGGCGCTGCGCGTCGCGAGTGAGCGACCTCTGACCTGTTTCAGGTCCTGAGCTCGCCCCCCACGACCGCAGCCCCAACCTGCTGCCTCCTGCCTCTGTCCCCTGACCACGCTGCTGTTTGCGTGTTCGAGGCCCTCCTCCACCCGCAGGCATCCTCCTGCTCCTCATCCCTGGGGTCTAGTGGGCTCTGACTAGCTTCACTTGACCCGTGTGCCGCTTTCCGCTGTCCCGTAAGTGTTTTTCGTTTTTTTCGCTTTTTTCAGCGCCTCGCCGCCGGCGCTTCTGCCCCCTTTGTGCCCCCGTGATTGCTGTCTCCCCGATCGTATATTGTGCCATTTTGTTTTTCTGATTGTGTGCTTTTTCTTATTGTAACTGCTTGTATTTTGCTCGCTTTCAGTGTTTTGCCCCTTGTGCGCTCCCCGTTCCCTGCTGCTGCCTCCCTGCGGCCCCGCCCCCCTCGCGCCCCCATTTGCCGCTCCCTCCCGCCTCCCGCCTCCCAGCTGCTCCTCCCTCCCCCCTCCCTTCTTAATGGCTGGCGCTGCGCGTCGCGAGTGAGCGACCTCTGACCTGTTTCAGGTCCTGAGCTCGCCCCCCACGACCGCAGCACCAACCTGCTGCCTCCTGCCTCTGTCCCCTGACCACGCTGCTGTTTGCGTGTTCGAGGCCCTCCTCCACCCGCAGGCATCCTCCTGCGCCTCATCCCTGGGGTCTAGTGGGCTCTGACTAGCTTCACTTGACCCGTGTGCCGCTTTCCCGCCGTCCCGTAAGTGTTTTTCGTTTTTTTCGCTTTTTTCAGCGCCTCGCCGCCGGCGCTTCTGCCCCCTTTGTGCCCCCCTGATTGCTGTCTCCCCGATCGTATATTGTGCCATTTTGTTTTTCTGATTGTGTGCTTTCTCTTATTGTAACTGCTTGTATTTTGCTTGCTTTCAGTGTTTTGCCCCTTGTGCGCTCCCCGTTCCCTGCTGCTGCCTCCCTGCGGCCCCGCCCCCCTCGCGCCCCCATTTGCCGCTCCCTCCCGCCTCCCGCCTGCTCCTCCCTCCCCCCTCCCTTCTTAATGGCTGGCGCTGCGCGTCGCGAGTGAGCGACCTCTGACCTGTTTCAGGTCCTGAGCTCGCCCCCCACGACCGCAGCACCAACCTGCTGCCTCCTGCCTCTGTCCCCTGACCACGCTGCTGTTTGCGTGTTCGAGGCCCTCCTCCACCCGCAGGCATCCTCCTGCGCCTCATCCCTGGGGTCTAGTGGGCTCTGACTAGCTTCACTTGACCCGTGTGCCGCTTTCTGCCGTCCCGTAAGTGTTTTTCGTTTTTTTCGCTCTTTTCAGCGCCTCGCCGCCGGCGCTTCTGCCCCCTTTGTGCCCCCCTGATTGCTGTCTCCCCGATCGTATATTGTGCCATTTTGTTTTTCTGATTGTGTGCTTTTTCTTATTGTAACTGCTTGTATTTTGCTCGCTTTCAGTGTTTTGCCCCTTGTGCGCTCCCCGTTCCCTGCCGCTGCCACCCTGCGGCCCGCCCCCCTCGCGCCCCCATTCGCCGCTCCCTCCCGCCTCCCGCCTCCCGGCTGCTCCTCCCTCCCCCCTCCCTTCTTAATGGCTGGCGCTGCGCGTCGCGAGTGAGCGACCTCTTTCCTGTTTCAGGTCCTGAGCTCGCCCCCCACGACCGCAGCACCAACCTGCTGCCTCCTGCCTCTGTCCCCTGACCACGCTGCTGTTTGCGTGTTCGAGGCCCTCCTCCACCCGCAGGCATCCTCCTGCGCCTCATCCCTGGGGTCTAGTGGGCTCTGACTAGCTTCACTTGACCCGTGTGCCGCTTTCCGCCGTCCCGTAAGTGTTTTTCGTTTTTTTCGCTTTTTTCAGCGCCTCGCCGCCGGCGCTTCTGCCCCCTTTGTGCCCCCCTGATTGCTGTCTCCCCGATCGTATATTGTGCCATTTTGTTTTTCTGATTGTGTGCTTTTTCTTATTGTAACTGCTTGTGTTTTGCTCGCTTTCAGTGTTTTGCCCCTTGTGCGCTCCCCGTTCCATGCCGCTGCCTCCCTGCGGCCCGCCCCCCTCGCGCCCCCATTTGCCGCTCCCTCCCGCCTCCCGCCTCCCAGCTGCTCCTCCCTCCCCCCTCCCTTCTTAATGGCTGGCGCTGCGCGTCGCGAGTGAGCGACCTCTGACCTGTTTCAGGTCCTGAGCTCGCCCCCCACGACCGCAGCCCCAACCTGCTGCCTCCTGCCTCTGTCCCCTGACCACGCTGCTGTTTGCGTGTTCGAGGCCCTCCTCCACCCGCAGGCATCCTCCTGCTCCTCATCCCTGGGGTCTAGTGGGCTCTGACTAGCTTCACTTGACCCGTGTGCCGCTTTCCGCCATCCCGTAAGTGTTTTTCGTTTTTTTCGCTTTTTTCAGCGCCTCGCCGCCGGCGCTTCTGCCCCCTTTGTGCCCCCCTGATTGCTGTCTCCCCGATCGTATATTGTGCCATTTTGTTTTTCTGATTGTGTGCTTTTTCTTATTGTAACTGCTTGTATTTTGCTCGCTTTCAGTGTTTTGCCCCTTGTGCGCTCCCCGTTCCCTGCCGCTGCCTCCCTGCGGCCCCGCCCCCCTCGCGCCCCCATTTGCCGCTCCCTCCCGCCTCCCGCCTCCCAGCTGCTCCTCCCTCCCCCCTCCCTTCTTAATGGCTGGCGCTGCGCGTCGCGAGTGAGCGACCTCTGACCTGTTTCAGGTCCTGAGCTCGCCCCCCACGACCGCAGCACCAACCTGCTGCCTCCTGCCTCTGTCCCCTGACCACGCTGCTGTTTGCGTGTTCGAGGCCCTCCTCCACCCGCAGGCATCCTCCTGCGCCTCATCCCTGGGGTCTAGTGGGCTCTGACTAGCTTCACTTGACCCGTGTGCCGCTTTCCGCCGTCCCGTAAGTGTTTTTCGTTTTTTTCGCTTTTTTCAGCGCCTCGCCACCGGCGCTTCTGCCCCCTTTGTGCCCCCCTGATTGCTGTCTCCCCGATCGTATATTGTGCCATTTTGTTTTTCGGATTGTGTGCTTTCTCTTATTGTAACTGCTTGTATTTTGCTTGCTTTCAGTGTTTTGCCCCTTGTGCGCTCCCCGTTCCCTGCTGCTGCCTCCCTGCGGCCCCGCCCCCCTCGCGCCCCCATTTGCCGCTCCCTCCCGCCTCCCAGCTGCTCCTCCCTCCCCCCTCCCTTCTTAATGGCTGGCGCTGCGCGTCGCGAGTGAGCGACCTCTGACCTGTTTCAGGTCCTGAGCTCGCCCCCCACGACCGCAGCACCAACCTGCTGCCTCCTGCCTCTGTCCCCTGACCACGCTGCTGTTTGCGTGTTCGAGGCCCTCCTCCACCCGCAGGCATCCTCCTGCGCCTCATCCCTGGGGTCTAGTGGGCTCTGACTAGCTTCACTTGACCCGTGTGCCGCTTTCCGCCGTCCCGTAAGTGTTTTTCGTTTTTTTCGCTCTTTTCAGCGCCTCGCCGCCGGCGCTTCTGCCCCCTTTGTGCCCCCCTGATTGCTGTCTCCCCGATCGTATATTGTGCCATTTTGTTTTTCTGATTGTGTGCTTTTTCTTATTGTAACTGCTTGTATTTTGCTCGCTTTCAGTGTTTTGCCCCTTGTGCGCTCCCCGTTCCCTGCCGCTGCCTCCCTGCGGCCCGCCCCCCTCGCGCCCCCATTCGCCGCTCCCTCCCGCCTCCCGCCTCCCAGCTGCTCCTCCCTCCCCCCTCCCTTCTTAATGGCTGGCGCTGCGCGTCGCGAGTGAGCGACCTCTGACCTGTTTCAGGTCCTGAGCTCGCCCCCCACGACCGCAGCACCAACCTGCTGCCTCCTGCCTCTGTCCCCTGACCACGCTGCTGTTTGCGTGTTCGAGGCCCTCCTCCATCCGCAGGCATCCTCCTGCGCCTCATCCCTGGGGTCTAGTGGGCTCTGACTAGCTTCACTTGACCCGTGTGCCGCTTTCCGCCGTCCCGTAAGTGTTTTTCGTTTTTTTCGCTTTTTTCAGCGCCTCGCCGCCGGCGCTTCTGCCCCCTTTGTGCCCCCCTGATTGCTGTCTCCCCGATCGTATATTGTGCCATTTTGTTTTTCTGATTGTGTGCTTTTTCTTATTGTAACTGCTTGTATTTTGCTCGCTTTCAGTGTTTTGCCCCTTGTGCGCTCCCCGTTCCCTGCCGCTGCCTCCCTGCGGCCCCGCCCCCCTCGCGCCCCCATTTGCCGCTCCCTCCCGCCTCCCGCCTCCCAGCTGCTCCTCCCTCCCCCCTCCCTTCTTAATGGCTGGCGCTGCGCGTCGCGAGTGAGCGACCTCTGACCTGTTTCAGGTCCTGAGCTCGCCCCCCACGACCGCAGCACCAACCTGCTGCCTCCTGCCTCTGTCCCTAGACCACGCTGCTGTTTGCGTGTTCGAGGCCCTCCTCCACCCGCAGGCATCCTCCTGCGCCTCATCCCTGGGGTCTAGTGGGCTCTGACTAGCTTCACTTGACCCGTGTGCCGCTTTCCGCCGTCCCGTAAGTGTTTTTCGTTTTTTTCGCTTTTTTCAGCGCCTCGCCGCCGGCGCTTCTGCCCCCTTTGTGCCCCCCTGATTGCTGTCTCCCCGATCGTATATTGTGCCATTTTGTTTTTCTGATTGAGTGCTTTTTCTTATTGTAACTGCTTGTATTTTGCTCGCTTTCAGTGTTTTGCCCCTTGTGCGCTCCCCGTTCCCTGCCGCTGCCTCCCTGCGGCCCCGCCCCCCTCGCGCCCCCATTTGCCGCTCCCTCCCGCCTCCCGCCTGCTCCTCCCTCCCCCCTCCCTTCTTAATGGCTGGCGCTGCGCATCGCGAGTGAGCGACCTCTGACCTGTTTCAGGTCCTGAGCTCGCCCCCCACGACCGCAGCACCAACCTGCTGCCTCCTGCCTCTGTCCCCTGACCACGCTGCTGTTTGCGTGTTCGAGTCCCTCCTCCACCCGCAGGCATCCTCCTGCGCCTCATCCCTGGGGTCTAGTGGGCTCTGACTAGCTTCACTTGACCCGTGTGCCGCTTTCCGCCGTCCCGTAAGTGTTTTTCGTTTTTTTCGCTTTTTTCAGCGCCTCGCCGCCGGCGCTTCTGCCCCCTTTGTGCCCCCCTGATTGCTGTCTCCCCGATCGTATATTGTGCCATTTTGTTTTTCTGATTGTGTGCTTTTTCTTATTGTAACTGCTTGTATTTTGCTCGCTTTCAGTGTTTTGCCCCTTGTGCGCTCCCCGTTCCCTGCCGCTGCCTCCCTGCGGCCCCGCCCCCCTCGCGCCCCCATTTGCCGCTCCCTCCCGCCTCCCGCCTCCCAGCTGCTCCTCCCTCCCCCCTCCCTTCTTAATGGCTGGCGCTGCGCGTCGCGAGTGAGCGACCTCTGACCTGTTTCAGGTCCTGAGCTCGCCCCCCACGACCGCAGCACCAACCTGCTGCCTCCTGCCTCTGTCCCCTGACCACGCTGCTGTTTGCGTGTTCGAGGCCCTCCTCCACCCGCAGGCATCCTCCTGCGCCTCATCCCTGGGGTCTAGTGGTCTCTGACTAGCTTCACTTGACCCGTGTGCCGCTTTCTGCCGTCCCGTAAGTGTTTTTCGTTTTTTTCGCTTTTTTCAGCGCCTCGCCGCCGGAGCTTCTGCCCCCTTTGTGCCCCCCTGATTGCTGTCTCCCGATCGTATATTGTGCCATTTTGTTTTTCTGATTGTGTGCTTTTTCTTATTGTAACTGCTTGTATTTTGCTCGCTTTCAGTGTTTTGCCCCTTGTGCGCTCCCCGTTCCCTGCCGCTGCCTCCCTGCGGCCCCGCCCCCCTCGCGCCCCCATTTGCCGCTCCCTCCCGCCTACCGCCTCCCAGCTGCTCCTCCCTCCCCCCTCCCTTCTTAATGGCTGGCGCTGCGCGTCGCGAGTGAGCGACCTCTGACCTGTTTCAGGTCCTGAGCTCGCCCCCCACGACCGCAGCACCAACCTGCTGCCTCCTGCCTCTGTCCCCTGACCACGCTGCTGTTTGCGTGTTCGAGGCCCTCCTCCACCCGCAGGCATCCTCCTGCGCCTCATCCCTGGGGTCTAGTGGGCTCTGACTAGCTTCACTTGACCCGTGTGCCGCTTTCCGCCGTCCCGTAAGTGTTTTTCGTTTTTTTAGCTTTTTTCAGCGCCTCGCCACCGGCGCTTCTGCCCCCTTTGTGCCCCCCTGATTGCTGTCTCCCCGATCGTATATTGTGCCATTTTGTTTTTCTGATTGTGTGCTTTTTCTTATTGTAACTGCTTGTATTTTGCTCGCTTTCAGTGTTTTGCCCCTTGTGCGCTCCCCGTTCCCTGCCGCTGCCTCCCTGCGGCCCCGCCCCCCTCGCGCCCCCATTTGCCGCTCCCTCCCGCCTCCCAGCTGCTCCTCCCTCCCCCTCCCTTCTTAATGGCTGGCGCTGCGCGTCGCGAGTGAGCGACCTCTGACCTGTTTCAGGTCCTGAGCTCGCCCCCCACGACCGCAGCACCAACCTGCTGCCTCCTGCCTCTGTCCCCTGACCACGCTGCTGTTTGCGTGTTCGAGGCCCTCCTCCACCCGCAGGCATCCTCCTGCGCCTCATCCCTGGGGTCTAGTGGGCTCTGACTAGCTTCACTTGACCCGTGTGCCGCTTTCCGCCGTCCCGTAAGTGTTTTTCGTTTTTTTCGCTTTTTTCAGCGCCTCGCCGCCGGCGCTTCTGCCCCCTTTGTGCCCCCCTGATTGCTGTCTCCCCGATCGTATATTGTGCCATTTTGTTTTTCTGATTGTGTGCTTTTTCTTATTGTAACTGCTTGTATTTTGCTCGCTTTCAGTGTTTTGCCCCTTGTGCGCTCCCCGTTCCCTGCCGCTGCCTCCATGCGGCCCCGCCCCCCTCGCGCCCCCATTTGCCGCTCCCTCCCGCCTCCCGCCTCCCAGCTGCTCCTCCCTCCCCCCTCCCTTCTTAATGGCTGGCGCTGCGCGTCGCGAGTGAGCGACCTCTGACCTGTTTCAGGTCCTGAGCTCGCCCCCCACGACCGCAGCACCAACCTGCTGCCTCCTGCCTCTGTCCCCTGACCACGCTGCTGTTTGCGTGTTCGAGGCCCTCCTCCACCCGCAGGCATCCTCCTGCGCCTCATCCCTGGGGTCTAGTGGGCTCTGACTAGCTTCACTTGACCCGTGTGCCGCTTTCCGCCGTCCCGTAAGTGTTTTTCGTTTTTTTCGCTTTTTTCAGCGCCTCGCCGCCGGCGCTTCTGCCCCCTTTGTGCCCCCCTGATTGCTGTCTCCCCGATCGTATATTGTGCCATTTTGTTTTTCTGATTGTGTGCTTTTTCTTATTGTAACTGCTTGTATTTTGCTCGCTTTCAGTGTTTTGCCCCTTGTGCGCTCCCCGTTCCCTGCCGCTGCCTCCCTGCGGCCCCGCCCCCCTCGCGCCCCCATTTGCCGCTCCCTCCCGCCTCCCGCCTCCCAGCTGCTCCTCCCTCCCCCCTCCCTTCTTAATGGCTGGCGCTGCGCGTCGCGAGTGAGCGACCTCTGACCTGTTTCAGGTCCTGAGCTCGCCCCCCACGACCGCAGCACCAACCTGCTGCCTCCTGCCTCTGTCCCCTGACCACGCTGCTGTTTGCGTGTTCGAGGCCCTCCTCCACCCGCAGGCATCCTCCTGCGCCTCATCCCTGGGGTCTAGTGGGCTCTGACTAGCTTCACTTGACCCGTGTGCCGCTTTCCGCCGTCCCGTAAGTGTTTTTCGTTTTTTTTCGCTTTTTTCAGCGCCTCGCCGCCGGCGCTTCTGCCCCCTTTGTGCCCCCCTGATTGCTGTCTCCCCGATCGTATATTGTGCCATTTTGTTTTTCTGATTGTGTGCTTTTTCTTATTGTAACTGCTTGTATTTTGCTCGCTTTCAGTGTTTTGCCCCTTGTGCGCTCCCCGTTCCCTGCCGCTGCCTCCCTGCGGCCCGCCCCCCTCGCGCCCCCATTTGCCGCTCCCTCCCGCCTCCCACCTCCCAGCTGCTCCTCCCTCCCCCCTCCCTTCTTAATGGCTGGCGCTGCGCGTCGCGAGTGAGCGACCTCTGACCTGTTTCAGGTCCTGAGCTCGCCCCCCACGACCGCAGCACCAACCTGCTGCCTCCTGCCTCTGTCCCCTGACCACGCTGCTGTTTGCGTGTTCGAGGCCCTCCTCCACCCGCAGGCATCCTCCTGCGCCTCATCCCTGGGGTCTAGTGGGCTCTGACTAGCTTCACTTGACCCGTGTGCCGCTTTCCGCCGTCCCGTAAGTGTTTTTCGTTTTTTTCGCTTTTTTCAGCGCCTCGCCGCCGGCGCTTCTGCCCCCTTTGTGCCCCCCTGATTGCTGTCTCCCCGATCGTATATTGTGCCATTTTGTTTTTCTGATTGTGTGCTTTCTCTTATTGTAACTGCTTGTATTTTGCTTGCTTTCAGTGTTTTGCCCCTTGTGCGCTCCCCGTTCCCTGCCTCTGCCTCCCTGCGGCCCCGCCCCCCTCGCGCCCCCATTTGCCGCTCCCTCCCGCCTCCCAGCTGCTCCTCCCTCCCCCCTCCCTTCTTAATGGCTGGCGCTGCGCGTCGCGAGTGAGCGACCTCTGACCTGTTTCAGGTCCTGAGCTCGCCCCCCACGACCGCAGCACCAACCTGCTGCCTCCTGCCTCTGTCCCCTGACCACGCTGCTGTTTACGTGTTCGAGGCCCTCCTCCACCCGCAGGCATCCTCCTGCGCCTCATCCCTGGGGTCTAGTGGGCTCTGACTAGCTTCACTTGACCCGTGTGCCGCTTTCCGCCGTCCCGTAAGTGTTTTTCGTTTTTTTCGCTCTTTTCAGCGCCTCGCCGCCGGCGCTTCTGCCCCCTTTGTGCCCCCCTGATTGCTGTCTCCCCGATCGTATATTGTGCCATTTTGTTTTTCTGATTGTGTGCTTTTTCTTATTGTAACTGCTTGTATTTTGCTCGCTTTCAGTGTTTTGCCCCTTGTGCGCTCCCCGTTCCCTGCCGCTGCCTCCCTGCGGCTCCACCCCCTCGCGCCCCCATTTGCTGCTCCCTCCCGCCTCCCGCCTCCCAGCTGCTCCTCCCTCCCCCCTCCCTTCTTAATGGCTGGCGCTGCGCGTCGCGAGTGAGCGACCTCTGACCTGTTTCAGGTCCTGAGCTCGCCCCCCACGACCGCAGCACCAACCTGCTGCCTCCTGCCTCTGTCCCCTGACCACGCTGCTGTTTGCGTGTTCGAGGCCCTCCTCCACCCGCAGGCATCCTCCTGCGCCTCATCCCTGGGGTCTAGTGGGCTCTGACTAGCTTCACTTGACCGTGTGCCGCTTTCCGCCGTCCCGTAAGTGTTTTTCGTTTTTTCCGCTTTTTTCAGCGCCTCGCCGCCGGCGCTTCTGCCCCCTTTGTGCCCCCCTGATTGCTGTCTCCCCGATCGTATATTGTGCCATTTTGTTTCTCTGATTGTGTGCTTTTTCTTATTGTAACTGCTTGTATTTTGCTCGCTTTCAGTGTTTTGCCCCTTGTGCGCTCCCCGTTCCCTGCCGCTGCCTCCCTGCGGCCCCGCCCCCCTCGCGCCCCCATTTGCCGCTCCCTCCCGCCTCCCGCCTCCCAGCTGCTCCTCCCTCCCCCCTCCCTTCTTAATGGCTGGCGCTGCGCATCGCGAGTGAGCGACCTCTGACCTGTTTCAGGTCCTGAGCTCGCCCCCCACGACCGCAGCACCAACCTGCTGCCTCCTGCCTCTGTCCCCTGACCACGCTGCTGTTTGCGTGTTCGAGGCCCTCCTCCACCCGCAGGCATCCTCCTGCGCCTCATCCCTGGGGTCTAGTGGGCTCTGACTAGCTTCACTTGACCCGTGTGCCGCTTTCCGCCGTCCCGTAAGTGTTTTTCGTTTTTTTCGCTTTTTTCAGCGCCTCGCCGCCGGCGCTTCTGCCCCCTTTGTGCCCCCCTGATTGCTGTCTCCCCGATCGTATATTGTGCCATTTTGTTTTTCTGATTGTGTGCTTTTTCTTATTGTAACTGCTTGTATTTTGCTCGCTTTCAGTGTTTTGCCCCTTGTGCGCTCCCCGTTCCCTGCCGCTGCCTCCCTGCGGCCCGCCCCCCTCGCGCCCCCATTTGCCGCTCCCTCCCGCCTCCCGCCTCCCAGCTGCTCCTCCCTCCCCCCTCCCTTCTTAATGGCTGGCGCTGCGCGTCGCGAGTGAGCGACCTCTGACCTGTTTCAGGTCCTGAGCTCGCCCCCCACGACCGCAGCACCAACCTGCTGCCTCCTGCCTCTGTCCCCTGACCACGCTGCTGTTTGCGTGTTCGAGGCCCTCCTCCACCCGCAGGCATCCTCCTGCGCCTCATCCCTCGGGTCTAGTGGGCTCTGACTAGCTTCACTTGACCCGTGTGCCGCTTTCCGCCGTCCCGTAAGTGTTTTTCATTTTTTTCGCTTTTTTCAGCGCCTCGCCGCCGGCGCTTCTGCCCCCTTTGTGCCCCCCTGATTGCTGTCTCCCCGATCGTATATTGTGCCATTTTGTTTTTCTGATTGTGTGCTTTTTCTTATTGTAACTGCTTGTATTTTGCTCGCTTTCAGTGTTTTGCCCCTTGTGCGCTCCCCGTTCCCTGCCCCTGCCCCCCTGCGGCCCGCCCCCCTCGCGCCCCCATTTGCCGCTCCCTCCCGCCTCCCGCCTCCCAGCTGCTCCTCCCTCCCCCTCCCTTCTTAATGGCTGGCGCTGCGCGTCGCGAGTGAGCGACCTCTGACCTGTTTCAGGTCCTGAGCTCGCCCCCCACGACCGCAGCACCAACCTGCTGCCTCCTGCCTCTGTCCCCTGACCACGCTGCTGTTTGCGTGTTCGAGGCCCTCCTCCACCCGCAGGCATCCTCCTGCGCCTCATCCCTGGGGTCTAGTGGGCTCTGACTAGCTTCACTTGACCCGTGTGCCGCTTTCCGCCGTCCCGTAAGTGTTTTTCGTTTTTTTCGCTTTTTTCAGCGCCTCGCCACCGGCGCTTCTGCCCCCTTTGTGCCCCCCTGATTGCTGTCTCCCCGATCGTATATTGTGCCATTTTGTTTTTCTGATTGTGTGCTTTTTCTTATTGTAACTGCTTGTATTTTGCTCGCTTTCAGTGTTTTGCCCCTTGTGCGCTCCCCGTTCCCTGCCGCTGCCTCCCTGCGGCCCCGCCCCCCTCGCGCCCCCCATTTGCCGCTCCCTCCCGCCTCCCGCCTCCCAGCTGCTCCTCCCTCCCCCTCCCTTCTTAATGGCTGGCGCTGCGCGTCGCGAGTGAGCGACCTCTGACCTGTTTCAGGTCCTGAGCTCGCCCCCCACGACCGCAGCACCAACCTGCTGCCTCCTGCCTCTGTCCCCTGACCACGCTGCTGTTTGCGTGTTCGAGGCCCTCCTCCACCCGCAGGCATCCTCCTGCGCCTCATCCCTGGGGTCTAGTGGGCTCTGACTAGCTTCACTTGACCCGTGTGCCGCTTTCCGCCGTCCCGTAAGTGTTTTTCGTTTTTTTCGCTTTTTTCAGCGCCTCGCCGCCGGCGCTTCTGCCCCCTTTGTGCCCCCCTGATTGCTGTCTCCCCGATCGTATATTGTGCCATTTTGTTTTTCTGATTGTGTGCTTTTTCTTATTGTAACTGCTTGTATTTTGCTCGCTTTCAGTGTTTTGCCCCTTGTGCGCTACCCGTTCCCTGCCGCTGCCTCCATGTGGCCCGCCCCCCTCGCGCCCCCATTTGCCGCTCCCTCCCGCCTCCCAGCTGCTCCTCCCTCCCCCCTCCCTTCTTAATGGCTGGCGCTGCGCGTCGCGAGTGAGCGACCTCTGACCTGTTTCAGGTCCTGAGCTCGCCCCCCACGACCGCAGCACCAACCTGCTGCCTCCTGCCTCTGTCCCCTGACCACACTGCTGTTTGCGTGTTCGAGGCCCTCCTCCACCCGCAGGCATCCTCCTGCGCCTCATCCCTGGGGTCTAGTGGGCTCTGACTAGCTTCACTTGACCCGTGTGCCGCTTTCCGCCGTCCCGTAAGTGTTTTTCGTTTTTTTCGCTTTTTTCAGCGCCTCGCCGCCGGCGCTTCTGCCCCCTTTGTGCCCCCCTGATTGCTGTCTCCCCGATCGTATATTGTGCCATTTTGTTTTTCTGATTGTGTGCTTTTTCTTATTGTAACTGCTTGTATTTTGCTCGCTTTCAGTGTTTTGCCCCTTGTGCGCTCCCCGTTCCCTGCCGCTGCCTCCCTGCGGCCCCGCCCCCCTCGCGCCCCCATTTGCCGCTCCCTCCCGCCTCCCGCCTCCCAGCTGCTCCTCCCTCCCCCCTCCCTTCTTAATGGCTGGCGCTGCGCGTCGCGAGTGAGCGACCTCTGACCTGTTTCAGGTCCTGAGCTCGCCCCCCACGACCGCAGCACCAACCTGCTGCCTCCTGCCTCTGTCCCCTGACCACGCTGCTGTTTGCGTGTTCGAGGCCCTCCTCCACCCGCAGGCATCCTCCTGCGCCTCATCCCTGGGGTCTAGTGGGCTCTGACTAGCTTCACTTGACCTGTGTGCCGCTTTCCGCCGTCCCGTAAGTGTTTTTCGTTTTTTTCGCTTTTTTCAGCGCCTCGCCGCCGGCGCTTCTGCCCCCTTTGTGCCCCCCTGATTGCTGTCTCCCCGATCGTATATTGTGCCATTTTGTTTTTCTGATTGTGTGCTTTTTCTTATTGTAACTGCTTGTATTTTGCTCGCTTTCAGTGTTTTGCCCCTTGTGCGCTCCCCGTTCCCTGCCGCTGCCTCCCTGCGGCCCCGCCCCCCTCGCGCCCCCATTTGCCGCTCCCTCCCACCTCCCGCCTCCCAGCTGCTCCTCCCTCCCCCTCCCTTCTTAATGGCTGGCGCTGCGCGTCGCGAGTGAGCGACCTCTGACCTGTTTCAGGTCCTGAGCTCGCCCCCCACGACCGCAGCACCAACCTGCTGCCTCCTGCCTCTGTCCCCTGACCACGCTGCTGTTTGCGTGTTCGAGGCCCTCCTCCACCCGCAGGCATCCTCCTGCGCCTCATCCCTGGGGTCTAGTGGGCTCTGACTAGCTTCACTTGACCCGTGTGCCGCTTTCCGCCGTCCCGTAAGTGTTTTTCGTTTTTTTCGCTTTTTTCAGCGCCTCGCCACCGGCGCTTCTGCCCCCTTTGTGCCCCCCTGATTGCTGTCTCCCCGATCGTATATTGTGCCATTTTGTTTTTCTGATTGTGTGCTTTTTCTTATTGTAACTGCTTGTATTTTGCTCGCTTTCAGTGTTTTGCCCCTTGTGCGCTCCCCGTTCCCTGCCGCTGCCTCCCTGCGGCCCCGCCCCCCTCGCGCCCCCATTTGCCGCTCCCTCCCGCCTCCCGCCTCCCAGCTGCTCCTCCCTCCCCCTCCCTTCTTAATGGCTGGCGCTGCGCGTCGCGAGTGAGCGACCTCTGACCTGTTTCAGGTCCTGAGCTCGCCCCCCACGACCGCAGCACCAACCTGCTGCCTCCTGCCTCTGTCCCCTGACCACGCTGCTGTTTGCGTGTTCGAGGCCCTCCTCCACCCGCAGGCATCCTCCTGCGCCTCATCCCTGGGGTCTAGTGGGCTCTGACTAGCTTCACTTGACCCGTGTGCCGCTTTCCGCCGTCCCGTAAGTGTTTTTCGTTTTTTTCGCTTTTTTCAGTGCCTCGCCGCCGGCGCTTCTGCCCCCTTTGTGCCCCCCTGATTGCTGTCTCCCCGATCGTATATTGTGCCATTTTGTTTTTCTGATTGTGTGCTTTTTCTTATTGTAACTGCTTGTATTTTGCTCGCTTTCAGTGTTTTGCCCCTTGTGCGCTACCCGTTCCCTGCCGCTGCCTCCATGTGGCCCCGCCCCCCTCGCGCCCCCATTTGCCGCTCCCTCCCGCCTCCCGCCTCCCAGCTGCTCCTCCCTCCCCCCTCCCTTCTTAATGGCTGGCGCTGCGCGTCGCGAGTGAGCGACCTCTGACCTGTTTCAGGTCCTGAGCTCGCCCCCCACGACCGCAGCACCAACCTGCTGCCTCCTGCCTCTGTCCCCTGACCACGCTGCTGTTTGCGTGTTCGAGGCCCTCCTCCACCCGCAGGCATCCACCTGCGCCTCATCCCTGGGGTCTAGTGGGCTCTGACTAGCTTCACTTGACCCGTGTGCCGCTTTCCGCCGTCCCGTAAGTGTTTTTCGTTTTTTTCGCTTTTTTCAGCGCCTCGCCGCCGGCGCTTCTGCCCCCTTTGTGCCCCCCTGATTGCTGTCTCCCCGATCGTATATTGTGCCATTTTGTTTTTCTGATTGTGTGCTTTTTCTTATTGTAACTGCTTGTATTTTGCTCGCTTTCAGTGTTTTGCCCCTTGTGCGCTCCCCGTTCCCTGCCGCTGCCTCCCTGCGGCCCCGCCCCCCTCGCGCCCCCATTTGCCGCTCCCTCCTGCCTCCCGCCTCCCAGCTGCTCCTCCCTCCCCCCTCCCTTCTTAATGGCTGGCGCTGCGCGTCGCGAGTGAGCGACCTCTGACCTGTTTCAGGTCCTGAGCTCGCCCCCCACGACCGCAGCACCAACCTGCTGCCTCCTGCCTCTGTCCCCTGACCACGCTGCTGTTTGCGTGTTCGAGGCCCTCCTCCACCCGCAGGCATCCTCCTGCGCCTCATCCCTGGGGTCTAGTGGGCTCTGACTAGCTTCACTTGACCCGTGTGCCGCTTTCCGCCGTCCCGTAAGTGTTTTTCGTTTTTTTCGCTTTTTTCAGCGCCTCGCTGCCGGCGCTTCTGCCCCCTTTGTGCCCCCCTGATTGCTGTCTCCCCGATCGTATATTGTGCCATTTTGTTTTTCTGATTGTGTGCTTTTTCTTATTGTAACTGCTTGTATTTTGCTCGCTTTCAGTGTTTTGCCCCTTGTGCGCTCCCCGTTCCCTGCCGCTGCCTCCCTGCGGCCCGCCCCCCTCGCGCCACCATTTGCCGCTCCCTCCCGCCTCCCACCTCCCAGCTGCTCCTCCCTCCCCCCTCCCTTCTTAATGGCTGGCGCTGCGCGTCGCGAGTGAGCGACCTCTGACCTGTTTCAGGTCCTGAGCTCGCCCCCCACGACCGCAGCACCAACCTGCTGCCTCCTGCCTCTGTCCCCTGACCACGCTGCTGTTTGCGTGTTCGAGGCCCTCCTCCACCCGCAGGCATCCTCCTGCGCCTCATCCCTGGGGTCTTGTGGGCTCTGACTAGCTTCACTTGACCCGTGTGCCGCTTTCCGCCGTCCAGTAAGTGTTTTTCGTTTTTTTCGCTTTTTTCAGCGCCTCGCCGCCGGCGCTTCTGCCCCCTTTGTGCCCCCCTGATTGCTGTCTCCCCGATCGTATATTGTGCCATTTTGTTTTTCTGATTGTGTGCTTTTTCTTATTGTAACTGCTTGTATTTTGCTCGCTTTCAGTGTTTTGCCCCTTGTGCGCTCCCCGTTCCCTGCCGCTGCCTCCCTGCGGCCCCGCCCCCCTCGCGCCCCCATTTGCCACTCCCTCCCGCCTCCCGCCTCCCAGCTGCTCCTCCCTCCCCCCTCCCTTCTTAATGGCTGGCGCTGCGCGTCCGCGCCGCTGGCGCGCCGGAGGCGCGCCAGAGGCAAGCCCGTCTGCGCCCGTCCGCGCCTGGACCGCGCCCAGCGCCACACCCCCTGGCCCTTGCGCCCCCCGCATCCGCTACTCGATCAACGAACTCCGCGCCTTCAACCCCGGCCCCTCCACTGAATGCTACCGGGCATCCCCGAAGCACACTAAAGGACCTTTTTCCTGCCGTACCTGCAACTTCTCCTGCATCAGAACGACCAATCCAACTACGAAAACATCCAACCCCAACCACCTGAACTGCATCCTCATCAACACCCGCTCCGCACGAAAACACGCCATCGAGCTCTGGGATTTGCTCGACACCACTGCTCCTGACGTGGCTTTCCTGACCGAAACCTGGTGGAACGACTCCTCGTCTCCGGACATCGCCATCGCCATACCGGACGGCTACAAAATCACCAGAAAAGATCGAACCAACGGAATCGGCGGTGGAATAGCCATCGCTCACAAAGCTACCCTCAAAATCCACACCCACTCGGACGACACCCTCAGGACAGCCGAACACCTCCACTTCCAGATCCACACGGACCCCAACACGACCCTCAGAGGAACCCTCATTTACCGCCCTCCAGGACCAAGACCCCCCTTCAACGACACCATCGCCGACCTTGCAAGCACCCACGCCCTCGCTTCCCCGGATTACATCCTCCTGGGAGATCTGAACTACCACCTGGAAAATGCCAATGACGTCAACACCGCGTCACTGACCTCCAACCTCCTCAACCTCGGTCTCCGCCAGCTAGTCAACACACCTACCCACATCGCCGGACACACCCTTGACCCCCTCTTCACCTCTAGCAACCACATTTCCTTCAGCCACACCTCCGAACTCCACTGGACTGACCATCACTGTGTCCATTTCACCTATAAGAAAACCACAGAGCAACACCGCATCCAGCTACCTCCCCACCGCCGCTGGGGCAAAATCACCCAAGAACAACTGACCAGCACCCTCGTCAACAACCTTCCACCCGACGCAATCGACCCGAGCACAGCCGCCATCAACCTCCATCAATGGATCCTCGACTGCGCCAACACCCTTGCCCCTCTCAAGAAACCCACCACCACCCAAGCAAAGAGAAAACCAGCCTGGTTCACAGACGATCTCACCACCTCCAAAAGCAACTGCCAGAAACTCAAAAAGAAATGGATCCAAGAACGCACACCCGACAACCTCGCCGCCCTCAAAAACGCCAACCGCGAACACCACCAACGGATCCGCACCGCCAAGCGCGCCCACTTCACCGAACGCATCAACAACAACGCCCACGACTGCAAAGAACTCTTCGGCATCGTGAAGGAACTCTCCAATCCGAAAGCCAACTCCAACGACATCCCGCCCTCCCAGAAACTCTGCGACGACCTCTCCACCTTCTTCCACCAGAAAATCACCACCATCCACGACAGCTTCATCACCGGTCCACCGCCAGACCCCACCCCCGACGTCTCCTCCCGCGACTGCCGCCTCACCGCCTGGACCCACGTGGACGAGGCAGAAACCATAGCAACCATGAACACCATCCACTCAGGCTCCCCCACGGACCCCTGCCCCCATCATGTTTTCAACTCAGCCAACGCCACCATCGCCCCCGAACTCCGCAAGATCATCAACCTCTCCTTCACTTCTGCCACCTTCCCGGACAGCTGGAAACACGCAGAAATCCAACCCCTCCTCAAAAAACCCAAGGCTGACCCCAACGACCTCAAAAACTTCCGTCCGATCTCTCTCCTCCCTTTTCCAGCGAAAGTCATCGAGAAGATCGTCAACACTCAGCTCACCCACTTCCTCGAAGACAATTCCATCCTGGACCCCTCACAATCCGGATTCAGACGAAACCACAGCACTGAGACCGCCCTCCTCGCCGCCACAGATGACATCAGACATCAAATGGACAACGGCGAAACCTCAGCCCTCATCCTCCTCGACCTATCAGCCGCTTTTGACACCGTCTGCCACCGCACCCTACTGACCCGCCTCCAGGAAGCCGGCATCCAAGATAAAGCCCTCCACTGGATCTCATCCTTCCTCTCCGACAGAACGCAGAGAGTCCGTCTCTCCCCTTTCCGCTCCAAAGCCACCAACCTCATCTGCGGCGTCCCCCAAGGATCCTCCCTCAGCCCCACGTTGTTCAATGTCTACATGGCCCCCCTCGCTCAACTGGCCCGCCAACATCATCTCAGCATCATCTCCTACGCCGACGATACCCAGCTCGTCCTCTCCCTGACCAAAGACCCGCTCACCGCCAAAACAAACCTCCACGAGGGACTAAAATCCATCGCCGATTGGATGAACAACAGTCGCCTGAAACTCAACTCCGACAAGACGGAAGTCCTCATCCTCGGACGCACTCCCTCGGCCTGGAACGACTCATGGTGGCCCTCCGTCCTCGGACCCCCACCCACCCCTGCCAGCCACGCAAGAAACCTCGGCTTCATCCTGGACTCCGCCCTCACCATGTCCAAACAGGTCAGCGCCGTCTCCTCCTCCTGTTTCAACACCCTCCGAATGCTCCGCAGAATCTTCAAGTGGATTCCAACAGAAACCAGAAAGACGGTGACCCAGGCCCTCGTCAGCAGCAGACTTGACTACGGCAACGCACTCTACACTGGCATCCCAACCAAAGACATCAAACGCCTCCAACGTATCCAAAATGCCTCCGCCCGACTGATCCTCAACATGCCCCGCCAAAGTCACATCTCCCCTCACCTAAAGGAACTCCACTGGCTCCCGGTAGACAAGAGGATCACCTTCAAACTCCTGACCCACGCTCACAAGGCACTTCACAACACCGGACCCTCCTACCTCAACACCAGACTCCACTTCTACACCCCAACACGTCAACTCCGATCCGCCAACCTCGCCCTCGCCATCGTACCCCGAATCCAGCGCAAGACATCCGGCGGCAGATCCTTCTCCTTCCTCGCCGCCAAGACCTGGAACTCTCTCCCCACATCCCTTCGCCAGACCGAGGACCTCCTCGCATTCAGAAGGCTCCTCAAGACCTGGCTCTTCGACCGCTAAACCAGCAGCACTCCCCCCCCCCTCCCCCCCCCCCCCAGCGCCTCGAAACCCTGACGGGTACATAGCGCGCTTTATAAATACTATGATTGATTGATTGATTGAATGATTGATATGTCTGGTCTGGGTTTGGTACATAGCTCAGTGACATTAAGGCAATTGTGGTCTCCCTCACAGTCTTCAACTGATCCTTGACCCACTACTGGCAACAGAGTGGCAGGATTCAAAATTCTGCGTAGTTTAACAGTAACGTTCTCTGCAGCCAAAATTACTTGCTCATACTTTGTAAGTCTACTGCTGGTAAGATATTGCACCAAAATTGGCAGAGCCACACTCCAGCATTCTCACAACACAGGGATGTGTTGTCCACTGTGCTGGTGCTAAATTTAGCTGCCAGCGCCAACGCAGGCATCCTTGTACCATTGTGCAAGGATGTCTGTGTTGAGGGGTGTGATTGTTTATGTGTAAGAAGGTGTCCCTTTCTGCACATAAACAATCACTAATGGTGATTTGGCACTTCTGGCAGAATGCAGCACACACAGAGGTGCCACAGCGTCATTTTGAAATGATTGTTTATGTGCAGGAAGGGACACCTTTCCACACATAAACAATCATATCTCGCCTTTTGCTCTTTCTATGCATGCTGCAGAATGCACCACACATAAAAAGCAAAAAATGAGGAGGAATAAAAGTATTTCTCCTTGTTGCACCTTGCTAACGCCACTCCTGGGGTGGCATTAGATTTTGGCGCTGCCTCAGGTTTACTAAAACTCGTAAATCTGAGGCAGCAGCAAAATGCAATGGGTGTTGCTGTGGCAAGCCCACAGCAACACCCATTGCACGCCTCTTCCACGCAAAGCAATGTGTGTAAAGGGGTCATATTTACAAGGTGGCATTAAGCCACAAAAAGTGGCTTAATGCCACCTTGTAAACACGGCACAGGGCATAGCGCCACCAGAGCATCATGAAAAGTGATGCTCTGGTGGTGCTTGGGGCTCATAAATATTCCCCTGAGTGTGTGTCTTCATCAATTAGAGTTCAACTGAATGATGCACAAATAATGGATGTCCCATAACAATATTTTCACACCTCTTAATGGCAGTGCCAACTGCAGCTACTGCTTTAAGGCAGCCAGGCAAAGCAGACGCAAAATATCCAACACAGCAGAAAAATATGCTAATGGTCTATTGGCACTTCCATGTATTTATGTAAGAACTGGGAGAGCAAATCCCTCCCTCTCATTGCAAAAAAGTACACACAATTTATTATAATCGGGCATCCCTAGAGCCGGGACATGTCATAGAGATTCTCTCAGCTCAAGAAATGCGACAACGCAGTCACTGTCCCATGGTACCGGATCAGGCACATCCTTGTGCATCCACTTCTGTAAAGGCTTGGCCACTAGGGAAAAGTTGGGTATCCACTACCTACAGTAACCCACCATTCCCAAAACCATTCTGACTTCCCTCTGTGTAGCTGGTGGACCCATTTTCAGTACAGCTGAAATCCTCTCTTGTGATACCTTTCTCACTCCTTTTTCAATTTGATGTCCAAGATATTGAACCTGTTTTTGACAATACTTCAATTTTCAAGGGGACACTTTATGTCCATTATCAGCCAGGTGGTTCCACAATGCAACAGTAGCCTGTTTACATGCTTCTTGAGTATTCAATACCACCACCAGGTCCTCGATGTACTGAATTAAGACTGAATTGCAAGGCATAATCAGGGATTCCAGATATTTATTTAAAATCTGATTAAAGATCGAAGGCGATTTGGTATACCCTTGTGGGACACAACACCACATTAAGGCCATGTTTCCAAGCTGGAGCGCAAAAAGGTTCTGACTGGCCTCATGCAGCAGTATTGAAAAGAAGGCCTGGCACAGGTCAATGACAGTGAACCACTCAGCCTCACATGGAATTTGAAACAATATTACAGATGAATTCGGTACCAGAGGACAACAGGGATCAACTATATTGTTTATTTTCCTCAAATCTCGTACAATCCTGTACTTTCCATTTGGTTTTTGAAGACCCATGATGGGAAAGGTACAAGGAATTCCCATCATCTCCTTAAGAATTTCCTGCTGAATCATCAACTCAATTACCAGAGTTCTTCCAGCAATTGTCTCAGGGGTCACATTATATTGCAGAGTCTTTGGAAATGCAACATTTGGTTTGACAGTGATTCGGAGAGGTTCTACACCTTTTATCAGTCTGATTCCTTTCCTGAAAAATCCCACAATTCGTGCTTAACAGTTTCCCTCAAATCTGAGGACAGATCACCAATTATCAACAGAGTCAGTAACGTGCAATATGCCTCGTTTTTCATCAACTTACAAACAGCATCTTCATCTTGAGTATAAACTTCTATTCTGCTGGGGTACAATAAATAGAATAATTTAATTTCACCAACAAATCTCTTCCCAGAGATTCACTGCACTTTGGTCACATAATATGAACATGTGCCTGTCTTCAAAGCATCTTATTTTAACTGAAACTGGGGCGGTTTCCTGAACAGTCATCTGTCTATTTTCCACACCAACAACTTGGATTGTTTTACCAGAGAGGGGTAGGTTTGGGACTTGTATTGTTTTCAGAGTTGAATGGGTATCACCAGTGTCAACCACAAACGGCCATCCACTTCAGTTCTATGATTGGTCCACTATGGTCTACCTCTAAGAGTGCAGTCTACTTCCCCTCTCAGGCACTGTCAGGCTGAGTGATCAGAGTCATTTCCTCCTCCTGTATCAAACAGCAGATATTGCTGGAAAGGATTTCTATTCTGCAAACCATTCACCATCATCCTCAGTCCTTGATTTGGATGTTGATGTATGCCAGTAACATTTTGCTGTGGCATCAGAGGTTGAGGGACTTGCATGGTTGGGGCATGGGGCACAATAACATTTTTACTCCTAGGTCTTTGAACTTCCTGCATCTGGTTAAGGTTATTATTCTGCAAAGGTACAAACCCTGCATTTTGAGCTTGGTTAGCAGGATTTAAACAACATTCCCATTTCCAGTGTCCCAGTTTGTTACAAACATAACATGGGCTTGACCTCTTTACACTATTTACATCCAATTGTGTACTAGGATCTATTTGGACACCTCAACCTCTTCCTTGTGTTGGATATTGTGAGTGCTGATATACACCTTGAATTGTGCCTGTATACTCACAGCTGCGCACATCTGGCTAGTACTCTGGGCTGCTTTCACCTGAACAACCATCAACGTCTCTTTCAGCTTTTCCTGCTTCATTTCTATTTCATCATGGCAGTACTTAGCATAACGCAAAATCTCATCAATGGATTTATTCTGCCAACAAATCAAATGTTGCTGGATCCTCAAACTAATCTCTGGTCTCAAACCTATCACAAATTTTGACACAAAATGTCCCACATCCTTGGCCTCTAAAGTCTCCATACCACTATACTGCTTGAATGCCTGTGGCAATCTCTCATAATAGGCATGTATTGTCTCCTTTGGTTCTTGAGTTGTCATGTTAATTTTGACCCAGTCAATATCCTGAGGGGACACCTTCCCTTTCAGAAATGTTATGACCTCCTGATACTTCTTCATAACCAATGGTGAGGGACCCCTGGTTACTTTATTCCTAGGTGGTTCCTTCTCAGGCCAGTGAATGGCTATTTTATATTCCGCCCACAAATCACTTGGTGCAACAGTGTCGATCAACGTGTTCAAATCAACCCACAACACCCGTGAAAGTTTCACAAACCTTTCAACCTGTTTGTAGCATTCATCTGACTTCTCTCGCACTTTTGGGAAATCATTGGTAAACTATGCACGATTACTCATACATCATGGCACATGCACATACACCCCACCAGGCACTTCTCACAAGCGGAAAGTTTTGACAGTTCCCTCTGTTCCAAATGGAGGGGGTCCCCCAGAGGGTTTCTATATCTCTTTCTTTTTCGCCCATTTGGTCTCCCATTTATCCAATTCACTACATTTCCTAATGTTATGAATTAGTTCCTTAATCTTAGTCTTTAATCCTGGTGTCTTCCTCTCAGAAATATCTTTGTCACTGAAATACACCCAATAACTTCTTTGCAAGTTTTTTGTTTTCTTCAAATCTACCTCATATTTCTGTGCCAATTCTGCCAAATTATCATGTACTTGGCCCACTTGTTGGGTAATGTCCCTACACATGAAAGTGGGCTCATCTTCTTGGTGTGTATCTAGCCTCTCCAACCCAAGATTTCCAACAATCATAAATTCCAGTTCTGCCACTAACTTAGTCACATCTAAAATTCTCTACCTTGGGGGCAATGGAAGCATTCCCTCACTCACCTCTGTACTCTCCCTAGATGGAGTATTTCTATTAAAGAATTGTACCCATTCATCTATTTCCTTGGCACTAACAGATCGTGCAACCACAGGAATTTTCGGAGTGACTCAAAGATGGTTCCCATACAGCAATTGTGTAAGTAGGCATCTTTTGATATGACCCTATAGAAGCGCATCCTGACTTGTTCATTGTCGTAACTGCAGTCACCCCACATGGAGTACTAGCATGAGTTGAAATTAAAGGAACAAAATATTTGGCACTCTAAACATTGGAAACACCACTCCGCCTTTCAGCATTCCCAGGTACATTCAGATTATACATATTTCTCCTAGGACCTTCTGTCTTGTACATAGTAACCACTGGTCCAATAGTGAATGGAACCGTAAGAGCATCCACAGTACTCACTGTAGGATTAATGGGAACACATTCTCCTTGTTTTCTTCTTCAAGACCTACAAGCTGCCCCAGTAGAAGGAACTTCCACCGGGCTAGGAGTCAAGTTTATTGGAGCAGTCACAATAGCAACTGGACCACTACAACCAACATTCTGATTTCCACTCCTGTCTCTATTCTCATTATAAGGGGGTGGACGTTCTGAAAGTAACACATCCAAAAGACTATTTCCAGAATCCCCATCACTATCCAAACTCATATCTTCTGGTTCTCTTGGTTTCCTTTCTTTCAGTTTTCCTGTTGTTTTCCTTTCCCCCTTTCCCTCAGCCGCTTCAGTGTTCAGAGATGGATACAGCTTGACCCCCCCTATCATGTCTGTTCTCCACCTCTTCTGATCAGCTTCTCATCTAGCATCTGTAAAACTCTGTACAGCTTTCTTTACCCTACCTTGATATTTTTCTCTTTCCTTTGCATAAACAACACATACCTAAGCATTAAGCGCTTCACACTGTGGAGGTCTAGGAGGAGGCTTCATTTCATACAGCTCATTTTGGGGGAATCTCAAAGGATCATCCTTTTTGGTGATCTTGTACTATTGACCAAGCCAGACACCAGTATGAAGCCCTACATTCATCGCCATATAAGGACCTCGTGTACCTTCTGGAGGCACCACTTCTCCCTAAACATATCCCGTATTACTTTAAAACATTTCGGGGCATATTTATACTCCGTTTGCGCCGAATTTGCGTCGTTTTTTTCGACGCAAATTCGGCGCAAAACTAACTCCATATTTATACTTTGGCGTTAGACGCGTCTAGCGCCAAAGTATGAGGAAAGAGCGTAATTTTTTTGCGTGAACGCCTTCCTTGCGTTAATGAGATGCAAGGTAGGCGTTCCCGTCTAAAAAAAATGACTGCGAAGCAAATGCGTTGTATTTATACTCCCGGGCAAAAATCACGCCCGGGAGTGGGCGGGGCAAAAAACCCCACATTTGCGCCGGATTTTAGCGCCTGGGTCAGGGCAGGCGTTAAGTGACCTGTGGGCTCAAAATGAGCCCACAGCTGCCCTCCCATGCCCCCAGGGACCCCCCCTGCCACCCTTGCCCACCCCAGGAGGACACCCAAGGATGGAGGGACCCATCCCAGGGACATTCAGGTAAGTTCAGGTAAGTATCATTTTTTATTTTTTTTATATATTTTTTTGGCACAGGGGGGCCTGATTTGTGCCCCCCTACATGCCTCAATGCCCAATGACCATGCCCAGGGGACTTAAGTCCCCTGGGCATGGCCATTGGGCAAGGGGGTATGACTCCTGTCTTTACTAAGACAGGAGTCATGTAAATGGCGTCTGGGCGTCGTTAAAAATAGCGCAAATCGGGTGGAGGCGATTTTTTGGCGTCAACCTGACTTGCACCATTTTAAGACGCCCTAACGCCATTTTCCCCAACGCCGCCGCTGCTTGGTGTACGTGGTTTTTTTCCACGCACACCAGGCAGCGCCGGTCTGCTAGCGCCGGCTAACGCCATTCAATAAATACGGCGCCCGCATGGCGCTTCAGAATGGCGTTAGCCGGCGCAAAACTTTTTGACGCTAAACTGCGTTAGCGCAGTTTAGCGTCAAAAAGTATAAATACGGGCCTTCATCTTTCCAAACTCAGTGTGATACTACAATTAAATTCGAAATAGAACTGTATCCACAATCCCTTGCTCTACCGCAACCCCCAATCACAGCGCAGCACCTGGTGATGTCACCCACCTATCACAGCGTGGAATCACACCATCTGACTAATACCAGTGCGGCACACTGTGACGTATACCTCGGTCCTCACAGCAGTTCCCCCTCCTTCACAATCTACACGCAGACTTCCTCTTGAACAACATACCCATACAAGATACAATACAATAATTCTGTGTCTACTTCACTAAAGAATAAACATTTTAATTGCACAAGAAAGTCTGCAATCACTTCTGATGACGCCTTGCCCGTTGGGGTAACAGTTCCTCTCTTCGCAATAAGATCCACTATATCAATTCTCTCACATTCACGCAAAATGAACTTCTATTTCAACCTAGTCATTGACGACATCCGACAATGACCGCAAATCTTCAGTAGACAATATAATATGGTATCTCCTACCCCTTTTAAGCTATTATGGGATCTTAGGCCATGTCGGACCCGATGACCATTTCAATTTCTCTATAAATCACAACACTCACACAACATTAAAAACATCTCTGCAAAACACCATCCAACTGTACAAACACGCAATCTAATTGAGATGGATTGGAGTGGGGTGAGTGGATTGGAGTGAGGTGGCATGGGTTGCAGTGGATTAGATTGAAGTGGATTGGACTGGAATGGATTTGAGTCAGTGGATTGGGTTGGACTGGATTGGAGTTGGTTGGATTGGTCTGGAGTGGATTTGACTGGAGTGGAGTGGGATGACTAGACTGAAGTGGATTGGGTTGGAGTGGGATGGAGTGGATTGCAGTGGATTGCACTGGAATGGGGTGGATTAGAGTGGGGAGGGGTGGGGAAGGTTGGTTTGGTGTGAGGTGGATTGGACCGGAATGGGGTTAATTGGATTGGGCTCTATTGGATTGGTGCGGGGTGGATTGAAGTGGGGTAGAAGTGGAGAGGAGTTAAATGGGATAATAGGATGGAGTGGGTGGATTCTAGTGTGACAAGGTGGAGCAGATTTGAGTTGGGCAGATTGGAGTGGGCGGATTGGAGTTGGGCAGATTGTTTTGGATTGAAGTGGGGCAGACTGGATTGGGGAACTTGGAGTTGGACAGATTGTTTTGGAATGGAGTGGTGCAGATTGTTTTGGTTTGGAGTGGGGAAGGTTAGAGTGGGGCAAATTGTTTTACATAGGAGTGGGGGCCAAATTGTTTTTTATTGGAGTTGGGCAGATTGTTTTGGACTGGAGTGGGACAGGTTGGAGTGGGGCAAACTAGCGTGGAGCAAACTGGAGTGGAGCAAATTGTTTTGGATTGGAGTGGGGTGGATTGAGATGGAGTGGGGTGGATTGGAGTAAAATGGATTGAATTAGGATGGGGTAGATTGGAATGGGGTGGACAGGAGTGGGGCAAATTGCGGTGGAGCAGATTGGTTTGGATTGGAGTTGGGCAGATTGGAGTGGGAAAGATTGTTTGGGAATAGAGTGGGACAGATTGCAAGGGGGCAGAATGTTTTGGATTGGAGTGGGACAGATTGTTGTTGATTGAAGTGGGCAGTAGGGAGTGGGGCAGAATGTTTTGGACTAGAGTGGGGCAAATGTTTTTGAATTGGCATTTGGCAGATTGGAGTGGGGCAGAATAATCGGGATTGGTGTTTGACAGATTGAAGTGGGTCAGATTGTTTGGGATTGGAGTGGGGCACATTGTTTTGGATTGGAGTGGGGAAGATTGTATTGTGATGAAGTGGGGAATATTAGAGTGGGGCAGATTGTTTTGGACTGAAGTGGGCCAGGCTGTAGTGAGGCGGATTGTTTTGGATTCAGTGGGACAGACTGGCGGGGTATCAGATTGCTTCGGATTGGGAAGGGCAGATTGGAGTGGGAGCAGACTGTTTTAGATAGGAGTGGGGCAGATTGTTTTGGATTGGTGTGATGTGGGAAAGATTGGATTCGGGCAAATGTTTGGAATTGTAGTGGAGCACATTTGAGTGGGGCACATTGTTCTGGATTGGAGTTAGTCCGATTGGAGTGGGCTGATTGTTTTGGTTTGGTGTGGGGCAGATTGTTTTGGATTGATTGGGGCAAATTGTTTTGGATTGAGGTGGGGCAGATTGGAGTGGGGTAGATTTCTTTAGATTGGAGTGTGGCATATTGTTTTGAATAGGAGGTGGGGCACATTGGAGTGTGGCACAATGTTTTGGATTGGAATGGGGCAGATTGAAGTTTGGCAGACTGGAGAGGAGCAAATTGTTTCGGAATGGAGTGGAGAGGGGCAGATTGTTTTGGATTGGAGTGTGACAGATTGTTTTGGACTTGTGTCTGGCAGATTGAACTGGGGCAGATTGATTTAGATTGGACTGGGGCAGATTATTTTGAATTGGCGTGGGGCAGTTTGGAGTGGGGAATATTGCTTGGGTTTGGAGTGGGGCAGATTGGGATTGGCGTGCAACAGATTGGAGTGGGGAAGATTGTTTTGGATTGACGTGTAGCAGGTTGGAGTGGAGCAGACTGTTTGGAATTTGAGCGAGGGAGATTGTTTTTGATTGGTGTGAGGCAGATTGTTTCGGATGAGTGGGGAAGATTGCAGTGGGGCGGATCCTTTTGGATTGGCATGGGACAGAGTGATTTGGATTGAAGAGGGGCAGATTGGAGTGGGACAGATCGGTGTGGGGTAGATTGTTTTGAATTGGAGTGGGGCAGATTGGAGTAAGGAAGACTGTTTTGGATTTCAGTGGGGCAGATTTTGTTGGATTGGAGTGGGGCAGATTGTTTTGTCTTGGAGTGAGACAGATTGGAGTGGAACAAATTAGGATGGGGCAGATTGTTTTCTATTGGAGTTAGGCAGGTTGCAGTGAGGCATATTGTTTTGTATGAGGGGGCAGATTGGAGTGGGGCAGATCATTTTGGATTGGCATGGGAGAAATTGTATTGGATTGAAGTGGCACATATTGGAGAGGAAGAGACTGCAGTGGGGCAGATTGTTTGGGATTGGAGTGGGACAAATTGGAGTGTGGCAAACTGGTGTGGAGCAGACTAGAGTAGAGCAGATTGTTTTGGATTGGGGTGGGGTGGACTGAGATTGAGATGGATTGTGGTGGATTGAATTGGGTTGAGGTACATTGGATTGGGGTGGATTGGAGTGGGAAGAATTGCGGTGGAGCAGATTGGTTTGGATTGGAGTGGTCCGGATTGCAATGGGGCGAACTGTAGTGAGATGGATTGTGAGATTGGAGTGGGGCAGGTTGGAGCGAAGCAGACTATTTTGGAATGGAGTGGAACGGATTGGAGGAGGGCAGAATATTTTGGATTGGAGTGGGGCAGATTAGTTTGGATTGGGCTGAATTGGAGTGGGACAGATTGAAACGGGGCAGAATATTTTTGGATTGGAGTGAGGCACAATGTTTTGGAATGAAGTGGGGTAGATTGTTTTGGATTGGTGTGTGGCAGATTGGAGTGGGGCAGATTGATTTAGATTGATGTTTGGCAGAATGGAGCGGGGCATATTGTTTGGGATTAAAGTGGGGACAGTTTTTTGGATTGGAGTTGGGCAGACTAGAGTGAGGCAGACTGTATTGCATTGGAGTGGGGCAGGTTGGAGTGGGGAAGATTGTTTTGGATGGGAGTGGGGCAGATTGCAGTGGTGCAGATTGTTTTGGATTTAGTGGGACAGACTGACATGGGGCAGCTTGTTATAGCTTGGAGTGGGGCAGATTGTTTTGAATTGGTGTGATGTGAGGCAGATTGGAGTATGGCAGATTGTTTGGGATTGGAATGGGTCACATTGGCATGGGGAACATTGTTTTGGATTGGAGTGGGACAAACTGGAGTGGGGAGATTGTTTTGGATTGGTGTGGGGCAGATTGTTTTGGATTGGAGTGGGGAAGATTGTTTTAAATTGATTGGGGCATACTGGATTGGGCAGATTGTTTTTTAATGAGGTTGAGCAGATGGGAGTGGGGCAGATTGTTTTAGGATTGAGTGGGGCAGATTGTTTTGGATTGGTGAGGTATGAGGCAGATTGGTGTGGGGCACATTGGAGTGGGGCATATTGTTTGGGATTGAAGTGGGGCACATTGTTTTGGATTGGAGTGGGGCATGTTGGAGTTGGGTAGACTGGAGTGGAACAGATTGTTTTGGGTTGGAGAGGGCAGATTGTTTTGGACTGGAATTGAACATATTGGAGTGGGGCAGATTGCTTTAGATTGGACTAGGGCAGATTATTTTGAATTGGCATAGGGCAGACTGGAATGGGGCATATTGCTTGGGATTGGAGTGGGGCAGATTTTTTGGGATTGGTGTGTGGCAGATAGGAGTGGGGCAGATTGTTTTGGATTGACGTGTGGCAGATTAAAGAGGAGCAGATTATTTGGGATTGGAGTGCGGCAGATTGTTTTAAATTGGATTGTGGCAGGTTGGAGTGGGGCAGATTGATTTGGATTGATGTTTGGCAAATTGAAGAGGGGCATATTGTTTGGGATTAGAGTGGGAGCCAATGTTTTAGATTGGAGTGGGGCAGACTGGAGTGAGTCAGATTGTACTGCATTGGAGTGGGGCAGGTTGGAGTGGGGAAGATTGTTTTGGATGGGAGTGGGGCAGATTACAGTGGAGCAGATTGTTTTGGATTCAGTGGGACAGACTCACATGGGGCAGCTTGTTTTATATTGGAGTGGAGCAGATTGTTTTGAATTGGTGTGATGTGGGGCAGATTGGAGTGGGGCAGATTGTTTGGGATTGGAATGGGTCATATTGGCACGGGGCACATTGTTTTGGATTGGAGTGGGGCAGATTGTTTTGGAGTGATTGGGGCATACTGGAAATGGGCAGATCGTTTTGGATTGAGGTTGGGCAGATGGGAGTAGGGCAGATTTTTTTTAGGATTGAGTGGGGCAGATTGTTTTGGATTGGTGAAGCGTGAGGCAGATTGGAGTTGGGCATATTGTTTGGGGTTGGAGTGGGGCACATTCGGGTGGGGCGTATAGTTTTGGATTGAAGTGGGGCACATTGTTTTGGATTGGAGTACTCATATTGGAGTGGGGTAGACTGGAGTGGAGCAGATTGTTTTGGATTGGAGAGGGCAGATTGGTTTGGATTAGAGTGAGACAGATTGTTTTGGACTGGAGTTGAGCATATTAGAGTGGGGCATATTGCTTTCGATTGGACTGGGGCAGATTATTTTGAATTGGCGTAGGGCAGATTGGAATGGGGCATATTGCTTGAGATTGGAGTGGGGCAGATTGTTTGGGATTGGTGTGTGGCAAATAGGAGTCAGGCAGATTGTTTTGGATTGATGTGTGGCAGATTGACGTGGAGCTGATTATTTGGGATTGGAGTGGGGCGGATTGTTTTAGATTGGAGTCAGCTAGATTGTTTTGAATGAGTGGGACAGATTAGAGTGGGGCAGATTGTTTTGGATAGCATGGGACAGATTATTTTTGAATGAAGTGGGACAGATTGGAGTGGGGAGATTGCTTTGAACTGGAGATGTGGCAGATTGGAGTGGGGTAGATTGTTTTGGATTGCAGTGGGGCAGATTGTTTTGGATTGATTGGGCATATTGGGGAGGGACAAATAGTTTTGGACTGGAGTGGTGGGAGACTGTTTTGGTTTGGAATGGAGCAGATTGTTTTGGAGTGGAGTGGGGCTGATTGTTTTGGACTGGAGTAGAGTTGATTGTTTTGGACTGGAGTAGGGCAGATTGGAGTGGGGCAGATTCTTTCAGATTAGAGTGGGGCTTATTGCCTTTTTACTGGAGTGAGGCAGATTGTTTTGGATGGGTAGTGGTTTGGGTTGGAGTAGGATGGGTTGGACTGACTTGGGGTCATCTGGATTGAGTGAGGTGGATTGGATTGAGTGGGGCGGATTGGTGTTTAGTGAGGTGAGGTGGACAGGCATGGCCTGGAGCGGGGCGGATTGGACTATGGTGGCTTGGAGTGCACTGCACCATTATGTGTTGGAACATAATTTCGGAAATTACACTTAAGAAACAAATAATGACTTTTTGCAATATTCAAAGCAAGATCATTTTCATCTTTTGAGAATAGCGCCCACGGGAAAAAACAAAACATGATTGCAAAGTGAGAAAATAAGTCTTAGTAATATAAAAGAAAAGAGTTAACTATAGAAAATATTACTTTGTAATTGTGTTTGTCCTGCTGAGCACATTTTTGCCACTCTCACACGTTCTGTTTGCAGAGTCCTAGAAGTTAAAAAGAAGTACCTCAATCATGTGGGGAGCAGTGGACTGGCACTGATTAAGTTGACTCAATCAGTGCTTGGTCTCTGCTTCACAGACAGAAACGAATATGATGCTTGGCCTGCAGTGGCCCATTACGAGGCTCTAAATAATAGTACCAGGCAAGCAAACAAATGATAAACGAGATACGCTCCAAGCCCTTTACAGTTAACAATAGAGTCTTACCAGTGAGATACATGCATTAGCGCATGCTCTCACAGGCTTAACTCAAAAAAGTAAACATTTATTTTTAAACACAGCCCCATTTCCTTTAAGGAAAACACTCTACAATTTTAAAAAACGTTCCTTTACTTAAAGGCGATCACAGACATGAAAGTCTGCTGACTCTAGGAAGCACCATTACTGTGATGACCACCAATCAGAGTGAGTCAGATTTTGCGAACTACTTCATTTAAATTTATGAGGTATGTCAGATAGTGACCCACTCTGAATGGGAAACTAGCAAACTAGGAATCTAGCAAACCTAGGTTTGTCTGCAAAATCTTAATCGATTTGCAAATGGTGGTGTGCAGTTTGGGAACGCATTTTGCGAATCATTTCTTATTAGATATGACCCCAAGTTACTCCTAGCAAAGGAAAGTTGAAAGAAAATTAGAGAAGAAAGAAAAAGGACATCACAAGAAATGGAAAGAAGAGATGTAAAATTCCCCTTCACCCCTCCGCTGCCAGGACTTTTCCCCCTCAGGTGCTAGGCCTTTTTTTGGCTATTTGGGGCAGTTCGCACTTAGGCCCTCATAACTTTTTGTCCACATAAGCTACTCATGCCAAATTTGTGTCCTTTTTTTCCAACATCCTAGGGATTTTAGAAGTACCCAGAGTTAGTGGGTTCCCCTGAAGGAGAGCAAGAAATTAGCCAAAATATAGCTAACATTTTTGTTTAAAAATAAATGGGAAAAAAGGGCTGCATAAGAAGGCTTGTGGTTTTTCCCTGAAAATGGCATCAACAAATGGTTTATGGTGCTAAAATCACCATCTTCCCAGCTTTCAGGAACAGACAGACTTGAATCAGAAAACCCAATTTTTCAACACAATTTTGGCATTTTACCTGGACATACCCCATTTTTACAATTTTTTTGTGCTTTCAGCCTCCTTCCAGTTAATGACAGAAATGAGTTTGAAACCAATGCTGGATGCCAGACAGCTAAACATTTCTGAAAAGTAGACAAAATTCTGAATTCAGAAAGGGGTAATTTGTGTAGATCCTACAAGATTTTCCTACAGAAAATAACAGCTGAAATAATAATTGAGGTGAAAAAAGCAATTTTTCTCCACATTTTACTCTGTAACTTTTTCCTGCGATGTCAGATTTTTTAAAGCAATATACCGTTACGTCTGCTGGAGCCTTCTGGTTGCAGGGATATATAGGGCTTGTAGGTTTATCAAGAACCCTAGGTACCCGGAGCCAAAAAATAAGTTGCACCTTGCAATGGTTTTTCATTCTATTCTGGGTATACAGCAATTAATTTGCTGAAATATAAAGAGTGAAAAATAGCTATCAAGAAACCCTTTGTATTTCCAAAATGAGCACAAGATAAGGTGTTGTGAAGCAGTGGTCATTTGCACATCTCTGAATTCCGGGGTGCCCATACTAGCATGTGAATTACAGGGCATTTCTCAAATAGACTTCTTTTTTACACACTGTCTTACATTTGGAAGGAAAAAATATAGAGAAAGACAAGGGGCAATAAACCTTGGTTTGCTATTCTGTGTTCGGCCATGTCTCCCGATAACAATGGGACCTCACTTGTGTGGGTAGGACTAATTCTTGCGACAGGAAACGCAACATGGACACATCACATTTTCCCAAAGAAAACAGAGCTGTTTTTTGTAAAGTGCCTAGCTGTGGATTTTGGCCTCTAGCTCAGCCGGCACCTAAGAAGACCTACCAAACCTGTGCATTTTTTGAAACAAGACACCTAGGGGAATCCAAGATGGGGTGACATGTGGGGCTCTCACCAGGTTCTGGTACCCAGTTTCCTTTGCAAACCTCAAAATTTGGCCAAAAACACATTTTCCTCATATTTTGGTGACAGAAAGTTCTGGAATCAGAGAGGAGGCACACATTTCCTTCCACCCAGCATTCCCCTGAGTCTCCCGATAAAAATGGTACCTCACTTGTGTGGGTAGGCCTAGCGTCCGCGACAAGAAATGCCACAAAACACAACATGGAAACATCACATTTTCCCAAAGAAAAGAGAGCTGTTTTTTGGAAAGTGCCTAGCTGTGGATTTTGGCCTCTAGCTCAGCCGGCACCTACGGAAAACTACCAAACCTGTGCATTTTTGAAAACTAGACACCTAGGGAAATGGGGCGACTTGTTGGGCTCTCACCAGGTTCTGTCACCCAGATTCCTTTACAAACCTCATAATTTGGCCAAAAAACACTTTTTCCTCACATTTTGGTGACAGAAAGTTCTGGAATACGAGATGAGGCACAAAGTTCCCCAAAACACTATCTGGACACATCAAAATTATCAAATACAAAACTACCTATTTTTGCGGGGCGGAGAACCTGCGTTTTTGGTCCTGGGCTCAGCAGCCATCTAGGGAAACCTACCAAACCCAGACATTTCTGAAAACTAGACTCCTGAGGGAGTCCAGGGAGCTGTGACTTGCATGGATCCTCCAGTGTTTTCTTACCCAGAATTCTCAGCAAACCTCAAATTTAGCTAAAAAATCAACTTTTTCCCACATTTCCCTGTGGGATCACCGCACAGGGACAAATTTCCTGCCAGTCTCCCTGTAAAAATGATACCTCACTTGTGTAGGTGGGCCAATTACCTGTGACAGGGAAGAGCCAAAAATATGGCGCAATTGAGGGGGAACCAAAGCGGGTCCAAAAGGGCAGTTTGAAAAAAATATTTTTAGGCTGACAGGTGGGGCAGAAGTTTTATCAGTATAGATGAGACAATGCTGGAAGGTAGGAATTTTGTGGATTCCTGCAGATCCCGGAATGTTTCATCACAAAAATGTGGAAAAATGTGTGATTTCCAGGAAAGTTGGAGGTTTGCAGGGCATTGCGGGTAAGAAAATGGTGCTGGGTGCATGTGAAGCACACCACCCTGGATTCACACAGATGTTAAGTTTTCAGATGTGTCTAGGTCTTGTGGATTTTTCTACATGGCAGCGCCCCAAAGTCCAAAAAGTGCAGCCCTCACCATTCTAAGTGGGACAATTTTGAAAGTTAGCCAAGCTCTCATAGCCCAAATGTAAAACCAAAATCCAAAATAATCAAATGTCCTTTTGCTTGCCGTGGAATTAGAAGTTTTAGTGTGAGAGCTAAAAGATTGTTACCTCCTTCAGAGGGGGTGGGGGCATAACCATGCCCATACTGGTTAGTAGCCACCACCACACACAATTCCTTGGCATCTAGTAGAGTTTCTGCCACCCCGGGGTGTGGATCTGTGTAATTGTCCCATCTACCCGCTGGTGGGCAGAACAACTTTGGCCCCATTTATTTGGGGTGCTGGTATGGCCATACCCCCCACCCTCCTATTTTGAAAAAAAAATATTCTCCGGTCCCTGGTGCCCCTTGGGGGCAGAGGGCATTCTAAAAATAGGCCGATCTGCCCCCAAGGGGGGCAGATATGGCCAATAGTAATGTTCCCCCATAGGGAGGGAACCTTGCCCAAGGGGCTGCCCCCCCAAACAAAACACACACATACACACACACACACAAATCCCTGGTGCCTAAGTGGTTTCTGACCCCCCTGGGGGAAGATCGGCCTAATAGAAATAGGCTGATCTGCCCCAAAGGGGCGCAGAAATGGCCTAAAATTTATTTGCCCCACCAGGGGAGCGACCCTTGCCTAAGGGGTCGCTCCCCTTGCGTGAAATTGGCGAAAAAAAGAAACCCTGGTGCCTTGTGGTTTCTGCCCCCCCCCCCTTGGGGGCAGATCAGCTTAATAAAAATATGCCGATCTGTCCCCAAGGGGGGCAGAAATGGCCTGAAATAAATTCCCCCCCACATGGGAACGACCCTTGACTAAGGAGTTGCTCACCCTGAATGAAATTGACACAAAAAAATAAAATTCCCTGGTGTCTAGTGGTTTCTAATGAAAATAGGCCAATCTGCCCCCAAGGGGGACAGAAATGCCCTAAATACAATTTGCCCCCCAGGGGAGTGACTCTTGCCTAAGGGGTCGCTCCCCATATGTAAAAAAATAAAGTAAACAAAAAAATATATATATCCCTGATGTCTAGGGGCTTCTGGGGGCAAATCAGCCTAATTATAATAGGCGGGGCAGAAAAGGCCTAAAAATATTTTGCCACAAATGGTCTAAAAGTAATTTTGTCCCCAGGGGAGCAACCCTTGCTTAAGGGGTCTCTCCCCACATATAAAAAAATTAAAATAAAGAAAAAACAATTATCCCTGGTGTCTAGCGGTTTCTGCCACCCCTGGGGGCAGCTCGGCCTAATCATAATAGGCCGATGTGCCCCCAGGGGCAGCGGAAATGGCCTAAAAATAAATTGCCCCCCCCGGGGAGCGCCCTTGCCCAAGGGGCCGCTCTCCTCATTCAATAATAAAAAAAAAGTCTCCCTGGTGTCTAGTGGGCATTTCTGCTGCCTGATTGCATTGCGATTGGGCAGCAGAAATGCTAAGAAAGACATCAAATTAAAGGAAAGGTCTTTCCTTTGATGCCTCTCTCAGCCCCTCCACGTGATCAGAGGAGAAATGCTTTATCTGCACTGGAAGCTCAGGGGTAGGCCTCTGATGAGGTCAGTGCGCGATTGCGCGCTGACATCATCAGACACCACACGGAGGTCGGGGGTCGAAGGGGAAGCAATTCCCCTTCCATCCATGCCCTGGGGGTGCCGAGGCGAGGCTCATGGGGGGAGCGCTAGCGCTCCCCCCATGATCTGGTCCAAGGACGTAACGGTTACGTCCTTGGCACCTCAGCGCCACAGCCAAGGACGTAACCGTTACACCCTTGCCTGCCAAGTGGTTAAGAGCATCCAATTACATGCTGTATACCAAATATTTCACTGCAGAAAATAAACAAATGATTGAACCTTAAAAGACGCAGCAGGTAAAGGAATTCAGTGCCATCATCTCTCACAGTAGTCCTAATTTATAAATGTGTGATCCAATGTTCTTGTGTAAAATGAGTGCATACACTTCAAGGTGATTTTATTTAATTATTATTGTGATGTTCCACGTGGCATTGCAAGGAATTACGTACCTCATTCTGGCCTAATCTGCTGTGATATGCCACATGAAAGACTGCACTGGCTCTAGTGAATGGCATAGTTTAAAATATAATGGATTATCCTTAACCTTGGTATGTAGAGCCTCATGTGAGAATTCTATATCCTGTGCATGTAGTTCCTCATGTGACAATCATCCTGTAGACTTCCAGTGTGACCTGTAATGTTGAATGTCTAAAACATTTCTCATCTTTGCACCTGGTAACAAACTCCTCATTATGCATAGACAATGTTGGACTTCCGGCCCATCCTTCAGGAGAGTTTTAATCATGGTCATCCTGTTCAGATACTTTGGGCCCTATTTAGAGTTTTCTGGACAGAGTACTCTGCCACAAATGTGGTGGAGTACCCTGTCTGCCAAACAGATGGTCTGCCCACTCTATTAGGAGTCAGGCAAACTGTTGTTTCATATAGCAGTTTCCCCTCTGGTTCTGCCGGTTGAAGCCTCACACTGATGATGGCCCAACAGATTTGGGGCTGTTGGTGTAAGTACATCAACCCTATTTAGGGAAGCCTGTCTGATGTAATTTGCCTTCTCTTTGGAACTGCCTGGAAAAGCCTGTCAGTCCCAAAAACAAAAATAGAATAATCCCACAAACATGGAGTAAAATCCCAGGGTGTCAGGATCGTTTGTTTTTTGTTTTACAAAAAAACCTTTCTGCTTTGAGAGTTTGTTTTTCTAAAACACAAAAGTTTGCTGAGCGCACACATGAAACTTTGAATGCCTTCTAAGGAAGGGCTGTGTTTGACAGCTCCTCTAAAGGCATAGAGATTTCTTTCAGGCAGACAGACAGCTCTAAATATGAATGGTCATAGTCTGTCAGGGCAGTGGGGCTTATTACCTCTGCTTCTGTACAGAAGGCGGTCTGTCCACTAAAGGCTCAATTAGCCCTTTTGTTGCTTTTCCTTCCAAGATACAGAACAATTTCTAGATCTAGAGATGTTTCAAGTTGCAATGTTCATGCCATATGTATGAAATCACATACAACACCCGACCGCCAGCCTTTTCCTGCCGGTTCAGGCTGGCCGTACCGGGATTCGCGGGGCCCCTGACAGGGCCCCATGCAGCTTTTCAGAAAAGCGCGACGGGTGCAACTGCACCCGTCGCACGGCCGCAACACCGCCGGCTCCATTTGGAGCCGGCTCCTGTGTTGCAGCCAAGATCCCCGCTGGGCCGGCAGGCGGAAACCAGGTTTCCACCTGCCGGCCCAGCGGGGATCTAATAATGACTGCGGCGGGAGTGCGACCGCATTGGCAGCCGCCCGGCGGTCAGATCTTGTCGGGAGGCTGTAGCCGCCGCCAAGGTCATAATGAGGGCCATAGTGTTATACGATTCCTATGACTCAAGTAAGACTGTATATCTTCATAAACATCAAAGTAAAGGACTCAGGCAAATATTTATACTCTGTTTGTGCAGGATTTGTGTCATTTTTTAATGCAAATCCAGGCCAAACTTAACTCCATATTTATGTTTTGATGCAAGACCTATCTAGCGTCACAAATACGGAGTTTGCGTTATTTCAAGGATGCGTGAAACCGCCTTGCGTCAATGAAATGCAAGGTAGGCGTTCATGTCCAAAAAATGACTCAAACACCTTGATGCCATATTTATCTAACAGGGCAAAAATGACGCACGGATGGGAGGCGGACCCAAAAAATGACATTAAGCCTTATTTGCACCAAATTCTAACACCTGGATCAGGGCAGGCATTAAAATGAGTTTAACACACCAAAACTATATAAAAATACACACAAGCAACATAATAGCTCAACAGGACAACACAGAGGTGCTACTGATGCAGCATGCTAGACGATGCAGAGCATAGGACAAACAGCAGCAGCCACCACCACCCCAGCGTGGCCCGCAAAGTCAATGCAGAAGGCTGGAGAGGCTCTTCAGGAACAGGACACCACTCCTTGGCCTCAGGGAACAGGACATCATCCAAGGGGTTTAGAATCAACTGGCAAGCTGTCCAGCAGCTGCTGTGCCAAATTGAGCCACATATAACAGCCAGCCTGCAGACACCACACAATATACCACAGGTGACCAAGCTGCTAACTGTCCTGCTTATGATGGCAAGTGGCTCCATCCAAACAACGGGTGCCCTGGTCCCTGGTGTATCACAGCCCTCATTCTCTGCCTTCCTTCCCACGGTCCTAGATGCCATTATCTCCCTCACACCCCATCACATCATCTTCCCCAACACCCAGAAGAAGCAGCAGGAGATCAAACAAGGGTTTTATCAAATACATGGCTTTCCGCATGTGCTTGGTGCTATTGACTACACCCATGTCCAGATTGTATCACCTGCAGCAACAGAGCATCTATTCTGGAACAGAAAGCACACCCACTCCATCAATGTGGAGGCCATAGTTGACCACCAGGGATTGTTTACCAACATCTTGACCAAGTATCCTGGAAGTGTACATGATTCCTTCATCTTCCGCCACACCACGATCAATCAGCACTTCTAGGACAGATGGTATGGCAATGGCCTTCTTGCCGGTAAGTCCATAAACCTAGCAATATAGACACGGCACAGCAACCCTGTAGGACACACAATACATACACCACTGCATTGACACGTGGGCAGGAAGACACTGAGGTGTGACACAGGTAGTTATGTTCTACACCCTGACACATTGGGATACACACCTATGGACAAATGACGGCTGCCAATAACAATAGCTCCCACTTTAGAGCTACAAGGGACCAATGTCAAAGCACACAGTGAAAATTACGTGGCCTGCACTGAAAGTATAACTTGGAAGATGAACCATTTATTATAACATTAGGCCATATATTCAATCCGACACCCTCCCAAGCAATATGTAGCGTGGAAAGGGTGTGCAATGTGTGTAGCTGCAGGTCTATCACCATGAGACACATAGCATGATGATGCAGATTCACATGTAGGTGACACGGAAATACTGACGCAGTCCCAACATCATACATCACTCCTGGGGTGCCATTGCCAGGTAGCAATAAGGAAGTGGACTGTGCTATGAACACATATTGATGTGGCACTAATGCAAACTTCACACTGCTGCACACACTGAAAGAGCCAATTGTCCATCAAAATAACAGATGTACAGGGAGATGCCCCTTCCTGCACAGATACATCCACCTCCACAAGGCAGTTAGTCAGGTTACCTGGAGCAAGTTTGGTAGTGTAGGTGCACGGTTGCACATGAGCCACTGGCAGAGGGTACTACAAAGGTTTGGCTACAACAAAGTCACACATGGGATCTTAGAGGACGGTTCTGACCATCAGGTCTGCTCTGATCTTTTGCTTTTTCACCACCTGGTTTTTGACTTTTTACTGTGAGGGAGCCTCCTATGAGGGGACTCATGCACAGTAAACACATGGTAAAATAGACTGTGCGTGTTTACTGCTGGTGCCACCGTGCTAAGGAAAGGCTGCTGTGACGCAGCAAGGGCAGGAGGCCCCGGGTGGGTTACATGTGATCATGTGTGCACATGGATGTGCACCCATGTGAGGGCTGTGGGGCGAGGATTCCTGGGGTGTGCAGCCCAAGAACTGCGCTTAGGTAAGCCTGGTGCAGGAGGAACTATGCAGAGTGGGTGGTGACCTGGAGTAGGTCTCATGAGAGTGGTGTACACATGTGAGGGAGAGTCAGTGTGCTTACTGTCTTTTCACTGTAGGGACACTCAGTTAACTGCAAATGTCAGTGTGCTTAAGGTATTTACATTGTGGAATACTCCTTTAAATGTCAATGGGAAAGGAGGGCCTAGGGTGCAACTCCAGTTCACTGGGGTCCACCGAGACCAGAGTCACACCAAAGTACACTGTGACCTGTAAGAAAAGAATGATGCTGTAGGTTACAAGAGCATAGTTGTACAACTTATGGGTCATCCATGGATGTCATCTTTCTCTGACTCAGCTCAGGATTAGGGCCAATTACTGCTCTGTCCAGTTGCTTGAGCAGGGCCTTGCATCAATCAGCCAGCCGTCATTCCGTGCCAGGAGCAGGCTGGGGAGGCCCTGCGAGGAATATCAGTGAGGAGGGGCTGAGACTTTCAGAGCACATGTGGCAACTAACTCCTGAAAGATGCCATTTTGAGCTATCCCAGAAGACTGTGCAAGAAGGAGGGGACGGGGCAAGGAAGTGATGTGGCACATCTGGATAGGCCAGAGGTGAAGACCTGCTGGACACTTCCACCCCCACTTAAAAGCTCCTGCACAGGGGAGAGCTCTCTCTCGTGGCTGTGCTTCACTGCTGGACACTGGGACTGCAGATGGGCGTTATGGACAACTGGAAGGAAGAACCCCCTGACTGCCCCTGGGGCAGGGAATCTGCCCCTGAAGGACTCCAGGCCAGTGAGGCGAATGCCAGGGCCAGACAAGCTGGCTCCCTTCCCCCACCAGAGGACTAGTTGGGGGAAGGACTGGGATATCTCAAAGAGAGCACGCTGACCAGAAGGAAAAGAGGGCACCAGGAGGAAAGGCTGGCGCAGGGAGTAGGAGGGACTAGCTCCCTATGATCTGGGAACCCTCGAGGCCAGGAGGCCTCAGGAGAGTGCTCCTGGTGGCAAGGGCTTGTCACCAGGAGCAAAACGACACCGGAATGATGCAAATTGGCCCTTGGGGGTCCCAAGATATCCAGGGAAGAAGGATGGCAACCTTTGACCTCTGGAGAAGAAGCTACGAAGCACGTGGGGCTCCGCAGCTGCTCCAGACTTTGCCCCCGGGGTGGACCAGGGCCTGGGGGCTGCCCCAGGAGGAAGAGGAGTGAGGGGAGTGCCGTTGCACTCCCCCTCTGGAAGAGGAAGGAGCCCTGGACCCCATCCCGGGGCCCTGTGAAGCCTGGCCTATTTTGATTTGATGGGGGGACCCCGGATCCCATCCCCTAGGTAGGGTGAGACAAAGGAATGATAACCTTCCAAGGGTTCTACATGTTGTTAGAACAGAAGCTTATGTGAACTTTTGTTCTGGTTTGTTGGACTGTGCCTACTAGTGATATAGGCTGGTATTACCCAATGTATTCAACTGTTGTTTAATGAGCAACTAAGAGTAATTTGAAAGTCATCCAAAATAATCCTAATGGTTAAATTGCTTAAATATGGTTCTGTATGTTCCCTGTTGATGCTAATGTGACTAATGAGACTGACAGCCATCTCTTGGCAAGATAGATGTACTTAATTGCAGATGTAGGTGTGTTCATTCCACATTACTGTCAAATGTTCAAATGTTGCAAGGGTACACCGGGGATTGTTTTGCCATGTGGGTTGTTGGATTATATCTTCCCTTGGAGGAGACATGAGAGATTGCACAATGTCTTCCCAGAGTGATTCCATCACTTTGTGTATATTTGTAGATTGTTGCATAGTATTAAGTACTGTGTGTGAGTAATAAATGTACTTTTACTTTATCAAAAGAAAAAGCACATACTGGACAATCATTTATTGAGAGTCATGCTTGTGTGCTGGTGAATGGGGATTACTAGCCCACACAACCTCCCTCGAGTAAGCCTTGGACTGCTCTGCAATGCTACCCTATGAGAGTCAAGCGCTACAATGGGGTGCAAGGTTCCCAGTGGCGGTCGTGTGAGGACTCATTACTTGTGCAGGCCACACAACAAATGACCCACCTTCCAACATGGGACAATTGTACATTGTCAATACTGAACACCTCAGTGCCGCAAACTTATGGAGATGTGTTGAGCATTGTCACCAAGCCAAATTAAAGGGCCTCACTGTTGCATTTAATCTGCAATGACATATGTCTAATTGGATGGGATGTCCAGGCCATGTAGTGAAACCATGTTACCACCACATCGTAATCTAGTGTGTGTGTGTAAGTATCATGTCCCCTTCAGTGAAAGCACACTCATGGGGTCATTATGAACATGGCGGTCTGGACCTCCATGCTGGCGGTGGTGGTAATTACCAGGACCAGCATGACCTCCTTATCATGATGCAGCCTAAACCCCACGGAGGAAAACACCGCCACTGCCAGCGGTAAGCCTGGCTGTGACGGTATTTTCCTATCTGTCACCATTCCGCCAGCCTTTTCCTGGTGCTTTACACCGCCATGGAAAGACTGGAGGAATGGGTGTCTTGGGGTGATTTGGGCCCCCGCCGGTGGCCTCTGCACTGCCATTGTACTTTGGAGCTGCCGTCAATGTTAAGGCCCTGTTCCCTGCTGGGCCAGCGGCCGGAAACACTGGGGTGGGGGCTGGCGCACTGGCAGTCTTCTGTTGACCGGCAGCACTGATCTTAGCGGTTTTTACTGCCGAGATCATAATGAGGGCCTAAAGCATGTTGCTCACTACACAACGCATGGTACATACATACTGACCAGCAGTTCGGAAACAAATTCATAGATACCAGGTCAATGAGCCAAACACAAGTTGTCAAGTCAAACAACCCACTGCAGAACAAACCTCACAGAAACCCAGGATCTCACACAATACCTCAAACACATATGAGTCACAGACGACACAAGATATCAACTGCCATGCTACATGACATTCCTGCTCCAAGCACTAACAAAATACTCACTCCTATATTCTTTTTCAGCTGATCAGGGTTACAGGATCCAGCCATGGATCATGACCCCATTCCCCAACCCAAGCACAGCACGCACACCATTGTAGAAAGGACCTTTGGCATCTTGAAGTCCAGATTCAGGTGCCTGGACATCACAGGAGGCAGCCTCCTATATGCCCCACACATTGTGTGTAAAATAATACTTACATGTGCCATCCTGCACAACATTTGTGTGAGGAGGGTCATCCCCCTATGTGAGCTTGAGCAACAACTTCCTGAGGAGGAGGAGGAGGAGGAGGATGGTGCCAGGGGAAATGAGGGGGGACATCAACTGCAGGAATGTGCCGCAGAAAGCAGATTGTTCAAAACTTTTTTAACCAATAGTCACTCTAAATACCTTGTTAGGATATGTCATTAAACACCTTATGTAATCACGCAATCCTGCTCTGGTTACTTATTTCTCCATCACCTGTTCTTTAGGAAAGTGAGTATTACCTCAGGGAGCATGTCACAAATGCAAATCTGACTACTTCTGATGCAACATCACATGTGATGCGTATGATTGTACAGCAAACATCACATACATACAAAAAACTAATCTTTTGAATTTCACTTATGAAGTACAAAATCATAGGACCACAGCATATGACACACATCCACGTTGCCAACATGGTCTACTGTAGCACGACACACAACTATGACATCTCCAATCATAAGGTAAATAAGCACACCATACATGAGGCAGTGAATGTGAAATATCAGTGGTAACAGGAATGTATGAACAGATCCCTGACATTAATAAGTGTGGCATTTGCTATCTCTGTAAGGAGCTTGTGTGACAAGAGGTGTATCATTTCTGAAAATGGATAGCATGGGTGTCCCAGGTATGATAAGCAATGTTCACAACACAAGCCCTCCAGCGTCCATCCATGGAAATAAGTCCTGTCACTGCCATGTGTTAAGTCTCTGCCCTCCCATCTCTATGGGGTGCTGTAAATGATCATTAGGTCAAATGTATTGCATGCCGTTCCTTCAGAAGCACACATATTGTTGTTACAGATCATTGACACACAAAACACACAGGCCATGATTCATACTTTTGTTGCGCTGCATTGCCATCATTTATTGACACAAAAGTGGCGCAAACTTACAAAATACAATTGTATTTTGTAAGTTTGTGTCGCTTGTGCGTCAGAAAATGAAGGAAAGGCGGTGTAAAGAAAGTATAAATCTGGGCCACAGTTGCATGCTCTACCACATGTGCCCAACCACTATACCACACACTGCAGGCCATACCATCCTATCTCCATCTTGGAACAGGGTGCATGCATGTTAAATTAATGAAAATCACACAAACACAGTTTGAGTAAAAAAACAATGCAAACGCTAACTAAACATACATGGGCCCTTAGCGTTAATTCCACCAGCGCACCACATGCATGCAGATATCCTTTAAAATGAAAGTTTCCGGTAATGAGTGGTATTTTGCCGCACATGTATGTTATGCGTAAAAAATATTCACGTAAACATCATATATGTAAAAAAAATACACGCAAGACAGAAAACGGGCCGCAAAGGGGACAGGAGGGGATGTAATAGGAAATCTTGTTTACAGACATGGTACTGTGGGTGTACTTTCATTTTCACTTTACAGTCTGTGCTTTTTCTTGACTGTGTGGCTGTGTCTTGGTGTTGCTCATGTCTGGATTGTGTTTCTTGTATCTTGTGGTGTCTCGTGTCTTTTTGTGTATTCTATTTGTATATTGTACCTGTTTAAGTGCTTTTGTGTAGTTTAGTGTTTTTTGGATTGTATTTGTGCTGTCGGCTGTCTGTTTGGGGGTTATATTAGTTGGGTCAGTTGGGGTTCGTAGCTTAGGTAGTAAGTTTCCTTTTTTCACATTTATTTTCCTTCCTTTTTCCCTTTTTCTGTCTTAAATTGTTGTGCACGGACATGTCGGGAAGGGCGAGGCTGACCCGCATGGGTGAGGAGGAGCTTGGAGCCTTTGTGTGGCTGGTGTACCACTTTCTGCCGTTGATGCTGAACGTGATGGGAGTGTGATACTTAGGTATCACACAGAGGCAAGGCGGCTGCAGTAGGGCAAGGTGCTCCACAACCTCAAACGTGTATTCAACACAACAAGGAATGAGCACCAGGTGAAGCATCGCTAGGCTGACCTGGTGGCCCGAGAACAGGACCTGCTGGACCACCTGAGTGGGGTGATCGGTGGCCCTGTTGGTGAGTATCACATTGACAAATGTGTACAGTAGAATGCTCCTGAGTGACAGTAGCAGATGTCTTGACGTGCTGCATGCAATGTTTGTGGGCATGTTGAATGCAAGTAGAATAAATTGTTAGTGTCCCAGTACTGAGATGTATTCCACATGTCTATACATGTTAACAATGCAGTCTTGAGCTTTGTTGAGTCATGTCCGACTATTACTTTGGGCCACATGTACCAAGCTATTTTTGATTCTCACAAATGGCCTAGTTTTCAGATTTAGTGTGTTTATGTCAGGAAAAGTGTTCATTCAAAATGCACATCCACAATTTTGCCATTCTGTTATCACATTACCCAATCACAAAACAGGGTTTGCTATTGGCATTTAGGAAGGGGCGTTCCTTTCCTATTAGCTAGTCGCAGTCCGATGATTGATTCTTTGTTGACCGCAAATGCTGGCACTAAACAATTGCAGTTACCAGCCGTTTCAAGTTGGTGCTAACCCATTTGTAAAAGGGAGGGGTCCCCATGGGATCCCATCCCCTTTGTGAATGCATGCCAAAAATTGTTTCTGAGCATGACGTTGTCCCACGGACCACTGACTGCTTAAAAAACAAACTTTGAGTCATACTGTTGGTTTTTGAAATGCTATCCGTTTACCCTTGATGAAATAAGGCTTCATTTAAAAGAAAATATACATCTCTATTTGAAAGTAGTCACAGACATGGTGCTCTGCTGAGCCCAGGGGGTTTGCAAATTGAGACCCACCTCATCAAAATTCATGAGGTAGGTCATTTGCTACCACATTTGGGATTTGCAAACAGTGTCATTGACAGTGTTGTACCTCAGATCATCCTACTTGCAAATTGGGAGTTGCTAAGTCTTGCATTGTGTGACTCCCAAAACCTGATCTTGGTACTTGTGGCCCTGAGTAACACATTTCAGGTGCAATAACAACACCTGTGCCCATGCATTCTGTCAATGATGATCAAGTAAGACACTGTCAGCATACCACATTTCACTGTATTGAGACAACAAAGTGGGCTATGCATGTTTAGCGCTAAATTGTCATCATTACACACACACATGATCCCTGCCATCATGTTGGCAAAGGGGGCATATGCTGCTTAGGGGACACTGCCAATGGGGCATTTCTTACCGACATACAACTGTGCCACATCTGTTATGGACCACTGAATGCATGATAATTGCTGACTGAAAATTGAGCCACATGTCTATCACACAGTAACTCAGTGTGTCTTGATGCACCAGCCACAATACCTGAGTCACTTGTATTGCATTGCACCAGGGAAGTGCCATTAAAATAGTAACCCAATTACAAATCATGACATGGAGTACCATCTGAAATGGATTAGCCACAAATGTTTGTAGACAGGTTTAGCACCCGATGATTGTTAGGCCCAGTGCACGTGTGCAGATGTGTGTCTATCACTCACTGGAGTGCCAGTGTTAATGTAAGTTTTCAGTGGTATATCCGTTGGAGCTTCTACATGCAGGATCAGCAGCTCACTCATTTAACATGTTACACACTGTGATATGTTGTCCACACGTTTGTTCAGTGATCTGACATTGAGCATATATTTCCTTTCCCTATTTTACAGGTGGACCAGCCCCCTATACCATCAGGGAAGTGGCTTGGTTTCAGGACCCAGACGTATCTAGTAAGTGTGATAATGTCCTGTGTAGTGATTGCAGCTGTTAAGTGAGTGACTCTTGTGTGTTGCACTCATTGCAAGATATGATGAGCTGGCACGTGATCTGATATATTACTTGACTGGATGTTGACATACTGTTCCACGCAAGAGTTCGACATTTACAGGCAGTGAGTCATATCTTGGAGTCTTGTGCTGCGCAATAGGCAGCAGCATGTGAACAAGGTGATTAGTAGCCACATGTAGGCCCACATGTGACTTAGAAGTGCTCCAGTGTCAAAATATTGTCACTGAGTCACACCCTCATTTTCACAAAACAATGATGCATCAGTTATCCGCACAAAATTGAGCATCCCTGTATTGTAACATACATGTAGGACTGTATGCGTAACTGTCCCCCAACATGTACACCATTTACGTGACACTTATGTAGTATGTAATAGGCATGCATGCAGGTCAAGGCAGAAGTGTGCTGACATCAATGTGGGTGATTTTGGAATTCTGTTGGCAGATCAGGTGTTGACGGTTGTCCACACCTGGACACATGAATGTAGATGTGATTGACCTATGGATACCTCATTCCTAGGTGGCAGCTCTCCTCACTTGTGTTCCGCTCACTAAATCCATGTACAAGTGGACAAGGCTTTGTGGTTGTCCTCGACAGTTGTGATGATGTATTGCATGCCCATCCCCCTGAGGCACAGGGGCAGGGGAAGGACATATATGTAGGTAGATGTGATGGTCACAGTGCAGATGACAGTCATCTCATTCAGGCATGCATGTGTCCCAAACAACACTGACCCCTTATGATTAGCAACTGCATACCATCCTGCCAATTATATTACAAATCACTGATCTTGGGTGCCTTGAAGTTCACTCAGATGATAACGATTAGTCAGCCTGGCCCATGTGAAGTACTTGCTGCATTTGCATTGTGACACATTGCACTACATCAATGCACAGATCACTTTGGTGGTCATTACAACCCTGGCGGACGGTGTTAAAGCTGCGGTAATACCGCAAACAGGCCGGCGAAAAAAAAAGGGGAATTATGACTGTGGCAGAAACCACCAACATAGACAGCCACTTTAACACTCCGACCGCCACGGCGGTACAGACAAGCAGCGCAGCAGTCACCGCCAACAGACAGGCGGGAGCCAATGTACCGCCCACAGTATCACAACCCGCCAATCCGCCACCTTTTCCAGGGCGGATTCACCGTGGATAAAAACACGGCGGAAACAGCTTTTGCAATGGGAAAACGCTCACCTTAACACACTCCACGAGGAAGGAGCCCACCATGGAGCCCGAACTACAAATACTCCCTGCGCTTGTCTTTCTGCTCCTCTACGATCACCATCTACGTAGGCGCCGAAGACAATGGTGAGTACTGCACCTATGACATAGGGAAGGGGGGAGGCAAAAGTCAGGGACACACACACGCAACACCCTCACCCCCTACCCGACCCTCACCCACTACAAAACACACACCCATGCATGTCCAAACAGCACAGTAACAACACCCCCCCCTCCAGAAGAATGCAAAGACAAAAGGAAATCAGTGCAAACATTGTAATGTATCAAAATACAGTAACCAAATATATACAGTTATATATACACATTAAACAAAATATACATCACGATTAGTAGTGCAGGTATGCACATATCAATGTCCGTGCACCACTGGGCCCAAAATGCATGGGCGAGGCCCACACTAGATACCTGTCCTCAAACGGAGAGAACACTGCAGGGGCATCAGATAGAAATACAACAGGCACCTCAGGGGGAAGGGAAGGGGGGGGCACCTCAGCCAGATTACAGCACCACGCCAGATCCACGACAGGGCTCCATTCCATTGATGTATCCTGGGGAGTGCAAAGCCACAGTCTCTCAAGTCTCTACAGTGGGTGGGTTGCCCACTGTACCATCCTGGGGAGTGCAAAGCCACAGTCTCTCAAGTCTCACAAGTCGGTGGGTTGCCCACTGTACCATCCTGGGGAGTGCAAAGCCACAGTCTCTCAAGTCTTTGCAGTGGGTGGGTTGCCCACTGTACCATCCTGGGGAGTGCAAAGCCACAGTCTCTCAAGTCTCTACAGTGGGTGGGTTGCCCACTGTACCATCCTGGGGAGTGCAAAGCCACAGTCTGACAAGTCTTTGCAGTGGGTGGGTTGCCCACTGCATTATCCTGGGGAGTGCAAAGCCACAGTCTCACAAGTGCATAACAGTCTCCACTGGTTCTGGAGGGGGAATGGTGCCGAGACTGCATCAGGCTCCCCGTGACGGTTCCTGTTCCGTCACTGTCCCAGCTGCACATGGGCTAACGATGCTTGATTTGGCGGTCTTTGCCCTGTTCAGGGGTGCTTGCCTTTGCTGTCTCTGACCTGTTCAGCGGTGCTTTGCCCTGTTCAGCGGTCTTCACCATGGCGGTCTTTGCCCTGTTCAGCGGTGCTTGCCTTTGCTGTCTCTGACCTGTTCAGCGGTGCTTTGCCATGGCGGTCTGTGCCCTGTTCAGCGGTGCTTTGCCATGGCGGTCTTTTCCCTGTTCAGCGGTGCTTTGCCATGGCGGTCTGTGCCCTGTTCAGCAGTCTTCACCATGGCGGTTTTTTCCCTGTTCAGCAGTGCATTGCCATGGCGGTCTGTGCCCTGTTCAGCGGTGCTTGACTTTGCTGTCTGACCTGTGCATTGGTGTGTGGCATGACGGGCCCTCATTGCCCAGCGGGGGCTGTGGCTACCGGGGCCCTCCAGGGCACTGACGCTTGCGGTGGTCTCCTGACCAGTGACGATTGTACTGCCCTCCTGGGCAATGACTCTGGCGGTGGTCTCCTGACCAATGACTCTGGCGGTGGTATCCTGACCAGTGACGATTGTGCTGCCCTCCTGGGCAATGACTCTGGCGGTGGTCTCCGGACCTGTGACGATAGTGCTAGCGGTGGCGTCCCGGCCGCCGGGGAGGATGGGGTCCTTCTCTGCTGTGCTGCTCTTCCCAGACTGTGCAGACTTCTTCTGACCCTTCACCACCTTTGGAGAAGTCACAGCTGACTCAGCACTCCCCCTGGGACCCTTGTGAGCAGTTTTGCCACCAGGAGTTTTCACCCTGTCCCGTCGGCTACTTTCCAACTTAAGATGCTTTACAGGGGGGGGACTAGCAGTGCTTTGGCTCCGTGTCACACTGGCTGCCCTGGTGGCCGGTGCACTCCACACACCTTTAACACGCACCACTGGTACTGGACTTTTTTTGGCTGAGGTGCTACTACAGGACCTATGAATTGGAGGGGTGGGTTGGTGGCAAAGAGATAAACGTTGCTGAGGAAGAGTTGCTGATGAAGACTGGGATGGGTAGCTGGAGGGGGTCTGGGAGTGGAGGAAGAGGAGGTGGTTGTAGGAGGTGTAACTTTAGGTGATTTGGGTGCAGGTGCAGGTACTGGAGGCTGTCGTGAGGTGGATGGATGTTGGGTGTTTGGGTGCCCGCGTTTGTGTACTTTGGGAGGGGGCGTCACAGACACACTGGGAGTGGACACAGGGGATGTGTAAATGGTAGTGGGGGTGGTGAGTGCAGGTGAGCGGGGTGTGGTGCTGGGTGTTCTGGTGCGAGTCCTAGTGCCTGTAGATGTAGTGCATGCAGGTGAGAGTGTCATCGACACTGGGAGGGAGGAGGGAGACGACGAGGAGGGGGACACAGTGGAGGCAGTGGATGTTGTTGTGTCTGTATGTGGGTGATGCTTGTTTGAATGCCTGTGGGTTGTGTGGTGCTTATGTTTGCCTGAGCTACTTTTGTGTGTTGAGGTGTATGCATGCTTGTCTGATGGTGTGCTTGGGATAGGCTGGGGTACAGGGAACTGGGTCTGGGTGGAGGAAGTTGGAGGGGGGAGGTTTGACACAGGGACAATGGCTGCCATCAGTGCTGAGGCCAGAGATTGCAGGGTCGATGAAGGGCAGCCTGACCAGAATGAATGCCCTCCAGGAATGCATTACCGTGTTGCAACTCCCTTTCTACACCCTGGATGGCATTCACAATGGAAGACTGCCCAACAGTGAGCGACCTGAGGAGATCAATGGCCTCCTCACTGAGGGAAGCAGGGGTGGCAGGGGCTGAGATGCTTGGGGCGAAGGTGATGCCCACCCTCCTGGGTGAGCGGGCACAGGGCAAAGGCTGAGGGGCTGCTGGGAGGGCGGTGCTGGTAGGGGAGGTGGTGCCGCCACCACAAGGGAGCTCCCATCGGCGGACGAGTCCGTGTCGCTGTTTGGTGATCCGGTGACCAACGTGAAGCTCCCCTCGCCCTCCATCCCACTGGTGTATTCAGAGTCTGTGGTGTGGCCCTCCATGGCCATGTGGGATGCAGCTCCCTCGTGCTCCGGTGCCACTGTACCTCCGCCTGATGATGCTGATGCACAAAAGAACAGGGAGAGCACAAAAAGGGGGGGAACGACAGAAGAAAGACAGGTTGAGTGCATGGCTTACCGCTACCGTTGGCGGACAATACAGACACAGCAGCCCCCTGCACTACGCCGTGCTCTTGGCCTCTACAGATGCAATTCCTGGGATCTGCCCTACATGGCTATGGTGGTCATCTGCACACATAGATGACACAGGGGCATGTATACCTGTACTTGGCACTCTACAGAGGTGGGTTGGAGTGGCACATGGCCTGCATTACGGAGGGGCCTAGCCTACGGAACTCGCCCTGGCCTAGGGTAACCCACAGCCCTCCTCCCCCACCCAGACCCCTCAACTGCGCCCAAAGTCCGCTGAATGAGAGTGTACATACCCCCTTGTGTCTGCTGTGATGCCCTCAAGCGCCCATCCAACTCAGGGTAGGCCACCGCCAGGATCCAGAACATCAGGGGGGTCATGGTGCGACGGGCACCCCTCCCACGTTGGGAGGCCATCCCCAGCTGAGCCTCCGCCGTCTTCTTGCTCCAGCGGCGAATGTCCTCCCATCTTTTCCGGCAGTGGGTGCCCCGTCACTGGTGGACCCCCAGGGTCGGGACGTCCTTGGCGATGACACGCCAAATGTCCTTCTTCTGGTGGGCGCTGACCTACATGACATGTACAGGGGAAGAAGAGAAGTCATTAACAACAGCACCGTCGAAGTGGGTGGCCCCCATCCCTTCCCTGAACTCTGCACCCTTCCTACTGACATCCAGCCCTCTCCACCCAGGCATAGCCCATACAACGTGCTCCCTGTGTACTTACCTGTTGGTCTGGAGGACCGTAGAGTAGCATGTACTGGGGGAGGACCCCGTCCACGAGCTTCTCCAACTCCTGAGCAGTGAAGGAAGGGGCCCTTTCCCCAGACGCAGCAGCCGTTGTCTCTTCCAGACCGAGGTCACAGCAGCACTTGCAATGTAGGTCCTCTCCTGTCGAAGATCAGGTATCGAGTGATTGAACAGATAGAAAATGGCGGTCACGCCCGCGGTGGTGAAGTCCGCGGCGGTGCGTCTCATCACCGGCGGCGCACTTCATCATTGGCTCCTGGGACCCATAGGGTCCAGTGTTAACCAATGCAGCATTGCGCCGCGGTCTACGACCCCCTACTGCGACGGTTTACAACGCCAGCGCAAATACCTCACATCCCATTGTCCCACTTTAGAGGTCAGGCAGCCACCATTTCAAGGGCCCACATGGCCTAATTACCATCACATGATATGCATCACACATACCTAGGCCTACACTCAACACACATACAGGAAGACTTTTGTATTTTGTGTTGTGTTCTGTGTAGCTGTGGGTACATACCTGGGAATTTGTTGACTCTGTGGTTGCTGTTGTCCTTACTAGGCACCGTCAGCTGGGACATTTGAGGAGATGGCGGAATCCTCCGGTGTACCGACCACTGGTGGACCTGTTAACAATGGAGGAGCGACATTTGATCATCACCTACAGGTTTGACCGTGCCACAATCCAGGAACTGTGTACCCAGTTGGAGCCAGACCTGATCTCACCAATCCGCCATCCCACAGGAATCCCCCCTGACGTGCAGGTGCTATCAGTGCTCCATTTCCTTGCAAGTGGGTCTTTTCAGACAAAAGTGGCCATGGCATCAGGGATGTCCCAGCCAATGTTTTCCAACGTGTTGTCCAGAGTGTTGTCTGCCTTGCTGAAACATGTAAGGAGCTACATCGTTTTCCCACAGGTGGAGGATTTGGCTACAGTGAAAGGCGACTTCTATGCCCTTGGACATATCCCCAACATCATAGGTGCTATTGATGGGACCCATGTAGCTCTGGTCCCCACCCGCAGGAGTGAACAGGTGTACAGGAACCAGAAGAGTTATCATTCCATGAATGTACAGATGGTATGTTTGGCAGACCAGTACATCTCCCAGGTAAATGGTATGTTCCCTGGCTCAGTGCATGACGCCTACATCCTGCGGAATAGCAGTATCCTGTATGTGATGGGTCAACTCCAGAGGCACCGGGTGTGGCTATTAGGGGACTCTGGTTGCCCCAACCTGTCATGGCTATTGACCCCAGTGAGGAATCCCAGGATCAGGGCAGAGGAACGCTACAATAAGGCCCATGGGCGGACTAGGAGGGTGATCGAATGCACCTTCGGCCTCCTGAAGGCCAGGTTCAGGTGCCTCCATATGACAGGTGGTTCCCTATTCCACTCACCAAAGAAGGTGTGCCAGATCATCATCGCCTGCTCGATGCTTCACAATCTTGCTTTGCGACGCCAGGTGCCTTTTCTGCAGGAGGATGGTCCAGATGGCAGTGTTGTGGCAGCTGTGGAGCCTGTGGACAGTGATGAGAAGTAAGCTGAGGAAGAAGACATAGACAACAGGGAGTCAGTCATACAGCAATATTTCCAGTGACACACAGGTGAGAATATCTTTGTTTACTATTAAATTCACTTTCACACTTCTACCTCTATCCTGTCTGTCATTTAGTAGCAGTATTTGGTAACTGAGTTGTACCTTTCCATTACGGTTTCACAGGTGTGGTTACCAACGTGTGTCATCTGCTTGCATCCTTCATGGACTTGTGATGTGTGACATAGGTATGTTGGCATTACAATTGAAAACGCATTTTGACACTGTCATTGATAATACAAATTTACCAAATCACAGACTGACTCCAGATTGTTTTGTGCTTTAAGGGTGCTTATTTAACTGCTCAAAAATGGAGGGGGGTTGTAAAATGGTGATGGGGGATGGTGGAGGAATTTCCATGGCAGAGTCCAGGCTATTCGTCTCACAGGTGCTTTGCCCATATGGGCATAGGAAGTGGAGCTGGGGCAGTCCCAATCTGGACAGGGTAACAAAGTGGGACAGTGGGTGGACAATCAGGGTGGTCTCATTTCCTGGCGGGGGTCTTGCCATCTTGCTCTGTCCTGTTCCTGGCTCTCAGGGACCGCTTGTGGGGTGGTTCTCCGTCTGCAGGGGGTGGGGTACTGGTGTGGTGGTCCTGTCCACTAGCGCCGGCGGAGGTGGTGGGCAGTTCATCGTCCATGCTAGTGTCAGGGGCCCCTTGGAGTGCCACAGTGTCCCTCATGGTCTTTTGTATGTCCTTCAACACCCCTACGATGGTGCCCAGGGCGGAGTTGATGGTTCTGAGCTCCTCCTGAATCCCAAATACTGCTCCTCCTGCAGGTGCTGGGTCTCCTGAAACTTGGCCAGGACCGTCGCCATCGTCTCCTGGGAGTGGTGGTATGCTCCCATGATGGAGGAGAGGGCCTCGTGGAGAGTGGTTTCCCTTGGCCTGTCCGCCCCCTGTCGCATAGCAGCCCTCCCAGTTCCCCTGTGTTCCTGTGCCTCTGTCCCCTGGACCGTGTGCCCACTACCACTGCCCCCAGGTCCCTGTTGTTGTTGGGGTGGTGGGTTATCCTGGGTTCCCTGTAGTGGTGAACACACCGCTGATTGACGTGTCCTGGGTACGGAGGTATGGGCCCGCTGGGTGGGTGCTGTGCTGGTGTCACCAGAGGATGGAAGGTCAGTGTTGGGCTGTGCCTGTGCGAGAGGAACCGACTGTCCCGAGGCCCACGATGGTCGGGGCTGGTCATCTGGATCCAGTTGGCCAGAGCTGCTGTCATCACTGTGGGTCTCTTCTGTGGGTGTAGTGGAGATGTCTGGACCCTCCTGTGTGGTGACGTTCCGTAGTGGTCCTGCAGGGGTATAGGTGCATGATTATTGCATGTGTGTGTGTCATGGTGTGCAATGGGTGGGTGTGCGTGCACCCCAGTGCAAGCATTCCTGTGTGGGGGTTTGTGTGATGATGGTTAGGGGGTTGTTATGGGTATGTGCAGTGAGCATGCTTTAGTGAGGGGTGACCATGCTTAGTTGTGTCATGCAGGGCTTGGGGTTGGGATGTGTGGTTTGTGTTTGTACATTAGTGAGGAGTTGTAGTGATAGGAGAGGGGGTGAGGGTGGGGGGGTGTGATAGAATGCAGGTTAGGTGGGGGGTATGATAGTTAAGATTTGACTTACCAGTGTCCATTCCTCCACCGACTCCTCCGAGGCCCTCTGGATGCATGATGGTCAAGACTTGCTCCACCCATGTTGTTAGTTGTGGGGGAGGAGGTGGGGGTCCGCCGCCAGTCCGCCAGTCCGCTGTACCGCGATATTGTGCCTGGAGACCACTGAACGCACCTTCCCCCATAGGTCGTTCCACCTCTTCCTGATGTCCTCCCGATTTCTTGGATGCTGTCCCATAGTGTTGACCCTGTCCACGATTCTGCGCCATAGCTCCATCTTCCTGGCTATGGAGGTGTGCTGCACCTGTGAGCCAAATAGCTGTGGCTCTACCCGGAGGATTTCCTCCACCATGACCCTGAGCTCCTCCTCAGAAAACCTGGGGTGTCTTTGGCGTGACATGGGATGGTGTGGGTGATGTGTGGGGTGGTGTATGTGTTGATGTGTGTGGTGATGTGTAGTGGTGTGTGGTATTTTGTGCGTGGAATGTTGTATGGGTGATGGTGTTGTGTGCTTCTGTGTGGTGGGGTTCCCAATTGCAGTGCTCTCTGTCTCTCGGCTTCCTCAAGATTTCAGGTTGTAGGTGTTTGTGTGTGATGTGGGTGTGTGTTTTATATCTTATTGATTGTGTGGGAGTGGTGTTTGTATGTGTACCAGGTGTTTTGGAGATGTGTGTGGATTCGTGGGTCGTGATAGCATGGGCGTGTTTCTGTTGGCGTGATGGTGGAGGAATTGTTTTCGCCAGTTTAAAACTGACCTTTGGTGTGGCGGACTTGTGTGGGTGTCTGAATTTCGGAGGATTCCGAGATGTGTGTCATAATAGCTGTGGCGGTATTCCGCGGCCGCGTATTGGCGGTTTTCTGCACGGCGGTAAGTGGCTTTTACCGCCAATGTTGTAATGACACCCTTTATTTGGTACACATCTTGTAGTGCTTTGCTGTGCATGGACATTATATCATCCGTACTGTGATTTGGACTGCATTTGCAAATTGAGAGAGCGTGTTAGATTATCATCTGCACATTCAGCACACAATGATGGCACTGATAGTTGCCTGTCTAATTTTCACAGCTGTCAACATGAATGTAGCGGAGATCAGGGATTTCCAGAGCGGGCAGTGAGGTACAGACACAACTTGGATGTCGAGTTTGAGTACCGGAGGAAGGCAAGATGCTATCAGATGCTATCAGAGAGAGAGAGCCACAGAACAATGACGGACTTTCAGCCAAGGGGGACCGGCATTGGCCACACAACGGTTGGAGGCACCACCACAACTGCACCCAGTAGCACAGCGGCCACCATCACATCAGCCCCACCTGCTGCACTGTCAACCTTGGGACCAACAACCACCACACCTGCTGCACCTTTCACTTCAGCACCACCGACCACCACACCTGCAGGAGCAACAACCTATGCAACCCAGACCACCACATTTGCTGCATTGGACATGGCCACCATTTCGCAGGTCCAGAGGGACGTGCAAAAAGTTTTGAAAAAGCTTGACACTGTACAGCGGGACGTGGAATAAAATACCCGGAAGCTCAAATCTATAAAGAAAACTCTGAGGAGGGCAAACCTCTGAACTCCTGCCTCCCATCACCCCTAATTCCGTCCCCTCCCTCCTCATTCCTTATCCAGTTTTTTTGTGGGTTTTGGGGGTTTAGTGATAGGTTAGAGTAGGGAAGTAGTTTAGATAGCATAAGTAGGTGGGGGGTTTCATATTATTACATGCTAGTGTGTGGGTGGGTGGGTGGGGCTTAATGTTGGGGGATTTTGTGTATTTTAATAAAAAATAAAAAAATAAAAAATGTAAACATTTTAAAAAATGCCCAAAAATATTAATTTGTTTAGTATTAGTTAGTATCTGTTTAGGTTAGTATATGTTGTCCTACATGTGTCTAATCACATGAGGCGGGTGGGGGCAAATGTTTAGAGTGTGTTGTTAAATGTGGTAAGTAAGCTTAGCATAGGGTAGTTAGGGCCAGTTGTGGGTAATGTATAGTTAGGATGGATTAGGTTAGTATAGGTGTGTTACATAGTTTTAAGTTCTGTTTTGTAAATAGTTATTAAAGGTTTAGGTACTCCCTTACTGCATGTGTCATATGCTTCGGGTGCACGGTCTTTGCATGAGTGTACAGTGCCAATTGTCTGTTGGCCTGTGTATTCTGTCCTGCATCCTCATCCCTCTCTTGACATGTTAATTCCCACTTCTTACTGAGCTGTCACATTGGCAGCTACAACAAACCTAAATCTCAATGCATCTGCCATCCATTGTACCCACCACTTAACATGACTATGGTTCCCATGTATTGGACAGGTAAGTGTCGTTTTAAATATGTCATCGTTTGGGTCCTGTGTCGAAATGTTGGGCACTGTGGGACGTCTGTCTGCAGCCTGATATTCATCTGAACACTGCTAAACTGAGTAGTGTCAAATTCAGATGAGGTCAAGTATACACATTTCATGCCTATGTGTTTTAATTGTACTCCCAGCTGATGTTATTGGCCAAACACTCTTACACAGCCATTCCTGCTGTATGTTGTGGGGGAGGCATGTATGTTTTAAAGCAAATTTTGCATACACAATGACTTTCTCGTAGGGGTTGTGGCCAGCATTGAGTTTCATCTTGTAGATACCATAGCCCAGAAATATACTATTGTTGTGCTGCATTTGCCTAATTTTTTAATGCAAAAGTTGCGCAAATGTACAAAATACAATGATATTTTGTAAGTTTGTGCTTCTTTTGCTTAAAAAATGATGCAAATGCAGCGCTGAAGAATTAGAATTCATGACCCTTGTGTGTAAATATCTCCCACATTATTTCTGCACTCTGGTATTGACCATAGATGTTACATGCATCACAAATCTCCAGCAAAGTAGATATGTCACACTACACAGAGACAAAGCTGTTGTGTAGGTGCTGTTTATTTTAAAGTGCTGTAGTGCAATATTTGCATAGTCCAGGTCTGTGACCCCATTAGTGTAAAGCATTCTATTGTGACGCAACACAAGTGCAAGTTTGAGGGACATGTCATTGGACATGCTGAGATGAAGTGTCATTTGGTGCAGAAGAACATGAATTGCCAATTGAGTAGTGAGAGGCAATTGCAGTCTATAGTGGTAAGGTTAACAGTGTGTCGGTGAAGAGTGCATGTCACCAACTGTAGCAACACTGGCATGTTCTCAAGCACAGGACAAAGGAAAATCAGTGCCCATGTGGCATGGGCTGGTGCTACCGGGTACACCTACGGGTGAATATGATCTGTTCCACATCTTCGTCCTCTGATATGTGTGTTGTCTCCTCTGCCCATGATGGTGGTGGTGGTGGGTTTAAGAGGGGCAACACACACTTCAGTGGTTGGAGAAGTGGACTCCAAATTCCTGGCAGCTGCCATCTGTGGAACTAGGTATGGCATAACTGCAGCAAGGAGGAGCTGCTGATTATTGAGCATGGCAGCAACATCCCTGTGGTAGGCAGCTGTGTCTGCCCTGAGGGAGGCCAGTTCCTTGTTGTCATGCATGCAGCTGCAAGATTGGGAGTGCAGGTGTTGTGGCAACTCCCTCACAGCAGTGGTGAGGTCCCTCACACGCAGTTGGACTTCTTGCAATAGGGATTGTGTGACTTGTATGGCTGATGACTGTTGTGCGGATGTCATCATGCACATGCGCATCCCTTCAAGGCTGGCTGCCATAGTTTGCATCCCACCTGCACCTCCTTGGCTAGCTCCCGTTGTACTCCCACTACTGTCCTCTCAAAGGTAGTCCCTGTGTCATCAGAGTCCTCAGCTGAGTTTGAGCTGGAAGGTCGTACTATTGGGGTGGTGGGTGGGTCCTCTGGGATGGCTGCTACATGTGTGCTAATCCTTGTGACTGGAGGTGGTGTCTGGAGGATTCCCAGGACATCTTGGAGGGTTTCCTGGCTGATGGCTGTCAGCTGGTCATCCAGGTTTTCAGGGTAGTCCAGGACAGACAGATTCACAGGACAGCCATCGTCCTCTGCAATGAGATATTGTACAATTAGTGTGTCTGAGTTGTGCAAGTTGTAATGTAACCTCACTAACTTCCTATTGGTGGTACATTGTTATCTTGGATCCCATGCCTTGTTACTGTGATTACTGTTTGCAGTCTCTCAGCCCTATGCCCCACCTGCATGTCACATGTAGTGTGGGCAGTTTGGGGACTTGTTTACATCACATCTTCTAGGTGTGGGTTATGTCCAAATTGTGGCTTGCCACCTTCTTGTCCTAATCAACCCTCCCTCTGCTTCCATTTGCATGGTGAGGCCTTGCAATGATTGTTGGTGTGCTGATGCCACATGCACCACACATAACAATATTGCCCTGTCCCAGTATATCATTTGTCACATACACCTATACTGTGCTGAGACCTAGCACCATACCATGTATTGTATTTCCATGAAATAGTACAGGGGTCTCCATTGGTAGTATCTCATGTTGATGTTTGCATATGTGTGCTACATTGCATTGCACTGATGCACCAGGCAGAGTTCCATTGCCTCTTATAACTTTGCGAGTGTGTTCGCCTAGCAACACACACATGTCCTCCCCCTCAATGCTATTGTCTTAGCACTTTGACACCTGAGATGTTGCATGGTGGCATTGCAGCTATTGTGACACAGGCACAGGGGTAAACTCTGGAATGGGCAGCATGGGTATGAGATTATTGCTGTGTATTTCAAGATGTATAGGACAGTGCCTGATGGTTATTGAGTCAATGGACATGAGCAGTTGACAGGAGTTGCACTTGGATAGGGATTGATGGGAATTGATCACGTAGTCATACTGAACCCTCATTTTGAGTGTGTTTGTGCCAAGGGCACCTAACTGCCATGTCCTAATTGACCAGCACACACAGCAGAGGTAGTAGTATCAAGTGTTGTCAATGGTAAAGGCCGCTTGAGCCAATGGCCTGAGACTGAGCATTGTCCTCTAGTTTACATTCTGACAATACCAGCTGTCCTGTGACAGCAGACCAGTTTTACGTTCTACCCTGCACTCCTGGTCTGCTTCAGCATTTCCAGCAGCCTTGACATGGCGGTGTACCCCCATGCAAAGGTTGTCGGTGTTTGTTGTGATATGCCCCTGGATGCCACTGCACCTGGCATGGGCAGTGCAGGGAGTCCCGTACCGTGCCCCTTTGCCCTTTCCTCTGCCTGATTTCCAAGGCTGACATGTATTGTGTAGTAGCTATGTGCCTCCCCCTTCTTGCACCTGACATTTAGGCATTTTTGTCCCCCATGCAACTTACCCTGCATATGTGTTGTTTCCTGGTAGTCTGCGCTGTCCTGCGATACCAATGACGATTTCCTCCGGGATGACGGCTGCAACTATCTCCTCCAACTCGTCCATGTCCTCTTGCGGTGCTGGACTCCCACCTCCGGTCTGCAGTGCTGCCTTCCTGTTTCTTGCCATTTTCTCCTTTCTCCTGCGCTTGCAGTCATGCCAGCATTTCTTGCACTCAGTGACAGTTCTCCTGACCTCTGCTACACTGTTAATCTTGTCCACAATATGTGGCCAAATTGCCTCTTGCCTCCCAATTGGCAATTTAGAGGTGATGAAGAGTTGATGCTGGTGCTCCACCACCTCTCTGACCAGGATTTCATGCTCCTCTGCGCGGAAGTGACACTTCCTCTTCTTCTTGTCTCTCCCCTGGGTCTTGTCAATGTCCTCCTGGCTGTTTCCTGGTTGTGTGGGGTCTACCTGGGGTCTCTCCTGGCTTCTAGTATCCATTTTGAAGCTCCTTAGTACTGTTTGCTACGTCTCTATTTGACGCTATTACAGTAAGAAATTGTGTGCATCCGTTTTGCGATGTTTTTCCATGGCGCAAGCCGGATTAGAGTAATTTTTCCTGCGTTAATGTCATTTTGCCTCACGACAAGGCGCAATGGTTAGCGTCAAGAAAAATGACTCTAACCTGTTCTTAGCACCACCCAGCGTCAAAGTATGAATTTGACACCCGGGTTGCGTTAAGAAATGATGCTAGCCAGCGCTAAAAGTTGTGACGCAAAACTGCGTTAGCGCAGTTTTGCATCAAAAAGTATAAATATGGTCCTCAGTCTGCGTATACCATTAGGAAATGTTGATCGGTTCTGAGCTAGCTCACAGTGCCCCATCTGAACCCCTAAACACACCAGGGTTCCAGATACCTTTTGCACACCTTGTATATGACTACTCAGATTCCAAAGGAAAACATGGAGTACCTTCTGCCAGATCATTTGGGAAACCTGACCCCTATACCTGGGTAAGATGTATTGGGAAGCCAGGAAGCTGGTCTGGTGTAGTGCAGGCTATTGGTCTTGTAGAGGGTAGAGGTCAGATTCAGGATCAGCATCAGAGTCAGCTAAGCTGCATCTCCTATACTGCGTTCCGTGATCCATATTATTCTAAGCAGAAGAGTTCCCCTCCCGAATATGGTGCAGAGGCAGTTTTTATAACACAAGCGCCGTTCTTGTCACACTGTGTCAGAGGTGCAAACTGGTATGATGTGTCTGAAAACTAGGCCTGGGCAGATTTCACATAGTTCTGCTATGTGAAATTCCGCGAAGTGCCAAAAAACCTCCACCATGCTATGCTGAGTTCCACAAGCAGCTGAGTTTTAAATTGTGCTGTTCGCACTGATTTTTAGCTCCAGGAGTTTCTCATGCCCTGTAAAATCAACGTGAACAACATCTTGCGGAGCGCCAGAGGGTGCTAACTTCTTTCTGCTGCTCGAGTAGATTTTCTACTTAAGCGGCAGTTTCCTCAGCGTGAGCAACAGCTTTCTCAACCTGCCATGACTGCTTGCGTTCAGAAATCTTGCTCACACTCACCAACATAGTGATGTCTCTCGCTCGCCAACTTAGCATTGGTGAGCCATGCCAGATAGAAAACTCTGTGTTGCTTCACTGAGTTTTTTGCGCACTGTGCGCTCTGTGCGTAGGGTGCAACATTCCTTGAACTCCACTGGCAGAGTGGAATTTATTGCCCACTCCTACTGAAAACGCAGTGCTGTCTGCATGGATAATCAGAATACTTAAGGCATGGTGCTTTGTGTGCTAAGAGAGAGTGTACAAACTAGATGGCATCAACACTTACTAGATACAAGCAACATGCACAGTGAATTCTCAGTACATTATTGCATGATTAAAAAGTTATGTAAAGGTTACAGACACAAAAGAAATACTAAGTTAAAATGTGCATTTTAAAATAGAGGCTCTAATCAGGCCCAAATATGCTTTTCTACTATAGTGAATAATGGCAACAGCGTACCATAGCACAGCATAACATAACAAGGCAACAAAACATGGCAACAAAATAGAAAACAACCAAATAGCAAAATCCAATATAATACGATCACATAACATTACAAAAAAGTAGCTTACTATAAAATAACAAAGCAAATCAAACTTCACCATATGAATCTACGTGATCAGATCATTGCATCCCATAATCCGATCATCTGATCATCACACCATAATACTCAATTGTGTTTGTTCCCCTGCACGGCTCTGGAGAGTGTGTGCCCTTCTCTTGAGTTCTCCCTATCATGAAGTAGCTTTCTGTCCTTTACTCAGCATACACAATCGTGTGTGTGTGCTCTGGAGATATTTTATGACTCGGATTGAAGCCAGCGTGGGGCTTTATATTCTGGGGGGAACACCATGTGCACTCTCCTTTAACCAGCGTGACTACTGTTAGCTTGGCGGTTTGTAGAGGACAGACATTGAAGGAAGCGATATTATGAATTGTGGGAAGTTATGCCTTTTTACCTTGCTGCGTTTGGGATACTCATTCACCCACCTCATCCACCTATAAATTGGTCTTCCAGTCCTCTGCCACTGTGTACTTCTTTCAGCCCTGTGCGGCATGTATGTTGTATGTGCACCTCTCCGGGTGTAAAGAGGTTGCATTTATGAGCAAGTGTGATACACATGGCCATAGCCTCTAAAATCCCTTTTACATTTGTTATATACCAGTAATGCCTACAAAGGGGGTTTGTAGTGAGGTCAGCCAGCAGATCCGAATTCCAGGGCTCTTCCAGGAGATTCCAGGGATAATTTGTAGTGTGGCATAACTTTGTTAGCAGAACAGTAGAGAGGAGGCAGAATTCAGTTTAAAGATAGGATGTTTCTTCCAATATTTCCTAGCCCATTGTTCTATGCATGGGCTACCCCTCCACAGGTTAAGTAGCAGTTAAGTGGAGCAACCTCCCTTAGGGGCATATTTTTGAAAAGTGACACCGAGTGCAGCAGCACTCTTCCAGCGCCCCTTAGCGCCCCCCCTAATGCACCATGTGTGTGTCATATTTAATATACAGTGCACCATGGTGGTATTTAGGGAACTAGCTCCAGAATTTCTTATGCTAGTTTAGTCCTTTGCAGGATTAGTGTCAAAAATCGTGATGCTAATCCTGCAAAGCAACTGGAGGCCCATTGAAACCAATGGGAACCTCCTTTTAACACCTGCTCTGAGCAGGCATTAAAAATCCTGGAAAAAATGAAGCGAAGAAATCTGTTACATTTCTGTGCAGCAATTTTTCAGCCCCCCTACCGGGGTAATTCCCCCTTTGCATAAATTATGCCTGGCGAAGGCATAATGTAGAGCAAAGGGTTACAAAGTGGTGCATTGCATGCATTGCGCCACTTTGTGAACATGGCCCGGCGATTTTGGCCTCGTTGAGCCACATTAGCGTAAAATAAATGTTGCTAATGTGGCACAAGGAGGCGCTAGAGTCTCTTAAATATACCCCTTAGTTTTGCACACAAATCTTGGGTTCCTGATGTCCGAAGGCTTCCAGCTTCCTTCTTCCCTCCCCACCTTGCAGTTAGTACTTTCTAACAAAAATAGTGACTGAACCAGTTTGGGTGGAATAAGTAAAAGGGCAGTCCTGCCCAGAACTGGTCTCAGAGTTAACTGCTGGAATTCACATCTACAGTCTGCAGCATTAGTATAAACATGGGGCAGATGCTTCCTGCAAGTGTGCATAGATTTCTTCACCAGACTCTGGGGTTTCCACACCAGTGGCTAGCAAGAAACTCTTTTATGCTCCAGGGTTTAGGTATCCATCAACAACTTGCCAAGTTTAAGACCATAAGTTGGAAAGACTGCCAGGTGGGGACACCCAGATAGTGCTTTGAGGGAGAGAGCTGGCTTACTGATCAGGAGCAGTAGAGTCCCAAGGATCCTGAAGTGAGCCCAGCATGAGCATTACTGAGTGCCACCCTTGACAGGGGGTTCTGGGGAATCTGTGTCCAACTGAGTTCCTTTTCAGAACTAATCTCCAAGAAGCCATGCAGCACTAAAGAAGATCATACTAGTTTGCTGCCTCCACAAAGAGGAACCAGAACTTAAAGAGAAGAAGCTTGCACCTAGAACAAATTACTCACGAAAACCACAAGTAAAGGGCATCTTTTTAGTTTTAGCAAGTGAACTTTGTGTTAAGCCTGAGGAGTAACCCAAGCTGCAAGACATGTTGAGCCACCAGCAGCATGTTTCCCCGATAGCCTCCTCAACTGATTGTGGTGCTGCTTCTGCTAACTTCACACCACTGAAAACAATGGCAGTCATGCACTAGATGGCACTAGATGGCATGTCGAGGGCAGCATTACCACTCTTGACACCCTGTTTGTCATGCAGTGCACACTATGCTGAGAAGCATGCCCACCAGTACTAATAAAGGTTTTGCCTCCACCAACAACAGACTGAGACAACAGAAGAGTACTGTGCATACTCAGGAAATCCATGAGGAGGAGTCACGATCTCCTCTAGTGAGTGGGACATATTCTGACGTATTGGCACACAACCTGGTCACCTCTTCTCTTGGCCCATTCAGATTATAGATTCCTGCAGGAGAAGCCAGGGAAATGTGTGCAATTGTACAGAGATTGCTGTAGGAGGCTGGCTTTCTATATAGTGCACTAAAATGAAGTACACTGTGGCTCCCCAATTGGTATTGCAGAGGCAAAATTAGATAGGACTAATTTGTGGTAGTGTGGGCGAGCAGTTGGGCTTATAAAGGAGTCGTCTTAATCATTTGTTGTACTCACAGAGGCAATAAATTAGGCACACACTCAATGAATAAACCTGAGACCAATGTAGAAAAATAACACATGCTTTTGTATGCTTTGAACCAAAGAACTAAGAAATAAGGTAAGCAGTTTTTAAAAGAAATATGTTGCAGATTCAAAAATCAACACAGTGCAATTTTTCAGTTCAGCAATGTTATCCTATGGGAGGAAATCAAGAATGCAGTTTTGCAGGTAAGTAAATGAATTACAAATCCAGTCTTAAGAATTTTAGGTCAACACGAGGCAAGGTTCAAATCAGCACCAAGAGTGCACCCACAACTGCAAAGGGGCACCTGAGTGCAAAGTTTGAATTAAGGGTCCGCTGCCCAATGTTAACCAATGGAGATTGGGGCGTGAACGAAGATGTGCCGCTCACGAGTGAGTAAAGCGGTCTCAGGAGTAGATCTCCTGGTGTTGAGGTAAGCGCAAGGGGGACAATAAGGCAGCACCAAACTTACACCTTCAGTGGCACAGGGGCAGCCAGGTGCAGAGTGCCAACACAGCATCAGTTCCCAATGCAAGTCAATGGGGGAGATCAGTTTTGGAAAAAGGCTGCAGGCTCGGGTCAGGAGGCTGAACAAAGAAAGCCCACAGCTGCCCAAGACCCAGGGGCTCCAGGTGCAGGATTGTCCTTTGGCGTTGGAACAGCTTACCAGGCAGGTTGTGGTCAGGGGGAGTCTTTGATGTGAGGCTGCAGACTTTGAGGCAGAGTTAGGCACAGGCCAGCCCATGGTGGACTCAGAATCGCTGAGGAACCTTTATAAGACTGGTGGGCTACTTGGATTTGTGCCATGAGAGTTGGGTGTAAAGGTGTAAAGGTAGGTTGGGAGATGGTTTTGCAGTTTCTCAGTACAGAGTAATTTTCTTTTAAAGTTGTTTTCTTCTTGAACAGGGCCGCTCTTCTCAGGAGATCTTGAACTTTGTTGAAGGCAAGCAGTCCTCCCAAAGCTTTGGAGGTAGCTAGGGCTCCAGAATGGGACATCTTTTGGTGCATGATCATCAAGGGCTGCAGACAGGCCGGCAGGGCTGGGGAAAAGTCAGTTGGTGTCTGCAGTCTTCTCTGCTGAGGCGACTCTGTAGCATCCAGTTCTTCTTAGGTCATCAGCAATCTGAGGATTCAGGGATGCCACTTAAATACTCAATTTAGGGGCGTTACAAGGAGTGCCATGGGTTGACCACCTTCAGGGTGGCTACACCCTTCTTATGACCACTTCCGCTGGGAAATGGGCATAACCATGACCCTAACCCTAGTCGTCAAAGTTCTTTCAAACAAGATGGAGGAATTTAAAAAATAGTATCCACTTCGGCTTGTACACCTAAGGGGTGGGTCTGGCTTGAAGTGGGTACTCCTCCTAATCTAACTAATTTTCCTGCCTATGCTGCCGCCAGAAATGGGGTCAGGACAGGGGGGTTGGTCATCTTCACCATGTGGGGAGACCTCGGTCGCATTACAAAGGTGGCAAGGCCTTTGAAACTCCCCGCCCTGGAATATCCATCCTGCCTGGGAGAGGAGTTAACACCTCTGCCCAGTGCAGACTTTTGTCTCTGAGCCTCAAGAGCACTGCACTGGCTCTCACCTCAGGGGGGCAGAACTCTGTCTAAATTGGCTGCACTGGTTTTAACCAGTCAGTGTCCACGCTAGGAGTTGGTAGGTTTTTAGGGGGCACCTCTAAGGTGCCCTTTGAGAGCATGCATTAATAAATCCATTATTGGATTCAGTGAGGGTTATTAATACAAGATGTTTGATACCAGACATCCCTATTTTCATTGAAGCCATCATATAGCTGGGGAACTCGTAATGACCAGTGTCCAGCACATGTACTTAAAATGGCTTCCTCTGTCTCTTACTATGTCTGAGAATCGACAAAAACATAGCAGGGAGATATCTGCTCATGCAGGTATGCCCTCCCATGTAATAGAAGGCCTCCTAGGGGGTGACTTACATATATTGCATGCAGTGTAAAGGGGACAGGGCACACAATCTGTGTACCATGTCATGTTTTCATTTTAGTTCTGCACCAAGACACGCAACCTGCAAAAGCAGCATTGTGTGCACTTAGTGAGAGGGTCCATGAGGGTTGCACAATTTGTGCTGCTGCCCTCAGGGGTCTTCCTTTAGTACCCCATGCTCTAGGTACCAAGGGTACCATTTACTAGGGACTTACAGTGGTAGTTAAAGGTTTGCCAATTGGGAAAAACGACAGTGCAGCTTTGGGGGAAAGAGATGTGGCAGGGACCCAGTGCACCTTCAGTCAAAATTGCACCAGAAACCCGGAGAAAAAATGTGTGGGGGGTGACCTTGTCAAAAGAGACACTTTCCTACAAGTACCCTATGAGATTGTTCCATTGTAGTAGCACTCGTCGCCTCCCCAGTTGTTAGCGAAGGGTAGTGGTACTGTTCAGTACAGTTTGCTGTTTCTTGAATATTATATGCAGGATATATTTGTATGTAATTTTAGTTAAATACTTCTTTTTCAAAACTGTCAGCACTGGCTGGACATTGAGTTATTAACTGGCATTTGCTGTTTATCAGGTTCTGAGTCTAACCCCAGAACACCTCCTTGAGTAAGGCTTAGACTCAACTTCACTGTTGTGAGGGTCAAGTGCTAAAGGGGTGTACTTGGTTCTTAGTTATGGGTTCAAAAGTAAGAGCAAGCCAAAGATACCAGTGATAAAAGGCTTTGATTGAAACAGGCTAGGCCACACAATCCTTAGCTGCCCGAGGAACTCCTAAACACCTGCATTGCCACAGCACTTCTTCAACTTATCACATCATACCACCAATATATTTACATCCCATCAGCCCACCACATCATCAAATCATATATCATATTACTACACTACATCAAACTATTGCATCACATTATTCGCCATTACATCTTCCTTCAGTACATCTCTGAAAGCAATATGTAAGGAGGTTCATGAAAATGAACATATGTATTATGCATCATAAAGAGAAAACAAACAATATATAGGCAAAAATTAGGGCTCACCTTGTGTATCATCCGCTACCCCAGTACATCCCTCTGCAATTCCTTCTGCATTTCTTATGACCTCCAGTCACCAGTCAATCAAATGCTAAGTACGGTGGGCTTATTGAGGTCAGCTGATAGGAGATTCTTCTTTTTATCTGAGCCGCTTTAAGTTTATTAACAACTGTATCCTATGTTGCACATCAGTTAAAAGCAGATCTCTGCATTTCCACAGCTGTTGTTAGTGACTGACAATTGCAGTTTTTATTTATTGTGGGATGATGTGAGCTCAGCTAGTGGAGCTGCACATGTTGTTAAGCCTGCTGCTACAGTAGACTCCACATGGCAGCGAGTGACACCATCATTCTTCTACAGGGCTGGCTTTAGAGTTACAGGCGCCTGGTGCAACAATCTTTTTTGGCACCACTTAATTTAATGACCTCCTCCACAGATTCTTTCACTGCCACCATCCAAAATGGCCACTTATCTTTCCAAAGCCCCTCTCTCACATGCATTTTGTTTTATGGCACTACTCTTACTAACCCTAGGGTTTCTGAGCAATTTACACCACACACACGTTATACAGAGGCAATGAATCTTACAAGTGTAAATCAGTCTATAGGAAGTTTTACACAAAACAATGAGGAGTACTGTTCTGTGATCTGCATGTACACGTTCTTTGCAGCAGGCATATTAACCCTCTGCGCTACTTCATGATAAGTCAAAACTGCCCCTAGACAAAACATCTTTCTCCAGCAGAAACATGAATCACCTGCCATATCTTGACATTTCCATTGTTGTCTGAAAACTGCCTGACAAAGAAACAGCAATTGCTTTTAAAAACAAAATTTATATCTGAACACAGAGCCTCTTCTGAGGTCAGTGGTAGGTGCTGCTACCCCGGTCTACAGCTCTGAAGCCAACCCTGTTCTTCTATGTGGCCCTTGTCTAGGTACATTGTCTGATGCCCAATGTCTTTCTACCCCCTCTTCATCTGCTGCAGGAATAGAAACAGCCACCCAAAAGTTCTCTCCACCTTGGTCTCCTTCCAACCATGCCAGCTAAGAAACACACCTATACACAAAATCTCAGATTGCACAACCCAGTGCAGTAATAATTACAATGTATCATATGAAACATCATAAAGGGACCTACAGAGCTCTTCAAAGCTACCAGCATGTTGAAAACCATAAAACTGTGCATCTTCCTCTTCTTCACCTAACACACTGCTACATTCTGCATCCCATAACACAATAGCCATACCTCTGTGGCCATCATACACAACATGGAACACTTTCCATATAAGATCCTAACAAAAACAACATCCTTCCAACCATACTCCTTACAAGGTGTAGCTTGCTACTCATGTAGGCCAGTGCTTCAGTGCCCCACATAGGAGTAGTAATGTCTGTATTAATGCTGCATACAATACAATACACTGACTCCTCTTTGCCAGCCACCAACCCACCTGCAACCAGTACAACGTATCTGTTTTTGATGACAGCTTTGGCTGAGTCACTGTCCTGGATAAGCCTTGTCTATGTTCCTTTATTATGCACCATAGGTGAGGCCATACTGGCACTATGGATAGCTAAGGCTTAGCTCGAACCATGGTCAATACTGTCTATAAGCCTGTGAAAAAACCACACCATAGCACTATGGACAAATAAACAAATAGTGACCTACTGATTGAGTCAGAGGCTAGAAGAATAGGCCAGGCTTCTCCCATATGCATTATGGACTCATCATAGATATCTGTAATACCAAAGTAAAAAAGTAATGTATTATGTATAATGATACCTATTTATGGCCTATTACCATCTGCCATGCTCCTCTGGGCCAGCCACCCACTCTTCCTCCCTTGGTTCTCCACTTCAGCTCTCACTTGAAAATTCTTTCCTCGCTAGTCTACTCTTATACTGATGATGTTGATATTCACAGAATTCCATTCTCTGTCTTGTCCCAGAGTCCCGCATAGTCCAGCTTACCTTTCAATAACAGTGTGCAGCCTCCACAAATCAGAGGACAAACACTTTTATCTTCATGCCAGTGTTAATTTGTTACAGCCAAAGTACATTTTGCACACACAGATCACCCACAGGGGAATGTGTGCTTTTAGTTCATGATGTGATAGAATATATCAGTAGTCTTCTATACTATGTCCAAATCTAGTTGTCCATATGCTAATCAGTAGACCCGGCTTAATCATTATTCAATTTAATAGGAGTGTTAATGGGGGAGAGTTTAGCGAGTGGTGCATCTGTCATTAAATAGTAGATGAACTTTTCAGCCAAACTCTGAGAGGAGGATTGGACCAAAGGGTTTTCAGCAGCACAGCCTCAACTGGCTCTAGCATCAGAAACCTCTGACCTATTTGTATGTGAGTCAGAAGGTCACAATAGAGGTTTCCGTACCCTAATACGGGATTGGCGATGGTCACTTGATTTCCATACTCTGGTCCATCATGTGTGACATGACAGTCTCAAACAGGGAAAGGCCACAATGGCCCAGACACCCAGCGAGAAAGCTCACTGTGCATCATGCCCATGGCATTATTATAGGGCCGGTTTTAGGGTGGTGCAGGATGGACAGCTGCACCTGTCACTGACCTTGGGTGGGGCACTTGTGTTTAAAAATGACATGGGTTAAAAGTATGTGCTGCAGGGTTCCTTGTGTGCCCAGCAGTTTTCAGGGAACAATAAAAATGGCTGGTTAACTTGCTGATTAATGTTTCTGCTGGAAAAAGATTGGAATGTCATCCAGTAGCAGTTCTGACTCAGCAGTGCAGAGGGTTAATGCACCTTCTCCATAGAACGTGTACCATGCAGATGACAGAACTGAGTGTGAGTGAAATATAAGTAACATGATAAAGAGAAATGAAATGCATGTCAGAAATGGGCTATGGAAAGATGAGGGACACTGATGGAGGGGTTAGTGAGTGAATTTGTGGAGAAGGAGGTCGTTGTCTGAAGGGGGGCACCAAAAAAGACTGCTGCACCAGACGCCACCAGCTCTAAAGCCTGCCTCCATTATTAGTTTGGACTGAGGAAAAAATCAACAGATTTGGAAGTTTGTTTTTGTAGATCAAAATACTTTGCAAAGTACAGCACATCATACACAAACCTTGGACAGAAAAGTTCAGTATCTTCATGGAAGTCACCACATGGAAGCCACAGATATCTCCATCTATCTGGTAGATCTCTAAATTTGGTGGGTGGACCTGTTGCCTAAGAAATGGGGGCCATGGCCTTTGCTGACCTGGTGGGCCAGTGAGTTGTCCACCAAGGTCTACACCAGCAGATCCTAAGTCATTTTTTGTATTTAATTAAATATTTGACACAGCATCGACATACCCTCGGGGAACAGCAAGCATTTTGAAGACCACATTATATTGCAGCAGGGACACTTCACACAAAAGGTACTCTACTTAGAACAGTGTGTGTGTGGTGCAAACTGGTAAAAAATGATGATAGAAACATAAATGCAAGGGTAGTGAGCATGCCTGTGCAAGTTATTTTTCTACATCTCACATAGTGAGAAGCCACACATACAGTTTGAGACACAGTGAGACAAAGGGGTTGATTTTTAGTTTGGCAGATGGGTTACTCTGCCACAGATGTGATGAATATAATGTCTGCCTTATTGCAAGTGTCATAGAATATAATGGGAAACACAGTAGAACTGATATTCTACACATTTTGATGGTCGAACCTGTGTCAAACTCAAAATCAGGCACAAAGTGTTATGCCCAAATTTGAACATTTTGGTTATTTATGAAATTTAGAATTAGAAACCAAGTCACTGAGACTCCGCAACTAAGATGATATAACTATATTTTTCCTGTCTTAAATACATAATAATTAGTAAGACAACACTTTTTTTACTGAGGCAATAATAACAGTACACCTAAGTAAAGCAATACCAGTGCTTGAGAGAGTACACATGCCTTGAGAAGTAAAACCTGACCATATGAGACTACAGGTAACACATTTGTGTTGGTGATGTGTCTCAAAATGTCTTGAAATGGGATTTACTTTCTATTTCAAATCCTGACACGCCAAAATGTATCTTTGCATCAAGGGGGCATCCTTGGGGTGGTACATGGGCATTTTTATTGAAACCATCTATGGTTTTTGATGCAAAGCCCTATCTACTAAAGTAGATTGTAGTCTATAATACTGAGTACAGGAATATCGTGACACCTCTATCTCATAGCTAAAATACTGAAAGTAAGTGCACATAAGGAAGTATAGATTTACTATTCTTAACTCCACGTCGATATATATTCAGGATCCACACCAAAAATGCACCAAGTAGGGCTTTGCTTCCTCTGTGACACCAATGAGGTCAAAGCTGGTGTGAAGCCACTTTGGGGGCACAGGGAATAAAAAAAATTACATAACGTCACATCCCGCTATTATTTGGGGATTTGAGGACACGTGCTATCACTTCCATGGAATAGATTCTTTTGATTAATTCCTCCACCATGCCTTGCCGTGCAGCACTGACTTGAATACAGACTCAGCTCCCACTCAGCTTCTCTGGCAAACTGCTCCCCAGTAATATCAATTCAGAAGGGGACATGTAAGCAGTAAACAAGAAAACCTGCAGCTGTCATATAAAGTTTTAATGCTTAGAAAATCAAAATGCTTTACATAGTAGCTCTTCAACTTAACAACATTTGCAGTTAAACTGTGGTTCTCTTGATAAAGTTTTTGCCACATAGCCAAATATACAACCAACTTACTTTCAATTATGCACTGAAGGTTGCCCAGAAATCTGGAGAAAATCGGAGTGCTTTGTGATACAGTCATGGCCACGAAGCGCTATTTTAATTTTACCATACCAGAGTAGCTACATACTTTATAATCGAGAAAGCAAGTTAGTCGTTTAAAGGGGTATAGAAAGTGCTACAGAAACACCAGTACAACACAAATACCATACAATGATAAAAATTTTCAGAAAATGGTGCATTCTAACTGCTTCAAACAGTCTAAACAATGATTTGTATTAAAAGAACACAATGTGCTTTTCCGAATAATACTTTCATGTCATTATTGGCAGGTAGTAGTTCCGTTCCTATGTGTTATATTGATTGTAGAATTCATCCCAGTTGAAAATCTCGAAACAAACGTGTTTTGAAAATACTGCTTATTATTAAGTGATCCCACTCTTGTGGGATTTTGACAAACTTTCGCCATTGATTCAGCCACAAAGAAACTACCAACTAACGATTGGAAATTGAATTCTCACTGCTTGAGCATTTCAGCAGTGGATGTCCACGCGGAAAATTGACAAAGAGCAGCAAAATAGGACACATAATCTGATTTACTTTTCTGTTCTCAGTTCATTTCAGAACACACATTTTGATTCATATCCTATTTATCACATGGAATATCTTATACTGCCTGGTCCTAAATGCTATATCGATTGATAAACAATTATCCCTGCAGCACGGAAACGCTCTGAGTAATATATTACTATGCATATTTACTTGCAATGCCAACCAAGCCTTCGACAGAACCAGCCGATGTGTTTGACAGACTCAGGAGCCATTTTATATTTTCAAAATCGTTGAAAGACCTGCTTGTGTGTTGCCACAACTAATTCAAAGACATGGGGGATAGGAGCAGTTGATTTCAGTTTTATTTAGAAAACAATCATAAATTCCCGTCGCACAATCAAAAATTAAACATTGTATTCCATTCATGTGAAAAACATGAGCAATATACCAGTTTGTAAAAAAAATTAATGTAGGCGTTATTATGTTATTAAATACTGTTCAATTTAAAACATAAAGGACGTCATTCCAACCCTGGCGGTCGGTGTTAAAGCGGCGGCTAACCCGCCAACAGGCTGGCGGTTTAAAAAATGGAATTCTGACCCTGGCGGAAACCGCCAACAGAGACCGCCGCTTTAACACTCCGACCGCCACGGCGGGACAAACAAACAGCGCAGCGGTCACCGCCAACAGACAGGCGGGAGTCAATGTACCGCCCACCCTATCACAACCCACCAATCAGCCACCTTTTCCGGGACGGTAGCCCCGCCGATAAAAACACGGCGGAAACAGACATTTCAAACGGAAAACGCTCACCTCCATACACCCCACGAGGAATCTGGACAGCATGGAACCCGAACTACACATCCTACCAGCTATTGTATTCCTGCTCCTCTACCAGGAGCACGAACGCCGGCGCAGAAGACTACGGTGAGTACTGCACCTACGACACAGGGGAGGGGGGAGGAGAAAATATTACGGGCACACATACGCTACACACCCACCACCACCCTCACCCACTACAACACACACATCAATGCATAGCAATACATCACTGTTACAACCCCCAAACCCCCCGGGAAGAATGCAAAGACAAAATGAAATGATCATAAACAGTCGAATATATTGTATTATCGGTAAATAAAAATATCACACATTTAAAACTAATATATACATAAATATTAAAAGTCCGATAATTTTAGCAGTCATTGTCCGTGGACCACTGGGCCCAAATCACATGGGCAAGGCCCACACAGGATACCTGACACCAACGGAGAGAACACTGCAGAGGCATCAGATAGAAAAACTACAGGCACCTCAGGGGGAAGAGAAGGGGGGGCACCTCAGCCACATGAGTACACGACGCCAGATCCACGAGGGGCCTCCATGGCCACTGTCCCATCCTGGCGAGTGCAAAGCCACAGTCTCTCAAGTCCATACAGTGGGTGGCTTGCCCACTGTACCATCCTGGGGAGTGCAAAGCCACAGTCTCTCAAGTCCATACAGTGGGTGGCTTTCCCACTGTACCATCCTGGGGAGTGCAAAGCCACAGTCTCTCAAGTGGATGACAGTGTCCACTGGTTCTGGAGGGGGACTGGTGCCCAGAGTGCTTCGTGCAGCCCTGCCCGACACAGATGCGGCACTGCCCCTTCCGCCAATGGGCCAGCGGTGCTTGAGATAAAGGGCCCAGTTCAGCGGTGCTTGAGACGGCGGTGCCCAGCGGAGCGGTGCTTGAGACGGCGGTGCCCAGTGCAGCGGTGCTTGAGATGAAGGGCCCAGTGCAGCGGTGCTTGAGATGAAGGGCCCAGTGCAGCGGTGCTTGAGACGGTGGTGCCCAGCGGAGCGGTGCTTGAGATGAAGGGCCCAGCGGAGCGGTGCTTGAGACGGCGGTGCCCAGCGGAGCGGTGCTTGAGATGAAGGGCCCAGTGCAGCGGTGCTTGAGATGAAGGGCCCAGTTCAGCGGTGCTTGAGACGGCGGTGCCCAGCGGAGCGGTGCTTGAGATGAAGGGCCCAGTTCAGCGGTGCTTGAGACGGCGGTGCCCAGCGGAGCGGTGCTTGAGACGGCGGTGCCCAGTGCAGCGTTGCTTGAGATGAAGGGCCCAGTGCAGCGGTGCTTGAGATGAAGGGCCCAGTTCAGCGTTGCTTGAGATGAAGGGCCCAGTTCAGCGGTGCTTGAGATGAAGGGCCCAGTGCAGCGGTGCTTGAGATGAAGGGCCCAGTTCAGCGGTGCTTGAGACGGCGGTGCCCAGCGGAGCGGATGCTTGAGATGAAGGGCCCAGCGGAGCGGTGCTTGAGACGGCAGTGCCCAGCGGAGCGGTGCTTGAGATGAAGGGCCCAGTGCAGCGGTGCTTGAGACGGTGGTGCCCAGTTCAGCGGTGCTTGCCTTGGCGGTCCTTGCCCTGTTCAGCGGTCCGTGCCCTGTTCAGCTGTGCTTGCCTTGGCAGTCCTTGCCCTGTTCAGCGGTCCTTGCCCTGTTCAGCGGTGCTTGCCTTGGCGGTCCTTGCCCTGTTCAGCGGTCCTTGCCCTGTTCAGGGGTGCTTGCCTTGGCGGTCCTTGCCCTGTTCAGCGGTCCTTGCCCTGTTCAGCGGTCCTTGCCCTGTTCAGTGGTGCTTGCCTTGGCGGTCCTTGCCCTGTTCAGCGGTGCTTGCCCTGTTCAGCGGTGCTTGCCTTGGCGGTCCTTGCCCTGTTCAGCGGTGCTTGCCTTGGCGGTCCTTGCCCTGTTCAGCGGTCCTTGCCCTGTTCAGCTGTGCTTGCCTTGGCGGTCCTTGCCCTGTTCAGCGGTGCTTGAGTTGGCGCTCCTTCATTGCTCAGCTGGGCTGTGGCTGGCGCTCCTTCATTGCCCAGCTGGGCTGTGGCTGGCGGGGCCCTCCTGGGCAGCTGGGCTGTGGCTGGTGGGGCCCTCCTGGGCAGCTGGGCTGTGGCTGGTGGGGCCCTCCTGGGCAGCTGGACTGTGGCTGGCGGGGCCCTCCTGGGCAGCTGGACTGTGGCTGGCGGGCCCTCCTGCACACCTGGGATGGGGCTGGTGGGGCCCTCCTGGGCAGCTGGCCTGCTGCCGGACTTGTCGGGCGTGCTGCCCTTCCCACCCTTCCCTTGTCGTCTGTGGCCCTTTCCCACCTTTGGCGGTGTGCCAGGTGGCACCCCACTTCCAGGCGGAGCCAGGGTAGGGATTTTGGTCCCTGGTGTCCTTGGCCTCTCGCGCCGGGCACTGGTGATCTTTGGGTGTTTTTCCGGGGGTGGGTTGGCCGTGCCTTGGCTCCTAGCAGAACTAGTTTCCCTTTGAGGGTGGGGGACTCCACAGTCCTTGGACAACAGTCTTGGTAGGTCCTGGTTTGGTGGTGGCTGAGGTGCTGATTGCAGTCTTATTCGATGGACGGGGTGGGGGAGTTGTTGGAAAGAGGTCAAGTTTGGAAAGGAAAATCAATTTGGAAAGAGAGGGACGGCTAGGTGTAGTGGGTATGGGAGTGGAGGAAGAGGATGTGGTTGTAGGAGTGTGAAGTCTGGTGTCTTTGGGTGCAGGTGCTTGGGCTGGAGGCTGTCGTGAGGTGGATGGCTGTTGGGTGGGTGGCTGCCTGCGTTTGTGTGGTTTGGAAGAGGGGGTGACAGACACACTGGGAGAGGACACAGGGGATGTGTAAATGGTAGTGGGGGTGGTGACTGCACGTGTGCGGAGTGTTCTGGTGGGTGTGCTGGTGATGGACGTAGTGGCTGAAGATGTTGTGCATGCAAGTGTGAGTGGAGACGTCACAGGGAGGGAGGAGGGAGACGAGGAGGAGGGGGACACAGTGGAGGCAGTGGCTGTTGGTGTGTCTGCATGTGGATGTTGCTTGTGTGAATGCTTGTGTGATGTGTGGTGCTTATGTCTGGAAGAGCTTCCCTTGGGTGTTGAGGTGTGTGCAGGCTGGTCTGTAGGTGTGTCTGGGATAGGCAGAGGTACAGGGGATTGGGTCTGGGGGGAGGAAGTTGGAGGGGGAGGCTAGAGACAGGGACAATTGCTGCTGTCAGTGCTGAGGCCAGAGCGTTGAACGATCGCTGATGGGCAGCCTGACCCGAATGAATGCCCTCCAGGTATGCATTACTCCGGTGCACCTCCCTTTCTACACCCTGGATGGCATTCAAAAGGGTAGACTGCCCAACAATGATGGTCCTCAGGAGGTCAATGACCTCCTCACTGAGGGCAGCAGGGGTGACAGGGGCAGGGCCTGAGGTGCCTGGGGCGAAGGAGATGCCCCCCTTCCTGGGTGAGCGGGCACGGGGCAAACGCTGAGGGGCTGCTGGGAGGGCGGTGCTGGTGCGCTGGGTGGCGGCTGTACCTGTTGTTGCGGGGGGCACGGATGTTGCCGCCACCACAAGGGAGCTCCCTTCAGAGGACGAGTCGCTGCCACTGACATCAGCACGAGTCCCCGCTGTGGAGCTCCCCTCGCCCTCCGTCCCACTGGTGTACTCAGAGTCCGTTGCATGGCCCTCCAGGGCCATGTGGGATGCAGCTCCCTCGTGCTCTGATGCCACTTCTCCTCCGCCTGATGATGCTAATGCACACATGAACAGGAAGACCACAAAAAAGGGGGGGGGGAGAAAGAAAGACATGTTGAGTGCATGGATTACCGCTACCGTTGGTGGAGAGGACAGACACAGAAGCCCCCTGCACTACGCTGCGCACTTGGGGTCCACTACTACTCAATCAGTGGGACATCGCCTACAAGCCTATGGACGACAACTGCACACATAGATGACACAGGGCCATGAATAGCTGTACTTGGCACCCTACAGAGGTGGGGGGCGGGGGCACAGGGCCATGCCTTAGCCTACAGAAATCGCCCTGGCCTAGAGATACCCACAGCCCACCTCCCCACCCAGACACCTCCACCAGAATGAGAATGTACTCACCCCCTTGTGTCTGCTGTGATGTCCTCACGCGCCCATCCAAATCGGTGTAGGCCACCGCCAGGATCCGGGACATCAGGGGGGTCAATTGACGACTGGCACCCCTCCTACGTTGGGAGGCCATCCCCAGCAGAGCCTCCGCCGTCTTCCTGCTCCCGCGTCGGATGTCCTCCCACCTCCTTCCGGCAGTGGGTGCCCCATCTGTTGTGGACCCCAGGTTCAGGACGTCCTTGGCGATGGCACGCCAAATAGCGATTTTCTGGTGGGCGCTGACCTATGTGACATGTACAGGGGGAGAAAAAAATCATCACCTTCTGCATGCTTGATGTGAGTGGCCCCCCATCCCCACCCTTGCCATGTGGCCAATGCTCTTACCTGTCTTCTGATGCATGCCTCAATCGCTCCCCTCCCCACCATCTTTCATCCACCCGACTCAACCCAGCCATTGCCCACAAAGCATGGTCCCAGTGTACTTACCTGTTGGTCTGGAGGACCGTAGAGTAGCGCATACTGGGGGAGGACCCCATCCACGAGTTTCTCCAATTCTTCAGGGGCCCTTTCCCCAGTCGCAGCAGCCATTGTCTCTTCCAGACCGAGGTCACAGCAGCACTTGCAGTGTAGGTCCTCTCCTGTGGAAGATCAGGTATCGAGTGATGAAGTAGATAGAAAATGGCGGTCACGCCCGCGGCGGTGCGTATCGCGGCAGTGCGTACCGCGACCGCCGGCGCACATCGTCATTGGCTCGTGAAACCCATAGGGTTCTATGTTAACCAATGCGGCTTTGCGCCGCGATCTTCGACCGCCTACTGCCATGGTGTGCCACGCCAGCGCATTGACCTCACATCCCATTGTCACACTTCACAGGTCAGGCAGCCGCCATTTCAAGGGTCCACATGGCTTAATTTCTACTGCGTCACACGTACCTAGGCCTTTCCTCAACACTCATACAAACCATTCAATGCATAGTGAATCGTGTTGTGTGCAAGCTGTGGGAACGTACCTGTGGGTTGATTGACTCTGTGCTCGCTGTTGTCCTTCCTAGGCACCGTCCGCTGGGCAATGCGAGGAGATGGAGGAATCTTCCCGTGTACAGACCGCTGGTGGACCTGTCGACAATGGAGGAAAGACATGTCATACTGACATACAGGCTTGACCGAGCCACTATACAGGAACTGTGTGCCCAGCTGGAGGCAGACCTGATGTCACCCATCCGCCAACCCACAGGGATCCCCCCTCTAGTGCAGGTGCTGTCAGTACTCCATTTCTTAGTAAGTGGGTCATTTCAAACCACAGTGGCCATATCATCAGGGATGTCTCAACCTATGTTTTCCAAGGTGTTGTCCAGAGTGTTGTCTGCCCTGCTGAAACACATGAGGAGCTACATCATTTTCCCTGAGGTGGGGGATTTGCCTACAGTGAAGGGTGATTTCTATGCCCTTGGACATATCCCCAACATCATAGGTGCCATTGATGGGACACATGTGGCTTTGGTACCCCCCAGCAGGAGTTAACAGGTGTACAGGAACAGGAAAAGTTATAATTCGATGAATGTACAGATGGTCTGTTTGGCAGACCAGTACATCTCCCATGTTAATGCCAAGTTCCCTGGCTCAGTGCATGACGCCTACATCCTGCGGAATAGCAGCATCCCGTATGTGATGGGTCAACTCCAGAGGCACCGGATGTGGCTATTAGGGGACTCTGGTTACTCCAACCTGTCCTGGCTACTGACCCCTGTGAGGAATCCCAGGACCAGGGCAGAGGAACGCTACAATGAGGCCCATGGGCGGACTAGGAGGGTGATCGAACGTACCTTTGGTTCAGGTGCCTCCATATGACAGGTGGATCCCTAATGTACTCACCAAAGAAGGTGTGCCAGATCATCGTGGCCTGCTGTATGCTTCACAACCTGGCTTTGCGCCGCCAGGTGCCTTTTCTGCAGGAGGATGGTCCAGATGGTGGTGTTGTAGCAGCTGTGGAGCCTGTGGAGAGTGAAGAAGAGGAAGCCGGAGAGGACGACATAGACAACAGGAACACAGTAATAGAGCAATATTTTCAGTGACACACAGGTAAGAGTACACACCGGCATATAACATTTACTTAAAGACTCCTACCTCTCTACTATCTGACTTTTTCCCCCAGTGTATGGTAACTGTGTTGTGACTTTCCCTTCCGTTTTCAGAGCTGTGGGCCCCACTGCGTGACATCTGCTTTGTTTCCCCATGGACTACAGCTGTGTGACAGCGGTTTGTTGGCATCACAATGTGAATAACAATTTTGGCACTGTCATGTCTAATACATTTGTTAAAATCACAGACAGACTCCAGATTGTTTATGTGCAATAAGTGTGTTTATTCAAGTGCTCTAATTTGGATGGGTGGTTGCAAATCGGTGAGGGGTGATGGTGGAGGATTGTCCATGGCAGAGTCCAGACTATCAGGTTCACAGGTGCATTGTCCAAATGCCTGTGGGAAGTGGAGCAGGGGCAGTTTAAGGTTGGACAGGGTGACAATGTGGGACAGTGGGATGACAGTCAGGGCGGTATCCTTTGCTGGCGGGGGTCTTGACATGTTACTCTGTCTTCTTCCTGGATCTCAGGGCCCGCTTGAGGGGTGGTTCTCCTTCTGCAGGGGGTGGGGTTCTGGTGGCCTGTTGGTCTTCTGTCAGGGCCTCCTGTCCACTAGCGCCGGCGGAGGTGGTAGCCAGTTCTTGGTCCATGCTAGTGTCAGGGGCCCTTTGAGGTGCCACAGTGGTCCGCAATGTGGTGATTAACTCATTCAGGGCCAATACGATGGTACCCATGGCGGTACTGATGTTTCTCAGTTCCTCCCTGAACCCCATATACTGTTGCTCCTGCAGAAGCTGGATTTCCTGAAACCTGGCCAGGACCGTCGCCATCGTCTCCTGGGAGCGGTGGTATGCTCCCATGATGGAGGAGAGGGCCTCGTGGAGAGTGGGTTCCCTTGGCCTGTCCCCCCCCTGTCGCACAGCTGCCCTCCCAGTTCCCCTGTTTCCTTGGGCCTCCGTCCCCTGGACTGTGTGCCCACTACCACTGCCCCCAGGTCCCTGTTGTTGTTGGGGTGGTGGGTTATCCTGGGTTCCCTGTAGTGGTGGACACACCGCTGATTGACGTGTCCTGGGGACAGAGGTATGGGCCCACTGGGTGGGTGCTGTGCTGGTGTTCCCAGAGGGGGGAAGGTCTGCAGTGGCCTGTGCCTGTCTGAGGGGAACCGACTGTCCCGAGGTCCCCGATGGACCGGGCTGGTCATCTAGATCCAGGGAGACAGAGCTGCTGTCATCACTGTGGGCCTCTTCTGGGGGTGGAGGGGACATTTGTGGACCCTCCTGCGCGGTGACCTGGCGTTCGGGTCCTGCAGGGGTATAAAAGTATGGTTATTGCTTCTGTGTGTGCCAATGGCGTGCAATGGGTGGGTGCCCGTGTACCCCAGTGCTGGCATTCCTTTGTGGGGGCTGTTGTGACGGTGTTTTGGGGGGGGGTGATGGGTATGTGCATTAGGCTTGCTTTGGTGATGGGTGTCCATGCTTTGGGGCCGCATGCAGGGCTAAGTTTTGGGATAGGTGGGTTGTGATGGTGAGACATTTGCAAGGGGTAGTTGTGATGGGGGTGAGGGTGAGGGTGAGGGTGGGGGTATGAGTTGGCATGCAGGTGGGGTGGGGGGATGAAGTAGTGAAGATGAGACTTACCAGAGTCCATTCCTCCACCGACTCCTGCGAGGCCCTCAGGATGCAGGATGTTCAAGACTTACTCCTCCCATGTTGTAAAATCTGGGGGAGGAGGTGGGGTACGCCGCCAGTCCGCTGTACCGCAATGTTGTGCCTTGATACCATGGAACGCACCTTCCCCCGTAGGTCGTTCCACCGCTTCCTGATGTCGTCCCGATTTCTTGGGTGCTGTCCCACAGCATTGACCCTGTCGACTATTCTACTCCATAGTTCCATCTTCCTGGCAATGGTGGTGTGCTGCACCTGTGTCCCGAACAGCTGGGGCTCTACTCGTACGATTTCCTCCACCATGACCCTGAGTTCAGCATCTGAGAACCTGGGGTGTCTTTGAGGTGCCATGGGGTGGTGTGGATGATGTGTGGGGTGGAGTGTGTAGTGATAGGTGGGGTGCTATTTAGTGGTGTGTCGTGTGAGGTGCGTGGAAGTTCTGTGGGTATTGGTATTGTGTGCCTGTGGATGCTTGGTAGTTGACTGTGGTGTCTCTCTCTCGCCTTCTCTCAGAATTTCTGGTCGTAGGGGTTTGTGGGTGATGTGGGTGTGTGTTTTATATTGTATTGGGTGTGTGGGAGTGGTGTGTGTATGTGTATCAGGTGTGTGTATTTCGAATAGTCCAATGTGGTTGTGTTTTGTATGAGTATGTGTATTTCGACCGCGGCGGTGTGTACTGCCAATAGAATACCGCGGTTGAAAGACCACAGCGTGGATTCTTGGGTCGTAATGGCATGGGCGTATTTCTGTTGGCGTGACGGTGGAGGTTTGGTCATCGCCAGTTTATCGCTGACCTTTTGTGTGGCGGACTTTTGTGGATGTCGGTATTTTGGCGTTTGCCTGTTGTGGGTCAGAATGACCGTGGCGGTTTACCGCGACCGCGGCGGTGTTATGGCGGTCTTCTGTCTGACGGTAAGCGCCTTTTACCGCCGAGTTTGGAATGACCGCCAAAGTCACCTAAAAGGCAACATACAACGATTGGAGTTTCAAAATGATTGGTTAAAACCATCTTCGACATAAAATATAAAGGAAATGCTGAAGAGAAGAGAATAATCAATATAAACAAAAGTTTTCATTCTAAAATAATTCCATGTAACAACTATTGACATGCTCTGCCATTCTCTGCTGCCATTTCTCCCCTCTAAACTACCGTTATTGGGGTGTCACGGTAGTTTCCGAGGGTGGAGCAATAGGGATTAAACTTTTTGAGAATAACATGTGGGAATCCGATATACAGTGTTCATTACTTCATGTTTTTCACCAATATTTCACCAGGAGAATAGGAATGCCACTCACCAACAGTGTTCCTACTAATCCCATATTTCTAATGGGCCCAATAACTCCCCTTACAACACCCATCACAATTAACAGCCAACTCTTTATGAGAGGCTTATTGGATTGACCCCAAAGTTCTGTTCTTATTGCAGTATCACTTGCCCCTTCACAGTGTTTGAATTACAGGACCAAACACTGTTTTGGCGTAATCATCTTTAGATACAATGGCTCAGGGTTAAGAGGGTCTGGAGTCTCCTTGCGCCACATTAGCGTAATTGTAATATGGATTTACTTCCATAAATGACCAAAATGGAAATGGAGCTCATCTTTCATTGAAAAATAAGTAAGGTGTTCCTAAACTGTTGGGGAAAACACCCCATTTTGGAAGCATTATTTAATCTGCTCAGTGCATAATTTATGCCATTGTTCCTAATTGATGGGCCCTCTTTATTTGTAATTGGGTCTTAATATTCAATATACGGATTGACAGGAGCAAAAAAATTAAGCATTTCCCACCCCTACTGATCTTTATAGTGAAACAGGAGAGTATGTAGAAATGTTTGGCAAAACAAACGTATTCTCATTTTGGCATTTAAGCATTTGCATTTCATTGGTTGGCCCTATTTATCTAGAATAATCTGCATATATCTATATTTCGCCAGTTGAACAGACCAATCATTTATTTTCCCAACAAATGAACCTATTAGACTGCAGATCACTCTAATGGTCTCTGATTATACTTAGAGGGGTGGGGGGAGAACATTGACAGCATGCTTTCTATTAAGGAGCATGTAACGTTTTACAAGGGAATTTATCACATGGCGGTCTTAGGTTCTCTATTTGTTTTACTTCACGGCAGTCTGACTGGTGACCAGTGAATCCAGTGTTCTTTGTTGATTAACGCTTTTCAAGTACATTGCCCAGGGACTAACTGTGTTCAGATTCTGCCTCACAGTGAACTCTGTGACCCTGAGCGCAGTTCAGAACCATTTTCAAGCACCCACGCCCCACAGCAGTGTGCATGAAGAAGTTCTACACATATATCTGCCCTCTGTTTACTTCACACAGTTTACATATTACCGTGGATGTACATGATAAAATGTATCAACTCTTCTCGATGTGCTCACCAAACCTTATCCCAAACCCTGTCCATTTCAGTTTGAATTGTTCAGTAATTGTTGGATGAAAATTCACCATGCCTACCAATTCTCTAGGATCTATTTTGTTCAGAAGAGGTTTTGTTGCGTGGTAATTACATACTGTGTTGAAAGAATATAAACTGCTACTTTAGCGGTCATTCTGACCGCAGCGGGTGGTGGTAGATGCCCGCCATGTGGTCACCGCCATTTGGCCGCTCCGCGGTCAAAAGACCGCGGAGGCCATTCTGGCTTTCCCGCAGGAGCGCCCGCAGGCCCAGCGGGAAAGGCCTGCAACACAGAGGCCGGCTCCGAATGGAGCCGGCGGTGTTGCAGGGGTGCGACGGGTGCAGTTGCACCTGTCGCGATTTTCACTGTCTGCTATGCAGACAGTGAAAATCATGCTGGGGCCCTGTGAGGGCCAGTGGCATGGGCAGTGCAGGGGCCCCCAGGGGCCCCACGACACCTGTTCCCGCCATCCTGTTCCTGGCGGTAAAAACCGCCAGAAACAGGGTGGCGGGAAGGGGGTCGGAATCCCCATGGCGGCGCTGCTTGCAGCACCGCCATGGAGGTTCAGCCCTGCCAGGGGTATTCCGGCGGGAAACCGCCGGATCCCCTTTTCTGACCGCGGCTTTACCGCCGTGGTCAGAATGGGCAATGAAGCACCGCCAGCCTGTTGGCGGTGCTTCCGTTGCCCGCGGCCCTGGCGGTCTAGGACCGCCAGGGTCAGAATGAGGGGCTTTGTCCCAAACATTTGCTGTTAACATTGAATTAAATTACTAATTCAGTTTCAGTTTGTATAGCTCTGCAAATGAGTCTGGTGTTTCGATGCCCTGCAAAATAACAGTTCAAGAACATGGGGATACTGTTTAGGATGTTTTCAATGTTAAGGAGGTGATGTGACACCAGGAGATTTGTTGGTATGAATTGTTATTGGAAGGGGTGTAAGGTGGCCTACTTGCTTTGGGCAGTGACTGATCCAGGAAAATTAGTAAATTATTATAGGCTTTACAATCTGTTGATCTGATGACTTGGGCCCTCATTACAACTCTGGCGGTTGGTGACATAGTGGAGGTATAACCGCCAACAGGCTGGAGGTACCTACTTCCACTAATATGACTTGGCGGTTTGGCCAAAGCCAAACTGCCTTTGTACCTCACCGACCGCCACAGCGGTAATGACCACCGGGCTGGAGACTGTAGTCTCCAGCCCGTTGGCATTCACTAGGCCACCCATGGCATTTTGACCCAGCCCACTGCCATGGTTTCCGTGGTTTCCTTACCGCCACTGAAACCATGGCGGTAGGAACTATCAGTGGCAAGGAATTCCTTCCCTGGCACTGATGGGCTCTAGCCCCGACCCCCTCCCCCTACCCCTCCCCAGGACCAAAGTAGCAGTATAACATCTGCCATATCTTGAGTACACCAGCTGGATTACATAGGTTTCTTTTGGCGTCTTTTGCTATCACACTAGACACTATTAGGAGAACATCTCTGAGGAAAGATCCACCAATGACCATCACTACCCAAAGACGGGGTTAAATTTTTGGTGCTGAAATGTCTTCTCTCTCAAACATGCAGGGTTGTATTTTTTTTTGTTTAATAGCTTCAATTTCCTGGGGGATACACTTTCATGTGGTGAATTTTTTGCAAGTAAAATTCGTTTGAAAGAGAAACAACTTTTGTCTCAACACCAGTACCGCCCTCTCCTCGATGGAACTAGGAGTAGATTTAGGAAAATATTTTGCCACTAAACTCAAATTGCATCTGTCACATTAGTGTACCTGGTAACAATTGTGGGAGCTGTATTTGCTGGAGAAATTATGTCAGTTCTCCAGCACAACGGTTGAGCATTTCTGTCCCAAATTGTCTTCCAAGTCAAATTGAATGCTCAGCTGAGTGAATCACGCCCCTGAAGTTCTACATCTTCTCAAATATGTTAAAAATGAGATAAAGAGATCTTTCAGTTGCCTACATTTCATACCAGGATTTATAGGGAATTGTGGGATGAAGAAATACCCACCCCTCCACATAGGTCAAGGTAGTGCCTATGGTGACAATATTACGCCATTTCACAACTTTTCCAGCCCTTTGCTTTCCTTTGTCAATTCATCATTATCAACTCCATTACTCTACATGAAATTGAATCGAACCAAGAATGCAAATCTCTAAAATACACCAGTTTTTAAATGAACACACGGACTAGGAAATTAGTGTCTACATGCCAGAAGGCATCTAGTTGCCCTATTGATGATCACACTAATGGGACCCTATACAATCTTCAGGATAGTCTGTGTTTTTTAGGAGCCTCATAAAATGTGGTTCCCAGAACTTAATGGGATTCCATAGTTAGAGGAAGATTGGTCAGAAGGGTGAAACGACTTGTAATCCGTGAGAAACACATATACATTCACAGGGACTAAAGAAGTTCTATTTCTCATAGTCACTGATGTATATAGAGGAATACCCCCAACACAACCATTGTCACTCATTTTCTCTGTTAAACCTGAGGACAGGAAATAGACTAGAGAGAAATACAATGCCAGTTAACACACCCTTCCTATAATATAACATTTCAATGGGGTAAAACACTAGAGGAGCTTTCCATTATAATAGATTTTTTCCCTGGGGTAAATGTTCTGTATAGCAAATAACAAATTATATTGCCATAGGCTCAAGCACAATACCGATGCTAGATTTCAGACTCAAAGGGATCACATAGACATGCTTCTCATGAAAAGATACAGACCAACAGCCTCTTTCTAAGTGTTGTGCCATATGCAGAGTCAACACAATGTTTGTGACCACATCTGATTTCTAAGATGTGTGAAATAACCAGTCTCGCTGGGTTTTTCCCCACACAAATGTCTCCAGGTATAACAGTGAGGAATTTGTTCAGTCAATGCAAGTGGATAATTAAGGAAAAGTGTTGATTCAGGGTGCTGTTAGCTGTATTCAGGGATAATTTGCCATTCCACATGTTAAATCGGAACCCCTCAGTAAAAACAGGAAAAATGGAAAATGTAGTATTAGTCATTGTGATTTTCTGGGTCTAGGGATTAAGGAATGTGTCATTGATAATTAGTCCTGGGCTAAATTTTAATTTCACCTGTGAAATTTACAAATTTTGTTACGGGAAATTTTGCCTGAGTTAATTTTTCATCATTTGAAGCTGCAAGACACTGATTCATGCAGAAAATGTCTCTCTGAGATACATTTTCTGCTCGATTAAAAAAAAAAAAAAAAACTGTAAACTTCACACTTGTATAGCGCACTACTCACCGATTAGGGTCTCAAGGCGCTGTACGCATACCGCTGTGGAACCCCTCCTGGCTTTTCCCTGTGTGGCACCCACTCCTGGGCACCCCCAGGGTGAAGCCAGGCATCCAAGCGCTGTCAGGGCCGTTGTGGAGATTAAGCAAGCTATTGCCCAGAGTTACAGAGTGGGACCCATTAATTAGATTAGGCACGGAGGCAAGAATTATCTGGTCCAAGGGAATTGAGCCCAACACCCACAGAGGCAGGAACCCTGGTCCTGGGCCAGATCTCTGCATCAGGGTCTGCCGCTCTAACCATTGTGCCACACTTCTCAAGTTAGTCTCCTGAAACCATCCTGTGTGACTCATGCAAAGTACCCTCTTGCTTGAACAAAAGTATGCTGGAGACCAGTAATCCACATTTTTCTCTGAAGTGTGATTTCACATAAATTTACATGAAATGTAATCAAATTTTTAAGAAAAAAAGCTTACATTCCCCAGTGAAACACTCTCTCATGTAGGTAACCAACAACTGTTCCAAGCTTCTAAATGTCCCATTCTCTAGTATCGAATCTTTCTTCTATGAACATGAAGTGTGATTATGCTTAAAAAATGTGAATTTTGAATGGGAGTGCTAAATCTGACATGTGTGCCTCTTGAGATTTAAAGAGTTCAACAAACTGGAAACAAACCATATTTCATAGCCACGACTTTGTCGGAAAAAAAACAGATAACAAAATAAAACAAAATCTACAAAACTTATATGACAGCAATTACATTTCCCATAATAGCGTTTCTGAACAAAATTTGACATTGCAAAAATAATGTTTGTGTTACCTGCGCATTGAATTACTTTGAAATTACCTTGAAAACCATATCAAAGCCCAAAAATGGTGTAAACAACGTGCTTGTTTTGTGGTATTATCAGTTATTACAGTTATTGTTTGTATCCAAGGACGTTTACACTGGGTTTATCTGCTAATGTATTCTACAATCACGAAGCCGTAGAAAAACAAATAAACCAGTAAAGCAATGAATCAATCCTAGACTCATCCCCGGCCCACTGCCATCTGGTAAATATTGCCGGCCTCTTAACAATGTAATAGTTTTCTGTACTTTATACCCTGGAAGAAGGCATCTCTCAGGCGGTTTCCCCAGCTGTTGTCTGTCATCTCTGGGTTGTAAAGCAGAAAGTGTTTCCTTTGATTTGGAGGAGGGGATCTTAATTTAGTGTGCTTCCGGGTAGAGGAGGTGCTGGAAGCCAATGAGATCATGGGCCAGCCTCCCCTCGAGAACAACTGCAAAACATATGCTTTTGGGTGGAACAGCTGCCTCTTGCAAGAACCTTCTTCATGCCTTGAGAGTGCAGAGGCAGGGCTGTGAAAAGATGCTTCAGATGAGAGTCTCAACCCTCTCCTGCTGTAAATCTCACAAGCTGGGGACTGTTGGGATTGTCACTGTTGTCTTTTGTAGTTTATGTTTCCAGTCTTCAAGCCAGTTCTGTGGAGATCCAAGAAAGAGAACAAATCCGTTTGGGGAAACTATTAAGGAAAGAGACATAAGTTTAATATTTTGTTGTCCATCTTGAAAATCACATGGCATATCCTCATTGTAGCCCACTTAGATTACTGATAACTTTCTATCTTCTGATGTGAACTTCCGGAGCAAAAGTGTAGTGTTGTCTATAGTGGAAATTGCTATTTTCCTACAAATACAATGCAAAGACTAGCCATTGTGAGTGAGGGTTTTTGACTATTGAGAAGAGAATATAGTTAAACCTTAAAATCACAGTTGTGACATAGAGGACAAGGTGGTATGTATAGAGTTTTGATACCCAACTCCACATCTATGCACATTGACAATATATATGTAGTCAAGGTATGTATATATGGAATTAAGAAAAGTTAATCTCTACTTTGCACTTACGTTTTGATATTTTTGTCCTTGATATTTTGGCTACAATATTAAGGTGTAATAATATTCATTACATGTCAAAAGCTTTGCTGTCAAAAGAAATCCCGTGGGCAACAATAGTTGCCAAGATCCATTCCCAGTTGACCAAGAAAAGTAATATTCACCAGGCCCATTGGAAGTCACAAAAAAATCAGGCATAGGGATTTGTTTTAAAATATAAGTCATTGTTTAAAAGAGGGCACATAAAACAGGAGGCAGTGCCCAGTTTGAGAACTTTGATAGCAGAAAATAAGTGATGGGGTTTCTTTCTTATTTGATTTAAAGTGTTCTACCATAAATGGAGACTAATATGAAGCTACTTTCCCACTGGTTTGTTATACATTCAAGGGTAGGAAATTGACACACCTTTTTAGTCGCACTGGGTATGATTTCACTTTGCTATAATGAACTGATGCTCTCGCTTATTATTTCATTTGCCACAACCCTCGCAAAAAGAACCGTCTGATAAGGAACATGACTAGCTACCTGAATAAAACCTCTGCGTCAAAAGAGTGAGCAAGATTTAAATCAAGTGAAAGAGCAGCATTGAGAGAATCCTCACTTTTAGGCAGGCGCTGTCTTTTTCATTTATACCTATATTTACATTGCTTCGCATGAAGCTAAATCAGGTGTGGCATATGTTTTTCAAACCATTTGTGGTGCATGTAAGTATGTCCGAGTTCGGTTAATTAATCCAAAGAGCAGAATTGGCCTTTGGCATCCATCTTGGGATGGCAGGTAGGTGAGTTAGCAATGCACTCCTTTCTTGTCGATCGAGTCCCATTGAAGTACACCCTGCCATGTGGGGTTCTCTTCCTATTTGCCCAGAGCTACTTGCTGACATAAATTCAACCCGCCGTTCAAACGAATCCCCAAACTCACGTTTTTAAGACAGAAAGTACATTAGTAAGATTTAAGACAAGAAAAGGAGATGTGGTTTACTAGCTTAGTAGCTGATCTTGGAACCTAGCTTAGACACTTGATAAAAAGAGTGCGTGGTTCTTGAGAAATCGTATTATCTCTCCACTCTCATACTGCTTATTGGCACAAAGTAACACAACTTTAAACAAGCATTTGCAATGCAACGGGTCTCGCATTTCTCCGAGTTAGAGCTATTAGCAGTTCTAAACTCCCAACCAGACTTTTCTTGCATCATTAAATGGAGAAAAAAAACGAGCGCGATTGCGCTGCTAAACAAGCGAGATTGCGCTGTGAAAAAAGAGAAAAAGTAGTCCACAAACCGAACGGAAAACAGTGAGCCTCGTATACTTTCAGTACTTGGTCGCTGCCCTCGAGGAGGGCTAACCACCGGAAAAGGCATGACGTATGCATGCCTTCCACTAATGAAAGCAAGCAGATTTTAAAAGGCAAGCCCACGCACCAATGAAAGACACTGATGTGACATAGGCGGGGCTCCGAGCCCTTTTCTAACTACTACAGCGTCTCGCAAGCGATATGCATGCGCAAGCGCATGCTACGCCGGCTCGACCCTAAAAAGGAAAACGAATGAACAATTATCTATTACTTTCCCAGTTATATGTGCCCCCAACTTTCCATACCAACTTGATTTCTGCAGTCTTACATAAGTTGATTTAATAAGGACCCATATATGTTCTGTATTCACACTGGCAATCCTGCTTATCATATAGATAAGCACACCACCTCTGTTGGGTCTTGGTACACCCGTAGACAGTACACCATATGATTGCAGACTAAAAGATGTAGAAAGAAAAAAGCACAGTAGCAGGACTTATTCATCTATGTACCCAGGATTTGGACCAACATCTATATATCCATTAGGACTGTTCCAATGCTGGTCCAATTTAGAAACGATCATTGGCATAGCCAATAGGTCTCACATTTGGGACATTATACGTGTTTAGCTGTACAGCATATTATCCTGGGTGCTGTGCCGCCAGGGATTGAAGAGCTATACAATTACTACATACTGATCATGCATTTGATTTAGGAATACAGGCTTGCCTCAGGAAACATTTATAGACACATTTCAATACATTTTAATGCACAGACAAAAGGCAAGTACCTTGATGCAAGTCAACAGCACTATAACATTCTGTGTACAACTGCATCACTAAAGTATTGAACAGCCTATGAAAAAAAGCAGTGAAGTACTTTTCAATGAAGGAGACATAACATCCATGAAACACAACTACAATGCCTGTGGCCAGAATGCCAATATGCAGACACGTCACTCCCACCATACCACAGCCAGTAACTGATGTCAAGGTCCAGTCGTGACATCATGCAACCCATGGCTCACCTCACCTGATAAAGTGCACTGATGCCATGATGTTGGTGGAAGGAAGGAAAGAAGGAAATAAGGAAATAAGAGACATTAAACAGGACAATAACTGAGGGAGGAAGGAGGGAATAGAGAGGAGAGAGAGAAACAGGAAAAAAGGGTGGGTCTGAAAGAAGGACACAGGGAGGAAGGGTGGAAGAGATGGGAAAGAAAGAGTAAAATGAGGTCAAAGGTTAGGGTGGATTTCAGGGAAGGAGGTAGGGTGGAAGAGATGAAAAAGAAAGGAGGAAGAAAGAAGGGCAGGAAGGGAGGCAGGAGGTAGAAGGAAGGAAGGAAAAGAAAGTACTGAGAGGAGAGAAGGAAACAGTGAATGAGAAAGAGAGAGAGGATGAAGGAAAGAGAGGGGAAAGAGGTGATGAAAGTAATAAAGAGAAGGGAAGGAGATAAGAAAAAGAGAAAGGAGTGGATGAAGGGAAGTAGAAAAGAGAGAAGCAACTAAAAGGAAGAAACACTTGATGGAAGGAATGACATAAGGTGATAGAGCATGTATGCTGTGGAGAAGAATGATAGAGAAAAGAGGACTACAGGCTGGAGGCAAAGACAGGGAGGGGCGGCAGAAGGAGCACACTCATGCTGAGCAAAGTATGTGCTTGATACTTCCACGGGCTGGGGAGCAGGGAAAGGGCTGCCATCATGTTGGTTCACTCGAGATGATGTGGGGTTTGCCTTGGGAGCTGGATATGTCCTGGGTTCAAGCCTAAAGGCATGATGACAGGAGAGAAACAAAGAGAAATATTCTGCATAAAAGAAGCAGGTCATGGTCCTTGTGGCACCTGGAAGTGGACCAAGTGATGCTGTGTCCCTGCCTCACTGCAGCAGACAGAGCCTGCTGCCTGGAGGGGAGGGAATTCGCTGAAAAGTAAAAAGGAGTACGTGCAGGAGCCAATGACGTCGGCACAGTGGCACAGGCATGGCCGTGCATAAGCACTTCTCGGATGGGTAAAAAGTGGCATTGAGTCCGGTACTTAGCATCACCTGTCTATGCACTAAGGCCCATATTTATGCATTTTTAGCACTGCATTTGAGTAATTTTTTTGACGCAAAAGCTCCGCAAACTTACAAACTATGGCCCATATTTATACTTTTTTAGCACTGCATTTGAGTAATTTTTTGACGCAAAACCGGTGCAAACTTACAAAATACAATTGTATTTTGTAAGTTTGCGCTGCTTTTGCATCAAATAATGACGCAAATACGGAGCTAAAAAAGTATAAATATGGGCCTATAATTGTATTTTCTAAGTTTGCACCGCTTTTGCATTAAAAAATTCCGCAAATGGGGAGCAAATAAAGTATAAATATAGGCCTAAGAGGCCATTAAGTTGTGTGTTGTGTCATTCGACCCTGTGTAAGAATTGTTAACGAAAAGGGTCCCATGCTGCTCCCACCATCCCAGAACCATGAACCTAATGCTTTTTGCTGCCATACTCTAACCAATTAAATTGGGCACATACCCAGGCGGTGAGGCGGTGCAAAAATACAGATCGAACACAGGTTACGTGGGCACTGTCTACATATGTGCATCAACATCAGACCGTTAGGGCCTCCCTGTAGATCGGTCATCATAATGTTTATTCGTTGGTGACCAGCACCTTTGGGTAAATTCATTTCCACCTGTCCCTTTCCTCATTGCATTTCCTGAGTTACCAGGCAGTCCGGGATCACAGGCCATTTTTGTAAGTTCTTTATCGGCCACTGAGTCTCTCAGCAGCATCTCGGCCTTCCTGTTGGTAGCATCCATACACTCGGGTGTGAATTGTGATGTTGGGAACACCTTGTTGCAGCACTCAGGGAGTGATAATCTAACAATATGTGGCCCAATGTTCCTTCTAGATGCTCAATCTCTGTGCCTCTCAGTTCTGGAGAAGGATGTCTGACTGCATCCCTGCACGGCACAGAGAATAGAGTACAGCGGATCATGTCAACCATTTACATGCCCCTACAGCTGCAAATTGCTTTCAAAGGAAAAGCTGTGCCCTAGGTGGCCACTAGATGGCACTGTTGCAACACTGCCAGCCTTTGTTGCCCTGGAGCTTTGGAGGCTGCTTGAGACAGCAGCCCCAGCCTAGCAGACTCCATGTGATATTTCTGGGTGGGTAAACCCTTATGCTCACATAAGCAGACTGTGTAAGTGCCCTGATTCCTCCCCCATGCAAAAATTTGTCATGGGTTACATTTATCTCAAAGGGTTGATGTCCCTCTGTTGTGCCGCAGATGTCCCCTCTCGGTATTAGAAAGTCTAGGGCCAACAGGACGTGCACCAGCAGGTAACTGAGCTGGTTTGAATCCGATGAGCCTTTCCTCCTCCCAATGAAGATACAAAAATTGCTATTGACTTGTTGTGATACCAGTAGCTGTTTCGAATTCTATACTACAGGAGCGACTATTCAGTTTAAACATTGTGCTTTCTGGGTGGGAAAGTTTCAATTGAGAAAACTTCCATGCTGGTGTACTAGCTGCTAGCACCTAGAATGCTCTTATTCAGTTCACAGTAGTTTGATTAGATCATAGAAAGGTGGGGGTATTTAAAACAATGCTTTAAACTGACACCTTGAGACCGTCAACCCAGGTCAAATAATTCAGCTTCATTTTCCCCACAAAAGCTTTATGAAGCAGAGTCTTTGAATTACAGCCAAACCTACAGTCAAACAACATCAACCCCACATCTGAGGGCAGAGCTCCGACCACATCTGAGGGCAGAGCTCCGACTCTGTGAACGTGTCCACATAGAGACACGGAACCGATCCTGGAGGCCAGCCAGTTCGAAACATTGATAAAAACAATTCATGGGCAATCAAAGGACAATAGGGGTTCAAAGCAGTGACGGGCGCAGGAGTGATTTTTGGACGAGCAGGCATAGAAGCAAAGCTTGCACAAACACGAGCCGGAAAGAAAGAAAAAAATAGTCCCTAAAAACGAAAACGAAGGCCCCAAAGTGTAAAGGTACAAGAAGTTCAGCTGTGCTATGTGGGAGGAAACAAAACACAAAAATGAGGGACAAAGAAGAGGAATTCACCAATAGCAAGTAAGCAGTAAAGGACTATGGAAGGGCCAAATAAAAATGCAGGATGAATAAAAAGGCAATGGCGAGATGAAAGACCACAAAGTATATGCAAGAATCTCAAAGAGACATTGCAAGCGCTGTCTAGGCTTACCCTATAAAATAAAAGACTAACCTGTTTAAACTGAATTATATCACAATGCAGTAACCACCCACAACCCAGTGACTACTATCACTTGTTCACTTTATGCTTGCCTTTGACCATGGCTTCTGGATAGGCTGGCACTATAGAAATACCATATACCTACATACATACACAGTACATCATGTTTAGTGATGCCTCTGCTATGCACAAAACATTGCCCATGAAGTAAACCACTCCTTCATGGATCTGGATTCATGCTCTATTATTTACCAAGAAATAATTTTAAAACTGCAACTCATTTTATTGTCATTTGCTTTTGCAGTGGTCTCTGTATCTAGATATCTTACCCAATCATAAGAGGTTGTTATTGAAGTATTCAAGGCAGCAGTTTAGAACAATGACTTTCAGAATTGCACTGCTTCACATTAATTTAGACAGCTTTCCCTACATAATCCCTCTATTCCCTTTTGTAATGGCTCAATGAGATTTCTGTTAACTGTCTGGACAACTATGCTCACTGGACTCTCAAATAGTCCAGCAAAATACACAGTGCATATACTTCCACTTTGTTCTCCTTTCAGTAGTCGGTGTTACCCCTTGGTAACTCCCATGTTGTCACTTCATGGGTGCACCAAAGTTGAGGAGCTCCAAAAATTCATCAGTAAAGAAATGTGTTTTATTCTGGTATTGAGGTTTGGATTAACTCCTCCAGTGGAACAGGGATCCTCGCAATCATGATCTGAAATCAATAAAACCACAGAGTCCTGAGGAAGCAGGCAGGTGAATCCATGTTACACTTGGTGGCTGGCTGTAACCTTGACCTTTTGGAACTAAGGATTAAGAATGGTTTATGGAAGGACTACAGTCAAGAATTGTTTGGACATATGTTTTCGGAACACCTTCATAAGGGGCTTGGACAAATCAAAGGTATTACGAAAAAAACAAAAAACCTGAAACTCTCTTCAAGGGGAAAGACCAGAAGACTTCCTTCTAAAAGGTGTAAATTAAACACTGGAACTTTTGCCTATTTACTACAGCAATTCCTCTTAAACTTATTTCAAGTGTATACATGGTACATCTTCCAAATCAATTAAAAACTGGGTGCTAAATGGTTATATTTATATATATTTTTCAATGATTGATCTATAAGGCAGCAAAATAAATTGTATAAAATTGTAACTCCTTGAAGTATTGAGCTTTTTGCTCCAACCAAATTTTTGCATCTGTATGAAAAATTTATTATTACAGTGTTTTTACAGAGTACATGTACTGTCAGGGTGGTTGTGAGCAACTGCAAGGGGAGACCGGAGAAGTACCTCTAATATATGTACTTACCCCTTTTTTCTCTTATATGTCTCTAGAATATGGTCCTTGCCTTGTGTATTTGGCACTATTGAGCATGCCTGGCTGTTTGTACACGAGAACAATAATGTCAGATATATTGTCTGTCTGTATTGCTTAGAAATGTATAGTTCCACTGGGTGTTTTTATATTTTTAACTATAATGGGTGATATTTTTATAACTGATATTTATGCCACAATTTTTTGTTGGATGATATTCTGACAATGATATTCTAATATCATGCCACCTTAAAAGGTTCATTGGTCTGCTCAAAAGTCCATTTGTTCTAAGATTATTAGTTCACACTATTTCATCAGGGACATCTACTGAAATAAACAAGGTGATGGAAGGAGTGCTACAATTGATCTCTGTCACTGGTGAATACTTGTAACAGCATCCCAGTCCATCATTTTCCACCCACTATATGCTCCAGACTGATGACAGCTATATAAAAATCAGTCTTGACCCTGTGCGAATATTAACCGTACAGCCCATACTGCCAGGTCATAGCTACGCCGGGTCGGAACCCGAGCAACCTCAAACATGTTTGAAGCTATGTAGGCATCAGCAATGAGGTATAGCTTTAGTTCTATGGCACAGTAAATACTTGGATTAAACTCAGCCAACGGTGGTTGCTCAGGCCACATATGACTCCACCATTTCTTTGCCCACTATGCCACTCTAAACAGAAAAGAAGCCATTTGAAAATCATTTGGTTTTGCTCCATTCGGAACAATTCAACTCAAATTACCAGGACTGGCCAACTCTAGATGGGAACAGAAGCAAACCTAGACCAGTTTCAGCTTTTAAAGGTCTCATCATGTGGTATAGCTTGTGTCTGGTGGCACGTGAGCACAGAATCCAAGTCTGGGTGGAAAGAAAACTTGAATGAATCTCAGTCACCGGTGATTGACAACCGAGTTGTGGTTCCTGTTCACTTTATGTGAAACAGGCTTCAATAACACTGGTTCACATCCCTGATCTCATGAAGCCATAGGTTAACCTTCATTTGAAATATCTTCTGTAGATTGGTGTATAATACAGAGAACATAAATTGTAAACAATGCATAACAAAAGAAGAAGAAACCCAGATTTAGGTAAAGAGCCTGAACCAGAGTCATTGGGTACTGCAAGAATCAGACAAGATTTTAGGGCACTAAGTTGAAACAAGAACTGGCAAAGTCAATAAGTCTCCCCCTGAAGAACTACTTGCTTTCTGGCAATCTTGAAGAGGACTGGTAAAAAACATAGGTGGTCATTACAACCCTGGCGGACGGTGTTAAAGCTGCGGAAATACCGCAAACAGGCCGGCGGACAAAAAAAGGAAATTATGACCCTGGCGGAAACCGCCAACAAAGACAGCCACTTTAACACACCGCCAGCCACGGCGGTGCAAACAAGCAGCGCGGCGGTCACCGCCAACAGACAGGCAGAAAACAATGTACCGCCCACAGTATTACAACCCGCCAATCCGCCACCTTTTCCGGGGTGGAATCTCCGTGGATAAAAACACGGCGGAAACAGCTTTTGCTATGGGAAAACGCTCACCTGAACACATCCCACGAGGAACGACGACTCCATGGATCCGGAACTCCAAATACTCCCTGCCCTTGTGTTTCTGCTCCTCTGCGACCAACAGCTACGTAGGTGCCGAAGACAACGGTGAGTACTGCACCTACGACACGGGGGAGGCAAAAGTTAGGGGGACACCCACCAAACACCCCCACCCTCGCATATTATAACATACACACCAATGCATTCACAAAAATCACAGTAACAACCCACAATCCCCCCGGAAGAATGAAAAGACAATGCGAAATTCGGTCAAACATTGTAATGTGGCAATATACATTTCATAAAAAAATATACAGATATATATTTGAAAATCAGTCATAATTATATACAATACGAGAAGTAGTGCAGATATGTAAATAACAATGTCCGTGCACCAACAGTCCAAAAATGCATGGGCGAGGCCCACAAAGGATACCTGACCACAATCGGAGAGAACACTGCCGGGGCATCAGATAGAAATACTACAGGCACCTCAGGGGGAAGGGAAGGGGGGGGCACCTCAGCCGGATGACTGCAAAGCCAGATCCACGACGGGGCTCCATGCCCATTGATGTATCCTGGGGAGTGCAAAGCCACAGTCTCTCAAGTCTATACAGTGGGTGGGTTGCCCAAGGTAACATCCTGGGGAGTGCAAAGCCACAGTCTCTCAAGTCTCTACAGTGGGTGGCTTGCCCACTGTTCAATCCTGGGGAGTGCAAAGCCACAGTCTCTCAAGTCTCTACAGTGGGTGGGTTGCCCACTGTTCAATCCTGGGGAGTGCAAAGCCACAGTCTCTCAAGTAGATGCAGGTCTCTACTGGTACTGGGGGGGACTGGTACCCAGACTGGATGAGTCTCCCCGTGAAAGTTCCTGTCCTGTCACTGTCCCAGCTGCACATGGGATAAGGATGCCTGATGTGGCGGGCCATTCATTCCTACCCGGTGCTTGCCCTGTTCAGCGGTGCTTTGCCATGGCGGTCTCTGCCCTGTTCAGCGGTGCTTTGCCATGGCGGACCTTGCCCTGTTCAGCAGTGCTTTGCCATGGCGGTCTTTGCCCTGTTCAGCGGTGCTTTGCCATGGCGGTCTTTGCCCTGTTCAGCAGTGCTTTGACATGTCGGTCTTTGCCCTGTTCAGCGGTGCTTTGACATGGCGGTTCTGATACGGACATTGGTGTGTGGCATGACGTTCTCTACACTGGGCATTGGTGTGTGGCATGACGTTCTCTACACTGGGCATTGGTGTGTGGCATGACGTTCCATCATTGCCCAGCGGGGCTGTGGCAGCCGGGGCACTCCAGGGCACTGACCCCGGCAGTGGTCTCTGGACCAGTGACGATACTTGTGCCCTCCTGGGCTGTGACTCTGGCGGTGGTCTCCTGACCAGTGACGATACTTGGGCCCTCCTGGGCTGTGACTCCGGCGGTGGTCTCCTGACCAGTGACGATACTTGGGCCCTCCTGTGCTGTGACTCCGGCGTTGGTCTCCTGACCAGTGACGATACTTGTGCCCTCCTGGGCTGTGACTCCGGCGGTGGTCTCCGGACCAGTGACGATACTTGTGCCCTCCTGGGCTGTGACTCTGGCGGTGGTCTCCTGACCAGTGACGATACTTGGGCCCTCCTGGGCTGTGACTCCAGCGGTGGTCTCCTGACCAGTGACGATACTTGTGCCCTCCTGGGCTGTGACTCTGGCGGTGGTCTTTGGACCAGTGACGACGGTGCTGGCGGTTGTGTGTCGACCGCTGGAAATGATGGCGCACTTCTCTGCCGTGACACTCACAACAGGCTGGGCAGACTTCCTCTGGCCCTTCCCCACCTTTGGTGGAGTCACAGCTGACTCTCCAATCCCCTTGGAACCCATGTCAGTTGTTTTCCCACCAGGAGTCTTAACACGGTCCCGTCGTCCACTCTCCAATTTTAGAGCCTTTACAGGGGGTGGGCTGCCAGTGCCTTGGCTCCGGGTCCTACTGCCTGCCCTGGTGGCCGGTGCACTCTACAAACCTTGAACAGGCACCACTGGTATTGGAGGCTTTTTGGCTGAGGCGCTACGACAGGACTGATGAATTGCAGGGGGTGGGGTGGGGGCAAAAAGGTCAACTTTACAGAGGGACAGTTTCTGACGAACACTGGGATGGGTAGCTGGAGGGGGTCTGGGAGTGGAGGAAGAGGAGGTGGTTGTCGGAGGTGTCACTTTAGGTGTTTTGGGTGCAGGTGCAGGTACTGGAGGCTGTCGTGAGGTGGATGGATGTTGGGTGAGTGATTGCCGGCGTTTGTGTACTTTGCGACGGGCGTCACAGTCACACTGGGAGAGGACACAGGGGACGTGTAAATGGCAGTGGAGGTGGTGAGTGCAGGTGAGCGGCTTGTGGTGCTGGATGTCCTTGTGCGATTCATGGTGCCTGTAGATGTGGTGCATGCAGGTGTGTGTGTAGACGAGACTGGGAGGGAGGAGGGAGAAGAGGAGGAGGGGGACACAGTGCAGGCAGTGGATGTTGCTGTGTCTGTACGTGGGTGAGGCTTGCGTGAGTGCCTGTGGTGTGTGTGGTGCCTATGTTTGCTTGAGCTACCTGGGTGTGTTGACTTGTGTGCATGCTGGTCTGTAGGTGTGCTTGGGATGGGCAGGGGTACATGAGATTGGGTCTGGGTGGAGGAAGTTGGAGGGGGGATGCTAGACACAGGGACAATGGCTGCCATCAGTGCTGAGGCCAGAGATTGCAGGGTTCGCTGAAGGACAGCCTGATCAGAATGAATGCCCTCCAGGAATGCATTACCGTGTTGCAACTCTCGCTCTACACCCTGGATGGCATTCACAATGGTAGACTGCCCAACAGTGAGTGACCTGAGGAGGTCAATGGCCTCCTCACTGAGGGCAGCAGGAGTGACTGGGGCAGGGCCTGAGGTGCCTGGGGCGAAGGTGATGCCCACCCTCCTGGGTGAGCGGGCACGGGGCGAACGCTGAGGGGCTGCTGGGAGGGCGGGGCTGGTAGGGGAGGTGGCGGCTGTACCTGTAGAGGTGGGGGGCACAGATGGTGCCGCCACCACAAGGGAGCCCCCATCGGCGAACGAGTCCGTGTCGCTGCTTTGTGATCCGGTGGCCGACGTGAAACTCCCCTCGCCCTCCGTCCCACTGGTGCATTCAGAGTCCATGGTGTGGCCCTCCATGGCCATGTGGGATGCAGTTCCCTTGTGCTCCGGTGCCACTGTACCTCCGCCTGTTGATGCTGATGTACAAAAGGACAGGGACAGCAGAAAAAGGGGGGGAGACCGAAGAAAGAGAGTTTTAGTGCATGGATTACCGCTACCGTTGGCGGACAAGACAGACGCAGCAGCCCCCTGCATTACGCCGTGCTCCTGCCCTCTGCACATGCAATTTCTGGGATATGGCCTACATGGCAATGGTGGACATCTGCGCACATGTATGCCACAGGGACAACTGTACCTCGACTTGGCACTCTGCTGAGGTGGGGTAGAGTGCCACATGGCCTACATTATGGAGGGGCCTTGCCTACCTAACTCGCCCTGGCCTAGGGACACCCACAGCCCACCTCCCCCACCCAGACACCTCCACTGCACGCAAAGTCAGCAGAATGAGGTTGTTCTCACCCCCTTGTGTCTGCTGTGATGCCCTCTAGCGCCCATCCAACTCCGGGTAGGCCACCGCCAGGATCCGGAACATCAGGGGGGTCATGGTGCGACGGGCACCCCTCTCACGTTGGGAGGCCATCCCCAGCTGAGCCTCTGCGGTCTTCTTGCTGCAGCAGCGAATGTCCTCCCATCTCTTATGGCAGTGGGTGCCCCGTCTCTGGTGGGCCCCCAGGGTCCGGACATCCTTGGCGATGGCACGCCATATGTCCCTCTTCGGGTGGGCGCTGACCTACATGACATGCACAAGGGAAGAGGAACAGTCATTACCAACTGCACCGTCGTTGTGAGTGGCCCCCTCCCTACTCTGGCCATGTGGCCCATTCATTCCCATGCATTGTTGTTCCATGATCTCTGCCCCCTTCCCTCTTCCAACCAGCCCTCTCCACCCAGGCCTAGCCCATACAACGTGCTCCCTGTGTACTAACCTGTTGGTCTGGAGGACCGTAGAGTAGCGTGTACTGGGGGAGGACCCCGTCTACCAGTTTCTCCAACTCCTGTGCAGTGAAGGCAGGGGCCCTTTCCCCGGGCGCAGCAGCCATCATCGCTTCCAGACCGAGGTCACAGCAGCACTTGCAGTGTAGGTCCTCTCCTGTCGAAGGTCAGGTATCTAGTGATTGAACAGATAGAAAATGGCAGTCACGTCCGCGGCAGTGACATCCGCGGCGGTGCGCATCATCACCGCTGGCGCACCTGTTCATTGGCTCCTGGGACCCATAGGGTCCAATGTTAACCAATGCAGCATTGCGCCGCGGTCTACGACCGCCTACCGCGACGGTGTACAACGCCAGCGCAGTTACCCCACAATCCCTTCGTAGGCACCGTCAGCTGGGACATATGAAAAGATGGCGGAATCCTCCGGTGTACCGACCGCTGGTGGACCTGTTGACAATGGAAGAGAGACATGTCATCATCACCTACCGGTTTGACCGTGCCACAATCCAGGAACTATGTACCCAGTTGGAGCCAGACCTGATGTCACCAATCCGCCATCCGACTGGAATCCCCCCTGACGTGCAGGTGCTGTCAGTGCTCCATTTCCTTGCAAGTGGGTCTTTTCAGACAACTGTGGCCATGGCATCAGGGATGTCCCAGCCTATGTTTTCCAACGTGTTGTCCAGAGTGTTGTCTGCCCTGCTGAAACACGTAAGGCGATACATCATTTTCCCTCAGGTGGAGGATTTGCCTACAGTGAAAGGAGACTTCTATTCCCTTGGACATATCCCCAACGTCATAGGTGCCATTGATGGGACCCATGTAGCTCTGGTCCCCCCCCACAGGAGTGAACAGGTGTGCAGGAACAGGAAGAGTTATCATTCAATGAATGTCCAGATGGCCTGTTTGGCAGACCAGTACATCTCGCAGGTAAATGCTATGTTCCCTGGCTCAGTGCATGACGCCTACATCCTGCGGAATAGCAGCATCCCTGATATGATGGGTCAACTCCACAGGCACCGTGTATATCTATTGGGGGACTCTGGTTACCCCAACCTTTCCTGGCTATTGACCCCAGTGAGGAATCCCAGGACCAGGGCAGAGGAACGGTACAATGAGGCCCATGGGCGGACTAGGAGGGTGATCGAACGCACCTTCGGCCTCCTGAAGGCCAGGTTCAGGTGCCTCCATGTGACAGGTGGATCCCTATTCTACTCACCGAAAAAGGTGTGCAACATCATCATCGCCTGCTCCATGCTCCATAATTTGGCTTTGCAATGCCAGGTGCCTTTTCTGCAGGAGGATGATCCAGATGACGGTGTTGTAGCAGCTGTGGAGTCTGTGGAGCCTGTGGACAGTGATGAGGATGAAGCTGAGGAAGAAGGCAACGACAACAGGGAGTCAGTCATACAGCATTATTTCCAGTGAGACACAGGTGAGAACATTTTCATTTTTAGCATTACATTAACTTTCACACGTCTACCTCTATCCTGTTTCTCGATTTAAATCACTATTTGGAAACTGAGTTGTACCGTTCCATTACGGTTTCACAGGTGTGGTTACCTACGTGTCAACTGCTTGCATCCTACAAGGGCTTGTGATGTGTGAAATAGGTATGTTAGCCTTACAATGGTAAAACCATTATGACACTGTCATTGATAATACATATTTACTAAATCACAGACTGACTCCAGATTGTTTTGTGTTTCAAGGGTGTTTATTGAAGTGCTCTGAAATGTGAGGGGTTTATAAAATGAGTATGTGTGATGGCGGAGGAATGTCCATGGCAGAGTCCAGTCTATTAGTCTCACAGGTGCACTGCCCATCTGGGCATAGGAAGTGGAGCTGGTGCAGTTTAAGTATGGACAGGGTAACAAAGTGGGACAGTGGGAGGACAATCAGGGTGGTCTCATTTCCTGGCGGGGGTCTTGCCATCTTGCTCTGTCCTGCTCCTGGATCTCAGGGACCACTTGCATGGTGGTTGTCCGTCTGCAGGGGGTGCTGGTGTGGTGGTCCTGTGGCGGGGTGTCCTGTCCACTAGCGCCGGCGGAGGTGGTGGGCAGTTCATCGTCCGGGCTAGTGTCAGGGGCCCCTTGGAGGTCCACGGTGTCCCTCAAGGTCTGCTGTATGTCCTTCAGCACCCCTACGATGGTGCCCAGGGCGGAGCTGATGGTCCTGAGCTCCTCCCTGAACCCCTAATACAGTTCGTCCTGCAGGCACAGTGTCTCCTGCAACTTGTCCAGGACCGTCACCATCGTCTCCTGGGAGTGGTGGTATGCTCCCATGAGGGGTGGTTCTCCTTCTGCAGGGGGTGGGGTTCTGGTGGCCTGTTGGTCTTCTGTCAGGGCCTCCTGTCCACTAGCGCCGGCGGAGGTGGTAGCCAGTTCTTGGTCCATGCTAGTGTCAGGGGCCCTTTGAGGTGCCACAGTGGTCCGCAATGTGGTGATTAACTCATTCAGGGCCAATACGATGGTACCCATGGCGGTACTGATGTTTCTCAGTTCCTCCCTGAACCCCATATACTGTTGCTCCTGCAGAAGCTGGATTTCCTGAAACCTGGCCAGGACCGTCGCCATCGTCTCCTGGGAGCGGTGGTATGCTCCCATGATGGAGGAGAGGGCCTCGTGGAGAGTGGGTTCCCTTGGCCTGTCCGCCCCCTGTCACACAGCATCCCTCCCAGTTCCCCTGTGTTCCTGTGCCTCCGTCCCCTGGACCGTGTGCCCACTACCACTGCCCCCAGGTCCCTGTTGTTGTTGGGGTGGCGGGTTATCCTGGGTTCCCTGTAGTGGTGGACACACTGCTGATTGACCTGTCCTGGGAAGGGAGGTTTGGGCCTGCTGGGTGGGTGCTGTGCTGGTGTTACCAGAGGGTGGAAGGTCGGTGTTGGGCTGTGCCTGTGCAAGGGGAACCGACTGTCCCGAGGCCCACGATGGTCCGGGCTGGTCATCAGGATCCAGCAGGGCAGAGCTGCTCTTGTCACTGTGGGCCTCTTCTGGGGATGGAGTGGTGTTGTCTGGACCCTCTGGTGTGGTGACAGTCCTTCGGGTTCCTGCAGGGGCATAAGAGCATGATTATTGCATGTGTGTGTGTAATGGTGTGCAATGGGTGGGTGTTTGTGTACCCCAGTGCAAGCATTCCTGTGTGTGGGTTTGTGTGATGATGGTTGAGGGGGGGATTCTGGGTATGTGCAGTGGGCATGCTTTAGTGAGGGGTGTCCATGCTTAGTTGTGTCATGCAGGGCTTGGTGTTAGGATGGGTGGTTTGTGTTATGGGTAGATTAGTGAGGATTTGTAGTGATAGGGGAGGGTGTGAGGGTGGGGGTGTGTGATAGCATGCAGGTAGGGTGGGGGATATGATAGTTAAGATTTGACTTACCAGTGTCCCATCCTCCACCGACTCCTCCGAGGCCCTCAGGATGCAAGATGGTCAAGACTTGCTCCTCCCATGTTGTTAGTTGTGGGGGAGGAGGTGGGGGTCCGCCGCCAGTCCGCTGTACTGCGATGTTGTGCCTGGAGACCGTTGAACGCACCTTCCCCCGTAGGTCGTTCCACCTCTTCCTGATGTCCTCCCTATTTCTTGGGTGCTGTCCCACGGCGTTCACCCTGTCCACTATTCTGCGCCATAACTCCATCTTCCTGGCTATTGATGTGTGCTGTACCTGTGAGCCAAATAGCTGTGGCTCTACCCGGACGATTTCCTCCACCATGACCCTCAGCTCCTCCTCGGAGAAGCGGGGGTGTCTTTGGCGTGACATGGGGTGGTGTGGGTGATGTGTGGGGTGGTGTATGTGGTGATGAGTGTGATGAGTGTAGTGGTGTGTGGTGTTTTGTGCGTGGATGTTGTGTGGGTGATGGTGTTGTGTGCCTCTGTGTGATGGGGTTGTCTATTCTGTGCTCTCTCTCTGGCCTTCGTTCGTGATTTTCTGGTCGTAGGGGTTTGTGGGTGATGTGGGTGTGTGTTTTATGTAGTATTGATTGTGTGGGAGTTGTGTTTGTATGTGTATCAGGTGTGTGTATTTGTAATTGTCCAATGTGGCGGTGTTTTGGAGATGTGTGTGTATTTTGAGCGCGGCGGTGTGTACCACCAATGGAATACCGCGGTTGAAAGACCGCCGCGTGGATTCGTGGGTCGTAATAGCATGGGCGTGTTTCTGTTGGCGTGGAGGTGGAGGATTTGTTTCCGCCAGTTTATCACTGACCTTTGGTGTGGCGGTGTTGTGTGGGTGTCTGAATTTCGGCGGATTCCAAGATGTATGTCATAATAGCTGTGGCGGAATACCGCCGCCACGGCGGTGTATTGGCGGTCTTCTGCACGGCGGTAAGCGCCTTTTACCACCAATGTTGTAATGACCCCCATAATGCTTTTGCCTTTTTGGCATTGAGATTTAGAATAACAAAAACATCTATTTAAAAGCAGGATGATGCAGCTGCTGTTGGCTGTTGAGTCATTCTGTAGGTGCATTTATATGTCACCATCCCAAGAGTACATGCAGAATGACACTTGTGCCCTTTTGTTTGACTTTTTATTGACTGGGCACCACTTCAATCCATCAGCTAAAAAAAAATACATTGTAAGTGCACCAATGTGCTTTTGTGGAGGACTGGCAACAATTTACTGCCTCACCATCCAAAAAGCATATACATAAGTTTAAAAAACAACAGAGTGGGGTCAACGGACGGGCAGATGGAGGGGGAGCAAAGGGGAATGTACAAGGAGATGAGTCAAAAATTAAGCCTGGGAAGGAAATAGCAGCATGGGGGATAAAGCATGACAGAACAAGGACGGACAGGGTAAGCAGCACATTAGAGGCAAGGATGAAACATTCAAGAAAGCAGAACACGGAGTGTAAATGAGGAGGGGAAATATGCAAAAGAGGGAGGGAGCTGAAACACATATGTACTATGATGGAGTGCTTAACCAAAAAGACAAAGAGGGGTTCCTCAAAAGTGAGCAGTAGAAGTGATCAAGGAACGCTTATAAATAAGAATCAAACACATGAGAGTGACAATAAAATCACCAATTGTAAGCAATAGGCAGTCCCTAAGCCCTGTACGTTCTTGGTAAGTTCACAATAGGTCTTTTGCAATCAGGCGGCTTGCATTGTATTGTAGGCTTAACCTAAAATGTACTCTGCTAGGTCTGTTTTCAGTGGCTTTTTATAAAAAAAAATGAATTTACACCTATACATTTCTGCAAGCCATGATTACAAATTATATAATCTTTGAGTATTCCCGGTTTGCACCATGTTCCTCCTGCTAGGTATATGATATGGTTTTGTATTAGTCAGATTAGGCAGATTAGACTTTGTTGTTATGAATAACCTTTCAATAGAAAAATATAGGTTTTATTTAGTTAAAGTTCCTGCTAAGGATGTAATGAAGGACAGGTGAGACGCTCAGTGAAATGTTCTTTGTCACAGGAGAGCAGTGAGTGAATCAACCCTCATACTACATTGAATTTAGCTATGTACCACTAATGGAGAGAGGAACGAGTAACTTCCCGTAGGGCAATATTTGTTAAAGCAAAGTGAATTGCATCATTGACCAGCAAGCATCAGGATTTACTTCAATGTCCTTTCCAACACCACCAGGACATGATAGACAGACATCTAGTCTCATAGTAGTCATTTGTACTCAATTCCTTTGAAGATGCCACTTATTGCAGCTTCTGGGAACCTCATCTGCATCCTGCCGGCTGTGGATCATCATTATTAAAATGGATATTAATGCCCCTCATCAGCTGGCTCACTGTATACATGCCCATTCTCCCAGGTATTTGGTTAGGATATTCCTTGTCAAAGCACTGCCTTTCAGAGCCATTTCAAGTCCTAAAACTGCCATTCATCATTTCAGGATTTTGGCACTCTACATTTCATCTCCCATCTTTTGGGGCACATGGTACAAATGTATCTACAGATATCTCATCCTTGACTGATGGACAATTTGTTTCTAAATCATCAGGTTTTCTAGACAACATTCCAGCTTCCCTATACTTTCCATATGCTCCTTCCGCAAAGGACTCCGAGGTCACAGTAGGGTTATTACTGGTGCTTTATAAAATCTCTTAAATAGAAAAGTAAGTTCAAATTATTTCTCACAATATGAGATCAGGAAAATGAGCCTGTGCCCCACATTTTGGTGAAGCTCCTGCTAGCTATTTGTAAAAGAGTGTATAAATCCATCATGAAAAAGGAGAGATCAGGTGAATACGGTCAAATAAAATTAGTGCTTCCACTTTTATCAAGGACATTGTTACTCAAGGAAAAGAGAACTCACTTCATGTTATAGTTACCTTAGGGCAAGATTTTTAGTTATTTGAATTAACTCTAACAATAACAGCTGCATTTCTATGGTTTTGTGCAGGTAAAATCTGAATCTAACTATAGCATCCCTGTAACCTTTGGTTTTTTAGTGAATTTCTAAGATTTTAAATTCTAATTCCTAACTATAACGTCCCTGTAACCTTTGTTTTTTCAGTGAATTTCTAGGGTTTTAAATGTTAAGTAAGATGCCCATCTCAATGCACATTGGGGGTGGGGGTGGAGGGGAGTTGGAAACAGGGACTGGGCTGGAATTGTGCTTCTCCCCCCAAGAGTGCAGCACCTACCCCGTTCGCCATGCCATTCATTGTCCAAGTCCATGCCTCTGCTCCCTCATTACAGTGCTATGTGGCTTTTGTTCTGCCACTGCCCTTCCTAGCAGCCCTGAACACCTCGTCCCTACCCTCTATTATCCAAGTCCCTGCACCAGCCCCCTCCCTCTTGCCCTGCATGGTCTGTTGTGCTACCTCTGCCCTCCATTTAGCTTGATATCCCTGCCCACTCCTCCTGCCCTCAGTTGCCCAATCCTATGCCCCATCAGTGCCCTCCTGCTTAGCCTCTGTGCAGAGCTTGCTGCTCCTGCCATCCTCCCCCCTGCCCTCCAAGGTCTGTGTGCATGGCCCTGCTCCCTCTTTCTGGTCCACAACCCTCCGATCTTCCTAGCATGGTCAGATGGCTGTTCCCTGTCCCTACCGCCACCACCATGCCTGACCGAGTTGCATGCCCATATCCCCTCACTCCTGTCCTCCATGGTCAATTTGGCTGCTCTGTTGTGCTGCTGCTGCTGCTGCTCCTCCTGCCTGCCCTGGGTGGTCTGTTATGAAGCCCCTTCCCCTTCCCTCTCTTGTTTGTGTCCAGCCGCTTACCCTCCCTTCTGCTCTCCATGGTCCTTTGTGCATGCCCTGGCCCCCTCCTTCTTCCCTCTGTTATCTGTTATCTGTGTATATGCCATTATAGTCTCACTGTCAGCCTCCATGTTGGTGGCTGTGCTGTTACTAACCCCCCCCCCCACTTGCTATGTATGGTATTCTGTACAGCCACAGCAACTCACACCTGTCCGGTGTTGTCAGCTTGCTGCTCCTTGCCCCCTCCCTTCTTCCCTCTGTTATCTGTGTATATGCCATTATAGTCTCACTGTCACCCTCCATGTTGTGTTGTGCTTCCAGTGCCCATCCCGTCTTCCCTCCATTGTCAGCTTGCTGCTCCTAGCACTCTTGCCCCCTGCCCTCTGTTTTCCATCTGCCCCATCTCCTCCCTCCTTGTAGAGCACCTGCACACTCCCTTCTGCCCTTAATGGTCCATTATGCTGCAAATGTCCCTCCTGTGAGTCTGCCGGGTATGGTCAGCTTGCTGCTCTTGCTCTTTCACCTCTGCACTCTGCTGTCCACGTGCATGGCTCTATCCCCTCACTATTGATTTCCATGGTCCGTGGGGCTGCACTACTGTCCTGCTTGCCCTGTGTGGTGTAATGTGCTGCTGCAACCCCTGACACCCGCCCTGTAAGGTCCGTTTGGTGCCCCTGCCCTTTGTTATCTGAGTCCATATCCCTACCCCATTCCTCCTGCCCTCCACGATCCAATGTACAATACTTGCCAACATTTTGATCTTGGTAAGAGAGAGATTTTGGAATTGATTTTCCCCATTGACTTACATTGAAAAAGAGGTGGCAGCCATCTTGGGACTTAGACTCAGCTGAGTCCTGAGGAAAAAACATTAAAAAAACATATGGGGGCAGGGTAGGAATACCTTGACCCCCAAAGGCCCCCCAATTTTGTTTTAATTGTGCAGTGGATGTGAAGAGGATCCACAGATCTCAGCAAAATTCCAGTGCTTGTTTTTCTTATTCACCCCAGCCCCAACACCTCATATGCGCCAGGTCCTGGGGAAGGAACTACATAAATGTGTTAGGGAGGGGAACGAGCGTGACACCCCTCCCGGGCTGATTTCAGCCCCAGGGACTGCATTCCCTGGGGCTCCGTCAATATTACATGGGGGAGGAAGGTTGTGTGGCACCTCTCCTCCTGGCCAAAACCCATTGCCAGTGTCCCGGCCTTATAAATAATTGGGGGGGGGCATGCTGCCACCCTCTTGGGCCGATTTCAGAACCAGGGACCCCATCCCCAAGGACTCAGTCATAGGAAACAAGGGGTAGAGGGCACACAGCCCACCATCCACAGACTGATTTCAGCCCTGGGGAGCCCATTCCTTGGGGACCAGCAACAATAGTAATGGGGAGGGGACCATGTGGCACCCCTCCTGGAGCCAACATTGTCCCTGGGGGACCCCCATCTCCAAGGTCCGGCTACTTCTATGTCCCTCGGTGCCGACCCGGGGACATAGCAGTTTCCCTGCCTGCACTGGAGTGGGCAGGGAAACCTGTGTTTGCTCTCGCTCGGCTACAGCCATTTCAATGCTCCTGTAAAGCGAGAGCAAACACAAAGTCCACTCTCAGTAAGCAGGAGCATGAAAAATGCTCTTGCCTCCTGGGAGCAAACTTCGGATTTGTTTCCCTGCCCGCAGTTATGTGTGCAGGTAAATAGATGTGAATATTGCTCCGTACCCAGGGGTCAGCATTTTGAGCTGCTCCCTGCGGGCAGAACCAATGCAAGGAGCTGACTGGGGCTACTGGGGCAATGGGGGCTCATGCTACAGCCCCAATCAAGGATGCAGTGGGTACCCAGGCTTGGCTCCAGGGTCCCATTTACTAATTGTCAAGGCTCAGGGAATGGGGTCCTGGGACCAAACTGGCCTGGGGAGAAGGGCTGTATGTACCCCTTCCCATTTGAAAAGGTGTAGGATCCCAGGAGATGGGGTCCCCAGGGCCAAATTTGGACCGGGGAGGGAGGCTGTGTGCCCTTCTCCTCATTTACAAAATGGCCAGGCCCCGTAAGATGGCATTACTGAGGATGAACATGGCCCGGGGGTGGGGCTGCATACCCCCTCTCTGAAAAATCCAGTTGTGCGCCCTGAAGCCAAATATTGCCTGGAGAGGTGGGGCACATATTCCCCTCCCCTAAAATAATGCTGCAAGCCCCAGTGGATGGAGTCCAGGGAGGGCAACATATGTTCCCCTCCCCCACAAAATGTGCGGGCCCTAGGGGATTGTGTCTTGGGGCTGAAATTAGCCTGGGAAGGGGAGCTTCTTGCCCCACTTTCGGGAAGGCTGCGTTTTGGGTTGGATGTACATGATGGCGATTGGATTAACATATGTAATCAAATTATACTTTACTCACGCCCTCTCCATTCACTGCTAATTACCCCACATATTACATCACTCATACTATCTTCCATAACATCAGTGATATTATCACTGCAACATTTGCTGTGCAATTATTGATGACAAAACTGCATGGCGGGGGCACAAGTATTAGTTACCTTAGGGCGTGAGTTATAGTTACTTGAGATAACTCTAACTGTAACTGCTAAAAGTCTATAGTGTTATGTGTGTAAAATCTGAACCTAACTATAATAACTATAATGTCCCTGTAACCTTTGAGGTTTTTTAGTGAATGTATATATATATATATTTTTATTGATGTTGTTTATTTAGTCTTTAAATGTATGCATAATCCAACAGGGGACATGACTTGTGAGCAAGGAGCTACTGCTCCGAAATGCATTAGGATTGTATAATAAAGCATGTTCTTTTCTACTTGGAATCACGGCGAGTTGTTCTTCATTGTGGGACTTTTGTTTCTGTGAAGATTTCACAACGTTTGGATGTTTATATATATATATATATATATACATACACACACATATATATATTTATATATATTCACTGAAGAACACAAAGGTTAAAGTAATGTTGCAGTTAGGTTTGATAAAAAAAGATCTGTTTATGTTTAAAACCATAGACATTCATTGAAAAAAAACAAAGGTTAAGATAATGTTACATTTAGGTGAATATGTCAGTGATAACATTAAAGTTTTTAACAAAAAAATAACTGAAATTCAGCATTTATAGTGAGGAGAACTAACTATATTTGCACCCCCATTACACTGCTTATGACGTCACATATTACGTCACTCATGACATGTTCTATGACATCACTTATGATATCACTGATAACACCTCAAAAGACATAATTGATGACATCAATGATAACATCACTGATGCCATCATCAAGCGGGTGTATTTGTGTTATAATTTACATGATGATAGTTCACTACCATATTTCTTTTCTATCTAATTTTGAACAGCCTGTGTCGAGTTAATTGGTGTAAGTGTTTACAAAGTGCGTGTGCTCCTAATGCACAATAGGTGTGTAGACGTATTGAGCACAATATAAATATTTGTGACAGCTGATGGCTTGTTTTAATTATGTTCCAATCAGGTTTTTTGGCACTACATAAAAAGTTTCTTGTAGGGCAAAGATTCTACATCTACATACTATGTACCAAGTACTGTAAGCAGCCTTGAGGTATTAGACAAAATAATCTGAGCATGACAATTTCTAATTACCATGGAAGATGGTATGTACCAGGCAATAATCTATGTACATAGGCTTGTTATGGTTTAGAAGACGGGCTATCTGTGAGTTTTCACCACAGCATGAAGGTAGGTAGAATGATCTTTAGCACGTTCAGACCTTGGTTATTTTAAGTGAACAGTTGCTCTAGGTGGTCATAGAGTGTACACTGTTCTTAGTAGAACCTTTTAATACTATGGTGTTTTTCTCATTAGAGTTGCACTGTCTGCAAACAGTGTGGTACAGAGTAAACTCTCTCCTCAAAGTAAACAGTGTTAACAGTACCCACTTTTCTGCTTATTTCCATTTCATTTCTCAATATAGGCTCAGTGACTGTCAGGGGCTTGATACATGTAAAGCCTGTCTATAGTAGGGCCTTATTGTACCTGGCCCTTTTTACAGGGTCATCCTCAATCTTTTTGCCTCCTTCCTCCTAATTTTTCTGACCAGTTTTGTTGGCTTTAGGACTCTGGGCACTTTACCACTGCTACACAGTGCTAAAGTGCATATGCTCTCTGTGTAAGTTGAACTGTTGATTGGTTTATCCAAAATTGGCATATTTGATTTACTCGAAGTCCCTGGTAAAGTGCACCAGAGGTGCCAAGGGTCTGTAAATAAAATGCTACTAGTGGGCCTGCAGCACTGGTTGTGTCACCCACATTAGTATCCCTGTACACATGGCTTAGACCTTTCACTGCAGTGTCTGCGTGTGCAGTTTTAAACTGACAATTCGACTTGGCAAGTGTACCTACTTGCCAGGACTAAACCTTCCCTTTTACTACATGTCAGGCACCCCTAATGTATATAATCACTAAAGGTGTGGGGTAGTAGGGAACCGAAAGTAAGACTGGGTCAGTCTTAAATCGGTGTTGGTTAGGTGGCTTTGGATCCTAACGCGGGGGAATCATTGTTGGAGAATATCCAGACAGGGGGGGTGCTGTGTAGTCCCACAGGGGAAGGGGGAGTCTCCCTTACGGACTAGGTGGTCTCACACACATAATAGTGTCATGCTTCATCATATGACCACCTAGCCCCACCCAAGCAAGATGATACTGCTTGGGCGGACTCAACCTCTTGGTTGAAAGAACCGGAGGGAGTACTGAAATTAAACTTACTGGATAGTTACTTAGATCCAGATGAGGTGAGTAATAAAATTACCAAGCATGTCACTGATAGTTGCTGCTAGTTTTAATATAGGTGCATGCTGGTAAGACTAAAAGCAAGGGGAAAAGGCTCGTTGGAGAGTAATGTCTCCTGGAGTCTAAAATAAAAAATGGATGACCAACATGTTTCTGCCCTCACTAGGTGCTGGTAGGTCAGGGGCATTCGTCAGGGTCGGAGCACACGCAATAAGTGGGGTGCTCAAAGTGGATAATGAATGGCCTACCTGAACGGGTAGTTCACGGTGGGGTAGGTCTGTGATAGAAAATAGATAAACCACAATTATTCAGAACATATTTAGAGTGAGAAAAACCGTGGCAAACCACTGCAAAGCACACAGCACAAGGTGAAAATATGTAAAAATAATGAAAAAGGCAATCACACACGCATGCAGATGTGACTTACCAAGGGGTAGGGGGCGATTTGCCTCTGGTCTGGCTAATGCCGGGGAGGGGTTTTCCCTTTTAGTCACACTCTGAGGAGATTAGGCGTTTAAGAAGGGAAGAATGGGGAGAAGAAGATAAAAAATGTATAGAGAAAGGGCAGAACAGAAGGGCGCAAGGAAGACCTAGATAGGGAAGTAAGGAAAGACAGGGAAAGCAAAAACAGGGACATAGGGAAGGGAAAAGGGGAAAAAAACCAGGGGGGGGGGGCTAGGGTTGGCGGTTGGTGACAGAGAAAGGAAGAAAGAAAAAAGGAAAGAAGGAGAAAAGAAGAAAACGAGGGAAAAAGGACACAGAGAGAAGAGAAGAAGGAGAAAAACAGGAAAAAAGGAAAAAGGGGGGGAAAGGAACAGGGTAGGAGCTAGGCAGAATGAGGGAAAGAAAGGTGAAAGAAAATATCCAAGGGGCCAGGGAGGCCAACACTTACCAATCCAAAGGGAATACCATGGGGGGTACCTACATGCCGGAGCCAGGCCGCTCTGGTACTGACTGAAGGGTTGATCTGCAATTTTATGTCGATCAACAACCAATAGGCGAGAGGCTGGGGGCCTGGGGGCGGGGTCCGGAGTAGGGATTGTCAGGTGTATCGGGCGTATTGCCTAGAAGACTCCCGGTGCTCGAGGAGTAGTTCTGCCACGCCCATAGACCGCCCGCACCCCCGTGCGGGGTGCGCCGGTGCTTAAATGCAGAATCCACCCGCGGGACCTCTGAGAAAACGAGGCCCGCGGGAGACGTGCTGGAAGATGCGATGAGGATGCGTCGCGGCTGGCAGGCGCGGCGAGCGTCCTGCAGAGATGCGTCGCGGGAGGCGCGGCACGTCATCTACGCCCGCGGGACTCTGGGAATTGGAGTCCCGTGGAGCGCGCCTGGTAGCCCATGTAGGACGCCCAGGCCGAGTGAGGAGAAGAGAGGAGGGGCGGGGGCGGGCGGGGGGAGCCGGGGGAACAGAGAGGGAAAGGAGAAGAGGGGGGGGGAGGAAAAAAGGGAAAGAAAAAGGAAAAAACGGATACAAGAGGAAAGACTAAAAAGGGGGGGGGGTGTTGTGGGGGTGTGGGAAGGGGAAAAAAAAGAGGTGAAGCCAGGGGATAAAGAGGGAAAGGAGGGGGGGGGGAAAAAAAAAGGGGAAAGAAAAAAGAAAGACAGGAAAAGGAATCAAAAGGGATGAAAAGGAAGGCTAAAAAAGGGGGGGGAAGGGGAGGAAACAAAGCGGAGAGAAAAGAGGGTAAAAAAACATGAAAAGAGGGCGAGTGGGAAAGAGAGGAAAAGAAAGAAAAAAGACAAAGGAAAGTTGAGGAAGGAACGCAAGGGTCGGGGAGAGAAGACAGCCGGGATGTATGCGGAAAGGGGAGGGTATCAGAGAAGGAGAGCGACGAGAAGGGGGGAAAAAAGAAAAGGAAGAAGGAACGGGGAAAGAGGAGGGAAAAGAAGACAGTGGACGGGAGAATAGAGGGGTAAGTGCAGAAGAGAAAAGTAACAAGATGTGAGAGAGAGGGAGAAAATGAGCGACAATAGCTCTGATGGCAGGAGAGAGGGGGGACTAATCTGGTTAATAGGGGTACTCCCCTGGTCAAAAGTAAAAATAAAAATAAAAATAAATATAAAAATAAAAATAAACACAAGCGAGAGGGTAGTGGAACCCATAGTAGGGCATTGTAAGGCCCCAGGGGGGGATCTCATGTGGCGAGGGAATTGTAAAGATATCTAGTCATCAACCTAAAGATGACCACTGGATATTGTCATTCAATCCTCTAGTGTCTGTTTGCAGCCTCCATATCCACCTCTGTTCATATAGTAGTAGTCTATGCTTGGCATTGATTGTTGTTGATTTCAATTGGTCCTACACCACCCATTGCATGTGGTCAGGATGGTGATTGTTGGAGATATAATGCTCAGTGAGTCTTGTGGCATCTCTTTTTCAACGGATGGTACTCCTATGTTCGACGATGCGTGTGCCCACTTTTCTCGTTGTCATCCCAATGTATCTCTTGTCACAGGGGCATGTGATCATATATACCACATTTTTGCTGTTGCAATTCGTTAATTGTCTCAGTTCCCAGGGCGTCCGTAGTCCTAAATCAAGTGTAAGGGTTTTCTTGGTGAGTGCGCACACGCTGCAGCTGCCGCATGGAAAGTGTCCTTTGGGGGGAGGAAGGTCCCAGAGGGTCCTTTGTCTACTTGTGGTAGGATTTACCCGTGGGCGTGTATGTATGATCATATCCCGAATACTTTTTGCTTTTTTGTAGGCATTCATTGGGATCTGAAAGGGGAGGCCCCCAGAAGTGAGGATTTCCCAGTTTTCATTTAGTATCTTTTTGATCATATTAGACGCTGGGTTAAATGTAGTCACACAGAACAATGGTTCTCCCTTACTGGCTCTGCTGCTAGGATGTAGTAGAGTGTCCCTGGGGCTCACACGAGCACGTTTATCGGCTCTTCTCAATAGATGGTCCGGGTATCCTCTTGCTTGGAGTTTCTTAGTGAGCTGCTGCGCATGTTTTTTATAATCCGTTAGTTCGGTACAGTTCCGCCGAAGACGGAGAAATTGGCCCACTGGCAGGTTTTCCTTGAGGGAGCGTGGATGGAAGCTCTGAAACTGAAGGAGAGTGTTTCGATCAGTAGGTTTGTAGAATACTTCTGTTGCCAGTGAGCCATTTCTTTCTGTGATTAATAAGTCAAGGAAGGAGACCGCTGGGTCACCCAGTGTGGCTGTGAATCTCAGAAAGGGATTCAGGGTATTCAGCCAAGTGACAAAAATATTTGCTTCTTCCCTTGTGCCTCTCCAGATGACCAGGATGTCATCGATGTATCTCTTCCATAGCCTGATCTGATTGACATATGGGTTCTCTTCAGTGAGGACCATTTCTTTCTCGAAGTGATCCACATATAGGCATGCCAGGCTTGGAGCGAAGGTGCTACCCATAGAGGTGCCCTGGATCTGTAAGAAAAAGTTCTTATCGAACTCAAAGAAGTTTCTAGTAAGGGCCAGATGAGCTAAGTCCAGGATAAATTCTGGGGGGGTAATGTAGTTCCAGATACCCCTATTTAGTAGGTCACTGATCACTTCCAGAGTTGACTCCTGTGGAATGTTGGTATATAATGATTCCACATCTAGTGTTATGAGATGTTCTTTGTCTTTATCAAATTCCAGGGTATCTAGAAGGGAGAGCACATCTGTTGTGTCTTTGAGGTATGTGGGAATTTGTTTCACGAGTGGTTGGAGGAACCAGTCGCAAAATTGGGACAATGGTTCTAATATGGAGCCAATCCCGGAGACTATTGGTCTTCCCGGGGGTGGGTGTTTATTTTTGTGAATTTTGGGCAAGATGTAGAAGTACGGGGTTTTAGGGTCAGATTGGTTGAGGAAGGCGGCCTCATGTTTAGTGATCCACCCGTTGTTCATACCCTTGTCAATCAGGAAAGTGATTTCTTCCCTGACCTCTTCTGTCGGGTCCCTCGATAGTTTCTTGTAGTGATGATTGTTGTTCAGCAGGCGTAGACATTCAGTATTGTACATCACTGTGGGCATTATCACTATGGCCCCGCCCTTATCGGCTGGTTTAATAGTAATGGAGGAGTCATTGCTAAGGTTCTGGAGGGCTGAGAGTTCTTCGGTACTGATATTGTGGAAGATCTCCCTTTGTGTATTCTGTAAGTTGTCGATCCTCCTACTCACTGATTTCTCAAATGCCAAGACTTCTGGTGGCATCAAGTGAGGGGAGGGGGTGAACTTGGATTTGGGACGTAGCCCGGTGTTCCTTTCTTGTTCTATATTTGATTCGGGGTTCATAAGAAAAAAGGTTCTCAGTCTGATCTTGCGAAAGAACTCTGCTAGTTCTATCCTTAGTTTGAAGATATCAAGTTTTGGGGTAGGGACAAAACCCAGACCTTTCTCTAGGGCTTGGAGCTCGTTGGTATTTAATACTTTTGGGCTCAGGTTGACAACGGTGGTGGATCCCTTACTTATACTCTGCTTGTACTGGGGGATTCGTCGTCTGTTAATCCCTCCTTTAGGTTCCAACTTACTCCTTTTTTCCTGCCCCTTCCCCGTCCGGGGCCTCTCCCAAAAAAAGGAACATTGGGATAGGACCAGGTCGTTTGTGGCTGGGGATACAACGGGGCTTGGAATTGGTTTGGTGGCCCATAGGGGGAGGGCCAAACCCAGGGGGGCATGTTGAGCAACGGAGGTGGGTGGGGGTGGGGGGGGTGGGTGGCCTGTGAATGGAGTGGGCCAGTTGTTCCGGGTATTCCCCCTCCTGCCCCGCCTTGGCCGTGTAAGTTGTGTGCGGCTGGCGTCGGAGTCTGAGCTCGAGTAGCCTCCGGACGATGTGTCGGAGGGCAAAGAGGATTGGGCTGTAAAGTCTTCCCTGGAGTAGGGATGTACTTTCTCCAGGGAGAACCTGTCCAGATCTTTCTGGAATTTGGTAATTTTCCGGTGAGTCAAGTAGTCTTTGAACTCGCCGATTGTCTTGTTAGTTTCTTCTAGTTTCTTCTTGAATGCTGTGACTGTAAGTCCAGTCTTTAGGTTACTTTCTGCCGTTTTAATTTGAAGCACTAGAGCCTCTGATAGTCTGGTGGCTGTCTTGATGATTAGAATTAGCCAATCACGTGTGCATTTCCAGGCTATCAGTGACCAGTCCTTCCTAAATTCTTTGTCCTCTAGGAAGATACGTGGTTCGGTGGTGATAATCAAACCATTTGGTGCTGCGTTTTTTCTTAAGTATTCAGTTAGGACAGCCCCGTGTAATATTGTTTTCACTTGTGTCCTCTTAAGTTCAATCAGAGTGTCCCAGTCCCCTAATTGAGCTATTGTCTTGGAAAGAGAAGCATCTCCTAAAAGTGAGGGTGCAGCGAGGATGGCTTGGAGCTCCTCCTCGCTGAAGGCAAGCCCTTCAGCCATGATAGGGGAAGGGAAGTAAGGGTATCCAAGAATCCTGTGCGTATGTCACAGGTATGGAGAAATATGTAACAAGGCTCTCACAGCTGGCTGCTGTGCTCACTACAAATACACAAAAGGAGAGCACTGGGAGTGTTGCTAGCCCACACCGCCTCCCTAAAGAAATCTATATAATCACTAAAGGTGTGGGGTATACCCCTAATGTACCCCATAGGTAGCCCCAGGGGCAGGTGCAGTGTATGTTTAAGGTAGGGCATATACGTGTTATATGTGTCCTAAAAGTGAAATACTGCCAAAATCGGTTTTCACTGGGCAAGTCCTATCTCTCTCATAGGTTAACATGGGGGCTGCCTTTAAATCTCGTTAAAGCGCAGATTCCCCTTGAGAGCAGATAAAATGTGGAGTTTGGGATCTCTGAACTCACAATTTAAAAATACATCTTTTATTGAAGTTGGTTTTTAAATTGTCTGTTTGAAAATGCCACTTTTATAAAGTAGCAATTTTCTTGCTTAAACCATTCTGTGACTCTTCCTGTTTGTGGATTGTCTGTCTGGGTCAGTTTGACAGTTGGGCTGTTTTGCACTGCTCTAGACAGTGACACAAAGGGGGCGGGGCATAGCCTGCATATCCTGATGAGCCATCTGAGCAAGAGGGGAGGGAGGAGTTGCCATTCACATCTGAAAGGACTGTGCTTGCCCTCACACAATGCAGTCTCCAACCCCTTGGTGTGCGTCTGGAGCCTGGCCTAGACAAGGAAGGATCTGTCAAACACTTGAGACTTTGCTTTGAAGTTTGCCAACTTCAAAGGCAGAAAGGAGTATAAGAGGAAGCCCAAAAGCCCAGACTTTTAGACACCGCTAGACGCCGTCACTGAGCCATTGTCTGCTCCGTGACTTATGGGCACCGCACGTCGCATCGTCCTGCTTTGCACCGCAGCCCTGATGCCATCCATGCCAGTGCTCCTGACTTCATCAGCCCGGAGTTCGATCTGCAACACATGTGACTTAAAGGGCTCGATGTCTCCTGCACCGACTCTGGAACCGACACCACAATGTCAGCGACGCCACTCTCCGGAGCGCGCCGCAAGGATCACAACACCCTACAAATCCATGGTACTGTTTGCGGGTCTTCCCAACACCGTAGCTGGCCCGCGACCCCGTGTCCAGCCTGAACTGTTGGCTTTGTTGCTCACGACACCGTGATAGCCCCAGGTGGAGCTATTGACTTCAAGAAACTGTTTTTTTGAGTAAATCTTTCAAAATTCATATCTTTAACACCGTATGATGGATTTTTATCGTTTTGGTCTTGTTTTAAACAGATAAATATTGGCTATTTTTCCAAAACTGGTGTGGTGTTCTTTTGTAGTGTTTTCACTTATGTATCTCACTGTATATTATGTGCAAATGCTTTACACATTGCTTCTGAGATAAGCCTGACTACTTGTGTCAAGCTACCAAGGGGGTCAGCAGGGTTTATCTGAGCGGGTATCTCCCTTATCCTGACTAGAGGGAGGGTTTCTACTTGGACTGGGTGCAAACCCAAGGCCAACTAGAGATCAAATTTCTAACAGGCATTAGTTATGTAACAGGGCTTTAGTATCTGGAGGAATTTGGTTTTCCTTGAACAGTTGTATATAGGTTGGACATCTTGTAAAGGATAGATTACCCGTTCATCTGTGGTTCATAGTCAACATAAACTCGGCTACCCATGAAGTGCATGGCGTAGAGTCAATGTTGCACATAACACAGACATGCTTTACATATGGGGGTTGTATGTATGTTAGCAGTATTGATGCTTCATATTATTCTGAGCTATTTTGGACTTACTTTCATAGCTCTAATGCTATACATGTTTCTAGTGCAAATTGTACAAACTACGCGTTGATGATGTCATCAGTGATGTCATCAATGATGTCATTTGAGATGTCAGCAGTAATGTCATCAATTAAGTTACTGAACATGTTATGAGTGATGTAATATGAGAGGTCATAATCTGTGCATTGCAGGGTGTAAGATCTAGTTAGCTCTTGTAACTATAACTGGTGATTTTCTGTTTTCTTTAGTTCAAAATGTTAATGTTGTCAATGGCATATTCACATATTATTTTGACATTTGGTTTTCTTAGGGCAATTTCTAATTTGTTTTCAAACAAAATCAGATCATTTTCTCACACCTAACTATAACAATACTCTTAGAAATGGGGTGTCCTTTACAGTAATATCAATAGATGCACAGAGACTAATAGTTCTGTGAGCAAGGCCATGGCTGATGTCCAGGTTAGGCCTCGCAGAGCGGGGGCCTCAGATGGAATGCAGTAATGCTCCCTCTCTAGCGAGATAGCACTGAATAAACAGCTGGGACCCCACACGTCCACCCACCGTCTGCACCCACGAGCAGGACGACTGGCTGTCAACAGATCAATATTTCCAGCCCCTGGGATGTCGCAGCTTCTCCCATGGGGTCTGTAGTACAGGCTGGGCAGCCCCACTACATAGTGCAAGGAGGGGCTGGGGAATTGAATGTTATGCAGAGCCTTCGACTGCGAGCTCATGCCGGCACATGTCACTTGCTGAAGTGCACGGCAGTCCCAACACTCTGTTGAGCAGATGCATAAAGTCCCCAAGCACTGTCACTCCTAACCAGGGCACGGGCTGCAACCCAGGGGGTCTTTACCACCTCACTCTCACGGTACTCAGTCCACCGCACTGCAGGCACTGGCAGAGAGGCAGGTCTTCTGGTGCTGAGTTTGGTGGCAGTTCTGAGACCTTGGACACAGGCTGATGTAGCAGTCAAGCCTGTGGAGACCTTTTGGAGTTAGGTGGAGGGTTCCTTGTGCAGGGCAGAGTTCAGCAGACAGCACAGCAGCTCATGAAGCAGAGCAGCAGTTCCTAGGAACAGTCACACAAAGCAAAGTGGTAACCCTTCTAGTTCAACAGCCTTTACTCCGGCAGAGATTTTTGCAGGTCCAGGAGTGTGCTGATCTTAGTGGGTCAAGAGACCCAGTTCTTACTGGGGTGATTACAGAAGAGTTCTTGTGAAGTGCACAGGTCCCCTTTCGGATCAGCCTCAGCTCCAGACTGCCAGTGGGAGTTAATCAGCCCCTTTGTGTGGTCTCTAGTCACTAAATTCTGAAGTATAAGTGTGAGCTCTTCCCAACCTCCTCCCCAGGAAGACCCATCAGTATGCAGATGAATGCAGATGAAGCTGAGTATCCTGTGTTGTGGGTGTCTGAAGGGAATGCATAAGTGTAGCTGTCACTGAGCACAAGCCAGACATATATTGGACATAGGTTGTAGGCACACAGGGCCGAGGATGTAGAGAAATGTCCACATTCTAAAAGTAGCTTTTCTAAAACACTAATAAATCCAACTTTAGCAGTAAGGAGGACCGTCCCAATGGTATTAAACATGACACAGCTACTTCCCTCAGATCCGGAATTACAGCTTCAAGACTTCATGAGGAATTCCCAATGCTGGCCTAAGAGAAGGACATTCATAACAGTAATGAAAAAATACTTTGGGAGTTTTTCATTACTAGGACATGGAAAACCTGAAGGTACATGTCCTGCCTTTTCCTCACTTTGCACCCTGCCCTTTAGGCTACCTAGGTCATAACATAGGGGTGACATATATGTAAGAAACTTGGAATCTTGGGCTTGGCAAGAGGATTTAGATGCCAAGTCAGAGTGGCAGTGAGACTGCAGCCACAGGCTCTGCAGTGGCAGGTCTGAGACATGTTTACAGAGCTACTGAACTGGGTGGCACAATCAGTGCTGCAGCCCCACTAGTAAATTTAATTTACAGGTCCTGGACATGTTGTTTACCACTGTACAATGGACTTACAGGTACATTTAATATGCCAATTGTGGATACACCAGTGTTACCATGTTTTAGTGGAGAGGCACAATCACTTTAGCAGTGATTAGCAGTGGTAAAGTGCTCAAATTCCTAAGGTCAACAAAAAGAAACAGCAACAAAACAGGAGGTAAAGGCAAAAGGTATGAGGTAAGACCACCCTAATGATGCCAGGTCTAACATGAGCTCCCCCCAGCTGAAAGTGGGGAGAGCTACTCAACCTCTAGGAAGTTCTCATCAGTAAGGCAGAAGAACCAGGATAGACCGTTAGCATTGGTGCGGTCTGTCCCTGGTCAGTGTTCCACCCTGAAGTCCATTTCCTGTAGGGAAATAGACCACCTCAGCAGTTTTGCCTTTTTGCCCCTCATTTGCATTAGTCATCTGAGGGGCCTGTGGTCAGTCTGAATCAGGAAGTGAGCGCCAAACAAATATGGACTCAACTTCTTCAGGGCCAAAACCACAGCAAAAGCTTCTCTTTCTATAGCACTCCACCTCCATTTCTGGGGGAGTAAACTCCTAGAGATGAAGGCTACAGGTTGATCCAGGACTTTGTCATTGAGCTGTGACAATATTGCACCTACGACATGCTCTGAGGCGTCAGTTTGTACAATGAATTATTTGGATTAGTCAGTGGCCTTGAGCATAGGAACTGTGCACATGGCTTGCTTCGAGGAGTCAAATGCTTTTTGGCATGCCTTTGTGCAAATCACATTCCTGGGCTGCTTCTTGAAAGTCAGCTCTGTCAAGGGGGCAACAATGGTGCCATCCATATCCCTTGACAAACCTCCTATAGTACCCTGTGAGGCCAAAGAAGGCTCTGATCACAGTCTTAGTTTTGGGGGGACTTCCAGGCCATGACAGTCTTAATCTTGGCCTAGAGGGGCTACACCTTACCCCCACCCACCAGGTGTCTCAAGTACACGACTGAGCCCTGCCCTATCTGGCTCTTACTGGCCTTGATAGCCAGGCCTGCCTGTTGCGGACCTGAAACACTTTTCTGAAGTGGTAGAGGTGGTCCTCCCAGCTGCTACTGAAGACAACTATGTTATCCAGGTAGGCAGCAGAGGAGGCCTCCAACCTATCCAGTACCTGGTTTACCAGCCTCTGGAAGGTGGCAGGAACATTTTTAGAGAAGGGGCATCACCCTGAATAGGTTGTGACCCTCTGGGGTGGAGAAGGCTTACCTCTCCTTTGCTCCGTCAGTTAGGCCGATCTGCCAGTACCTGGAGGTGAGATCAACTTTACTTAAGTTCTTGGCAGCCCCAAGTCTGTCAATTAGCTCATCAGCCCAGAGGATGGAAAGAGCGTCAGTTTTGGTCACAGAGTTTAGCCCACTGTAATCCACACAGAATGTTAGTTCAGGTGTGGTGCCCAGTGTGGTAGCTTTTGGTACCAGAAAGGCAGGGCTGGACCAGTGGCTACTGGACGGTTCTATCACCCCCAAATCGACCATCCCAGAGACCTCACTCTTGACTGCTGGTCCTTACCTTATACAATAACCTGTAAGACTTGTGCTTGACAGGAAGGTTATCTCCTGTGTCAACATCGTGGGTGCACAGGTGGGCAATCCCAGAAGTAAGGGTGAAGGGAGAGGAAAACTGTTCCAATACTTGGCAGCAGTCCCTCTGCTGTTCAGGAGTCAGGGTGAGGGAAAGGATCACTACTTCCACAGACCTGTCCTTCTCCTTGGACGCTAAGAGGTCAAGTAGAGATTTACTATCCTCCTCATCAGCTCCATCAGTCACCAGCAACATGGTGACCTCAGACCTCTCAAAGTGGGGTTTGAGGCAATTGATATGCAGTACCCATTGGGATTGCTTAGAAGGCTTAAGGTCCACCACATAGGTAACCTTACCCTTTTTCTCAGACACCTCCTAGGTACCAGTCCAATGATCCTGGAGAGCCCTGGGCTCCACATCCTCCATCACCCACAGTTTCTGCCCAGGCTGGAATTCCACAGTGGTAGAGTTTTGGTTGTACCACTCCTTCATTACAACCTGGTTGGCTTCTAAGTTGTCAGAAGCTCACTTCCACAACTTAGCCATTTGGCTAGAGAAGCCAGCATGTAGTTCACTCCATCCTGGGGGACTTTCTTGGGAACTTGCTCCCAGCCCTCCTTTACCAAGCTAAGCAGTCCCATGACAGGGTACCGGTACAGAAGCTCCACAGGGCTGAAGTCCACTCCCTTCTGTGGTACCTCCCTGTAGGCAAACAACAAACAGGGCAAGAGAATATCCCACTTTTTCCTCTGGCCCTCCAGCAGGCTTCTGATTAAGCCTTTGAGGGTCTTGTTGAATCTCTCAACAAGCCTGTTGGTTTGGGGTGGTAAGTGGTGGTGAACTAGTAAGTTACTCTCCACTTCTTCCACATGGACTGCATGTAAGCAGACATGAAGTTGGTGCCCCTGTGAGACACCACCCCTTGGGGAACCCACCCGGGTAAAAATCCCCATAAGGCTCTTGCCACTACAGGTGCAGTGGTGGTCCTCAGAGTTATGGCCTCTGGGTACCGTGTGGCATGGTGCACCAGAACCGGGATGAACCTGTGACAAGAAGTGGTCTGGGGATACAAAGGCCCAACATTGTCGATGACCACCCTTTCAAAGGGGATGCTAACGACTAGCAGTGGTTCTGGGGGAGCCTTCAGGTTCTGCCCTGTCAGCCCACTGGCCTCGCAAGTCACACAGGTCTTACAGAACGTGTCTGAGAAGGTCATCATCTTGGGACAATAAAAAAGGGGGAAGCGTGGATCGAAGCTCTGAAACTGAAGGAGAGTGTTTCGATCAGTAGGTTTGTAGAATACTTCTGTTGCCAGTGAGCCATTTCTTTCTGTGATTAATAAGTCAAGGAAGGAGACCGCTGGGTCACCCAGTGTGGCTGTGAATCTCAGAAAGGGATTCAGGGTATTCAGCCAAGTGACAAAAATATTTGCTTCTTCCCTTGTGCCTCTCCAGATGACCAGGATGTCATCGATGTATCTCTTCCATAGCCTGATCTGATTGACATATGGGTTCTCTTCAGTGAGGACCATTTCTTTCTCGAAGTGATCCACATATAGGCATGCCAGGCTTGGAGCGAAGGTGCTACCCATAGAGGTGCCCTGGATCTGTAGGAAAAAGTTCTTATCGAACTCAAAGAAGTTTCTAGTAAGGGCCAGATGAGCTAAGTCCAGGATAAATTCTGGGGGGGTAATGTAGTTCCAGATACCCCTATTTAGTAGGTCACTGATCACTTCCAGAGTTGACTCCTGTGGAATGTTGGTATATAATGATTCCACATCTAGTGTTATGAGATGTTCTTTGTCTTTATCAAATTCCAGGGTATCTAGAAGGGAGAGCACATCTGTTGTGTCTTTGAGGTATGTGGGAATTTGTTTCACGAGTGGTTGGAGGAACCAGTCGCAAAATTGGGACAATGGTTCTAATATGGAGCCAATCCCGGAGACTATTGGTCTTCCCGGGGGTGGGTGTTTATTTTTGTGAATTTTGGGCAAGATGTAGAAGTACGGAGTTTTAGGGTCAGATTGGTTGAGGAAGGCGGCCTCATGTTTAGTGATCCACCCGTTGTTCATACCCTTGTCAATCAGGAAAGTGATTTCTTCCCTGACCTCTTCTGTCGGGTCCCTCGATAGTTTCTTGTAGTGATGATTGTTGTTCAGCAGGCGTAGACATTCAGTATTGTACATCACTGTGGGCATTATCACTATGGCCCCGCCCTTATCGGCTGGTTTAATAGTAATGGAGGAGTCATTGCTAAGGTTCTGGAGGGCTGAGAGTTCTTCGGTACTGATATTGTGGAAGATCTCCCTTTGTGTATTCTGTAAGTTGTCGATCCTCCTACTCACTGATTTCTCAAATGCCAAGACTTCTGGTGGCATCAAGTGAGGGGAGGGGGTGAACTTGGATTTGGGACGTAGCCCGGTGTTCCTTTCTTGTTCTATATTTGATTCGGGGTTCATAAGAAAAAAGGTTCTCAGTCTGATCTTGCGAAAGAACTCTGCTAGTTCTATCCTTAGTTTGAAGATATCAAGTTTTGGGGTAGGGACAAAACCCAGACCTTTCTCTAGGGCTTGGAGCTCGTTGGTATTTAATACTTTTGGGCTCAGGTTGACAACGGTGGTGGATCCCTTACTTATACTCTGCTTGTACTGGGGGATTCGTCGTCTGTTAATCCCTCCTTTAGGTTCCAACTTACTCCTTTTTTCCTGCCCCTTCCCCGTCCGGGGCCTCTCCCAAAAAAAGGAACATTGGGATAGGACCAGGTCGTTTGTGGCTGGGGATACAACGGGGCTTGGAATTGGTTTGGTGGCCCATAGGGGGAGGGCCAAACCCAGGGGGGCATGTTGAGCAACGGAGGTGGGTGGGGGTGGGGGGGGTGGGTGGCCTGTGAATGGAGTGGGCCAGTTGTTCCGGGTATTCCCCCTCCTGCCCCGCCTTGGCCGTGTAAGTTGTGTGCGGCTGGCGTCGGAGTCTGAGCTCGAGTAGCCTCCGGACGATGTGTCGGAGGGCAAAGAGGATTGGGCTGTAAAGTCTTCCCTGGAGTAGGGATGTACTTTCTCCAGGGAGAACCTGTCCAGATCTTTCTGGAATTTGGTAATTTTCCGGTGAGTCAAGTAGTCTTTGAACTCGCCGATTGTCTTGTTAGTTTCTTCTAGTTTCTTCTTGAATGCTGTGACTGTAAGTCCAGTCTTTAGGTTACTTTCTGCCGTTTTAATTTGAAGCACTAGAGCCTCTGATAGTCTGGTGGCTGTCTTGATGATTAGAATTAGCCAATCACGTGTGCATTTCCAGGCTATCAGTGACCAGTCCTTCCTAAATTCTTTGTCCTCTAGGAAGATACGTGGTTCGGTGGTGATAATCAAACCATTTGGTGCTGCGTTTTTTCTTAAGTATTCAGTTAGGACAGCCCCGTGTAATATTGTTTTCACTTGTGTCCTCTTAAGTTCAATCAGAGTGTCCCAGTCCCCTAATTGAGCTATTGTCTTGGAAAGAGAAGCATCTCCTAAAAGTGAAGGTGCAGCGAGGATGGCTTGGAGCTCCTCCTCGCTGAAGGCAAGCCCTTCAGCCATGATAGGGGAAGGGAAGTAAGGGTATCCAAGAATCCTGTGCGTATGTCACAGGTATGGAGAAATATGTAACAAGGCTCTCACAGCTGGCTGTTGTGCTCACTACAAATACACAAAAGGAGAGCACTGGGAGTGTTGCTAGCCCACACCGCCTCCCTAAAGAAATCTATATAATCACTAAAGGTGTGGGGTATACCCCTAATGTACCCCGTAGGTAGCCCCAGGGGCAGGTGCAGTGTATGTTTAAGGTAGGGCATATACGTGTTATATGTGTCCTAAAAGTGAAATACTGCCAAAATCGGTTTTCACTGGGCAAGTCCTATCTCTCTCATAGGTTAACATGGGGGCTGCCTTTAAATCTCGTTAAAGCGCAGATTCCCCTTGAGAGCAGATAAAATGTGGAGTTCGGGATCTCTGAACTCACAATTTAAAAATACATCTTTTATTGAAGTTGGTTTTTAAATTGTCTGTTTGAAAATGCCACTTTTATAAAGTAGCCATTTTCTTGCTTAAACCATTCTGTGACTCTTCCTGTTTGTGGATTGTCTGTCTGGGTCAGTTTGACAGTTGGGCTGTTTTGCACTGCTCTAGACAGTGACACAAAGGGGGCGGGGCATAGCCTGCATATCCTGATGAGCCATCTGAGCAAGAGGGGAGGGAGGAGTTGCCATTCACATCTGAAAGGACTGTGCTTGCCCTCACACAATGCAGTCTCCAACCCCTTGGTGTGCGTCTGGAGCCTGGCCTAGACAAGGAAGGATCTGTCAAACACTTGAGACTTTGCTTTGAAGTTTGCCAACTTCAAAGGCAGAAAGGAGTATAAGAGGAAGCCCAAAAGCCCAGACTTTTAGACACCGCTAGACGCCGTCACTGAGCCATTGTCTGCTCCGTGACTTATGGGCACCGCACGTCGCATCGTCCTGCTTTGCACCGCAGCCCTGATGCCATCCATGCCAGTGCTCCTGACTTCATCAGCCCGGAGTTCGATCTGCAACACATGTGACTTAAAGGGCTCGATGTCTCCTGCACCGACTCTGGAACCGACACCACAATGTCAGCGACGCCACTCTCCGGAGCGCGCCGCAAGGATCACAACACCCTACAAATCCATGGTACTGTTTGCGGGTCTTCCCAACACCGTAGCTGGCCCGCGACCCCGTGTCCAGCCTGAACTGTTGGCTTTGTTGCTCACGACACCGTGATAGCCCCAGGTGGAGCTATTGACTTCAAGAAACTGTTTTTTTGAGTAAATCTTTCAAAATTCATATCTTTAACACCGTATGATGGATTTTTATCGTTTTGGTCTTGTTTTAAACAGATAAATATTGGCTATTTTTCCAAAACTGGTGTGGTGTTCTTTTGTAGTGTTTTCACTTATGTATCTCACTGTATATTATGTGCAAATGCTTTACACATTGCTTCTGAGATAAGCCTGACTACTTGTGTCAAGCTACCAAGGGGGTCAGCAGGGTTTATCTGAGCGGGTATCTCCCTTATCCTGACTAGAGGGAGGGTCTCTACTTGGACAGGGTGCAAACCCAAGGCCAACTAGAGATCCAATTTCTAACAGGCATTAGTTATGTAACAGGGCTTTAGTATCTGGAGGAATTTGGTTTTCCTTGAACAGTTGTATATAGGTTGGACATCTTGTACAGGATAGATTACCCTTTCATCTGTCGTTCATAGTCAACATAAACTCGGCTACCCATGAAGTGCATGGCGTAGAGTCAATGTTGCACATAACACAGACATGCTTTACATATGGGGGTTGTATGTATGTTAGCAGTATTGATGCTTCATATTATTCTGAGCTATTTTGGACTTACTTTCATAGCTCTAATGCTATACATGTTTCTAGTGCAAATTGTACAAACTACGCGTTGATGATGTCATCAGTGATGTCATCAATGATGTCATTTGAGATGTCAGCAGTAATGTCATCAATTAAGTTACTGAACATGTTATGAGTGATGTAATATGAGAGGTCATAATCTGTGCATTGCAGGGTGTAAGATCTAGTTAGCTCTTGTAACTATAACTGGTGATTTTCTGTTTTCTTTAGTTCAAAATGTTAATGTTGTCAATGGCATATTCACATATTATTTTGACATTTGGTTTTCTTAGGGCAATTTCTAATTTGTTTTCAAACAAAATCAGATCATTTTCTCACACCTAACTATAACAATACTCTTAGAAATGGGGTGTCCTTTACAGTAATATCAATAGATGCACAGAGACTAATAGTTCTGTGAGCAAGGCCATGGCTGATGTCCAGGTTAGGCCTCGCAGAGCGGGGGCCTCAGATGGAATGCAGTAATGCTCCCTCTCTAGCGAGATAGCACTGAATAAACAGCTGGGACCCCACACGTCCACCCACCTTCTGCACCCACGAGCAGGACGACTGGCTGTCAACAGATCAATATTTCCAGCCCCTGGGATGTCGCAGCTTCTCCCATGGGGTCTGTAGTACAGGCTGGGCAGCCCCACTACATAGTGCAAGGAGGGGCTGGGGAATTGAATGTTATGCAGAGCCTTCGACTGCGAGCTCATGCCGGCACATGTCACTTGCTGAAGTGCACTGCAGTCCCAACACTCTGTTGAGCAGATGCATAAAGTCCCCAAGCACTGTCACTCCTAACCAGGGCACGGGCTGCAACCCAGGGGGTCTTTACCACCTCACTCTCACGGTACTCAGTCCACCGCACTGCAGGCACTGGCAGAGAGGCAGGTCTTCTGGTGCTGAGTTTGGTGGCAGTTCTGAGACCTTGGACACAGGCTGATGTAGCAGTCAAGCCTGTGGAGACCTTTTGGAGTTAGGTGGAGGGTTCCTTGTGCAGGGCAGAGTTCAGCAGACAGCACAGCAGCTCATGAAGCAGAGCAGCAGTTCCTAGGAACAGTCACACAAAGCAAAGTGGTAACCCTTCTAGTTCAACAGCCTTTACTCCGGCAGAGATTTTTGCAGGTCCAGGAGTGTGCTGATCTTAGTGGGTCAAGAGACCCAGTTCTTACTGGGGTGATTACAGAAGAGTTCTTGTGAAGTGCACAGGTCCCCTTTCGGATCAGCCTCAGCTCCAGACTGCCAGTGGGAGTTAATCAGCCCCTTTGTGTGGTCGCTAGTCACTAAATTCTGAAGTATAAGTGTGAGCTCTTCCCAACCTCCTCCCCAGGAAGACCCATCAGTATGCAGATGAATGCAGATGAAGCTGAGTATCCTGTGTTGTGGGTGTCTGAAGGGAATGCATAAGTGTAGCTGTCACTGAGCACAAGCCAGACATATATTGGAGATAGGTTGTAGGCACACAGGGCAGAGGATGTAGAGAAATGTCCACATTCTAAAAGTAGCTTTTCTAAAACACTAATAAATCCAACTTTAGCAGTAAGGAGGACCGTCCCAATGGTATTAAACATGACACAGCTACTTCCCTCAGATCCGGAATTACAGCTTCAAGACTTCATGAGGAATTCCCAATGCTGGCCTAAGAGAAGGACATTCATAACAGTAATGAAAAAATACTTTGGGAGTTTTTCATTACTAGGACATGGAAAACCTGAAGGTACATGTCCTGCCTTTTCCTCACTTTGCACCCTGCCCTTTAGGCTACCTAGGGCATAACATAGGGGTGACATATATGTAAGAAACTTGGAATCTTGGGCTTGGCAAGAGGATTTAGATGCCAAGTCAGAGTGGCAGTGAGACTGCAGCCACAGGCTCTGCAGTGGCAGGTCTGAGACATGTTTACAGAGCTACTGAACTGGGTGGCACAATCAGTGCTGCAGCCCCACTAGTAAATTTAATTTACAGGTCCTGGACATGTTGTTTACCACTGTACAATGGACTTACAGGTACATTTAATATGCCAATTGTGGATACACCAGTGTTACCATGTTTTAGTGGAGAGGCACAATCACTTTAGCAGTGATTAGCAGTGGTAAAGTGCTCAAATTCCTAAGGTCAACAAAAAGAAACAGCAACAAAACAGGAGGTAAAGGCAAAAGGTATGAGGTAAGACCACCCTAATGATGCCAGGTCTAACATGAGCTCCCCCCAGCTGAAAGTGGGGAGAGCTACTCAACCTCTAGGAAGTTCTCATCAGTAAGGCAGAAGAACCAGGATAGACCGTTAGCATTGGTGCGGTCTGTCCCTGGTCAGTGTTCCACCCTGAAGTCCATTCCCTGTAGGGAAATAGACCACCTCAGCAGTTTTGCCTTTTTGCCCCTCATTTGCATTAGTCATCTGAGGGGCCTGTGGTCAGTCTGAATCAGGAAGTGAGCGCCAAACAAATATGGACTCAACTTCTTCAGGGCCAAAACCACAGCAAAAGCTTCTCTTTCTATAGCACTCCACCTCCATTTCTGGGGGAGTAAACTCCTAGAGATGAAGGCTACAGGTTGATCCAGGACTTTGTCATTGAGCTGTGACAATATTGCACCTACGACATGCTCTGAGGCGTCAGTTTGTACAATGAATTATTTGGATTAGTCAGTGGCCTTGAGCATAGGAACTGTGCACATGGCTTGCTTCGAGGAGTCAAATGCTTTTTGGCATGCCTTTGTGCAAATCACATTCCTGGGCTGCTTCTTGAAAGTCAGCGCTGTCAAGGGGGCAACAATGGTGCCATCCATATCCCTTGACAAACCTCCTATAGTACCCTGTGAGGCCAAAGAAGGCTCTGATCACAGTCTTAGTTTTGGGGGGACTTCCAGGCCATGACAGTCTTAATCTTGGCCTAGAGGGGCTACACCTTACCCCCACCCACCAGGTGTCTCAAGTACACGACTGAGCCCTGCCCTATCTGGCTCTTACTGGCCTTGATAGCCAGGCCTGCCTGTTGCGGACCTGAAACACTTTTCTGAAGTGGTAGAGGTGGTCCTCCCAGCTGCTACTGAAGACAACTATGTTATCCAGGTAGGCAGCAGAGGAGGCCTCCAACCTATCCAGTACCTGGTTTACCAGCCTCTGGAAGGTGGCAGGAACATTTTTAGAGAAGGGGCATCACCCTGAATAGGTTGTGACCCTCTGGGGTGGAGAAGGCTTACCTCTCCTTTGCTCCGTCAGTTAGGCCGATCTGCCAGTACCTGGAGGTGAGATCAACTTTACTTAAGTTCTTGGCAGCCCCAAGTCTGTCAATTAGCTCATCAGCCCAGAGGATGGAAAGAGCGTCAGTTTTGGTCACAGAGTGTAGCCCACTGTAATCCACACAGAATGTTAGTTCAGGTGTGGTGCCCAGTGTGGTAGCTTTTGGTACCAGAAAGGCAGGGCTGGACCAGTGGCTACTGGACGGTTCTATCACCCCCAAATCGACCATCCCAGAGACCTCACTCTTGACTGCTGGTCCTTACCTTATACGATAACCTGTAAGACTTGTGCTTGACAGGAAGGTTATCTCCTGTGTCAACATTGTGGGTGCACAGGTGGGCAATCCCAGAAGTAAGGGTGAAGGGAGAGGAAAACTGTTCCAATACTTGGCAGCAGTCCCTCTGCTGTTCAGGAGTCAGGGTGAGGGAAAGGATCACTACTTCCACAGACCCGTCCTTCTCCTTGGACGCTAAGAGGTCAAGTAGAGATTTACTATCCTCCTCATCAGCTCCATCAGTCACCAGCAACATGGTGACCTCAGACCTCTCAAAGTGGGGTTTGAGGCAATTGATATGCAGTACCCATTGGGATTGCTTAGAAGGCTTAAGGTCCACCACATAGGTAACCTTACCCTTTTTCTCAGACACCTCCTAGGTACCAGTCCAATGATCCTGGAGAGCCCTGGGCTCCACATCCTCCATCACCCACAGTTTCTGCCCAGGCTGGAATTCCACAGTGGTAGAGTTTTGGTTGTACCACTCCTTCATTACAACCTGGTTGGCTTCTAAGTTGTCAGAAGCTCACTTCCACAACTTAGCCATTTGGCTAGAGAAGCCAGCATGTAGTTCACTCCATCCTGGGGGACTTTCTTGGGAACTTGCTCCCAGCCCTCCTTTACCAAGCTAAGCAGTCCCATGACAGGGTACCGGTACAGAAGCTCCACAGGGCTGAAGTCCACTCCCTTCTGTGGTACCTCCCTGTAGGCAAACAACAAACAGGGCAAGAGAATATCCCACTTTTTCCTCTGGCCCTCCAGCAGGCTTCTGATTAAGCCTTTGAGGGTCTTGTTGAATCTCTCAACAAGCCTGTTGGTTTGGGGTGGTAAGTGGTGGTGAACTAGTAAGTTACTCTCCACTTCTTCCACATGGACTGCATGTAAGCAGACATGAAGTTGGTGCCCCTGTGAGACACCACCCCTTGGGGAACCCACCCGGGTAAAAATCCCCATAAGGCTCTTGCCACTACAGGTGCAGTGGTGGTCCTCAGAGTTATGGCCTCTGGGTACTGTGTGGCATGGTGCACCAGAACCGGGATGAACCTGTGACAAGAAGTGGTCTGGGGATACAAAGGCCCAACATTGTCGATGACCACGCTTTCAAAGGGGATGCTAACGACTAGCAGTGGTTCTGGGGGAGCCTTCAGGTTCTGCCCTGTCAGCCCACTGGCCTGGCAAGTCACACAGGTCTTACAGAACGTGTCTGAGAAGGTCATCATCTTGGGCCAATAAAAAAGGGGGACAAGCCTGGCAAAGGTTTTGTCTTGGCCCAGGCAGACGACTCTAGGTCATTACCTAACAAACAGTCCACACACATGCCAGGGCTTACAGCAACTCTCAGTTGGCCTGAAACCTGTCCCTACTCAAATGGAACAAAGGTCACTGGATAATGACCCTCCCTGTTGCCTGCCACCACAACTTGATAGAATGCATGGGGAACCACCTTGTCATACTGGCACCTGTATCCCTCAGAGCCTCAACTCCTTGCCCATTGATAGTGACCCATTGCCTATACTTAGTAGTTTTTGATTGCACATGGATCTTGGGAACCATCTCCCAGGCACCTAGGAACACTAGGGTAACCCCACTAAACCCCCTCTTTAAGTGGGACAAAGTCCACCCCCAGCACTATGCTAGCCACCGCTGGGTTCTTACCTCCAGTGAGAGGGTGTACTCTTTTTGAACACTTGGGGTCCCCCTTTTAGTGTCCATAGTCACCTCACTCATAGCACTTGGGCATTCTGGGCTACATGCTTTTGTCAGGGTAGCTAGGTTTCTGATGGCCAGATTGGGAATATGAACTAGACCTTTACCCTTGTGATTGGTTTCGGGGGCCTGTGGAGAACTCCTTCTTTTTATCTCCCCCTCTCTTCTCTGGTGGGAGCACTGACCACCCTTTTGGGAGTGTTCCCAGATACCTTTGTGGACACTCTGGTGCTGACCCAGGTGTCTGCCTCCTCAGCAAGTTTCCTGGATCAGTCAGCTTGCTATCTACCAGGTGTTGCTGCAGCTCTGTAAAACAACTATCAAGCATGTGCGCCTTCAAAAACAAGTTGTACAGCCCATCAAAGTCATTCACATTGCTGTCCTTCACCCAGCACTGCAGTGCTTTGCCAGCATGATCTAGATAATCTACCCAGGTTTGTGCGTTGAGTTTGTGACTTTCCCTGAACTTTTGCCTGCATCTTCAAGGTGTCAGACTAAACTTCATGACTAGGATGGCCTTCATGGCAGGGTAGTGTGTCTGGTTCTCCGCCTCTAAAGAAGGGTGTCCATGGCCACAGGGGAAATGCACTCATACAGATCACCTCCCTGAAAGCCCTCTGGGACCCTGTGAGCTCTTAAAACCACTTTGTAGGCTGTCAGCCACTTATCTATGGAATCCTACTACTGCCACTAATGTTAGAAATGGGGTTTCTGGTTGGCTAGGGTATACACCTAAGCCAGGCAGAACCCACCACTCTAGTCAGGGTATGTCACATACACACCCTAAATTAACCTGTTCTCACAAACTGGTAGCTTGGCACAAAGCAGTCAGGCTGAACTTAAGAGGCAATGTAGAAGGTATTTGTGTAGCACACTAACGGTAACACAGTAGAACACCACCAAAAAGACTCCGCACAAGAATGAAGAAAATATAGTGATTCTTTACATAGTAATTGTAAGAGCAAAACAACAAGAATCCAATAAATATTTTAGGGATTATACTATAGGATAGATTTGGTTAGACCAGTATCAGGCACAGACCAGAAACATGAGCTTGTGAGGAATCTATGCAAGGGTTAGGAAGTAGATGTACCTAAACAACTGACCCAGAGTCTTTGAGTGTGAGGCTCTTATTAGGACCTTTACGCTAATGTGAACAGATGCATAGAGACTAATGGTTTGGCGAGCGAGGCCATGCTTGGTGTCCAGGTTAGGCCTCGCAAGATGGGGACCTCACATGGATTGCAGTAATGCTTCCTCTCCAGCGAGTAGCACTGGATGAACAGCTGGGACCGCAGTTGTCCGCCCACCTTGGGCGTCCATGAGCATGACAATCGGCTGGCAATAGAACAATATTTCCAGTCCCTGGGATGTTGGTGGCTCCTCCCACGGGGTCCGCAGTACAGTCTGTGTAGCCGCACTACACAGTGCCAGGAGGGGACTGGGAAGTGAATGTTGCCTTGGACTGCAAGTTCAGGCCGGCACATCTCACCTGCTGAAGTGCGCAGCAGTCCCAACGCTCCATTGAGTGGATGCACAAAATCCCCAAGCACTGCCACACCTTAACCAGGGCAAGCTGCAAATCCAGGGGTCTCTACCACCACACTTTCATGGTGCTCTGTCCACGGCACTGAAGGGACTAGCAGAGAGGCAAGTCTCCTGGTGCTGAGGTCGGCGGCAGTTCTGAGACCTTGGTCACAGGCAGAGGTTAGCAGTCAAGTCCTTGGAGTTCTTTTGGAGTTAGATGGAGGGTTCCTTATGCAGGGCAGAAGTCAGCAGGCAGCAGGGTGACTCACAAAGCAGGACAGCAGTTCCTAGGAACAGTCAGGCAAAGCAAAGTGGTAGTCCTTCTAGTGCAACAGCCTTTATTCTGGCAGAGTTTCTTGCAGGTGCAGGAGTGTACTGATCTTAGTGGGTAAAGCGACCCAGTACTTATACGGGCAAGTGCCTTTGATGTGGGGGTGCTTACAAAGGATTCTATTGTAAAGTGCACAGGTCCCCCTTTCAGATCAGCCTCAGCTCCAGATAGCCGGTGGGAGGTAATTAGCCCCTTTGTGTGGACTCTTGTCACTACCCTGTGAAGTGTATGTTTATTATAGACAGGCTATATAGGCACATAGGGCAGAGAGTACAGGGAAATGTCCACTTTCTAAAACTGGTGTTTATAAAATAGTAATAATAAATCTGACTTTAGCAGTAAAGAAGGGTTATTATTACCATTCCAATTGTATTAAACATGACCAGCTACTCCTCTCAGGTCAGGAATTACACATTAAAGATTTTATAAGGAATTCCCAATGCTGGCCTATGAGAGAGGCAGTCCTCACAGTAATGAAAATTTACAAGGACATGAAAAACTTAAAGGTACATGCCCTGCCTTTTACTCATTTAGAACCCTGCCTTTGGGCTACCTAGGGCCTACCTTAGGGGTGACTTATATGTAAGAAAAAGGGAGTTCTGGGCTTGGCAAGAGGTTTTAGATGCTAAGTTGGGGTGGCAGCAAAACTGCACCCACAGGCTCTGCAGTGGCATGCCTGAAACATGTTTACAGAGCTACTTAAGTGGGTTGCACAATCAGTGCTGCATGTCCCCTAGTAGCATTTAATTAGCATGCCCTGGGCATGTGGTTAATCACTCTACAAGGGACCTACATGTAAATTAAATATGCCAATTGTGGATACACCGATGTTACCGTGTTTTAGGGGAGAAGCACATGCACTGTAGCACTGATTAGCAGTGGTAAAGTGCTCAGAGTCTTAAGGTCAACAAAAATATACAGCAACAAACAGGAGGTAAAGGCAAAATGTCTGGGGTAAGACCACCCAAAGAATGCCAGGTGTAGCAGTTACTTTAATCATTTTTTTTCCCCAGTGAATTTCTAGGCTTTCTTAATGTAATATTTCATTACCATACATAAAGCCAACCCCCCTGCAGTGCACAGTCTTTTACAGTGCATGGCGCAGAATGACCACAGGGCCTTATGTTCTTTAAAGGGAAGGGGGTCACATGGCCCTCCTCCCCAATCCTCCTTAATCCGATTAGGCCCTGGGGACCCCCGGGCCTCATGTTTTTGAAGAGGGAAGAGGCCAAGTGGTTCCCCTCCCTGACCCTTATCAGGCCCTTGGGACCCCATCCCCTAGGACCTATTTTTTTGAAGGGGAGGAGGACTATGTGGTCTCCCTCAATCCTCATTAGGCCCTGCAAACCCTACCCTTATAGTTACCTTTGGGCATGAATTATAGTTACTTGAGATAACTCTAACTATAACAGGTGAATTTCTATAGTATTGTACGTTTAAAATGTGAGACTAACTATAACGTTCCTGTAACCTTTGGTTTTTTAAGTGAATTGGTATGTTTTTTAAATTCTATTTCCTAACTATAATGCCCCTGTAAACTTTAATTTTTCAGTGACTTTCTATGACTTTTTTAATGTATAGTAATTTTAAATACTACACGTTAATCCAACCACTGCCTGCGGCCAGGCCGTGAGGCCAACTCCCTATAAGCACCCAACCTTGCACTGTCACAGCCTTCACCTGTGTGCAGGGGAGGTTGCCTGTAAGACCTGGCCTGCAGCCAGACCCTGTGGCCAACACCCCCTAACCACCCAAAAACCACACTGTGCACAGCGCTTTGGCCGTTCATGGCAGAAGTTGGCTGTGGCTTCTCTGGGTGTGAGTGTTGAAGAAACTATATATATATATATATATATATATATATATATATATACACATGTAAGTACCTATAGATATACTTTAGTTCAATTCTGTCTGCCATTATCTGAATCCCGGTAAGCTATTTATTCTTTTCTCTCAACAAGATGCTTGCTCTTCTCATTCACAGAATGATTCCACTCATCCACATTACTATTGTAGCACTGCCCCAAGACTTCTTTGCTGACCTCCCTGACACCTATGCTAACTGTGCAAACAAGCCTCTCTAAGCCACGTTGTTAAGTTTTGCTCGGTCTCACACTTTAAGTTCAGCTAGTCATTAACCCAGCCCCCTTTTTCTTACAATCCACCTGTTGTATGTTCACTTGTTTCAGCTCACACTGCATTATGTATAATTTTTCTCTGTGGTCTTGAAGTTTTGTATATGCAGCATTACTTTTTGAATATGCTTGCACATGTTTGGACTGTGCCCCCTTTTGGGGTTTTGCTGTGACAGCACCTCCAAGCATATATATATGCCTGACTTAATTGTCTCAGGGCAGAAGATGCTAGCTTGTAAGACATAGCACTTGGATGTGCATCTCCCTTCTGCCTTGGCCTGCCAATAAACCTTGGTACCTCAACAAACATTTCGTGTGTTCCGGAGCCTTGCCTGATGTTTGTGTTTTCTTTGTGTCACTCTGAGGAGGGTTAGAGAAGCAGTTTCCCTAACAAATGGTGTCAGAAGTGGGATTCATGAGATGCCACCGTCTGTAAGTTAATTAAATGCCTTGCTGTTGTGGCCTTTCAACACTTACAATATAGCTGATAGTGAAACTGGGGATTGAGGTAAATAAAAATATAGCTGGCAACTAAACAGGGGACTGAGGAGTAACTACATTATCCGTGTCATTACGTTAAAAGATAGTAGCAAATTCATACAGTGAATAGCAAGACCCCGCAGGAGAGCCTGGGCCAGGAAGAAGAGATTTCTTTTGTTTTACGGGAACCCCTGAAAGAAAATTAAAAAAATTATAATAATTAAAACCTTCCCAGAGTGTAGCTTGGGAAGCGTTTGATCAGCTGGCACCGGAACACAGGGAAAAGATTTTGAAATGTGCACAAACAGTCTGTCATTGATTATCGGCTGTATTTGAATAATGTGTTGATTAAGTGTAGATGTGCCACTGTTTCATTGCAATGTTTATTTGAATTATATGTAAAGTAGTGTATCACTGCATTAGAGAAGAAACAAATGTGTTATGTTGTGTCTCTAAGTTGTCAACAGCTCTTGATTTCTCTATCCCTCTCTCTCTTTCTACCACTGCATAACAATTTTTTTCCTACTTAACATTTTTTTTTTTTGCAGGAACCATTGTGTTTATTTTTCAGGTTGTAAAATTGTAAGGGAAGGGCACAATGGGCAGCAGCAAGTCTAAAGGCCCTAGAATGCTGAAAAAGACTAAAAAGTTGTTTAAACAGCTGACGAGGGAGAAAGGTTTTCACCAGATAGCTGCATAGATCACGGTAAGAAGGACACGGATTGTCTAGAATATGTAAAGTAGTTTGCGCGCTAATGTGGACAGAGGGAGGGAACCACAGAATGTAGCTGTAACAAAACCTGGGTATTAAAGACAAGCTGCAGGCACACAGAACTGTAACAGCAGAGAAATATCTACATTTTAGAACTCACATTTATAAAATAGTAATGATAAAAATAACTTTAATGGTAAATAGGCACTCGATTTAAGAGGAGTAGGCCTCACAGTAATGAAAGAAAAAGAAAGAAAATTCTGTCTGACACCACCAGGACATATGAACTTAAAAGTACATGTCCCACCTACCTAGCGCCTACCTTAGTGGTGACTTATGTGTTGAAAAAAGGGAGTTTTAAGGATTGGCAAGCAGTTTTAAATGCCAGGTCAAAGTTGCAGTAAACTGCGCATACTGGCTGCAGTGGCAGGCCTGAGACAGATTTGAAAGGCTGCGTCTGTGGGTGGCACAACTAGTACTACAGCCCACTAGTAGCATTTAATTTACTGTCCCTGGGCACATGGTATACTACTTTAATAAAACCTGTCAAGCACATTTGTGGTTGGATGGGAAATAATTGCTTATTTCTAATGGATAAAATAAATATTTTTAGGATTTAGTAAAAGATCATGCTTGCAGCAATAAAGAGATCAACATAAAATGTAAATTCTGAATAAAGACATATTACAGTGTGCAGCTACAGCTTGAAGACCCTAAAACATTATTCAATAATGACCAAAGCTAAATATGGCTTACTACCACAAACCTTGTCTTAACACACATACATGTAAATTATTCTTAAAATTGATTTAACTAAAAATCGTTTTTGCATTTTTATGATGTTTATAATGTCTAATATCACTACTGTAAATATCAGCTATGTAACCAATTCCCACAAATGTTTGCACCCCTTACTTTTCATGGTGTTCTACAATGTAAGGCAACGGAAAGGCTAGGTCACATCATTAGAATTGCATTATTCCGTCAACATAACCATTTTTATCGTCCTTTCCATAAGTATTCTGTTATAACATCTTGTTAAGAAACAGTTAATATTTTGCATTTCCATGGCTTCAAGCACACTTTTAAGGTGCTGCTACTTTTTCTGTGTCATTTTTCTCAACATGTGCAAATTACACACTCAGGTTCTGTGTCTAAATAGGTAAATATATTGTGTACAAAATAGGATGATTTTGAGCTCTAACAATGCCAATATTCCTGTATGTGAGTGACAAAATTAAAATCTGAGCTTTAGTTTCAATGTGGCCTAATGGCTGCAGCTTGTCTCAAGTAGCCCAGCTCCTGGCCTGCCTTTTTTTCACAGGATTTCTATGCGCATACTGGCATTCTAAATTTTCTTGAGCCAGTTCTTTGGAAGGTTACCTTTCCCTACTGGTGTTAATGGGTGCTAGAGAGTGTACTGCACAGAAATACAAAAACGGCATAGTTTAAATCATACCTTTCCACAGACTGAAAATGTCAGTGCGAAGCCATATTCAGTCCTCAGTCATGCTTCTGGCCCTGCAGAGCTCTGATGGGACTCTCACATAGGTCAAACACCAAACAGCAGTTGTTAACTGTGCTAGGATGGGGATGCGAATTTACAACAGCAAGGTTAAGTGTCAGATGCTAAGCTTCTGTATTTAGCCCTGACTTGCACTGCTGTTACAAAAAATACTTATGGGTAGCTTTGAACATTTCCTCATCCAAAGTTATGCAAAAAAGTAATGACAACTGTGGCAGTCCTTATTTTTCACTAGATTGCTAGCAGTACACTGATTAAACTGGTTTTATCCAAACGATTTGAAAGGGTCACAAACACACATTTGCTGGTGCAAGCTAAATGCAGTATTAGAAAATATATATATAGATAGGTTAGAAAATTTCAGAGCCTCTTTAAAGAAAAAAATGTTGTGTGATTTCAACTTTAATTACGGTCTCCATTTATTGTGGTGGCTGTTGGAACTGCTTCAAAGCTTGGCAACTGCTGAAGGGTCTACATTAGATTGTGAAAGCATGACTGCAGATCATCACCATATTTTAAATATGAGATACATATGTATATATACATATACATTTTTAATTGTGTTAATACAATTTGTACCTTTAGGATATACCACTTGTAATAATAATAAAGAAAATAAAAAAAGGGTGAGCTAGTATGGAGGAGAGGCTATTTGTTTCAGCATTTTTGCTTCTATTTCTTATGGTTTGCAACAGATGCTTTGTGTAGGAAGGCTTGCAGCCATGTCCTCATTTGAGATAGCTCTCTCATCCACACATGTGAAAACAATGTAGTGTCATGTTAGCCCTCACCACACTGAATGAGCACAATTTCCTTAAAGATAAGAAAACGCACACAGGAGTGCAACTTGTTCTAAATAGGCACTACGGACCAACGAAAAAATATATATAATGTATGCTTGCAATTTTGAAGAGTAGTTTAACAGTAACTTAATTCCTTTGTGTTACCTTTCCTAAATATTCCATATTAGGAGATCCCACTATGAGTAATATACAAACAAGAACATAGGCCCTCATTACGACTCTGGCGGTCGGTGATAAAGTGGCGGTAATACCGCCAACAGGGTCTCGGTAACCAGCTGTCCAGAGGTCCCTGATAGGCCAGGTAGGTCATTCAGATCCTGAAGACCAGAGTTGCTGTCATCACTGTGGGCCTCTACAGTTGGGGGACTAGATAGTGCTGGCACCTCTTCTCCGCTGACATTGGCTGGGGTACCTGTGGGGAAGTAAATGATGTGTGATGGTTTCTGTGTCTGACATAATGTGCATCCCTGGCTTGCCCTCCTTAGTTGTATTTGCCCTGGCAGCTTTCACTTGTGTACGTTGGTGTATGGTGAGATGATCTGTTCTCTATAGTGTGGATGTTTTAGTGACGAGTGCCCATGCAGCACTGCAAGTGGTGTTCATGCATTGGTAGAGTATGCAGGGCTTGGCATTGGGATGAGTGAGATGTGATGGGGGTGTGTGGGATTAAATGGAGTGTTGGGAGTGAGGCATGCAGCCAGGGGGGTAGTAGTAGTAGAGAGTTGACTTACCAGAGTCCGGTCCTCCTCCTACTTCGGCCAGGCCCTCAGGATGCAATATTGCCAAGACTTGCTCCTCTCGCGTGCTGTTAGTTGTGGGGGAGTAGGTGGGGTGCAACGCCAGTCTTCTGTACAGCATGCTGGTGTCTTGCTGCAATGGAACGTACCTTCCCCCGTAGGTCATTCCACCTCTTCCTGATGTCATCCCTAGTTCTTGGGTGCTGTCTCACGACGTTAACCATGTCCACGATTCCCCGCCATAGCTCCATCTTCCTAGCTATCGATATCTGCTGCACCTGTCCTCCAAATAACTGTGGCTCTACCCTGATAATTTCCTCCACCATGACACTTAGCTCCTCCTCTGTGAAACCAGGGTGTCGTTGTGGTGCCAATGGTGTTGTGTGAGGTGTGTAGGTGAGGGTGTGTTGGGTAATTTGTTGGGGGGGGTGATATGGGGTACGTGAGTGGTGTATAGGTATGAATAGTGTGTGGCTCTAGTTGAGCCAGTTGTCTTGATGTCTCTCTGCTGGCAATGGTTTGATATGGTAAAGGGTTGTGGGTAATGTGTGTGTGTGTTTTATAGTGGTGTGGTGTGTGTATGGGTGTCTGGTGTGTGTTGGTTGAATTGTCCAATGTGGTGTTGTTTTGTTTGTGTGTGTCCATTTTAAGCGCAGCGGCATGCACTGCCAATGGTTTACCGCCATTGAATGTCCGTCGTGGTGATTCGTGGGTCATAATGTGGTGGGCGTAGTTCTGTTGCCGTAACAGTGTGGGTTTTAATACCGTCCCTTTATCACTGACCTTTGGTCTGGCGGATTTGTGTATGTGGCTGAATACTGGCGGATTGGTGTGTGTGTGTCATAATATGATGAACGGATATCTGTGGCGGTAATTTAGCATCAGTCTGCGTGTTGGTGAGTGGGATTTACCGCCAATGTCATAATGAGGGCCATAGCAGGTAAAAAGTGCTAACATGTGAAAAGGTCAAAAAAAGTCAAAAGGTTTTTGGCTCTGATGATGTCTTGGGGCTTTCATGTGCTTAGTAAAAAGAGGCTCAAATTGCTGATGAATACATTTATTTACGATATAATCATTAGTAATTTAAATGCATGGAAGAATTTACAGAGTGGTAGCAATGACTTTCTGGCTTTGAATCAGCCCTCTTGGAAGTATATTGGACATTACAGGTCTATTCTAGGTCAAAGAATGAAACTGATTGCCCCCCCTTATAATGCATTTTGATTTGTTGATAATAACGTAACTAAAAGAAGGAGCTGGTGTCTCACTAGATTGTAACTTGCTTGAGGGGCAGTCACTATGCAGCTAACAAAACTGGATAAAGGAAGAAATGCTAATTCTGTTAGGGACAGTGCAGACTTTGCTGTTTTCTTGACGAATAGTACCTTTGTAGGAGATATAAATTAATAACATTACCAAGTGGCACAGTGTAGATAAGATGGAGGACAAGGATACCAGCAAGGACACAAGAGTAGGAAGCAGTAGTATTGTTGCTCATGCAAAGAGGCTTACGGAAGAAACAGCACTACATGAGGAACGCCTTCCAGAGAAAACAAGTAGGAGCATAGGATGACGCAGAGAGATAGATGCTACAAGCAACAGAAAACAGATGAGCCCAGTGCTTTATGATGAAGGTATCTGACACACCTTAAGAGAATACAATGTTTCCAACTAAGGTAGGAGATAAAATTCTTGATTTTAATGTGGATGTGCCCCATCAATTTGCTGGGGAGATACCTCATCTGCCAAAATGTTTTCAACAGTATGTGCTTCAAGAAATGGGATTTACTTAAAAGCACCTGAGAGCAGGTTAGAATTGATTAACATAGCGCTAACTGCAGCAGTGAGCATTAACCTAGGACCACAGGAAGAGAAATTATTTTACGGCCAGCTTCAGAACAACACATGCAGGTAGCTGTCCCACCAGGATTCTACCTTAAATATGTTGGCCCCATGGTAAAACGTCTCAGGAACTTACCAAGAACTAAGGATTTTACATTTCCTGTGGGAGTTGTGTCTGTGTTGGGAGATGGAAAAGGATGGTGTTGGATGTTGTATATGCTCAGAAATGACAGGGCTGCAGTTTTTGGCAAGCTTGAAGGGAATATGGCATTACAGCTGACAAAAAAAACAAGGTCCTAGAACAATTGAACTCAGAGGTTTGGGCAAAATACAAAAATGAGGCAGGATTGTTAAAAATATGCCCTCCCCATGAAGTGACGCTTGAGAAAAATGCAGAACTACCGCATGTGAGTCAGTATATACTGTCACCTCAGGCAGAGGAGGGAAAAAAATCTGTGATTGAGTCTCATTAAAAAGACCAAGAGCCACTGTAATAGTCCAATAATTCCATTGCCCAAGGGCAACTCTGGGCAGTATGGATTCATACAGGATTTACGCCATATAAACAACATTGTGGTTCCCTTAGCACCTGTTGTGCCTGACACCAATACTATATTATCTTCTATACAGAAGCAGAGTACTTTTCAGTTAGATCTCACAAGTGCGTTTTTCAGTATTAGAGTCCATCCAGAGAGTGAGTACCTCTTTGCCTTCACAATAAATGATACCCAGTACACTTTCACAAGACTTGCCCACGGCTTCACAGAGAGTCGCACGGTCTATGCACAGGCAGTAATGGGAGACCTGGACAGCCTACACCTGGAAGGCAGCAGTGTCATATTGCAGTACACTGATTATCGCCTCATGGCATCTCTATCACTTGATGCTGCTGAAAAAGACACTGTAGCGCTGCTGAACCACCTCCAGGAGAGAGGACACAAAGCCTCATTGCCAAATTTTAGTGCTGCTAAAAAGAGGTGACTTAACTTGGTTATGTGGTATCCAAAGGTACACGCTGCATATCACCTGACAGGATAAAAATGATTCAAATCATGCAGCCCCTGTCCACCAAGAAAGGAATTATGTTCTTCCTAGGGATGAAGAACTACTGCCGCCAGTGAATCCCTGAGTATAGATCCTATGATGTATTCTTGAGGAAATTCACACTACAAGATTCACCCAACAACATTGTCTGGACTAATGAACTTGCAGAATGTTTCAAGAAACTGAAATGGACATTGTGTACTGCGCCAGCATTGGGGCTGCCTAATTACAAAACTTCCCTTCCTTCTCTATGTGTCAGAGCAAAATGGCATTGCAAATGGTGTGCTGACACAGCAGCATGGCTCTGGAAAATGACCTTTGACGTATTACTCTGTGACTTTGCCTTCAGCAGTGACTGGGTATCCAGCTTGTTTGAGAGCAGTGGCTGCGGCCACTGTGATGGTAGTTAGGGCAGCTCCCATTGTGATGGACTACCCTTGTATTGTTTATGTGCCACATTCCGTACAGCTGTTGTCATCAGCACCAACACAGCATTTTTCAGCAGCCAGGCACACAGGTTATAAGGTCACTTTGTTTTCTAACACTAATATCACCATTACAAAATGGCCACCTGTTCATTTGGTAACATTATTACCTGCAATAGGTGATACTGATGAGACCCCTGACCACGATTGTGTTGAGGTTGTAGAAACATGCACCACCCCCAGACCAGATTTACAATAGACACCATTAGAAAAGGCAGACTATGAATGGTACACTCATGATTCCTCCAGCAGCCTAACAGACACTGATTACAGAGCAAGGTATGCTATAACAACAGTAAACACCATAATAAAAAATGCAGCTCTGGGCCCTGGCACATCTGCCCAGCAAGCTGAGCTGTATGTTGCAACAAGAGCATGCATCCTACCTGAGGGGAAAACTGTTAACATTTACACTGACTCACATTATGCCTTTGGAGTTGTCCACGATTTTGGCCAGCTGTGGCAGTATCATGGTTTCATAACAGCAGCAGAGCACCCCATTCAAAATGGCCTTTTAGTAAAGAACTTGTTAAAAGCAATACTACTACCCAACAGCATAGCAGACATAAAATACAAGACCAATACAGGGGCTAATACCAAGGTAGACAGAGGAAATGCCATGGTTGTCACAGTAGCAAGAGAGAGCATGTTACAGCGAGTACAGATGGTGCCCCTAATGGCAAAAAGCATTCCAAAAATTCAGCTTATTTAGAGACAATTGTTGCTAGCTGATGTGAAGGAAGTACAATGGTCTGCAACACCAGCTGAGGAAAGAGTGTGGATTGATGCTGGGTGTGAGCAAAATGATGAGGGATTATGGGTCCACCAGGATGGGAGACCTCTGGCTCAGTGCAGTATGTTCCTTTCACTTACAAGGCTTGCTCATGCACCCACTCACATGGCACAAGGGGGGGATGAATGAGCTATTTAGACAGGAATGGTTTGCATCAGGGATAACAGTGTTCACTGCACAATTCTGCTCCCAATGTCTTGTCTGTGCCCAACATACTAAAGGCTGGTCCCCTGCTACACATGATCACTTACCATTACCACAGGGGCCATTTACCAACTCCAAATAGACATTGCCTGTATGCACCCAGTGAATGGATTCAAATATTTGCTGGTGTGTATGGATCAATTTTGAAAATGGGTGGAGGCATTTCCCACAAGAAAGAATGATGTGTCAACTGTAGTATGATACTTAATGAACGATATCATATCCTGATTTGGGGATCCCCAGGGCATAAACAGTGACAGAGGGGGTGAATTTGTGGCTGCAGTTGTGCAACGGATGTGTGAATGTTTGGGAATATAGTGGAAACTGCTTCCCCCTTACCACCCCCAAAGTTCAGGATAGGAGGAGAGGATGAACCTCCCAAAAAAAAATAGATTAGCAAAGATAACTGATGCAACAGGCTTGAAAAGGCCCGATGCACTGCCTTTAGTGCTGCATACCATAAGGGCAAAGCCATCTAGAACAACCCTTTTGTCCTCCCATGACATACTGATTGGGTGGCCTATGTCTGTGGGGTTACGGTTGCCTCTCCCAGCATCTCAAGCAGCACTGCTGTGGCCTGATGAAAAGATTTCTGACAATGCCATAAAGCTGTCAGCAGTCTTGAGGCATCACCATCTCCAGTTGAAGGAAGCTTTGTACCATTCGTCCTCAGAGCCCACACACGTTTTTAAAAGATGGAGACATGGGCATGGTGAGAAAAGTAAAAATGTTCCTCTTAGTTCTAGGTGGACTGACCACACCTCATGCTCCTGGTGACGCGGACGGTGGTGAAGGTGCAGGGACGTCCTGAGTGGATTCATGGCACTAGGTGCAGATCCGCACCAACAACAACTGAGACCAAGGTGCCTGCAACAGATGAACACCTACAACCCGTGGAGCAGCGCAACATACCATAAAAGAGGGAGACATACCAGACCATTCCTAAGAGCCACGCGGAGGGCCCCTCATCAAGTGTCAGGTGACAACAACTGATGCAGTTGAGTGAAGCACACGACGTAGTCTCGAAGAAAGGATGATGCTCACACCTGCATAAAAAAAGACTGAAGAGGACACCGCAGGGCAGGTCCGTAAAACCGCCCTTGAACTAGACGACTGCAGACCAGTAGCCGAAGCAGAGGACAGCACACTGCGTGCCATTGCCTTACTGATAATTAGAGAAAGTGGCTTAGAACTGAATAACAGATTTGATATCTATAACTTTTGAGAAACAAATGCATCGTATAGTACAAATAATATTTTTGAGTACCTACATTTTGTGTGTGCTACCCGTATTTAGACAAATAGCTGACCATCCCCTCATTGCAGTACCATGAGAAAGTAGCCCAAGTCTTAGGTCTTGAAAATTGCTGGATGTGTAGAGATTTTTCCAGGCACCCTAATGACCCCATTGGCTTACATGGGACACCTGTGCCTATACAGAATTATGCAGAAGGAAAGGGATGCCTTATACCAAGTGTAATTTGGGACTGTGGAGAAAGAAGGATTGAATGTTATTCACGTTGTACCATACTGCCAAATTTTCAAGCTGAATACCCAGTGTCACCTACAGTGGAAAACAATGCAGAGGACACTGCTTCTCCTGTATTTATAAAGCATCAGGTTTCAGCATGTAACACAGCTTCCTGATACTTAGGATATCTAGCAAGTAGCAAGTGTCTTAACATATTAGAATTTGATGATACCACAGGTAATTAGAACATAAGGGACAGACAGTTAATGAGTAGGATCTGGAAAAAAGTTAACTACACTTTACATTACTGGAACATAACTATTCATGGAGAGATACTGTTGATAACACTGGATGGTCTTCTATATGATCCACTAATTGAACAAAAAAATGATTATGCTAGTGTACCAAATGTGATTTCTAAAATATTTGAGCATCCTTTATGATCAGCTCGCTGCTCTTACATGGCACCGTGGGCAAATGTTACTCTTATAAATTCTGCATGGAATGATTATAAATGGTGTGATCCATTTCAGAGCTCTTTTCCTGAGGGGGTAGGCCTTCCTCTCAGTAAATATTACACATTCGGCACACAGTTACAGGGCAGTATGTATTTTATTTGTGGAACTAAGGCTTACAAAGTGCTTTCTCTGCACTGGGAAGGCATGTGTGCTATTTCTTATTTAACACCAAAAATTTCAGTTGTGCCACATATTGCAGCACATGAGCCATTAAATTTGGAGAGTTTCACTCATAGGTATAAAAGAGATATACATACACCTGTTCTGGAGGCTAGACAAAATCAATTTTTTTAGCTAATATGTATATTTATCCCTGGATATAGTGTATATGATTTGGAATTGACCCATCCTAACATGTCTGCTGAGCTTGCCATAGCATTCATTGTAACAAGAGATGCACTTCAAGAGTTGCAGGTGGAAATATATTCAGTAGCTGCCATGACTATTCAACACAGAATTGTCCCTGACCTCCTGACACTACAACAAGGAGGACTGTGTGTTTTATTTAATTCCTCTTGTTATTTTTTAAATGAAAGTGGAAACATAGCAAGGGATGTTGCCCAAATGAAGAAAACAGTTAGAATATTTCATGGAGCAGACAACATTTCTGATTCTGATGATTGGTTCTAGCTTTGGTCATAGTTCCCAACAGGATGGTTGAAGAGCTTATTTGTGGCACTATTCAGTATCTTTATCACAATAGTGGTACTTTTGTGTTGTCTCCAGTGCTGTTGCTCCATGCTAAAGCAATTCTGTAGTAAGAACATCTATTCAGTTTCTGCAGTTAAAGTTCTACCTCCTACAGAGCAGGAGCTAGCCCACAGATATCTTAGAATACAACAAGATGTAGAGGAAGCACATAAAGAAATGTTTGATTTAAAGACTATAGACCCATAACACATGAATGCATTGAGTACCAGCATATCATTTTGTGTATGTTTAAATAATGAACATCTCATATGTGTATATATCTAGACGAGAAAATGTGTATTTCATCTAAAACATGTGTAATGCCATCCACAGATATGTATTTGTGATGTTGTTAGTACTACGCTTCTGCCATGTATATGTATAATATATTTTTACAACTGTGTTTGATATTAATATAAAAAAAGAGGGATTGTTGAAGAAATATATATATGTATATATATCCACATGTATGTACTTACACATATGATGATACTTTAGTTCCAATTCTCTCCACCATTATCTGAATCCCAGTAACCTATTTATTATTTTTACCAAGATGCTTCCTTCTCTCATTCACAGAATAGTTCCACTCATCCACATTACTATATTAGCACTGCCCCAAGACTTCCCTGCTGACCTCTCTGACACCTATGCCAGCTGTGCAAACAAACCTCTCCAAGCCAGGTTGTTAAGTTTAGCTGGGTCTCACACTTTAAGTTCAGCCAGTCAGCAACCCAGACCCCTTTTTCTTAGGATCCACCTGTTGTCTGTTCACTTGTTCATGCTCACACGGCTTCATGTAAATTTTTTCTCTGTGGGCTTGAAATTTTGTATATGCAGCATTACTTTTGTATATGCATGCCCATGTTTGGACTATGTCCCCTTTTGCGGTTTTGCTGTGACAGCACTTATTTACATTTATAACTGCCTGACTTATATGCTTCAGGGCAGAGGTTGCTTACTTGTAAGACGTAACACTGGGATGTGCGCCTGCCTTCTTCCTTGGTCTGCCAATAAACCTTGGAACCTCAACAAAGATTTCATCTGCTCCGGATCCTTCCTTGGTGTTTGTGTTTTCTTTGTGTCACTCTGAGGAGGGTTGGAAAAGTAGTTTCCCCAACAGTGAGAATAGGTGTAAGAGGGTGTATCTGGGGGTAGGAGTGGCTGTCAGATTGTCTGGGTGTGAGAGTGCATATATCAGTGTTTTACTGGGTGCGTCAATGTGTGTGCTGGTCTGTGAGTGGGTGCATGAGGTGTCAGTGGGTGTGTGAGTGTCTAAGTGGGCCTGTGACTGGGTGCATGAGTGGGTCTGTGAGTAGATGTGTAAATGTCGGAGTGGGAGAAATTGATTGACAGAGAGAAAGATAAAGTGAGAGGGAAATAGATAGAGCTTTAATATCTCCTACTTAGAATTAGATATTTGTGTTCAATCAGTTGGAATTGAACCCCCAAAGCTCAGTGTGAAAGTCTGCACCATTCACACTGAGCTATGGGAGTTTTTCTCCCAAATATCTTTTTATGGCCTTTATGGGCTATGTATGACTGCGAGGGAGCCCTCAATGGCTTCCCCACTGTCCTTACTTTTTTATTTATTTATTTATTGAAAAGCTCTTTATGGGTTATGTGAGACCATGAGGAAGCCCTCAAAGGCCCCCCTGCGGTCCCTCCTTTTTTATTTATTTATATTTTTAATTAATGTATTGTTTTAAAAGCCCTTTACAAGCTTTTTGGGACCTTGACAAAGCCCTCAAGGGCTTCCCAGTGTTCCCTACCTTTTTATTTTATTATTATTATTTTTTTAATTAAAATGACCTTACACACTACCTGGCAAGCACAGAGATGCTTTGACAACAGATCTGTGGTTGCTGAAGCATTTTATCTGTGTTCCCTGCATGCGTGCAGGGGACAGAGAAGAAAGCTCTGCTGTTTGACAGCAGGACCTGCTTTAAAGGTCCCTTTCTCAAACAGCGGAGTGTTTGCTGTGGCTTGGCTGCAGCTGCAGTGCTGCAGCCAAGCCACAGCAAACAACTAAGTCCCGGAGGTTGGCACCCCCAGGACACAGCAGGAACCAACCCTGGGGGGTGTTGGTCCCCAGGGCCAACAGTGGCTCCATGAGGGGGGCCCCCCTTCAATGAGAACTTAGTCCCAGGGGTGGTGGTCTCCGGGGCTTGGGTTTCCCATAGGAACCCCCTTTCTTTTTTTGAAGATTTGCCCAAAGGGGTGGTGGTCTCCAAAGCAGCGGGGGGGTCACAGGCCCCCGCATAATATTAGCTCAACGCCCGTGGGCTCCCCTGCATTAAAAAACAAAATAAGCCCCGGGTATGTGGCGGACCCCGGGTATCAGGAGGGGGCCCCCCCCGCTTGGCCCATCCAGGGGCATTAGACTAACGAAGGGCAGGTTTCCACTTGTAAAATAAAAAATATATATTTTTAGCCCTGGGGATGTCCCTTTGGGACCCCACCACCAGAGTTAAGGGATCAGGGTGTTTGTACCATGGCCCCTTTTGTCTTTATTTTACTTTTATTTTGGGACTCGGCTGAAGCCAAGTCCCAAGATGGCTGACAACACTTCAACAGCTTATGTTGTTGAAGTGTTATCAGCCAATCAGATCTGTGCACAATATCAGAAGGGGTCGTGAATCCTTTGCGTCCCTAGATATACAAATGTATTTTCCCCTTAATTTCTCAAAAACTACTGAACGGAATTACACCAAAACAGAAAAGGTGCTCTTTCTGGACAAGGACCAACCTTCCTGCCAAATGTGGTGTAATTCCAACCAGTAGTTTTGGCGCTATTGCTGTTGAAAATCCCTATAGAAAAATTTATGAGGAAAATGTGTTCTGGGACTCGCCTTTTTTCTCAGCCCTCCCTGGACAAATCATCAAAACTTTCCCTGCAGCAGCTGATGGGACTGGCAAATGTTTTTGGAAAGTTTTGTGAAGATTTGTTAAGCTGCGCCAAAGATATTGGCAAGTAAAAAAACGCTTTTGATATAGAAACTAGGTCCTAACTATAACTACCTATTGGCAACCGCCACTAGGTAATGTATATACCTCATGAAATGTTTTACATAGGCAACACCACGCTGACCATTACAAGGAATTAATAACCATGATGGTAATTATTCTGTTGTGAGATATTACAAAAAAAACATGATGGGGATGTGACATCTCCATAATTTTGGGCTACAGATCAAGTTGAGAAACCAGTATGTGGAGGAGACAGGGTACACATGTTGAGGCAATTGGAATCAAAATATTTTATCGGATATGAGACCAAAACCCCTTGGAGAAATAACCAGGATGAATAGTTTCATATGCACCTATAAACTATTATTGTCTGAGGTTGGGGAACTATGGGGCATATTTATAATCCCTTAGCGCCACCTCGTGCCACATTAGCATCATTACTTTTTACATTAATGTAACCCAATGAGGCCGTAATCCCTATGCCGTATTTACAGAGTGGCACAATGCATTCATTGTGCCACTCTGTAACCCTCTGCGTTACATTATGCCTGAGCCAGGCATAATGCATGCTAAGGGAGTGTTTTCCTGTTTGGCGGGTGGGCGAAAAAATGGCGTAAGGAAATCTTTGAGATTTTTTACGGCACTTTTAACGCCTGCTCAGAGCAGGCGTTAAAAGGGGGCTTCCATTATTTAAAATTGACCCCTATGTACTCTGCAGGTGTAGACGAAACATTTTTCACTCCTCGTGAAGAGTACATTAATTGCCTCACATTGAATGACGCTATTGCCCCTTACCCTGCGCCATGGTGCGGCATATATAAAATATGGTGCACACATGGTGGCGGTAGGGGGACACTAAGGGACGCAGGGAAAGTGGTGCCTCACTCAGTGCAGTGCCACTTTCCATAAATCTGCTGGCCAGGGCAAGTAAGTGCCGGGTATTCAGGTGGTATCAGATAATTTGGTGATGCTGTCATTAACAACAACATAAATTCAAAGAATCAATCAGGTATCAGTGCAGTGGTTTTCAAACTTTTTAATGCTGCCCCCCCCCCTGCAGTGGGAATAAGAAATCACCTGGCCCCCCTTCAGAATTTTTCACAATTATTCTATTAAATTGGCAATGTTTAAATATGTCTAGACTTATTTAACATTAAGGTGCTCATTAGAAGTCTGGTGGTCAGGTCTCACTGCCGTGGAGCTGGCGGTGAAGACAGCCATATTACGAGTTGTGGGGATTGGTTGAAGCCAAACCTCCACACCTCCACCTTAACTGCCGGTGCGGTCGCACAATCGGGGCCGGCGGTGTCCTCTACCAATCCGGCTGCAGACCTCAGGTTACCGTCCGGATTACGAGGTTACAAACTGCCCGCAACCAAAACCCTGGTGGTCACGCACCTGGCAACAGGAATCTCCATTCCTGTGGCTGGCACACACATACACACATGTCCTCACACATGCACACATCCCCCCACTCATCCACACATTCATGAACCCCCCTTCATGCATGCATGCATTCACATACACACACATGCAGCACACGCATACATCCACTCAGACAACCCCACTCACTCGCATGCATCCACTCAGACACCCCCACTCACTCGGATACATCCACTCAGATACCCCCATACATGCGCACATACATGCACACACTCATTCACATTCATTCACATACATGCACGCATTCACCCCCTCCCCCGCAGACACGCACACATGCACCTAAACACACAGACCCCCTCTACCTTTTGGACGCCCACTTACCTTGAGTAAAGAAGGACGTCCCAGAGGGGATGGGTCCTGGTGGTCTTTCCTCTCCGCCGAGCCGTATTATGGCTCGTAATACGGAGGGCAGAGTCCTGCTGCGTGGCAGTGCCGGCGAGGGAACAGCCTCTGCACCGCCGACCGCCAGTACGAATGATGGCTGCATTCCTCCTCAATAATGGAAGAGAGCAGCCACCAGTCGTAATATGGCAGTCTGCTGACCACCAGCACTGGCAATCCGGGTTTGGCTTTGGCGTTCAATTAAATTGACCACCAAAGTCGTAATGAGGGTCTTAATTCTTCTACCTTTTTAAAAATGCAATAAATGTCTTTCTACTTAAAAAAAGCACTGTTATCTGCATAATGCTTCTTTTGTCCAGAGTCTGGCGCCTCCCCTGAGATAACTTGAGACCCCCTAGGGGGGGCCAGGTCCCCAGTTTGTACATCCCTGTTTTAGTGTAATCCATTGCTTCTATGTTTTGCTTTGATATATGTTTCGTCTGATTTCAGTTCTTATTTTCTCTGTCTTCGGAAGTTTTATACGTGAAAAAGGTGATGTGAGGGATTGACAATACCCACCAGAGGGCGGGATTTATTAGTTAAAGCAAAAGTGTATGGTCACATTACAAATAATAAGAACCGATTAGTGCTTCCCTACTTTACTGTTTGCAACAAGTCTGAGATTGTTTTGTGTGTTTATACCATGAATTTAGGTCATATATTTCAGCGGGAAAAAAAATAATATTTAAATATGAAGATTATGTTGTGAACACTACAAGTACCATAATGCTTTGCACTTGGGTGAAAAAGAAAAAGGACACTATATATAGGAAAACAAAATGTCTTTTTGCAAAAGTGATTAAGATTGTTTATCCGAAACGTTTCTTTTTCTGTTCGGTTTTGATGTATTTGGCTGAACTAAAGGAGTGAAAATACTGACGCTTCCACTGGAAGATAACCATATATAGAGCTGAAGATAGTTAATCTATATATGCTTTCTTTGACTATATAGTGGTAGTCGATATTCTCCAGCTCACATTGTTACAATTTGATAATATTTAAATACTGTTTGACTCGGTATTCTAACATAGAGCTCCTACCATTTTGTGACAGGATGTAATCACATTTCACAATTGCCCACGTTTACACATCCAAGACTAATCCATAGCCCAAACTGGGAGCAAAGCAGCATCCGGCACTGTCAAGCAGGGACCTCTTTCTTCCTAAAGTACATCCTGGTTCAGACGGCTTATTAGCTCTACATCCTCTTTTTCAATTACGCTGTACGGTGTTATTCCATTTATGTAAATCATATTCTGTTGAATTCCATGAAGAAATATGAACAAAAAGCACCCTTATCAGCCCCTCGTGCCTTGAGCCCGGTGCATAGGGAGCAGCCAGAAATGCTAGCATCATCAACTAAGCAAGCAGCTGGCAGGAGCAGGGCAGGCTCCGAAATGGGAGGGGAAGTGACCTCCAGCTCCGCCGCTCAGTGACTGCCGACTCAGTCCTTTCCTCGCGCTCTCGCGCTCCCTTGCTGCACCGTCCTGACCTTGTTGCAAGGCCTTGGGTCTCCCCTCCTCCCAGCCATCCATCTCCCCTTTCTCTGTCTCTCCCGTGAACTCATGCCGGGAGATTAATTGCAGCTATCACCCCTAATCCATCACACTTCCCAGAGATTGTTTTGACATCTAGTTAATTCTTGGCTGATGATTTATCAAATTCTTATTACCGCGCTTTGAAGGGGATCATTTATTGTGTTGATTCATGGTAATGATAACGGGAGACCATTTGGAATTTTAACTAACTTTCTCAGGCCTTCTCCCAGGCTGGTGGAAAGAAGAGGGAGGGGGAAATATAGCCCCCAACTACCGAATCTTTCCCTGAGTAAAGGAAAAGGGAAATAGAAAAAACAGAAGAAACTAATTCTTAGTGCTCGAGCCGGGAGGATCATACATTATTAGGTATTTTTAGAGCAGAGGACTGCGCTGTTTTTTCCTCAGCATACCCGCAGGGCTCTTTAAACATTTATTGCCCTGTAATATTACCTAAATGTCTACAACCATTTTATTTAAATTGAGCCTAATGGTGAATGATGCCGGCTGTCAGCCAATGGAAAAGCGCAACATACTGACACAATGCCAGTCCATATGGCAATTTCAGCTTTTTTTATTAAAGCATGTTAAGAATGCTCTGTAGACCTGTGCATCTCTATCTTTGTGGAGCACCTCCTGTTATGTCTCAGGTTAATGGAGGGCAGGTGGTTAAGAAGTTATGTCAGAAACTGCTCAAAGCATTTATCAGTTATGCATTCACCATACACACGGATTTGGAGGTGCAAAAGGCAGCTCACAAAATAGAATTGTGCAGATTTTTGTGGGTGCTGGGCACTCGCCCCATTTGTGAGAGTCAATACTTATTTTTAATCCTCAGACTTTGGCCCAGGCAGAGCAAGACAGCAAAAGGCAGAAAAGAGAGAAAGAGGAAGAAGAGACGGTGACAAATAGGGAAAGTTGGGATGAAAATAACTTGCAGGAGTGAGGTGTAGATACAGGAAGTGAAGAATGCCGAAAGAACAAGGCGTGAGGTAGAATGAAGACTAAGTAGTACTGATATCAGGTATTACCAACCTTCTGTTGACAGCTACATCCCATGGAAAACATTGGTCTTTTGCCCCTTTGCTTGTACAAATTAAACACACTTCCCAACAGACAGGGTTATCTTAAAATCTCTTGGGATCTTACTGATGTTCTGTTAAGCATTTGTGTGGGTAGGATAGGTAACGCATATGACTCGGGCATGGAGACATTTGTTGTATTTTTCACCTTGGGTAGTTTTAATAATACATTTAAAACATTAACAGTGCTTTTTTGATTTATGACAATAGCACTTTGCCTGAGTTGTAATTTTATCTTATTTTTTCACAGATTCTCAGAACACGCTGTCACTACACTGTCACTTTTGTCACTTTTACAGCACCACTTTGTTCATATAATTGCGTTTATATAAAATTAATTGATCTAGATAAAAACGATCACAGTGAGTTCTGATTTTGAAATCTAAATTGTTAGCTTCCTTCACTAATGGTCTTTTATCACCAATTATGATGTAGGTGGCTGAAACCAGTAATAAAAGGACATGGGAAAAGTCACAGACAAATTGTTCATGATCTTTGACTTAAACTTAAAGGCATTTCTAGTTGTTGCCTAAGACAGCACATTCACTGTATGTGGGAAGACATTTTGCTAGCTTTCAGTGGTCTTAGAGCTTATCCATTGCTTACTGTTGGTTGGCCTCATCTCTCTCATTTCCTTGCTTTGTAGTTGATGGCAGATATGATCTTTACTTATCGATTGTGAATTTATCCCATCCATTATGTGCAATACTGTGTCCTTACACTGCTTGTTATTTTATATGCTACTTTTTTCTTTTTAGTTAAGCAATCCATAGCAGTGTATGTATTTTCAACCTGTCTCCTTCATGTGCTTCTCTGACTGCTGTTTTGGTGTTGCTCTGTCGCCAGAAGCTTCTTTGTCCCCGTCTCCATGTTTCTATTTCTCACTGTGTGCTTCTATTCCTCTCCTGTGTTGTTTCCATCCCTTGTATTGCTCTCTCTCTCCAAGGGCTTCTGTCCTCCCCATCTCTATCTTGCTATGTCTCGCTGTGTGCTTTGATCCCACACAGAAATGTTAGGAAAATATGTTTTTTTAGCTAAATTTGAGGTTTACATGCGATTCTGGGTAGGAAAACATAGGGGGATCCATGCAAACCACACCATCCTGCACTCCCCCAGTTCTCAGAAATGCCTGGGTTTGGTAGGTTTCCGAAATGGTCGCTGAGCCCGGGGCCAAAAATGCAGGTGTCCCCTTGCAAAAACAGGTAGTTTTGTGATAGATAGGGGCCCACCTGCATTTTTGGTCCTGGGTTTGGCGGCCATCTAGGGAAACCTACCAAACCCAGACATTTCTGAAAACTAGATCCCTGAGGGAGTCCAGGGAGATGTGGCTTGCTGCGATCCCCCAACATTTCTTACTCAGAATCTGTGCAAACCTCAAATGTAGCTAAAACATTACACTTTCCTCACATTTCTGTGCGGAAAGGTTGCCGGATCACTGCACCAGCACACATTTCCTACCACCCAGTGTTCCCCTCGGTCTCCCAATAAAAATGATAACTCACTTGTGGGGGTGGGCCAAATGCCTTCGACAGGGAAGGGCCAAAAACGGGTAGATTGCCCTTTTGGATCCTTTTTGGTTTCCCCTTAGTTTTTCTTTTTATATGTTTTTAGTCTGACTCTGCTTTAGGAACCCAAACAAGGGGGGTGTCATTTTCATTGGAGACAGAGGGGAACAGTGGGTGGTAGGAAATTCATGCCAGCAAGGTGATCTTACAACTTTTCCACACAGATGTGAGGAAAATACAACTTTTTAGAAAAACCTATGGTTTGCATGGGGTTATGGGGAAGAAACTGCTGGGGGATCCACATAAGCCACACTGCCAGCCAAGTGCCAGTCCATGCACACCACCAGCCAAGTGCCATCCATGCACACCGCAGCCAAGTGCCATCCATGTACAACACAAGCCAAGCGCCGTCCATGCCCACTGCCGGCCAAGCATCAACCATGCACACCGTCAGCCAAGCGCCATCCATGCGCACTGCCAGCCAAGCACCAGTCCACACACATCTTCAGCCAAGCACCAATCCATCCACACCGCTGGCCAAACGCCTTCCACGCACACCACCAGCTAAGCATCATCCACGCACACCTCCAGTCAAGCACCATCTATGCCACTGCCAGCCAAGTGCCAGTCCACGCACCCCGCCAACCAAGCACCAGTCGCACACACACCGTCAGTCAAGCACCCGTCTACACACACTGCCATCAAGCGCTCATCCGCACACACCTTCAGAAAAATGGCAGCACACACAGAGCCAGGCAAACGCCAGTACATGCAGATCATCAGCCAAACTCCAGTTCACACACACAGAACCCTTCCCTGGTATCTAGTGGTTTTCTGCCCCATTAGAGGCAGATGAGCCAAAAAATATCACTGATGTGCCCACAAGGGGGGCAGACTCAGCCAAAATATGTTCCCGAAAAGAGGGGAGCGACCCTAGCCTATGGGGCAGCTCCCTGACATGCCCATAAACATATCCATGGTACCTAGTGCACTTTCTGACCCTCCTGGGTGAGTATATTGGGTGTAATAACCACGAGAAAGACTGTGCCCATTTTTGTGGATGGTGGGGGCATCGGCATGCCCATACTAAAAGAAGAAAATAGCCCCTGGTGCCTAGTGGGCTTTTGATCGGGGACTGTTGACCATATTTGCTCCCTTGGGGGGGGCAGAAAGACGGTGCCCATTTTTGGGGGGATGGTGGGGCCATTAGCATGCCCATTCCAGGCAGCCCCTACCCCTACTCTGGTGAAAAAAAAAACACTCCCTGGTGCCTAGTGGGCTTTCTACCCCCTGGGTGGGCAGATTGCCCCCAGAAAGACTGTGCTTTTTCTTGGGGAGGGGTTCAGGGCATTTTCAAGACCATTCTGGGCAGCTCCCACCACTGCTGTGGCAAAACAAAATACTCCCTGGAGCCTAGTGGGCTTTCTGCCCCGCCGGGGGGGCAGATCCTAGGCTATTATCCCCATCTGCCCTCCAAGGGGGCTGAAATACTGTGTAATTGTTTTTGGGAAGGGTGGGAACATTGCCAAGCCCATTCTGGGTAGCCCCCACCCCGCTTAAAAGAAATACTCCCTAGGGCCTTGTGGTCTTTCTGCTCCTGGGGTGGAGGAGGGGGGTTAGATTGAGAGCTATTTCCCCATCTGCCCCCGGGGGGGCCAGAAAGACTGATTTGGTTGAAAAACATTGGGGGGAGCAAAAGCCCTTGCCCAAGGGGCAGCTCCCCCCTCCCTAGGGTCTAGTGGGTGGATCCCTATTTGTGGAACACCCTACTGCAGCAATTCCCAAGCAGGGATCCACTAGGAATGGGTACCATTGGAAAGGAGAGATTCTTCCCTTTCCAATGATACCTCTCCAGTTTGCCTCAGTGCTCAGGGGGCTAGGACATCCCTCTGAGCACCAAGGCAGAGAAAGTGAAATGAGCCAATCAGCTCATTTCATTTTTGTTTTCACTGAAATTATGTCAGCGTGCAGTGTGTGTTGCCTGTCATTTCAGTGAAAACTAAAAACAACCTTGGGAGCTGTGAAAGCTATTTCCCAGTTCCTGAGGTTGTTTATAGACAAATCAAATCCCTCTGCTGTAAACAGCAGAGGAATTTGGTGGTTGTGTGATGAGGACAGAACTTTTCCGTTCTCAGCACACGAACACTGGTGCTGAGGATGGAACTGTTCTGTACTCAGCAACAAAAGGATTACATTTCACAAACACCAATCATTTAGTAGCAAATTATATCCATTTTCCAGTAACTCCCTCTTGTCCCTCCTGCATTTATTACAAAACTGTATACCTCCATATTCAAAGATCTTCACTCTCTTGGCAGAGATCTCCACACATAAGAGGACAGGAGGAGGTGGAGATTTCAGGCTGGAAATTTATGAATAGCATTTGTGAGTACAAGAAGTAGTACTGCTAACTAACATTTTCACATACTCAAAATGCCTTTCTAAATAGACCTCACAACGCAATGGAATTAAGTAGTTGGTGAGTAAATCATTATTATGATAAATGAAAATTTTCATTAGAATGTATCTAATTAAGGTACAGTATATTTATCATGGACAATCCCCTGCAAAACATGGGGGGGCACATTTGAGGGTTAATTTTAATCTATGGTTTACATTGTTTACACTCTTGTTTTATTGTGGACTTATTAGGTGCTGTCCTCATGGGCACACAGGGATGGTTTTTGGCATACGAGAACTGGGCCCAGGCTCATGGGTCTAATCTTTGGTGAGGCACATGGATTATCTGCATCAAGGTCTTGCAGACTGCAGCATCCCTCTAACCTGGCTCCAATAATTTCAAATAAACTGATGTTAATTATTTTTGACTTGCTGCAGGTGCTGTTTTATAACCTGCTAAGTCCATTCCTTCCCCTCCTATTCTTTTTCTACTCCCTGCTGCCATGCACTCACAACCTCATGCCCTCAACAATAACTTGGCTTCAGCGTGATGAAGCTAAGCTGTGAGTGATTGAGGTTAGTTGGGAAAAGTGCTACGAAGTTGGTGTTCAGGGGCCAGTCACTACTTTGATATAATCACCCAGTGGCTTATCTGTGAACTCAGAATGGATTCCCTGCTGCCTCTTTTTATTCACAGGCAGCAGTGAGAGCGCCAAATGTAGTTTTGCCCAGGGCACTCTCCGAGCAATGTACGTCTCTGTATGCATGTTATTCATTAAAATATTCAAACTAACTGATGTTGTTTAAAAAAAAGCACACTTATGCACAGCAAAGCACTTACACAGGCAGCTGTGTGGTGTGATTATTAGAAATGTCAGTTCCTGATTGATCATACTAATAACTCACTTACTGTATGGGTTAGAAGTGGGCAAAAACAAGTCACTGGATTCACTAGAGGATTTGAAAGGGACTGCTTTGATTCTGGTTGTAGGAGTCATTAGTGATCCCTTTTGTTTCAGGGTGTAATCTGCTGCATCTGTCCTTGTTTGATGGCCAAATATGTAGCTTTGGGATGAGAGAATATTACAAAGTGCTGGGCAGTTAGAGATGAGTTCACCACCCAGTCAAGATCAGCCCTGCAGATCAATATCATTAAATGTTGTCCTCAGAGGCTCCCTTATTTGTGGGCTGTCCTTATGCACTTTGAGGCTCTCCTTGGTTAGGTAGCTTTTACTATTCATGGTGAGTGGGTATTTAACTACTCCACCGGACAGTCTTTGTATTATAATAATATTCTATAAAATTCCCACTGTGAAGGAAATTGTTTCTGCTGGTAGGGTTCGTGCTTTCCTATCTTCTTCTGTAGTCTTTTTTTAGTGTTTTCTGTATCGCTTCAAACTCCTTTAGATCCATTTCATTATAATGCCATTACTGTACATTTTGATAGTGTATTTATTGTCGTTTGCGAGTGTAATTAGCATTCCCAGTTTACATTTCAACTGTGCACATTGATTCCCCCAACATTGTAAGCCAGATCCTTTTATAAAAAGACTGGAAACATAATGTACATCTACCATCCAGAGGTCTGACACAAATAGCTATGAAATAATAGACATGCATCAAACCTACTGAATAACTTGAACAGCCTTTGGTTTACTCACAATGGTAGTGTTCCCACCAAAACAGTGTAACATACCATTGGCCTAATTTTCACAAACAACATAGACCATTCCAAACGTCTGGTCAACCACACATATGTCAGGCCTTGCATTAATTTACTTAAATCTCCTGATCTTATCAAGCCAACCACATCAATTTATAAGAATTGAACAAATATCGACTCCCAAAAGCTAGCTTACATACCTCAATAAGATAGAGTTTGATGAACTTCACAAAGTGGATGTTCCCAAACATAAATATCCAGTTATGTCCTATTAACAAACTGATTCAGGAGTTCCAGGGAAATCAGGGGTTAGTTAACTCTGGTTGTGTCAATCAGAGTCAATGCCACTACTGTACCGGGGTTAACTTTGCTATTGGTTCCAAAATTTAGCACCAAGTACATGCCTTAAGCAGTTGACGCTTATGGTAGTAAAGTTGATCAGTCCAAGTCCAAGGCTTACTCATGGAAGTAGCATAGGCGTTGGCGACTCACACTTCAAATTAATATCCTAAAACATTGGTATGTCATTAACCAGCCATCGTGCCATCTGTTTTGGAAAATGAAAAACTTCTGTATTACAAGCCACACAACAATACTGGATATTAGTGTCACAGAGCACTGTAAGTGATACGTTTCCACATTTTAACCATGGTATTGTCTGGGACAGTCTAAACTGCATCCTGGGAACAAATCTTTAAGTGTTAATGTTCAATGGCCACTAGCCCTCCTGCTGTTCTAAAGGAGGTGTCTTGGGGAAGCTCTCTAGCAGCTCAGATTGGGCAGTGCCCAAGAGTTCCTTTTTTAGTCTTGATCAACAAATCTAACACTGCACTATTGTTTTTGCCATACTGCTGCATCAGCCTTGCATAGTACATGTACAAGTGAAATACCGTATTTATCGGCGTATAACAAGCACCGGCGTATAACACGCACCTCATTTTAAGAGGAAATTTCAGAAAAAAAACCCAATATATTTTATCGGCGTATAGCACGCACACATCATTTGCCCCCTATTTTCATGGAGAAAAAGTGCGTGTTATACGCCGATAAATACGGTATATGCAGCACTGACGGGTAAAGTCAGCGGCAGCTCCTCCGTTATGGTGGACGAGTGTGGTCCCACTGCTGCAGCCAGCAGATTGAAACATTAAAACTAAAATGATAACAAAACAATTGTGTTATTGTTTTTTTTTAAATCCCAGAGCCGGAGATGAGTCTTGGTGGGGCATCCTCTGACAGGAGTAACTGTGGAGAAGGAGTGGTGGGCACTGTAAGTGCACATGTTGGTTTGGTCGGCTGCCTTATGATGGTCAAAGTGGCATGCGCACTTAGAATTTCTCCAGACTCCAACCCGAGCTGTGCTGCACAGATTGGAAAAGAACAGCAGGCACTGGCTCCCAGACCCCCTGGGAGTGCAAAACCAGCCAACCTCAGACCAGTCCTGGTGCTTCTCTCATGCTGAGTAATAGTATTACCAGGATGAGAGCAGCGTCTGAATTGGTGCATAGATGTCTGGGAGCCTGTGCACTAGGAGCAGAAGAGTGGCAAGGCAGTGGGTGGCAGGTAAGTGATCTTTTAATATTTTTTTAATTGGCCCTGTGCGGCTCCCACCCGCTTTTCGCTAAAGGCAGCTGCCCCTGGGTAAAGTGTCCCTTCATATATCTGCTTGCTAACTTTTGTTTGCCAAATTTGGAGAAGGCTCTGGCTGAGTGCCATCTCTTAACCAGTCTTTAAGTACTTTTGGAGCTTCGTCCATTTGATTGCAAGATAGGGAGTACGATTGATTTGGAACATGCATATGCAGATGTTTTTGAATGTTAAAGAAGTTACTACTTTATCAGACAGGTTATTTGCACCAAAACTGGTGGAGGCCTCACTGTGCCACGGCCTCAATGAGCTCTTATGGCTCTTTACAGACATAAGTTTAATTTTTTACATAAAAAAAAGAGGAGATAGAGGACCATAGGGCAGTGCACCTATACCCTATTCCAAAAATGAGTCACGAGGAATCCATTTCTGTTCACATGCACTCTCTACTAAGCACCTGCTATCAAGGTGCAACTTTATCAGGACATAATATCATAAACAATAGAGATGTACCACATCGGTGTATATTTAAGGAAAAGTATTTTTCATATTCTCAATTTTGTCCAATTCTTGTGACTAGTGCCACGTATCATAGTGCCATTGGGGCTAAACTAATGCCATTCCTCTATGGATTGGAATATGGAACTGTAGAGGCGCTTGCTTATTCAGACACTAAAGGGAATTGGACACTATGATGGACTCTCGGTTGTGAACAGCACATTTGATCACTGGATATGACCAGTGAGGTGACTGCAATAGGCCTTTTGAAAGACTCATGTTGGAAGCATTGATAGCAATTTTGACAGTGCATTGAAGAAGTCCATTTGTGTGGACAAAACGCGTTGGCTGTCATCGCTGTTGATGTGTGGTGATTTTAAAACAAGAAAAATAAAGCGAAGAATTGGACATAATTGAGAATTTGAAAAGGACTCTTCCTTAAAAGTACACTGATGCGGTGCGCCTCTATTGCTTATGCTATTATGTTTCTTTTTTACCTAGAATATACTTTGTGAATCAGCCCTTTAATTTCCCATTGAACAGATGTTGGGAATAGTAATATATTCAATACACTCCTATATATTTAAGGTCCACTGTCTAATCTCAAAGGACTCAATTTAGGGACCATGCAGCAGTGCATCTCTATGCCAATCACTAAACAGCACAACAGACAGATACTCATAAAAATAATTTGGATTATATTTAGAGCTTGCTGCATACCACTAACGATTTGTAGCACTTTACACATGGTTGTTACTAATACGAATCTTAATGGTACCCGTATTGATCTCTGAAAGATGATTGTCAGAGCCAATTCGCATGTGTGCCTTTTATACCCAGCTGTAAAACAGAATCATTAACTCAACAATTAACTATTTACTGCCTTATACACTTACGTCATTTTAGCAACAGGTGTTGAATCTTTCATCTGTAAGGAACCAGGTCTGGCTGGAATCATTTTTTTCTTCAGGGTCAGGGCCATACTAGTATTTTTAATTTGCAGTAAGCTCCTTTGATGAAAATGGAAGGCTAATGGCCTTCATTTATGGTTACCTTTCTTTTCCTCACTGTTTAGTGTGAGAAATGCAAATGAACAACAGCTGACAGAAAATTGGCAAAGCTCTCTAACAAGATCTGAGTTGAGAAAATACAATAAAAGTCTTAACATCGGGTACTGTGTAGCCTTTATTGAGGAAGTAAAAGATTAATCCAGCAAAGAGCAATACGAACAAGGAACAGTGTTACACCTCTATATTAAATCTGACTTCGAGGTTTTCAAAGATTTCAAATTAAAACAAGCATTTACAATGCATCGGGTCTTGCGTTTGCTCATGTTAGAGCTGATCGCGTTGTAAACTCCTAACCTGACTTTTCACCTATCGGGCAAAAGTGCATTTATGTACATAACCCGAAAAAGTGAAATCAAGTACGTAAAGTGCTCGACTTCTGCCAAGCGAGATTGGGCTCGTAAATTAGAGGAAAAAAAGTCCACGATCCCGATGGAAAACAACGAGCCTCGCATGTTTTCTGTACTTGGTCGCTGAGCTGGAGGAGGGCTAGGCACCGGAAAAGGCATGACGTCTGCGTGCCTTCGACTAATGAAAAAACAAGCGGATTTTATTAGGGAAGCCCACCAACCAATAAAAAACACTGATGTGAAGTTGACCGAGCCCTTTTATAAATACAAAAGAGTCTCCCTGCGAAACGCATGCGCAAGCGCATGCAACGCAGGCTCGACCCTAAAAAGAGTATCTGGTTGTAGAAAGTCAGGGAATAATTGCAGACTGCCTCCTTAACTATATTGAGAAACGAGGTTCGCTGCTGGGCAAGCATCTATAAATATATAGGGCAGTATTGATTGCCAAGGAACAAGTACTAGAGATCTGGAAATATCAAACAAAAAATGAAAATATTTGTTTTTGTTTTTTTAACACAGTTACTGAAACGTTAGTTCACTGTTCCAATTCTTTGGTAATACCTTGGTAATAAAGCACAATGTGTTATTTTCGAGCCTGTGTCTGTTTTTTGTCTTGATATTTATGGCACTGTAAACCTGCCCTTATGCCTGGTGTTACTTTGTGTGCTAATAAAAAATGTCCCTTTCAACAGGGGTATTTAGAGTTTGATATGTTTTGCTGAGCTAGTAGATTTCCTGGATTTTTCCTTATTTATTTCTAATAGTATGGATAAAGCATTATGATGGCCATGTTAATTTTCAATATATAACCAACATTGTTTATAAATGTAAAATTTCTAAATAGAATAATATGTTTGAAGTAGTGGCACCTGTAAGTACGTATTTATTTATTTCCTGTTTTAAAAAGTGGGTCCTACTTTTCCACGGTCATCTTCGAAAACAAAGATCTTTTACTTAATCTAAATAAGTCCAATATCTACATAATCGGGTCTCATGAGCACTAGTTGCAAATAGCATCCAGGCACAGTGCACTGTGTGAATCTTCCTGAGCTTTCAATACACTGCAAACAGAAATAAGGCAGTACACATCTCTCAGGACCCCTTAACAGCATTTCACTGAATATCGAATTTTCTATTTGTGAGAGCAGAAAGATAACATCTTCCCAGTCTGCACATATTAACGTGTTGGTACCATGGTACTACAGCACCACTGGAGGAAAAATATGAAAGTGGTATTGCTTGAAAATTGGTCATAATATAGGGAGCGATGTAAAGAAAAATTAAGTTGCCCCCCTGCTAAGTGTGAAGGGGTGCCCCTGGGTGTCCCACATGGCATAGGTATTCAATGGCCTTCGGCCGAATGGGTGTCTAATGAAGGGTTGGGAGCCCCTGAAGGGTGGGGGTCCCCCTGTGCTGTAGGGATTGCAGGAGCCTATTTTACACCCTTGAGGATAGGTATTAGAGGTCGTTTTGCCTCCCATTTGTCAAACAAACAGTGATTCCTTTGATGCATGGTACAATCCACTGGTGTGTAAGCTAGTGGGCATCTTTTATGCAAATCAGTTTTATGCAAAGTATTCCGTTCGGTGTAATCATTGATATGCATACATGGTGCGGTTCAAATAGGTGTGGACTAGTGATCCTGAATCAGAACTTCAAAACCTTGAAGTAAAGCTACTCATTCCTGGTATCAGGAGCTGAAGTCGTTGCCTCATTAGAATCCTTCTGTGTCAAGATTTATTGGAAGTGTGGGGAAGAGTAACGATTTGCAACAAAAGCAATGGACCAATTTGGCATATCTTTCCCTGTTGCTAAAACAAGAACCAGCTGGTGATTTGTGCCTTTCTCCAAAGTTCACCCTGCTTGCATTCTTCCTTTTCTTGCTCCTGTAGGTGTTTTGCCCTGATGATGACTCCATTGGTGCTGAAGAGTATGGCTGGTCCTGTGGACTCTTTGTGAAGGCTGCTGCCGGCGCTGCCAACACTTCTTTGGGTTCCTTTGTTATTGAAGTCATGCCTTGTTGATGCTTCACTGCTCATTTGCTGGGACCTCCCACACAACAGAGCAGCCTAGCACTCTCCTGTGCTCCTTCCTGTTCCCTCACCTTGCTTCCCAGTTCTACTGTAAGTGATCTTCCATTTGCTCAAACGCTGTCAATGATTCCTTCAATTCCATAGTAGTTCTCTTTGCACATTCCCATCCTTGATTGATTGAATAATTGACCCATAAACCGATCAAAAGACGGATTCGCTTACACCAATCACTGCCTTTCACAATACACCGTTTTGACTGCACATATGTTGCAATGATATACCATGTCAATAATACATTCCCATGTTGTCACTGATGACCTCTTGTAACTCCTATGTCCACAGCTTTTAACGACAATCTAGGGTCCTTCTAGACAACAGGTTAACAGATACAATAAGGAGAACATAAAAACCAGGAAAAGCATTGAGATTGCAATTGCCCTATTGAAATCAAATTTCATATGTTTTCATGTATGTGATGGGGCACATATGTATTCTATAGAGAATGTATGCAGCTTTGCTCTTAACTACACAAAAGAGATGACAAAATAAAGACACTACAATAAACGGGACAAAGACCAACTGATAAAGTAGTTTTTAGAACAAGAACATCAAATTATTCATTAATCACTTAACAAGTAAGGTAGTACCTAATTAAAACAAAAGGACAGTTAAAAAAGAAACAGACTATAACATTTATTTAACCCCTTTGCTGCCAGGCCTTTTCCCCCTCAGGGGTCAGGCCTTTTTGTGGCTATTTGGGGCAGTTTGCCCTAAGGCCCTCATAACTTTTTGTCCACATAAGCTACCCAGGCCAAATTTGCGTCCTTTTTTCCAACATCCTAGGGATCCTAGAGGTACCCAGAGTTTGTGGGTACCCCTGGAGGAGACCAAGAAATTAGCCAAAATACAGCTAAAATGTTGTTTTTTAAAATAAATGGGAAAAAGGGCTGCAGAAGAAAGCTTGTGTTTTTTTCCCTTAAAAATGGCATCAACAAAGAGTTTGTGGTGCTAAAATCACCATCTTCCCAGCTTTCAGGAACAGGCAGACTCAAATCAGAAAACCACATTTTGCAACACAATTTTGGCATTTTACTGGGACATACCCATTTTTTCTATTTTTTGCACTTTCAGCCTCCTTCAGTTAGTGACAGAAATGGGTGTGAAACCAATGCTGGATCCTGGACAGTTAAACATTTCTGAAAAGTGGACAACATTCTGAATTCAGCAAGTAGCCATTTGTGTAGACACTTCAAGGTTTTCTTACAGAAAGTAACAGCTATGAAAACTATTGAAAAAAGAGCCATTTCTCTCCATGTTTGCTTTTATAACTTTTTCCAGGTATGGCAGACTTTTTAAAGCAATATACCGTTACGTCTGCTTGACTCATCTAGTTGCAGGGATATATAGAGCTTGGAGGTTCATCAAGAACCCTAGGTAGCCAGAGCCAATCAAGGAGCTGCGCCTTGCAATGGGTTTTCATTGCATACCAGGTACACAGCAATTCATTTGGTGAAATATAAAGAGTGAAAAATAGGTATCAAGGAAACCTTTGTATTTCCTAAATGGGCACAAGAGAAGGTGTCAAGAAGCAGTGGTTATTTGGACATTTCTGAATTCTGGGGTCCCCATACTAGCATGGGAATTACAGGGCATTTCTCAAATAGATGTCTTTTTTACACACTGTCTTGCATTTGGAAGGAAAAAATGTAGAGAAAGACAAGGGGCAATAACACTTGCTCACCATTCTGTGTTCCCCCACGTCTCCCAATAAAAATGGTACCTCACTTGTGACAGGAAACGCAACATGGACACATCACATTTTTACATTGAAATCCAATGTGTTTTTTGGAAAGTGCCCGCTGTGGATTTTGGTGTCTAGCTCAGCAAGCACCTTGGGAAACCTGTGTATTTTTTAAAACTGGACACCTAGGGGAATCCAGAATGGGGTAACTTGTGGCACTATCACCAGGTTCTGTTACCCAGAATCCTAGGAAAACCTCAAAATTTGGCAAAGAAAACACTTTTTCCTCACATTTCAGTGATTAATGTTTTGGAATCTGAGAGGAGCCACACATGTCCTTCCAGCCAGCATTCCCTCAAGTCTCCCAATAAAAATGGTACCTCACTTGTGTGGGTAGACCTAGTGCCCGTGACAGGAAATGCCCCCAAAAAACATGGACACATCACACGATTCCAAAGAAAACGGACCTGTTTTTCACAAAGTGCCTAGCTGTGGATTTTGGCCTCTTGCTCATCCGGCGCCGAGGAAAACCTAGCAAACCTGGACGTTTCTGAAAACTAGACACCAAGGGGAACCCAGCATGAGGTAACTTGTGCTGCTCTCACCAGGTTCTGTTACCCAGAATCCTTAGAAAACCTCAAAACTTGGCAAAAAATACACTTTTTCCTCATATTTTGGTGCTGCAAAGTTCTGGAATCTGAGGGGAGCCACATACTTTCTTCTACTCAGCATTCCTCCATGTCTCCCGATAAAAATGGTACCTCATTTATGTGGGTAGACCTAGCTCCCGCGACAGGAAATGCCTCATTATACTACGTGGAAAAATCAAAATTATCAAATACAAAACTACCTGTTTTTGCAAGGGACCTGCATTTTTGGTCCTGGGCTCGGCAGCCATCTATGGAAACCTACCAAACCCAGACATTTCTGAAAGCTAGACACCTGAGGGAGTCCAGGATGGTGTGACTTGCCTGGATCTCCCAGTGTTCTCTTGCCCAGAATCCACAGCAAACCTCACATTTAGCTAAAAAATCAAATATTTCACACATTGCTGTGTGCGATCACTGCACCGGCACACATTTCCTACCACCCAATGCCCCCTCAGTCTCCCGATAAAAATGATACCTCACTTGTCTATGTGGGCCAAGTGCCTGAGACAGGGAAGAGCCAAAAACATGTCAAAATTGAGGGGGAACCAAAGCAGGTCCAAAAGGGCAGTTTGAACAAAAGTTATTAGGCCAACAAGTAGGGCAGAATTTTTATCTGTACAGATGCAACAATGCTGGGTGGTAGGAATTTTGCGGATTCCTGCAGATTCAGGAAGGTTCCATCACAAAAATGTGGGGAAAATGTGATTTCAAGCAATGTTGGGGGTTTGCAGGTCATTATGGGAAAGAAAATGGTGCGGGGGTGCATGTGAAGCACACCACCCTGGACTCACCCAGATGTTTAGTTTTCAGATGTGTCTAGGTCTCTTAGATTTTTCTACATGGCAGTGTCCCAAATTTCTAAAAGTGCAGCCCTCACCATTCCAAGTGGGACGATTTTGAGAGGTAGATGAGCTCTCATGGCCCAAATGTAAAACCAAAACCCAAAATAATCAAATGTTCTTTTGATTGCTGTTGAGATAAGATATGGGGTGAGCTGAAAGACTGTTACCCTCTTCAGTTGAGGTGGGTGCATAACCATGCCCATACTGGTTGGTAGCCCCCACCCCACTATTTTTTTTTTATTCCCTGGCATCTAGTAGGCTTTCTGCCTGCCCCCCCCCAGGAAATGCCCTGGATTCAGGGTAATTTCCCCATCTGCCCACTGCTGGGCAGAACAACTTTGTCACAATATATTTGGGGTGGGGGTATGGCCATAACCCAAACCTTTTTTAAAAAAAATATCTTCCTTGGTGTCTGGTGGGCTTTCTGCCCCCCTGGGGGGGGGCAGATCCTTACAATATTGGGCCAAATGGCCAGCAGTAATGTGTCCCCATGGGGAGCGACCCTTGCCCAAGTGGCTGTCCTCCCAAAAACAACACACACACATACACAAATCCCTGCAGCCTAAGTGGTGTCTACCCCCCCAGGGGCAGATCGACCTAATAGAAATAGCCTAAAATAAATTTGCCCCCCAGGGGAGCGACCCTTGCCTAAGAGGTCGCTTCCCATCTGTAAAAAAATAAATAAAAATAATCCCTGGAGCCTAGTGGTTTCTGCCCCCCTTGGGGGCAGATCAGCCTAGTTAGAATAGGCTGAGCTGCCCCCAAGGGGAGCAGAAATGGGCTAAAATAAATTTGCCCGCCGGGGGAGCAAGACCTGCCTAAGGGATCGCTCCCCTTGCGTGAAATTGGCACAAAAACAAATCTGTGGTGTCTAGTGGTTTCTGCCCCCCTTGAGGGCAGATTGGCCTAAGACAAATAGGCTGATCTGCCCCCAAGGTGGGCAGAAGTGGCCTAAAATAAAATTGCCCCCAGGAGAGCGACCCTTGCCTAAGGGGTCGATCCACATGTGTAAAAAATAAAAAATAAAATTATCCCTGGTGTCTAGTGGCTTCTGCTCCCATCAGCCTAATTAAAATAGGCCGATCTGCCCCCAGAGGGGGCACAAAAGGCATAATCAAAAAAATTGCCCCTTGGGGAGCAACCCTTGCCTAAAGGGTCACTCCCCTTATAACAGTAAACAAAAAAACTCCCTGGTGTCTACTGGGTATTCCTGCAGCCCAATCGCTATATGATCGGGCTTCTGGAATGCTCAGGGAGACATGAAAAGGAAAGGAAAAACCTTTCCTTTCCTTTTCAAGCCTCCCTGACCTCCCCTGCCCCCGTAACGAGGAGAAAGTAATCAGTTTCTCCTCAGATCGTTCTGGAAGCCATGCTTCTAGCGCTATTCAGATGACCTCTGATGAGGTCAGCGCGCGATCGCACGCTGACTTCATCAGACCTCATTGGGGTGGTCGGGGGTGATTCCCCTTCCATCCCTGCCCTGGGGATGGGTTGGAGGCCAATGGGGAGAGTGCTAGCACTCCCCGGCATGGGCCTGGTGCAGGAGGTAATGGTTACATCCTCTGCACCCAAGCGGTGCTACAGAGAACGTAACCCTTACATTCCAGGCACCCAAGGGGTTAAATGTTCAATATGCGTATTAATAATTACCTTTCACTGATTTATAATAATGTTTAAAACCTGACATTATAGAGGTGCAACTCACGTCTGATAACGCGTCCAGCCCTTATAAATTACCTGTACTTGGACACGTTGGAGGTCGGTGAATCTTTTAACCGAGTCGGGCTCTCCTCATCCTAAAATAGTCGAGTCACTCAGATCAATAATCAATAACTATTGCAATCGGTAATCAATACTCAATTAATAGATCAATATAGCACATCAGAAATCAATAACAGTTGGTATTTCGGCGCACCATGACCTTTCAGTCATGAATAACCACACCAGTTTATTAAAAGTTTGTGAATTTCTAGCACAATGTATATAAGTCTCAAAACCAAATGATATATGTATATGAACATTACTAGTTGTCCATAACGGCGGAAGAAACGCAATCTATACAAAATCTGGATAATGATACACTCAGTTATCGCAATGCAAATCACTAATATGATTAACTGTATTTGACTAATTTCATACATTGGTCAGCATAACAAGATTTCAAATCAACATGGTGCATCGAATGAATCCCTCGACTAACCTCTAATTAGCATTGGCATGTGGGACTTCATGCAAAACGAATTTAGTCAACACAAATTTGGAAAACTTCTAACTAGGACCCTATCAAAATAGCAGTTGGTACCTAAAAGGAAAAACACAATGCATAATACATTTGTCCTTTCATATTTACCAAATACAATCAGCATTCAAGAAAAGTCTTCGTCCTTCAGGTACCGGTTCGATCAGCAAGGGGCAGATTTCAAAGGGGCAAAGTTAAGGGCAAGCTTCCTTGCAGCGGCAAGGAAAATGGGGCAAAGTTACTTCATAGGCAAGACAGGGCAAATCAAAGTTAAAGACTCTAGGGTGAGAATTCTTAAAGTCTCTTTCTCTCAGATAGAGAAATGGGCATCAGGGTGTCGTCCAAAATGGAGTCTGGCATCTGGCTTCAAACTGGCATCGAGGAAAATGGCTGACTTCTCTTTGTCCAGTGGGTTTAAGTAAGAAACATTCCAAATTCTGCAGGGTCTTCCATTGGAGGGTTCATAGGTTGGCTTCAAATTGTCCAATGAAAATTGTCTTTTACTAGCGCTCATTTATGCATACACTGTCCTTGGAGCCTTGGAACACAAGTTTGTAACATGGTTTGCCAATTATTTTACTATCTGTACCTTCATTGTCCGCACCTGCAGACTGACCTTGTATCAAAGGGGATGAAACCGGCCTAGTACGAAACCTTGGAGATAAGTGTATCAGTCAGCTCTACTGGAAAAATACAACTTCAAGCAAGAATATATGTTTCATTAGTTCAAGGAAAAAGCCACGGAGTTAGAATTTGAGACCAGGCAACTAGGCCAAAGCCTCTACTAAATTTAAGCTAAGCAAAACAGTTTCAACTAAGAAATCATGGCATACATTTGCAATTATGACGGATTACTACAATTTTCAATACTTCATGATTAATAAAGCTCGTTTACAATGATGGCGAACTACCCCGAGGGCACAATTTCCCTTGTACATTATTTTCTTTGCTAAAATCACACTACATTATACGTTTTGATTACACGATATGTATGAATATATGTTGGACCCTCTTTTTCTGCGTCATCAATCCCTCCTCTGATGACTAATTATGTCATCACATCAAATCTACCCACAAATTTTATTCCATTAAAATTCTGTATAGTAATTTGGCACTTCAGTCAATTCCCTTTTTCTTTTAGTCCCTTTTGATTTTTCTCTATATATGTCCACCATTTTGTTCTCTATTTTCTCTTCTCTTTTCCTTTTGTTCCTTGCTTTTAACACTTTGATAGCTTTCCATATTCCCCAAGAGCCTAATAGACAAATTCATATTATTAATATTCCCTTTACTATTTTTAGTAACAATCCGTTCCAAACGTTGCTGAGCCAATTTCCCACAGAAGCAAATCCTTTTCCAACTTTCTCCCAAACTCCTGGTTCTTTCAATTCCTTTAAATCTACACTTTCTTTAGTTAAATTTGTAAGCATTGTTCTAATTTTTCCACTGCTGTCTGGTATATATGTACAACAGTGACGTGTACCAAGCATTTTGCAAACGCCGCCATCCTTTGCTAAAAGAATGTCTAAGGCAAGCCGATTTTGAAGAGTCATAGCTCTTTCTTCAGCAAGTTCAGCATCCATCAGGATTATAGCTCCTGAAAATTTTGTCAGCGTGTTATCCACAATAGTAGACAACTTTCGTATTTGGATTGAATTCAATATGACTCCCACTGAAGGAATCAATGCTCCAAATATATCTCCTACCACACCAGAAGCTGTCTCCCTTTTCTGAACATGATGTGATTCAGACAGCTTTGGAAATTTCGTAAAGTCATCCAGCTGGTAAATCTTGGGGAACACTATTCCCACATAACATCTCCTATAACATCCTTTAGGAAGACGATAATAGGCGTTGAGTCCACAAATATAATATATCCCAGGAATAACTGGGTCTTGTCCATTCAGCATGAACGTCCACTTAGGTTGAAACAAAAACGTGTGTTTGCATTCACTCGTTCCCACAAAAACTGTGTCATAGTATGATTTATGTCTATGTATACAAAATCTCCCTACGTGTAATGTATCTAAAGCTATTTTCCCTTGTGTTTTTACTGCGGCAAAAGCATAGTTATCTACAGATGTCCTTTTGTGTAATTCCCTTTCTAATTCCTCCTTCATTTCTTTCCTTCTATCATCAGTGCGGTCTAAGAAGTTTATCTCTACCTGTGAAAGCAAGCATGTAAGGTTCTCTCTGTGTGCGTGTGCTGTGTGAAAAGGTGACAACGGCTCAAAGAATTCTCTCATTAACTTGAAATAATAATCTCTAGCTATTTTACTCAGGTACTCTATTATGGGGACATATGCAAAGGTAACATCATAATTAGAGTAAAAATAATGAATGTACGTCTGACCATAAAATCTGGACGTTATTATACTACATGGAATTCCATACGTAAGAGGCATGCTGTGATATGTAACCCCTTCCACTACTGAGGTAGGTATTTGTGCACACACATAACAATCTTTCGCATCCATGGTCTCAACATACTCACTCAGCTAGCGATAGAAAACGTTAGATGAAAGTTCCTTTTTCTCATGCAAATGTCTCTTGTCTTGTTCGAGTCTCTTTAGAGCTGTTAGTTCAGTAACAATAGTAGATTTAGAAGTAGAAGCATCATTCGTCTCACTCTCATTCTTACCATGCATCCCAAGAACTATCGCTACAATGATTAGTACGCATGCGGTTATTAGACCTATACACATGTATTTACAACACTTCATCTTACGCCCCTGTGTAGTGAAGCTAGTCATGATCTGTATAGAATCAGAAAGTTGAAGACACTTTATCAAAGCGGGTTTGAGGATATTTACAAAGCTGAACGAGTTCAATGTTCACACAGTTTTCTTTAGCAGCTTTTAGTCTCTTATCGGTTAGCAGCGTTGTCTCAAAATCGGTTTCAAAGTCAATCAAGTTAGCAATGTCTTAGCCGGTTGAAAAGTCAATCAGGTGATCAATGTCTTTAATCGGTAAAGTTCATGAAGTTTTTATTTCTCATGTGTCAAAATGAAGTTCTGCCTCTTTGTTCTCAAGACTGAGGGACACAAATTCGTCTGACCAATCGTTATTGGCTAAGTATGCCCACTCCGGACCAGAATACCTTCTGCTCAGTATTCTTTTTGTTTTCAATTTTGCATCTCTCTTTGATTCTTTCTCGCTGGTACTTTCTTCCTTTGCCAAGTCCTTTTCCTTAATGTGCCGATACTACGACAGACACTTACTTTCTTTTCTCTTTCACCTTTGGCCCTTCACTGTCGTTCACCGTTTCTCTGATTCTTAATTTTACAGGCGATATGCTTTGTCTCCTCTTTGCACTGTGTCCACTTGAGGGACCTGCAACCTCTTCTGAAAGAGTTTGAGCAGTTTCGTTCCGTTCCGTCTTGTCTTCTCCTTCTGGGAATTCAATCAGGTTTTCCTTTTCTTTTCCTGTATCGTCTGTTTCTGGGAAAGCCCTCCTCTGATCAGGCTCTCCTGCTTCTTCACCTGTTTCGAGCTCTTTGTCACCGTTACTTTCTTCAGGCTCTTTGTCACTTTCAGCTGTTTCAGGCCCTTTGTCACCTTCCGGACCTTCGTCACTCTCTGAGGCTCCTCCTTGGTCTTCCCCAAATGAATCAGTTGCTTCGTCCTCAGAGAATATTTCTCGCTCCTCTATTTCTGCCTGTTCGCTTCTAGTTCTTTTCCGTTCTGTCTTAGCGCTTGGCACTTTGTTATCAGGTACTGGTGACTTCAGCGTTTCAACTTCCTTGTCTGTAGGACACAATACCCTCTTTGTGTGACTGGCGTGAATCCAGTTGGGAACTCCCGCACACTTCACAGCGGTGGTAGTCGTCAGAATCACTTGAAAAGGTCCTTTCCAACGGGGTTCCAAACACGACTTCCTCACATGCTTCTTTATCACGTCCCAGTCACCTGCTTTCAGGGCGTGTCCTGGACCTTGGATCGGTGGCAAGGTGGTTGCCTCCACCTGGTGAGAGAAAGAGCGAACCACATCAGCTAGACCTTTGCAGTAGTCTAACACCATATCATCTGGAATATTCAAAAGCGCATTTGCAGGAATTGCTGGAAGTCTCATAGCTCTGCCCATGAGGATCTCGTGTGGGGACAGTCCAGTCTTTCTGTCAGGGGTGTTTCTCATTGACATTAGCACCAAGGGCAATGCATCAGGCCATTTCAAGTTTGTTGATACACATATTTTCGCCATCCTTGATTTCAATGTGCCATTCATTTGCTCCACTAGACCTGATGCTTCAGGGCGGTAGCTACAATGCAACTTTTGCTCAATGTTCAGCGCTGCACAAAGTAATTTTATTACTTCGTTATTGAAGTGACTTCCCCTATCTGATTCTAAAGAGATCGGAAATCCGAAACGTGGTATTAACTCTCTCAAGAGTAGTTTTGCAACTGTGAGACTGTCATTTCTGCTTGTAGGGTATGCTTCAATACAGTGACTAAAAATGCACACAACCACCAACAAATAATTCAAGCCTCCATGCACAGGCATCTCAATAAAATCCATTTGCATCATGCAGAAGGGACCCCCTGCTCTTCCAATGTGGCTCAAATTTACTACGGTTCCCTTCCCTGCGTTCATCTGTTGGCAAATGACGCAACGATGGCAAACTGCTTCAGCAACTTGACGGAATTTGGGGTTAAACCAATCAGTTTTAAACAATCTAATCATGGCATCCCTCCCAAGATGAGCTTGTCCATGGTAAAATCTGGCTATCTGTGTCAAAAGGCTGTTTGGAAGAACAAATTTCCTTTCACTTGAAACCCATAATTCATCTAGTCTCTTTACACATTGTGATTTGGTCCATGAGAGTTTCTCATCCTCACTGACATCATTCTGTAAGGATTTCAATTCGTCCATTGTATCTACAACCTTTAGAGCAAAGATTTCGCTTGGTTCAAGTTCTGGTTCATTTATCAAATTCCATTCATCCCTGAGCAATATACAGTTCAATGCGCAAAACCTTGCAACTTGATCCGCATATCCATTTCCCAGAGAAACATAGGGGGTTATTCTAACTTTGGAGGAGGTGTTAATCCGTCCCAAAAGTGACGGAAAAGTGACGGATTTACCACCAGCCATATTACGAGTCCATTATATCCTATGGAACTCGTAATACGGCTGGTGGTATATCCGTCACTTTACCGTCACTTTTGGGACGGATTAACACTCCTGCAAAGTTAGAATAACCCCCATAGTCTTGTCCCTTCGAGTGTGCACTGCATTTTACCACTGCTACTTCTCCTGGTAGTTGGATGGCATGTAACAATTCTCTTATTCTTTCACCATTTTTCACTGGTGATCCTGAAGAGGTCATGAAGCCTCTCTGTGACCACAATTGCCCAAAGTCATGCACTATTCCGAATCCGTACTGGCTGTCAGTGTAAATGGTAACCTTCATTAATGCAGAGAGTTGGCAAGCTCTAGTAAGGGCTACCAATTCTGCTACTTGTGCAGAGTAAACTCCTTGAAGCCAAGATGCTTCCAGAACACCTGTTACCGTACATACAGCGTATCCTGCCTTCAATATTCCCAGTGCATCTCTTAAACATGAACCATCAACAAAAATAACTTGATCATTTTCTTCCAATCGGGTATCTTTGATATCAGGTCTGGGTTTGGTGCAAAATTCAGTCACCTGAAGACAGTCGTGCTCGATGTCTTCAGCGTTCTCAATTTCGGCATTTTCACTGGGAAACAAGGTTGCTGGGTTCAACGTAGTGCACCTTTTCAGCTGCACATTAGGTGATCCCAGAATTATTGTTTCATACCTTGTGAGTCTAGCACCAGTCATGTGCTGTGTTCGGGAACGTGTCAAAAGTATCTCGACTGAGTGGGGGACCATGACTGTCAAAGGGTGTCCCATCACTATTCCTTCACTCTGAGTGAGGCTGATACCAACTGCAGCTACGGCACGCAAGCACCCTGGCAGTGCTGCTGCGACCGGATCCAAAGTAGCTGAAAAATATGCTACTGGTCTGTTTACGCCACCATGGGCTTGGGTCAAGACAGACAAGGAACATGCATCACGTTCATGACAAAACAATGTGAAAGGCTTTGTGTAGTCAGGCATACCTAAAGCTGGAGCCCTGCACATGCACTCTTTCAATTCAATAAAAGCATCCATCTCATCTCCTTTCAGCTCTATTTCATCTAGCGCATCCTTCTGGGTCAGTTTCAGTGAAGGTTTTGCTAGGGTTGAGAAATTGGGGATCCATTGGTGACAGTAGCTCACCATTCCCAAAAACTTTCTCACCTCCCTCCTCGTCTTTGGGGAACTTATTTGAAGTACACTCGTTATCCTTTCCTTCATAATTCTTCGTGACCCTTTCTCTATTTGGTGACCCAAATATTTCACTTTCTTCTGGCAGAACTGTAATTTTGAAGGAGACACCTTGTGTCCATTCCTTCCCAAATGGTTCAATAGGGCAATGTTGTCGTCTGTGCAGTCACTTTCTGTCTTGGATGCAATCAGTAAATCGTCAATGTACTGTACTAGGGTTGACTCGAATGGCAACTCCAACGCTTCCAAATCTTTCTCTAGAATCTGATTGAAAATTGACGGTGACTCCGAAAACTCTTGAGGAATTCGACACCAACTGTAAACTCTTTCTAAGAATTTGAAACAAAAGAGAAACTGGCTGTCCTCGTGTAGGGGCACAGAAAAGAATGCTTGTGATAAGTCGATAACTGAGAACCACTCAGCATCACAGGGAACTTGAAACATTATCACAGCTGGATTTGGTACTACGGGACAACATTTGATTATTATGTCATTTATTTCCCTCAAATCCTGAACAATTCGGACCTTTCCACTAGGTTTTATTAGTCCCATGATTGGTGAATTACATGGACTGCTTAACACCTCTTTCAGTACTCCCTGTTTTACAAACTCATCAATGAGTTGGGCGACTTTCATGAGGGTGTCTTGTGCCATATGGTACTGTGGGGTCTGGGGAAAGGTTACATTGGGTTTTACAGTCACTTTCACTGGTTCCACTCCTTTCACCAATCCCACCTCTTTCCCTGTCATATCCCACACTTCTTTTCCGACTGTTTCCTGTAACTCAGCAGGAATATCTGCTTCAGTGATCATTGGGTAAAGGGTAATCAGGGGATACTCTTTATCGACAGTTTCCACTTCGTCCCCTCCTACACTGTCCTCTTCTTCCCCGTCACTGCTCGTCTGAATTTTAATTCCATCGTTTGAGCACATAATTGAACATCCCAATTTGCACAATAGGTCTCTCCCTAACAGTGATATCGGGCTTGAGTCACATACCACAAATTTATGTGACCCTTGATAGTTTCCAATTCTGACTTGTACTGGGTCTGTGATTGGGTTCGTCAGGTACCTATTTGCTACTCCCACTACTTGAACTGTTCTCCCTGAAAGTGGCAAATTTGGTACTTCAATGCTCCTAACAGTGGAACGTGTAGCTCCTGTGTCAACCAAGAATGAAACGCAATGACCCATAACTCTTCCCTCCACATATGGACCCTTTTGATCAACTTCCAAAGATGCTGCAAGCATACAATTTCCCTCCTCATCTGAACTTTCACTCTCCCATACATCGTTTATTCCATTCTCACTGTGTAATGGGAATTGGTGTACTGTGTCATTTTGACTCATTCCCTGACCCGTGACCTGTTGAGGAAACATTGCTTGCTGCTGATTCATTGGTGCTAAGGGTATTTGCATTTGCTGATTAGGTACCATAGGAAACTGCTGTTGCATTGGCTGTAATTGTGCCATTTGCACACTGGACATTTGCACCTGTTGCGGTTGCATGGGTTGTAAACCCTGCATCTGGTTTATATTGTTTTGAAAATTTGGATTTGGACCTCTCAGTTTTGGTCCTCTCATAGTCTGGAATGCATTGACATCATTGTTTTGCTGACCTACACCTTCCTGCACCATCATTGGGCACTCCCGTTTCCAATGCCCGACAATTCCGCACATGTGACATGGCATCACCTTCTTCATTGCCTGTATACCATTTGGAATCATAACGGTATTCAAATCAGGGCCATTATTCACAAAACCTCCTCGGCCCCTGCCTTTCATCTGCGGCTGAAACATAGCATTTCCCTGCTGCTGCTGCTGCGGCATCTGTTGTTGAAAACCTTGCAAACCTGTCTGAGCTGCTCTAAGCTGCATCACCATCACCTTTTCTTTCAGTCTTTTCTGCTTTGTCTCAATCTCATCACTGTAGTATTTTGCATAATTCAACACTTCATCGATCGACTTTGACTGCCAACAAATCAAATGCGTTTTGATCATCTGGCTGATTTCTGGTCTCAACCCTTCCACAAATCTGAACACAAAATGGAGCATGTCCTTTGCCTCAATCGTTTCTGTGCCACTGTAATTTTTAAACGCTTTTAACAACCTCTCATAATACGCATGTATAGACTCTTTAACCTCTTGGGCGGTACTGTCAATCCTCTGCCAATCCACATTTTTCGACGCAACCTTGGTTTTCAAGTGCTCGATCACCTTGTGGTACAAACTCATTACCGTAGGTGATGGCGCACCTGTGTCCCTATCTCTCTCTGGTTCACTCGTTGGCCAACCTACAGCCCTTTTACAATCTTCCCACAAATCTGCCGGAACCACAATTTCAAATAAAGTATTCAGGTCTTCCCAGAGACATTTCGCGAGTTTCCCAAATCTAGCTGTCTGTTGATACCACTCAATCGGCTTCTCTCTCAATTTGGGAAAGTCATCCGTAAAGGATTGAATATCGCACCTGTGCCATGGTACATGTACAAGTTTTCCCCCTGCTGTCTTTCTCATTGGTAACATAGTTATCAGATCGTCATTCTGTTGTTTTTTCTCATTCTGCTGTGGAGTATTTTCTTTCTTTTTGTCCTTTTTCTTAACCCACCTGCTTTCCCATTTGTCTAAACATCTCCAGACCTGTGCACTCTGCAGTATCTCTTTAAGGTGCGTCTTCATTCCTGCGGATCTCATGTGTTCGAAGTCTTTTGTCTCGAAATCTAACCTGTAACTTCTGCTCAGGTGTTTAGTCTTACTTATATCGATCTCGTTTCTGTCTGCAATTTCTTGTAACTTCTTATGTACGCTGCTTACTTCTCTTGTAATCCTAGGGCACATGTATCTTAGTTCTTCCTCTGTGTATGATTCTAATCTGTTCAAACCCATTGTTCCTTCTACCAGTTCATCTGCCTCCATACCCAACCTTATTTTATTCAGGTATTCTTCTCCCTTCCCGCTGGATGTACTCTGTGGGGAGTTCAGGCTGTTGAACCATTGCGTTAACTGTTGCGCGTTCAGTCCCATCAGTGTAGCAGTTACATCAACTGCCACTGATGGTTTCTGTAATGTTTCAGTCTGTGAGGTTAACGGTACTAATAGTGGTGGATGTGACCTTACCACGGTCGACGGAGCACAAATTGGAATTGGACTGAATTCTGACAAGGACCCAGATCCATTTGGCAGTGCCGCTATTGGTGTTGTTTCTGGAGTGGTCTCTATGCATCTTCTCCCTGTCCCACTCTGTGTCATTACTACCCCTTGTTCACATACGTTTGGGTCTCCTTGTATGTACAGTGGTACTGGTGGACCTACAGTAATAGGCAGAGATATCGCGTCTGGATTCTGTCTGTTCCCCGAATTCTGTGGCATGTTAATCCCCATATTGTGGTTCATCATTGCTGGCATACCTAACTGACTTTCTATTACTCGAGTATACTTCGGCCCTTCTTCTGCCTGCTTTTGAGGCATCAAAAACTGTGTTGATTCTGCTTGAATCAATGTCGGTCTTTGATAACTCTGTCCTCCCTGCGCTGTTGAATCAGAAATCGTTCCCATGTTATGCTCATCACAGCAGTGCCTTTGAACCTGTGGCTGATAATTATCAGCAGGTTTCAACGTAGGCATGTCTGGGTATATTCTCCGAACCTGTGGTATTTGTGGTGAGAAAGGCATCTCGGAACTGCTCGGCCTCTGAGATATTCTCAAATTTGGTGTTACATTACCCTGTATTGGTTCTGGAGGGGCAGTACTAATGCTTGAGCCTTTTTCGCTTTCCACATATGGTGGTGGGCGATCATTCAGCAATTGTATAATGAACTCCTCATCATTTGACTCGTCTCCCCTTTTCGAGTTTCTATTGTTCTCTCTATCTCTGGACTGACTCCTGTTTGTCTTGTAGGTAGCTTTCCTTCCTTCCGTCTCCGCTTCATCGGTAATTGCTGGAAACAATTTAATCCCCTGCAATACGTCTGATCTCCAAACCTTTTGTGTGCTGTCCCATCTAGCATCCGCTAGTGTCTTTTCTACTTTCCTTATTCTGGTCTCAAACTTCTTTTGTTGTTGGGTTCTAGCTATTAGCTCCCAAATTGCTAGTGCCTCAAACTGTGCTGGTCTTGGAGGTACTTTCATGTCGTATAGCGCAAATCTCAGATTTTCTAAAACCCTTAGATTAAACGACCCGTGGATAGGGAACGCTACACTTCCATGTTTCTCCGTTAATTTGCACCATTGTTTTAACCATAGACATGGTGCTACACCCTTTTCTTCAATGACAATGTAAGCTGGTGTACCCTCAGGCGGTGTTTCTTCTCCTACATTTGCTTTAATATATACATATCCCCTCATGGCACTCTTAAATGCTTGGAAAAACTTAATCTTTCCGTCTTTTATTTTCCTAAAAATGTGTAATCAATAAGTGACTTTAATTCCCGGAATACTCTTCGCTTGCCTTTCCCCTACCAGTTGCGCTTCGCGGACTGTGTCCAATCCGTGCGCGACCCTTCTCTCCAGTTGACCTATCCCAGCGCGGCTCCTAGTGACGTCACACTCACACACTGCGGCTGACAAAGTCCCGCGGCTTGTCCTCTTTCACTCGTTTTCACTCACAAACTAATTTCTGCAATATAACGCGAGCACTAACCAAAAGAATGAAACAAATCTGTCGGTTTACTACAGGAAGGGTAATACAATCGCTTCAGAAACCTTACGGATGTTTCACTAGCCTCGGCAGTTATTCCATCTTTCTCGGTTTCCCACTTTCGCAAGCAAAATTTGACCCGCAAACTTTACTCTCAACTGATCAATGAACTATTCTAGTGCACTTTAGAATTCGTCAAATCTCAAAGTCGAAGTTTTTCTTTCACTCCGCAACATTCATACCGACTCGTTGACCACGCCCGATCAACCTATTAAACCGACCAGATTACAACATTAAACAAGTGTCTCATACACTTTTCAACATACTCCGGAGTCTCTTGACCTCGCAGGGCCCGTCTCAACATCAACAACCACGTGGACAATTTTTTTCTGCACAAAGCACTACACACACGTGAAGTTCAACGACTTCACTAGTCTCACACTTTTAGAGTAACACTCCTCTAATATCTTTTAACCCCCTAAAATCCTCACAAACTTCTCAATTAATCTGCGGCAATAAGCTGTGCAAGCGCAAAACCCTAACTTCACTCATACCGTCACTAGAAACGCCGAAAACATTCTCACACCTCCATGTCCTCCATTCGCAAGCTCCGAGATTCCGGGAAAGTCATCGGGGACTTAGGGCATCATCATCCCTCCAACTTGTTTTATCAAAGAAAATTCTAACTTAACTCTGTCTATTGTTCGGATGGGGTCCCAAAGGGCTAAACCATCAATCTCTGCTACCATCTACTGATAACGCGTCCAGCCCTTATAAATTACCTGTACTTGGACACGTTGGAGGTCGGTGAATCTTTTAACCGAGTCGGGCTCTCCTCATCCTAAAATAGTCGAGTCACTCAGATCAATAATCAATAACTATTGCAATTGGTAATCAATGCTCAATTAATAGATCAATATAGCACATCAGAAATCAATAACAGTTGGTATTTCGGCGCACCATGACCTTTCAGTCATGAATAACCACACCAGTTTATTAAAGGTTAGTGAATTTATTTCCCTATATTAACAAAGCTAGCACAATGTATATAAGTCTCAAAACCAAATGATATATGTATATGAACATTACTAGTTGTCCATAACGGCGGAAGAAACGCAATCTACGCAAAATCTGGATAATGATACACTCAGTTATCGCAATGCAAATCACTAATATGATTAACTGTATTTGACTAATTTCATACATTGGTCAGCATAACAAGATTTCAAATCAACATGGTGCATCGAATGAATCCCTTGACTAACCTCTAATTAGCATTGGCATGTGGGACTTCATGCAAAACGAATTTAGTCAACACAAATTTGGAAAACTTCTAACTAGGACCCTATCAAAATAGCAGTTGGTACCTAAAAGGAAAAACACAATGCATAATACATTTGTCCTTTCATATTTACCAAATACAATCAGCATTCAAGAAAAGTCTTCGTCCTTCAGGTACCGGTTCGATCAGCATGGGGCAGATTTCAAAGGGGCAAAGTTAAGGGCAAGCTTCCTTGCAGCGGCAAGGAAAATGGGGCAAAGTTACTTCATAGGCAAGACGGGGCAAATCAAAGTTAAAGACTCTAGGGTGAGAATTCTTAAAGTCTCTTTCTCTCAGATAGAGAAAAGGGCATCAGGGTGTCGTCCAAAATGGAGTGTGGCATCTGGCTTCAAACTGGCATCGAGGAAAATGGCTGACTTCTCTTTGTCCAGTGGGTTTAGGTAAGAAACATTCCAAATTCTGCAGGGTCTTCCATTGGAGGGTTCATAGGTTGGCTTCAAATTGTCCAATGAAAATTGTCTTTTACTAGCGCTCATTTATGCATACACTGTCCTTGGAGCCTTGGAACACAAGTTTGTAACATGGTTTGCCAATTATTTTACTATCTGTACCTTCATTGTCCGCACCTGCAGACTGACCTTGTATCAAAGGGGATGAAACCGGCCTAGTACGAAACCTTGGAGATAAGTGTATCAGTCAGCTCTACTGGAAAAATACAACTTCAAGCAAGAATATATGTTTCATTAGTTCAAGGAAAAAGCCACGGAGTTAGAATTTGAGACCAGGCAACTAGGCCAAAGCCTCTACTAAATTTAAGCTAAGCAAAACAGTTTCAACTAAGAAATCATGGCATACATTTGCAATTATGACGGATTACTACAATTTTCAATACTTCATGATTAATAAAGCTCGTTTACAATGATGGCGAACTACCCCGAGGGCACAATTTCCCTCGTACATTATTTTCTTTGCTAAAATCACACTACATTATACGTTTTGATTACACAATATGTATGAATATATGTTGGACCCTCTTTTTCTGTGTCATCACGTCTGAGCATGCTCTTGACTGTTTTGGTGTGTTTGATGGAATGCTCTAAGTAACCAACTATATGTCCAAACATGGGTCCTATGCCCACCTGGCCACTGGTACCCAACTGTACTCGATTAAAGATACCAAAAATGGGCTGAAACTGGTCTTGGACTGCTTGTGTTTTGGTTCAGAGATTACATGGCTTGGCACTTCATGCTCGGCTCTTCATAATGGAGGACGACAAAGGGTGAATTTGGAAATGGCTGTGCCTAGTCAGAGGTGGAATAACGGGCTGGAAAATTATGGTTTGGAATGCAACTGTGCCTCACCAGTAGTTAGTCCGTTAACAAACATTCTTCCCATAACCTTTGTGTGTTTGATGTAATGTCATAAGTGGACAAGGGATATAACCAGAATTGTGTCCCATGCTCACTGTGACTCTAGAACAAAGCTGTACCCGACTAAGATACCTAAGTAGGCCAAAACTAGTCTTGGGTTGCTTATGTTCCAGTTTACACAGGATCTGTACTGTGGTTTGACTGCTCCTATTGGAAGAGGACAAAGACTGATTGAACATGGCTGGGTATAGTTTGAGATAGTATAACAGGCATAAAAGAATGAGTTGGAATGCTGCCCAAGCCATTGCCCATAGTTAGTCGTTTTGCAAGCATTGCTCTCGTCACTTTTGTTTGTTTGATGCACATGTAAGCCCAGATGTGGGTACTGTGCTATGGGTCCAAAGGGGTCCTAGATTGGCAGTTTGCGCAGCACTGTATTGAAGGAGGACTTAGGCTGATTTGCAAGTGGCGGGATCTAATCTGAAGTGGCATAGTGAGCAAAAGAAATGTGTGATAACACAATATAGAACAATTGCCAGTGGTTTCATTGTTTGTAGACACACCTCTCTTCACCTTTGAGTGTTTAAAACAAAATAAATGCATTCATGTATATTCTACCTAAGCTTCAGAGTACACGTTATTTTCCTTCCACAAAATCAAAAGCATAGAACAATAAAGTTATTTTTCTTCACTACATTGTAAATAATTATGACAAGTAATGCACACTGAGATTTACATTTCTGACAATTCTCTGGATGAGTGCACAAAGTTAGGATGTGGTGTGGCACACTATTGTGCAAAGCAGGTAATCAGTAGTATGTTAAATGATGTACCACAAAACACCACATCTTGAGTTTTAGATTGTGTGACTGTTCCTAGAATGTTAGTAGCCCCTTCTACACACACAGTTTCACAATTATGTACCGTTTTTACACAGTATTGACTCGTTCCTGAGAGAATCATAGTTTTACGAATGCACAGTCAATAGGAGTCGCACTGAGAGAACACACTGAGCACAGCAAAGAGCAGAACAAACAGCACAAATACACTCTGAATTAAATATGCATATAAACTCTGGTGCTTCTGATACCAATCTGGTGCCAACACAATTGCATAAAACATCAAGCAAAAGAGCTATTCCTAATTCTCATAATGCCACAGTAGAGCTGAAGTCCACTGTGCCTGGCCTTGCGATAGTTCGGACCACAATGTGCTCCTGTGCATCTCAATAAGGTTGACATACAAAAAAAATTACTACACAAAGCCTCTTCAAAAACAAGCACCAAACCAAGGCCATGTATAAAGTTTTGGCAGAACCTATTAACACAAATGCGTGGAATGCAATGACTATTGCCTTTCATTTTATGTCAAAGTCCTGTCCTTCAGCCCACAAAATACCATATGTGTAACAGCAGAATATAAACAAAAACATGTCACTTCTAGGTCGCTTAGTAATAGCTGATACTAAGCAGTAGGGCATAGTCATCAGCTCTGTATGCCCCTCCTTACGCCAGACATAAATATAAGATGGTGAAACTGCAAAGCACCCCACACTCAATAGTACATCTTCAGTAAGATCCATGCACTCAACCATGTGCATTAATACATGTCATCAGAAATCGTTAATCTAAGTGTGGAGCACTGCTTGCAGATACCACAGGCTACCACTAATCCCAAGAGTCATGCTATGTATTGACAGATCTGTCTTGAATTACCTTTATCCTTGATGTAATATGAGTAAAGGTACAGTAACTCTAAGACAGAACCCTACATGAAAGAAGGGTGTTTTTAACTCAATCACACAAAATAAACAGAAATGCATGAAAGAGTTTGGGGCCATGAATAAAAAAAGCTTGTTGCCAGTGTCCTAATAGCAGTAGAGCAGTTTCCTGTGTGTTGATCCGGCATCTAGCTCTAATACTGATTTCTTGGGCCCAATTAATCTTTTCCTAAGTTCCCTTATCTATCCCTCCATTATTCTATTCAGTCCAACTAACAGACTCACATGTAACTCATATTTCCCTATACTAATACTATATTCATATTTCCCGATACTAATCTCTCACTAATCTTTTTGGGCTCTGTAGTAGGGTGCTACTTGGCAAAAAGAGCTTTGACGCCTCCTCTGGGGTAGCAAGCTCTATATATATACAATTCAACTTAAATTATAGTGTAACTCATTTTGTGACGCATTAAATCTTGGAGGCAAAAATAAAAATTTAAAAGATTTATTTCAAATTCAAAGCCAAACTAAGGTAAATGAGTCTCAAAAACATGCTACAAATACAAGCTTACCAAAGGAGAGTTAAAGCGTCAAATTAAATTGAAACGCACCAGCATAAGACACATCAAATCTTCAGTAGGTACAATACAGAAAATAAGGAATAATACTTGATTCTCCAGGTTCAAGCTTAGATTCTCCTGCCTAACCATTCGAACCTATAGAAGTCTAACTACACTGGTGAGCTAAAGGAAGCCCAAAAATGTTCTAGCCCAAAATAATAGAAAAGAAAAAAAGTTGTCAGTACCACGGAAACCTCAGTAAACGTTCCTGTAAGAGAGATCTGTGGAGCATAAAGCGACATCAACCAAGCAACAAGCATTTCCAAAGCAATGGGTCTCGGATTTGCTCTTGATAGAGCTATTAGCATTGTAAGTTCCTAACTGGACTTTTCTTTCCATGTGGGGGAAGGAGAGGGGCAGGGAAGAAGAGGTGACAGAGTATGAGACTGGAAAGGAAAGGAGAACAAGTTTTGTACAGTAGGCAGTCCCAATGTATAAGACTTGAAAGCACCATGAGTGCGACTGAAAAACAAAACAAACAATGACAAGTAACAACCAGTTACTTATCATTGTTTGTTTTGTTTTTCAGTCGCGCTCATGGCACTTTCAAGTTTTATGCAACAGTAACTTGATAGTCAGTCCCCCTGTATAAAACTTGAAAGTGCCGTGAGCGCGGCTAAAAACAAAACAAACAATGACAAGTAACTACCACTTACTTGTCATTGTTTGTTTTGCTTTTCAGTAACTGATAGTTACTTGTCATTGTTTATTTTATTTTTCAGTCGTGCTCATGCCGCTTTCAAGTTTTGTTCAGTGGTAACTCGATCGGCAGTCCCGCTGTATAAAACCTGAAAGCGCCATAGAGGCAGGAAACAAAAAAAATAGTCCATCCAAACAACAGAAAAAAAATCCAGGCATAATTAAACTGTGCCGGTGCTTCTCAGCCAAGAACAGGAAATGATGTATCATCTGAAAAAATGGTTAGGAGGCAGCAAAACAAGAGCAACATTGCCTTCAACCTATGGTAAGTGGCAAGCAGCGGCAGGCGGGACTAAAGTCCTTTACTCATTCCAACAGGCCTTGCAGCCAGCACATTCGTGCTGACTAGGCTCAACCTAAAAAGGAAAACAGAGGTCTGTGCCTCCCTAAGTTTCTAAGAGTCAGTCTAGTCAATAGGATAAAGGGGTCTAAATCTTCAACTAGCTAAAATATTCCCCTCAACTTCAGATAGTTGACATCACTGCCAGTAACTTTCCATAGTCTGCACACAGTTGTGAATGGTATCCTTTAATTAGGCTTTCATCTCTTGGGTAGCCATCAAAAGGACCTTGGAACCTTTCTTGTTGTCAAGAATCCGGAGGGGAGTTTGTTGTGAATAAAGGTGAGAAGCATTGCGATGATTTGTGCGTGTTTATTTAGTTCCAAAACAGAGACCGCCGCTGTCACGTCCTCCGGCTCCGCCGTCTTCAACCATTTCTTCCTAGCGCTCGAGAGCACGGGAGAACGCGACAGCCGGCAGCACACGAAATAGGTTCGGCACGCGGTAACATTACCGCGTGCCAAACCACACAGAACACAACATAATATCTCCTTTTTTTTTTTTTTTTTTTTACTTCCAAACCAGAGAAACATAACCCAACATTAGAACAAAATAATAATAACATAACATTAAACCACTAAACAGTATTGGTGAAAATAGCCATAAAAACAAGTAGATTTCCTGCTAACAGCAATGAGATTCCCTAAGTTTGAGCGGCATCCGTTTCACTCGAACAGATCTTCTAAGTGTTTGGGGAACTCCCAACTTAGTGTTTAACGCCAACCGTTCCTGAACCATACCCTCTGACACCGCTCTACTACACCTTTTCATTCCACCGTCACTGTCGTCATTCACCTTCACAGCTTTATTCATATTCCACCACTGACCACCCTCAACCATGATAGCATTACCACACACTTTCCTCACTGTAACTGGACTTCCATAACAAGCTTCCCCTTTCCTCACAAAGGTCTGTAACTTGATGCGCACTATATCACCTGGTTGAAAAGAGCGTTCGTTTGTAGAATTTTTCTGGTCATACCTAGCTTTCACCCTGTCCTGATTTTTCTTTACCTCACCCCTAACTTTATCCTTGTCCACCACATCAGGAAATTTACCTGACACGATCTTGACTAACCAAGCCGGGAAAAGTTTAGACGTACGACGCCTACCTTTCAACAGTTCAAATGGGGATATTTTCGTCACTGAATGTGGTGTGGTACGATAAAACCACAACATCGAATTCACAGCCTCTTCCACATCCAATCTACTCGCTTTAGCCCACTTTATGCATTCCACAACCACTCTGTTCATTCTTTCGACTAAACCATTCGTTTGAGGATGGTACAGCGAACACTTCAAATGTTTCACACCAGACTCTCTTAGGAAGGTTTCCATCTCATTGCTCTCAAACTGTACACCATTATCCGAGATTAAATATTCCGGAAAACCTTCCCTCCAAAAGATCTCTTTGAGGAACTGTATGGCAGAACTTGCCGAAGGCTTAGCGAAAAACCGCATTTCTGGCCACTTACTAAAGTAATCCATCAGTACAAAAGCATAGTGCATGTGACTAGGGAGAAAATTGAAGGGCCCAACCATATCAACACCCACTTTAACCCAAGCCTTATCTGGTAAAGGTATGGGTTGTAATGGTGGCTTCACAATCTTCAACCCTTTTTCGGCACCATTGCACACAACACATCCATGAACAGCCCTTTCTACATCCTTATCCATAGAAGGCCACAAATACAGCGCCCTGATCCGTCTTTTTGTCATGGTGCCACCAGGGTGCCCATCATGCGCATGGTCCACCAATTTTTTTCTAAGCTCGCACGGGGGTACACATGTATCATTCCTTAACACAATGCCATCCTCAATTGATAACTCATCAGCCACCTTGGCATACGGTTGGACTTCTGAATTCAAATTCCTTTCCTTAGACCAGCCGTTGACAATATACTGCTTAACCCTGGAAAGCACCTCATCATTGCTTTCAGCCATCTTCCATACCATTTCCATGCACACTTTGGATTCATCAGCATCCACAGACGCTATAAAACAATCCTCCACATCATTCTCCACATCAACAGTGCTTTCATCACTAATAGGTAAATGAGATAAAAAGTCAGCTGTGAAGTTGTCTTTTCCTGGAATGTATCTGACATGAAAGTCATACTGTAACAGTTTTGTGGTGAGGCGTGCTATACGTGGGGTTGTATAATTGATCTTGTCTCCATTCAAAATGTACACCAATGGTTTATGATCCGTTTGAACAACAAATTTTCTCCCCCATATATAGCTTCTAAATTTCTCACTAGCCCAATAGCATGCTAGCAGCTCTTTCTCAATCACAGAGTAATTGAGTTCTGACTCACGTAATACTCTAGAGGCATAACTAATAACCTTCTCATCCTTCCCCATACCTTGAGACAGCACCGCACCCAACCCATACCTACTAGCATCAACAGTGATGGTGCCCAATTGGCTGGGGTCATACGGACTCAATGGCCTAGCATCGACCAACTCCTACTTGACCCTTTCAAATGTAGCTTGACACTCACTGTCCCATATGAACGGTACTTTATTCTTGAACAAGTTAGACAAAATCTTCATTTTGCTAGTAAAAATGGAAATGAACCTAGAATAGTATTCACACATGCCTACAAAAGATCGCAACTCGTCTTTGTCCTTGGGATTAGGCGATTCCACAATCGCTTTTACCAAACCGGGCCGCGGTGTAACACCATCCCCAGACACACAATGACCCAAAAATTCTATCTTTTTCTTGTAAAACTCACATTTTCCTTTCCTTACACAGACGCCATAAGACTGAAAAATTTTAAAGACAGATCTGATTTTCTCGTGATGACCTTCCAAATCCCTAGTATGAATCAAGACATCATCTTGGAAAACCAGAATGCCTTGTACTTCCCCCAGCATTTTGTGCATGATACGTTGAAACGCTGACGCAGCAGAGGCCAACCCAAATGGCATCCTGCAAAACTGGAAAGTGCCAAACGGAGAATTGAAAGCTGTGTAATGACGCAAATCCTCATCCAACACCACCTGGTGATATGCTGATGCAAGATCTGTTTTGGAAAACCACACAGAGCCTCTGAGCTCATCGAGCAGGTCGCTAATCTTAGGTAAAGGATATGAGTCTACCCATATCTCCTTATTGAGACTCCTCAGGTCCACACATAAACATAGGTCCCCATTTCGTTTCCAGGCAACCACCAATGGAGAAAGCCACAAACTGGACTCTATAGGCTCAATTACACCATTATTTTGTAGTTTGTGCAATTCAGCTTTAAGATCCTCTCTTAGACTAAATGGCACCGACCTGACCTTATGTCTCACAGGGATAGCCCGATCTTTTACCTTAATTTTGTGCTTGAAACCAGCAATCTTTCCCAAACCTTGTACAAAAATGCTAGGAAACTCCTCTTCAAATGGTGCCTTCGATTCTGAGTTACCTACGACAAGGACTTGTTCTTTAGCACCAGGTTTCAACACCATGCCAAACAGCCCTTGGTGGTACCATCCTAAAATGTTCAAACCTTTATACGCCACATACATTTTACTGAAAATCTTTCGATCCTTGAACTCAAGACTATCTTCTATGTAGCCTTCCAGGTCAATTTTCCTGCCCTCATAAGACACAGGTGATCTATCGGGAGGAAATAATTTCCTATCACCCCAAACATTGTGGAAGAGATCCTATATGATCATAGTAATACGTGCCCCAGAATCCACTAACAACCGAAGCCACTTATCACCAACCCGAATATCAACAAGGGGATCTACACATTGGTTTTGATCTTTGACTCCACCTACCCTTTCAGTGACTACGACAATCATATCCTGATAGGCATTAACAAAAGAATCCTCTTCATTTTCCCCCTCTTCCTCTACCACTGTGGAGACCTTAGCTTGCTTATTAAACATGGATTGACATACTTTAGCAAAGTGACCTACTTTACTACACTTCCTACATGCAGCATTCTTTGCTGGACAACTTTTGCCATCCTTAAAATGAGGCATGTTCCCACATCTAAAACATATGTTAGACGACCTGAAGAATGGATTGTCATATTTTCTCGAGTTGCCTTTCTTTACCGCACTCATTTTAGTAACGACATTCACATGCATTTGATCAGAGTCCTTCACCCCAGTACTTATTGAAAGTTCCTTTAGAGATATCTGCGCCAGCTCAACACTTTTAGGCGTTTTAATGACATCTTCCAAGGTAGGATTGCCCATGGTAAGCAGCTTCTGCTGAATGTGCTTAATGTGCTTATTTGAGCAGTGACCGATAAACTGGTCCCTTATTAACTGGTCTTGGAAATCTCAAAATTCACACTTCGAGGCCAATTGTCTCAGTGCACTGACATATGTGTCAACATCCTCACTTTGAGACTGCTGACGCTTGAAGAATTTCTGCCGTAAAACCACCAAACTCGGGAGTACATCAAACCTTGTGGACAACTTCTTGGTGGTCATATCATATTCATCAAGCTCCTCATCAGTTTGCGGCAGGTCCGGTAAGTGTTTGAAAATCTCTCTGCCTTCATATCCCAAAGAATGTAAAAGAAGACACTTCTTCCTTTCAGGACGAAAACGAGAGGCTCCAATAGCTCCAAGGTAAGTCTCGAAACCGTCAAACCATTGTCTCCAAGGGATGGGAGGAGCACCTGGAGTTTCCAAAAAGGGTGGTGGAGGATTAACAGACTGCATAGCACAAATCAAGAGGCAGCTTAAAAAAAAACGGCCAGGATGTGTTCAAATGAATATTGTTTCAATAAAACTGTAGCACTTTAAAGCACTACAGACTTATTTTCCTCGGTAGTCCCTGCTACAATGATACAGTGTAGTGTAAAAGTATTTTCACTGTTAACCTTAATACTGTGGCCCAATGTAGCATTAACAACAACTACATCCAAAATGTCGCTTAAAATTGCCAAACACAGCACCTGCAGAGTTCCATTCCAGATGTCTGCTGCCAATTAGTCACACGATCCTCCCTCAGCCAGGCTAAAAGGTACAATATGTTTCCAGCAGGAAGAAGGCGGAGATCTCTCTACACAGCAATGCGTGGGTGCTTAGCGGCGGTCATGGCTCCCTCATCGCCAAGTTTCAGATGTTGTGAATAAAGGTGAGAAGCATTGCGATGATTTGTGCGTGTTTATTTAGTTCCAAAACAGAGACCGCCGCTGTCACGTCCTCCGGCTCCGCCGTCTTCAACCGTTTCTTCCTCGCGCTCGAGAGCACGGGAGAACGCGACAGCCGGCAGCACACGAAATAGGTTCGGCACGCGGTAACATTACCGCGTGCCAAACCACACAGAACACAACAGAGTTCTCCTTCACAACTCCTCGTTAACACTCCTTTCCTCGGCAACCTGTCTTCTCATACCAACCTTATCTATAACTAACAATAAGGTTTTCTTTAAAAGAACAAACTTTCACGTTGAAGATTAAACACAAGAAAATATTCTAGGCCTTGACTCCTAATAATTTAATATCAGCCTTAAGGAACATTCAGATAGATGGTTACATGTGTATTTCACTTTAATAATATAAATGAGGAATAACTATGAAAATGTCGATTAACTAGGAAATCATATTATTCATAGATGGAATAATGCTGTATACATGTGATTGGTATATGGTCATTCTATATTTCTACTTATAAATGCTTTAATTTTTTTGTTTTCTTGAATACATTTAACCACACATCATATATGTTGTGAGTACATTTAATTTCCCTTTCTGGAATGCATAATGGCATAGCCAAGTTATGCTAAATCAGTGTCTAGCTCAGTCCTTTCTCTATTTTACCCGCAGATTCTTTTGGTTGCAGCCAGGATGGGCCTTATGCTTTCTCTGATAGTACTTGTACTCCATTCAGTTCACAAAGCTGGTGAAGTGTAAAAGAAAAGTGATGTTGCAAGATATTTCTGCTCTCATCTTTGCGCTTCTCTGTCATTTCTAAATGATGTCTCTCATTTTTAACTCTCTACAAATCAACAGCGCCCTAAAACAAATGCAGGGTTGATCATCTTGGCAGCTGATTCACAAGATATGTAAAGGAGTAATTGCTCAGGTTGTATGAAAGTTAAACTTTTTTTCATGAAATTAAAAAAACAAAAAACAAAATCTCCACAAAATTGGGCTCTGTGCCATAATTTGTAAAATAAGACTGCATAGGTTAAAAAGATATCGCTCAGCTATTTATCAACCAGAAACCATGATGCAAAAAGAAAAAGAAAATATTGCTTTATCTGCTTTTTACACTAATTTTGTATGTGTGGTGATGTGCAGGCAAATACGGTATTGCAGGAAAACAAAATCCCCTGCTATTGTGTTTAAATAAATCTTGGTTCATTTTCACAGTTTCAGCGAGGAATCGAAAACTTTGCCCAATTCCCCACATCTCTAATTTCTTCTTGGATGTTCGTAAACCGCTTCTACTGCAGAAAGGAAGGACAGAATCCTTAAAGCAAGCTTTTACAGATGGTTCAGCACTGATGAGGAAATTGTACACATTTTAGAGGTTTGGAGGACCTTTAGAGTTGTTGAGTTCAGTAGCAGTTCCTCGTGGGAGCATCGTCCCCCCAAGTGCAATGCAGAAAGCGTCAAAAATAAAATGTTAATAAAATGATGTTATTAGAGTTTTCTTTTTGATGTTTTCTTCCTGCAAACAGAGTGCAAGGGCAGGGCTAGGCTAGTGTGTCACTGCTGCCAATCAGAAGTGCTCATTTTAGTTTTGCCAGCTACCTTGCTACGGCCAAACTGACATGCGCAATTCAAACTTCTCCAACCCTGCTGTTTTGGACAGCTGGGTTGGAGAGCAGGCACAGGCTTACAGTGCCTTTTTGAGTGTGGGGCGGCCTGCTCCAGCCTAGCAAGGAACTTTTTTAATGCTGCATAACAGCATGAAAACAGAGTCTTGATTGGATGAGGGAGTTGGCTGTGGGCTTCCCACTCGTAATACGTGCTGCAACGGGGAGGTGCTGCAGAACATCAATAAGGTAAATTATTTTTTAATATTTATACTAATATGTATGTGTAATTATATTAGTGTGTTATGTGTTGTGTGTAGTATTTGTGTATGTGTTTTTGCATGTCAATTGTAATTTGCTATCAATCGCCACTGGTTGAGTTACTTCCTCCTTTCATTACTATTCTGTATTTTCCTCTAGTCATATCATTACCTGCACAGCAAAACATACCACCAAATAGCTTCTCCCGAGCATAGTGTTGCCAACTCCTTTATGAACCTCTTTAATCTGGCATCTGGGATTTCATTTCTTTCCTGTCCTTTCTTTCTTTGCCACTCCCCCATCACACACTTTCTCCTTCTGCCCTCCTTTGACTCTCTATTGCGGACTTCTCAGCATCCCTAATTTCTGCCTTGCTGAGTTCAGACTCTCAATTCCTGCAATCATTCCCCCCTTTCTTTGCCTTTTACCACTGCTTTTTTCACATCTTCGAACCATGCTTACTTACCTTGTCTTCTTGGGCACCAACTTCCAATTTCTCAGTTTAATTGTTTTCTCTTGCTAACCCTCTCTCTCTCGCTCTCTCTTGTTCCTTCCATTTTCCACAACTCTTTATTTATTTCTGTCCCTTTACCCCTTTCTGCTTCCTCTGTCACTGACACCCCCGCATTATCTATTTTGCTCTCTTTATGTCATTCAGTCACTTTCTCTCTCACACTTTGTCTCTATCAGTCTCTCTCTGCTACATTTTTCCCTGCATCTCTTTCTCGACAACTCCCTCTCTCATTATTCTTCACTCTCTATTTCTTCCTCTCTCCCTTGTTCTCTTATTCTTTCTCTACTCTCTGTTCCCCCTCTATTTCTCTCTGTGCCACTATCTCCTTTCTTGCCACTTTCTCTCTCACTGTCTCCCTTCCTCCCCATGCTTTCTCTCAGGACCTCACCTTCCCTCGCTTTCTCCCTGGGTCTCTCTCTTTGCCTCTCTCTGGGTCTCTCTCTGTCTGCCTCGCTCTCTCTCCTCTCTGTCTTCCCCTTCCCTGTATCCATCTCTGTATCTCACTCTTGGTCTCTCTCTCACTCTCTTCTCTATCTCTATCGCGGTCTCACGCTCCCTCTCACGTTGCCCACGTTCTCAGTCTCCCCGCCTCTCTCTGTGCATTGTTTAGCTTCCTCTTTATTTCCTTCCCTCTGCACACCCCTCCTTCCTCGAAATGAGGTCACCCTGACTGAATGAAGGACATGGGGAGTGAAAGAGGTCAAACATTAGCACCGCTATCTAATAACTGCACTGCTACTGCAGCCAGACAAGCCATCTATCACCGGCTCCGCTACTCCATTAGGCCTCACATGAAATATGCCTTGCTCCGAATGCTAGGGCCATACATCTCACGAGTCTAGACACCTTCCTGTTGTGTGAAGATCAATGCTGCTCGGTCATGCATCATGTGCCATCCAGTAACCCTCACTCTAATAATCTTGTCTATTCTCGAGCCGGCCGCATAAATTACAGCAATATGAGAGGCCTGTATTATTCAGCAGCCTTGGTCACTAATGGATTATTGGTTTATTGGCTGATAATGTGTGCTCGTCCTGCTGAATCCGTGTTCCCTCTTTTCTGCTGCCGCGGCGGTGTGCTGGGCAGCCAGTCGCTCGGGGATGCGCGCAGGGAAAATGAAAAACCCTGCCAACAAGAAAGATTTCCTGCTCTGCATTTATGAGCCTCGATTTGTTAGGATGTATTTCAGTTTCCCGGCGCGGCTTCTTTTTCCAGAAATGACTTTCTGGCCCCCAGCCTCTCTGTTATTATTGGCTGCTCGGTCGCCATATTTGTTTACATACAGGGCTAGAAAGGGGCGTCAAGGGAGGAAACCTCGTCTTGGGAGATATTTCACTGAAACTTGTCGGGGTGTATGGACGATTTTTTTTTTTTAAAGCAGCCGAGTGCCATCTTCTTACCATTTACCCAAATAACCATTAAAGGACCAATAATAGAGGTGGTTCCGCTTTTATGCCTTCAGTTAGAAGCTGTGTTTGCAGCCATTGTATTTAATTTCAGCCCAATGCTTGGACATGCAACTGCCGTTCACTTGTCAATGAACTAGAGACATATCCTGCAGATATGTATGCTAGAGGCGTAAGAAACAGCAAAGATATGTTTTCCTGCCAAATACCCGTAATTCTTGGGAATACCACTATTGCTGCATGCATTTCCAAAGATTTCTGAATGTGGAGTTTACCGTCAAAACCGGGACTTTGACATCCCTTTTAACTTTGTTGGAGTAAAAAAAGATCGACAACATCCATCAAGTTTCAAAGTTGAAAGGAAAACAATTGTAAAGTCGGTTCGAGGAAAAAGGCACATCCAGTTTCATTGCCCCACACCGTCAAATACATAATGCCAGGTTGTGCCGAGAGATTATGCCAAAAGCATAGAAAAAGCAGCATATCCATGCACTAAAAGTAAGCCAGTTATCTGGACCCGTTCAAGGTTTTGGATGTGTAATAAAACATTTATGTAATAAAAAATGTGCACAGCTCTGGCATTCAAGAATTACCTCCAGCAGCCTATTCCTCTACATGTTGAGTCAGCCTATCTACAGTTGAATAGACCAATCTCTTTGATAGGCTACTTTCATCCCTACTCTAACATACTATACTGGTTCCTGAAGATTTATCACTAGTTCTTAAATATATGTGTAAAACTATGCAAACAAGAACTGGTTCATAGAATTCGTAGGCTGAATTTGTTTGAAGATTCTGAATCTACGAGTAAGTCGAAACAAGCATTGGCAAAGCTGATAGGTATCTTTATGCAAGAGCTATTGTCTTTCTTTATGTGTTTTAGCCAGGTTGTAAACCATGGCTCAGCGTTGCTCAAAGTTACTGGCATAGAGGAGAGTGGTTTGGAGTGTCATGGAGTGGAATGCATAGAGTATTGTGTACTGGAGTGGCATAGAGTGGAGCTGCATAGAGTAGTGTACAGTGGAGTGGCATGGAGTAGAGTGGACTGGTGTAGAGTGGTCTACTGTAGAGTTTTGCAGAGTGTGGAGGCAGAAACTGCAGTGGCATAGAGTGCAACAGCATAGAATTCAGCACTGTATAATGCAGCATCGTAGAATGCAGTGGCATAGATTAGAGTGTTACATAGTGGAGTGTAATGTCGCAGAGTACAGTGACATAGAGCTGAGTGGTGCAGAGTAGAGTAGAGTTGCATAGAGTGCAGTGGCATAGATTGGTGCAGAGTCAAGTGGTTTATAGTGGTGCAGAGTAGAGTATAATGCCATAGAGTGCAGTGGAACAGACCGCATTAGTGTAGAGTGGAGTGCTGGAGAGTGCAGTGGTGTAGAATGGAGTGATTCAGAGAAGAGTGGCATAGAGTGCATTAGCATAGAATGCTGTAGTGCAGAGTAGAGTGGCATAGCGTTCAGTGGCATGAAGTGCAGTGTCGCTGAGTAGAGTGTCATACAGTGCAGTGGCGAAGAGTGTATTGGTATAGAATGCAGTGGCATAGAGTAGAGTGGCATACAGAGCAGTGGAATACAGGACAGTGGTGCAGAGCAGAGTGGAAAAGAGTGCAGTGGCATAGAGTGGAGTGGTGCAGAGAGGAGTTGAGAGGGATACATTGCAGTGGCATAGAGTAGATTGTTTCAGAACAGGGTGGAATGGTGCAGGGTATAGTGCAGTTAAATAGAGTAGAGTGACAGAATGTAATGGAGTAAAGTGGTATAGAGTGCAATTGCATAGAGTGCAGTAGTGCAGAGTAAATTAGAGTGGCGCACAGTGGATTGGCATAGAGTGCAGGGGTGTACAGTTGAGTGGTACATAGTATAGTGCATTGGCCTAGAATGCATTGGCATAGAGTGCAGAGGCATAGCGTGTGGTTTTGCAGAGTGGCATAGAATGGAGTGGCATAGAGTGGGGTTGTGTAGAGTAGAGTGGAATGGCCTAGACTGGAGTGGTGTAGAGTGCAGTGGTGAAGAGTGCAGTGATGTAGAGTGCATTGGCATAGAGTAGAGTGGTGCAGAGTACAGTAGAGAGGCACAGAGAGGCATAGAGTAGAGTGGTGCAGAGTGGAGTAGAGTGCAGTGGCACAGAGTGGGGTGGCATGGAGTGGTGTAAAGTGGAGTGGTGCAGAGTAGAGTGCAGTGGCATTGAGCAGTGCAGAATAGAGTGTAGTGACATAGAGTGGAGTGTTCATGGTGTGGTAGCACACTGCCATTACAGATATGTTTCCAATTGTAATGACCATTACATTTGCACATACATACAGTTATAAAACTATGCAGTGCACAGGCAAAATGTGTGGAAATTGCATCACCTTGTGTAATGATTTGTTTTCATCATACTAAACTATTTGTTTCCAACACACTTCAGAAATAACAAAACTGTGCATCATTCGTGTTCCTAATTCTGATATATTCTGAAATACTTATACAGTTAATTTAAATGTTGTCATGTGCTAGAAAAAACTCTTTCCAACCTCCATTATCCAGCAAGAATGTCACATAAATCATCTCACTTTGTAGTCAGAGAAAGAAAAGTAAACAAGCACCCTTGGAAGACAGCACCTGACATTTGACCTCCTACTTTGAAGGCACAGCAGATGTGAGGAAATAAGAACAAGAATTATAGGCCTGTTTAAAAAAAGCACTCCAAAAGATACTGTAAATAAGGTCTGGACAAGGGAAGGTATGAACTCAAGCTGGTTAGCCTAAAAAAATACAACCAGCAAATGGAAAACAAGACAAGCATTTGCAATGCAATGAGTCTTGCGTTTGCTCGAGCTAGAGCTATTAGCATTGTAAATTCCTAACTGGACTTTTCTTGCCACGTAAATTGAAAATGAAAAGTAAACCAGTTGACATAAGTGAGCTAATTCGAAGCGCCACGGCTGCCATGAGCGTGAACATGAAGGAGAGCCACAAAAGGAAAAAGAAGTTTGCTCGCAGTCAAACGTATTGGCAAACGTACAATTATCCATGTAACAGGGTTGATGCCCAAGGCAGTAACAAAATCGCCCCAAGGATGGACAAACTTAACCTGTTCTGTGCCTAGGACGAGGTGACCTCGTCCAAGGCTACAGTTCCCCTGTGCCTTGGACGAGGTCACCTCGTCCAAGGCACAGGGGAACTTGGGGGAGCGCTAGCGCGCCCCCCTGTGCACCCCCCTCCCTCCCCAAGGCGGGGATGGAAGGGGAAGACCTTCCCCTTCCACCCCTGACCCCCCCCCGGCAATCCGATGACGTCAGCGCGCGCACAGCGCGCCGACGTCATCTAGTGTTGCCGGGCGCGCTGGAAGCCATTTGCTTCCAGCACGCGAGGAGGAAAGATGAGTCCTTTCTGTTTTTGGGGGGCGGGGGGTGGTGAAAACAGACACGGGGGAAAGGAAAGGGTTTTTCCTTTCCCCCTGTGCCTGTTTTCACAAGATTCCTGCTCCACGATCGCGGGCAGGGCCCGCGATCGTGGAGCAGGAATCTCCACTAGGACACCAGGGATTTTCTTCTTTGTTTATTTTGGGGGCGACTCCGGGAGCAATTGTTTTTAGTATTTCGCCCCCCCCCGGGGGCAGATCCGCTGATTTTTCGGCGGATCTGCCCCCGGGGGGGGGGAGGCGAAAACCACTAGACACCAGGGATTTTATTTTGGGTGTATATTTTGGGGGCGACCCCTTGGGCAAGGGTCGCCCCCCCGGGTCAATTTTTTACAGTATTTCGCCCCCCCTGGGGGCAGATCTGCCGATTTTTCGGCGGATCTGCCCCCAGGGGGGGCGAAAACCACTAGACACCAGGGATTTTATTTTGGGTGTGTATTTTGGGGGTGACCCCTTGGGTATGGGTCGCCCTCCCCCGGGGGCAAATTTTTTTAGTATTTCGCCCCCCCCTGGGGGCAGATCCGCCGATTTTTCGGCGGATCTGCCCCCGGGGGGGCGAAATCCACTAGACACCAGGAATTAATTTTTATTGTAAAGTTTCTTTTGGGGGCGACCCCTTGGGCAAGGGTCGCCCCACTGGGGGGCTATTTTTTTTTCTGTTTCTGACCCCCGATGGCAGACCAGCCATTTTTTGGACAATCTGGCTCCCGGGGGGTGGAAGCACACTAGGCGCCAGGGATTGTGTGGTATGTGTGTGTGTGGTGTGTGTTTGGGGGCACCCCTTGGGCAACGGTCACCCCCCTAAAGTGGGGAAAGTTCGTATTGGCCATCTCTGCCCCTATTTTTGTAGGCCCATCTGCCCCCAAGGAGGGCAGAAACCACCAATACGGCAGGGATTTTTTTTTTTTGTTTTGTGTTGTGCTGGGGGTGCCCCCTTTGGGAAGGGTCGCCCCCTAAAGGGGGCACAGATGTGTTGCCCATTTCTGCCCCCCTTGGGGGCAGATTGGCCAATTTTGTTACGCCCATCTACCCCCGAGGGGGGCAGGATCCACTTAGGTACCAGGGACAACTTCTAAGTTCTTGGTGGTGGGGTGTTTGTCAACTGGCAAAGTATTTGTATTTGTGTTTATAACAATTTATTTCTTCTTTTTCTTCTAGTTCAACGCTTTTGCTTCCTTTGCTGTGGATCTTTGCGGTTTTGGCAGTAGTTGTCCTGCGGTTTTCATAGTTGCATGTTTTAGGTGAGTGAAAGCAGTTTACTCCAAAGGAGTATTGTTGACATGCATGAATGACATGTTTGTAGGTGGTGTACTAAATGCAGTATTGTGTGTTTGACATTGTCCTTAGATTTGAGCACAGTGATGTTTGTGTTGTCATATGTCTAATTTTCTTTTTATTTTATTTTTTTTAGTGGGATATCATTGGTGATTGCTGTGTCTGTGCAGAGTAGTTGCTTGGTGAGTAGCTTTTTCAGGCAAGTGAGTGGTATAGTTTTTTGTAGTACATAACTCTTTGTGATAAAGCTACACTTTGTTTATTACTTAGTTTAGTGCTAGTTGTTGTTGGCAATCCATTTGTTGTTAGGATCATGGCTAGCCGCAAAGTGACCGCTCAGCAGGTTGTTCGCATGCTCTTTGAGTCGTCTTCAGACCATGATTAAGACACTGACTCTGCATCTGAGCCAGAGGAGGAAGCAGGAGATTCTGGAAGTGAGTTTTCTGTCTGAGAGTATTCTTCTGATGAGGAAGCTACTCTCAGTGCAGATGAAGGGCCTGTGTTAGAGGAGGACATTGATGTGCCAAGAGTGCAGCAGCCTGCGGCTGAAGGGTTTCCCATTAGAAGACCTGACACCTGGATTGCCCCAAACATGGAGCAGCCACAGTTACCTGCATTTACTGGTCTCCCAGGGTGTAGAGTTAATACGGAAAACTTTTTGCCTGTCCATTTCTTTCACTTGTTTATGGACGATGTATTTTTGGAAGAGATTGTGGAGCAGACAAATGTGTATGCAGAGCAATATTTGCGGGACAACGCTGCCAGACTTAAGCCTCAGTCTAGAGCTACTCAGTGGGTTCCCACATATACAGTATGGAAGAGATGAAAAGGTTTTTAGGTTTGTCTTTTTTGATGGGGTTGATCAGGAAGCCGTCACTGGCTTCTTATTGGTCTACTAGTCCCTTGATGGCAACTGCTATATTTCCTGCAACAATGACACGTAATCGGTATTTGCTTCTTCTTCATATGCTGGATTTTGTAGACAATGCTTTAGCCTTGCCACGAGATCACCCTGATTGTGACCGTCTTTTTAAGATTAGGCCTGTCCTTGATCATTTTGTGGATCGGTTTTCAGAGATCTATGTTCCAGGCAAAAAGATAAGTGTGGACGAGTCTTTGGTCCTTTTCAAGGGGCGTTTAGTTTTTAAGCAGTACATTCCTTGTAAGAGGGCACGGTGTGGGATTAAATTGTATCTGCTGTCTGAAAGCAGTACAGGATATGTGTATAATTTCCGGGTCTACACTGGTAGGGATTCCAGTATTGACCCTCCTGGTTGTCCGGCCACTTTTGGAGTTAGCGAAAAAATTGTGTGGGAACTTGCTAGACGGCTGTTTAACAAAGGTCACCATTTGTACGTAGATAATTTCTACACTGGAGTGCAGTTGTTCAAGGAGTTGTTTAGGGTGGACACTGTTGCTTGTGGCACAATCCGTTCTAACCGGAAAGGCTATCCAAGGGAGCTTGTCTGTAAAAAACTTGAGAGGGAACAGTGCAGTGCCTTGCGGAATAATGAGCTGCTAGCTCTGAAATTTTCAGACAGGAGGGATGTGTACATGCTATCGACCATCCATAATGAGAGTACTTCCCCTGTGGCTGTTTGGGGTCAGGTTGCGGAAGTGCGCAAACCTGCGTGCATTTTGGACTACAATAGACACATGGGTGGTGTTGATAGAGTAGATCAGAGGTTGGAACCTTACACTGCTCTTCGTAAGTCTTATGTGTGGTATAAAAAGTTGGCCCTACATTTATTTCATTTGGCAACTTTGAATGCCTTTATTGCATACAAGGATTGTTCACCTGAGTCAAGGATGACATTTGTTAAATTTCAGGAGTCGGTGATAGAAAGCCTTATTGTGGTGGAACCGGCAAAAGTTCCTAGAGTAGAAGTGGTGGAGGATGTGGCTAGATTGAAAGATCGGCACTTTCCAGATCACATTCCTCCCACTCCCAAAAAAGACTTGCCCACAAAGAAATGTAGAGTATGTGCCCGGAGATTAATCCGGAGGGAGAGCCAGATGTACTGCCCCGAATGCCCTTCAAAGCCTGGGCTGTGTGTGCCCGGCTGTTACAGAAGTTACCATACCAAAAAGAAATTCTGGGAAATACCGTGAGCGTAAGCTGTCTGTTTTATATTTTCATATGTTTCACGGTTGGCATCTCTGTCATGTATTTAGTTAGAGCTTTTGTGTTTGTAGTTTTGTGCTTATTTTATAATTAGTGGTTTCTTTGTTGTTTATAATCAAAAAAAGTGATGGTGGTGTGCTTGGGGTGGCGCTTGGCTGGCGGTGTGCTTGGGGTGGCGCTTGGCTGGCGGTGTGCGTGGGGTGGCGCTTGGCTGGCGGTGTGCGTGGGGTGGCGCTTGGCTGGCGGTGTGCGTGGGGTGGCGCTTGGCTGGCGGTGTGCTTGGGGTGGCGCTTGGCTGGCGGTGTGCTTGGTGTGGCACTTGGCTGGCGGTGTCCTTGGGGTGGCACTTGGCTGGCGGTGTCCTTGGGGTGGCGCTTGGCTGGCGGTGTGCTTGGGGTGGTGCTTGGCTGGCGGTGTGCGTGGGGTGGAGCTTGGCTGGCGCTGCCAGCCAAACGGCAGTCCACACTCCCATCAGCTGGTGTGATTCTTGTATCAGGCATGTGGGCGTATGTAAGTGATGGGCCCTTGAGTGGCGCGGTCTGTCGATGTGAGTGTTGTAATGTGCTGGGCCCGTGGCTGCCGGTGTGAATGGTCTTGTGCGTGTCATGTATGAAAGGTGTGTGAATGGACTGTAAAGCGGTTGGTGCCTTGTCGCGGCTTTACAGCTCACGAGCTGTCAGTCATTGGTTCAGTTTTTTGCCTTTCAGTTATTAGCAGTGCATTTCATTTTTGTGAAATCTCTTGTTAATAAAATTTGATCCACTGAACCATCACTCACCCTCGTGCCAAATCCAACCAGTATGTGTGGTAAAAATGACAAAACCTGCTCCGCTGTAATCAGGCGTCGCAGCACACCTGTGACACGCTAGGTGCCTCGGGTGGGACCCCGATGATGAAGCATGCCACCAACTTGGTTGGTGGGTGAGGGGTCTTCTTCACATAACCTAAGTGTGTTTCTTTTCACAATTTTAGTGTTTGGCACATCACGGATATATGAGCACACATCAATATGATATATTACAAAAATACCTGTTTTTGGGGGGGATGGCCCACCTATGTTTTTGGTCCTGGGTGCGGCCTTCATCTAGGGAAACCTACAAAACCCAGACATTTTTTAAAACTAGACACCCCAAGGAGTCCAGGGAGGTGTGGCTTGCTTACCCAGACACCTCGGTAAACCTCAAAATTTGCATAAAAAAGCATATTTTCCTGACTTTTCTTAGTAGGATCACCGCTCCATCACAAAATTCCTACTCCCCAGTTTTCCCCTCAGTGTCCCAAGTAAAATGACACCTCACTTATGTGGGTCCCCAAAGCAGAGTCTGTCTAAAGATGTATAAAAGAATATGCCCTTATAAACTCGCTGTGCTATCCCTTCTATCTCTTCAAGTTTTGGGCCTTATTCTGTTGCAGGCACCTGGCCCACCCACACAAGTGAGGTATCATTTTTATCGGGACTTGGGGGAACGCTGGGTGGAAAGAGATTTGTGGCTCCTCTCGGATTCCAGAACTTTCTGTCACCGAAATGAGAGGAAAGGGTGTTTTTTAGCCAAACTTTGAGGTTTGCAAAGGATTCTGGGTAACAGAACCTGGTCCGAGCCCCACAAGTTACCCCATCTTGGATTCCCCTAGGTCTCTAGTTTTAAAAAATGCACAGGGTTGGTAGGTTTCCCTAGGTGCCGGCTGAGCTACAGGCCAAAAATCCACAGGTAGGCACTGTTTTCTTTAAAAAAATGGGATGTGTCCACGTTGCGCTTCGGAGCGTTTCCTGTCGCGGGCGCTAGGCCTACCCACACAAGTGAGGTATAATTTTTATCGGGAGACTTGGGGGAACGCTGGGTGGAAGGAAATTTGTGGCTCCTCTCAGATTCCAGAACTTTCTGCCACAGAAATGTGAGGAACATGTGTTTTTTTAGCCAAATTTTGAGGTTTGCAAAGGATTCTGGTTAACAGAACCTGGTCCGAGCCCTGCAAGTCACCCCTCCTTGGATTCCCCTACGTCTCTAGTTTTCAGAAATGCACAGGTTTAGTAGGTTTCCCTAGGTGCCGGCTGAGCTAGAGGCCAAAATCTACAGGTAGGCACTTCGCAAAAAACACCTCTGTTTTCTTTAAAAAATTTGGATGTGTCCACATTGCGCTTTGGGGCATTTCCTGTCGCGGGCGCTAGGCCTACCCACACAAGTGAGGTATCATTTTTATCGGGAGACTTGGGGGAACGCTGGGTGGAAGGAAATTTGTGGCTCCTCTCAGATTCCAGAACTTTCTGCCACAGAAATGTGAGGAACATGTGTTTTTTTAGCCAAATTTTGAGGTTTGCAAAGGATTCTGGGTAACAGAACCTGGACCGAGCCCTGCAAGTCACCCATCCTTGGATTCCCTTAGGTCTCTAGTTTTCATAAATGCACAGGTTTGGTAGGTTTCCCTAGGTGCCGGCTGAGCTAGAGGCCAAAATCTACAGGTAGGCACTTCGCAAAAAACACCTCTGTTTTCTTTCAAAAATTTGGATGTATCCACGTTGCGCTTTGGGGCGTTTCCTGTCGCGGGCGCTAGGCCTACCCACACAAGTGAGGTATCATTTTTATCGGGAGACTTGGGGGAACGCTGGGTGGAAGGAAATTTGTGGCTCCTCTCAGATTCCAGAACTTTCTGCCACAGAAATGTGACGAACATGTGTTTTTTTAGCCAAATTTTGAGGTTTGCAAAGGATTCTGGGTAACAGAACCTGTTCCGAGCCCCGCAAGTCACCCCTCCTTGGATTCCCGTAGGTCTCTAGTTTTCAGAAATGCACAGGTTTGGTAGGTTTCCCTAGGTGCCGGCTGAGCTAGAGGCCAAAATCTACAGGTAGGCACTTCGCAAAAAACACCTCTGTTTTCTTTCAAAATTTTGGATGTGTCCACGTTGCGCTTTGGGGCGTTTCCTGTTGCGGGCGCTAGGCCTACCCACACAAGTGAGGTATCATTTTTATCGGGAGACTTGGGGGAACGCTGGGTGGGAGGAAATTTGTGGCTCCTCTCAGATTCCAGAACTTTCTGCCACAGAAATGTGAGGAACATGTGTTTTTTTAGCCAAATTTTGAGGTTTGCAAAGGATTCTGGGTAACAGAACCTGGACCGAGCCCCGCAAGTCACCCCATCTTGGATTCCCCTAGGTCTCTAGTTTTCAGAAATGCACAGGTTTGGTAGGATTCCCTAGGTGCCGGCTGAGCTAGAGGCCAAAATCTACAGGTAGGCACTTTGCAAAAAACACCTCTGTTTTCTTTCAAAAAAATGGGATGTGTCCACGTTGCGTTTTGGGGCGTTTCCTGTTGCGGGCGCTAGGCCTACACACACAAGTGAGGTATCATTTTTATCGGGAGACTTGGGGGAACATAGATTAGCAAAACAAGTGTTATTGTCCCTTGTCTTTCTCTATATTTTTTCCTTCCAAATATAGGAGAGTGTGTAAAAAAGCCATCTATTTGAGAAATGCCCTGTAATTCACATGCTAGTATGGTCACCCCGGAATTCAGAGATGTGCAAATAACCACTGTTCCTCAACACCTTATCGTGTGCCCTTTTTGGAAATACAAAGGTTTTCTTGATAGCAATTTTTTACTCTTTATATTTCAGCAAATGAATTGCTATATATCCGGTATAGAATGAAAACGCACTGCAGGGTGCAGCTCATTTATTGGCTCTGGGTTCCTCTGGTTCTTGATGAACCTACAAGCCCTATATATCCCCGCAACCAGAGGAGTCCAGCAGACGTAACGGTATATTGCTTTCGAAAATCTGACATTGCAGGGAAAAGTTACAGAGTAAAACGTAGAGAAAAATTGATGTTTTTTTCACCTCAATTTCAATATTTTTCTTTTTCAGTTGTTGTTTTCTGTAGGAAACCCTTGTAGGATCTACACAAATGACCCCTTGCTGAATTCAGCATTTTGTCTACTTTTCAGAAATGTTTAGGTTTCTGGAATCCAGCATTGGTTTCATGCCCATTTCTGTCACTGACTGGAAGGAGGCTGAAAGCACAAAAAATTGCAAAAATGGGGTATGTCCCAGTAAAATGCCCAAATTTTGTTGAAAACTTCGGTTTTCTGATTCAAGTCTGCCTGTTCCTGAAAGCTGGGAAGCTGCTGAGATTAGCACCGCAAACCCTTTGTTGATGCCATTTTCAGGGGAAAAACCACAAGCCTTCTTCTGCAGCCACTTTTTCAAATTTGTTTTGAAAAAAACGAAATTTTCACTGTATTTTGGCTAATTTCTTGGCCTCCTTCAGGGGAACCCACAAAGTCTGGGTACCGCTAGAATCCCTAGGATGTTGGAAAAAAAGGACGCAATTTTGGCTTGGTTAGCTTATGTGGACAAAAAGTTATGAGGGCCTAAGCGCGAACTGCTCCAAATAGGCAAAAAAAGGCCTGGCACAGGAGGGGGAAAAGGCCTGGCAGCGAAGGGGTTAAAGCATTTACCAATTGATGATAAAAGATTTTCGAAAGGCAAGCCCATGAACGAGTGATAGTGATGGGCGTGCAGTGGGTGTGGTTAAAAGCCCACAGATAGATCACAACATGTCAGAGCGCTGATGCACTCGACCTAAAAATGTGAGTTACAAACCACAAAGCCAATGGCAAGCAACATGCAGAATGCAATCCGAGGTCAGCTTTCTGAATGTCCCCAAGATGTCTTTAGCAAACCAGACAGCTGTGCCGTCTGGTAGGCTGCGACTTAGTGCATGTACGAAGTTACCATGGAGCTTGTAATCAGGGTCGGACTGCCCAATAGGGCAATCAGGCAGTGCCCGATGGGCTGATCTCACAGGTCAGTGTGTGGGTCTGTTTTTTCGCAGTTGTGGGCATATTTTAAAGCAAGGTGGGCCAGTTTTTCCACTTGATTTCTTTGTCATAAAGCAAACATTTCCTACAACAAACACGAATGCATGCAGTCTCCCATACCTGGCAAAATACTCATTCAGCTTGTCTTTACATGTTCAGAACTGACTGATTTGCAAACTTGGGCAACCTTGTTTTTACTTCTGTGCTTCCCTAACGAGAGACACACGTATTTCAGTGCAAGGGCCTATTTTTTTGTTCCATTCCGACCCTGCGTATAATTGAAATAGGGCCACTAAGGGGCATATTTATACTCTGTTTGCGCCGGAATTGCGTTGTTTTTTTTTACGCGATTCCGACGCAAAACTAACTCCATATTTATACTTTGGCGTTAGACGCATCTAGCGCCAAAGTCCATGGAGTTTGCGTCATTTTTTAGCGTGGACACCTACTTTGCGTTAATGATATGCAAGGTAGGCGTTCACGTCTAAAAAATTGACTCCGAGGCATGTGCGCCGTATTAACACTCCCGGGCAAAATTCACGCCCGGGAGTGGGCGGGTCAAAAAAAATGACGTACGGCCGCTTTTGCGCCGTTTTTTAGCGCCTGGTCAGGGCAGGCGTTAAGGGACCTGTGGGCTCGGAAGGAGCCCAGAGGTGCCCTCCCAAGCCCCCAGGGACAATCCCTGCCACCCTTGCCCACCCCAGGAGGACACCCAAGGCTGGAGGGACCCATCCCAGGGACATTAAGGTAAGTTCAGGTATTTTTTGTTTTTGTTTTGTGGCATAGGGGGGCCTGATTTGTGCCCCCCTACATGCCACTATGCCCAATGACCATGCCCAGGGGACATAAGTCCCCTGGGCATGGCCATTGGGCAAGGGGGCATGACTCCTGTCTTTGCTAAGACAGGAGTCATTTCAATGGGGGTTGGGAGTCGAAAAAAATGGCGCAAATCGGGTTGAGGCGAAAAATTTGCCTCAGCCTGACTTGCCCCATTTTTTGGCGCCCAAGCTCCATATCCCCCTACGCCGGCGCTGCCTGGTGTACGTGTTTTTTTTTCACGCACACCAGGCAGCGCCGGCGGCTAACGCCGGCTAACGTCATTGAATAAATACAGCGCCCGCATGGCGCTTCAGAATGGCGTTAGCCGGCGCGAATTTTTTTTGACGCAAAACTGCGTTAGCGCAGTTTTGCGTCAAAAAGTATAAATATGGCCCTAAGTGTTGTTTTTGTCCGGTCAGAATTCCTAGGGACCTCGTTATGCGGTCCACAGACAGAGAAGGTAGCTCTTCTGGAACCTCTTCTGGAAGGAAGCAGCGCAGAATCACTGGACAAAGAAACATTAATTAGTCCAAACTTCCGGTTGTTGAGTTTCGGCTTTATTAGCAATGTTTCTGCTTTGTTACTGCCAATTCACCACAGCCCTTATCTGGATGGTTGTTCCACCCCTCGACCTCTGAATTCTTGGTCTCTCCGTTGAAGCTGCCATTATCTGTCAATACGTTTTCATAACCATCACTGATGCTTTAATCTACATGTACACCTGCTAAAGAGGTTAGTGATTTTTTGAATCTTTATAAAAAGGCAATTTGTTAAAACGCAAGGAATATCGAAATTTGCTCTTTAAAAAGTGTCAGATTTGATTCTCTGGAAGAAAGAAATGGAATAATACTTACGTGTGATTTTTACGCAATGATTGCACTGAAAGTTTGCATTTTTTTACTAATTTAGATGACAAAGGTACCAATTAACCGACTCAGTGTACTCACAACTTTGTGTGGATGCCTGGGTCTTTGAGCCTGTTGCTTTGGGGCTACTCCAGATGCCTGCAAAAGAAACATTAGCCACCTAAGCTTTCATCTAGGTATATCACTCCCTAACTCTTGGAACTGACATGTTATTGAATTCCTTGCCCTGTTTTGCACTGAAACGCTGTGGGATCTCTTTGGGCGGACAGGAAAGGGTTAAAATGTGAAAATGAGTGAACATTATAGCAAATGTTTGAAACGTCTATTCCCGTTCAGAAAACGACATTTCCTAAAATTACCACTAGAGGATATTCCAACCCTAGTAGCAAGAGGCAAGAATTTAGTCTGCAAGTATAGGTCAAATGATGTATTGAAAAAGGAGGTGTGTCGATGAATAAAGGGTAGGGGTAATAGATGATGGGATCTCTATTGATTACTCTGGGTTATTATGAGGTAGATAATAAGTGGATAATAAGGGGCAATATAATGATTAATTTCATGCCAATGTGCTGGGGAATGAAAGAGGCTCCATTACGGTCTTTGTGTGCCCGCTAAATGAATAGATTCTCCACTAAAATAGCCAGAATCAATAATGTAAATGATGAGAGTCTCGGCAAAGGCGCCTGAAACCGGTGACCTGAAGAATGAAGATCATCAGTCTTTAAGACATTCAAAGTTAATAGACTGAATAGACTGAATTGTGGCACACGGAGCGTTTGCTGTCTCGCACAAGGGGGATATGTTTGACAGGAGATGCAGAATTTCACTCAATCTTATATAGCCATGCATAATTATATATGGAAAAATGAATATTTCTTGGCTAGAGTACTGTGTAAAAGGTAGATCTCTTAGAGACAAAGTGCCTCCGTCTTCTCTTTCACATGTCTCACTCACACCTGTACATATCGACATCCTCCCCCAAAAGTCCTTAGCCATCATTATCTCACAGTGCCTTCTAAGATCTATGCTTGCCCCTGCATTTGCATCGCTCTTGCCACAGTTACATATCATCACAGCAGCACACATGTCCATCAAATCCTAACGTTATACCCAGTAATTACAGCCTCTTGAAAACCAGCTCCTGCCTCTTTCTGTCAATTTCTCTCTTCTGTTTTCCCTCCACATAGTGATCTTAGACCATTTTAAAGCTGCTGCAAGACACCATAATGGTCTGGGAGGATTTTTTTGTTGGGCCTCTCAGAAGGCACGGGTACTGGGCACAATGAGTGACACATTAAGCCATTTACCATTGGGTTCGTGGGGCCACATTACTTTGGCACTCAAACTGTCTTACCAAGTTCTCCCCTGTTAGGTCTGGCCTGCTAGACAGCACATGTACTAAATTATGTTGCACAATGTAGTGTTACTTTGAGCTAAGAGTGCCTATTCGTTACCTTGGGTGGGCTTTATAATCACTCTCATTTGCTTGCTTCTTATTTCTTTATTTGTATTTGCTTTTCTTCCTCTTCTTGAGTTTCTCCCCCTGGCCATGACTGCATTACTTGTGTCCATCCACCTTATTTTCATTACACTACTTGTTTCTTTTGGTGTGAACACTCTACAAGAGTGTGTGTGTTTTCCAGCTGTCCCCCGAGTGTACTTCTCTTCCTCTCTCCACGCTCTGTGTGTCTCTCTCTCTTTTGCACAAGTGCTTCTTCACACCCACTCTTCTTGCTTTCTTGCCTGTCTACATTTTCTTCCTCCTTCATGTTGTTCTCTATGCCTGTTTGTTTGCTTCTCTCCCAGCTCCAGCTATGGAGGGTCCACTGTAAGCGCCAGTGTGTTGTTTCTGCCCACCCCTTGTGTAGCTCCCCGCACGCTGTCCTTTGTCATTTAACCCTGCCCTGCATTTTGCTTCTGTCCCTCAGAGCAAACCAGATGCAAATATCCTCAGCTTCTTTTAAGGTCAAAGGGAGAAACATGGATCATATTGCATTAGGATGCCCACCCGACTCTGACCCTGAGCTGTTCCTAACATTGTTCTTGTAGTTGAGCGCAGTTTGCATCATTCTGGATCCCCTCACTGCATTTAGAGTTATAGCTTACTGACCACAGTTCGTTTTTGACCTCAATAACATACCACCTGAAAGATCTGCCTCACCTAAGGTTGAATAAACTTGAAAAACAATAACAATATTGAACATCCTAAACAAATGTGACCTGACAAATAATGCCACGTCCTACTAACATACCCCTAACCCCTCCTTTTTCTTTTATTTGTCTACCTCACATTCCAGCTGGTTATTGCTTACCTTGCTTACCACCAGTGGCACAAAGTTTCAATAGGAGACTCACCATCCACCCCAATAATGTTAACACTGATACAGACTCTGGCGGTCATTCTGACCCTGGCGGTCAAAGACCGCCAGGGCGGAGGACCGCGGGAGCACCGCCGACAGGCCGGCGGTGCTCCAATGGGGATTCCGACCGCGGCGGTAAAGCCGCGGTCGGACCGGCAACACTGGCGGTCTCCCGCCAGTGTACCGCCGCCCCATTGAATCCTCCAAGGCGGCGCAGCTTGCTGCGCCGCCGAGGGGATTCCGACCCCCCCTACCGCCATCCAGATCCCGGCGGTCCGACCGCCGGGAACCGGATGGCGGTAGGGGGGGTCGCGGGGCCCCTCGGGGCCCCTGCAGTGCCCATGCCACTGGCATGGGCATTGCAGGGGCCCCCGTAAGAGGGCCCCTACAAGTATTTCACTGTCTGCTTGGCAGACAGTGAAATACGCGAAGGGTGCAACTGCACCCGTCGCACAGCTTCCACTCCGCCGGCTCGATTCCGAGCCGGCTTCATCGTGGAAGCCTCTTTCCCGCTGGGCTGGTGGGCGGCCTGAAGGCGGCCGCCCGCCAGCCCAGTGGGAATGTCAGAATTACCGCCGCGGTCTTTCGACCGCGGAACGGTAACCTGACGGCGGGACTTTGGCGGGCGGCCTCCGCCGCCCGCCAAGGTCAGAATGAGGGCCTCTGTCTCTTACCTACCTGAACCCACCACCTGACTGTAACCCTCATCCCTCACAGCACATTCACACCCATAAGCATGTGCGCATCTGTGATGGGATCAGTGAAACTGAAATAACAGTATTTAGGAACGGTGATTAGTAGTAGTCTGTCCTGATATGCCTGGCCAGATACTGCCACCCTAGTCCCTAACACTAGAAAATGTGGTGTGCTGATCAGGAAGTCTAGTTCCTATAGAGTACTCTGCCAGTTGACAGATGTAGATTGTAAATTTGTCTTTGATAAACAGAAGAATGCTGGCACGGCCGTGATTATAAGCTTGCTCTATGCACTAAACTACTCCAAGTGGAGCTTTTTCCTCAGTTGTTGAGATTTTTTACTGAGTATGGCAGCACATGGGTTGTAGTGAGTGCCAACTAGAATTTAGGGTTGGATCCACTTCGGGATTGGACATCCCAATCATCAGATATAGTCATTCTGAATTATATCATGATGGACCATGGCTTTTTTGACATTTGAAGGTTATTCCATCCTCATGACCTCAACTGTATGTTTACATCAGGAGTACACAGCACATCCCCTCATCTGGATTACTTTCCTACCGGACCTATAGTTCTTCCAGGTATCTCACTTGTGAACTGTTTGAGTAAGACATAATGACCACATCTAAGTACACCTACAATTGAATATGGGTCATACATTACCACCTTCTTCTTTATGGAGAATGCAAGCCAATCAATATGAGTACCCTGAAGACAAACATACCCTCGAACCCTTTATTGTGACAAATAGGGGGCACATACAGAGAAACTAATTTGGCACACTATACTGGAACAAGCAATAATAGAGTCATAAATCCGAGACCTTAATACCCAGTTACATGCTGAACCATCCCTCAGACTAAGCCACCACCTGGAGAAGAAAACTATTCTGAATCTTCTGGTCACTTCCCAAGGAGAGCAAGCCTTCGTAAAGCTTAAATAGCCCACTGCAAGAGGTGCAGAGAGGAGGGCAGACTATTGTACATCAGTTGCGCTAAAGAGAATCACAATTATCATTTACCACTATACAAAACTATTCTTTACTGATCAACCCAATGAAGATCTAAGAAGCCTTTATGTCCTATTACAAGCAACTATACCAATCAGATCAGAGCAACACAATGTTAACAATGAAAACCCTTAGGGGCTGATTTAAAAGCCCATAGCGCCTACTTGTGCCACATTAGCATCATTTTTTTATGCTAATGTGTCCCAACAAGGCCATAATTGCAGTGCCAAATTTACAAAGTGGTGCAATGCATGCAGTGCACCACTTTGTAATCCTTTCTGCTACATTATACCTGTGCCAGGCATAATGTATGCAAAGGGGGCGTTCCCCGTTAGGGTGGGGCCAAAAAAATGGCGCAAAGAAATGTAAGCGATTTCTTTGCGTAATTTTATTTTGGCTCTTTTAATGCCTGCTCAGAGCAAGTGTTAGAAGGAGGCACACCAATGCTTTCAATGGTCCTCAGTGGGCTTTGCAGGATTAGCGTCAACAATTGATGACGCTAGTCCTGCAAAGCTCCAAACTAGCGTAAAAAATTTTGATGCTAGTTTCCTTAACTACTGCCATGGTGCACTGTATCTTAAATACGGCACACACATGTTGGGATTAGGTGGGCGCTAGGTGGCACAAGGAAAGTGGCGCTGCACTGGGTGCAGCGCCACTTTCCTTAACTCAGCCCCTTAAGGTCCATTGCAGCTGACTCTTTCCCCGCAAGAGAGTAGCCTGTTAGAATGAGAAATCTCCAAAGAGGAAATCTCACAAGACACCACTGACTTCCCAACCTACAAATCCAGCAAAGAAGATGGATTCCCCCGTGCATTTTACAGGAGAGGCAAAGAACAACTAGCACCCAAGTTAAATGAAGTCTTCAAGGAAGCAGAGCTCGCTAGCAGATTAAGTCATGTCTTGAACAAAACAAGGAAAGCAATTTGACAATGGAAATGAATGCTTGAGGATTATTTGTATGTAATTAAAATATATTTAGAAAAAAGACGTGAAAGCACATTTTTTTAATGTGGTTAGAATTCTTACTCTGGCAATGTTGTGACAGCATCAGAGGACCTCACATCTTCAGAAGTGGCTTTACTGGAAATAAACAATTTTTGTATTTTGGGGATTTTTTTTATTTTGGTGAACGTTTTGTGCTTTACAGCGCTCATATAGCTGGCTTTAATTGTGATACTGTCTTTTTTCTATCCGTGATTTAAATATTCTCAGGTTGAGCATCTAAGGTGTTAAAAAGTCCCTGGATAACATCAAGGTTAGTAAGGCCTATTGAGAATGCAAGTGAATTTGAAATGCTTGTAGAATTAAAACAGTCTCACGTTTCAGATCTTTGTCACTCATAGGGGCATACGGCTACTGCAGTTGTGTCACTTCTGGTTTCACTGGCATTATAAATGTCCGAGGCAATATGCAGGGCCACTGGAATTATGCAGCATAGGGATACTATAGAGTTACATGACCATGTTTCTTCCAAATGCTATTTTATTGTAGGGCCCTCTAGGTGATGTTGTGACCATTACAGTCCAATGCAAATGTATGAAGGAATGTTCAAACACAGTTTATTTCTGATAAAGGTTTAAGGCTCTGCATTACTAAATACTTATAAGGTTCCAAAGGTAAGATTGTCACTGTCATTATAAACCCAACAGCTGTAACTCTCGCTAATGTGAGACTTATTGCATTACAAATGCAGGTTATTCTTCTGTGACACGGCTAGAAATAGTGAATGCATGACGTAGTTTGTCCAGTAATTTTAAGCTTTGAACATGACATCTGTAGTTTACACCCCTACTTTGAGGTTCTTTTGGAGTTACTTGAAAGATGCAATTTTGGCTCCTTTGAAGAACATGAGATGACCAGCAACATTTTCTTAGTCTCCTAAATCATGCAAGCTGCAGTTCCCACCCTCTCACAGGCAGCGGTCCGGTGCCCAAATCCTATCATTTCAATGAGGTAGCCTTCTTAACACGCAAGTACATTCTTCAGCAGCTGCTATCTTTGACAGACAGAAGGAGTATCTCAGAGGCAATCTGGCCAATCAGCTGGACATAGCCGGGGATGTCATTTCCTCCCAGACATGCTTGTGGCACCACATTTCACTCAACTGATCAGATAGGAGTTTTATTACAAGTCAATACTGTTGTTTGCCTTAATGTCCAACTCGGATTTACAGTCTAATCCCACTGTCTTTTTTTAAGATACCCTTCTCAGGCCACAGAATAGAACAAGAAGTGACAAAGCTCATAGGTTTGACACTTGCCTTTGAGCAATTAAAATTAAAAGGATTGCTTTGTGTGTAATGCATGAATGAGAAAGCATACTTAGGGCCAGATGTAAGACCTTTTGTTTTGCAACTCGTAATTTGTGATCCGTTTGCGAATCGCAAATTGTGAGTCTAAAACCAAATGTACAGCAGTGTGAACAGCAATATTTGCGATTCCCAAATGGAAATAATCATGAGGCAGGTTGCAATTTGCGATCCATTTGGTAATGGCTGCACTCACAGGGATGTTGGCCTGGGGTCAGCATACCACCATGTCTGTGACTGCTTATCAATAAAACAGTTTTTTGTTTAAATGCAGCCCGTTTTCCTTAAGGGAAAATGTGATGCACTTCAAAAATTAAAACTAAAAGTTTTATTTTCATTTTTTAGGAGCATATATAGTTATATTCCCTTAAATGTTTAAACATTCATATTTCTGGTTCTCCTTATTGGATTTTCATCATTTTGTTTATTAAACTTTACTCTCTTTTTCTAATTTAGGGTTCACCCTAACAAGGGTTGTTATTGTTCTTTGAGGTGGATAGACACCCATCCCAAATAATAATCCAATTTTTAAAGTTTGTCATGTAATGGTGCTTATGACAATAATTGTTAGGTTTGATAAACAATGGGGATTGTGGCAATTATTGCAAACACTATGGTCCAAATTGAAGAGGGCCTAGCATCAACTATCGCCACATTAGCATTATTATTTTTTACACTAATGTGGCTATAGTGTGGCAAAAATGCTGCGCTATATTTACAAAGTAATTGAACGCATTGCACCACTTTGTAAATACTTGTGCCACATTATGCCTGCTTCTGGCATAATGTATGCTGGGGGGGGCGTTCCCCCATTAGGGGGCCTGCAAAAATGGAGCTGTGGAATCTATTAGATTCTGCTGCACCATTTTAGTGGCATTTTTAATGCCTGCACAGAGCAGGCCTTAAAACGAGGCACACCATTATTTTTAGCATGATTAGTGCCAACATTTTTGTGGCTAATCCTGCAAAGTACAATGGCAGCAAAAATTATGACGCTATTGTCCCTAACCTGGCCATGGTGCACCGTATGTTCAATATGGCGCACACACAGTGGCGTTAAGGGGGGGGGCGCAATGGTCCACAAGAGAACTGATGCTTAATGACATGAAGCACCCTTTTTTCATAAATCTGGCCCTAAATGTCTACATAACCTACTTTTAAATACCATGCACCATACAAGGCGTGCGTAGGGGTGACGTTAATATTCAAAAGGACGTTTTTTTTTCCAGTCAAAAGGGTTTGTTTTGCAGGTTGAATTGCAGTTTTTGCACTGCTACAGCCAGTGTACAATGATAGGCTGATGCCAGGTTTGCACTGCCACTGTAGTGAATGGCACAATAAGTGCTTTAGTCCACTGTTGGCATTTAACTTCCATGCCCTGAGTACATTTTGCACCACATACAAGGGATTTGCCAATTGTGAGTACGCAAATTCATCATGTTAAAAGGAGGAGCACAGGCATCTTACTACTGGTTAGCAGGGGTAAGGCTCAAAGAATTCTAAAACCCTCAAAAATGTAGTATTCAGCAAAAGGTGAGAAATTAATTTTGACCATGTAGAAAAGGCAGATTTCTTTCACTGACTAAACACGGAAAATGTGTGATGGAGTGATATTCAAAACCATGATTTAAGTACCGGAATTGAATAAGATATCATTTTTTCACACCGAAAATTTGAAAGTAGATACATAACAAATGTTCTTGCGGAGATATGTATGTATACACATTTGAGACATTGAGCATTCTTACCCCAAGAATAGCTGTAAAAGCAGTGCATTTAATGTATTCCTGTAACTGCCAGTCAGCTCTACAGCACTTACATTTGGGAAAAGGGACTTCGGGGCATTTAAGAGTTAGTTGACTTGTGAAAAAAAGTGCTGAAACCCGATGTTTTCTGTAGAAGCCCACCATTGGCACAGCCAAATATCGACGTTGTCTTATACCAAGGATGTCTAGTCTTGATTGAATGTAATGCTTTTTTCTTTCAACACCATCTACTGCTTGACCCTTTATTTCATTCTTGAACTTCATTTCTTTTCTGCTTTTTCCATTTGTCAGTATTTTTCTGTCTTGTTTTTCCTTTTTCCCTCTTTTTCTGTCTTTCTTTCGCTAGTTTTTGGCAAAGTCTTGTTGTAACAAATACGTTCCAGTCCTCAAAATAGAGTGCCAATGGACACCACCTTCAACCACTGGCTCACATTAAGCACTTGAGAAATGGGGATTGACAGTCAAGTGACTTTAGATGTCTACTCATTCATTCTTTCAACTGCCCACCACTGGTTAATGCTTTCAGCTGAATGAGTCATCTGGGTGCACAAGCCACTCCTTTCCTGTTCTTCCCACATCCACTTGGATCAGATCAGCAAACTCAGTCCTGCCCATCTCAGTTGCTGATAATGCCTCCAGACAAAGCCCCTTCAGGGGCTACCAGGAGGTAGGTGCTGTGAGCCTCATTAGAGTACCAATGATGCCACTATATCCTATTGTTCATTTCCACCATCTGGGCCATCTTCTAACATCACCATAAAATGGGTCAGTGTTTTCTCTTTTACCCGGAGATTACTGTTTGATGATCTTCTGGGCTCCAACACTTATTTTTACAGCGAATTATCCTTTAGGAAACAGAGTTTAGAAGTAAGTGTTATACATATAGAGGAAGGGAGCAGAATGCTACATTTAGATTGTTACTTTGTGATGTAGCACAAAGAGACAGGTTTCCTTGATCTTAAAAAAAATAAATGATCTTGAGATAGTTCAGGTATCATTCTAGTGTTTGTTTCATAAGGAGTCAGATCTCTCTTTTACCGGAAAAATACATTGACTAAAACATTGCATACCAAAGGGCATTTAGCAGAAATGTCTAAAAGCTAGTATATAAAGTCATGGGCCAGAAGTTATCAAGTTTACTTAAACATTTTTAAAAATAAGCACAGAGACGACAACGTTTTTAGGAACACTCTGCCAGTGCTGCCTAATGCTGATGTTGCCAAATACCAAAGCTGCCAAGTCTTGGTTCCACCTCACGCCTCTTTCTTTCACCACCCTTGACTTCTGGTCGCCTTATATCACTCTTGTTTCACCTGCTGCTTTCTCCCTTCATCAGTATTTCCTGTTGCCCTTCTTCTTGCTCCCTTGTCTTGCTTTCTCTATTTAAACCAGTGTCAAGGTCTGAAGATGAAAAAATAAGTCTTGGTCCTAAAAAAGTGAGTGTGAGTGCCTATCACCTGCAAACACCGCCACAAATTAAGCACTGGCCCTATGAATGTCAGTTTGGCTAAAAGGTGACTTTTCATTAAGGGGCTCCAAAAGTAAGCGAAATGGAGGTTTCCTCATATGTACAGATAATCTCTGCTGGCCTTAAGGGGCATTTACAGGGAAAGCTCCCCTATAACAAATTACTATGAGGTTGTCATTTTTCAAGCCATCCAGCAACTATTAAAGGAATTAGTAACTGATTCGGCACCCATAAAGTTTCCAGTCTAAAATTTCCTGTCTGTGTCTCAACTTCCTTAACCCAAACCATTACGCCTTTAATTTTTAATTTCCGATATGCTTTCCCTCCAGATGTGGTAAAGTGGTAGGTCATTTTCAAAACGTAAAAAAAAAACCTAAGAAAAATTGCAAAATGTCTAATATCTGCAGTGTCTATGTATCTCTTTGGAAAAGTAAGAAATTTAGGGGCAGATTTATGAAAAGTGTCGCTGCACTGAGTGTAGCGGCACTTTCCCTGCGTCCTTTAGCATCACCCTACCACAACGATGTGAGCACTGTATGTAAAATACGGCACACCATGGTGCAGAGTAGGGGGCATTAGTGTCATTCAATGTGACGCTATTCATGTACTCTGCAGGAGTAGCACCAAAATGTTGGCACCACTCCTGTAGAGTACATAGAAGCCTATTCTAAATAATGGAAGCCCCCTTTTAATACCTGCTCTGAGCAGGTGTTAAAAGTGCCAAAAAGAATGGCGCATGGAAATCTTAGAGATTTCCTTGCGCCATTTTTTAAGCCCCCCCCTAAAAGGGAACACCCCCTTTGCATACATTATGCCTGGCACAGACATAATGTAGCGCAAAGGGTTACAGAGTGGTGCAATGCATGCATTGTGCCACTCTGTAAATATGGTGAGGGGATTTCGGCCTCGTTGGGCCACATTAACATAAAAAACAATGACGCTAATGTGGTGCGAGGTGGCGCTACTGGCTAATAAATGTGACTCTTAAGGTTTTCTTCATGACGGTTTCTGCCACAGATGTGAACTTACCCACTGAATAAAATGCATGCAAACACAAACATCACAATGGAAATAACCAATTCACACCTCAAGGAGCCGCTGATATACTTCCTGTTCAACAAGATTCACTTGTACAGGATGACCACATGAAGAGTGTCGGACTACAGAGTGGACAGGGTCTACTGCCCCCTAATATGGTAGATGAGTTTGTTTTCCACTGATATCTTGCAGTCTGTTCTATCATGAATCTGCAAACTTGGACAATTAAACCCTTTTCACACTTCCCTCGCAGAGTAATGAGGACAAGTAGTCAAAGCTTCTCAGGAACTTAGTGTGGGTGGCAATAGCTCAGAAATCACTTGTCAACCAACAGACACAATAATGTATTGTCCAGCGCAGTGCATTTCCTTTAGTTAAAAAGACAGCACTCTATTCACACAGCAAAACAAAATACTACACCATGCAATTGGGTTACCAGTTACACGGTTGAAATTCTGTTGCCTATCTTTAGTGAGGTACTACAGCACTTCAGGGCCATACCCCCATTATCCAGATTTTCCTAGTTTCTACAACTTCAGGTGCATAGCGTGCGTAAAGGCAAGCATTAGGTACAGGTGAATTTCACTCAAGAGTACTCCAATGTTTAGATGAACACAACAGGCCTGTTCCCCTTCACTAATTCAAGTTCACCCAGTAAAAGTCTTAAGTTCAAATAGCAGAAAGTATTTGCTTCCACAGGACATACACAATCATCAGATCCACTTCTCTGCTGGCAGCTCTTGTACTGTTAGGTTTGTGGCAGTGACCACACTTGGAACTTGGCCACTGGCTGGGATTAGTGTGCAGGCTCACATGGTGGCACTTGTCTTTGGCAGGAGCTGCCTTCTCAGGTCAGGAGCAGATGGGGGCTTGGATGGGTAATTGTGGTGGCGAGCAGGTAGTGTCTTTGGCAGCTGCAGCCTTTGGGTCGATCAGACCTTCCACATCAGTGACAATGATGAATCTTCAGCTCTAGAATTAGCAATGGCAGCACCAGTCTTTAGGGCATACAGCCAAATGCTACTAACACAACAATCCTTGACAATTCAAAGTAGTTTTGGTACAGTTCATACTAATAACCATCTTAGGACACCTGGGGATCCCTCCACTCATGGGTCACTCCTAGCTCCACTCTCTTTTAGTTGCCAAATTCCTCTATTGATTCTCTCAGAAACACACTGGGCTTTTCCTGGACAGTCTCTTCTCCTGAAGGCCCAGTCAAAATCCTTCCCTTTCTCTGAAGGCGAACATGCTTCTAGACTCTAGGCAGACCTCCAGCTCCTTCAGCACAAACTGCAGACTTGAAGTGACACCTCATCACCTATGGAAACTGGCTGTCATGCAGACACCAGGCCTTGTGACACAGAGGTCTTTGGAGTACTTTTCAAAGCACTCCATAGAACAAAGAGTGTTGTTTTGGATTCCAACTTATGCCTCATTGTTATGATTTGGGTTGGCTTTCTATACCATGTTCTGGCTGTTTCTCACACACACCCCTTGTACAAGGTTACGGCTCTCACGTCAGGTACAGTGGCTCCAAGTACCAGTACCCAAAAAAAGGGCATAATGATGTGGGAGATCTCTGCACTTGTTTGTAATCAGGCTACATCAAGTAGTAACTAGTGATAAACCAAAGGGTAGGCCCTACTGTGAACATTTCTCAACTTGAACAACAGAACCTAAAGTCCCACCAATCACACCTCAATATGCAGTATTCAGGAAGGACTAATCAGTAGTCCTTTGCCAACAAAGTACTCATTGAAAGTCTAAGGGTAGCCATGTCTCCACTCTGTCTTACTTTAGGATCTGGATCTCCACCCATGAACCACGGGAATGTTAGCAATCGCAGCACCAGCATCTAGGGCATACAGTCAGATGCTAATAATACAACAATGCTTGACAATTCAAAGTAGGTTTGGTACAGTTCATACCAAGAACCATCCTGGGACACCTGGGGACCCTCTGTGCAAGCATACGGATCTCCACCCATGAGCCACAGTAATGTAGTCACTACAATTCCATGGTCTTGGGAAGCTGAATCTACCCTCCATCTTAGTCCATTTTAAACCGGGATCCATCCAAAATGGAGCCTACTCGTCCAAGTACTCCTACTCATGCATGTGATATACACTATACACTGTCTACACAAACATGTTCTCAACCTGCATAAGGAGCGTCAGCACAGTGATCTAGGGCTCACAGAACAGTAGAACATTACATTGAAGAAGAGTCAGTACACCATACTCTCTTTGGCAAAGAAAAAAGGTTTGGTGATACTAATGATTCACAAAAACTAATTGTGCTGCCATCACTGCTTTATGTGGCTTACCCACGGCACAAAGAGGAGTCCTTTGCCCACTATGAGGGCACTTTTTTGTATACCAGGATCCGGACCTTGCATTACCAGGGACAGCCCTAGGCTTCTGCGCACACACACAATTAAGTAGTAAGGTGGAGGTCCATTTACCATGCACTGGACATTCTCATTCCAAAAGACATTTCTCTCAGATCAATCTGTACTGAAAAACACTCCATCGGAGTTGTTAGATCAACATAACCAACGGGAAAGTTTATATGCATTTCCATTGTTCATTCTGGCTTTCTAATAGGATAGACCAGTGGATCGATCTTAATCTGTGGTCCGTGGACCCCTGTGGGTTCTTGAAACCTATTCAAGCGGGTCGTGACGGCTTAGAAAATTAAATAATATTAATAGATTAATAATGTACATAAAAATAAAGAAGTGAATAATAAGTGAAATGGAAAATAGAAAATGAAAAAAAAACATTATGTAAAGATGAACACTTTTGAATTTGCTGGCTCAAATGTAAGTTGGTATCCTCAGATTAACTAGTGGGACTGCAAATGCATCATACAGAATATAGTGATTTCGGTCAAGAGCTCACTCCCCCACATCCGCAGCACCACCTGCTGCTAGCGTGTTCGAGGCCCTCCTCCACCCGCAGGCATCCGCCTGCGCCTCATCCCTGGTGTCTAGTGTTCTTCTGGTAAGCGTTGTTAGACTCGTGTGCATTGTGCCGTTTCCACAGTATTTGTGACTGAATTCTGTGCCTTGCTTTATTGTGCCTTTTGCTCCATTTGTGCTTTTTTGACTTCCATTTGTGCTTTTTGACTGTTTTGTAACTCCTTTTTGCCCCTTGTGCGCTCCCCTTAGCCGCGATTCCCCGCCGCTGTCTCCCTGTGGCCTCGCCCCCCGCGTGCCCCCATTTGCCTCTCCCTCCCGCCTCCCAGCTGCTCCTCCCTCCCCCTCCCTTCTTAATGGCTGGCGCTGCGCGTCAAGGGTGAGCGACTTCTGACCTGATTTCGGTCAAGAGCTCGCTCCCCCACGTCCGCAGCACCACCTTGCTGTGTCCGTGTCCCTGACCCCCGCCCACGCTGCTGCTAGCGTGTTCGAGGCCCTCTTCCACCCGCAGGCATCCACCTGCGCCTCATCCCTGGTGTCTAGTGGGCTTCTGGTAAGCGTCGCTAGACTCGTGTGCATTGTGCCGTTTCCACTGTATTTGTGACTGTATTCTGTGCCTTGCTTTATTGTGCCTTTTGCTCCATTTGTGCTTTTTTGACTTCCATTTGTGCTTTTTGACTGTAACTCCTTTTTGCCCCTTGTGTGCTCCCCTTAGCCGCGTTTCCCCGCCGCTGCCTCCCTGCGGCCCGCCCCCTTGTGCCCCCATTTGCCGCTCCCTCCCACCTCCCAGCTGCTCCTCCCTCCCCCCTCCATTCTTAATGGCTGGCGCTGCGCGTCGAGGGTGAGCGACCTCTGACCTGATTTCGGTCAAGAGCTCACTCACCCACGTCCGCAGCACCAGCTTGCTGTGTCCGTGTCCCTGACTCCCGCCCATGCTGCTGCTAGCGTGTTCAAGGCCCTCTTCCACCCGCAGGCATCCACCTGCGCCTCATCCCTGGTGTCTAGTGGGCTTCTGGTAAGCGTCGCTAGACTCGTGTGCATTGTGCCGTTTCCACTGTATTTGTGACTGTATTCTGTGCCTTGCTTTATTGTGCCTTTTGCTCCATTTGTGCTTTTTTGACTTCCATTTGTGCTTTTTGACTGTTTTGTAACTCCTTTTTGCCCCTTGTGCGCTCCCCTTAGCCGCGATTCCCCGCCGCTGTCTCCCTGTGGCCTCGCCCCCCGCGTGCCCCCATTTGCCTCTCCCTCCCGCCTCCCAGCTGCTCCTCCCTCCCCCTCCCTTCTTAATGGCTGGCGCTGCGCGTCAAGGGTGAGCGACTTCTGACCTGATTTCGGTCAAGAGCTCGCTCCCCCACGTCCGCAGCACCACCTTGCTGTGTCCGTGTCCCTGACCCCCGCCCACGCTGCTGCTAGCGTGTTCGAGGCCCTCTTCCACCCGCAGGCATCCACCTGCGCCTCATCCCTGGTGTCTAGTGGGCTTCTGGTAAGCGTCGCTAGACTCGTGTGCATTGTGCCGTTTCCACTGTATTTGTGACTGTATTCTGTGCCTTGCTTTATTGTGCCTTTTGCTCCATTTGTGCTTTTTTGACTTCCATTTGTGCTTTTTGACTGTTTTGTAACTCCTTTTTGCCCCTTGTGTGCTCCCCTTAGCCGCGTTTCCCCGCCGCTGCCTCCCTGCGGCCCGCCCCCTTGTGCCCCCATTTGCCGCTCCCTCCCACCTCCCAGCTGCTCCTCCCTCCCCCCTCCATTCTTAATGGCTGGCGCTGCGCGTCGAGGGTGAGCGACCTCTGACCTGATTTCGGTCAAGAGCTCACTCACCCACGTCCGCAGCACCAGCTTGCTGTGTCCGTGTCCCTGACTCCCGCCCATGCTGCTGCTAGCGTGTTCAAGGCCCTCCTCCACCCGCAGGCATCCGCCTGCACCTCATCCCTGGTGTCTAGTGGGCTTCTGGTAAGCGTCGCTAGACTCGTGTGCATTGTGCCGTTTCCACCGTATTTGTGACTGTATTCTGTGCCTTTCTTTATTGTGCCTTTTGCTCCATTTGTGCTTTTTTGACTTCCATTTGTGCTTTTTGACTGTTTTGTAACTCCTTTTTGCCACTTGTGCGCTCCCCTTAGTCGCGTTTCCCCGTCGCTGCCTCCCTGCGGCCCCGCCCCCCTCGCGCCCCCATTTGCCGCTCACTCCCGCCTCCCAGCTGCTCCTCCCTCCCCCCTCCCTTCTTAATGGCTGGCGCTGCGTGTTGAGGGTGAGCGACCTCTGACCTGATTTCGGTCAAGAGCTCGCTCCCCCACATCCGCTGCACCACCTTGCTGTGTCCGTGTCCCTGACTCCCGCCCACGCTGCTGCTAGCATGTTCGAGGCCCTCCTCCACCCGCAGGCATCCGCCTGCACATCATCCCTCGTGTCTAGTGGGCTTCTGGTAAGCGTCACTAGACTCGTGTGCATTGTGCCGTTTCCACCGTATTTGTGACTGTATTCTGTGCCTTGCTTTATTGTGCCTTTTGCTCCATTTGTGCTTTTTTGACTTCCATTTGTGCTTTTTGACTGTTTTGTAACTCCTTTTTGCCACTTGTGCACTCCCCTTAGTCGCGTTTCCCCGTCGCTGCCTCCCTGTGGCCCCGCCCCCCTCGCGCCCACATTTGCCGCTCACTCCCGCCTCCCAGCTGCTCCTCCCTCCCCCCTCCCTTCTTAATGGCTGGCGCTGCGCGTTGAGGGTGAGCGACCTCTGAACTGATTTCGGTCAAGAGCTCGCTCCCCCACGTCCGCAGCACCACCTTGCTGTGTCCGTGTCCCTGACCCCCGCCCACGCTGCTGCTAGCGTGTTCGAGGCCCTCCTCCACCCGCAGGCATCCGCCTGCGCCTCATCCCTGGTGTCTAGTGGGCTTCTGGTAAGCGTCGCTAGACTTGTGTGCATTGTGCCGTTTCCACCGTATTTGTGACTGTATTCTGTGCCTTGCTTTATTGTGCCTTTTGCTCCATTTGTGCTTTTTTGACTTCCATTTGTGCTTTTTGACTGTTTTGTAAATCCTTTTTGCCCCTTGTGTGCTCCCCCTTATGCGCGTTTCCCCTCTGCTGCCTCCCTGCGCCCCGCCCCCCTCGCACCCCCATTTGCCGCTCCCTCCCGCCTCCCAGCTGCTCCTCCCTCCCCCCTCCCTTCTTAATGGCTGGCGTCTGCGCCCATCCGCACCTGGACCGCGCCCAGCGCCACCCCCCCTGGTCCGCATGACCCCCGGACCACCAGACGCCGCTACTCGGCCAACCAGCTCATCGCCCTCAACCCCGCCCGCTCCACAACATGCTTCCAGGCCTCACCAAAGTACACCAAAGGACCCTTCTCCTGCCGCGCCTGCAACCTCACCTGTGACAGAACAAGGAAACCTGCAGCAACCAACACAAACCACCTCCACTGCATACTCCTCAATACACGCTCTGCACGCAAGCACGCCATCGAGCTCTGGGACCTGCTCGACACCACCGCCCCAGAAGTAGCCTTCCTGACCGAAACCTGGTGGAACGACTCCTCAGCACCTGACATCGCCATAGCCATCCCGGACAGCTACAAGATCACCAGAAGGGATCGCCCCAACGGTATCGGAGGAGGAATAGCCATTGCCCATAAATCCACCCTCAAAATCCTCACCCACACGGACGACACCCTCAAGACCGCCGAACACCTACACTTCTGGATCCACACCGACCCCAACACCACTCTCAGGGGAACGCTCATCTACAGACCCCCAGGACCACGAGCTCCCTTCAGCGACTCCATCGCCGACCTCACGAGCACCCACGCGCTCCCTTCTACGGACTACATCCTCCTTGGAGACCTCAATTTCCACTTGGAGAACAACAACAACACCAACACCACATCTCTGATTGACAACCTCTCCAACCTCGGCCTCAGACAACTGGTCAACACACCCACCCACATCGCCGGCCACACGCTTGACCCGATCTTCTCCACAAGCAACCACGTCACCTTTAACCACACCACCGAACTCCACTGGACCTACCACCACTGCATCCACTTCACATTCAAGAAGCACATCGAGCACCACCGCACCCAACAACCACCATACCGCCGCTGGAGCAAAGTCACCGCTGACCAGCTGACCAGCACCCTCACCCAGAACCCTCCCACCGACTCCATCGACCCAGACACGGCCGCACTCAACCTACGACGGTGGATCAACGACTGCGCCAACACCCTCGCACCACTCAAGAGGTCCTCAGACAACCAAGAAAGAAAAAAAGCCGCCTGGTTCACTGACGAACTCCTAACCTCCAAACGCATCTGCCAGAAACTAAAGAAGAAATGGCTCCTCGAACACACACCCGACAGCCTGTCAGCCCACAAGGAGGCCACCCGCAAGCACCACCAGCTAATCAGACTCGCCAAACGATCCCACTTCACAGAACGCCTGAACAACAACGCACACGACAGCAAATAACTTTTCTGCATCGTGAAAGAGCTCTCCAACCCCAGCGCCAACGTTAACGACATCCCACCATCCCAAGTACTCTGCGACGCCCTGTCCACCTTCTTCTATCAAAAGATCGCCGACATCCACGACAGCCTTAACACCACCCCTCCGTCAGACCCCACCCCCGGAAACACCACCTGCACCAGCCGCCTGACCACCTGGACCTACATAGACGACACTGGAACACGCAAGATCATGAACTCCATCCACTCAGGATCCCCTTCTGACCCTTGCCCCCACCACGTCTACAACAAAGCCGACTTATCCTTCGAGACCACAACTTTCCCGGAAAGCTGGAAGCACGCCGAAATCCATGCCCTCCTAAAGAAGCCCAAGGCAGACCCCAACGACCTCAAAAACTTCCGACCGATCTCCCTGCTCCCTTTTCCGGCGAAGGTCACCAAGAAGATCGTCAACGCTCAGCTTACCCACCACCTCGAGGACAACTCCATCCTGGACCCCTCCCAGTCCGGTTTCAGACGTAACCATAGCACCGAGACAGCACTCCTCGCAGCCACAGACGACATCAGACAGCAAATGGACAACGGCGAAACATCAGCCCTCATCCTCCTGGACCTTTCTGCAGCCTTCGACACGGTCTGCCATCGCACCCTGTTAACACGCCTCCACGAAGCCGGAATACGGGAAAAAGCCCTCAACTGGATCTCCTCATTTTTCTCTGGCAGAACCCAGAGAGTCCGCCTCCCACCCTTCCGCTCCGAAGCCACCATCATCATCTGCGGCGTACCTCCTCACTGAGTCCGACGCTGTTCAACATCTACATGGCCCCCCTCGCACAACTGGCCTATCAGCACAACCTCAACATTCTCTCTTACGCCGACGAAACCCAGCTCATCCTCTCCCTCACCAAAGACCATCACACCGCCAAAGCCAACCTCCACGAAGGAATGAAGTCCATCGCCGAGTGGATGAGATACAGCCACCTGAAGTTGAACTCCGACAAGACGGAGGTCCTCATCCTCGGGCGCACCCCCTCCGCCTGGGACGACTCCTGGTGGCCCACCGCGCTGGGAGCCCCGCAAACGCCAGCCAACACGCACGCAACCTGGGCTTCGTCCTCGACTCCGCCCTCACCATGTCCAAGCAGGTCAACACAGTTTCCTCCTCCTGCTACAACACCCTCCGCATGCTCCGTAGAATCTACAAATGGATCCTGACGGAAACCAGAAGAACGGTGACCCAGGCCCTTGTCAGCAGCAGACTAGACTATAGCAACGCACTCTACACAGGCATCCCAGCAAAAGACATCCAACACCTCTAATGCATCCAAAACGCCTCCGCCCGACTGGTCCTCAACGTACCCTGCCACTGTCACATCTCCCACCACCTGAGAGACCTCCACTGGCTCTCCGTGGACAAAAGGATCACCTTCAAACTCCTCACCCACGCTCACAAGGCACTCCACAACACCGGACCAGCCTACCTGAACAACAGACTCAACTTCTACGCCCCCACCCGCCAACTCCGCTCCGCCAACCTCGCCATCGTTCCCCGCATCCAGCGCAAGACCTCCGGTGGCAGATCCTTCTCCTACCTCGCCGCAAAGACCTCGAACACCCTCCCGACCTCCCTGCGACAGACCCAGGACCTTCTCACCTTTAGGAGACTTCTCAAGACCTGGCTCTTCGAACAGTAGCAGCACCCCCACCCCCTTCAGCGCCTTGAAACCCTAACGGGTACGTAGTGCGCTTTACAAATGTTGTGATTGATTGATTGATTGATTGTATGATCAATGGGTTGCCTTAATTAAACTTATTAATGCTCCAATCTTGTTATTAAAATTAAAAATGTGATTTATTATTTGTAGGTGAATTAAATACAATATTTCATGATTCGTGCAATTATTTGTGGTTTATTGAAGGTCCGCATGAGTCAAAATGCTAAGAACCATTTAGATAGACCATTTAAAAACTTGAAATTCTCACCCTTCAATGTTATCAACCACTTGAGTGGTTTGTTATCAGTCTGGACAATAACCCATGTATTAAACAAGTAAGGATGGAACCTTCTCAAGGTCCACACTATTGCAAAGCATACCTTTTCAATAGCAACCCTGTTCCAATAGCAACCCTGTTCTGGTACCTAGGAAGCAGTCTGTGACTGACAAATATCACTGGATGCTTTCAACCCTTGTTATCAAGTTAAGCCAGCACGGCTAAAATTCCCTTATCTGAGGCATCAGTCTGTACAATGACAAATGAGCATAGTTAGGTATTTTTAACACCAGGAGTATTGATTAATGCTGTCTTCTGGTCCTTGAAGGCCTTCTGAACCTCCTCAGCCCAAACCACTTTCTTAAATTATTTTTGTATATCAGGACTTCAAGAACGCAACTATGGCTCCATAGGTGCCAAAACAGTTCCAGTAATAACTTGTGAGCCCTAGAGAGGCTACCATCTGAGTCTTGGTGGTGGCAATCTCACAACTTAACAATCTTTTTACTGTCTGGCCACCTGGTAGTTGGTTGAGTTGATAGTTTCACTCCCTATATCCTCATGTTCACCTATTATATGTGCCTTCAATTGTCCTCTCAAAAATTGCTAAAGATGACAGTGTCATTAAAGTTGGTCCCACAGAACTCTAATATCCTTGAAAAGGGCATAGCACACTAAGGGGGTTATTCCAACTTTGGAGGAGGTGGTAATCCGTCCCAAATGTGACGGATTTACCACCAGCCGTATTACGAGTTCCATAGGATATAATGGACTTGTAATACGGCTGGTAGTATATCCGTCACTTTACCGTCACTTTTGGGACGGATTACCACTTCCTCCAAAGTTGGAATAACCCCCTAAATGCTGAAAAGGGGCAAGAGCATCCTTGAGCCCAAAAAGGTAGAACCATAAACTGGTATAATCCCTCTAGTGTAGAGAATGCAGTCTGCTACTTGGCAGTAATTTCCAACGTGATCTACCAATAACCAATTGTCAGACTAAAGGTACTCAAGAAGCGAGCAGAACCCTGCCTGTTTACTAGCTCATTAGTTCCGGGACCTGGGTGTGCATTTGTCTTGGTCACTTCATTGATGCCCCGATAGTCAGCAAAAAATGCAAGTCTGTGTGTTGTTAATAGATCACCAATACTAGTGGACTGGTGCACAGGCTATGGAAATGCTCAATTACTCACAAGTCCCACATCTTAGCAGCCTCTGTCTTGATGTACTCTTGAAGCTAGTCTGAAATCGTTAAACCTTAATCTTCACTGGCATGCTATCTTCTGCATCTGTGACATTTAAACAGACATGGGTAAAACCAGGGGTCAGCAAATAAAGAGGGAAAAAAAACTCCAGGATTTATCTATACTCTTTTTTGCACCTCAGGAGATAGTCTTAGGGTCAGTAAGAGTAAGCCTCTGACAAAGGTGAGAGGAGCACACAGTATGTTCTAAAGGATTGAACTAAACCCCTTTCTGTGCAATTTCTCTGTGGCCATTCCGAGACACAGCTGTCGAACATCTTACCTCTTAGGGTTCTCTGGCAGAGTTCTCATCATGCTCTTAAAGGTTGTGTTAAATCCTAACACTAACCATTTGTTCTATGGGTGATTTACCATGGAGAATTGGTAGGTCACAGCAGCCTGCTCTCATGCCTCTCTCATGAAATTGAGACAATGTTTGTTCCCTGGATAGAAATAACATTCTTATGACCTAGAAAATATTCATAGGAGTGCACAAGCTACAACCTTGGAGGTTGTGCCCTGGAGGGGTACTGCCTCTGGACAGATGATAGCATGATCCACCATAACCTATATATACTTGCTTCATGATACTCAGGGGCGTCAAACAGACCAATAAAATCAATGTTAACCTGCTTGATGGAACACCTTCTATTGGCAATGACACTTAAGATGCTTTGGTCTTATTTTCTGACTTGCTACTCACTTGGCAAGTGGGGCAGATTCAACAGAACCTCTGTGTATCTCGGTGCATCGATGGCCAACAGAAAAAATAATTAAATGTATCCAGGGCCTTCTTGATGCTGAAGTGACCTGCTAAAGGTACTTTGTGGGCAAGTGACAACAAGTAATTCCTGTGCTCTGAGGGAGCTACTAGCATCTTTTTAGCAAATGGATTAGGATTCATTGAGTATATGGTAGTGCAACCCCTCAGCCCACATAATGCTGTCCACTTGGTCTGTGACTTGGTCATTGGCTTCCCTCCATATTCACACAAGGTTAGGGCACTCAAGTTGTGCCTGGCCACATACCTCCTAGGCATGTCCTCCAGCAGCTAACACAGCTATCAAACCCTACAGCTCTGGCAGTGAACTAGACTCCGACGAATCTTCTTCTTCAGGTATATCACCCTCCCCTTGCTTTGGAGCAGTGGTGATGTACACCATGTCCTGTTCATCCACTTAGTACCTTTCTAAAGTCCTTTACATCTGGGATGGCCCTTGTCTCTTCCTGAGACTGGCCTGGAGCCTGTGCTCTGGTCAATACAGCGAATTTCCAAGAGACATACAGTACCCTGCATCTTTCACCCCTACTTTGACAACCCAACTTGCCATTGACTGCTAGACTTGTCTTGGGCAATTAAGTATTCCACGTCCTCCTCACTGACTACAAGGTCTTTGTCACTGGCACCAGGCAGAATCTTCTTAGGTTTCAGGTACTTCCTCACAACCATAGTCCTGAGGGCAAGAACCTTTCTCCCACTGATACCTGTTTTCAACACAAACCCTATAGTACATGAAAGGATGTGAGTTGGAAATGGCCCTTTCTGCAGGGTTATCCCCAAACGTTTTGCTTCTGAACTGTAGGTTTTCACTGTGTGCTGCATTTAATTTTTGCTGGCTTTGGGACACTGGGGACTTTACCACTGCTGACCAGTGCTAAAGTGCAGATGATCTCTGTCCAAAATGTATTGATGATTGTTTTTTCCATGATTGGCATTTTTGATTTACTGGTAAGTCCCTAGGGAAGCCCACTCTGTGTGCCCATGGTCTGTAAATTAAATGCTACCACTGAGCGTGCACCACTGATTGTGCCAACCACATGAGAAGTCTTGTAAACATGTCTGAAACCTGCCACTGCAGTGTCTGGGTGTGCAGTTTTAAACTGCCATGTCGACCAGGCAAGTTCACCCACTTGCCAGGCCCAAACCTTCCCTTTTACTACATGTAAGTCACCCCTAAAGTAGGCCCAAGGCAGACCCATAGGCAGGGTGCAGTGTCTTTAAAAGGTAGGATATGTACTGGTGTGTTTTATATGTCCTGATAGTGAAGTACGGCTAAAGTTGTTTTTCACTATTGCAAGGCCTATCGCTTCTCTAGGGTAACATGGGGATTGCCATGAAATACCCTTTAAATGTAATTTCCCATTGGGAGAAGATAGAGATGTGGAGTTTGTGGTCTCTGAATTCACAATTGAAAAATACATCTTTTGGTGAAGTTGTCTTTTGAATTGTAGGTTTGAAAATGTCGCTTTTAGAATGTGGGTATTTTCTTGCTTAACCATTCGATGCCTCTGCCTGCCTAGAATACACGCCTGGGATAGGGTGACAGTTGGGCTGCTTTCGAATTCACTTGAGACAGTCACACAGAAGGAGCTGAGCTGTGCCCTGCATTTTCTGATAGGTCTTCCTGAGCTAGAGTGGAGGGAGGAGCTGACACTAGCAACTGAATAGGGCTATGACTGTCCTTACAAGAAGCAGTCTCCAACCCCCCGAAGTGTTCCTGGGGCTAGGGCAGGTAAAGGCAGGGTATTGTGCACTCCAAAGACTTCCCTTAGATGTTTGCCTACTTCTGGATGCTGTGGAAAGGACTGCCACTCTTTCTGTAGCTTTGTTTTGCTGGCCTGCTGCTTGCTGTTTCTGTCCTGGGAGTGAAAGGACTGGACTTTGCTTTTTACCTTCTGCTGCCAAAGGTTCTCCCAGGGCTTGGACTGAGCTTGCCTCCTGTAAAGAAGTCGCAGGGACATAAAAGACTTCACCTGCCAGCACCTGGGCTCTCTGCTGACTTGACAGATGGTGCCAAATCCAGTTCCTGTGCCTTTGGGAGTGAGTTCTGGTGTAACAAGAAAGAATCAAGTGCATTGACATCCAGAACAACTTCAGGATCAGCGCTGCTGTATGACTCCTCACTACTACCTGCACTGGATCCGTGGTCCCAGTGAGTGCAACAACTTCAACCTGCAACACAGGCCTAATGCCGCCGCACCTCTGAAGTTGCACCACATCATGAGTCCTGAGTGCCATGAAGCCCAACATCCGGGACACCCGACTTTGACTCTGCCGCTGCACCTGTGGCTCTATGGTACGATCTCAGCACAACAAAATTGATGCCTCGCATCTTGACCTGTTAGATTCATCGCCTCGCCACCGATGCTGCATCACCTCCCCTGCAACCGTAAGGAACCAACTCCTCACCACCTTGCCTAGCAGTAAGGAACCGATGCCTCACCTCCCCAGTGGCAGTAAGGAACCCATTCCTCGCTTATGTTTGTGTTCCTCACATGGAACCCAATTAACATTTTCATCCCTTAGACCTTTGGGAATTAACCTGGCCCTTACCCTGTGATTTGGAAAAGTCTGTTGAGAGCTCTGCTCTCCCTTTGGCTTGGAGCCAAACTGCTACATCCCCTTTTAACCATATTAGTTAAACGTTAGTCATCCAACGCTGAATGTTTCTTTGGCTCTCTGTGACATGCTACAGGTATTTCCTAAGAGCAAGAGGGCACTCCTCCTTCAGTTGCTTTATTCACCAGCAAATAGTTAAGGGCATAAAAATCCTTGGCCTCCATCTGGTTAAGGGCATAAAACTCCTTCGCCTCTATACCTCTCAATCACTCATTCCAATCATACAACACTCAATACCTCTAGTTTCCAACAAATGGCAGCAACTGTCTCACTATCTCTTAATCACTGAAGGCACCGAGCTTGCTTCAGCCCAAACCATCTGATCAGAGCTTCCTTCATTCACACATAGTTCATTTGATGAGCAACAGGTATTATCTCAATGACTGCCGTCCATTCAATGCACAAACAACTTATTAAAGTAGCTGCCTTAGACACATCATTCAAAAGCTCTCCCAGTGATCTCAAAACTCATAAACCTTGCCCATGTATGTGCACGAGCTATTTTGGAATTTTGGCAGGTACCTCTGCAGATCTGGAGGGGGAATGCCTTTCCCTAATGTATTTGCCCCTTCTTCAACCCTCACTGTGTACTTCTTTAAGGACATCCCATCTCCCTTGAATTCTCTCTCATTTTCTTGTGCTGCCTTTCTATTTTCTTGTATTATTATTTTACTTTTGTCTTATTATTTTTTCTTTCCCTCTCCTCTCGTAAATTTCACTTTTCTTCTCAGGTTCATTTCTCATTTCTCCTGCGCCTCCTTTCCACTAAATCCTGGTAAGCTAATTTTACATTTTTTCTCTCACAGTCCCCAAATTTCTCCTCTTCCTTAGCTTTGTCTTTCTGGAGAAACAATCGCAGGCTAAGGGTCTCAATCAGAGTTAAAAAAGTTTGCTGCTCAGACCGCCAGTCCGCTGCCGCAGCAGTCCCATAACGACTGATGCGCTGTTGGTCTCCCAACCACCATATTACAATGTATGCCGACTGAACCGCGGACCTCATCAATGGAGTGCTACCTGCCAGTGGTACAGCAGGCCGCAATGTTGGCAGTGCATGCTCAGTAGGCGTCATAGGCATGGTTAACTGCAGAGCCATTACAAAAACACTGTTGCACTGGCGGGCCCCTTAAGCCTGATGGCAGAAGGCCATTATGGTACGCTGTCATAAAAGCACTAGAACAGTGCCCATTGGATGGATTAAAAAACAGCACAGCTGACACCCATGTGCCAAGTGGACACACCTGTAATTCACACTATAAAACACACCTATCCCAGACCATGATTGTTTGCCTCTCCACTGCAGCACAGCAAGACAGAGGCCAAACTTCATTGTTTCATTTTTGTGAGATAAGGCAACCCTTTTTTACCATTCCATTTGATACTTTACGCACCCTTCTTCTCATTTGTTTCCCAATATCACTTGTCTTGTTTTTTCAATCCTTTTCACCCATTTTATTTTACAGTCACGTCACGTTCTGAAAACCATGGCCCGTTTTTATGAAAAGTTTGTGCCGCCTTTGCGTCATTTGTTTAGATCCATCTAGCATCAAGACATCTGAGTTAGTGGCATTTTTTGGGACCGCCAACCTACCTTGCAACATTTTGAGACAATGATATGCAAGGTAGGCGTTTCCTCCCCAAAAAATGATGTTAGCCCTCCAGCACAATATTTACACCGCGAAGCTAAAATGACACACAGAAAGGAGTCAGTCTAAAAAAATGACTTAAAACACGATTTGCATCAAACATTAACACCTGGTCAGACCAAATGTTAAAATGAGGCCCTCACACCACTACTTAAGGAAAACACACAGAAGGAGCAATGGCAACCTTAAGGACTACATGAACTGTTAATGCTCCAGTTTGGCACATGCTGCAGATGACAGTGATGACAACACGTCCCTCCAGCACCACCACAGCAACCTCAAACACCACCACAGCAGCCACAAAGGGAGCACAAAAAGCGGAGGAGGATATTTTGACATTGCACAATCATAATGTGCTCAGGGAACAATATGTTATCAGAGCCTGCAGTCTGAAGCGAGAGTCCATTGTTCGCCTGCTGCATTACATAGCACCAGACATCACTGCAAGAGTGGAAACTCCAGCAAATATTCCACTGATGACCAAACTCCTTGCTGTCCTCCATATGGTGGTGTCAGGATTATTCAAGACAATGGGTGCACAAGTGGCTGGTATCTCCCAGCCATCCTTCTCGGCCTTCCTACCAAAGGTTCTGGATGTAATCATCTGCCTCACACCCCACCACATGTGCTTCCTGAACACCCAGCAACTGCAGCAGGAGACCAAGCAAGGTTTCTACCTAATTGCTGGGTTCCCGCATGTGCTGGGTGCGAAAGACTGCACCCATGTCCAACTTGTGCCACCTGCAGCAATGGAAAACCTCTACAGGAGCCACAAACACATCTATTCCATAAATGTGCAGTCCATTGCAGACCACCGTGGGCTCTTCACAAACATCCTAGCTAAATATCCCGGCAGTGTTCATGATGCCTACAATATTCCGGCATTCCACCATCAACGAGCAGTTCCAGGATGGGCAATATGGCAATGAGCTACTAAAAGGTAAGCCACCATACCAACCAGTGCACAGACAACACACCAACCTTGTAGGACAAACAAGACATCCACCACACTAAACACACATGGGCAAGGGAGCACAGAGGTACAAATAACAACACATATGCCACATGCCACATTGCACCACGTTCATTGCACATCACATACACCCATATGAATATAATACAGCCACAACCTTACAGGCACACCACGTGAAGGACAGGTGGAACTATGATCTTTTTGCATAATGAAGCTGGGCCTAAACCACTGCAAGTGTCCACTGGTGACAACTAAATACAGATCCCACACACATTACACCAAACAATGAATAACTCAGTTGTGTTAATGGCATAGGCCATGTCAATGTAAACAAAATCATACATAGGCATAGCCCCACATTTGTCATGGTATTCAAGCTTTTGGCAGCACCAATATCAAATGCCACCCAAGTGTTGCCATGACCAACTACATATCACCAACCCATACCTGACGTATCTGTAGTGTGCACTTTATTCTCTCTGCTGCATTGTGGCACCCACACAGTAATACAACATCACCAGCCATTAAAGACCATGGGGCAGATAAATGAGAAATGTTGCAGTACCTAGTCCAGTGCCACTTCACTTGCGCCCCATAGTGCCCCCTAACACCACCATGTGTGCACCGCATACAAGAAACAACCCACTATGGTGCAGAGTAGGTGCAATACTGTAATGATAATAGAGGCCATAGTAGGACTCTTTGGGAGTATTGAGAACATACCTGACCTTTCATTCACCGTACATAGGGACCCATGCAAAAATATGACATGTCCCCTCCCAATGCCTGCACTGTTCATGTGTTGAAAGTGTCTGTGATAAATCATGTATGGGAACCAGGGAGATTCCCCTGCACCTATTTTGCTACTCCTCCAATTGTGTGAATCACACCCTTGTACACATGATGACTGGCACAGCCACCATCTGCCACAAAGGGTCACTAAGTGTCGCACTGCATGCATAGTGCCACATGGCAAAGTGTAGGCCAGAGTTTGGCTTTGTAGGGATACTTGGAGTCAATAGAAATGACACCATTGTGATGCAAGGAGGTGGTAGGTTCCACTACACTAACAATAGGACACAGGCTCAAATATGGACAACACAACACAGTGGGCTTTTTTTAATTGTAAGTTTGGATTTATTTTGACAATCATCAGGTCCCTAAGCCACAACCCATGATAATAATGTCCATCAACACAAACCAAAGCAACTATACCACAAAACAGGAACTCACACAGTAACAGAAGCAAGTCGAAGCTACCACTCCACCTAAAACTAACATCTGCCAGGAGCATACAAAACCATAAATATGCATTACCAACACACGTTCTCTCATTCCTTTGCAGCCGACCAAGGTTACGGCATTCAGCCACAGTGTGATGTCTCCTTTTGGTAACCCGACAATGGTTGAATAGTGTGCATACAATGAAGGGCACATAAGGGCATGACATGTGATGGAGAGGGCATTTGAGCTCTTGAAGTCAAGATTCAGGTGTCTGGCCCTGACATGAGGAAGCCTGTTATATGCACCACTCCTGGTATGCAAGATGACAATTGTATGTGCTATCTTGCATAACATATGTATACAGACGTATGTTTCCCAGGATGAACTGGTTTTGTCCCAAATGAGGAAGAGGATAACAATGGTGCAACACAGTTGGAACATAGGTTGTGATCTAAGAGGATGTAGCGCCTCTATGTCAGCCATCAATGTCACATAACTCACAGCCATGTGGCTCTCAAAGGCCTAGATCCAAGCACCACAAAAAATACGTAGCATTAAGTGGGCATTGTGCAAATTCCTACCCCTTTCCCCACATCATCCCTTTGCCTGGCAAGATGTATGCATGGGGGGCGTAAATACGGTAGGGGCTGTTTCCAAATGGTGCATTAGAAAAATAGGAACTAAACTGTGTCACATTTCAGGTGGATAGCTACTACACCAGCACTAGGCAGATGTGACAAGGGGGGAGACCATTGGTATCAATGGACCTTCATTGACTGTTCGGGGTTGGGAACCAAAGTTTGACAGTAAGCCTGCTCCAAATATCAATGGTGTAAGGTTCCTGCACCACTATTGGGCCCAGCCCTGCCAATGTGGTGTGCTGTACTTCAAATATAGCACACATATGTTGGCTGTGGAGTGTGCTAAGGGTTGCTAGACAAGTGAAACACAATGGGTGCTGATCCACTCTCCACATATATGGCCAATAGCCAGGATTTAAATATAAAATGGAAGAATTCACTACCGAATTAATGTCTAGGTGGAATGTAGGCAGAGTCTGTCCCACCCACTAAGTACATTCTAACACACTTGTCACACAAATCTGCTAAAAAAATAATACAGCACTGAGATGATTTTACACACTAACAAGATACACTCATGGTGACAGTGACATTGGAATGCAGAATTCAGTGCATACACATGTACACTAAAGGATGTGGAAGGACAGCTGAGAGAATACCACAGATAATCCGAGACACAACATGGGGAGGTCACTTGGAGACTACACACGTGCTGTGGTAGGTGTACTGTCATGTGTGTGGAAGTCATGTAATCTTGCAAAGCCTAGAAATGGGAGGGAAACTATTATGTAGCCAGTAGTAGAAGATGTGTACATCTTCATATTACATGTCACATGTTGCATCCTGTCAATGTATGACCAGACAATGTTGCAGTAAAAGATGTGTACAAAGTGTAAGCAGCCTAGAGTATGCCAGCAATGTAGGACCTAAACTATTCCAAACAAGATATGCTGAAAATGATTGAGAAGGTACAGAAATAGACCAATACTGAATGTGCAACACAACAATGTCACCATGTGATCACCCAACATATGTTCTGAGAGGATGCCTAGGTCAGTACATAACCCACTCATGTTTGCTAAAACAAGAACATTGTAGTTCCCCATTGCATACTATTCTGACAGAAGGCAGTGACAGATGACATCATCTGTCCCCTGGGTCGTACAAAAATTACAAGTTATACTAGAGATACAGGCCCTAGTCAAGGGGCAAATGGAACATACTAAGAATGTACTACTGTGTCTGTCAGACCATGCCAAATGATGAGACATGTCCTACACATACAGGTAGCCAGTTCTCTGTCCATGATAGGGCAAGCCTGACATCAAGTACCCCAAAGGAAAATGAAAATCCCAGACCATTTGATCACAAATGTGCATGTGTAAGTCTGTAGGGGACTGCACATTGCTCTTCTGAAGCGCTATCATGAGGAAGCTATATCCCGCCAGACAACCCTAACCTCAATGCGGAGGCTACATCGACTCTTGACACTGTCGGGGGCCTGATGCATATGCACAGTGGACTGAGCAGAGTGGAGCACCATAAACCTGAACCAAAACATGCAACCATGGGTCTACATGGTCATAAAAAGTAACACAGTACTAATGATCACTAGACTGCCATCATTGCCTGACTTCAACACTGCTACACAATTGTATGCCATTGTATGTGACAGTCATTACAGACATGTTGTGGTCAATCGTAAGTACCTAGTTTGTGGCATGCACACATATGTCTGATATCTCTGCACACATGTACCACTTAAATTGCACAGGCCTGGGATTGTGTGTTGGAGTCTGCACAAAGGTCAACTTTCCACTAATGAAAATACATTTGTATCATATGATCATTGACAGACTTAAATGACCATCAGATGGGTTACAACATACGGAAACATAGGTGGGACTGATATGACTACACAGCCATATAACAAATTTTAAAATGTGTCCAAGCAGGAAGATAGATATGTGATATTTCACATCCATTAACATACCGCTGTGGTAAGTTTTACAGATATGACACTACTCATGTCTTTCCACACAGACGGCACATACCAGCCTTCATTGACACATGTGATTACACCATCTACTGCATCATAGATGCATGGGGAACTATATGTCACACGTGTAGCAGAGCATCATGAAGCCTGAACCTAACAACGCACATCAGCGTGGACACACATGCACTCACATTGCCAGGTGTAACGTGAAATCTAGCCAACCGTTGTCCACTGCATCCTTTGAGTATGATTTCTCATGGGTATCAGGTGCATTACCAGGTATTGGACACAGCCCATCATATCTACTGTGTTGTTGTTAAATGTACATTTCAAACCAGACATTACAATGTGGTAGACCCACAAATATATGTCAGATCACATATGTACACTCCTAGTACACATGTGGTAACATGTTTGTGTACAAAGTCTAGCAACGCATGCACATAAGCAAACGGTACCAGTCATCGCATGCATCACACACACATACAAACTTAATGGCAACACATACCGATGTTACCATTGAGATATGAACGAACATGCACACACAGATAGCCATACCATACTTACCACAAACATGCATAGCCCCTGTGACATGGTGTGTGAATCTGTGTGCACTGTCAGCCTTTCCAACAAAATCCACGCATTCCTGTTATGCATCAAAAATGTTGACACAAACGACAATATTCCATATTCTGCTATGCCACAAATATGAGGCCTGGCCCCGGCGTATCAATTCCAAGTCCACAGGCCTTGTCAGGCTTCATGGGAAGGAATGCCATGCATGACCATCATGCATCAAATTTTTTGAAGCTAACACCAATACTTCTTACTTTGTTAGGCTAAAAAATGACGGCCTGGCCCTTGTGCGTCAATCGCAAATCTGGATACCTTGTCAGCCTCAATGGGAAAAAAATAGACGAATGACTGGTATGTGTCATAAAAAAACAAAGCACATCAGAAAATGTGACACTCAGGCCCAGGAAGTGATGAAACAGGACTTCCTGGCTGCACACATGGTACAGTGCGTTCACTCTTTTTGTCCGTGTCCATGTGAGGGTGTGTGGAGCTGGTGCTGGTGGAGGATTGGTGTTGTTGGAGAGTTTTATGCTGTGTCCTGTTGCTGTTGTGTGTTTTTTGTCTTTTGTAATGTTTTTGTCCTGTATTTGTAATTGTATTGTGGGGTGTTTGTCAAGGGATAGCATAGTTTGTTGGTGTGTTTGGGGTTAGGTAGGGTAGTTAATTAAGTTTATATTTTTTGGGCTCTTACATTTGCAGTTTGCTCATACTGCATTATATCTGAGAAAGGGAGGGTAACGAAGATGGTAGCAGATCAACTGGGAGGGTTCATTCGACTGCAAGCATTACCTTCTGATGATGCTACTTTTCAGTGGCTGCGTTATACACAGCTAACCCACAGAGACATAGAGGCTGGAGTGGGACAAGGTGCTCCACCACCTCCACAGAATATTCGGAGTAGTGCGCGCAGACCACCAGTTGAAACAATGTTGGGCTCACCTCGTAGCACAGGAGCAGGATCTACTGGACCACCTGGGAGTTCAGATTGGTCGAACAGTTGGTAAGTACCCCATTTACATTGCAAGATCCTTATTTGCATGTACATGACAGGCAGACATAAGGTTGAGTGCAGCATATTTTGTCAAGGGTCAGGACAGGTTGTTGTGGGCCAGATTTAAGGGCCCTAGCGCCACCTTAGCGCTGCCATTCTGAAATTCAAAAACTATGCCAAGGCAGGGCTGAAGTGCCATTTTCCCCACACCATATTAACAAAGATGTGCGGTGCATACATAGTGCCCTTTTGTTATGCCTTGCACAACATGATGGCTGTGCCAGGCATCGTGGTTGGTGGAGGGGGGCCTAACCCTGTAAGGGGTGCAAAATAAATGGGTCAGGGAAGAATTTTATACCTCCTAGCACCAATTTTCCAATCTTTGAACGCCTTCTCAGAGCAGGTTTTAAAATGGGGCATACCTTCATATTTGACGGGCCCCTATGTACTCTGCAGTAGTAGTGCAAGATTTGTGGTGCAGCTCCTGCTGAGTATATCATTTGAGTCTTTATGAAATGACACGATTGCCCCCTACCCTGCGGCACGGTCTGCCATACATTTTATACTGCGCACACATGGTAGGGAAAAGGGAAGGCACTAAGGGGCACAAGGACAGTTGCAAGGCACTAGGTGCAGTGCCACTTTCCTTAACTCTGTCTCTTCGAGTCTTTGGCCAACAGCATTTGAGGGAGCTTAGCTAGGCACCGGGTCCAGACTACTTGCATATTCCTTTTTGTGTACATTGTGTATCACATACACCCCATAATGTTTCTATTATCTGGCAGACATGTGCTGAATTTGTACCACAGGCCTTCCCCATTTTCTAGACAGTGTGGGGCAGGCTGCATCTGTGGCAGCACTAGCACATTACTCAGAAGCCTGTTCCACACTTGGACCAAAGTGCAAGAGTATCTATGTTGAAGGGATTGTATATGTGCAGGTTGGTATCCCTTCCTGGACATAAATGGTCAACTATGGTAACAATGGCTGCCCACATAGTATTGGCAAGACATCCATAATATTTTTCAGTTAATATGTGGGAAGGGACAACTACATGAACATAAGGAAACTGCCATGGCATTTCAGCTCTAGGGTGTGTGCCTTGAAATGGTGAAAAAAAACAAGACGTATCATTGCATTCCTCAACTCAGCTGGAGCAGGGTCAAAAGCAATGGGTGTTACAATGGGACAACCACAGCAACAACCATTGGATGCTCCTGTAATGCAGAATACTGTGTCATGCTGCCCCATGTGGACGTGGAGCTGTAACACAACAAAACAGCTGCATGACAAATTCATGTACATATGGTGCAGTGAAATGCACCACAGGAGTGTCAGGGAAAGTGATGCTTTGGTGGTTCCAGGGTTCCCATTATCTGGCCCTTTATCTCATAGACAAATGATTAATGTTTGGCATTTGTTCTGACCTACCACTAAGTTGACTTGCTTACTCATCTTAACAAGTTGAATGTGAAACTATTTTCAGTGCACAGAAATGTCCAAAAACAACTAAGTTTTGTTTTCCCGTCATGTATTGCAGGTGGGCTTCCACCATACACCACTGGAGAAGTGTCCCAATTTGAAGACCCTCATGCAGCCAATAAGTGTCACCTTGTGCATCACGTGTGTCATTCAAGGGTTTTGTGTGAGAGGGTCTGATGCGTGCAATGCAATGATGAAATGTATTGTGTGACCAATGAGATGACGTTATCTGAGTTAGGATATTGACATCATGTCAGATGCTATGTTGAGGATGGAGTATGAGTGCCGCTATGGAATAGTGGGTGTTGGGAAAAAGAAAGCATGGCCACATATACAATAATGTCAAACATGATATGTGTCCGAGCTGCTGTTTATCTGATTAGCATGTCCGTTGCCAACATATATGTCACAGCACTTCTGACAGCAGTGTGTACCAGACATAGTTTTCAGTTACTCAGGAAACTGTACAGATGATGCACATGTTTTGAGGTCTCTAGGGGGCTTATGTAGAAGACACTTGCACCACTGGTGCCTCACAACTCTTCAGATTTTAAGTGAAGCAGAGGTCTTGCAAGGAGCCGTATTGTGCTGGCCAACAGTCAGTTGAGTACAACTCTGCTCCAGATGGTTGTGGGACATGTCTACGGTATGTAGTAAGCTAGATGTGTGCAGCATTGCCAACATAGTCTATCTATCATGATATCTGTGAGTGATCTTGGTCACATCACATGTGCATGAAATGTGAATGCTGAGTGTGTACCTGGTTCCTAGGAGATATCTGACATGCATGTGCACATGTTGTTCAACATGGTGGGAGGACAATGTTTAGAGTGTGGCCTTACATGGTTACATGTGTAAGATAAGCTTAGAACAGAATAGATAGGTGTAGGTGTAAGTTAAGATAAGTTAGTTAAAGTTAGTTTAGTGATGTTATTAATATGTTTTAATAAATCCTGTTAGTATTAGACAATTATCTCTCCATGTTGATTGAGTGTCTGGGTGTTCTCATGTGTGCACTGGCCAAGTAGGAAGAAAGGCTGAGGGTATGCTTCCTTTCTTTCTTTCCATGGATGACCATGTGCATCTCCTATGAACAAGGAGCTGTCAGATTGGCTGCTAAATGATATCAGCTACTCAACACATGTGCCATCCACAGTTCCAGCCATTCACATTGTGTATGTACACACAATCTTGAACAGGTAAGTATGGAACTACAACTGCCTTTGCTGGGTTTGGTAGAATTATTTGTAGAAAGTGTGGCCATATGACATCAGCCATTTTAGGGTCTGTATCCTGCCACACTGACAGCTGCCCATCTCTGATGAAATTTGCCTCTTCTGAACTACACATATTAGTTGTATTGGTGCTCTCATCTGGGTAAATTACTTGGTTCTGACCCATACATGTCATATGTCAACTTTCATGGATATCTCCTCAATACACATATTTAAGGCTATGTAAGTTGGTTGTAGCCCACAACACCATGATTCACCTTTTTAATGTTAGGATCCTAATGTGTGGCCTTGTGTCTGACAGTAATGCACACATGTAATTAGGTTCTGTTCTCATTGACATAGCTTCACACAATGCATACATTTAGCTAAATTGATAGATCACAGTCAACGTTAAAATGTTACATGTGAACAAGGTGATTTATTTACAGGTGCAAGTGTATTTTCCAATGAAATATAATGTCCAGTTCACAGACCCCATAAGAGATCCTGAGCCATTTGTTGTACAATCAGAGTCCAGATGTGAGGGACATGTCATGAGACATGGTTAGGAGAAGTGTGCATTAGTGAGGAGGTGTCCAAATTGCCAATAGGTATGATTTGAGACAATCAGAGAACATAGCAGACAAGTCAACAATGGTTGAAGGAAGAGGGCACTTTGCCAGCTGTCACAACACTGGAATGATCTGAAGCACAGAACTGGGGCGATACTGTCCATGTGGCACAGACTGGTGCTACTGGGTGGTTTTCCTTGTGAACATTGTTCCTTCCTCATCTTCATCATCTGATGTGTGTGGTGCCTCCTGTGCCAGGCGTGGTGCTGTTGTTGAGGGGGATACACACACATCAGGGGATAGAGATGTGGAGTCAAAGGTCCTGGCAGCTGCCATTTGTGGGAACATATAAGGCATCACTGCAACAAGGAGGAACTGCTGATTTCTTAACACCACAGCAATATTACAGTGGTTAGCAGCCATGTTTTCCCTGAGGGAGGCCACTTCCCACTGTATGTTCTCCAGGGTATTCTGTATAGCCCCCAGCCTGTTGTCTATCATGCTGCTGCCACTTTGAGAGGGCAATTATTGAAGCCTCAAGACAGCAGCTATGTTGGCCAGGGACTGCTGGAGTCCACGTAGCGGGAGTAGCACTTGAGTTGTCCTGATTTGGAATGAGGCACCTCTGAAGTCCCCCTAAACTGCCTGCTATGGTCTCCATCCCAGTCCGCACCTGCTTGGCCAGCTCTCGCTGGACTCCTGTCACTGTCCTTTGAAAGGTGATGTCTGGGTCCTCAGAGTCCAGGGCTATGTCAGGACTGGCTGGTGCTGTGTGTTTGTAGCTGGGTGGTTCACGTGGATACCCTGCCCTGCTGTATGTCCTCCCTGCAACTGGAGGTGGTGTCTGGAAGGGAACCTAGGGCATCCTGGAGAGTCACTTCATTGATGGTTGGCAGCTGATCATCCATGTAAAATCCAGGACAGGCAGGTCGGCAGGAGGTAAGGCATCATCCTCTGCAATAAGATAGAGATATATCAATATTTGACTGTGGTGGCTGTTGACATGGCACATCATTTACTTGCTACTGGCGGCTCAGTGACATGTCACAGACCCAAGGATGTAGTTGTAAATTATGTGTAGCGTTGTGCATCCCACAGGGGGCAAACTTACAGGGTAATTTGTGCTTTGATCCCATACCACCAACTTCCTTGAAGGCTTCTTGTTCCTGCCACTGACACCAAGGTGGCATGTAATTTGCCTTCCTATTAACCATTGTGGACATTCCCACAGTAGTGTAATGTGTGCTGTAACTCTTTGGTGCTATTATGCATTGGCACCATGAATGGTGGAACTAGTGCAGCAAAGCATAGGTAGATCCATTGCTTACAATGCCTGTGTTACAGTCCCATCAGCCTCTGGCAGGCCCCACACATGTGCTAATTGGAAAGGACAGTCCAACCATTAGAGATTGTCTGCCCCATTAGCTTTTCCCTCCCTACATTTGGGATATTTCCTTGCATACAGCATATCTGCCACATGCATATGTAGGGCCGAGGGTGTAGAATGCGGATCAATGCATGCATTTTATGAGTTTTTTGATGTGGCACAAGGGGAATGTGCAACTTGGACCCACATGGACAACTATTTGTATGATGGTACAGTTGCATTATGAGCTAGTGAAATTGTGTCAGTAGAGCAACTTTGATGCCACTTCTGCCAGTTCTTGCGCATGTTGAATGCCCCATTAAGCAGTACCCCGACCATTCACACAACACAGTCAGCCTTGTTACATGGTGAGATTGCAACTACTTGTACAGCTGCACAAATGATGGTCACAGACATGCCCTATGTGTTGTATGAGTTCACTTTTGTGCCCATTCCCAAATGGCGGATGGAGGTATGTGGAGTTGTCGGTCCACCCTGTGCGGTTTACGCTCCACAAGTTGCACACTTAGCGCCTGATTTTTTCTCAAGTGGCACAGCTCAGTGCAGCCACCATATATGTTGCATGGGGCAGTGGCAATTTTGAAACCAGGGATGTGCCATGTTTACTGGAATAAAGAACACCCCTGTGATTTCCCTGCGCAGATTTGTTCTCCCTGCATAAACAGCGGTATCGTTGCACCACGATGAAGAGGTGCGTGCGTTGAGGGGATAGATTGTTTATGTGCAGGGAGGAGTCCCTTCCTGCACATGTACCAGCAATTATGGCAAGGTGGCATTTCAATGTGTGCTGCAGGATGCAGCACACATGAGAAGGGCAATGACACAAGGAGGAAGAAAAGCATTTTGCCTTGTTGAGTCATCCTGACACCACCCTTGGGGTGGTATTGACTTCAGTCCCAGTCTCTGATGAACATGTTGTGTTGAATCTGGGGCAATGACAACATGCAATGGGTGTTGTTGTGGCACAGCCACAGCCCCAGTAATTGCACGTCCCTTCGAGGTAATGTACGGCATATTTACATGGTGGTGTAAAGTCATAGTAAGTGGCATATGTCTGCAATGTGTATATGTCGGACTGCATTATGCAACCAGAGCATCACTACAAGTGTGGCTTGGGTGGCGATGGGACATTTTGATTCAGGGCCTATGTATCCCTGTGAAACACTTTAGCATGCATTGAGTGTGTCCTGTGTGCCTCCCCCTCCTGCTTTTTGTGAGATTCCAGGTAGTTTCCCTGCAACCTACCCTGCACTTGTGGTAGTTCTTGGTAGTCTGCACTGTCTTGTCCTGTGATTCCAGTGATCAGCTCCTCACGGATGACCGTTGCAACCATCTCCTCTAGATTATCCAGTCTGCAGTGCTGCCTTTCTGTTCCTGGCCAGTTTCTCCTTAGTTCTGCGCTTGCAATGGTGCCAGCGCTTCTTGCAATCGGTGGCAGTCCTCCTCACCTCTGCCATGCTATTAAATTTGTCTGCTATTGCCTGCTATATGGCCTCTCAGCCAACAACATTCCCTCAACCCGTGTACCTAGCACAGTTAGTACAATCTTGTGCTCCCCATGTCCTGGATCCTGAAATGATAATCACCAGTCCTGACACAGAGGGACCAGGACCCAGTTGGAGAGAGCACCCTGGGCCAAGGGCACAGGCTTGTGGGGGTAGGGTTCATGGGAGGAATGCTGTGTGCCAACAGAGTGAGGCCCATCAGCCACATTTTGGGGTCTATCAGGAGTCCCAAGGCTTGATGGGCCAGGTAGTTACTGAACTTCAAAAAATTAAGCAGCTGCAGAGGGACATGTACCAACAGATGGAGGCCCATAACTCAAACATGGGTACCCTAACAGGGGTGCTGATGGACATCCATACAACCCTGAGCAGGGCTTTGCCAACAACATCTACCCCTTTCTATAATGCAACTACATCAAACCCATCTACATCTGTGGCAGCCACAGGAAGGGAGGCTCTGCCAAAGGAAGAAACGCAATCAGACACCCCTGCCTCTTCGGCAGTCAAACCCCCACCGCCCTTGCAAGAAGGGATATCCATGTATAAATCCAGGAGGTGTGGGTGGCAAGACACCCACCGCTGCCATCAAGAAACCTCAACCTTAATTTCCTCCTTTGTGTGTCACACATTCACTCTGTGGACTAATTCTGGACACTATTCCATTTCTGATGGGAGGATTAATCTGGACTTTGGTTACACTCAATGTCTGTGACATACGTTCCCAGGAACAATCCATGTACACTTCATATGTCGCAGCAGCATCATATACCTGCTAGTGTCACAACTCTGAAATGTTGCAATGAAGATGCCATGGTGACGGTACCTATCAAGCACAAAAACAAACAGTTTAGCTATGAAACCATACATATAACACAATTCACATAGCAAATGTCTGTATAATGCAGTCCATTACAAAAATCTGACACTAACAAAGCATCATTAACAAAATGAGAATGTGAATGAGAATGTGTTGCAACCTTGCAAGATTTTGCCTGCCCTTCAGCTTTCTTATATTTTCAACAAACATACTCTTCACACCATCACAAGAGTTCATTGTACAGTCACGGTCATGACATCTCATTACATACTTGCACTCATAAGAAGGAGCTGTCGATGAGATCTTGTTACAGGTCAGCTCCATCTTTTTCACTACTATCATCATCATTTGGCATTTCAAGATTCTCTCCCAGTGGCACCTCAGGCTCTCCCTCCTCAACGATGTAAAGGATGTTCCATCGTAGGGTGACGTTATGGAGCATGCAGTAGGCCACGAGGATTTGACACACCTTCCTGGGTGAGTAGAGGAGAGCTCCCCCTGTCTTGTCTCGACAGAAAAATCTAGCCTTCAGGAGTCCAAAAGCCTGCTCCACTGGCTGCCATGTTCTTTTATGGGCCTCACTGCGGCAGACTTACCCTGGCACAGTTGGATTCCTCAGCGGTGTTATCAACCAAGGACGTTTGGGATCTGCTGATCTCCTGTTTTGTCAAAAGACATAAATACTACAATGAGTCACATACTTCCTGATTATAGCACCTGACTTTGCACAAACAAAGTTAGGACAGATGGTACTTCCCAACAAGCCAGGCACTATCATGTTGTAATTGTGACATCAGCTGGGATAGGGTGCTGTTCCGCCTTACAAAGGAATCATGGGGTGAGCCTGGCACAGACGCTTGAAATGTACCAATCTGGCAAGCAGACAACTTGCATGTTGATAGAATGAAAGGGCTTCCTGTTTCGATAGACTTGATCACTGGAATGCGGTGGTACTAATGCAATATGGGTGCCATCAATGCATCCCACCTCAAGTGGGAGAGAACCAAATCCATAGAAGTCATCCTTCACATTGGCTAAATCTTTACGTCTGGGGAATCTGACATAGCTGTCAATGTGTTTCATCATTGGTGATAGAAAATCTTTTAAATTAATACCCCACTGAACATAGGTTGTGACATACCACCAGGTATAGCAACTGTAATTTGAAATGATCCTGTGGCCAGAAAGGGTAATACTGCCAAGAGTCTCACAATAGGTCATGTACATGCTGGATTTGTGTTTTGAGACATGAAATTAGGCTCCAACTGACAACTTAAATCTTGCATTGTTTGCCTGTTCAGATGAAACGTCTTTATAACTTCCCTTTCTTCCATGGTCTGAAGGACTGAAAATGGATGATACACTGGAGGTTGTTGTCTCCTGCCCATCCATGGGTACCTATGTGTAGAATCAAATAAATTGGAGCATTAGTCACAGAGGGGGTCATTCTGACCCTGGCAGCCGGTGACCGCCAGGGTCACCGACCACGGGAGCACCGCCAACAGGCTGGCGGTGCTCCCGAGGGCATTCTGACCGCGGCGGTTCAGCCGCGGTCAGAAAGGGTAAACCGGCGGTCTCCCGCCGGTTTACCGCTGCCCCATTGAATCCTCCATGGGGGCGGAGCGCGCTCCGCCGCCATGGGGATTCAGACACCCCCTACCGCCATCCTGTTCATGGCGGGAAACCCGCCATGAACAGGATGGCGGTAGGGGGTGCCGCAGGGGCCCCCGTAAGAGGGCCCCGCAAAGTATTTCAGTGTCTGCTTTGCAGACACTGAAATACGCGACGGGTGCAACTGCACCCGTCGCACCCCTGCAACTACGCCGGCTCAATTCTGAGCCGGCGTCCTCGTTGCAGGGGCATTTCTGCTGGGCCGGCGGGCGCTCTTTCGGAGAGCGCCCGCCGGCCCAGCGGAAATGTTTAAATGGCCGCCACGGTCTTTTGACCGCGGTGCGGTCATTTCACGGCGGTACCTTGGCGGACGGCCTCCGCCGTCCGCCAAGGTTAAAATCACCCCCAGAGTCCAGAGCAACGTATATGATGACTAAGCAAAAAACATGTGACAAAACATTACTGGCTGAAAAACCATCACACACATTTCATCTTGCAATTGTCTACTACTAAAAAATCCAGGTTCAATCTCCATTTTTCTCAACACATATGCCTACAACATATATGTCCACATTATACACCTAAATGATCCTCATGTGCACCTTGCTGTTAAAAAGTGTGTTTTGTCCTCCCAAAATACAGTTACTAGAGGTGTGCAGTGCACCTCGTTTCTATGGCATTTATGACCAGTAGAAGGCTACACTGATGATTGTGTAGAAGAAATTACAGCTCAGTGGGTTAATACATTTGAAAACATGTTGCAACATATTTGGAGTGGTGGTGACGCATTTACCAGTCACCAGTATGGTTGTTTCAACCTCTAAAAGGGTGGTCGCCTGACCACGTATATTGGACTTTTGGAAGCTGCAGCAGACGGCGGAAGTGAACCTCATGGTGGGCAGTTTCGTCCATGGCAGACACAGCCATAGGCCAACGTTCTTGACTGTGATGGTCATGGCCCAATGACTGTGCCTGTGTACGCTGATGACCGCGTACATGGCTTACAAGGTTTGAAAAATGACTCACTTTCCTCTTGACACTGATGCCATCAACATCTCTGACCCTTTAGCTGCTGTCTGCCGCATTTAGGAGCAATCATGCCAGGCCAAGCAGGTGAGAGGGCCCTTGCCTCCTCTCCAGAGGAGCTGGAGAAATGTGTTGAAGAGGTTCTTCCCATGTATGATCAGCTCTATGGCTCACCAGAGGAACATATACATATTTGACCCTGTTCAACACCGTCCTTTCTTTTCTCACATACTACAATGTGCTTCTGAGTCCCAGAGAGTTTTTTTATCACTGTAGTTACATTTTGTGGTCAAAATACATACATTGGATGTACATTGTATAGATTGTGGAGCCCTGCACTGACCATTGTTTTGCGTGATGTATGATAAGCCCTAGATCCTTCTTCTGTTGCATTCACATATATATGCAAGTAAACTTTTCAGAGTAACAAATATATATTTGATGAGCAGGTGATGGTAAATGAGAAAATATATGTATTTGCATTACAGCATAAACTGTGTATGTATACTGTTAGAAACAGTTGAGGAGGATGTTATCAGTGTGTACAGTCCCACATATAGTCAGCCAGATCAGACTCTGTTGTCTGTTGTCTGAGAGCTAACTAAACCTTATTGACCCCTTCAGAGTGCCACACTACCTTGAATTCACATATGAGATAGCCACAAGATATACTTGTATGTATTGAAGTGATGGAAATTTGATGTTCATGTTGGTTCAGTATGCTCAGCCTGCAGAGAGCAAAGCCTGACAAGAGCCAGTTATGGACCATGGCCCAGGCTGGGGCACAGTTACTGTGGCAATGCAACTGATGCCTTTAGACCTGCACATCCTTGGGTGTTCACAAAATGAGTCTTCTGAACCAATAGTCACCCTTAATACTTTTCCATTGAGTACATTTTGAAAGGTGACGGAGGTAACCCCCTGACCTGGTACATCTTCAATTGACCAACATTGTCAATGGGTGACATTTACTACGACAGGCTCCTTACTCTCACAGGTTTAGTTTAAGAGTTTTGTAAAGAGCATGGTTACCTGAACGCCTCCAAGTGCTAGAGCTGAAGCAGATTACAAGGAGAAAACTTATGCTGTGAACAGAAGGGTCTTCAGATTCTTGCAAAAGGAAAGTTCCTGACTATCTTGATGGAGCTCCAAGGGAAGGGAGTTCCAGAGAGATGAGGCTCTATATGCTAGAGATCAACCTCCCCATCTTGCTTTCTTAATCCGTGGGACATTAATTAGGGAGGTCGTTGAAGATCTAAGAGCCCTTTGAGGCATATAGGGTGTTGCAATCTGTTTAAGAAAGGCCGGAACCCTTATGATGCAGAGCTCTGTGCAAAGTGGAGAGAGCCTTGAAGTTGATCTGTTGTTCCACAGGCAGCCAGTGAAGGGAAGCTAGAGCAGGTTTTGCAGAAAGGTATCGTAAGTAGGCGTTCCACTGCGTTCTGCACCACTTGAAGTCTTAGTACATGTTGAGGTGAACTCAAATAGAGGATATTTCCATAGCCCATTCATGAAATTTTGAGCACCTGGGTGATTTGTCTTTTGGCTAGAAATTGAAGTATCTTAAAGACCTTTCTAAGAAGTGTTAGTAGGCTAAAGCAGGTGGCTGCCAGACAGATTTTTTGATTGATAGTCCATGGTAAGGTGGGAGTCCAGCCAGAAACTTAAGGACTTTATTTTGTCTCTTGGTGGAGGCAAGCCTTCCAAACCATCAGGGAGAAGAGATGGGGATTTAAGTGGGCTATAATTACCCACAAGCATGACTTATGTTTTTTCCACATTCAGCTTAAGTTTACAACTTGCCATCAATCTAGCTACTGCTTGAAGGCAGGGTGTCAGGTTAGGCTGATTTATCTTAGAGATGTGAAAATGGAAAGACCAGCTGTATGACGTCCACATAGGAAACCAGTGCCAGACCGTAACATTCTACGATCTCAGCCAGAGGGGATTTAGAAATATTAAACAGCGTGGGACTAAGAGAGGAGCCCTGGGGCACACCACAGCTGAAAGGAAGACTATTAGAAAAAAAGGAGTGATCAAGAACTTGAAAAGTTCTATCCTCCAAAAAGGAGGGGACCCATTTCAGAGCACGCCCCTTAATGCTTGCATGGGTGATTCTCTGAAGCAGAATGTCATGATCCACAGTGTCAAAAGCAGCGCTTGGGTCCACTAGAATAATGGCAGCAGCACCCCGAGTCCAGTCATTGTCGAACATCTTTGACCACTGCCAAAAGGGCAGTATCGGTACTGTGTTGGGGCCTGAAGCGCATTTGAGTATGATAAAGAATCATGTGATCTTCAAGAAAACCTGACGTATGTCTATTGACATGTTTTTCGATCAATTTAGTTGGTATAGGCAAAAGATAGATTGGCCTATAGTTACTCAGTAGGGCTGTGTCCAGATGAGGCATTTTAAGTAAAGGTTTAATGATGGCATGTTTCCAGTATGAGGGAATGAGGCCTGTTATTAAAGACTTATTAAGGACCTTAGTCAGAACGGGGCGATGATGTCTGAACCTGATGTCAAAATGTGGGGAGGGGCAGGGTCCAGTGGATTTAATACTGTGTACTAGGTTAGTTACTGATTCCTCGGTGAGGGGCGGAAAGTCTGGTAGAGGGTCTTCAGAATTTAGGGCCTGAACCTGACCAGCAAAGTTGTCATTCTGGGCGATTATATCTGGAAAGGCTGAGTAGATGTCAAAAAATTTCTTTTGAAAAAAACAGACCAAATTACTGCTATGCTCTTTAGAGGCTTCAGTCAGATCAGTATGAGAGGGCACATGAATGATTTCTTTAAGTATTGAGAAGATTTATTTGGGAGATTTGGAGGACTGATCTATTTTATATGCATAAAATGATGAATGTATAGCTTTAATTTCTGTATGAAAGTGTCCAATTGCTTTCCTATATCCATTTTTTGCGGACATATCATACGTTTTCCTCCACTTTCTTTCCAGACGTTTACACTCCTGTTTTAGTAGCAGTAGCTGAGGAGTAAACCATGGGGATTTTCTATGGCCTGCACCTCGGATGTTAGTTTTTATTGGTAGTACGGAGCCTAAGGATGTGGTGATCCATTTGTTGAATTTGTCTGCTGAGCTTAAGGTGGAATTAAGGAGAGTGGCTCTCAAGAGCGGAGATCCATTCCTTGCAGTTTAGCTTAGACCAATGACAAGCAGATTACGTGTTCACTTGATGACCTGTGTCAACTGTGGAATTGGATAGCATGAACCTAATTAAAAGTGGTCGGACCATGACAGAGGAAGAGGTGTCTGGGCTGAAAGTCCTGAAAAGTTGCAGAACAAGAGGTCGATCATATGGCCTTTGGTATGTCTGGGTCCAATAATCAACTGAGTGAGACCTAACGCCTCAAGGTCTGTAAGTAGTGTTTGCACCGCGGCATTATGTGGCTCATCCGCACAAATATTAAAATCACAGAAAAAAGTACAGTTAGATTTACTGCCAACTAGATCAGCAACTTTTTCAGGAAGAGCTTGAATAAACCTAACATGGGGCCCATGAGGGGGTGGTAAATCAGAGCTCCGGAAAGGGTGAATGTAGGGTTCACTGCTAGGGAGAAAGGTATACTTTCACAGTCTGGAATTGTCAAAGGTTGAGAGAGACATTTATTAAAGCCTTTAAAAATAATGGCAATCACTCTGCCCCTTGTATGTGCCCTATATAGCCATTTTATTGAATACCCATGAGGCAGGGCCAGGGTGACACCTGGAGAGGATTCTTCACTGAGCCAAGTTTCTGTCAGCAATGAGACTTCTGGGGAGTGGTTACTCAACAGTAAATAAATGTCAATTTGTGGGTGGGTAGGGATCGGCAATTGACTAAAAGGAACTTGCAGACTGACCCATTGTACTTCCTTTGGGGCTGCACAAATACGCTCTGAGAAGTCCATGAGCAGTTATTGCAGAACCTGTGTGGGAGATCAGGGTCAATGGAGTGCTGGCAGCATTCCGGTACAGGCATTTTGAGGGTAAGGAGTTGGCAAGCAGAGAATGATATTATATGTGGGCTGGAAAGGGCAGCATCTCTGGCCGGGCACGGATGGGCACAGACAGGTTTGCCTTTGGCGCACCTTCGGCACGCCAGCGGCGCGTGCTGCGTGCATCTGGCCAGATCACATTGTTTCTGGTCCAGGGAGGGCCTGACAGTTCGGCTGGACTGTTGCCCTGGGGAACAGGGTCAAGACTGATTTGCATGTGGCTGGGTCCAAACTGGGGTGGCATGGTGAGCAAAAGAATAGATGGATTAAACCCAGATCTGTGACTCGGGATGACTCGGGGTGAATGTTTGATTGGTTCCGCATTCAGTCCTTCATATGTGTTTGCTTGCTTTAGTCAGTGTAGGCCATGACTAGGGTTGTGGATAGTCAGCAGATGTCTACAAAAGTGTGTAGTTATGTCCCTGTACTTATCAGCATGTGAGATTTACCCATGTAGGGCCAGATGTATCAAGATAATTTGCATTTGCAAATGGTGCAAATCTCAAGATTTCACCGTTTGGGAATGCAAAATTGCCTTTCACTATGTATGAAAGGCATTGCAGTAAAATTTTAGGGAATCCCAATTTTTAGTGATTCACCTAAAATTGCGACTCCGAATAGGAAATCACAAATTGCAATTCCCTAAATAGGAAATCACAAATAGGGAATTTCTATTTGTGATTTACTTTGCACATGTATCATGCGTTTCCTAAATACGAATTGGGCATTTAGGAAATGCAATTACCACCAAATCCAATTTGGTGGTAACTACGTGCAATTTTGAAGATGCATTAAAAATGTATTTTTAAAAGTGCCATGTAGCGCACACATGCCCCCAGGGCATGTGCACAATTGTTTTGAGGAGGAGGGGGGCATCGAAGAGGGTCTTGTCCCCCCAGAATACTTGGATTGGCATTACCCAATTTGTGAATTCCGAAAAGGAATTTGCAAATTAGGAATTGCAAAACCATTTTCACCTCGGAGCCTTCAGGCCCATAGGGATGAATGGAGTCTCATTCCCTAGTAGCAATTCCTTAATTGCGAATATGAATTTTAAGAAATCGCTATTAGGGATTCGCTATTTTCTTACATACCCTTTTGCATTTCTCAAATAGCGATTTCTTAAAATTCACTATTTATTAAATGCAAATCGGTACTTTGATACATCTGGCCCGTAGTGTGTTATCAATTAAAAAATGCTTGTGCTAGTTGTTTACAAAATGTGTGTTAACCAAACAGATATCCTAAAATATACAATTATGATATCTTTATTTGTCTATTACATCCATACAGGTCAAAGCCCATCAGAAGCAAGCCATTTGAAGATCCATCACCCGGAAGGTGTGGACCCTAGGCGTCTATCAGCGGCTCAGAATTCAATGCTGGAAAATGTGGGAGGACCCAAGACACTGGGCCTAGAAGATCACAGAGGTCCCACTGGGCTGTCTTCCCAAAGTAGACGGGGCGTGTGCCGTACCCTGACCCCATAAATGGCCTGGCTACCTGGCTACAAATGCAACCTCGGCGTCATTATCAACTCAGCGCTCACCATAACAAGACAGGTCAACTCACCTTCACCTGTTTCCACACCCTCCTACTCCTACGGAGGATCTTCAGATGGATCCTTGAACTTCCGCAAAATCGTGGCACAGGCCCTGATCACAAGCAGACCTGACTATGGCAATGCCCTCTATGCCAGATCCACCAAAAAGAACCTGAGCAAGCTACAACAAATCCAGAACACCTCTGCCAGACTCATCCTGGAGATCTCCACTGGCTCCCGTCGAGAAGAGGATCAATCTTTAGCTCCTTGTACACGCTTACAGGGTACTCCACAACCTTTGACTCAGATAACTCAAGCACCGCATCACCATTTACCCCCCTGCCAGACCTCTCTGCTCCTCCCAGCAGTCGCTCGCCACCATACCCCACATAAGGAAGTCCTCAGCTGGAGGGAAACCGTTGTCTACCTTGCAGCAAAATGTTGGAACACCTTACCTCTCTACCTCAGACAGTTGCCATCGCTACCTCAATTCAGGTAGGACCTCAAGACCTGGCTCTTCGGCCAAACCCTAAGGACATACTCCACAGTGCCTTGAGACCCTACAGGTGAGTAGCGCACTCTAAATATATTGATTGATTGATGCAGAAATGTCGGAATCATGTGTGAGTGTGTACACTCAGTAATACAATGGAATTTGTGTTTGCATGAAAAAAGGTACAGTGATGTACCTTCCAATTGAGAAACAGATTAAACTACCTCTAAAGGTAATGGAGATTCCCTGAGCCTCATCAACATTCAATGGACTATTGGCTTTTAATCATGCAGTGTTAGAATGTTGTTCTCACCTGTACCAATTGAGATTGGGGATTTCCCTAGGCCTAGCTAATTCCTTATGCTATGAATATTTGTAGACAAATCCCTCAGACAACTTCCCTAGATTGTCCCCTGTCTACTTGCCTGTGCAATATGTGTTACATAGCAAATTTTATTTACTACCAAGTCCCTAGTAAAGTGCACTATGTGAGCCCAGGGCCTGTAGATCAAATGCTACTAGTGGGCCTGCAGCACTGATTGTGCCACCTACAGGAGCAGCCTTGCAAACATGTCTCAAACCTGCCACTGCAGTGTCTGTATGTGTAAGTTTGCACTGCCTATTCGACCTTTCAAGTGTACCCACTTGCCAGGCCCCAACTTTCCCTTTTACTACATGTAAGCCACCCTTAAGGTAGGCCCTAGGTAGCCCCATGGGCAGGGTGTAGTATATTTAAAAGGTAGGGCATGTACTGGTGTGTTTTACATGTCCCAATAGTGAAATACTGCCAAATTAATTTTTCACTATTTCAAAGCATATTTCCCCCCTAGGTCAACATGGGGACTGCCTTTAAATATATTTTAAGTGCAGTTTCCCATTGAGAGCAGACAATATGAATTTTGGGGTCTCTGAACTCACAAATTAAAAATACTTATTTTGGTAGAGTTGTTTTTTAGATTGTCCGTTTGACAATGCCACTTTTAGAAAGTGGGCATTTTCTTGCTTAACCATTCTGTGCCTCTGTCTGCCTGTAGAATCCACGTCTGGGTCAGACGGACAGTTGGGCTGTTTGTGAATTCCCTGTAGACAGTGACACAAAGGGAGCTGAGGTGTTTCCTGCATATGCTGATGAGTCTCCTTGGCTAGATCGAAGAGGGAGGAGCTGACACCTGTACCTGAAAGGGCTGTGTCTGTCCTCACACAATGCAGTCTCCACCCCCCTGGTGTGTGTCTGGGGCCAGACATGGGCAAGGCAGAATCTTGTGAACAATAGAGACTTTCCTTTGAAGTTTGCCTGCTTAAAAGGCAGGATTGAGTATAAGTAGTGAATCACAAACCCCTGACTTTCAGAGCACTTCTGGATCAAGAGGAACCCCTGCCAAGAAGAAAAGCCAAAGAGCTGGAGGAGGAGTACTGCCCTTTTGCTGTGTGTGCTTTGTTGGGTTGGCATGCAGCTGCTACTTCTGTCTGAAAGAGGACAAAGACTGGAATTTGCTGTGTATCCTGCTTGAGAGAGTTCTCCAAGGTCTTGGAGTAGAGCTTGTCTCCTGTTGGAAGTCTCAGGGATATCAAAGACTTCAAATTCATCTGCCTACAGCATCGGAACTGTGTGTTTTGTGCTGCAACAGAAGAACAACCACCATGATGACGTCAACAACCCCGCTGCCTGCACCATGACCTGACGAAGCTTTACAGAGCTGTGCCCCGCTTTGCACCGCAACCCTGGTCTTACCGACGCCGCCACCTGACGAGATCACCGAGCAGCTGCTTGCACTGTGACCTGTTGCCCCGCACTCCACTTTGTCTTGCTCACACCGCAGCCTTGGTATCCCTGATGCTGTTGCTCTATGCTGACACAGACCCGCTGCCTGCACCACGGCCTGAGGTAGATGAAGCACTGTCCCATCCAGCACTGTAGCCCGAGCCCCAGTCCACCAACGCCAGCGCCATTGACTCCAGCATCGTCAACAGATGCCTCTGTGTACACTGCGACCTGTGGATGCCGCATGGAGCCTGCCCCAAGTCGTACTGTCGACTTGGTCCTACCAACAACAGCACTTTAGCAATGACAATGCTACTGCCTGAACCGTGAGCTGGAGACTCTGCATGTCGCACCGCCCTGCTTCCACCGCAGCCCTGGTCTCACCGACACTGCAGGATGCTGTCACCGAGGCACTGCCTGCACCGTGACCTGTGGGCACCGCATGTTGCATCATCCCGCTTCACACCGCAGCCCCAACGCCATTGACGCCAGCGCTCCTGACTTCATCATCAGCCCGGAGTTCGATCTGTGATGCGTGTAACTTCAAGGGCCCGATGACCCCTGCACTGACCTCCAAAGCCGATGATTGCCGACACCAGCCACGCTGCACTCTGGATCTCATCACGAGCATCACAATGCCCTAAATTTCCAAGGTACTGTTTGCAGGTCTTCCTGACACCGTAGCTGCCCGCGACCCCACAGATGGCCTGAACTGGTGGATTTGTTGTTCACAATGTTGTGATAGCCCCAGAGGGAGGTATCGACTTTAAGGAACTGTATTTTTAAGTTAATTCTTGGCTATACTATGGGTTGTCCCTGAAATACATCAAGCCACAGTTCCTGTGCAAATAGTGGTTTTGAGTCCTGCGCAAAGTGAAATTTGGTCCAGGGCACCAGCCTTCCAGGGGTCCCTCTGGTAGATGCATACCTATTCTGCAGGGATTCTTTACATGTGGAATTCTCTACATTGTGACCTTTGATTGTTTCACACACTAATTATTTTGCATCCCATTTACCTAATGGTACCTTGAAATGTGGGTGATATGTGGAGGTCCACTACAGAGATTTAGCAATGAAGGTATGTTTCAGCTCAATGACCCATTCATACAGATGTATTTTTATATCACAACAGGCCATAGCATGTGAGCAATGTGAGGGTGTCACTTAGATTAGTAAGTGAGATATTGATACGGAGTTGCTGTTGTGTAACACAATTTAATAGACACATCACTATCCATGATAATGGGATGTGCACACATATCAACGTTTGTAGAGTGTGGCTGTGCAGTGTCTGTGACCTGGCCAAAGAGGGCATCATAGAGCTGTGACTGGGTCATACATTGAGAACAACTCTAAAGAGGGGCCCACAAAATATGTTTGGCCCAAGGACCACAGACCCCATGCCAGGTCCATGGTGGGGCATCTATTTGCTGTGGAGTTGATAGAAACGGGTAAGTGTTTAGCTTACTCCCATTTGTGACCATGACAGCATCGATTTTGGGTATCATCGAGCAGCACAAGCAGCAGAAGTGTGTGTACAATCAGCTCCATGGCTGCGCAGGATGTGTGAAGCTGAGTACAGGCAAGTTTTAAACTTATTTCCCTCCTTTTCTGCCAGCTCAGATGTGGTGGTTGGACCGCAAGAGTCACGTCAGTGGGAAGCCACTTTGTAATTTGTCCAGCAGTGGTGGTCCGCCCTCCAACAGATGCTTTGGACTATCTTGCCCACGCTGTGGTCTAGATTTGGGCTTTCGTATATGCAAATGCATGCATCGTAATACAGCGGTTGGACTGCCAACATTGCGCCGGGGTATCAGTCACCACCACAGGGATCCGAAGACCGCCAAACTCATAATCAGGCATTTAGTCATAAAGTTGGGGAGACTTGCGGCTGTGTCTGGGATAACCAAGTCCTAAGGAACTAATATTGCCTGGCACCATAGCTTGTGCTCCCTTGGCTTCTAACCTGGTAACCTCAGGATCTGCCAGAGTTGTTTTGTCTATCACCAAGGTTCTCTAACTGATTCTTTGCAAAACCTCTAAACATCTCTTCTTATTTCTGAGAGCCTTCTACTCTCTCTTGAAACATAGGTCAAGGTCAATTCTCACCAATATTGCATCTGCCATTGTATTTGTCCAAGGAATGTTGATTTTAAGCTGGACTTATTGTACTTTTTAAAAACATGTAACAGGAACTTGCAGATCCAACACGGCTTGCTGCCTATTGTAAGATCCATTCAGGGTGAAGGGGCATAGAGAAAACATGGGCTACTAGGCCCCCCCTGTGGTGATTAAGGTAATTTGCCATTCTTCTCCTGTGGTCCTTCATACTGTGGCTCTACAAACTGAGCCAAGTACACTCCTTAAGAACACAACTTTCAGTGTTATAAAGACAAGAATTTAAACGTTTCTCAGAAAAGTTGTGCTGGGGGTGAGCTCAGAACCCAACAATTAAGCAACAGACACAATAATATAGTGTCCATTCGTTATCTCTGATTGTTCCTCATGCAAGGTACACCCTGAGTTTCTCCTTCAGAACAGTCTTCCTTCTGCAGGCCCAGGCACACCTCTTCCCTCTTTCAGCAGGCAGGCAATCTTCTATGCCCTATACATACTCTCAAAGGATCACTGATGTACTATTGATCCAACACATATTGAAACACACAAATATTGGAAATTAAAAAATATCAACTCTGTATACATAACTATAAAAAACACAGATATGGAGCACACAAATATTGTTGTCCAAAACACCAATATTCACATACATTGATAACCAAAATATCGTAAACACAAATATTGTCACATAAATAAAAATATAACATCCAAAAAAAAAATACCACATTATCGACAATAAAATTATCAACACAAATATTAAAATCCCTAAAAAATACACATTTTTTAACTTAAAGCAATTACTTTAAAAAATCGAAACTTATAATAAACATCTAAAATAAAAAATAAATCACATCAAACAAAAATTAAACATTCACCCAAAAAATTCATACACCTAAAATACAAACTACAAAAACATCATAAACATTCATATCAACTATAACCATTTAAACACAAAAACATATACATTGATATATAAAACAAATATATATATATAAAATACATAGTAATACCAAAAAATAAGTTAGTGTTTACCAAACATGGACTCAATTGATAAAATAAATCAGCCTATACTAAACCAACCAATAAAAATAAAACAATAAACAACTTCAACCAATAAAATCACACAAACGATTAAACAAAATAAAAACTAAAATGTTACAGTTACTGAGCTATAATATATAAATTACCAAATAAATAGTAACACACTCTGTAATATTTCTCTTTTTACATAGGCTACCTAAAAGAAAAAAGCAACAACGGCCAAACCAACAAACCAACAAACTGCCAGAAAATATCAACTATAACAAAACACCAGGAACATATTAAAAAGTAAATATACATAAATAATAAATTAGAACGTCATTCAAACAGCAGCCAAAAATAAGCCTAACTCATTAAACCTCGACAAACTAGAAACAAAATACCATTTTTAATTAGTCTAACTTTTTTCCTCTTTCAACAGAAAAGCATACACCTGCTCTATGTTCAAACGAGATTAAAGAAAAAGCTGAAAAAGCGTGCAAAACATCTCAACAAAACATACAAGTAAGTAAACAAAATAAGAGTGAGTGCATTTGAAAACATATTCTTACCAAACATACAAAGGTTAAACTATACTATACATTCATACTATGTAACTTCTTACAGATACAATGACAGAACCTGCCAAATGTATAATTTCACAGAAAGGAAAGCAATATTAAACCACATGTGCTACACCTACAGCGAAGAAAGAACATCAACAAAAATTATAAACTGGAAAATATACTAAATATTATTCATGCTATGGAATGACAACCACAAAGGATGATGTAATTAATGTAAAAGAGCATAACCACCCCTCAAATGTGACAGAAATATAAGTTAGAGAAATCCTATAAGAGAAGCAAGCACTAGCTCCCTGGAACCCAAAGGCATACTACCCAAAGTTTCTGAACACGTACGTAATAGACCAACTACCACAAACCCCCTCTTTAAAACGTCTAATTGCACACACTAAAAAATCCACCAATCCACACAATACCTCACCTGCCCTAGAAGATACCAAGACATGCACATACCTGACCATTTACAAATTTCACCTAATAAGGAACACTTCCTTTTATATGACAATCTAAATAATGAAAAACAAATCCTAATATTCTTTACAGCAAACAATTCACTTAGTTAATGTCAGACCTGGATGACGGGTGAAACCTTCAAAATGTGTCTCAAACCACTCACTCAGGTATACACCACCCATGGTCCCTTTCATATTTTCTTTACTCCCAAATAAACAAAGCATCACCTACTATGAACTCCTAAATTATATAAGAGAACAAAGAAATGACTACTACCCTGAACAAATATTCATAGACTTTGAACAAATCATGATTCAAACATTTCTAAAAATATAGCCCCCCACAGCCATGCAAGGCTATTACTATCACTTTGATCAAAGTATATGGTGACACCTCCAAAAGTGTACACTAAGACCCTCATTATGACATTGGTGGTAAATGCTGAATACTGCTGCGGTGACTGCAACCAACATACTGCAGCGGAGGCGAACATCCATCTGCCAAATTATGACACATACACACAAAACCGACAGAAACCAGCCACAACCACAAAACCACCAGACCAAAAAAACGCAATAAACTGTCGGAACTACCACCCATACCGTTACACCACCAAAACAACGCCCTCCAAATAATGACCCACGAATCACCACAGCGGACATTCATCGGCGGTAAACCACTGGCGATGCACACTGCCAAGGAGGGAATGGCCACCCAAATACAAAACAAGACAAGATTGGCCAGAACAAAAAAAAGAAAAACCTGACACAATTACACACACCCCACACACCCACCGCCAGCACTATAAAACAACGCCCCATAACACTGACAAACCTTTGCAAACACGAGAAGACCACCACACCTTGCCCTGTCAACTGCACGCACATGCCACAACTAACCATTCATCCATCACTCACCACACACCCCACCACATCAGACATCACCCTCTGAACAACACACACACACCACACAACACCCATGTCCCCGCAAAGGCACCCCCGTTTCACTGGTGAGGATTTGCGGGTCATGGTGGAGGAAATAGGGTAGAGCTACAGCTGTTTGGAGCACAGGTACAGCAGATCTCCATTGCCAGGTAGACAGAACTATGGTGGAGAATCGTGGACAGGGTGAACGCCATGGGACAACATCCACGCACAAGGAACAACATAAGAAAGAGGTGGAACGGCCAACGGGGAAGGTTCGTTCCATTGCAGCAAGGCACCAGCTCCCCATCAGGAGGACTGGTGGGGGACCCCCACCTCCTCCTCCACAGCTGACAGCATGGGAGGAGCAAGTCTTGGCAATACTGCATCCTGAGGGACTCACTGGAGTAGCCGGAGGACTGGGCACTGGTGAGTCACCATTTACAACCTATCACCCCTGTACCTGCATCTTGTCTCACCCCCTCACCCTGACTCCCTACACCCCACTCCATTTCATACAGTGCACCACCCCAATTACCACACCTAAATGGCAACCCATGCATGCCATACCCACTGCAAGCACATCCCTTCCATCTCTGCATGCACACCCACCACCAATGCATGCACTGCATGTAGAACTACCAATCCCACAATCCATCACCACACACTTCCGGAGGTGGGAGGACAACACCAACATCATTTGGAAAGCTAGGAATGCAGAATATGTCACAGACAAGTACCCTAACACATCACTTACATCCCCACAGGTGCCCCAGCCAATGTCAGCGGCGAGGAGGTGCCACAGCTACCCGGTCCCCCCAGAAGATGCCCCCAGTGATGACAGCAACTCTGGAGCTTTGGATCTGGATGAACTCCCTGCGCCATCTGGGATCACTGGTCATTCGGCTACCCCATCTCACAGCCAGTCCACTACAGTCCCCCCTCTGAGTCTAACACCACAGCAGCCAGCCAACACCACCAGACCTCTATCCCCAGGACATGTCAATTAGTAGTGTGACCACCTGTACAGGGACACAAGTCCACACCACATAGGCAAGACAAGGAGGGTCCTGGTGTCAGTGGGAGTGGGCACACCGTTCAGGGGACACAGGCAAAGAGAGTCAGGGACAGTCGGAGGACAGCTATGCGCCAGGGGGAGGACTGGCCCAGGGAACCCACTGCCCAGGAGGCACTCACAAATGTCCTGGGGGCATACCAACAATCCCAGGACAGGATGGGTCAGGTGCTCAATATCATGCAGGAGAACCAGTGGCAGCAGGGGGAACGCCACCAGAAGGTCATACAGCAATTACAGGCCTTGAATACCGCCATGGCCTCCACTGCAGGGGTGCTGGGTGACATGGCCAATATCATGCAGGAGTACACAGCACACCAGCGGACCCCTACCACCTGCCAGTGTAATGACCAGCCCTCCACATCTGCTGCAGCTAGTGTATAGGAGGCCCTGCCGCAGGACCCACAGGCCACCAGCACCCCTCCCCCTGCAGAAGGTGAACCACCCTGCAAACGTTCCCTGCAACCCAGACAGACACCTGAGACAGTTGCCAAGACCAAGACCACCACCAGGAAATGAGCCTCTCTAGAATGTCCCCCTTGTGTTCCACTGTGTCACCATGTCCACTTTGAGCTGCCATAGCTCCTCTTCCTATGGCCCCTTGGACACTGGGCCTACGCAACAAACAGACTAGCCCGCTACTCTGGACTTTTCCCAACCATCACCCCACCCTATTGCACTTTGCATTGTATACCAAATTTATAAATAAACACCCTTGTGCACAACTTGAATAATAGTGTTTTATCTGAATGAAATGTACAATGTATTGAACTGTATTGAACTGCATGATCCTGTGCAAATGTACTGTAATGTGTTCATTTAACCATACATATGTGTCTCAGCAGTCTGTACACATCACAGCATTACACTGTTGTAACCACACCAACATCTGCAATAAGGGAAGGCATAGGTGACAGCCAGTTGGGATGCACAGATGGGGATTGGCATTATACAACAGCCACACACCACAACACTGTAATGGAGAAATGTATACTTCAACAGTCTTACCTGAGTGTCATTGGAAGTACTGCTGTATGATATGTGTCCTATTGTCCACATCCTCTTCCTCCTTCTCCTCCTCACTGTCCTCAGTGTCCACTGCTGTGCTCTGCTGTCCCCTGCTGCCACAGCTGCATTGTCACCCCCGCCTCCTGCAGATAGGGCACATGGCGTCTGCTTGACGGTCACCTCGCCAACTCTGGGTTGGAGTTGTGGGGGTTCAACCCCCAACTCATAATGAGGCCTTTAGTCTCCAAATGGACTATTTTGAAGTCACTTGGGTTGGCAGCCTGCATCGGTCAGGGCACAGACACCATGCCAAATTCCAGATACCATGGTGAAATGTCTATGACACCACCCTGCACAGGAAGCCAAAACAAACAACACAGTGGAAAGATGGCACAATGCCTTCCAATCCATGCTAGGCAGAACTCAAACTACATTATACAAATTTATCGAAACATTACAAAAAGAGCAAAGCTGCCAAGAATTATGAATAGACCAATCTGTTACGCAAATTGGCCCTAACCTTAAAAACAAATGAAAAGAATGTACGACCTGCTACAATTTCAAGTCAAACTCGTCATAAATAACAAAGGAGTAGACTACTTAGAAATGATAGCCAAATCCATCCTCATATTAACTTACCAAGAATCTCAAAAACTACAATCTCCAAACCAGCAATCCAAATCTTTTTATTTTTAAATAAGAATAGAAATATTGTACTACATCAGTGAAACAATTATATAAAATCATAAAGTTAATAAAGACTAATGCAATAAAAATATTTAAAAAAAATTTGGGGAAAAATATAACAATAACCAATCAGCAAACTTAAAAACAAGTTCAATCTATCACATCAAATAAACACAACAAATAATCCAAACAACTTCACATAATAATAACATAAACATAACATACACAGTATAATATCACATTTCTCTCCAACAACAAAAGTAAAAAATAACACATACTGTTTTGTAGCTACAGAGCTTTCTTCATCTCCATGTAACAAAAAATGGGAACTCCCAAGAAGATGAATAAACCAAATCCAAAAATCCCCTCAAAATGCAAAAATATAAACAATCCAATCAACAACCCTTGAAGCTATCCAAAGTCATAAGGTTCCATATAAAATCCTAAAAAAAATGTTTAACAAATAATTACTCCAGAAAACATGAAAAAAGGAATGTTAAGTAAAAACAATTGGTATATAATAAACCAAAATAGATTTCCTTAAAAAAATTTACACTCTAAATTTCCATTAAAAATTTTATACACAAAGGGCCTCACTACGAGTGTGGTGGTGCGAGGACTGCCACAATTGCGTTGATGGTCAGACCTTCGTACTCCGGGTGGTCTGACTGCCCAGTTATGATTCTGGCGGGGAGAGCCACAAGGGGACTGTCATCCCCACCGGGAACATTGTTCCACTTGGGCTGACAACAGTCTTGGTCGTAGTCATCCTCGGCGGTGCTGAGTTCAGCGCCGCCTGGTTGATTGCAAACTTGTTCTTCACCATCCTTTTCATGGCAGTTTCCCCACCATGAAAAGGCTGGCAGAGAGCAAATGCAGGGGGGCACTGGAGTCTAGCTCACAGGATTGGCAAAACCTTACTGATGCTGCACCTGACTGGGCTTTTGCCACACTTTGGAAGTCACTACCAACTGAAATAAGCATGGAAGACCACCTACACACCACACTTGTTATTTAACAGCCCCCCTGGGTATTATGCACCGGGTTGCTTCTGGGTGGACATTGTGGAGTGTATAGCTTCCTGATTGTTTAAAGTGCCTCTAGAATTTGGGTTGATTTCACCTTCGGTGTAGTCCATAGAACCTAGTGTTTGGTAGACTGCACTTAGCTGCATGTTATACATTCTATGATGGTTTCAACTTTAGGATTCTCACCCATCCTAAAATGATATGTGCCACTGCTTACATCCTCACAGTCTCCACAAATAACTCAAATACTCTCCAAACCAAGCACTCTGAAAGTGTAACCTGAATACTTTCTGGCCCAAACATGGGTACGTATGAGACACTGAAGAAATGCAACGGTAAAATAATGCAAATCAATAATAGTTTCATGCATTCTTTTCAGCATCTATGTATATTCCTAGGTTCCACCCCTCAATATGCAGGCTACACAATCTCCATGATTCTATCACATTAAGGGCCCCATTACGAGTTTGGCTGTCTAAGGCCCACCATGTTGGCGGTTGTTGGTTCAACAGGCTAGCAGAGAAGACTGCCAAATTACGACCATGGCGTATTCACAACAGAATACAGCCAAAGTACCAATGGCACCACCACTGCGGTCTGGCTGCCATAAATGATGGTTGCCACCTGCAGGCCGGCAGAGACCATGTTTCCACAGGACAGATTACGAGAATTCACACCGCTCAGGTTTCTGCTGCGGACTCACTACCACAGAAACACAGGCAGAAACCAACTGCATAAAAGGAGACGCTTACCTTCAGGAAGCCATACTCATCCAGAGCTGCACTGGAACCTGAACTTTTACGTCTTCCCGCTGCTCCTGCTCGCCCAAAGACTCCGGAATCTGCGACGATGACATCAACCGTAAGTACACACTTTTACCTGGTACTGTTGTAGATTGGCAATTTTTGTACACTCACACAACAGACATTCAGAAAGGGGGTGCAAGGGCATCACGCACACGTAACTGCACACTTACACGCACATTCACATACAGTCAAACACACACTCGCACATACACAACAAACATGCCACTGCCACCAAATACACACACACACATATTTACACATGTCACTAGCACACACAGGTACTCACGGAAACATTGCACATGACCACACTCATACAGCACCACACAACAACATAACAAGTCACAAACACAACAGCACTATTTCCAGTCTCTTGGCAGGAACCCACAGGAAATAATACCTGGGGACAAACCGAACATACTTCACAACGTAACACCAACAGGCAAAAAATTACATACAAATACACAATCACACGACTTACAGATCGACTTACCAAGAACACCATATCTAACATTTCATATACATAACATGCACACAGTCAAAGCACACAAAGCCAGAAAGCACACCAACAAACACATCCCAACACAAACTACACAGAATACCTACACAACAAAACCTCCTGTACAAACAAACGTCCATCACAAAACCAATACCATACCACTCTAATACAAAAGCACTGCACACAACCTCACATACTGCCTAAACAACACACGTAGGCCAACGAGTACACACACACACACATACAGGCACATAACGAATGTTAGCCAGGGAAAACTCCATAGTAGGGAAAGAAGTGCATGACAAAGATGTAACCAGGAAACCAACTACATGTTGATGTAAGTTATTATTAATAACATAATTATTGCCAAAAACAAAAGCCATAGGCTAACCCTTAATGGAAATAGTCTGTATACACACAATGCACAGATGTGTGCTCTGAACTTGACTCCTGACTGCCATGTAACCCCCACAGGTAGGGGCATCTATGGGGCAGACAGGCACCTCAAGGGTTATCGGGGGGGTTTAGGTTTAGGTCTTGTAGGGGGGCCTTTGGGATCTGGCTTAGGAGGGGGTTGGGCTTGGAGTTAAGTTTAGGGGAGGGTTGGGTTTTAAGTGGAGGGGTAGAATTCTTGGCAAGGGGAAGGGCATGGGAACCTGCAGGGAGGGAAGAGGAGGTCTTGGAGATGGAAGGGCCAGACTTGGGGAGGGACACTGCACATTTACAGGTATCACGGGGTGGAAGAGGAGTAGGGAAAAGGGCAAACTCCTAAAGGAAAGCTTTCTTAGACACACTGGGTTGTCATAGCAAAAGGGTTTGGGTGTGGAGGGAGAGGGAGTGGTTGTAAAAGGTGTTCGTGTGGATGACTTGGGTGCATGATTGTGTGAGGTATGCTTGTGGGTGGTAGGTGTCTGTTGGGTGGGTGAGTGAGGGTGTTCATGTGTCTTAGGACGAGGGGGTGGAGGTGCTGGAGGATGCCGTGGTAGGTGGGCGAATGTCTGTTGAGGTGGTGACTGCAGGTATGGTAGATGTGCTGCATGTAGGCGTGTCTATGGCTTTGAAGTCTGGGGGTGTGGTGACTGGGGTGGATGTCTGAGGGTCTGCTGTGGTGCTTTCTGTGGGTACGATAGGTGTAGTGGCTGGATCTGTGAATGTTAGTGTTGGTCTACAGGTGCGTCAAGTGTGCTCTCTGTGATACTGGGAGTGGTGGGGGTGCCAGGGTAGGTTGTGAATGTTCCTGTGTGCGCAGTTGAATGTTGCTTGTGTGCATGCCAGTTGTGTGTGTTGTGGTGCTTGTGTTTGTCAGAGCTGCCCTTGGATGTTGGGGTGAATGCATGCTTGTCTATCTGTGTGCTTTGGCTGGGTCAGGAAAGGGAGGTATGGGATTGGAAAGGGGAAGGCGGAGGAGGATTAGATAAAGGATGATTAGCTTCCATCAGTGTGGAGGCCAGAGCCTGAAAGGATCTCTGTAGGCCAGCCAGTGCACTGTGAATGCCCTCCAGGAACACATTGCTCTGTTGGATCTGAGTTGTCAGTCCCTGGATGGCATTCAAGATAGTCGACTGATCCACAGACATCGACCTCAGGAGGTTAATAGCAGGCCTCACTGAGGGCAGCAGAGCTGACAGGGGCAGGGAAAGAGGTGCTTTAGGCAAAGAAGATGCCCACCCTCTGGGATGAGCATGCACAGCCAACTGGGTGGGGAGCTACCGGGAGGAAGGTGGTAGTAGGGGGTTGGCAGACAGAGATGGTTCTCAGGTGGTCCCAGATGGGTCCGCCACTGCCAAGGTGTGTCCACTGGAGGAGGATTCCGAAGATGAAGACATGGATCCTGTCTCCCCTATGGCACTCCTCTCTCTCTCCGGGCCATTGGGTCCCTTGGTGTCGGTGGTATCTGCACTCCGGGTCCCGTGCCCAGCAGCTTCCCCACTTGGCTGTGCCCTGTCTCCTTCACCTGCTAATGCTGATGCAGAGAAACAGAGAGAGAGAGAGGGTCATCACATTCTTAACATACACATGCATTACACAATACACAACATTAACAACACATCTATGTCTAATAAAGCCCCATTTAGGAACCATTTAGAGCCTACATCATGTCACATCTACATACTTCCAACAATCCTATATGACAGCAGTATCACCACAACATAAGTCAACCATCTGACCACTAAATCACCATCCCATCAAATCAGCTGTAACACAAACTGTTCATGCACAAGATGAATTGACTACAACAAAAGTCTCCCCATATACAGATCATCATTGTTTGTCAACACATCACCCTTAGAAAATGGTGTTAACTAACAACACAATGGGGGTCATTACAACCTCGGCGGTCTTTTTACAAGACCGCCGAGGGACCGCCGTGCTGAAGACCGCCAGTGGTGGCGGTTTTCCGCTCAGCGTATTATGACTGTTGGCAGCTCTACGTCGTTTTTCCGACGGAGATCCGCCAACAGCCATAGTGACGGGCGGCGGGGAAGTGGAGGTTGCTCCACCTCCACCGCCACGCCAACAGAACACCACCCAGCGAATCACGTCCTGTGATCCGCCATGGCGGTGTTCTGTTGGCGGTGTGGTGTTGGCGGAGCTGCCCCCATGGCTCCCGTCCCCTCCCGGAGGATCGACGGAACAGGTAAGTCGATCGTCCGTTAGGGGAGGTGTGTGGGGAGGTGTTGTGTGTTGTGTGGGTGCATGGGGGTGTGCGTGGGTGTATGTAGAGGGGGTGTGTGAGTGTGTGTATGCTTGCGGGGCTGTTGCGTGTTTTGGGAATGAGTGTGTGTATGTCTGTGGGTAAGTCTATATGGATGTGTACATGTATGTCTGAAAGTTGGAGTACGTGTCTGACTGTGTGTGTGGATGTTGGCATGTAATGTATGTCAGTGTGTGTGCATGTATGTGTGTTGGTGGTGCCTGCATGCGTGTCGGGTGTGTATGTGTAAAGTAATGTCGGGGGTCAGGGTGGGAGGGGGGCCCTGCCACCTTTGGGGGGTGGCAGGGGTGGTGGGGGGTGTAGGGGAGGGAGTCGGGGTGGGGGTGAGGGGTGGTGAAGGAATTCCCTGGCACTGATAGTGCTTACCGCCATGGATTTCATGGCGGTTCCTACCGCTGGAAATCCACGGCGGTAAGCCGGGTCAAAATACCGGCGGCGGTATTGTCATGGCCGCCGGACTGGAGACCCAGGTCTCCAGCCCAGCGGTCGTCTCCGCCCTAGCGGGCGGAACGGAGAAGCGGCGGATGACCATGGCAGTAACCGCCATGCTCATAATCCTCAAAAAAAGACCGCCAGCCTGTTGGCGGTTTTACCGCCGCTTTAACACCGTCCGCCAGGGTTGTAATGACCCCCAATATTATCCTTTACCCTAATACACACTTTCTCAGTCCATCAACTGTAGTAATGTTACATGAAAGTAAACTCATCTCACTTCTAATACAACACAGCATGTAGCTTTGCAATCACATGCCTAACATGTGGCACTGTCCATAATATTCACAATGTCAAACACCTCATATGAAATCACTACATGTGGCATCCCCAATTTGTGAGCCTCATAACATAACAGCATGGCATACAAACATCTATCAAAAGTATCTTTTGAAGGGTTAGAAAGAGTTTTGCAACACACTAATCTTACTCTTTGACACATACACAAAAATTAGGTTTCCAGCAATAGGGGCCTACTTACCACACAGGATACACCCACAGATAATCACAGGGAGCATACCAACACATTCAATACAATGGACAGTAATCATTTGAATAAAAGTCACATACTATTCCACTATTCATGCTGAGTATAAACATCAACATGAATATATCAAAATACCTACATCACAAACAAATGTCCAGACATGTATATCCTAACACCTTACAACTGAAGTAACACTGACATAATCTACTACTAATGTAGCCATGATTCACACGTACACCTAGAGTTCAGCAAATTGACTGACAACATAACCCATTGCATCCAACATGTGTTTGTCAAATGGAACTCCAGATACGCTATTAAGTAAGGCAGAAATTAGCTGATCAATTACAAAATCTGTCTTAACTGCCTCAGATTAGCAAAGGTAAGTCTGGCAAAGTAGAGGCCTCAACATAACAATTGGACTGAAGTAACCATTGACTATTTCACTATGTAGGAGGTACACCCTGATCAGACATCACAATTGCCAATGTATAGTTTAGATATAACAATGGGGACACCTTCTTACACCTCAGAGGGAGTATAGTAAGTATACCATGTCACATTCCTGTTTGGGATGACGAGCCTCACATGAAGTTTCCAATGATTTCAGGACGCAGGATAACTTGGCCCTGCTACTCATCTATCAGACCCTATGTTGCACATAGAGCTAGATCAAGTGGAATCAGATTGGTTAGAGACCAAAGAGCTGGACAACTTTCCAATTGGGTATATCGACTGTGGAACACTAGTTGGGAAAGATGACACTGCAGGTTACACATATGTATAGCAGTTTAGAGGTACACATGCTGTCATACCTAAGCAAGCAAGCTAAAACTTAATGATAATAAGGCGGAAGTGATGATATTTGGGCACTATTCACAACCTATCTCCAATCCACCTATTATGGAAGGCCTGGTATACTTGCCAACCCCCAAAGCACTCATTAAGAGTCTTGGTGTTTGGCTTGATCCGCAATTGTCCATGGCGCATCAAGCTAATAAAATTTCTGCCACCTCTTTTGGCCTCCTTTGGCTTTTAAGGAATGTTTTTAAAATCCTACCGTTGATAGCCAAAAGAATCATTATACAGGCCGTGATTGGTTCACATCTGGACTATGGAAATGTATTGTATACTGGAGCGACTGGATTTGTGATTAAAATGTTGCAGATAGTCCAGAATGCTTCAGCCCACTTGCTTTTGAACATACATGAATCAGTAAAAGCATGAATTTCCTCTCTCCACTGGCTTCCGGTGGCTAAACGGATACAATTTAAGACACTGTGCCACATGCATAGAGCACTGCACAAAAGAGGTCCGGCATTGCTGAGGACACTGGCTTCCTTCTACTTACCTAGTAGGACACTTAGGGCCTCCACATCATTCTTAGCGGTGACCCCTAAAGTGAAGAAGTCCAGATGGGGTGGAAGATCCCTGGCTTATCAGGGGGCAAAGTTATGGAATCCCCTACCACGTAGCCTATGCACGACCAGCCACGAACTAACCTTCCGCAAGGCTTTAAAAACCTGGCTGTTCAAAACTAAATTTCCTCCTTTTTCCATTTTCAACTCAAAGTGTTCTAGCTCTCAGCACTGGGAGGCCTCCAGGTAGCCGTGCACTATATAAATCCACATAACATAACATAACATAACATAACATACTATGTGGTTGACATTGGTGAGTAACATGTCCCTATCCATAATACTATTTCCACATCTGTGTATCAGAGTTGGCAACTGTAGTACTGTCTCTCTAGGAGATCCTTTACCTGTACTACTTACCACATAGTTACAGCCGAGAAACTTAGACATCATACACCTAACTGGCATAGGCATAAACATGTTCTAGGTCAGTACTTACCCCCTTCAGGTTGCTGTGCTGCCCTCAAATGCCTGTCCACCTCGGGGTAGGCCACCACCAAAAAGCGCGCCATTAGGGTGTCAGGGTCCAATGGGCACCCCTCCCTCTTTGGGAGGACATCCCCAGCTGGGCCTCTGCGGTCTTCCGGGCCCAGCATCTCAGGTCCTCCCACAGCTTCCTACAGTGGGTGTTTTGCCGGCTGTGGACCCCCAGGGTCCAGACTTGCTTGGGGATGGCACACCAGATTCCCTTTTTTTGATGGGTGTTGACCTGCATGGATGACACAGACAAAAGCAAAAAGTCAGGTCTACATGCCCCATACCAACACAAGTGGACAGAACACTTCAGTAACAGCAAGTAGGCAAACATTACCATCCTCTCATTTCAAACTCATGCACAATTTATCATCTGCATGCATCAACACCTTCAGAACTTCACAGTTCAGGCTCACCATAGAAACCTCCAACTTACACACATTGGTATACCATTGGACTCACCTGCTCCTCTGGTGCACCATATAGATGTTCATACAGGGGTAGGACCTCCTACACAAGCTTGTACAGCTCTTCTGAGGTGCAGGCTGGGGTCCTATTACCTGCAGAACATATCATGATAGCTCCCAGAGGCAGTACACAGCAGCTCAGGTAGTGGAGGTCTTGCTGGCAGCAGTGTTAGGAGTAAAGTGAGCAATAGTGCAGAAGATGGCAGTGATGTCCGCCACCTACAGGACCGTCACCACCAGCGGACATTGCCATTGGCCCAAGTCCACAAAAGGCAGCAATGTCTTCCAATGGCAATTTACATGGTGTTGTGACTGCCTACTGCCATGACGACATCCACTGGAGGAGTTAGGTTACATGTCCAGTGCAGTAGGTCAGGCAGCTGCCACTTTGAGCACATTTCATGTATAGAAATGTTTTGGAATCTACTTTGTTAACAAATCCCGATATTGTGCTCATTATCAGTAAGTACTACCTTCATGTTCATTAGTCTATTTGTGCATGTGAGTAGTTAAATCAGTGTAACAGAGGGATTTGTGCTGATATAAATGTGCACCTATCCTCGACATACTATGGGGCATATTTATACTCCGTTTGCGGCAGATTTGCGTCGTTTTTTTCGACGCAAATTCGACGCAAAACTAACTCCATATTTATACTTTGGCGTTAGACGCGTCTAGCGTCAAAGTTCATGGAGTTGGCGTAATTTTTTTGCGTGAACACCTTCCTTGCGTTAATGATATGCAAGGTAGGCGTTCCCGTCTTAAAAAATGACTCTGATGCATATGTGTCGTATTTATACTCCCGGGCAAAAATGACGCCCGGGAGTGGGCGGGTCTAAAAAACCTGCATTAGCGCCGGATTTTAGCGCCTGGGTCAGGGCAGGCGTTAAGGGACCTGTGGGCTCAGAATGAGCCCAGAGGTGCCCTCCCCTGCCCCCAGGGACACCCCCTGCCACCCTTGCCCACCCCAGGAGGACACCCAAGGATGGAGGGACCCACCCCAGGGACATTAAGGTAAGTTCAGGTAAGTTTAAATAAAAAAAAATAATTGTGGCATAGGGGGGCCTGATTTGTGCCCCCCTACATGCCACTATGCCCAATGACCATGCCCAGGGGACAGAAGTCCCCTGGGCATGGCCATTGGGCAAGGGGGCATGACTCCTGTCTTTGCTAAGACAGGAGTCATTTCAATGGGGGTTGGGAGTCGTAAAAAAATGGCGCAAATCGGGTTGAGGCGATTTTTTTGCCTCAGCCTGACTTGCACCATTTGTGGACGCCCATACTCCATTTTCCCCCTACACCGGCGCTGCCTGGTGTACGTCGTTTTTTTTAACGCACACCAGACAGCGCCGGCGGCTAACGCCGGCTAACGTCATTCAATAAATACGGCGCCCGCATGGTGCTTCAGAATGGCGTTAGCCGGTGCTAATTTTTTGGGCGCAAAACTGCGTTGGCGCAGTTTTGCGTCAAAAAGTATAAATATGGCCCTATGTTCATTGATAATGTAGATAAGGTGCTAAATGTGAGTCACATGTAAAGTCGGTTGGATTAACAAACACTGATAGTCCCAGATTAATATGCATGTATAGTACATTAGATAATTGAGGGAATATTCACCAAGGGTGTTGTCATAGGATGCATAGCAATTTGCAGACCTGTACATGTCAGATGTTGTAACCAACTTGGATTGCAGACATGTGGTAGTTGTATATGTACATGTTCATTATGTGTGCATTGTGCTTGTTACATACAAATGTTATGTTTCCACATAGTTACCCTGGCATGAGGAGAGGAAGACAACCTTCAGTGTACTGCCCACTAGTATACCTGCAGACCACGGAAGAGAGACATGCTATGCAGACATATCGGCTGAATAGGCATAGAGTCATGGATCTATGTGATCAGTTGGGGCCTGATCTGATGCCTGCCATTCACAATTCCTATAGCATACCTGCCATCGCTCAAGTGATGTCATTGCTACACTTCCTGGCCACTAGGTCCTTTCAGAATACAGTGGTCCTTCTTGAAGGGATGTCTCAGCCCATGTTCAGACTCGTTTTGAAGGATGTACTGTCAGCATTGTTGAAACACCTGGAACGCTACATCAGGTTTACCCAATGTGTAGATTTGGCCTATATGAAGGCAGAGTTTTATACAATGGGATACATTCCACATGTCGTTGGAGCCATAGATGGCAACCATGTTGCCTTGGTTCCCCCCACTGCCAATGAACAGGTCTGTAGAAACAGGAAAAACTACCCCTCCATCAACGTTCAAGTTGTGTGTTTGGCAGAACAGTACATTTCACAATCCAGTGCAAAGTTTCCATGATCAGTCCATGATTCCTTCATCATGCAGAACAGCAATATCCCGCTGCTGATGACACAAATCAACACAGAGAGGGCCTGGCTGGTTGGTAAGTCAGAATTGACATGTGTGTTTGCAAAGTTTATCTCCTGCTGTCACAATTGTGCAGGCCCTCGATATGTGTTTGTGCATTTCTACCTATTTGCTTACATGTGATTCTGGCTATCCTAGCCATTCTTAGTTGTTGATACCAGTGAGGTACACAACCACGCCAGAGGAAGTCTGCTACAGTGAATCCCATGGAAAGACAAGGTGTGGCGTGGAGAGGACATTTGGGCTCCCAAAGGCAAGATTTCACTGCCTGAACAGATCAGGAGGAACCCTCCTCTACTCACCCAACAAGGCAAGACAAATAATTGTTGCCTGCTGTATGCTCCACAATCTTGCCCTGAGATGTCATATACCATTCCTACCAGATGAGGGGGAGCCAGCAGAACTTGTGGGTGGAAATGCAGATTTGCCAAGTGATGATGACCAAGATGTGGATGAAGCAGGAGACTACAGGGCAGATCTCATCAATCAGTACTTCCACTGACTCAAGGAATGTGATGTATTCTTGATGCAGTGATTTCCATTTAACCTAGGTTGATGGGTAGCATGTCACCTCCTTTTTACCATCAGGTAAGAGGTATTAGGTAGCTCCACTGCCTATGAGTGAGTTTTGCATGCAGACTGTAATTTTGTATTGTGGAACGAACAGAGTGGTCTACAGTATTATGTATTGTTAATGCACATGAAAAGTCACTCTTGTGAACATGACTTGTCTGAATTGAGGAATGTTTTCTGCTATGTCCTATCTCTTATCTATCTCAATTACAGATTTGTTGAGTTCCAGTGTGGCTTCTCATCGTTGGCAATTCACTGACTGTGTAAAGCAGATGGGAATTATAGGTACACATGAGAAGTGGACATGGCTAAAACCAGGTAATGGGTGCAATGAGCATGTGAAGTGAGTAGCATGGCCAGGCTGTTAGGACACCGGGGTGGAATTGTTTCCTATCAAGATAACCTGTAGGGTACTGGAGGTGGTCAAATGGTGTAATTTGTGTTTCCATATGTGTCTGGCACATGTGAAAATGTAGAACCATAGCCTCTACCATCACGCTTGTTTTTGTTGTCTGTAACCTTCCTTGGACCTAGCTATCAGTGTGTTCCATCTTTTTAGACCAATGTGCATGTCTCTGTGAACTGACATAGGTGAGTGACAAGCCTACATGTATGTGACCAATGTAAGAGAAAGAACTCTGGGCTGGGGATATCAATACTGCTATCTGTCTGTACCATGGGGTATGTACATTAAGAAGCTAAGGTATGGTTATGTGATAAGGCTTTACTAGGTGATACAAAGGACCACTCTGTATGCCTTCCGTCTTGTAGGAAGACTGACATGTCCCTAACTTCTGTATCCTGTGGATTAGCAGTGTTTGACACCTTAGCAAACATCCTGATGTTACTATCAGTTATACTGTATGTGCTGTTTGCATGTAAATGTGTGTAGATGTAGCATACAACAGTTTTTGAATCTGTTCATTGTGGAATCCTAAAGTGATGAATCTCCTGCTGATAGAGTCCATGTGAGATGTCCATAACAGATGTTTTACAGTATAGAGGGAAATATTGATAGCAGAGTTGCCATGTTTATCAGTTGTGCATGGTTGAGAAATGACAAATACATGGGTCCTGTGTTCAAGTGTGATTTATTGTGAACAGTAAAACTATATGTGTGACTAGTAAATAACAAAAGCACACTATAAACAGTGAAGGGTTCAGTCGTGGTGGCTGGAATCATGAGGGTAGCTGCTACACCGTTATGATACACAAGTACAGTGTCCTTGTACCCTGGAAAAATAGAGTTTTGTTTCAGAACACTCAACAGGGTATATCTATGGCATATAAGGGGAACACGTCAGGAGAGGTTGACTTCCTGGCAGTGGGTTTGGTCTTCGCATCTACTCCTCCTGGATGTACGGGTGGGCATCCACGTTTGTGGGGGGGGGGGGGGGGGTGCTGCTACAGAGGGTGGGGTGCCTGAGGCATGTCCTTCCCATGGCAGGGCCTCTATTCCACTAGCAGCTACAAATGTTGAAGAGTCTGAAGCCCATTACTAGTGGAAGAGGCCTGATGCTGGGCTGCAGTCCTACTCAGGGTATTGTTGATGTCCCTCAGCACCCCAGCAATGGAAGCCAGGCATGTTGTGCCTGCCACTGCTACATGACTTCCTGGTGGTGGTCCCTCTGCAGCTGTTGGATTTCCCCCATCACTGTGATTACCTGGCCCATCATGCCTTGGGGATTTTGGTATGCTCCCAAGACTTGGGAGGTGGTTTCCTAATCAGTATTGTCCTTTTGAGCCCCAGTCCTTTGGCCCACAGCATCCCTCCCACACATCTCACACCCAACATGCCTGCGCCCACTCCCAGTGGTGTTAGGACCATCATTGTCAGGGGTGACAAGAGGAAACCTTGGGACCTGTACTGTGGGACACACAATAGATGATTCAGTTCTTGGGACACAGGTTTGGGGGCCTGTGATGTAGATGCAACAGGGCTGAGAGGAGTCGATATGGGCAGGGTGAGGTTGACAGTTGTTGACTAAGCAAGTGTCCCTGATGGGCCAGCTTCCTCTTCACTGTCCACATATGCAGGGGTGTTGTCCTCACTGGGGAGTTCATCCAGAGGGGTTGTGGCACTCTCTGGTATCCTGTCCATGGTGACATTGGCAAGGTTACCTGTGGGAGAAGTGGAATACAGAGTTGCTGTTACATTTAGGGTATTATTGATGTTGTATGCAGACAGTGCCTTAACATGATCACCAGAAATGACAATGACAGCTGCTGCACACACTTGCTTTGTACAGCATTAGACTCTGTAATTTCAATACTATACACCATGTGTGTAGTTGTTAAACTATATTAGTAGTGATTGGACGCAGATACAATCTTATCTAGTCTGATTATTGACATAGGTATTCATCTTTGGTACCTACTTAAGCCTCTGACATGGCACTAAAAAGGTGTACAATGCACAATAGTGTCAGAGTAGTGACACAGTATGGAAGTAAGCAATAGACATTGACCTGTCACTGGAGGTACATCATGTGCAGCCTCTTTGGCATCTAGATTTTCACCCCATGTGGGTATATGTCAATCTTAGGAATGTTTATGCTAAGGGCATTGTGATTGGACACTCAGCCAAAGCTGTGTTTTGCTTGTGATGGTCATGGGAGGTGGGCATTGCATTGCTGTCATTGCCATTCATTGTATCACACTTGCACAATCAAGATGGCTTATATTGGTTGTTAGTTTCACAAGCATGACATCTCACATTTGGTGCACTGTTCTGAGTTTCACAATGGTGGGATATTGCATTCTTTGAATTGTAGTGCTATGAGTTGCCAGTACTTCAAGTGCCAATACCAAGGGCTGTGGTGTCACATGACTTTAGTGGATGTTTGGGATGCCAGAGAGGGGGATTGGAACATTTGGACAGAGGTGTAGTGGGTGGTATGTGAATTGGTGTGAGTTAAGGTGGTGAAGGAGCATGTAGGACATGACAATTGGGTGTCATGGATTTTGTTGGAACTTGCCAGATTCCACCCGCCCAGGCATTGCTGTCAGGCCCTCAGGGTGCAGTATGTCCAAGACCTTCTCCTCCCAAGATTTGAAAGAAGAGGGAGGAGGTAGAGGCCCACCACCAATCTTGAGTACCGCCAGCTGGTGCCTGGATGCCATGGAATGTACCTTCCCCCTGAGGTCATTCCACCTCTTCCTGATGTCCTCCTTTGTGCGTGGAAAGCTGCCAACAGAATTGACCCTGTCGACTATTCTTTGCTACAACTCCATTTTCCAGGCAATTGATGTTTGTTGGACCTTTGCTCCGAACTGCTGTGACTCAACCCTACCAATTCCGACCACCATGACATGGTATTGTGGTGAAGATGGTGTGATAGTGTTCAAAGAAAAAAGGCTGCAGTAAAATGTAAATAGTAAGGTGTAGGTGCTATGATGTGAGTGGGTGATGGTTGTGGATTGTGTCTGGTAGTAAAATGTATGTTGTGTACGTTGTGTAGATGTGTGATGGTTGTGTAGTGAAATGTATGTGAATGCCTAATGTTTTTTTTTTATTTCTGAGAACAATTTAGCTTGTCTGTGGATGTGTGGGGTTCAGGTTGCAAAGGATTGTGGGTTGTGTAGGGGTGTGTAATACAGTGCAATGTGAAGATGTGTCGGTCTGTGCATGTGTGTCAGGTGTGGGGTATTCAAACTATCCAGTGTGGTGTGGTGTTCTGTGTGATGTGAGGTCCGACCACAGCGGTTCGCACTGCCAATGGTTTTCCACCATGAAAGAACCACTGTTGTGATTTGTGGATCGTAATCTGATGGGTGGATTTATGTCAGCCTGGCGGTGCTGGTGATGGGACTGCTTCTTTTCTGTCCTTCAGGGTCCTGGCTGTTTCAGAATTTTGGCTGTTTTTTGGCGGACTTCTCAGTGTAACTCTTAATATGGCAGTCGGGTTACCACCAACATGGCGGTCTTTTGGCAGTCGCCACAGTGGCAGTCTTACCATCAGACCGCCAAACTCGTAATGAGGCCCTCAATGTCTTAAGTAATTTACTTGCATATTTGGCTGACCTTAGCATAGTTATGATTGAACAACTGGGTCATTATGTAATTAATTTTTCATTTTACCTTTTTTTTTTTAGTCCTTGTTTCGTTCCCTTATGAACATCATTCATCTCGTCTGTGCTCCATGTAAAGCTCACTGACACCCAAGTGCATATGAGCAGTACTATCTAAAAGTCATAAATAAATACTTGGGCCCGTATTTATACTTTTTTAGCGCCGCATTTGCGCCGCTTTTTGATGCAAAAACGGCGCAAACTTACAAAATACAATTGTATTTTGTAAGTTTGCGCCGATTGTGCGTCAAAAAACGATGAAAATGCGGCGCTAAAAAGTATAAATATGGGCCTTAGTTCAGTTGACAGCATCCATTTGGAATGATGTGAAACAGTAGTGTGGTGGAGAACCATCTGTCATATCTGTCCAACTTCCCTAACTCTGCATGTGAGACCCCAAAAATAAATATGTGAATTAACAAATAGAAAAACATCTCAGTTATGTCTTTAGTGTTGAGAGACAACTACAAAAAAACGTAGGCTTTAACAAAAAGTGGTGCATCAGAGCTGATGTGCCACTTTTTTTGCACCCCCCACCACCACCCACACTGGCACCTAACAACACCATGGTTACGCAACATTTATAATACGGTGCACCATGGCAGTCGCTAGCACAATAGCTGCAACATTTTTTACACCATTGTTGTGCTTTGACGCACTAGCGTCAAAAGTTTTTACTCTTGTGTAGCAAAGTGCAAGGAGGCCAATAGGTTTCTATAGGAGCGTCATTTTAACGCTTGCTCTGAGCAGGCCTTAAAAAATCATGCCAAAAATGGTGTAGTGAAAACTGTTAAATTTCACTGTGCCATTTTTGAGGCCATCCTTGCATCAGAATGCCCCCTTGCATACCTAATCCCTGGCGCACGCATAATGTGGTGCAAGGGTTTAGAAAGTGGCGCAATGCATGCGGGCGTCAAAGTTCCACCATGTGCGCCATTTTTTGGAAGGGGGAACCAGGCTTGCGTTAATTATATGCAAGGTAGGCGTTCCCTTCCAAAAAATGACTTTAAGGCCTGTGCCCCATATTTATACTGTGACGTCATTTTGACGCACAGGAGGGGGCAGGCCTTAAAAAACGGCGCCCAGCCTGATGGGCGCCGTGTTTTAATGCCTGGGTCAGGGCAGGCGTTAAAGGACCTGTGGGCTCAGAAGGAGCCCAGAGGTGCCCTCCCATGCCCCAAGGGACACCCCCTGCCACCCTTGCCCACCCCAGGAGGACACCCAAGGATGGAGGGACCCATCCTAGGCGAAGTTAAGGTAAGTTCAGGTAAGTTTTTTTTTCATATTTTTTTTGTGGCATAGCGGGGCCTGATTTGTGCCCCCCTACATGCCACTATGCCCAATGACCATGCCCATAAGTCCCCTGGGCATGGCCATTTGGCAAGGGGGCATGACTCCTGTCTTTGCTAAGACAGGAGTCATTTCAATGGGGGTTGGGCGTCAAATAAAAATGGCGCAAATCGGGTTGAGGGCTGAATTTTGCCTCAGACCTGACTTGCCCCATTTTTTGACGCCCAAGCTCCATTTTCCCCTACGACGGCGCTGCCTGGTGTGAGTCATTTTTTTTGACGCACACCAGTCCGCAGCGCCGGCTAACGTCATTCATTAAATAAGGCGCCCGCATGGCGCTTTGGAATGGCGTTAGCCGGCGGTAACTGCGTTGGCGCAGTTGTGCGTCAAAAAGTATAAATATGGGCCTGAGTGGGGTAAAAGTCACTTTAGCACCACCTTAGCGCAAAAAAAAAAAAAATTCGCCATGGCGGCACTAACGTGGCTCGGGGCTCTGAAATAAGTCCCGTAGTACCTCACGCGAAAACATACTATGCATATTTTCAGAGCACACAGTTAATCCCCTGAGGTGGGCGCTATTGACAGACAACAGAAGTTTATTGTTTCTGATGTTATCGACCTGAAAGCCCGTGTGGTTTGGTTATGGGGCCAAACACACATATCGTCACCTTGGAAAATTATCAATACCCCTCCAAGCAAGGAGATATATTGGTATGTGGGTGAAATGCTTTTCACTGGACAAGGATGGACCCACAATGGAAACACCACTGATTTGTTTTTTTCAGCAGCTGCACAGATCTCCTTCTCCTGAAATGACTTCTTGCCACAATGATATAGGATCTGCAGTGCTGCTTGGGATACGCAATCCATCTTCGGGAGTCCGGAGTCGCAACGAATGGAAGAAGGGTAAAAAAAGGCTATCCCTAAGCACATTTCGCCATTAGTTTTGATCCATAGCCAAGGCCCCGCCACCTGCAGAAAGCTCGGCTATCACATTTCCACTGCTGTGGCCGATAACGAAGATAATTGTTTCATCCACTTTGTCAAGCCAGAATGAAAAGAGGGCACAGCGAAAGGGACGTCGTCATAAATCACATGCCCGAGACAGCGAAAAAGACAAGATGCTGACTTCATTAAGGATTATGTATTGTGTCATTAAGTTGGCAGGGGTCACCTTTCGTGTCACGCGCGTCCCCATGATGCATAGCTGACTCGCCTTCCAATAAAATTAAACGGAGATGTAAAACTGATTAGTCCGTGTTTGCTTCAGCCCCGAGAAGAGAGAGCCACGCAAGGAATAATTGATACAAGATCACAACTGATTTGTAATGGCAACGATTTCTCTTCTTGGTCGTTTTGCTGTCGACCTTGCCCGTTCAAATAAACCTGTCTGTTTGCAGTCGGAGTTTTTGTTACCTGCATAGCACAAGCTTATGACCTGGAAATACGTGCGTTATAAATTATAAACGAAAGCAGTCGTATTATTGTATTAGCATACGCCTATGAGGCGTGGGCGAAATTTTAATTATGTCGGTGTAATCAGAATAATGTTAGTAATTTTGTGTTACTTTTTGTTGCAAAATTACTGAAAACAACATAATCGCTCCCATTCAGGGAATTATGATAAAAGCAAAATAGATCCTCGGGTCCATTTAGAAAATAGCATTAAATGCTGGGTAATGCCTTTCACCAAATTCTGTGTAATCTTTTGTAATTCCGTAAATTTGCTGTAACTGTGCCTAATTGCAATACAACCTATTATGTGAACTATGCTCACCTCTTATATATATATACATATATATATATTTATTTATATATATATATCCACTTCCAAACGTCGGAAACCCGAAGCTGCATTAGTGGTGGCGGTCCGAGCGTGGATTCAGCTTTCCACACATAACATGCACCAGTTCCTCCAAGTTTTGAGAACAAGGCTACGGCTGAAAAGGCTGTGAGGAGGAATCTCTAATTAAATAATATATGGACTTTATTTTTGTTGTCCGAGCATTCTAGCATTCTTCCAAAACTTGGAGGAACTGGTGCATGATATATATATATATATATATATATGTTTAAATATAGGCATATTTAAAAGCCCTCAGTGCCTTCTTGCGCTTCCCTAGCAGCATTTATTTTATTTTTTTATACTAAGGCGGCGTCGAGGAGGCCTTTTTCCTGAGCCAGATTTACAAAGTGGCACAATGCAAGCATTGCGCCACCTTGTAACCCCTTGCACCACATTATGGCTGCGTCAGGCATAATGTATGCAAAGGGGGCGTTCCCCTTTTAGGAGGCCCAGAAAAATGGTACAGTGAAATTTCTGAGATTTCACTGTGCTGTTTTTCCAATAATTTGTAATGCCTGCCCAAGGCAGGTGTTAATGTGACACTCCCATTGTTACCAAAGGGCTTCCCCGCATTGCTGGACTAGCTCCGTAATTTTTGGCGCTAGTCGACCAATGCACCACAATAGCGTAAAAAATGTTGACGCTACTGTTGTAACATGCACCGTGATGCACTGTATTGTAAATGCAGCACTACCATAGTGAATTTAGGGGAGCGGAGGGGGGACAAGAAAAGTGATGCCTCATAAAGTGACACCTCATAACAGATGCGCCACTTTCTAGTAAATATGCCCCATAGTTTTTTTTACCTAGTGACTATCACCACTAGGTAGTTATAGTTAGGTCTGCTTTTCCATAGAAAGAGCGACTTGTGGTTTGCTAATAACTCAGGCCCCGTTTGGCGAATCTTCACAAAACTTTCCCCCAAAAAAATCCATCCACCTCAACTCCTTCTAGAAAAGTTCCGGGGTAAGCCGTCCAGAGGGGACTCGCGCCCCCGCCATGCACAGTTTTTTTGTCAAAAATGTTACTACAAATATTGCATTGCTATTATCAGTAATACTATCAAAGATGTCAAGAGTGCCATAATTTGTGCGGTAATTAGCAGTGCATGGCAAAGATGTGAGTTATAGTTACCTTGATGCATGAGTTATAGTTACTTGAGGTAAATCTAACTTTAACAGGTGAATTTCTCTGGCTCTGTATGTTCAAAATGTGAGCCTAACTATAACGTCCCTGTAACTTTTGTTTTTTTAATGTGAATTTCTATGGTTTTTTAAATTCTGTTTTCCTAACTATAAAGTCCCTGTAAACGTATTTTTTTTTTTCAGTGAATTTCTATGGTTTTCTAAAGTAAAGTAACTTTCATTACTATAAGCCAATCCAACCATTGCCACACTTGGCCTCTGGCCGTGCGTTGCGGGATTGGTCGTAGGGCCTGGCCTGCAGCCAGACGCTGCAGTAAATCCCCCTAACCACCCTACCCTGTGCCGCGCATGGCCCAGGAGTTGGGCACAGCCTGTCTCTCTGGGTGTAAGAATAGGTGTGAGAGAGTGTATGTGGGAGTGAGAGTGGCTGTGAGATTGCCTGTCTGGGTGTGAGAGTGAGTGAATCAGTGTCTTAGTAGGTCTGTGAGTGGGTGCGTCAGTGTCTGTGTGGGTCTGTGAGTGGGTGCCATAGGGTTTCAGTAGATCCGTGAGTGAGTGTGTGAGACTCTGAGTGGGTCTGTGAGTGGGTGTGTGAGTGTCTGAGTGGGTCTGTGAATGGGTGTATGAGAGTCTGAGTGGGGCTATGAGTGGGTGCACCAGGGTCTGAGTGGGTCTTTGATTGGGTGCAAGAGTGTCTGAGTGGGTCTGTGAATGAGTGTGTAAGGGTCTGAGTGGGTGTGTGAGTAGGAGAAAAAGACTAAAAGAGAGACATTGAGAGAAAGAGAGAGGGAGAAAGAGAGTGAGAAAGATAGAGAGTTTCTAAGGATTTGAGGAATGATATACCTAGAAAGAGATATTTCTAGACAAATTGAAAAGAACAATGTATCTGTCAATAAAAAAGAGTGAGATCACCTTTCATTATGAACCTCAAACATTTGAATTTTAAAATAAGCTAAAGAAGGCAAAGGACACACCTGAAGTAGGACCCTCAACTTTCAGTGTGAGGGCCTGTGACCCTAACCTTTAGGCCATAGGTAACTCCTTACTTTGATGCTTCCATACATACCTATGACAGTCAACCCACGCATGTGATTGGAAAGAAACATGAATGTTCCATCACTACTAAGAAGGTTTAATAGTCAAAACAAAAAAACAAGCACATTACCAAGCGATACTAAGATTTGAACCTTCAGCCTACTGAGTGACAGCACAAGACCTTGAACATTAGGCCACAAGTGCCTCTGTTACATTCTACTTCCAAACATAACTATAACATTTGTGTCAAATCTTGCTAGTCCGACTATTTGAAGTCACTGTATAGAGAGACCATTGCAGTAACAATCTCTCTCTCTTTTATCGCTTTATGGGATGGAATAGAGAGAGAGAGTGACAGGACTGTGGGGGGAACCTTAAGGCCCCCGCGGTCCTACACAGCTCTCCAAGTCCTGCGGGAGCTAGCATTGTTCCCACAAGCAGACAGCTGTTTTAAATAGCAGCTTCCTGCTTGTGGAAGCAATGTTTTCATCCGTTTCCCTGCATGCATATTTGCATGCAGGGAAACAGATAGAAATCTCTGCTTTCTGCCAGTGGGAGCTGTTTGTCAGCTCTCACTGTCAGAAACAGGACATTGTTTGCTTTAGCTTGGTGGAAACTATCAGCTCCCACCGAACAAAAGCAAACAGCTAAGTCCCTGGGTGGGAACTCCGGGACATAGGAGGAGCCGGTCCTGGGGATGGCAGTCCCCAGAACTGTCATTGGCTCCTTGAGGGGGGCCACGCAGCCCCCTCCCACATGGATTGCCCTGGGGAGTTGGTGGTCGCTGGGGCCAGGAGTCTGGAACAGACCCCTCCTAACTATTTTATTTTAGGTCTGGGGAGGTGGTGGTCCCTGGGGCTTTGTGCGGGGTGGCAGGTGTCCCCCCACATGTCCTTCCTATTGTGTTCTGGGGCGGTGGTGGTCTCCGGAGCTGTGGGGGGACCAGGTGTCCCCCGCATTTAATTAACCATTGGCCCTGGGTAGGTACCAGTCCCTGGGGCTGCAGGGGGTGGTGGCCCTGTGGGCACAGGGGTCCACAAGACCCCCGCTACATTAACTAAAGCATTTTTCCCAGGGAGGTGGTGGTCCCTGAGGTGCGGGGGCTGCACGCCCCCACATGCAATCTAATATTTGCCTCGGGAGGTGGTGGTTCCCGGGGCTTTAGCAGGCCCGGACAGGATGTCCCTTGTGTCCCCTGATTATTTTCGGCACACCTGGGGGCTTCAATAAAATAATCTGGATCTGCAGATTTTTCTGACATTTAAAAAAACACTTTTTTGCCCTGGTGGGGTCCCTCTGGGACACCAGCACCAGAGCTAAGGGTCAGAGTGTCCGTACCCTGGACACTTTTCTTTTTTTAACTTCTTTTCTGGCACTCGACTGAAGCTGAGTCCCAAGATGGCTGCTAACACTTCCTGGTTGAAGTGTTGGCAGCCAATCAGATATTATTACTGGGACAGTTGGATCCGTGGAGGATCCGCATCCCTGTGTATCTATATTTTGTAAAGTCTAATTTCCCCGAAACTACTGAAGGGACCATATCACAAAAAACATGCTTTCCGGATCAAGAGTTACCTTTCTGCCTAATTCGGTGTAATTCTGTTTCTCTGGTTTGGCTGTAGTCATGTTCAAAAATTTGGAAAATCCTATTGACCTAAAATGGGGGAAAAGTGTTTTGAGACCCTGCCTTTTTCTCACCCCTTGCTTGACGGGTCATCACAAAATGTTCAACACAGCAGCTGAACTGATCAAAGTATAAGTTTTGAAAATGTCTTGACGATTTCTCAAGTGGCGCCAAAGTTATTGGCAAAATAAAAAAAAACTCTCTGTCTATGGAAAAAAATGGTCCTAACTATAACTACCTACTGGTGATATATATATATATATATATATATATATAACCCAGTGATTCTTGTTGCACACAGAAAGTTTAGGGTGATCTGTCAAGGGGGATCCAAGAAAAAGTGGGGGTCAAAAAAATTGCATTTCCCATGTTAATTCTGATAGGATCTATAGACATGACTACAGCCTGAATCACTTAACGGAATCACACCAAATTTGGCAGAAAGCTAGCTTTCGATAGGCAGATTACACTTTTGCTTATTTGGTGTAAATCGGTTCAGTAGTTTTGGAGATATAAAGGGTAAAATATATTTGCATATCTAGGGCTGCGGATCCTTTGTTATGATTCACGAAAAAAGACAAGCTTGTGCAGGAAAATGCACAGCTCTGATTGGCTGCTAACACTTCAAACCAGGGAGTGTTAGCTGCCGTCTTGGGACTCAGCTTCCACTAAAAAATTTGAAAAAAAGGAAATGATGCCTGGGTAGGTCACCCTGACCCCTTAGCTGTGATGTGTGAGTCTCAGAGGGACCCCTTCAGGGCTAAAAATACATTTTCCTAAAAAGTTGTGCAGCATATTTGTGGCAAAAAACGAAACAAACAAGCACAGGCTCCCACGCTTGTTTCTGTGAGGACCCTCAGGTGGGCCAGGTCCCGGGGGCATTTACATTTTTAACGAGGGGCCCAGCCCCGGGGACCTCGCCACTTCCGTGAGTCTTTAAAAAAATAAAACAGGAGGGACCCAGTCCCCTACCACCCTGGAACCACCTCCTCTCTGGGGCTTCAAATAATTGTAATGGGGGCTCCAGCCCCCCCAGCAGCCCCAGGGGACCACCACCTCCCAGGGGCTTTAAATCAGTATAATGCAGGGGGCTGCCCACCCCCTCTGCAGCCTGGGGACCACCACCTCCCCGGAGAAAATGTAAAAAAAAAAGAAAAGAGGGTCCATTTCGCACTCCCACAGCCTTGGTGTACACCACCTCCCCAGGGCTATTTTATTTGAAGGGGGGGGCTGCACGGCCACGTTGCCCTCCACCCTGGCTGATTTTGGCCCCAGGGACCCAATTCCATGGGGTCTGGCCACATTTAGCTGGGTGCCCTGGCCACACCCAAGGCATTCAGTGTGCATTGATGGGGTCAGCAGTGGAAGACTGAAGCCCCTGTGGACCCAGCCAACTCCTTGTCTCTTGCAAGAGCCAGCTGCTCCTGCACTTAGGGAGCATGACAGCAGGCAGGGAAAAAGATGAAAACTCTGCTCCTTGCAAGCAGGAGCAGTTTTACAGCTCCTGATTGCTGGGAGCGAAGTTAATGTTAGTTCTTGGTTGGCAGGAGCTGTCACAGCTGCTGCCAAGCAAAAGCAAATTGCTATCTGTCGAGGGTAGACAACTCAGGAAATAGCAGGAGCTGGCCCTGGGAGTGGCAGTCTTCAGGGCCATTGATGGCTCCAGGAGGTGGGCTGTGCAGCCCCCTCCTTTATTGTGCATGGGCTGGCACCAGGGAGGTGGAGGTCAGTGAGGCCCGGAGGGTCTGCATGGCACTCATCCCAAATGGAAATTTAGCCCCAGGGAGGTGGTTGTCCCGGAGTCATCAAACTATCCCATGAGGAGAGTCCGGAGGACACCCTCCATATTACTATTGATGCCCTGAGGAGGTGGTGTTCCCTGGGGCTCATATGGGCTCAATGAAGGGGGCTGCCCCCCCCCCCAAATATGTTTTTAAATCCCCAGGGAGATATTGGTCCCTGGGACTCATAGGAGCCTTAGGAAGTGGCCCTGTGCACCACCTCTTTTATTAAACATTCTGCATGCCCTTGGGTCCTTGCTCACCCAGGAGCTAAAAAAAAAGAAAAAAACAAGGGCGGGCTCCTGCACTTGTTTTTTTTCTGAATTTTCACAGGATTCGCAGATCCTCTGCGATTTTCGTTGAAAATGGAAACAAAATGCTTTTTATTGCCCTGGCAGGGTGTCAGGGGGACCCCAACACCAAGGCTAGAGGGTCAGGGCATTCCTACCCAGACCCCTTTTTTATTTTTTACATTTCTGTTTTGGAGACTTGGCTGAGGCCAATTCCCAAAATGTCTGCCAACACTTCCTGGTTGAAGTGTTGGCAGCCAATTAGATCTCAGCATGTGGTCTCCGGGATCCACAGAGCTGATCATCCCTTGATATTTATATTTTTTAACCTTTAATCAATCCAAAACTACTGAACAGATTTACTCCAAATATCAAAAAGTACGATCTGTGCTCCAAGATCTGGCTTCCTGACAAATTTGGTCTAATTCCATTCAGCAGTTCAGGCTTTAGTTGTGACTAAAGACCCTGTGGGAAAATGCATGGTGAAAATGTGTTTTGAGCCCTCTCCTTTTTATTGACTCCATTTGAGGAATCACCCCAAAACTTTCAAGACAAGAGGTGAAGTGAATGACGTACTAATTTTGAAAATTTTGTGAAGATTTGTCAAATGGCGCCAACGTTTTTAAAAAATAAACTTTATTGGTTTTATGGATTAAAAAAACACAGAAACAACGGAGTTCATCCTTCGATTAGTAGATAGTGGCACGGCTCTTACCGCAGTGAACAACATTCTGCACACATATGCATCCCAGTGTGTATGACATAAATACCAGAACAATTTGTAGATGGGTTACTTCCCCTTGACAGTGTCAAACAAAACACAGCATATGTTTCAAATACAAACATGTAATTTAATAAGGTTCTTGTAGGATTAACTCCATTCTCTGAACTCTTCTCCATAGAACTATTGAACACCCCCTTGATAATCTACTTCTGTGTTACTATTTCAGTCTACATACTGATGGAGTACGTGCGTAGGTTGGGGAGCAGTTCGAACACTTCACGTAGTCATCAGGGATGGGATCAGGCATGGCCAGTCTCCACGTTGGGGTAGATAACATCACTCCAAGCACCCGTCCCCCCTATGTCTGTCCACCACCTCCTGTAAGTCAATCAACATTGACGCCCACGCCCTCAAGTCATCTTCCAGTTTATCATCTGAATGTATATGGCGCATCAACACCTCCTCCTCACCAGCCCACTCAGGACAGCACGTAACCAGGTCATAACACTAGGGGGTTATGCGCCTCTTTGCCGAGACCAGTCCCAAAGGTAGGAATCATCAGCTCAAGTGTTTCTTGGCCGGGGAAGGGAGCAGACACAGCAATATCTGATGAATCTCTAGTTGTACATCCCATCCCGTTGCTCTGTTAACACTATAAAGAATCATGAGCCAGTTGTAGGTTAAAGATGGACAGGTCCAGACCATATGCAGAAAATCTGCTGGTTGGAAGTTACAACGTGGGCACTTTGACGAGTTGGTTGAATAGATCGTATATAGGGGGTTATTCTAACTTTGGAGGAGGTGTTAATCCGTCCCAAAAGTGACGGAAAAGTGACGGATTTACCACCAGCCGTATTACGAGTCCATTATATCCTATGGAACTCGTAATACGGCTGGTGGTATATCCGTCACTTTACCGTCACTTTTGGGACGGATTAACACTCCTCCAAAGTTAGAATAACCCCCATAGTGTTTTGGGTGTGAGGTATGTCTGGTGAACGAAATTGTATTGGAGAAGCTTGACATGTGCATTGGAAATGGCACCAAATTTATTGGGAAAACAAAAAATGCATTTACAATGGAAACTAGGTCCTAACAAAAACTACCTACTGCAATCAAAGGTTACAGGGACGCTATAGTTAGGTTCAGATTTTACATGCACAAATCATAGAAATTCAGCTGTTATGTTTAGAATTATTTCAAGTGACCATACCTTGTGCCCTAAGGTATCTATAACTCATGTCCTCACCAGGCACAGTTTTGGCGTCAATAATTTTACTGCAAATGTTACTGTGATATTATCAATGATGTCATAGAAGATGCATTGAGTGATATAATAGCTGGGGGAATTAGTGCGTGTCAAGGGCACTTGTTATAGTTACCATAGGGCACAAGTTACAGTTTAGTGATTTCTAATGTGTTTTTAATTCTATTTCCTAGCTATAATTACTTTGCTGCCCATACCATCCTTAACTCTGGTCTCCGATGTCTGTGTGCATGCCCCTTCTCCCCTCTTTTTGCCCAGCATGTTCCATGGACCTGCCACTGCCTCTCCTATCTACTTTGAGTGTTCTGTTGAGTTGTCACTGTCCCTTCACCTGCCCAGCATGGTCAGATGGCTGTTGACTGTCCCTGACAACTGTAACCTGCCTGTCCAAGTTCCATGCCCCTATTCTTTCCCTCCTGTCCTGCATGGTCCAGTTTGGTGCCACTACCTTCTGCCTTCAATGCCCTGTTGTGCTGCAACTGTTGCTCCTGCCTTTCCTGTGTGGTCTGTTGTAAAGCCCTTTCTCCTGCCCTCTCTTGTCTGTGTCTAGTCCCTACCCCTCCCTTCTGTCCGCCATTGTCCTTTGTGAATGCCCCCTCCCTCTTGCCCACCAAGGCAATTGTGCTGCGACTAACCCTTCCGCTTCCCATGCATGGTCTTCAGTGCTGCCATGGCCCCGCTCACCTCCCCACCTCCTAGCTGCCCTATGTGGTCAGCTTGCTGCCCTGACCCCCTACCATCTTCCCTTCATTTTTTGTGTGTATGCCATTAAAATCTCACTGTTGCCCTACATGGCATGCTGTGCTTCCAGTGCCCATCCCTCCTGCTGTCCGTGGTAAGCTTGATACTCGTGCCCTGCCCCCTTGCCACCAGCCCTCCATTTTCAATGTGCAGGCCCAATATAAACAATGGTTAATGTCAGTTCCTGGATTATTACCTGGGAAAGAGCAAGGTATGAACTTCTGCAAACTTTATAAACAGTACCTTTTTAGGCCAATATAGTTTCAATGAGAAAACCTGTGCTCACCTATGGTACCTATAGTGTTTCCTTTGAGAAACACAAGTACATATTTAAAAAGCACAAAAAAACATTAAAGTCAAACGAAGTAAGAAAACAAATTAATGAGAAAAAGAAGCACAAAATGAAAATTTTTGGATAAGGGGAACTTGAGATGAGAATTTTTGAAAGCAAATTAAAAGGACTCATAGGAACGATATAGATAAAAGTCAATATTTAAAGTATGCAAATCACAAAATTCAGCTACCGGAGGACACTCCTACATCAAAAATGAAAAACAATTACAAGCAAACTGCTCTACCTCACACAATATGGTGGAAGGGTAGGTACAGGATACTGTTTCTTGCAGACTGGAACACTCTAATGGTTCCATCCTCTCAGTGCACTACTGGGGGAAGAGGAGACTCCAGCCACAGATCCAAAGGGGAGACAGTCCTGTCTAACACTGTTACCTCAGAGCAATAAGTCTACAACCTCTCATTTGTTGAGCTCTTCTCCAAAGGTGCTCTCATCTGCTAGAAAAAAACAAAAATCTCTCTCTCATACTTGAGACTACAGCAAATATGCCTAATTTCTTCAGAAGTTGGATATCTTTCCCTTGGCCACTTTTAAAACTCCCACAAGCAGAGAAGGAGGCAGACATAACCATTCGTTGCAGTCAGAGCTCTCGATTTTCACCTGAAATAAGTCTTTTTTGTCCCTAGAATAATGGGAATACAGATGGTCTGACCCTCAAGAACAATTTCCAGTTCTAGGGTTTGGGGAAAAGTAAGTTTTGGCTCTGTCGTCCATACAGATAGATCTTTGGATTATGGTCTTCCTTAATCAGTTGTATTCTGAGGCGCTGGTGCTAAGGTATTATTATTTTATTGATTACTAGTCTGTGATTAGTGAGAGGTTTTAATCCTGTTTCTAGAAAGTTACTAAATTCAAGCATGTCCACTTTTACATCACTTCCTCTCATATTACTGTAAATCCATCAGAGAAAACTGTTATTTGAAGCTGTTTCCAAATACCAGTATCGTCCTGCCTCTTTGTGGAGCTCCCTCAGCCTTATTACAGGTGGACCATTTAAAAAGAGAGACATCACCCTGCTCCAATGGAAAATCATCCAACTCAGTAGAACCTATGCTAGCTTGTTCCGAACCGAAGACCCTTGCTGTTGTAGGTAGAGACGAGTTGGATGGGAGTAGGTCTGCTTCACAGGTAAATCTGACACTAGAGGCCTATGTACCCATAAATATGTTTCTTAAGAAGCTCCCACCAGCTGTTTGGGGTGACCATCTGTGTCCATGACCACTCATCTTTCCTCAAATTTCAAGATAACGCTTCCTTCCTACCAGACTCCTGTTGGCAGGCCAGATGCTTCCAATTGCCAATTTTCCTTTGATGGGCCATTTACACCTAGTCAGCAGAGCTGGATTAATGGTATTATTGTTACTTTTGGAGGGTGAGTAGAGAAGAACCTAAGGATTACTGTCCAGGCTTCAGTGTTTAGCAAAATCAACTTTACGCCATATTTAGCAAAAATCTAAGTTCACCATTGAATTTTTTTTCATTTTTGCTTAACATTACAGCAGTCTGCAGATCTTTTTTCTAAGTCCCCCTTAGGTCAACATTTAGCAAATATGACTTCATTTAATGTTTTTATTCCTTAACTGCTATTTATGTATGTCTTGTGTTTTGTATACTTTTACGGATATATTACATTTCAGAATACATTTTATATGATGATGACTTCATTGCTAATTACGCTTTTAGAGTAGGGGCAGTCTGCTGAACAACTGGGTTTAAATCCTGTCCTTGCAGGGACATCCCAATCATAATATTTGCAGATTGCACTTTTACTCATTATGCCCATCGACCTTGTTGGCTCTTAGGCACTACTTATAGCTGACCCAGCTAATGTCAACGTTGACTTTTAAACATGTAAAAAATCATTTTAATTTTGTCATAGATGTAAATGATTTATTATATTCCCTAATAATGAAGACTACCAACTGATGAAACTATTATCTTACGAGGCAACTTCATACTTCCTATGAACATAACACTTGATAGACAATACACTTGTAAATTATGCTCCTCAAAACACATACAAATTATAAAACTTTGCGCCTAAAAAATATCTGGTTTAGTCATAATCCCTAGATCACAAGTTCACATTTTACACCATTTCACATCACAGTAACTCTAAAATGGATCATATAATTCAGTAAGCAGATTCTACTTATCAATGGCAGAACAAGTGAAATCAAACTTATGTTTGTGTCTCATCATTTTTGCTTTTAGATCACTTACATTATCTGTAATCCCAGGCAACAATAAAAAATTAAGAGAATGAATGAAGATGACTTGTTGAAATACTCAGTTTCCATCAAAACAAAGATAAAATTAACCCTTTCCTCTCAGAAAATACAAACACATGTTCCTCCCCTTAAATCTTGTGGAGCTCTTGTTCAATCAGTGTCTGGTAAGTGAACTGCCTGTGGGAGTGGACAGGAAGGCTGCAGTGATATAGTGGTGTAGCATGTGGTAGGCAGGAGCTAAGAAGTCCCCCTACCTGCTGCACCTTCACTCAGCAAACTCCAGCCCCTAGCTCAGTGAGGTTTTACAAAGTGGAGAATCACACCTGGTAAAATTGGGCCCACTTCTTCTACTCCTGTAATTAGGGCCAGATGTACAAAGCATTTTTCTGGTCACAAATGGCCTATTCTGTGAATGGAAGCATAAATAATTTTTTTAGAGCAAGTAATGGTCCCACAAACCACTGCCTACTCTGAAAAAAATAAAAGAAAAGAAAATGATGAATTTTTTTGTTTGAAATGCACCCCTTTTTCCTTGAAGGTAAACGGGATGCATTTTTAAAAACTGCTTTGCTTAAAAGCAGTCACAGACATGGTGGTCTCCTGTCCCCAGCAGGACAACAACCCTGTGAGTGAGCCCATACCTGATGCGGTTGCAAATTGCGACCTACCTCATGAATATGATAAGGTAGGTCTTTGGGAATCACTAAATGTTTCTGAGACAAAAAAGTCGCAATTAGAGACTCGCAAAATGAAATGGTCATACATCTGGCCCCAGGTCTGTAACTGTGTGTTCCACTCCTTTTACACATGGAAATATCAGTCTATTCCCCTGGAGTGGCTTATTCATCTGTCTCAGAATCAGGCCCCTAGAAATTTCAGGGTAGGTGGGTCACAGTCTATAGCAGGAATTTGCACTGAAAATGAAAAACTGGTATTGTGATATGTGTATCCATAAGTTGGAACCTCACCATCAAATTTGCTGCTAGTATGACATTCACCAACAAACAATAGGTGTACCCTGTCTTGAACTGACAGCACTCTATCTATGCTTTGAACTCTGAAAGTCTTAAAGCTCATCCTTAAAAAAATGATTTAGTGTCAGGCTTATCTTGCATGGGTCTCCAGTCAGAAATCTACCATCATTTTGAGAGTCTAGTATCTTAAGAAATCTTGTTTAAATTAGGTAGAGAGTATCCATTCCGCTCCCACTTCCATAGTGCTCCAAGTTAAATGGTTTGTTACAGTTCTGGTGATACAGTACCCCACCAGAAATGCCTGAGGCACCAATGGGCGTTTCCGTACCCTCACAGTTTTCACATGCACCACATTGTCCTCCACATTATACATCTGAATTGGAATATCCTCAGCCATTATTCTGTCAGTTTGAATACTATAGGCCTCATTAGGAGTCTGGTGGTCAATAGACCACCAGACTTTATAGTGGCGGTCATGTCCGCCACTGGTTTGGCGGTCTGACCTCCAAATTAAGAGTTTGGTGGTTGGAGCCTCAAGCCACTGGCGTCTCCACCAGGAACAATGTTCCCAACGGGCTGATGGTGGTGCAGATTGTAATCAGCCATGGCAGCTCTGAAGTCCATGCCAACCCGCTGATTATGACCTGGTTCTCCGCCATCCTTTTTATGGTGGTTCCACCACCAGCCTTTCATGGGGGTTTCACCGCCATGAAAAGGCTGGGGAAAGACAGGTGCAGTGGGCCACAGGGGGGTGCCCTGCACTGCAACCTCATTTTGTGCACTTTCTGCTTTGCAGACAGTGTGCATAACACGAGTGCTGGTGATCCCTGCAGGAAGAAGCATTGCTGCCAGCTCTATTACAAGCCAGTGACAATGCTGCTGCCAACTTCCCGCTGGGCTGACAGCCCAGAGGGAAAGTCATAGTAGGGCCGGCGGGGAGGTCACCAGTAAATTTTATTTAAAGAAGGTAGGAGTTCTCTTCAAAACTAATTTTATATTATGTTCCTGTTTCCATAGTGAATTAAGAACATGAAACCACCCACAGTTTACCAGCTCAAAGCTTCAAAGTATAGGCTGTCAGCATTAGCTGTATGCTAATCTAGCTAAACAAGTGTCATTGAGTATAACCAAAGTGTGCTACCAATCCTCTATTGTGACATTTGAGGAGCTGGTCAACTCACAGGAAGACAACATTTGTGTGCCTTCTGGTCAAAATACAGGATCTTTCAACTCAAAGGAGTGATTCTGTTTCATATCTCCTGATTATTATTGGTGAGCATGCTAAATACATTAGTGTTTCCTCTTGTGGAATTCACATTCTTTTTCCAATACCAATGCTCACTAAAAGATTTCTGGGGGCTCCATCCTTGGGCATCGATATGACTAGATGTGGTCTGATACTAAAGGTAGGGCCGAAGCATCATCAAGATGAGTTAAAATGTAATCAGTTCTGTGATGAAGTATCAATTGAGCCTCCAAAAGTGATTTCTAGACTTACCTATAAAAAAATCACAAAACGGCTGCAGGGGATCTGGGTGACTGCATCTTGCTGATTTTTAGTAGGATGCCCATTGATATGAGGGTTATTCAAGTCAACCTGGAAGACACAAACAGTAATAAAGTATGGGTTGTTATTCAATGATTTGATAACTGAACCTGGAATTGCATGCCACCAGTGCAAGGCTAACACAGTGGCTGGACTAAGAGGACGCAGACAAAGACCAGTCGATAGAATCCTCAGTATATATAATCTCAAGAAGGCCACCCACTGAAAGGCACCTTGTGACTTGGCTATATCAGTACGTCTATGCCTCATCCTAGTTGAGGGCACACAGACATTATTATTTCTTAAGTGGACTTCAAAATCTATGCTAGTGTATTTTTCTTCATGTTGAAAATGCTCCGGAGAGAAAGCTGATTGGTTTCTCATAGTGTAAAAATGCCCAATGATTGATGAGAATTGTTGAGGAATATGCTCACTGCTCTATCGAATATTAAAACAGACCTTAGAAATTGCCCCACAGATGTGCCTCTTGGGTGCAATGGATGAGTATCAACATTCACAACATATATTGGTTGGGATTGGCTGCCTAATAACGAAAAAATACATTGCAAAAAATTGGAAGATTGACTGGGCTCCAACTATAGCTGAATGCAATTACTGAGAAGGTGGTCTTTCAGGTAATAGGGTGCCAAAAAAAAAAACAAATTATGGTGGCTCTAGATGATCTACTTCATTTTAGATACTGAATGAAGGATATTTTATTTATTAGAGTTGATACACCAAGGAACAATTACCAATGGGTAGCCTTTTTTGGAGATGCATTGTAATAATCTATTGGTGAAAAGGACAATTGTTGTTTTCTTGCATCGTTAAACGGTTTAAAAAACAATAAAAAGTGTTCTTTGCCCTAAATCGAACTCTAACTACCCAGCTAATCTTAAACCCAACTGTATATTTAAATCTTTCTTGAATCCTAACCCTTACATTCAAATTTAACATAATTGTAACTCAAACATAACCTTCAAACAGCTCTAATCCTATTACGATGCACAATCACAGTTCTAACTGTGCAATGCAGAAAGCAGTATTAAAAAAACACTATTCTGATGTTTTATGGATATTTTTACATTTTTACTTAAAAATTAAAAAAGGTTCATTTTCACTTTTCTTCATTTCATTTTTTCTAATAGGTTTCTTGATGATTTTTTTCTTTTTGTCACATAATAACAGAAGTTTGAAAATGTAATCACTGACTGTTTCAGGAGAAACATATCTGATATGCAAGTCAACGTTCCAATGTACACTGTCCAGAAACAGCTGTATCTTTTCAACAAGGGATAAACAATTGAACTCAGATGCCAATGAGGAGGGAGCTAAAACAGGAAGTGACAGTGGAAGATGTTGCCAGCAGAAAATTATCGATTTGATCATATTTGCTCTTGGTTAGACAACATTATTTTTTTCATAACTTTTACTAACACATGCTAGTAATAATTAAATCCTGTTCTATTCATGCTCTCTATTCAAACAACCACCAAAACCTTGAACTACTGCTCATGTCACTACCTAGGCCATGCACAATTTACAAATTGCCTGGTAATATGGCAAGGTAGTACCACACCCAGTATACTTGATACTGTATGGTTTTTCTGCACCACTTACCAGGTCATTCTGAGTATGAAAACTAGACTTGGGAATAACATTCAGGAATCAGGGCTTCTGTGAAGCTTTCCACATGATATGTCTCATTAGTGTGTGGGTTTTTAACCAGACATTTCACCTGCAATGACCAAGTGAAACTCCTGGGGGAAAACTCTTGAACTCTAGTGGACCATGTTGAAGGAAGCTCCAACAGCTGCAAGGAGATCATCTCGACCATTAAGGATTTCACCTCACCCTCAGCCACTGTCAATAGCATTGCTGCTGTGCTGAATCCTAGCTTATTTTAATGGGAAGCTGGAGTTAGCTTAGCCTCCTGGCTTACAGACTTGTGCCCCTGTCACCTAGTGATGTTTTAACCTACTTAGCTTGCTCTGTTTTAGCACATTTATTTAATTATATCTTCCCAAGATGGCTACTGTGCTTCTAGTTAGGAAGATGTTTTGTTTTACGTTATAAGTACCACTTTGCAAAGGCGTCAACATCAGTGTCAAAAGGTAAATAAGACATAGGTATTTACATTAGGTACTTTCCCACTCTTGTACTTTCCAGGGAATTGTTTATGTGATTGCTGCCCCAAGCATGGCTTCTTATCTATTGTTTGGGAACAGGTGTTTGTCAGGGGTAGGATCAGATCTGTATAAATATATCTCACACAGACAGATAGTCAGAGGGATTCCTACCAGTTGCCATCGCCGCTATCCATGCTACACGTCGCCTTGATGCTGACTCAGTCTTTGTGTCACCATGGAGTCTGATCTAGAGACCTCATTCCAAGGTAACAAGGGTTGGGTGGCTCTTCTCATGGACATGGTACTGGCAGATTAGGTTTAACACATCTAGCTATCTTTAGGTTAGAGTTAGGTTCATCATGCTGGGGTATAAGGACATATTTCACATCTCATGTCATTTTATGCTATTGCAAAATGGTGGGGGTCTTTGTGTTTATGACTCTCGTTTCTACCATTCTGTTTCTTGCATTGTTCATTATCTTAATCAGTCTAGCCCATGCATCTTATCGTAGATTGCAGTCTTGTTAATAAAAAGCTATTGAAAACTTTACTGCATTTCTTTTATTGCCTCTGTGTTTGACTGAGACATATTGTTCATGGGAGAAAGGGGTAGTCTCTGTTTAACCATGACACTCCCTGAGATGTTGCACTCTTGAGTCCATGCATAAAGACTGCCATAAATCACCTTTTACTTTCTGGGTTTTTGGTGAGGACCTGCTTGTGAGCAGGGAGGGATGAGACAACAGTAGCAACTTGTTGTAGGACTGGCATAGTCGCCTACAAACATAAGTACTGTCATCCTTAAACCAGCAGTCTTGACTAGAGCAAGTGTCAAATTATGACACTACCTCCCAACAACTCTGTAACAACCTATCCAACTTCTTCCACAGTGAAATCGCAGACATCTTATCCAACTTTGCATAACTAACCCAACACCAGAGAATGCTTAGATAACCTGCCTACCACCACCCAAGATATCCACCTAACTGAAGCGACAAACCTCACTAGAAATGACACAGTAGCAATCATGCTGACCATCCACTCAGGGGCTCAATAGGTCCATGACCGCACTACATCTACGACCTGGGAATGTCACCAATCAGCACTGCCCTGACCCACATTATGAACTGCAGAAATCAACCCCCTCCTTAAGAAGCACACAGCTGACCTGAATCAGCTGAACAACTTTCAACCTAACTTCCTGCTCCCCTATCCAGACAAACTGATTGAGAAGGACATCAACATGCAACGCACAACCCAACTCGAACTTCACCATGTTCTAGACAACATTCAATCAGGATTCAGAAAGGTCCACCGCACCTAAATCGCAATTATTTTGCCAACCAATTACATTTGTATCATCCTGGACCAAGGAGAAACAGCTTTCTTCATTCAGCTCCACCTCTCAGAAGCCTTTAACATTGTCTCCCATAATACCCTCAAATGGAGCTGTTCCTTAATCACAAGAAGAACCCAAGGGGGCAGGCTGCCACCCTTCCATCAGAGACCAAGAAACTGATATGTGGAGTCCCACAGTGATCATCCCTCTGTGCCACCCTTTTCAATACATACATGACAACGCTAGCCAACATAACCCAATCACAAGACATCACCGTTGTCTCCTACATCGATGACAGCCAACTGGTCCTCTCTCTGACAGACAAGACAAACACCACCAGAACCAGCTTCACCAACTTCATTACCTTGGTAGCAGAATGGACGTGAACCAACTGCCTGCTGCTCAACTCCAACAAGACGGAAGTGCTGGTCTACGGCAACACAACCTCCACATGGGACTCAACTTGGTGGCTGTCGGAGCTAGGAACAACACCCACAAACCGCACAAGAAATCTAGGGATCATCCTAGATGAGAAGCTGAACATGACAGCTTAAGTCAATGTAGTGTGCACCTCCTCTTCCACATCCTATGCCTGCTGCAAAAGATCTTCAAATGGTTGCTTCAGAACACCAGACAGACCATCACACAAGTACTCATTATCAGCAGGCTTGACAACGGCAACACTTTCTATGCTAGAAATTCCAAACAACTCCTACACAGACTCCAGACCATCCAGAACAGTGCTATTAGATCATACTCCATCTCCCACACTGCACCCATATCACACCACACTTCATGAAGCTTCACTGGCTCCCCATTCAGAAGCACAGCCAATTCAAAATTCTAATACACACATACAAAGCCATACACAATACAGGACCAGAATAACTGAACAGCCGCATACACTTTCACCAACCCACCAGACACCTATACTCTGCCTCACTCTCACTTGCCCACATTCTCTGCATCCATAAAAGCAAATCTAGAGGTTGCTCATTCTCCTACATTGCACCCAGGACATGGAACGACCTCCCTTTACACATCAGAGCCTCCTCCTCCCCTCTTGAGTTCCACAAGAAGCTGTAGACTTGTTTCTTCATATAAGCACCTTGGGAGCCACACACTTTCCCATTTGCCTGGATACCTTCTTGGGTGATTAGTGTGCTACACAAATCAATATAATATAACCTAACTGCGGTATTACAGTGGTTTTCCTGCATTACTTGTAATTCCAATAAAGACAGCAACTCCTGTTACTGTCTATATAAGGGATACCGGACCCCTCATGAGGACCTTACTGCCCTTGAGGTTTTATCTATTTCAGTTAAATGGCACACTGTCCTGACCCAAATTCAGAAGATCCTCTGTTGGGGCTGTCAAGTGCCTTGGTTGATATGTCTGTTTGATTTTTATCCACCAACCTACACTTCCTGTGTCTTTTGCTAACTCTTTACAGCTGTTTTTCATCCATACTTTCTCTCTCTGTCACTGTTTTCCCATCTTTCCCTTCCTCTATCTTTCTCTCTATACTTCTTTTTTTAGGGCCGAGCCTGCGTCGCATGCGCTTGCGCATGCGTTTCGCTGAGCATGACGCTTTAGGAATTAAAAGGGGCTTGGAGCCCCGTCCACGTCAGGTTAGTGTCTTTCATTGGCTCGTGGGCTTGCCTGTTAGAATCTGCTTGATTTCATTAGTGGAAGGCACGCATAGGTCATGCCTTTTCTGGTGGATAGCCCTCATCGAGCGCATCGACCAAGTACAGAAAACATACAAGGCTTGCTGTTTTCCGTCCGGTTCGTGGACTACTTTTTCTCTATTTTCCCAGTGCAATCTCGCTTGGCAAAAGTCGAGCGCTTTACATAATATCGACCCTGTTACACACTTAATTGCACTTTTTCCGGTTATTGCACTTTTTCCGATAGTTTTCATGACGAGTGAAAAGTCCGGTTAGGAGTTTACAACGCTATCAGCTCTAACACGAGCAAACGCAAGACCCGTTGCGTTGCAAATGCTTGTTTCCCCTTACTCTGTCAATGTCTGCTGATGGAAAATACGCTGTAGTCCCCAAAAATGAGTGTAAATCCCCAAAACATGCAGCACCAGTCTAAATTAAGCACTTGTGGTAGAGGGAACTGGTTTAGAGATTAAGAGATAGAAGGAGCGTCCATTTTAACATAATCAGACAATTGAGACAATACAAGTGGTTTGCTTCTCTAAGTTCCCTACTTCAAATGATCCAGCCCAAGTAACAATGTAACAAAAACCCCGAGACCACACAAAGCAAAGCTAGCTGACTGGGTACATAACTCACGGTAAAAAACTGTTTACAGAGCGCGAAATTGTAATTATGGCATCAAGCAGAATATGTTTTCTGACACTTCTGCTGCAGAGGCAGAGAGGAAATGCTTCCGTTGCACATTCAGCGAAGGCGCGAGATGAGATTGGCGTCCTGTGTCTCGTACATTGAAGGCGGCTCAGATAAAGAGAGATGAAGCTTGTTTAGTTAGTTACCTTTCTCTTTCTAGAAAATGGGTCACAATTATCAAAAGAGGCTGGGGAAAAACTAACATTGGCCTGGCCATACACTATGTACGTATGACATATACACGAGTCTAGGTATAAAGATAAGGCATGACTCAACTCCAAGTGCACCAGCGTGCTTCTGGGAAATCTTGCAGCTATGAACAAGCCTAATGCTGTAAAATCAATGACCTCTGAAGAAAAAAAAAAAAACCTTGTCACAGTCGTCCATTGTGCCAATCCCACCTTTGAGAGAGACAGGAAGATCCATGAGCCCTGAGGCCAGCGAAGTCACCTATGGATCAGGTCAAGGTTAGCGGCCCAAAGGAAGAGCATCATCGTGGACAATTTCTGCCATGCCTTGAATACCCTTGTTATATAACAATTCTCCACCACGCAGGTTGTTTCAGCGAGCTGAACATATGCTGCTAACAAATGTACTGTTTTCTAGCGATGAGTTTGAATTCTTGCAAGGCAAGCTAAACCTTTCATTCTTCGGAAGACAAAATATTATTACTGTTGTTGTTTTTCTTATTGCTATCGTTATCACAACGTGGCCACCTAAACAGTTGCAATAAGCTACACTTATTTCCAAACGAATTATATGAGCCAACATGACCACTTGCCTGCCTGTGAGACTTAATTAGGGTATGGGTACTTTATGAAATGTGGGGTGATGTTGTCTGAAGTGCACTTTGTAACAGTGAACAGATGATTCATGGGAGGAGGTGCGATGGAGCCCTTTCACTCGGAGTAGGGTTTTGTATGAGTCCGCATTTACAGCAGAATACTATACAGTGTTACTAATTAAAATAAAAAGACATATCGGTGTGGGTGATACAACAATAATCTTAAAATTGCTTGCCACGATAAAATCTGATTATGCACTGTGACAAGATTGACCACAACTGATAACCACACTCTAAGTGCATCCTGCTCGAAACAATTTTTTTTCCGTGTAGAAAAGCAATGACTTTGTTATTCATAACTGTGAGACTAAGGATTTTCGTGCTTTCATCACCACTTTACAACAAGGCTTTGAAAATGTTGACTGTCTTTACATCCGGCTATAGACAGCTTTACATATCCGCTAGAACTCACTTGATTGCGAACAAGAAAATACAGAGAGGAGTTTTTTTCGTGGGGATTTGAGCAGTCATACATTTTCACCACGCTGCAGCATTGGTGAGAGAGAGGAATGACAGAAATGATGCCCTGGCACAGCAGGAAATACAGCGACAGCAGGAAATAGATATATCTGCCTCCACAGCTTTGATAACAGGAGGGACCACAGCAGCAATAACAGCTGCAAACATTGCAGCTGTAACTACTGCCACAACAGTTGGCATCACAGAAACAACAGATGCCACAGCAGCAACAACTGCAATTCAGAGCAGGGACCACAGCACGGAGTACAGCTATAATAACAACAGGCACCAGGGGTATGTCCAAAGATGCCACTATGGCAGTGACTAGAGCAGTGATCACAGCAGTAACCACAGATGAAACCACAACAACCAAAGCCACCACCATGTCAATAATTACAGCATCCACACTAGATTCAAATACAGTTAGGACTACAGCTACATCAGGAGAATCCACAAAATTTTCCACAATGGTTGCTACCATAGAGGAAACAATAGCTGCAACAACAAATGCAAGCACTGCATGGATCCCAGTGATGACCCCAGCTTTGACCACTGTAGGCACCACAGTAGTAAGAGCAACTGCAACCCCACAACAGGGACAACTACAACATCTACACCTCCAAACATAGTACATAGTTGTCATAATGGCTCAGTCAACAGCAGTCACAAAAGCAGCGACCACAGTAGCAACCACAGCTGTTACCACAGAGGGCAGCAGCCACCTTAAAATCCGCAGCAACAGTGTCCATGACAGCAGCAACCACAGTTGCTGCAACAGCTGTGGCCACATCAGCCACCATGGCAGGGACAACAACAGCTGCCACAGCAGAAACCACTCCTGTAACTGCAGCAACGAGCACAGATGCCACATGGGAAGGTATACCAGTAGTGACAACAGCGTTCATAACAGCAGGGAACTAATTAGCAACATTAGCTAACAGAGCAGCAGGGAAATAGCAGCACAACAACTGCCACAGCAACAAACACAGCTGTAACATCATCAGGGCCAACCACATCTGCTATCACAGGAGGAACAACAACAGCAACATCTGACACACAACAACAACCACTGCTGCTTCAAAAGATAGATCTGGATTAAATGCGCTAACGTTTTGTAACTACTGGTATGTACAAATCTGACCAGGTTATTTGTACCTCATTCTGAGCACCTGGCCTCATTATGTGCTTGCTATGTCTGTGTTATGTTTTTATTCCCCAGTCCTGTAGTGCCTTGCATGTGGTTACACAGTGAAATTCCACAAACAGTCTGCTTGCCCGCATTTGCACCCATTTGCACTTTAAAGCTGCTTTTAAGTCGGATTCCAGTGTAATTTACTTATAAGGGTACAATGGTACTTTGGATATTTTCTTTTTTCTGTGGGTCAGTCTACAGATGATAGGCTCATGTGCACAAGGTACATTGAATGGTATTTCTATTACACAGGAATCCAATTATGAGCCTTTTGCACTGGATTGATGCAGGTTTTGATACTAGATTTTCTGAGGGGCTCTTCTAAAAGCCACTGGTCCCCATTTGTATTCTCGCCACTACTAATGTTTAAACCATTACATATAAGTTCTCCTGGAAATAAACAATGGGTGTGTAGGGTACTCTTCTAACTATCATTCAAGATATTTACATCTGAATATTGTAGTTCTAACACATGAGAGAATTAGCAAGTTCTCCCATGCACGTTTGGTGCAGAATTATTTAGAAGAAACTTTACACATAGGTGTCACTATGTTCAGATCATATTAGAAAGAAAAATACAGCTGGGGAATAATACTTAATGTTACCCATTGAGGTGTGTATCAGCTTAAGGGTGCAATGCTAAACCGATAGACTGTTTCCACCAAATTTGAAAAGTTTGGCCACTGGAATGGTCCAAATACAGTGTATCAAATGGCTAGCACTTATTATATACACCTTTGCTCTGAGCAACAGGTTGGATGCTCGTTTTTATTCTTTAAGAGCACCACTTAGAGTTTGCCTGATTGCCAAGGCTTCCTACTAGGAACAGTACCTTTTTGATTAACCTATTAAGAATTTGAGGCCTACTTTTCACCATAAGAGGGTATTTGACCTCTATTATAGATTAACCACATCGCGTGGGACATCAGGCTTAATGAATGATTTAGTAAAGCCATCACACCCCTCACCTCCATTCTATTGACAGGGGCGGTATGTTTTTTTTTTCCTGGGGTGAAGGACTGAAAAAAAAAATCCACCCACAAACTGGAGAAAACTCCCAAAGTGTGGGGTCATTAGCTTTTTTGTATTTAAATAACAAACTCTCAAATTGGGAGTTTGTTATTGCAAATCAAAAATGTTACAGGTTTGATAGACACCTGTCAAAACTGATGTCAGCCATCCACCAAACTATTTTTACCTTGAAGGGAACCGCTGTGATGGCGGATCCTTTAATGTGCAAGAATGACAGCACGGCTGGCAGTCATCTCTAAATGTGGCAGACCTAAAGTCATCGGCCACCCTTGTAAATGGTAGTTAGTCTGCCTGGGCCTAGATCTGGCCCCACTGCTTACTCACAACATCAGCATGGAACATTGAAGACTCCACTTTATCTGGTCCAGATGTGCTTGGAATACAACTGCTTAACTTTGAGTCTACTATATTTAATTACATTTTTTTTGTCCAAACAATATTTCAGTTCATACATAATGCCTTGAAAAATTCAAAAAGATGAAACAGGTGCAGTCTGCCATATTATGAGGCATTTTATTCAGTCATCAATTAGGATCTTCACACTGAAAATAAATCTGAATAAGGACAGACCAAAAAAAAAGAAGCAAGTAACAATCTTGTTTTGAGCGCAGGCAAAATTACATTGGCTATCACATTTCTTTGATTTGTTGGTAGTGGTGTGTATCTAGCATACTTCATAAATTGCGCACAACATTCATTTGTATTCCCTAATTAAAGACTCTACCTTTGTCCTTGACGCTAGAAAGCGCTCCTCTGTCTCTTGGCTAGGTTTGCTCTGTTTAAAATGTCACATACATACATATAATACCTGCATATTTACAAATGTATATACACATTTGCATACATATATACATACATACATACAAAGTCTTGGGTTCTTAGAATAGGACTTACTTGCCAACAGTGCAGGAACGCTAAACAACCTTCCTGCAATTGCTGGCATTACCTGCATTACATTGACATCAGTTTGGGATGTGCATTCAATGCATTAGCAAAATGTGTATCCTTATCACCCTCTTCTGCAATGCCCACTCTACTTCTTGTCTGACTTGAGACTTTGCCTATTTAATAACTAATCAACACTTTTTCTGCTCTAGTCAGTTCTAGTTTGCTATATTGGACATTTTCACACTGAATACACAAATGTGTATGCTCATTTTCTCTCTGCTAAACCTCTGTAAAACAGTATTATATTGTTCCTGGGCGTTAATTGTTCTACCCAATCATGAGTTGTCATGGCGGCTGCACCTCATCTGTTGACATCTTTATAATATACAGTTTTATTTATTTCTGAAAATCATGACTCCAGATTGTTCAAGTGAATAGAGGACCTCATTACGAAGCAAGCGGTTTTGAGGCCACCAGTCTTGTGGTGGCGGTTGGAACTCCGCACTCCAGGCTTTCCAACCACCTCATTGTGACCCTGGCGGTCGGACGGCCAGGGGAATGCTGTCCTCACCTAGAATATGGGGCCTGATGTATGAAAGCTTTTTGCATGCGCAAACGGTGCAAATGCCCGTTTGCGAATGCAAAAAGCCATTTCAGAATGTTTTAAAGGCATTCTGAAAGCAATTTTAAGGAATCACTAAAATAGCGATTCCTTAAAATTGTGACCCTGTTTAGAGAGTCGCAAATTGCAACTCTCTAAATAAGAAATCACAAATAAGGATTCCTTATTTGCGATTTCTAAGCACATGTAAGAAGCAATTCCTTAATGTGAATTGGGCATTAAGGAATCGCTATTTACCACCAAGTTGAACTTGGTGGTAACCATGTGCAAATTTTAAAATTGCATTTAAAATGCATTTTTAAAATGTACATGTAAAGCACACATGCCCTTTTAGCATGTGTTCACCTTACATGTCCTAAAAAACTTTTTGGGGTGCAGCAGAGGGGGCCTTAGGCCCCCAGCACCCTGTGGTTTTGCATTTCCAAAATTGCAATTTCCAGTTAAGAAATCGCAATTTTGGAAATGCAAAAAATTTGCAAATATAGGCCTTAAAGGCCCATTGGTGTGAATGGGGCCAGTACCGCAATTTGCGATTCTGTAATAGCATTTGCGATTTTTAAGAAATCGCTATTATCGAATCACAAATGTGATGCGTTGCATTTTGCGAATCAGAAATAGCGATTTCTTAAAAATCGCAATTTCTGACTCGCAAAAGGCCTTCTTGGAACATCTGGCCCATGGTTCCCATTGGGCTGACAGCAGCTGGAGTCATGCTCAGCTATGGCGGCACTGAGTTCAGCACTGCCGTGCTGATCACGAGTCCAGTTTCCGCCAGTCTTTTCATGGCTGGGACCCCGCCATGAAATGGCTGATGGAAACCGAGTGCTGGGGACCACAGTAGGGCCCCTGCCCAGCACCCTCAGAATGCGCATTGTCTTATACGGCAGACAGTGCGCATTTTGAGGGGGCTGGGCACACCCTCCATACAAATACATTGGACTCGGCTCCATGAAGAGCTGAGGTCAATGCCGCCACATAGTTTCCACTGGGCTGAACGTCAGAAACCTCTGATTTCAGAGGTTTCTGCCACCCAGCTCAGTGGAAACCTTGTATTTGGGCAGGGGAGGGGAGACCACCAGCCCTGTGGCGGTCTCCTCTCCAGGGGTCTGGTGGGCCAGATTTTGGACTGCCAGACTTGAATCAGGCCCAGAGTCTATCTTATGGTGAAGGTATAATTTATCATTGTGAGGAAGTAAGGAAAGCACTAGGGCCCAGACATCCTATTTAATGGTTGCAAAATACTAGTTGCCATTTGCAACCAATATTTATGTGACCAGTTAATAATTTTGCAAACCTACCTATGTACAGATAGATCGGCAAACAACATTCAGCTTCAGAAATCTTGATTACCACATTAATACTAATGGAGTATTTCACAAATTGTGACTCACTCCACTTGGAGGCCATCCCGGGGCTGGTGCCTGCTAGGGCCAGCAGACCACCATGACCGTGGCTTCCATTCAATAAAACATAGTTTTTTTGTGTGCAGGAAATGGGTCTGCATTAAAAAAAGATTACTTTTTTTACAAGTTTGTCAGAGAGTTGAGTGGTCCCAGGGACCACTGCCTAGCTCCCAACAAACGGTTTTATATTCACAAAGGGAAAGTTGTCCATGGGGACCTCTTGCCTTTTGTGAATGGGTTACCACCCTAGCTTGGGGGGTGGTAACTTTTCAACAGTTTACAACTGCTATTTCAGTCCTAAACCATTGATACATGGGAATCGTTATTTGGAAGTGGTGCTTACAACACACCCCTTCCGAATAGTGATTTATTCTCCTTTTCTAAACTCATTTTAGGAGATGGAAAAATTACTGTCTCATAAATAGGTTTAGTGCCCTGTAAAACGCATTTTTGTGGTCACAAACGCCAAATCAGAGTGTTTGGAACCGCAAAAAAGCTTTATACATCATTAATTGGTAAAGGCATATGCATGGTAAAAACTAGAGGTAAGTATAACATACTATATATATATATATATATATATATAAATATATATATATATGTATATATATCAAACAGCACAAATGCTGAGGCACCAGTTCAGAGAACATCCAAGCATTTATTCACAGTGTAAAAAGCAGCTCCCACAGAATCCTCCTGACGCGTTTCGGCTGGAATGCCTTAATCATAGGTAAGTAGTTGCTGGTGTCCACAGCATTTGTGCTGTTTGATGTTAAACTGGATGCTTCTCCTAAGAGCTGAGGCTGCCCTACAGGGCCGGCGCCCCCCTAAGAAGCCAGCTTGTGTTTGTGAATATATATATAAACTAATTATATATATATATATATATATATATATATATATATATATATATATATACACACATACATACACAAACACACCTTTCCACCCACAAACCCGACTTACCCTAAACCCTAAAAATTACCTTACCACCCCAAAAACATACCCACCCTAAAACCTAAAAATACCCTTACCACCCCAAAACCCATACCCACCCCAAAACCTAAACTCCCCTTACCACACCAAACCCCATACTCACCCTGAAACCTAAAAATACCCTTACCACCCCAAAACCCATGCCCACCCTAAAATCTAAAAATACCCATATATATATATATATATATATAAAATTCAACCCACTTAATACTTACCTGTACTTACATTTAAAACCTTTACCATGCATACACCTTTACCATTCATGCCTTTATAATGAAATTCGTTGTAAAGGCATGTGTGGTAAAGGTATATTCGTGGTAAAGGCATGCATGGTGAAGCCATGCATGGTAAATGCATATGCGTTGTAAATGCATAGTGGTAAATGCATTTTGTTGCATTCACCACGATGTGAGTGATGTTTCCGCACCTCAGAATTTTTGTACATAACATTACTCTTGCTTGTCTTTTATTACAGGAAGGGATCAGCCTGGAGTGTGTTTCTTAAGTTTTTTCCTGCATTTCCCATTGCTGGGCAGCGTCACTGAAATTGTTAATTTACTTTTCATGAGTATTTTTCCTTCTTCATTTGAAGATTATCATAAATTACTCTACTGCCAAAGCCTTCCCTGAATGTTTTGTTCTCAACAATGTATCTTTTGGCATAGTCTTTCCTTGTCCACCACAAGATCATGTGAAAGTTGTCATCAAACACATGGAAAACTTTGTTATCCTGGTTGTGGGTTACTCAGGATTTCAAACACCATGAAATAAAAACATTTAGGCCCATATTTATACTTTTTTAGCACTGCATTTGTGTCATTTTCTGATGCAAAAGCGGCGCAAACTTACAAAATACAATTGTATTTTGTAATTTTGCACCATTTTTGCTTCAGAAAGCGGCAAAAATGCAGCGCTAAAAAAGTATAATTATTGGCCTTAGTTTGACACCAAGGCATAGTAGCCCAAATATGACTGAAAGAGATCATTAGCACATGTTCGTTCTTCCCACTCATTCAAAAACTTTCAACAAGGTGATACATTCTATTTTGATTTGCATCTTACGGATTGCTCATCTGCTTATCATTAAAGCATTGTTCATCTTTAAAATATGTAGTGACCTGCTATGCTCACAATATATATCTGTGCAGTTCTTTTCAGATCTACTCACTTTACACCTCTGTGAGGTTTCGGATCTGCTCACATTATGTGACTATGTACAGATAGGTTGGCATATAAAATTCAGATTCAAAGTGGGTTGCAATTCGGCCTACCTGATTAGTGCTAATGGTGTAGTTCCCACATTGTGACTCACTCTGATTGGAGGCTATTACTAGGGGTTTCATCTTTGTTGGTCAGAACGAACTTGAATGCCCATTGACAGCAGTTGTTCTGGTAGGAATGGAAACTAGTGTAGAGATACATGGGGTTGATACACAACAAATATTGAAAAGCATTGAAAAAGTGGATTTAGATTGACAAATGCAAGCAAGCTGTATAACAATTGCCCAATAACTGTTCTTTAGACCTTAACAAAATGGAACCCTATCCTATGAACTAAACAACTTTGGGCAAAAATAAAAATTACTTGAACCCAAAACAGCAATCCTTCTAGGAACTCGAAAAAATGGAAACAAATTGACAGCCAGAGTATATGAAGCAGACCAAAATGAAGACACATGAGCATCAGTTTGAGACACTACCTGTGCAATCCCCCTGCTGCTCTCATGCTGCTAACAAGTGTGAGAGCAGTGCAGGGATTGGCCTGAGTGGGCTGGTTTACTGCTCGCTCAGGCACAGGGAGTCTGTGCTGTTTCTCCAACATGGCAGTCAAATACAGCTTTGGGGGAGAAACTTAAGTCCACATGTCTGTTTGGGTGGTCTAGAACAGTTGGCCAAACAGACATGCACACTTTAGTGCACTCCACTCATCCTCCACCCTCCCATGGCCCAGCACCACCCCTCCCTGCACATGCTGGCTCAGAACCAGCAGCTGAGAAATAAAATGAAAAATTGTTTTGTTTTTCAGCTGCTGGCTATGAGCCACTGGGGGTGATGCTCCTTCACCATTGCAAAGGAGCCGCCGCTGTTTCCCCTTTGTTATGTGTTCAATACAATGTAGCACACATGCAATGTTGGAAAATCAAGGAGAAATTAACAAAATTCTCCTTGTTACGCTTTCCTGAAGGAGGTAAAAGATTCTGATGCAAACTCCTGTCCACTAATGCTTATAGAGACTGGTTTTTAAAACTCATGGGTAGTTCCATTAGAACACCCATGCACCACCCATGGTACTCCCCTTTGATGCAAAATAATGCAAAGCAGCACATAGCACACCTTTGAGTTACTTTGAGATACTAGCCAATGCAAATCCTGATTTGGGTTGGATGGTAAATCCCATCCTAACACTTTGTGCTGGGTTTGCCCCACAAAGGTGACACAAATCAAGCACAAAGCATAAGTAAACCTGACTCTGAGTGACAGTAAGTATGACTGAGTGACAATGAGTGAGATTAAAGTGAATGAGTGAATGAGAACAAATAAGAATGAGTGTAAGATGGTCTAATAGTGTGAGGGAGAATGAATGAGTGATCGTGAATGTGAGGGAGAAAACAAGTGAGTGAATGAGTGAATGTGAGTGTGCGGGATAATGTGATATGATGCGAATTTTTCATTGGCCTGGCACACTGAAGGTAATAATTGTCTTTTATAAATACCAGGGCAGAATACTTTGCAGGCATACTTGCAGCAATTCTTAGTATGACAGACATCTGTGCAAAACACTGCCACTGGCACACTGGGGTTAATTCTTGGTATAAAGGGCAGTAATGGAAAAATAGTGGTACTGGCAAACTAGAGGTAATTCAGGGCATATAGGGCAACCGTGGAAAAATACTGGCATACCTGATGAAATTCTTGGCATGTCTTCAACAGTGACATAATGCTGGTAATAGCACAATGATGTTAAGTCTTGGCATAAGTGAGGGTGGTATATGAGGCCTATAGGAGGGTCACAACCATGACAAAATGTTGTGCCTAACACACTGAGGTAATTTTTCACTTGAGGGTCACCTATCGTAAATGGGACACCTTAAATTGCAAATTCTGGCCCTGGCACAATGATTTTTTTTTTGGACATACGTAGGCACCTATGCCACATTTAAAAAAAAATAAGAATAATTCCAGGGGGAACATTAGGTTTTATTAAGTTGTCACACCATGAAAGTATTTAAATATTTAAAGAGTGCTCTTTCCACACCTTTGGCACTTCAGCTAATTTAGCTGAACATTTTGCTTCAAAATGCATACTTTTATTCTTTTCTTTTAAAATTCTTCTGGGGAGGAGGAGAAACTACCTAGAAAAGATCTCGGTATTTTCTTTGCTCACTCACTACAATTCAGGAAGACACTTATTATGCCTCAGAACTCAATGATCAAGTTAGCACCATAATGTAAGGGGTATCTAAGGCAGACATTTGCCTGCATTATATGTTACACTAATCCGGTAGTTATTTTGGAACTTCAGTGATGTCAATTTTTTTCAATGCTTGCGACATGTGACATGCCTTCCTCGAAAAAATCTGGGTCAAAGGTCATATGACGTCACTTCCTGTCATGTTATTCAAAGGGTATGTGATGTAATTTCTGCTACCCCCTGGCAATTCGGAGGTTGCACGCCAATGTGTGACACGCATAATTAGTGCCTTTGTTTCCTGAATTGCTTGTTCTAGAAAACCCTGCACCCTTTCTTGAGAGACATTGTCGTGTAGGCTCTCATTATCCTAATGAGACTACTGGATTTTGAGCTGCAAGATCGTTCACAGTGTGGGGGACTAAGTCTGACCCACGGTGAAGGACCCTTGTCACTCTAAATCCGGGTTTTGCTCCGGCTAACTAGCAGTACCTCATTTCTCCCAAAGGGAAGAGACAATTGGGCAGCCGAGCACATGGCATCTTAGTACTTCCCAGGGAAGCCGTGGTCACTCAGGTCACAACCAGGTTCTCTCATACACAGGTCGGTCTAATATATAAATGACAAAGGCAGTTTGAGTTTTAACGATTGGTTTAATAAAACAACTGCATTTTAGATAGCAAAGCGTGAGCTGCAATAACCTGAACTACACAACATAGTAGGATTAAAATAGTAATGATGAGAGTGAAGCACAAGAATAAGGCTATCATAGTGCAACTAGATTAGGTCATCTCTAAGTTATATTCTGAGCACAGCATGTAAAGCTCTAAGACTGCCTTTCAGGTTCCCCCTGGAGGACATCAACCCTCATACCTGGGCACAGGCCTGTAATCTGCACCAGCATCTGCAACGGGGCAGTCAGCATCTAGTTGTAGGTTCCTGGTCGGAATCTCCCTCTCTCTTGTACTAAGACTAGAAAGTATTTTTATAACTAACACGCATGTGTTCTAAGAAAATGTCCCTACGTAAGGATGTGTATTTTCTATGAACACTAGAGACTAAACTTCTACCACGTTTACTGGCAATGTACCAGACTGTAGCCTTGACTGAAGCACAGAGTGAGCAAGAATGCATTGTTTGAGAACACAGTGCTGAACTAAGCTAAACAGTGTGATAGAATGAAATAAAAACAAGACCGTAAAACTGGTTATTGTAAAATAAAAGTGCAAGGTTGAATAAAATGTATCTAGGGCAAAGTGCACAGAGGCCTAATATGTTAAGCTAACGCACATGAAGCTATATTAAAAAATGGCTACACTACAACATCAAAGCCTCATAAATCTGACAGCATTTCTGAAAAAGGTTCTCTTCAAGCAAGCCATGTCATAGAGCAAGAAGGTGCCTGCAGTAGTAATTTTATTTAACTGATGGGGGTAGAGAAATTAAGTCCATAATCATCTCACTGAATTCTCACACACAGTCTAAAATATACAGAGTTTCTTGCCACCCGTCCACTTAAAGTCCTTCGGGGCCTCATCAGGCCTATGATGCGCTATTCAAAAGCAATTACAAATCAGTGCAATTCAATGCAAAGTTTGAACTAAATTTTTTTTTAACCTGTTTTAGTACTGATTAATAGCGGAGAAGGCGAGGGAGTGAATTCATCATATTCATTGGCTGGGCTCATGCTGTCGCCAACCACTGCAGGCCTTTGTGGTTCTTCATGAAACAAGCCATGCCATTCCCTCCCCCAACCCAAACCAACGATGTGACGTTGTGTGCTATTTATCACAAGCATTGGCAAAGTCAATAGGTCCCACCTTTACAAGTCCTATTAGCTTTGTTTTGCCATGTTGTACACCAGTGTGGCTCCTGTTTAGCATGGCGAAAGTTAGTAGCGTGGAGTGTCAGAGTGGAGTGGGGGAGTAGAGAGTCATAGAGTGGATTTGTCTGAATGTTGTAGGGTGGAGTGGGAGGATTAAAGTGTTGTGGATTTGAGTAGAGGAGAGTAATATTCAGTGGCAGAGAATGTTGTAGAGTGGGGTGGAATAGAGTGGATTGAGATAGTGGGGCGGATTGGACTGGAGTAGAATGGTGTATATTGGATTTGGGTGGCTTTAGTGGAGTGAAGTGGATTGGTATGGGATGGATTGGATTGGATTGGAGTGGGGTGGATTGAAATGGTGTGGGGTGGATGGGATTGGGGTAGATACGAGTGGGGTGGATTAGATTGGATTAGGTGGGTGGCTTGGATTGGAGTGATAGGGCTGGTGTGAGGTGGATTGGAGTGGGGTGGGGCGGATTGGATTTCCGTCGGGTGGGGTTGATTGGATTTGGGTGGGGGTGTTGGATTGGATTGAGGTGGGTTGGAGTGGGGTGGATTGCATGGAGTCGGGTGGATTGGAGTGTGGTGGGGTGGATGGTTTGGATTGGAGAGGGGTGGACTGAGCTGGGATAGGGTGGGTGGAATGGATTGGGTTGGGGTTGATTGGAGTGGGGTGGATTGGAGTTTACTGTATTGGAGTGGGGTGGATTGGGGTGGGGTAGGCTGGATGGTTTGGACTGGAGTGCAGTGGACTTAACTGGGATGTGGTGAGCTGGATTGGGGTATAGTGTAGTGAATTGGAGTGGAGTGAGGTGGATTGGAGTGGAGCGGATTAAAAAGGGGTGGGGTGGACTGAAGAAGGTGGATTGGATTGGGGTGAGGTGAGGTGGGTGAATTGGATGGGGTGGGGTAGACTGAACTTGGATGGACTGGACTGGGGTGGATTGCACTGAGGTGAGGTAGGCTGGATTGGCATGGAGTAGGGTGGACTGCAGTGGGGTGGACTGGAGTGGTGTGTATTGGAGTGGAGTGGAGTGAGGTGGATTGGACTGAATGGGGTGGATTTGGGTGTAATGGGGTGGATTGGATTACATTGATTGTGATGGATTGTATGGGGTGGATTGTATGATGTGGGGTGAAAAAGTTTGGGGTGGGGTAGTTTGGATTGGGTTGGGTTGGATTGGAGTAGAGTGGATTGTGGTAGATTTGACTGGAGTGGGGTGGATTGATTGGAGAGAGATGTGTGGTATATTAAGGTGGTTTGAAGTGGGTTTTATTTGACTGGGGTAGGGTGGATTAATGTGGACTAAATTGGACTGAGTGGCATGAACTAAAGTGGATTGCATTGGATTGAGGTGGATTGTAACAGAGTGAGGGGGATTGGGAAGCAGTGGACTTGATTGGAGTGGTGTGTATTGGAGTGGGTTGGATTGGACTGGGGTGGGATGATTGGAGTGGGTTGGATTGGAGTGGTCTGGGTGGGGTGGGGTGGATTGGAGTAGGGTGGACGGGACTGCAGAGGGGTGGATTGGACTGGAGTGGGGTGGAATGGACTGTAATGGGATGTGGTGATCGAGAATGAAATGTATTGGAGTGGAGTAGTTTGGACTGGGCTGGATTGGGGTGGACTGGATTAGATTAGTGTGGGCTGGATTAAATTGGATTGGTGTGAAGTGGATTGATTTCTAGTTGGGAGGATTGGAGTGGGAAGCATTGAGATGAAGTGGGTTGGATTGGGGTGAGTAGAGGTGGATTGGAGTGGGGCAGCTTGTTTTGGATTGGGGTGGGTTTTTGGCATTGTATTGGGGAAGGTTAGAGTGAGGTAGGCTGTTTTGGATTAAAGTGGGCAGATTTGAGTGGGCCAGATTGGAGTGGGGCTGGTTGAAATGGATTGGAGTAGGGCAGGTTGTTTTTGATTGAAGTGGGACAGATTGTTTTGGATTGGAATGAGACAGATTGTTTTGAATTGGAGTAGGACAGATTTGAGTGGGGCGAATTTGAGTGGGACAGATTTTTTTTTATTGAAGTGGCACAGGTGGGAGTGGGGCGGATTAGAGTGGGTCGGATTGTTTTGGATTGCAGTGGGGCAGATTGTTTTGCATTGCAGTGAGACAGATTGGAGTGGGGCAGATTGTTTTGGACTGGAGTGCAACAGATTGCAGTGGGGCAGATTGTTCTTGATTTGGGGTACATTAGAGTGGGGCAGATTGTTTTGGATTAGAGTATGGCAGATTATTTTGGATTGAAGTGGGGCAGAATGGAGTGGGGCAGATTGTTTTGGATTGGAATGGGGCAGATTGTTTTGGATTGGGTTGGGCAGATTGTTGTGGATTGGAATGTGGCAGACTGGAGTGGGACAGATTGTTTTGGATTGGAGTGGGGCAGGTTCGAGTGAAGCGGATTCGAGTGGGACAGATTTTTGGGGATTTAAGTGGCACAGGTGGGAGTGGGACAGATTAGAGTGGGGCTGATTGTTTTGGTTTGCAGTGGGGCAGATTGTTTTGCATTGCAGCGGGCAGATTGCAGTGTGGCAGATTGTTTTGGATTGGAGTGCAGCAGATTGCAGTGGGGCAGATTGTTCTCTATTTGGGGCAGATTGGAGTGGGGCAGATTGTTTTGGATTGGAACAGGGCATATTGTTTTGGATTGGAGTGGGGCGAACTGGAGTGGGGCAGATTGTTTTAATTGGAGTGGGGCAGATTGCTTTGAATTAGAGTGGGGCAGATTGTTTTGGATTGGAGTGGGGTTGATTGTTTAAGTTGAAGTGGGCATATTGTTTTGATTGTAGTGGGCCATATTGTTTTGGATTGGAGTGGTGCAGATTTTTTGATTGGAGTTGAGCAGATTGCTGTGGAGTTTAGAGGGAGCGAGGTGGAATGGGGCAGTTAAGATTAGGGTGGGTTTGGAGGAATGAAGTAGGCTGGGTTGAAGTGGACTGGATTGAGGTGGGGTGGATTGGATTGGTGTGGAGTAAAATGGGTTGGACTGGGGTGGATAGTAGTAGGGCGGATTGGAGTGGGGTGGATTAGAGTGTATTGCATGACTAAGGCCCTCATTATGACATTGGCGGTAAATTCCACTTATCGCCAATCTGACTGCCACCAACATGCCACCGCCGCGGCAGATATCCGCTAACCATATTATCACACACTCACACAAATCTGTCACTTTTCAGCCACACACACAAATCCGCCAGCCCAAAGATCGGTGATAAAGTGGCGGTATCAAAACCCACACCGTTACGCAAATAGAACAACACCCACAACATTATGACCCACGAATCACCACCGTGGACATTCAATGGCGGTAAACCATTGGCGGTACATACCACCGCGCTCAAAATACACACATTCAAACAACACCACATTTCTCATTTCAAACTACACACACCTGACACCCATACACACACCACACCCACACGCCCACACCAGTATAAAACACACACCCACACTACCCACAACCCTTTACAAATACCAATTATTGCCAGCAGAGAGAGACAGCAACAGCACTCACACAACCAGAGCCACATACCATCATCACCTATACACCACCTACGCACCTTACATCACACACCCTAACATATCACTCTACACATCCTCACCCACACCACTCACACTACACCCATGGCACCACAACGACACCCCAGATTCTCTGAGGAGGAGCTAAGGGTCATGGTGGAGGAAATCATCTGGGTAGAGCCCAGCTATTTGGATCACAGGTGCAGCAGATATCCATTGCTAGGAAGATGGAGCTATGGTGGAGGATCGTGGACAGGGTCAACGCCGTGGGACAGCACCCCAGAACAAGGGATGACATCAGGAAGAGGTGGAATGACCTACGGGGGAAGGTGCGTTTCATTACAGCAAAACACCAGCTCGCAGTACAGAGGACTGGTGGTGGACCCTCACCTCCTCCTCCCCAACTAACAACGTGGGAGCAGCACTTGGCAATCATGCATCCTGAGGGCCTGGCAGGCGTAGCAGGAGGATTGGACTCTGGTAAGTCAACTCTCTATCACTATCACCCACTCTCACCTGCGTGCCATAACATACCCCCACCCTTACCCTCACTCCCATCAGTCCACCACTTCCCACACACCCCACCATCATAACCCACTCATCCCAATGCCAAGCCCTGCATGCCATACCAATGCCTGGACACCACTCATGGCCCTGCAATGGACACCTATCACTACAGCATGCACACTAGACACAATCAGCTAACCCACCAAATAACAACTCACACAAGGCAAAGCTGCCAGGGCAATAACAATCATAGAGGGCAACCCACCCAGGCACAATATGTCACACACAGAAACAATAACAATGCATTGACATCCCCACAGGTACCCCAGCCAATGTCACCGGAGAAGAAGTGCCAGCAACATCCAATCCAGTCCCCCTACAGAAGAGGCCCACAGTGATGACAGCAGCTCTGGTCGCCTGGATCTAGATGACTAACCTGGCTTATCAGGGACCTCCGGAAAGTCGGTTACCCAGGAACAGCCTCACACCACCACAGATCCTCCTCCCTCAGAAAACACCACCACAGCACCCACCCTGCGGGCCCATACCTCTGTCCCCAGGACACGTCAATCAGCAGTGTGTTCACCACTACAGGGACCCTGGTCACCCCACAAACCCAGGACAATCAGGGAACTGGAGTCAGGGGCAGTGGGCACACGGTTCAGGGGACAGAGGAACAGGACAACAGGGAAGCTGGGAGGACTGATGTTCGCCAGGGGGAGAACAGGCCCAGGGAACCGACTCTCCAGGAGGTACTCACTGCGATCCTGGAAGCATACCAACATTCACAGGAAACACTGGGCCAGATCCTGGACAAGATGCAGGAGGGACAGTACCTGGGGATTAGGGAGGACTTGAAGTCCATTAACACCACTCTGGTCTCCATTGCAGGAGTGCTGGCAGACATGGCCAACAGTATGAGGTAGGCAGTGGCACACCAGCGGGCACCTGACACTAGCTAGACCACTGAACAACCCTCCACCTCTGCTGCCACTAGTGGACAGGAGGCCCCGCCACCGGACCAACAAGCTACCAGCACCCCTCCCCTGCAGAAGGAGAACCCCCCTGCAAATGTTCCCTGCGATCCAGGCAGAAGCTAGAGACTATTGCCAAGACCCCCACCAGGAAATAAGACTCTCCTGATTGTCACCCTTGTGTCCCACTCTGTCACCCTGTCCCCCTTGAACTGCCATTGCTCCCCTTCCTATGCCCCCTTGGACAATGCACCTGTGCAACAAATGGACTGGACTCTATCCTGGACTTTTCTCCATCATCACCCCAGCCCATTGCACTTCCCCCTTTTCTTCAGAGCACTGCATTAAACACACATTGAAAAAATACAAGTATGGAGTAGGTCAAATGATTTAAATATGTATTTGTTTAACAAGGTTCAAACATTGCAATTCAACTGTACAGTAATGTTTACATAGGAAAGACCTGTAGTTGGCTGCACTGAACACACCAGCAGCAATAGTGGGGTTCCAACATCTGAAAAAAGATATGCCAATGGGTACAGCGAGTGGCCATAGAAGTAGGAATTCACAGCCTGCCAGTGACAATGTCACACATCAAACTGTCTATGAAATGTGAAATAACACTGTCTTACCTCTGTGTCATTGGAAGTATTGACGAATGACTGCACTTCTGTTGTCCTCATCCTCATCCTCTGCCTCCACTTCTTCACTGTCTACAGGGTCCACTGCTGCCACACGGCCATCTCCAGCCTCCTCCTCCTGCACAAATGGCACATGGTGTCGCAAGGCAAGGTTGTGCAACATACAGCATGCCACGATGATCTGCCAGACCTTCTTGGGGGAATAGCACAGGGATCCACCTGTTAGATGGAGGCACCAAAACCTTGCCTTCAGGAGGCCGAAGGTACACTAAATAATCCTTCTTGTTTGCCCATGTGGCTCATTGTAATGTTCCTCAGCCCTTATCCTGGCATTCCTCACAGGGGTCAGTAGCTATGATAGGTTGGAGTAACCAGAGTCACCTGCAAATATCGAGGGACAACTGTTAGCCAAACACTAACCCTTATGGCCCATACTATACCCATACACCAACATCCACCGGGTGGGAACCAGGGCTCACCTATTAGCCACACACTGTGCCTCTGGAGTTGGGCCATAACATCTGGGATGCTGCTATACCTCAGGTAAAAGCATCATCACCGAGCCTGGATACTCAGCATTGACATGGGAGATGTACTGATCTGCAAAAAACACCATCTGCACCCTCATCAACTGATAACTTTTATGATTTCTGAAGACCTGTTCATTTTGCCGGAGGGGGACAAATGCAATATGTGTCCCATCAATAGCACCAATGATTTTGGGGATATGTCCCATTGTATAGAAGTCAGCCTTCACTGTGGCCAGATCCTTCACCAGGGGGAAAACGATGTAGCTGCACATGTTTAACCAGGGCAGACAACACTCTGGGCAGCACTATCGAGAACAGTGGTTGTGACATTCCTGCTGCCAAGCCCACTGTCACTTGGAAAGAACCTGTTGCGAAAAAATGGAGCACTGATAGCACTTGCACAAGAGGGGGGATCTCAGTGGGGTGACGGATAGCAGATATCAGGTCAGGCTCCAATTGGGCACACAGCTCTGTGATCACAGCCCTGTCAAGTCTGTAGTTGAGGATAATGTGCCTGTCCTCCATTGTTGCCAAGTCCACCAGGGGTCTGTACACAGGGGGATGTCTCCATCTCCTATTCATCCACAGCGGTTGCAATCTATGGGGCAAAAGAGTAAGCAGCTGCTTGTTATCTGTACATTGTAACCACTACAGTTCAATGCATGTGGTGATTGTTACAATATTTTGGTGGCATATGTCCAGAATGTGAAATTGTGAACTGTGACGCAGTTAGGATCCATGGCCTGCCCCCCTCCCTGAAATGGCGTCCACCTGTCCAGTATGGAGGGACAGGTGAAAATGAGGTAATTCCGCTGATGTTGTGCACCATTGCAGGAGGCAGTCGGGAACCACCGTGAAACTCCTCATTGGTTATCATTGGGCCCTATGGAGTACAGTGGCCATTGGTGATGTATGCCAGTGGTGACGGTATGCACCGCCGTGGACGTCACTGCCATTTTGTATCTGTACACTCACTTGCTACCTGACCTTCAACAGGAGAGGACCTACACTGCATGTGCTGCTGTGACCTGTGTCTGGAACCTACCATGGCGCGTGTGACTGGGGAAAGAGCCCCTGCCTTCACCTCAGCGGAGTTGAAGCGACTAGTGGATGGGGTCCTACCCCAGTACCGACTGCTGTATGGGCCTCCAGACCAACAGGTGAGCACACTGTGAGTACAATGCAGGGGGCATGAATGCTTGGAGTGCTAGGTGTGAAGGCCTCGTGTGGGGAGGGGTTGGTGGATGGGCCTTGGGCAGCATGCACTATGTATGCTGGCCCATGTGTGTGCTAATGGGGATGGGAAGAGGCATGGTGGGCCATGAGTGTAACAGGCAGGACAGTCTGACTAATACCTATCCCTGTGTCTATTTCTGCAGGTGTTCATTGCAGGGCCATGAGTGGTGTCCAGGCATTGGTATGGCATGCAGGGCTTGGCATTGGGATGAGTGGGTTATGCAGGTCAGTGCCCATCAAAAGAAGGGTTTATGGTGTGCCATCCCCAAGGATGAGCGGACCCTGGGGTTCTACGTCAGGCAGAGCAACCACTGACAGAAATGGTGGGAGGACCTGAGACGTTGGGCATGGAATCCGGTAGAGGCCCAGCTGGGGATGGCCTCCCAAGGAGGAAGGGGTGCCTGTCAATCCCTGACCCCCCCTGATGTCCCGCATACTGGTGGTGGCCTATCCGGAGCTGGATGGGTGCTTACGGGCATTACAGCATCAACAATGGGGTGAATACAGTGCCCTCCATTACTACTTATGCTTGGTGGGGTGGTATCCGGGTGGGGGATGTGGGCCTGTGGGTGCCCCTGGGCGAGGCCCGACATTGAAGAGTTGGTCCCATGTTGGGCAGGGTCCCGATGAGAAATTCCTCTAACCTAGCTAGTAGGCATCCACTACTGGGCAGGGCTGTGTGGGCCTCAGGTATGCTGCAGTTGGTGGTATGTGATCCTACCCATGGCCTGGTGACTAGTATTGTAACTGGTAGTGCATTGCCTATTGCGTAGGACTATTCCCTTTGTGTGACGGTGGTATGTACTCCAATGGTGGTGTTGGTGTAGCTACTGAACAAGTGTATCCTTTGTCTCTCCCCCCTTTTTTGTTTTGTCACCCTGTCCTTATGTGTATTAGCATCATCTGGTGGAGGAGCAGAGGCACCGGCAATGGAGAGAGCTGCATCCCACAGGACCCAGGAGGCTGAGACCACCGACAGTAAGGGCACCAGTGGGACAGAGGGTGAGGTAGAGCACCACAGCGGAGACTGGAGGGTAAGTCGGACACGGATACCTGCTCTGATGGAAGTTCCCTAGTGGTGGTGGACACCTCTGTGCCCACCCCATCTACAGGTACAGTCGACACCCCCGTACCAGCACCACCCTCCCAGCAGCCCCTCAGCGAGTTTCCAGTGCCCACTCACCCAGGAGGGTGGACATATCCTTCGCCCCAGGCACCTCAGGCCATGCCCCAGTTAGCCCTGCTGCCCTGAGTGAGGAGGCTATTGACCTCTTGCAATCCATCTCTGTTGGGCAGTCAACCATTGTGAATGTCATCCAGGTGCTGGCAGCCCAAATGCAACAGTCCAATGCATTTCTGGAGGGCATTCACACTGGCTTGGCAGAGATCAATCCAGGCTCTGGCCTCCTCTCTGATGGCAGCCTATGTCCCTGTTTCCACCCTCCCCCCACCAACTTCCTCCACCCCCCAATCCCATTCCCCTCAATCCCTACCTATCCCAAGCACACAGGCAGATGAGCATGCACATAGGACGACACACAAGAGTGGACATGGCAAACACAATCACCAAACTTCATCAGAAAAGCACTCACAGAAACACCATCCACATGCAGACATACCAACATCCACTGCCTCCACTGTGGACCCCTCCTCCTCCTCCTCCTCTACCTCCCTCACAGTTGCGTCTCCACTCACACCTGCATGCACTACATCCACATCCACTACCACCATCATCAACACACCTATCAGAACACACACCTCCCTGGCAGTCACCACCCCCACATCCATGCACATGTCCCCTGTGTCCTCACCCACTGTGTCTGTGCCACCCCCTCCCAAAGTACACAAACGCAAGTACTCAGTCACCCAACAGCCATCCACCTCACAACAGCATCCAGCCCATGCACCTGCACTCAAACACAGCAGACTGACACATCATGCAACCGCTCCCACTTCCTCCACTCCCAAACCATCTCCCTTTTCCCGCCCCAATGTCCCTAAGAAGCTTTTCCTCTCCACCATTGACCTCTTCCCTCCCCCTCCCCCCTCGTCCTTCATATCAGTCTAGGGTGGTCAAAGCCCAGGCAAGCACCTCAGCCACCCAGTCCACGGGCACAGTAGGGTCCCCAGCAACTCCAGGTGGGAAAGGATCCCAGCCACCAGCCAGCCAGACGGAAAGGGGGCCTGCCCCAAGTGCTTCAAAGAAGGGCAAGGGGCCAGCCCCAGCTGCAGGAAGGAAGGGCAAGGAGCCAGCCCCAGCTGCAGGAAGGAAGGGCAAGAAGCCAGCCCCAGCCGCTGCCAACAGGAGCAAGGAGCCATCCCCAGCTGCTGGCAGGAGGGACAAGATGCCTGCATCAGCAGGCAGTAAGGACAAGGGGCCTGGTGCTGGGACTCATTCGGAGCCCCCACCACCAACCATGGTGGTGCAGCTGTCCGAGGCTTCAGAGGGTGGGCAGGAGCTTCCCCCCACCACCACCACCAGCTCCGCCACCAGCAACACCACCAGCACCACCACCAGCAGCAGCAGCACCAGTGGGCAGCCGCCAAGGCTGCAGGGGATGGGTTGGAGCCTCCCCCCACAACCACCAACAGCAGCAGCACCACTGCCACCACTGAACAGCCGTCACCTCCGGCGGACATTCTGTAGACCTGCGTCCCTGGGCTGTTGTGTGGCCTGCCCCCTGCAAATCCTGTGGGTATGACACCCATCTGAGAGACTGTGACCTTGCACTCCCCAAGATCTTCATCACAGGGCAAGATGCCCCCTCCAGAACCAGTGGAGATGCCATCCACTCACCACATCCTCCCGAGGATGAATATTACTGGGCACGATGCCCCCTCCAGAACCAGTGGATATGCCATCCACTCACCCCATCCTCCCCAGGATGAAGGTCACTGTGCACGATGCCCTCTCCGGAGCCAGTGGCCAAGTCACCCACTTGAGAGACTGTGGCCTTGCACTCCCCAGGACCAAGCACAGGGCACATTTCCCCTTCCAGAGCATGTGGGCAAGTCACCCACTTGAGAGACTGTGGCCTTGCACTCCCCAGGACCAGGCACAGGGCATGTTGCCCCCTCCAGGACCAGTGGGTTTGTACCATCTGCCGGCTGAGGTGCCCCCCTATTCTCCATCCCCCTGAGGTGCTTGTCTATATGTTTTGTTACTACATCTGCCTGTGTGTATGGTGTTGGGAGTGGGGGTGTTGCGTGTTTGTGTCACTCTCTTTTTCCTCTCCCCCTCCCCTGTCTGCTAGGCAACTGTACTCACTGTGGTCGTCTTCACTGTCGTTGGTGTTCGTAGTGAAGCAGGACATAAATCAGCATTGGGAATATGTGCAGCTCGGGCTCCATGGCGGCATGGTTCTTCCTTGACTCTCCACAGGCGAGTTCTTTAACTTCTGAGATCTGTTTCTGCCAGGCTTTTGATGTCGTTGGTACCGCCCCGGAAAAGGTGGCGGATTGGACTGTCTTAATACAGTGGGTCGAACATTGTCTTCAGCCTGGCTGTAGGCGGTTACCGCCGTGGTGCCTATTGGTTCTCCCCTGGCGGTCGGTTTGTTAAAGTGGCTGTCTGCGGGAGCTCTTTCCGCTATTGTCATATATTTGGCAGTATTTACTGCCAGCCTGTTGGCGGTATTACCGCCACTTTATCACCAACCACCGGGGTTGTATGAGGGCCTATGTGTTAAAGAATCATTTCAGAGATTACACATAATAAAGAAACACTGTTGCTTTCCAATATTTCAAACAAGTTTATTGTCATCATTTAAGAACAGGCACCTCGAAAAAAAAACAAAAGAAAACATGAGTGGAAAGTGAGAAAAGACAACTTTGCAAAATAAAAGAAAGCGAGCGATAAAAAATACTTTGTAACTGTGTTTGTCCTGCTGGGAATGTTTTTGCAAGTCACAAGCCTTCTGTTTGCAGGGCACTAGAAGTTAAAAAGAACAAAACAGTACCTAAATCACATCAGGAGCAGTGGACGGGCACTAATTAGGTTTAATCATTTAGTGCTTGATCCCTGCTTCACACAGAGGAACAGAAATTATGCCAGGCATTTCTTGGCGAATTACAAGGATGTAATGAAGAGTGCTACACAAACCAACAAATGGTGAGTGACAGGGAGGCTCTAAGCCCTTAACTGAACACAACAGAGTATCACAAGCGCAACACATGCGCTAGCGCATGCACTCGCAGGCTCGACCCTATATAAAAGTTATATAGGCCACTATATGGACTTGGATAACTTCTTTCCACACTGTTCTAGTCCTGCAAACAAAGTATTATTTCATGGCCTTCTGCTTTCTATTATCAATGCCCCTTGCTGCTCCGTGTAAAACATGTTTCTTACTGCAATGTCAGGATCTCTTCCCTGAGCAGTGAAGTGAAAAAGGCGGAAAGACAAAAACTCATCGACAAATTGGCAATCGCTGTGGGTAACTCCTTCCCCTCTGAAAACTATAAATTAGGAGAACAGGGCCATCACATATGTTCCGCTGACGAATTCATCGGGGTCATTCCAGAAACCATTAATTGCCACCTGAGTGGAAAGAGCATATAATCGTTGCTTGAAAACACGTGGGGACCAGCTTCTAATGGGCGAAAGTCCTATAACATAGTCCAAAGTCGTGCCTTATCCTACACTTAAACTTTCTTCTTGGTGCTTTTTATCATAAGGGAGATTTATGAAGACCTCTGAGGCATGCAGATCATTCAAACTTTAACCCAGTAGATTTGTTGAATGCATAATACTTCTGTAGCTTCCTGGCTGAAGCACTTCAACATCCTGTTTGAAGACCTTCTTATAAAAAAAAGACCTGATAATATGAACTGAATCATTGATGCGGTGCAAACGTCTCATCTCTTCACACCCCCACCCCCACATACAATTCTTATTGAGTTCTGGCCCAGGTGTTTATTTTTGGTGATAGCAGCTTCAGATGCACACGTGTCCCCAGTGTGAGGTGTTTTATACTTAACTGCGGGCCGCATGTTACAGAATTCTCCATTAACCAAGTGACATACAAGGGGGACTGTCTGCGCATTTGGCTGCCAGGTGTGCTTCCAGGAAGAGCATTGTGCAAATCAGAGAAGCTGCCCTCTAATATAGCAGATAGCTTGCATATTAATGGAGTGCTAGCAGTGTCTGATGAATAATAGGTGTGCTGTGTGATGAGATGGCTGAGTTTCACGCAGGTGCAGTGGGTGCAATGACACATAGCAGATGAGGTAAGTGGTCAAAAGCACAGATTTCCCTTGCCAATGTTTGCATTTCCACCAGTGAGTGTGACATGGTGATAAACTGGTGGACTCTCCTGTTGATACATCTCGGTACCTGATGCAAGCATCAAAACAGGCATAGCTGTAAGATGGAAATGTTGTCAGAGGTGACTTGCTGGAAAAACCCAATGGTCATGAAATGGAGTGGAGCCAGTATTTTGAAATTGGCAGGGATAGCCTGGGAGCAGACTGTAGGTGAATTAAGCTCCTGTTCCCTGTTTACAACCATATCACATATCTGATTGGGTGAGAAGCAGTGTCTGGCAATGCCAGATACTCTGGTCATGCAAAGATGTTGATCCTTCGTCTGTAAACCTTACCACTCCTCCAGTTCAAAAAATTAATCCAGAAAAGGAGGGACAAAGCAACAAACTAATTTACCAATATAGTGAAGGCAAAATGGTTTTGTGTGTGAGATAATTTTGTATGTGGTCAGCTGGACTTTAATTGGTTGGTGTTGAAATGTGTTTTAGCAATCACTCCTTTTATTACCAGGTGTACTGCAAGTGTTACTACCTTGTTATATATATATATATATATATATATATATATATATATATATATATATATATATATATATATATATACTAAATTTGTAACTAAATTTAAAGTAAAAGTGTAACTAAATTTCATTTCATTGTATTTTTCAATTATAAAAAAATTGAATTTAATTTAGCATTATCTCCTCTGGGGTTTTATTTAAAGTTGTTGGGTTCATTATGTTTTATGGGAGGATGTTGTAGGACCAGTGATTGGCCATGTGTGAAGCTGGAGTTCCTTCAGATAGGCACTAGATTGCATTTACTACTGTTTTGGATCCTTTTTGCCTATAGTAATTTTAGAAGTGCAGAATGGGCTGTTTTTGTGGGTGGGTGCATGTTCCTCCCTAATCATCTTCCTTAACCCCTCAATCCTCACTTAACTCCTCCCATTTTCCAGCCACCTCCTCATCCCTCCCACATTCAATACAAAAATGTTTGAGCACTTGTGCAGAAATCTCCACAGCTGTGACAGAGCTCAAAGTACAGACAAGATAAGAGAGGTGAAGGCATAGACCAAAGCACATAGGTTAGTGATTAGCATTTTATAGTAGGTGATTAGTACTATTGTAGCACTACTAAAAAGTTCCACAAAATATGGTTTGGGAATAGGCTCAATCATATTTATGCTTACTTTGCACTGCCAACACGATTCATGCTGGTTCTCTGGGTTTCAGGATGTTTCCCCTTTCCTGAATATGGTTACAATGCTTCTCCTAATAGGAAGGGGAGAAAGTGAATTCCTCAGGGAAACATTGATGGGAAAGTGCCTTGGGGTGTGGAGATGATGGGGAAGTGCCTTTTTATTGAGGAAGTGTTTTCAGGGCAGGACAAAGATTTGGAAGTTACTTCGGAAAAGGGGCTGACGTGGAAGTGAGAGCCTCAGGGTAGATGGCAGATGGGGAAGTGCCTAAGAGATGGAAGCAAATGGCTAAGTACTGCCAAGTGAGGGAGTTGACTGGCTAGACATCTCTAGGAGTTGGTGGAGGGGTGAGTCTTGGGCACTCATTGGAGGAGGATGCCTGCCTACTTACCACAGGTAGGAGGAAATGCTGTCTGCCAACAGATTTCATCTCTGACATAGGGATTTTCATTTTTGATGCTACAAATTTTCAGCTGTTATTTTTATCCCACTGCCCCTGAAACTATTTTGCCTCTACTTGTACAGCAATGGGTACAGAGTAGTTGACAAACATCAACATTTTTTTGCCCTTTTCACTGCAATATATGGCATTGGCTTTAGGTGCTGTTCCATGTGTCCCAGCCAACAAAGCAACCCAAGAGGACGGATGACTGTTTTACCGTCACATCCACCTTCTTCTTAATGAGACACACAACAGGGACATCTTTAGAAGTTGATGCTGACTGGGACCATTCATTTACCAACTGTATATCCACCTTTGGAAATGACTGGCACTGCAGCTTTAAAATACTCCTGAACGTATTTCTTGATCTGGAACATTGAAAATGTAGGTTCCAGGTAATCCTTCTATTCTTTATTGTAGTGTGTCAAATGAGGTGAGAAGACTGTGTACAGAGGTGCCCTAGTTATGTGAATTTTAAGATGGTGCGTATGTTGAAATGTGGGTTATAAGTATGAATTAGTGTGAAAGTGTTGCTTAAATTATACATTTAAGATATAATTATAACTGTACAATTTCTAATGTTGGTGTATCTTGAAGTTAGGTTTGTATACTTAACATACATAAAGTGTGCCTAGCTATGAGTTATGTTTAATCTTTGGATTCTTTTAATGAATTTCAAAGTTTTTGGAATGTTAGTAACAATATTGGTACAGTTTCCTGTTCTGGAGTGGAGTGTTATAAAGTGGAATGTGGTACAATACAGTGGAGGCTAGTGTTGTAAAGTCTATTGTGAAGTAGTATATTTTGGAACACTGACTGGAATAAAGAGGAATGAGGAGATTGGAGTGGCCTACACTGGAATTGCGTGCATCAGAGTGGAGTCGCATAAAGTACAGAGGTGTACACTAAACTCGGATACAGTAGTGTGCTGTGTATTGTAGCGGCATAAAGTTTAGTAGTGTACAGTGCAGTGGTATACAGTGGGATAGCAGACAGTGGAGTGTGGTAAAGTGGAGTTATGTTCTGTAAATATAGTAAAGTGTATTCAGGTACATTGTAGTCGTGTACAGTGGAGTGATCTAGAGTGGACTGTTGTATAGTTTACGCGACACATATTGCAATACACAGTGTACAGTTGAGTGGTGTACAGTGAAGTGTGGCAGAGTAGACTGGCATAAACTGGAAAAGAGTACTCTGGAATGGACTACAGTAGAGTGCCATACAACAGAGTGGCTTACAGTTGAGTTATGTAAAGTTAACCTTAGGTATAGTGTAGTGTTGTAAAATAAAACTGTGTAAAGTGTATTGGTGAATATTGCTGTGACGTACAGGGCAGTAGTGCAGAGCAGATTAGCGTTAAATTCAGTGGGATACAGTGCAATAGGGTACACTACAATGGCATATACTAGAGTACCATAAAGTGTAGCGCCATACAGTGGAGTACCATACGGTTAAGTAGTGTTTACTCTAATAACGTTGCGTTTACTAGTGTTGTCTTGAGACTTACAGTGCAGTGGCCTAAGGTGGAGCAGCGTATGGTAGAGTGTTATAGAATTAAATAGGTTTAATTGTAGAAGCGTAGACATAAAATGAAGTGTTGTTTACTGGAGTGGCACGCACTGTCATTTTTTAAAAACTGAAATAGTGTAGAGTATATTGTGGTACACTGCAGTGGCGTATACTGTGTTTTAGTAGAACTGAGAGGTATAGAGTGAAGTAGCATACACAGAAATAGCGTACAGTCCAGTAGTGTACCATGAAGTGTGGCATACTGGAGTAGCATATAGTGGAATAGCATAAAGTATAGTTGTGTGTAGTGGAATTGCATACAGTTGGGAGCAGTATAGTGTAGTGACATTTAGTAAAGTGGCATACACAAAAGTGTAATAGAATACAGTAGGGAACAGTATAATAATGTAGACTATAGTGGTGCACACTGGAGTGGTGAGAAGTTGAGTTGGGTGGAGTAGAGTGGTGTAATGTACATTGATTTAGCATAGAATTTAGTGGCGTATAGTAGAGTGTCATAAAGTGGCCTGGCATACTGTAAATAGCATAGAGTGCAGTGGTGTAAAGTCAACTTTTATTGGTTGGAGTGATATAAAATGGAACGTATAAATTAAACAAAAGGTACCGAACAATTATACAAAAACATGCCAATGTTATATCTTCAAAATAAGAATTATAATATGTAAATGTACATTTTGTGGCTGTATACAAAAATAGTGTAAGTATTTGTAAATTTTAAATTGTATAAAACATACTCATATATTGTGCTATAATATACTGTGTACAGTTCACGGTATACCAAGATACATGGGTCTTGGAACTGGTGATGTGATGGGTTGATGGCTGTATTTATCACAGGTAACAACCAGTCATGTAGTTTTTCACAGAATTTTGCATTACTATGTGGTCAGTGTGTTGCTGACTTGAGGATTATTGTGTTACAAATAGTTAACAATTCATTTTTTATTATTGTTAATAGCCTATTCCCACTGTATTGAAGTTTTTTTTGCAAATTTGTAAAGATTATTCCCCTATGAATTATTTTAAAATGTATCCCTTAACACCTTTGTATCCATTTTAGGAATGTCAGCAAAATTTAGCAGACTTCTTCCAGTGGTTTAATTCTCAAAGAAGTAAAACGTTTATGGGTTTTGGTGAACTAAGTGTAAAGGAAAAAGGGGAGTCTAAACATTTGCTTTAATCCAATGTGTTTAACATATAATTTTATATTTTGCGGTGTGCCAGAACTGGGAGTGGTGTTTGAATATAGCAGGATTAAATATTATATTGCACAGATGTTTATTTTGTCTAGTGCAGGTAAGTAATGTAATAATTTTGTAAGTTTTAATGTATTTAAAATATTAAGAATTAGTGATATCTATTACTGCTTTTGCAGTGTTCCAACACCGTGAGTGTTAGTTTGTTTTCATTTGTCCAGATTAGATATTATGGGGCGAAGATGTTTATTTTGTGTAGTGCAGGAAAGTAATGTCATTATTCTTGAGTTTTAATGTATTTAAATGTAGTGATATCTCATATCGTGGTATTTTGGCCAACGGCGGTGGTAATTATCAATAGCATCACAGTACATAGTTATCATAAGTCATTGGCTGATTAGGTAATCATTGGTTTTCCATAAGTTAAATGCACCAATGTTGTTTTTAGGTACACTTTCCTGTGATATGTGTTACCCCTTCTGACATAGAGAAATAGAAGAGATAGGCCCTCATTATGAGTCTGGTGGTGGCATGACCGCAAGACTCGCAGTGGGGGTCCCACCACCAACAGGCTGACAGTTGGACCGCCACATTAGGACCGTGGCAGAGCTGCCACGGTCGGACCACCGACACCGCCAGGCTGCCCACCGCCAACAGGCTGGTGGTGGGACTGCCACATTATGACCATGGCGGAGCCGTCACGGTCGTGCCACCAACACTGCCAGGCTGCCGCAAGCCGGCAGCCTGGCAGTCCTGGTGGTTTTCATCCTCCATGGCAGCTTGCTACACTGCCCTGGGGATTACAAGTTCCCATACCAGAAGCCTTTCCATGAAATGCTGGTGGAATGGGGGTGTCGGGCCCCTTGGGGCCCTTGCACTGCCCATGCACTCGGCATGTGCAGTTCAGGGGCCCCCATGCACAGCCCCGTCCCGCATTCCAGTGCCCGACTTACGGGCAGTGGAATGAATAATGGGTGCTTCTGCACCCACCACACCGCCACATTGTCTGCCTGCCGGCCCGATTGGAAGTTCACCACCACCCACCAAACTCATAATGAGTGACCTGGTGTTGTGCTCTAACTATTACCCCATTAGGGGGCCCAAAAAATGATCATTTTTCTTGGCACTTTTAATACCTGCTTAGAGAAGGTGTTAAAAGGGGGCATGCCATTATTTATAGTGGGCCCCTATGTACTCTGCAGGAGTAGCGCCAACATTTTGACGCTACTCCTGCAGAGTACATCAATAGCGTAAAAAAATGATGTTATTGCCCCGTACCCTGTGCCATGGTGCTTCCTATTTTAAATATGGTGCACACATGGTGGTGTTAGGGGGGCGCTAAGGCGTGCAATGAAAGTGGCGCTGCACTGGGTGCAGCGCCACTTTCCTTAAATCTGCCTCTTAATTCTTCCAAATGTAATCATAATCCGACTGACGGATTTCGCACTGCACAAAATGCAAACGTCCATCTAAAATGCATTGGATTTTATGCCTGTTTTGGGAATCCCCTTTTTTCTTTGCACCCCCTTGATGAAATGGAACATTTTGCAGACATTCGTCAAATGGGTGCAAAGCCATTAAGGGACAAAAGTATTTTTTTTAATCCCTATTTCTGGTCACCCAAACTACAGCTACCGCCCCTCGGTGCTAATAATATATTTATATATATTTGTATATTTTTTCACTTAAAAAAACAAAGGTTATAGGGCACTTATAGTTAGGATCTGACTGTTCTCCCACACATCCATCGAAATTCAGCAGTTATAGTTAGCTAAAGTAAGTATAACTTGTGCCCTAAGATAACTACAACTCACACGCTCACCATACACATTTTTCTCCTAAATAATTTTGCTGCAAATGTTACATTGATATTATCAATGATGTTATGAAAGATGTCATAAGTGATGTAATATGTGGGGTAATTAACAGTGCATTTTGAGAGTGAGAGTTATAGTTACCTTAGGCTACAAGTTATATTTACTTAAGCTAACTATAATTATACATGCTGAATTTCTATGGTTTGGTGCTAGTAAATTCGGATTCTAACTATACCATCCCTGTAATCTTTGCTTTTTTCAGTGAAGTTTTATGTTTTTTAATTACTATGGCCCTCATTATGACCCTGGTGGCCTTCTGACCGCCAGGGTTAAAGTGGCGGTATTACTGCCAACAGGCTGGCGGTACATACTGCCACATTATGAGATTGGCAGGTTGGCTGCAGCCAACCCTCCACTTCTCCACTCATACAGTCATGGCGATATGAGCCACTGGGCCAGAGATGTCTATCTCCAGCCCAGCAGCTGACATAGTACCGCCCATCGTATTATGAGCCAGCCTACCACCATGATTTTCGTGGTACTAGCAACGTCATGAAAACCATGGCGGTAGGCCCTACTGGTTAAAGGTAATTCCTTCCCTGTCAGCGGTAGGTGGCTCCCCCATCCCCAACACCCACCTGACGCCACCCACACCCCCTGCATCCAAACTCATCCCCATCCACACACTAACCCCCACCCTGATACACAAACTTACTCCCTATCCCCCTCCGATCCACTCACTCACTCACCACCCACTCTGACACATTCCCACACACCCCCACCCTCCATACCCACACACACCCGCAGACACGCACACAGACACCCACCGCACTACGCATGCACCCATTCACTTACACGGGCATACACACATTCATACACACATTGGCATACACCCATTCATGCACACATACTTCCAGGCATACTCACACACATTCTTACGCACAATCACACTGACACACAGGCACGCACTCACTTCACCATACTGAAATGCATTCACGCACACGCATACAACCACACATACAACACAACACTCACAGACGCATTCATACACACACTCACACATTCATGCACACTCTAAGACACACACACACAACACCCCCTCCCCGACTTACCTTGTCTGGTGAGGAGGTTGTCCGGCCGTTAACGGTAAGGGGCACTGCTACCGCCAGCAGCACCCCGTCAGCAGAACACTTCCCGGACGTATTACTGGTCATAATACGGCTGGCCGTGTTCTACTGGTGTGGCGGTGCTTGTGTTAGCAGCGCCAGATTACCACCTTCCACTATTATGAACACTGCCAGATTTCCGCCCTTATTGTGGCGGAAGTCAGGCAGTGCTCATAATATGGCGGATGGATGGTAGCTGCCGTGGCGGTATGTTGGCGGCTGTCACCACGGCAGTAGGCGGTATTTACCTCCAATGTTATAATGAGGCCTGCACTTCCGTGCACAGCCTTGCAGCCAACCCCCTATAACCACCCAACCTTGCAGGCATAAGTCTCAGAGTGGGTCTGTGAGTGTGTGCATGAGTACCTCAGTGGGTCTGTCAGTGAGTGTATGGGTCTCTGGGTGGATCTGTGAGCGGGTGCATGACTCTTTGAGTAGGTCTGTGAGTGGCTGCATGACTGAGTGGGTCTCTGTGTAGCTGCATGATTGTCTGAGTGGGTATTTGATTGCATGCATGTATGTCTGAGTGGGTATATAAATGGGTGCTTGAGATTCTGAATAGGTCTGTAAGTGGGGACATGAGTGTCTGATTGGGTCTGTGAGTGGGTGTTTGAGGGTCTGAATGGGTCTGTGGGTGGGTGTGTGAGTGTCTGAGTTGGTCTGTGAGTAGGCATGCGAGTGTCTGAGTGGATCTGTGAGTGGGTGCCTAAGTGTCTAAGTGGGTCTGTGAGTGGGTGTGTGAATGCATGAGTGGGTCTGTGAGTGAGTATCTGAGTCTCTGAGTGGGTCTGTGAGTGTCTGAGTGACAGATTGTGTCTGTGAGTGGGTGTGTGAGTGTCTGTGTGGGTGTACCTGTGGCTGTGTGAGTGACTCTGCCACAAAGGAACCTTACCTGCCCTTTTATCAACAAGAGTCTACAGTTTTGCACAAACTATCTACCCAAGTGGAGTTTTTTCTTTCTCCTTGGGTAAATGTCCAGTACTTATTGTACAATACAGCTGTGTAATGGAGCACAGGGAAATGGCACCAGTGACCTTGTATGCGTTTTGGCAACATGATTGTTCCTGGTGCTTCTTTCTCTAGAATTCTGTGATAACATGAATTCTCTGATAGAGAAGCCAATTAGACTACAAGGACGTAAATCTCCACCAAGCCATGGCCCTTCCTGTTATCTATATGACGTAAGTACTTCTTAGTTTTGTGGAGATGTCCTTAGATTTAAGAACACAACACAAAAACCGGTGAAAAGCGCTGTGGGGTCCCTTTGGTAAGCTGTCCATCATTCTGGCAAAAGGCGGGAAGACCTTTGCATTCTACTAAGGTGGACAGGGCGGGGCCAGGTGAGAGCATCCAGTTGATTTGCACATTTGCATATTAGAGGCAATTTAAAGGAAGAACCATGGACTCTGCTCTCACCAGGAGAGGACAAGAGAGAACCCACTCGTCACAGTCATGTACAGATTGTGCTCCAATAGATCAATGATGCATTCACCTCCATAAAGGATTTCAGAATCAACATGAAACCACACTGAATAGTGGGCCCAGTTCCACAGTTTCAGTGGACAGAGCAGTTAAAGTGCCCCTGGCCACCAGAAGCGGAGGTTTCATCTCATTCCCTGTCCGCAAAGATGCGAGTAGGGAAAGAGTTCAAACTAATGCTTTTGCACACAGGGAACTGAATGTTTAACTTGGAACCAGAGTGTTTGCTTTTGCTTGGCAGGAGCTGTCAGGTTCCACTAAGCAAAAGCAAACAGCTATGTCCCGCGGATGAACACCCTGGGACATAGCAGGAGCCGGCAGAAAGAGTGCATTATGGGGGTGCTGGCATGGGGCCCATGCACTGTCCACAACATGGTTGTGGACAGTGCAGGGGCCCCCTTGTGGCCCCCAGCACTATCTTTCCACTAGGCTTTTCATGGCGGGGACCCCACCATGAGAAGGCTGGTGGAAAGCAAAGTTGTGATCAGCATGGAGGCAGTCAGTGGTGCCGACTTTGACCATGATCCCAACAGAGGTGGCGGTCTCCTGGTGGTCCGATGGCCAGCATGATCATCTGGCAGACTGTCAGGACTGCAGTGGTCTGACCGCCATAGAGAGTTTGGTGGTCCGAGGACTGCCAAACTCATAAGGAGGCCCTTAGCTGAACTTAAGACATCTAACAACAAATAATTTGCAATAGTAAGGTCTAGAAAAGGTATTCTGATGAAATGGGCTGTGTTGGAAGTGCCACGGAATGGAACTCTGTAGATACAGTCAAACTCAAGTATTTAGCAAAATATATATTTAACACTAGACATGTGTAGTTTTTAACGTGGATATGTTTGAAACCTTTGGACAGATTTCACAAACTTTTGGTGTAAAATGTAGTTGCTGCTATCTTATATGACTTTTTCTTCATGTCTTCAAGGGTACCCTGGTTCAAGCAGAGAGTGTTTCCCAGTGAGTCATTTTCTGTACAAATCAGTCTCCTGCAGGCAAAAACTGCAGAATGCGAAATGTGTGATTTACAGAAATGTATCCACCAAATTTAAATTGTTGCACATTTAGCAAATTGAAACATGCCATTTTATGCAGCTTTTTCATAAAGTGGTTTATAATAATATATTTATATATATTTGTATATTTTTTCACTTAAAAAAACAAAGGTTATAGGGCAGTTATAGTTAGGATCTGACTGTTCTCCCACACATCCATCGAAATTCAGCAGTTATAGTTAGCTAAAGTAAGTATAACTTGTGCCCTAAGATAACTACAACTCACACGCTCACCATACACATTTTTCTCCTAAATAATTTTACTGCAAATGTTACATTGATATTATCAATGATGTTATGAAAGATTTCATAAGTGATGTAATATGTGAGGTAATTAACAGTGCATTTTGAGAGTGAGAGTTATAGTTACCTTAGGCTACAAGTTATATTTACTTAAGCTAACTATAATTATACATGCTGAATTTCTATGGTTTTGTGCTAGTAAATTCGGATTCTAACTATACCATCCCTGTAATCTTTGCTTTTTTCAGTGAAGTTTTATGTTTTTTAATTACTATGGCCCTCATTATGACCCTGGTGGCCTTCTGACCACCAGGGTTAAAGTGGCGGTATTACTGCCAACAGGCTGGCGGTACATACTGCCACATTATGAGATTGGCGGGTTGGCTGAAGCCAACCCTCCACTTCTCCACTCATACAGTCATGGCGGTATGAGCCACTGGGCCAGAGATGTCTATCTCCAGCCCAGCATTTGACATAGTACCGCCATCGTATTATGAGCCAGCCTACCACCATGATTTTCGTGTTGCTAGCAACGCCATGAAAACCATGGCGGTAGGCCCTACTGGTTAAAGGTAATTCCTTCCCTGTCAGTGGTAGGTGGCTCCCCCACCCCCAACACCCACCTGACACCACCCACACCTCCTGCATCCAAACTCACCCCATACACACACTAACCCCCACCCTGATATACAAACTTACTCCCTATCCCACTCCGATCCACTCACTCACTCACCACCCCCTCCAACACATTCCCCCACCCCCCCACCCCCCCACCCTCCATTCCCACACTCACCCGCAGACACGCACACAGACACCCACACGCACTACGCATGCACCCATTCACTTACATTGGCATACACACATTCATACACACATTGGCATACACCCATTCATGCACACATACTTCCAGACATACTCACACACATTTTTACGCCCAATCACACTGACATACAGGCACGCACTCACTTCAACATACTGAAATGCATTCACTCACACGCATACAACCACGCATACAACACAACACTCACAGACGCATTCATACACACACTCACACATTCATGCACACACTAAGACACACACACACAACAGCCCCCTCCCCGACTTACCTTGTCTGGCGAGGAGGTCGTCCGGCCGTTAACGATAAGGGGCACTGCTACCGCCAGCAGCACCCCGTCAGCAGAACACTTCCTGGCCATATTACTGGTCATAATACGGCTGGCAGTGTTCTACTGGTGTGGCGGTGCTGGTGTTAGCAGCGCCAGATTACCACCTTCCACCACTATGAACACTGCCAGATTTCCGCCCTTATTTTGGCGGAAGTCAGGCAGTGCTCACAATATGGCGGATGGATGGTAGCTGCCGTGGCGGTATGTTGGCGGCTGTCACCACGGCAGTAGGCGGTATTTACCGCCAATGTTATAATGAGGCCTGCACTTCCGTGCACAGCCCTGCAGCCAACCCCCTATAACCACCCAACCTTGCAGGCATAAGTCTCAGAGTGGGTCTGTGAGTATGTGCATAAGTACCTCAGTGGGTCTGTCAGTGAGTGTATGGGTCTCTGGGTGGGTCTGTGAGCTGGTACATGACTCTTTGAGTATGTTTGTGAGTGGCTGCATGACTGAGTGGGTCTGTGAGTAGCTGCATGATTGTCTGAGTGGGTATGTGATTGCATGCATGTATGTCTGAGTGGGTATATAAATGGGTGCTTGAGATTCTGAATAGGTCTGTGAGTGGGGACATGAGGGTCTGAATGGGTCTGTGGGTGGGTGTGTGAGTGTCTGAGTTGGTCTGTGAGTAGGCATGTGAGTGTCTGAGTGGATCTGTGAGTGGGTGCATAAGTGTTTAAGTGGATCTGTGAGTGGGTGTGTGAATGCATGAGTGGGTCTGTGAGTGAGTATATGAGTCTCTGAGTGGGTCTGTGAGTGTCTGAGTGACAGATTGTGTCTGTGAATGGGTGTGTGAGTGTCTGTGTGGGTGAACCTGTGGCTGTGTGAGTGACTCTGCCACAAAGGAACCTCACCTGCCCTTTTATCAACAAGAGTCTACAGTTTTGCACAATCTATCTACCCAAGTGAAGTTTTTTCTTTCTCCTTGGGTAAATGTCCAGTACTTATTGTACAATACAGCTGTGTAATGGAGCACAGGGAAATGTCACCAGTGACCTTGTATGCGTTTTGGCAACATGATTGTTCCTGGTGCTTCTTTCTCTAGAATTCTGTGATAACATGAATTCTCTGATAGAGAAGCCAATTAGACTACAAGGATGTAAATCTCCACCAAGCCATGGTCCTTCCTGTTATCTATATGATGTAAGTACTTCTTAGTTTTGTGGAGATGTCCTCGGATTTAAGAACACAACACAACAACCGGTGAGAAACTCCGTGGGGTCCCTTTGGTAAGCTGTCCATCATTCTGGCAAAAGGCGGGAAGACCTTTGCATACTACTAAGGTGGACAGGGCAGGGCCAGGTGAGAGCATTCTGTTGATTTGCACATTTGCATATTAGAGGCAATTTAAAGGAAGAACCATGGACTCTGCTCTCACCAGGAGAGGACAAGAAAGAACCCACTCGTCACAGTCATATACAGATTGTGCTCCAATAGATCAATGATGCATTCACCTCCATGAAGGATTTCAGAATCAACATGAAACCACACTGAATAGTGGGCCCAGTTCCACAGTTTCAGTGGGCAGAGCAGTTAAAGTGCTCCTGGCCACCAGAAGCGGAGGTTTCATCTCATTCCCTGTCCGCAAAGATGCGAATAGGGAAAGAGTTCAGACTAATGCTTTTGCACACAGGGAACTGAATGTTTAAATTGGAATCAGAGTGTTTGCTTTTGCTTGGCAGGAGCTGTCAGGTTCCACTAAGCAAAAGCAAACAGCTATGTCCCACGGATGGACACACTGGGACATAGCAGGAGCTGGCAGAAAGAGTGCATTATGCGGGTGCTGGCATGGGGCCCATGCACTGTCCACAACCATGTCCACAACATGGTTGTGGACAGTGCAGGGGCCCCTTGTGGCCCCCGGCAGTATCTTTCCACCAGGCTTTTCATGGCGGGGACCCCACCATGAGAAGGTTGGTGGAAAGCAAAGTTGTGATCAGCATGGAGGCAGTCGGTGGTGCTGACTTTGACCATGATCCCAACAGAGGTGGCGGTCTCCTGGTGGTCCGATGGCCAGCATCGTCGTCTGGCAGACTGTCAGGACTGCAGTGGTCCGACCACCATAGAGAGTTTGGTGGTCCGAGGACTGTCAAACTCGTAAAGAGGCCCTTAGCTGAACTTAAGACATCTAACAACAAATAATTTGCAATAGTAAGGTCTAGAAAAGGTATTCTGATTAAATGGGCTGTGTTGGAAGTGCCACGGATTGGAACTCTGTAGATACAGCCAAACTCAAGTATTTAGCAAAATATATATTTAACACTAGACATGTGCAGTTTTTTATGTGGATATGTTTGAAACTTTTGGACAGATTTCACAAACTTTTGGTGCAAAATGTAATTGCTGCTATCTTAAATGACTTTTTCTTCATGTCTTCAAGGGTACCCTGGTTCAAGCAGAGAGTGTTTCCCAGTGAGTCATTTTCTGTACAAATCAGTCTCTTGTAGGCAAAAACTGCAGAAAACGAAATGTGTGATTTACAGAAATGTATCCACCAAATTTAAATTGTTGCACATTTTGCAAATTGAAACATACCATTTTATGCAGCTTTTTTATAAAGTGGTTCCTGGCAAATGTTCATTCTCTTTGAAATAAAAAAAAAGTATTGAAAGTGAAGGAAATGATGGGGTAAAGCTCTTACTTTGAAGTAAAACATACTTGCGTGTTGTTTTGCCTCATACGATTGAGAACATTCGAACAATAATCCCTGATAATTAGTGATTTACACCTTGCAATCTGTTGTGCTTCTTTACGCAGGCAGTTGCAAGACTAATTATGTAAACACTTGAAAATATTGTATTTATTTTGGAGCAGAATTATTAGCGCGTGCAATTATGCGTACTGCAAAAGTGTTCATACTAGCTGCGTTCATAAATAGGAGAGCTCCTTGGTGCAGCAGGGAACGGTTTGATGTCATGTTTCCCATTTGTTTATTGAAGCGGGAGGAGTTTGATTATCTTTGCTCTTGATTGATGGCCCTCACAATCTCTAATTGCTGATCATTAAGGATGTCATTTCCAAAACCCATTAGTTGTGAAAAATGCAGCAGGCCCTAGCCAGGGTTTTCCATCTGGGCCTTCGCTTCTTCATCAGCACACATCCAGATTCACTGACAAAGCACAAGATGGGAAACGAAAGGGGGCGTGGGCATGAGAATATCATCTTGTGTGTTGTAAATTGCCTTTTTTTCAGGATTATCCCCAAGATGTTTGCCTCTGACCTCCTGTTTTTGACTGTTTGCTGCATTTGTTATGATGGTTTTAGGACTCTGGGCACTTTATCACTGCTGACCAGTGCTAAAGTGCAAGTGCATGTCTAAATTGTATAGGTGATTGGTTTATCCATGATTGGCCTATTTAATTTACTAGTAAGTCCCAGTAAAGTGCACTATGAGTGCCTAGGTCCTATAAGTCAAATACTACTAAAGGGCCTGCTGCACTGATTGTGCCACCCACATGAGTAGACCTGAAAACATGTCACAGGCCTGCCATTGCAGTGCCTGTGTGTGCAGTTTTAACCTGCCGTTTCGACCTGGCAAGTGCACCCACTTGCCAGGCCCAAATTGTCCCTTTTACTACATGTAAGCCATCCCTAAGGTAAGCCAAAGGCAGACCCATGGGCAGGGTGCAGTGTATTTAAAAGGCAGGACATTTACTGGTGTGTTTTACATGTCCTGATAGTGAACTACTGCTAAGTTCAGTTTTCACTATTGCAAGGCCTATCTCTCCCATAGCGTAACATGTGGATTGCCTTGAAATATCTTTTAAGTGTAATTTCTCATTAGGAGCATATAGAGATATGGAGTATGGGGTCTCTGAGCTAACAACTTAAAAATGTATGTTTTCTTGAAGTTGGTTTTTGAATTGTACGCTTGAAGATGCCACTTTTAGAAAGTAGGCATTTTCTTGGTTAACCATTCTGTGTCTCTGGCTGTCTATGGACTACACATCAGGGTCAGGATAACAGTTGGGCTATTTCTGAATTCACTCCAGACAGTCACACAAAGGGAGCCACGGTATGCCCTGCATATCGTGAAGGGTATCCTTGAGCTAAAGTGGTGGGAAGAGCTGACACTTGCACCTGAATAGTGCTACGCCTGTCCTTACACAAAGCAGTCTCCAAACACCTGAAGTGTGTCTGGGACCTGGACAGGATAGGCAGGGTCTTGTAAAGTACAAAGGGGCATATTTATACTCCGTTTGCGCAGAATTTGCGTCGTTTTTTTAGACGCAAATTCGGCGCAAAACTAACGCCAGATATATACTTTGGCGTTAGACGCATCTAGCGCCAAAGTATGAGGAAAGAGCGTCATTTTTTTGCGTGAACGCCTTCCTTGCGTTAATGAGATGCAAGGTAGGCGTTCCCGTCTAAAAAAATGACTGCGACGCAAATGCGTCGTATTTATACTCCCGGGCAAAAATCACGCCCGGGAGTGGGCGGGGCAAAAAACCCAGCATTTGTGCCGGATTTTAGCGCCTGGGTCAGGGCAGGCGTTAAGGGACCTGTGGGCTCAAAATGAGCCAACAGCTGCCCTCCCATGCCCCCAGGGACCCCCCCTGCCACCCTTGCCCACCCCAGGAGGACACCCAAGGATGGAGGGACCCATCCCAGGGACATTCAGGTAAGTTCAGGTAAGTATAATTTTTTATTTTTGTAATATTTTTTTTTGGCATAGGGGGGCCTGATTTGTGCCCCCCTACATGCCTCAATGCCCAATGACCATGCCCAGGGGACAGAAGTCCCCTGGGCATGGTCATTGGGCAAGGGGGCATGACTCCTGTCTTTACTAAGACAGGAGTCATGTAAATGGCGTCTGGGCGTCGTTAAAAATGGCGCAAATCGGGTGGAGGCGATTTTTTGGCGTCAACCTGACTTGCACCATTTTAAGACACCCTAACGCCATTTTCCCCAACGCCGGCGCTGCCTGGTGTACGTGTTTTTTTTCCACGCACACCAGGCAGCGCCGGTCTGCTAGCGCCGGCTAACGCCATTCAATAAATACGGCGCCCGCATGGCGCTTCAGAATGGCGTTAGCCGGCGCAAAACTTTTTGTCGCTAAACTGCGTTAGCGCAGTTTAGCGTCAAAAAGTATAAATACGGGCCAAAGACTTTTCTTTGAAGTTTGCCTACTTCAAAGGCAGAAATGGGTTTAAATACTTGACCTCTGCCCCCACAAAATTAGAATCCTTCTGGGACAAGGACATTCTGCCAGGAAGAAGAGCTGGATGCTGTAGGAGGGACTGCCACTCTACATGTTGCGTTGCTGTGCTGGCCTGCTGCTTGTTGGGTATGTCCTGGGAGTGCAATGAATGGACTTTGCTTTCTACATCCTGCTTCCAAAGGTTCTTTAAGGGCTTGGACTGAGCTTGTCTCCTGTTAGGAAGTCTCAGGTACATTAAATACTTCATTTGTCAGTGCCTGGGCCCTTCTGCTGAGAGTCTTGATTTGCCAAGTGGTGCCAACTATAAGTCCCTAGGCACTTGGAAGTGTAGGCTTGTGATCTGAAGGAGAAAATCCATGCAGAGGCATGCTGTGGCAGAAAAATCGATGCAGCGCCTGTCTGGTGGCTGGTGAATCGCACAGCACCTGTCTTGTGGCTGTAGAATCAATGCAGCGCCTGTTTCACCGAGGCTCCATCAACACAGTGTGTTTGGATTTTCCACGCATCCTCTCGGGGCGTCAATTTCTCATAGACCCCTCACCAGAGTAAGGAACTGAGGGTGCGTGTCCAGGAATCAACGCATTGCCTTTCATGCAAGGAAAGAATCAATGCATCACCTCCCATGACAGCAAGGAACTGACGCATCGCTTTGCTTTTTGGAGCCTCACCTCCTCTACGGCCCGCATCATCTTTGTTTTTACTGCGTCCCAGGTACTTTGTGTTAAAAAGATACAATTGTTGATTCCTATGGATTAAGACTCATTTCCACTTCTAAAAAGTGATATCCTTACTTGTGTATGTTGGGTTTTTGTCATTTTGCTCTTGTTTAATTCAAATAAATAATGGCTACTTTTCTAAACTGGGGTGGATTCCTTTTGTAGTGTTTTCACTCTGTGTGTGTGTGTGTATGTGTGTGTCTGTGTGTGGGTGTGTACGCACCCAAATACTTTGTACGTTGCCTCTGAGATAACCCTGACTGCTCATCATAAGCTACCAAGGGGGTGAGCAGAGATTATCTTAACTGTGAGGCTTCCTTACCCTGACTAGAGTGAGGGTCCTTACTTGGACAGGGGGCAAATCACTGCCAATTAGAGACCCCATTTCTAACACTGTAATTGGTCCAAACCTGCATGACTATGTTCTTAACGGGTCATCACTCAGACATTGGTGAGTATTGAGTAAAATTAGCTTAAAATACTTTAAGAACAACATATTCCTAATACCCATTCCTAAACATAATTTATGTCCTATGAAACCAAGATTTATTTTTTGTTAGATATAAACTGTTCCATAATGTCTGGCAATTTGAAAAGCAAAGGCTCTGATTCAAAGACATTAACTGTAAGTGATTATTGATGAGAGCAGCATATACTCAGAACATCTAGGAGAGACAGACTCAACTCACCAAGAGCTTCAGACTCACTATACCCTATGAGACATACTCAGCACATCCAGGAGACACTCCCAGGAAAGCCAGGGTAGGTAACTCCTGGAGAGTCAGGCTGGGTTCACCTACCAATGTCAGGTCCAGCACACCCATGAGAGTGAGAGTTGGCACACCCTGAAGAGTCCGGCTTAGGACCCTCAATAGAAACAGACTCAGCATTTCAAGGTGAGAAAAGCTGAGCCCATCTAGGAGGAACAGACTCAGCAAACCTTGGAGCTTTTAAACTTTTTCCAATACCTAAGCATAGGACCTCCACCTAAGTGTGAAAGGTTACACGTAGCAAAGTTACACAGGTAAATTAGGCTCCACCCCCTGAATTCAAGTGGCAGCGTCATCTAGGTCTACACTTTTGAGTAACTTTACTCTTGTGAATGATAAATAGCCAAAAGTAGTAAAGTTACTCAAAAGTGTGAACAAAAAACTACATCTGTGAAATGGAGGACTACTTATAGTGGCCTAACATGGTGTCCCACCAAATTTACCACTGTGGGAGAGATTTCAACTCACTGAGGTTTTCCAAGTGCTTTCTACAGGAGATATGGCAAATCGTATTGCAGACTGGAGTGAACAGAATACATGGACTGGGAACTTTGATATATACGTCTTGAAATAAATGCATACAATGCAAATTGTCACAAGTCGTGTAGGAGAGTCTAACAAAAACACAAATACCGATCATCAGTGATTAACCTGTGTTAAAGGTACTCAATGACACTTATGCGCAAGAGATTGTATTTTTTTAATTTATGCGAATGAATATACTATTCAGTTCCTTTTGTTGTTTTACCCTGTTGAAGAAAGAGGAATAATTGAATAGTGAAAATCAATATAACTTGAAGAAAGGAAGAAAACAATGATGGAGTAGAAATAGATGGAATAATTATCAATTAGGGGTTATCGTTGTTTATTGAATACATTTAATAATAATTTGTTAACAAAGAACAGAACAAAGATGAGAAGGAGAAAAAGGTGTTCCTCGACAACCAATAGATTAAGGCCCGTATTTATATTTTTTTAGCACCGCATTTGCGTCAATTTTTTAAGCAAAAGCGGCGCAAACTTACAAAATGCAATTGTATTTTGTAAGTTTGCGCCGCTTTTGCGTTAAAAAGAGGCGCGAATGCGGCGCTAAAAAAGTATAAATATGGGCCTAAGGCTGCATGCTGACAGGCAGGGAAACTGATATATAAACTTGAGACACATTTAAGGGTAATTACAGAGTGAGAGTGAAAAGGGTCACATAAATAATCATGGCCTCTGCCCTTGACCCAGGGGGAGAATCGTCAGTGCAATGCTAGCAAAGGCCGAACTTCACTGTCTCTAACTTACATCCACGACTACCAGAATAGGCACAGACAGGAGAGGTGGGCACTGAACATCCAAGAGTCACAGCTCAATACTTCTTAGAAAGCATGTTGGGCAATCCGCACAGCCGAGCTCTGCACATACAGAGTGTGCAGGGTGTTTTATTTTCATTTTATTTTCCGTATTCTGACCGCGTTGTGCTATCTAGTGTTTCTGATGCACCAAAGGCTTTAAATAAATAAAGTACTTGAAGAACGTGTTTTAAATTAACTAGTAACAAGAAACACTCAGGAGAAGCACATTAGATGGAGGATTGAGAGATGTAAAACATCTACTAGAACCAGGTACACACATAGGTCAGAACAGGCATAGCAAGAAAAGACATGCTGAGCTTGCTGGGGACTCACTTGTGATGTATATCCAGGCAGCAGCGTAACGAAACTTATATATGTTAGCAATTCTCCAGACCTATTGCCTACCGTTCAACTGTTAGACACCACCGACCCTTTTGGCTTGACATAGACTACAGACATGCAATTGCATTACTACTTACTGCCTCAAAAAGTCATAATAAAGTCATAATTATAGACAGCAGAGCAAGCTACAATGGTCTACTGAATGGCAAAAAATGACATGGGAATGTTGTAATTGGCAAGATGGTACGAATGTCGTTAATGCAAAAGACTTACAAACCTTGTGGCACATCATAGACTATGGCAACAAATACCATTTTGCAAAACCAGAGGTTCAGTTCACCAAAGACTATTGGATAAAAAAAATTGCAGGTCTGTATCTTGACTGATCAGCCCTAGAAGGGAATGGTTAGGACATCGGAACTGACTTGAGCAGGTCTGTAACAATTTGAGCGTTTCACGTTACCAGAAATGTTTGCCTCTTTTAAAAAGAAAAGAGTTGCAAAGCTCTGAGCCGTGACAAAGTCCCAGCTGATTTAAATAAATCAGATCCCACTCTTTGTGGATGTTATTTTTTTAATGTCTGATTCTGATACTTTATTAAGTGTGGCTTGGGGGTGTGGCCTGACTGCTAATACTGCTCTATCTGTATCCCATTGAGATTTCCATGTGCTGATTGCCCTTTAGTTTGTTCAGGCAGCCCAATTCCTTACTCACCTCACTTTTCTGACCCCGTAACCATAGTACGGTAGCTTGGGTCAGCTTGATGAGGAGTTATGATAAAGGGAGACTAGAGGTGCCGCAAATGGAGATTTATTATTTTGTTGCCACTATGCAGCATGCTGCCAGGTAAATGACCAGTGGCAGAAACTGTGAGAAATTACTATCTGTGAGATTGGTTGAGCTCCCAGACTTTGTTGATGGAGGGGGCAGGCATTTCAGATGCTTTACCGTATGTGGTTAGACAGGCTGCTCACATGTGGCACAGGCTGGTGCCTGTAATGCTTAGGAGTGCGCCCTTCCATCCAGAGTCAGAAGTATGGATTCTTGTCCGGGTCCGACAGATGGAGGCCAGCATGTCCTTCCTGGTATAGCGGGATGGGGGTTGCAAACTACTAGGGGACTTGTACCCCAATGAGCATTTTATCTCCTTTGGGGATTTTCAGGCAGCGTTTGTGGTGGGGCCTGGTCAATTTCTATACTACACTAACTAGGCTTACATTGCCAGACAGACTTTGTTAGATGCGGCTCTGAGGTTGTCTGCCACATTGAGGATCCTGTTGACCTGTGGGATGGGATGGCACTTGTTGTCCCAACTGTATAAAGTTATGTCAGTGGATGTTGCTGGTCAACCTTTGCGTGCCCGTCTGGCATGGGAGGTCAATTTGTGTGCTTCCCTGTCAGACACTGATTGGACCAGTGGTTGTGCCCTCATGATGACTGTTTCTGGTATCATTTGCTTTAAATGAGTCCACTATAATTTCCTCCATTAGACCTATGTGATGCCCCGAGCTTTGCACCGGATGTCCCAGACTCGCTCATCTGCATGTGTGCACTGTGGTGTTTTGGGGTAGATTTCCTGCACATGGCCTGGGAGTGCTTGCAGGTGCAGGCCTTTTTGTCCCGGGTGGTCGATAAGTTCACAAATGTCACAGCACTGCAGGGCACTCTTACGCCACAGATCTGCTTATTGGGGAATATTATAGGCCCAAGGGATGTAAGATGGTGTACAGGCATATACAGTTGGCTTAGGTGTTGGCCCAGAGGCAGATGACTATCACATGAATGGGGCAGTGCACCCTGTCGGAGTAACACTGGAGCAGGGATGTAACAGAGTAGTCTTTGGTGGAGAAATTCCACATGAGGCACATTAGGAAGGGCACAAATCTTGGGGATGACCTGGATGCCTGGGTGGCCATGGGGGATGGTTTTGCAACCCCTTGGAGATACACCTTTGAGTGAGAAAAATACCGACAGGGAAATCTAAAGACCCTTTGCATCAGGCTGTGAATGGCTGTGTGCCTTGAATGTTTCACTGTATTGTCATTGGTCGATTGCCTCGTGTGGCAATTATCGTTAATACACTGGAATATCCCTTCAGTTGTTCTCTAAGTACTGTGACTGTTGTTATAAGAGGTGCACTGTTGATTGTCGTTGATAACTTAAAACTGAATAAATAAAGATTTGTTTTTTTTTAAATGTGGCTTTGATACCACTTTCTTGGTTGAAACTGACATATTACCACTATACAAGATGGATGATAGATGTGATCCTGCCTATTATTGCCCAATTACTTTTTGTATAAATTACAAAAATATTGTATCATCTAGACTTGAGGCATGGGCTGAGTAGATCTTGTCTATAAATGAGGCTGGGTTTAGGAAAGGTAGGAACAACTGATTCGTTTTTTGGGGGTTTCATTTAAATTTGGAAATGCTGATGAAGCTGAAAAGAGTATCTTTATTTGTATTGGTAGCTTGATACTCTTTGATCGTGTCCTAAGGCACTTATTATGGAGCCCTCTTCAGAAGATGGGCATTCTGCTGGCCCTTTTAAACATCCTTATTCACCTCCATGATAGTGAGAGAGTGTAGTTAAATATTACATATGCTAAACGTGAAATGCTTAACAATGCTGCACATAGAAAACGACAATAATTATTTGCTTAACGTGCATTTGAATTATGACTATGATGAACAGAACTAATGACAATAATGAGTAAACTTGTTTGTGATATGATTAATCAAGCTTATATTAGTATTTACGATATTGCATTGAAAATCCTATAGGCCTTAAGTTAGCGTGAGTCGAAGATTTAACCGTGTAACTCTCATATTAAAGCATATTTTCTGTTTTTCCAGTGTGCTGACTCGTAAAGGGCCATGACCCAGCACTTGTTCTTTTCTTCGTTTCATGGAACCATAATGATTTGTTCCCATCCACATATTAGCTGCTTGTGCAATGGACTTTATACAATTTGCAACAAAAGTAGAAATATTCAAGGACATTTGACCATGGAAAGAGAACTTTTGACCTGAGAAATGTGCCAAGATGATGACAAGACACCCCGGATGTGCCACCTCCGAAGACGTCAATTATGAAGACCAATCAAAGTGTTATAAATTATCGTGGGGTGACAATTTGGATTACCTAATGTATAATTTGATAGGTTGAAGATAGTGGGGTATAGCGAATATCCAATAGAATTTTGGGGGAAGGTATTGCGAAAAAGGGATAAAAACTCATGACACAGAAGGGTCGTTAGAACTAGGTAGGGAATGATATTGATTGCATCCAGAAACTCTGTCACTCTGTTTGGTGATTTGAGACTTAAACAAACCATCCTCATCCATAGACTGCCCTTTTACACTTTTCCTCCTTATGAGGGAAGTGTCCCCTGTCCCTTAGACGAAGTAGATTGACGGCAATCTAACAGATGTCCTGAAGACGAAGACTGATCCTGTATGCTGACTTATTCCAAGGAGGGTAATTATGACAATGCTATTGTAATTTGTCTGTTTGCTTTTCCTTTCTAGGTACCAACTGCTGTATTTTTTAATAGAGACCTTAGTTAGATGTTTTCTAAATTGGTCTTCAAAACTATTTTGCATGAAGTCCAACATGCTGATGCTAATCAGTGGTTAGGCTAGGCGATCACCCTGACTGACACAAATAGACAAGACTGACATTGTGCTATGCTGAACTGAGACGTATATGATATTCTATGTACTCTGATCTATGCTTATGTTGTGTTGGTGCTCTTATGTTTGTGATCTTTGCATTATCGAAGTCTTATCACAATTGCCATATCGTGACTATGCTCTTTTGCTTCTTGGTTTTGAGATTGACACTTCTACTACTAGATTGTAAACAATAGGGAATTAAATTCACAAAATTCTAATAAGGTGGGGTTATTCATGACTGAAAGGTCATAGTTGCGCCGACAGTTTAATAAATGTCTTTATCCAAAGTAAAGTATATTGTGGTGATAAATATTGATAACGTCATTGATATATTGCTTGACATATTGATCAGTTATCTCGTACTGCGGTGTCTCACCGCTGGGTCAAAAGATTCATCGGCCTAACACGAGTCCTAATGTGTATATAATTGACATAAAGGGACGCGTTAGCAGTTCTGGTAGCAGAGCGACGGTTTGGCCCTTGGGGGCCCCAGAACAGAAAATTATTGTTTAATTAGTTTTTTTTTGTGATAATGCAAATTGGAGGTATGATGGGTTTCTAAGTTCACCATGACTTTCCCGGGATCTCGGAGCCTGCCTAAATAAGTTGGGAATGTTCTCGGCGCCATAATGTATGTGGTTAGGGTTTTTGCGCTTGCTTAGCTTATGCCTTTTGCAGAAGATTGTGAAGATTTGAGTGTATTTAGGCCAAAGTAAGGGGGTGATTCTCACCCTGGCGGGCGGCGGAGGCCGCCCGCCAGAGTTCCCCCCTCCAAAATACCACTCCGCGGTCGAAAGACAGCTGAGGGTATTTTGGGTTTTGCACTGGGCTGGCGGGCGACCGCCAAAAGGCCGCCCGCCAGCCCAGTGCAAAACACCTTCCCACGAGGACGCCGGCTCAGAATTGAGCCGGCGGAGTGGGAAGGTGCGACGGGTGCAGTGGCACCCGTCGCGTATTTCAGTGTCTGCCAAGCAGACACTGAAATACAAAGTGGGGCCCTCTTACGGGGGCCCCTGCAGTGCCCATGCCATTGGCATGGGCACTGCAGGGGCCCCCAGGGGCCCCACGACAACCCATACCGCCATCCTGTTACAGGATGGCGGTATGGGAGGATTCTTAAGGGCAGTGGAAAACCGGCGGGAGACCGCCGGTTTTCCACTTCTGACCGCGGCAAAACCGCCACGGTCAGAATGCCCTGCGGGGCACCGCCAGCCTGTTGGCAGTGCTCCCGCCAACCCTGGCCCCGGCGGTCCATGACCGCCGGGGTCAGAATGACCCCCTAAGTGTTGTTTAGTAGGAGTGGGCGTACTCCGCAGTATGAGAGTAGGGAAGTCAGCGTACTTCATGTGAGTGTAGCGCTTAATGCTCAAAAAAACAATTATTCACGTGGTTGGTTGTTGTGTACGGACCTGTCGAGGTCTAAGACTCTGGAGTATGAAGAAAATATGGTTTATGTTGTAATCGGTGCAGTTTAATAGGTCAATCGGCTGTGGTTGACAAGTCAAGTCTGAGTCATTATGTGTGTATGAAAACCTTCGATGGAGATTTGGTGAGTTCTAAAGTGCACTAGAATAAACCATTGAAAGTCGAGAGTAGAATCTGCAGGTCGAATTCTGCTTGCGTATGAGGGAACTGATAAGGAGAAAGTAGCGGCCGAGGCTTCAAGTGAAATCTCTGTAAAGTTCTGAAGCAAATGTGTTACCCTTCCTGTAGTAAACCGGCAGATTTGTGTTGTCATTTAAGGTGCTCGCAATAATTGCATTAGTTTGTGTGAGATTGTATAGGTTCAGTGAGGAGCGGACGAGCCGCAAGACTTTGTCAGATGCAGTGTGTGTGAGTGTGACGTCAGTGGTGCCGTGCTGAGATAGGTCAGTTGTCGAGAGGGGTCGCGCACGGATTGGCTGCCGTCCGTGAGAGGCAATAGGTTGAGAAAGGCGGGTGAAGAGTGTCCTGGGAACTAAGTCACTTCTGATTAAATACAAAACTAAGAGAATCACAAACATGAATTTCGTTAAAGCATTTAAGAGCGCTCTAAAAGGAGACGTGTATATTGTTGCAACTGACGGAGAGCCTACACCACCTGAGGGTACTCCAGCTTATATAGTCATGGAAGGGAAAGGTGTCGCACCTTGCTTATGGATGAAACAATGGCGCAAATTAACAGAGAAAGAGGGATGTCTAGCGTTCCCAGAGCATGGGACGTTTAATCCAAAGGTACTGGAAAATTTGAGGAGGATGTTAAGAAAACAGAAACCACCTCCGAGACCAGCTCAGTATGAGGCTTTGGCAATTTGGGACTTGATGGCTCTTAAACATAGACAAGAAAGGTTTCAGAGAAGACTGAGAAGGGCAGAAAAATCCTCTGCAGAGGTTAGGTGGAATAATGAGAGCAAAATGTGGAGACGGGGAATTGTAGACGGATTAAAATTGTTCCCAGCAATAGCACAGGGAGAAGAGACACATGGGAAAGAAAGCCTCTTGTAAAGCAAATAAAGACTCGAACAAATCTAAAGAGAATAAAAGATCTTGGGAAGAGGAAGATGATTCAGACGATGAGGAATTTATGGACAGATTATTACATGATCGTCCTCCACCATATGCGGTGAGCGACAGTGCTCCAAGTACTAGCTTGGATCCTGGGAACCAGACGCAGGAAAAGGGAGTTACTGATACGGTACAGACTAGCGATACAGCTTCGATACAGAATGGTGTCAGTGTACCCACTGCACCAGACATACCGATACAGTTGCAGCCTCCACCGCAGATACAGAGAATCTCTCCCCAACGTCCCAGTGCTTGAGACGACTACAAATTTGATAGTGCCGCCAGACCCGATATACACGAAGCCAAAGTTAATACAGATTGAATCAACCCCGAAATTACTATTTCAACCACAACCACAGCTGATACCAGGGTACAACCCTGTAGCTGGCCCACCATTAGTACCTGTTCCAGGTACATTGGAACAGACCTATGGAGTTGCTGTTTCAAGAAGTCTGGGTCCGGGTCAGACACCTGCCGCCATATCGTTACCCATTACTGTTGGTCCACCAGTGCCATTGTATGCGCAGGGTAAAACAGGTGTGTGTGATCAGGGAGTGATGACTCAGGAGGCGATAAGAGGAGGGTCTATGGGAACTCCACAGATAATGGCCCCCGGAGAACAAGTAATTGAACAGCCTAGGCCCTTAATGGACCTTAGTCCGGTGGGAGCACCCCTTGAAGCAATGCGTCAAGCAGGGTTAGGAGTTTTAACTCCACAAACACTAAGTACGAATACCTCACATTCCCCAATGATGCATGCAGGGAACATTTCGTTGCAAGGTTTTACAGTCCAAAAGTTAAATGAATGGTTAGAAAAGACTTATACTTCACAGAAGACTGCAGTAGTTACAGTCGAACCAGAGAAAGAAAAACAAGATGAATACCTGAACTTTGTACGACTAGGGGCGGAAGCTGCTGAGTTAGTAGAAGGGACAATGGGAGTAAATAGATTGGAGTCATACACAGAGGCAGAATTGAGGTACCTATGCCCTAGGATTACTAAAAAGGTAGGTAAGGTGCATCAGAGATTATCAAATCTGGCAGACAAATACAATATCGATATCGGAAACACTAAGCATTTGAAAAGAAGTTACAGATTATATTTTGACTCAAAGGATTTTGAGCACATGAGGTCTGCAGGAATGAAGGCACATTTGAGAGAACTGTTGCAAAGCGCACAAATTTGGGGTGCACTGGAGAAATGGGAAGGTCGATGGGCAAAGAAAAGAGATAAGGGAAAAGGTGACAGCCCAGGGTCTAATCAAGCCAAGACCTCACCTGATTTGGAATCAGTAAAAATATTACCTATGAGAGAGACAGCTGGTGGTGTCTTGGTTCATGTGCCTTGGACTAGAGGAGACATTCTATCCTTTACTAACGATTATCCCAGATTGAGAGAGAAACCGATTGAGTGGTATCAGCAAACAGATAGATTTGTGAAACTTGCAAAGTGCCTCTTGGAAGGCTTGAACACCTTGTTCGAGATCATTGTTCCGCCTGATTTGTGGCTCGAGTGCAAGGGAGGGGTAGATTGGCCGACAAAGGAGCCGGCAAGAGATAAGGTGAACGGGGCACCTTCTGAAGAGGTGATGAAGTATTATCATAAGGTGATTGAGTTTTTGAAACAGAAAGTGTCGCCGAAGGTGACTGATTGGCAGAAAATCGACCGAACCTCTCAAGAGGTTAAAGAGTCAATACATGCTTATTACGAGAGACTGTTAAAAGCATTTAAGCACTACAGTGGTACTGAGACTATTGAACCAAAAGACATGAACCACCTTGTGTTCAGATTCGTCGAAGGATTGAGACCAGAGGTTAGCCAAATGATTAAGAATCATTTGATTTGTTGGCAAGCTAAACCGATTGATGAGGTGTTGCAGTATGCAAAGTACTGTAGTGATGAGATTGAGTTGAAGCAGAAAAAGTTGAAGGAAACGGTGATGGTGATGCAGATAAGGGCTGCACAGGTGGAATACAGGGAAATGGAGTTCAATAGATGATACAGCAACAACCGCAAATGAATGGTGTGTTTCAGACACAACCGAGAGGACGAGGCAGAGGGTTTGTAAACCGCGGTTCAGATTTGAATACGGTTGTAATTCAAAATGACATTCAAGGGGTAAAAAAGATGTCACCATGTCACACGTGCGGGGGCATGGGGCACTGGAAACGGGAGTGCCCGAATATGGTGCAGGATGGTGCAGTTCAGCAAAGCACTAATGTTGATACATTACAAAATTCACGAGGTCCGAAAGTGAGACATCAAAACCCAAATTTTCAGAACAATTTGGTACAAATGCAAGGGGTACAGCCCATGCAGCAGATGCAAATGCCGCGTTTTCAGTCAATACAAATGCAACCAGTGCAGCAGCAGATTCCTATGGTGCCTAGACAGCAAATTACCATGGCTCCGATGGGACAGCAACAGGTGATGCTTCCTCAGCAGGTCACAGGCCAGGTAACGAATCAAAATAATACTGTGCAACAGTTCCCATTACGAGGCGAAAATGGCATGAATGAGGAGTGATCAGATGATAGCTCAGACAATGAGGAGTGCAGGCTAGCAGCATCCTTAGAGGTGGATCAAAGAGGCCCATATGTAGAAGGAAAGGTGATGGGCTACAAGGTTTCATTCCTAGTCGATACAGGAGCCACACGTTCCACAGTTAGAAGTGCAGAAGTTCCAAGATTGCCTCTCTCAGGGCGTACCATACGAGTGGTTGGAGTAGCAAATCATTATCTGACTAACCCGATTACAGATCCAGTGCAAGTTGAGATTGGCAACTTCCTGGGGCTACATAGATTTGTAGTATGTGATTCAAGTCCGGTATCCCTACTGGGAAGAGACTTAGGCCCTCATTCTGACCTTGGCGGGCGGCGGAGGCCGCCCGCCAAAGTCCCGCCGTCAGCTTACCGTTCCGCGGTCGAAAGACCGCGGCGGTAATTCTGACTTTCCCGCTGGGCTGGCGGGCGGTCGCCTTCAGGCCGCCCGCCAGCCCAGCGGGAAAGAGGCTTCCACGATGAAGCCGGCTCGGAATCGAGCCGGCGGAGTGGAAGCTGTGCGACGGGTGCAGTTGCACCCGTCGCGTATTTCACTGTCTGCGCAGCAGACAGTGAAATACATTTAGGGGCCCTCTTACGGGGGCCCCTGCAATGCCCATGCCAGTGGCATGGGCACTGCAGGGGCCCCCAGGGGCCCCGCGACCCCCCCTACCGCCATCCGGATCCCGGCGGTCGGACCGCCGGGATCTGGATGGCGGTAGGGGGGGTCGGAATCCCCTCGGCGGCGCAGCAAGCTGCGCCGCCGTGGAGGATTCAATGGGGCGCCGGTACACTGGCGGGAGCCCGCCAGTGGTGCCGGTCCGACCGCGGCTTTACCGCCGCGGTCGGAATCCCCATTGGAGGACCGCCGGCCTGTCGGCGGTGCTCCCGCGGTCCTCCGCCCTGGCGGTCTTTGACCGCCAGGGTCAGAATGACCGCCTTACTAGGCAAGACAAAATGCTCAATTACCTGTTCCAATGATGGAATTGAAGTACAGACAAATAGCGATGATGAGGGAGATGAAAGTCAATTTTTAGAGGAAGAAACATGAACAAATGAAGACTACCCTCTGATTACTCTATTCCCAATGCATACCTTGATCGATCGGCCTGTCGAACTACAAGGGACAGTAACAGAGAAAGTGTGGGACTTGACCGGGAAAGAAGTAGGATTAATAAAAGGGGTGGAACTGGTCAAAGTCCAGATAAAACCGAATGCAGTGTTCCCACAAGTGCCACAATACCACATGACCCAAGATGTTCTTATCGAAGTGTCCCAAATAATTGCAGACTTTCTCAGACAGGGAGTTCTGAAAGAAGTCTTGAGCAGTCCATGTAACTCTCCCATAATGGGTTTAAAGAAGCCCTGTGGAAAAGTTCGAATTGTGCAAGACCTGAGAAAAATAAACGAAATTGTGATAAAATGTTGCCCTGTGGTACCCAACCCAGCAGTAATAATGTTCCAGGTCCCCTGTGATGCTGAATGGTTTACCGTAGTAGACCTATCACAAGCCTTCTTTTCAATACCTCTTCATGAGGACAGACAATTTTTGTTCAGTTTCAAATTCCTGGATAAGGTGTACTGTTGGTGCAGAATTCCTCAGGGGTTTTCCGAGTCACCGTCCATCTTCAATCAGATATTGAAAAAGGATTTGGAGCCACAAGTGCTGCCTTTAAATTTAACTCTTGTGCAGTATATTGATGACTTGCTAATTGCGTCCAAAACAAGGGACAGTTGTAAATACGACACCATTCCATTACTAAATCATCTGGGGAAAAATGGACACAAGGTGTCACCCAGAAAGTTACAATACTGTCAGAAGGAGGTGAAATACTTAGGACATTTGATTGAAAAAGGGTCCAGGAGAATATCAAAGGAAAGAATAACAGCTGTTTTGCAAATGAATCCCCCAACGACAAAAAGAGATGTCAGGATGTTTTTGGGAATGGTGGGCTACTGTCGCCAGTGGATACCCAACTTCTCAATCATTTTGAAGCCATTGATAAAACTGACAGGTAAAGAAATCAAGTTTGAGCCATATACTATAACCTTGTCAAAAGAAGAGCTTGAGTCATTTATGAAGTTAAGAGAATGCATGTGCAAGGCACCAGCACTAGGAATGCCAGACTACGAGAAACCTTTCCTGTTGTTTTGTCATGAACGTGATGCTTCTTCTTTGTCTGTCTTAACACAGGTCCACGGAGATGCAAATCACCGTGTAGCATATTTTTCAGCTACCTTGGACCCTGTCGCAGCCTTACCGGGTTGTTTGCGTGCAGTTGCAGCAGTTGGTCAGAGCCTTTTACAATGTGAAGGCATAGTCATGGGATACCCTCTAACAGTAATGGTTCCACATTCAGTTGAAATTCTGTTTACCCGAACTAAGACTCAGCACATGACAAATGCACGTCTCACTAGGTATGAGACGATCATACTGGGGTCACCAAATGTCACGCTTAAGAGATGCACTGTACTGAACCCGGCAACTTTACTTCCTAATGAAAATACTGAGATCAAAGATGGGGAAGAATTTGAACATGATTGTCTTGAGGTAACCGAGCTGTGTACCAAACCTCGTCCAGACATACAGAACACCCAGTTAAAAGAAAATGATTACATTATGTTTGTTGATGGGTCCTGTCTAAGAGATTCTGCAGGAACACTGAGAGCTGGCTATGCGGTATGTACCATAGCTGGTATCGTTGAAGCCTCCTGGCTCGAAAAAGTGTTTTCTGCATAAGTGGCAGAATTGATTGCCCTTACAAAGGCATGCCACGCAGCTGTAAATTTGAAAGTAACTATCTATACTGACAGCAGATACGGATTCGGAATTGTACATGATTTTTGCCAACTTTGGTCACAGAGAGGTTTTATGACCTCATCTGGTTCTCCTGTGAAAAATGGTGAACAAATAAAGGATTTGTTACATGCGATTCAGTTACCTCTTGAAATTGCCGTGGTGAAATGCAGTGCTCACATTAGATCGCAAGACTTTTCGTCCATGGGAAACGGCTATGCAGATCAAATCGCAAGATTTTGCGCATTGAACTGTATATTGTTCAGGGAGCAATGGGAATTGTTACCACAAACTGAAAATGACACATGTTTAAACTTAGCATTGCGGGTAGTTGACACATTAGATGAGCTAAAAACATTACAAAGCTGTGCAAGCAAGGAAGAAAAACGCTCTTGGCAAAGAATGCAATGTGTACAGAGGGCTGATGATTTATGGGTCTCAGACGAAGGGAAATTAGTCTTGCCAAACAGTCTTCTTTCACAATTTGCCAGACTCTATCATGGGCAGGCTCACCTGGGAAGAGATGCCATGATCAGGTCATTCAAAATTGATTGGTTTAATCCAAAATTCAGACATGCCGCAGAAATTACCTGCCACAGGTGCATCATCTGTCAACAGATGAAAGCCGGAAAAGGAACCGTGGTAACTTTGAGCCACATTGGGAGAGCTGGAGGTCCATTCAACAAAATGCAAATGGACTTCATTGAAATGCCTGTTTGTGGAGGACTGAAGTACGTGTTGGTGATTGTGTGTGTTTTCAGTCACTGGATTGAGGCATATCCCACACATATTAATGACAGCCTTACAGTCGCAAAACTACTACTTAGGGAACTGATACCAAGATTCGGGTTTCCGGTTTCTATAGAATCGGATAGGGGTAGACACTTCAACAATGAGGTGATTAAACTCCTGTGTGCCGCACTTAACATTGAACAAAAGCTGCATTGTAGCTATCGCCCCGAAGCATCAGGACTAGTAGAGCAAATGAACGGTACTTTGAAATCGAGAATGGCAAAAATGTGCGCAGCAACTAACATGAAGTGGCCAGATGCCTTGCCTCTAGTGCTGATGTCAATGAGAAACACCCCAGACAAGAAAACGGGACTTCCCCTCATGAAATCCTCATGGGCAGAGCTATGAGATTACCAGCAGTACCTGCAAATGCACTAGTGAATATTACAGATGATATGGTGTTGGATTACTGCAAAGGTTTGGCTGATGTGATTCGCTCTTTCTCTCACCAGGTGGAAGCTAACACGTTGCCACCGATCGGCGATCCAGGCCACTCTCTACAAGCCGGTGACTGGGTGGTTGTCAAGAAGCACGTGAGAAAATCGTGTCTAGAACCACGTTGGAAAGGGCCATATCAAGTAATATTGATGACTACTGCTGTAAAGTGTGCCGGAGTTCCCAACTGGATACATGCCAGTCATACAAAAGGGGTAACGTGTCCTGTTGAAGAGGAACTTGAAGTTTCCGGCACAACAACTTTAGAAAGAGAAGTCTCAGGGCCAGAGAACAGTCAAGAAGAAACTGAGACTACCGGAGAGCCCACTGAGAACAGCCTTGTCCCTCAAACAGTCAATGAGTTTGAGAGAGGTGACAGAGTGCCTATCTCAGTAGAGGCAGCAGGAGAATTAAATCAAGAAGAAGTTCTCCCAGAAGTAGACAAGTACGGGTTAGAGCTCGAACCCGGCACAGAACCAGAAGAAGAAGAAGAAGGAGAAATTGTAGAGAGAAATCAGAACGTATCAGAGTCTCCTGAACCAGCTGCAGGTCCATCAAGAGAAAACACCATATCACAAGAGGAGGGTGCTGTCCAGCTTCCTGAAGGGACACATCAAGAAAAGACACATAGAGGCGACAATTGGCCAGATAAGCCACTCTTCAAGATAAGAGACGTATCAAATGACACAATAATAGAAGAGAACGATACATCTCGAGTGGATGATCTAAGTGAAGGAGAACAACAGAGTGAACGAAGGTTAAAAAGAAAAAGAATCGCAAACAGAAGATATACAGGTCCTGAATGGGCGTATGCTACAACTTCTGAATGGCAACAAGAATTCCTAGCATTTTGCTTTGATCGAGAAGTACCAGGCCAATACTACGGTACCTGATCGAATCTGGGAAAAGCTTGGTTAAATTCTGAAACATTTTTGAAACTGAAAAGAGACATTATAAACTACTGAAAGTGACACGAAAAACTCGATCGACTTTAAACCTGATTACGACAAGCTGCTAACCTGATTTGACAAAAGAGGTCCTGGAGTGAGTGAAGACGCTGTAATATACGCAGAAGAAAAAAAAAAAGGGGGGTTTTATCCTCAAGTTGATTGTTGATCTGCTATTCTGATTCTCTACAAACATGGCTTACAATAGAAATAGTAGCAAGGGAAGTAAGGTGTGTGGTTGGCTAGGGCTTATAATAGGTGTTGTGTGTGCAGTGATAATTGTGGGAGTGATTGTAGGAATGCCATGGATAGAGAAAGAAACTATTAACGCTACTTTAAAACCTGAAACTACCACACTAACACCGTTGGAGAGATTTGAGCAAGATGCAAGACATATGCATGAGGGAACTAATGCAATGGGGGAACTTTCTTCTAATGTTTTCTATCGTTTACTAAATGAGTATGTGGAAACTATGGATGCGAAAGATTGTTATGTATGTACTAAAATTCCTTTGTCTGTGCAGGAGGGAGTTACATATCACAGCCTCCCTCTTACTTATGGAATTAGTTGCAGCTTGCTACTAACAAGATTCTATAATCAAGAGCATGTGCAATATTTTTATTCAAATTTGGATGTTGTGTTTTCTTTTGTGCCTGTGATTGAATTTTTAAATAAATCAGCTAAGGAACATGATATAAAAATAGTTAGGGGATTCTTTGAGCCAACGCTTACATTTGGAAGTACTTATGCACACCGCAATAACTTGACTTGCTTACTATCGCCTGTAGAGAAAAGCTTTTTAGATCACACAGATGATAGACGCAAAGCATTGAAAGAAAGATTAGAAAAAGGATTAGAGAAACGTACATACGCAAATGATAATGCTTACACTGCAATCAAGACACAAGGTAAACTAGCTATGGATGCATTAAACGTAGGTAGACTTTGTATATATAGGCCAAAATCTGAGCAGGACAATTTGTTTGTGGGAACGAGTGAGTGCAGGTATGTGTTTTTGTTTCAGAGTAAATGGACCTTTATGCTGAATGGACAAGATCCAGCGATCCCTGGGATCTATTACATCTGTGGGCTAAATGCTTATTACCGTCTCCCTAAGGGATGGTAAGGGACATGTTATTTGGGGATAGTGTTCCCAAAGATTTACCAAATTGATGACTTAAAACAAATACCTAAAACGTCTGAATTACAACATCCCAGACAAAAACGAGAATCAGTGGCGGCTGTCATTGGTGATATATTTGGAGCCATAATCCCATCAGTAGGGGTTATCTTGAATTCTATGAAAATTCAAAGGTTGTCTACTATAGTGGATAACATGTTGACAAATTGTACAGGGGCTATACTCCTGATGGATACTGAACTTGCTGCAGAAAGAGCTATGACTCTTCAAAATCATTCTTTTAGCTAAGAGTGGAGGAGTCTGCAAGATGCTCAATGAGCGTCATTGTTGTTCATTCATTCCAGCTAACAGTAAAAAGATTAGAAGTATGCTTACTAACCTTACTAGAGATAGTACAGATTTGAAGGATTTGAAAGAACTTGGCGTTTGGGAGAAATTTGGAAAAGGAATTGCCAGAGTTGGGAGCTGGTTTACCAACATTTGGAATGGGGTACTAGCAAAAATGTTGATGGGTTTATTAATTGTTCTGATCTGTCTATTAGGATTATGGGGGGCATGCAAAATTAATGACAAAATAAAGAGAAATTGGACTAAAAGAACCAGAAGAAACGAAGAAAGTGAAAGAGAGAAAATGTTCAATGAAATATGGGAAAGCTCACATAAAGGGCAAGATGTTGAAATGCGTATTATGTGCAAGGTGAAAATTTTAAAATGAAAGGTCAAAGGGAAAAGTTTGTGTGATGACGAGCGTCATCAGAGGAGGGACTGAGAGAGTGTAGTTAAATATTATATATGCTAAACGTGAAATAATTAACAATGCTGCACATAGAAAGCGACAATAATTAGTTATTTGCTTAACGTGCATTTGAATTATGACTATGATAAACTGAACTAATGACAATAATGAGTAAACTTGTTTGTGATATGATTAATCAAGCTTATATTAGTGTTTATGATATTGCATTGAAAATCCTATAGGCCTTAAGTAAGCGTGAGACGAAGATTTAGCCGTGTAACTCTCATATTAAAGCATATTTTCTGTTTTTCCAGTGTGCTGACTCGTAAAGGGCCATGACCCAGCACTTGTTCTTTTCTTCGTTTCATGTAACCATAATGATTTGTTCCCATCCGCATATTAGCTGCTTGTGCAATGGACTTTATACAATTTGCAACAAAAGTAGAAATATTCAAGGACATTTGACCATGGAAAGAGAACTTTTGACCTGAGAAACGTGCCAAGATGATGACAAGACACCCCGGATGTGCCACCTCCGAAGACGTCAATTATGAAGACCAATCAAAGTGTTATAAATTATCGTGGGGTGACAATTTGGATTACCTAATGTATAATTTGATAGGTTGAAGATAGTGGGGTATAGCGAATATCCAATAGAATTTTGGGGGAAGGTATTGCGAAAAAGGGATAAAAACTCATGACACAGAAGGGTCGTTAGAACTAGGTAGGGAATGATATTGATTGCATCCAGAAACTCTGTCACTCTGTTTGGTGATTTGAGACTTAAACAAACCATCCTCATCCATAGACTGCCCTTTTACACTTTTCCTCCTTATGAGGGAAGTGTCCCCTGTCTCTTAGACGAAGTAGATTGACGGTGATCTAACTGATGTCCTGAAAACGAAGACTGATCCTGTATGCTGACTTATTCCGAGGAGGGTAATTATGACAATGCTATTGTAATTTGTCTGTTTGCTTTTCCTTTCTAGGTACCAACTGCTGTATTTTTGAATAGAGACCTTAGTTAGATGTTTTCTAAATTGGTGTTCAAAATTATTTTGCATGAAGTCCAACATGCTGATGCTAATCAGTGGTTAGGCTAGGCGATCACCCTGACTGACACAAATAGACGAGACTGACATTGTGCTATGCTGAACTGAGACGTATATGATATTCTATGTACTCTGATCTATGCTTATCTTGTGTTGGTGCTCTTATGTTTGTGATCTTTGCATTATCGAAGTCTTATCACAATTGCCATATCGTGACTATGCTCTTTTGCTTCTTGGTTTTGAGATTGACACTTCTACTACTAGATTGTAATCAATAGGGAATAAAATTCACAAAATTCTAATAAGGTGGGGTTATTCATGACTGAAAGGTCATGGTTGCGCCGACAGTTTAATCAATGTCTTTATCCAAAGTAAAGTATATTGTGGTGATAAATATTGATAACGTCATTGATATATTGCTTGACATATTGATCAGTTATCTCGTCCTGCGGTGTCTCACCACTGGGTCAAAAGATTCATCGGCCTAAAACGAGTCCTAATGTGTATACAATTGACATAAAGGGACGCGTTAGCAATAGGAATGTGGCTATTGTTAGATGGGCGGGCCGGAGAGGACATCACACAACCTTTCCCAGAGAACAAAAGCATCCAAAAAGCCTTTCCTTGGTTCCCCTTCTTTTTCTGTGAATATAAACTATATAGTTGATGAGATTGAATATTGAACTAATGATGTCCATAGCCTTGTCAGAAGAAGATTACCCTTTAATATTCACCAATAGTACCCTTTTGGTCTTCAAGTCTCCTATGCGTTTACGTATTCTTCTAGACAAATTTAAAGGGTTTATGCAGAGGAATGGATCTCCTAGTTAATGCAGACAAAATTAATGATGTTCAGACCACATAAAGGTGTGAGAAATAATTTTATCCTGAACTCTGGCCTCTAGAAGGTAGATGTGTTCCACTTTCTAGGAATACGTGTATCTTCTTGCATTACCTGTAACAACCTAGCTCCAGAAAGAGAAACATTCTGGCGCAGAGGGTGGCTACAATGGCACACTTCACAACAGATTATGAGGGACACTTCATGTACCCTGCCTTGGAAGTATACAAAGCACAGTGCCAGAATGCATTTCTTTATCGAGCGCAACTTGGGGACCATTCAAACCTTGCTGATTTTTAAACCTGTGAAAGGGAGTTTTTAAAGAGGCTGCTGAGACTTCCCTCTGATTCACCAATCTTCCCCTATTGTTGGATTCGATGATCACTGATATCACTTCTTGTGTCAAGCTTAGACCTCTTATGTTGGGAAATATATTCGGGCACCCAAGAGCCTAGCTGCCTCAAGGGTCCACTAGATGATGTATTGAGTTCCTCTTGCTGTAGAGCCTTGGGAATGTTTAAATATGGTGGAGACATTATGGGGCAAAGTTGTATTTTATCTCTTTGGGAATGTCCTAATATGATCATGCTAGACAGCGCCTTAAGCATAGAGTCAGCATGTTAGCTCTGGTCTAAGGAAAAGCAGTTTCTTAATACTCATCATAGTAGTTTGACCAAGGCATTTCTACTGTGAAAAATGTATGCCTAAATTTGAGCTATTTGTAGACATTTCTATCCCACGTTGATTTCAAATTGAGGATGGAAGTTTTGCCACTATTTTATTTCTAAATTGTATAGTTTACCCTCTCCAACACTGTGTTGCTGAAACTATATTAGTTGTGCAGAAGGTGGGATATACATGTTGGTCTTTTGACAATCATATATTTTTCCAGCAGGTAAATAGCTGCTACCCTTATTAAGAGTTACTGGTGTTTGTAATTTGAAACGTGCTTTGGAGACATTGAAGACCTTTACGCTAAGTGAAATGGTGGCTGTTGTATCTTGTTACCTTCTTACTGTATGGCTCATTAAGCGGCAGTGTTTGCTTCACAATCTCACCTGTCTACCTCGACCTCTTTCTAGCTCACCTCTCTTTACCACACCTCTCAGTGTACCCCCAACCTTGCTTTCTTCTTTTCTCTAGCTCCTTCTACCACTATCCAAAATCCTCTCCAACCCTGCACCTCTTTCTTTGCCATCCTTTTCCTTTTTCTAGTTCTCTGCACCTATCTGGCATCCCTGCTGCTCCCTTCACCCTATATGCCTTTTTACCTCATCTATCTCTCTGCTTCATTCCTCGACCTACCTCCCCTTTGCTCCCACTTCATCTCTCTCACTAGATCATTCTTGTTACTTTTCTGTCCTTCTCCAATCTTCCATCTCCACCCATCTCTCTTACACCACAGAACCAGGTGTCAATGGGGAGCCTGTGAAATTTACAAACAGAAAGAGAGGCAGGAGTAAGGGAATTTGGGAGATAACGATCCTTTAAGATGTCACAATTTGGTGAAAGTCCTCAGAGCAATGCCCTGATTTTTTTTGTGGCAGCAAGAATGGCAGTTGTTAAGGCGGATTTATTTCTGATTACAAATATTTGGCAAATTGCACAACACATTCAAGCCATATATGTTTCTTTAGGTCTTGCCTATTGGTCATTGCATGCACTGACTGTTATGAGACAGATTGCGTGCTCTATAAGAACAAGCTGGGGTTTGGAACCCACACAGCACTTACCATTGATTTGCTTTCCTGTCACTCTCATTTGCCTGATTGTTATTTGTGTCACAGCTTGCCAATCTCGTGTTTGTCCCTTCCATGGAATTGCCTTGTTGCCACAACATTTTGGGGGTTATTCCAACTTTGGAGGAGGTGTTAATCCGTCCCAAAAGTGACGGTAAAGTGACGGATATACCACCAGCCGTATTACGAGTCCATTATATCCTATGGAACTCGTAATACGGCTGGTGGTATATCCGTCACTTTACCGTCACTTTTGGGATGGATTAACACCTCCTCCAAAGTTGGAATAATCCCCTTAATTTGGCTGGCTTTTGTGCTTCCAATGCTTGCTTTTTTTCAAGCACTATTTTTTATTTTCTGTTAAGAACTCCATGCCGGTGCATATTTTTTCAGCAGTATCCCTCGTGTTCCTCTCTCCCCCTGCACTCTGTGTTGCTCTCTCCCATCCATGTTCTCCCCACCCCCATTGTGTTGTGCTTGCCCTTGTGTACTACCGTCTTTGCTTTTTTACCTGTGAGCTTTTCCCCTGCCCGCAACACATTGCTATCTCTCCAGTTGCTTCTCTTCCACACCCACCCTTCTATACTTCTTCCCCACGTGCACCCTCCTCTCCTGCCCATTGCTTTTGTTCCCCACGCCCATACTGACCCCTGTTGCCTGCTCATCTGTGTGTTTATCCCCTGTCCGCTGCTGGTTGCCCTCTCACACGTTGCTTATCCTACCCTGACCTGCAACCGTGTTGTTGTTTCTGCCCACCAACTTCCATGTTGCTTCCACCCCCTCTGTTGCTACCACCCCCACATGTTGCTTCCTGCCCATGCTTCATACTCACCCACTGTTGTAAAAAAATGCTTTGTGAGAGTTTTTTTTTTCTTTTACTCACTGCCTTCGCCATTTTTTAGGCGCAGGCATGCATGGTGGGAGCACCTGCAAAATGACATGGGTGGCCACAGCAGCGGGTTTTTTATTTATTCTTTAGACATGCTGCACAGCATCCATGGATAAAAAACATTGTCAAAACCAATAAGTCCTGCAGCCTATATCATTGGCTTTACCAGTGTTTGTTATATTACTGTGCACTAGGCCATAAAAAATTACCAAACGACTACTAGTGTGTCTTTCTTACAAGTGGAGGGGCAGGCTAAGCCAGTGCTAAATTTCACATAACATATTGCATGACAAAAAAAAGTCATTTTTTGCTCTTGGTTCTAGATTCATCAATGCTTGCTATATCTTTCATTTCGTAATATTTTGTTAAAGTACACTAGGCAGCTTGAACTTTTAATTGTTTTTGCACCACCATCAGTGGCGGCCTACAGGACAAATATATGGTAGGGTGCAATGGTGCCAAACTCACCATATTTGCGCCTCCCCCTGCTATGGCACTTCTCCCCTGGCATCCACGCGCAGGAATGGAAGGACTTCCTTCCTGCTTAGTGGCAACACAGATCCAACCAACCTTGGACCTGCTCTCATGCTGTTTTCAGCATTAAAGCAGATCCAGGACTGATCGGAGTAGGCTAACCCACTACTTATTTTGAGGCTGGGGGTATGTGCCAGCAATTCCCCGGCTGTTTGACAGGCCTTGGATTGCTGGGTCTACAGTGCGCTTTTAGGGCTGCCCTTATGTAGACAGCCGGCCAACCCGACATGCATACTGAAAGGAGCAGTAAACATCCTGAAATTTCAGGATTCAGCCCCGCCGATGCTCTCATCCTCGCACTGTACACAGCGCAAACTGGTGGCAAAATGAAATGGCATTATTATGCCATTTTATTTATTTGTTTTGGCCTGCTGTGCTCGTAGCAGGTGTGGCGACACTCCTCCACTCTTAAGGAGGAACCACCCCTGGTCGCCATGTGCCTAAAATAGTATCAAATGATTAAATGCTATTTAGCAACACAAGAACTTGACTTATCCGAAAAAGGTTAAAGAAAATCAAGTTTTTTTTTAATCAAATTGAGCAGGAGACAGGCTAATCGGAATATGTGTTTCAAAGCATGCATCATGCTTCATAGTTGGGAGCGTGGAAATGATCAGACTTGTCTGGGTTCTTTGGCAAGTTTCACAAAACCACGAACTCAGCATTATGCTAAAAATGAATATTGAGACAAAAACGATAGCAGCTAACACCCATTCAGAGTCTCTGCATTCGCTATTGTGTGGCTGTTATTTGCTCTTACATTGCTATAAAATGGTTAAAAATAATATTATTTAGTCACAACATAATACTCAAGCAGGATGAGAAGTGTTTTTTGGAGAAAAAAATCAATTAATTTCTGCATAACCTAAAATCTCTCTTTTATAAAGAGCATCTCAGTTCTACAAATACACCTAACGTCTCTTGCTGACTGATAAATTCCCCAGTTGTGTATTTCCTCACCTCCTCCGGTGCCGATTGTTTTTCTCACTGTTATAACATCTGCAGTTGCTGTAGGGATTGTAACATGCATTCAGTCTGGTTTGCACAATAGAACATTCTTAGATGAAAATGTAAAATATATATTTTTTTTAAATCCAATACGTGTGACAACTTTCACCTCAGAACCAACCAGTCCACGTGTTCCTATGTGAATGAGTCCATCATGAATTTCTCGCCCGTTTTCAATAAATGGGCATGATATCCGTAGCACCGCAGCCTTTGCACGTGAAGAGGTGCATTGGAGGAGAGCTGCAATACAGAACAGGGCTGAATCACTATGTGCTTAGCTGTTCCTCAATGTGCCTTTATATAGATGAGTTAACTCAAAGGTTATCCAGCATAAGCATGTTTGATTTTTGTTTGCCGGCGCTCTCTCTGCAGCCTGACCTTGGCATTTTCTTTCTCTGCCGCGCTTTCTCCTCTGGCTGGCCTGGCTTCTCATTTGTCAGTGTTATTATTGAATTTTCAAATGCCAGGGCTGCACATAAATCAATGGCTCGCCGCTCCCTCGTGGCAGCTCCCTGCCACATGTGGTCATTCGTTTTTTTTAATAAGTCCTTCTCCTCTTTCGCCCATTTATAAGGCTGCATCTTGCCCGCCCGCTGCCGTCCATCATCGAGGGAGCCAGGCTATTTGTTGGCCCCGAGTGCTTATTCATCAGCGTTTCCCACAGCAAAATCACTCTTTCGCCTCTGCTCTTATTGTCCCATCAATCTGGATGTGAGGATCAATAAAAAACCCTTTTGTCATCTTCCCCACCCCTACAGACTTTTCCCCTAACACAGCCTTTTTTTATTTACATTTTTTCCAGCAATCATCCGGTGTAGAAGAGATGGCGATATGACGTGAACAACCGACTATCACAGGATCATGGATTGGGCATTGACCTTGTCATACTCGTGTGCTGCTTTCTAGGATATCAACTATGTTGAATCTCCAAACCATGCTCCCAGGACCTGTTTAAAAAGATCCTGGTCCAGTGGTGCTGCAATAATTAGTCAGAGGTCATCAATTCAAGATTCCTAACCCTCTATCCCCGAAAATGATCCTTGAACGTGGGCACGCCAAAAATTTGTTTAGGGTGGTTACCCATAACTTTGGCTATGCCATTATGCATCACATGAGTGACATAAAAATGTAATCAATAATACATATGTTGTGTGCCTTAATGTTACTATTTAAAAGTGTAGCATCTGAATCATATGATTGAAGGTGCTTTTACAGTAGATTAGTAATTCATATACGTGTGTGTATTGTAATGTTCATTTTAACATGCTGAATTGTTATACATATGCACGTTTATATTCATGTACTCTGTGGTATTATGGTGAACTTACATATAATCATGTTTCATTTATAATTCTTGTTTTCCGTTCACAATTACAATATGCACACATAATATTGAATGTGCATTGAAAAGTCATATTAAGTTAGCATAATCAAAGGCCTGAAATGTTGAATTTATGTGTCTACCCTTCAAAGTGGTGTTTTGCTCGCATTGCCATACTCTTTATTTGCAGGTGCTTCCATCTGAGTTTACATTTAATGAAAGGCATATTGTGTATTTGAGTTAGTGGGGTGCAGGAGGATTCTTTGGCAAGCACAAAGAAGCACTAACAAACTGAGAAGAAAAGACTTCTGTTTGTGTACCAGGCTCCCAGAAACACTCAAGGTCGTCCTGATGTTGGATTCGTCGCATGAGAACTTGATGATAAGGAAGATGGAAAACTACTGGCATGGATTTCTTGAAGGTTCTGTAGGTTTAATTGGTATTCACCTAGTTAGACGAAGGCAGATTCTTTATAGCCCCTGATGAGAGCAGATTTCCATGAAGACTTGGAAGGATACAGACCTCCTTATTCCTTCTAGTGGTTTTATGCTATGCAACACCTTTCTATCAGAACTTCTACTGAGGTTTCTGCTCTGCTGCTATGCTGACACTTTCCTATATTTCCTATATTTCCTGACAGATACTTTTGGTTTCCTTTATCTTAGGTTAGGGTACTCAAATTAACTTAGATTCTCCAATGACTAGACAAGAGGATCATAATTTACATAAGGTCCATCAGATCTTGTTTCTCATCTTTTGTATTGCTGCAACTGAAAATCTTGTATGCCTTATGCTTCTACGATTTAATCTCATCCAACGCTTTACTTCACCTTTGTTGACACTGACTTATATAGCATGTTTTTGAAATTCATTTACATAAGCTTGGCCCTTAATTTGTATTAGAATTTTGAACTTTACTCTCCAGACTTTAATGTGTGATCAAATAGGTTACACTGTTCACTGATTTGAAGTGTTGATTTTAACTCCCCTTTGCCCCTTAAGGTTCCTAAAAAAGTCTGCCAGAAGAAGAGAGGCAAAATAAATGGGCCCAAGCGTCATCAGATGGTAGCAGAGTGAGGATGGTTAGGATGCCGAAGTAAGGGGAGCTAGAACCCTTTATTCTAGATTAGTTAGTGCTCAAAGCCTAGTCCTTAGTGCCTATGTCCAGATGTTGGAGGATTGGCAGAGTTCCAGAGATTCGGGAACAAGTCATATCAGTGGAGGAGTGAGTATCAATAGGTTCGTAAATTGCAGTGGTTCATATCTAGCTTGCAGTGATTTGTGGAGTCTGTCTGGTGTTTTGCAGAAATATTTTGTATGGTGTGTGGTGTTTAGTAAAAGAAGTTGAAGTTGTTATCAGATACAACATGAACTAAGATCCCAGGATAGTATTAAAACTCTAGAAGTCAATGTATTGTAATTGTCTGCTAAGTTTGGTGGTGCCTGTCATGAGAAGTCATCGACTGCACAACTGAGATAAGGACATATCTTTGCATGAATATGAGACAGTTGGTATGGTGGATCTTAATGCACAGGGGAATCTGTATCAATCTGAATGATACCCTCCAGGTCGAGGTTTCGTTCAAAGTGCTTGTTTACTCTTATGTGACTGAATACTGTCGGAGGAGGGTTTGTGTGTGCAGATTGTAAAGGAGGATGAGCCACTTCAAGGAGTGAGATTGACATCACAGTGTGTCGCATTGGTATTGGTCAGTTGCTGTAGTGCCGTGCTGGTATTGGTGGTCTACTCTCACAGAGGGTTGTGCTGTAATTGGTTGTTACTGCTGAACAATGAATTGTAAAGTAAGTGTTATTTCCTATTCCGGAAAAAATTCTATCTGTGATTATTAGTGTTAGGTTGAAAAATGAATTGTTTCAAGGTAGTACGAGATCTGTTTATGGGAGATGTGTTTGTACCTATTAGGGAGGGAGAAGAGATACCTCCCGAAGGTACCCCAGGTCATTATATGGCAATAAATGTAGGGTTTCACACATGTATTTGGCTTGGTCAGTGGCACATGATCACAGAAAAAGAAGGTGCATTGAGATTTGCATGTTATCGCACATTCAATCTGAGGATCATTGAATGCTTGAGAAAAGTGTTATATGGGATGAAACCACTTCTTAGACCTGCACAGTACGAAGTGCTGAATGCTTAGGGATATGCTGCTCATGCTAGAGAGAAAGACAAATATTGTATCAGGGAAGAGCTGGAAAAGCAGTGTGCACATATTCCAATGCTAGATGGGATGCTGAACAAAAGAAATGGAGAACGGATATGAAAGAAGGAGTTAGACTGTACCCAGTCTTAATGAGCAAAGCATTTGTGGGAAAGAAGAAAAGAAAAATGGACAAGAAAGTAAAAGATGGAAAACACAAAGAGGCAGATAATACAGTATGAGCAAGATCAGTGACAATGATTCTAGTGATAGCTTTCTACATATATTATTGTCTGGAGGTCCAGCTCAGTGAAATGAGACCTGAATTGAGGGTGGAGATAACACTAATGATGGTGGAAATAGTGGATTAGCTCCTACCCTAATAAATGTGAATCCTGATCCAGTGGGGATTACTCCGCTGAATGTATCTCATGAACCGATGGGAGAAGGTTCAATAGTACATGTTCCTGCTAAATCTATTGTTTCAAACACTGCTGATGCTCATACTATCCCATTTACTATTGGTCCTGTCGTTCCCATGCATTTCCGGGAAAGATAACTTATAATTTGTCTGTTCTCGATGCAGTGGGTGCCTCAGGTAATGCTGAGGCATGTCCCAAAGCAAGAAGATTTCTTCTTCTAGTCCCAACACACACAAGCTCTCCATGTGTAGCAAGTGCTGATTTGACTTTGAGGCTTTCAGGGTGCAGGTCCATAGGCACATATCAGAGAATGCCAACTTTTGGTACAATGGTATGGGAGCCATCTTTCAGTTCTAGTGGTGGTGCCCATGGAGGTGTATATATGTCTAAGGTCCCTGTAGTGTCACGGAGTCTTACCGCTAAGGAAATAGATGAGTGAGTTGAGTCAGGGAACAACTCAGTCACCTGTGAGAGAGAACTCACGGGGTGTGGCTAAGCTGAAGTTAGAACTGGATGAGATGATTAGCAGGAACTTTCAAATGACTCATTTTGACTCTTAGCAAGAAAATGAGCCTGTGTTCATTTGTAAGGGTGTTACCCGACGTGCAGGACGAGTTTATGACAGACTGTCTGAACTGGCTTAAAGATGTGAGATAGACCTGAACATGACCAAAGTCTTGCAGAAGAGATACAGTGTATGAGGAAGACATAGCCTGTATGAGAACTTCAGGGATGAATATACAATTCAAAGAGCTAATTCAGAACATTTGAAAATGGAATGAACTAGATGAGTGAGAAAGTCAATGGGCAAGAAAGTAATAACCAAAGAAAAAGACACAGAAACCATATACTCCTGTAGCGGGTCACGTGAGTGCATCAAATTTACCTGTTGAGAGGCATGTGCCTTGAAGCAGAAGTGATCTTGCATCATCAATGGAGTGGTACAAGCACATTGAGTGATTTATGATTCCGAGGGACTTGTGAGTGGAATGTAACATGCCTGTTGAATGGCCTGAGTCAGAACTGCCAAGGAGCCTAGTGGAAGAAGGCCCTTCGCCATTGACGATGAAAAAGTATCAGCAGGTGATGACATTCCTAAAGTTGAAGGTCTCACCCAAAGATATCGATTGGATTAAAACTGATAGAACAATGCACAAACCTAAAGAGCTAATTCATGTTCATTATGAGAGATTGTTGCAGGCATTCAATCAATCAATCAATCACTATACTTGTAAAGCATGGCTAGTCACCTGCTAGGGTTTCAAGGTGCTGGGGGGGCAGTAAGTGAGTAGTCGTCGATGAACAGAGGGGATCAGATGAATAACCAGGTTTTGAGGTCTTTTCTGAATTGCGTGGGAGATCTTCTGAGGTGGATGTGAAGGGAGTTCCAGGTCTTGGCGGCGTGGTGAGAGAAGGATCTTCCTCCGGCTGTGGCCTTCCGGATGCGTGGGATGGCGGTGAGGGAGAGGGCGGTGTCAGCAGAGCGGAGCTGTCTGGTGGGCCTGTAGAAGTGGAGTCTGTGGTTGAGATATTCTGGACCAGTGTTGTGAAGGGCTTTGTAGGCATGCATGAGAAGTTTGAATGTAATTCTCTTGTCTATTGGGAGCCAGTGCAGGTCCCTCAGTAGGGCGGAGGTGTGGCTGTGTCTGGGGGCTATCTTGATGAGACGGGCATAGGTGTTCTGGATGCGTTGCAGTCTTTTCCGTACCTTGGTGGTGGATCCGGTGCAGAGTAAGTTGTCGTAGTCCAGGCGGCTGCTGACGAGGGCCTGGGTGACTGTTCTTTTGGATTCGGTTGGGATCCATTTGAAGATCTTCCAGAGCAAGCGCATGGTGTTGAAGCAGGCGGAGGAGTCTGCGCAGACTCGACGGTTTATTGAGGGTGCTGAGTCCAGGATGAAGCCGAGGTTGTGGGCGTGATGGTGGGGGCCGGAGTGCTTCCGAGGGCAGTGGGCCACCAAAAGATGTTCCAGGCTGAGGGGTTGTTGCCGATGATGAGGACTTCTGTTTTTGCGGTATTTAGCTGGAGGCAGCTCTCCTTCATCCAGGCAGTGACTGCCTTCATTCCTTTGTGGATGTTGGCTTTGGCTGTGTACGGGTCATTGGTGAGGGAGATGATTAGATGATTAGCTGTGTGTCATTGGCATATGAGACAATGTTGAGTGTGTGGTGTCTGGCGATGGTAGCTAGGGGGACTATGTAGAGGTTGAAGAGAGTGGGGCTAAGAGAGGAGCCTTGCGGGTCACCGCAGATGATCTTGGTGGCCTCTGAGTAGAAGGGGGGGTCAGACTTTTTGGGTCCTGCCGGAAAGGGAGGAGGTGATCCACTCTAGTTCCTTGTTGCGGATGCCGGCATCATAGAGACGAGTCTGTAGAGTGCTGTGGGAGATGGTGTCGAAGGCGGCAGACAGGTCGAGTAGGATGAGAGCCGCGGTCACGAAGTATAGTGGAATGTAGACACTTGAACCCATGGATATGATACATTTTGTGTCGAGATTTCGACAGGATTGAGACCTGAAATTAGCATGATGATTCAAAGACATTTGATTTGTTGGTAGAATAAACCAGTCAATGAGATCTTGAGGTATGCAAAGTACTGCAATGAAATAGAGATGAAACAGAAGAAGGTGAAGGATAGGTTAATGGTGGCCCTGATGAAGGCTGCTCAGAGAAGTTGTCAGATCCAGCCATTTGTCGGGAATGTTGGTGCAATGAAAGGTGTGTATCAGCAGGGTACTACTGCGTTGCAGGTAGAGGTCGAAGAGTCCCAATAGACTATAGTACAGGAATGGATGTGGGTAGTCTGAAGAAGCGAACCACTTGTCATTTTGCATTTTGGGGTACTGCAAGAGGGAATGTCATCTTAACCCAGCCAATCAGATCCAGAATACAGTGTTTTTACAACCCCAGAATAACAACCCAGTACAGATGCAAAATGTGCAGAAAGGGCAACATTTTAATGTACCAAAAGTTCCAGTGATGCAGGTTCCATAATCCCCGATGCCACAGCAAAATATGAACACCCCAGATTGAATTCTAATCAAGTTCCAAATTTGAATTCAGATGGATTTCAAGCCAATAATCCCTCCCAAAAGTTCCCAGTGTTTGAGATAATCAAGATCCATGGCTCTGACCAGTCAGCCTGATGGTGCCTGGGTGGAGGGAGGAAGATTGCACTTAGCATGGTCCTGGAGGTAGACTGAAGTGGTCCATTCAGATGGTGAAGTGAATGGTCAATCATTTCATTCTTGTTTGACACTGGGGCTACCCGTTCTTCTCTGTGAACAGTAGAAATCCCAAACATATCCTTCTGGGGGAAAATGATCCAAGTGATATGAGTTGCGAATAAACAAATGACAACCCAAGAAACAATAGAAGTGTCTTTAAGAATAGGATCCTTTGGTGAGAATCACATATTTGTGCTGTGTGACTCTAGTCCAGTGAGTTTCTTGGGAATATGCCTACTTTGCAGGCCAAACTGTGTCATCTATTGTACGCCAAAAGACAGAGAGATGCAAACTCATCATGAGGATGTCGCCTTTAAATTGGCGAATGATAGTCCTTATACTCCATTGTTTACCATGCTGACCATTGATGATTTACTGCCTGACCTTAAAGATACAGTCAGGTCTGAGGTTTGGATTTCCCAGGCAAGGACATCGGGTTGATCAATGGTGTTGAATCCATTCGGATCATGGTGAAGCCGAATTGCTGAATATCCGAGAACACCCCAATATGATTTGACACCTGAAACGATTACTGGGATCAATCTAGCAATTGTGGCTATAATCCAATAAGGGATCTATGAGATTTTGAGATTATGGGGGACCCACCCCCCATTATGGTCTTAAAGAAGCCAAATGGGAAATATTGCATTGTTCAGGACTTGTGAAAAGTTAATAACATTGTTGTTCTCTTTTGTCCTGTGGTACAGAATCCACCTGTGATTTTTTTTCAGATTCCATGTGAGGCAGAGTGTTTCATGGTCATTGATTTGTGCCAGGCTTTCATTTCTATACCCTTCCAAGAGAACAGTTAAGTTCCTCTTTGCATTTCAGTTTGTCAATCGTGTTTTGGCATTGTGCTGAGTCCAACAAGGGTATAATGAGGGTCTATCTATCTTTAACCAATTCTTAAGAAGAATCTGGAGTCCCTGGTCATGCCTTGCAACTCAGTCCTAGTCCAATATATCCACGACCTACTAGTGACGTCAAACACTCAAGAAGCCTGTAAGCAAAACACTATTTCGTTGTTGTACCACCTGGCTGAGAATGGAAATAAAATGTCACCAGGCAAGTTGCAATATTGTCACAGAGATGGTTCAGAATCTCGGACATTACATTGAGAAAGTAGTAAGGAAAGTGTCACAAGAGATGATTTCAACAATTGCGAAAATGAATCTGCCAACTAGACAGAGAGAAGTTAGGATGTTTTTGGGGATGGCAGGCTACTTTCACCATGGATTCCCAACTTTTCCATAGTGACCAAGCCTCTGCAGAGGCTGGCACACAAGCATATGTCTGATCCAGTACCCTGGGAAAACGATTGCTTGATTGCCTTCCTAGAGCTAAGAGAAAGTCTCTGTTGTGCGCCAACAACGGGAACACATGATTATAATAAGTAATTTGCTTTTTTGCAGTGAGAGGGAGTGCTACACTCTCTCAGTGCTTATACAGTTACAGGGAAATGGCAGAAGGCCGCTGGCTTATTTCTCTGCTACTCTTGATCCAGTATCTTCTGCGCTGCCAGGTTGCTGTAATGTGGTGTTGGCCGTGAGTATCAGCATAAAGAGGGGTGAAAACAAAGTCATGGGCATCCACTATTTATTTCTCCATTCATTAGAGTTACTGTTGACAAGGACTACGTCCCAGCAGTTGACAAGAAGCCACCTTACTAAGTATGAACAAACCATACTTCCAGCAGAAAATGTGACTGTCAAGGGCTATGGTGTTCTAAATCCTGCTACTCTTTTGCCTGTACCAGACAATGACAATGATGATTGTGAACTGGAGCATGACTGCCTCAATATCACTGAACTATGCACCAAGCTGAGACCAGATATATGAGAAAAGCCACTATCTGATTTTGTGCTAAATGTTGATGGCTCATGTTTACAAGAATGGATGGAAGACCGGTGTTGTCAAATAGCTTGTTGCCTCCAATGGCTAGACATTTCTATGGTTCAGCGGATGTTGGTAGAGATGCAATGGTGCGATTGTTTAGGCAAAAATGATTTAATCCCCGGTTCAGGTTGACAGCTGAAGTGTTGAGTCACAGATGTGTTGTGTGCTAGCAAAACTATATTGGAAAGAGAACTGCAGTAACACTAAGGGCCTCATTATGAGTCTGGCGGCCCTTGGACCACCAGACTCATGGTGGCGGGCGGACCGCTGCTGTACTTGCAGTCCGCCCGCTATATTATGACCGTGGAGATGCCACCGTGGAAACACGGCCAACGCCAGGCTGCTGTGGCATTTCAAATCTGACAGGGCAGCGCTGCAAGCAGCGCTGCCCTGTGGATTATGAGTCCCATTCTGCCAGCATTTTCTGGGCAGTTTACGTCGCCAGGGAAGGCTGGTGGAATGGATGACTTGGGGCCCCCATGCACAGCCCCGTTGTGCATTTCACTGCCCGAATTACAGGCAGTGAAATGTGCGAAGGGTGCTGCTGCACCCGCTGCACTGCCACATTGGCGCTGGCTCCATTAGGAGCCGGGTCAATGTAAAGGCCCTGTTTCCCACTGGGCCAGCGGCCCAAAACACTGTTTCCGACCGGCCCAGAGGGAAAATCATATTAGGGGCAGCGGGGGATCCCCGCACTGGTGATGAAGTGGTGGGGTATGAGTTTGAAACTCATAATGACTCTCTAAATCACAGAGGAAGATCAGGAGGTCCCTTTAACAGGATGCAGTTGGACTTTATCGTGATGCCTGTCTGTAACGGGCTGAGATATGTACTGGTGGTTGTATACATCTTCTCACATTGGGTTGAAGCCTACCCGACCAGAAGAAATGACAGTCTCACTTTAGCAAAACTGTTGTTAAGGGAACTCATATCCAGGTTTGGCTTTCCGACCTCTCTGGAATCAGATCACAGAACTCATTTTAATAATGAGGTCCTGAGATTGTTGTGCGCAGCATTGCAAATGGAACAAAAACTACATTGCAGCTGTGGACCTGAGGCTTCGGGTCTTGTCGAACAAGTTAATGGGACACAAATCTAGATTGGCAAAAGTGTGTCCTTCAACATCTTTGAAATGGCCTGATGCTTTGCCTCTTGTGTGGATGATTCTTCGTAGTGTCCCTGATCAGAAGACGGGACTGTCTTCTCATGAGATAATCATGGGCAGAGCTTTGAGATTGTCAGCTATTCCTGTGAATGTACTTGTGATCATTACAGTTAATATGATCCTTGATTACTGCAAAGGGATAGTTGATGTGGTGCATTCTGTGTCTCATCAGGTTGGAGCAGCCACAGCCCTGCCGCATTAGGAACAGTGCCATGACCTCAGTGCTGGCGACTGGATCTTGGTGAAGAAACACGTAAAAAAGAAGTGCTTGGAGTCTTGTTGGCATCAGCCTTCTCAAGTCATCTTGATGATAATGACAGCTGTTAAATGTGGAAGTCTCCCTAACTGGATACTTGCTTTCCATACTTGCACAGTTGAGTGTTCCCCTGATGTGACAGTATGTGTTCCAGAATTATTGGTGGTAACAGATAGACAATGGGCACAGGTTAGTCAAGCTGCTGGGGATCAAACAGAGCCTGAAACAGCACATGTTCAGTCTGATGGTGGTATGAAGAAATCCACAGCTGAAACTGAGATGGAAGAATCTCGTCCTGTAGAGGAGATTGAGTCGAATTCAGATTCAGACAATGACAAATTGCTGTGAAAAAGTGAGTGGGAGCTGGAATCCTTTGTCCCAGAAGACATGAAAGAGAAAAACTGAACCTGCGTAAAGAGTGTTTGCCTTAAACAATTCCAGAGGACATTGAGAACTCTTATCAAAGTGAAAGTAAGAACAAAATATTGCACTGAGGAGATCCAAAAGAACTAGGGTATCCTGTTGAAGGTACTCTTCACCTGAATTGACATACTGTTCTGCTGTTGATGGGGATAGAAAGTTTGGGGAGTTTTTGGGATAACTCTGCAGATCCAACTCAAACTCCTTAATTTGAACATTGTGCTTGACTTTTACTTTGAGTTTTCTGTACTGCTAGATAGACTGAGACATTTAATTCTGGATGTGATTATTAGTGAACTTAAACTGTGCATATATGAGAGAGTTTGTATTGACCATGTTAGGGAATTAAGAAGGGTCTTCAGAAGAAGAGAGGGTTGTTGTTTAGAAGAACACAGAGTAGGGTGAAGGAATACTCATAATGGACTTTGTAAATAAATCTGTTGCAATTTATTATATGGATTTTGTTTTGTCGCTTTGCACAAGTGAAACTTAAGCAAACCATTGCTGCTGCTCCTGCATTTTATTAAAATAGGCCTGATTTTAGAAAAGACATGGAAACTAGTAAAACCTGGAGATGCAAATACATATTAGGTGCCGTGCTGCTTGTTTTCTTTGTAGTATTAATCGTTTAATTGATAGCAGCATTTTCCCTTACAACTTCTGTAGTAAATGAGTTACCGTCTAGATGTTTCACTGCAAACACCAAGTACTAGAGATAGTAGCTTATATAGATTAAATGAAAAGGCTTTGCACTGAGATGACTCTAAAGGAGATTTTTCTGCAAATGTATATTTTAGACTGCTTTATTAAAACATTGACACTATAGATGAAAAGGATTGCTTTGGTTGTATGCAATTACCTACTTCTGTTTCAGAAGGCATCACTTACCACCGCATTCCTTTGAAATATGGGGAATGATTCACAAAGGCCCTCCACACTCATGGCAAGGGCTCTGCAGTTGTGGGTGAGTCTCCATATTGGGGGCGGAGTCTCTGCAATGAAAAGAGAATTCTCATTGTATAGATTTTGCCTTGAGGGTGGAGACTCACCCACGATTGTAGGACCTCTGCCATAAGAGCAGAGGCTTTTTAGGAATCAGGCCATGGAGCCTCTTGTAGTCTTTTGTTGAGTATAATTTATAGACAGGATAGGTTTCAATAATATTTTTCAAATTATGATTTAGTTCTTTCAGAAGTTCTTGTGTTCAAACATCTGAACACAAATCCTTATTTTAAAGGTACAGAAATTGCAGGCAAATATTTTGTATATCTCAAACCACTAGACACTGCAGATGCACACAGAAATAATTTGACTTGTTCAATGACAAATGTAGAGAAGAAATGTTTTAATCTAGTGGGAGACAGTAGGAGAGATTTAGGGAAATATTAACATGCCCCTTGAGCCACCTTAGTACTGCCATGCATCAATTTATTTATGCTACTGCAGTTCTAAGGTGGTCTATCCCCCACAGCAGATTTACAAAGTGGCGCAATGCATGCATAAAGTATGCAAGGGTGGCATACCCACGCAGGAAGGTGCAAAAAAATGGTACCGTGAAATTTACTAGATTTCACTGCACCATTTTTTCCAAAAATGATAACACCTGCTCAAGGTAGGTGATAAAATGATGCACCGATTAAAATAAGTGATCTCCCTGTGCTTTGTTGCACTAGCATCAACATTTTTGGTACTAGTGCAGCAAAGCCCCACAACTGCATCAACATTTCTGATGCTGTTGTGGTAAGGACCGCCTTGGTGCTCTGTATTGTAAATACGGTGCAACCATGGTGTCGTTAGGTGGGGCAAGGGAGATGCAGGAGAAGTGTTGCATCGGGACCGATGCACCACTTTCTCATAAATATGCCCCTTAAAGTCAAAATGTGAAACAGATAAAGACCTAAAAAAACAACACATGTAGAGTAGGGAAGAAATTGTTCACGTAAAGGGAAACCTTCCTGCATTAGCTCTAGATTGGCAGCATAAGGGAAAGTAGTACATACACCTGACCTGTGTTATTTGGATTTATTATTTATAGATAAGACTGAATGTGAACAGATTCTTGATGCTCAAGAAAAATGAATTCTTTTTAGATGCAAAGGATCCTGTGATTCCTTGAGTATAATTAAATTTTACACAGTATGCTTATTTCAAATTGACCACGTGATGCATAGTACATGTCATTTCGATATGGTCTTCCCAAAGATTTCCGATATGGAACATTTCAATGATCCTGTGTGGGGAACAAAACCTAAATCTAGAAGAGGTGTTAGTGCTGGAGGAGTGGTAGGAGTAATTTTTGGTGCATTGATCCTGTCTGTAGGAGTGATTCTGAATGATTTTAAGATTAGAAACTGTCTGCAATTATGAATAAACTGGCAACTAGTACAGCAGATTCCTTATTGGATGTGAATACTGAGATGGTAGTGATAAGATCTATGGTTTTACAAAACAGACTTGTGTCAGACCTACTCACAAAAGAGAGCTCAATGTGATGGGATGCTAAAAGTTCAGCAATGCTGTATTTACATCCCAGACAGAAGTAAAGTCCTGGAAAAATACATTCAGAACATTTCTGGTTTGATGAAGGATTTTAAAGAATTGGAACAAGCAGGTGTCTGGGAGGCTATTGGAAATTGATTTGCTGCTGTAGGTAGTAGAGTTATAGGTTTTATTCTGAAGCTGTTTTTGGTTATTGCCATATGTGCAATAGTTCTGATTGCGGGTTTCAAAATCTATCAGAGGACGAATGTTGAACAGGCAAGAAGAGAAAGAGAGTGGACGTTGGGTTGGAAGAGTATCAGTACAAATTTTATGATGACATTAAGGGGGTCATTCCGACCCCGGCGGGCGGCGCTCTCCGGGCGGAAACCGCCCAAACACCGGCCCGCGGTCAAATGACCGCGGGGAGCATTTTGACTTTCCCGCTGGGCCGGCGGGCGATCTTCAAAAGATTGCCTGCCGGCCCAGCGGGAAAGCCCCAGCAAAGATGAAGCCGGCTCCGAATGGAGCCGGTGGATTTGCTGGGGTGCGACGGGTGCAGTTGCACCCGTCGCGATTTTCAGTGTCTGCTATGCAGACACTGAAAATCTTGTTGGGGCCATGTTAGGGGGCCCCTGCAGTGCCCATGCCAGAGGCATGGGCACTGCAGGGGCCCCCAGGGGCCCCACGACACCCATTCCTGCCAGCCTGGTTCTGGCGGTGAAAACCGCCAGAACCAGGCTGGCGGGAAGGGGGTCGGAATCCCCATGGCGGCGCTGCATGCAGCGCCGCCGTGGAGGATTCACAGGGGCAGGGGAAAACCGGCGGGAAACCGCCGGTTTCCCTTTTCTGACCGCGGCTTTACCGCCGCGGTCAGAATGCCCCGGAAGCACCACCAGCCTGTTGGCGGTGCTTCCTCTGCCCTCTGCCCTGGCGGTGAGACACCGCCAGGGTCAGAATGAGGGCCTAAGTGTCTGAAGGAGTCTAGAAGCAAAATGATGAAAACCACAAGGTTTTAATCAATCTAATTAGAGGATTGTTCATGCTTGTTCTGACCTAAATCATTATCAGAGAGGGGATTGGTAATGCATAACTTTGGCTTTGTCATTATTCCTCACAGGAGTGACATAGTAATGTAATTAATAATACATTTATCATGTGCCTCAACGTTATTAATGTAAAGTGGAGCATCTGAATCATTATTGATGTTGTATTTACAGTAGAAGAATAGTAATTCATATATAGGTGTGTGCTCTAATGTTGATTTTAACATGCTGGATTGTAATACGTATGCATATTTATATTTATGTACGCTGACTGTGTCATTATGGTGAACTTACATATAATCATGTTTCATTTATAATTCTTGTTTTCCATTTATATTTGCAAGATAAATGTGTAACAGTGTATTTCTAATGTGCATTGAAATGCCATAAAAAGTTAGCATAACCAAAGGCCTGAAATGCTGAATTTATGTGTCTAACTTTCAACATGGAGTTGCTCCGTTGACATATTCTTTATTTGCAGATGTGTCTGTTTGTGTTTACAGTTAATGAAAGGCATACTGTGTATTTGAGATAGTGGGGTACAGGAGGATACTTTGGCAAGGATAAAGGAGCGCTAAAGAATTGAGAAGGAAAGACTCCAATTTGTGTGCCAGGCTCCCAAAGACACTTAAGGTTGTCCTGATGTTCGATTCGTGGGATGAGAACTTGATGGGAGGTGCCAATTTCAACTGTGGAAGGAAGATGGAATACTATGGGTGTCAATGACATGGATTTCTCAAAGGTTCTGTAGGTTTCACTGGTATTCACCTAGTTAGTTGAAGGCAGATTCTCATTAGCCTCTGATGAGAGTAGATTCCCCTGAAGACACTGAGGGGTACAAACCTGTTTAGCCCTTCCTGTGGCAACACCACTCTATCACAACTTCTACTGAGATTTCTGCTATGCTGACACTTTCCTATATTTCCTGAAGTATGCTTAGGGTTTCCTTTAGCTTAATTTAGGGTACGTATGTTACCATATATTCTCCAATGATTAGACAAGAGGATGGCGACTTACATACAGACCATTAGATCTTGTTTCTCATCTTTTGTGTTGCGGCAAATTACATTTTGTGTATGCCTTATGCTTCTGTGATTTAATCTCATTCAATGCTTCACTTCAACTTTGCTGATTCTGTACTTATTTAGCATGTTTTTGAAATTTGTTTACATAAGCTTGGCCTTAATTTATAAAAAAAACTTTTGAACTTTACACTCTGTCCCTGAAATGTAATGTATGACCAAACAGGCTACACTGTTAATTAATTTGAAGTGTTGATTTTATCTCCCCTTTACCACTCAAATCTCCTAAAAGGGTCTGTCAGAAGAAGAGAAGGAAGGAAATCGGCCCAGGTGTCATCTGGGGCCATCAACCACTCCTAAATTTCTCACATCTGAGAATCCTACATTTCTCACATCTGAGACTAGAAGGCAGCCTATTTGGGATGGAAGAGGTAGCTTGGAAAAACACACTCACAGTAACAAAAAATCTCCAGTCTGCTTATTTTCTCACACCCAGAATAACAAAGGCATTATCTCCAGTATTCCCATCCACATCAACATATGAGTATCAGATTTCTCGAGAAATGATTTTACTATGAATCAAGAGTGAGTCATTCCTGAATGGGGACTACACATTCAAAGGCACTTCAATTTATGAAAGTGCATTTATGCCAGTATACAGATCCCATATTCTCTAGCATACTGTGGGTGCACCAAGTCTGCAGTGCAAGTGTTGTGAAGTCTGGGGCAATTAGACTAAGTACTATGCACATGTCCAATAATTATGCATGCACTGGATTCAATAATCTATATGGGTAGGGAAATGGAGCCAGTTGACAACAGCACATGTAAGCCACTCCACCCATTTATAAAAAGTTACTTATCTTTAAAAAATGCTTTTTTCTCAGTCTATCCAAGATTGGAGGGGGCACCAGCAAACTCTCCTTTTTTATTTATTTTCATTACCTTATACTTTACTCACTCCTAAGCTCTAAAACATCCTTACCATCCTATAGCCCTACCTACCCCAAAACCCTAAATACACTTACCACAATGTATCCTTACCCACCTCATAACCCTAAAAACACCCTTACCACTCTATACCCTTCCCCACCACTAAACCATAAAACACCCTTACCACCCTATTATCCACCCCCACCCCTAAACCCTAAAACACATTTACTTTGCTTTATCTCTACTCACCCCTAAACCCTGAAAACCTTTTTAACCACCCGATTCCTCTACCCACACCTAAACCTTAAAAACACCCATACACTGTTTATCCCTACCCATCCCTAAACCCAAAAATAACCTTGGCGCATGGAGTTACTCTTCAATACAAAGATTTATGATGTATCCAATACCTTTACACCCCTATGATGCAGCGGAAGCACATGCATTTTGTGAACACTTACACCAACTAGCTGGACACAGGTTGTGCACAATTAGAAAAGTAATATGGTAGTTACCTGCCACTATATAAACTATCAAGCACACTAACACTCATTAGATGATGTCATAAGTGATGTCATCAGAGATGACATGAGGGGTTATTTGAGATGTCATCAGTGATGTCATAGAACATTTCATGAGTGATGTACTATGTGAGGTTATAAGCAGTGCATGGCAGAGGCATAAGTTATAGTTTATCTCTGCCAACTATAACTGGTGAATTACTGTATTTTTTAAATTCAGGACATTAATGTTGTCACTGACATATTCAGCAAACTAAAGCATTACATTAACCTTTGTTTTTTTCTGTGAATTTTTAAGGTTTTTTTTAAACAAAAACAGATATTTTTATCACACCTGAAAATATTGTTTTTTTCACTGAATTTGTGAGGGTTTCTTTTAATGCAAAGTAATATTTTATTACCACACGTAAAGCCAACTCCCCGCCATGCATGGCCTTCTGCTGTGTGCAGCAGGGAGTTATCTGCTGGGCCTAGCCTGTGACCAGGCCCTATAGCAAACCCCCAGAAGCAGCCAACCCCATGCAGTGCATGGCGTTTGGCTGTGCACAGCATGGGGTTGGCAACATGGCCTGGCCTGAGGTCAGTCTCTCCACCCAGAGGCAGCCAACCCCACCACAAGTAGCCAGTCCCATGATATGCATGGTTTTTTGGCATATGCAGAGTGGGGTTGGCTGCAGCCAGCTACCAGGATGCTGCCAACCACATGCCATGCATGGCCTTTGGTCATACATAGCATGAGGTTAGCTACATCACCTGTCTGACAGCTTGGTCTTGCCCCCAACTCCCTGCAGGCTGACAACTGTATGATGCACATACCCTTTGGCCGAGCTCAGCAGGATTGGCCACAGGGCATGGCTTGCTACCAGGCCCTGTGGCCAAACTCCCGGCAGGCTGCCAACCCCACACCATGCACAGCCTTTGGAGTGCACAGCATAGAGTGGCCTACGGGCCCCTAGGATGTCTTCTACTGGGCCAAAACATATATATTCAGGAGAGCGGGCATGTAGGTTCCTCCCAGACCCTTAATTGGTCCAGGGACCCTATTCCGTGGGGCCAGTTCAAATAAAAAGGCGAGGGGCCACGAGAGGGGGCAGGCAGCTCCCTGCGGTCAAACCAATAAAAAGAGGAAGGAACCTTGTGTCCCCCCTCCCTGAGCCTTCATAGGCCCAGGGGACCCAATCCCCTGGGGCCAGTTTTTTATTTACAAGGAGAGAGAGGCTGCACGCCCCCCTCCCCAAGCCTTATACGGGACCCCATTCCCAGATGACAAAGCCAATTTTAGGTCCTGGGTACCTCATCTTACAGGGACAAATTTTATTTAAAAAAAGGGGAGGGGGTTATGGCTCCATCTCCAAGCCTTATTAGGCCCCAGAGACCCCATACCCTTGGGCCTAATTTAATAAAAAATACATGAGGGTTTGCAACCCCCACCCCCTAAGCCTAATCAGGCCCCAGGGACCTCATCAATCGGAGGCCTAAATGTGAACTAAAGGGGAGGGGTCATACAGCCCCACCTTCCCAATCCTTTAGAGGGCCTGGGAACTTACCTTATCTTAAATTAAGAGCCACGTAGGCTGCTTCCCTGAGACTATTTTGGCCCCAGGGACCCCATCCCCCTGGGCCCGCATCTATTAAAGGTGTAAATTGTATTGATTATTGGCTTCTCCATGATTGGCATATTTAATTTACTAGTAAGTCACTAGTAAAGTTCACAAGAGGTGTCCGGAGCTTGTAAATCAAATGCTACTAGTGGCCCTGCAGCACTGATTGCGACACCCACATGAGTAACTCTGTAAACATGGCTCAGACCTGCCACTGCAGTGTCTGTGTTTGCAGTTTTAAACTGCCAATTCGACCTGGTAAGTGTACCCACTTGCCAGGCTGAAACCTTCCCTTTTTAAAAAGTAGGCCCTAGGTAGCCCAATGGGCAGGGTGTAGTGTATGTTAAAGGTGGGACACATATTGATTTGTTTTACATGTCCTAACAGTGAAAGACTGTCAAATTCGGGGGCTGCCTTTAAACATCTTTTAAGTGTAGTTCCCCTTTGGGAGCAGATAGAGATATGGAGTTTGGGGTTTCTGAACTCACAAAGTGATGGTGGTTTTTAGATTGTAAGTTTTTAGAAAGTGGGCATTTTCTTGCTTAATCCATTCTGTGACTCTGCCTGTTTGTGGATTCCTTGTCTGGGTCAGACTGACAGTTGGGCTGGTTGTGCATCTCCACTAGACGGTGACACAAAGGGTGCTGGGGTGTAGCCTGCATCTCCTGATGGGCCATCTGGGCTAGAGTGGAGGGAGGAGTGATCACTTACACCTGAAAGGGCTGTGCCTGCCCTCACACAAAGCAGTCTCCAACCCCCTGGTGTGCATCTGGGGCCAGGCCTCGGCAAGACAGGATCCTGTAAACAACAGACTTTTATTTAAAGTTGGGCAACTTCAAAGGCAGAAAGGGGAATAAGTATTGGACCCAAAATCCCAGTCTTTAGATTACTTCTGGAACTGCCAAGGAGAAGCGCTGAGGAGAAGTGCTGCCCCTACCTGTGACTGTGCTTTATTGGGCTGTCCTGCAGTACTGCTTCTGCCTGTGAAAGGGGACAAAGACTGGACTTTGTTGTATATTCCTGCTTGAGCAGTTTCTCCAAAGGTTTGGACTGAGCTTGCCTCCTGTTTTGAAGTCCCAGGGCCATCAAAGACTTCCTCTGCCAGCACCTGGACTCTCTGCTTAGACTCCTGCCCTGCCAAGTGGTGCCCTATCCAGTCCCTGGGCCCTAGGAAGGTGAAGCTGGTAAAACAAAGACTGCAATCGCCACACAGGGAGACGTGTGGGGACAATTTTGACGTATCAACTGCCATGCTGCTTTAAAAATACCGCACCACCTGCCTCGCGTCTGAAATCGACGCACCACCTGCATTGCGGCTGGGAAATCGACGCATCACCTGCATCGTGGCTAGAGATACGATGCAACACCCGCTTGCGGCTGCTGAAAATTACGTAAATGCAGCACGGTTTTCCTTCACCGTATGACCAGACTTCTCATGCATCATCGCTGGGTGACAAAATCAATGGGAACCTGTGTGGATAGGAGGTGCCCTGTCTAGAAATCGACAAATCACCTACCCGACCAGAGAATAAATGACACAGCCTCCCTTGTGAGTAAGGAATCGATGCATCGCTGACTTTTCCGATGCACGTTCACCCGTGCTGCTTTATTTTTTAGCAAACCAGATACTTTGTGTAACAACAACATTTCCATTGTTTTCTTTGGAGTAAGATTATTTTTATTTTTTTAATTCATATCTTGATTTGTATATGTTGGATTTTTGTTGTTCTAGACTTGTTTGATTTAGATAAATATTGCCTATTTTTCTAAACTGGTGTGGTATCCATTATGTAGTGTTTTCACTGTATTACTGTGTGTGTTGGTACAAATACTTTACACATTGCCTTTGAGATAAGCTTGACTGCTTGTGCCAAGCTACCAAGGAGGTGAGCAGGCGTTGTCATTGGAGTGTAACTCCCTTTTCCTGACTAGAGTGAGGATCCCTGCTTGGACAGAGTGCAAACTGACTGCCAACTAGAGACTCCATTTCTACCACTCTCCCATTATCCTCTGCCCTTGCACAGTAGTTGAAGGCAAAGGCAGATGATTTTGGGGCGATACATAACAAACTTATAGATGGATAAAAAGTGAACTATGAGGATCTTTTTCACCTCAAGGTTCTGAGTGACACGACAGACAGCTTGTGCTTCACTCTTATTATCTATTTGACATCACTCAAAACCCTTTGTTGAAAAACATCCTAGTAATTCACTGTTACCTATCTATAATTCTAAATATTATGCATGGCTCTCACAGTCATTAGCGTGAATGACTGGATTCTAACCCTAGGATTTCACTGCTTTGATGTAGCAGCAGTGGGTATCAGAACTGGGTAACCACTGTTGTTACATCAAAAAGGAATTCCAGTCTTATCTGGCTGGACTCTCCATGAGCCTGTCAGGGCATCCCTTGAAAACAGGGTGCACAGCTACTGGAGGACTGAGGAGGGAAGGTACAGAGAGTGGTGGGAGGCAGGAGGCCAGGTATTTTTTCTTGTTTTGAATTTGGGACCTGGAGGAGAGGCCATGTCATGTATGGCACCCTAATTATTCCTCTGTGCCTTGGTAGCAGTTGCATTAAGTGGCAGATGATTTTGGAGGCCCTACATTACATGAAATTATAGCTAGCAATGAGTAATTGGGAAGCCTTTCACCTCAGAGTTTTGATTTTTATTACAGGCATTTCAATCTTTGCTCTCGTTATTAGATGGGATTCAGATCGCCCCAGTAAAAACATCTCCGTGATTCGCTATTATCCATCAATACTACTATTACTACTACTACTAATAATAATAATCACAATGACTTTCCAGGTGGTTTTACCCAAAAAACATTACATGGAAAAAAACAGACACCAGTAAAGAAAAGTGCAGGTTCAAATCCGCAAACCAGTGAAACTTTAGAAATTATCTTTTTCAATAATTTAAAACTCTAGTCTTCCAGGGTGGCAATAATAGGAAATATATCCTTCCGTTCGAAGCAGCTAACAAATAGCTGATGAGCCATCCCTTAGTGCGTATTGCGAACAATGCCATGATACCCGACACCTCTTCCACAAGAAGCCTTGAGTGTCCCCAGGAGGTCTGAGGTGTGTGGAGAAGAGTTAGAGGGAGGCGGCGCTTGTCAGGACCATAAACAAATGCTACAACGACAAATATTCGGTGGTTTGTCACTCAATTGATTAACTCATTTGAGGCAGAGAAAACCCGAGCGCAGGCCTATTAGCGTTGAAGGGGCCATTAGAACTCGGCGCATATTTCAAAACATGGTGTCAGCTGCTGTTCCAAACGAGAACAGCCGATAAAGCACGCCACGTCTGCGCAGCTGACACGTACAGGGGCTGTTGGAAGCAGGCCTTTCATAACCAAAGTGCTGTGGGATTCCGCTGGAAAGGTCATCCTGTGCCTCATCAGCATAAGCAAAATCCCCGAGTGCGGGGGCCAGCCTGCAGGCCTGGAAATGTACAAGAGTATTATTTGTTCAGCGCTGTTATTAAACAGATAGTGCGTGCGCGGACCTTTAGCGTGAAACAGTGGTGTAGTAATCCCACGGTAAATACGCAGACCTTCTGCCAATATCCCTGCTAATTCCCAGCTCTGAGCTCCATACGTCTGGTCTCCTCCCCTTGTAACATAAGGTGTAATAGAAGGCACGCGTCGATAAAACACAGTAGCGAATGCTACGCAAATAAAGTATTGTCTGAAAAAACAAGTATACAGGGGCATTTGGGGACGAGCATGCTACATCTGGGTCGCCCTGAGTACAGCAGCCAAGACGTACCCAGCCCACTCCTTTTGGCCCAAAGAGTCAAACATCTGCGCTACAAAACGCCTTTTCCATAAATCGTCTGTTTATGACCAAGCAGGTTGTACTCTAACCTTGAAGTTCAGGGATTAATCCGATTTATAGCAATTTTTCTACTCGAGTTGGAAGGATATTATTCAAAACCTAAACACCGCTGAAAATAATCAGTTTAATGCAATGATTATAACCTCCCCGTGATGTGACTGATGCGCTCTCAAATGGTATTGATGGCCTCACTGATTATATGGCATCTTAAAATTAATTTTATCGATGACATCACTATCGCTACAGTATCATTAATGTGCATGGTATGCTTATTTATTTAATGATGTTCTGTTGTTAAGACCAGAACTTTACTGGTATAAATGAGTTAATGAGCATTGCTTTTGCAAAGTAAATTATGGTTTGCATGGTGGGTGTAGTTGTGGTTTGCTCAGCTAACCATCACTGGTCAATTTCAGGGTTTTTTCAGTTTTGCTTGCCAGCCATAAGTTCACTTTCATTGTTTTTGAAGGAAATTTCTGAGTCTTTTTTTTCTTAAAAAAAAAAAAACCATAGGCCCATATTTATACTTTTTTAGTGCCGCATTTGTGTCGTTTTTTGACGCAAAATCAGCGCAAACTTCCAAAAAGCAATTGTATTTCAGCGGACACTGGCCAAAAGTTCTGGCCTGATGAATAGCACCAAACCCATCCACTGGAGCAAACCAAATCCAACTGCACACAGCTTGTGACCATGCGCAGGCGGGAATACCTGTATGGGAAGTCCTTAAGATGTGCACATTGGTGTTTGATTCAAGAAGGCACAGGAATACTCCTGTATATTCATCCCCTGCTGTGCAAAATGTCTGCATGTTTTGGCCATTTTTAGCAGGCTCCTGGTGCAAGACCAGCTCTGGGACTCGTACCAATAAACCAGCTGTGTATTGCCTCTGTAAGTTCACAGCATGATCTGAGAGCAGGGCCAGACCCCAGGGCAAATATTGCACCAACCTCTCTGCTGCTGAACCAGCTACATATAGCGTTTAGGAATGCATAGTTGGCTTTAGAAGCAGGGTCTAACCTGCATTCAGGAGCCAAAAACACTCCACTGCCACTGAACCAGCTGCTTATTGTTTTTGGCAGTGTACCACAGGCTTTGGACACATTGCCGCGCCAAAGACATCCATGGGGACCAATATCCTCACTCTATAGGGTCTTTGTCTTTTATTGATGCACTGTGTTTTTGATGAACTTTTATTCAGGCTTTTCAATAAAAGGGCCGCAATTCTCAAATTAATTTTAGATCTCCCCATAAATTTACAGACCACGTATTTAAACTTGGATCTGCAAATCATACAAGAAAAACAGAAGTTTTTAACCTTTGTGAGGATTATCGGCCGCTCTGGGACTCCTATATCTGCATAGAATCAGAGGACACACAGCCAGCCCCCTTGTGTCACATCTGTGACTTTATTTCAGGAGGCAGAGCCTGGCGTTCCGGAATTCCACAGTAACTAACATACTACATTGCTGCTAGCCAGTCAGATCGTTCAGACTCTGAACCACCAATCCCACACGAGACAAAGAGAAAAACTGCATCGTCTTGCATTGGGATTTGATTATTTTTCAAATTTATTAGCCTCATAGTATTCAAGAATCCAGTCTACAAAGGATCGTACAAAATTATTTTTCCATTAACTTTTGAAAGTCCACCTAACAACTATTTGTAAAACAAATTGTAATGCTATTTAGTGGTTTCTGTTGCTGTAGAGAGCAAAGTTTTCAATGGACGCTAATGCTGAAAACTGTGGCCGAGATTTAAGAAAGTCTAGCGCCTCCTTCCACCACATTAGTATCATTTTTTATGACACTAATATGGCGCAACAAGACCAAATTCACCATGCCAGTTTTAGAAAGTGGTGCAAAGCATGTATTGCATCACATTATGCCTGTGCCAGAAAGGGGGGCATTACCCTGTTAGGTGGACCACAATAATGGTGCAGTGGAATCCATGAGATTCCATAGCGTAATTTTTAGCAGCCATTTTAAACTCCTGCACAGAGCAGGCTTTAAAAGGAGACACACCATTGTTTATAATGAGCCTCTATATACTTTGCAGGATTACTGCCAACATTTTTGGCATAAATCCTACAAAATACAAAATAGCATAAAAAATTATGACTGTGATGTTCCTCACTTGCGCTATGGTGCACCATATGTTAATACGGCGCACACAAGGTGGCATTAGGGGGGCGCTAAGTGGCACAAGAAAAGTGCCACTATTCTTAAATTCTAGGTTATTGATGCATTGTTCGCTCTCCTCATACAGATCTGTACCAAACATGTTAAGCAAGAGCACTGTCTTGATTCACAGATTAATTTTCAGCGGTTCATCTGTCCTCTGCCATCACTTGCTGATTGCAGTAGTTAGATTTTGGTGGAATGCCATCCATCCACCACCTCCCCACATGAAAACATATATATTGATGGTTTTTTAGTAGAAAATTGAAAGAAAGTCCACCAAAAACACAAATACTCTAATTGCTGTTATTCAAATTCAGTTATGAGGTCCATAACAAAAATATTCCATAGTTGTTATGGAGAAAAAAAACTATAGACTAAATCAACAAGGGGGGGAGGGACCGGGAGTATTGATGGTCCAGTGTACAATCTCCCATCAATAGTAATTAAAAAAAGGTACACTGTTCCAATACAAAATTATCGAACCAGGAGACCCGTGATCTCAGGAGCAAGAACCCTAGAGCATCACATTGGATGACTAGCATCATCATCGGGAAATGCTCCTCACCAGGCCGGCACTGCAATGCCTAGTGGGCACCCCGATGTGGGGGCTCTCAGCCGGACTCTTATGATAGTGACTGGTAGGTTAGACTATACAGATTATGATGCTTAAAGTCAACACCAATACACACAAAAGAAAAGGTTGTTTCCGTGTCGTCCGTTTCTGAGGGTAGGTCCAACAAGATGGACCGGTGATATCTTTGTAAGTATGCCATTCGGTTCTAGAGTGGTTAACGGGCCCGACCGATTTTTAAGTGGGGCATTTAATTCTGAGTATAATCTCTTTTTGCCATACGTTACCATGAATAATTTAAACATATTCTTCCACCCTTAACCTTAATGTTAGCTGAGTAACTTAACTTGGTAACGACAATAACGGCTACTGTGTTAACTTTTAGCACTATCATTATTGAGTATTTTTCCTTGAGTTTATTCACCAATGTAGTTTAACTTGGTAACCGACAATAGTGGCAATTGTGTTAATTTTCAGCACAATTATTTATTACTATGAGTTTATTTACCTTTGCAGTTGCCTTTGAACTCTTAGTATTTCCTATATCATTAGATGTTAGCATTGTTTTACATCCTTGTTTCAATAATGGTCTTTTATCTCGTTATTTACTATGCTCAGTGTCACTTTGAGTCCTTGAAACGAACCACCCAAGGAACCTGGTCTCGACTAGGGGTTGGTAAGCATGATTTGTCATGTGGTGTCCTTTTCTTCGTTTTTGACCAATTTCTGGTTATATATTCAGAATCACTTGCACTCGTATTTTGGAAATTTCGAGATGTGTTCTATGTTTTTTGTTTTCCAGGGTACCTGTGCTAATCAGTTAACTTTAAAGTGAGTGACCGGTATCAAGTATCCTAATTTGCGATACTATTTTGAAGAGGTGTGAATAATTATTTGTGTAGGTCATGATGAAGCGTCAATAGATCCGGCTGGACCACTAGACGCGAAACATGTCGACCATAGCACAGAGGTTCTTTAATATCTAGGACTCTCTGCAATAGTCTTATTTTTTTAAAGGTTTTGAGCATAATCCTCAATTTTTCTTTCAAGTTTTTTTGATTTTAACCTTGGTCTTCATCCTTGTTATATCAGATTGATTAAATGATGGTGTCCAGTGGATGAATAACCAATTTTAACCTCTTTTTCTTTTGTGTGTATTGGTGTTGACTTTAAGCATCATAATCTGTATAGTCGAACCTACCAGTCACTATCATAAGAGTCCGGCCACATCGGGGTGCCCACTAGGCATTGCAGTGCCGGCCTGGTGAGAAGCATTTCCCGATGATGATGCTAGTCATCCAATGTGATGCTTGAGGGTTCTAGCTCCTGAGATCATGGGTCTCCTGGTTCGAAAAAAAACTATAAACAACCAAACTGTGCACAGACGCACTCAGCAATCAACACAAACAAGATGTCCCTGCTGCTGAGAGCCCTTGCAATGTATGTGAGAGGGTTTGTGGACCAAATGGCTGCTGCTGTAACAAAATCTAAAGTACCTCCACAAAAAAACTATTACTGGAAGATATATATTTTGTGACATAGCAATGTTGCGATATATTAACTCTATTTTAATGCACCCAGACGATAGATATAAGATAAGGTAAACCATACACCACACATATGTGAATTTCACTAAACATATGTATCAAGACATTGTCAATGCACAAAAGTTGCAAACATAAAATGTAAATCTTGTAAAAATGTGGTTATGATTAACATTTTAAATGCTGACAAAATTTGAAACTCTTGAAAAACTGGAACACAACCAGGGCATCCATTCATTTAATGTTACTCGCTGGTCCCAAGAACCATGCTACTTATTAAACACTCACAGAACTCTATTCTCTCGCATCATGTCACATGAAACATCAACTGTTTGCCATCTGTTTTCAACTCTGACCTCTGAATATCAGAAATACGTAATTATCTTTTAAATGTATGCTAGGACACTACACTACACTTACCACAATGCAAAACATTAGCAAGCAATACATCTTGAAGTCCAAATCTTCTAAATCTTGAAAAGCCTAAAATGGATTACAAGATAAGGTAGGCAGAGGGACTGGGGCCTTCAGAATGTGGTGGAATGAGGACTAGAAGAGGTGATTCAGGGTTCTCTGAATGGCGGGGAATGTCAATTCTGTTTTCCAAGGAAGCCATACTTCCACAAGCCACTCTATGCTGATCAGCCTGTGCAGAATTACTGTTCACCAGGAATCGGATGAATCAGTTCACCTTCTCAACCAAATTCAGGAGGAACCCAACCTGGAAGTTTCCATATCATTACAGTCCCACATCAACTACTGTGCTTCTTCAGGAACAATGAATGGAGGCACAGGAGCTGAGGGCAAATGACATCCCAGTATGACCAAGCCGACCGCCAAACTTGCGGGAAGGATGCTGATGTCATGCGGGTGGTTCCCCCTCCATCATATTAAAATGTTCTCACTGGGCTCACCACCAGTAACATTGTATTATGATGCTCCCGCCGGGCTGACCAGCGAGATCAGTGCTATGGTATTGGCCTCTACTCTCTTAAGGGAGCGAAGACTGATATCGTAGTACACCAGCACCCTCGGAATGCACACTGTCTGCAACAGCAGTCAGTGCGCATTCTGAGGGTACTGAGAAGGGGGGCCCCGGCACTGGCGTTCCATCAGTCTTTTCATGGGTGGTCCCCACCATGAAAAAGGCTGGTGGAAAGTTGAGTTGTACTCTGCACAGCAGCGCTGAGTACAGGACCGCTGTACCTCACTACCACTCAGGCTGCCGTCAGCCCGTCGGGACCTATGTTCCTGGTAGGGATGGCAGTTCCCTGGTGGTCCAACTGTCAGGGTCATAGTGTGGCGGTCTGACCGCCTGGAGTGAGGCGGTCCGACCATCACCACGAGACTGGCAGTCTCATGACCGATAGGCTCGTAATGAGCCACTAAGTCTGGTGATAGTGGTGATGGTAGCTCCAGAAATGCGTGTCACAGTCTCTGCTGTGATGACAGGTTAGGTGTGTAATCTCTGACTCAGTTTTTTACCCAGGACTGAGCTGATGCCAATGTGAGCCTCATCACCTGCTCAGTGGCTGTGTACTTCGGTGACAATGGCACCTCCCTCTGACTCAGATGGCTGCACAATGCATCCAAACAATTGAGCTGCTAAAACAAAAACATAAATAACATTGCCTTAAAACTTAAGAATTGACTTGTACAGTTGAGATAAATGTCCTTTTAGTTATCATCTGCCAAACAACTGCCAAGCATCATGGTAGTGTAAGGGACTACATCAGAATTCTTCTCACATCTAAAATAATAATAATAGGCATAGTTTACACGTTTGGTCAAACATATTAAGTTAAATTATGACCAAGAAAATAATAAACTTGATTAGTGTCTAAGTGATTCACATACACCATTAACTATGTTCATATTCAGAATTGTAGATGTAAAATGTAAAACTGGCGGCAAATATGTAATTCAATGTGTTTTTTTTGTTAAATGTCACAACATGTAAATATATGTGTCCATAGTTAGCTATGATGCACAGACACATTGCAAATGGGTAATGTAATAATATATTTGTCTAAGTCACAGCTGCCTAACACATTTGAAAACCATGAAACTTGTTTAGTTTTTGTAGACGCCCGGTGTTCTGCCTGGGATCTGCCTGGGTGGGCAATGGTAATGACCTCAACACCAAAGTGGTTGTCTGCAAGCCATATTTTGATATATCAGTCTGCCTGATAGGAATCTCATTGCAATGAAGGGTGCCGATGTGATGGTGGCTCCTGTCACAGTAGTGAAGTTTTCAGAGTGGGTGCTTTACATAACAAACAAACTCCTAAAGCATGCTCGTCTTTCTTGAAAACAAAATAATAATGTCTCCGACTGGCAGAGGGCTTTTTGCCTACATGTGGAGCCATTAAGCATTTTTTGTGCTGTGTCCACCATTCGTTGCATGGGGGGCAGGGGCAGAGAAAATCAGTGATGGTGGTCCCACTGTAAATAGGGTGGAATGACTATCACTGAGACCCAGCATTCCTGTGGGGGACTGACCACTCGGTCAATGGGTACCACCATCTGGGCCTGTAGAGGCTGATAACTAGTAGTTTGACTAACTCTAAACAGTGCAGGCAAACCGCAGGTTTGGTGGGGCAAGAGAAGCAAAAGCTTACGGTGTTCCTCCCATTTCAGCAAACCCTAAAACGCCCCTATGTGTTCAGCATCAATAGTAATGTATGTCTGACTAATAACAGATGTTATCTATTAAATTTGCCTCCTTAATGTGTGCATAAAAGGTCAAATCATTACGAAGTCTTTCTCAGTTGACTCCAGCAGAAGAACACTATTTTCAAGACCATGAGCATTTAAGACCTATATTCTGTGTATGAACAAGAAGGAAAGAAAGAACTCTCCCTTACATGTTCACTGTTAAGAGTGCAAAAGACCATCCTTATGGATAAAAAGATAACTTTTTAGAACATATTTCAGTTACATAATGCATCTATCACATACCAATATAAAGATGTAAAAAAAATGTACATGAATAATACACAACAAAAATATACTATACATGTTACACACGCACATAGCCACATCAACTATACGTTAATACTAATTAAATATTCATAAATGGCCAGTAGGTATTAATCATAGCACTAAATGTGGGGCAAACAGTGTGAATGTTTTTTGATGTGTGAATCCACCAGTTTTTTAATAATGTAAGTCGCCTATGTATTTCACCACCACAGTCACATATGACAGAGAGAGAGAGAGGAACAGTGACAGACAAAGTGTAGGTATAGACAAGCAAGTATGATGGGGAATTATTGATGCTGCTTGTCAAGCAGGCATAGTTGAAGAGACACCTTACACTACGAAAATATTGTAAGTTCACACATTGTCTTAATAGATTCACATGTGCATTTTATACATTACACATAACTGATCATTTAGGGGGTCATTACAACATTGGCGGTAAATGCCGCTTACCGCTGTGCAGAAGACTGCCAACACACCGCCGCGGCCGCGGAATTCCACCACAGCTATTACGACCCACAGCTCGGAATCCACCAAAATCTAGACACCCACACAAGTCCGCCACACCAAAGGTCAGTGATAAACTGGCGATAACAAAACCTCCACCGTCACGCCAACAGGAATACGCCCACACTATCACGACCCTCGAATCCACGTGGCGGTCTTTCAACCGCGGTATTCCATTGGCGATACACACCGCCGCGCTCAAAATACACACACATTTACAAAACACAACCACATAGGACAATTCCAAATACACACACCTGATACACATAAACACAAGACTCCCACACACCCAATACAATATAAAACACACACCCACATTATCCACAAACCCTTACTACCACAACTGTGACTGAAGGCCAGAGAGAGACACCACCATCTACAAACTAGCATCCACAGGCACTCAACACCATCACTCACACAACATTCACGCACAAAACACCACACACCCCTAAACATCACCCCACACATCACCCACACCAAACCATGGCACCGCAAAGACACCACAGGTTTTCTGAGGAGGAGCTCAGGGTCATGGTGGAGGAAATCATCCGGGTAGAGCCACAGCTATTTGGAGAACAGGTGCAGCACACCACAATAGCTAGAAAGATGGAGCTATGGTGCAGAATCGTGGACAGGGTCAATGCAGTGGGACAGCACCCAAGAACATGGGATGACATCAGGAAGAGGTGGAACGACCTACGGGGAAAGGTGCGTTCCGTGGTCTCAAGACACCACATTGCGGTTCAGAGGACTGGCAGCGGACCCCCACCTCCTCTCCCACAACTAACAACATGGGAGGAGCAGGTCTTGGCTATACTGCATCCTGAGGGCCTGGCAGGAGTAGCTGGGGGAATGGACTCTGGTAAGGCAAAGCTTTCACTACTTCATCCCCAGTGATGACAGCAGCTCTGTCCAACTGGATCTAGATGACCAGCCCGGCCCATCTGGGACCTTGGGACAGTCGGTTCCCCTTACACTGGCACAAGCCACAACAGAGCCTCCCCCCTCTGGAAACACCAGCACAGCACCCACCCAGCGGGCCCATACCTCTGTCCCCAGGACACGTCAAGCAGCAGTGTGTCCACCACTATAGGGAACCCAGGCTAACCCACCACCCCAACAACACCAGGGACCTGGGGGCAGTGGGCACACGGTTCAAGGGACAGAGGCACAGGAACAAAGGCGAACTGGGAGGGCTGCTGTGCGACAGGGGGAGGACAGGACCAGGGAACCCACTCTCCAAGAGGCCCTCTCCACCATCATGGGAGCCTACCACCATTCCCAGGAGACGATGGCAACGGTACTGGCTAAGTTTCAGGAGACCCAGCAGCTGCAGGAGGAACAGTATTTGGGGTTCAGGGAAGAACTCAAAAACATCAATACCACCCTGGGCACCATGGTAGGGGTGCTGAAGGAACTCGTCAACACCAGGAGGGACACTGTGGCACAACAAGGGGCCCCTGACACTAGCCTAGACGATTAACTGCCCGCCACCTCCGCCGGCGCTAGTGGGCAGGATGCACCGCCACTGGACCACGATACCAGCACCCCTCCCACTGCAGATGGAGAACCACCCCGCAAACGGTCCCTGAGATCCAGGACAAAGACAGAGAACAATGCCAAGACCCCCGCTAAGAAATGAGACCACCCTGATTGTCATCCTTTTGTCCCACTTTGTCACCCTGTCCATCCTCAAACTGCCCCAGCTCCACTTCCTATGCCCCTTTGGACAATGCACCTGTCAAACAAATAGACTGGACTCTGCCATGGACATTCCTCCACCATCACCCCTGACCATTTCAAAACACCCCCCTATATCTTGCACTTAAATAAAGACCCTTAAATCACAAAAACAATCTGGAGTCAGTCTGTGCTTTCGAAAATTTGTATTTGCAATAACTGTGGAAAACTGCTAAATCCATTGTATTGTCAACATACCTATGTCACACAGCTCTAGTCCATGAGGAAACAAAGCAGATGTCACACAGTGGGACCCACATCTGTGAAAGGGAAAGTGACAACTCAGTGCCCATACACTGGGTGAAAGTGACAGACAGATGAGAGGTAGAACAAGGGTATCAGATGTAGCTTGCAGTGATGTCTTCTTACCTGTATCTCACTGGAAGTATTGATGAATCACCGTGTTTCTGTTGTCGATATCCTCTTCTTCTGGCTCCTCTTCATCACTGTCCACAGGCACCACAGCTGCCACAACACCTCCATCTGGACCATCCTCCTGCAGAAAAGGCACCTGTTGTCGCAAAGCCAAGTTGTGAAGCATACAGCAGGCCCTACCAAGGCCACATGTGTCCCATCAATGGCACCTATGATGTTGGGGATATGTCCCAGGGCATAGAAGTCACCTTTCACTGTAGGCAAATCCTCCACCTGAGGGAAAACAATGTAGCTGCGCATGTGTTTCAGCAGGGCAGATAACACTCTCGACAACACGTTAGAGAAGATAGGCTGGGACATCCCTGATGCTATGGCCACTGTAGTTTGAAAAGACCCACTTGCCAGGAAATGGAGTACTGACAGCACCTGCACTAGAGGGGGGATTCCTGTGGGATAGCGGATAGCTGACATCAGGTCTGGCTCCAACTGGGCACACAGTTCATGGATTGTGGCACGGTCCAGTCTGTATGTGACAATTACATGTTGCTCCTCCATTGTCTACAGGTCCACCAGCGGTCGGTACACCGGAGGATGCTGCCATCTCCTCACCTGCCCCAGTGGACGTGCTCTATGGAGGAGAACAGCGAGCAGAGAGTCAGCCAACACTGAGGTACGAAAACACAACTTAATTCAACATTTTTAAAAATCCGCTATGTGCCTGTATTAGTGTGTATGCAAGGCCTAGATATGTGTGACACATTTAAAATAAATGCCATGTAGCCCCCTGAAATGGCGGCTGCCTGACCTGTAATGTGGGACAAGGGGATATGAGGTAACTGCGCTGGCGTTGTACACCATCACGGTAGGCGGTCGAAGACAAGCAGCGCAATCCTGCATTGGTTATCATTGGACCCGATGGGTCCCAGGAGCCAATGACGATGTACGCCGGCGGTGACGATACGCACCGCCGCAGACGTGACCGCCATTTTCTATCTGTTCACTCACTTGATACTCGATCTTCGACAGGAGAGGACCTACACTGCAAGTGCTGCTGAGACCTCAGTCTGGAAGAGACAATGGCTCATGTGTCTGGGGAAAGGGCCCCTGCCTTCACCACGGAGGAGTTGGAGAAACTAGTGGATGGGGTCCTCCCCCAGTACACGCTACTCTACGGTCCTCCAGACAAACAGGAAAATACACTGTGAGCATGCTGAATGGGCAATGTCTGTGTGGAGTGGTGTGGATGGAAGATGGGGGGGGAGAATGAGGCGTGCATGAAACAACGGTAAGTGCATGTGCGCCATGGCAAGGGTAGGGATGGGGGCCAATGACTGTGACGGTGCGGACGGTTATATCTTCTCCTTTCCCCCTGTACTATTCCTGTAGGTCAGCGCCCACCAGAAGAAGGATATTTGGCGTGCCATCGCCAAGGAAGTCTGGACCCTGGGAGTCCACCACAGACGGAGCACCCACTGCCATAAAAGATGGGAGGACATTCGCCGCTAGAGCAAGAAGACGGCAGAGGCCCAACTGGGCATGGCCTCCCAACGTGGGAGGGGTGCCCGTCGCACCATGACCCACCTGATGTTCCGGATCCTGGCAGTGGCATATCTGGAGTTGGATGGGCACTTGAGGGCATCACAGCAGCCACAAGGGGGTGAGTACACTCTCATTCAGCTGAATCTGCGTGCATTGGAGGTGTCTGGGTGGGGGAGGTGGGCTGTAGGTTCCCCTAGGCCAGGGCGAGTTTAGTAGGCAAGGTCCCTTCGTAAGGCAGGCCATGTGGCACCCCACCCGACCTTTGTTCAGAGCCAACTACACCTAGTCAGGCTCCTGTGACTTCCATGTGTGCGGCAATCGGGCATAGGCCTTGTAACCCATGTCCCTCTGACTAATTAGGGAACTCAAAGTGCACGGCATAGTGCAGGGGGCTTCTGTTTCTGTAGTGTCCGCCAACGGTAGCGGTATTGCATGCATTCAACATGTCTTTCTTCTTTCTTCCCCCCCTTTTTGTGGTCTCCCTGTTCTTGTGTGCATTAGCATCATCAGGCGGAGGAGCAGTGGCACCGGAGCAGGAGGGAACTGCATCTCACATATCCCTGGAGGGTGACACAACGGAGTCTGAAGCCACCAGTGGGACGGAGGGCGAGAGGAGCTCCACGGTGGGCACAGGAGCTGAGACCAGCAATACGGACTCATCCTCTGATGGGACCTCGCTTGCTGTGGTGGGCCCCTCTGTGCCCCCGCATCTACAGGTACAGCCACCACCCCTTCTACCAGCACCGCCCTCCCAGCAGCCCCTCAGCGTGTGCCCCTTGGCCACTCACCCAGGAGGGTGGACATCTCCTTCGCCCCAGGCACCTCAGCCCCTGCCCCTGTCAGCCCTGCTGCCCTCAGTGAGGAGGCCATTGACCTCCTCAGATCCCTCACTGTTGGGCAGTCTACCATTTTGAATGCCATCCAGGGTGTAGAGAGGCAGTTGCAACAGACGAAGTATGTCTCTGAGCCCACCTCCCAAGGTACACAAACGCAGCCACACACCCACCCAACAGCCATCCACCACACAACAGCCTCCAGCCCATGCACCTTCACCCAAAGTCAGCAAACGTACACCTCCTACAACCACTACCTCTTCCTCCACTCCCAAACCCCCTCCATCTACCCGTCCCAGTGTGTCCAAAAAACCTTTCCTGTCCAACTTTGACCTCTTCCCCTCACCTCCCCCACCCCTTCAGTCCGCTAGGGCCCGCCTTTCCAGGTCCCAACCCAGCACCTCAGCCACCACATCAGCGGGAACAGTGGTGCCAGCAGTAATCAGCTTCTGGAGTGTGCCAAGCAGCAGGGCAGCCAGTGTGCCAAGGAGCCAGACCACAGACAGTCCCCCACCTCAGAAGCATAAAAAGTTGGCAACTGCCCGGCGGGAGAAAGGCAAAACCTCTGTCACCAAAGGCTCTCCGAGGAGTACAGTTGGGAGTGGGAAAACAGCTGCGCCACCATCCAAGGTGGGGAAGGGGCACAGAAAGAAAGGCAAGTCACCGCAAACCTGCACGGCAGACAAGACCGCCACCAGCACCGCTGCCAAGGACACCGCCGCCACAAGCACCACTTCAGAGGACACCGCCGCCACAAGCACCGCTGCCAAGTACACCGCTGCCACCAGCACCGCTGCCAAGGCCCCCCCGCCACAAGCACCGCTTCAGAGGACACCGCCACCACATGCACCGCTGCCAAGGAGACCGCCACCACAAGCACCGCTTCAGAGGATACCGCCGCCACAAGCACCGCTTCAGAGGACACCGCCGCCACAAGCACTGCTGCCAAGTACACCGCTGCCACAAGCACCGCTTCAGAGGACACTGCCACCACAAGCACCGCAGGCCAATGAGCGACAAACGCTCCGACGCTACTGAGGCCGCCACGAGCAGGATGAAGCATTCTGGGCTCCAAGCCCCCTCCAGAACCAGTGGAGAAAGGCATCCACTACCTCAGTCCTTGGCAAGATGAAGCACTCTGGGCACAAAGCCCCCTCCGGAACCAGTGGAGAAAGGCATCCACTACCTCAGTCCTTGGCAGGATGAAGCACTCTGGGCAAAAAGCCCCCTCCAGAACCAGTGGAGACTGTTATCCACTACCTCAGTCCTTGGCAGGATGAAGCACTCTGGGCACAAGGCCCCCTCCAGGACCAGTGGAGATTGACATCCACTTGAGAGACTGTGGCTTTGCACTCCCTAGGATACAGCAGTGGTCAAACCACCCACTGGAGAGACTTGTGAGACTGTGGCTTTGCACTCCCCAGGATAACACAGTGGGCAAACCACCCACTGGAGAGACTTGTGAGACTGTGATTTTGCACTCCCCAGGATGCAGTAGTGGGCAAACCACCCACTGGAGAGCCTTGTGAGACTGTGGCTTTGCACCCCCCAGGATAAAGCAGTGGGCAAACCACCCACTGGAGAGACTTGTGAGACTGTGGCTTTGCACTCCTCAGGATAATGCAGTGGGCAAACCACCCACTGGAGAGACTTGAGAGACTGTGGCTTTGCACTCCCCAGGATACAGCAGTGGGCATGGAGCCCCCTTGTGAATCTGGCATCGTGCACTCATCCGGCTGAGGTGCCCCCCTTCCATTCCCCCAGAGGTGCCTGTTTTATTTCTATCTGATGCCCCTGCAGTGTTCTCTCCGTTTTGATCGGGTATCTTGTGTGGGCCTCGCCCATGCATTTTGGGCCCAGTGGTCCACGGACTTTAATGGTGCAATACCTGGACTTGTATTCTTGGTTTATATATTTGTTTATAGTGTATATATATTTTTGAGTACTGGATTTTAATTGATTACAAACATTCAAATCATTTCCTTTTGTCTTTGCATTCTTCTAGGGGGGTTGGGGTGTGTAACTGTAATGTATCATGATGTATTAGTGTGTGTGTTGTAGTGGGTGAGGGTGGGGGTGGGGGTTTTGCATGTTGCATGTGTGTGTCACTCTCTTTTCCCTCCCCTCTCCCCTGTGTCGTAGGTGCAGTACTCACCGTGGTCTTCGCCGCCGGCGATCGTGCTCCTGGTAGAGAAGCAGGAAGACAAAGGCAGGGAGTATCTGGAGTTCCGGTTCCATGGCGTCCTGGTTCCTCGTGGGGTGTGTAGAGGTGAGCGTTTTCCCTTCCAAGTCCTGTTTCCGCCGTGTTTTTGTTTGCGGTGAATCAGCCCCCGAAAAGGTGGCGGATTGGCCTGTTGTTATACTGTGGGCAGTGCATTGTCCTCAGCCTGTCTGTTGGCGGTTACCGCCGCAGTGTTTGTTTGTACCGCCGTGGCGGTCGGAGTGTTAAAGTGGCTGTCTATGTTGGCGGTTTCCATCACGGTTGTGATTCCATTTTTTTTACCGCCGACCTGTTGGCTGTTTTACTGCCGCTTTAACAACGAACGCCAGGGTTATAATGACCACCACAGTGTTTAAATGTGGCCTAAGCTAATTCTTCGGCTGTTATGGCTGCTATGCACTTTCATTGTGCTATGTAAAAGTCAGGATATCAGTCTACAAACCCCTGAACTGCCAAAGATATACAAAAATACTTTTAATAATATAATATGTCCATGGTCCAAACCTTTCAACTAACATAAAAACATTTAAAAAAATGATTATTCCAGCGCTTATATTTTGTTTTGATCACAGTGCTTACCAAGTAGTGCAGAAATGGGAAATGCCATCAAGTCATTTGTTACATGACTGGTGTGAATTGTTATTCAGCTAAAATTGATAATCAACATATATATTTTATTTTAAAATAAAATGCTAATCCATGTACTCAGCAACATATAGATATTTAATTGTCAAGGAAATATGATGTATTAGATCTAACCGCAATTTGAGCATTGTAAATTTGCACTTGCTCAATCTGTTTATCACATTTATACAATGTCTAAGTATGTCATGTTTTATACTAATCCCTTTACTGTCTTGCTCTTCTCTGCACTTACTCCGCCAAGTTGTGGTATGCCAAATCCAATATGTGATGCATTGTGGGATCTTAGAGTGCCGCACTTTGTTCTTCTGCTGTGTACCAACTTATGCAATGTCATCAGGTGGCAGCAACAGAGGTCCTCCCAGGTTTTTCTAGCAAGGTTGCTGCTGTGTTGATATGCCCTCGGGTGTGCACACTCTTGTATGTGTCACACTAGATTTTCTTGGCATGAGTGTTTGCTCACATAGTGGATGAGAAAAAATAGTTCACTCAGTTCTTGTCACATTAAATCTTGTTAATGTGTGCAACAATAACACTGATGTCAAAACACTTCATATATTTTTTTATACCAGCCAGTCAAACAAAATGCAATATTGCCAGTTGCTTGTAATATAAATCCTGGGTCTGGACTCAGTCTTTGGTCCAGCCTGCTGTTATTATCTCTCCAACATGTGTTTAAGACATCCATATGGTTGAAATAAATAAATTTCAAAGGAGGAACATTTCTGCATTGAATCATTTTCCAAAATAAGTACATTTATTTCCGTTTTTATTTTGAAGGCATAGGTAATTTGTCAAAAGGGGTTCCTTGTCTTTAACACCATAATATTTTTACATTTCTTTTTGCTAAAAGGATAGCATGCTTCAATCTTCTGAAGTCTCATGTCAATAAAAGTCGGATTTCCATTCTCTCTTTGCAGAGCGTTGTGAATTCCCATTTTAACTTTAACATGGCCTCTACAACGTCTGCCAGCAAAAACATTTTCATAGACCAGATGGGGGTGTGGGTCATCAGTGTATGTTAATCTGAAGATTTCCTCTTTTAGGTTTAGTTTTTCATTATTTTGTATTTATTTTGTACAACCTGGGGTGCTTGGCGCTCCTAAATATGTAAGCACATACTTCTTAAACATTTTCACATTGATTTAAATCAAATATGTTCTTAAAATATCTAATGTCATTAAAACTGTTATGTTTTGCACAATTATTCCTAATTAATTTTGGCCCATTCACAAAGATAAACTTAGACCAAAAGTCTAAACTTAGACCAAAAATCTAACTTTACTACTAGTACACTTTTGGTCTAAACCTAGGGGTATTTACAAGAAAGTGGCGCATCATAGATGATGCATCACTTTTCTTGCGACCTCTACTGGAACCTAATGACACCATGGTTGCGCCATATTTATAATACGGTCCACCATGGCAATCGTTAGCACAACAGCGGCAACATTTTTGACGCTATTGTGGCGCTTTGCAATTGCTACACTAGCGTCAAAAGTTTTGACGTTAGTGCAGCAAAGCACAGGGAGGCTCACTGAACATAATGGGTGTGTAATTTTAGCGCCTGCTCTGAGCAGGCTTTAAAAATGATGCAAAAAATGGTGCAGTGATATCTTGTATATTTCACTGCACCCTTTGTTCAGGCCTCCCTGCACCCTGCCCCTTGCATACATTATGCCTAGCGCAGGAATAATGTGACGCAAGGGGTTACAACATTTTATAAAAATGGCGCTTTGGAAATGCCTACCTAATGCCACATTAGCATAAACAAATATGGTAATGTGGCGCAAGGGGCTGGAAAATATGCGCCTTGGACTTTTGGTCTAAGTTTACCTTTGTAAATTGGGCCCATTGTGTCTATTTTAATAACCACTAAATATTTTGATGTGCAGACATCAATACTACTGCCAGCCATAGTACAGTGACTTTAGAGGATCTGTCATGGCGTAAAACCTTATGAAGGCTTGTTAATGTTTGCTAAGAACAGCGAATACAGCACAATATATTCCTCTGCCTCGGTAGACTACTTTCCTATTGTGTCCTGGTGGAACAGAATATCCAGCGTTCAGGAGATCATACTCCTTTTTAAACAATTACACAGTTCAAAATAGACATATCTAGGACCAAACATTTTAGTAGAAAATATATTTTATATTCCCTGTGGCCACTACATTATTTTATGTTGCCTTATCAAAATACAAGGCAATAATCCGGACGTTTTTCATTTGCATAGAAATAATGTATTATTATATTTTTAACCAATGGAATCCTATGTCAAAATGTTTGAGTCACTCTCTCTGCTTCAGTAAAAGTTTAATTGACTGTACTGCCCTTCTAAATCCACAGACACGTCTTTCCACACATTTTTATGTATGCTTCTATCAGACATAATTTAAATGTGCCAAAACATTTAAAGAGCATTTAAATAACATTGCGAGCCCCATGACCTACTAGGCTCACATTTTATACATTATTGCTCTGTCTACTGACCTGCTTGCCTGTTGGGCCTTATAACCGAGGGTATTTTCCCAGCACTCCTTTGACAGGATTTCCAGCTCTTCAAGGGTGAAGATTTGTGCCTTGTCACTAGATCCCTCAGCCATGATGGATTCACAGCAGAAGAAATAAATGTACAGCAACAATGAAGTGCTTTCCGGCTTGTGTTCGAAAGGCAAGTAAAGTATTTCAGAAGCATGGTTGAGTATGCTGTTTTGATGGATTTCAGTCGGCAGCCATTACACTGTGGGAGGCGGATGTGCATAAATCAAACAGTAGGTTTGCCAATGATTTTCCCGTCTGTCAGATGGGGATTGTACTTTATTGACGAAGACGTCCTCCATTCATGGCAGATTAGTGCCAAAATGACCATGGTGCATCTACTATTACCATCAGACATTGTTACAAAGGCAATTGCCTGACAAGGTGAATAACAGGAAATTTGTCATGAACAGACACAGGGAGCTTCCGCCATTTTGAGGCAGTCATGTTTGACAGACTCATCTGCCATGATGCCATGCACTTAATACTTTCACAATAGCTAGGTACAATGGCACATGCACCATGTCAGCTGATGGGTGAGAGGACAAAGGATGGTGGATGATAAATTCAATGAGGACACACATACTATTATGTGTCCATCATTCACTAGCAACCGTCTACGTTGTCTACCATGATGTGTCCATAAAAATATAATTGAACTAGTGATGTATTCATAAAAGATTATGCAGTTCACAAAATAATGATTATTAACAATATTTGTTTATCAATTTTCAATTTTCATAATGTAATACATTTGTTTTTTGTCATTAAATAATTTACAGTGCATTGTTTTAAATGGATTGCTATAAAAGCTTATGTAATAAATGTATATGCAAATCTGTTACTTGAATGTTTAACAAATGTTTGTATGTTTTGTTGCATAAGGTAATAGTGAATGGTTTTCGAGGCAAATTATAACTTTGAGTACCTCTGCGGTTCATATAATAGCAATCATGTCTTGCTAACAATCAGTAGATTAAAAGATAGCGTGATCTATTTCACATTTCTTTCTGTGTGACATTGGCATCATCATGAAATACTTGAATTAACTTTCCTTAACAGACATAAAAGCAACCTCCTCAGCAACAGTGTCTAGAGGCCATGTCCTGAGCTCCATACCATGCAAAAGGCCTCATCATTAGGAAATACAGATTAGGCAACAACATTATATTTGCTTTAGAAAACATCCTAAAACCATGCCATATAGTCATATAAATACTGCAATCTCACCACTTGTTAAAATCACGGCAGTGTTATATTCCTTTCAAATCAATCACTTCAAGATACTGCTACAGAATAAAATGAACTGTCAAAACTAACGTTTATTTTCTGCCGTCCTCACCCGGTTTCTGGAAATGATGCCTGTGCATTTGCGAGAGTATGTTTACCTCCTTGTTGATGCAACAAGACTTATAGACATTAAGCCCGAGTTCTGTCCTTTGGGGAGAATTCCACATTTGGTCAGTGCTATTGAATTATTATCGATGTTTTAAGTCTTCAGAAATCTTTTGATGTTTTAATTAATGTTTTGCAAGCGATTGAAGCTATTCCAGTTTGACATGGCTTTTAAGAGACCCAGCAATATATAGTAGGTAATAGCTGCTATAAGGGCTGCTCTAGGAACACACTTGTCATTATCAGATGACATGTAGAACATATTTCTAGTCTCCAAAAAGCCCCTTTTATATGCTTTGATATGACCAGTGAGGTTCTCTCTTGGCAAAATCAGCAGAATTGTGGTGTCCTACTGTATGCTGCACGTCATTACCCTATTACTGATTATGACTACTGATAACGCGTCTGAACCTTGATAAGTAAACTTACAAGGAGACACGCCTAGGCCAATGAACATTTTGACCACGTTTGGAGACTTCCCAGAACGAGATATCTTTTTGGCATCGCAATCAATATGTCAATAACTCCATCAATATTCACAATAACTTATCATTATGCTAATCAATAACATTCAATAAAGATCAATAAAGCGAAGTAACCATGACCTTTCAGCCATGAATAACCACACAAATCTAGTTAAGTGTTAGGATATTTATTCCCTATTAGTTACAATCTAATATCAGATTTATTAGTTTCAATAGCAACAAGCACATCAAAACCACTATCACTTGGCAATCAGAGCAAAACTTAATCAAAGCATAGATCATGAACATTTAGAACGAAGCACGTTGTTAATATGAATCAACTTTAGCAGAGTATCATTAGTACATTATTCAACAGAGCAAGAATTTAGTCATTTGTCTATTTGCATCGATAATAGTGAACTCCTTAACTAACCTCGAATTAGCATCAGCATGTTGGGCTTCATGCAAAACGATTTAGCAAACACAAATTTGGAAAACATCTAACTATGGCCTCTATCAAAAGAGCAGTTGGTACCTAGAAAGAAAAGGCAAACAGACAATTACAATTATCATCAGATAGTTACCCCTCTAACGAATCAGCAATCAGCGTCAGTCTTGGTCCTCAGGACATCAGTCGATTCGCCATCAGCAAGGATAGGACAGGGCAAGTCTCAGTATGGCATAGCTAAAGAATAAGGCTCTTCTCTCATAAGGAGGAGAAGTAGGTATCAGGCAAGGAGTAAGCTGAGGATGGTTTAAAGTATCAGACAGCTAAAGACAAAGTCTCAAAATGGGCAAGTATAGCATCAAGTAGAATATCCAGAAGTGGCTGATTTCTCCTCAGTTCATGCGGTTATATTAAAACAGTCAAACTAGCCCTTAATTCCCTATTGGATCAATTTTGGTGCATCATTATCCCTGTCCAATAATTCTCCACGCACCTTAATAGAATTTGCCACATAACCCAGTTCTCATGCAGTCGATTGGCTCCTGTGATTGATGTCTTCATCGGTAGGAATGTCAGGTAAGAAAAGTTACACTTTACACTCCAGTCAGTAGTCCCATTGTCTTCTCCTAGTCCAGGCGGCCTTGCACCTGTTGCAAATTACACTGTTGCTTTCGGCAAGAATGTCTCCTTGAGCAAGTCGGGTCCCATGAGAAAGAATTTTACTACGGCTACACACACATCTCTAACTTCTGGAAAAGTTCAGGTCCTGAACTCGCCCCTCACGACCGCAGCACCAACCTGCTGCCTTCTGCCTCTGCCCCACGACCACGCTGCCGTCTGCGTGTTCGAGGCCCTCCTCCACCCGCAGGCATCCTCCTGCGCCTCATCCCTGGTGGCTAGTGGGCTCACTTGACCCGAGTGCCGCTTCCGCCGTCCCGTAAGTTTGTTTTTCAGCTTTTTTCCGCTTTTCTGCGCCTCGCCGCCGGCGCTTTTTGCCCCATTGTGCCCCCCTGATTGCTGTCTCCCCGATCGTATTTAGTCCCAGTATTGTGTCCATATTGTGTTTTTTCCTGCATTTGTGACTGTTTTTGCCCGATTTCTGTGCCTTTCGCCCCTTGTGCGCTCCTCGACCCCAGCCGCTGCTTCCCTGCGGCCCCGCCCCCCTCGCGCCCCCATTTGCCGCTCCCTCCCGCCTCCCGCCTCCCAGCTGCTCCTCCCTCCCCCCTCCCTTCTTAATGGCTGGCGCTGCGCGTCGCCAGTGAGCGAATTCGGACCTGGTTCAGGTCCTGAACTCGCCCCTCACGACCGCAGCACCAACCTGCTGCCTTCTGCCTCTGCCCCACGACCACGCTGCCGTCTGCGTGTTCGAGGCCCTCCTCCACCCGCAGGCATCCTCCTGCGCCTCATCCCTGGTGGCTAGTGGGCTCACTTGACCCGAGTGCCGCTTCCGCCGTCCCGTAAGTTTGTTTTTCAGCTTTTTTCCGCTTTTCTGCGCCTCGCCGCCGGCGCTTTTTGCCCCATTGTGCCCCCCTGATTGCTGTCTCCCCGATCGTATTTAGTCCCAGTATTGTGTCCATATTGTGTTTTTTCCTGCATTTGTGACTGTTTTTGCCCGATTTCTGTTCCTTTCGCCCCTTGTGCGCTCCTCGACCCCAGCCGCTGCTTCCCTGCGGCCCCGCCCCCCTCGCGCCCCCATTTGCCGCTCCCTCCCGCCTCCCGCCTCCCAGCTGCTCCTCCCTCCCCCCTCCCTTCTTAATGGCTGGCGCTGTGCGTCCGCGCCGCTGGCGCGCCGGAGGCGCACCAGAGGCAAGCCCGTCTGCGCCCGTCCGCGCTTGTACCGCGCCCAGCGCCACCCCCCCTGGTCCTCGCGCCTCCCGCGCCCACTTCTCGGCCGAAGAGCTCCGCGCCCTCAACCCCGGGCCCTCCACTGAATGCTTCCGGGCATCCCCGAAGCTCCTCAAGACCTGGCTCTTCGACCGCTAAACAGCCTCTCCACCCCCCCCCCCCACCTCAGCGCCTCGAAACCCTAACGGGTACATAGCGCGCTTTATAAATACTATGATTGATTGATTGATTGATTGAAAAGTACAGCTTTGTGTCCTTCAGGAAAACAGCACATTGCACATTAGAAAAACACAGTTTAATATGAGACCAGGAAGCTAGGCCCGGACCCTCGCTAACTAAGGCCTAGTGAATAATTTAGCAAAAACCAAAATACATAACTCTTAATTATAATATGCTAATACAAATCCATACATTAGTACATTATTAATAAATTTAATTAATCATCGTATACATTTGGCGGCCACTCCCCGTGGGCACATTTCAAACGCGTGTATTATTTTCTACGTTAACATATTTCTATGCAGTTTCATTACACATAATATTGCAAGCTTTTCATATTAATATTGATTTTAAAGGTCACACTCCAACACGCACAGGCCCAGGGTGACTTTGGTGGGTAGTGACAGCATGTTGAAAGCAATGAGAAAGATGGCCAGAAAGTCAGATGTGATTTAATTGTGCTCATCCTTGACTAATGGCAATTTCATGCATGTTGAGTGATATTGTTGCTCATCTAATTCAATTATATTAATATGTTAACAAAATATAAAACATTCATGTTTGACATTACTGACGGAGCAAGTGACAGAGCAACTTTGACATTACTGACACACTCAGACATGTACACTATGGCCATGTATGTATGTTGATGTGCTTCTAACATTATTCTGAATAATGATGTGTGTACTATGTACAAAAATGATGTTCAAATTATGTCAGTGTTTGTATTCCCTTATGGCCTTCATATTTGATATTTTATGAAATATGTATTGAGTGCACAATTAAGATCTTATTGTTTATTCAGATGCCATTCCGATCTGTCCTTTGCTACTTTATTGTGGATTTTTGTGGAGATCCCTTGAACCTTGCCCAGACACAACAGATCCCAATTGCAGTCTGCATAGTGTTTAAATGTAAGTGTTTATGGGTGCAGTATTCCAACACTCGGTCATGGTATGTTGTCAGTTTTGCATGGTTGTTGACACCTGCCGCTGTCAAATATGAAGAGCTTCTCGAGCTTCTGCGAACATTGAACTTTGCCTTTCTGTGAATGCAATCAATAATCCACATGAAAGTATAGGACTGTATGTGTACAGGCACAACCTTCGGGAAATGAGAGTTGACAAGAGAAAATGTTTATTGCAATATTCTATTGCTATATCCGTTAGTATTATGAAATGGACTGCTTGCTTAGAATGGCAATACATATACAAACATAATCATTGGTGCTATGTAAAATGTATGACAAATGTACGCAGACAAATGCATTTTCTGTCAACAGTAGTTCGATATTATGTTGTTTTCTTCTCCAGATTTCTCAATGATATATTGTTTACATAGTGCTGGATTAACATAGTGACAAGTGCATCTTTGTTCAATCATGTGCCACTACTTCTTTATCTGGGCTGATAGGGATGCTAATTATTAATTAGAAAGCCATTAAAATAGAAGACACGTTTGTTGTTTTTATTGTATTAAAAAACAGTTAATTATACTCAAATTCTAGACTAGCTTGATGTAAAGACTATAGCAATGGTGAGAGAATAGGTTTAAATGTTTTTTTTTTTTTTAACTGACCTTATTCTTGTGTGTAGGAAACGTCCCTTTGTGTATGGTCACACCCACACTTTTTTCTCCAATGCGGTTAGTATGACTCTGAAAGTGCACTTTACATAGCTAACCAGGACCCAGTGCTGGTGCTCTCTCCCTAAAATATGATACATGTGAATTGATAACCCAATTGGCAATGACTTTAACACCTTTATAAGTCACTTGTACGTGGTACCAGTGGTGCCCAGGACACAGGAGTTAAAGGGGTCACCAGTGCCAGCAGCACAGATTGTGCCACCAAGTGACCCAGGTAAACAGACAACCACAGTCCTGCGATTGCAGACTGCATGAGCAGTGCAAACTGCTCCAACTCACCTCTGCTCTCATAATGTGTGGCAAGGTCAAACCACTATTTTTAATATATGCCAGTCACCCCTAAGGTAGGCACATGAGCTCGAGAGGCATGGTACATTATATTAAAGTTGTGGACACACAAATGCAAGCTTATAAATCCCTGTAGTAGCCTTTTTAATTTAAGGGCTACTATAAGTGATCATGGGGCCCTAGGATAACATGGGTTGGCCCCCAGGCCCCCCAAGATAGCCATCTCCTTTATGGCCCCACTGAAAGTGTCATGTTTGGTATCAAACTACTTGTCTTATAAAATCAGACTTTTTCCCAAAGTCAGATTTAACATGACATGCATCTAGGTGGCTAGTTAGAGGTTACCCAGCTGGTTGCCCCAGCATTTTCTGTGCCCAGGCTCGGAGCCTGCAGCTGCTGCCACCGAGACAGGAATCTGACCCCTGCCTGGATGTGCCAACCCTCCCAGGAGTCAGAAACAAAGGCCTGCTTTGGTGGAAGGTGTCACCACCCTTCTTGCCAGTTTGGCTAGTGATGTGGCATACCAACACAGTGAGCTTCAAGGCCTCTACCTACCCTGATAATTAAGTAGGCCCCCACCCCTCAGAGGTGGAAATGACAGCCCACTGGCCCATACACATTTGCACCCAGGCAGACAGGAAAATTAGGTAGTCTGATAGTGTACACCCACAGAAGGCTAGCTACATCCTTACTATGGGCTACCTTGTCTGTACAGCTGAGGAAGGTTTCTGCCACTTTTAAAGTGGTAGAATAGAGAGTTCCTGTAGAAAAGGTGGCACACATCACCTCAGTGGTGGAGTAGCCACTAGGGCTAGTAGCCTGTTGCCTATTAGCACTCACATCCAAAGACCATAACTCTAGGATTTAAGGGTCTGCTTGAATTGCAACAAAGGGCAAAGAAGAGATCCATGTCTGTGACTTCAGGACCTGAACAAAGCAAAGGCACCATCACCACCACCTGTGGCAACTGGTCTAGACCAGAAACCAGCTTCAAAGGAAAAAGAAACCTATCTGCAAGCCAAAGGCAACTCTAGAATGCCCTTTGGACTAACTGTACTAGTCTCCTATAGCCTTCAGGCAAATCTCACTGCCGGAACCAAAGAATTACTGGCCATCGGGTTCACTGAGCGATCTCCCAAAAGTAAATGGTCTAGTGCATTGTGGGAAACTTAGTCCTGGACTCCAGCACGTTTCAGGCAGCTACCATTTTCCCACAGGCTCCAGAATGTCAAAGTATCCAAAGGTGAGGTTGCTATTATCAAGGCTTTTTGGTGGCCAGTCCAGCTTCCCCTACCTTTGCCCAATGCTCTGCCTCAAGGGAACACCACAGCATCTTCAACCTGATGCCCCAGTGGCCCTGTTGTCAAGATTTTGCATCCCTTTTCTCACCAGCACCGCCTAAATGGCAAACTCAGCACGCGCAGCTCTTGCATTCAGCACCAGGGACAGCCAGGACATCACTACACCTGGGCTCTATGAGCCAGGTCAAATTCAACTGACTGCCGGAGCTTGGACCTGGGACCCACCTCACCTTCAAACTCATTGGATTCCAGTGAACTCGACCTGCAAGTGACTGATTGTCACCAGTGCATTTTCCAATTGACTGCAGCGTTTTGCACCTTTTAAATGCACTGATTTATGTTTTCTTTGGAAATCTAGAACTCCAATTATATAAGCATCCAATTGTCTTTGTGTTGGTGTCTACAATTATATAAAAATCTACTTTATTTTCATATGAAATACTTAATACATGTTCCTCTAGTAAAGCCTGACTGCTCTGTGCCTGCCACACTACCAGTACTGAGCTAGGGATTCATTAGTGTGAATCCAAACAAACTATTTGGGGTAATATGAAGGTATTACATAGTGAATCCAAACCAGCCTCACTGCATAATACCCCACTTTTCTACATTGTGAAAATCAACAGAACATTTTATTTGCCACATGATGCAAATGCTTCTTGAAACACATACTATATATGTATTTGGTTTAGTCTCCATAAGCAGTGTTATTTTGGGCACACAGTATGGCAAAATAAAATTTCAGTCCTCTCCTCATCTATGCTGGTATGTTAATAATATATATAAAGCAGTAATTTATCAACCAAAAGTTTAAATTGGTCTATTGTTATCAATGTTCTCCTTTGACATAGATTACCTATTCTAAGCAGACCTAGCTGTGTGTCACGTTTGTGCTGCAGGTTCACTCCTAAGTGCCAAGCAAGAATAATTTAATAAGTAGCTCCATTTAGCAAAGCAGCTCGAGGACGTAAACAGATGAAATGCTACCCCACTGTGCATTCTTCTGTTAATCTGTTTTATGCACCTGGGAATCAATCCCTTTCCTTGTGTGTCCAAAGGAGTAAGGTCAATAACCCCAGATGCAATTGTTGAGTTAGGCAATTGCAAGATCGAGTCACACCAGAAATAGGCCTCCTGAGCCACCCAGTTAAACAATTACATACTGAGAATTCAACTCTCCCAGCTCCCACAGTATGGCAATGCCATAGTGCCCTAAATTAGTCGTGGGTGTTTACCAGTCGATAACTGTCTAACAAGCTGCTTGCGTAGCATCTTGAAAAACGTTTTAGTCAAGGGTATTGGGATATTAAAGACTAGACTGAGCAACTTTGGGAGTTGTAACATCTTTATCTGTAACACTCTTCCAGCTACAGAAAGGGGGGCAACCACCCATCTGTCCTCTAACGTGGGAAACCTAGCAATCACCAGGCCATAGGTCTCTCTTATCAGCACGTCAATAACACAATGCATTCTTACCTCAATACCATATAGATCCCTCTTTAAATTGGACCAGAAAATTCACCTTGGATTTTGGTGTGGCCTCATTAGGGGGAATATGTCGGTTTTACTCTATATAGCCCCTAGGCTGGAACCTTGCTTCCTTTACTATAGAGTTTATATCGCTTTTTGGTCTTCTAATATAAGGCAGAATATCATCTGCATATAGAGAAACATGATAAGACTTACTTAGAAATCTAAGACCTCCATTTGTATGATGCTCCCTGAGAGCATCGTACAAATGGACTGCAACTGCAATGACAAATAAAAGGGGTAAGAAGGAACATCCCTTCTTCCCTAGAGTTTGTCATTGGCCTAATTACACAGCTGTAGTCTTTAAGGCAGACTACAGGAGCTGTATGCAATAGTGCAAGCCAAACTACTATAGTCTCGCCCAGACCTACCCGCCTCAACACTTGAACAAATAAGGCCATTCAAGTGATTCACATACTCTATCTAATAACAGGGTGCCCACGGAAAATCTGGATGCCCTAGATGTGGTATGGCAAAGAGTATTTTGATGTTATTGGGTGTCAGGGGGCCCAGAGTAAAACCTTATTATTCAGAAAAAAACAAGAGACCATATAGGGCAGTAATTTCGGAAATAATATTTTACAAGTATTTTAATATCCATGATGAAGGGAAGAAGGGAGATTTACCCAGTTTTCTTAAAATCCTTATTATAACACCTCTCAAAGGTAGAAGTAACTCCCTTCATTCTCCATTTATTTATTTATGCAATTTTAAATAGCACGGGCATTACCCAGAGGTGTCAGAGTGCTTTACAATAGAGCGAAGAACGTTACTTGAGAACTCAAGAGTTAAAGGGTAGTAGGAGACAATATGTATAGTTACTATGGTTACTCATGGTGAGAGTTATGTATTCACAAGTTACATATTAATTACAGGTTGCATAGTTTGAAAAGTTAAAGCGATTCAGGTTACACAGATATTACATATTTACACAGTTAAATACAAGTTAACTTAAGTTACAGAGTTGTAGTTCTTGAGAATGTTATGCAACAGTCAGGGTCATGGTGTGACTAATCCGTGTGGAGCAAAAATTTCTGTCTATTACTTACAAAATTATTTTGTTAACCTATTGCCACCACGGGCTTTGCATATAGCCTTCACTTGTACGGCCTCTTTTATGTCTTTCATGTTTACAGGTTGTTTCTATGTATGCTGTTTAAGGACCAGTCAAAGTATCTGTCTTGGTTGAGTACAATTTTACATAACATTCCGTGAAATACTACAATATTTCGTTGTCCTACACATGTTCTGTCAGAATCTCTACTTCTAATATATCTTGAATGGCCCTGTGTGAATTTATTAAACAGGTTAGTGTACCAATGGGTCACTCTCCCTCCCCAGATGCATACTTCCCCTAAAGATTGACTTCGCATTTAGTAAATTCTTGGATGGCTATTAGCTTTCATTTAATATCTACCAGTGTCTTCTGTCTGTGAGAAATTGAAATTTTCTTCCTCTCAAGCTCTGTTGTCTTTCCTCATTGTGTTTAGTGTCAGACAGATCGCACCCAGCACTTCTGCTTGTTTGGAAATGCATATTCTATGGCAGGACCGGAGGCTTCGGAATATGCTTTCTCTTTCTTTTACTGACAATACAGCAGCCAATGAAAACAGTACAAACTTTAAACTACTAATATTCAGCCATCCAATCATGGCTATTCTTTGACAATATAAATAGCATTAACACCATAGTCCTTCCTCTTTCTTTGCTGCTGTAGCAGCCAGTTAAGTGTTTTTTTATCCCGTGCATAATTTTTTTTTGCATGTTTTTTTACATGGATATATTGTATATTTAAAGAGTGCATGCTTGCTCTTTATATTACGCGCTACCGCACTATTGTATTTTGATAGGGATCTACGATCCCTTTTGTCAGCCGGTGTGGAGCGGGAGCAAGACCGAGGGAGTGGTTTTCTCTGTGTTTCCTTCAAGGACGGCTCAGAGAGTTTTCCTTTCTGATCATCTCAACGCGTGTGTCTCATGTAGGATAAAGGTTTAACTACAAATTGGCCTGTCAATCGCCCAACGGGGCTCCAACAATATGAATTGGGCTTGGCCCTGGGGGATTGATTAGACTAATTGAATACAAAAGCAGGTGGCTCCCTCCATAAATAATTTACTGGCCAAACAGCTCCTGGAGGTTTTTCTCTCTATAAACTAGTGCACCTGCTTCAGGGTTCCACCCCCCTTCTAACTTCTCCATACCTCCCAGCCTATAATATCATGGCGTACTACGCCGATGAAGAGGAGCAGTATCATAAACTGCAAGGAGTGCCGGTGGAGCACCAAATGGAGGAAAGATTGGTGGAGGCATTTGGACGTCAGGTGTAGGACTCCGTGAATTGGGCCCTGATACAGGCCTTAAAACCTTTCATCCAACCCTTGACCAATTTTGGCAGGAGAGAGTTTTTGGGTGAAGGCAGTCATCAAATTCGCTTGCAAGCTGGTGAGTTTATGGAGGTGTCTGACCTCTCTTTGCAGCGCTATGAAGGTTCTTCCTTGGCAGAAATTCTGATGCAGATGGCAGCTTCAGTGCTGTGCGATCATGAATATGGGAGTTTCTTCCTACAAGAATCACCAAATATTTTTCCCAAGTCCACACACTCTCAGTCGGGCTTGCAAGAGCAATCATCATCTAAGTCTGAGTCAGATGACTTGCATGCAGATTCTGTCTGTGCAAAAAGAAGCGCAAGTCCCTTCATGGTATTCCTGATGCACTGGCCCCAACTAGTCAGAATCTCCTACTTTCCTCTGAGGATATAGTTCATCCACGTTCCAGTGAGTGGGTTCCCAATGCTGAGGTGGCTCATTATGTGCAGGATAGGCTGCGCAAAAGTTTTGAAAAGGAAGTGCGCAACACTCTCAGATCTGAATGTCCACGGCCTTCATTAGTCAGCAAAGTAGCTGATACTCCAGAGCTGAATCCCAGTATGGCAACGTTACTGAGGAAATTCACAAAGGATCCCAAAAAGGGACTGATTTGTCAGGTCAATTGACAAAATCCTGGACTTAGCTATTAAATCTAGAGAATCTAGTACTACACTGGACCCAGAAGTCGTGCTGGAATGTCTTTTGGGCAATGCCAACTGCCCCATGTCGACTGAACGCAGGTGCTCCTTCTTAATATGCCTAGACCCCAACTTGGCAGAGTTAGCAGCTAATGAGGCTGGTTCTTTAGCCAATGGTATGCTGTTTTGTGACAAGTTCATCAAAGATTTGGGCAAATATGTTGCGACTTACACAGCTTTGGACAAAGCTCAATCCAATTTCAAGAAAGTATTCAACAATGCTCTTTTTGCCTGGGTGCTTCAGGGGTCAAGCACCAGGCTGTAGATTCCAGGCTTTCAGATTTGCCACTCAAAGGGGCAGAGGAGGTTCCTCCGACTATCAGACCTTCTACCCCAATCGTTATAGAGGACATGGCTGTTCCTCCAGAGGGTATCATGGAGGTAGTTCCACTCAAGACAGCAATACCCCAGGTAAAGTTCATTCCATTTTCGTAAGTAATTTTGGGGGGCAGGGTGCAGCAGTTCCTCCTGGCATGGCAAAATATCACACAAGACCGATGGGTGTTACAAATGGTCCAGGGTTTCCACCTAGAGTTTTATGCTTCTCCAGTTCAGAGGGTTCTTCTCCCCCCTCTTCTTTTTTCCCTCGCAGATCGTGCAATCATTGAAAAGGAGATTTTTGTACTCATACAGAAAGGGGCATTTGTACAGACTACGCCTCAGCCCCACGGATTCATAAGCACTATTTTCTTAGAGCAAAAAAAGGGATGCGGTTCCCGCTTGGTATTAAATCTCAAATATTTCAATGCATGGGTTGTATACCTTCATTTCAAGATGGAGGGCATACATCTTCTTCGAGATATGTTAAGAGACGGATACTGGATGGGACAACTGGATTTCAAAGATGCATATTTTTCAGTACTGATTTTCGCTCCCAACAGATGTTTTCTTCAATTCCAATGGGGGTCTCATTGGTTCGAGTTCACTGCTCTTTCCTTCGGGCTGTCTTCAGCTCCTTGGTCTTTCACCAAGCTTCTTGGACCGGTGGTGCAATTTTTGAGGGAATGAGGAGTGAGATGTATACCTCGACAACATTCTAATTATGGCTCAGGACAAGGACATGATCCTTTCTCATCTCAGTTCGACAGTCCAATTGTTACAAGATCTCAGCTTCATCATCAGATCAGAGAAATCCAGCATTGTGCCAGCACAGGCCATCGAGTTCTTAGGTTTACAGATAGACTCTGTCAAGGCCTTGTTACTTCTCCCTTTAAGCAAATGGACTTCGATCAAGAAAGAGTTGAGGAGAGCCTTTGCCTCTCTGACTATATCATTGAGAATGTTGGCACGCGTAGTCGGCGTTCTTGCATCGTCAATTCAAGCAATATTTACGGGGCCCCTACATTACAGGGCCCTTCAGAGGCTAAAGATTTTACATTTTCGGAAGGGTCTTCAGTATTCAGAGTTGGTTCGGCTCACGGAGGAAGCCAAGACCGAAATATCTTGGTGGCTCTCCCACATGGATGCCTGGAATGGTGGAGTGACATTTACCTCCAACCCAGATGTGATGATAGAGTCGGATGCCAGCCGGTGGGGTTGGAGGGCTCATTGCGGCTCAGTGGAGGCAGGGGGTCATTGGTCCCTGGGGGAATTGAACTATCACATAAATTGTCTGGAACTCTTAGCGGGGGTGTTCGGCGGACCAGTGTTCTGCAAGTTCTATATTGACTCTTAAATTTGTTGTTTTTCGCAAAGAAAGAGGAAGGACTATAGTGTTAATGTTATTTATGTCATCAGAGAAGAGCCATGATTGGATGGCTGAGTGTTCATGTGATATGTAGTTTAAAGTTTATACTGTTTTACTTGGCTGCTTTGTTGTCAGTAAAAGAAAGACAAAGCATAATACTTGCCTCCGAGTCCTTAATAGAATCTAAAATTCTTGCTATGATAGCTAGAACATTTTTAATTCCCCTGATACCCAGGCATATACACCGATCCCTTGTTTAGTTCAACATAATAAGTGATATCTTGTTGTACTTTCTCTTTAAATATTGTATCAAGCAACATCAGCGGGCGAAGTCTTCAACCACTGCAACGTAATCCAGGGGCATGATGCTAGACCTGTCAGCTCTTGGCATGGTTTCCCCTGTCTTTTTGCTTCTGATCTGTTTTTGATCCCGTACTCAATTTCGTTTTTGCTGGATTTAGGACTCTGGGCACTTTATCCAGGTCTAAAGTGCAAGTACTCTCTGTCTAAATGATATTGGTGACTGATTTATCCATGGTTGGCATATTTGACTTACCAGTAAGCCCCTACTATAGTGCACCATATGTGCCCAGGGCCCTTAAATCAAATGCTACTAGTGGGCCTGCAGCACTGATTGTGCCACCCACATGAGTACCCCTGTACACATCTCAGACCTGTCACTGCAGTGTCTGTGTGTTTATTTTTAAACATCCATGTCGACCTGGCAAGCACACCCATTTGCCAGGCCCAAATCTTCCCTTTTATTACCTCTAAGTCACCCCTAAGGTAGGCCCAAGGCAGCCCCTGCGCAGGGTGCATTGTATTTAAAAGGCAGGACAATTACTGGTGTGTTTTACATGTCCTGATAGTGAAATTTTGTTTTTCACTATTGCAAGGTTCATCTCTTCTATGGGGTAACACAGGAATTGCCATTGGGAACAGATAGAGATAGGGAGTTTTGGGTCTCTGAACCCACAATTTAAAAATACACCTTTTGGTGAAGTTGGTTTCTAAATTGTAAGTTTGAAAAAGCCAATTTTAGGAGGTGGTCTTTTTCTTCTTAACCATTCGGTGCCTCTGCCTGTCTGTGGAATACAAATCTGAGTCAGGATGTCAATTGGGCTGTGTGTGAATTGACTTTAGACAATCACACAAAGGGAGCTGAGGTGTGCCATGCATAACCTGATGGGTCTTCTTGAACTGAAGTGGTGGGGGAGCTGACACTTGCACCTGAATAGGGCTGTACATGTCCATACACAAAACAGTCTCCAACCCCATGGAGTGTGTCTGGGGCCAGGGCAGGAAAGGCAGGGTCGTGTGCACTACAAAGAATTTTCTTTGAAGTTTGCCTACTTCAAAAGAAGAAATTGGCATACATACTGGACCTCTGACCCCATTAAGTTAGACTCCTTCTGGACTGAGGACATTCTGCCAGGAAGAAGAGCTGGATGCTGTAGTAGGAAATGCCACTCTTCCTGTTGCTTTGCTATGTTGGCCTGCTGCTTGCTGCTTCTGTCCTGGGAGTGAAAGGCCTGGGCTTTGATTGCTACATCATGCTTTCAAAGTTTCTCCAAGGGCTTGGACTGAGCTTGCTTCCTGTTAAGAAGTATCAGGGATATCAAAGACTTCATCTGTCAACTCCTGGGTTCTCTTGCTGAGAGTCCAGACTTGCCAAGTGGTGCCAAATTCAATTTCTGGGCCCTTGGGAGTGAGTTCTGATGTAACCAAGAAGAAACAAGCACATTCACTCTAGAGCAACTGCGAAACAGGCACCGCTGTCCGACTCCACGCCTCTGCCTGCACCAGAGCCGTGGTCCCCACTGAGTGCAATGATCGTGATGAACTCGGCAGGCCTGATGCCGCTGCAGCGCCTTCCAAGTCACACCACAATGTGAGTCCTGAGTGCCCTGTTACTGATGTCCATGACACCCGACTCTGACTCTGCTGCAGCACCTGTGGCCCTGTGGTGTGATCGCAACACCACGAAGTTGACGCCTTGTATCTTGACTTGCTAGATTAATTGACCTAACTAGATAGTAAGGAACTGACGCCTCACTGCAGACACCGCATCACCGCCCCTGCAACCGCAAGCTACCAATGGCTCACCTCCCCTGCCTAGTAATAAGGAAACAACTCCTCACCTTCCTGGTAGCAGTAAGGATGCGACACCACACTGGCTTCATTTAAGTCTCACCTCCCCAACTCCGTGCAACATCTTTGTTTCCTCGTTTTCCAAGGTACTATAGCTGGGGTCCGTGTGACTACTTGAGTAGCCCTCACTCCCTCACGAGTGGGATCGGACTGTCGGAAACTACTCATCAAGACACCGTGATAGCCCGAGTTGGAGCTATTGTGTTTCTAAGCGCTTTACTAAGATTTAATCTTTGAACATTCATATCTTTGCTTGTGTATGTTGGATGTTTGTCATTGTGGTCTTGTTTTACTCTGATAAATATTGGCTAGTTTTCTAAACTGGTGCGGAGTACTTTTGTGGTGTTTTCACTGTGTTACTGTGTGTGTATTTGTACAAATACTTTACAAATTGCCTCTCAGATAAGCCTGACTGCTCGTGCTTGCCCTGACTAGAGTGAGTGTCCCTACTTGGACAGGATGCAAACCACTTCCAACTAGAGACCCCATTTCTAACACAAGTAATGGGATTTCTAGGGCCAAATGTGTAGGAGGCTGGCCTGGTTTGTAGTGAGTGCCTAAGGTACTAATACCTTATCCCAGGTCCGTTTATCCCTTATTAGTGAAATGTAGGCAGTGTTCTAGCAGCTTAGGCTGTCTAGAGGTAGCTGTAGCAGAGCAGCTTAGGCTGAACTAGGAGACATGCAAAGCTCCTGCAATACCACTATAGTTACACAGTACTTATACACAATAAAAGACAATCCTCAGAGTTACCACAAATAAAGGTACTTTATTTTAGTGACACAAGGCCAAAAATATCTTAGAGGCAATACTCCTTCTGGAGGTAAGTATTATACACAATGTATACACTAGTAACCAAAATCAGGTAAGTAAACAGTCATAGAATAGTGCAAACAGTAGAAAATACAATAGATTGCAATGGGCCTAGGGGCCACACAAACCATAGACTAAAATAGTGGAATGTGAATGTTGATTTCCCCCCCTTGGCAAGTGTAGTGTGAAAAGGGGTGCTGGGAGTGTAAAATAACACCAACGGTACGTAAAATACCCCAACCCACAGTCCAGGAAGGCAGGAGTAAAGTACTGCAAATTTCCTCAGAACACACTACAAGTCGTGATAAAGACTTGTGCAAGAGCCAAGCAAGACTGCAAGCAACAAATTATGGATTACTGGACCTGAAGACCTGTGGAGAGAGGAGACCAAGTCCAGAAGTCAAAGAAGAGTCCAGGAAGGACAGGAGCCCCTGCCAACCTAGAAGAAGGTGCAAAAGTGGATTCTCCGGTCAGAAGAAAAGTACAGAGGAGCATCAAAGAAGATGGCTGTGGGTTCCTGCTTGGTGCAGGTGATGTTCCACATCGAGTTGTTGGATGCAGGCTGTTTGCATCGCTGGATTCCGCCAACAAGTCTTGGTTCTAGCAAGTACACGGTTTGCATCAAAAAGGAGCTGACTGGATCTGGGGGTCTAAACTTGGACTGAGGAGACAAATAGGGCTTTGAGCACTTGAGAGAGCCCTCAGAAGACCATGCAGCATCCACAGGAGTCCCACAACATGGGGTCAAAGAAGATGCAAAGTGCGGTCATTGCACCACTACACTGGAAGGTCCCACGCCGTCGGAGAACAACTCAGGGAGCTGTTCGTCGCAGCATGGAGTGCTGGGGACCTGGGCTATACAGTGCATGAAGGATTCTTGGTAGAAGTGCACAGAAGCCCAAGGAGCTGCAGGAGACACAGTGCACAGGGGTACTGTCGGAGCACGGGGAGGCAACCTCTTACCTCCACCAAATTTGGACAGCTGGACCTTTGAATAGTCTGGGTCACTTCGGTCCACCACCTGTGTTCCAGGGAGCACGCTCATCATCAGGAGAGGAGTCCCAGAGTTCCAGTTATCATTGCAGAAGGGTGCCTGCAGAAGTAGGGAAGTGACTCCATCACTCCACAAGAGATTCCTTCAGTTCTTCTGGTGCATGGTGAAGGCAGGCTGTCCTCAAAGCATGCACATCTTGGAAACTGTTGCAAAAGCTGTCTGAAGCTGAAGTTGCAGCACACAGGAGTCGTCCTGGATACTTTGTTGCAGTTACAGTGGTTCCTGGAGCAGTCTGCGGTTGATCCAACGGTCAGAAGCTGAAGCAGAGGATACAGGGGAGTCCAGGAGGAATCTTGCAAACCGAATCTGAGGAAACTTCTAGAGGAGAAACCCTAAATAGCCCTGAGTGGGGGATTGGCTACCTACCCAGGTATGCAACTATCAGGACGGGTGTTAGAAATGGGGTCTTTGATTGACACTCTGGTTACCCCCTGTCTAAGCAAGGACCCTCACTCTAGTCAGGGTAAAAGAGAATCACCCTCAGCTAACCCCTGCTTACCCCCTTGGTAGCTTGGCACGAGAAGGCAGGCTTAACTTCAGAGTACTAGGTGTAAAGTATTTGTACCAACACACACAGTAACCCAATGAAAACACTACAAAATGACACAACACAGGTTTAGAAAAATAGATAATATTTATCTAAACAAAACAAGACCAAAACGACAAAAATAAACAATACACAAGTCAAGTTATCACTAAAAATGCAAAAAGAGTCTTCATGTAATTTTAAACACACACTAACGCTATTAGCGTGAAAATATACCTGGGGTGCCTCAAAAATAACCTCGCACAGGCAAGTGTGCATCAAAAAGGGCTTGCGATGTGTCGATTTCACTCACTTTCTCCTTTCGTCTGGTCGGCGTGCGTCATTTCTTCTCTCCACAGGAGAGCGATGCGTCGATCCGGTCAGCACTCTCTGGTCCGGGCAGACCTTGCGTAGTTTTTACACGCCCAGCGGTGTTTGCACCGGAAATCCAGCGATGCTTTGTGTCATTTCTCCAGCCCCGGGAGTCGATCTTCGGGTCGTGTTGCAGTCGAGCGTTGATTTTCAGCCGCAAAGCTGGTGGCGCATCGATTTTTCAGCCCCAGATCGGAGTGATGTTGTTCTTTTCCCCACACGGCGGATGGTGCATGCATTTCTTACTCTTGGGCTGCCAGCTTCTCCTTTCAGGGTCCCAGGAACTGGTTGGGCACCACTTGGCAGAGTAGGAGTCTCTCAAGAGACTCGAGGTTCTGTCAGAGAGAGGTCTTTGCTGTCCCTGAGACTTCAAACAACAGGAGGCAAGCTCTAAATCAAGCCCTTGGGGAGTTCTTCACGAGAGGCAAGGCAATACAAAATCCAGTCTTTGTCCTCTAGCACAGGCAGGAGCAGCAATTGCAGTATCGCTCCACAACGCACAGTCACAGGCAGGGAAGCTCTTCTTCCTCAGCTCTTCAGCTCTTCTCCAGGCAGAGGTTCCTCTTGTTTTCCAGAACTGTTTTAAAGTCTGTGGTTTTGGGTGCCCTTCTTATACCCATTTTCTCCTTTGAAGTAGGCCTACTTCAAAGGAAAGTCTCTCTTGATTGTGAAATCCTGCCTTGCCCAGGCAGGGCCCCAGACACTCACCAGAGGGTTGGAGACTGCATTGGGTGAGGGCAGGCACAGCCCTTTCAGGTGTGAGTGACCACTCCTCCCCTCCCTCCTAGCACAGATGGCTCATCAGGAAATGCAGACTACACCCCAGCTCCTTTTGTGTCACTGTCTAGTGATAGGTGCAACCAGTCCAACTGTCAAAATGACCCAGACAGGGAATCCACAAACAGGCAGAGTCACAGAAATGGTTTAAGCAAGAAAATGCTCACTTTCTAAAAGTGGCACTTTCAAACACACAATCTTAAAATCAACTTTACTAAAATATGTATTTTTAAATTGTGAGCTCAGAGACCCCAAACTCCACATGTCCATTCGCCCCAAGGGAATCTACACTTTAATAATATTTAAAAGTAGCCCCATGTTAACCTATGAGAGGGACAGGCCTTGCAACAGTGAAAAACGAATTTAGCAGTATTTCACTGTCAGGACATATAAAACACATTACTATGGCCCTCATTCCTACCGCCGCCCGCCAAGCTGGAACCGCCAGAAGACCGTACCGTGGTCAAAAGACCGCAGCGGTCATTCTGTCTTTCCTGCTGGGCTGGCGGGCGACCGCCAAAAGGCCGCCCGCCCGCCCAGCGGGAAAGCACCAGCAATGAGGAAGCCGGCTCCGAATGGAGCCGGCGGAGTTGCTGGTGTGCGACCGGTGCAGTTGCACCCATCGCGATTTTCAGTGTCTGCCAAGCAGACACTGAAAATCAATGTGGGGCCCTGTTAGGGGCCCCCTGCAGTGCCCATGCCAGTGGCATGGGCACTGCAGGGCCCCCCAGGGGCCCCACGACACCCGTTCCCGCCAGCCAGGTTCTGGCGGTGAAAACCGCCAGAACCAGGCTGGTGGGAAGGGGGTCGGAATCCCCATGGCGGTGCTGCTTGCAGCGCTGCCGTGGAGGATTCACAGGGGCAGCGGGAAGCCGGCGGGAAACCGCCGGCTTCCCTTTTCTGACCGCGGCTTTACCGCCGCGGTCAGAATAGCCCCAGAAGCACCCCCAGCCTGTTGGCGGTGCTTCCTCCGTCCCCTACCCTGGCGGTCTCGGACCGCCAGGGTAGGAATGACCCCCTATATGTCCTACCTTAACTATACACTGCACCCTGCCCTTGGGGCTACTTAGGGCCTACCTTAGGGGTGTCTTACATATAAGAAAAGGGAAGGTTTAGGCCTGGCAAGTGAGTACACTAGCTAAGTCGAATTTACAGTTAAAAACTGCACATACAGACACTGCAGTGGCAGGTCTGAGACATGATTACAGAGCTACTTATGTGGGTGGCACAACCAGTGTTGCAGGCCCACTAGTAGCATTTGATTTACAGGCCCTGGGCACCTCTATTGCACTTTACTAGGGACTTACTAGTAAATCAAATATGCCAATCATGGATAAGCCAATTACATACACATTTTGTATAGGAGCACTTGCACTGGTTAGCACTGGTTAGCAGTGGTAAAGTGTGCAGAGTAACAAAAACAGCAAAAACAGAGACCAGCACACATCAACAACCTGGGAAACAGAGGTGAAAGTTAAGGGAGACCACTCCAAGGATGAAAAGTCTAACAAGGGGTCTCTGACGACACCTGCTGCACTGGCCACTCAGAGGTCTTTAGAGGGTCCCCCACACGTAGGAATCCAAGATGGCTTATGCCAGGGGCACTCTGGAGGAGCTCTAGGCACCACCCCTGGGGTGGTGATGGACAGGGGAGTGGTCACTCCCCTTTCCTTTGTCCAGTTTCACACCAGAGCAGGGACTGGTGGTCCATGAACTGGTGCAGACTGGATTATGCAAGGAGGGCAACATTTGTGCCCTTCAAAGCATTTCCAGAGGCTCTGGGAGGCTACCCCTCTAATGCTTGTAACACCTATTTCCAATGGGAGAGGGTATACCACCCCTCTCCTTAAGGAAATGTATTGTTCTGCCTTCCTGGGATTGAGCTGCTCAATCCCCAGGAGGGCAGAAACCTATCCGTGAAGTGGCAGCAGCTGGGGCTGCAGTGGAAACCTCAGAGAGCTGGTTTGGTAGTACTGAGGGTCCATGGTGGAGCCCACAGGGTGCATGGGATTGGCCCCCCAATACCAGAATTTGGATTGGTGGGACAATTCCATGATCTTGGACACCTCACATGGCCATATTTGGAGTTACTATTGTGAAGCTGCATATATGTATTGACATATATGTAGTGCACGCTTATAATGGTGCCCTGCACTCACCAAGTCCGGGGAATGGGCCCTGGACAACGTGGGGGCACCTTTGCTAGTGCAAGGGTGCCATCACACACAGTAACTTTGCACCTAGCCTTCAGTAAATGAAGGTTAGATATATAGGTGACGTATAAGTTACTTAGTGCAGTGTAAAATGGCTGTGAAACATTGTGTGCACTATTTCACTCACTCTGCAGCCCATAAGGATCCCCTGGAACCCCAATGCCCTGGGTACCTAAGTACCATATACTAGGGACTTATAAGGGAGGTCCAGTGTGCTAATCAGAATTGGAATCTGGAGTCACTAAACTATAGTGACAACTTTGGTAAGTAGAGAGAGCATAAGCACTGGAATTCTGGTTAGCAGAACTTCAGCGACACAGTCAAGCTTACTGACAACACACATCAGCAACAAACTATGAGCACTGGGGTCCTGGCTAGCAGGATCCCAGTGAGACAGGCAAACACACTGACAACTAGGCCCATATTTATACTATTTTAGCACCACATTTGCGCCACTTTTTTACGAAAAAACGGCGAAAACTTACAAAATACAATTGTCTTTTGCAAGTTTGCACCGTTTCTGTGTCGAAAAATGACGCAAATGTGGCGCTAAAAAAGTATAAATATGGGCCCTAGTGTTTTAAACTATGAGCACTGTGGTCCTGGCTAGCAGAATCCCAGTGAGAGTAAAAATACACAGACAAACACTCACAAACAGGCCGAAAATGAGGGTAACATGCTAGCAAGAGGCTACTTTCTCACAAAATGGGAGTACTTTGATAAGGTACAAGGATGTATCTTATCCAGTAGTAGGTATCACATTTTTGTACAACATAATCTAGGACTTTCTCAATGTAGTGCAGTATATTTAGACTGTGAGGGGCTCATCAAGTGCCACCCTCATGAAGATAGTGGGGCTGCTGTCCTTACCCGAGTTAAAATGACATGAGAATGGTGGTGGTAGTGTACTTGTCCTTGTTTTCAGTAGACTCAGTAATGTGAAAAAAAACGTTTTTACCTGTGTCACAGAAATGGGGCCTACCTGCGTACTTGGGAAAAAAGTTCCATGGCTCTGTACTTAACTCACCCTTGGAGTCCATGGAGGGTGTGCAGTGCCAGAGAGCGTAAAATATTTGTGTATGCATTCTGGGACAGCATGTGATATTTGCATGTGTGTGCTGGGTTGCATGTGTGTGCCTGTGAATATTACATAACATAAAGGCCTGTGGGTTCTGTTCTGAAGCCCATGGCCTGAAGAGGCTGGGGAGGTGAGGACTGCATCTCCTAGATGGAAGACTTGTATTGCTGACTTTCATGAGGGCTGGTATGGGACACAAACACTGAAGGGAGAGGAGCAGAGTATCCTCTTTGCACATCAGTGAGCTGTCATATTGCATGTTAGGCTACTGGTCAGGGGGGCATGGGCTCATTGTCAGGAGATGATACGACTGATAAGGCTGCACTACAAGGGAATCTGATACAAATGAGTTCTTGTACTTTTATGGGGTGTATACCAGTGGAGGCTGACAGCCAGGCGTGACCACAGGCTACTGTCTTGGTGTGTGGTGTGGGTCATTCAGAATTGGAGCCACTCCTGTTGTGGCAGACTGTCCTTTTGACAGAGTGCAGTGCATAGGAGAGAGCACTTCATAGGAGCTGCCACCCCCAACACGGGTTTCAAAGGCCAGACACTAAATCACAGATGTGTCTGGGTTTGTACTATAAAGTTGGCAGCATGTGCTCCATACTTTGTTGAACAGCACATCCTCATCACAAGAGGGAAGATTTCCAAGCCTTTTTGCTGCTGGAAGCAAGACTGAGGTCTAAGGTCTGCCAGTCGCCCATCTGGGTGAGATGCCATCACCCAGAAGCCATAGACACTTGCTCTGTATCTGGACAACCAGCCTTCTGCCTACCTGCCAAGTCCAGTGGGCTCTCTGAAAAGGAGAGTCCTAGAGGCCCAACAGGGAACACTGAAAGTGGATTATGGTCAGAATAGTGTATTGACCCTGTCCAGTTGGGACCAGCGTTCATCATGGAAGCTGGGCAGGGTCCAGAAAGTCTCCTCCAGCCTCGGACGGCTGCCCACTGGGGATGCTAGCCATGTCAGCTGTGATGCCACTGTCCGAGCACTTCGCGGGGCTGGTGGCGGTGCTTGCGGCGGCAGTGCTGGCGGTGGTGCATGTGTCAGCACCTGTTGAGGGACACAGCAGGACGTCTCCTGCAGCCTCGGACGGCTGCCCACCGGGGAAGATGCTGGGGACTGCTGCTGAGGCTGTAGACGTGCAGGTGGCGGTGCCTGGGGATTTGGTGGCTGAGGTGCTGGGCTGGGACCTGGAAAGCCTGGCCCTAGGGGGAGGACAGGGGGAGGTGTAGGGAAGAGGTCAATGTTAGCCAGGAAAAGCTTCTTAGACACACTGGGACGGGAAGATGGAGGGGGTTTGGGAGTGGAGGAAGAGGTTGTGGTTGTAGGAGGTGTACGTTTGCTGAATTTGGTAGAAGTTGCATGGGCCGGAGGCTGTTGTGAGGTGGATGGCTGTTGGGTGGGTGTGTGCCTGCATTTGTGTACTTTGGGGGGAGAGCTCACAGACACACTGGGAGAGGACACTGGGGATGTGTGCATGGTAGTGGGGGTGGTGATTGCACGTGAGCGGTGTGTGGTGATGGGCGTGCTGGTGATGGAGGTAGTGGCTGAGAATGTAGTGCATGCAGGTGTGAGTGGAGACGAGACAGGGAGGGAGGAGGAGATCGTGGAGGAGGGGGACACAGTGAAGGCAGTGGATGTTGCTGTGTCTGCATGGGGATGGTGCTTGTGTGAGTGCTTGTGGGATGTGTGGTGCTTCTGTTTGCCATGTCCACTCTTGTGTGTTGATGAGTGTGCATGCTGGTCTGATGGTGTGCTTGGGATAGGCTGAGGTACAGGGGATTGGGTCAGGGTGGAGGAAGTTGAAGGGGGGGAGGCTGGACACAGGGACAATGGCTGCCATCAGTGCTGAGGCCAGAGCCTGAAATGTTCTCTGTTGGGCCACTTGCCCAGAATGAATGCCCTCCAGGTATGCATTTGTTTGCTGCAAATGCCTCTCAACACCCTGGATGGCATTCAAAATGGTCGATTTCCCAACAGTGAGGGATCTCAGGAGGTCAATAGCCTCCTGACTGAGGGCAGCAGGGCTGACTGGGGCAGGGCCTGAGGTGCCTGGGGCGAAGGAGATGCCGACCCTCCCGGGTGAGCGGGCACGGGACACATGCTGAGGGGCTGCTGGGAGGGTGGTGCTGGTAGGGGGGGTGGTGGCTGTACCTGTTGATGTGGTGGGCACAGAGGTGCCCGCCACCGCAATGGAGCTCCCATCAGAGGAGGAGTCGCTGTTGCTGGTGTATGCTCCTGTCCCCCGTCGTGGAGCTCCCCTTGCCCTCCGTCCCACTGGTGGCATCAGACTCCGTTGCTTCACCCTCCAGGGCCTTGTGGGTTGCAGCTCCCTCCTGCTCCGGTGCCACTGCTCCTCCTCCAGATTATGCTATTGCACGCAAGAACAGGGAGACAAAACAAAAAGGGGGGGAAAGACAGAAGAAACACATGTTCAGTGCATGCAACACCACTACCGTTGGCGGACACAACACACAGGGAGCAGCCCTATGCACTAAGCCATGCAGTAACAGTTCCTAGAAAATTCACATGCCCATGGGGGACGAGGCCTAAGCCCAATTGCTGCACACCTGGAAGTCACAGGAGCCTGACTAGGTGTAGATGGCTATTACCAGTAGTGGGGTTGGGGTGCCACAGAGCCTGCCTAACAAGGGACCTAGCCTACCAAGTTCGCCCTGGCCTAGGGGAACCCACAGTCCACTTCGACCACCCAGACACCTCGTAAAGTGTGCAGAGTCAGCTGAATTAGAGTGTACTCACCCCCTTGTGGCTGCTGTGATGACCTCAAACGCCCATCCAACTCCGGATGGGCCACTGCCAGGATCCGTTACATCTGGGGGGTCATGGTGCAATAGGCCCCCCTTCCACGTTAGGATGCCATCCCCAGCTGGGCCTCCGCCGTCTTCTTGCTCCAGCAGCGCAGGTCCTCCCATCTTTTACGGCAGTGCGTGCTCCGTCTATGGTAGATCCCCAGGGTCCGGACATCCTTGGCGATGGCATGCCAAATACCCTTCTTCTGGTGGGCGCTGACCTAGAGGAAAAGTGAAGTAAAAATGGATGTTTCTAGCCCGTACATTTCATCTCATGCATTGCCAAACACCTCCCACCCTGGCCCAGCCATACATACACAAACAATCCTGACAAGCTGGCCTGTCCCCCTCCCCACCCTCTTCCGTCCACGACACTCCATACACTCATGTGCCATCCACCATGCTCACAGTGTACTCACCAGTTTGTCAGGAGGACCGTACAGTTGCGTGTACTGGGGGTGAACCCCATCCACCAGTTTCTCCAACTCCTCCAAAGTGAAGGCAGGGCCCTTTCCCCAGACACAGGTCACAGCAGCACTTGCAGTGTAGGTCCTCTCCTGTTGAAGGTCAGGTATCAAGTGAGGGAACAGTAAGAAAATGGTGGCCATGTCTGCGCCGGTGCGTACCGTCACCGCCGGCGTACATCGTCATTGGCTCCTGGGACCCATAGGGCCCAATGTTAACCATTGCTGAATTGCGCCGCGGTCTTCGACCGCCCACCACGATGGTGTACAACGCCAGCGCAGTTACCTCATTTCCCCTTGTCCCACCTTACAGGTCAGGCAGCCGCCATTTCAGGGGACCACATGGCATGGAAAAAAACTGTGTCACACCTATTTAGGCCTGGAATACAGACAGATACCGGCACATTGTGATTTTCCATCGTTTTACCATATTACACATTGTGATACCTAAGTGTTGGATGACCCTTTGCTCGCTGTTCTCCTCCATAGGGCACGTCTATTAAGGCAGGTGATGAGATGGCGGCATCCTCCGGTGTACAGACCCCTGGTGGACCTGTCGACAATGGAAGAGAGACACAACATTATCACTTACAGACTTGATCTGCAACAATCCTGGAACTGTGTGCCCAGTTGGAGCCAGACCTGATTTCAGCTATCCGCCATCCCACAGGAATCCCCCCTCTAGTGCAGGTTCTCTCTGTACTCCATTTCCTGGCCAGTGGGTCTTTTCAAACAACAGTGGCCATGGCATCAGGGATGTCCCAGCCAATGTTCTTTAGCGTGTTGTCCAGAGTGTTATCTGCCCTGCTGAAACACGTGCGCAGCTACATCGTTTTCCCTCAGGTGGAGGATTTTCCCACAGTGAAAGGTGACTTTTATGCCCTGGGACATATCCCCAACATCATTGGTGCCATTGATGGTACACATGTGGCATTTGTACGCCCCCACAGGAATGAACAGGTGTACAGAAACCGGAAAAGCTACCATTCCATTAATGTGCACATGGTGTGATTGGCAGACCAGTACATCTCCCATGTGAATGCCAAGTTTCCAGGCTCAGTGCATGACGCTTACATTTTAAGGAAGAGCAGCATCCCTTATGTGATGGGGCAACTCCTGAGGCACTGTGGCCCTCATTCTGACCTTGGCGGGCGGCGGAGGCCGCCCGCCAAAGTCCCGCCGTCAGGTTACCGTTCCGCGGTCGAAAGACCGCGGCGGTAATTCTGACTTTCCCGCTGGGCTGCCTTCAACGATGAAGCCGGCTCGGAATCGAGCCGGCGGAGTGGAAGCTGTGCGACGGGTGCAGTTGCACCCGTCGCGTATTTCACTGTCTGCGCAGCAGACAGTGAAATACATGTAGGGGCCCTCTTACGGGGGCCCCTGCAATGCCCATGCCAGTGGCATGGGCACTGCAGGGGCCCCCAGGGGCCCCGCGACCCCCCCTACCGCCATCCGGATCCCGGCGGTCGGACCGCCGGGATCTGGATGGCGGTAGGGGGGGTCGGAATCCCCGCGGCGGTGCAGCAAGCGGCGCCGCCGTGGAGGATTCAATGGGGCGGCGGTACACTGGCGGGAGCCCGCCAGTGGTGCCGGTCCGACCGCGGCTTTACCGCCGCGGTCGGAATCCCCATTGGAGCACCGCCGGCCTGTCGGCGGTGCTCCCGCGGTCCTCCGCCCTGGCGGTCAAAGACCGCCAGGGTCAGAATGAGGGCCTGTGTGTGGCTAATAGGTGAGCCCAAGGTCCCAACACAGTTGACATAGGTGTCTGGGTATGGGGTTGTCCCTAATGGTTAGTGTGTGTCTAATAGTTGTCCCTCGACATTTGCAGGTGACTCTGGTTACCCCAACCTGTCATGGCTACTGAGCCCAGTGAGGAATCCCAGGACAAGGGCAGAGGAACGCTACAATGAGGCACATGGGCGAACTAGGAGGATTATAGAATGCACCTTCGGCCTCCTGAAGGCCAGATTCTGGTGCCTCCATCTTACAGGTGGCTCCCTATAATACTCACCGAAGAAGGTGTGCCAGGTAATCGTGGCCTGCTGTATGCCGCACAACCTGGCTCTGCGACGCCAGGTGCCTTTTCTGCAGTAGGATGGGCCAGATGGTGGTCTTGTTGCAGCTGTGGAGCCTGTGGACAGTGAAGAAGAGGAGGCAGAAGAAGAAGATGTCGACAACCGAAACAACATCATCATGCAATACTTCCAGCGAGACACAGGTAAGAAGATGTAACTGCTTCCCACATCTCATACTATTGTTGGAGCTAGCATAAGTCTGTCATTTTCACTCAGTGTAGGGACCCTGACTTGTTACTTTGCCTTTCCATTTCACAGATCTGGGTCCCACTTTGTGCCCTCTGCTATGTTTACTGCTGGCCTACAGCTGTGTTACATTGGTATGTGAACAGGTACATTGACATTGCTATATTCCAGAGGTTTTGCAATTACACATTAGTGAAAGCACAGACAGACTCCAGATTGTTTTGTGATTCAAGTGTGTTTATTTCTGTACAAATAAGTGGAGGGGTGTGTGAAATGGGCTGGGGTGATGGTGGAGGAATGTCCATGGCAAAGTCCAGTCTATTTGTTTCACAGGTGCATTGTCCAATGAGGCATAGGAAGTGGAGCAATGGCAGTTTAAGGTGGACAGGGTGACAAATTGGGACAGAAGGGTGACATTCAGGGGGTCTTCTTTGCTGGTGGGGGTCTTGGCAACGTTCTCTGTCTTGTTCCTGGATCTGAGGGACTATTTGCGGGTTGGTTCTCCTTCTGCAGGGGGTGGAGTGCTGGTGGCCTGTTGTTCCTGTGGCAGTTCCTCCTGTCCACTAGCGCCGGCGGAGGCGGAGGGCTCTTCATCATCCAGGCTAGTGTCAGGGGCCCGTTGGTGTGCCACTGTGTCCCTCCTGGTGTTGACAAGGTCTGCCGGCACCCCTGCAATGGTGACCAGGGTGGTGTTGATGGACTTCAAGTCCTCCCTGATCCCCAGGTAGTGTTCCTCCTGCAGCCGCTGGGTCTCCTGAAACTTGGCCAGTAGCGTTGCCATCATCTCCTGGGAATGGTGGTAAGCTCCCATGATGTTGGAGAGTGCTTCGTGGAGAGTGGGTTCCCTGGGCCTGTCCTCCCCCTGTCGCACAGCAGTCCTCCCAGCTTCCCTGTTATCCTGTGCCTCTGTCCCCTGAACCGTATGCCCACGTCCACTGCCCCCAGGTCCCTGATCGTCCTGTGTTAGTGGAGTTGCCTGGGTTCCCTGTAGTGGTGGACACACTGCTGATTGACGTGTCCTGGGGACAGAGAGATGGGCCCGCTGGGTGGGTGCTGTGGTGGTGTTTTCTGAGGGGGAGGTTCAGTGGTGGTTTGTGACTGTGTCAGGGGAACCGACTATCCAAAGGTCACTGATGGGCTGGGCTGGGCTGGTCATCTTGATCCAGGCGTGCAGAGCTGCTGTCATCACTGTGGGCCTCTTCTGTGGGGGGACTGGATATGTCTGGCACCTCCTGTCCTGTGATGTTGGGTAGGGGTCCTGTTGGGGTGTGAATGCATAATGTTAGTATCTGTGTGTGCCATCTTGTGCAATGGGTGAGTTACCCTCTACTCCTGTGCTTGCATTATTGCAGTGGCCCTTGTGTGATTGGTGATTTTGGGGCATGAGTGAGTCTCTCTACTGGACATGCTTTGGTGATGGGTGTCCATGCATTTGTGTTACATGCAGGGCTTGATTTTGGGATGTGTGGGTTGTGTTAGTGGGGTATCTGTGGGTTGTTGGGGTGATGGGTGTGAGGGTGAGGGTGGGAGTATGTGATGGCATGGAGGTGGGGTGGGGTGGGGGGGATAAAGTAGTAAAGATTTGCCTTACCGGAGTCCAGTCCTCCTGCTACTCCTGCGAGGCCCTCAGGATGCAGTATTGCCAAGACTTGCTCCTCCCATGTTGTTAGTTGTGGGGGAGGAGGTGGGGGTCCACCGCTAGTCCTCTGTACAGCAATCTGGTGTCTGGATACCACGGAACGTACCTTCCCCGTAGGTCGTTCCACCTCTTCCTGATGTCATCCCGTGTTCTTGGATACTGTCCCACTGCGTTGACCCAGTCGACAATTCTCCTTCATAGCTCCATCTTCCTTGCAATGGACGTCTGCTGCACCTGTGATCCGAATAGCTGTGGCTCTACCCGGATGATTTCCTCCACCCATGACCCTGAGCTCCTTCTCAGAGAACCTGTGGTGTCTTTGAGGTGCAATGATGTGGTGTGGGTGATGTGTGAGGTGCTGTCTGTTGTGATGTGTGAGGGGATGTGTTGGTGTGTGTTGTTTGAGGTGCGTGGATATTGTATAAGTGATGGTGTTGTGTGTCTGTGGATGTTGGTGTTGTGTTAGGTAATCTCTCTCTCTGGCCTTTCAAAATTTTGGTTGTAAGGGTTTGTGGGTGATGTGGGTGTGTGCTTTATATTGGATTGGGTGTGTGGGTATAGTGTGTGTATGTGTGTCAGGTCTGTGTATTTTGAATTGTCCAATGTGGGGGTGTTTTGTCAATGTGTGTGTATTTTGAGCGCGGTGGTGTATACCGCCAATGGATTACTGCGGTTGAAAGACCGCCATGTTGATTCGTGGGTCGTGATACTGTGGGCGTATTCCTGTTGGCGTGATGGTGTAGGTTTTGGTATCGCCAGTTTATCACTGACCTTTGGTGTGGTGGACTTGTGTGGGTGTCTGTATTGTGGCGGATTCCGAGCTGTGAGTCGTAATACCTGTAGCGGAAATCTGCAGCTGCAACGGTATGTTGGCGGTCTTCTGCACGGCGGAAATTGGGATTTACCGCCAGGGTTGTAATGAGTGCCATAGTGTGAGGAGGAGGGGGGAGAGAGATCACCCTGAGGGTAGGAACACTGCCCTGACAAGTGTTAGAGTGCTAGCCATGAGAGACTATTGTGTGGATTATTTAGTGTGCTGGGTTTAGCGTGTGTAATAAATACTGCTTTTTAAACTAGAGATGAGTTTTGGACTTACAATAATCTTTGAGCCCTAGTATATCTTGCACCTACCTCCTCCTGAAGAGACTTGGTCACTGAGAGTCAAGCTCTGAAGGGTAGTCCTTGGCCCAGTTACTCAGAACCCATAGTAAATCAGGCCTGGGACATCAGGAGTAAAAGGCCACAACCTCCAAAGTTGCACCCTACTTCACCTGCTAACTGACTGGGTGCCCTTGGCATGTAGTCCTGACATATGGGTTGCCCCATTGTTCTATTTATCATTGAGAAGGCTGAAATACTATCATTTCTCCAAACTAAAAATAACACCTGGTCGAGCAAGAGACAGCCCGCCAGACTTGCTATTTTCTTCTCTCACAAGTAGATTAGAAAATAGTATATTCTCATCTTTGGAACAGGCAGTCAATTAGAAATTCTACTGTAGGAGTGGCGCCATTTCTATAAAAAAAAAATATATATATATACTTTTTAATGTGCTGTGTTACAACATAGTCATCAGATTTATAACTATGTGCCACATTGCACATAACTTTGTAAAGGAAGTGGGCTGTGGGACATATTTCCATGAAAGACTCCATATATTTTATTGCGACCGTATTGTACGTTGGCTCAGACATGTCTAAGTACGTTTATTCCCTCGGGTTTTCATTCCGCCTTTACTGAGCTGCCAGATGTTAACTGTAGAAATTGCGTGGCTCCATGTAGATGTAAATGTAGAAAATGTTCAGCAAAAAGGAATGGGAAAAAAGTATGAAAAACCTCCATAAAAGGTGGGGGTACTGTGGCAGGGCAAACCAGAGGTGCCTCCTACCCACCCTCGATTCTCGGTGCAAAAGCTACTTTGTCACATTTCTAAAATGCGACAACAGGGCAGCTCAGCAGAAAATAATCCTGTTTGGTCATGTTTCATGTGCCCCGCCAAAAATTAATGGCATCCTTCCGCGGCACATAGTTTTGGGGCTATAAATTACCATATGGAGGCCTAAGAGTGATGCACAAGTCAATTACACCGCGGAAATATTTTCCGGCGTAACCCTTGATTGTGAAGCCAGAAAGGTCAGCGCGAGAACATGCTGGGATACCTTGCCTTCTGCTGTTATAATGCTATTAGCAGTGACTGTTTCTGACTCAATCACACTCCCATAGGATTTCCAATAAACTTTTTATGTGCCATAACTGTTACATTAAATAAAGCTGAAAGTATTGAGTAAACTGGTCATAAATCAGTTTCAATGTCTTGGAATTGCATTAAGGGTGAGAATTATGGATCTTTGGCTGTTTGCAGCATCAGAGAAATGACAGAGCCAGAAATTGCTACATCCTGCTAGAGAACAAAGGGCTTTTTTTCCTTACAACGTTTTTATGAAGCATAGAGTTTTAAGAAAGCCAGCAGGAAGAGAGACATTACACAGATATTTTCATGGGTGGAAGGAGCATTGATGTCTTTTATGAATCGTCCGCTTCAAATTGCAATTAAATTACAGAATACAAGAAGACAGAGTTTCTAACACTTTGCACCTTGGATGCATCTCAAAAACAGTTTAAACCAGTGTAAAGTGTTGTTTTGGAATTTACAATCCAGCACAAATCCTGATTTGTGTTGGAAATCAGCACTAAAGTAACACAAAGCACCACTCTGTGGCAGCTTGTGCTATTTTGCATCAAGCGGAGTGGTGTTCTTTGGTTTCTTTTGTGGTACATGGGCGTTTCCATGCACCCACTCATGGATTTTGTGAGAAAGCCCTTTAACAATAAGTAATGGCAAAGCCAATAGGTCTTGCCAATACAAGAGCTATTGACATTGACAATGTGTTTTTGCCATGCTGTATGCCAGTGTGGCTGCTGTTTGGCAAGATTAAAAGTTAGTGGCATGGCCTGTTGTAGAGTAGAGTATGGGCATAGAATTTCATAGAGTGGATTTGTTGGAGTGGAGTGTTGTATAGTAAAGTATGGGGAGTAGAGTGTCGTAGAGTTGAGTAGAGGGGAATAGAGTTCGGTGGTTCAGTTTCACTTTCGTAGAGTGGAGTGTCGTAGATCGGAGTGGCTTAGAGTGGAGGGGGGTGGAATAGGGCAGAGTGAGTTGGAGTGGTTTGAGGAAGTGGAGTGGATTGAATTGGAGAAGAGTGGGGTGGATTAGATTGGGGTGGAGTGTGGTTGATTAGAGTGGGTGGACTGGATGGGATGGCTTGGAGTGGGGTGGATTGGAATGAAGTTATGTGGCTTGGTTCTGGAGTGGAGTGGGGTGGATTGGATTGAGGTGGATTGGGTTGCAGTTGAGTAGACTGGAGTTGGCTGGTCTGGATTTGAGTGGGCTGGATTATGGTGGGTTGCACTTAAGTGGAGTGGGGTGAATTGGATTTATGTGGGGAGTATTGCATTGGTGTGCGGTGGATTGGAGACAAGTGGATTAAGGTGGTGTTGGAGTGGGGTGGAATGTACAGGAGTGTGGTGGATTAAGGTGGACTGGATTGGGATGAATTATGGAGGATTGGAGTGGATTGGAAAGGACTGGAAATGAGTGGGTGGATTGCATTGACTGGGGTGGACTGGGTTGAGGTGGATTGGATTGCATTGGAGTGGGTAGAATTGGACTGAAATGGGTTGGAATGGATTTGAGTGGGTGAATTGGCTTGAATTGGAGTGGGGTGATTTAGATTTGAATGAGTGGGGTGTGTTTAATTGGAAAGGGGTGGGTTATGTTGGATTGGACTGGGGTGGATTGGACTGGAGTGGGGCGGATTGGAGAGGGGTGGGTTGGATTAGTGTGTGGTGGATTGGACTTGAGTGGGGTGGACTGGACTGGGGTGATGGTGATGGTGGATTGGACTGGAGTGAGGTGGAAAGTGGTAGATTGGAAAGGAGTGGGGTAGACTGGGCTGGATTGGTGTGGGTGGATTGTGGTGGAGTGGAGTGGAGTGAGGCGAATTGGGATGGAGTGGGACAGATTGGAGTGGGGCAAATTGGAGTGGGGAGAATTGGAGTGCGGTGGATTAGACGGAGATGGATTGGACTATTTTGAATGGGAGTAGGGCAGAATGTATTGGATTGACGTGGTGCAATTTGGAGTAGGGCAGGTTGTTTTGGTTTGGAGTGGGGTAGATTGGAGTGGGGCAGACTGTTTTGTATTGATGTGGGGCAGATTGAATTGTGGCTGATTGGAATGAGACAGATTGTTTTGTATTGAGTGGGGCAGATTGGAGTGGGTCAGTTTGTTTTGGACTGGAGTTGGGTGGATTGTGGTGCATTGGATTGGACTGGGGTGGATTAGGTGGAGTGGAGTGGGGTGGACTGCGGTGCTGTGAGGTGGATTGGATTGGGCTGGATGTGGGAGGATTGGACTTGAGTGGGATGGATTGGACTGAGGTGATGATGGATTGGACTGGAGTGAGGTGGAATGTGGTAGATTGGGTTGGACTGGGTGGAGTGGGGTGGATTGGGATGGGCTGGATTGACATGAGGTAGATTGGATTGGAGTGGGGTAGACTGAACTGGATTGGGTTGGATTTGTGTGGGCTGGATTGTGGTGGAGTGGAGTGAGGTGAATTGGAATGGAGTGAGACAGATTAGATTGGGGTGAATGGGAGTGGGGGATTGGAGTAGGGTGGATTAGATTGGGATGGATTGGACTGTTTGGGATTGGAGAAGGGCAGAATGTTTTGGATTGAAGTGGGGCAATTTGGAGTAGGGCCGAATGTTTTGGATTGGACTGGGCAGATTGGAGTGGGGCAGATTGCTTTGGAGTGGGGTGGATTGTGGTGGATTAGATAAGAGTGTGGTGGTTTGGGGTGGTGTGGAGTGGATGGGATTGGGCTGGAGTGAGGTGGATTAGATTGGTGGGTGATTAGATTGGTGTGGGGAGGACTGGATTGGAGTCAGGTGAACAGGGATGGAGTGGGTGGATTGGATTGATGTGAGGTGGATTCATTTTTAGTGGGGCAGATTGTTAAGAATTGGACTGGGGCAGATTGTTTTGGATGGAGTAGGATAGATTGTTTTGGATGGAGTGTGTTAGATTGTGTTGGATTGAAGTGGGGCAGATTGGAGTGGGGCAGATTGGAATGGGACAGATTGTTTTGTATTGGAGTGGGGCACATTGGAGTGGGTCAGTTTGTTTTGGACTGAAGTGGGGTGGCTTGTGGTGCATTGGATTGGACTGGCTGGATTGGGTGGAGTGGGGTGGACTGGGGTGCGGTGAGGTGGATTGGACTGGGCTGTATGTGGTGGATTGGATTGGTGTGGGGTGGACTGGTTTGGGGTGGGGCGGATTGGACTGGGGAGATTGGAGTAGGATATATTGGAGCACAGCAGATTGTTTTGGATTGGTGTGCTGCAGATTGCAGTAGGGCAGATTGGAATGGGGCAGATTGGAGTCAGGAGGATGGGAGTGGCGCAGATTGGCTTGGAGTGGGCGGGTCAAAGTTGGGCTATTTTTTTAGATTGTGGTGGGGCAGACAGTTTTCGATTGGAGTGGGGTAGATTGTTTTAGATTGGAGTGGGGCATATTGTGCTGGATTTGAGTGGAGCAGATTGGAGTGTGTCAGACCATTTTGGATTGGAGTGGGGCAGGTTGGATTGGTGTGGGGTGGATTGTTGTGGACTAGATTGGAGTGGAGTGCATTGGGGTAGAGTGGTGCAGATTGTTTTGCATTAGAGTGGGGCAGATTGTTTTGAATTCGAGGGGTCAGATTGGAGTGGAGTGGGTTGGGAGGATTGGAGTGTGGTGGATTGGATTGGGGCGAGATGAGGTGGACTGGCATGGATTGGAGTGGGGTGGATTGGTTTAGAGTGAGGTGGATTGGGGTGTACTGCATGAATATGTGTTAAAGCATAATTTTGGAAATTACACATAAGAAAGAAACAATTTTGCTTTGCAATATTTTTAACATATCATCTTATGAGACTAGCACCCACAAGCAAAAACAATTATAGAAAATAAAACTTTCCAATTTCAATCAATCAATCAATCAATTCCGCTTTATTTTGGTAAAAGCATACCATAAAAGCACATAAGCAAAACAGTTAAAACAAGATAAAATATGAAAAGAGCAGCTCAAAATCCTTTGACTAAGACAAATAAAATACAATATGATTTAAAGAACTCTAGTGTATACAATAGTTGCTTTAAAACAAAATAGCACTGTTGTAGCTAATTTCCATAAAATATGCATAAATATGTAATTAACCAAAGTACAAGGCCCCTTACAAAGGATACTCAACATTATAAATGACAGTTTAAAAAATTTAAGTCTAAGATACCTGCTTTAAAGCAATATAGCACCGTTATAGCTAATCTCCATAAAATATACGTAAATATGTAATTAGCCAAGATACCAAATAGCTTCCAGAAATTTTGCTAGAGAGCATGCCACTAGCACATTAGCGTCTGATTTACAAATCCTGAGAGCTATTAGCCTGTTCCTAATACCCATAGATTTACAAAGAGCTACAATCCAGTGGGCTCTCTGCTTAGAGTACGCTGGACAATGAAAAAGGACATGGGCGGGACATTCATCCCACAGCCCATTGGGCATAAATTGGAGAGGCTATCAGACTTCAGCCATCTATAAGTTAAAATGCGTAGGGGGAGTGACCCTGATCTAAATTTAATATAAAGTGCTCGTGCAAATGGGGATAGAATTGCATCCATATAATGCTCGAACTCATAGTGACATTTAAACAATAAAAAAGTGTTTGTCATACCAGAGGTGGGCACTTCTGATAATTTATCTACCTGTACAATAAGCCAATACACGTCCTTCACAACCTGAGAAGCATTTTTGGGGAGAGTAAAAGGGTCTGTCCAGTAATTTCTCAGCCAATTTTGTTTTTCCTGCTTGACACGTTTTTGCCAGGGACCCGCCTTCTGTTTTCAGGGCACTAGAAGTTCAAAAGAACAAAATACCACCTCAATTGTGTAGGGAGTAGTGAACAGGCACTGATTAGGTTGAATCAATCAGTTCTTGGTCCATGCTCCACAGAGGGAAACAGAAATGATGTCAGGCCTGCAGTGACGAATTACAAGGCTGTAAAGAAGAGTGCCACACAAGCCAACAAATGGTAAATAGTGGGTGGGCTCCAAGCCCTTACTGCTAATAGAAGTGTCTTGCAATTGCTCATACACTACCACGTGCTCTCACAGTCTCAATCCTAAAAAAAAATGTGTAGGACTCTGCACCAGAAAGTAATGATTCCTCGAGACTGAAATAATGATGTTTGAGAAAGGATTTCTTATCTCAAAACTTTAACCAAATGTTCATGTATTCTGCACTGTACAGCACACATACAAAGTGGGAAAAGTATATCTAAGCATAGTATTTTGTACTGGGTGGGAACCCTTGCAATATAAAACCTATGACTGACATCCTGTACTGTGGCGCATAGGTGTGTGTGCTGGCACATGGCTAACTAAAGTGCCCAGGGCAGGGAGAGAGAAAGACATTGCTATATTGTCGCGTGGGCTCTCATTATTCTAAATGAGACTACTGGATTTCTAGGTAGCAGGATCTATAACGGTGTGGGGGACTGAGTCTGACCCACGTGTAAAGAACTCTGTCACCCTAAATCCGGTTTTTGCTCCGGCTAACTAGCAGTGCCTCATTTCTCCCATGTGGAAGGAATGATTTGGCAGCCGAGCGCATGACATCTTTGGAACTTCTCAGGGAAGTCGTGGTTACTCAGATCCAAACCAACTCTCTTATATCCAATATGATCTCATATACAAATGACAAAGACAGTATAAGTTTTATATAATGTTTTAATAAAACGACTGTATTTTAGATATTAAGGCGTGAGCCGCAATAACCAGAACGATACAACACAGTAGGATTGTAATAGTTACCAGGAGAGTAAAACATAAAAACAAAGCTATCATATTGTCAAACAGTTTTTACTCTCCCTCTGCTTGTTCTATCTAGAGCACAGCATGTTAAGCTTCTAGCTTGCCTATTAGAATCACTGTGGAGACATCAGCCCTCATACCTGAGCAAAGACCTGTGATCTTGGGTCAGCATCTGCAACGAGGCAGTCAGCGTCAAGTTGTGGTTCCCTGGTCGGAATTTCCCTCTTGCGTGTATTGGGACAAGGAAGTGATTTTATAACTAACATGTCATCGTGATCACAAAATGTCCCTACGCAGGAATGCCAAGTCTAAACTCTTACCACGTCTATCGGCAATGTACCAGACTGTATCCTTGACTGAAGCACAGAGTAAATATGTTATGGAGAACTCCAGTGCTGAAGTAGGCAAAACAGTGTGATATGAATAAAAAAACAACACCGTAGAACTGGCTATTTGAAAAATAACAGTACGAAGCCTAATAAAAAGCATGTAGAGCAAAGTGCACAGAGGCTCCAAGCTGTCAGCAAAGGAATAAAATATATTCAGGGCAAAGTGCACAAAGGCCTAAAGCCTGAAGCTAAAGCACAATGAATACGTAAAACTAACCACACTACACCCTCCCCTTGTCGGTAGCAAGTGGTTCCAATAATATAAAAGGATGCCCCAAATATAAACAATACCTAAAACAATTATTTCGACAAAGAGAGAAGACAACAAAGTCATAAATTTAGGTAACATGTGACCATAAAGCCAAATTCAATATAGTGTCAATTTAGTAAAAATCCAATCGTCAGATAGAAGCAATAGAACGCAGGAGTTCCTCCACTTCGATATATGTCAATATCGGAAGATCCACGCCACAAAGCACCATGGAGCAGGTGTGATCCAAAGCCCCAAAACCATTCAGGGCGGCACCCCGTGCAGGGCCTATGAAAGAGACAATACCATCTTCCTCCAGGAAGGGAATCTCATAAACTGCCTCACGAAGCAAGCGCATCCGTAGTGCACATGTCTGGGAATGAGCCCTAATCGGGAACATCAACAGATCAGTATCGACCATTGGAGGGCGCTGCAATGAGAGACAGAGAGCCAGTGCATGTTCAAACGAGCACCAAAGGCACCAAAACACGGGTTGCACACAATCCAAAACCGGTCTGAATGACAGAGACCAGTCACACTCCAAATGTCCCAGGAGTGTCGCTCCAAAATGCTGCATCATGCGTTCACGACACAGCTGCGCTGACGGGAGCAGCAATACAGGATCTCGTTGTGACGGGACAGCCATTGCGAAAAAATAGCAACAACAGCAAGACTCCAGCCAATAAAGCCAAAGTAATCGGGAAACCCCCAAAAATGCTTCCGAAAATAGAATGTATAGCCGAAGGTATCAAACCGAATATGGAAGAGAAGGTGTGAGCGAAACCAACACCAACGACTTTGAAAAAATGTGCAATACCAGCAGTGCTGGATGCATTAAATATACGTCCCACAAGTTCACCGAAGTGATTCGGAAAGTTAGTATTCAAAAGGGACTGTATCTCCGCCGATGACCTTGCCACCTGAAGTGCGTAGGTCTCGCTAGCAGATGTAAGGGCCAAATGCTTTTGAAACAATAAAGCTTTTAGCCGACTCAATTTGTCAAAATCAACCTTGGAAGTAGCAATATGAGGCCAGATGTCCGCTACCTCCCTAATTTGAGTGGGGGGAAACAACACATTCCCGCAGCACGAAACGGCCTTGTTGACAACGACGATGTAAACTATTCCGGCACGCATGCCACAGCAGCGTTCGCTGTTAAGGACAATGTAACTGCCGTTAGAAAGCACCTGGAAAGTGTTTTTAATAACCGGGACTGGAACTCCTTTCAGATAACAAGCTAAGTTAGCAATCGAAGCGTTACACGCCCCGTGCAAGGACAGCTGTTTACAAACCATTGAATGGCTGACAGAAGCTTCGCATTCGCTGCCGCTAAGAAAAACCTCCTTCAAACCATTAACACATCTATACTGAAAGGGAAGGTCCCACACCTCGTGTATGTAACTGTCTCCCAATAGTTCATATCTTCCCACCGGAATGTGTTTCAAACACGAAGTAAATTGCAAAGTAGAGATAGGCAAATTAATAACCCCATGAATCAACCATTCAGCTGACGGAATCTCAGCTACCGTGAAAGGCAGTTTCTCTAATTTCTCAATATTTAACATAACATATGTCGCTTCCTTTTTAGCCATCAGTTGTTGTTGACGAGTCAAATTAAAAGAGATAAAGATCTCTCTGGCACGAACGTGCTGCCATGGAACGCGACCCGCCTTCAAGGTCTGAAGAGTCCAACCCAGCTGCATGATGGACCGCGTCTGACTCTGCCCATGATATAAAGAAGACATGTCCGATTTAATAATGTCAATGGCAGAGGAAACAATGCTGTCAATCGTGTAAACACGGTCAGAAAGGGTATGCATGCCATTATCAACAACAGACAAAGTCTGCATCAGATTTTCTTGATCAATCTGCCTCAACCGGGCTGCAGCCTCCTGTTGTGAAAGCTTCCAATTCTCATTATAAACCTCGTATAAGAACCTTTTCTTTCGTGGTACTTTGGGACCTGACAAAAAATCTTGTAAATCACTATCATTAGACAGTAACGTGAGATGTGACTTAACTGCATCCAGCGTGGATGACTTCAACCATTGCTGACAAAGCTTCCCCACACTGTATGTAGTTATAATATCAGCATGTTCTGGTGAAACGTAACGAGGGTCTGCCCTACTAGTCCTGAACCCCCCTGAAGAGGTGACAAAACGTTGATGACACATATTAGTGTCCACAGGCCATAACAACCACCCGCCTGGATGTAACGATGAAGTGTTAAGCGTACCATTCTGGACCCAATGTGTAAAGTCACTAAAAGTAGCATTCACATAGTGCTGCCAATTTTTTAATTTAGAAGGGACAGGTATACTAGGCAAAGTCAACTCCCTAATTGTCGCTAAGCCCAACCAGCTAGTCTGTTGTACTGGGTCATTGAGGAAAATCATCTGCACAGGGATAATGCATGCTCTAAATAGCGTGTCCCTGCCTTGCATGTGCCAATTTTTCAAACCCCAAACACTTTTCAAGTCAACAGTTTTAAACCAGTATTCATATCCCTCGACCGAAAGTTTAGATACAAACAAATTGGAATACAGTAATTTAGTATCGGTCAATAACATTTGCTTATTAGAATACGGTGCAACTTTAAAATAGTAGGACTTAGCATTTCGTTGATCATGCCCAGAAAAATATGCAAATTTATCATAATACGTTTTCGAACTCCCTTGTGGAGGAGTCGAGCAATGTTCCCATTGCACATAATTAAACATGTGCTTAGGGCTACTAGCTTTATGAATAAAGTGGTGTCCATAATAGTTGTAACAAAACATGTCACCATGATTATCTCTAAACTGGTAAGCATCTTCATCGTCATAGACAGTATAATATTGCAAATCCGTTAGCATAGAATCTACTGTCTTCACATCCCAATCATCAGAAACAATGCCAGGTATAACAATATCATTCATTGATAATTTGAGGACATACGGTATTTGAATCAATTCAGTGGGACCATATATATCAAACATTACTTTATCCCACACAATTCCATCCGGAACTGGTATAGCAGAAATGTTTACTGTGGACAAGTCTCTTCGAACCATATGAGACGAAAAATGCGGTTTTAACACAGTCTCCACGTGCTCAATGTCAGATCGATCAGGAAGAAAATGACCATGTATGATCAGAAAAAAAGTAACCACAAATCCCAACCATAATAAAATAGTCATCACGGCCAAAAACAGCCAAAAATAGTTCCAAGGAAACACAAAATATGTGCGTTTAAGCCAACCCAGCAGCCGTCGTGGACCGTGGACAGAAGACATCGAGGACGAGGAGCCGGACCCATCATTATCAGCGTCGTTGAAGCAGCCAGAAGCAGTTCTAGCAAAAGGTGCAACTGTGAACGAAGAAGCAGATGGAGGCTCTCGCCGTGGCACGCTATAAACCACATGTTCAGAAACGTCAGTAGAACGTACAGCAATTTGATCACAAGATTCCATATTAATCGCCGTCGGTGGAACAATCGCAAGATCATCATCCACCCTCCCCAAGCTCGGGGAGGAAATAGTGTCGGTGAAAATCACCTGCAGCGGGACTTCCTCCCCAGTAGTGAGAGGGATTCCGGAACTACTGGGTGTCCCTCTTGGTCTGCTGTGCAGAATCGGCCACATGTTGTAACTTGACATTATCAATGGAAACAAAGCGATTTCCTTTGGCCCCTCGCAGCGGCGGTAAAATCACAGTTCTCGTGCCGCTCACCCCCAACACAGGGACAGGTTCACGATAAGAAGGACCAAATTCTTTTTTAACTGCGACCTTTTCACGCACTAGATCCCCAATCCTGGGTATCCAACCAGTAGGTGTTACTGGTTCATCCTTAATTCCTGAGGAGGCAGCACTGGCAGAAGAGTTATCTTCACGGAATTGTTGTAAATCCTGCAAAACAGTGACACGATCATTTATGTCAAAGGGCGTATCTGCCGCCTCCACACCAGGACCATCTAGATCAGGAACATACATTCGTGTTCCAAACAGGCACTCATATGAAGTACGACCCCCCAGTGACCTTCTAAGCAAGTTATTAAGTGCTCTCTGTACTCCATATAGGTGGGCTAGCCAACCACGACCCGTACCTATAACTCTGGCCGTTAAGGACTGCTTTAAATCACGATTTAAACGCTCCACGACAGAATTTCCCTCGGGATGAAATGGAGACGAGAATTGGAGTTGGACCCCCAACGAAGCCATGGTGTCCCTGAATGCCTTAGAGGCAAAAGCAGGGCCCTGGTCCGAATGAAAAGCCGCAACTGCAAATATATCGACAAAGATGCGCAAATCTTTAATAACAGTTCGAGCGTCAGCCGAGCGTTGTGGCCATACCCATACAAATCTGGAGCACGAATCTACAGCAACCAATATATATTTGTATGCACTATCTGGTGTCAGCGGACCACAATGATCCAAGTACACACACTGTAATGGTTTATTTGAAATCAGAAGGGGCGTCTGCTGCGGGCGTCTAGCCGACGATGCTTTAATTTGTTGACAAATGTCACAACAAAGGACATATTGCTTCGTCTCTTTATAGAGTCCAGGCCATCAGTAACGAGCCTGTAAAAGTGAAATTGTGGCAGCCACCCCAGCATGTGCAGAAGCCACCCCCTCATGTGCTGCAGAAATCAATCGAGGTCTCTCAATTTTATTGGGAATTTCACGTACACCAATGCCTGGAATTGTAACAGTAGCATTTAGAGCACCATTCAAGCAGTAACTATATTTTGAAGGAAATCCTTTAGGAAAGGGCGTGCCATCAGCCGTAGCCTTTATGGCAGCCGAAATTTCTGTGTCTGGTTTGGAACTCGAACGAGTCACTGCGGCCACAGTGGCGACAGCCACTGCCGATTTCGCGGCTTCATCAGCCAAAGTATTCCCAGCAACGTGTATTCCAACGCGCTGGTGTCCAAGTGTATGCACAACATGGACTTTAGGAAGCGTTTCCTTCAGATCCACAACCTTACCCCACAACATTTTATGCTTAACGGTGTTGCCTTTAGAATCTCTAAACCCATTCATCTTCCAATAGTGTAGATATTCGTTGAAAGACTGCACACAGTAGTAGGAGTCACAGACCAGCAAGGTTAAAAGTGCCGGATCCGCGTGCTCCAACACTAACAATAGAGCTTTGAGCTCAGCCAGCTGTGCTGTGCAATCTCCCAAGGTTTTAGTATAAGTATGTTGGGGGCAGAACACTTCCCCCTCCATAGTGCCGCTGACCACCGCACATGCAGCAGAATACTGTTGTTTAGTCCCAACCGCTGGTTGCGCAGAGCCATCAGTATACATGACCACTTCATATTGGTCAATAGGCAACGTACCAGCAGGAACAGGGTATTCTATTTCGTATTGAAGAAATTCTTGAGTCTGCAGTTTAGGGTCAAATACATAATCTACATCAGTGGCTGTTAAAGACGTAGCCCATTGTATCCATCGCGGGTGTAAAGCCTTCGAATTAGGAACACTCGCTTTTGTAACAGCCTCTAAGGCCGGAACCGGGGAAACGACAACTATGCGTTTACCCTGGGCCAGTGGTCTTTCTTTAATAACAGCCATCTGTACTGCAGTGAGAATTTTCTCAGTTTGTGCAAAACGTTGCTCTGCAGCAGAATACAAGTGAGACTTGTATGCAATCGGGACTGTCTCCCCTTCATTAAAGGTGACATAAGTAAACCCAACAGCCCCAGGTATCACCCTGATCACTAAATGTGTCTTATTGTCCCGTGTGTGTAAGTGTTTAACTGCTAAGAGATCACTCTGTAATTCTCGCAGTATGTGTGTATGTTCAATCGTCCAAAATTTACTCGAAAAATTCGGGCGAATCAACTCGTATAAAGGTTTTATACGCGTTGCATAATCAGGAATGTAAGTTCTGCCAAAATTCAGAAACCCCAACAATGACTGGAGCTTCCGAACCGTATTAGGAGGCTGCAATAAAGCACATTTCTCCAACAAATGTGGCGCTAGGCTCTTGCCCTCACTCGACAACTCATATCCCAGGAAAATGACGCTGAGGAAGGCAGTCTTCGATTTCTTAAAATTAAACTTACAGCCAATATCAGCAAACCCCACAACAATGCGCGATACACGCCTTAGATGTTGCAGAATCTCATCATCTGTCAGATATATGTCATCAACATATGATAATGCTTCAGGGTCGAACTCATGCAGCATTTCAGTTACACAAGCCGAAAACAGTCCTGGGCTATTCTTATACCCCTGAGGCAAACGACAACATTTTTTCTGAGAGCCAAACGCACTGAAACAGGTATAGTCCCGACTCTCGGGCGCTATATTCTGGCAAAAAAATCCATTCGAGATATCCAATGTTGTTTTGTATTTTTTACGCACTATATTATTCATAAGCGCTGCGCTATGTGAATTCTGTATTGCATATGTGCGTGTATGACTATTCAAATGTCGGTAATCCACCACTATCCTATATGAATGGTCCGGTTTAGCAACCGGAAACAAGGGATTATTTATCGGCGAGACACAGGGCTCAATTACACCCTGATACTCCAATTGTGTAAGAATTTTCCTAACCGATGCCCTTGCTTCAAATTTGATAGGATACTGCGGTTGTGGCTGAGGTTCGCCCTTTATCGGAATTACATGATAAGGTGATTGTCTGTCCCACCCCACGTTATTTCTATACAAGGCGGGAGCCTGTGCTAGAGCCCATGATTTACTATAGGACTCCGCTAGTTCTTTCGGAACAAGTGGTGAGAAGGAAGGTGTAGTAACCTCCTCTCCAACCGGACAGTCGCGAACAAAGTCAGGTGGCCAATCTTGTTCGGCCAGCAGAACATCATATGATTTCACCACATGGTCCCAAAAAATGGCGTTTATAATACGGTCAATGTCCCCTTTCAATCGCAGAGTCACTTCATATACTCTATCTGGATCAGAGACTCGCATATCCGCCGTTTCGACTTGTATGAAGTCATCAGTTGCTTTCACATCCAGATGCTCTAGAAGACTCCGGCGAAATATTGTGACCTCTGCTGCGCTGTCTAACAGAGCTAACGCCCATGTCTTGTTCGTCAAGAGAACTCTCTTCTTGAGCGGCATGTCTAACCGAGACTGCTGTCACTTTCTTCTTCTTAAATTGCTGCTTTTGTTGCAGCGGTTTCTCTTCTTGTTTAATAGAAACCTCCGCTGAGCGTTGTGAATCCTGTCTCGGTTTCACGTACTCCGTCCTCCGCTCTGACCGCCCACCTCTCTCACTTCTCTTTTCCGAGGAGTCCTGAAAGGAACGAGATTGGCGTGTATCAGTATACTGATATCTATCAGGCGTCTTCAAAGTATCCCTATTCCTGAGATTATACTTATTCTGTGGTGTCTCCGGTTGCGGAGACTGTCCACCATCTTTCTTAGGTGTTTGCTGTTTCTTTTCCCAGCGTTTTTTTGAACCCTCAGGTTGTTGCTGTTTAGCATTATCTTTATTATTTTTACCCTGTAACTGGGGTTTTTGTGGCCTAGCCCCCAGGCTATCACGACCAATACTAGAATATGTTTCCGCTATTATTCTCGGAAGTTCTCGCTCCTGATTAAGCAGCGGAACATCCCGAAGACGCAGTCGCACTGCTAGTGCTTCTGCCTCTCCCTTGAGATTACTCAAAATAATAGAAGAAACTGTGGCAAAATTGCCCAGCAACTGCATGCCCAAATCCAAGGCAGGGGCAGCCCCATATTCATCCTGAATCTGTTTAAGTACGTCCGGTAAATTAGCTAATGTCGGTGTACCGTGTGCCGTAGTGTAGAGCGCGGCAAACACCGTGCCCCAGGTATTACAAAGGTCCACCGGAGGAACCATCCCGTACGGCAAACACATCGTCAAAATTCTATGTTTATCCTGAGGTCCCGTATGGGGAAATACTGCTTCCAGCGTATTAATTTTTTGCGCCAGCCAAAATGGAGTCTCCTCTCGTTTAACCGGTACTTTACCCATAACTGAGTGTACAGTGGCCGGATTAATACCCGGAACCACAGCCTGTGGGTGCGCTGGAGCAGCACGCGCTGCATTCGTATTTAATGTCTGCATGACAAACTGAACTAATCGTCTATATGTAGCCGTTAATTCTGTATATAAACGACGAACTTCAACCACTGCCAATTGAGCAACCGCAGGATGTGGTGTATATGTAGCCAATAAAGGCCAGGTAGGACCATCATTACTCAGTGGACCTAACCTTACTTGTGCTATTGAGTGTGGGAGGGCGCCATCAAGCCAATTATGGTGTTCTTGATAAGATAGAGGTATTTCTAAATAAGCGTAAGCCCTGTATTGTCCAGGGACATTCGCAACTGTGTATTCGTGAAAAGTATTTGTTCCCCCATCCACTGCTGGAAATGCGACCCAAGAATAAAAAAGTTCCGTTCTATAGGCTGCATGGGCGTCCACCACAAAAGTGACTGGACCCCCCTGGACTGTCAGTCCATGTGTCAATAGATGTCCCGTGAGCGGATGTCGCATATTAATTGCTACGTTCACTACATTAGGATTCGCCATTTTATAAAAAACTGCTTCAGGTCAGAGAAGGCACACCAATATCGGGGTTTTTTCCTTTCAAAGTTCAAGCTTGAACAACCAACCACTAAGCAACAGGAAGCACCTATGCCGTGGGAGCGGAAACCCTCAGCCCCACGGACGTCTCCGTAAACGGAACCGAGGAGTCAAAAGATATATGAGACCAAGAGAGTCAGTCGGACCTAATCATTAGAGCCAGACCAAACGTTGGCGGCGCCATGTCGCGTGGGCTCTCATTATTCTAAATGAGACTACTGGATTTCTAGGTAGCAGGATCTATAACGGTGTGGGGGACTGAGTCTGACCCACGTGTAAAGAACTCTGTCACCCTAAATCCGGTTTTTGCTCCAGCTAACTAGCAGTGCCTCATTTCTCCCATGTGGAAGGAATGATTTGGCAGCCGAGCGCATGACATCTTTGGAACTTCTCAGGGAAGTCGTGGTTACTCAGATCCAAACCAACTCTCTTATATCCAATATGATCTCATATACAAATGACAAAGACAGTATAAGTTTTATATAATGTTTTAATAAAACGACTGTATTTTAGATATTAAGGCGTGAGCCGCAATAACCAGAACGATACAACACAGTAGGATTGTAATAATTACCAGGAGAGTAAAACATAAAAACAAAGCTATCATATTGTCAAACAGTTTTTACTCTCCCTCTGCTTGTTCTATCCAGAGCACAGCATGTTAAGCTTCTAGCTTGCCTATTAGAATCACTGTGGAGACATCAGCCCTCATACCTGAGCAAAGACCTGTGATCTTGGGTCAGCATCTGCAACAAGGCAGTCAGCGTCAAGTTGTGGTTCCCTGGTCGGAATCTCCCTCTTGCATGTATTGGGACAAGGAAGTGATTTTATAACTAACATGTCATCGTGATCACAAAATGTCCCTACGCAGGAATGCCAAGTCTAAACTCTTACCACGTCTATCGGCAATGTACCAGACTGTATCCTTGACTGAAGCACAGAGTAAATATGTTATGGAGAACTCCAGTGCTGAAGTAGGCAAAACAGTGTGATATGAATAAAAAAACAACACAGTAGAACTGGCTATTTGAAAAATAACAGTACGAAGCCTAATAAAAAGCATGTAGAGCAAAGTGCACAGAGGCTCCAAGCTGTCAGCAAAGGAATAAAATATATTCAGGGCAAAGTGCACAAAGGCCTAAAGCCTGAAGCTAAAGCGCAATGAATACGTAAAACTAACCACACTACAATTTCTTAGTAGTTAGGGCACCATTCTTTTCTCTACCTTTCATGCAGCTCAGCACAGCATATTTGCCTGCTGCATTATGTGAAAGGTTAGTAAATCTGCCCCAAATTCTTTGGCTTAAAAGGACTCACTTATGCCAGGGAGGCTAACCTTAATTCACTAAGGATTTTATATCGAACTAGTTAATTTTAACACTAAAATAGTTTTAAGCATGTCCTTCCTGGTTTAAAACTGCATTAAGGCAGGTAAAATTTCAGTAAATCAGATCACTGAATATAACAGCAGTGTTTCAACAGTGGTTTACAGTGGTTTACAAGATAACATCAGAATGGGCCCTGTTTAATTCAGTTAGTCAAAACACATCAAATTGTGCTCCAATTGTGAAAGCATTTAAGGACAGATTTCCTAAATTGTTGCTGTGGCTTTACAGTCAGAGGCCCTCATTATGAACTCAGCGGTAATCACCACTGATCGCCATGGAGACGGTGAACAGAAGACCGCCAGTGGTGGTGGACTGCACACCGCAGAATAATGTTGCCAAAAAGTTCAACCTCCAAAAATACTGCAACCTCCACCCACCGCCAGGGCATGCAATGGCGGAAAGGCAGTACAATTAATCAATCAATCAAAAAAATGAATTAAGCTAATCACCCGATAGGATCTGAAGGTGCTGAGAGGGGGGAGGGGGGCGTTTACTGCTCAAAAAGACCTTGTCTTGAGGTGCTTTTTGCAATTCAGGAGGTCCTGGGTCTTGCGTAGGTTGGTTGGGAGGGAGTTCCAGGTCTTGGAGGTGAGGTAGGAGAAGGATCTGCCTCCGGAGGTGGTGCGTTGGATGCAGGGGACTGTGGCGAGGGAGAAATCAGCAGAGCGGAGGAGTCGAGCGGGTGCGTGGAAGTTCACTCGTTCGTTGAGGCAGGCTGGTCCAGTGTTGTGGAGGGATTTGTGAGCGTGGATGAGGACTTTGAAGATGATCCTTTTGCTGATGGGCAGCCAGTGAAGGGATCTGAGGTGAGCGGAGATGTGTTTGTGGCTTGGGAGGTTGAGAATGAGATGTGCGGCTGCGTTCTGGATTCGCTGAAGTCTCTACTGAAGTTTGGCTGTGGTACCAGCGTAGAGGGCGTTTCCGTAGTCTAATCTGCTGCTGATGAGTACATGGGTGACGGTTTTTCTGGTTTCTATGGGAATCCATTTGAAGGTCTTCTGTAGCATGCGAAGGGTGTTGAAACAGGAGGATGATATGTTGTTGATTTGCTGGGCTATGGAGAGAGATGAGTCCAAGATGATGCCGAGGTTGCATGTGTGGGTGGAGGGTGTTGGGGGTGGTCCAAGATAGGTGGGCCACCAGGAGTCGTCCCATACGGTCTTGTTGGGGCCGAAGATGATGATTTCTGTTTTGTTGGAGTTGAGTTTGAGGTGGCTTGCTGTCATCCATTTGGCGATGTCGAGGAGCCCGGCGTGGAGGTTTGTCTTGGCGGTGGAAGCGTTCCTAGTGAGGGAGATGATGAGCTGGGTGTCGTCTGTGTACGAGATGATGGTGATTCCGTGGGGGCGGAGGATGTTGGCGAGCGGGGCCATGTAAATGTTGAAGAGGGTAGGGCTGAGGAAGGACCCTAGGGGACCCCGCAGATGATCTTGGTTGCTGGGGACTGGAAGGGAGGGAGACGGACTTTCTGGGTTCTTTCGGCGAGGAAGGAGGTGAACCAATCCAGGGCCTTGTGCCGGATTCCTGCGTCGAAAATGTGTGGGTGGAGGAATTGGTGGCATGCATTGTTGAAGGCTGCGGAGAGGTCCCGGAGGATGAGTGCGAGGGTTTTGCCTTTGTCGACTCTGGTTCTGATGTCGTCAGTGCCGGCGATGAGGGCGGTCTCAGTGCTATTGTTGTTGCGAAATCCAGACTGGGAGGCTTCGAGTGCATTGTTTTCCTCTAGGAAGTGAGACAGTTGGGCGTTCACTATCTTCTCAGCGGCCTTGGCGGGGAAGGGGAGAAGAGAGATGGGGCGGTAGTTGGCGAGGTCTTCCGGGTCTGCTCTGGTTTTTTTGTGGCGGTCTTGATGTTGCGGGTGTTGTTACTTTTCAGTGGGGTGAGGGAGTCTGCGTAGGTTGTTAGCCAGTGTGTGAGGATGTAAGCAGCGTGTTGGGGTCGTTGGTGAAGGGGGGTGGAGTTTGTGTGAACTTGGCGTTCAGGTGTTCTATGGGGATCTTGTCCCACATACGGTAGGGTGTGGTGTGTTGTCGGTAGTGGGTGGGGGGTTTTGTGAAGGAGAAGTGGACGCAGTGGTGGTCGGTCCAGTGGAGTTCGGTGGTGTGTGTGAATGTGATGTGGTTGCTGGAGGTGAAAATTGCATCCAGCGTGTGTCCTGCTGAGTGAGTGGGTGAGGTGACCAGTTGTTTGAGTCCTAGGTTCATGAGATTGTCTAGCAGGGCTGTGGAGTTGTGGTCGTGGGTGTTTTCCAGGTGAAAGTTGAGGTCACCAAGGAGAATATAGTCTGTGGAGGTGAGGGCATGGGAGCTGATGGTATCAGCGATGGCATCACAGAAAGGGGGGTGGGGGCCTAATAGTCTGTAGATGAGGGTTCCTCTGAGAGTGGTGTTGGCGTTTATGTGAATTAAAAAGTGTAGGTGTTCTGCGCTGTCTAGGGTGTCGTGGGTGTTGGTGGTGATCTTGATGGTGCTTTTGTGTATGATGGCGATGCCTCTTCCTGGTTTGTTTATGCGGTCTCCACGAGAGATTTTGTAGCCTTCTGGGATGAGGGGTTCATCCAAGTTTCCGTGAGGAAGGCGATGTCATGGGAGTGTGTTGTGATCAAGTCCCAGAGCTCGATGGTGTGCTTGTGGATGGAGCGGGTGTTAAGGAGTATGCAGTTAAGGTGGTTGCTGGGGCTGTTGTTGTTGTGGTGTGTGTTGATGTTGTTGTGGTGCGTGTTAAAGTTGTTTTGGAGTGTGTTAGTGTTGTTGGTGTTTGTGGGAGTGCAGGAGAAGCGGCACTCGTGACATGTGAAAGGTCCGTGTGTGTGCTTGGGGTTGGCCTGAGTGCAGGCGGGGTGTTGTCCTGGGTTGAGGGCGTGGAGTTTGGTGGGGGAGTAATGCTGCCTCGGGGGGTCGTGGCAGCGAGGGCCGGGGGACCGGCGCCGGGTGCGGTCCATGCGCAGACGAGCACAGACGGGCTTGCCTCTGGCGCGCCAGCAGTGCGCCCGTTGCGCGGCCGCCATTAAGAGTGGGAGGGAGGAGCAAGCACACAAAAGGGCGGAAAAAATTAAACGGGCTACAAAAATGGCACAAAGGCAAATAATAGCAATACAGAAAAGGAACAAACAATATGGAAAAACAAAATAACGAAGTGCAACAAGTCAGAGCACGACAACACAATGGGCCTGATTCTAAGCTTGGCGGGAACCGCCAGAAGACCGTCCTGCGGTCAAAAGACCGCGGCGGTCATTCTGGGTTTCCCACTGGGCTGGCGGGCAACCGCCAAAAGTCCGCCCGCCAGCCCAGTGGGAAACACCCTTCCCACGAGGAAGCCGGCTCCGAATGGAGCCGGCGGAGTGGGAAGGTGCGACGGGTGCAGTTGCACCCGTCTCGAATTTCAGTGTCTGCAAAGCAGACACTGAAATTCTTTGTGGGGCCCTCTTACAGGGCCCCTGCAGTGCCCATGCCATTGGCATGGGCACTGCAGGGGCCCCACGACACCCCATACCGCCATCCTGTTCCTGGCGGGCGACCCGCCAGGAACAGGATGGCGGTATGGGGTGTCAGAATCCCCATGGCGGCGCAGCAAGCTGCGCCGCCATGGCGGATTCCCATGGGCAGCGGAAAGTCGGCGGTCAGAATGCCCGGCGGAGCACCGCCAGCCTGTTGCCGGTGCTACCGCCAACCACCGCCCTGGCGGTATTTACCGCCAGGGTCAGAATGACCCCCAATATGCCTACCACTAGGCACCAGGGATGAGGCACAGGTGGGTGCCTGCGGGTGGTGGAGGGCCTCGAACTCTAAATCCTGGTGGCAGACGGCAGGATCAGGGGCACAGAGGTGGTTGGTAGAGCCAAGTGGACTCCTGGCCAGAACCAGGTCAGAGGGTCACATGGGGCTTCCCGCAGTGGCCGCCATTAAGAGGGGGAGGTGGGAGGGAGGAGCAGCTGGGAGGTGGGAGGGAGGGGACCAATGGGTGTGCAAGGGGGGCGGAGCCGCAGGGGACGCAGCAGTAGGGACCAGAAGACCGGCGAGAGCCAGCTGAAACGGGCGAGCACACAAAAGGGCGGAAAAATGAAACGGGCTACAAAAATGGCACAAAGACAAATAATAGCAATACAGAAAATGAAAAAATGATATGGAAAAAATAATTAACGAAATGCAACAAATCAGAGCACAACAACACAATATGCCTACCACTAGGCACCAGGGATGAGGCGCAGGAGGGTGCCTGCGGGTGGTGGAGGGCCTCGAACTCTAAATCCTGGCGGCAGACGGCAAGATCAGGGGCACGGAGGTGGCTGGTGGAGCCAAGTGGACTCCTGGCCAGAACCACCCCACCACCGCCATGCAGACAAACCCTAGGCCCACCAAATAATGATGATGCACAAATGAGCATGGCAGATAATGAATGCCAAACGACCGTTGGCGGTACGGACTGCCACGGCCAGCAATGGGACCCACCAACAAGAAATGCACACATAGGCAAGTCTGAAACCCACACACCTGACATACATCCACAACACTATAAAACACTCACACACACACCCTACAATACTTTGTATCTCCAATAGCACGACTGAAGTTGACAACACAACACGCATACAATGAACCCAACATCACACAAGTCACACACACAAATACACCACCAAAACACATACATACCCCAAACACCATCACAAGCCACACACACAACCACACAACAGCACCCTCACCAATACACCCTCAACACACCACCCACAACACACACCATGGCACTCCCTAAGTACCCCTGCTTCACAGACAGGGAGCTAAGGACCATGGTGAAAGAAATACTCAGGGTCGAGCCACAACTATTCGGAGCACAGGTGCAGCAGACACCCGTGGCCAGGAAGATGGAGCTATGGCAGCGGATAGACAACAAGGTCAATGCAGTGGGAAACCATCCACGCATAAGGGACGATATTCGGAAGAGATGGAAGGACCTGCATGGGAAGGTTCGGTCAATGGCATCCAGGCACAACATTGCTGTACAGAAGACTGGTGGTGGTCCCCTACCTACTCTCCCCGAATACACCCACTGGGAGGAGATGGTCCTGGCTATCCTGCACCCGGAGGGCCTCACCAGACTCACTGGAGGACTGGACTCGGGTAAGTCAACTACAATACCTTAACAGTCACCACACCTGTAATGCATATATCACCCCATCCCCTCACTACCATCAGGACCCCATTCCCTACCCAGTCCACAACACCCACATCCTAGTTTCATGCATGACTTCAATCCCACAAACAGATCTCTATTTAGCACCCTGTGCACAGTCACCTACCCCTGCATGGAATCCCAGTGGCACTACAGTCCCCACAATGCACCTCCACCCCTCACATAAAATGCAATGGAATGTACATGAAGGGACCTTGCATACCATGACAGGGGAATATAACCATCAAATAGTGCAGAGCAGTGCAGCAAATACCAATAAAGTACCTGACACCCACCTGTCTTCCCCCCCACACAGGCACCACCACCCGTGCCACCCGGATAGAGATGTCAACAAGTGCCAGCCCTCCACCTGAAGACAGAGGCCCCACTCAGGAGAGTGCAGAGGGATGGCTGGAAATAGACGGACTCCCTGGCCCATCACACAGTCCTGGACTGTCACCCCCTAGAAGCCCCACCCAGGACACCACTGACACCGCTGCCACTCAGCCACCATCATCAGCTCTGGCCAAAAGACCCCACACCAGTGTCTCCCGGCCACGGACTGACGGACCACATATACAGAGGCCAGAGTCTCCACCCACCAACAGGCAGGAAGATGAAGGGCCAACTGCAAGTGGGACTGCCAGACCTGTGCAGGTGACACAGGCACAGGGGCCTAGGGCCAGTGCAAGGGCATCAGTGGCCCAGGGGCGTAGCCAAAGGAGGGATGCTGCAGCCTAAGAGGTGATATCTGAGGTCCGGGGAGCATACCATCATATCCGGGACAGGGTGGGCCAGATCCTGGCCTCACTGGAGCAGAATCAGAGGCTGCAGATAGCACACCACCAGGAGGCCATGGAGCAATGGAAACAGCTCAATGCCACCATGGCCTCCATTGCAGGGGTGCTGCAGCACCAGTAGTACAGCCAGTCTGAGTCCTCCACCCACCTGCAAGCCCTGACCACTAGCCAGGACACTGCCGTGCCATCTACATCTGCGGCAGCTACTGGACTGGTGGCACTGACAGAGGACACACAGGAAACCAGCACCCCTACCCCTGCAGCCCAGCTGCACCTTCGCAAATGTGCCCTCAGACCCAGATATACCACTGAAACACCAGCTTAGACCAAGCCCAGCACCAGGAAGTGACTCTGCCCTGAACTGTCTCCTTTGTGTGCCACTGAGCTACCTTGTTGACACGCCACTGCCATCACACCATCTTCCAATGGATACATGGACCAAAACACAGTGCCACCAACAGCTGAGCACATGTACCTGAGCATGTACTTTCACTGTCCCAACACTTATGTATATTTTGCCATTCAATAAATACACCTATGCATCCAAATCGTAAGTCCCTCATCAATATGAGATATGAATTGTGAGTGTGTATGCATTAGCAGTTAATATCATAATCACACCTTTACTGCAGGAAGAGATTCAACTGACTGTAGTGTCTGATGTATGTCACATTGTACCTAATATTAGGTTCCTTGGCACATGCCACTTCAGTCATCAGTTAGCATTGTCACAGACAAAAGACACCACAGTACTTATTACATGAGTCATACTGTAAGTATGCAGTGAAGACATCAGCATCATTGAACAGTTCCTTAGAGTCACTGGAAGTATAGGTGGATTAGCTGGGTCCTGGAATTGAGATCTTCCCCCCCCCCACAGCACGCAGCAGGCCACCACTGTCTTACACACCTTGTCAGGGACATAGCACAGGGATCCCCCAGAGAGATGGAGGCAATGGAATTTAGCCTTCAGGGGACCTATTGTGTGCTCAATCTCCCTCCAGGTACGTCCATGGGCCTCATTATAATTCCTCTCTGCATCTCTCCTGGGATTCCTCACTGGTGTCAGGAGCCATTGCAAGTTGGGGTAGCCAGAATCACCTGCAAAAGTGGTCAAAAGAGGACTTGAACAAACTGCCTTTACTTGCATACAGTCTGGGTGTCAGCAATGTACTAACCAGTGTCATACACACTCACCTATGAGCCAACCTCTCTCCCCTTGTAGTTGTTCCATAGTGTGTGGCACACTGCTGTTTCTCAGGATGAATAATCATGGACTGAGCCTGGGAACTTGGAATTGACATGTGATATGTACTGACAACAATTGTACATTCATGGAGTGATAGTTCTTACGATTCCTATACACCTGATCATTCACTCTTGGGGGTATGAGAGCTATGTGGGTTCCATCGATGGTGCCTATCACCTGGGGGATATTGTCAAAGGCATAAAATCCAGATTTGATGGCGGGGAGTTCAGCCCTTTGGGGAAACTGGACATATGCTTGCAAGTGTTGAATGTAGGCATCCAGGAATCTGGACAGGATTTGGCTGAATATTGGCTGTGAGACACCTGCACCCATGCCCACTGTCACCTGAAATGAGCCCGTAGACAAAAAATGGAGCACAGATAGCACTTGCACAGTTGTAGGGATGGCATGCTGATTTTGATTAGCCGGTTTCAGAACAGGATCCATTAATGCACAGAGGTCATGGATTGTAGCTCTATTGAGTCTGAAGGTGATAATGATGTGATGTTCCTCCATAGTTTCCAGATCTGCCAGGGGTCTCTGTACAGATGGGGCCCTCCCTCGCCACATGGGTCTGTACCTATGGGGGAGGAAAGAACACATTCTGAGTGTCAACTTACATTTCCATCCCAAGATGTCACTTTTTTCCAAAATGCGAAACGTAGGTAACACACACAAACAGGAAGAATGAGCTACACCGTCAGTCAAATGTGTGCTGAGTTAACTCTGTCATAATGGCATCACAGTGTGGACACACTTCCAGAGATGGGTACATGTGAGGATTATAGAATGATGTCAGCAAGCGAAGAAGGGGAGAGAGATTGGGGCCCTGGATGGGGCCCCTGGCCTGGCTTTGGAGACGTAGTGGTAGTAAAATGGCAGCCTCCTGCCATCCAGGTATGATAGAGTGGAAGTGACTTCATTCCGCTGGTGTTATTCATCATGGCGGAAGGCAGTGTTCACCGCCATGCACCTGAACTTTGGATCACATGGTTGTCAATGGGAAACCTGGGCCAATCATGATCACCGCTGGCAGTGACAGAGCACACCGCTGCGCTACCTATGCCATTTTGTCACACCCTTGACACATGACTCCTGATTCCCGTGCGTGTGCTGCTGTGTCCTGACTCTGGTCCCTGAGATGGAATGGGTTACAGGGTAACGGGCCTTCACCGCAGAGGAGCTTGAGAAGCTTGTGGACGGGGTCCTACCCTTGTATGCAAAGTTGTATGGGTGACCAGAGGAGCAGGTGAGTTGGCATCTTTCATCCTTAGATGTGTATGAGTGTGGCGGATGCCTGTATGCATGTGTGTTCGATGTGTGACTGCCCAGTCGTAGTTTGTCTGGCGCGTTCTGCCTGTGAGTTGAAAACATGCATGTCAACAATGGTCGTTCCATATGGAACAACTTGGCATTTGCATTCGGTGCACAGATGCTGACGTCTGTTTCTTTGCTCTGTGTGTCCCATGCAGGTCAGCGCCCATCATTAGAAAGGCAAGGAAGTGCTGACCCTGGGGGTCTACAACCAGCGGAGCACCCACTACAGGAAGCGGTGGGAGGAACTGAAGCTCTGGGCCAGGAAGACCAGAGAGGCACAGCTGGGGAAGGCCTCTCAACCAGGAAGGGGTGCCCGTCGAACCCTGACCCCCCCTAATGACCCGCAGACTGGCGGTGGCCTACTTGGGTTTGGATGGGCACTTGAAGGCAGCACAGACGCCACAAGGGGGTGAGTACCAACACTGTTGTGATACCACTTTGATGAATGTATTTGGGTGCTGTGGGATTTATGTATTGTAGTGCCAGGCACTTAGACAGGTGTGTCCCTGCAGTCCTGTCCCCTCCAAGTACTTCGGATGGTGTAAGGGCTAGTTTTGGCAGCCTCTAATGGCCTATGAGGGGTCCCATATCTGTCATCTGGTATTCATTGTGGCCTTATGTACTTGTAAGTGTATTGGCTGGGCATGGTCTCTCATGGGTGTAGTTCACACAGTGTATCAGGATTGTGTTTCATGAGGGTTATTTGGTGTATTCTGGGGTCATGCCCACTAGTCAGGGGCACATTCATCACATATGTTGTCTGTGCTGAGGGTACATGTGTGATCTGGGTGGGAGTGTGTGGGAGCCAGACTGATAGTGGAAGGGGCCAGATGCTGGGTACAAGACCTACTCAGTGTGGTATTCAAGTCTCTTAGTACCTCTGCAATGGAAGCCAAGTGGGCATTTTGTGCCTGCCACTGCTGCATGACTTCTTGGTTGTTGTCCCTCTGAGACACGACTCAATTTTCCTGGCAATAGATGTTATTTAGACTTATGGCTCTACCCTTACAATTTCATCCACCATGACCCTCAACTCCTCATCAGTGAAACATGGGTGTTTATGTAGGGACATGGTAGTAGTTGTGAAGACGATGTGGTTGTGTGCTAAGTGAACGGGTACAGAGTTAGGAAAATGGTGAGTTGTAGGTGCTGTGATGTGAGTGTGTGACAGGTGTTGTGGATTGTATGTGGTACTAATGTGTGTGTTTGGTATGTTGTGCAGGTGTGTGATGTGTGCGTAGTGAAGTGTGTATTGGTGTCTATTCTTGCTATGTTGTGCTCTCTGGGATGTTGATTGTCTGTGGTCGTCTGTGGTTGTGTGTGGCGTTTTGATTGCAAAGGATTGTGGGTTGTGTTAGGGGTGTGTTATGTAGTGCAGTTAGTAGATGTGTCAGGTCTGTGGATGTGTATCAGGTGTGGGATATTCAAACACCCACACTTGACATACATCAACACACCCAACACACCTACTCACTATACTATATAACAGATTCTTACACACCCCACAATCCTTTGCAACACAAATGCTATTCAGATAACTAGAGAGTAGGAGAAAATAATAGATGTAGCACCTTTACACAACAGGCACACATACACATCACACTCAGCAGATACCCCACATCAGCACAACTAACACAATATATGCATCACAAGCACACACAAAACATGACAACTATCACACCCTCACAATGCAGCACCCACACCTCACCAATTAATCAACACTGCACCCTTACAATCACAAAACCCCTATATACCATCTACACAACCACTACCATGACCCACAAAAACACCCACATTTCACTAATGACAATTTGAGGGTCATGGTGGATGACATTGTCAAGGTAGAGCCACAACTGTGACTGCCAGACACACCACCTGCACATTGATTGAGTGATAGTTCTTCCTGTTCCTATAAACCTGTTCATTGGCACTGGGAAGGACCAGGACTACATCGGTGCCATCAATGGCTCCTACCACATGAGGAATGTGTCCCTTCTCATAAAAGTCTGCCTTCACATAGGCCAACTCTGCTCTTTGGGGGAACCTGATGTAACTGCCCATGTGTTTCAACAATGCACACAGTACATCCTTCAACACCAGACTGAACATGGGCTTAGACATCCCTGCTGTTAAGGCAACATCATTTTGAAATGACCCTGTGGCCAGGAAGTGTAGCACTGACAATACCTGAACAATGGGAGGTATGCCATAGGTATTGCGAATGGCTGGCATCAGATCTAGCGCCGTCTGTGTACAAAGATCCATGATGGTATGACGATTCAGATGATATGTGTGGATGACATGCCTGTCCTCCATGGTTGCCAGGTCAACTAGTGGACGGTACACTGGTGGTTGTCTTATTCTCCTCATGGCAGGATAACTTTGTTGAGAGAATATACAATGAGTTATGCAGTATGCACACATCATTAACACATTGTATATTACCTGACACCTAACATCTGTAGAGGATGCATAGCACTTCTGTCATATATAATCCAGACCATAGATATGCACCTAATTCGCCCTCATAGCTGCACATTAGCTAATATGTAAATTGGAGTGTATATATGAAACAAATGTTTTTGTACATGTGTGTGTGAGACATAGCTGTCCTGCACAAAACACACAAACGTTTTGGATTCTACCAATATCTACCCATGGCCTATGTACCTCAGAGAAGGATAACATAGTTCTCACCATATGTACTCCCTCAACACGTCATTGTGTAAAGATTGTCCCAATAAGTTGCAAAACCATGATGGCACAACACATGGTTACACTGATTTTTTGGGAGAGTAAGTGACAGATGAAGATAATTAAGCACATCCATCGATTACATGTGCCCAAAATGGCAGATGCCTGACCTACTGTAGTGGACAGTTGGGATTGACATAAATACGCCGGCGGAAGTCGTCATAGCGGTAGGCGGTCACAACTGCTGTGCAACTTTCCATTGGTTAACATTGCTGCCTTTAGTGGACTGGGGCCAATGGGCATGAACGTGGGCGGTGACAGTCTTGTACATGGCGGGTGTGATCACCATTTTCTTCAGTGTTGCCCACTTGACTCCTGACACTGTTGCCAGCTAGACCTCCACAATGTGAGCTGTTGTGTACTGCCTTTGGGAGCCAACATGCCAGGTCCTGCAGGTGATAGGGCCCTTGCCTTTACCGCCCTAGTGGAGTAGGTCCTACCCCTGTTTGGACCCCTATATGGGGCACCAGAGGAGCAGGTGAGTTGAATGCTCTAGCCTTGTGTGAAAGGTGTTGTGTGCGACGTTGCATCAGACATGTGAACTGGTGAGGGTATAGATGCATGCAGATGGCATATTGTGAAGGCATGTGACCAGAGAGGATGGGAATGTGTGCCTACTTGCTGTGACTGATGTGTATTGGCCAATCCTATTGGTATGGTGCATGTGTACATGACTTTCTCCTTTTGTCTGTGTCATCCATGCAGGTCAATGCTCACCAGAAGAAGGGGATTTGGCGTGCCATCGCCAAGCAATGGAGCACCCATTGATAAAAGCGGTGGGAGGACCTGAGACGCTGGGCCCGGAAGACCGCTGAGGCTCAGCTGGGGATGTCCTCTCAACGAGGGAAGGGTGCCCGTCGGACTCTGAGCCCCCTAATGACCCACGTTTTGGCAGTGGCCTACCCTGAGGTGGTTGGGTGTTTGAGGGTAGCACATCAGCCAAAAGGGGGTTAGTACTGACAGTATCCTTGTACTTGGCTCTGGTAGTATGATGTTTGCAGTCACACGTTAGCAGATGTAGTAGGTGCCACCTGTATGTAGACTAGTGGGAATACATAGTACCCACATTGTCTGACTATTAGATGGATATTTGGCATCAGGGTTTGCTATGTACATTGAGATCACATGTGTCAAGGTATACCTATGACTGCATGTGGAGATGCACAAATGACAATGCCACATGTGTGCCTCCACCCAGCCATTTATATGGATATAAGTTGCTGTATCATCCTACCCATAGAGTATTTCTAGGTCCATCCATCAGCAGATGTGATTAAGTAGCTCTAAGGTATCTGACCACTCCCATCTGTGTTGATCACCTGTATTTGCTACTGGGACCCTGACAGATGTGCTGTAGGGGCTAGTTAACTTTTGGCCTAGCACAGGTATTGACTCCATGTGAAGCTGGCATCTCAGTCAACATATATGGCCAGTATAGTATTGTACACAGAGGTTTCTAGATGTATCTCCAGTGTCCCTTCATATTCATACTATGGGATATGTGAAGGTTGTAATGGAAGGAGATTCCACTTTGGGTATCTGAATTTGTCTATTGTCCATTTTCATGCATTTCCATGGCATTGACATGTGGGCAAACCACTTTTATCCCAATGGATTTGTTCTTGAGGAGGTAAGTGGCTAGGCTGACCTACCCTTTGACAATATGCAATGTCCATGCTATATGTGCCAAGGCCCACCAATAAGAGTGCAACATATGATGTTAGCTGCCTACATCATGTCTCAATGGTTACTTGGGGGCACATCCTATAGCTACTCATTGCTACCCTTAGCCTAGCTGATGTGGGCAGTTTGAACAGGAATTGGTATTGACTCACCTCTTAATTCAAGATGTAATGGTTTAGCTGTACTACTATTTCTGAATACAGGTGTTGTTGTTGTGGGATATGTTGTCAGGGCAATAGCAGTCGTGTTGGTCCATGTGTACATCATGTGTACATGTCTTTTCAGTGGGACATGTGTGCTGTCTGGATTTAGGTAGAGGTAATCACATGTCAGGAATGGTGTGAGTGATGTTGGTTTACTCATGTTGTCATGTCTTGGAACTGTATCTGCATGTCATGTGGAATGTTATGTGCCCTATAATGTATTTGCTGGCTGGCGTTTGTTTAGTTGTTCTGCTCTCTGTGGTTGTCAGTGGATGTCTTATGTGTGCTATGTAAGCCACTGTAGCTGCAGATGCATATATGAAGTGATGCGGTTTATGTGTGTATATGTGTCTGCAGTTATTCCTCTGGGATTCGATACATGTAGTGACATGGCTGTTCTCAAGAGAAGTATCCTAAACATCAGATGTCACCTCTATGGGAGTGCTACTTGTTGTGGCTACATCAGACATTGTATCCAGTATGACATAATATGTACAGAGGGTTCAGCCAGACATGTGATTGAAATGGCAGGTGCTGGGTGATCTGTGAATAGAGTTGTCTTAACTTGCATGGAACATTACTTATAGACATGGACTGGTCAGGTATTGAATCAGAACATGCATGATATAGTGTGATCAGTCAACTGCTTTTCCTAGAGGTGATATGAGTATGGAGAGTTATGATCAGGATTAGGACATAATTTAAGCTTCAGCCAGGGCATGATGAGCATGCTGACATAGCTTAAAAGATGATTTATTGGAATGCTCCAGTTGTGCTACCTAACTTGGATGATGATGTGGGTGAGAGAGATGACATAAAGGGCTGGATAAACATAACATTTTGTGATATGATAAAGGATATGAGGTTTTCTATATGAGATTGCCTAGCCAGGAGATGTATACCTACGGTTGACCATGTTGTAATGTGTGTATGTGAAGAATTTGATGAGCCTGTCACTCCCTCTCTATCTCTCCTTCCCTCTCTCTCTCTATTTGTGTGCATCAGCACCAGCAGGTGAAGGAGAAGGGGCACAGGCCAGTGGGGATGCTGCTGGCCATGGGACCCGTATGGCTGATGCCACTGACAGCGAGGGACCCAGTAGCCTGTGGCACAGGCGAGTGTGGATGCTGCTGGCCACGGGACCCAATTGCTGTTACCACCGACAATTAGGGACCCAGTTGAAACCTCCTCCAGTGGACTCTCCCTAACGGTGGCGGACCTTTCTGGGACCACCCCAGCACCATCTTTGTCCCTACCCCCTTACTACCACTGCCCTTCCTGTAGCTCCCACCCAGTTGCCCGTTCCCGCTCACCTAGGGGGTGGGCATCTCCTTTGCTGCAGGCACCTTTGCCCCTGCCCCTGTCAGCCCTACTGCGCTCAGTGAGGAGGCTCTTGACCTCCTGAGGTCAATCTTTGTGGGTCAGTCAACTATCGTGAATGCCATTCAGGGACTGGCAACTCAAGTCCAACAGAACAATGCACTCCTGGCGGGTATTCCTCGTGCACTGGCTGGCCTACAGAGATCCTTTCAGGCTCTGGCCTCCACAGTGACGGCAGCCAGTTACCCTTTGGCTTCCGTTTCCCCTCCACCTTCCTCTTCTCAATCCCAAACCCCTCTTCCCCGACCCAGCCAAAGCACACAGACAGACAAGCATGCATCCACCTCAGCATCCAAGTGTGGCTCAGACAAACACAAGCACCACAAGACATACCACCGGCATGCACACAAGCAACATACACCTGCACACACAGCAAAAGTCACAACCTGCCCTGACACCTCCACTATACCCAGCATAACAACACCAGACACACCTGCAATCACCACACCAACATTCACAGATCCAGCCACTACACCTATCTTACCCACAGACAGCACCACAGCAGACCCTCAGGCAGCCACCCCAGTTACCACATCCGCAGACACCACAACCACAGACACTCCTACATGCAGCACATCTACCATGCCTGTAGTCACCACCCCAACAGACAGTCACCCATACACCATGGCATCTCCCAGTACCTCCACCTCCTCATCTCAAGACACATAAATGCCCACACGAACCCACCCAACAGAAACCCAACACACACAAGCATAACTTGCACATATATGCAACCAAGACATCCACACCAACACCTCAGACTACCACTCCCTCTCCCTCCTCACTTGCTGATGCTGATGCACAGAAACAGAGAGAGGGAGAGAGTGCCATCACATTCTTAACATACACATACATTTTACCATATACATCAGTAACAACACATCTAAATCATATAAAGCCCCAGATAGGAATCATTTAGAGCCTACATCATGTCACAACTAATTACTTCCAACATTCCTCTGTGACCACAGTCTCATCCACAACATAAGCCAACCATCTGACCACTACATCACCATCTCATCAATTCAGCAGTAACTCAAAAAAGACCATGCAGAAGATGAATTGGCTACATCTAAAGTGTATTTCCATACAGATCATCACTGTGTATCAACCAATCATTCCTAGGAAATGCAGTTTACTAACAACACAATATCATGCTTCCCCCTAGTTCACACTTGCCCAGTCCATCACCAGTAGTCATGTCCCATGAAAGTAAACTCATCTCACTTCAAATACAACAGAACACGTTGCTTTGTAATCACAGACCTAACTTGTGAATCAGTGCATATCTTTCACAATGTCAAATACCTCAGATGAATACACTACATATGACATATCCAAATAGTGTGCCTCACAAAATGACATAACAAGACATTGAAACATCTATCTAAATACTATAAAAAAAGATTTACAAAGAGTATCTGGACCCACATATCTCACTCATTGACACAGACAAAAATTCAATGTCCTGCTATAGGGGCCTACTTAGTATACAGGATACAACTCAGACAATCACAGGGAGCATACCAAAACCTCCAATACAATGGACACCAAACAATGTGCATGAAGGCCACATAACATTCCACTATGCATGCTGATTAGAAACCTCTATATGACAACCTCTAAACACCTATATCACTAACAAGTGTCCAGACGTGAATCCTGTTACCTTAGTACAGAACTAACACTTACACAACCAATTACTAATGTAACCGTGAACGACACATACACCTAGAGTCAAGCAAATTGAATGGCAACATATCCCATATCACCAATATGTGTTAGTCAAATGAAAGCCCTGCTACACTATTAAGTCAGAAAGAAATTAGCAGATCAATTGCAAGAACTGTCCAAACAGTCTCAGATTTGCAAAGGTAAGTCTGGCAAAGAAGAGGTTTCAGCATAATAATAGGCATGAAGTATCAATTGACACATGATGTAGGCACAAAATAGTTTATGTTGCACCCATATAGGTATGGTACTGCCCTATATACCATGGACAATATGCATGGGCTAAGGCAACAGCACCCTGCCCACTTACCTTCTCAAAACCATGTACATCAAAATAAAAGGTATTTAAACACATCAGTGTGATGTCTTGCAAAGTCAATATCTCATTACCATCTTGATTTTCACTATGTAGGATGTCAACCCTGATCAGTCTTCACATTTCCCAAAGTATGAGTCTGACAGGACAATGGGGACAACTCCTCGAACCTCATAGGGAGTGTTGTAAGTTTGCCATATCAAAATCCTGATTGGGATGACAGCCTCTCATGAAGTTTCCATCTATTTTAGGACACAGGATTACTTTGCCCTGTTACTCATCTGTCAGACCCAATGTTGCACATAGAGCAAGATCCAGTAGACTAGGACTGGTATGAGACTAAAGAGCTATACAACTTACCAATTGGGTAAATGGACTTGGGAACACTAGGTGGGAAGGATGACACAGCAGGATATATGACACAGCAGGATACACATATCTGTAGCTGAGTAGAGTTACACATATGACAGTCACATGTGCGTCTCCACATGCAGTCATACTATTTGGTTGACATAGGTGATTAACATGTCCCTATACCCAATACAATGGCCACATCTGCGTTGCAATGTTGACAACTGTAGTTCTATGTCTTCCTAGGAGACACTTTACCTGTAGCACTTACCAAATTGTCACAGCTGCAATACTTAGGCTTCATACACTTAACTGACAGAGGCATGTACATGGGTCTGTCAGTACGCACCCCCTTGTGGCTGCTGTGCTGCCCTCAAATGCCCATCTACCTCAGGGTAGGCCACTGCCAAGATGCAGGCTATTGGGGAGTCAAGGTCCGACGGGTACCCCTCCTTATTGGGAGGACATCCCAAGCTGGGCCTCTGGAGGCATCCTACAGTGGGTGATCTGCTGTCTGTGGACCCCCCCACTTGCTTGGCGATGGCATGCCAGATTCCCTTTTTTTGATTGGCATTGACCTGCATGGATGAAACAGACAAAAGGAAAAAGTCAGGTCCATATGTACCATATCAATAGTTGTGGACAGAACACTTCAGTAACAGCAAGTAGGCAAACATTCCCATCCCCTCAGTTCAGACTCATATACAAAATTAGCATCTGCATGCATCAACACATTCATTACTTTACATTTCAGGTACACCATCATACACCACACCTTTCACACATAGATATTGCATTGGACTCACCTGCTTCTCTGGTGCTCCATATAGCTGTCCACAAGGGTAGGATCTCCTCCACAAGCTTGTCCAGCTCTTGTGGGGTGAAGGCTGGGGCCCTATCACCTGATGGACGTGGCATGATAGCTCCCAAAGGCAGTACACAGCAGCTCACGTTGTGGAGTTCCTGCTGGCAGCAGTATCAGGAGTCAAGTGAGCAATAGTCTAAAAGATAGCGGCCATGTCCGCCACATACACGACCGTCACTGCAGGTGGACATCGCCATCGGCACAAGTCTGCTAAAAGTAGCAATGTGTACCAATGGCAATTTCCATTGCGGTTGTGACCGCCATGACAACTTCTGCCGGCGGCCTTAGGTCACTTCCACATGTCCAGTACAGTAGGTCAGGTGGCTGCCATTTTGAGCACGTTTATGTGTGGAAGAGTGTAGGAAAGTACCATCTTTCTTGGCATTTTACCCCCAATTTCTGCCTGTTTGTCAGTGTGTGTTGCCTGTCTCACTGGGATCCTGCTAGCCAGGACCCCAGTGCTCATAGTTTGTGGCCTGTGGGGGTCATTACAACCCTGGTGGTCTTTGACCGCCAGGGCTGTTTTGGAGGAAGCACCGCCAACAGGCTGGTGGTGCTTCCAGGGGCATTACGACCGCAGCGGAAGCACCGCGGTCGCACCGCCGAGACCAGCGGTTACCCGCCACATTGGTCCCAGCGGTTGAAATCCCCCAGGGCAGCGCTGACCAGGGGATTACGAGCCCCCTCCCGCCAGACTTTTCATGGCGGTAAGAACCGCCATGAAAAGTCTGGCGGAAAGGGGAGTCGTTGGGCCCCCTGCCACGGCCCCGTGGAGCTTTTCACTGTCTGCTATGCAGACAGTGAAAAGCGCGACGGGTGCAACTGCACCTGTCACGTAGCCGCAACACTGCCGGCTCCATTTGGAGCCGGCTCCCGTGTTGTGGCCGAGATCCCCGCTGGGCCGGCGGGCGGAAACCAGGTTCCCGCCCGCCGGCCCAGCAGGGATCTCATAATAGACCCCACCGGAGTGTGGATGCATTGGCGGCCGCCTGGGGGTTCAACCTTGGCGGGCGGCGGTTGCCGCCCGCCAAGGTTGTAATGAGGGCCTATATGTGTTGTCAGTATGCTTGACTGTGTCACTGAAGTTCTGCTAACCAGAACTCCAGTGCTTATGCTCTCTCTACTTACCAACTTTGTCACTACACTATAGTGACTCCATATTCCAATTCTGATTGGCACACTGGACCGCCTTATAAGTCCCTAGTATATGGTAACTGGGTACCCAGGGCATTGGGGTTCCAAGAGATCCTTATGGGCTGCAGCATTTCTTTTGCCACCCATAAGGAGCTCGTACAAACCTTTCTTCAGGACTGCCACTGCAGCCTGAGTGAAATAGTGCACACACTATTTCACAGCCATTTTTCACTGCACTAAGTAACTTACTGTATAAGTCACCTGCATGTCTAACCTTCATCTACTGAAGGCTAAGTGCAAAGTTACTGTGTGTGAGGGCACCCTTGCACTAGCAAAGGTGCCCCCACATTGTCCGAGGCCAATTCCCCGGACTTCGTGAGTGCGGGACACCATTATAAGCGTGCACTACATATATGTCAATACATATATGTAGCTTCACAATGGTATCTCTGAATATGGCCATGTGAGGTGTCTATGATCATGGAATTGTCCCTCCAATTCACATTTGGTATTGGGGGACCAATCCCATGCACCCTGGGGGCTCCACCATGGACCCCCAGTTCTCCCAAACCAGCTCTCTGAGGTTTCCACTGCAGCCCCAGCTGCTGCCACCTCACAGACAGGTTTCTGCCCTCCTGGGGATTGAGCAGCTCAATCCCAGGAAGATAGAACAATGCATTTCCTTAAGGAGAGGGGTGTTATAGCCTCTCCCATTGGAAATAGGTGTTACAGTCATTGGAGGAGTAGCCTCCCAGAGCCTCTGGAAATGCTTTGAAGGGCACAATCCAGTCTACATCGGTTCAGGGACCCTCAGTCCCTGCTCTGGCACGAAACTGGACAAAGGAAAGGGGAGTGACCACTCCCCTGTCCATCACCACCCCAGGGGTGGTGCCCAGAGCTCCTCCAGAGTGTCCCTGGCGTTAGCCATCTTGGATTCCAAGGTGTGGGGACCCTCTGGAGACCTCTGAGTAGCCAGTGCCAGCAGGTGACATTAGAGACCCCTCCTGATAGGTGCATACCTGGGTAGGTAGCCAATCCCCCTCTCAGGGCTATTTAGGGTCTCTCCTCTGGGTGTTTCCTCAGATTTGGTTTGCAAGATTCTTCCAGGACTCCCCTGCATCCTCTGCTTCAGCTTCTGTCCATCGGATCAACCGCAGACTACTCCAGGAACCGCTGTAACTGCAACAAAGTATCCAGGACGACTCCTGTGACCTGCAACTTCAGTTCCATTCAGCATTTGAACAGTTTCCAAGGTGTGCATGCTCTGAGGACTGCCTGTCTTCATCCTGGGCCAGAAGAACCAAAAGAATCTCCAGTGGAGTGACAGAGTCACTTCCCTTCTTCTGCAGGCACCCTGCTGTGATGAAAACCAGTACTCTGTGACTCCTCTACTGATGACGAGCTTGCTCCCAGGAACACAGGTGGTGGACCGAAGTGACCAAGACTGTCCAAAGGTCCAGCTGTCCAAATTTGGTGGAGGTAAGAGCTTGCCTCCCCATGCTGCAACAGTACCCCTTTGCACCGCGTCTTCTGCAGCCCCTTGTGCTTCTGTGCACTTCTTCCAAAAGTTCTTTGTGCACAGTGTAGCCCAGGTCCCCAGCACTCCATCATGTGATGCACATCTCTCTGAGTTGTTCTCCGGCGGCGTGGGACCCTCTACTGTAGTTCTGCAATGACTGCACTTTACATCTCTTTTGTCCCCGTGTTCTGGGACTCCCGTGGGTGCTGCTTGGTCTTCTGAGGGCTCTCTGAGGTTCTGAGAGCCCCCTCCGTCTCCTCAGTCTGAGTTGAGACTCCTAGGTCCCTCCTGCGTCCAGGAAGCTCCCTTTTGACGCAAACCACGTACTTGCTTGAACCAAGGCTTGTTGGTGGAATCCAGTGATGCACACAGCCCGCATCCAACAACTCGGCGTGGGACATCTCCTGCACCAAGCAGGAACCTGCAGCCCTCTTCTTTAGTGAACTTCTGTACTTTTCTTCTGACCGGAGAATCCACTTTTGCACCTTCTTCTAGGTTGGCAGGGGCTCCTGTCCTTCCTGGACTTTTGTTTTACTTCTGGACTTGGTCTCCACTCTCCACAGGGATTCAGGTCCAGGAATCCATCATTTGATGCTTGCAGTCTTGCTTGGTTCTTGCAAAATCCTTTATCACGACTTGTAGTGTGTCCTGAGGAAACTTGCTGTACTTTACTCCTGCTTTCCTGGGTTCTAGGGTGGGGTACTTTACTTACCTTTGGTGTTTTCCTACACTCCCAGCACCCCCACTTGCCTAGGGGGATATTTGACATTTGCATTCCACTATTTTAGTATATGGTTTGTGTTGGCCTTGGCCCATTGCAATCTATTGTATTTTCTACTGTTTGCACTATTCTATGACTGTTTACCTACCTGATTTTGGTTACTAGTGTATATATTGTGTATAATACTTACCCCTACATTTCACAAATAAGGGATTACTGGACCATAGTATAAGGTGTAAGTACCTTAGGTACTCACTACAAACCAGGCCAGCCTCCTACAAAGAGTTTTGCAATCTGCATCATAAACTAGGCCCTATATTGTGCATTATTTCTGTATGTACTGTCTCAATGTTTAGTTTTCTATTAGTGCATGAGAGCAGTAAACGCTGTGTAACTAAAGGACATATGGTGATAGCAATGTACACCTATTCTGAGGATCCTATATGCATTGTTAATGTAGATAATGCAGAACAATATGTGTACAAGTCAAGTTGCTTGGACTAATAAAAAAATACAGTCACAAATGAATATGCATGTGTTGTACATTATGTAATTGAGGAATGTGTACCAAGGAGAGTGTCACAGGATGCATAGCGATGTGCTGGGCTGCAGATGTCAGAGGTTGTAACCAACCTCAACACCAGATATGTGTGACTTGTATAGGGACATTTACATGATGTGTGCATGCTTCATGTCACATACTATATTTACATGTTTCCATGATTCCATATAGTTACCCTGTCATGAGGAGAGGAAGACAATCACCAGTGTTCCGTTCACTTGTAGACCTGTACACCATGGAGGAAAGACACACATTCAGGCATATCGGCTGAATCAGCATGCAGTCATGGTTCTTTGTGATCAGTTGAAGCCAGATCTGGTGCCTGCCATATGTAATCCCTATAGAATACCTCCCACCATTCAAGACATGTCAGTGCCACACTTCCTGGCCACTTGGTCCTTTTAGAATACAGTGGCCCTAACTGCAGGGATGTCTCAGCCCATGTTGAGTCTGGTTTTGAAGGATGTACTGTGTGCATTGTTGACACACCTGGACAGCCACATCAGGTTTACCCAACATGCACATTTGGCCTATGTTAAGGCAGGGTTTTATGCTATGGGACACATTCAACATGTGACTGGAGCCATAGATGGCACCCATGTTACCTTGGATCCCTCAGTCCCAATGAACAGGAGAATAGAAACAGGAAAAACTACCACTCCATTAACGTTCAAGTGGTGTGTCTGGCAGACCAATACCTTTCACAAGTCAGTGCAAAGTATCCAGGGTCAGTCCATGATTCCTTCATCATGCAAAACAGCAATGTCCTACTGCTGATGACACAACTCAACACATAGAGGGCCTGGCTGGTTAGTAAGTTACAATTGAAATGTGTGTTTTCAAAGTATGTTTCATGGCGTCACAATGTTGCATGTCCCACAGATATGTTTGTGTTGTTCTACCAAATTGCTTACAGTCGACTCTGGCTATCCTAACAGTCCTTGGTTGTTGACACCAGTGAGGTACGCAACCACACCAGGAGAAGTCTGCTGCAGTGAGGCCCACGGGAGGGCAAGGCGTGTCACGGAGCAGACTTTTGGGCCCCTGAAGGCACGATTTAGGTGCTTGAACATTTCAGGAGGAGCCCTCCTCTACTCACCCAACAAAGTATATCAAATAATTGTTGCCTCCTGCGTGCTCCACAATCTTGCCCTGAGACATTAGATATAATTTCTAACAGATGAGGGGGAGCCAGCAGCACCTGTGAGTAGAAAGGCAGATTTGCCAAGTGGTGACGAGCCAGCGGAAGATGAAGCAGGAGACTTCAGGGCAGATATCATCAATCAGTACTTCAATTGACTAAGATGTATGTGATGTTCACTTAATGTTGTGATTCAATTTTGTAACCTTAAGTTGATGGGTAGCATGTCACCTCCTTTATTGCATCATCTGTGAGCCTGTAGGTAGCTCCAATGCCTATATGCGAATTGTGCATGGAGAATGAATATTTGTATTGTGTACAGGACAGAGTGGTCTATAGTAATATATTTTGTTATAGCAGATGCGAAGTCACAATTGTGGGCATGACTTCTCTAATTCGAGAAATGTTTTCTGCTATGTCTTATCCCTTGTCTGTTCCAATCATAGACTTGCTGTGACCCTGTTTGGCTCATAAACCTTGGCAAGTGATAGACAGTCTCAGCTGCAGATGGGAAGTGCAGGCAGACATGATAAGTGGACATGGCTGGAACTAGGTACTATTAGTCATGAGTCTGTGGAGTGTAACTAACATTGTCTGACTGTCAGGACATTGGGGTAGAAATGTATTTTCCCATCAAGTTCACCTGTAGGGTACAGGTGGTGGTCAAATGGTGTCATTTGTGTCTCCACATGTGTCTGGATCATGTGTAAATATAGGTTCATGGTCTCTTCCATCACAATGGTTTCTGTAGTATATATTCATACTTGAACCTAGCTCTCAGTGTGTTCCTACTTTGCAGACCAATGCGCATGTCACTGTGGACTGACATAGGTGAGTGACAAGCCGACAAGTATGTGACCAATGTAAGTGAGAGATCCCTGGAATGGGAGCATCAGTACTGATTTCTGTGTGTACCATGGGGTATGAATACTTGGAAGCTTAGGTATGGGAATGTGATAAGGCTTTACCAGGTGATACAAAGGACCAATCTGTGTGCCTCCAGCCTTGTAGGAAGACCAACATGACCCTAGCGTCTGTATCCTGTGGTTTAGCATTGTGTGACACCCTAGCAACCATCCTGATGTTACTCTCAGTTATGCTCTATGTGCTGTTTGCATATCTACCAAAATTGTGTGTAAATGTGGTACATAACTTTTTTGGAATCTGTCCATGTTGCAGTCCTAATGTAGTGAGTCTCCTGCTGATAGAGTCCAAGTGCGTAGTCCATAACAAAGGTTGTACAATACAGAGGGACATATTGATACTAGAGTTGGCATGCATAACTATTGTGCATGGTTGATAAATGACACATACACAGGATATGTGTTTAGGTGTAATTTATTTTCAACAGTAAAACAAAATGTGTGACCAGTAAGTGAATGAAACCAAAATTAACAATGAAGGGTTCAGTCATGGTAACTGGAATCTTGAGAGTAGCTGCTACACCATTAGGATACACAAGTCCAGTGCCCTTGCAAAAAGGGAAAAATGAGATTGGTTGCAGAACAGTGAACAGGGTATATATGTGGCACACAAGGGAAACAAGTCAGGAGAGGTTCGCTTCTTGGCAGTGGGATTGGGCTTGGCATCTGCTCCTGATGGATGTCTGGTTGGACATCCACATTTGCTGGGGTGGGGAAGGGAGTTCCTCTGCTATTGAGGTTGGGGTGTCTGAGGCATGTCCTTCCCCTGGCAGGGCCTCAATTCCACTACCAGCTGCAAATGTTGAGTGGCCTGAAGAGTCATTGCTAGTGAAAGAGGCCTGATGTTGTGTTGCAGACCTACTCAGGGTAGTGTTGATATCCATCAGCACCCCAGCAATGGAAGCCAGGATGGCATTTTGTGCCTGGTATTGCTGCATGACTTCCTGGTGGTTATCCCTCCGCAGCTTTTGAATTTCTCTCAACATTGTGATTACCTGGCACATCATGCCTTGGGAATTTTGGTAGGGTCCCAAGACTTGGAAGATTGTTTTCTGGTCAGTATTGTCCCTTTGAGACTCCATCCTCTGGTCTGCAGCATCCCTCCCACACTCCCTAACCCCACGTGCCTGTGCCCCTGGCACAGTGTGCCCACTCTCAGATTTTGCACGACCATCATTTTCAAGGGTGACAAAAGGAGACTCAGGTACCTGTACGGTGGGGCACAAATTGGATGGAAATGTCCTTGGGACACAGGTTCGGGCAAATAAGTGCCTGTGTTGTAGATGCAACCGGGGTGGGAGAAGTGGAAGTGAGAGGGTGAGGCTGACAGTTGTTGACTGATCAGCTGTCCCTGATGGGCCAGGTTTGTCATCAGTGTCCAGACATCCAGGGGTGTTGTCTTCACTAGGGCCTTCATCCAGAGGGTTAGTGACAGTTTCTGGTATCCTGTCCATGGTGACACTGGCAAGGTTACCTGTCGGAGAAGTGGAACAAAGAGTTCAGGTTACATTTGGGGTGTTGTTGCAGTAGTGTGAGATGCAGACAGTGCCTTAACATGATCCCCAGCAATGAGAATGATAGCTAATGCACAGAATAACTTAGAACAACATTAATCTCTGTGACTTGAATACCATAATCCATGTTTAGAGTTGTTAAACTATGTTGGTAGTGATTGTACTGCTGATGCCATCTGATGTTGTCTGATTATTGACAAGGCTGTTTACCTCCGTTACCTAGTACCCTGTCTGGCATGATATGTAGCACAAATAAGAGTTGTACAATGCACATTAGTGTCATTATAGGGACACAGTATGTGAGTAAGCAATGGACATTGACCTGTATCTGGATGTACTGCATGTGCATCCCCTCAGCCATCTGGCTTTCCAACCCAGGTGAGTACATTTCTATTTTAGGAATCTTTAATCAGCGGCCATTATGAATTGGCACTCAGTTATAGCTCTGTTTTGCTCGTAATGATAGTGTGAGTGAGCCATTGCATCGCTGTCATTGCCATATACTGTTCCACACTAGAACATTCAAGATGGTCTGGATAGATAGTTAATTTACATGCATGACAATCTCATATTTGGTGCACTCTTCAGGTTTTCACAATGATCGGATATTGCGATCTGGGAGTTGTAGTACTATAATTTGCCAGTACTTCACATGCCATTTCCAAGGGCTGTGTGGCCAGGTGACTTTAGAGAACATGTGGCATGCCAAAGAGGGGTATTAGGTCATTTGGACAGAGGTGTTGTGGATGTTGTGTTAATTGGAGTAGGATAAGCTTTTGAGGGAGCATGCAGCACCTGACAATTGAGTGACATGAATGTTGTAGTGATTTACCATATTCCACACCCAAGGTATTTCTGTCAGGCCCTCAGGATGCAATATGTCCAAGACCTTTTCCTCCCAAGATGTGAAAGTAGGGGGAGGAGGTGGGGGCCCACGTCCAGTCTTCATTACTACCAGCTGGTGCCTGGAGGCCATGGAACGTCCCCTTCCCCCTTAGGTTGTTCCACCTCTTCCTGATGTTCTCCCTTGTGTGTGGATAGCTGCCTACAGAATTGACCCTATCGACAATCTTTTGCCACAACTCAATTTTCCTGGCCATTGATGTTTGCTGGACCTGTGGTCCAAACAGGCGTGGCTCTACCCTTACAATTTCATCCACCATGACCCTCAATTCCTCATCCATGAAACAAGGGTGTTTTTGTGGGGACATGGCAGTAGTGATGAAGACGTTGTGGTAGTGTTCAAAGTGAAAGGCTGCAGAGTTAGGTAAATGGTGAGGTGTAGGTGCTGTGATGTGAGGGGGTGACAGTTGTTGTGGGTTATGTGTGATACTAAAATGCTTATTGAGAATGTTGTGCAGGTGTGTGATGTGTGTGTAGTGAAGTGTTCATGGGTTCCTATTCTTACTTTTAGTATCTATGTAATATGTAGGTTGCCTGTGGCTGTGTGTGGCATTTTGTTTTCAAAGGATTGTGGGTTGTGTAGGTGTGTGTTATATAGTTGAGTGTGTAGATGTGTTGGGAGTGTGGTTGTGTGTCAGGTGTTAGGTATTCAAACTATCCAATGTGGTGTTGGGTTCAATGTGATCTGAGTTGAGACCATCAATGGTTTTCCCCCACGGAAGAATCAATGTCATGATTTGTGGATCATAATCTGATGGGAGGATTTTTTTTGGGTGGTGGTGCTGGTGGTGGAACCCCCTCTTTTCCATCCTCCAGTGTCCTGGCAGTTTCAGGAAAATGGCTGTATTTTGGCAGACATCACAGTGTGACTCTTAATACGGTGGTCGGATTACCGCCAACATGGCGGTCTTTTGACAGCCGATACTGCGTTGGTCTTGCCAAAAGACCACCAAAATCATGATGAGGCCCATAGTGTTTAGAAGCACACATGCGAGTAGCTGTTGGAGTGCAGGTTTGATGTGTTTGGAAGTATTAGGCAAGGGATAGGTGGTGTTTCTGGTGCTTAAGGGGTGTTTGTCGGTATGCTGCTGCAGATGAACAGGCATCAGGTGCAGGGAAAATCTCCTGCTGTGGTATGTGGAAGTGTGCAGCAGCAGTGGGAGGAGAGGTGTCTAGGGTTGGTGATCAAAGAGTATTATAGAGCTTCTCAGGGACTGATTGGACTAGTTTCCTGACGCTGGGCATGGTCTAGGTGTAAACAGCCACAGACAAGCTTGACTGGCTTGCCCTTCGCACTCCAGCAACATGCCCACTATTAAGTAGGTCCTGGGATAGAGAGGAATGTGGGGGTGGTAGGCAGCATGGGAAGAAGAGGCAGGAAGGAGAGCAAAACTGGACCAAAAGTGAGGTGCACGCGTAGGCTGGAGGTGGGAAGAAACGTGGGAGGGAGTGCTGCAGGAAGCAGAACAGAGGGGGTAAAAAGGCCAAAATCTAGAGAGAAAGCCCAAAAGCACAAAAAGGCTAAAAGCCCAGAAAATGTCACAAAAGAGCAGAGATTGAGAACAGATAGCGAAGAATGGCATATAAAAGGAAAGAATGGCACAAAGGAGCAATGGAGCAACACATAGTACAAAGTAGTATAAAACAAAGAAAAGGCAGCACAAAGGTGAACAAAAGAGCAATTAATAGCACAAAGTAGCTCAAACGACCAAAGGATAGCACAAACAACACAAAACAGCACACAAAGGACACAAAAAAAGCACGAAGGAGCCCAAAAGAGCACAAAAGCAAGAGGCACGAAGTTGACAGGTCACAGGGTGGAAGACAGAGAGCAGAGGAACAGAGTGAAAACAGGGGTGAAAACAGAATAGCTGAGGAGCAAGGAGGGAGACTCGAGGCAATGGAGCTGGGTCCGAAAGGGCCTTTACTGGTCTGAGGACCAGTCTAGGTAAGTGTGGGGCTGGGCCTAGGCACCTGTTCAATGAGGTCACACAGAGACTGTCATTAAGTAGGTCAGGGGAGTAGCATAGGAGATGGTGGGTGGCGCTACCATGGCGCGAGAAGTACAGGCGTGAAGGAGAATGCTGCAGGAGCAAAGGTGAGGCCTGGGGAAGGATGTGGGAGGGGGTGAGACTACGGTGAGCACAACAGAGGGGGCAGAAATCCCAAACAGCTAGAGAGAAAGCACAAAAGCAACAAAAAGGTGGAAGAAGAGAAAATGGCATAAAAGAGAATAGAATAGCACAAAGGAGCACAAAAGAGTAATGAATAGCACAAACGACAAAGGACAGCACAAAAGAGCACAGATCTATTGTTAATTAAATATTTTAAATTATTTATTTATTAATGAAACGTATTTGTTTAATTTTGTGTATATTACATAGAATTACAAAAAATATACCATGGGGTATTTTTTGTATATTTGCTATCAGATTGATATATTGATATCCTGCTCTTCCAATGTGGGTCAAATTTACCACTCTCCCTTTTCCCGCATTTAAATGCTGACAAATAACACAGCGATGACATACTGCCTCTGCGGCTTGTCTAAACTTAGGGTTAAACCAATCGATTTTGAACAAACGAACCATGGCATCCCTTCCAATGTGTGCCTGACCATGGTAATATCTCGCCATTTGTGACAGCAAACTATTTGGCAAAACCATTTGACACTCTTCTGATACCCGTAGCTCGCCCTGCCTCTGCATATATTTAATCTTTAACCACCCTCTTTTCTCCTTCTTGTCAACATTGCTCTGCAAATTTGTCAACTCTTCCATTGTGTCAATCACCTTTAATGCATAACTTGTACATGTGGGGGCATATTTATACTCCGTTTGCGCCGAATTAGCGTCGTTTTTTTCGACGCAAATTCGGCGCAAAACTAACGCCATATTTATACTTTGGCGTTAGACGCGTCTAGCGCCAAAGTATGAGGAAAGAGCGTCATTTTTTTGCGTGAACGCCTTCCTTGCGTTAATGAGATGCAAGGTAGGCGTTGCCGTCCCAAAAAATGACTGCGACACAAATGCGTCGTATTTATACTCCCGGGCAAAAATCACGCCCGGGAGTAGGCGGGGCAAAAAACCCACATTTGCGCCTCTTTTTAACGCCTGGGTCAGGGCAGGCGTTAAGGGACCTGTGGGCTCAAAATGAGCCCACAGCTGCCCTCCCATGCCCCCAGGGACCCCCCCTGCCACCCTTGCCCACCCCAGGAGGACACCCAAGGATGGAGGGACCCATCCCAGGGACATTCAGGTAAGTTCAGGTAAGTATACATTTTTATTTTTTTTATTTTTTTTTTGGCATAGGGGGGCCTGATTTGTGCCCCCCTACATGCCTTAATGCCCAATGACCATGCCCAGGGGACATAAGTCCCCTGGGCATGGCCATTGGGCAAGGGGGCATGACTCCGGTCTTTACTAAGACAGGAGTCATGTAAATGGCGTCTGGGCGTCGTTAAAAATGGCGCAAATCGGGTGGAGGCGATTTTTTAGCGTCAACCTGACTTGCACCATTTTTTAGACGCCCTAACGCCATTTTCCCCAACGCCGGCGCTGCCTGGTGTACGTGGTTTTTTTCCACGCACACCAGGCAGCGCCGGTCTGCTAGCGCCGGCTAACGCCATTCAATAAATACGGCGCCCGCATGGCGCTTCAGAATGGCGTTAGCCGGTGCTAAACTTTTTGACGCTAAACTGCGTTAGCGCAGTTTAGCGTCAAAAAGTATAAATACGGGCCGTGGTGTCTTGTTCAGACATCAGTTCCCATTTGTCTTTGAAAGATATACAGTTCAATGCGCAAAACCTTGCAACTTGATCCGCATTTCCATTTCCCAGTGACACGTAGACCTGTGATTTCAGATATGCATTCCATTTCACCGCGGCAATTTCTTCAGGTTATTGTATTGCATTCAACAATTCTTTTATTTTTTCACCTTTTCTCACTGGTGAACCAGTAGAGGTCAGGAAACCTCTTTGCGACCACAATTGACCAAAATCGTGAACAATTCCAAATCCATATTGGCTATCTGTATAGATAGTAACTCTTAATCTTGCAGACACATGGCACACTCTAGTAAGAGCAACGACTTCTGCTACTTGTGCAGAGTATACCCCTCAAAGCCAGGAAGCTTCTAAAGTACCTGTAATTGTGCACACGGCATAGCCTGCTCTCAATGTCCCTGTACCATCTCTGAGACATGAACCATCAACAAAAACAATTTGATCATTTTCTTTCAATTGATTATTTCTGATATCAGGTCTTGGTTTTGTGCACAACTCAGTTACCTCGAGACAATCATGCTCAATGTCTTCTTCCTTTTCAATTTGAACAGAATCACTTGGAAGTAATGTTGCCGGGTTCAGCGCTGTATATCTTTTCAATGTTACATTTGGAGCACCTAAAATGCTTGTCTCATACCTTGTCAGTCTGGCACCAGTCAAATACTGTGTTTTTCGTCTGTGTCAGTAAAATCTCAACCGAGTGAGGGACCGTTACCATCAGGGGATATCCCATCACTAATCCCTCACATTGTGAAAGGCTTTGACCAACTGCTGCAACTGCATGCAAACAACCTGGTAAGGCTGCTGCAACTGGGTCCAAGGTAGCTGAAAAAATAGGCTACTGGGCGATAGGCACCTCCATGGACCTGTGTTAAGACAGACAAAGAACAAGCATCACGTTCATGACAAAACAATGAGAATGGCTTTGTGTAATCAGTCATACCCAACTCTGGAGCGCTGCACAAACTCTCTCTCAACTCAGTGAATGCTTTAATCTGGTCCTGGTCTAATGTTATGGGATCAGTAACATCCTTATGTGTCAGCTGCTGCAATGGCTTTGAAATCTCAGCAAAATTTGGGATCCATTGACGACAATGGCCTACCATACCCAGAAACATCCTGACATCTCTCTGTGAATTCGGGGGACTTCTCTGCAATATCATTGTAATCCTTTGTCTGCAAATTCTCCTTGACCCTTTCTCAATTTGGCGACCCAGATATTTCACCGCCTTCTGACAGTACTGTAATTTCAATGGTGACACTTTATGACCAAATTTTCCCAAATGATTCAATAGGGTAATCGAGTCGTGCTTACACCCGTCCCTTGTTTTGGAAGCAATGAGTAAGTCATCAATATATTTTACCAGAGTCGATTGATATGGCAATTCCAATGACTCCAGGATCTTTTTCAGGATTTGGTTAAACAAGGATGGTGACTCTGTGTACCCTTGAGGAAGCCTGCACCCGCTGTAGACTCTGTCTAGCAATTTGAAACTAAAGAGAAACAGACTATCTTCATGAAGAGGCACAGAAAAGAAAGCTTGTGACAAGTCAACCACTGTAAACCACTCTGCATCACATGGAATCTGGAACATTATTACTGCTGGATTTTGAACCACGGGACAACACTTGACCACTATGTCATTTATCTTTCTCAGATCCTGCACAATTCGCAGGAATTTCTACACTGCTTTTTCAAACCCATTATCGGTGAATTACATGGGCTGCTTAGCACTTCTTTCAAGACTCCCTGCTTCACAAAATCTCCAATTATCTGCGCTACTTTCATTAAGACGTCTTGTGGCATGTTGTACTGTGGAAGCTTCGGAAACACTGCATTCAGATTCAAGGTAACCTTAATCGGCTCTATCCCCTTGATCAAACCCACTTCTTTGCATGTTAGATCCTACACATTTTCCTGTACTGTTCCAAGTATATCTGAATGAAGCTCCATTACTGTAAACATTGGAAAACGCTCAATCAATGGATACTCTTCAGTGGTATTGTCATTTTCATTTTCTGGACTTAGGGCCAGATGTATCATCACGGCCCTTTGCGATTCGGAAATAGCGATTTTTAAGAAATCGCTATTTCCGACTCGCCAAGTGCCATGTATCACATTTGCGAATCGGTAATAGCGATTTCTTAAAAATCGCAAATGCTATTACCAAATCGCAAATTGCGATACCGGCCCCATTCGCAGCTATGGGCCTGTTGGCCCATATCTGCACATTTTTTGCATTTCCAAATTTGCGATTTCTGAACCAGAAATCGCAATTTTGGAAAGGCAAAACCCCAGGGTGCTGGGGGGCTAAGGCCCCCTCTGCTGCACCCCACAATTTTTTTGGGGGGGCATGTAAGGTGCACACATGCCAAAAGGGCATGTGTGCTTTACACGTACAATTTAAAAATGCATTTTAAATGCATTTTTAAATTTTGCACATGGTTATCACCAAGTTCAACTTGGTGGTAATTAGCGATTCCTAAATGCCAAAATCGCATTTAGGAATGGCTTCATACATGTGCTAAGAAATCGCAAGTAAGGAATCCTTATTTGCAATTTCTAATTGAGAGAGTCGCAATTTGCGACTCTCTAAACAGGGTCGCAATTTTAAGGAATCGCTATTTTAGCGATTCCTTAAAATTGCGTTCAGAATGTATTTCATACATTCTGAAATGGCATTTTGCATTCGCAAACCGGCATTCGCACTGTTTGCGAATGCAAAATGCTTTCATACATCTGGCCCCTGGTTCTTCTTCATTATCACTATTTGTCTGAATCTCTATTCCAGCAGTTGAGCAAGAGATTGAACATTTAGTTTTGCACAATAAGGGCCAGATGTAGCAAAACGCCAATTTGCGACTTGCAAATTGTGAGTCCCTGCGACTCGCAATTTGCAACTCGCAAATTGGTATGCAGAACGGTGTCTCAGACACCGTCTGCGAGTCGCTATGGGGTCGCAATGACCCACCTCATTAATATTAATGAGGTGGATCGCAAATTGCGGCCCCATAGCGAGTCTAGGCACTCGCAAACATGGAGGCCTGCTGTAGTCAGCAGACCTCCATGTTCGTGACTGCTTTTAAATAAAGCAGTTTTTTTTTTTTTTTAAGTGTAGCCCGTTTTCCTTAAAGGAAAACGAGCTGCACTTAAAAAAAAAACGAAACCTTTAGTTTCGGTATTTTTTCAGGGCAGGGAGTGGTCCCTTGGACCACTCCCTGCCCTGAAAAAATATTTGTGGGTCCATTCACAAAGTGGAAGGGGTCCCATGGGGACCCCTTCCAATTTGCGAGTGGGTTACCATCCACTTCAAGTGGATGGTAACTGCGACACCATTTGCGACCGCATATGCGGTCGCAAATGGAATTGCATTCCACTCCGAATCGCAAATAGGAAGGGAACACCCCTTCCTATTTGCGATTCTGAAATGCATATTGCGAGTCGGTCCCGACTCGCAATATGCATTTCTGAATAGCAAAGAGGCTTTTGCGCCTCGCAAACGGAGATTTTCGCAGTTTGCGAGGCGCAAACCCTTTGCTACATCTGGCCCTAAGTCCCTTCCCAGTAGGGATACTGGACTGGAATCGCAGACTACAAACCTATGCAGTCCCAGGAAGTTGCCAGTCTCAACTTGTACTGGGTCTGTGATCGGATTTGTCAAATGTCGACAACCTGAACTGTTCTCCCTGAAAGAAGTAAATTTGGAACTTCTAAACTCCTCACTGTGGAACGTGTAGCTCCAGTGTCCACCAGAAATGATTCCTTATGACCCATCTCTCTTCCCTTCACGAAAGGTCCTCTCTGATCTACCTCTAGCGACGCTGCAAGCGTGCATGGCTCCTCTTCTGTACTATCATTCATCCAATCACCGTTTATTTCATTCTCACTGTTTAATGGAAATTGGTGCACAGTGGTATTGCTTCTGTCTTGTCTCTGACCCGTGACCTGTTGAGTAAGCATCACCTGTTGCTGCTCCATCGGGGCTTGAGGCATTTGCATTTGCTGTCTAGGTACCATAGGAACCTGCTGCTGCACTGGTTGTAACTGTGTCAACTGGGCACGTGGCATTTGCACCTGCAGCATGGGTTGAAAATTCTGCATCTGATTCGCATTATTCTGAAAATTTGGATTAAGACCCCTCATTTTTGGGTTTCGTACATTTTGAAATGTATTGACGTCACCATTTTGCTGAACAACACCTTCCTGCACCATCGTCGGACACTCCCGCTTCCAGTGTCCGACGGCTCCGCCAATGTGACACAGTAACATCTTCTTCATCCCTTGCACATCATTTTGAACCACTGCAGTACTCAAATCCGGACCACAATTTATATTGACTCCACGACCCCTACTTCTATCTGAGGCTGGAACATGACAGTTTCCTGCTGCTGTGGTATCTGCTGAACAAAAGTCCCTTGAACTCCTGTTTGCGCTGCCTTAATCTGCCTCACCATTGCCTTCTCCTTCAGCTTTTTCTGCTTCAACTCATTCTCATCACTACAGTATTTTGCGTACTGCAACACCTCATCAATCGGCTTCGCTTGCCAGCAAATCAAGTGACTCTTAAACATCTGACCTATTTCAGGTCTCAATCCCTCCACAAACCTGAACACAAAATGCAACATGTCTTGTGGCTCGATTACTGCTTTGCCACTGTACTCCTCGAATGCTTTTAACAATCTCTCATAGTATGCATGTATCGACTCTTTTACCTCCTGTACTGTCCTGTCAATCCTTTGCCAATCAATATTCTTAGGTGAAATTCTCGTCTTCAGGAATTCAATCACCTTATAATAATGCTTCATTACTTCAGGAGATGGTGTACCTGTAGTCCTATCCCTTTCTGGTTCACTCATCGGCAAATCTAGAACTCTTTTGCATTCCACCTACAAATCAGCTGGAACCACTATTTCTAGTAAAGTATTCAGATCTTCCCATAAACAGTTTGAAAGGTTCACAAATCTATCTTTCTGCTGATACTATTCAACCGGTTTCTCCCTCAATTTTGGATAATCATTTGAGAATGACAGAATATCACTCCTGTGCCAAGGAACCTGAACGAACCGCCCTCCTGGAATCTCGTGATTCTCGGGCATAAGTATCTCAACTCTTCTTCTGTATAGGATTCCAACCTATTCACTCCCATTGTCCCTTCAACTAGTTCCGTTATTTCTGTACTCAACCTAAAATGATCAATCTGCTCTTCACTCTTGGACATATTCTGTGGAGTGTTCAAACTATCTAACCACTCATTCAGCTGCTGTGCTGTCAATCCTTGTAACAAAATTTTACTCGCATTTGGTGATGGCATCTACTGCGCCACTGCATCTGGAGGTTGCGGTGTCAGGAGCTTCAAGCTCTGACTTGCACTCAGACCATTTACTGTATTGGGAACCGCGACTAGTGGACTGAGATCCATTAGTGGCCTGAATCCATCAAAAGTCTGACCCATGGAAAAAAACTACCTGCACATGTTCTCTCACCCCCTCCTCATGATGCTCTGTGACATTTCACCCCGTTCTCCAGTGTTTAATTTCTGCTGCGCAAACAATGGTACCGCTGGACCAACAGTAATTGGCAGCGATATTGCATCTGGAGCTGCTCTAGCTCCTGCATTCTGTGGAAGAGTTACTCCCATACTCTGATTCAGTACCGGGGTCAAATCTGACTTGTCCATGTTAATGGTGTAAACCTTGGCATACCCTGTGACTGTGCCTGGGGCATCAGTATCAAAGTTGTCTCAGTATGTACCAGTAGTGGTCTTGGAACCACTTGTTCCGTAGGTACCACTACGTTTGTAGTTGTCTCAAAAACCAGTACTTCAGGATAAATTATTTGTATCAGTGGCGGATGCATCTGTGCTTGGACTACCAAAGCTGATAATGCATTAGGAACATTCTGCACTACCCCTTGTACCTGTCCGTTATCTGCTTGCACTGGTCCCGCTGTCCCCGACACTTGTGCTGGGGCAGTTGGAGCAGAACTTGTACTCGGACCCCCCTCATGCACCGCATATGGTGGAGGCCGGTCCCTCAGCATCTGTGTAATAAGATCTTCGATATCTGGGTATTCTTCTGCTACTTAAGCCTTTTTCTCCTTTTTACTCCCAGACGAACTCTTATCACTTTTACTAGTTTCCTCTTTCCCTTCTGCCTCATCTTCCTCTGTGATAGCAGGAAACAACTTAACGTCCTGCAGTGTCACTGTCCTCACTTCTTCTATTCCCAATCCCTTCTTGCTTCTGCTAGAGACTTCTCTACTTTTCATATTCTCTTCTGAAACTTTATTTCTTGCTGCTGTGTCGCTATCAGTTCCAAAACTGCTAACGCCTCAAACTGTGCTGGTCTCGGAAGGGGTTTTGTTTCATACAACGCCATCCGCAACTGATCCCAAATTCTCAAATTAAACGTTCCATGCTCTGGAAACGCCAAAGCTCCCTGTTTCTCTGTCAATTTGCACCCCTGCTTTAACCAAAGACATGGAGTGACACCTCGCACCTCCATCACAATATAAGCCAGAGAATTGTCCGGTGGGGTAGGCTCCCCCACTGTCGCCTTTATGTATGTCTCTCCATTCATAACACTCTTGAACGCTTTCTAAAACTTCATCTTCTCTACTTTTTGGATATTCGAATCAAATCAGGAAATTACTTTTACTCTCAAGATTCCCTCCACCCGCATTCTCAACCAATTGCCTCTCATGGACGGTTGCCAATCCGTGCACGACCCTTCTCACTAACCAACCTACCCCAGTGCGGCTTCAATGACGTCACACTCACACACTCTGCGGCTGACAAAGTCTTGCGGCTCATCCTCCTAAACTTCAATTCACACAAAATGAATGCAAATTATTGCGAGCACTAACCAAACCAATAACCAAAACAAATCTGCTGGTTTACTACAGGAATGTAACACAATCGCTTCAGAGACCGTACGGATTTTCACTGATGGCCCTTTCGATCAAACAGCTATTCCTCTTTCTCAGTCTCCCACATTCGCAAGTAAAATTCGACCTGCAAGTTTTACTCTCAACTAATCAATGGGTCTGTCCTGGTGCACATAGGACTCGCCAGATATCAGTCAAAACTTTCTCCCGTTCACTTTAACTCTCACACCCACTTGTTGACCACACCCGATCGGCCTATTAAACCAGCCAGATTACAACATATAACCAAGGCCCATATTTACACTTTTTTAGCGCCGCATTTGCGCCGCTTTTTGACGCAAAAATGGCACAAATTTACTAAATGCAATTGTATTTTGCAAGTTTGCGCCATTTTTGCGTCAAAAAATTACGCAAATGCGGCGCTAAAAAAGTATAAATATGGGCCCAAGTGTCTCCTACACTTGTCTATATACTCTGGAGTCTTAGACCTCGCAGAGTCCGTACATCAACAACAACGTGGACAATTTTTGAGCATCAAGCGCTACACCCATATGAAGTTCGACGACTTCCCTACGTTCATACTGCGGAGTATACACACTCCTACTAAACTTCAACTGGAGTACGCAGACTCCCTAATTTCCCTCACATGCATCATAATTCACCTGCCTTTTGCATAAGCTGTGCAAGCACAATTTATCCCTTTCACTCTACGACTAGAATGCTGAGAACATACCCAACTCTACTTGCAGGATCCAGGATCTGGGAAAGTAATTTCTGGGCTTAAGGGGACATCATCTTTGCTGCAATTGCCATTTCAGAAAACAAAATCCAAATCTAAATAGTGAATAACTAACCTTAAACTACCACCACAACCACCTAACCAGTTCTTCAAGGAAACTGACCATCAAGCTGGTACCAAAAACTGTTAGCGCGCCTGGTCCTTAGTAAGTAAACTTACAAGGGGACCCATATAGGTCGATCAACCTTTTGATTTGAATGAAGTATCCTAGCTAGGCTAATGAATGGTACACTAATGATTAATACACAACTCAATAAACATTAGTCATCATCAGGAATGAATCAAGAACATAACACCCTATGACTCTTCAGTCATGAATAACCACAACTTGTTATACGTTTTAGTAATTTTGGGCCAGATGTAGCAACCCTTTTGCGAGTCGCAAACGGCGAAAATCGCCGTTTGCGACTCGCAAACGTGGGTTTGCAATGCACAAATGCATATTGCGAGTCGTTACCGACTCGCAATATGCATTTGCGACTCGCAAATAGGAAGGGGTGTTCCCTTCCTATTTGCGAGTCGGAGTGGTATGCAACTCCATTTGCGACCGCGTACGCGGTCGCAAATGGAGTCGCAGTTACCATCCACTTGAAGTGGATGGTAACCCACTCGCAAACGGGAAGGGGTCCCCATGGGACCCCTTCCCCTTTGTGAATGGACCCCAAATTATTTTTTCAGGGCAGGGAGTGGTCCAAGGGACCACTCCCTGCCCTTAAAAAACCGAAACAAAAGGTTTCGGATGTTTTTGAAATGCAGCTCGTTTTCCTGTGAGGAAAACGGGCTGCACTTCAAAAAAAAAAAAAACTTTATTTAAAAGGCAGGTCGCTAACATGGAGGCCTGCTGACTTCAGCAGGCCTCCATGTTAGCGAGTGCCTATACTCGCAATGGGGTCGCAAACTGCGACCCACCTCATAAATATTTATGAGGTGGGTCTTTGCGACCCCATTGTGAGTTGCAGAAGGTGTCTGAGACACCTTTCTGCATGTCAAATTGCGACTTGCAATTTGCGAGTCGCACAGACTCGCAAATTGCAAGTCGCAATTTGATTTTTTCCTACATCTGGCCCTTTATTCCCTCTTAGTTACGATACTAAATCATGGGATTATTTCTAAATTTATTCAATTCAAGCAATTCTCTAATTAATTCATTAGACGCCGCCAAAAGCATAACACAATCAAAGCTTGCATTCGAATTTTCTCCAAAGCATTAGCATAAATCATCAATTGTATCAAAGATAAATAGGTCAACATAAGTAGCAGAGTTATATTCAGTCACATTATCATATCTACCTATCCTCGGTATGGATCAGCAACAGAGTCAATCTTCATCCTCAGGTCATCAGTCGATCAGCATCACATCAGACTCACAAAAGTATGAGCCCAATGATAGAATCTTGAATCGCCTTAGCAACATCTAGCATCTGGCATCTGACATGTCTCTCCATCGGTCTCTGTCTCCCTCCTCTCTGTCAGGTTATTATATTGAAGTTACCCAGACTATCCCCCAAATCCTAATTGGTCAATTAATCACCAGTTATGACTATTCAATAGTAATTTTACTCCAAATCTATGAATTTTAATATTGTACAGTTCTCATGTAGGTGATTGGTTCACTTTGCGATGTCCTCATCATACAGCTCGTCAGGTATCGAAAATGTTGTATCTTCTTCTCCAGTCAGTGTCTCTATTGTTCGAGTCCTGGGAAAGTGCACTCAGAGCACTTTACACACTATTTGCTACATTCTAGTTCCATCATCTCTTGTCCGTTGGTTCATGCAAAGGTTTCAGCTAAGCTAATTTTATTAGACAATGAGCAGTTCACGGTTAGTTCAGCTTGTCAGTATTTTCCACTAAATGCGAAGAAATACAGCTTCTGCATGAGGCCTGGCAAAACTAGGCCACGACTTTGGCTAAATTAAGCTCTACAATATAATGCAAAACATAAATTATATCTCTCAGTATGACATACTACTGCATTATTTCAATACATTTTTAATATTTCACATATGTTAGTTGTGCTTTTAATATAATTCGTGAATCTTGGTGACCGCTCTCCGAGGTCACAATGTCAAACGTGCACATTATTTTTGTACGTTAGTCATTGTCTACATTTTTCCTTTTTCAAAATACATAAACATTCATTAATAATTTCTAATCAAGACATTTGCGTTAACAATCCCTCCTCTGATGATAAATATGTCATCACACTACTTTTTCCTTTTACCATTCACAATTCTGTCTCTTCAGCATTTTGTCTTCTCCTTAAATCTTCCCTATAGACTCTTTCTCTATTTCGTTCTTCCCTCCTCCGATTATTTTTAGACCTTTTCATTGAATCTTTTGGCACAATTTACATAATCCCCGAATTCCTAATATGCAAGCAATTACAATCAATATTCTGTGTATGATCTTTAGTAGTACCCCATTCCAAATGTTACTAAGCCAATTTCCCACTAAAGCAAATCCTTTTCCTACCTTTTCCCATACTCCTAGTTCTTTGAATTCCTTCAAATCACTACTTGAGTTAGTTAGGTTAGTAAGTGAGTCTCTTATCTCCTTACTATTGTTAGGAATGGATGAGAAGCAATGCCTAGAGTTAATCATTTTACAGACTCCACCGTCCTTCGCTAGAAGGATATCTAAAGCAAGACGATTTTGAAGAGTCATAGCTCTACCCGCAGCCAATTCCGTATCTATCAGGAGTATTGCCCCTGTAAAATTTGTCAGCATGTTATCCACAATAGTAGACAACTTTTGAATCTTGTTTAAATTCAGGATGAGTCCCAAAGAAGGAATCACTGCACCAAATATATCTCCCACCAGCACAGAAGAGGATTCCCACCTCTCTCACGTTTGATGTAATTCAGTCAATTTCTGAAACTTTTTCAAGTCATCTATCTGATAAATCTTTGGGAACACTACTCCCAAATAACATGTCCCATACCATCCTCTTGGAAGACAGTAATAAGCATTAAGTCCACAAATATAGTAAATGCCTGGAATTGCAGGGCCCTGGCCATTCAACATAAAAGTCAATTTTCTCTGAAACAAAAACACATGCCTACATTCACTCGTTCCCACAAATAAAGTATCAGTGTGTGATTTTGGCCTATATATACAAAGCTTCCTTACATAAAATACATCTAAAGCTAATTTCCCTTGCGTCTTAATTGCAGTTTAAGCATAATCATTTTTAGAAGTCATTTTCTCTAAGCTTTTTTCTAATTTCTCCTTTAATGCTTTCCTTCTGTCTTCAGTATGCCCTAAAAAGCTTTTCTCTAAAGGTGTAAGCAAACATGTGAGATTATTCTTATGTGCATATGTGGTTCCAAAGTTAGTGTAGGCTCAAAGAATCCTCTAACCAATACTATATCATGATCTTTAGCTACTCTACTCAAGTACCTAATGATAGGAACAAATGAAAACACTACATCATAATTAGAGTAAAAATAGTGCATATACTCCTGATCATAGAACCTTGTTAGTAGCAGACTACAACATCCCGTAGGTCAGTGGAAGACTATGGTACGTAACTCCTTCCTCTACTGACAAAGGAATTTGCGTACATACGAGACAATCCTTTGCATCCATCGTCTCAACATACTCACTCAACAACCGATAGAAATCGTTAGAAGAAAGTTCTTCTTGAGCATTAGTACAATAAACAAAATCCCACACATCATAGCCAATCCAATGCTCAGATATTTACAGCGCTTAGCATCCCTAACTTGATTATTGAACTCAGCCATGATCTGTAAAGAATCAGAAAGCAGAAATAACTTAGGAAAGTGCAGCAAAAATCAAAAACAAAAATATTCTTCTTTCAACAGTTCAGCTTCACTTTCAAGAATTCTTATCCTTGTCAATATCGATTAGCAGCTTGTCATATCTGGTTTTCAACGTCAAATCAGGTTATCAGTGTCTTTTCCAGTTGGGTTTCAATAGTCTCTTTTTCTCAAAGTAATTCTTAGATAATTTTCATCAGCTCATTTCCTTTTGATTATCTTCAGGTTACATCAAAATATTAACTCAGAACCTCTCTATCAAAACAAAAAGACATAAACTTGTGCTGTCATTCGTTTGTAGCTGCGTATGCCCATTCAGGACCTGCGTACCTTCGATTGGCTATTCTCTTTCTTTTTAACTTTCGATCACCGCTCAACTCTCCTTCACTTATTTCTTATTTTCATGTAGTATCTACTTCTTCCTCTATGACCACTTATTTTCTTTTCTCTACTTGTGACTCAGGCCAATTATCTCCTTTCCTTGAACCTTCTGTAAATATTGTTCTCAGGATTGGACTTTTCTCCTTTTCTTTTTCCATGGTGTTTTCTCTTGATGGATTTGCAACAGGCTCAGGAGGAGTTAAATCATCTTGACTTTGATCCAACTCTACTCCCTCCCCTTCTTGGTCTGGCACTTGCTCTGTTTGTCTCTTAGAACCGTTTGCTTCTGGGAGAACCCCTGCTGAGCTAGGCTCTCCTGCTGATCCATCTAGATTGATTCTTCCGCACCCTCCTGTCATTCTTCACCTTCGTCTCTTACAGGGGTAATAGAACCATCTTCCACAAGCTCTTGTTCAATTTCAGGCTCTCCTTGTTCTTTTTCTGGTTCAGGTGCTGCAACTTGTTTCGCGATTGTTGGTGCTCTCAACAATGCTTCTTCATGATCCAGTGGACATGCCACTTTCTTCGTGTGACTTGCGTGAATCCAGTTCGGACGTCCTGCACATTTTACAGCTGTTGTGATTGTCAGGATCACCTGGTAGGGTCCCTGCGAACGAGGCTCCAAACACGTCTTGCGCATTTGCTTGCGGACGACAACCCAATCGCCAGCTCTCAGGTTGTGCCCAGGATCGTGAATTGGTGGCAGTGTGGCGGCCTCCACCTGCTGAGAGAAAGACCGAACCACATCAGCCAGACCCTTGCAGTAATCCAACACTACTGCCCTCATTGCAACCCTGACGGTAAATCCCGCTTACAGCCGTGCAGAAGACTGCCAACATACTGCTGCAGCTGTGGAATTCCGCTACAGGTATTACGACCCACAGCCTGGAATCCGCCACAATAGAGACACCCACACAAGTCCGCCACACCAAAGGTCAGTGATAAACTGGCGATAACAAAATCGACACCGTCATGCCAACAAGAATACACCCACACTATCACGACCCACAAATCAACGTGGCGGTCTTTCAACCGTGGTAATCCATTGGCGGTACACACTGATGCGCTCAAAATACACACAGATATACAAAACACAACCACATTGGACAATTTTAAATACACACACCTGATACACATACACACACCACACCCACACACCCAATCCTATATAAAGCACACACCCACATCACCCACAAACCCTTACTACCTGAAATTTGAAAGCAGGCCAGAGAGAGACACTACCTAAAACAACACCAGCATCCACAGCCACACAACACCATCACTTACACAACATCCACGCACATCAAACAACACACACCAACACAGCCCCTCACACATCACAATAGACACCACCTCACACATCACCCACACCACATCATGGCACCTCAACGACACCCCAGGTTTTCTGAGGAGGAGCTCAGGGTCAAGGTGGAGGAAATCGTCCGGGTAGAGCCACAGCTATTCGGATCACAGGTGCAGCAGACATCCATTGCAAGGAAGATGGAGCTATGGCGCAGAATTGTCGACAGGGTAAACGCAGTGGGACAGCATCCAAGAACTAGGGATGACATCAGAAAGAGGTGGAACGACCTACGGGGAAGGTACATTCCGTAGTTTCCAGACACCAGATTGCTGTACAGAGGAATGGCAGTGGACCCCCACCTTCTCCCCCACAACTAACAACATGGGAGGAGCAAGTCTTGGCAATACTGCATCCTGAGGGCCTCGCAGGAGTAGCAGGAGGACTGGACTCTGGTAAGTCAAATCTTTACTACCTTATCCCCCCACCCCACCTGCATGCCATCACATACTCCCACCCTTACCCTCACACCCATCACCCCAACAACCCACAGATACCCCACCATCACAACCCACACATCCCAAAACCAAGCCCTGCATGTAACACCAATGCATGGACACCCATCACCCAAGCATGTCCACTACAGAGACTCACTCATGCCCCAAAATCACCAATCACTCAAGGACCAAGCCAATAATGCAAGCACTGGAGTAGAGGGTCAACCACCCATTGCACACGATGGCACACACAGATACAATAATTATGCATTTACACCCCAACAGGACCCCTACCCAACGTCACTGGACAGGAGGTACCAGACATATCCAGTCCCCCCACACAAGAGGCCCACAGTGATGACAGCAGCTCTGCACGCCTGAATCAAGATGAACAGCCCGGCCCATCTGGGACCTCGGGACAGTCGGTTCCCCTGACACTGTGACAAGCCACCAGAGAGCCTCCCCCCCTCAGGAAATACCAGCACAGCACCCACCCAGCGGGCCCATCCCTCTGTCCCCAGGACACGTCAATCAGCAGTGTGTCCACCACTACAGGGAACCCAGGCAAACCCACCAACCCAAGAAAATCAGGGACATGGGGGCACTGGCAGTGGGCACACGGTTCAGGGGACAGAGGCACAGGATAACAGGGAAACTGGGAGGACTGCTGTGTGACAGGGGGAGGACAGGCCCAGGGAACCCACTCTCCACAAGGCACTCTCCAACATCATGGGAGCTTACCATCATTCCCAGGAGACGATGGCAACGGTACTGGCCAAGTTTCAGGAGACCCAGCGGCTGCAGGAGGAACACTACCTTGGGATCAGAGGGGACTTGAAGTCCATTAACACCACCCTGGTCAACATTGCAGGGGTGCTGGCAGACCTTGTCAACACCAGGAGGGACACAGTGGCACAACAAGGGGCCCCTGACACTAGCCTGGACGATGAACAGCCCTCTGCCTCCGCCGGCGCTAGTGGACAGGAGGCACCACCACAGGAACAACAGGACATCAGCACCCCACCCCCTGCAGATGGAGAACCACCCGGCAAACGGTCCCTGAGATCCAGGAACAAGACAGAGAACATTGCCAAGACCCCCACCAGGAAATGAGACCCCCCTCAATGTCACCCTTCTGTCCCACTATGTCACCCTGTCCATCCTTAAACTGCCATTGCTCCACTTCCAATGCCCCTTTGGACAATGCACCTGTGAAACAAATAGACTGGACTCTGCCATGGACATTCCTCCACCATCCCCCCAGCCCATTTTACAACCCCCTCCACCTATTAGCACAGGAATAAACACACTTCAATCACAAAACAATCTGGAGTCAGTCTGTGCTTTCACAAATGTATAATTGCAATAACTATGGAATATAGCAATGTCAATTTACTTGTTCACACACCACTGTAACACAGCTGTAGGCCAGCAGTAAACATAGCAGAGAGCACAAAGTGGGACCCAGATCTGTGAAATGGAAAGTCAAAGTGACGAGTCAGGGTCCATACACTAAATGAAAATGACACACTTATGCTAGTTCCAACAATGGAATGAGATTTGGGAAGCAGTGACATCTTCTTACCTGTGTCTCACTGGAAGTATTGCATGATGATGTTGTTTCGGTTGTCGATATCCTCTTCTTCTGCCACCTCCTCTTCACTGTCCACAGGCTCCACAGCTGCCACAAGACCACCATCTGGCCCATCCTCCTGCAGAAAAGGCACCTGGCGTCGCAAAGCCAGGTTGTGCAGCATACGGCAGGCCACGATTATCTGGCACACCTTCTTCGGTGAGTAGTATAGGGAGCCACCTGTCAGATGGAGGCACCGGAATCTGGCCTTCAGGAGGCCAAAGGTGCGTTCAATCACCCTCCTAGTTCGCCCATGTGCCTCATTGTAGCGTTCCTCTGCCCTTGTCCTGGGATTCCTCACTGGGGTCAGTAGCCAGGACAGGTTTGGGTAACCAGAGTCACCTGCAAATGTCGAGGGACAACTGTTAGACACACACTAACCCTTGGGGACAGCCCCATACCCAGACACCTATGTCAACTGTATTGGGACCTTGGCCTCACCTATTAGCCGCACACGGTGCCTCTGGAGTTGGTCCATCACATGAGGGATGTTGCTAGTCCTCAAAATGTAATCGTCATGCACAGAGCCAGGATACTTGGCATTCACATGGGAGATGTACTGGTCTGCCAAACACACCATCTGCACATTCATAGAATGGTAGCTCTTCCGGTTTCTGTACACCTGTTCATTCCTGCGGGGGGGGGTACAAATGCCACATGTGTACCATCAATGGCACCGATGATGTTGGGGGTATGTCCCAGGGCATAAAAGTCACCTTTCACTGTGGGCAAATCCTCCACCTGAGTGAACACTATGTAGCTGCGCATGTGTTTCAGCAGGGCAGACAACACTCTGAACAACACGTTAGAGAAGATTGGCTGGGACATCCCTGATGCCATGGCCACTGTTGTTTGAAAAGACCCACTGGCCAGGAAATGGAGTACAGACAGGACCTGCACTAGAGGGGGGATTCCAGTGGGATGGCGGATAGCTGACATCAGGTCAGGCTCCAACTGGGCACACAGTTCCTGGATTGTTGCACGATCAAGTCTGTATGTGACCAGGATGTGTCTCTCTTCCATTGTCGACAGGTCCACCAGGTGTCTGTACACCGGAGGATGCCGCCATCTCATCACCTGCCCCAGCAGACGTGCCCTATGGAGGAGAACAGCGAGAAGAGAGTCATCCAACACTGAGGTATCACAATGTGTTATTTACAGAAACGTTATTAATCCACAATGTGCTGGTATCTGTCTATATTCCCGGCCTAGATAGGTGTGACGCAGTTAACATCCATCCCATGTGGCCTCATGAAATGGCAGCTGCCTGACCTGTAAAGTGGGACAAGGGGATATGAGGTAACTGCACTGGCGTTGTACACCTTTGCGGTGGGCGGTCGAAGACCGCAGTGCAATTCTGCATTGGTTAACATTGGGCCCTAATGGTCCCAGGAGCCAATGACGATGTACGCCGGTGGTGACGGTACGCACCGCCGCGGATGTGACCGCCATTTTCCGACTGTTCCCTCACTTGATACCTGACCTTCAACAGGAGAGGACCTACACTGCAAGTGCTGCTGTGACCTCAGTCTGGAAGCGACGATGGCTCATGTGTCTGGGGAAAGGGCCCCTACCTTCACTTCGGAGGAGTTGGAGAAACTAGTGGATGGAGTCCTCCCCTAGTACACGCAACTGTACGGTCCTCCAGACAAACAGGTAAGTACACTGTGAGCATGCTGCATGGGCAATGCCTGTTTTGAGTGGTGTGGATGGAAGATACTTGGGGGGGGCTGAGGCCTGCATGTGCGGATGGTGAGTGTATGTGCGTCAGGGCAAGGGTGGGAACTGGGGGTTAATGAGTATGACGGTATGGACGGGTAAGTCATTTCCTTTCCCTCTGTACCATTCCACTGGGTCAGCACTCACCAGAAGAAGGGTATTTGGCGTGCCATCGCCAAGGACATCCGGACCCTGGGGGTCTACCACAGATGGAGTACCCACTGCCATAATATATAGGAGGACCTGCGCCGCTGGAGCAAGAAGATGGCGGAGGCCCAGCTGGGGATGGCCTCCCAACGTGGGAGGGGTGCACGTCGCACCATGACCCCCCTGAAGTTCCGGATCCTGGCGGTGGCCTATCCGGAGTTGGATGGGCGCTTGAGGGCATCACAGCAGCTACAAGGGGGTGAGTACACTCTCATTCAGCTGACTATGCGCGCTTTACCAGGTGTCTGGGTGGGGGAGGTGGTCAGTGGGTTCCCCTAGGTCAGGTTGAAGTTGGTAGGCAAGGTCCCTTGTGAGGCAGGCTATGTGGCACCCCAACCCCACCAGTGGTAAGAGCCATCTACACCTAGTCAGGCTCCTGTGACTTCCAGGTGTCCAGCAATTGGTCTTAGGCCTCGTACCCCATGGTCAGCTGAAATTTCTAGGAACTGTTAGTGCATGGCATCGTGCAGAGGGCTGATCCATGTGTGTTGTGTCCGCCAACGGTAGTGGTGTTGCATGCACTGAACATGTCTTTCTTCTGTCTCCCCCCCCCCTTTTTGTGGTCTCCCTGTACTTGTGTGCAATAGCATCATCAGGCGGAGGTGCATAGGCACCGGAGCAGGAGGGAGCTGCAACCCACTTGGCCCTGGAGGGCGAAACAATGGAGTCTGAAGCCACCAGTGGGACAGAGGGTGAGGGGAGCTCCACGGCGGAGACAGGAGCAGACAGCAGTGACCGCGACTACTTCTCTGATGGGAGCTCCCTTGCGGTGGCGGGCACCTCTGTGCCCACCGCATCAACAGGTACAGCTGCCCTCCCAGCAGGCTCTCAGCGTGTGTCCCGTGCCCGCTCACCCAGGAGGGTGGGCATCTCCTTCGCCCCAGGCACCTCAGGCCCTGCCTCAGTCAGCCTTCAGTGAGGAGGCTATTGACCTCCTGAGAGCCCTCACTGTTGCGCAATCTACCATTGTGAATGCCATCCAGGGTGTAGAGAGGCATTTGCAACAAACAAATGCATACCTGGAGGGCATTCATTCTGGGCAGGCAGCCCAACAGAGAGCGTTTCAGGCTCTGGTCTCACCACTGATTGCAGCCATTGTCCCTGTGTCCAGCCTCCCCCCTCCAACTTCCTCCAAATCCCCTGTACCTCAGCCTATCCCAAGCACACCATCAGACCAGCATGTACACTCATCAACACACAAGAGTGGCTCAGGCAAACATAAGCACCACACATCCCACAGGCACTCACGCAAGCACCATCCCCATGCAGACACAGCAATATCCACTGCCTCCACTGTGTCCCCCTCCGCCACGTCCTCTTCCTCCCTCCCTGTCTCGTCTCCACTCACACCTGCCTGCACTACATCCTCAGCTACTGCCTCCATCACCAGCACGCCCATCACCACACACTGCTCACGTGCACTCACCACCCCCACTACTATTCACACATCCCCAGTGTCCTCTCCCAGTGTGTCAGTGAGCCCTCCTCCCAAAGTACACAATTGCAGGCACAGACCCACCCAACAGCCATCCACCTCACAACAGCCTCCGGCCCATGCACCTTCACTCAAATTCAGCAGACGTACACCTCCTACAACCGTGACCTCTACCTCCACTCCCAAACCCCCTCCATCTTCCCGTCCCAGTGTGTCTAAAAAACTTTTCCTGGAAAACCTTGACCTCTTCCCTTCACCTCCCCCTGTCCTTCCCCTAGGGCCAGGCTTTCCAGGTCCCAGCCCAGCACCTCAGCCACCAAATCCCCAGGCACAGTGGTGCCAGCAACTGCGGGGTCATCGAGTGTGCCACACATCAGGGCTGCCAGTTTGCCACGTAGTGAGGGCAAGGACATTCCGCCACCTGAAAAGGTGAAAAAGGTGCCCACATCCCGGAAGGGGGAAGACAAAAGTACCAGCCACCAAGGGATCAGCAAAAAACAAAGTGGATAGTGGCAAGACAACTGGGGCACCATCAAAGCTGGGGAAGGGCCAAAAGCTGAAGAGTAGGTCAGGAGAGGGCATGGTGGCACCGACTGAGGGACCAGTGTCACACTTTCTGTCCATGACCACGCCAACCTGTACAGTGGCGAACACTGCTAGCTGCCCTGCCACCTGCACCGCCACCTGCACCACCCCCGGCACACCTACAGCCTCAAGGACAGTCCCCAGCCTCTTCCCCAGTGGGTAGCCGTCCAAGGCTGCAAGAGACATCCTATTGTGTCCCTCAGCAGGTGCTGACCCATGCACCGCCGCCAGCACCGCCGCAAGCACCGCCGCAAGCACCGCCGCAAGCACCGCCGCAACAGACACCACCGCAAGCACCGCCACCGGCCCCACGGCGTCCTCGGACAAAGGCACCACCGCTGACATGGCTACCATCCCCAGTGGTCAGTTGTCTGAGACTGGAGGAGAGTTCCTGGACCCTGGGCAGCTTCCATGAGGCATTTCTTCCATCACTGTTTACACCTGCAGGTGGAAGGCACAGCCGCAGCAGTGTGGGGTATGTCGCTGCCTCCATGGCGTATCATGCTACCTGAACCTCACAAATCTTGTGGCACACACATCCAGGTGAGGGAATTGTACCGGCCACACTGCACGTGGAGCACTCTGGGCACCAGGCCCCCTCCAGAACCAGTGGAGAAAGGAATCCACTACTTCAGTCTTTGGCAGGATGAAGCACTCTGGGCACAAAGCCCCCTCCAGAACCAGTGGAGAGATACATCCACTACCTCAGTCCTTAGCAGGATGAAGCACTCTGGGCACCAGGCCCCCTCCAGAACCAGTGGAGAAAGGCATCCACTACCTCTGTCCTTGGCAGGATGAAGCACTCTGGGCACAAAGCCCCCTACAGAACCAGTGGAGAGATACATCCACTACCTCAGTCCTTGGCAGGATGAAGCACTCTGGGCACAAAGCCCCCTCCAGAACCACCAGTGGAGAGATACATCCACTACCTCAGTCCTTGGCAGGATGAAGCACTCTGACCACCAGGCCCCTCCAGAACCAGTGGAGAAAGGAATCCACTACCTCAGTCCTTGGCAGGATGAAGCACTCTGGGCACAAAGCCCCCTCCAGAACCAGTGGAGCCTGTTATACACTTGAGAGACTGTGGCTTTGCACTCCCCAGGATAAAGCAGTGGGCAAACCACCCACTGGAGAGACTTGAGAGACTGTGTCTTTGCACTCCCCAGGATAAAGCAGTGGGCAAACCACTCACTGGAGAGACTTGTGAGACTGTGGCTTTGCACTCCCCAGGATAAAGCAGTGGGCAAACCACCCACTGGAGAGACTTGTGAGACTGTGGCTTTGCACTCCCCAGTTTAAAGCAGTGGGCAACCCACCCACTGGAGAGACTTGAGAGACTGTGGCTTTGCACTCCCCAGGATAAAGCAGCGGGCAACCCACCCACTGGAGAGACTTGAGAGACTGTGGCTTTGCACTCCCCAGGATAAAGCAGCGGAAAACCACCCACTGGCGAGACTTGAGAGACTGTGGCTTTGCACTCCCCAGGATACATCAATGGGCATTGAGCGCCCTCGTGCAGCAGTGGCCTCGTGCGTTCATCAGGCTGAGATGCCACCCCTCCCCCTCCCCCTGAGGTGCCTGTATATTTTCCATCTGATGCCCCAGCAGTGTTCTCTCCGTTTCCAGTCAGGTATCGTGTGGGGCTCGCCCATGTATTTTGGGCCCAGTGGGCCACGGACAATGATTAGTACACTATCCGGACTTGTGTAGTTGGGGTACATATTTGTATATACTGAATTTTGCCTTTTGACTAATGGATTTTTAATGATTACAATGGTTACAATCATTTCCTTTTGTCCTTGCGTTCTTCCAGTGGCTGGGGGACTGTATATGTAATGTTGCTGCATGTATTTGGGTGTATGTTGTTGTGTGTGAGGGTGAGGGTGGGGGTGTTGCGTGTTGCGTGTGTCACTCTCTTTACTCCCCCTCCCCTGTGTTGTAGGTGCAGTACCTACAGTGGTCGCCGCCACCGCCGTTCGTACTCCTGGTAGAAGAGGAGGTAAACCAACATGGGCAGTGCGTGTAGTTTGGGATCCATGGCATCCTGGTTCCTCGTTGGGTGTCGAGAGGTGAGTGTTTTACCTTCTGTGTACTGTTTCCGCTGTGCTTTTGGTAACGTTGGTTCCGCCTCCGGAAAAGGTGGCGGATAGGCCTCTTGTTATACAGTGGGCGGTACTTTGTCTCCCGCCTGTCTGTTGGCAGTGTCCGACGCGCTGTTTGTTTCTACCGCCGTGGCGGTCGGAGCGTTAAAGTGGCTGTCTATGCTGCCGATTTCCGCCACGGTCGTAATCCCATTTTTTTCCCTCCGGCCTGTTGGCAGTATTACCGCCGCTTTAACACCGACCGCCAGGGTTGTAATGAGGGCCTATATCATCTGCAATATTGACAAGTGCATTGGCTGGAACTGCTGGTAATCTCATTGCCCTGCCCATAAGAATCTCGTGGGGCGACAGTCCTGTCTTCCTGTCGGGTGTATTTCTCATTGACATCAACACCAAAGGCAAAGCATCTGGCCATTTCAGATTCGTAGCTGCACACATCTTGGCAATTCTTGATTTCAGAGTACCATTCATCTGCTCCACTAGCCCTGATGCTTCAGGGCGATAGCTACAATGCAATTTCTGCTCAATGTTTAGTGCTGCACACATAAGTTTAATCACCTCATTATTGATGTGTGCGCCAGTATCTGATTCTAAAGAGATTTGAAATCCGAATCGTGGCATCAACTCTCTAAGCAACAGTTTCGCTACTGTGAGGCTATCATTTCTTCTTGTAGGGTACGCTTCAATCCAATGACAAAAAATGCACACAATCACCAACACGTATTTCAAACCTCCACACGCAGGCATCTCAATGAAATCCAATTGTATTCTGCTGAATAGACCTTCTGCTCTTCCAGTGTGGCTCAAATTTCCCACTGTCCCTTTTCTCGCATTTAACTGCTGACAAATAACACAGTGATGACATACTGCCTCTGCGGCTTGTCTAAACTTAGGGTTAAACCAATTGATTTTGAACAAACAAACCATGGCATCCCTTCCAATGTGTGCCTGACCATGGTAATATCTCACCATTTGTGACAGCAAACTATTTGGCAAAACCATTTGACCCTCTTCTGATACCCATAGCTCGTCCTGCCTCTGCATACATTTAGGCACTCATTACAACATTGGCGGTAAGTGCTGCTTACCGCCATGCTGACTGCCACCAACATACCCTGACGGTATACCGCTACGGGTGTTATGACCCACACATAGAAATCGGCCACTATACAGACACCCACACAAGTCCACCAGCCCAAAGGTCATTGATAAAATGGCGGTACCAAAACCCACACCATTACGCCAACACAAATACGCCCACATCATCATGACCCACCAATCACCGCGGCGATCATTCAACCGTGGTAAATCATTGGCAGTACACACCCCCATGCTCAAAATAGACACACACATAAAAAACAACACCACATTGGAAAATTCAAAATACACACACATGATACACATACACACACCACACCCACACACCCACAACACCCTTTACGACCCAAAGATTTTGGCAAGTGAAAGAGAGACAAGCCAGGAGCACCCACTGAATCTGAGCCACAAAACACTATCACCCGTACACCATCCATGAACCTCACAGCACACACCCCAACACTTCACCCCACACACCCTCACACATACCACTCACATTACTCCCATGGCACCACAACGACACCCCAGATTCTCTGAGGAGGAGCTAAGGGTCATGGTGGAGGAAATCGTCTGGGTAGAGCCCCATCTATTCGGATCACAAGTGCAGCACAGGTGCCTCCTCCCCCACAACTAACAACATGGGAGGAGCAAGTCTTGGCGATCATGCAATTTGAGGGCCTGGCAGGAGTAGTTGGAGGACTGTACTCTGGTAAGTCAAATCTTTACTACTTTATCCCCCCCACCTGCATGCCATCAAAAACTCCTACCCTTACCCTCACCCCCATCACTCCACCACCTCACATATACCCCACCATCACAACCTACTCATCCCAATACCAAGCCCTGCAGGCAACACCAATGCATGGACCCCCATCACAGACCTGCATGGACACCTATTACCACAGCATGCACACTAGTGACAATCACTTAGCCAACCAAATCACAACTCACAAAAGCCAAAGCTGCCTTGGTAATAACAACCATAGAGGGAAACATACCCATGCACAAGATGGCACATGCAGAAACAATAACACTGCATTTACATCCCCACAGGACCCCCACACAATGTCACCGGAGAGGAGATACCAGCAACATCCAGTCTCCCTCCCCCCCCCCCCAGAAGATGCCCACAGTGATGACAGCAGCTCTGCACGCTTGGATCAGGATAACCAACCTGGCACCACAAGGGACCTCTGTACAGTCGGTGACCCAGCCACAGTCCCAAACCACCACAGAGCCTCCCCTCTCAGGAAACACCAGCACAGCACCCATCCAGCGGACCCATCCCTATACCCCAGGACACGTCAGTCAGCAGTGTGTCCACCACTACAGGGACCCCAGGCAACCCCACAAACACAGGACAATCAGGGGCCTGGGGGAAGTGGCAGGGCGCACACGGTTCAGGGGACAGAGGCACAGGACAACAGGTAAGTTGGGAGGACTGCTGTGCGACAAGGAGAGGACAGGTCCAGGGAACCGACTCTTCACAAGGCACTCACCAACATCCATGGAGCATACCATCATTCCCAGGAGACCATGGGCCAGATACTGGCCAAGCTGCAGGAGACCCAGTGGCTGCAGGAGGGACAGTACCTGGGGATCAGGAAGGACTTGAGGGACATCCACACCACCCTGGTCACCATTGCAGGGGTGCTGGCAGGCATGGCCAACACCATGAGGGAGGCAGTGGCACACCAACGGGCCCCTGACACTAGCCAAACCGATGAACAGCACTCCTCCACCGCCGGCGCTAGTAGACAGGAGGCCCCACCACAGTACCAACAGACCACCAGCACCCCACCCCCTGCAGAAGGAGAACTACCCCGCAAACGATCCCTGCGATCCAGGCAGAAGCCAGAGAACATTGCCAAGACCCCTGCCAGGAAATAAGACTCTCCTGATTGTCACCCTTCTGTTCCACTCTGTCATCCTGTCCACCTTCAACTGCCATTGCTCCCCTTCCTATGCGCCCTTGGACAATGCACCTGTGATACAAATAGACTGGACTCTACCCTGGACTTTACTCCATCAGCAACCCAACCCATTGCAATACCCCCTCCACTTATTAGCACATAAATAAACACCCTTGAAACAAATTCAAGTATGAAGTCTTTCAATTGTTTGACATATGTATTAGTTTAACAAACTGTAAACATTGCAATAGAAATGTACTGTAATATTTACATAGGTATGACCTGTAGTGGGCAGCAGTAAACAAACCAGGAGCCAGAGTGGGGCACAGAGATCTGAAAATAGAGATGCCAAAGGGTACAGTAAGTAGCTATAGAAATAGGGAAATCAGGCTGCCATGTTCAATGTCAAACACAAAACTGCAATGGAAGGTGAAGTTACAGTGTCCTACCTGTGTGTCACTGAAAGTACTGTTGAATTGGTGTACTTTTGTTGTCCACATCTTTTTCCTCTGCTTCCTCTTCGTCACTGTCCACAGGCTCCACCGCTGCCACACGACCATCCCCAGGCTCATCCTCCTGCAGAAAAGGCACCTGGCGTCTCAAGGCCAGGTTGTGCAACATGCAACGATGATCTGGCACACCTTCTTGGGTGAGTAGTACAGGGATCCACCTGTCAGATGGAGGTACCGGAATCTGGCCTTCAGGAGGCCAAAGGTCCTCTCAATGATCCTCCTTGTTCGCCCATGTGCCTCATTGTAACGTTCCTCTGCCCTTGTACTGGCATCCCTCACTGGGGTCAGTAGCCATGAGAGGTTAGGGTAACCAGTGTCACCTGAAAATATTTGAGGGATACCTGTTAGCCACACACTCACCCTTAGGGCCCAACCCACACCTACATTAACTGGGTGGAGACCACGGGCTCACCTATTAGCCACACCCGGTGCCTCTGGAGTTGAGACATCACATATGGAGTGCTGCTATTCCTCAAGATAAAGGCATCATGCACAGAGCCAGGATGCTTGGCACTGACATGGGAGATGTACTGGTCCGCCAAACACACCATCTGCACATTCAGAGAGTGAAAGGACAAATGCAACATGTGTACCATCAATGGCACCAATGATGTTGGGGATATGTCCCAGTACATAGAAGTCAGCCTTCACTGTGGCCAAATCCTCCACCCGGGGGAATACGATGTAGCTGCACATGTGTTTCATCAGGGCAGACAACACTCTGGTCAGAATGTTTGAGAACATAGGCTGTGACATCCCTGATGCCATGGCCACTGTCGCTTGGAAAGAACCACTTGCCAGGAAATGGAGCACTGACAGGACCTGCACTAGAGGGGGGTACCTGTGGGGTGGCGGATAGCTGAAATCAGGTCTGGCTCCAATTGGACACGCAGTTCTTGAATTGTGGCCCTATCATGTCTGTAGGTCAGGATAATGTGCCTGCCCTCCATTGTTGCCAGGTCCACCGGGGTCTGTACACAGGGGGATGTCTCCATCTCCTATTCATCTGGGTGGTTGAACTCTAGGGTGAAAAACGGTGATCAGAAGGTCATATTCACACATATGTCATAATTAATATTCAATTCTTCCTTTACAGAAACAGTATGTGAACTCGTAAGTCAGTTGATGTGCCAAGGTCTGCTGTGACGCAGTTAGGTGCCATGGCCTGTGCATCCCTGAAATGGTGGCTGCCTGACTTGTGAGGAGAGACAAGTGGAAATGAGGTAATTCTGCTGGCGTTGTGCGCCGTTGCCGTCGGCGGTCGATGACCGCTGAGCAACATCGCATTGGTTATCATTGGGCCCTATGGGTTCCAGGAGCCAATGGCGATGTATGTCGGCGGTGACGGTACGCACCGCCGTGGACGTGACCGACATTTTCTATCTGTGCACTCATTTGATACATAGCCTTCGACAGGAGAGGAACTATACTACAAGTGCTGCTGTGACCTGTGTCTGGAAGCGACAATGGCTCGAGTGTCTGGGGAAAGGGCCCATGCCTTCACTTCCGAGGAGCTGGAGAGACTAGTGGATGGGGTCCTACCCCAGTACACTTTACTCTATGGTCTTCCAGACAAACAGGTGAGTACACTGTGAGCATGATGCGTGGGCCATGAATGTATGGATTGCTGTGTGTGTAAGCCCCGTGTAGGGGGGATTCTGAGGGGTCCTGGGCAGAGTGCTGCATATATTGTGGGCAATGTATGTGCGAAAGACGATGGGGGGGATATGGTGGGCCATGAGTACAACAGTACAGACGTTATGACTAATTCATTTTCTGCTGTATTTTTTCTGCAGGTCAGTGCCCATCAGCAAAAGGGTATTTGGCGTGCCATCGCCAAGGAAGTGTGGACCCTGAGGGTTTTGACAGGTGGAGCGCCCACTGTTGCAAACGGTGGGAGGACCTGCGCCGCTGGGCAAGGAAGACGGCGGAGGCCCAGCTGGAGCTGGCCTCCCAACGAGGAAGGGGTGCTCATCATACCCTGACCCCCCTGATGTTACGCATCCTGGCGGTGGCCTATCTGGAGTTGGATAGGGCTTGAAGGCATCACAGCAGCCACAAGGGGTGAGTATAGATTCTGAATCATGACTTTGCACGCGTTCTGGTATTACCTGGGTGGGGGATGTGGGCTGTGGGTGCCCGTAGGCCAGGGCGAACATGGCAGGGTATGTTCAGTGATGGGCAAGATCAGATGCACTCCAAGCCCAATAGTGTTAGTGGGCATCTACTACTGGGCAGGGTCCTGTGGGTTTCAGGTGTGCAGCTAATGGCGTTAGGCATTTTACCCCATGGGCTGGTGACTAGCAGTGTAACTGGTAGTGCATGGCCTAGTGCATAGGGCTGTTCCCTGTGTGTTGTGTACGCCAACGGTACTGTTGTTGCTGGCATTGACCAAGTGTATCCTCTGTCTCTCCCCCCCTTTTTTTTTTGTCACCCTGTCCTTGTGTGTATTAGCATCAACTGGCGGAGGAGCAGAGGCACCGGCGACGGAGGGAGCTGCATCATCCCACATGGGCCTGGAGGCCGAATCCACCAACGGTGAGGGCACCAGTGGGACAGAGGTCGAGGGGAGCACCACGACGGAGACAGGAGGGGATACTATCGACAGCGACTCCTCCTTCGATGGAAGCTCCCTGGCAGTGGCAGACACCTCTGTGCCCACCCCAACAACAGGTACAGCTGCCACCCCCATATCAGCACCGCCCTCCCAGCAGCCCCTCAGCGTGTTTCCTGTGCCCGCTCACCCAGGAGGGTGGGCATCTCCTTCGCCCCAGGCACCTCAGGCCCTGCCCCAGTCAGTGCTGCTGCCCTCAGTGAGGAGGATATTGACCTCCTGAGATCCCTGTCTGTTGGGCAGTCAACCATACTGAATGCCATCCAGGGAGTAGCAGGGCATTTGCAACAAACAAATGCATACCTGGAGGGCATTCACTCTGGAGTGGCGGCCCAACAGAGAGCATTCCAGGCTCTGGCCTCTGCACTGATGGCAACCATTGTCCCTGTCTCCAGCCTCCCACCTCCAACGTCCTCTACCCAGTCCCAATCCCCTCAACCCCAGCCTATCCCAAGCACACCTTCAGACCAGCAATCACCCAAATCAACACACAGAAGTGGTTCAGGCAAACACAAGCACCACACTTCATCTCACAGGCACTCACACAAGCACCATCCACATGCAGACACGCCAACATCCACTGCCTCCACTGTTTCCCATTCCTCCTCGACATCCACCACCCTCCCAGTAGTGTCTCCACTCACACATGCATGCACTACATTCTCATCCACTACCACTACCTCCATCACCAGCACGCCTATAACTACACGCCCCTCACTGGCAGTCACTACCCCCACATCCATGCACACGTCCCCTGTGTCCTCTCCCACTGTGTCTGTGACCCCTCCTCCCAAAGTGCACAAACGCAAGCACACACACACCCAGCAGCCATCCACTTCACAACAGCATCCAGCCCATGCACCTGCACCCAAACACAGCAGACTGACACCTCCTACAACCACTCCCTCTTCCTCCAATCCCAAACCTTCACCCTCTTCCCGACCCAGTGTCCCTAAGAATCTTTTCCTCACCAACATTGAACTATTCCATACCCCTCCCCCCGGCCTTGTCCTCAGGCCAGGGTGGCCAGAACCCAGCCCAGCACCTCAGCCACCCAGTCCACGGCCACTGTAGTTTCTGGAGCTATTGCCGGAGTGAGAGGCTCCAAGGAGGCACCCGTCAGTCCAGCCAGTGTGCCAGCAACACCTGCCAAGGTCAAGAAGGGTCCGCCACCTAGCAAGGGCAAGAAGGGGATACCAGCCAACAAGGGGAAGGGGGCACAACCAGCCAGGAAGGGCAAGACAAAGACACCATCTGGCAGAAGCCAGGAGGCACCACCATCTGCAAAGGGCAGGAAGGGGCACAGAACACCAGCCATTTTGGCACTTCAACCGTCCGAGGCTGCAGGTGAAGGCCTGGAAGCTACCACCACCACTGGCAGCACTGCCACCTGCACCGCAGCCAGCACTGCTCCTGCACCGCGGCCAGCACCGCCACATGCACCACCGCCAGCAGCACCACTGCCAGCAGCAGCAGCCCCAGTGGGCAGCCGTCCGAGGCTGCAGGTGAAGGCCTGGAGGCTACCACCACCACTGGCAGCACCGCCACCTGCACCGCGGCCAGCACCGCCACATACACTACGGCCAGCAGTACCACTGCCAGCAGCAGCAGCCCCAGTGGGCAGCCGTCTGAGGCTGCAGGTGAAGGCCTAGAGGCTACCACCACCACTGCCAGCACTGCCACCTGCAGCGCAACTGGCATCCACTGAGCAGCCGTCACCGCCGGCAAGCAGTGTGTATTGGTGACTACATGGGGTGCAGTGCGTCCTGGCCCCTGCAACACCTGTCGGTGTGACACCCAGGTGAGAGACTGTGACCTTGCCCCATCCAGGATGAAGCACACTGGGCACAAGGCCCCCCCAGAACCATTGGAAGAAGGCATCCACTGGAGAGACTGTGGCCTTGCACTCCCCAGGACCAAGCAGTGGGCAAACCACCCACTTGAGAGACTGTGGCCTTGCACTCCCCAGCAGTGGGCAAACCACTCACTTGAGAGACTGTGGCCTTACACTCCCCAGGACCAAGGAGTAGGCAAACCACCCCCTTGAGACACTGTGGCTTTGCACTCCCCAGGACATCGCAGAGGGCATGTAGACCCCTCCAGGAGCAGTGGCGTTGTACCATCTTCTGGCTGAGGTGCCCCCCATTCCCCGTCCCCCCTGAGGTGCCTGTGTGTTTTCGACCTAATGCCCCTGCAGTGTTCTCTCCATATTGAGGCAGGAGTCAAGAGTGGCCTTGGCCTATGTGTTTTGGGCCAGTGGGCCACGGACATTTTTGAGTGGGCATTGTCCCTCCTTTTTAATATATTGTACATACTGTGTATAGCTTTATGAACGTATTTCTCATAATTACTAATATTACACTCATTTTTCATTTTACTCCATTCCTTTTGTCCTTGCGTTATTCCTGAGGGTTACGGGGTGTATATGTGATGTTGTTGCATCTGTTTGTGTGTATGGTGTTAGGGGTGGGGGTGTTGCGTGTTGTGTGTGTGTGTCACTCTCTTTTTCTCCCCCCCTCCCTTGTGTGCTAGGTGCAGTACTCACCATGGTCGTCTTCGCCGGCGTTGGTGTTCCTGATGTATGAGAAGGTAGACCAGCATGGGGAACACCTGCAGCTCGGGCTCCATGGTGTCGAGAGGTAAGTCGTTTCCCTTCAGTGTTCTGTTTCCACCGTGCTTTTGATGTTGTTGGTAAAGCCCCAGAAAAGGTGGCGGAGAGGCATCTTGTAATGCAGTGGGCGGTAGATGGTGCTCGGTGTGTTAAAGTGGCTGTTTATGTTGTCAGTTTCCGCCATGGTTATGATTCCAATTTTTTTACCGCCTTCCTGTTGGCGGTATTACCGCCGCTTTAACACCAACCGCCAGGGTTATAATGAGGGCCTTAATCTTTAACCACCCTCTTTTCTACTCCTTGTCAACATTGCTCTGCAAATTTTTCAACTCTTCCATTGTGTCAATCATTTTTAATGCATAACTTGTACATGTGGTGTCTTCTTCAGACATCAGTTCCCATTTGTCTTTGAATGATATATAGTTCAATGCGCAAAACTTGCAACTTGATCCGCATATCCATTTCCCAGTGACACGTAGTCCTGTGATTTCAGATATGCACTGCATTTTACCACGGCAATTTCTTCAGGTAATTGTATTGCAGTCAAAAATTATTTTATTCTTTCGCCATTTCTCACTGGTGAACCAGTAGAGGTCAGAAAATCGTGAACAATTCCAAAACCGTTTTGGCTATCTTTATAGATTGGAACTCTTCATCTTGCAGACACATGGCACGCTCTAATAAGAGCAACGACTTCTGCTACTTGTGCAGAATATACCCCTCAAAGCCAGGAAGCTTCTAAAGTACCTGTAATTGTGCACACGGTATAGCCTGCTCTCAATATCCATGTACTATCTCTGAAACATGAGCCATCAACAAAAACAATTTGATCATTTTCTTCCAATCAAGTATCTCTGATATCAGTTCTTGGCTTTGTGCACAACTCAGTTACCTAGAGACAATCATGCTCAATGTCTTCTTCCTTTTCAATTTCAACAGTATCACTTGGAAGTAATGTTGCCGGGTTCAGCACTGTACATCTTTTCAATGTTACATTTGGAGCACCTAAAATGCACGTCTCATACTTTGTCAGTCTGGCACCAGTCAAATACATTCCTTGTCAGTAAAATTCTCAACCGAGTGAGGGACCATACCGTCAGGGCATATCCCATCAATACTCCCACACATTGTGAAAGGCTTTGACCAACTGCGGCAACTGCACGCAAACAACCTAGTAAGGCTGCTGCAACTGGGTCCTTAGTAGCTGAAAAATAGGCTACTGGGCGATAGGCACCTCCATGGACCTGTGTCAAGACAGACAAAGAACAAGCATCACGTTCATGGCAGAACAATGTGAATGTCTTCATGTAATCAGGCATACCCAACGCTGGAGCTCTGCACAAACTCTCTCTCAACTCAGTGAATGCTATAATCTGGTCCTGGTCTTATGTTATGGGATCAGTAACATCCTGAATGTGTCAGCTGCTGCAATGGCTTTGAAATCTCAGCAAAATGTGGGATCCATTGACGACAACAGCCCACCATTCCCAGAAACATCCTGACATCTCTCTGTGAAGTCAGGGGACTTCTTTGCAATGTCATTGTAATCCTTTCTCTGGAAATTCTCCTTGACCCTTTCTCAATTTGGTGACCCAGATATTTCACCGACTTCTGACAGTACTGTAATTTCAATGGTGACACTTTATGAACAAATTTTCCCAAATGATTCAATAGGGTAATCGAGTCGTGCTTACACCCGTCCCTTGTTTTGGAAGCAATGAGTAAGTCATCAATGTATTATACCAGAGTTGATTGATATGGCAATTCCAATGGCTCCAGGTTCTTTCTCAGGATTTGGTTAAACAAGGATGGTGACTCTGTGTACCCTTGAGGAAGCCTGCACCAGCTGTAGACTCTGTCTAGGAATTTGAAACTAAAGAGAAACTGACTATCCTCATGAAGAGGCACAGAAAAGAAAGCTTGTGACAAGTCAACCACTGTAAACCACTCTGCATCACATGGAATCCGGAACATTATTACTGCTGGATTTGGCACCACGGGACGACACTTGACCACTATGTCATTTATCTTTCTCAGATCCTGCACAATTTGCACCTTTCCCCTCGGCTTTTTCAAACCCATTATCGGTGAATTACATGGGCTGCTTAGAACTTCTTTTAAGACTCCTTGCTTCACAAAATTGCCAATTATCTGCCCTTCTTTCATCAAGACGTCATGTGGCATGTGGTACTGTGGAAGCTGCGGAAACACTACATTCGGCTTCAAGGTAACCTTAATCGGCTCTAACCCCTTGATCAAACCCACTTCTTTGCCTGTTAGATCCCACACATTTTCCTGTACTGTTCCCTGTAAATCTGAATGAAGCTCCCTTACTGTAAACATTGGAAAAGCTCAATCAATGGGTACTCTTCGTGGTATTGTCATTTTCATTTTCTGGAGTTAGTTCTTCATCATCACTATTTGTCTGAATCTCTAATCTAGCAGTTGAGCAAGAGATCGAACATTTAGTTTTGCACAATAAGGCCCATATTCATACTTTTTTGCGCCGCATTTGCGTCATTATTTGGCGCAAAAGCGCCGCAAACTTACAATGTATAATTGTATTTTGTAAGTTTATGCCGCTTTTGCATCAAAAAGTTATGAAATTGCGGCACAAAAAAAGGATAAATATGGGCCTAAGGACCAGATGTAGGAAAGGAATTGCAACTCGCAAACGGCAAAAACTGCTGTTTGCGAGTTGCAAATCACATTTTCCTATGCAGAAATGCATTCTGCGAGTCGGACCGACTCGCAAAATGCATTTCAGAATCGCAAATAGGAAGGGGTGTTCCCTTCCTATTTGCGATTCCTAGTGGTATGCAATACCATTTGCGACCGCATATGCGGTCGCAAATGGTGTTGCAGTTACCATCCACTTCAAGTGGATGGTAACCCACTCGCAAATTGGAAGGGGTCCCCATGGGACCCCTTCCAGTTTGTGACTGGACCCAAAAACATTTTTTCAGGGCAGGGAGTGGTCCAAGGGACCACTCCCTGCCCTGAAAAAATACCGAAACTAAAGGTTTCGGTTTTTTTTTTAAGTGCAGCTCGTTTTCCTTTAAGGAAAACGGGCTACACTTAAAAAAAAAAAAAACTGCTTTATTTAAAGCAGTCACGAACACGGAGGTCTGCTGACTACAGCAGGCCTCCATGTTTGCGAGTGCCCATAGTCGGTATGGGGCCGCAATTTGCGACCCACCTCATGAATATTCATGAGGTGGGTCATTGCGACCCCATACCGACTTGCAGACGGTGTCTGAGACACCGTTCTGCATAACATTTTGCGACTTGCAAACAGCGAGTCGCAATGACTCGCTATTTGCAAGTCGCAAAATGTTATTTTGCTACATCTGGCCCTAAGTCCCTTCCCAGTAGGGATACTGGACTGGAATCGCGGACTACAAACCTATGCAGTCCCTGGAAGTTGCCAATCTCAACTTGTACTGGGTCTGTGATCGGATTTGTCAAATGCTTATTCGCTACCCCGACAACCTGAACTGTTCTCCCTGAAAGAGCTAAATTTGGAACTTCTACACTCCTCACTGTGGAACGTGTAGCTCCAGTGTCCACCAGAAATGATACCTTATGACCCATCACTCTTCCCTTCACGAAAGGTCCTCTCTGATCTACCTCTAGAGACGCTGCAAGCATGCATGGCTCCTCATCCAAACTATCACTCATCCAATCACTGTTTGTTTCATTCTCACTGTGTAATGGAAATTGGTGCACAGTGGTATTATTTCTGTCTTGTCTCTGACCTGTGACCTATTGAGTAAGCCTCACCTGTTGCTGCTCCATCGGGGCTTGAGGGATTTGCATTTGCTGTCTAGTTACCGTAGGAACCTGCTGCTGCACTGGTTGTAACTGTGTCAACTGGGCATGTGGCATTTGCACCTGCGGCATGGGTTGAAAATTCTGCATCTGATTTGCATTATTCTGAAAATTTGGATTAAGACCCCTCATTTTTGGGTTTCGTACATTTTTAAATGTATTGACGTCACCATTTTGCTGAACAACATCTTCCTGCACCATCGTCAGATACTCCTGCTTCCAGTCTCCCACAGCTCTGCAAATGTGACACAATAACATCTTGTTCATCCCTTGTGCATCATTTTCAATCACTACAGTACTCAAATCTGGACCACGATTTATATTTATTCCACGACCCCTACCTCTCATCTGAGGCTGGAACATGACAGTTCCCTGCTGCTGTGGCATCTGCTGAACAAAAGCCCCTTGCACTCCTGTTTGCGCTGCCTTAATCTGCATCACCATTGCCTTCTCCTTTAGCTTTTTGTGCTTCAACTCAATATCATCCCTACAGTATTTTGCGTACTGCAACACCTCATCAATCGGCTTCGCTTGCCAGCAAATCAAGTGACTCTTAATCATCTGACCTATTTCAGGTCCCAATCCCTCCACAAACCTGAACACAATATGCAACATGTCTTGTGGCTCGATCACTTCCTTGCCACTGTACTCCTTGAATGCTTTTAACAATCTCTCATAGTATGCATGTATTGACTCATTTACCTCCTGTACTGTCTTGTCAATCCTTTGCCAATCAATATTTTTAGGCGAAATTCTCATCTTTAGGAATTCAATCACCTTATAATAATGCTTCATTACTTCCGGAGATGGTGCACCTGCAGTCCTATCCCTTTCTGGTTCACTCGTCAGCCAATCTACAGCTGTTTTGCATTTCACCTAGAAATAAGCTGGAACCACTATTTCTAGTAAAGTATTCAGGTCTTCCCACAAACACTTTGAAAGCTTCACAAATCTATCTGTGTGCAGATACTATTCAACCGGTTTCTCCCTCAATTTTGGATAATCATTTGTGAATGACAGAATATCACTTCTGAGCCAAGGAACCTGAACAAACTGCCCTCCTGGAATCTCCCTCATTGGTAAAATTTTCACTGACTCTTATCTTTTTGTACACTTTCAGACCCTTCTTGTGAATCTCGTTTCTGTTTGTCCTTCTTCTTTGCCCATCATCCTTCCCACTTCTCTAATGCTCCCCAAATCTGAGCACTCTGCAATAGTTTCTTAAGATGCGCTTTCATTCCAGCTGACCTCATGTGTTCAAAATCTTTTGCCTCAAAATCTAACCTGTAACTTCTTTTCAAATGTTTCGTCTTTCCAATTTCAATATCATGCTTTTCTGCTAAGTCTGCCAATCTCTGATGTATCCTGCCCACCTCTCTCGTGATTCTCGGGCATAAGTTTCTCAACTCTTCTTCTGTATAGGATTCCAACCTATTCACTCCCACTGTCCCTTCGACTAGTTCCGTTATTTCTGTACTGAACCTAACACGATCAATCTGCTCTTCACTCTTGTACATATTCTGTGGAGTGTTCAAACTATCTAACCACTCATTCAGCTGCTGTGCTGTCAATCCTTGTAACGTAATGTTACTCGCATTTGGTGATGGCACCTGCTGCGCCACTGCACCTGGAGGTTGCGGTGTCAGGAGTTTCAAGCTCTGACTTGCACTCGGACCATTTACCGTATTGGGAATCGCTACTAGTGGACTGAGATCCATTAGTGGCCTGGATCCATCAAAAGTCTGACCCATGGAAGAAATTACCTGCACATGTTCTCTCACCCCCTCCTCACGAGGCTCTGTGACATTTCACCCTGTTCTCCGGTGTTTAATTTCTGCAGCGCAAACAATGGTACCGCTGGACCAACAGTAATCGGCAGCGATATTGCATCTGGAGCTGCTCTAGCTCCTGCATTCTGTGGAAGAGTTACTCCCATACTCTGATTCAGTACCGGGGTCAAATCTGACTGTGTACCTGTTAATGGTGTAAACCTCAGCAAACCCTGTGGCTGTGCCTGGGGCATCAGTATCAGAGTTGGCTCAGTATGTACCAGTAGTGGTCTTGGAACCACTTGTTCCGTAGGTACCACTAAGATTGAAGTTGTCTCAAGAACCGGTACTTCAGGATAAATTATTTGTATTGGTGGTGGATGCATCTGTGCTTGGACTACCGAAGCTGATAATGCATTAGGAGTACTCTGCACTACCCCTTGTACCTGTCAGCTATCTGCTCGCACTGGTCCCGCTGTCCCCGACACTTGTGCTAGGGCAGTTGGAGCAGAACTTGTACTCAGGTCCCCCTCAAGCCCCGCATATGGTGGAGGTCGGTTCCTCAGCATCTGTGTAATAAGATCTTCGACATCTGAGTCTTCTTCTGCTACCTAAGCCTTTTTCCTCTTTTTACTCCCAGATGAACTCTTATCACTTTTGCTAGTTTCCTCTTTCCCTTCTGCCTCATCTTCCTCTGTGATAGCAGGAAACAACTTAACGTCCTGCAATGTCACTGTCCTCCACTTCTTCTATTCCCAATCCCATCTCGCTTCTGCTAGAGATTTCTCTACTTTTCTTATTATGCTCTGAAACTTTATTTCTTGCTGCTGTCTCGCTATCAGTTCCCAAACTGCTAACGCCTCAAACTGTGCTGGTCTCGGAATGGGTTTTGTTTCATACAACGGCATCCGCCACTGATTCAAAATTCTCAAATTAAACGTTCCATGCTCTGGAAATGCTAAAGTTCCCTGTTTCTATGTCAATTTGCGCCACTGCTTTAACCAAAGACATGGTGTGACACCTCGCTCCTCCATCACAAGATAAGCCAAAGAATTTTCCGGTGGGGTAGGCTCCCCCACTGTCGCCTTAATGTATGTATCTCCCTTCATAGCACTATTGAACGCTTTGCAAAACTTAATCTTCTCTACATTTTTGGATATTCGAATCAAATCAGGAAATGACTTTTACTCCCAAGATTCCCTTCACCCGCGTTCTCAACCAATTGCCTCTCACGGACGCCTGCCAATCCGTGCGCAACCCTTCTCACTAACCAACCTATTCCAGCGCGGCTCCAATGACATCACACTCACACACACTGCGGCTGACAAAGTCTTGCGGCTGGTCCTCCTAAACTTCAATTCACACAAAACTAATACAAATTATTGCGAGCACTAACCAAACAAATAACCAAAACAAATCTGCTGGTTTACTACAGGAAGGTAACACAATCGATTCAGAGACCTTATGGAGTTTCACTGATGGCCCTTTCGCTCATACAGCTATTCCTCTTTCTCTGTCTCCCACATTTGCAAGTAAAATTCGACCCACGAGTTTTACTCTCAACTGATCAATTGGTCTGTCCTGGTGCACATAGGACTCACAAGATATCAGTCGAAAATTTCTCCCTTCCACTTTAACTCTCACATCGGCTTGTTGACCACTCCCAATCAACCTATTAAACCAGCCAGATTACAACATGTAACCAATTGTCTTCTACACTTGTCAGTATACTCCGGAGTCTTAGACCACGCAGAGTCTGTACATCAACAACAACGTAGACAATTTTTGAGCACCAAGTGCCACACACATATGAAGTTCGACGACTTCCCTACTCTTGTACTGCGGAGTACGCACACTCCTACTAAACTTCAATTGGAGTACGCACACTCCCTAATTTCTCTCACATGCATCACAATTCACCTGCCTTTTGCATAAGCTGTGCAAGCGGAATTCATCCCTTTCACTCTATCAGTAGAATGCCGAGAACATACCCAACTCTACTTGCAGGACCCAGGATCTGGAAAAGTCATTTCTGGGCTTCAGGGGACATCATCTTTGCTACAATTGCCATTTCAGAAAACAAAATCCAAATCTCATTAATGAATAACTAACCTTAAACTACCACCATAACCATCTAACTAGTTCTCCAAGGAAACTAACCATCAAGCTGCTACAAAAAACTGTTAGCACGCCTGGTCCTTAGTAAGTAAACTTACAAGGGGACGCGTATAGGTCGATGAACCTTTTAAATCACATGGAGTATCCTCGCTAGGCTAATGACTTGTACACTAATGATTAATACACAACTCAATAAACATTAGTCATCATCAGCAATGAATCAAGAACATGACACCCCATGACCCTCAGTCATGAATAACCACAACTTGTTATACATTTTAGTAATTTTATTACCTCTTAGTTACAATACTAAATCATGGGATTATTTCAAACTTTATTCAATTCAAGCAATTCACTCATTAATTCATTAGAAGATGCCAAAAGCATAACATAATGGAAGCTTGCATTAGAATATTCTCCAAAGCATCAGCATAAGTCATCTATTGTTTCAAAGATTAATAGGTCAACATAAGTAGCAGAGTTCAGCAAATTAGTCTGTCAATCATTTGTCTCTGTGTTTTGTCTATGTCATAGGATAGGAACCTCACCTGACCCAGATTAGCATCAGCATTTGGGACTTCATACGAAAACAGTTTGGAACATGAATTTGGAAAAACATCTAGCTAAGAGAAAACGTATTTAAACAGCGCAGTTGGTACCTAGAAAGAAAAGGCACAACGTTATATTCAGTCACATTATCATATCTACCTATCCTCGGTATTGATCAGCAACAGAGTCAGTCTTCGTCCTCAGGTCATCAGTTGGTCAGCATCACATCAGACTCACAAAAGTATGAGCCCAATGATAGAATCTCGAATTGCCTTAGCAACACCTAGCATCTGCGTCTGGCATCTGACATCTCTCTCCATCGGTCTCTGTCTCCCTCCCCTCTGCCAGGATATTATATTGAAGTTACCCAGACTATCCCCCAAATCCTAATTGGTCAATTAATCACCAGTTATGACTCTATCCAATAGTAATTTTACTCCAAATCTATGAATTTTAATATTGTACAGTTCTCATGTAGGTGATTGGTTCACTTTGCTATGTCCTCATCATCCGGCTCGTCAGGTATCGACAATGTTGCATCTTTTTCTCCAGTCAGTGTCTCTATTGTTCGATTCCTGGGAAAGTACACTCAGAGCACTTTACACACTATTTGCTACATTCTAGTTCCATCATCTCCTGTCCGTTGGTTCATGCAAAGGTTTCAGCTAAGCAAATTTTATTAAACACTGAGCAGTTCACAGTTAGTTCAGCTTGTCAGTATTTTCCACTAAATGCGAAGAAATACAGCTTCTGCATGAGGCCTGGCAAAACTAGGCCACGACATTGGCTAAGATAAGTTCTACAATATAATGCAAAACAGAAGTTATATCTTTCAGTACGACATACTACTACATTATGTTAATACATTTTCAATATTTCCAGTGGCCAAAGCCTTTCTTGGTATTTTTTCACAAGAAGAGGTAGTATCAGACAGGAGTGAAACTTCATGTCTGCTCACCTGAAAGCCATGTGGAAGGAATGTGGTGTTACTTACAAGCTCACCACCCCTTACTACCCCCAAACAAATGTATTTGTGAGAGGTTTAACAAAACTCTCAAGGGTATGATAATGGGACTCTCTGAAAAACACAGAAGGAGGTGGGATGTCCTATTACAATGCCTCCTCTTTGCCTATAGGGAGGTCCCTCAGAAGGGTGTTGGCTACAGCCTATTTGAACTTCTGTTTGTGAACCCTGTTAGGGATCCCTTTGCTCTTGTTAGAGAAGACTGGGAGCAACCGCTCAAGCCTCCCAAGCAAAACATTGTGGACTATGTGCTTGGCCTTAGTTCAAGGATTGGTGAGTGCATGAAAAGGGCCACTAACAACTGTCAGGCCAGCCAGGAGTTGCAAAAACAATGGCATGACCAGAAGGCTGTACTGACTGTGTCCCTGCCAGGACAGAAAGTGTGAGTCCTGATGCCTGTGGCTCCAAGAGCACTTCAGGGCAAGTGCAGTGGTCCCCACAACATTGTGGAGAAGAAGGGTGGGGTAAACTACTTGGTAGACCTTTAGCACTCCCAGAAGCTCCCTCAGGGTGCCTCATGGGAATCTCCTTAAGCTGTACTATGACAGGAGAAGGGATAAGGGCCTGTAGTAGCTAAAGACTGTTGGGTCTAGTGATGGTTTCTTTAAAAGAGGTGGCACAATAGCCTTTTTCCATGTTGCTGGAACCAAGCCCATTTGTAAAGACTGGCAACAAATTTGCCATAGCACTGTTCTTTCGACAACTCATTCCATATCCTGTGTGGTACAGGATCAGAAGGTGAGCCAGGGGATATAGACAGCGCAAGGGAATTAAATTAATCTGGAGTGGGGCAATCAAAATGTTCTAACATGACTGAAGGGATAATATGCCCAGCGCAGGGTAGAGCGCCCTTTCCTATATTGTCCACCTGGGAAGTGCTGACTCCCAAGGAGCATGGGTAGGGTTACCAATATCTTTGATAATTTTATTAATCTTTTCCACAAAGAAATTAGCCAGATTGTCACACAATGCTAGACAGACAGGAGTAGGATGATTCAGGCATTCTGGATGAGATAGTTCATACATTATGCTGAACACTTTCTTTGCACTGTTAGGTGCGGCCAGGCTGGCACTGGCGTAATATTCTGCCTTAGCTTTTGCAATTTCATTTTCATACTGTCTTAAGGCTGTTTTAAGGGTGTTCTTGTCCTCTGCTTTATAAGTCTTCCACCACTGACTTTCGGCTTTTTTGCAGATTAATATTAAGGCTTTCAGGGTGGTGTTAAACCAGGGGGCTGTGGGTTTCCCAGTAGTCCTCATCATCTTAATAGGAATTATCTGATCTAAAGAATCTCTAATATTGGTGTCCAACTCTGCATAATTATATTCTGCCAATCTACCTGGAACAATGGAAGAGGCGGCATCGAAACATGTCCTGCCTTTCTGCTGACTAAGGAGCTTGTTCCAAACTCTGCCAGAGCGACTTGAAGTCAAGTTGGCCTTTTGTTAGCCTGAGTCCCTAACTTGTAGGGAGAATGTTCCCAAAAAGTGGTCTGACAAGCAGAGGGTGGAGATGTCCCTAATGGTGACCAGATTATGTGTAGGAAAAATAAGATCCAGGATATGTCATACCGGTGTGTAGGACCTGAAACAAGCTGTTGTAATCCTAGATTATCACAGGACCCAAGAAGATCTCTTAATGCAGGACGTGGGGGCTGTGTGGCCCGAGGTTAAAATCACCTAAGATAACAAATCTGGGATGTGCCAGGGCCATATTGCCAAAAAGGTCCAAAAGAGATTGCAGGTAAGCACTAGAGGGTCCTGCTGGACGATAACAGAGAATTCCAGGAAAGGAAAGACCCTTACTATCCTTAAGGGAAAAGTCGAACAGTTCAGGTTCCAAAATCTTGTCCAGGCTGATAGGGACAAAATCTCACTTATCCTTAAAAATTACATCTACTCCACCGCCCTTATTTAGCGCATGGGGTTTATGAAAGATTTTATAGCCTAGAGGCAGGCGAAACCCAAGTCAACCTCAGAATCATCTGATGTTCAGGTTTCAGTCAGGAACCAAGCGTCCCAGTCCTCTGTTTGAAGCAGTAAATACACTTCAGTGGAGTGTTTACTTAAAGAGCTAACACTGAGGAGCCCATACCTCAACACATTTGACCTAACCTCCCCTGAGGAATTAGGCTTAGTGGTCAAGGGTTCCACCAGGTGAGAAACAGGTGCAATATCAGGAAAGAAAGTTGTCAATACAGGTAAAATCTCGGGTGAAAGAATTGACAAGGCACTGAATGAAACCTTACCTATTTTGAGCAGCTGCTTTCTAGTGTACTGAAGAGGACTTGATAGGCAAGAGTCTGGCACAAAACTGACAGCATAGATGGCGCTGTGCTCGGCCGCGCCGGCATTGGTCTAATATAGTTTCCTCCTATTTAGGAAGACTAGACTGCTAAACTAAGATGGCGCCCAATGGTGACCCGCTCAGACAGGCGGAAGTACGACACGCACCAAGGGGCAGATATAAGGGCCCCTAGCACCTCCTTGCTCCACATTAGCGTCATTCTTTTTATGCAAATGTTGCCCAACAAGGCTAAAATCACCATGTCAAATTTACAAAGTGGCACACTGTATGCAGTGCACCACTTTGTAATTCTTTGCACTACATTATGCCTGTGCCAGGCATAATGTGTGCAAATGGGGGAGTTACCTCATTAGGAGTGCTGAAAAAATGGCTCAAAGAACCTAAGAGATTTCTTTGCATCATTTTTTCGGTACTTTTAACACCTGCTCAGAGCACGGGTTAAAAGGAGGCACACTATTGTTTACAATGGGCCCCAATGGGCTTTGCAGGATGAGTGTCAACAGTTTTCACGCTAATCCTGCAAAGCTCCGAACTGGCGTAAAAACTTTTTATGCTAGTTCTCCTAACTACTGCCATGGTGCGCTGTATCTTAGATATAGCGGACACATGGTGGCGTTTAGGGGGTGCTAAGGGGTGCAATATAAGTGGTGCTGCACTGGGTGCAGTACAACTTTTCTTAAATCGGGTCCTAAATATTCCAAGATAACGCAACACTTATAATAGCTAGTTTTCACTTTTACGATCAGCATATGTGCAAAAACAGTAAGCTAGCACTCTAAATTCAGGCAGCAAGGCTGGCAAACAAAAATGTAAAATTCTAAAAAGGCTGAAAAGGCATCAGCAAATAGCAGCAAATCGGTAGAATAATATTTTTTTGCTTTTACCTTCACAGGAGAATTGCCTACTCACTTCTCCTGCAACAGGGTCCTTTGCTCCATCAGTGAGGAGCTATGATTGAGAGTACATATTCATTTGCGCATAAGCAGTGAAGGGAGCAGGGAGCATGCGTGTGGCTCTTCATTGACAAATAATAGAAGTTCACCATGGAACTCCTTTGAGTGGATGGATCACGAACTGGAGAAGAGAGGTGAGCCTGCTAGAGAAGCATTGGAACATTTTTGCATCCAATAGACGGCGGCTTAATGGTCATGAAAACACTTTTCCAAAGGCTCTCCTACGATGCATGGTGTTTCTCCATTCGCATTTACATTTTCATGGGTAACATTTAGCTGTATATAGAAAAAAATACTTTTTCATTTTGAAGTAAAAGCATTGGCCTTAGCGGTAGTACTATTGATTGTTCTTATTGCCTTTTCTGAGTTGTGAGTTTTATGCCCGCACCAGCCCCCTGAGTAAGACTTGGACCTCTCTGCCTCACTAGTAGAGGGACAAGCGCTAAAGGAGTGCACCTGGTGCCCGGTTTTGATTTAATTATTGACACTGACCAGTGACATCGGGCGTGAGAGGCTCAAACTGACACGATTAAAACCTAATAACCCCTGATAGCTCTGTAACACCAAAATCAGTTCCTACAATAGTGTTTTCTCATATGATTGTGTGAGTAATATACACATAGAAACAAGTCTGTTTTAGGGCAGCTCACTGTGATATGGGCCCCAAACACTGCCTATAATGCAAAACAATATTATTTCATTAAAGGGTACAGGCTGTCTTATAGCTGCTTCGGAGCATTAAGGGCTTCATTCTAACCTTCTTGCAATCCTGGGAGCAAACTGACCTTTATCAAATACCAATAGCAATTTCTGCACCTTTGTAGAGCTCTGAATGGGGTGGGGGCGGTAACGCTCTAATTTCATGCGTTTTCCCCAATTGCAAAATTTGCAAAGTCGTATTTTGCACAGTGTGCCTGGACTGTTTGTGTTAGGATTTCCCTGTAGAAAATTATGCAAATAAAAACAATTGGATTCTAACTGAAGTTTGCACCCATACCTGGATTTGCACATGGTTCAAAATGAAGCCCTTAATGTGAAAGGCAATATTGTGAATTAACATAATTGATAGGTAGAATGACATAGCCTTTCAGTGGAACCTACATTCCTATCATTAATGAACAAGAAACACTCTTCATCACCTTTACAAATACATACTGATTTGCTGTGACTACTCTGTTGCACAACTCACTCGATGTCATCATGTATTGCTGAATAAACTCTTTCCCTGATCCATATGTTGGCTGACCTAGATCAAGATATTTGCATTGTTTCTTTATCCAGTTGAGCCATATGGACAATGCATTTCTTCTGCTGTTACTATGTTAAATTCATATCAAAGTGAGAAATCGGTTTGTTAGTTGACTGAGGTGTGTGCACTAGTCAAGCAGCAGCCACAGTTCTTGTAGGGTAAGGCACAAGCAAACCCCAAATTAACCTGTCCTCTACCTGTAGTAGCTTTGCATAGAGCAGATAGGCTTAACGTGAAGGCAATGTGTAAAGTATTTGTGCAATACTTCAAACTGCAAAACAGTGAAAACACCACACAAAAAGGATACCACACCAGGTTATAAAACTAGAACATAATTTAAGAAATGAAACAAGACCAAAACGACAAAAATGCAATCACTAGAATTTGAGTTATGAATTTTTTAAAAATAAAATGTAAAACAGTGCTTCAAAGCCAAAAGCACTAAGGAGGGATATCTGGTTGCACCGGACCAGGGCAAAGTCAAAAGTTCAGCCCAAGCGCGATGGAGCATGGGTCAGCTACAGTGACCCAATTGGGCCTGCTGAACCGAAGTACCTTAAATCCAGGGTGCAGAGCAATACATCGGTTCCAAACTATGCAGTAGAGAGGGTGCGTTGGTTTTCTCCACGCACCAGCGTTAATCCATTGATTCTGCTCCAAAAGCAGAGAATGCATTGGTTGCTCTGGAGCAAGCATCTAAGGCCCATTTCCAAGGGTCCAGGACTGGGGTGGCACCACTCAGCAGGATAAACTCACAGGTGTCAGAGTTCAGGTGCAGGAACAAAGAGGTTTGAAGTCCATTATGTCTGTGAGACTCCAGATCAGGAACCCAACTAGCCTTTGGAGTCACTCTTGGTTCTGGGTTGGAGAGATTCAGGTCTAGTCCTTTGCTCTCCCAGGCAAAAAGGCAGCAGGCACGGGTCATCACAGCAAAACAGGAGTCCAGCAAAGAACGGTCCAGTAGAATGGCAGGCATTTTTCAACAGCACAGTAGTCCTCCTCCCTGGCAGAGTATCTACAGGTCTAGAAGCGTACTTATTGGTGGTGTCTGAGGTCCATTTCTTCTACCCAGTGGGGTCTTTGAAGTGAGGCAACTTCAAAGATATGCCATTGGGGGTGCATCAGATGTCCGACACTCCCTGCCCCGGCTCCAGACTTGCTAAAGGGGGTTATGCAGTCTTTTGTGAGTGGACAAGACACAGCCTATTCAGGCGTAAATGAGACTGTTTCCAGCTCCCCCCTCCCTTTCTGCCCAGGATGGTCCATCAATACACAGTTGGCACATCCAGTCACACCTAAGCTCCCTTTGAGGGCTTTTGGATAGGGGGAATACACAAAAACCAGCTGTCCACCACCTCAGATAAGTGATCAGAGACAGGAAGCAGTCATCCAATGACTAATGCAAGAAAATGCCAACTTTCTTAAAGTGCCACCATTTTCAGAATTGCAATTTAAAATCAGTTTTCACCATAAGTTGTGATTTTAAATTGTGATTCTAGAGACACTTAACTCAAAAAGTCTACATCTTCCAGATTGCAAATTACACTTCTACGAGGTATTCCCAGTGTTAATCTATTGGAGAGGTAGGCCTTGCAGTGTTAAAAAATGATTTAAAGAGCTTTTACCCACCAGGGGATGTAAAACTTAAAAGAACATATCCAAAGTAAACTGCATCCTGCCCTTGGGTCTGTCTAGGGCCTATCTTAGGGGTGACATACGTATTTAGAAGGAAGGTTTGGCCTGGCAGGAGGTTGAGTTTGCCAGGTCAGCATGACAGCTTGCAGTGGCAGGCATGAGACAGGTTTAAAGGGCTACGTATGTGGGTGGCACAATCAGTTCTGCAGGCCCACTAGTAGCATTTAATTTACAGGCCCTGAGAACATGTAGCACCCTCTATCAAGCAAATTAAATATGCCAGTTGGGGATAAGTTAACATTACCACGATTTAGGGAAAGAGCACAAGCACTTTAGCTCTGGTTAGCAGTGGTAAAGAGTGCAGAACACTAATGCCAGCAAAAGGAAGTCAGCAAAAATAGGAGGTCTGAAAGGTAAAAGGTAGGGAAACCACTCCAAGGATGCCAGGTCTAACATGTCCCCCACCAGCCAAAAATGGGTAGAACTAACCAACCCCTTGGGAGTTCTCTTCACTAAGGCGGGAGAATATGTAGAGATCATCATCCTTGGCATTGGCTGTTCCAGGATGCTCTTCCACTGTAAAGTCCATTCCCTGTAGGGAGATGGACCACCTCAGCAGTTTGGGATTCTCATCTACATTAACCATCTGAGGGACCTGTGGTCTGAACACAGAAGTGAGTACTCCACCTCTATTCCAGGGGAAGTAACCTCCTACTGATGAAGGCTACAGGTTGATCCAGGCCCCCTTTGTTTAGCTGTTAGAGCATGTTCCCTATGCCATGTTCTGAGGAGTCTGTCTGCACCATGAATTCTTGGGAGAAGTCAGGGGCTTAGAGCATGCATGCTGTGCACATGGCCTCCTTCAGAGTGTCAAAATCGTACTAGCATGCCTCTGTCCAGATCACCTGACATGGCTGCTTCTTGGATGTCAGCTCTGTCAAGTGGACAGTAATGGTGCCATACCCCTTGACAAATGTCCTCTAATAGCCAGTGAGGCCTACGAAGGCTCACACTTCTGTCTGGGTATTGGGGGGCTCTCAGCGAGAATGGTTTCAATCTTGGCCAGGAGGGGCTGCACCTTCCCACCTCCTACTTGGTGACCCAAGTAGACCATTGACCCCTGCCTTACTGGCTCTTACTGGCCTTGATAGTCAGCCCTTTCCTCTGCAGGGCCTGAAGCACTCCCTTGAGGTGGCACAGGTGGTTCTCCGAGCTAGAACTGAAGACCACAAAGTCATCTAGGTAGGCGGCACTGAAGTTCTCCAACCCGGCCATTACCTGGATGACCAACCTCTTGCAGGTGGCAGGGGCGTTCTTCCACCCAGAATGACCAGAACTGGAAGTGCCCTTATGGGGTAGAAAACATCAGAATGCAGACCTTTCTTTGCCCCCCTCAGTCTAGGTAATCTGCCAGAACCCACACGTTTTGTCAAATGCACCGAAAAACGTGGCAGCCCCTAGCCGATCTATGAGCTCATCAGCTTTGGGGATGGGGTATGCATCATTCTTAGTGACCGCTTTGAGTCCATGGTAGTGCGGGTGTGACACCTGGAGGGGCAGCCTTGGGGACCAATATCAGTGGGCTGGAACAAGGGCTTTTTGACGACTTGATAACCCCTAAAGCCAGTATCCTGGAAACCTACTCCTTAATGCTGGCTCTCACCTTGTCAGACAACCAGTGAAGTTTACTCTTTACAGTCATGCTTTTCCCAGTATCAACATAATCGGTGCACCATGTAGTGAGTCCAGGGATAAGGGAGAACAAGGAGGCAAACTGCCCCAGCAACTGATGGCAGACTTTCAGTTGGTCTAGGGACAGTGTAGGGGACAGGCTGAAACCCTCCACTGACCTATCCTGCTCCTCAGAAGAAAGGAGGTCAGCGAGAGAGTTGAAGTGTTGATAAATAAAGATATATATATATATAGTTACAATCCTCACATACACTGTCACAACCCACTCAACTGCTGACCACCTCTCTCTTCAGGAGCTGACAGCAGCTCCTCAAAAGTGTTCTCTGAGTGGTGTCCCCCTCCTTCACAAATCTAGTCCAGGTCTGAACTTAGGCTCACACACTGACCTCTCTGACACCTTCTACATATGTGCACACAAACCACTACAAGACCCAGGGCCTTTCTGTCCCTAATGGACAATCCACAAGCAAGGTCATAGCTTTAGCTGGGTACATTGCACACCTGTTACTTATGTTTTGCTTGTATGACATTTTCTATATGTTATATTTGGTACTGTGCCTTGTGCTCATTTTGCTTCACCTACAAATTCTATATGCTTGACCATGTTTGGCTCTGAGCCTCTTTTGGTTTCTGATGCTGCTGCTTTTCTACAAGTATAAAAAGGTTGCATGAAGAGAAGTAGTCTGAGAGCATTGTTGGGCCCACTGCCTTCTTCCTTGCTGGCCAGCAAGCCTTGATACCTGAAAATACATTTCACATGTTCCCACGCAGCTGCTGTGTCTGGTGATTTTCTATCATCTCTCTGGAGAGGGTTGTAAATGTTTTTCCCAACATAGAGCTTCACTCTCCTCTTACATCCCCTCATCAGTTACTAGGAGCATGATTAACTCAGACCTCTCAGAGCAGGGTTTGAGGTGATTGACATGCAGGATCCTCAAAGGGTTCCTGAGAGTCTTGAGGTCCACCAGGTAGGTGACATTGCTTTGCACTCCTTTACCTCATAAGGCCCAGACCAGCGGTCTTGCAGGGCCCAGGGTTCCATTGGCCTGGCTGAAACTCAACCAGAGCGGCATTCTGGCCATACCACCATTTCATGTCCTTCTTGCTGGCTTCCAGATTCTCGTAGCTGAGTTTCTGGAAGTGCATTGTCTGGTTGTGGAGGGCCATCACATAGCTGACCATATCCTAGGGGGCCTTCCCGGTAGCTTGTGCCCACCTCTCCTTCATCAAACTCAGAGGCCCTTGCATGGGGTGGCCATGCAGAAGTTCAAAGGGGCTGAACCCAACACCCTTCTGCGGTACCTCCCTGTAGGCAAACTAAGGCATGGCAGTAGAATGTCTCACTTCTCCCTCATGGGTTCTGATGGACTCATTACCATGCCATTAAGGGTCCTGATGAACCTTTCAACAAGCCCATTGGTTTGAGGGTAGTAAGGAGTGGAGAACTTATAGGATACACCACACTTCTTCCACATGGCCTTCATGTACCTTGATATGAAAATGGTACCATGGTTGGGAAACCCTTAACAGGTAAAGAACCCCATTAGTGCCCTGGCCACCATAGGTGCAGTCACCATTCTCTGAGGGATAGCCTCCGGGTACCAGGTGGCATGGCCTAGGATGGTCCTGTTGCACATGGCTGTGTTTGGGTCCAGAGGCCCAACAATGTCAATGCACACCCTTACAAGGTGGGTGCCAACAGCAGGAAAAGGTTGCAGGGGAGCCTTGCCCTTCCCTCCTAACTTGCCACTGGCCTGGCAGGTAGGATCAGACCTACAGAACTCATGTGAGGCCTTCCTCATTTGAGGCCAGTAAAAGTGGGTAACAAGCTTGCCAAGTGTCTTTTTCTGTCCCAAATGACCTGCCAGGGGCACATCATGAGCCAGCTCCAGTAGGAAGGCCCTGTAGCACTAGGGGGCCCTCAACACAGGGCTCAGGAACCATAGGCCTACTACACAGGAAACCATTCTCCCAGTAAATCAAGTGATCACCAAAGGTGTTGCCAGCTTGCTGGGCCTCGGTCTGCTGCCATAGTCCCACTAGAGTAGAACATTTCTTCTGCACAGTGCAGAACTTCTCCCTGGTGTGACCCACTTTCTTCTGCCAGTTGGTCACCTCTGGCAATTTTCCCAGTTCAGCCACAACCTCTCCTGTAAGCTTCTGGGAGTCCCTCTCAGGCTCAGCCTCCTCCCAGACTGTGGGAGTTTCATGAGTGGGTTTCCCGTGCCTCTTGACCTTCTTCTTGGCAGGCTTCTGGGCCATAGTTCCAGGCTCCAGGTCCTCCTGACTATCCTCTTGGGCTGGCATGGAACATGTGGTCAGGCACACATGAGGCAACCCTAATATCTCCAGGTGGGATCTAAGCTCCACCTCCTTCCAGGTGGTATGCTCCATGTCATTGCCAAGCAGACAATCCACAGGCATGGATGGACTCACAGCTACCCTCAAGGAACCTGACACCCCTCATTCAAAAGGGAACCAGAACCACTGGGTAGTGGCTCTCACAGTTGTCAGCTGCAACAAATTGGTGGAATGCCTTAGGGACTACCTGCTCTGAGGGCACCAGATGACATCTGGCGATTGTCATGCTGGCTCCAGTATCTCTCAGAGCCTCCACCCTCTGCCCATTGATGGATACCCTCTGCCTAAGATTCTGAGTGCTGCAAGGCCTGAGGGTCCTCTGTCCCATCTCTCTGCCACCCATGGACATTAGGGTGATCTCTACTCTGCCCCCCACACTATCTGGGACAATCTCCTCCCCCAAGTGCTAGACTAGCCAGTACCAGTGATTGCCCACCAGTAGGGGACAGTACCTACTTAAGACACTTGGCATCCCCCTTGAAGCGTCCTTCCTGTGGGCACTTATAGCACTTAGGGGATGCCTTCCCTGAAGACTTACTATCAAGGAACAATCCATTTATCTTTTCAGTAGGAGGATGGGAGTCCTGGCTCAAGAAACTAATTTGGGGCTCTTTGGAGAACTCCTTACTTGTTTTTTTATCTCACCCCTCCTTCTTCTAATGGGGACCTAGCCCATCCTTTGGGTGATCCCCCCACATACCTTTTTATGGACCCTGGTGCTAGCCCAGTGGTCTGCCTCCATAGCAAGCACCCTTGGGTCAGAGAGCTGTCAATCAAGCACTGGTGCAGATCTACAAAAGAAAAAGACTGACGAGTTGCCTTTTGCAATCAGGATGTACAGCCACTGATAACCTTTTACTTCACTGCTCTTCATAAAACGACCCAGTGCCTTGTAGAAAGAATCAACACAATCCACACAGGTCTGCTGGGCCAGCCTCAGGCTGTACTTGAATTCTGCCTATACGTTTCTGGGTCAAACCACATTTCCTGATAAGGGCCTGTTTATTGGGTGATACCTCATCCTGTCTTCCTTCTCCAGGACCAGCAGGGTGTCCCTCCACCAGGGATATGGTTCAACAGACTAGCTCCCTAATTCTCCACAGGGATGCTGTACTTCATTAACATAATCTCATAAGCCTTAACCTACTTATCAACATCATCTCCCACATCAGAGTCAGTCACCAGACCTTTAGGACTGTGGACCCTCTTGTCTCCAGAGGGCACTGAAGAATTGCTGACACCATTACCACTGAACTCCACTTGCTTAGCTCTGATCTCCAGTTATTTAAGATTTATCTAATGAGCCAGCCTTCTTTTCTCAATGGATAATTTCTTCTCCTTTAAGGCTCTCTGAGAGTTTTTCTTTTCCAATTGTAATTTGACCAGCTCCAACTTGAGCTTTCTTTCCTCCCTCCTGTCCTCCTCTCCTCTGGGGACAGGCCTCTGGAAGACATCTGGCTCCACACGCAGGGAGGGATGTTCAGTCCTGGGAGTAGGCTACCCCCTCCTCAAAAGATTGCGTTCCAAGATCCCCCTATTGGCCCTGCTGCAATTCCTCTTCATCATCCAAATCATCATCTTCATCATCTGTTGGGATCTGGTGGGCCTTTGCCCATGCCCTCAAGGCCTTTTGGAGCTCTGCTGTTTTAGTGCACCTCTTAGCATGAAGTCCCCTTTCCTGACAAAACGTGAGCTGGGCTGTGGTGGGGCTCTCTAAATTGGCCAGCTCAAACTTCATCTTTGCATACATAACAGCTAAGTAGAGAGAGGATACATTTGGAAAAGTTAAAAAGGCCAATCAGGGAAAATTGACACTAATTGGTCTTAGATATGGGATGGTGGTGTACACCAACTCACTGTATGGCACTGCACAAACACAAGTCCGATTTTCACAGCTGTTCACCAATGTGAGAAATTTGGCTGTTAGTTGAACGGGGTGTGAGCCCCGGTCAAGCAGAAACCACAATTCTTGTCAGGGTAAGGCACAAGCAAACCCCAAATTACCCAGGGATCACTCTCTGCAAGTTTGGCACAGAGCAGTCAGGCTTAACTTGAAGGCAATGTGTAAAGTATGTGTGCAACATTTCCAGCACCGTCAAGACTGAATTGCATATGGCTGGGTCCAAACTGAGGTGGCATAGTGAGCAAAAGAATGCCCAGACGTGGGTCCCAGGCTCACTATGCCAATGGAATCAAGATAACCTAGCTGATGAAAGGTGATACCCGGAAACCAGTCTCACGATGCTTGTGTCCGGTCAAGGCAGGACCTGGCCTGGCAGTTTGGGCTGGACTGTTCCCATGGTGAAAAGCGTCAAGACTGATTTGCATATGGCTGGGTCCAAACTGGGGTGGCATGGTGAGCAAAATAATTGATGGATTAAACCTAGATCTGTGACTGGGGGTGAATGTTTGATTGGCTCCACATTCCATCCATATTTTGTGTTTGTTTGCTTTTGTCATATTAAGTGCACCGGGTATGCCCAGACGAGGGTCCCGGAGTCACCATGCCACTGGATTCAAGCTAGCCTGGATGATGAAGGGTGATACCCTGAAACTGGTCTCAGGATGCTTGCTTCTGGTCCAGGGAGGACCTGGCCTGGCAGTTCCGGCTGGACTGTTCCCGTGGGGAACAGCGACCAGACTGATTTGCATGGTGAGCAAAAGAATTGATGGATTAAACCCAGATCTGTGAGTTGGGGTGAATCTTTGATTGGTTCTGCATTCCGTCCATCATTTGTGTTTGTTTGTTTTGTTGTCCTAAGTGCACCGTGTATGCCCAGACGTGGGTCCTGGGCTCACTATGCCACTGCATTCAAGCTAGCCTGGTTGAAATGGGGTGATACCCTAAAACCAGCCTCAGGATGCTTGCTTCCGGTCCAGAGAGGACCTGGCATGGCAGTTCGGGCTGGAGTGTTCCTATGGGAACAGCTTCCAGACTGATTTGCATATGGCTGGGTACAAACTGGGGTGGAATGGTGAGCAAAATAATTGATCGATTAAACTTAGATCTGTTAGTGGGGGTGAATGTTTGATTTGTTTCGCATTTCTGTTTGTTTACTTTTCTAAAAATGTCATTTTCAGAAATACAATTCAAAATTCAAATTCACCATAAGTTGTTATTTTAAATTGTCATTTCAGAGACACTAAACTCGAAAAGTATGTCTCTTCCAAGTTGTTAATTACACTCATTAGATGTAATAAGGTAATCCCAATGGAGAGATAGGCCTTGCAGTGGTGAAAAGCGAATTTGAGAGTTTTTCCCCACCACGATATGTAAACCTTAAAAGAACATGTTCAACTTTTTTAATACAGTGCACCCTGTCCTTGGAGCTGTCAATGGCCTACCTTAAAGGTGATGTATATGTAATAAAAAGGAAGGTTAGGGCCTAGCAGAAGGTTGACTTTGCCAGGTCGACATGGTAGTTTAAAACTGCACACACAGGTTCCGCAGTGGCAGCCCTGTGGCAGGTTTAAAGGGCTACTTAAGTGGGTGGCACAATCAGTGCTGCAGGCTCACTAGTTACATTTATTTTACAGGCCCTAATCACATGCAGTGCACTGTACTAGGGACTTATACTTAAAAAAAAGTACGCCAACAAAAAGGAAGTTTGCAAAAACAGAAAGTCTGAAGGCAAAAAGTTAAGGGGAACCACACTAAGGATGCCAAGCCTAACACATATCAAGATGTTTGATAAAATATCAAGTTGTAAATATCAGGAGACAGAAATATCAAAAATAAATATTGCGATACAGAAACATGGTGATGCAAAAACATTGTTGACAAGTATATTGCTTTTTTGAGGTAAGTAATATCATTTTAAATATTATATATATTTTTAATATCGTTTTCAGTAATATAGTTGTGAATATATATATTTTTTTTAATTATTTTAATGTTTTTTAGTTGATATGTAAATTTAATGTATTGCTATTGTTTATAGAAGTGTTTTTACTTTTTTTAAATGTAGCATGTACTTTTAAGTGATTTAAGATTTTTTATTTAATTTTTAAAAGTAATTTATAGTGTTGTGTTTTTGGTTTTGTAGGGAGATAGGTTTGTAAGTTAATTAGGTAATAATTAATTATGCATTATTCATTATATTTTATTTAATTATATGATTGATATTTATAATGTAAATGAAGTCATATTGATTTATGTTTGGCAAATTTTATTTGTGGGCTGTTAGGTTTGTCCGAGTATATGGTGGGAAGTTAATTATGTAAAAAGGAATTGCCAAGTAAATATGAATTGTTAGTTGTTTAACTGATTTTTAATTATAAAGTTTGTGAAGTACTTATTTATTTGACTTCTATTTTAGTTGTGGGCTGCTAGGATTGTTGACGTATAGGGTGGTAAGTTAAGTGAGAAATAAGTAATTAGCAATGTATTATTTATTGTTAATAAATTGTTTAATTTATGGTTAGTTATGTAAAATTTTGAATACTGATTTATTTTACTTATAATTTAGGTGCGGGATGCTAGGTTAATAGGTTGGGAAGTTAAGATGGGAAGTTAATAAAGTAACATTTAAATAACTATTAATTATTATTTACAAATTGATTATTTATTTGAAATTTAGTTTTTGAAATTATGCAACACATTTATTTCAATTATATTTTAACTGCGGGCTGACAGATTTGCGGGGATCTAGGGTGGTAGGTTAATTAAGTACTAATTAATTAACTATTAGTTATTATTGTTATTTAATTATTTAATTGACTTTAATTATGTAAATTATGGAATACTTATTTTTGTTGATAGTTTAGCTGTGGGCTGAATGCTTTATAGGGATATAGGGTGAGAGGATAATTAATTAATAACTAAATATCAATGATTTATCATTTATAAATATAGAATAATTATTTTATAAACTCATTATTTTAAATTTTTTGCAATATATATATTTATTTCATGTTAATTATTAATTTATTATTAAGTTTTACATTAAAAAGTTATTTTTTTACATTCACTGGGTTACTCATATATATATATATATATATATATATGTAATAATGTGTATGAAGTGAAGTACATTCCCTACTCTTGCTTAGGTTGCAGTATATATAGCAAAATTAACCACTGCAAAGTTCAACACTTTCCCTACTGTTGCTCTGTTTGGAGTGGGAATAGTACATTTCACCCCTCCAAAATCCAATGCTTTCCCTACTGTTTCACTGGCTGGAGTAGGAAAAATAATCCTTCCTCCTCTGAAGTCCAGCAATTTCTCTAATATTGTGGTGACTGGAGTAGGAATAATGAATCTAACCCCTCAGAAGTCCAACACTTTCCCAACTGTTGCAGAAACTAGAGAGGGAATAGTATTTTTGGTATTCTTAGACTCCTACGTTTTCATAATAATGGTTAAATACATTTTAAAGCATTAGCTGTTTGCTTTTTTATATTATTTGATTATAGTTTAATGTATTTTAAATGTTTATAGAATTTTTAGTAAATGTGTTTTTGGGAGTTTTACATTTCAATATTTTATTTATTGTTTACATTATTTAATATATTTTTCTTATTGAATTGCTTATATTCTATGGTTTTATTGTGTATATAGTGTATTTACAATATATATTTACAGATATATATCTAGTAACATAATAAAAATGTTTATTTTAAATTGTATTCATGGTTTTATTATTTTAAATGTATTACTATAAATATATCCACAAGTTGTAGTCCTGCAAAACCAACCACTCCCACCTTGCGGGGTCGGTGCACAACAGTGGGTGCAGGACCAGCTTCAAACTCCAAGATGTGGTCACTGCAACAAAATATTTTTTAAGGCTGACACGTTTCAACCTTCCAGTCTTTGTCAAATTGTATTTAGCTTTCAGAAAGACTGGAAAGTTGAAACGCGGCAGACTTTGTTGCGGTGACCACATCTTTGAGTGACGACTGTCTCTGTGCCGGATGCGGCACTATCTTTGTATTACTATGAATGAATATATATATATATATATATATATATATATATATATATACATATACATATACATATATATTTTATATATATATATATATATATGTGTATATATATATATATATGTATATATATATATATATATATTATAGTAATGACAGTGAACATTGCAAGAGTGCACCATCTGCCTGTTTCCTGCTAGGCTGACAGGCAGAAACCTCGGTTTATGCCCGTCACCCTAGCGTGAAACTCCTAATAGTTCCGGTGCGGTGGCCACCACTACAGCAACTGCCACCCTGTTGGGAGTTTGGTAGATGGGTTATTCCATCTATCAAACTCATAATTAGGCCCTTAATTGTTTTAAGGGGAAGGTGGGCTTCATGGCCCCCCCTGCCCAGGCCGATCTCTTCCCCCAGGACCCTATCCACAGGGCCCGGCCATGTCATCTGGGTGCCCCCTAGGGCACCTTGTCAAAATGGTTGGGGACCGTGGGGGGAGCCTGATGGCCCTCATGGTCCCAGCTGGTTTCCCCCCTCCGGTGGGAGCCAGCATTGCCGTCACAGAGAGGGAGCTGCTAAAGATGCAGTTCCCTCTCTGTGAATCTTCGCTTCCAGCAAGTGGGAGCTGTTTGACAGCTCTCACTTGCTAGAACCGGATTGTTTGCTTTGACTTGGTGGGAGCTGTCAAAGCTTCTGCCAAGTCAGAAGAAACAGCTATGCCCCAGGGATAGGCACCCCAGCAATTAGCAGGAGGGCCCTAGGGTGGTGGTGGTCCCCAGGGTTATCATTGGCCCTCATCCCTGGGCCGATCTCGGACCTGGGCACCCCATCCTCCACGGCCTGGCCATGTCATCTGGGTGCCCCCCGGGGTACACAGTCAAAATCGACGACACCAAAGACACCAACACCACCACCCTCCTCGAGAACCTCAACAAAATAGGACTCACCCAATTAGTCACCGCACTCACACGCAAAGCTCAACACGTGCTCAATGCCATCCTCAGCTCCAGCAACAGAATCACCCACACCTCAGAGTTCACCCGGACCGACCATGCCATTGTCCACTTCACTGTTGCAGGCAAGGATCAACACACACCCACCACTATCAACAAGGCCAAAATTCACACAAACACCATGGACCCAATCCCTCAGCACCTTACAACCTGAAACAACAGCAGATCTGAACCAAGCAGTCTGGAACTTCAACACCTGGACCACCTACTGTGCCGATGAAATCACATCACTGGAACTAGCAAATCCACCAGAACCTCGAAATGGGACACCTGGTACACCACCAAGCGCAGCTGCTACTAACTTGAGAAGTAATGGCGAGCCTCCAAAGATCCCTCCGGCAAAGCCACATACAAGACAGCCCTCAGCGAATACCACTGACACATGAAAGCTGCCAAAAAAGCAGCCATCACCAACCACATCAACTCCACTGTCAACCACGCCAAGAAACTCTTAAAGATTGTCAAGAACTTCACCAAACCTCCTTCCAATGAGAACACCATCCACCCCTCCCAGAAACTCTGCGACTCCCTCTCGGACTATTTGCACAGCAAGATAACCACAATCTACAATAACTTCAACCCCCCTCTTCCAGTCTCATCATCCATGAACAGCCAGGGAACGCCAGCCAAACACTCACCACCTAGACCCCACTCACTACCCAGATCACCATGACCATCATGTCGCCCATCCACTCCGAAGGCCTGACCGACCCCTGCCCCCACGGTCTCTGCAACCTCTGAGCCAACCCTATCAGTTCAGAACTCACCAACATCCTCAACAAAGCACTGCACAAACAGGAAGCATCCTATATCAACCACCGCATGAATTTCCACCAGCCCAGAAGACACCTTTGCTCCACCACACTGGCCACCTCACAACCCCCCGCATCTGCCAAAGCCTCACTAGAAGCCAGTCATTCTCCTACACCTCTGCCAAGGCCTGGAACTCCTTCCTGCTACATCTCCAAATAGCAACAACCCTGACAGAGTTCTGAAAAAAACTCAAAACCTGGATATTTGATGGAGACAATGCATCAAAGTGCTGAGAGACCCTCAAGTAGGAGCTGTCAAAGCTCCCGCCAAGTCACAGCAAACAGCTATGTCCGGGGGGATGGCACCCTGCGACATGGCAGGAGCCAACCCTAATGGGTGACGGTCCTCAGGGTCATCATAGGCTCCACAAGGGGGGCCATGTGGCCACCCTCCAGTATTAAGTAGTGCTGAGGAGGTGTAGTCCCCAAGGCTGTGCGGTGGCTGCACGCCCTCCCTTCCTTAATTGTGATTAAAGTGGAGGGGAGGTGGTGGTCCCTGGGGCTGCGTTCCCCACCCTTAATTATGGTCAAAGCCCCGGACAGGTGGCGGTCCCAGGGGCAGCGGGCGTTGTGCTTTAGTTTAAAGCCCTGGGGAGGTGGAAGTCCCTGGGGAGGCATGTGGCCCTCTGCATTCATTTAGGTAAAGTCCCTAGGGAGGTGGTGGTCGCTGGGGCTGCAGGAGACACGCACCCCCCTTAATTATGGTTAAAGTCCCAGGGAGGTGGCAGTCACCAGGGCTACAAGGGGGGGCATGCAGCCCCCCAGCATTCATTTACTTTAAAGCCCTGAGGAGGTGGCGGTTCCCAAGGCTGCGGGGGGGCTGGTCGACACCCCTGCATTCATTTACTTTAAAGCCTCAGGGAGGTGGCAGGTCCGAGGGCTGTGAGAGGGCTGGGTGACCTACCTGCATTCATTTACTTTAAAACCCCACAGAGGTGGTGATCCCCAGTGCTGCAGGGAGCCTGGGTGGCCCCCCACACTCATTTAGTTTAAAGCCCCAGGGAGGTGGCAGTTCCCCTGGCTGCAGGGGGGCCAGGCGGCCTCCCTGCACTCATTTAATTCAAAGCCCCCAGGAGGTGGCGGTCCCTGGGTTTGTTGGGGGGGGGCTGATATCCCCCTGCATTCAAAATGTAAATGCTCCCGGTACCTGGCCCACCGGGGGCTGCATTTAGGTGGATCAACTTCGAACTCCTCGTCCACGCATACAAGGCGATCCACGACTTAGGATTCACCTACTTTAAATACCGCATGGCCTTCTACTCCCCCGCCAGACCTCTCTGTTCCGCTCTATAAGCACTAGCCACCCTACCCCTCATACAAAAGACCTTTGCCGGAGAAAGATCCTTTGCCTACCTAGCGGCAAACAGCTGGAACACCTTGCCTCTTCACCTCAGGCAGTCACCATTGTTGCCTCAATTCAGGAAGGACCTTAAGACCTGGCTCTTCGACTCAAGCGTCTTGAGACCCTTATGGGTGAGTAGTTGCACTCTATAAAGATGATTGATTAGGCAAGCTAGGGAGCCTGTGCTTGTTTTTTTTCATTTTTTCGGCAGATCCGCTGCATCTCCTGACAAATATTTTTTTTTAAATGCTTTTTTTCTCTGGGGGTTTCCTTCTGGGACCCCAGCACCAGTTCTAAGGGGTCAGGGTGTCCTTACACTAGCCCCTTTTCTTTCTTGTAATCTTTTGCTCTGGGACTTGGCTGTTGAAGTGTTGGCAGCCAATCAGATCTCAGTACAGGATCTGGAGGGTTCGTGGAGCTTTTGCGTCCCTATATATACTAATTTGTTTTTTTTATTTAATTTCTCAAAAACTACTGAACAGATTTACACCAAATAACAACAGGTCGCTTTCTGGACCAAGAGCTACCTTATTTAGTGTAGTGCCATCCAGTGGTTTGGTCCCTATTCCTTTTTAAAATCCCTAAGGTAATTGACATAGAGAAAACATGTTTTGGGACCCCTCCTTTTTCTCGGCCCCCGCTTGATGGATCACCTCAAAACTTTCATGACAGCAACTGACATGAACATCAACTTTTGGGGGAAAATGTGACGATTCAGCTGAAAGATATAGGAGAGTAATAAAAAATGCTTTTTATGTAGAAGCTAGGTCCTAACTATAACTACCTAGTGGCGAGAGCCACTAGGTAATAAACTCAAATATATATATATATATATATATATATATATGCATATATATATATATATGTGTGTGTGTGTGTGTGTTTGTTTTTATAAGTATACATAGTATATTTTTGGACGATATTAGTTTCTACAAATTTTTTCCTGATATTTTGGTACTTACAATTAAATGTATAGAAGCATGATATTGTAATAAACAATATTTTTTAACAGTACATTTTTGGCAACGATAATTTTTACCACAATATTGTGTTATTTAACCCATATCAGAGTATGATAGAAATGCATTACATACCTTAACTTTTGTTCCACTTGTCCACTGAATAAAGATATTTATTCTGTGGATTTACTTTTCATTCAAAAACACTATTCTCTTTTTTATTTAAATTCGTAGTGCCATCACATTACAGCCATTGATGTTAAAATAGATTAGCACCATAAAATTACACAGATCCAGAGTTGTGCCTTCCCATATTTTTATTTACAATTTTCCTACCTTGTATCGCATGTTTTATGATGCGTGCCCTGCAATCCGTTTGTTCTAATTCAGCACAAATGTCCATTCCGTTTGTCCTCTCCTTAAGACCACGTGTCCTCTCCTTAAGCATTTGGCCACGAACATGATCATTGCCAAAAGGCACTGAGCACCTGCACCATCTACCCCCTCCTGTACCACCTCTAGTATGGCATGTTTAAGGTCAAGTGTCAGGCGGTATTTCACTATGCCACCCAAAGTGGTATACATCATGTCATAGTCACAACCAGTCCACCAGCATGTCCACACCATATGAAAGAAGGTTGCTAATTTTTCTTTGCAAGGTGGACAGGAGAGGTCTGTCCTCCTACCATGTGCAAGAGCTTGATAGTTTGCTTGATATTGCTAGGCATCTGGTCCCCTTCTTGGCCTCGGTCCACTCATCATCCTCCGTGGGCCAATGTCTGATTGCTAATCCCTCTGAAGTGTTTATTACTAGGGATTTGCATATGTGTGAGATCCCTTTCTTTTCGAGTGGTCCCATTACTATTTTGGGCTTCAATTAGTTGAATTATGGGAGTTATTAAAATAAATGCTCATATGGAGGCAGTGCGTTTTGAGGATGCAAGTCGCACAAAACTTGAGAGGGATGGAACTTATGTTCTTCCATCAGGTGGGTAAACAATTTAATGGTCTCCCCTCACACATGTCCCACCTCAAAATGCCAGTCAGGTCCCATGGCCAAAACCTGATATGACCTGAGATTTCGCTTGTGACTTCTTAAACCATTTAATGTGTCTCAGTGCTCGATGCCAATAGGTAAAATAACCTCTAGTGGGATTTGGAACCCTCTTAGGGACTGAGGTACCATATAGGATTGCATCCAGGGTCCTAGTCCATAAGAGATTCCTCTCCATTTTAAGTTAGGTCTTGAACGTCCCCATGTATCCAGTCATTTGTGACCACCAACTACAAAGGCTAATAATACAAATGGAGGCCTGGTATCCCTTCCCCATCACTATATAGAGCTTAGACACACTTAACAGGTGACACTCTGGGTTGGGATTTAGCCCATAGGAACCTACTGAGCATAGCATTAATAGCATTGAATAGGGTTTCGGCCAATGTGAATGGGAAGTTCTGAGGTACATAAATGAAGCTAGGGAGTGTTGCTGTTTTAAAAAGTGCTCCACGGCACATAATCGAAGGGAAACATCCTTTATGCCGACTTTTTTATAACGAAGTCCTGGTTAACGAAAGCGGAACAACGCTTTCTTTAACCACAACTTCGTTATTTTGTGCCTTAACCACGCATGTCCTGAACAACGAACATGCATGGTTAAGGTACAAACAAGGGAGTCGGCTGAGGAGGACGACGCAGATGACGAGGCGACGACTCAGGTAAGTGGGGTTTTTAGGTTTTGGGGAGGGGGTGGGGGGTCGGGGGTTTTAGGTTTTGGGGTGGGGTTGGGGGGTGGGGCATTTTTGGTTTTGGGGAGGGGGTGGGGGGTCGGTGTTTTAGGTTTTGGGGTGGGGTTTGGGGGGGTAGGGGCGTTTTTGGTTTTGGGGAGGGGGTGGGGGTCAGGGGTTTTAGGTTTTGGGGTGGGGTTGGGGGGGTGGGGCGTTTTAGGTTTTGGGGAGGGGGTTGGGGGTCGGGGTTTTAGGTTTTGGGGTGGGGTTGGGGGGGTGGGGCATTTTAGGTTTTGGGGAGGGGGTTGGGGGTCGGGGTTTTAGGTTTTGGGGTGGGGTTGGGGGGGTGGGGCGTTTTTGGTTTTGGGGAGGGGGTCGGGGATTTTAGGTTTTGGGGTGGGGTTGGGGGGTGGGGCGTTTTTGGTTTTGGGGAGGGGGTCGGGGTTTTAGGTTTTGAGGTGGGGTTGGGGGGTGGGGCGTTTTTGGTTTTGGGGAGGGGGTGGGGGGTCGGGGTTTTAGGTTTTGGGGTGGGGTTGGGGGGGTGGGGTGGGGAGTTTTAGGTTTTGTGGAGGGGGTGGGGGGTTGGGGGTTTTAAGTTTTGGGGTGGGGTTGGGGGGGTGGGGTGAGGCATGCAGGATCAATGGGTGCCTGTTACTAATGACTTTACCAGGAATGCCTTTACAACGAAATATCGTTGTTAAGGCATTCGTGGTAAAGGCATTAGTAGTAACAACGAGGTCGGTGTTCCGACCTCGTTGTTTAGGCACCCGTTGTTTTGTCAGTCGGCATTCCGTCGTACAACCATAATCGAAAGGGGAAGCTTATTCCAGGTCTAGAAGCACCATTCGTAAATAGTAACATAACCTATTTGAGAGACCTTAAGCAGAGGCCGGTCACACATTAAATAAAATTATGTGTTTGAACCTGCCAGTGCTTATATTTCACTCCTGAAAAGTTCATTCTCTTCTCCTGCGTTCTGTGCTCTGCAAGCTATGCCTTTTCAAGGGACGGTTTTTAAAATAAGTAAGCATGTCTGTAGATTGCATGTCGGAATACTGTTTGGCTGAAATATTATTTCTTAAATACCATTTATAAAAATATCATTAGGTTTATATTTTCTACCATTAACTCAAATATGGTATGTTATGGTAAACAATATTTAGGACGCAATATATCTGTCAGACAGAATTGAGATAACAAAAGTCTGGGCTCATACCACGTTTGTATTGTACGACAGACTTAGGTACCATCTCATTGGTCCTGCCCCAGAGTTTTGAAATCTCGTGATTTTACAGGTGAATGACAAGCATAACTTTATTATACAGGAAAACTATGCTCTAATACAAACAATAGATATTTAGGTTTAGGATGACACAGTGAAACAGTAGCGGCAGTGGGGGACTCGGAGTGGGCCCAAATCAGAAACTTCATGTTGGCTGCATACAGGGGCAGCTCCTGTTGGGGCAAAGCAGCAGGACCGGGGACACAAAACAAACAACAACATTACAAATAAAAAAAAAATAAAAAAAACTTACCTGACTCGCCGCTGTTCCTCTTTCTTCACTTACAGCATGCACAGGCTCCCAGCCTGCACTGCGGTCAATCCTAACGCTACTCTCATGCTGCCTGCAGCATGAGAGCAGCTTTAGGATTTTCTGATGCTGCTGGCTGCATGAGAGCAGGATTAGGATTTAGGATTAGGATTAGGAGGTTAGGATTTGCCTGAGCACCCTGGCTTGGCACTCCCAGGCAGACTAGGAGCTTGAGCCTGCTATTTCCAACCCAGTAGCACAGTGCCAGACTGGAGAGAGCTCAGCGTTTGGCAGTTTCTGAGACAGTCGGCCACACACACACATGCGCACTGAGGGGAGTGCACACCACTCCCCTGCCGTGCTTGTCATCCACATGGCCCCACCCCTTGAAAAATAAAAATGATAATAGTTTATTATCGTTTTTATTTTTCAGTTTGCAGCTGCTGCTGGCGGGGGGTGACGCTCCTTCGCCATAGCGGAGGAGCCTCCAATGTTTATATATAGTTAATTATGCGGGGAAAGACTGAGAAGCTCCGCACTACTAGGCAGGTTGCCTGCTTGTAACCATGCACACTGTGAGTATGGGACTGTAAGTGGACAGCATTTGTTTGCACTGGAGACTGGGAGAGAGAGCGGTACAACACAAGGTTTTCCTGCTAAACATACCTTTAGAAGCATGTCTTTCTTTTCAGAGATGCCACGAGTAATATTAGGGCTGGACACAATTGGCAAGTGTCAGTGGCTGCGTTTAAGGCCAGGGAGGTGGAAGGCCGCACTTCAGCTTTGCATCAATGCCCAGATTTTTTTCACATTGTCTAGTTGTCTTTTGATGCAGTAACTTGGATGTGACAACACTGCTCTCGGTGATTCAGGGGCAGGTCTATACTTTTTGACGCAAAACTGCGCTAACGCAGTTTTCCGTCAAAAAGTTTAGCGCTGGCTAGCGCCATTTCTTAACGCCACCTGTGCATCATATTTATACTTTGACGTTGGGTGGTGCTAAGAAGGTTAGAGGTATTTTCCTGACGCTAACCATTGTGTCTTGTAGTAAGGCAAAATGACTTTAACACAGGAAAAATGACTCTAATCAAGTTTACGACATGGAAACACATCGCAAAACGAATATGCACCATTTTTTCCTGCAATGGCGTCAAAAAGTGACACAAACAGAGCAAACAGTGCAAAGGACACCCAAAATTAATCCCAGAAGCCAGGAGGGACCCCAGGGTGACCCCAGACAACCAGGAACCAGCCAGGAGGACACAGACATGACCCAGGGGAGAGACAAGAAGAAGAGGAAGTGTCGCTTCAGCTCAGAGGAGCATGAAATACTGATGAGAGAGGTGACGGACGCACTAGCATCAACTCTTCATCACCTCCAAATTGCCAATTGGGAGGAGAGAGGCAATTTGGCAACAGATTGTGGACAATATGAACAGTGTGGTAGAAGTCAGGAGAACTGTCACTGAGTGCAAGAAACGCTGGCATGACTGCAAGCGGAGGACAAAATGGCAAGGAAGGCCGCACTGCAGACCAGAGGTAGGAGTCCAGCACCGCAAGAGGACTTGGAGGCGATGGAGGAAATGGTTGCAGCCGTCATCCTGGAGGAAATTACCAGTGGTATCGAAGGACAGCGCAGACTACCAGGAAACAACACATATGCAGGGTAAGTTGCACGGAGGACCAAAATTCCAAAATGTCAAGTGCAAGAAGGGGGAGCCACATACCTACTACACAATGCATGTCAGCCCTGCAAATCAGGAAGTGGAAAGGTCAAAGAGGCATGGCACAGAACTCCCTGCACTGCCCATGCCAGGTGCATGGGCTGTGCAGGAGCATCTAGGGGCACAGCACAACACAACACCAACAACCTTTGCATGGGGATACAACGCCATGCCAAGGCTGCTGGAAATGCTGAAACAGACCAGGAGGGTAGAGTAGAACGTAAAACTGGTCTTGTGTCACAGGACAGCTGGTGTTGTCAGAATGTAAACTATAGGACAATGCCCAGTCTCAGGCCATTGGCTCAAAGCGGCATTCCACACTGACAACATTTGCCACAACTACCTGTGCTGTGTGCGCTGGTCAATTAGGAAATGGCAGTTAGGTGTCCATGGAACAAACACATTCGAAATGAGGGTTCAGTATGACTACGTGATCAATCCCCATCAATCCCTATCCAAGTGCAACTCCTGTCAATTGGTCATGTCCATAGACTCAATAATCATCAGGTATTGTCACACTCATAATGATGTACACAGCAAGTAATCTCATGGCCATCCCTGGGTTTACCCCTGTGCCTGCGTCACTATAGCTGCAATGCCACTATGCAACATCTCAGGTATCATAGTGCTAAGACAACTGCATTGAGGGGGAGGACATATGTGTGTAGGAAGGCAAACACACCCACACAGTCACAAGAGGAAATGGAACTTTGCCAGGTCCATCAGTGCAATGCAATGTAGCACACATACGCAAACATCAGCATGAGAAACTACCAATGGTAACACGTGCATTGTCTCATGGAAATTCCAAGCATGGTGTGGTGCTAGGTCTCAGCACCGCATATCTGTATGTGAAAAATGATAGACTGGGACAGGGCCATATTGTTATGTGTGGTGCTGTGGCATCAGCACACCAACAATCATTGAAAGGCCTCACCATGCAAATGGAATCAGAGGGAGAGTTGATGAGGACAAGAAGGTTGCAAGCCACAATTTGGACAGAAGCCACACATAGAAGATGTGACGCAGACAATTGCCCAAACTGACCACACTACATGTGACATGCAGGTGGGGCATAGGACTGAGAGACTGCAAACATTATTGACAGGAACAATGCATGGGAACCAAGATGCTCATGTACCACCAATAGGAAGTCAGTGATGTCACATGACAACTGGCCCAACACAGACACACTAAGGCCCATATTTATACTTTTTAACGCAAATCAGCGCCAGCACTGGTTTGCATCAGAAAATGTACCGCCGGCCAATGCCATTCCAGCATTCCAGACGGGCGCCTTATTTATGGATTGACGTTAGCCGGCACTGCGGGCTGGTCAGAGTAAAAAAAAAATGACTCTAACCAGGCAGCGACGGCGTAGGGAAGAATGGGGGTTGTGCGTCAAAAAATGGGGCAGGTCCGGTTAGAGTAAAAAATCATGGCTCTAACCGGACTTGTCATTTGTTGACACACAACCCCCATTAAATTACTCCTGTCTTAGCAAAGACAGGAGTCATGCCCCCTTGCCCAATGGCCATGCCCAGGGGACTTCGGTCCCCTGGGCATGGCCATTGGGCAAAGTGGCATGTAGGGGGGCCCAAGTTAGGCCCCCCATGCCACTTTAAAACAATAAAAAAATTATACTTACCTAAACTTACCTGTACTTACCTGGGATAGGTCCCCCGATCCATGGGTGTCCTCCAGGGGTGGACGAGGGTGGCAGGGGGTGTCCCTGCGGGGTAGGGAAGGGCACCTATGGACTCCTTCCATGGTCAGAGACCATGAAAATGAGCCCACAGGTCCCTTAATGCCTGTCCTCAGCCAGGCGTTAATAAACGGCGCACATCAGGCTGTGCGCCATTTTTTAAGGCCCACCCCCTCCTGTGCGTCAAAATGACTCGGAAGTATAAATAAGGCATACTGGCCTTAAAGTCATTTTTTGGACGGGAACGCCTACCTTGCATGTCATTAGCGCAAGGCGGTTTCCGCATCCAGAAAATGACGCACACGGGGGAATTTTGACATTCGCGGGGTCAGGCGTCATAGTATAAATATGGTGTTAGGTTTGTGTCGAATTTGTGTCAAATTTGTTTACGCAAATTCGGCGCAACCAGAGTATAAATATGCCCCTAATTGTACAATATCTCATTGCAGAGGACGACGGATCTGCCTGTCCTGGACTACCCTGATGACCTGGATGACCAGCTGACAACCATCAGCCAGGAAACCTTCCAAGATTTCCTGGGAACCCTCCAGACACCACCTCCAGTCGCAAGGAGGAGCATTCATGTAGCAGCCATCCCACAGGACCCACCCACCACCCCAATAGTACGAGCTGTCAGCTTAAACACAGCTGAGGACTCTGATGACACAGAGACCACCTTTGAGAGAACAGGAGTGGGAGTACAGCGGGAGCTGGCCAAGGAGGTGCAGGTGGGGAGTACAGCGGGAGCTGGCCAAGGAGGTGCGGGTGGGGATGCAAACTATGGCAGCCAGCCTTGAGGGGTTGCGCATGTGCCTGATGACTTCCACACAACAGACAGCAGCCAAACAAGTCACACAATCCCTACTGCATGGAGTCCAACAGTGTGTTAGGGACCTAACCACTGCAGTGAGGGAGTTGCCACAACACCTGCCCTCTCATCTTGCTGCTGTATGCATGACAACAAGCTGGACTCTATGCACCTGGAACTGGCCTCCCTCAGGGCAGACATGGCTGCCTACCACAGGGGTGTTGCTGCCATACTCAATAACCAGCAGCTCCTCCTTGCTGCAGTGATGCCATATGTAGTTTCACAGATGACAGCTGCCTGGAATTTGGTGTCCACTTCTCCAACCACTGAAGTGTGTGTGGCCCCCTCAAACCCACCACCATCAAGGGCAGAGGAGACGACACACACATCGGAGGATGAAGATGTGGAATACCAGCCCATGCCACATGGGCATTGATTTCCCTTTGTCCTGTGCTTGACAACATGCCAGTGTTGCTACAGTTGGTGACATGCACTCTTTACCAACACACTGTTAACCTTTCACTATGCACTGCAATTGTCTCTCACTACCCCTTTGGCAATTCATGTTCCCCTGCACTAAACAACACTTCACCTCAGCATGTCCAATGACATGTGCCTCAACCTTGCACTTGTGTTGTGTCACAATAGAATGCTTTACACTTATGGGGTCACAGACCTGGACTATGTAAAAATTGCACTACAGCACTTTAAAACAAACAGCACCTACACACCCACTTTGTCTCTGTGTAATGTGACACATCTACTTTGCTGGAGATTTGTGATGCGTGTAACATGTCTATGGTCACAATGTCAATACCAGAGTGCAGAAATAATGTGGGCAGATATTTACGCACAAGGTATCTACAAGATGAACGTCAATGCTGGCCACATCCCCTACAAGCAAGTCACTGTGTATGTGACATTTCCTTTAAAACATACATGCCTCACCCACAACATACAGCAGGAATGGCTGTGCAAGAGTGCTTGGCCATTATCGTCAGCTGGGAGTACAAGTAAAACACATTGGCGTGAAATGTTTATACTTGACCTCATCAGAAATTGGCACTACTCAGTTTATCAGTGTTGACATGAACTTCAGGCTGCAGGCAGACATCCCACAGTGCCCAACACCCCAACACACGATCCAAACAATGACAGCTTAAAAAGCACACCTACCTGTCAATACATGGGAACCATAGTCACGCTGAGTGGTGGGTACAATGGATGGCAGATGCATTGAGATTTAGATTTGTTGTAGCTGCCAATGTGACAGCTCAGTTGGAAGTGGAAATTAACATTCCAAGAGAGGACTGTGGATGCAGGACGGAATTCACAGGCCAACAGACAATTGGCACTGTCCACTTATGCAAAGACCCTGAGCTTCAAGCATATGACACATGCAGTAAGGGAGTACCTACATTTTTAATAACTATGAACGGAACAGAACTTAAAACTATGTAACACACCTATACTAACCTAATCTATACTAAATATACATTACCCACAACTGTCCCTAACTACCCTATGCTAAGCTTACTTACCACATTGAACAACACACTATAAACATTTGACCCCCACCGCACTTATATGACGAGACACATGCAGGACAACATACACTCACCTAAACACATACTACCTAATATAATATATAAAAACAAATATATGTTTTATTTTATTTTATATATATATATATATATATATATATATTTTAATACACAAAAGCCCCAAAATTAACCCCCACCCACCCTCCCACAAACTAACATGTAATACTATGAAAAACCACCCCCCAAACATGCTTATCCTATCAAAACAACTACCCTACTCTAACCTATCACTAAACCCCTTAAGCCCACTACAAAACAGTATGAGGAATGAGGAGGGAGGGGACTGAATTAGGTGTGAGAGGAAGCAAGAGTTCACAGGTTGGCCCTCCTTAGTGTCTTTTTAATTAACTTCACTCTCCATGTGTTTTTGTCCACATTCTTCTGAATGGTGTCCAGCTTTTTTAAAAACCTTCTGCATGTCCCTCTGGAGCTCAACAATTGCGGCCATGTCCATTGCAGCAGGTGTGGTGGTCTGTGTTGCAGAGGTTGATGGTGCAGCAGGTGTGGTGGTCTGTGGTGCAGAGGTTGATGGTGCAGCTGGTGGGGCAGATGTGACGTGACGGCTGTGGTATTGTGTGTAGTTGTGGTGGTGGCTCCAACCTTCGTGGCCAATTCCGGTCCCCCTTGGCTGAAAGCCCGCCATTCCCCTGTGGCTCACTCTTTCTGATAGCGTTGTGCCATCTTTCGGTCCCCAGACTCCACACCCAAGATGTGTCAGTGTTGCACTGCCCGCTTCTGGAAAGCCCTGATTTTCGCTACATCCATTTTGGCAGCTATAAAAATTAGACCACTATTTTGAAAAAGTGGGGCAACCCAGTACCCAGTGCAGATCCTTAACTTTAACATAGGACCACACCAACAAGTTTTATAAAGGACTTTAAACACTTGGCTCATTTTCATGGAACGATCTAAGACCTTCCTGAAGCCATTAGATGGCAAAGTAAAAAAGTGGTATTATTAACAACACACCAGGGCTACATGAGATGGAAGGCGAATTGGTATAGTTTTATTGTTAACATGACTAGGATGTGTCTGAGTACAATTCAATAAGGGTGCTTCCTATTTCAATATTCTGGCCTGATGAAGACCCGCCTGAATTCATTTCTTTGTTTGGGGTCGAAACGTCGACATTGTATTAGAAATTGTGGATTGACTTTGAAAAATTCAGCAGGCTCAAAGTACCTATGGTTACAGGTGCTTATTTGAGACCTGATACTTTTAACCACAGTTTGGTTTTAGTTTTCAAGTAAATAGCACTGCAATGCTTCTACTAACACATAATTCACTCACACTGCGCCGTTATACAGGAGCACCTCGATTACTTTACTTTAAATTGTTGAATTTAAGTCTCCAATAAATGTGATATATTACTCATAAACCTCATCGGTACAGAAAGTTCTTTATGGTACAACCACTGTAGTGGAAGTTAATTCATATCCTTCCCCTAGAGGGACCACATAATTTTTTGATATATTATGTAACAATGAGACCGTCAACCAGCAGTGTCATCATTGTGTGATGCATGTACAGATGATAATCTAACACTCTGCCTCAATTTGAACATGCAGTCCAAATCACAGTCCAGATAATACAATGTCCCTGATTAATGTAATGGCAACCCTGCCTACCCATCATGTCTTTTACAACACAGCAAAGCACAACAAGAGTTGGACCAAATAAAGTGATCTGTGCATTGATGTAGTGCAATGTGTCACAATGCAAAGGCAGCAACTACTTTGCATGGGCCAGGCTGACTAATCTTCATCATCTGAGTACCCTTCAAAGCACACAAGACCAGTGACTTCTTTATATGTGATTGGCAGGATGGTTTGCAGTTGCTAATCGTAAGGGGTCAGTGTTGTTTGGGACACATGCATGCTTGAATGAGATGACTGTCATCTACACTGTGACCATCACATCTATCCACATATATATTGTTCCCCTACCCCTGTGCCTCAAGGGGGATGGGCATGCAATACATCATCACAACTGTCGAGGACAACCACAAAGGCATGTCCACTTGTACATGGATTTAGAGAGTGGAACACATGTGAGAAGGGTTGCCAGCTAGGAATAAGGTGTCCATAGGTCATTCACATCTACATTCATGTGTCCAGTTGTGGACAACCATCAACACCTGATCTGCCAACACAATTCCCAAAACACCCACATTGATTCCAGCAATCATCTGGCCTTGACCTGCATGCATGCCTATTACATACCACATGTGTCACGTAAATGGAGTACAACTTATGGGGCTAGATGCTGGGGGACAGTTACGCATAAAGTCCTACATGTACATTACAATAGAGGGATGCACAATTTTGTGTGGAAAACTGATGCATCACTGTGTTGTGAGAATGAGGGTATGACCCAGTGCCAATATACTGACACTGGAGCACTTCCAAGTCACATGTAGGCCTACATGTGGATAGTAATCATCTTGTTCACACGCTGCTGCCTATTGAGCAGCACAAGACTCCCAAGATATGACTCTGCATGTGAATGTCTAACCCTTGCACAGAACACTATGTCAACATCCAGCCGAGTAAGATATCAGATCACGTGCCAGCTCATCATGTGTTGCAATGAGTGCAACACACAAGAAACACTCACACAACAGCTGCAATCACTACATAAGACAGACATTATCACACTTACTGGATATGTCTGGGTCCTGAAATCGAGTCACCTCCCTGATGGTATAGGTGGCAGGCCCACCTGTAAGACATGGAAAGGAAATATATGCTCAATGTCAGATCACTGTACAAATGTGTGGACAACATATCACAGTGTGTAACATTTTACATGAGTGAGCTGGTGATCCTGCATGTGGACAGTACAACAGACATACCACTGCAAACTCATATTGACACTGGCACTCCAGTGAGTGATAGTCACACATCTGTACACATGCACTGGGCCTAACAATCATGTGGTGCTTAGCCCGACTACAATAATTTGTGGCTAATCCATTTCAGATGGTATTCCATGGCATGATTAGTATTTGCGTGATAATTTCAATGGCACTTCCCTGGTGCACTGCAATACAAGTGACTCAGATATTGTGGCTTGTGCATCAAGGGACACTGAGTTACTGTGTGATGGACATGTGGCTCACTTTTCAGTCTGCAATTATCATGCATTCAGTGGTCCATGACAGATGTGGCACAGTTGTATGTAGGTAACGAATGCCCCATTGGCAGTGTCCCCTAAGCCGTGTATGCCCCCTTTGCCAACATAATGGCATGGATCATGTGTGTATAATGATGACAATGTAGCGCTAAACATGGATTGCCCACTTTGCTGTCCTGATACACTGAAATGTGGTATGCTGACAGTGTCTTACCTGATCATCACTGACAGAATGCGCGGGCACAGGTGTTGCCATTGCACCTGAAATGTGTGACTAAGGGTCACATGTACGAAGATCAGGTTTTGTGAGTCTCACATTGCGAGACTTAGCAACTCGCAATTTGGGAGTAGGATAATCTGATGTATAACACTGTCAATAGCACTGTTTGAAAATCACAAATGGGGTAGCAAATGACCTACCTCATGAATATTCATGAGGTAGGTCTCATTTTGCAAACCCCCTGGGAATGGCGGCACTCACAGGGATGCTGGCCTGCTGATCTCAGCAGACCACCATGACTGTGACTGGTTTCAAATAAAGATGTATTTTTGTTTTTTAAATTCAGCCTTATTTCATTAAGGGTAAACAGAAAACATGTTTAAAACAAATATTATAACTTTTTAAAAAAAATTAAGCAGACAGTGGTCCTTGGAACCACTACCTGCTCTGAAAAATTTTTTGGCATGCATTCACAAAAGGGAAGGGATCCCGTGGGGACCCCTTCCCTTTTGCAAATGGGTTAGCACCAACTTGAAACTGGTGGTAACTGCAATTGTTTTGTGACGGCATTCACGGTCACCAAACAATCATACATCGGACTGCGACTCGCAGATAGTAAGGACATCCCCTTTCTGAATGCCACTAGCAAACCCTGTTTTGTGATTCGGCAATATGGTTGCAGAATGGCAAAATTGGGTATGTGCATTGGAATAAACATTTTTTCATGATGTAAACACACAAATTCGAAAAACTAGGGCGTGTCTGACAATTAAAAATAGCTTTGTACCTATGGCCCTAAGTGATAGTTGTACATGACTCAACAAACCTCAGGCCTGCATTGTCAACATGTGGACATGTGGACGCCATCTCAGTACTGGGACACTAACACTTTGTTCTGCTTGCATTCAACATGGCCACAAACATTGCATGCAGCACGTCAAGACATCTGCTACTGTCACTCAGGAGCATTCTACTGTACACATTTGTCAATGTGATACTCACCAACAGGGCCACCGATCACCATACCCAAGTGGTCCAGCAGATCCTGCTCTCTGGCCACCAGGTCAGCCCAGCGATGCATCAGCTGGTGCTCATTCCTGCTCGTATGGTAGACTCTTTTGAGGTGGTAGAGCACCTTGACTCACCGCAGATGCCTCGCCTCTGTGTGATACCCCTGTATCACACGTCCACCCATCTCCAGCATCACAGGAAGGAAGTGCCACACCAGCAACACAAACCCCCAAGCTCCTCCTCCCCAGTGCGAGTCAGCCTCGCCCTTCCAGACATGTACCTGAACAACAAATCAAAACTGGGGATCTGTAAAAAAAAAAGGGAAAAAAAAGAAAAAAAAGGAAACGTACAGCCCAAACCTAAGAACCCCAACTAACCCAACTAATCTAACTCCCAGACAGACACCCAACAGTACAAATACAATCTGAAAGACACTAAACTACACAAAATCACATACACAGGTACAATAAACAAACAGAATCCACAAAAGACACAAGAGAGAGACACCACAAGATACAACAAACGCTATTGAGACACCAGCAACACCAAGAGGCAGCCACACAGTCAAGAAAAAGCACAGAATATAACATGAAAGTGAAAGTACACCCACTGTACAATGCCTGTAAACAGGATTTCCTATTATATCACTTCCCGTCCCCTTTGCGGCCTGTTTTGTGTCATGTGTGTATTTCTTTGATGCATGCGATGTTTGCGTGAATATTTTTGACGCATAACCTTCATGTGCGGCAAAATTAGCCAACCCAAGTACAAAGGAAAACACTTCTACACAGATGAGGACTGGACAACAAAAGAAATCGTACTCCAATGTATGCTGAGGAGCTTCAGGGAATGGCAGCTTCTAAGCAGTTCCAGGCAGCAGCAGGGCCAGGGCAGAGTCACACGGCTGGGCTGCACAAGAGAGGTCACAGGTGTGTGCAGCTTCAGTCTCTCACAACCCCTGGAGGAGAGAATCCAGTATAAAGGGACAGCTGGACTTTTCCCATAGGAAGCAATGGACAGCAGATTACAGGTCTTACCAACTACCAGGCAGTGCATTATGAGACCTGAAGTCCATGGAAACTAATGTAGTTCTTCTATAGCATGCCATATGGAAAAGGGAAGCAAACAGGAGTCAGAAAGGGACTCTGGGTGAGTGTTAATGATGATTCCCAGGGTACAGATAGTCGATTTACAGCACCCCCTTGAGATGGGTAGGCAGAGACTTAACACGTGGCAGTGGCAGGACTTATTTCCAGGGATGGACTGCGCAGGGCATGTGTTGTGAACATTGCTTGTCATACCTGGGACACTCATGCTATCCATTTTCACAAATGATGCACCCCTTGTCACACAAGCTCCTTGCAGAGATTACAAATGTCACACTTACTAATGTCAGGGGTCTGTTCATACATTCCTGTTTCCACTGATATTTCAAATCCACTGCCTCATGTATGGGGCGCCATTATGATTGGAGATGTCATAGTTGTGTGTCATGTGCTACAGTAGCCCATGTTGGCAACATGAATGTGAGTCATATGCTGTGGTCCATTCATTTTGTCCTTCATATGTGAAATTCGAGAGATGGGTATTTTTTTATATGTGTGTGATGTTTGCTGTACAATCATACGCATCACACGTGATGTTGCATCAGAAGTAGTCAGATTTGTCTTTACAACATGCTCCCTGAGGTAATACTCACATTCCTAAGGAACATGTGATGGAGAATGAAGAAACCAGAGCAGGATTGTGTGATCAAGTAAGGTGTTCATTTACATATCTTTACAATGTGTGTAGAGTGATTATTGAGTCAAAAGGTGTTGTACAATTTGTTGTCTGCGGCGCATTCCTGCAGCTGTGTTCTGCTGTTCCCCCTCATTTTCCCTGGCACCATCCTCCTCCTCCTCAGGCTGTTCTTGCTCTGGATCATATAGAGGGATGTCCCTCCTCACACAAATGCTGTGCAGGATAGCACAGGTAAGTATAATTTTAAAGACAATGTGTGGGGCATATAGGAAGCTGCCTCCTGTGATGTCCAGGCACCTGCATCTGGACTTCAAGATGCCAAAGGTCCTTTCCACAATGGTGTGTGTCCTCCGATGTGCCTCATTATAGGCACGCTTTGCTGATGTTCTTGGGTTGGGGAATGGGGTGATGATCCATGGCTGGATCCTGTAAGCCTGATCCGCTGCAAAAGATAATAGGAGTGAGTATTTTGTTAGTGCTTGCAACAGGAATGTCATGTAGCATGGCAGTTGATATCTGGTGTTGGCTATGACTCATATGTGTTTGTGGTATTGTGTGAGATCCTCAGCTTCTGTGAGGTCTTTTCTGCTGTGGGTTGTTTGACTTGACAACTTGAGTTTGGCTCTTTGACCGGGGATCTATGACTTTTTTTCCAAACTGTTTATCAGTATGTATGTACCATGCGTCGTGTATTGTCCAACATGTTTTAGTGTGCTTCCACTGGAGAGTACATGATACTTTCACACAGACAATAGATTCAGGCATGATACTTTCACACAGACAATAGATTCAGATGTGGTGGTAACATGGTCCCACTACATGGCCTGGACCTCCCATCCATTTAGACATATGTCATTGCAGATGAAATGCAGCAGTAAGGCCCTTTGATTTGGCTAGGTGACAATGCACAATACATCTCCATAAGTTGGCAGCACTGAGGTGTTCAGTATTGACAATGCACAATTGTCCCATGTGTGACTTGGTTCTAGGCTAACCTTTGTTGTTCCCTCTGCCAGTAGCTCATCTGCAACCGTGCACCTACACTATCGAACTTGCTCCAGGGAACCTGGCTAAATGCCTTGTGGAGGTGGGTGTATCTGTGCAGGAAGGGCCATCTCCCTGTACATATGTTATTTTGATGGACTATTGGCTCTTTCAGTGTGTGCAGCAGTGTGCAGTTTGCATTCATGCCACATCAATATGTAACACTGCTTGGGAGGGTGTCGGATTGACTATGTGGCCTAATGTAATTGTAAATAGTTCAACATCCAAGTTGTACTTCCAGAGCAGGCCATGTCATTGTCACTGTGGGCTCTGACATTGGTCCCTTGTTGCTCTAGAGTGGCAGCTCATGCTTGTGACAGCCATCATTTGTCCAGAGGTGTGTATCCCACTGGGTCAGGGTGTACAACATAACTACCAGTGTCACACCTCAGTGTCATCATGGCCACGTGTCAATGTAGTGGTGTACGTTTTGTATGTCCTACAGGGTTGTTGTGCTGTGTGTATATTGCTAGGTTTATTGACTTACAGACAAGAAGGCCATTGCCATATTGTCAGTCCTGGAAGTGCTGATTGATCCTGCTGCGGCGGAATATGAATGAATCATGGACACTCCCAGGATACTTGGCCAAAATGTTAGTGAACAATCCCTGGTGGTCAACTATGGCCTGCACTTTGATGGAATGCATGTGCTTTCTGTTCCCGAATAGGTGCTCTGTTGCTGCAGGTGGGACAATCCGGACATGGGTGCAGTCAATTGCACCAAGCACATGCACAAAGCCATGGATTTGGTAGAAGCCCTGTTTGATCTCCTGCTGCTTCTGCTGGGTGTTGGGGATGCTGATATGGTGGGGCGTGAGGGAGATTATGGCATCTAACACCTTGGACAGGAAGGCAGAGAATGAGGGCTGTGATACCCCCGCGACTAGGGCACCCGTTGTCTGGAAGGAGCCACTTGCCAACATATGCAGGACAGCTCTGGTCATCAGTGGTATGTTGTGTGGTGTCTGCAGGTTGGCTGTTAGTTGTATCTCAATATGGTGCAGCTGCTGCTGTATAGCTTGCCAGTTCAGTCGATACCTCCGGATGATGTACTGTTCCCTGAGGCCATGGAGGGTTGTCCGTTTCCTGAAGATCCACTCCTGCCTTCTGCATTGCCTTTGTGGGCCGCGTTGGGGTGGTGGTGGCTGCTACCGTTGGTCCTGTGCTCGGTGTCGTCTTGCAGGCTGCATCTGTAGCACCTCCATGTTGTCCTGTTGGTCTGTGATGTTGCTTGAGTGTGTTTTCCTTAAGTAGTGGTGTGTTTGCCTCATTTTAACACCTGTCCTGACCTAGGTGTTAAAATTTGATGCAAATCGGGTTTAGCATCATTTTTTGGGTCTGCCTCCAACCCCTGCGCCATTTGTGCCCTGTTGGATAAATACAGCGCTAGGGTGTTTGAGTTATTTTTTGGACAGGAACGCCCACCTTGCATCTCATTGACGCAAGGCGGTTTCACGCGTTGAAGCAGATATGCTTATGAAGAAATTATTAATGAAATATATGTAATTACTAATGAGAAAATGCATAGAGGAATTAATCATAAAGAAAATAATGTGCACGTTTAAAAATTTGCCCTCGGGTGTGATCACCATGTGTACTAAAATGACTGAAACTGTATGAAATAATGAAAATATATGAGAAAAATTTAATAGTATGTCATAATGAGATGTATAACCTATGTTTTGCATTAATTTGTAGTGCTAGGTTAGCTGGACTAAAGGCCTAGTTTCCCTGGGCCTCACACACTCGAAAAACTGAAATACTAAGTGCTTTGCAAAGGACTGGAAGCTCACCGTGACCCTGACCCGCTCGATGTTCAAGTTACCTAGCTAGAATTTTCTGCAATGTACCGGCGGACAGGAGATGATGAAGACAATTTGATACAATTATGTGTAAAGCGGGCTAAATGTACTTTCCCAGGACTTAAACAATAGAGGCACTGACTGAAGAGGAATATGCAACAATTTTGATACCTGATGAGCCGGATGATGAGGGCATCGCATGAAGAACCAATCCACATCTTGTGAACGAATAAATATGAAAATTAGTAGATTTGGTAAACAAAAACTATAGGTTAAAGTCATATCTGCCGACTGACTGACCAATTAGTAATTGGGGGATGGACTGGGAGACCCTAATAAAAAGTCATGACAAGGGGCGAAAATTCAAAGTTGCGGGAGGAGAATTGATGACGTCAAGAGACTCTGTCCGAGGTGCTTCTATTGGGCTCATATCTGTGAGCCTGATCCGTAGCTGACTAATTGATGATCTGAAGACGAAGACTGACTTGTTGATGATCCATCCTGGATAGGTAGCTATGAAAATGTGACTGACGATTTATGCCTTTTCTTCTAGGTACCAACTGCGCTGATTATAGAAATTCTCACTTAGGTAGATTTTTCCAAATTGATATTTTCTTCAAATTGTTTTTCGCATGAAGACCAACATGCTGATGCTAATCTTGGTTAAGCAGGCTGTTAAGAGTGACGTTGACGGTGACAATGACTGACAAACTTAATTGCTGAAGTTCACTATTAATGCTGGTATTCTTAGCTTATGAAAATTGCATTGTCATATATGTTTTCGACAAGAGTTGATGTTTTCCAATTAATAAATTAATAAATTAAGTTGATTGAATAAGATTGATCTAACAGATGATTTAGAGTTGTAATCAATAAGGAAATAAAAATTGTTAAACATTTTCCGAGTTGTGGTTATTCATGAGTAGATGGGTTTAAGGTGGTTTTCTATAGAATGTTACCTTGATTATTGATTTGATTATTGGTCCAGTAGTTACTGCATAGCTAGAAAACTCCATGCGAGCCAAAAGATTCATCGACCTATACGTGCCCCCTTGTTAGTTTACTTACTAAGGACCAGGCGCGCTAACACACGCATCCTTAAAATTATGTTAATTCCATATTTTTGACGCTAGGGGGGTCTAGCGTCAAAATATAAATATGGAGTTAGGTTTGCGCTGGATTTGCGTGAAAAAATGACGCAAATCCGGGGCAAACACAGCATATAAATATGGGCCTCAGTGTGCAATTCAACACTATCAGTTATGTTCTGGGAAATGTTTTGTTCCGCCATCAGAGAAAGCTCTGCTACGCTCCACCTCACTGCTCAGAGTATGTGCCCTCTCAGCGTGAGAGGCTTTCAGAGAAGTATCTAATCGCCATATTGTTCTGACGGCTTGATCCATTCTGCTGAAATAACTAATTCCTTTACTTTCAGTATCTTCAATTAGATATTGTGATGCACAGGCTGTGAAATATTCACCCCGTTGAGAAGTTTTATAGCGGTTGTAAGTACAGATATGTCAAAAGGATAATTTGGCAGCAGGCTACTTTGCAGCTGGACGCACCTGGAGATCGCTTTGCTGTGTGAGTCTAGCCATTTAGTCTAGTGAGGCCCCCGCGTGCATGTGATCTGAGCAGAGGGCGCCAAATTCCAACACATCCCGTAATGCAGGGTGCCGTGATCTGTGATGTCGTCTAGTTATGTTTGAGGTATGAAATGGGTAATTACCCATGAAAAGTCTACACGCCTTTTCACGGTTAATTACCCTCTTTTAAACATTAGAAATTAGCAGCCTGCATTTCATGAGTTACCAGTGGTTAATTGCCCGCTGGCTCTCAATGGCTGTTGGCATTGACAAGCGCAAGCAGTAGGCAGGAGGTGCTGCGAGTCAAGAGCCCGTCCAAGTAGCAATGACAGCTGTACAGAGAGAGCGGCACGTGCATTGGCAAAGGCCGTGCCTGCAGCAGACGACCAGTAGTGCAATTTCAGAAGCAAAAGGGGACAGCGATCAGTGACTGAGCACCAGTGGCCTAGCAAGAGTGTCATGGACCCGAATGAAGACAAAGGAAATACCGCTAACCCTGGTTCGATAGTAAAAGGCACCTATATTTGGGGTGCAGTGGTCACCATAAACCCCATGGCACCATTGCCACTGCATCTGCTGCACTGTTGATAGCTGAGCAGTCCAGCAGAATCGTAACAATGTAAATGTTCCGCCTGACATGCCACCATGGACGTAGATTCAACAAAATGCCAGGGTTTGCGGAAGTGACATCACATGCCCTTTGACCTGTAAAGATATCATAGTGGCATCACACATCATCACCCCTGGTAACATTACAGGAAGTGATGTCATGTGACTTGTGATCCTGATTACATCATAGGTACCAACATCACAAAAATCACCAGAGCAAAATTAAAACCAGTGATAGTAGAATGAAAAAGTGATCGAGGAAATACACATCTGTTTGAAGCCATCTCATACATTGGGGCAGCCACCATTTGCCATATGGCTATCCTCTGATGCATAATTAAATCACCCAGCATCCAATTACTGTCCATAATGCCCGCTGCAGCGCCACATGAAAAAGAACAACTGTGGCTGAAAGGTACTAAAATCAGGAACTCTTTGGTTGTAGTAGTGTAGGCTTCAATCATACTCGTGGTCCTCCACTAGGAGGGCTCAGGGTGATTCTCCCTTGAGAATATGTTTAAAAAAATGGGGTAAAATTTCACACCAATTGGCTCAAAAGACAATGGTGTGCCAAATCAATGTAGCTTGGCGCTACTCAGGAGTTGACCCCCTTTTATTTAAAATGTGCAGTGGTTGCCACTGTTCCCAGGCTTGTCAATGGCTAGATCCTACATGAAACGGGCGCACCCACTTTTGCCAAGAATTGCATGCAGTATGCCAGTGCCAGATTTTTGCCAAGAATTTCATACAATATGCCAGTGACAGAATTGTAATCATTCTGGGCCTGGAATGTGGGTTGCTCTGTCACTGCGCAAATTGTAAAAGTAAGCAGTGCAACTGTTTACATTCTCAGTAATCTAAGCCAGTCTGCTCTTCTTTTAAAAGGATAAGTGCACCCTGGAAATAGATTTCTCTTATCTTGGTGCATCTTGGTCACTAAGGGTCGCAAGAATAATGCCAGAGGACACAAGGGAGAGCCCAGGGGTCGCAACTGCGACCTCTAGTGACCTCTAAATGACATCCTTGCATGCCTCATCAAGTGACAGCAATAGACTAAGGCACATCCGGGATGCCAGGGCATGGGTTAAATACAAATTCACAACAAAGTCACAACTGGGTGCATCACTAGGTTCTGGCTATCTAGGAAAATACACATTTTTTAATAGAAAACTAAGAGGCCTAGTATTGCAGGAGGCTGTTATGCAAATGGAGCTATACGGATACGTAATTTGATGAACTACCATCAAAATCCTTAAGGCACTCAAAGACTAAATACGAGAAACCCAAACCTTAGACTAACACTAATATCATCATCAAAAGTACTTTATTCGGTTGTAAAAAACCATAAAAGCACGCGTGACATCACTGACAGTACAATCGTACTTAACAATCATGTTTAAAGAGAAGAATACAGATATAATATTTACAGCTAAATTGAGCCTATAATTCCCCTCTTTCAATTCAAATGTACAACCACCATAATACAAACCTTGAAAAAAATACATACGAAATAGAAATTAAAAGTAGGAGTGAGAACCAGCATATGCTATTTCATAACTTTGGCCCTGATGGCCCAGCTCCATTGGAGTTATTTGGCTTCTGCACATAAAACAGATTCCTTGTTTTCAGTACATAGAAGCCTGAGCATTGCACAATGATGCCTGTATCCCAACTGCCTGCATATCAGAATAATTCATTTTTTCCTGGGGCGAGTGTAAACTGGACAGAAGAAAAAATAAATGCGATAAGGACTCTTCTGCCTGCAGGCATACTGGGCAAGGACAATTTACACTAGTATTGGAGTGCCATTTTGAGTTAAAAGATAGAAGAGGTAGAGTACTGTATTGCAGTTTAAGATTTAGATTTCTGGCTCGCAGGGAGGCCAAATAGTCAAGAAAGGGTTTGACTTCCACGTGGGGTTTGATTTGCAAAAAAAGCATCTGTGAGAGAACCACAATTTGACCTTTGCATATCTTTCTCCCACTTCCATTTCCGGAATGAGTCCTTCAATGCTTGCCTTGAAAGTGGTGGACAGCCATCGTCCCAGTACACGCCCAAACCTAGTTCTACCAGGGTATGTTTCACATAACATAGCAATTTAATAGTTTTATCTAGGGCCACTATGTCTTTGAGAGCTTGGTAGTATTCAAATTGGGTGGGATTGTGCTTGTGTCTATGCCAAAAGAGAAGAGGTCATATCTGGCCTTTAGAGGCTACCGGCTCAAGGTCAAAGTTACGCAAAAAGGGTGGCAGGGTGTGCTTTTAGGAAGTTTCACTAGTGTGCATAGGAAACTGTCTTCTGCTACAATTAGTTCCATTACATTATGGCATCCCCAAATCTCAGCGCCATACAGAGCACTAGTTTCTCCCTTGGCCCTATGGACCTTTATAACAGATGAAACAGACTTGATTTTTGAAGATGTGTAAGGTCTAAGAATCACTGCTGCCTAATGTGTCAGGTTTAGGGCGCATTTTTTAACCTGAGCAGACCAAGACATATTTTTGGATAGCGTGATTCTTAGTTAATTAAAATCAGTTACTTTTTCTAATGACACTTCGTCAAGAGTAATGGAGCCAGTAAGAGACCTATGTGAGTTGATGGTCGTAAATTTAGTTTTAGCATGATTGATCACCAAACCTCTTTCGTCACAAAACGCTCCAAATTTTTTTAACCAATGTTTGGAGTCCTCTTGTGATCTTAGAGATTAGAAGCATGTCATCAGCGAATAAGAGCAGGCGGATCTCCCTACCAGCCAACTTAGGTGCATTTCACATGCACTCTTCCAAGTAAGCAACCACACCGTTTAGATATAGGGAGAACAGGGTGGTGTGGCGGATGCACCCCTGATATACGTCCTTGTGAATTCCTATTTGATCTGTTAATTCATCCCTGGGACCGGCCCGGACCTGTGGAGAGGTGTCTTGATGTAGGCCACTGATGGTATCTTACTGGACTCTAGAACTTCCCACAATTTAGAGAGGGGGACCAGGTCAAAAGTTGTTCTCAGGTCCACGAAGACCAGATATAAGTGTTATTTTTCAAGTATACACTAATATTGATTGCAATGTGGCACTTAACTAGTGCTTTAAATGGGTAGGTATTGTTCGGTGTTGAGTACCTGCACTGAGGTCTAAGCTACTTCATGATTTTTTTAGGCCTTGGGCAATCTAAAGTGAAGAAGAGGAAGCCAGTCGTTTGAAGGTAGAGTCATGCTGTTATGACAGAATGTCTGCTCTTGCTTCTGTCCTAGGCTGTTGAAGCAAATATCTCTCTGGTCTTTACTTCCCATTCTTATAATAAAGCATCCAGATGGCCAGGAAGTCTGTTAAACTGGCTGACTTTGATGTTGTACAAGTCACAACCTTTTTGTGAGCCAAGATTTCAGTGTGATAGCCAAGGATAAAGCTCTACAAATAGACTCATACCATATGTAAAAACATCACCAACAATGTCCTTTTTTCTGTGCACTACAATTTATTTTGATTTAGACTCGGGGACCAAAAGGAGAATCCCTCACACTGCCCCTTCAGACACAAGTTAGGGAAAGCAGATCAGCAACTGAGGGGCAGGGTAATATTTGAGTTTCAATGATCTCCTTACGTATTAAGTAATGGAAGAATACTTTGCTCAGGTACTGTAGGGACTGTAATAACAGGGCCACATCAATTTTTCTCCATCTATTAGTGTTAACATGCACATGGTGCTAAGTTTAAGGTTGTGTATCGGTTCACCTGCTTAGCATGTTGTGGTTATTCTCCTATTTCTAATATCCACCTACACCTTTGTTAGCAGCCACTTTTTTTAGTTTGATTGGGGACCAATCTCCACAATCCTTATGCACTGAGATATTGTCTCTATCCACAGGCATTGTTTACTTATACTACCTACATTTAAAATGCCCTCATCCCATAGGGCACCCTCCCACTATTCCTTAAGGCTAAATCTCAGAATATAAGAGGTGGAAGCTGTATTTAAAAAATCTTGAAAACAAAAAGCTTCAAAGAGCCTACAGATGCTCACCAACGTTAAGGGAGAGGAGGAAGGGAAATTAAGACTGCAAGGAAGACCAAGAATCAGCCTAATGAAGATGACAGGAATGTAATTGAGCCATTACCACCTCATCCTTCTTCTTTATCCCAGTCCTTATGCATTGGTGCAGTACCAATGCAGAAATACAGGGAATGTTTGGGACCCTAAAATATACAAGACAAAGAAGCAAAGAGTGCTGCTAACCCGAGTTGAATTAGAGAAATTATATCCTAAGAGACACCATTATCTACTGACAATTCATGAGAACTGAAGTCTGAAGAATAACCTTGACCTTCCTGTAGTCGGTAATGGTTCCTACAAGAATTAGGGGAATGACCAAGTGGCAGCATTGCCAATGTCTCTAGAAGGAGCACCCTGGAAGCTGCCCAAGGAGTAGTCACTGCCCACATGGATCAACCCCGAATGAGACTCGGAAGATCCACTCCAACGGAGGCATAGGTCAGGAAGCTAGCCAGCCTTAACCAACAAGTTAGAGTTGGAGAAGAGGACTGAAGACGCTTGCCTGAAAATCAAAAAGTCAAAACCAAAAGATCTACCTTTTGGAAGTGTCCTATCTGAGCCAGATTAGTTGACAGACCTCTATGCACATACATGGAATTAATACTCCTGTTCATCTGAAGAAGAAGATGGGAAAAGGCTGGTGATACAGGTTTTTTCAAGCGATGTTTGGTCTGTAATCCTGTTCCTGCCCTGCCCCATCAGTTCTTGTCCATTCAGTTCCTTTAACCCCTGTTCTTGTCACCTCCCATCCTTGTCTATTTTGTTCCTGCCTTCAGTTTCACCCTGTCACTTTTATAGTCCAATGGTTCACACCATTGTGACCCTCTCACATTAATGTTCCAATGGTGCCCTTTAGTCCCTCTCTGGTCGGTGGTTTATCCCGTGGTAGAGTAATCTCAAGTTGTAAGGAACATGGCTCCTCTAAACTACAGATGTTGTGAAGGAACCAGATGGGATTTTTTTTAGGTGTAGAAGAAAAACATGATCTTGTAGAGCCTTGTAGGCCTGGAACCCATCTTTGCATCCCTTAGAAAAAAAGAGGACACTATTAGGCAATCATACAGATAAGGAAAAACTGAAAATTCCTGGGAATGAGTCAAACTACTAGGCAATCATCCAGATAAGGAAAACTGAAATTTCCTGGGAATGAGTCAAATCCACCAAAGATACTACGAGATGTGGAAAAGCTGTTGTGGCTCAAGGGTTGTAGTCCTAAATATCAATTACAACTCATCCTACCAAATATTGAGGTCAAAATATTTTACTCTATTTTTATAAATATAATACAAAAGTATTGAATCTAAAATATCGCTCTACAAAAATGTCTACAGATAAAATAAATCCAGTACAAAAATATAGACATTGTTATTGAGTTTTTAAAGTGACATTAGAGTTAATAAAAATAGAGAAAATTAAAATGTAATATCATTGCAATCAACAAATACTGATTATATCTAATTAAATTAATTCAAAATCTTTAAAGGTTGCAAAGCTATTTTACATAAATAAAATTTAATTTGTATTATTTAAAAAATATATTTGAAATGATAAATAATTAAAAAATAAAATAACTAGTTGATATTAAAAATAGTTAATTTACAAAACCAAAATCATAAAAAAATGTAAAATATTTTTTGTTATGATCTATTTCTCAAAAAAGAAAAATTAAACTAAATAGCTTTAAAATACATTTGTGTTATTCACAGTTAAAAATATGAAATAATCTAAAATATTTTATTTACTAATAAAGTAACATACATTTGGATATAAGATACAGATTTTCTGTACCAATCCAGTCCCACTGATATTGGGGAAAGTGCTTCTGTTTAGGTGTGGAAAGATTTACCATTCTTACTCCAATCAAACTAACATTGGAGAAAATGTATATATTTGAAGACATCAAATGTACTACTACCTCTATGTCCTTTGTCCTCAAACCCCTCCTTACTTATGAGTTTTAGTTACACAATCCCAGGACAGGAAATAAAACAGGAAATGTTACCTAACCACACTGTTAAGGTGGTAACTCCTTCCCAAATTAAGATGCAAGTAGAGCAGGAACTTTGAATATTGTTTATTCGTCCAATGTAATAATAAGCTCACAAATGACCTCCCATGCCTATCAGCTGTTCAATGATTGTGTGAAGCTGTTGAATCCCCGAGCCGTGTCAGAAGCCAGAACGTGGAGCACACAACAAAATAAAACAATCTATAATTCTACATCATGAGGCAAACATCTTGTGGATCTTAGGCCCTCATACATTTTTGTCCACGTAAGCTACTCACGCCAAATTTACGTCCTTTTTTCCCAACATCCTAGGGATTCTAGAGGTACCCAGACTTTGTGGGTTCCCCTGAAGGAGACGAAGAAATTAGCCAAAATACAGTGAAAATGTTTTTTTTTTTTTTAAATGGGAAAAACGGGCTGCAGAAGAAGGCTTGTGTTTTTTCCCCTGAAATTGGCATCAACAAAGGGTTTGCAGTGCTAAAATCATCAGCTTCCTAGCTTTCAGGAACCGACAGACTTGAATCAGAATACCCAATTTTTCAACACAATTTTGGCATTTTACAGGGACATACCTCAATTTACGATTTTTTGTGCTTTCAGACTCCTTCCAGTCAGTGACAGAAATGGGTGTTGAACCAATGCTAGATCCCAGAAACCTAAACATTTCTGAAAAGTAGACAAAATTCTGAATTCAGCAATGGATAATTTGTGTAGAAACCTACCAAACCTGTGCATTTTTTAAATCTAGAGACCTAGGGGAATGCAAGATGGGGTGACTTGTGGGGATCTCACCAGGTTCTGTTACCCAGAATTTGGCTAAAAAAACACTTTTTCCTCACATTTCGGTGACAGAAAGTTCTGGAATCTGAGAGGAGCCACACATTTCCTTCCACCCAGCATTCCCTCAAGTCTCCAGATGAAAATGGTACCTCACTTGTGTGGGTAGGCCTTGTGCTCTCAACAGGAAATGCCCCAAAACTCTATCTGGACACATCAAAATTATCAAATACAAAACTACCTGTTTTTGCGGGGGAAACCTGCGTTTTTGGTCCTGTGCTCAGCAGGCATCTAGGGAAGCCTACCAAACCCAGACATTTCTGAAAACTAGACACCCAAGGGAGGTCAGGGAGGTGTGACTTGCGTGGATCCCCCAATGTTTTCTTACCCAGAAACCTCAATTGAGCTAAAAAATCAAATTTTTCTCACATTTCTGTGTGGGATCACCGCACCAGGTCAAATTGTGGGTAAGGCAATGGTGCGAGGTGAATGTGAAGCACACCACCCTGGAATTACCTAGATGTTTAGTTTTCAGATGTGTCTAGGTCTTGTGGATTTTTCTACATGGAGCGTCCCAAAGTAAAAAAAAGTGCAGCGCTCACCATTCCTAGTGGGACGATTTTGAGAGTTACCAAGCTCTCATGGCCCAAATGTAAAACAAAAACCAAAAATAATCAAATGTCCTCTTGCTTGCCATGTTTTGCCAAGATGTTTTAGTGTGTGGTGGAGAGCTGAATGACTGTTAGCCCCTTCAGTTCGGGTGGGGCCATAACCAGGCCCATACTGGTTGGCAACCACCACCCCACTATTTTCTTTTATTTTTTTTATTCCCTGGCATTTAGTAGACTTTCTGTCCCCCCGGGGTGTGGATCTGGGGTAATTGCCCAATCTGCCCACTGGTGGGCTGAACAACTTTGGCCCCATTTATTTGGGGTGGGGGTATGGCCATACCCCCAACCTCTTATTTTGAAAAAAAAATCTTCCCTGGTCTCTGGTGGGCTTTCTGCCCCCCTTGGGGGAAGATGGGCCTTCAAAAAATAGGCCACTCTGCCCCCAAGCGGGGCAGTTATGGCCAACAGTAATGTGCCCCCATGAGGAGTGACCCTTGCCCAAGGAGCTGCCCCCCCCAAACACAACACACACATACACACACACCAATCCATGGTGTCTAGAGGTTTCTGCCCCCTTTGGGGGCAGATTGGCCTAACAAAAATAGGCAGATGGCCTAAATACAATTTGCCCCCCAGGGGAGCGACCCTTGTCTAAGGGGTCGCTCCCCATACATAAAAACATAAAGTAAATAAAAATATATAATTATCCCTGGTGTCTAGAGGTTTCTGCCCCGCCTGGGGGCAGATCCACCTAATTATATTAGGCCGATCTGCCTCCAGGGGTGGCAGAAATGGCCTAACAATCATTTGCCCCCCTGGGGAGTGACCTTTGCCCAAGGGGCCACTCCCCTTATGCGCAAGTATGAAATAAATAAATAGTCCCTGGTGTCTAGTGGTTTCTGATCTGACCCCAGGGGGGGCAGAAATGGCCTAATAATAATTTGCCCCCCACGGGAGTGACCCTTGCCTAAGGGGTCGCTCCCCAAACATAAAAAAACAATAAAGAAAATTATCCCTGGTGTCTAGTGGATTTCTGCCTCCCGGAGGGGGCATAAATGGCCTAGAAATAATTTGCCTGCCGGGGAGCAGCCCTTGCCCAAGGGGCCGCTCCCCTTATTGAAATACAAAAAAAAAATCCCTGATGTCTAGTGGGCATTTTGCGATCGGGCAGCAGAAATGCTCAGAGATACATGAAAGGAGAGGAAAGGCCTTTCCTCACCTTTCATGCCTCTCTGCCCCCTCCACGTGATTGGAGGAGAAATGCTTTTCCATTTCTCCTTCGATCGGCGCTGATGGCCTCTGATGAGGTCAGAGCGCAAAATCGCGCTGACGTCATCAGATGCCACGGAGGGTGGGGGGGTCAGGGGGCGGGGGTGGAAGGGGAAGCCATTCCCCTTCCATCTCTGCCCAGGGGAGGGGAGTGCTTGGCCATCTGGGGGAGCGCTAGCCATCTGGGGGGGCCCATAGCAGGACGAGCTGGTCTCGTCCTCAGCACCAGGCAATCGTTGCCGAGGGCGAGACCAGCTCGTCCTGGGCACACTAGGGGTTACGGTGGTAAATCCTTCCCAAATAAAGATGCAAGCAGAGCAGTAACTTTGAATATGGTTTATTTGTCAAATGTAATAATAAGCTCACAAACTACCTCCCACGCTTGTCAGCTGTTCAACAATTATGTGAAACCATTGAATCCCCGAGCGGCGTCAGAAGCCAGCACGTGGAACACACAACACAATAAAAAAATCTAGAATTCTACATCACATGGCAAACATCTTGTGGAGCTGAAAATGAGAACTAAAGTATTAACATACAAATAACGCACACCCACTCTCAACTGGGTACCTCAAGAGAGTAGCCCTTCCTCAGTAGTGTTTTGTTTCCTGTCCTTCGGACATGGATAGCGAATACTGGAGCCTTTGTCAGACATGGACTTCCTTCAGTGTGGGAACCTATGCCTCTCTGTCAAGCTTAGGGACATTATTCCTATCAACGCTGGAGCTGTGCCAGAGGGAAGTTTGGAAATTATACCCAGGCTAACTCTGATCGGCATACAAGAGTGGTGTGAGTGCCTATATCAAATGGAGTTCTTTACATGAGGCTTTTCTGCTTAAATCATATATCGACCTGAGAAAATCACTTATTCCTTGCCAGAGTGCTTTCCACAATATTTTATTGGATTCTTTCATTCTGTCTTAGCATTTGGTCAACGCTGTCTTCTGATGCACCCATTTCTGTGCATGGGGTTGACCATCTCTGATTCCTCCAGAATGCCAGGTCCAGGCCACTGTTTCTTTTGATCTAGCAGGGTTAGCATGCTAGTGTTTTGGTAGGCTGTTGCATGCAGGAGCAGACGCTGCCAAGCTAATCAGAATGGCCTCAAAGTTCTCTGGCTCTGGTTAATCATGGGCAAGCGTTTGTTGAAGAAGAGTGAGTCTTCACCGTCTTCTTCCCCAAAGAGAAAGAAATCCTCTCCAGATGTAGAGATAATTAGGAGGCTGATGGTGAGGACTTTGGTGTCTTTAAAGAAGCATCATGAAGAACTGAGTCACCAGGCAGATCACAAAGGCCTGCATTCCGATCTTTCAGACTCTGATTTATCTGGTGGTTCTTCTCCTCCTCCACACAAAGAAAAGTATATATCTAAGGACATGTTGCCAGAGTTGCTTTCCCATGTTAAAAACAACATGGGTTTACCTAAAGAGGAGGTGACTGAGTTTTGTAAAGATGTAGTCTTGCTACAGTTGAAGGAGCATATTAATATGGGGGTGCCCATCCATCAGCATGTCCTTGATTTGGTCCTGAATGAGTGGAAAGACCCTGATAAGATTAATGTTCCTAGCGTTAGGTCAAGAGCGTATCCGTTAGAGGGGATGGTGGAGAAACTTCTAGATTGGCTAGTGGCTAGTCTGGAGGGTCATTCCTCTATGGCTGAAGACAGTGTTTTAAGGGATCCAGCTGACAAGAAAATAGATGGAGCCCTAAAGAAGGTTGCCCTTCGTAGTGGGATTTATGGGGCTTATATGGCTCAGTCCTTCTTGTCTCATTTTGAGGATTTTTTTAAATCTATGCAAGAGGGTACACGGTGTCCAGAATTACTAGAAATCATGGAGAATCATGATGAACTAATATCTAATATTTCTTTTGATGCTGTCCAGAAAGCTGCATTATCGTCTAGGGCATCCTTAGCTTAGAGCCAAAATCTGTTCTTAAAGGATAGGAACACAGACTACCCTCAGAAAACAGTTGCGTGAATGCCCTTTAAATGTGATCAATTAATTGGTTCCTAGTTGGAAGAGAAATTGCACAAAATATTCAAAGAGCGGAAACATTCCTTCTCCTTTTGCAAATAGAGCCTTCCTAAAAATTCATATCAATTTAAAACAAGATCTTTCAGACAGCCTTCTAGAAGACAGCAGATAATGAAACAGAGAACAATTAAGGCATTTCCTCCCTCAGGAAATTCCCGAGGAAAGGCAAACCAGATCCACTGAATGCCAATCAGCACGCTTGACTATACCACAATAGAGGAAGCAGATGGTTCCATGTACAAGGTTGGTGGCAGAATTCATTTCTTTCAGCAAGTATGGCACTCAATGTCAGACAGATTGTGGAGATAATCCATAGAGTTGCCAAGATTTAATTTGTCTCGCCACCAGTCCCTTCAGAAATCATCATCACGCAAGTACTCAGGTCTCTCAAAAAGCAGGTGGCTTTGAAGGAAAGCATTCTTTCTTTAGTTCACAAGAAAGCCATTGTTCCTGCCCCAGAAGAAAAAGAGGGAGAAGGGACAACCTCAATTGTGTTTCTAGTTCCCAAGGTTCAAGGGGGTTTTGGATTGTTATAGACTTAAAATCCCTAAACAAATTTGTGAAAAAAGATTCATTTCAAGATGAAGACACTACTGAGAATGATTCCCTTGATAGAACCAAATGGCTGGCTAGCCACTCTCAACGTCATAGACGCATATCTGCATGTTCCGATGTGAAAGTTGCACCAAAAGTTCCTTTGGTTCAGTGTCTGGGGCAGACATTGGCAATAAAGAGTTGTACGGTATGAGCTCTGGTCCACTCCAAGTGTCTTAACGAAGATGGTAGTCCTGCTAGTAGCCCACCTTAATCTCAAAGGCATGTCAATATTCCCACATATTGATGAATGGCAAGTCCAAGCTCCATAAATCTTGATTCTAGAGCAACATCTCTCCTTGACCATTGCTACTATAAACCATCATGGTGTCGTGTTGAATCTTCCAAAGTGAAAATGTCTTCCTTCCAGTGATCTTCGGTTCATTGGAGCATGGTTCAGTATTTGATTGGGCAAAGTGTTTATCCCCATGAAGAGGATGATTTATCTCCAGAAAATCTCCTTATATGCAAAGCAGCCTCACTGTTTAAATGGATGGAGGAGCATGACCAAATGGCAGCAGCTATTTTCACTGTTCCATGGGTGAGCCTACATGTGAGACCTTTGCTGTATCATCTACAATACCATGGTGCTTTGTAGGTCAGGAGCATGAATTATGGGTTGCTATCTCTCTGGATGGCAAGCAAGCCCTGCAGTGATAGATGAATGGGGACAACCTTTGCAAGGGAGTGGTGATGTGTCCAGACCCCCCGATAACATTGACAACGGATGTGAGTTCTCTGGGCTGGGGAATATCATTGGGGTCCATGAAAGCTCAAACAAGGTAGTCTGGGACAGAGGGATGAAGATCATCAAATTGGAGAGAATTGATGGCTGTCTTCCTTGCTCTCTAACATTGCAATGTATTGTTAAAATCAGACAACAGTGACAATTTCATACATAAATCATCAGGGAAGTACCTGTTGCTGACCTTTGAATGAGTTTGCCTACAGTCTGGGTCTGTAGGCAGAAACTCATCTCCTCTTCCGAGGTTATGCTCCAGGTTCCCAGAGAAGGAAGCTTGGATTGTGGACGCATTGACTCTGAAATGGCCTTGGAAACTACTTTTTGCCTTCTCTACAATTCCTATGATTCAGACACTCTTGTTCAGGATTCAACAGGAGAGGGCCCAAGTAATTGTGGTGGTTCCTTACTGGCCCACACGCTGCTGGCTCCTGCTTCTCAGGCACATGGCATGTTGTCATCTGTTTATCCTCCCTTGCTCCCTTTTTCCCCTGATGTCTTGAACGCAGCTACAGCTTCTTTGCCTTTCCGTCTTGGTTTGGAAGTTGAAGTGATGAAATTGGAGGAACAAGGTTTACATCCCTGTCTTAATGATGTTCTGCCCTGGAAGTTTCTTCAGTGGAATATTCTGTATCTTCTATTCTTCAATTACTCTTTGATGGGCTTCAGAAAAATCTTTCCTTTCTACTTTAAGGTCACAATGGTGTGCAATTAAGGTATTCCATATGGAACATAACACAGTTAATGGAGTGGCTTCTTTGGTTTCTAGATTGTTCAAAACCTTTGCTGTTTCTAAAGCTTTGGTTAAGTCTTCTTTTTCCTCTTCGAATCGTCGCTTGGTTTTGAAGGCATTGCAGAATTCCCCTTTCAAACCAAACCTTTGGACACCGTGGATCACAAATTTCTAATAAGAGTAATGAAGATTACTGGTACGTAATTGGGCATTCCAACTCCATATTAAGCAGAATTTGGGATAGTGTTGACCTCCGGGAGATGGGGGGTGAATGAGTGTGGGTAAAATGTACTATTTGCACTCAAACTCTAAGCAACATTTTGGAAAGTTTTGACTCTTGGGAGGGGAATAGATTTTCTATTTCCAATCCAAACTAAGCAACACTAGGTGAAGTGTTGGATTCTGGGGTGTCAGATATACTTATTCCACTACAAAGTAAGCAAAATTGTGGAAAGTGTTCAACTCTAGGTAGATTTGTTAGTCCTCCTCCAATGCAACCAACAGTGTGAAAAGTGTCCACATTAATCAACATTGGGAAAATTCTGGACTCTGGGTTGGTGGGCCGGCAGATTTACTATCCATTCCAAACTAAGCAGCATTCGGGAAAGTGTTGAACTTGTGGTGGGGTTGAGGGGATACATTTACTTTTCCTGGATTCTGGGAGGCAGGGGAGGGTAACAAATATTTTCAATCCAAAATAAACAACATTGTGAAAAATATTTGTCTCTGGGGGATCAAATTTACTGGTTCCACTCCAAACTAACCAATATGAAAGAAACTAAAAAAGTATCTACATACATGTAAAATAGCAATAAAAATATCATAATGCATTACTTATTAAAGTAAAAAAGAATGGAAAATAAAATGAATTAAAAATAAAACATTTACAAACAACAGAAATATTAAAAATTAAAAGTGTGTTATAATATCCGACATATAAAGTCATATTCACACAATGATTTCATTTTCAAAATAAAATTTTAAATTTATAAAAATTAATTAAAAAATAATAATCTTTATTCGGGTCAAACAAAGACCAAAAGATAAATATAAATAAAGTCACATAAAACAATTTCACAATACAACACATTAATTGCTGACAGTTACAGTAGACAGTTACTATAACCCTTGCTCACATAATTCCACAATTCCTAAAGCCCAACAAATCCCTACTCAGTATTATTAACAAGAAGTGCAAAATCCAATTGTAATTATCATACAGTGAAGCCCAAATTGTTGTTTAAAATCATAAAGTGCCGAATGCAAACGTAGTCATTTATATCTGTCAGGATTATATCAATCAATCAGTCAATCTTTATTCAGCCTATTAAATTCAGCCATGAAAGTATCAATATAATAAAATTTAATTACAAAAATATATATAAGTAAATGTTATTAAATCCATCGCTACAGCTTAATAATCATCAACAGGCTGAGTGCATTTGAGCATACATAAAATCATAGATTTACAGAATATCAGTGCTCCCAGACAGTTTAAAGTGCATATGCTTTTCTTACGGTGAAGGTAGCTGTGATGTAATTTAGCACTGCAGCACAAATATCCACTGTAGATAACCATTGTAAATAATTTAGCCCCACCTTATAGGATTTAAAGTCTTTGTTCTGCAAAATGGGGCAAAGAAATCTCAATCTAGGATATGTGTACAATGTAAAGAACGACAGAAAGTGCACAGTTGATTATGCTGAATGCCCGTTACATGGGCAAGGGGGAGGGATGCATGCCAAGAGCTACAAAAAGGAAAGGCTACCAAATGATTGACTGTTTTGAGCCTTAGTCTGGCAAAATAAAATATCTGTTCTATTTTTACTGCCCATAATAAATTTGGCCCAGTACTAGATGTTGTACTTAATTGCACGTAGCTCATAGCCAAGGGTCTGTCTGAAATACCAATCAGTCTCTCTTTCTCCCTAGCCCAATCAAACAGCTCAATTAATCTGACTTTAGAATTAGCCATAATTGACTCCGGATTATCCAATAAATACATCATACCTAGAGCGTAGAAGGTGCTCCTTATGTATGGCAACCAAGGAATGCATACCATATTATCTAATCTCAAGCAGTCCTCTAGGACCTTCCTAGAGAAACTAAGGCCCTCATTACAACTTTGGCAGTCTCGCCATGGGAAATGCCATGGGAAATGCCGCCACCATACTGCCAGTAGTGGCGGTACAGTGACTGCCGTATTATGAGTCACAAAGAACAAACCTCCGAAATCCTGCCACAAAACCTACACCATGCTGCGGACCGATGGCAAAATGGTGACTGTCCTACTGCCATGCCGAGCCCATTCCGACCTCCCTATTACAAATCCGTTTTCTGCACAGTGGCACATGCACAGCAGTAAATCATTGATGGTTCGCACCGCGGCGGTACAAAAATACACCGCCAATAGTAGCCAACACCACATTGGACAGTACGAAAACCCAAACCTGAAACACATTCACACACCACACACACACCTGCACATGGTACTACATAACACCCCCCCACACACCCATAATCCCTTGCAACTTCCACGACCAGCCACAGAGCCACGAGCCACGAAGCACAGTCCATACACTACAAACACCTTCACATTGCACACTTTGCACACACCACCTCCACAACCCACCAGCACCCACATCCAAACAGCCCAACACAAGCAATCACCCCGCACTGCAACCTAACCGTACAGCACCCGCCCACATCATGCCACACCAGAAGCACCCACCATTCACAAACAATGAGTTGCAGGTCATGGCGGATGAGATCATCAGAGTAGAGCCACAACTGATGGGAGCCCCAGGTCCAGCAAAAATTGTTGGCCAGGAAAACTGAGTTATGGCAGAGGATCATCAACAGGGTCAATTGAGTCAGCAGCTATCCACACAAAAGGGAGGATATACGGAAGAGGTGGAACGACGTCAGGGGGAAGATTCGTTCTATGTCGTCCAGGCACCAGATTGCCCTGAACAAGACTGGCGGTGGGCCCCCACCTCCTCCCCTTGAGTTAACATCCTGGGAGGAGAAGGTCTTGGACACCATGCATCCGGAGGGCCTTACAGGTAGAATGGGAGGTCTTGACTCAGGTAAGTCAACAATACCCCCTCAGACACCTACCACACTTGACCAGCATGCCTCCCCCCACCCACCACTCGCCAATCTACCCAATCCAACACTACTGCACCTCCACAATCACCCCACCCCCCTCCCCTGAATGCCACGCTACCCCACTCCCACCATCCCCACACACTACCCCAATGCATGGATAACAATCACAATGTGAGTAACCACAACTCCCACAATTCATCACTGCCCACACAGCAAAAGAATCACAGTCCCACTTCACAGTGGAACACCTGCATGGACAACCATACCACAGTCCACACTTACTGGTTGCTACGGGAGTGTCTCAACACATGGCAATGACAGCAATGCCAACCACCATCCACAACCCACCATGCCACATAGAGACCATGGCACAATCCCTAAACCCAAATCAATGTCTGGAGTGCAGCAGCTGTCATTGCCATCACTGGGAGGCAAGTTGATCCACTGCATGTACCACACCATGAAAATGACTACTACGCATCCACATATACACTCTCTACCTTTCCATCCACAGGCAACCCTGCCACTGTCACCCAGCAGAGGATGCCAGGGTCAGACAGACCCCCCCACGGGATGAAGAATCCATTAGATGTCTGGATGGGGATAAGTTGTCTGGCCAATCTGGGGCGACTGGTCAGTCTACACCCAGCAGCCCCACCCCGGACACACCGGACTCCCCCTCCTATGTGGCTACCACGGGTGTCAGTAGTCAGTAGCCAGGGAAGGTTGAGATAGCCAGAGTCACCTGTGTGCACAGAGGTTAGGGCCATGTCAAGACAGGAGGGTGATAATGCAGGAAGTGAAGAGTGTTGAGAGCAGGGGAGCACACATATGAAAGGATACATACCGATGAGCCAGGCCCGGTCCCTCTGTAGTGGTGCCATCATGTGTGGGACGGTGCTGTTCTGCAGAATGTAGGAGTCTTGCACAGACCAAGGGAACCTGGCCGTCACTTGTGAGATATATGTTGGTCACACCACCTGCACATTGGTGGAATAGAAGTTTTTACGGTTCCTATACACTTGTTCACTCCTCCTGGGTGGCACCAGGGCAATGTGGGTGCCATCTATGGCCCCTATCACATGAGGGACATGTGCCATATTGTAGAAGGCAGCTTTGACAGCAGCCAAATCATCACGTTGTGGGAACCTGATGTAGCTGGGCAGATGTTGTAGCAGGGCACAAAGGACGTCCTTCCGGACGTTGCTGAACATGGGCTGTGACATCCCTGCTGCCCATGTCGCCAGCCTCCACTCCCTCCTCTGAGGTGCCTACATGCCCCATTGATGCCCCTGCCCTGTGGAGGCCAGCACTTTGCAGTCAGGAGTCAAGTTGGGGTGTCATTCTGTGCCCAGTGTGATCGGGGCACTGCAGGACTTTTGGACTGGCCCTTGGCCCCATTTATACATAGTTATCAGTTACAGTTTTTATTATTTAATATATCTACACCACTGCACCGCAGGTGTCGATGGTTACAATCTTGTCCTGGCTTTCCTTAACATGTATGTGTGGTAAATGTGCAATTTTGCATGTGTGTGTGTGTGTGTGTGCGTACTAATGTTCTTCCTCCAGTGTGTGCTAGGCTGGTGTACTTATAGTTGGTGCCTTGGTCGGCATCGCTGGTCCTGAAGGTCAAAGGCCAGCAGGAGCATTGGGAAGACTCGCAATTCACGTGCCATGGCACCTATGGATGTGCTTGTGTTCCTGAAGGTGAGTGTTCCCTTTTCTGTTGTTCATTTCTGCCATGCTTTTCTTGGCGGTGAGACCGCCCCAGAAATCCTGGTGGTGTGCAACCTCGTAATACGGTCGTGGGAAACTGCCTGACCACTGGCCTGGAGATGCGTGCCGCCGGCAGCCACAGTCTGTCCACAGTGGCGGTTCAGATCGAAACCTGGCTGTGTTCTGCAGGTGCCTTCCCCGTACTCGTAGTATAGCAGTCTTCACTGCCGCGGCCACAGCGGTTCGACCGCCATCTCCACAACGGCAGTCCACAGACTGCCAAAGTTGTAATGAGGGCCTATGTTTGGGATTGCTCCATATCTTCATCCATAGGAGAAGTGGGACCAACCTGATACAATCATCAATTAACCCTACTCCTAATTCAGTATGCACAATAAAACTAGTAGTGGCTGTTGGGGAAGCCAGCAGCCTACATAAAAATCTGTTTTCGGGCACTTGATGTTTGGCTGTTCCTGAGTAACTCCATACTCCATCTCCATAGGTTCCCATAGCTACAGATTTACTTTTATATCGCTTAATTAACTCGTGCACCGGCCTCTGCCCCAATTGCTTGGAAAATCTAAATATGGACTTTCCCACTGCCCCCATTTTAGTTGCTCTTTGTGAAATTAGTCTATCCCATTTCCCCGTCGATTCAAATAATATGCCCAAATAATTAATCATATTCATTTTTGGCACTGGACTTTCTCCTATACAAAATACCTTTGATTTTAAACTTCTGGGGCCACATGATGTTACAAATGACTTCTGGTAATTCACTTTAAGCTTGAGCCCTTTCATAAAATTATTAACTCCATCAATCAGCTTTTGCAGACCTTTTGCTGTATGTTCCATAAGTACTGCATCGTCCACATAAAGCAAAACTGGAATTAACTGATTTTCAATTTTGGGCACATTCTTTGAAAGCTCTCTCAGAGCTACAGCTATAGAATTAATATAAAGTAAAAATAGAAAAGGGGCAAGTATATAGCCCTGCCTTACTCCCCTGGTTACTCTGATTGGGGCTGTACAGTCACCCTCCCTTGAATAACAAAATTAATAAAGGTGGATCTATACCTGCTTGCTCCATAAAAACCCACAATAGCTCTCTATCCACCAACTCAAAGGCGTTGGATAGATCCCTAAATGCCATATTCATGGCTCCACCCTTCACCGTCACATTCTTGCCCAAAAAGAGCGCATGTTCAATGCTTGTTCTGTTGTTCCCATGCCCTCTCGGAAACCACTGTCGTAAACCATACCCTGTCAGAACAATGAATTCAAATTTGAATGTTTAATAAAACGAAATTAAAGAAAAAAATGAAAGTTAATCCTAGACATGTTTTTTGGGAGAAAAAAAAAAAGAAGAACATGCTAATATTTTAAACAAAAGCATACATATTGTGAAACAAATGTGTGAATACATAGATTTTTAACACTACCTACCCACCAACAACATGGAACAGAAACAGCATAAAACATAAAGGGGCATATATGAGCCCCTAGCGCCACTGGAGCACTTTATGTGACGCTCTAGTGGCGCAAAATTCTGCTCCATATTTACAAGGAGGTGTAATGCACTTTTTGTGGCGTTACACCTCTTTGTAAATATGGGCCCCTCAGATGCAGTTATCTGCGTCAGAGAGGCGTGCCATGGGTGTTGCTATGGGTGTGTCACAGCAACACCCTTTGCATTTTGACGCTGCCTCAGATTTACAAGATTTCGTAAACCTGAGGCAGTGCCAAAATCTAACGCCACCTCCAGGGGTGGCGTTAGCAAGGCACAACGAGGAGGAATACTTTTATTCCTCCTCATTTTTTGCTTCTGCATCACGCATAGAAATCGCAAAATGCCAGAAATGATTGTTAATGTGTGGGAAGGTGTCGCTTCCCGCACATAAACAATTTTGCATGTACAAGGCTCCCCAAAGCACGTGCAAACCTAATTCGGCCTCAGAGCACCCTTGCCATTTTGCTGAAAACAAAAGGCACATATCTAGTTGTGAGGTCAGAAAAGAGGGCATATTCTAACACACTGTACATGCAAACAAAAATTTCTCTGCAACGTGCGGCTTTACCAATTTGCCCAACTCATTTCAAGTGGCACAGTGATTGACTGACCCTGACATTGAACTAAAGGTTGCCCTCTCACTACCGTGAGAATGCAGCCAGCTCCCTGACCAGGTACATATAAATGTCGAGTTCCCATGAGCTACTCAGGAAACCAAGTGGCTAACATATTTTGGAGTGTGACCTTTAAATCAATATTAACATGAAAAGCTTGCAATATATTGCGTAATGAAGCTGCATAGAAAATATGTTAACGTAGAAAATAATACACACGTTTGAAATGTGCCCACGGGGAGTGGCCACCAAATGTACACGAAGACTAATGAAACTAATTAATAATGAATTAATAATGCACTAATGTATGGATTTGTATTAGCATATTATAATTAGAGTCATGTATTGGGGTTTTGCTAAATTAATCACTAGGCCTTAGTTAGCGAGGACCTGGGCCTAGCTGCCTGGTCTCATATTAAACTGTGTTTTTATAATGTGCAATGTGCTGCTTTCCTGAAGGACACAAAGCTGTACTTTTCCAGAAGCTAGAGATATGTGTGTAGATGTAGTAAATTCTTTCTCATGGGACCCGACGTGCTCAAGGAGACATTCTTGACTAATTCAACAGTGTAATTCGTAAAAGGTACAAGGCTGTCTAGACTAGGAGAAGACAATGGGACTACTGACTGGAGCGTAAAGTGTAAATTTTCTTACCTGACATTCCTACCGATGAAGACGTCAACAACGTGGGCCAATCAATTCCATGAGAACTGTGTTTCGTGGAAAATTCTAGTGAGGTGCGTGGGGAATTATTGGACAGAGATAAGGATGCACCAAAATTGATCCAATGAGGAATTAAGGGCTAGTTTAACAGTTTTGATATAATAGCGTGACCCGAAGACAAATCAGCCATTATTAGCTTTTAGTGAACATTCCACTGAGCTATACTTTTGCCATTATTCTTTGAGACCTTGTTGTTTATTCTTCTGATATCTTAACCATCCTCTATTGAATCCTTACCTGATATTTACTTCTCCTTCATATGAGGAAAGTGCCTTATTCATAGCTATGCCATACTGAGACTTGCCCTGTCCTGTCTTTGCTGATGCCGAATCGACTAATGTCCTAAGGACGAAGACTGACGGTGATGGCTGATTCGTTGGAGGGGTAACTATCTGATGCTAATTGTAATTGTCTGTTTGCCTTTTCTTTCTAGGTACCAACTGCTCTTTTGATAGAAGCCATAGTTAGATGTTTTCCAAATTTGTGTTTGCTAAATTGTTTTGCATGAAGCCCAACATGCTGATGCTAATTTGAGGTTAGTTAAGGTGTTCACTAAAATCTGACGCAAATAGACAAATGGCTGGGTTCTTGATTTGTTGAATCTTGCACAACTGAGACTTTGCTAAACTGCTTCTTATTAATGATGTGATAATGCTGAATAAGTGTTCTCTATGAATTGATTAAGTGTGTTTTAATTACAAGTTTGAAGAGTTACTAATGAGATTGATTGCCAATGAGATTAACAAAAATGACTTTAGAATGTAACTAATAGGGAATAAATATCCAAACACTCAATTAGATTTGTGTGGTTATTCATCGGCCGAAAGGTCATGGTGTGTTCACTTTATCGATTCTTATTGAATGTCACAGATTATTTTGTTGATTAGGTATTGTGAATATTGATTGACTTGTCATATTGATTGTGATGTTAAAAAGATATCTCGTTCTGGGAAGTCTCTGAACGTGGTCAAAAGATTCCTCGGCCTAGGCATGTCTCCTTGTAAGTTTACTTATCAAGCTCCTGATGCGCTATCAGTTTTTGGTAGCAGAAGTAATGGTTTGGCCCTTTGGGGCCCCAGGACGAGGGACCACTGTTTGATAAGATTGTTGGTTCGAAGGGTCCGAAGGTCTGGTAGAAATCGATGAGTGTAGTTCGGAAATAAGCAAGGTGTATTGGGAAAATTGGGTTTGGGAAAATTATTCTTTTTCAATGATACAAATTGGAAAGATGATATGTCCCTAAGTCCCGAATGACTTTCCCGGAATCTCGGAGCCTGCCGAAGTGGGTTGGGTACGTTTTCGGCGTTCTAGTGATAGTGTGAATGAAGTAGGTTATGCGCATGCACAGCTTATGCATACCGCAGGTGAATTGTGAGGTATGTGAGAATTTTAGGCCAGGTAATGTTTTAGTAGGAGCATGCGTACTCCGCAGTGTGAGAGTAGGGAAGTCGGCGAACTTCATGTGAGTGCGGCGCTTTGTGCTAACAAATTGTCCACGCGTTTTTTGTTGAGGTACAGACCCTGCGTGGTTTAAGACTCCGGAGTATATTGATAAGTGTATGAGACACTTGGTTTATTTTGTAATTTGCGTGGTTTAATAGGTCAATCGGGCGCGGTTGACGAGTCAAGTTTGAGTCAACATGAGTGAATGAAAACTTTGATGGAGATTTGGTGAGTTCTAAAGTGCACTAGAACGACCTATTGACAAGTCGAGAGTAAAATTTGCAGGTCCAATTTTGCTTGCGAGTGCGGGATCTGAGAAGGAGAGAGTAGCGGTCGAGGCTAAGCAAAATCTCTCTAAAGTTCTGAAGCGATTGTGTTACCCTTTCCTGTAGTAAACCAGCAAATTTGAGTTTTGTTGGTGCTTGCAATATATTGCATTAGTTTTGTGTGAATCAAGAGCGAGGAAGACAAGCCGCAAGACTTTGTCAGCCGCAGTGTGTGTGAGTGTGACATCATTGGAGCCACGCTGGGTTAGGTCGGTTAGTGAGAAGGGTCGCGCACGTATTGGCAGCCGTCCGTGCGAGGCAATTGGTTGAGAAGGTAAGCAAAGAGAGTTCTGGGAATTAAAGTCACTTCCTGATTCGATTGTAAACAAAATAAAAGATGCAAAAAGGAAGATTTTCAAGGCTTTAAGGAGCGCTTTGAGGGGGGATACATATATTACTGCGAGTGTAGGGGAGGTTACACCGCCAGAGGATACACCGACTTGTGCCGTAATGGAGGAAAGGGGTGTAACGCCATGTCTTTGGCTAAAACAATGGTGCAAAGTGATAGAGAAAGAAGGGTGCTTGGCGTTTCTGGAGCACTGAATGTTCAACATAAGGATTTTGGAAAATTTGCGTTGGGTGTTAAATGAGCTAAAACCACCTCCAAAGCCAGCACAGTTTGAGGCACTAGCAATCTGGGAATCTGGCAACAGAAATTCGAGAGGAGAATGAGGAAGGCAGAAAAGACACTAGCGGAGGCTAGGTGGGATAGTGCACAGAGGGTTTGGAGGAGGGAAACAATAGACAGAATTAGTATGTTTCCAGCAATAGCTCAAGAAAATGAAAACATAGGGGGAAAAGCCACTTGTAAGACTGACAGAAGTTCTTCTAAAGACAAAGAGGCTAAGAAGCTCTGGTCAGAGATGGATGACTCAGATGATAATGAGTTCCTTAATCAGTTACTGAATGACCGACCATCGCCATATGCAATAGATGACAACAGACCGAGTACTAGTACAGGCCCTGTAAGTTCAACTCAGAACAAGGCGACAGCAAATTCGGTACAGGTTAGTCCTGTCTCCTCACCAGTTCCGGTGCAGAGTAGTATTAGTATGTCCACTGCTCCAGAGATGCAACCTCAGCTGCAGCCACCGCAGATTCAGAGGCTTTACCCTTATGTCCCGATTTTAGAGACTACCACGAATTTGATGGTGCCGTCAGATCCGAAATATATGAGACCAAAGCTGATACAGACCGAGCCAACTCCACCTTTGCTGCCTCAGGCACAGCAACAGATAATTCCGAATTACACTTCGGTCGCAGGACCGCAGTCATAAACCAGAATATGGGAGATAATGCTCCACAGGTTTTGGGAAGCAGGCAGACGCCAGCTGCCATATCCTTGCCCATTACAGTTGGCCCACCAGTACCATTGTATGCACAGGCAAAGCCTAGTGTATGCGATCAAGGAATAATGACCCAAGAGATGACAAGAGGAGGGTTTGTAGGGAATTCTCAAGGGGTGACTCCAGTGGAACCGACATTCGAAAGATCTACGTCTTTGTTAGACTTCAGTCCGATTGGGGCTCCTCTAGATGCTATGAGACAATCAGGTTTGGGACTGCTGACTCTGCAGATCTCAAGTACAAACATACCACAAACACCGATAGTGCAGGCTGGGAATATCTCCTTGCAAGGTTTAACTGTGCAACAATTGAACGATTGGTTAGACAGGTTAAATTCACCACAGACTACTCCTGCAGCGGCACGAAGGTCAGAAGGGGAAGAATACCTGAATTTTGTGAGGTTGGGCATGGAGGCAAATGAACTTGTTGAAGGGAGCATGGGAGTGAACAGGCTAGAATCATACACGGAGGCAGAATTGAGGTATTTGTGTCCAAAAATAACCAAAGAAGTGAGCAGGGTGCACCAGAGGTTGGCAAATTTGGCATATAAATATGGAATATACTTAGAAAGTACTAAACATCTGAAGAGAAGTTACAGATTGGACTTTGAGCCAAAAGATTTTGAACACATGAGGTCTACTGGGATGAAGGCACATCTTAAAGAAATACTGCAGAGTGCACAAGTTTGGGGAGCCTTAGAGAAATGGGAAGGCAGATGGGCGAAGAAAAGAGACAAGAGGAAAAGTGACTGCATAGAGCAGCCAGCCAAAGCCTCACAGGATGTAGGTGCGGTGAAAATGTTACCAATGAGAGAGACGGCTGGAGGGGTTCTTGTCCATGTGCCGTGGACCAGAGGTGATATCCTGTCATTCACAAATGACTTTCCCAGGTTGAGGGAAAAACCAATAGAGTGGTATCAGCAAACAAATAGGTTTGTGAAGCTTGCGAAATGTCTCTGGGAAGACCTGAATACTCTCTTTGAGATCATAGTTCCGGCCGATTTGTGGCTTGAGTGCAAGAGGAGTGTGGATTGGCCAACCGCGGAACCGGCAAGGGATAGAGTCACAGGAGCACCATCTCCTGAGGTGATGAGATACTACTATAAGGTGATCGAGTTCTTGAAGCAGAGAGTTTCGCTGCAGAATGTTGATTGGCAAAAGATTGATCGGACAGCAAAGGAACCCAAAGAGTCGATACGTGCCTATTATGAGAGGTTGTTGAAAGCGTTCAAGAACTACAGCGGTACAGAGGTTGTTGAAGCAAAGGGCATGAATCACCTTGTGTTCAGATTTGTTGAAGGGTTGAGTCCTGAGATTAGTCAAATGATCAAGAATCATTTGATCTGTTGGCAGGTGAAGCCAATTGACGAGGTGTTGCAGTATGCTAAGTACTGTAGTGACGATATTGAGTTGAAGCATAGGAAGCTGAAGGAGAAAGCGATGGTGATGCAAATTAAGGCAGCACAGTCAGGAATGCAGGGAGGTTTTCTACAACAGATGGTGCAACAGCCGCAAGGAAACAGGGTGTTTCAGGCCCAAGTGAGAGGTAGTGGTCGAGGAGGATTTGTGAACAGAAGCACAGACTTGAATACTATAGTGGTTCAAAACGATGTACAGGGGATGAAGATGTTACCTTGTCATGCTTGCGGGGGCGTTGGACATTGGAAGCAGGAGTGCCCGATGGTGGTGCAGGAGGGTGTCGTTCAACAAAGCAATGATGTCAGTGCATTTCAAAACGTGAAGGGACCGAGGCTGAGAGGTCCTAATCTGAACTTTCAGAATAACATGATCCAGATGCAGGGTCCCCAACCCATGCAGCAGGTGCAGATGCCACGTGTACAGCCGATGCAGATGCAGCAAATGCAACAGCAGGTTCCTATGGTACCTAGACAGCAAATGCAATTGCCCTTAGCGCCAGTGAAACAGCAACAGGTGATGCTTCCTCAACAGGTCACAGGTCAAAGAATGAGTCAAAGTAACGCAGTACAACAATTCCAATTAAGTGGTGAGAATGGAATAAACGGTGAATGGTCGGATGAGAGTTCAGATAGTGAGGAGTGTATGCTTGCAGCGTCCTTAGAGGTAGATCAGAAAGGGCCCTATGTTCAGGGCAAGGTAATGGGTTACAAGGTCTCATTCTTGGTTGACACAGGAGCTACACGCTCTACAATTAGAAGTGCAGAGGTTGCGAAATTGCCCCTTTCGGGACGTACAGTCAAGGTGGTAGGAGCGGCGAATCAGCTCCTGACTAACCCAATTACAGAACCGGTTCAGGTTGAGCTTGGCACTTTTCAGGGATTGCACAGATTTGTGGTTTGAGATTCGAGTCCCGTGTCCCTACTGGGAAGAAACTTGCTGTGCAAAACAAGGTGTTCTATCACATGTTCAAATGAGGGGATTGAGGTTCAGACAAACAGTGACGACGAAGGAGATGAGGAGCAGGTTTCAGAGCCTGAAATGGAGACCACAGATGAGGAGTATCCTCTGATTAACTTCTTCCCAATGTTCACGGTGACTGATCTGCCAGCAGACTTGCAGGGAACAGTCCAAGAGAAGGTGTGGGACTTGACAGGAAAGGAAGTAGGAATGATAAAAGGAGTAGAACCAGTTAAAGTCAGTGTGAAGCCAAATGCAGTGTTCCCCCAGGTACCACAGTACAATATGGCGCAAGATGTCCTTATAAAGGTGGCGCAGTTAATCGCAGACTTTGTGAAACAGGGTGTCTTGAAGGAAGTGATGAGCAGTCCATGTAACTCACCAATAATGGGGTTTAGAAAGCCTTGTGTGAAAGTTCGAATTGTCCAAGACTTGAGAAAGATTAACGGCATAGTGGTGAAATGTTGCCCAGTGGTGCCAAATCCAGCTGTGATTATATTCCAGGTTCAATGTGATGCAGAGTGGTTCACAGTGGTTGAGTTGTCCCAAGCGTTCTTTTCTGTGCCTCTTCATGAGGACAGCCAATTTCTTTTCAGTTTCAAATTCCTGGATAAGGTTTACAATTGGTGTTGAATTCCTCAAGGGTTTTCGGAATCACCTTCCATATTCAATCAGATATTGAAGAAGGATTTGGAGTAATTGGAATTGCCTTTTCAATCGACTCTGGTGCAGTACACTGATGATCTGATGATCGCATCCAAAACGAGGGATGAGTGCAAGTATGATTTGATTGCCTTACTGAACCATTTGGGAAAGAACAGGCACAAGGTGTCCCCAAAGGAGCTGCAATATTGTCAGAAAGAGGTGAAATACTTAGGTCATCAAATTGAGAAAGGGTAGAGGAAGTTATCCAGGGAGAGGGTGACTGCCCTGTTACAAATGAATCCTCCAATGACAGGGAGAGATGTTAGGATGTTTCTGGGAATGGTGGGCTACTGTCGTCAGTAGATCCCGAATTTTTCAGTCATCTCCAAGCCATTGGTGAGAGTGAAGGTTAAGGATGGGCCAGATGTCATAGTACTGTCAGAGAAAGAAATGAAGGCATTCACTGAGTTAAGGGAGAGCATGTGCAGTGCTCCAGGTTTAGGTATTGCTGACTACACGAAGCCTTTTGTTCTGTTTTGTCATGAACGTGATGCATGTTCTTTGTCCTGACACAGGTCCATGGAGGTGTAAACAGACCAGTAGCATATTTTTCAGCTACTTTGGACCCAGTTGCAGCAGCCTTACTGGGTTGTCTGCGTGCAATAGCAGTAGTTGGTCAAAGCCTCACACAGTGTGAAGGCATAGTGATGGCACATCCTTTAACAGTCATGGTCCCTCACTCATTTGAGATCTTGTTAACCCGTACCAAAACGCAGCACATGACAAATGCAAGACTAGCAAAATATGAAACGATTATATTGGGGGCACCAAATGTAATGTTGAAAAGATGTACAGTGTTGAACCCGGCAACTTTGCTTCCAAATGAAAACACAGAAGTTGAAGATGTTGAAGATGTAGAACATGATTGTCTTGAGGTAACAGAAATGTGCACCAAACCGAGACCTGATATTAAAGATACCCAAATGGAAGAAAATGGCAAAATTATCTTTGTCAATGGCTCATGCTTAAGAGACTCAGTAGGAGTGCTGAGAGCCGGATACGCTGTATGTACGATCTCTGGTATCCTTGAAGCGTCTTGGCTTGAGAGAGTATATTCTACTCAAGTGGCTGAATTGGTTGTTCTTACTAGAGCATGCCATGCTTCTGCCCAGCTGAGGGTGACTATCTATACTGATAGCAGATACAGATTTGGAATTGTCCATGATTTTGGCCAACTATGGTCACAGAGGGGTTTCCTGACCTCTTCTGGCTCTCCAGTGTATATGGTGAAAGAATGAAGGCGTTGTTGTACACGATTCAGTTACCTCATGAAATTGCCGTGGTGAAATGCAGTGCTCATTTGAAATCACAAGACTTTGTTTCAATGGGAAATGGATATGCGGATCAAGTCGCAAGGTTTTGCGCATTGAACTGTATATCGTTTAAGGATCAGTGGGAATTGTTACCTGAAACAGAAAATGAGACATGCACAGGTTACGCATTAAGGATGATTGACTCCTTAGAAGAATTGAGATTGTTGCAGGGACGTGCCAGCAAAGATGAGAAGCGTTCTTGGGTTAGGATGCAATGTGTACAAAGACCAGATGACATGTGGGTTTCAGATGAAGGGAAAATGGTTTTGCCGAACAGTCTCCTGTCACAGTTTGCAAGGTTTTACCATGGTCAAGCACATATTGTTAGAGATGCCATGATCAGGTTGTTCATAATTGACTGGTTTAACCCGAAGTTCAGACAAGCTGCAGAAGTGATTTGTCACAGGTGCATCATCTGTCAACAGATGAATGCGGGGAAAGGGACAGTGGTGAATTTGAGCCACATCGGGAGAGCAGGAGGTCCATTTAGCAGAATGCAATTGGATTTTATTGAGATGCCTGTGTGTGGAGGTCCGAGATATGTGTTGGTGATTGTGTGTATCTTTAGTCACTGGATTGAAGCATACCCAACACGTAGGAATGACAGTCTCACAGTAGCGAAGCTGCTGCTTAGGGAATTGATACCAGGTTTCGGGTTTCCGATCTCTTTAGAATCAGATAGGTGAAGTCACTTCAACAATGAGGTGGTTAAGCTATTGTGTGCAGCATTGAACATTGAACAGAAGTTACATTGCAGTTACCGCCCTGAAGCATCAGGACTAGTGGAGCAGATGAATGGTACCCTGAAGTCGAGAATGGCAAAAATGTGTGCAGCCACGAATTTGAAATGGCCCGATGCGTTGCCTTTGGTGCTAATGTCAAGGAGAAATACACCTAACAAGAAAACAGGACTATCTCCTCATGAAATTCTCATGGGCCGACCTATGAGACTGCCTGCAGTGCCTGCAAATGCTCTTGTGAATATCACGGATGATATGGTGTTGGACTACTGCAAGGGTCTGGCTGACGTGGTCTGCTCTTTCTCTCACCAGGTGGAAGCCACCACCCTGCCACCGATAAATGATCCAGGGCACAACCTGAAAGCTGGTGACTGGGTTGTCATCAAGAAACACGTAAGGAAGTAGTGTTTGGAGCCACGTTGGAAGGGGCCATATCAAGTAATACTGACGACTACAACTGCTGTGAAGTGTGCAGGAAATCCGAACTGGATCCATGCCAGTCACACGAAAAGGGTGACGTGTCCAACTGATGAGGAAGTTGAGTTGTTGAAAGTACCAACAACAGAGAAGGAAGTCTCAGGGCCGGAGAGTGATCGAAGGGGAACTGAGACAGAAGGAGAGCCCGTTGAGGATGGCTTAATCACTCCAGTAAGAGACGAAGGAGGAGAGACCCAGAGGGGTGACGGTGAGCCTATCTCAACTGAGGCACCAGGAGGGCCAAGTCAGAAGGAGGTTCTCCCAGAAGCAGATGAATATGGAAATGAGCTAGAGCCCCTGACAGACCCAGAATTCGAAGGAGTTGAGGCAGAAGAGAGTCAGAGTGTCCAGACTCCTCCTGAGCAAACTGTAGGCCCATCAAGAGAAAACACCATAGAATCAGAGGAGGGCGAAGGGTTGCCACAGGAAAGATCAAAGGCCAAAGAGACACTGAAAGGAGATAAGTGGCCTGAATTGCAAGTGAAGAAAGGGAAAGTGTTTGTTGAAGATGCAATAGAGGAGGAGGTTGATACATCAAGGAGAGAAGATCTGAGTGAAGGACAATTGCAAGGCGATCGCAAATTGAAAAGAAAGAGAGTAGCAAACAGAAGGTACGCAGGTCCTGAATGGGCATATGCAACGTCAGCTGAATGGCAACAAGAGTTCTTGGCATTTTGCTTTGATCGAGAAGTCCGAGGTCAGTACTTTGGCACCTGAGTCTGGCCAAAGAGACTGGTTGGCATGAAAATTGAGTTCAAGAAGAAGATTGAGAGAAGAGACTGATAACTTAACGGATGTGACACTGTTAACCTGAATTGACTTTTGAAAAACGATTTTGATAAGCTGCTAACCCGAATTGACAAGGATCTTGGGAGTGAAAGGGAAAGCTGTAAATAATTGCTAAAGGAAGACTTTTGCTTGCTTTAACTTTGCTGAAAAAACGTAATAAAAAGTTTTGACCATCCTCTGTCGGTTGTTGTTTGAACCAATAGTACTTCACTTTCTGATTCTTTACAGATCATGGCTAACATTAGAGATGATAATAGGGGAAATAGGCGTTGTAAGTGTTTGGGGGTTGGTTTGGGTGTCGTGTGTGTGATATTCATTATAGTGGTGATTGTGGGTATGCCATTAGTGGGTAAGAGTGGAACTAACAATGTTACAATTCCTGAGACCACCACTGCACTAACAGCTTGGGAGAGGTTTGAGCAGGATACAAAATATTTGCATGAAGGGACTAATGCAAAAGGGGAATTATCAACTAATGTTTTCTATCGATTGCTGAGTGAGTATGTTGACACAATGGATGCGAAAGATTCTTATGTGTGTACACAGATTCCTGTTTCAGTGCAAGAAGGGGTTACCTATCACAGTTTGCCATTAACATATGGGATTAGCTGTAGTCTGTTACTAACAAGATTCTATAATCAGGAGGAGATTCAATATTTTTACTCCAATCACGACCTTGTGTTTTCTTATGTGCCTATCATAGAGGATTTGAGTAGTGTAGCTAAATACTATAGCATAAAGTTAGTTAAGGGATTCTTTGAGGCGACTTTAACAATTAGTACATCATATGCACACCGTAATAATTTGACATGTTTGCTTACACCCGTAGAGAAAAGCTTTCTAGATCACAAGGAAGATAGAAGAAGGGCATTGAAGGGTAAATTAGAAAAAGGGTTGCAGCAGCGAGCTTTTGCTAGTAGTGAGAGTTACAGTGAGGTTAGGGAACAGGGGAAGTTAGCTTTAGATGTACTACACGTAGGTAAGCTTTGCATATCTAGTCCAAAGTCGTATTAGGACAATGTGTTTGTGGAAATGAGTGAATGTAAGCATGTGTTTTTGTTTCAGAGTAAATGGACGTTCATGTTAAATGGACAGGATCCAGCGATCCCTTGGATCTATTATATATGTGGACTTAATGCTTATTACCATCTTCCAAAGGGATGGTATGGGACATGTTATTTGGGGATAGTTTTCCCAAAGATACATCAACTAGAGGACTTGAAAAGGTTTCTGAAATTGTCTGAATTACATCATACTAGACAAAGGAGAGAGACTGCTGCTGGTGTATTAGGAGATGTATTTGGGGCGATAATTCCTTCAGTGGGAGTTATCTTAAACTCCATAAAGATTCGAAAGTTGTCTACTATTGTGGATAACATGCTGACAAATTTCACAGGGGCTATACTCCTGATGGATACTGAACTTGCTGCGGAGAGGCTATGACTCTTCTAAACAGGCTTGCTTTAGACATTCTTTTAGCAAAAAATGGCGGAGTCTGTAAGATGCTTAATGAGCGCCATTGTTGTGCTTACATACCTGGCAATAGTAATGAGATTAGAAGTATGCTTACTAACCTAACTAGGGATAGTACAGATTTGAAGGAACTGAAAGAGCCAGGTGTTTGGGAAAAGGTTGGAAAAGGACTTGCTTCAGTGGGGATTAGTTTAGTAGTATTTGGCATGGGATATTGGCAAGAATAATACAAGGAATATTAATTGTTATAGCTTGCTTATTTGGATTATGGCTGTCATGTAAAATTAGTAAAAGAATTACATTGAATACGTCGAAAATAATAAGAGGAGGTAAGAAAAACAGAGGGAAAAATTGTTTAGGGCAAAATCAAAGGGGGAAAGATTAAGAGAAGACATTGAAATGAAGGAATTCTACAATGTTAAATGTAGGGGAAAGGTTTGTGTGATGACAAGAGTAATCAGAGGAGGGATTGTTGGAGTGTGACCTTTAAATCAGTATCAACATGAAAAGCTTGCAATATATTGTGTAATGAAGCCACATAGAAAATATGTTAACATAGAAAATAATACACACATTTGAAATGTGCCCACGGGGATTGGCCACCAAATGTACATGAAGACTAATGAAACTAATTAATAATGAATTAATAATGCACTAATGTATGGATTTTTATTAGCATATTATAATTAGAGTCATGTATTGGGGTTTTGCTAAATTAATCACTAGGCCTTAGTTAGCGAGGGTCTGGGCCTAGCTGCCTGGTCTCATATTAAACTGTGTTTTTCTAATGTGCAATGTGCTGCTTTCCTGAAGGACACAAAGCTGTACTGTAGTATTGTGTTTATTTCTAGAACAATATTGTAGGTAGTGTTTTGTTGTAGTATTTCAATGTAGGGCTGTATTTTATGTTTTAGGGGTATTTGTAAAATGTAGTATCAGGGATGAAGATGAGTGCAGGTCCACGCAGGTGATGTTGACATCAGCTTTTTATTCAGTAATATTTCACAGGTGAAAAAACAGGAACTCCAGCCTCCAAAAAAACCTCCAGCACCATCAACTGTCCAGCACGGAATGCTGTCCAGCTGAGGGAGGTGTTTAAAGGGGCTGTCAAACTTGATGATGGGAGGATCTGGAATTTGAATAGAATTGTTGTGATATAATTTATATAGGGATGGGGGTGGTGTAGTATTGTGTTTATTTCTAGAACAATATTGTAGGTAGTGTTTTGTTGTAGTATTTCAATGTAGGGCTGTATTTTATGTTTTAGGGGTATTTGTATTATGTAGAATCTATTTGGTATCTCCCAGCTCCACCTGCGGCATTTAGTATCTCCCTCAGCTGGACAGCATTCCGTGCTGGACAGTTGATGGTGCTGGAGGTTTGTTGGAGGCTGGAGTTCCTGTTTTTTCACCTGTGAAATATTACTGAATAAAAAGCTGATGTCAGCATCACCTGCGTGGACCTGCACTCATCTTCATCCCTGATACTACATGTACTTTTCCAGAAGCTAGAGATATGTGTGTAGCCGTAGTAAATTCTTTCTCATGGGACCCGACGTGCTCAAGGAGATATTCTTGCCGAATGCAACAGTGTAATTCGTAACAGGTACAAGGCTGTCTAGACTAGGAGAAGACAATGGGACCACTGACTGGAGCGTAAAGTGTAACTTTTCTTACCTGACATTCCTACCGATGAAGACATTAACAACGTGGGCCAATCAACTGCATGAGAACTGTGTTTCGTGGAAAATTCTAGTGAGGTGCATGGAGAATTATTGGACAGAGATAATGATACACCAAACTTGATCCAATGAGGAATTAAGAGTTAGTTCAACAGTTTTGATATAACAGCGTGACCCGAAGAGAAATCAGCCATTATTAGCTTTTACTGAACATTCCACCGAGCTATACTTATGCCATTTTTCTTTGAGACCTTGTTGTTTATTCTTCTGATATCTTAACCATCCTCTATTGAATCCTTACCTGATATTAACTTCTCCTCCATATGAGGGAAGAGCCTTATTTGTAGCTATGTCATACTGAGACTTGCCCTGTCCTGTCTTTCCTGATGCCGAATCGACTGATGTCCTAAGGATGAAGACTGGCGCTGATTGCTGATTCGTTGGAGGGGTAACTATCTGATGCTAATTGTAATTGTCTGTTTGCCTTTTCTTTCTAGGTACCAACTGCTCTTTTGATAGAAGCCATAGTTAGATGTTTTCCAAATTTGTGTTTGCTAAATTGTTTTGCATGAAGCCCAACATGCTGATGCTAATTCGAGGTTAGTTAAGGTGTTCACTAAAATCTGACGCAAATAGACAAATGACTGGGTTCTTGCTTTGTTGAATCTTGCACAACTGAGACTTTGCTAACTGCTTTTTATTAATGATGTGATAATGCTGAATAAGTGTTCTCTATGAATTGATTAAGTGTGTTTTAATTAGAAGTTTGAAGAGTTACTAATGAGATTGATTGCTAATGAGATTATCAAAAATGACTTTAGATTGTAAGTAATAGGGAATAAATATCCTAACACTCAATTAGATTTGTGTGGTTATTCATCGCTGAAAGGTCATGGTGTGTTCACTTTATCAATTCTTATTGAATGTTACTGATTAATTTGTTGATTAGGTATTGCGAATATTGATTGACTTATTGTCATATTGATTGTGATGTTAAAAAGATATCTCATTCTGGGAAGTATCCGAACGTGGTCAAAAGGATCATCAGCCTAGGCGTGTCTCCTTGTAAGTTTACTTATCAAGGTCCTGACGCGCTATCACATACTGCCCCCCTCCGTGTCTCTTAACTAAAAGGCAAGTTCCCCTTCTTGCCATGTTAAGAATGCAGTGCTTGCTAATTAGGCATTCCCTGTAAAACGTTATACTTGTCAAAGATCTCACTTGAAAGTAGTGGGCCAGATCAAAAAACATTTTTGGCTGGCAATAGGGTGATTTGTGCATATTGCAAACACCGCTTACCACCTTATTACGAAAGCAGAATATTTTAGAATATAACGCGTGGCAAGAAAATATGTGCATATTTAAGAAGACCAACTATAGTTGCAATATCTCGACAACACAACGCCATATCATAATATCACCCTGCAATAAAAGCACTTCAGCTCTACATAATAGCAAAACAATGCAGCACTAAAACACCCACAAATATTTAATGCAACAATATGGTCGTATGCACCAACAACACGCAAAAACATAAAACAGTCATAACACAAAAAACAACCGAATGCAACACAGCACATCAATGCAACACATCATACCAACACAACATATCAAAACAATAATACTAAGAGTAAACAACACAACAGCACAACCTTGTAATTGTGCTATTAGTTGTGTTGTATCTTTGTGTTCTGGTGTTTTGACATTATATAGTGCTTTTTGTGCTCTTTAGTTACGTTAATGATGACAACAAATGCTGAATTCCAACGCAATCATAAATCAAACAAGTGCAACCCAAAATGTCCATGCGAATCTGGGCATTACAAAGATAAATGCTCACAGCTGTTCATATGGAACTCATTTTGAAGAGTTACTAAATGAACCAGCAAACTAACTGTAGTGTGATAACATGACAATTGTAGTCGTAGATTTACAGTCAAAGAGTGAATTTATTCATCTTATAAATCACATCTTAAAATGAGTAGTGAAGCACTGTAAGTGCAAAGGGACCCTCAAATGAGCAACAACCATAACCAAGCAAAAAATTAAGACAGAGTGAAAATCCAAGGTGAATCGGTAAGCAAACAACTATATAATTCAATCTTGTTGGACAAATTGCATTGTCGCCTATTCATACAATGTTGTGCATTATCAAAAGATTTGTTTGCGAATACTGTTGACAGCGTTTCGACCATGTAATGGATATAAGGGTCTCACCAGGACTGAGGATGGCCTGAGAGAACCTACAAATGGAGAGGGATAATTAAGACTGGAAAAACTACTAGGATGACTGCCGAAAGTATGGAAAAGAATGAAACCATGTATGCTTCGAATTGAATAAAAAATTAGGGCAGAGATAAATTCCACTGTATGTAGTGCTAAGGACTACCAACTAAAAACACCAATGGTAACACAGTATTAAATAGTATATTTACTGGATTTATTGAGGATAAGGAACCATATACCTCCATAAATTACAGAAAAAAATATTTTTAGGGCCCGGATACCCCCGAACCCCAAACCCTAACACAACCCAAAGGAGGTACCAACAGAACTTACAGAGTAGTTTGTCGAATTAGTGGAGCAAATTTTATTACAGACAAGTGAAATCAACAAGTCTAAATGTAACTCATGGTAAAACCTTCTTGTGCCAGAGCCATGTGAAAAAGTGCAAAGAATTAGGCACACAAGAGAAACAAAAACATCTCTTGATTAAGCAGTGAATTACGTGATCTCTGGTCATCAACAATACCGGGGCCCTTCCGCAATCCCAAACGCCATCAGACCGCACAGGCGTAACCATCTGCCTCCGTAATAGGTGGTCCCACCTCACTCTGCCCTAGTCCTCATTTTGGACACCCCCTCCAAACATCAAGATGACTGAGAAGCTGAGAGGAGGTGGCCAGGAGCTGCAGACCCGTGCCGACCCCTGATGTGCCCTAGCCTCCAAGCCGGTGTGTAATCCTCTAGTTGGATCAGGACTGCTGGACCCTACAGTTGGTGCTGTCCTGGAGAGTCTGCTTTTGAGGACCCTTCTGCTAACTAGGGGTGAGTTTAGGATTCGAGATCCCCCACAAGGGTGACCAAGGCAACAAGGTCCTTCGCCCTCCCCACGATAAAACAGTCCTTCTGTAAACCCCCAAATGTCAATGATGAACAAATCAGTCCCTGCAGCTTAGAGTTGGACACCATCCTTATGAAACATGTTGTTGCCCTTGAGACATTTATGCAGAATGTTTCACAGGGGACCCAGATTCCCCTGGACTGAATGCCCATCCCACAGTTATGGTGTGGTACCTTGTGGGACCATGCAATAGCTGCCTCTGCTAAAAGCTTGGCCAGTTGAGCGAATTCTTTCAGGATCACCTCCCCAAGTCCCTTGCGGCCCATTTGTACCAAGTCATTGCCTCCAAGGTAAACAACAATGAGGTCCGGGAATTGGAGTCCTCCCAATCTTGGGTTACTTCGATCAGCCGTTTCAATTGAGGAATGTGGAGGCTGCCGATCCTGCACCATAGGAAAGAAATATCATGCAGGGCTACCAGCTTGGGCTTACGGAGCAGTTGCAACCTGTAGGCCACCCGCCAGACAGTAGAATTACCAACAACCCGCACAACCTTAGACAACATCCTTCTAAAATACAGAAATACATATGCGTGAAAACAGAAAAGGAGAGAGTGAACAACCTGGTACTAGCACCTTCATTTCAAAGGCATGGAAAGAGTAACCATTGGGATTGACACTCGCTGCCCTAAGGGCAGCAGTCAAAATTTAAGTAAACTGATAACATGAAAGGCAATCTCCGTTCGGGTGAATGAGTAGATCGGATATCACAGTATCCGGTCGAATAGCTAGGGAGGAGCCCAAATAAGCCACTGGATACAGGAAGGAGCCCTGGGCTGCTCTGAGTTTGATCACTGCCCTTTTTCTCTCCTGATCAGTTTTGGACTTCTTCAACCAGAGCAGTAGCCACGCATCACTTAATAGGATGTCCCCCCACTGCAGGCCTCCCACAAAGTCACTTCTAGAAGACCCCACCAGTTCACTCACCCTAAAGGTGCCATAAAAAGCCACAGTGAAAGCTGCAGCAAACAGTGTTGCCTCGTAAGAGAAAGTGCACACTTTAGGCAGGCAAGACAAAAGTAGGCCCCGGACCTGCTCAATGAGGGGACACCTGCCATCCTTTTGGCAGCCATCAAACCTGATCCACCCCACTAATGCTTTGTTAATGAGAAAGGAACTACTCACATCAACTGCGCCCTTCATTTTAGCAAAAAATCTTATGGCTGAGAGATGGGCCTATGTGCAATAAATGGACTTGCCCTGTTCCCTGAGATTACCCAGATAAAGATAAATGGCATCTGTCGTGAACGTGTCAGTGACGTTACTCGCATTCGGAAAGGACATGAACTGTGCACAACACTTTTTTAAAGACATTCAAGTGTGCTTTGCACAAAAGGCTGCTACTAAATCAGGTAAGGCGGGACTCTTATCTTCTACAGATTTGATGTGAAAGCTGTCATTTCCTGGGCCACCTGTGGATAGAAGTCTTAAAATTCCTGCAGCTTGGAGCGAAATAAGGCATTGACAGCATATTTATGAATATAAGCACATTCTTAGTCCTAAACAAGATGTTAAACTTCAAGCACAGTAAAACCAAATGTTTCAGCAATCTCAAAACCAATGTGCAAGAACCCCTGTGCCTTTTAATCGCTTCCACAACCGCCATGTTGTCAGACAAGAAAACCACACTCCTATATCACCACTACCGCAATGGGGAACAGCTTTCAGAAGGCAACATTCCTAATGGTGCTGCTTTCATGCCATGCCGCGAGTCAGCCCCCTGTACACCATTCAGTGCCTAATGTAGCTCCAAACCCAGCACTGTCCACCACATCAGTGAATCGGCCTAAGGCATGGTTAGAGACTGGGTGTGAAGGCGATAGGAAGGAGCCATTAAATTGTTGCAGAAAAGTGGACCATATCCCTAAGTTTTCCTTAACCTCACTGGACAGCCGGGTATGGTGATGTTTCTCTCTGAGGCCCGCTATTGCCCTAGCAATGGACTGCGAAAAGGAGCAAGTCATGGGAATGATCCGTAAAGCAAAGTTCAGTTGGCCTACTAGAACCTGGAGTTGATGTAGTGTCAATAGACTGCTTGAACCTTTTGTGAAGGAGGTGCCACTCACATGCCACAGTGTCAATTTCATTACCCAGGAAGACATGTGGAGGAGCCTACCATCTTCTCTGATGCTACTGGCACCCCTAGCTCTTTGAAGAGGGATGTCAAGGCATTCACCGCCCATGAGCACACCCCAGAGTCAGAGGGCCCCAATGCGAGGAAATCATCTAAGTAATGAATTGCCTCCTTGTGGGCTGTGTGTGAGGTGAATAGCTATTGCAAAAGTGAACTGAACCATTCAAAATAAGTGCATGACACAGCACACCACATTGGCATGAACTTACTGTAATATTAGGAAACCGCAAATTGGAACTCCAAGAGGTGGTAGTCATTAAGTTAAACTAGGAGCAGCCTGCACACTCCATATCTGTGTTTGCCAGGACAGCCCCCTGGCCAAGTTCTCACAGCATAGCCGGCACCGGATCTACTGACATGTACTGCACTGAACATAACTGTGGGTCGAGCCTGATTACCAATAAACCCTTTGGGGCTGAGAAATTATGAATCAACCTAAACTGCCCTGGTTCTTTCTTCGGGACCATGCCCTGTGGAAAACACACAAAGTCTTCAAGGGGAGGGGATGAAAAGGGGCCGCCATCCTACCTAAGGTACTTTCAATATCTTATTAGAGTAAAATATCATAAAGGTCTCGACCTCTGGCTTCTTCTCCAACGTCACTGACATATACACATTTAACCCAAATAATCAATTAGTTATTGTCTCCTCAACCTTGGGTTTCTTATCCTTCAATGCAGTATCTTTACTCTTTTTGTCTTTTTGCTCACACTCCCTTCCTTTGGCTCTTATCAAGGAAAATATATCAACAAAATCCCCCTTCCAAATTGTTTCCTTCACATCCACAGGCACATGTGAAGCCAATTTCCCAGGTCTAGATTGTGAGAAAGTAGCCTCTTTCTAGCATGGTTACCCCCATTTTTTGCCTGTTTGTCAGTGTTTGACAGTGTGTTTTTACTGTCTCACTGGGATCCTGCTAGTCAGGACCCCAGTGCTCATAGTTTGTGGCCTTCAGTAGGTTGTATTGCTTTGTCAGTATGCTTGACTGTGTCATTGGAGTCCTGCTAACCAGAACTCCAGTGCTTATGCTCTCTCTGATTCCAAATTTGTACTTACATACTGGGAACCCAGTATTCTACTCCAAATTGGCATACTGTACCTCCCTTATAAGTCCCTAGTATAGGGTACCTAGGTACCCAGGGCATTGGGGTTCCAGGAGATCCTTATGGGCTGCAGCATTTCTTTTGCCCCCCTTAAGGAGCTCATGCAAACACTTCTTCAGGACTGCCATTGCAGCCTGAGTGAAATAGTGTAAGCACTATTTCACAGCCATTTTCACTGCCCCAGCTCACTTATAAGTCACCTATGTATCTAACTTTCAGACCCTGAAGGCTAGTTGCATAGTAGCTTTGTGTGAGGGCCCATCTGCACTAGCAGAGGTGCCCCCACGTTGTCCACGACCATTTTCCCGGACTTTGTGAGTGCAGGGACGCCATCATAAGTGTGCGCTACGTATAGGTCACTATATAAATGTAGCTTCACAATGGTAACTCCAAATATGGCCATGTGAAGTGTCTAGAAACTGAAAATTGTACCCCCAATCTGATTCTGGTATTGGAAGACCAATTCCATGCACCCTGGGGGCTTCACCATGGACCCCCAGTACTGCCATACCAGTCTTCTGAGGTTTTCACTGCAGCCCCAGCTGCTGCCACCTCACAGACACGCTTCTGCCCTCCTGAGGCTTGAGCAGCTCAATCCCAGGAAGGCAGAACAAAGCATTTCCTTTGGGACAGGGGTGTTACACCCTCTCCCTCTGGAAATAGGTGTTACAGGCATGGGAGGGGTAGCCTCCCAGAGCCTCTGGAAATGCTTTGAAGGGCACAGATGGTGCCCTCCTTGCATAATCCAGTCCCTGCTCTGGCGCAAAACAGGACAAAGGAAAGTGGAGGAACCACTCCCCTGTCCATTGCAACCCCAGGGATGGTGCCCAGAGCTCCTCCAGAGTTTCCCTGGGTTCTGCCATCTTGTTTTCAGGATGGTCAGGGAACTCTGGGAGCATCTGAGTGGCCAGTGCCAACAGGTGACATCAGAGACCCCTCCTGATAGGTCCATACCTGGTTAGGTGACTAATCCCCCTCTGAGGGATATTTAGGGTCTCTCCTCTGGGTGTTTCCTCAGATTCGGTTTTGCAAGACTGTAGCAGGAATACTCTGCAACCTCTGCTTCACCTTCTACAGTCCGATCAACCTCAGAACTGCTCCAGTAACTCTACAACTGCAACAAAATATCCAAGAAGGCTACTGCAACTCTGTAACTTCAGCTCCTGCCAGCAGCAGCAACAGTTTCCTGCACCAGAAGGGCCGAAGGAATCTCCTGCGGAGTGACAGAGTCACTTCTCTGCTTCAGCAGGCACCTCTCTGCAGCGACATCCGGTTCTCTGGGTCTCCTCTCCTGACAACGAGCGCCGATCCTGGAATACAGGTGGTGGACCAAAGTGACCCTGACTGTCCAAAGGTCCAACTGTCCAAATTTGGTGGAGGTAAGAGCTTGCCTCCCGAGCCAGATAGTACCCCTGTACACATGTGTTTTGCAGCTCCTAGGGCTCCTGTGCCCTTCTCCAAGGAATCCTTCGTGCCCAGCATAGCTCAGGTCCCCAGCACTCTATCCTGCAACATCACCATGTCCTGGGTCTCCGGTGGGTGCTGCCTGGTCTTCTGAGGGCTCTCTGAAGTGCTGAGAGCCCCCTCTGTCTCCTCAGTTTGAGTTGAGACCCCCAGGTCCCTCCTGGGTCCAGGTAGCACCTTTTCCCACCAAATGCGTCTTTTGCTTGAGCCAAGGCTTGTTGGAGGAATCCAACAATGAAAACCAGCCTGCATTCATCTACTCAACATGGGACATCTCTTGCACCACTGTCTTCTTTGGTGCATCTCTGACTTTTTCTTCCAACCGGAGGTTCCACTTTTGCACCTTCATCCGGGTTAGTAGGGGCTCCTCTTCTTCCTGGACTCTTCATCTGTTCTTGGACTTGGTCTCCTCTCTCCACAGGTCTTAAGGTCCAGGAATTCATTGTTGATGTCTTGCGGTCTTGCTTGGTTTTTCCATTATTCTTTAGTAGTGTATTCCGAGGAAACTTGCTGTACTTTTCTCCTGCTTTCCTGCTTTCCTGGGCTCTGGGGTGAGGTACTTTACTTACCTTTGGTGTTTTCTTACACTCCCAGTGCCCCTCTACACACTACTCTTGCGTAAGTGGGAAACCAACATTTGCATTCCACTATTTTAGTAAATGGTTTGTGTTCCCCCTAGGCCCATTGTAACCTTTGGTGATTTTCACTATTTGCACTATTTTATGACTGTTTACTTACCTGAATTTGGTTACTAGGGTATATTTTATGTATAATACTTACCTCCTAAGCGAGTATAGCTTCTAAGATATTTTTGACCTCGTGTCACTAAAATAAAGTACCTTTATTTTTCGTAACAATGAGTATTGTCTTTCTTGTGTGGAAGTACTGTGTGACTACAGTGGTATTGCAAGAGCTGTGCCTACTTTCTGGCCCTGCATCTCACTGGTGGGAAAGTCACCCAGGGGGGAACATGGGGCTGCTGGGGAAGGTCTGCCACTGCAATAACCTCTTCCCACTCAGACTCTGACCAGGAACCACTTGCCCCCCAACAGCACCCAACTTGGCCAGAACCAACTTTAGCAAGTGGGCTAACTCGGGATACTTCCCCTTCCTCACTCAGCCTCCTTTTGCAGCCATTGAGCTAGATGGAAGCGACTACTCAATAACCGGATCAACCACAGTATATGTGCAAGAAGTAATCGCAAATAAATATATACTGCAGACGAAATAGACAAAAACATGTAAAAGGAATGACTAAATGCAACAATCAAAATCAAATCAATACCAAAAAACAAGACCCCTTTTTCCTCCTATCACCTCCTGTCCAACTGATTTGCGTTCCTGTCGCTGCTAGGCTGGATGTCTGATCCCCAACATGGGTGCCCCCCTACGAGGGCAGGAAGATGGCCAAGACAAAGTGGTGAGCTAGGTGAGCTACAAACCGCGCTGATGCAAGTAGCCCACAGATTTAGGCAATACATACAATTAGCACCTTAAATGTGACCCAGTAAAGGCCAAGGCTCAGGAGATAAGGGGGGGGATGGAAATGTGGGGATAAACATCTGTCTGCTCATGAAGCAGCAATTCTAAACTAGCGCTGGTCTTATCAGGCAGGGTGGCCCGCGTTGATGCAACCTGATGAAAGAAGAAAGGGAGCCCCCAAAGCCCTCCCAATATAGCTGGGCTCACACATTTAGGGGGATAAGGCAGTGACAGGTAACAGACCAAGGGCCAGATGTATCAAACGTTATTGCATTTGCAAATGGTGCGAATCGCAAAATTTGGCTGTTTGCGAATGCAAAAGCGTGGTCTGCAATGCATGAAAGGCATTCGCAGACCAAAAATACGAAATCGCAAAATTTTTGATTTTTTGCGTTGCGACTTGGTTTTACGAGTCGCATTTTGCATCTCGCAATTTGCAAAATGAAATACCAAATCGCAATTAGCAAGGAAATTGCGAGACGCAAAATGCGGCTCGCAAAACCAAGTCGCAATTCGATACACCAAAAAAATTGCAAATTGCGATTTTTCGCAGAATGGCATTTTGCACATGCAAAATACCACGAAGTGAAACCAGGTGGTAACCAGGTGCAACCTATATAAAGAGGCCCAGAATGCCTCAGACCCTTTTCCACAATGGCTGCACTTTGCGTCATGGCGAGGAGAATGAGGATCATGGCAGGTTTGAGGAGAGGGAGGAGGAGACAGGAGCGCATTTTCAGAGTGCACATTACACTTTTTGACCAGAATGAGGAGGAAATATTTGAGAAGTACAGATTGAACTCAGCCATGATACTTGACTTGATAGCTGAGCTACAACCCATACTGCAGAGTACAACACATAGGACTCATAGCATACCCACCCATGTGCAGGTATTATGCTCCCTCCACCTACTTGCCTCAGGGAGCTATCAAGGGGTCATAGCAGCAGGTGGAGGGGTATCACAGAGTACCCTCTCCAGATTTTTCAATGCATTTATCAACGCCATGCTGAGCAGAATACACCAGTACATCCGATTCCCCCACACCCCACAGGAAATACAGCAGACAAAAATTGAGTTCTACCAGATAGCACAGTTCCCCCACGTCCTAGGTGCCATAGATGGGACACATTTTGCAATATGTCCACCATCAGCCACAGAGTATGTGTACCGAAACCGTAAATACCAACATTCCATGAATATACAGGTGATATGCAATGCCTCCTATATCATAACTGATCTCGTGGCCAGGTACCCAAGGAGCACACATGATTCGTACATCTTTCGCCACAGCAGGATTCACACAAGACTGCTAGCTGGGGAGTTTGGTAAAGGATATCTACTAGGTATTGACCCTCTGTACACTGGCGCATTGATGGCATGCTGATGTCAGATGGCTCAGTTACTCATTATACCCTCTGTTCCTTCCAGGAGACAGTGCCTACGCAGTGCGCACCTACCTGATGATGCCCTACCTCAATCCTACAACACCTGCTGAAAGGAGATACAATGCAGCGCACAGGGAAATCCGCAATGTGGTGGAGCGCACCTTTGGGCTGCTGAAGAGTTTCTTCCGGTGTCTCCACAAAAGTGGAGGGGCACTAAAGTACAGCCCAGAGACAACATGTAGAATAGTGGCTATTTGTGTAATCTTGCACAATATAGCTACCACCAGGGGCATACCTGTGGAAATATGCGATTCTGAATCTGATGAGGATGATGATCCCATACCACCCCTACAGCCAGCAGACAGGACCAGTGCAGCAGAGGGCAGGCAAAGGTGTGCTGACATCACGCACAACCATTTCAGATGTAAGTATGAACAACACAAATCCACTGACATTTGTACTTGTAGTAAGTAAATGTATTACCTTAATGTCAGGTAATATCAATTTCACTAGTAGCAACAATGAAACAATAAACAAAAGCAGATAACAGAATTTCACTATTCCTTCATAGATTCCTGTATGGCACAAACATTATCTGTCCCCTGTGGCCACTGCTCTCATTTTCTCTGGCCACGCAAGCCACTCGAGTGTGCAGTTGCCTCACTGGCACCTCTGTTTTCTGCCTCAGTGACAGTGCTGTGCCTGGCACTGCGACGTCTAGCATAAGTTGTGGGCACAGCTACGCTGTGAGGCTAGATGTGTCCTCAGCGTCCCCCAGTCCCAGTTCACTAGGTGTGGCGGAGCGGTAACCCATCATATTGTCTATCACATTTGTGATCTGAACAAGTCCTTGTGCCACATCCCTACTGCTGTGCGCTGCCTCCACCTGTGCGGCCACAGCACGCCTCAATATGAGGGCTGTTGAATTTGCCAGCCGATTGACAGAGCGACAAAAACCACCAAACATCCCCATAAAACGTCTCTCCTGCCTGCAGTTGCTATCTCTGTTGTGGCGCAGCTCATGACACAGTTCCCTCACTGCACTAGTCAGCTCCCTGGTGTTCTCCGATGCTTGGATATGTCCCTCATGCAGTTTGTTGAGATTCCCATTGAGGCACTCCAGCTGGCGATGCAGCCCCCCCCATGTTTGTATTGTGTGCCTGCATCTGCCTTTGTAAAGCAGAGATTTTTTTGTTTTGCAGGCGCTGCTGCTTTAACATGGCAGATTCCAGGCCACCGAACACTGATGGTCCCTCACCTGCTTCGAAAGCCTGTGCGCCTGCATATGTAGGCATCCTGCGGGGTGTTGTGCTACGCTGTGGCTGGGTCTCCTGCATACCAGTGCATCTGCCACTTGGGGAAGGTGTGGGGGAGTCATCCTGCAGGTCATCAGGGTCCTGGCTAAGTTCCGGTAGCGGTACTGCCCTAGCCCTGCGTCGGATGGGCGCTATATTCTGTGACTCGCTTGTGTTAGAGTCAGATGCAGGGTGGGTTTCTGTATCCCAATGGCACTTGCAGAAGCTGCTGGGACTGGGCCACCTGCAACGACAATATGCAGCATGTCAGTAATGTATGTATCACCAAAGATCACACAATGGTAATAAATGTACAGTTACTTCTCATCACAATGTTGTGGGTGTTGTGTTATTCTGGGTGTCGCTCTGCCTAATTACAATCTATGTGCTACTTTCAGCTCTGGGTTGTGGACTACCACTCCCATAAGGCATTGTTGTGCCGCATCTAAGATGTGAAATGGACTACTTCTCACAATGCTTTGCACTAATTCCTAAGGGGCTTTTGTACATACACATATGGGGTTACATTTCAATATTGCACTTACCTTTACTGGTACTTGGTGTGCTGGATGTGTCGATGTCAGTGTCCCCACTGACTGCTTCTGGGAGGAGTGTCGACTCCACTAGGTCTTCCATCGGGGTGGAGGCTGTCTCTGTGGGTGGGCCGCCTCCTGTGCTCCTGGCCTCCTGCAGTCGTATTGCCACCCTCTCCTTGGCACGGGACCGCAGGTCGTACCACCTCTTCTTTATCTCCTCCACAGAGCGCTGCGCTACTCCAACAGTGCAGTTTTGGTCTGAATGTCTGCCCAGAGTCTGTGCTTCTCACTCTCAGGCACCTGGAGTGAGCTTTTCCCAAACAAACGGTCATGGCTCCTCACAACCTCCTCTGTGAGCACCTCCAGTTCTTGCTCACTAAACTTTAGTTTCCTTTTCCTTTCTCCCTTCTCCTTTCCCTGTGCAGAGGTGTCCCTGGTGGTTCTGCAATCCTGCTTTCTTCACAGAGTTGCTCACTGTGGCTGGGCTGTCTCTCTCTTTGTGCTACTTTGGGTGTGGCACCTGCAAACTGCCCGGGATGACCCACTTCCTGCTTGTGATGTCATCAGGCTCCTACAGGTGTGCGTTCTCGCAATTTGCGATTTTCAATTAACGAATCGCAATTTGCGTTCTCGCAAATTGTGCTTCTGTATTTGGGCCTCGCAAACCAGAAATAGCGATTTTTAAGAAATCGCTAATTCTGATTCGCAATATTGATACATGGCCTATTGCGACTCAAAAATATTGATTTCTTAAAAATCGCTATTTGTGATTCGCAATGCCCTATCATGATACATATGGCCCCAAATATGCCCCCAAGCGGCCCAGGCCCTATATTGCTGAGAGGTGCACAGCTGCATCTCCAATAATCCTGGAGGGCCCCAAAAAGGAAGGAGTAGGGACCAGAAAGCCCACAAGCAGCCCGGGGCCCATGCTGCAAAGAGGCATGCTGCTGGCCTCTTCAATAATCCTATTATGAAGTGGAGACTCAGGCCAGTGCCTCTGTTAAAGAGCTTTGAAGGCCAAGGCACCGACTCCACTGCTCTGGTAAAAATGCTACCAACCCTCCCACCACCACCACAAGGCTCTGCTTGAAAGGCAGAGGGCAAGGTAACATTTGTACCCCCCGGCCATTGCGGCGGGTAGAAGTGACACGCATTCCTGGCTTCACCACCACTTCCTGCCACCCCCTGCATCTCGCGAGATGAGGCCACAGGAAGCTGTCCTTGGCCAGCAGTGGTCTTGGGTCCTACACACTGTGCCCTCCCAATGTGGGTGGGGGCACTCTGCCCAAAGAATAAGTTGTTGAGTGAACAAGTAGAGGAAACTCACCTGTGAAACAACATGCTGATAAAAAACAAGGGGCGTTATTATTGAGCCCATATAACCTTCACGATCGGAGTGATGCAGAATTGCAGTGGTTTTGATGAGCCGTCACTGTCCAACTGAAAGGCTTGCAACCATAAGTACACCAACTACAGTAATGGTGTCTCACAAGAGCGAGGCATGGAGCTCACCGCATCCTGGTATGTCGGTATGGCACAGAAAGGCATACAAAGTAACAGGAGAGAAAGTGTCTGCTGTATCAGGGTAAGAATTCAATGAAGAATTCAAAGGGCCATGGGAAAGACAGAGAGTATTTGCCACGAGGAAAATATAAAGTTTTGAGATGCGTCCCTTGGGCCAAACATGAAATAAATTAAAGAAAAAGAACAAAGAGGAAAGGTGGGAACAGGTGTATATTGAAGTAAATATGTGAAAATAAAATGAGAAAGTCAGTGGCAATGCACAATTACAAATCTGTAATATATCAACAAGGACAAGAAATTAGACAGAGGTACAGAAAATTACAAAAGCACATTGTAGACTGTCCTTACTTACACAGTATCTTTTTCCTTCCTTTTCCCACTATGAACAAAGTTTAACACAGAACATGATGATGAAATATCCATGGCTTGTCAGCTGATCCATGATGCCATTCACCCATGGTGGTCAGTCCTGCCTTAATCAAATTGCATTTTTCAATCTACCTGCATTCCATGAATTTCAGAGTGTATGTGATATCTCCTTCTGTAGCTGATGGTGATTGTTTCTCAATTACCTGCCATGTGATGTCACCTGCCAGGTAGCTACGTTCCAAAAAATCACCAAGGGGGCATTCCCAAACTTGAACTTATGTGTTGCCAAATTCTGAGTTACACTTGTTGTGAGGTTTGACCCATATAGATCAAACCACAAGCGCACCAAATGCAATAGACCACATCATTGGATAGGCAGTTGGTACGTTGTTTAAAGCCTTAGCTGCTGGGCCTTTCCCTTCCCCAGAACTCCCCCCCCCCAAAGTGCTGAGTCCTTTTTTGGCTATTTGGGGAAGTTCCTACTTAGGCGTCCATAACTTTTTGTCCACATAAGGTATTTTCCAATAATGTGGGGATTCGAAAAGTACCCAGGGTTTGCCATTCCCCTTGAGGGGCCTGAGAAATTAGTCAACATATAACTAAATGTTGAGTTTTTTGGGACAAATAGAAAAAAGTGCTCTGGATAAAAGTGTCCTTTTTTCATAAACATGGCATCAACAAACAATTTGCTATGCTAAAGTCATCATCTTCTCAGCTTTTAGGAACATGCAGAGCTGAATAAGTATCACAGTTTTGTCATTTTTCAAAGAGGTAGCCCATTTTTCTTATTTTTTGTGCTTTCAATCTTCTACGGTTTGTGGAGGAAACCAGTGTGAAATTCAAGGGTGATCCAGGAAAGCTGTACTTTTCTGAAAAGTGGATACAATTCCACATTCAGTTGGCGGTAATATGTGTATATCACTGAAGGTTTTCCCAAAGAAACTAAGGGGCATATTTACAAGCCCCTAGCGCGAAGGAGCGTCACTCTTTGTGATGCTCCGGTGGCCCTGTGCACTGCGCGATATTTACAAGGCAACCATAAGCCACTTTTTGTGGCTTGACGTCACCTTGTAACTCCAGTCCCTTAACACATAGCACTTTGCATGTAAAGGGCGTGCAATGGGTGCAATGGGTGTTCCTGTGGGCATTCCACGGCAATACCCATTGCATTTTGATGCTACCTCAGATTTATGAGATTTTTTAATCCTGAGAAAGCACCAAAATCTAACACCACCCCAGGAGTGACTTTAGCATGGTGCAACGAGGAGAAATGCTTTCATTTCTCCTTGTTTTTTGCTCTTTCCATGTGTGCTGCATTCCGCAGCACACATAGAAGGAGCAATTTGCCAGCACAAAAGCAATCTACTCCGCAACACAGCCATCCTTCCTGTAGCAAGGGTGGCTGCGCTGGCGCTCAGCAGCTAATTTAGGGACGGCACTGGGAGAAACTCAGGGATGCGTTGTATTCTTTTAAATACGGCACATACTGTCGCGTGGGCTCTCATTATCCTAAATGAGACTACTGAATTTCTAGGTAGCAGGATCGTTCCTGGTGTGGGGGACTGAGTCTGACCCACTTGGAAGGACCTCTGTCACCCTCAATCCGGTTTTGCTCCGGCTAACTAGCAGTGCCTCCTCTCTCCCATGGGGAAGAGATGATTGGGCAACCGAGCGCATGACATCTTTGGAACTTCTCAGGGAAGCCGTGGTCACTAAGGTCCCAACCAGCTCTCTCATTTACAGTATGATCTCATATACAAATGACAAAGGCAATTTGAGTTTTATAGATTGTTTTAATAAGACGACTGCATTTTAGATATTAAGGCGTGAGCCGCAATAACCAGAACCATACAACACAGTAGGATTGAAATAGTCACGAGGGGAGTGAAACATAAGAATAACGCTATCATGGTGTTAATTGATTCTATTCTCTCTCTCAGTTAGCTCTATTTCGAGCACAGCATGTTAAGCTACTAACTTGCCTTTCAGATTCCCCGGGAAGCCGTCAACCCTCATACCTGAGCAAAGGCCTGTGATCTGGTTCAGCATCTGCAACGAGGCAGTCAGCGTCTAGTTGTGGTTCCCTGGTCGGAATCTCCCTCCTGCGTGTATTAGGACAAGGAAGTGTTTTTATAACTAACATGTCAGTGTGATCACAAAATGTCCCTACGCAAGAATGCCAAAGACTAAACTCCTACCACGTCTATCGGCAATGTACCAGACTGTATCCTTGACTGAAGCACAGAGTGAACAAGAATGTGTTATTGAAAACTCCAGTGCTGAAGTAGGCTAAACAGTGTGATATAAAAAATAAAACAACACCGTAGAACTTGCTATTTGAAAAATAACAGTACGAAGCTGAATAAAAAGCATTTAGAGCAAAGTGCACAGAGGCTCTATGCTGCGAGCAAAGGAATAAAAGGCATCCAGGGCAAAGTGCACAAAGGCCTAACGTCTGAAGCTAACACGCAAAGGATACATAAAACTGACCACACTACACCCTCCCCTTGTCGGTAGCAAGTGGTTCTAATCAAAACGAAAATAATAATATGCCCCAGATGTAAAAATATACAACATACATTTCGACAAGTCCAGAGGACACCAAAGCATAAAACTAAATTTGAATTTGTAAGCATGTGACGGAAAACCAAATCGCTACAATGTCAATAAAAATAAAATAAAAAAATATCCAATTTTAAATGGAAGCCACGGAAAGCAGGAGATCCTCCACTTCGACAGATGTCGATACCGGAAAATCCACGCCAAATACTATCATGGAGCAGGTGTGTTCCAAAGCCCCAGAACCATCCAAGGCGGCACCCCGTGCATGGCCTATGAATGAGACAATACCATCTTCCTCCAGGAAGGGAATCTCGTAAACTGCCTCACAAAGCAAACGTAACCGCAGTGCACAAGTCTGGGAATGAGCCCTAATCGGGAACATCAACAGATCAGCATCAACCACTGGGGGGCGCTGTAGCGAGAGACAGAGAGCCAGTGCATGTTCAAACGAGCACCAAAGGCACCGAAACACGGGTTGCACACAATCCAAAACTGGTCGTAATGACAGAGACCAGTCACACTCCAACTGTCCCAGGAGTGTTGCTCCAAAATGCTGCATCATGCGTTCACAAAACAGCTGCGCTGACGGGAGCGCCAATATTGGATCTCGTTGCAGTGGGACAGCCATTGCGGAAGAACAACAGCAACAGAAAAACACCAGCCAATAAAGCCAAAGTAATCGGAAATCCCCCAAAAATGCTTCCGAAAATAGAATGAATAGCCAAAGGTATCAAACCAAATATGGAAGAGAAGGAATGAGCAAAACCAACACTAACGGCTTTGAAAAAATTTGCAATTCCAGCAGTGCTGGACGCATTAAATATACGTCCCACGAGTTCACCAAAGTGGCTCGGAAAGTTAGTAGTTAATAGGGACTGTATTTCTGCTGATGACCTCGCCACCTGAAGTGCCTAGGTCTCGCGTGCAGATGTAAGGGCCACATGCTTTTGAAACAATAGAGCCTTCAGTCGACTCAACTTGTCGAAATTCACCTTGGAAGTAGCAATGTGAGGCCAGATGTCCGCTACCTCCCTAAATTGAGTGGGGGGAAACAACACATTCCCGCAGCACGTAACGGCCTTGGTGACAACGACCATGTAAACTATTCCGGCATGCATGCCACAACAGGCTTCACTGTTAAGAAGGACGTAGCTGCCGTTTGAAAGCACCTGGAAAGTGTTTTTAATCACGGGGACTGGAACTCCCTTTAGATAGCAAGCCAAGTTCGCAACCAAGGCATTACACACCCCATGCAAAGACAGCTGCTTACAAACCATCGAATGGCTGACAGAAGTTTAGCATTCACTACCGCTAAGAAAAACCTCCCTCATACCATTAAGACATCTGTATAAAAAGGGAAGCTCCCACACCTCATGTATGTAACTGTCTCCCAATTTCTCATATCTGCCCACCGGAATATGCTTCAAACAAGTAGTGAATTGCAGAGTGGAAATAGGCAAATTTATAACCCCGTGTATCAACCACTCAGCTGACGGAATCTCAGCCACAGTAAAAGGCAACTTCTCCAACTTTTCAATATTTAACATAACATATGTCGCTTCCTTTTTAGCCATTAGCTGTTGTTGACGTGTCAAATTAAAGGAAAAAAATATCTCCCTGGCTCGGATGTGCTGCCACGGAACGCGACCTGCCTTTAATGTCTGTAGAGTCCAACCCAACTGCATAATGGACCGCGTTTGACTCTGCCCATGATATAAAGAAGACATATCTGATCTAATAATGTCTATAGCAGATGAAACAATGTTATCAATCATATATACACGGTCAGACAGGGTATGCATTCCATTATCCACAACAGATAATGCTTGTTTCAAATTCTCTTGATCTATCTGCCTCAACCGGGCCGCCACCTCCTGTTGTGAAAGTTTCCATATCTCATTGTACACTTCATACAGAAAACGTTTTTTCCGGGGCACTCTTGGACCTGACAAAAAATCTTGCAAGTCAGTATGATTAGACAGTAACGTGAGATGTGTCTTAAATGCATCCAGCGTGGATGACTTCAACCATTGTTGACAAAGTTTCCCCACACTATATGTAGTAATGATATCAGCATGTTCTGGTGATATGTAGCGAGGGTCTGCCCTACTAGTCCTGAACCCCCCCGAAGAGCTGACAAAACGCTGATGACACCCATTAGTGTCTATGGGCCACAATAACCACCCGCCTGGACGTGTCAATGAAGTGTTAAGCGTCATATTCTGGACCCAGTCTGTAAGCTCACTAAACGTGGCATTAATATATTGCTGCCAATTTTTCATTTTGGAAGGGACAGGTATGCTAGGCAAATTCAAGTCTCTAATTGTTGCTAAGCCCAAACAGCTAGTCTGTTGTACAGTGTCATTTAAGAAAATCATTTGGACAGGAATAATACATGCCCTAAACAATGTGTCCCTACCCCGCATTTGCCAATTTCTCATTCCCAAACACTTTTCAAATCAACAGTTTTGGACCAGTATTCATACCCCTCAACCGAAAGTTTGGACAGAAACAAATTTGAATACAGTAATTTAGTATCAGTCAATAACATCTGCTTATTAGCATGCGGAGTAACCTTAAAATAGTAAGACTTAGCACTCTGTTGATGATGCCCAGAAAAATATGCAAATTTATCAGAATAAGTCTTAGAACTCCCCTGTGGAGGAGTCGGGCAATGTTCCCATGGCATATACTCAAATATCGATTTAGGGCTACTAGCTTTATGAATAAAGTGGTGTCCATAATAATTGTAACAAAACATGTCACCATAATTATCTCAAAACTGGTAAGCATCTTCATCTTCATAGACAGTATAATACTGCAATTCTGTCAACATTGAATCAACTGTCTTCACATCCCAATCATCAGATACAATGCCTGGTATTACTATATCATTCATTGATAATTTGAGAACATACGGTATTTGAATTATTTCCGTGGGACCATATATATCAAACATTACTCTATCCCACACAATCCCATCCGGAATTGGTACAGCAGAAATGTTCACAAAGGACAAGTCTCTTCGAACCATATGTGATGAAAAATGCGGTTTCAACACCTTCTCCACGTGCTCAACCTCAGATCGTTCAGGAAGAAAATGACCATGTATCACCAGAAAAAAGGTAATAACAAACCCCAGCCATAGGAAAAAAGGCATCACAGTCATGAAAAGCCACAGATAGTTCCAAGGAACAACAAAATATGTGTGTTTGAGCCAAAACAGCAGCTTACGTGGACCCAGGGCTGGTGTTGAAGAGGACAAAGAGTCCGACACAGTATCATCATTGGTGTTAAAGCAGCCAGAGGCAGTTCTCGCAAAAGGCGCAACCGTAAACAAAGGAGCAGATTGTGGCACTCGCCGTGGTACACTGTAGATAACACCTTCAGCAACATCAGTAGTCACAGCAACTTGATCAAAAGATTCCAAATTATTCGCCGTCAGTGGAACAATCGCAAGATCAGCTTCCACCCTCCCCAAGCTCAGAGAGGAAACAGCGTCAGTGCAAATCACCTGCAGCGGAACATCGTCCCCAGTAGTGGGAGGGATTCGGGAACTACTGGGCGTTCCTCTTGGTCTGCTGTGCAGAATCGGCCACATGTTGTAACTTGACATTGTCGATGGAAACAAAGCGATTTCCTTTGGCCCCTTGCAGCGGTGGCAAAATCACAGTTCTTGTGCCATGGATCACTAGTACAGGGACTGGCACTCGATATGAAGGGCCAAATTATTTTTTCACTGCGACCTTTTCACGCACAATTCTGGGAATCCAACCAGTAGACGTTACCGGCTCATCCTTAATTCCTGTGGAGGCAGCACTAGCAGAAGAGTTATCTTCACGGAATTGTTGTAAATCCTGCAAAACAGTGACACGATAATTTATGTCAAAGGGGGTATCTGCCGTCTCCACACCAGGACCATCTAGATCAGGAACATACATTTGTGTTCCAAACAGGCACTCATATGAAGTACGACCCCCCCAGGGACCTTCTGGCAAGTTATTAAGTGCTCTCTGTACTCCATACAGGTGGGCTAGCCAATTACGACCCGTACCTATAACTCTGGCCGTTAAGGATTGCTTTAAATCGCGATTTAAACGCTCCACAACAGAATTTCCCTCGGGATGAAATGGAGACGAGAACTGGAGCTGGACCCCCAACGAAGCCATGGTGTCCCTGAATGCCTTAGAGGCAAAAGCAGGGCCCTGGTCCGAATGAAGAGCCGCAACTGCATATGTATCGACAAAGATGCGCAAATCTTTAATAACAGTTCGAGCGTCAGCCGAGCGCTGTGGCCAGACCCACACAAATCTGGAGCACGAATCTACAGCTACCAATATATATTTGTATGCACTATCTGGTGTCAGCGGACCACAATGATCCAAGTACACACACTGTAAAGGTTTATTCGATATCAGAAGGGGCGTCTGCTGCGGGCGTTTTGCCGTGGAAACTTTAATTTGTTGACAGATGTCACAACAAAGGACATACTGCTTTGTCTCCTTATAGAGACCAGGCCACCAATAACGAGCCTGTAAGTGTGAAATTGTGGCAGCCACGCCTGCATGTGCAGATGCCGCCCCCTCATGTGCTGCAGTAATTAATCGAGGTCGCTCAATTTTAATGGGCATATCGCGTACACCAACGCCTGGGATTTTAACCTCAGCGTTCAGCATACCACCCATGGAATAATGATATTTTGAAGAGAATCCTTTAGGATATGGCGTGCCATCAGCCGTAGCCCTTATGGCAGCCAAAATCTCTGTGTCTGGTTTGGAACTCGAACGAGTTACTGCGGCTACAGTGGCAACTGCCACTGCCGATTTCGCGGCTTCATCAGCCAAAGTATTCCCAGCAACGTGTATTCCAACGCGCTGGTGTCCAAGTGTATGCACAACATGGACTTTAGGAAGCGTTTCCTTCAGATCCGCAACCTTCCCCCACAGCAATCTGTGTTTTATGGTGTTACCCTTGGAATCTCTGAACCCATTCAACCTCCAGTAATGTAAATATTCATTGAAGGACTGAACACAGTAATAGGAATCACAAACCAGCAGTGTGAATATTGCCGGATCCGCATGTTCCAATGCTAACAACAGAGCTTTCAGTTCAGCCAACTGTGCCGTACAGTCTCCCAAGGTCTGTGTATAAGTATGTTGGGGGCAGAACTTCTCCCCCTCCATATGGCCGCTCACCACCGCACATGCAGCAGAATACTGTTGTTTAGTTCCCACCGCAGGCTGCGCAGAGCCATCAGTGTACATCACCACTTGATATTGATCAATAGGCAGCGTGCCAGCGGAAACTGGGTACTCCATTTCATATTGAAGAAATTCTTGAGTCTGCAGTTTAGGGTCAAATTTGTAATCTGAGAACGAAGGTGTAATAACCTCCTTCCCAACTGGACAGTCGCGAACAAAGCCTGGGGGCCAATCCTGTTTGGCCAGCAGAATGTCATACAATTTGACAATACGATCCCAAAAGATGGCGTTTATAGTGTGCTCAATGTCCCCTTCTAATTGCAAAGTTACTGTATAAACTCTATCGGGATCAGAGACACGCATATCTGCTTTTTCGACTTGTATGAAGTCATCAGTTGCTTTCACCTCCAGATGCTCTAGAAGATTCCGGCGAACTATTGTGACCTCTGCCGCGCTGTCTAACAGTGCTAACGCCCATGTCTTGTTCTTCAAGAGAACTCTCTTCTTGTGTGTCATGTCTAACTGAGACTGTCGCCACCTTCTTCTTTTTAAACTGCTGCTTTTTTTGGGTCGGTTTCTCTTCTTTCTTGACAGAAACCTCCGATGAGCGTTGTGATTCCTGTCTCGGTTTCACGTACTCTGTTCCCCGCTCTGAACGCCCACCTCTCTCATTTCTCTTTTCCGATGAGTCCTGAAAGGAACGAGATTGGCGCGTATCAGTATATTGATATCTATCAGGCGTTTTCAAATTATCCCTATTTCTGAGATTATACCTAGTCTGCGGGGTCTCCGATCGCAGAGATTCTCCCCTTTCTTTTTTAGGTGTTTGTTGTTTTTTCTCCCAGTGCTTTTTAGTACCCTCAGGTTGCTGTTGTTTAGTAGTATCCTTACTATTCTTACCCTGAAACTGAGGTTTTTGCGGTCTAGCCCCTAGGCTATCACGACCAATACTCGAATATGTTTCCACTATTATTCTCGGCAGCTCCCGCTCCTGATCGAGTTGAAGGACGTCATGAAGACGCATACGCACTGCTAGTGCTACTGCCTCCCCTTTTAGATTACTCAGTATGATAGAAGAAACCGTGGCAAAATTGCCAATCAGTTGCATCCCTAGATCTAAGGTCCGGGCAGCCCCATATTCATCTTGAATTTGTTTAAGCACTTCCGGTAAATTAGCCAATGTCGGTGTACCGTGTACTGTAGTGTAGAGCGCGGCAAACACCGTGCCCCATGTATTACAATGGTCCACAGTAGGAACCATACCAAACGGCAAACACATCGTCAATATTCTATGTTTATCCTGAGGTCCCGTATGGGGAAATACTGCTTCCAGCGTATTAATTTTTTGCGCCAGCCAAAATGGAGTTTCCTCTCGTTTTGCCGGTACTTTACCCATAACTGAGTGTACAGTGGCCGGATTGATACCCGGAACCACTGCATGTGGTTGCTCCGGAGCAGCACGCGCTGCGTTTGTATTTAGTGTCTGCATTACAAATTGAACTAAGCGTCTATATGTAGCCGTTAAGTCTGTATATAAACGACGAACTTCAGCCACCACCAAATGAGCAACCGCAGGATGTGGTGTATATGTAGCCAATAAAGGCCAGGTAGGACCATCATTACTTAGTGGACCTAAACTAACTTGTTCTATTGTGTGTGGGAGGGCGCCATGAAGCCAATTATGGTGTTCTTGATAAGATAAAGGTATCTCTAAGTATGCATATGCCCTATATTGTCCAGGGGCATTTGCAACAGTGTAATCATGAAAAGTGTGTGATGCCCCATCAACTGCCGGAAATACAACTCAAGAATAAAAAAGCTCTGTCCTATAGGCTGCATGGGCGTCCACCACAAACGTGACTGGGCCCCCCTGGTTCGTCAGACCATGTGCTAACAGATGTCCTGTGAGCGGGTGTCGCATATTAAGTGCGATGTTCACTACTTGGGGATTCGCCATTATGAAAACAGCGCTATGTCAGAGAAGGCACACCAATATCGGGGTTTTCCTTTCAGAGTTCAAGCTTGAACAACCGACCACAAATAATAGGATGAACCTATATTGTGGTGGCGGAAATCCTCAGTACCACGGACGTCTCCATTAACGGAACCGAGGAGTCAATATATATATGAGACCGAGAGAGTCAGCCGGACCCAATTATTAGAGCCAGACCAATCGTTGGCGGCGCCATGTCGCGTGGGCTCTCATTATCCTAAATGAGACTACTAGATTTCTAGGTAGTAGGATCGTTCCTGGTGTGGGGGACTGAGTCTGACCCACTTGGAAGGACCTCTGTCACCCTCAATCCGGTTTTGCTCCGGCTAACTAGCAGTGCCTCCTCCCTCCCATGGGGAAGAGATGATTGGGCAGCCGAGCGCATGACATCTTTGGAACTTCTCAGGGAAGTCGTGGTCACTCAGGTCCCAACCAGCTCTCTCATTTACAGTATGATCTCATATACAAATGACAAAGGCAGTTGGAGTTTTATAGATTGTTTTAATAAGACGACTGCATTTTAGATATTAAGGCGTGAGCCGCAATAACCAGAACCATACAACACAGTAGGATTGAAATAGTCACGAGGAGAGTGAAACATAAGAATAACGCTATCATGGTGTTAATGGATTCTATTCTCTCTCTCAGTTAGCTCTATTTTGAGCACAGCATGTTAAGCTACTAACTTGCCTTTCAGATTCCCCGGGAAGCCATCAACACTCATACCTGAGCAAAGGCCTGTGATCTGGTTCAGCATCTGCAACGAGGCAATCAGCGTCTAGTTATGGTTCCCTGGTCGGAATCTCCCTCCTGCGTGTATTAGGATAAGGAAGTGTTTTTATAACTAACATGTCAGTGTGATCACAAAATGTCCCTACGCAAGAATGCCAAAGACTAAACTCCTACCACGTCTATCGGCAATGTACCAGACTGTATCTTTGACTGAAGCACAGAGTGAACAAGAATGTGTTATTGAAAACTCCAGTGCTGAAGTAGGCTAAACAGTGTGATATAAAAAATAAAACAAGACCGTAGGACTGGCTATTTGAAAAATAACAGTACGAAGCTAAATAAAAAGCATTTAGAGCAAAGTGCACAGAGGCTCTATGCTCCGAGCAAAGGAATAAAAGGCATCCAGGGCAAAGTGCACAAAGGCCTAACGCCTGAAGCTAACACGCAAAGGATACATAAAATTGACCACACTACAATACCAGCATTTTAGAAGTGACGCAGCGCAGCATTACCAATTTTGGTGCAATTGCTGCGCTGCGCCACTTCTAGTAAATATGCCCCTAAGTGTTGAAATAAAGACATATTGAAAACGAGTAGGAAAAAACAGCCATTTGTGACAATGTTTTTCATCTGTAACTTTTTTGTCCAGGTGGCCGATTTACAAAAAAAATATACAATTACGTTTGCTAGACCCTTTTGATTGTGGGGATATATAGGATTTGTGGGTTCTCCAAGAACTCGAAGTACCCAGACCCAACAATTGAGCTGCACCGTAGAATGGTTTTCCATTGTGTACTGAGTATAGACCAATTCATATGATGAAAAACGCAGAGTGAAAAATAGATGTCAATATAACCTATGTATTTCTGAAAAGGGCGCAAGATATGGAATTTAGGAGTAATGGTTATTTGTACATCTCTGAATTTGTTGGTACCTGTTGGGCATATGATTTAGAAGGTATGATTCAAAATGTCTTCTTTCTTACACACTGACTTACATCTGGAAGGAACAAATTAAGTAAAATACTATTGGTAATAACAAATATCCTACTATTCTATACTCCCACATGTGTCACAATATAAACTGTACCTCACTTATGTGGGTAGGCCTAGTGCCCGCAACAGGAAAGGGCCCAAAACACAACATGGGCACATCACATTTTCCGCTCAAAACTGACCCGTTTTTTGCAAAGTAGGAAGCTGTGGATTTTTTAGCCCTAGCTCAGCCGGCACCTAAAGAAACCTAGCAAACCTGTACATTTTTTTAAACTAGACATCTAGGGAAATCCAGAATAGGGTGACTTGTGTGGCTTTCACCAGGTTGTTTTACCCAGAACACCTTGCAAACCTGAAACTTTGAATCATGTTCCTCACATTTCTATAATGAAAGGTTTTTGAATCTGCAGGGAGCCACACACTTTCTTCCCAAAGGCTTCCGATAAAAATGATGCTTTACTTGTGTGGGTAGGCCTAGTGCCCCTAACAGGAAAGGGATAAAAATGCAACATGGGCACATCACATTTTTCCACTCAAAACTGACCTGTTATTTGCAAAGTGGTAGCTGTGTATATTGGGCCTTAGTTCAGCTGGCACCTAGGGAAACCAAGCAAACCTGTACTTTTTAAAAAAACAATACACCTAGGGAAATCCAGGATGGGGTGACTTGCATGGCTCTCACCAGGCTATTTTACCCATAATCTTTGCAAATCTGAAACTTTCACTAAAAAAACACATTTTCCTCACATTTTTGTAATGATAAGTTCTGGAATCTGAATGGAGCCACAAACATCCTTCCACCCAGCATCCCCCTAAGTATTGTGATAAAACTGGCAGTTGATGTGTATGGGTATGCCTCATGCCCGCAACAGAGAACGTCCCAAAATGCAACATTGGCACATCACGTTTCCACTCAAACTGACCCATTTTTTGCAAAGCTGGTAGCTGTTGATTTTGGGCCCTAGCTCCTATGGAAACCCAGCAAAACTGTTCATTTTTTAATGCTAGGGACCTAGGGGAATCCAGGATGGGGTGACTTGTGTGGCTCTCACCAGATCTCTAACCTGAATCCCTTGCAAACCTAACACTTCGACTAAAAAATACATTTCCTTCTAATTTCTGTGATGAAATGTTCTGGAATCTGCTAGGATCGACAAACTTCCTTACACCCAGCATTCCCATAAGTATTGTAATACAATTGGAACTTTACTTGTGTGGGTAAGCTTAGTGCCCGCAACAGGACACGTCCCAAAATGTAACATGGACACTTCACATTTTTTCACTCAAAAATGACCTGTCTTTTGCAAAGCAGGTAGCAGTTGAATTTGGACCCTAGCTCCTAGGGAAACCTAGCAAACCTGTACATTTTTTAAAACTAGACACCTAGGGGAATCCAGAAATCCAGGATGAGGTGATGCGTGGATCCCATGAAGTGTTTAATACACACAGTGCCCTGCAAACCTCAAACTTTATTTGAGCATGGACACAAATCGCACAGCTACCCTTAGTTTCGATTTCTCCACATAGCACTTTAGGGCCTTTTGCGTCAAAGTCTCTTAGCCCACCCACACAAGCGAGGTACCATTTTTATCAGAGTCTTGGGAGAATGCTGTGTGGTAGGAAATTAAAGGCTCACAGGAGATTCCAGAGATTTTCCTGACAGAAATGTGAGGAAAATGTGTGTTTTTAGTCAACATTTGAGGTTTGCAGGACATTATGGGTAAGAAAATGGTGTGGAATGCGTGCAAAGCTCACCACCCTGATCTCTCCCAAATGTCTAGTTTTCAGAACTGTCTGGGTCTGGCAGGTTTTTCAAGGCGGCAGCCTGCCCAAGCCCAAAAAGTGCAGCCATTCACCATTGCAAGTTGGATGATACTGGGAGTTAGCCAACTCTCCTGGCCCATATGTAAAAACAACACCCAAAATAATCAACTATACATTTTGCTTGCCATTGGGAGCAAGAAAAGCAGAAAAACTGGTGAGGTTTTAGGGGTAAGGGTGGGGCCTGATATTAGAATAGGAAAGACCCACCCCATAATTTTATTATTAAAAATATATATTGCTGCCTTACAGGGGAATAGGGAAATTTCAGCCCCCCCAGGAGCAGATCAAGGTTAATCACCCCAATCTGCGTCCCAGGAGCCATTAGGAATGTTGCCCCCTTTAGTTGGGATGGGGTCATGGCCATGTGGGCAACCCCCACCCCTATATTCTTTTTTTTTTTTAATTCTGGTGTCTAGTGGGTTTTTGTTGGATCTTATCTCTTGGAGTGCTGGGGTAACCATGGTGCAGGAATGTTGGTGGTAAAATAAGCTGAAACAGGTGGAATGCTATGGGTAGCAGTTGAAAGGAAGCGTTGGTGGCAAGCAGATGTTTATGCACTGACCCTCCTGCTGACAATGTATGCTTAATAGAGAATTTGCCTGAAGGACTATGACTCTGTATTGGTGAGGAGGGGTACCTTGGGCAGGACAAGTTCACCCATGTGCCTTCATGTGTTCCTGTTATTGTTGCATTTTAACCTGTGGTTAGTTTCAGATAATGTGTTAATCTGCCCTTTTCTGTCCCAGGGGCCTGCCGAATGCTTCTTCGTCTGTACCCCCTGTGCATTTTGTATCCTGACTAAGATTCTTGATGAGCGCCCAGGGGACGAGCGATTGTAGCTGGGACAGCGTGTGCAGCAGCTAGTGACAACGCGTGAAGCAGCGATTGCCTGCATGCCCATTACATGTTGGCTCCAGCCTACTTGTCATCGCACAACTGAGAGAGCACCTTCATCTCTACCCCTTTGTCTCTGCGCAAGATAAGAGCACGGGTGGCATCACATGTTTACTGTTAATTACCTGCCTACCTGCATGTGCAGTTGGAACTCCCATTGCCTTACAGTGGCTAGCGGACAAACTTCACTGCTCTGTAATGCCCAGCGCAGCTGCCTTCTTAGATTGAGGCTTTATTGCAGCCTTCACCAAGACACACCTAATGCTGGGAACCTGTCATACATTGGGCCTTCACACACGGTGACAGGCACACCTAAATAAATGCTAAAATGAAGGCTGCACACAGTGACAGGCACATCGGCAACATCATAATATATTCTGTGTAACTTTAATGCATTGTGCCTTCACACACGTTGACAGGCACACCAGCAGTCTTAACAAGTACACTGCATGCAGAAGAAACTTTTAAACAATGAATTCTTAATGTTGGTACACGCAGTGACAGGTCTGACACACTAACATTGATTTAAGGTTTTATTGATCCTTGTATCATCAATTTAATCAGAATTGTCAATGTAATTCTTAGGTGCAGTGCTTTCATGCATACATATATTGAGATCTATTCTTACAATTACAATGCATCACTCAATAATACCACCCCCAGCCTTTTCACCGAATCTAACAGCTCCTGAATTGGATTGGGAGCTGTGGCAGGAGGGATTTGAGGCGTATTTTGATGCCTTAGAGGGAATCTCTTTCACCCATAAGAAAACAGTTGCAATTCTTCTACATTGCTTGGGGTCGGCATCAAACATTAAAGCATATTCCCAAGAAAGTTGTTGTGTTAGACTCAGGTGAAGGTGATGGTGGTGTCGATGAATATGCATTGGCTATGAAATCTCTAGATGTAAGATTTAAGGCATGCAAAAATGTCATCATGGAGAGGCACACATTTTACAAATGAGTTGAAATTGCCACAGAGTCAGCATCACGTTTTGTTGGGGCTTTAATAATTCTGGAGGTCTCTTGTGAATACAAAGCTTTTGAGGAAGAAATGAACAGGGATCAAGTAGTTGAAAAAACTAATAACAGAAAAGGTACAGGAAACTTTGCTCTCAACTCCCCATGTAATATTTAAAAAAGCAATAGAAATAGCAACCAGAAACGTAAATACTATGTCATGCATGGAGCACATGACAATGTTGGTTTTAAAATTACAACCTCAGAACATGTTAGCTGTCAAAAATAAAAGCAAGAAAGGTAAAAATAAGGAAGATATGGAATCATTGACTGAAAAGTCCAACAAAAGACAGTCTTTTAAACAGATGGAGTGTTACAGACATAGCAGCACAGCTCATTTGTGCCATGGATCGATCATGTGCAAAATGCATGAAAAAGAGGCATTTTGCCTAGGTTTGTAGGTCATCAGGCAAAATGCAATCAAACAAATTTCACAGAGCGGAAGCTAACAATTTATGTGAGAATGATGTTTCAACGGTTCATTAGGGTGAGGTATTAATAATTAATTATTTGACCATGAAAGATTAACACAATGAAGTTATGTGAGGTGTGTCCTTGGACAAGATAAAGAGACCTTTTTGTTCCTTACCTATCAATGGGATAGACGTAAAGGTTCTGGCAGACTCAGGATCCCCTTTCACATTGTTGAGCAAGAAAAAATGAAAGTAGACTTTTAGTGAAATTGAACTGAAGGAGTCATTGATTCACCCTATTGGTTATAAAAGCAAGCCCATATATGTAGTGGGCGAGTTTGAAGCAGAATTTAATTTCCAAAACAGTATCACAAGAAGGGTTGTATACGTAGTGAAAGATGATGCTTGTTTGTTGGGTTGAGAAGATCAGAAGAATTTGGGTATATTGCTAGATCCCAATAATCCAGCTCAATTTGTACTAAGGAAAGAGTACAAGCATATTTTTTCCATCAAAAGTATTTATGGGAGGATGCTTACCCGGAAGTATTTCAAGACACTCTGAGTATATTCAAGGACTTCATCCATAAGATTAAGGTGGTTGAAAAATAACTTCCCGTGGTGCATAAGCTTCAAAGAGTGCCCTTAGCCTTACGTTCTGAAGTAAATAAGGAATTGGGCAAATTGTGTGGGTAGGGTATTATTGAACCCCATGAATGTTCCAATTGATTTGCCCCAATTGTTTTAGATCGCAAGGTCAATGCATCCATTTGCATGTGTGTGGATCTGCATGACCTTAATGATCAAATATGGATTGATTAGCATCCCCTGCCCAACATCACAGAAATGTTATCCACTTTCAAGAGAGGCAACATTTTCAGTTTGCTTGATATGACCCATCGTACTATCAAATCAATCTGCATCCTGATTCTAGGCACTTAACTTCATTCATTATTCCTGAGGGTCTGTTCCAATTTAAATGCATGTCCTTTTGTTTGGCCTCGTCTTCTGCCATGTTTCAAAGAGTAGAGAAGAGTTTGTTTAAAGGCCTAAAAGGTGTTGTTGCATTCCAAGATGATGGTCTTGTTTTTGGAAAGTATCATGATCAGCACAACAGAAATTTACATCATGGATTGTCCAGTTTGAAAGAAAGAGGGGTTATGCTCTGAGCGAAAGAATGCAAATTTAACACCCCCATCATTGATTATTTAGGATATAAATTGTCAGCCAAAGGGGTGGAGCCTAAGTCAAGCCTGGTTAAAACAATAGAGGATCTTCTGTCACCTGAAACAAGGATCAATGAAGATCCTTTATGGGCCTGTTTACCATATTTCTTCCCAGGTGTGCAGAAAATACATACAACATGAGGAATCTTTTAAAAGATATATAAAATTTGAGTGGAGTGTGGATTGCGATCAAGAATTCAAATTGATCAAGAATGAAGTTATGCATGCCATTCCATTAAAATCATTTGACACTCGAGATGAAAGCATAATCATGACTGATGCTAGCCAGAGGGAACTAGGTTCAGTTTTGATGCAACATAGGCAAGATAGAGATATAGTAGCTGTGTTTGCTTCAAGAAGCAAAAGAAGCGAAGTCATCATACTCTGTAATAGAAAGAGAGACCCTGGCATGGTGGTGGGTTATTTTTCATTTTGACACTGTACTTAATGGGCATTCGTTTCACTGTGCGTGTTGATCACAAACCTTTGGTACAGCTCTTTACCACTAGGTGTGGAGACCATGCCACTCCCAACATAAGTAGCAGTATAGACTTCAGGAGTATAATTATCATGCAGAGTATGTGTCTGGCATTAAGAATTTGCTAGCTGATTGTCTTTCTCATCTTACAGCTCAGGGCCAGGATGTACAGGATGAAAGATTGTGTGAGGATGATGAGGAATTGCCATATCAGAGGAAGAATGGAAAGCTGCATGTGATTTGGAAAAGCAGATGAAGAAGGTGAAGGATGGCATCGTCCAAAGGTGGTCACAATGGAAATCACAGGGGAGGTTAAGTGAAGCATATAAACAGGTTTTTGAGGAATTATCCGTCCCTAGTGGTATCCTACTTCGGTCAAGTGTTCTTGTAGTGCCTGAGGGAATGAGAAACAAAGTACTGGTTTTAGCTCATGAGGGACAAATAGGTATGTGTGTGATGAAGAGAAGGATTCTTGAAAAGGTTTGTTCAAAACTGTTGAACATTGTGTGAGGGTTTGTATGAGTTGTGTGATTAATGATAAATCACAGGTCACAGTGTTGAGTCCTGTGGAGGCTATAAGTGTAACCGATAAAGCTTGAAGCAAATTGGCAATAGATATCATTGGTCATGTGTTTCTTTCTGGTGTACGTGTATGTTGGAGTACGGTATAGTAGTAGTAGATTTTTATAGCCGCTGGCCAGAAGTGAGATTTGTGAAGATTCCCAATAGACTGAAGATCACAGAGTTTTTGGAGTCCATTTTCACAAGGAGTGTATTCCTGACAAAATTTTATCGGACAATGGGTGTCAATTTGCTTCTGCACAAAATTAAACATACTAAAACTTTATATCATTCTAGGAGGAATGGTCCTGTTGAGAGATTTAACAGACACAGGTGTCTCCCTTTTTCTGTTATTAGGAGGGAGAGTTACTTCATCCAAATGACAATGGAAAGGGGATTTTCTATTGATAAGCAGAGAGTGGAAGAGGGGAGCAGAAGAAGATTGCAACCCCAGGTTAAATATGGTGAGAAGCACAGAAGGGCAGCAAGGATTGCAGTGGGAGATTATGTAAGAATTTACATTTCATGAATTGTACCCATGGGGAATCCAAATTCTCACCACCTAAGAATGTGTTGGAGGTGAGGAAAAATGTGGTTAAAGTAGAGGACAGCAAGTGGTGGAATAAGGACCAATTAGCAATAGCTCATGTTATTAAGTGAAAAGACGGAAACAAGCATAACAATAAGAGTGAGGGTTGTGGGACGAGGATTGGTGAATGTCTTGGTGGAAAGTCTTCAAGAAAAGAAAAGTAACACATAAATTCCATGATTTTATCCTGGGTATCTCTAAGGAAAATTATACTGCCTAACACAGTCCATGATTTCACTCTTAGTAAGTGAAGGAAGTTCCTTCCTAATCTTCTTGATGTTGGTATTAGTTAATAGGGTTTTGTGTTGATGTTTTTGCACTATTTTGTATGAGATTGAACTATGGTATCTATTAGTATGTTTCTGCTATTTAAAAATATTATATTATGGTACTGTGATAAGCGACATGGTTTACTGTTGTAAAGGGGAAGTATGTGTTGGGTCTTAACTCTTGGCATGTGAGGTATCTATGGCGCAGGAATGTTGGTGGGGAAAGAAGATGGGATTTTGTTGATGAAATGCTATGGGTGGCAATTGGGATTAAGTGTTGGTGGCAAACAGATGTTTATGTACTGATCGTCTTGCTGATAATATATGCTTAATAAAGAACTTACCTGAATAACTATGACTCTGTAGTGTTCAGCCCCCCCTGAGGTAATTTCCCCATCTGCACCTTAGGGTGGCAGAAAGGCTCTTCACCCCTCTTTAGGGATTGGGGCATAGCCATGCCCATTCTGGGCAGCCCCCATCCCTCTATTTCTCTTTAAGGAAAACATCCCTGGGGCCTAGTGGTCTTTCTGCCCTGACTAGGAGGGCAGATCTGGGGCGATTACCCCCATCTGCCCCCAGAGGTGGCAGAAAGACTGTTCACACTTCTTTAGGCTTGGGGACATAACTGTGCCCATTCTGGGCAGGTCCAACCCCTCTGTTCCCCCTGGGGGCACATTGAATGATGTTGCACCCATCTGCCCTCCAAGGGGGCAGAGAGACTATTCACCCTTTTTTAGGAGTGGGAACATGGCTCTGCCTATTCTGGGCAGCCCCCAACACTATCTTCTTATTTGAATTAAAAAAATCCCTGATGGTTAGTGGGCTTTCTGCTCCCCAGGAAAGATTAGGGGCAATTGCACTAATCTGCCCCACGGGAGGCAGAACAATTCATAGATAAACAAAGTTAAGGGGGAGCACAAGCCCTTTCTCAAGAGGCAGCTCCCCTTTCCCTGGTGCCTAGTGGGTAGATCCCTGCTTGGGGATCCCCCTTCTATGGCAATCCACAAGCAGGGATCCAAAGGGCAGAGGTACCATTGGAAAGGGGAGATTCTACCCTTTCCCATGACTCCTCTACCATATGAATCAGTGCTTGGGAGCTGAGACAGCCACCTGAGCACTTATCCAGTGGAAGTTAAACAAGTCTTTCAGCCCATTTTACTTTCACTTTTGTATGAAATGACATCAGTGCTTGCTGATTATCATTTAATATTTTTAAAAAAAGGCATGCTGCTCAGGAAGCTATTCCAGAGCAGGCCGGTCCTGGGGGGAATAAAAGAAAACCCTCTGGTGCAAATCACCGGGGGGGCATTCTAACCCTCCCAAGTGTCAGCCAATGGCCTGCAGACTCTCTGGGGAATGTTCAAATTACCATGTTAAAAAATGTGAGTATTGGATGTGAACTGACATACCACACATTTGCCACACTTGAAATGGCCCTTGATAGGGTTTAGACCCCAACACGACAGAATGGTAGTGTGTGATTTATTTATTTTTAAAATGATTTATTTTTTATTTTTAACCATATAACACACACAACTTGATTCAGAACCAGCAGTAAATATAAACAGAATCCTCAATAATCCACAATACAATGCCACAAAGTGAGCAACACAAGTTCCCCCCACACATGGCTAAGCAAAAAGTGTTAAACATTAAACATTACCTCAGGCAGTCAGTTGAAGGAGGCCTCCTGGCATTGTATCTCCCCCTCCAAGGACCACAGTTGAGATGGGCATGGCTCCACGTGAATCTCTCTCTGTCCAGCCCAATCTTTCCACACTTTATAATATTTCTATGGATACCCCCTGGCCTAATACACTGGACATTCCAGGCCAAAGCAATGATCCATAGCATGGCCCACTTAGCTATGGGGAGGGCACGGTGTCTTTCCATGCCCTTGTAATGTCACATTTGGTTATCAGCAAGCCCTCTTGCATCTGTTGCTCCCTTTATTGCCCATGATGTGTAGAAGGATCCATTTCTGGTCCCCAGTTGTCTTCCAACTTAATACTGTCTTTAAGTTTCCCATTAACTCCTCCCAAAATTGTGATAAGGCCAGGCAGTGCCAAAATATGTGAACAAGTCCCCCATCAATCAATCAGGAATTTGTGAAACATGGCTAGTCACCCGTGAGGGTCTCAAGGCTCTGGGGGAGGTGGGGGGGAGCTGAGGATCAGTGGAAGAGCCAGATCTTGAGGTCCTTCCTGAACTGAGATAGGGTGGGAGATTGCCTGAGGTGGATGGGGAGGGTGTTCCAGGTCTTTGCGTCAATGTGGGAGAAGGATCTTCCTCCAGCTGCGATTTTCCAGATACGGGGGATATTGCCAAGGGCATGGTCGGAGGAGCAGAGTTGTCTGGCGGGAGTGTAGAAGGAGAGTCTGTGGTTGAGGTAGACTGGTCCGGCGTTGTGTAGGACCTTGTAGGCGTGGGTCAGGAGCTTGAAGGTGAGTCTCTTGTTGATCAGCTGCCATTGTAGGTCTCTTAGAAGGGCGGAGGTGTGGCTGTGTCATGGGGTGTTCTTGATGAGACGGGCGGCGGCATTCTGAATGCGTTGTCGTCTTTTCCGGGTCTTAGCGGTGGTTCCATGGGATCCCGAGAGATCTCCACAGCGCTAACAACCTCCAGAGATAACCAGTCCCATTCTGAACAGCCGTGTTCTTGTGAGTTATGTTCTATGCAGTAGTTTGAGCTGAATCAGACAAAACAGAGATGCTATCACCACCTCCCTAAGGGCAGTCAAAGTTTCAATCTAGTCCTTGTTCTCCAGTGGCCCCAAGTTCTGCATCTATGCCACACTCACTCTGACCATAGGGGCTGGCTTGTTGCGACATCTCATAGAGGAAAGAGAGTGTGTGTTCCTTATTGTCAGTGAGTTGGATTTTTGCCTCTATGGGAGAATATTTGGGAATGACTGCGTTGGACAGCAACTATGGTATGCTGGAGCTGAATGTAGCAGAAAAATTGGGTGTTGTGCATGTGGTACTCCGCCTGCAGTTCTTGCAATGACTTGAGTGACCCATTGTGGAGCACCTCGCCCAGGGTTGACATACTGATGATATCCCATCGGGCAAAACTGTGAAGTGCTGCAACCTACGGGAAACTAGTCCCACTCCACAGCAGAGTCTAAAAACGTGAGCCTGCCCGCCCATCCCATGGCCTTTACTGTGGTCGCCCAGCACAACCTGTGTGTAAGTGGGCAGGTAGCATGGGGCATCTCCACCATAAAGGAAGTGCAGGAGATTGCTATGGCCTACGACCAACCTCTCCACCACATATGCTGGATCATGAAATCCCACAAACCAACAGTCCTTTGTACCAGAAGGTGTGTTGCCTTGTAATATAACAGTATTTCCTGCGCAGCTATGCCGCCTTTAAAAGTGGATCTACAGCTTTTCTCCTTGGCAATCCGTGGAATCCCCCTATCCCACAAGAGAACCCTTATAAGAGCACTGGCTTTTGTAAAGAAGTCTTGCTCAATTGGGAAGGGGTCATTCTAGAGCTGGTATAGAAGCCATGGGAGGGAAACTATCTTGAATATGGCAGACCATCCAAGAATGGATAACGGGGGAGGACCAGAATTTCATGTCCTTCACCAAGCCCGCCAGTAGAGACTGTAGGTAGGCCTCATAGGCCCGGAACCTGTCTTCAGCAACAAATACCACCAGGTATTCAAACTCAGAGGAGAACACCTGCAACTTCAGTGCCTGTTGCACAGCCTTTGGGCACTAGGCGATAGGGTAGATGGAACAATTGTCCCTGTTCATGCGGAGACCAGAGTAGGTTCGAAATAAATGGAGAATTTGAAGGGCGCAGGGGCCCACTGATGCAGGATCATTCATATGCATGAACCTGGACTTATCGGGGTGGATGTGGTGGCTGATCTCACCAGGTAGCCTATTAGCTAACATCTTGGCCCACACCTTGACTTCTGGGCTCAGCAGCGATATGAGTCTGTACTCCTCGCAACGGGTGCCAGAGAAATCCGGCTTTGTTATCACCACTATTTCCGCACCTCTAAGGTCTCTGGACAGCTTGCCCCTTGTCAGGGTTTCACTAAAGGTCTGCAGCAAAATCCTTCCTGCCTGGGGCCAGATAAGTCTCCAGAACTCCGCCGGGAAGCCGTTAGGCCCCCGGTGCCTTACCCACCTGAGGTTGTGTAAGGGCTGTCCTCAATTTCTCACCGGTGACATCCACCTCCAAGGAGTCACTGTTCACGCAGGGTAGGCATGTCACCGATAGGTCTGCCACAAACTGGTGCAGTTGGGCCCCAAGGGGGGGCACAGGATCAAGAATATAGAGCCTCTCATAATGCTCGGTGAAGGCCTCCCCTGTGGCCTCACTGCCCATTTTAGGACAGGCCCCGTCCAACTAAATATAAGCCATGGTAGCACCAGAGGTACAGGAAATGCACAGCCAGTGCAGTGTCTTGCTTGCTTTGTCCCACCATTGATAGATGCGACTACACATAGCCATCGCTGCCTCACAGGCCTCTTGCATAAGTTCCTGCCTGAGTAGTGTCTGAGTGTGGAGGGAGTTCCGCAGGATTGAGCCCTCTGCTGTGGCTATATAATGTTGTTCGAGCTCAAGGACCCGAGATTCCAAGCCAGCTACCTTCTGTTGGGCTTGACCCTACTGACCTTGTTGTAGCTGATGATTTCGCTACACAAGGTGACAATGAGGGCCTCCCAGACAAATGCCAAGTGAGTCTACTGTCACGCAGTTTTCTTTCAGGACGCGCTGAATCATATGCAGCAAGCCTCATGGAACTCCTCACTTTGGAGGCTTCAGCTGCCCATGTGCCACTCTCCTGCAGATCACCCAGGCCCCAGGCAAAGTCTAGAAGTATCGGCGAGTGGTCCGACAGTCCCCTCACCACTATCCCAACTGCAAGCAGGTGGTGACTGTCTTGCTTGGGGAGAAGACAATAGTCAAGGCGGGAAAAGGATTTATGCAAGTCTGAGATATTTTATTAATGGTGCTGGCATGGACCAAATGGGCTTTAATATTATTATCTCTTTTGTAAAAGAAGAGAGGCTGCTCCAAGGAATCATCTATCTGTCTGAGAATGGGTCAGTATTTCTTTATGATACTGAAAATTTTAGTAGTGTCCGGGCAGGATTAAGGGGCATATTTATACTCCGTTTGCGCCGAATTTTCGTCATTTTTTTCAACGCAAATTTGACGCAAAACTAACTCCATATTTATACTTTGGCGTTAGACGCGTCTAGCGCCAAAGTTCATGGAATTAGCGTCATTTTTTTGCGTGAACACCTTCCTTGCATTAATGATATGCAAGGTAGGCGTTCCCGTCTTAAAAAATGACTCCGATGCTATTGCGTCGGATTTATACTCCCGGGCAAAAATGACGCCCGGGAGTGGGCGGGTCTAAAAAACCCGCATTTGCGCCGGATTTTAGCGCCTGGGTCAGGGCAGGCGTTAAGGGACCTGTGGGCTCAGAATGAGCCCAGAGGTGCCCTCCCCTGCCCCCAGGGACACCCCCTGCCACCCTTGCCCACCCCAGGAGGACACCCAAGGATGGAGGGACCCACCCCAGGGACATTAAGGTAAGTCCAGGTAAGTATTATTATTATTTTTTTTTGTGGCATAGGGGGGCCTGATTTGTGCCCCCCTACATGCCACTATGCCCAATGGCCATGCCCAGGGGACTGAAGTCCCCTGGGCATGGCCATTGGGCAAGGGGGCATGACTCCTGTCTTTGCTAAGACAGGAGTCATTTCAATGGGGGTTGGGCGTAGTAAAAAAATGGCGCAAATCGGGTTAAGACGATTTTTTTGCCTCAGCCTGACTTGCCCCATTTTTGGACGCCCAAACGCCATTTTTCCCTACGCCGGCGCTGCCTGGTGTACGTGTTTTTTTTTCACGCACACCAGGCAGCGCCGGTCGGCTAACGCCGGCTAACGCCGGCTAACGCCATTCAATAAATATGGCGCCCGCATGGCGCTTCAGAATGGCGTTAGCCGGCGCTAATTTTTTTGGCGCAAAACTGCGTTAGCGCAGTTTTGCGTCAAAAAGTATAAATATGGGCCTTAGTGACACAAACTAATTTCGCAAACTGGGTTTTCTCCCTGGTTTGAAGAATCTCTTCTCTGGGACTATACAACACACATTTCATGGTTGAACTGACTAAACATCTGGGATAACCCTCCTCAAGCAGCTTTTGGACAGAATGTTTGATTCTTTAAAGAAATCATTTTTGTGTGTACAGTTGCAATGGACCCTCAGAAACTGGTCATAGGGGAGACATCCCGTAAGGCCCATGGGTGGAATCTTCTGTGTTGGATCAGATTATTGCGTTCAGTTGGCTTTCTGTAAAGGGTCTTGACCAAACTGTCATCATCATGTTTGATGAGGAGATCCAAAATATGTCTACAATAATGATCACTTCTGTGAGTCAATTTCAGGTTATTCTGAGTGATATTGAGCTATTCTACAAAAGTTTCTATAATGGCAACAAAATCTGTCCATATCATAAAGATCTAATCTATGTATCTCGTCCAGCAGCAAGTCCAGCTTACAGTGCACATTCCTTTAGAGTTCAAGTGAAAACGATAATTTACCATTGTTTAAGGCTGTAACATGCCCAGAGATCAGAAGGCATACAAAGGGAGCACTAGAAGAGCTAATATGAGATAGGGCTCTGCAACTTCCTTTGGCTCACTCGTGCCTTAAATTGTTGAGGGTCTGGAGCACCGCTCTTTTACCACCTTAAAAAGTGGCAAATGGTTGATTGGCAGTGGGACTTTAAAGGCATGTCTTAGATTTGGCCCAAATGTTACAGTATTTATTTTGATCTACCGAGTAATCAACAGAACATAACACAATAATATACACACAAAAAACATAAAAAACACTACATGAAGAAGTGTGCTGCCAACATGGACAAGCACATCAGACTGTAACATAGGTATAGAAAGTGCTATATAAATATTACAGTTCAATAACAGGGTACAACAACAAAAACAGTCAAAACAGCATGACAGCCACTCTATGACACAGCAATATTTCAGTGCAATAATGCACCATGATATCACAAAAGTGCAAAAAAGAAACTAACCATCATCATCACGACTGAATGCCCTACACAAATTTGCACCAGTATACTTGTCACTCATTACCATCATCGTGACCCAGCTTTGATAAAATGGCGAGGCCTTCCAAGGATGCAGAAAAAAACAGGCAAGCAGTGGAGAGGGCCCATGTTTCAGTGAGAGGCAGGCACTAGAAACTCTATGGCCCATATTTAAAAGAAAATGACAGAGCGCGTCACTGCGCCAAAATTGGCAGTGCCACGCTCTGTCATGTTCACAACGCAGGGATGTGCTGTATTTAATTGAATACGGTGCACCTCTGTGTTGTCCCCTGCGCTGGCGCTAAATTGAGCTGCCTAATGCAGGCATCCTAGCACCATCGTGCAAGGATGTCTGCGTTGAGGGGTTTGATTGTTTATGTGTGGGAAGGTGTCCCTTCCTGCATATAAACAATCACAATCGGCGTTTTGGCACTTCTGTGTGTAATGTAGCACACACAGAAGTGCCAAAGCGTTATTTTGAAATTGTTGTTTATGTGCAGGAAGGGCCGTCTTCCCGCACATAAACAATCATGTCTGGCATTTTGCTCTTTCTATGAGTGCTGCAGAAAGCAGCACACACAGGAAACACAAAACACGAGGAGGAATACAAGTATTCCTCCTCGTTGCACCTTGCTCACCCCTGGGGTTACGTTAGATTTTGGAGCTGCGTGAGGTTTACGAAAACCTGTAAATCTGAGGCAGCATCAAAATGCAATGGCTGTTGCTGTGGCACGTGCACAGCAACACCCATTGCACACCCCTTCCACGCAAAGTGCTAGGTGTGAAGGGGCAGTACTTACAAGGTGGCGTTAAGCCACAAAAAGTGGCTTAACCCCACCTTGTAAATACGATGAAGTGCAAAGCGCCACCGAAGCGTCACAAAAAGTGACGCTACTGTGGCACTACAGGCTCTTAAATATGCCCCTATGTGCTTCTCTCCACTGGTGGCTCTGCATCTTCTTGCCAAACAAACCTCTCTGCATAAACTTCCACTACTTACTAGTCTCCATGCTGACCCAGCTACATAAATCTGTGAGTCCCAGATAAAGTATAATGTAAACATTATTGACCATTGATGATTGAAAACTATTTTGGACTGGGTTCAGAAAGGTTTTATATGGATGACGTGTGCACACATATAAAAAATGTGCAGAAAAAGCACACAATTAACGATTTCAAAATAAAATGCATTTCTACTATGTGCCGTGCACACTCAGGTGCACTGTATGCAAAGCTTTAATTTTGTCAAAGTTTGGTTCTGGCCAGTGGATGTGATGGGTGCATTGTAGTGTAAACAACAAAAAGGCTCTTTATGGTGATACATTCATTTTTTGTTTCATACGCCACAATAACGGAATCAGTCACTATTGTGAACCCATTGCTGTTTTTATATTTTACAAATGATTTCACAAGTATTACCTTAGCATTCTTAATATACATCGGACAATGGAAAAAAGTTCATACTCAATCACTCATCAATTTATTTGCGCCATTTATTATTGCAACACCACATAGTGCATAAGATCACACAACTCTGTTTAGCAGTTCTTGTATCAATTTTTTAGCAGAATGGGGCTGTCTGAGTTTGAATGATGCCCATGGTACATCCTAACAATCTTCCGACCTGCAATTCAATTCCAACCAATATCTCTTTACAGTCTTGTCTCTTTGTGCAGTTGATTCTTTTGATTCCTAATTTTATCTGGATGCAAGATCCCTACTGATCTGTCAATGCGTTTCGGAGCATAATATTCAGGCCTTAAGGGACAAAAATAGAAAGGTGTACATTATTCCGATCAACCGTTATGTTTGACGAATCTTCACCACCAGATTGCACGAACCCAACATTTTCCTACACTACTGAGAGAGAGCAATATATGACAATTATTTAGTGCATTCTGATTAAAACGCCACATTGTGGGATTACTTTTGCAAACTATCTAAAACCCTCTAACTGTGGTAGTCTGACCACCTGTTTTGCTTTCCTTATCTTATGACCGAGCTGTCAAAACTTCTCTTGAATGCACATCTTAGTTTTAAAAAGGCATTTATTATTATTATTTCACCACGAGGTTCCTGAAAGACGAGATTAGTAGGTTGGAAGCACATGTTTAAAAGTAGTCACAGCAATGAAAGCAAAATATATCAAAGTACTTCTCAGTTGCAATGTACACAGCAAATACATGTGATTATATTATAGAATAACTTCAAAGCAAAGAATAAAAGTCAAAATTCATCACCGTAGGGCCTATCACTGCCTGTCATCTTTCTCATGCCTGCAAGTTGAAGACTCCTGTTCAACTGCGAGAAAGAGATTTTCCACCCAAACGGGAGGTCAGGCAGCTGACGTCCGCTCCTGACTGAAGTCCTGGAAAATGTCCTCGCTGCTGCCCTGGGACACCGTTAAAAAGCCTGCTAACAGGCCCCTTCCTCTCAGAGTTGGGAAATAAACAAGCCATTGGAGATTGGCCAGATCTCCTAAACCTCTCCTCTTCCCAAGGCTGAGTAGAAAGGAAAACACAAAATATACGCTCTCTTATCACGTTAGGGTTCGTGCCAATTAAACTTGAAAAACACAGCTTGGTCTACCATGTGGAAAAACACAGCTCATCTGCAATGTCTCAACTGCAATGTCAAACTCCACGATAAAGCCAATAGGCAGCTAACCTAAATACAAAATGTAATGTCTAATGCCACGTTAAAGCCAATAGGCAGCTAAACTGAATACAGAATGTGCTACTGATGAACATTGAACAACTAATATGCGCAGTGGTGAAACACGAAGTCATTGGTCAAGCACAATTAATGGCTTAACACGACCACGCCACAGGCCAGTATGCGTGCCATCTATCAAAATAGAAAGGGTTCTTCAAACAGTGTATCCCTCACGCTAGAGATGTGTAGTTTAAAGCTGTTCTTTCAATCACGTTTTTGTTTCAACAGGTGCTGTGCTTGCTGCATATGGAGACCAGTTTTTGATTGCTCCAGAGGCACCTCGTTTGTATGCAAATCGATGCTTGTTTCTAGCACAGAAAAGTGTCCACTTTCTCTGGAGAAACACTATGGTTTTCAATGGTCCTTGTGATGAGGTGAAGGGCCTCACTGCGCAAAGACACACACAATAGTCAAGTTTATTTCGGAACTGCCGGGTCAGCAGCCCCAACTTTATTTATAACATCGGGCGGCGGCCCGCCCTCGCGCCCTTGATGGGCAACAATGCATAGGAGAGCCTGAGTGGCTCTCTACATACCACCAAGGCTTTAATCGAAAAGAAGAAAAGAAAGAAGAACAGAAAACAATGGGGGGGGCCCACCGGGAGGCCGACCCGAGGTGAACATCTAAGAGAAGGATCCTCCAGGGTAGCAGAGTCACAAAAGGGGAAAAATATCAAACCACAATACATTTACCCAGAGCCTGTCACACCTTATGTCATACGATCTCTATTAGCAGGCAAAGTCTCTGAGTCTTTTGCAGGGCGCATGTTTGGGCTGAAGATGATACCTCTCATTCTGACCACCCGACACCAATTCGCCAGTTTCGTCTGCTAGCTGCGCCGATGCAGTACATGGAGCCTCTTGGCCGCGCCTCTTGGCCACCGGATCTCTCCTCAGTCCAGTTTTCTCCTCCTCCAACGACACCCTTGTCTTGTCAGCCCTCTTCTCCAGTCTCCTCGGATGCACCCGCTCGTTTGAAACATGACATGTTTCTCATCATTTTTCTTACTCCTCTTCGGGCTGTCACCATGGTCCCTCTGACCACCACGACATTCCACACCTCAGGTTCGAATGTGGTCCTAAACTTTCCTCCAGGACGCCAGTTTTTCACGACTACTTGGTTGCCCACCTGGAATTCGGGGCATCTGGTTCTTCTTCTAGCAGTCGCCTTCTGGTTGGTCCGCATTTGTCATTGTTGTGTAGCTTCTACATACAACTCAGGGTGCTCCCACTGAGAGCTAGCCAGGATGCAAACATGGGGGGGTCTGTCGATATGCTCTTAGGAACTGATGCAGACACCTTTCTACATCTTCGCCTCTTTCCACACTGATCCTCATGGCTCTGTTAAGTGTCCGCATAAATCTTTCAACATCACCGTTGGCCTGCGGCCAGTATGGCATGATCTTGCGGTGATGTATTGCAAACCCTTCTAGGTAGTTCTTAAATTCTTGCCCCTGAAATGATGGACCATTGTCTGTTCCAATTTCATCGGGGAGACCAAACAACGCAAATATTTTTTCTAGCACCGATGTCACATTCTCAAAGGTTGCGGAAGTCACTACGTACACCATGGGAAACTTTGTGTAAGAGTCAATCAGGAGTGCCGTTAGCCTCCCATCGGGAAAACTTCCAAAGTCCATGCTCAGTTTTGACCATGGCTTCCGACTGGGAGGTTCAGTGACTACTAGATTGGTGGGCTGTTCAATAGAGGTGATTACACAGGAGTGATAGCTTCCTACCAGGGTGGCTACCTTGGAGTCCATACCAGGAAACCAAACCTTGGCTCTGAGGTGTACCTTCGTCTTGGCTGCTCCCTGGTGCCCCTGATGGGCTAGCTCCACCACCCTGTTTCAAAGGCACTGTGGAAGCAATATTTTTTTACCTCGCAGGAGGAGACCATCTCCCCCCACTGACAGCTCGTACCTCACTCTCCACATTCCTTGCATGGCTGCCCTCTCCTCCAGGTCGCAGGCTCTAACACCGTCCAGGAAATGTTTCCACTGCCGTCTACTCAGGGCCTCCTTCGCACGGTTGAGGAAAGGATCACTCTCCTCAGCGTACTCTATGTCAGCCACCATCAAGGCCACGGAGCAAGCAGCCTGCACCACCATGTTTACAAAACTCTCCATTCTTTCTTCTTCGTCTTCCTGCAACGCATCCGGTGTTGTTGTCGGGGTATGCCTTGACAGGTAATCGGCCGGGTTGTTCACTCCCGGGAGGTAAATGACCTTAAACTGGTACGGTTGCAGCAGGACAGCCCAGCGCTCAATTCTCGGGGGAGCCAACTGCATGGATCCGGCAAACAGCGAGACAAGAGGCTTGTGGTCCGTGACCACTTGAAATTCATGGCCATACAGGTATAAGTGGAAGTGCTTGCATGCCCACCGAATTGCCAGCACCTCTCTCTCTACCTGTGCGTACCGGGTCTCCACAGCAGACAGAGCCCTACTGGCATAGAATACAGGGGCCCATTCCTGGTGAAACTGCTCCTGCAATAGAACAGCCCCCACCCCCACAAGGCTGGCATCCACCACCACTTCCATTCTCTTCTCAGGGTGAAAATATGCCATTGTCACCTTGTCTAATAACACCTCTTTCACATCTTGGAAGGCTTTGTCCGCTTCTGGGCTCCACTCCCACTTGTGAGTCACCTTTGTGAGTTGTCTGAGTGGTTCTGCCATTGTGGCTAATTGGAGAATGAACCGGTCACAGTACATCGCCATTCCCAGGAAGCTCCGGACTTCTGTCGCATTCCGAAGAACTGGAGCCTGGCGAATGGCCTCTACCTTCCTTGGGTCTACTTGCAGTCCATCTCTGGAGAAGATGTATCCAAAGAAATCGATCGGGGTCTGATAGAATGCACACTTTTTCCTGTGAAGTGTGAGGCCTGCATTGGAAAACCTCTGCAGCGCGGCTCTTAAGCGGCGATGATGCTCCTCACGTGTCTCCAAACAAATCAGGATCTCATCACTCGGGTTGATCACCCCTGCCAGGCCTGAGAGTGTCTCTCTGATGGCATTTTGGAATACTTCCGCCGCTGAAGATACTCCAAAACTCAGCCTTTTGCAACCCAACGTGAGTGGAGAACGTGGTGACATTCCGGCTGTCAGGGTCCAACTCTAGCTGGTGGTAGCCAGAGTTTAAGTCCAACTTTGAGAACCATTGGGCTCCATTCAGATCTGCAATTATGTCGTCCATTGTGGGTATAATGTGACACTCTCTCTTCATGGCACGATTTGGCAACCGAATGTCTTCACAGCGGCGGATGGCCCCTGGCTGTTTCGGCTTGGGCGCGATTACCAATGGTGAAACCCAAGGGGTAGGTCCCTCAACCTTTTCACTCACCCCTTGGTCCTGCAGCATCTGCAGTTTTTTCTCAACCACTGGTCGAAGATGAAAAGGCACCCTTCGGTGTTGCAGCGCCACTGGTGTCACATTCGGGTCAATATGCAGTTTTACTTGCTTGCCTTTGAGCTTTTCCAGTCCCGCAAACAGTTGTGGGAAATTGATGAGGAGGGACTTTGTGTGTGATTCGTATACCTGGCGCGCACAGAAAACAAGTTCAAAATCTTCCGCAGTATGACACCCCAACAGAGTGCCTCGTTTTCCTTTGACCACGTAGAACATGGCTTTGGTTGTGTGTTCTTGGTTGGTGACGGACACTTTTATGGTGCCTTGCTGAGGAAGTGGGTCACGCCCTCCATAGTTGTAGATTTTCGTGTTACTTGGTGACAAACTTGGTTTTGGCGAAAGTCGTTAGTACATTGTATTGTCCATGACATTGACCGAAGCGCCTGTGTCGATCAGCACCATTGCAGGGGTGTCATTTATCATGACTGTGCTCATTGGAGGTGGTTGCCGTTTATGTTGTTGCCATCCAGTAAATGAGATGACGAAGATGTCCTCTTCGTCATCCTCCTCGTATATCGGCATCTTCGTGTCCATGCGCCCTCCAGGCATACTGGCCCCAGGACTTATGTTCTTTACAGTGGCTGCCTTTGCTCTGAACTGTCTCTGCCTGACTCTTCCCATCTGGCACATCTTGGCAAAGTGGTTTCCTTTTCCACATTTCTTACAGACTTCCCCACTCACCGGGCATCCACCCGATGTCTTGTGTTCGTATCCACAGCTCCGCACATACCTTCTCCTTGTTTCGAGGTGTTGGACTGCCGCCAGGGGATCTGGCAAGGTTGAATGGCATCGACCTGTTACTCTTTTACGGCTGGTTGTCGAGAGACAGTGGCTGTCGACATTGATTGCCCCCTCACAGCGGCTATGGCATCAGCACGGACAGCTGAGAGTTCGTGGGATCAAGCTAGGATCAATATTTCATCAAGGATGATGCCTAGCTGCAGCATGGTGAGTTTTCGTAGCATGTTCTAACGGCATCCCTGGATGATTTGCGCACGGATTTCTTCATGTTGGTTGAGGCCTACGCATGTGCTGGTGAGCTTCCGCAGCCTGGCATAAAACATATCTACAGATTCTACATCCGTCTTCTGGGCTTGGCGCAACTTAAACCGTTCAAAATCAGGGTTAAGCTGGGGATCTAAATATCTATTTAGCACTGGCACAGTATTGTCGAAATCCCTTGCGTCACCTTTATTAGGAAGTGAGTCAAAAAGCTCATGAAGTTCATCGCCTCCCATGTGCAGCATCAGCGACCTGCGCACTGTGCCATCCGTTTCCCTGGTTGCGCAGAAATAGTTCTCCAGGCCGCCAAGCTAGAGGCGCCATCATGGTGCTGCTGTGACAGGGTTCGCTAGCTGACTAAATGGGGGCAGCGCAGCCACTGACGAATGGGCCCCTGCATGGGCATGTGTGGGTAGCTGCTCCCGACTTTGCTGTGGTGTGCTCATTCTTTTTTTTTCCTTTTGTGGCTCAGGTGACCAAGTCTCAATGACACTCTTTTATTTTTTGTGTTTTGGGAGGTGAGTGTCTTTTATTGTCACTCTTTATCATATAACTTTTTTCACTTTGGTGTGTAGTATTTCAGTCCACTTATACGAGCTGCAGGTGTTTAAACTTGAGTTGTGCTTTATTCTTTTGTTTTCCCCTCCCTTCCTTACTCGTGTGGATATACAGCCGGTGTTGCTGTCGTGAGTCACGTGCACCCGGTCCTGAAGCTGACAACCCAGGAGGCCAAGGAGGGCAGTTACTCACTTCTGTGGTGTTCAGGGCAGGCAACGTGGTGGGCACCCTCTTGGGTCCTCGCTACTACGCGGCCCAGCACCTCTCCCCGTGTAGCCCTGCCGCTCTTCTCAGCAGCTTCCTACCAGACCACGCCCAGCACCACTCCGCACACGTGCTTCACCAGACACAGCGAGCGCAACTTTCCTGGGGCGGAGGGCGGAGAAATAAACAGGTAGGCACCTTCAATTGCTGTCCTACCATGCCCCCTGTGCTTTGGTGCACCAGCTCCTGGGAGGGCAGGGCACCAGTGGGTGGAGGCGTGGTCCAAGCGCCGTAGGGCCACTGATGAACCCTCACTCGGCGTGCCGCTGGGGAGGTGAATCACTGCGGGGTTCCCGGCCTCATCGCCAGTGCGATGAGGTGCAGAGCCCGCTATCCTTGCTGCACAAAGACACACACACTAGTCAAGTTTATTCCGGAAGTGCCGGGTCAGCAGCCCCAACTTTATTTATAACATCAGGCGGTGGCCCGCCCTCACACCCTTGATGGGCAACAATGTATAGGAGAGCCCGAGTGGCTCTCTAAAGTCCTCTGTTTCCTTGTTCCTTAAGCCAGTGTTTCCTTCATCCACAGATCCCACTTTTATCAGCATATCTGTTGTGGGCACGTTTGCGCACAGTGATGGTGATACTTCCCATCTGCACAGGCAAAGTCGGTCTTCCTTCAGCAATGGCAGCCTGAAAGGCTCTTCACATGTAACAGGTATCTCGGCATACAGAGTGGAGCAGAGCGCTGAAGAATCGGCCGGTAGAGGTAGGGATCATGCAGGACAAAGGACAATAAATGAAGGAAAGGAATAATATTAAACATAGGGTTCTTCTTCTTATTCCTGAGACTTCTGAAAAACACCATTCTAAGTAGGAAACAGGCATGGATAGCATTAAATCAATTGCCAATCAAGGCGGCCATCTTTCCAGCATTTGTTGTCAGCATTTAACAGTCAAGATGGTATCAACTTTTCTTTTCCTGTGCGGTTGGTTCCTAGCCAGAGATTATGGGCCTCATTTACCAGGCATGTGGTGCAGGGCGGTGCAGCAAGTTTGCCGCGCTACCCTGCGCCACAGGGAAAGTGCAGAAATGTTCTGTATCTACCCTCTCCTCTCACCCTGCGCTGGCGCACAAATGACTGCCATGCGCCAACACAGGCACCCTTGAACCATAGTGCATGGGTGTCTGTGTTGTGGGGGAGACCTTCCTGCACAAACACAATCACAAGAGGTGTTTTCCTCTTTCTTTGTGTGCTGCAGAATGCAAGAGGAAAAAATGGGGAGGAATAAAGATATTTCTCTCCGTTGCATCACTCTTACACCACCCTTGAGGTAGCATAGAAATCTGACGCATTCCCAGACTTGTAAATCTGGGAATGCATCAGATTCCTTCTGGTTCCATGGGTGTTGCATGGGAACACCCCAAGCAACACCCATGGAACGCCACTTTCACGCAGTGTTATGCATGAAAGGGGTCCATATTTACAAGGCCATGAAAAACAATGCAAGGTGACTTTGAGTGGCCTTGTAAATATGGACTGCCACACTGCACCACCAGAGCATAAAGAAAATGATGCTACGGTGGTGCAGAGTGCCGCTAGGGTCTTGGATGTGAGGCCCTACATATCAAAAGGACTTGGTCAGAGACAGATTTCTCACTACAATCAATCCCTATTTTGCTTCACTTTCATTAGCCACTTTGATGCCTTTTATGCCTTTTATTCCTGATTTTATCTCCCTTTTTCTGTAGCAGCTTTCCTTATTGTATTCACTTTTCTTGAAGCCATAGGCTGGGCTCTTTCTTAACCCTGGTTCAGAGTAGTTTTGGTGCTTTGCTTTTCAACTCTTGTGCTATTCATCATCTACAATCAAGAACTAACAATATTGCCAATGAGGATTTTTCTGCCCCTTGCTTTATGTATGGACCAATATTTGATTCCAATAGAAGTCGGACTTTTTGCTCCGGGATGCTTTGCCAGCAGTCCACTCTTTGATCCCTGCAGAGGGCAGTGTTTGGCTTCCTCCACTGACATCACATGTGTTCAAACATGGTCCACTGTTTGTGTCCTCCTAGAGTCCTGTGTTTATTCATTTAGGACTCTATTTTTTGCTTCTTCCAGTCAGGGTCATTAATGCATTAAGGCAACACTAGGAAGCTCCTTAGGGCTCAACCTGGCTTCTAATTGAACTTACACAAGCTTTACATTTGGCTCCATTGAAAGGGGTGGGGTCCATCATTTCTCTAAGGACACCAAAATCCTAGTACAGACCTTGCCTCAGAGAGACAGATGTTTACTTAATCTAGAGTTTGTTGAGTCCAAAAGCTCTGGGCAAGTAAAACAAAATTCCAAAAGTATTGCCTCCTGGAAAGGACTATTTAATGCTTTTTCTTGGAATGCATTCGACTTTCGGATCTGGCAGCCTTACACGTGGACTCTAGATAAGATCTCTCAGGGAAGTTGTGGTGGGACTGAAATTACAATTTTCTTCTTCTTAGCACCAAGTCTCAGTCACACACAGGCAATGAAGGAGATTCAGTACATTTTTCAATAGGTTTTATTAACAAGACTGCAATCTACTGTAAATTGCATGGGCTGCAATGATAAGGATAATGAACAATGCAAGAAACAGAACTGTAAAAACGAGAGTCATGAATACAAAGACCGCCACCATCTTGCAATAACAAGAGTGTTCAATACAAAGACCCCCACCATCTTGCAATAACATGACATGTGAAATAAACTCTAATACTCTAAAATGATAAATCTAATCTCTAACCTAAAGAGAGGTAGGTGTGGTAAACCTAATCTGCCAGTGTCATGTCCATGAGAAGAGCCCCCAACCCTTGTTACCTTGGAATGAGGTCTCTAGATCAGACTCCGTGGTGATGGGAAGGCTGGGTCTGAATCAAGGCCACGTGAAGCATAGATAGAAATGATGGAATCTGGTAGGAATCCCTCTGATAATCTTGTCTGTGTGAGATGTATTTATAAAGATCTTGAAGGGCCCTGGTACAGGTATGTTCCCAAACAAAAGATAAGAAGGCATGCTTGGGGCATCAATTATATAAACAATTTCCTGAAAAGGTACATTATGTTACTTGTCAGACCTAAGTGGGAAAGTACATGATGTGAATACCTACATATATCATGTATCTTTGACACTGATAATGACGCCTTCACAGAGTGGCACTGATAACGTGAAACTAAAACATCTTCCTAACTATAAACATAGAAGCCATTTTGGAAGAAATAATTTAATAAATGTCCAAAAACAGAGCAAGTTAAGTAGGTTAAAAGTCACTAGGTGAAAGGGGCACAGGCCTGCAAGCCAGAAGGCTAAGCAAAACTCCTGATTCCCATTCAAACTAAATAGGATCCACTACAAACCAGCTGTAGGTAAAAAACATCAATACACAGCTGCTTGCCCAGCTGTGAGCAGAGTGATGAACATACCTACACGTAGACCCTGGAGGACTTCACCGCTCAGTTGGTTGAGCTTAACGCTCATATCTTGGCACTGGAACATACAAATCCACGACAGATAACATTGACGCTGCCCGATTCGTACCACTGTGTCCAGGTCTACACTAATTATCTTAATCATTGGTGGTTGAATGTGTTCAGAGACTCAAAGGGGAATATCATAAAACACAGAACTCTGTGGGGGAGGGTGGCTGATCTTAAGGATAAGCGACCAGATGCTCATATAGTACATACATTGAGCCATCAACGTGTAGGAGTCAACATTGTAGGAAATACTTGTCTGATGAAGCAGCCAAATACTCAGTACCTACGGCTTCTGCTGCTGCAGTGACTTGTTCTCACACAAGATTGAATAATGAAATTCAGGCTAATGTGAAAGCTTTGGCTGAGGGCAAGCATCTTCCAAAAGCATTCCCTACAAAATATCCCTACCATATCAGTGCACAGAATGTTGCCTTTGCAACAATTCCTGGGGTGGGAGATCGAGTGATTCTGAACCAAGACCAGAGATTAGATTTCATCAAAGCAACATATGAGGTGTCATATCTTCTCATGCTGGTATCGCAGCCACAATATCATTCATACAGAAACGCTTCAGGTGGCCTGGTCTATACAAACAGACCAAGCAATATGTCCTTTGCTGTGACATTTGCCAGCAAATAAAGGGCTCAAACACCCACCACAGACATCCCTCTTAGTCTCCAAAAAGGCCACTACAATGTGTGTACCTGGACCATTGTGGTCCCTTACAACCTGATGGTGCATACAAATATTTCTTAGTCACTGTTCGTTCTTGTTCTAAATTCCTGTGGGTATGGCCACAGTGGTTGGCTGACACTTGAAATGTTATAAAAGACTTGCTGACCTCTATCAGTACATATGTGGTTACAGTATTCCATTCAGACCAGGGCCCTGCTTTTTCCTCTAGGGCATTCAGGGACACCATGAGGACAATGGGTATTGAACTCCATTACTCTTCCCCATATCATCCTGAGGGTAATTCTGTTGTGGAGAGGAGTAATCGTGACCTAAAGCAGTCCTTAACAGTTAGAGTATTAGATTCAGGTCACATTTGGCTTCATCACCTATATGGGTTCCAGAGAGCACTGAATAATCTGCCAAGATGGTCCTTGGGAGGATGCACTTCTTATGAGGTCCTGTTTGGGATACTTATGTATGTCTGAGAATTAGTTGGTTCTGGAATGGTGGCAGCAGACAAACCTTTTGACATAAATGAACGTCTCCCTGTCTTACAGGAGCTTCAACAATTCTGTGATTATAATTCATCCGCCAGTGCTGCCACCTTAGGAATAAGGAACCTGCCAGCAACTTCTACATGCTGAATTCCTAAAGTTGTGGATCTGGTTTGTGAGAAAATTGCTGTGAAGAAGGAATTCAGCCCATCTCACAGACCACTGGTTCCAATCCTGGCAATTCAAGACACCAGAACTGTCCTTCTACCACTGCTGCCAGGTTTCAAAGGGAACAGATTTGTCTCTATTGACAAGAACAAATTGCACCATGTGGCCGATCCTCCACAGTAGACCCTGAGGTCCCTTGGGTAGTTCCCGGTCCCCTCTCACTACCCAACAGGAAATACCTCTTCAAAGAAGAAACAACAACACTTATGAATCTACCTGCATGTACAACAGTGCTACAACGGCCTCGTCGAGCATTGGGGGGGTAGAGAATGAGCTTCTGCTGATTCCTGTTACCACTTCACCGGCAAGAACTGTCCAAGATGCGGTTGTCTATTACTCAAATGCAACACAAACTGATTACATTGTCTACTAAGAACCTCCACGTGAAGTGGATCCATCCACCAACATAGCACCAGCTCCTCTGTTTGCACAGTCCGCTTCTGGGTACTTCATCGACTAAGATGACTTTTTTACAACGTCATCTACATCTGCAACTGAAACTGTTTCAAAAACATGTGAGCTATATATATGGCTTAAAAATAACTATTTGGTTTATGCATGGCATTATCAGTGGATAATATTTACATTGATTGCCTTTCTGTTATGGATTGGTTGTGTGACTGTTTTCTTTCCTTTGATAAATAGTCGTTATCTTCCTGAATGCTCTTCTGCTGAGCCAGTGGATGAAGTTCTAATACTATACCTTTCCTCACATAAGGTCCGAAGAAACTTGTCCCTTGTGAACATTTCAACAGTACCAATTCCGGACAGGATTGTTTGGGATAAAATTCCTTTTGATATATATGGGCCTACTGAGGTTATCCCAATTCCTTATGTATTCAAAATTTCAATGACTGATGTATTTACACCTGGTGTTGTTTCCGATGACTGGGATGTCAAACAATTGATTCTATGCTTGCTGAATTGCAGGATTAAACTGTATTTGAAAGTTAAGATATGCATATGAACACAGAAAATTATGGGGAAATGTTCTGTTGTACTCATTGGGGACATTACTTTCTGTACCGAGTGACTAGACATAGAGCAGTGTTTAATTACACACAATGGGAACACTGTTCAACTCCACCTGTGAGGAGCCCAAAAGCACATGTAGATAAATTGCATATTTTTCTGGGCATGACACTACAAGTGCAGTCATGTTATTTCAAATTACCAGTTTCTAAAATGCGGACACCAAATTAATCTGTTCAGATTCCTTGGTTTCCCGACTTGCTGGTACAGGTTATGAATACTGGAAGAGTACTATCGATGTGAGAAGTGTATGAGGAACACACGATTGGCAAGTTCAGGATAGGAAAGGTTTTTTTTAGAGCATGCCTTATTCTTGTCCAAATTATGGCCCATATTTATACTTGGTTTGCGCTGAGTTAGCGTCATTTTTTTACACTATTTCAGTGCAAACCTAACTCCATATTTATACTTTGGCGCTATACACTTCTAGCGCCAAAGTTATGGAGTTAACGTCGTTTTCTGGACGGGAAAACCTACCTTGTGTCAATGAGATGCAAGGTAGGCGTTCCCATCCAGAAAAGGACGATATGGCCTTTGCGCCATATGTATGCTCCCGTGTAAAATCCAGCACAGAAGGATGGGAGCCTTAAATAATGACGCTAAGCTTGCTTAGTGCCATTATTAAACACCTGGGTATGGCAGGCGTAAGGGGACCTGTAGGCATATTTCCATGGTCAGAGACCATGGAAATTGCCCACAGGTACCCTTCCCTGGCCCCAGTGACACCCCTATCCACCCCCACCCACACCAGGAGGACACCTAAGGATGTGGGGCCCATCACAGGTAAGTCTGGGTAAGTATATATTTTTTTTCTCCAACACCGCTCGGGGGTCCTGGCTTGGGGCCCCCTGCACGGCGGTGGCCCCAATGGCCATGCCCCGGGGACATTTGTACCCTGGGCATGGCTACTGAGGTGGTGGGTATTGCTCCTGTCTTACTAAGACAGGAGCCATCCCCTTGGAGGTTGTGCGCCAGACAATTGCGCTACGCTGCTTAGAGGCAATTTTTTTGCTCTAAACAGCGTAGCGCCATAATTCGGCTCACAAGCCCTGGTTACCCCTACGCCTCCACAGCCCTGTTAGCGTCCTTTCCAAGGACGCTGACAGGGCATTAGCACTGGTGTAGTGGGTTCTTGTTCTACACGTGATAGGTATGGAAATGATTCTATAAGCACAGGGCTTGGTTGTAATTTCCTTTTATTTGTGCTCTATTTCAGGGTCTTTCTTTGGGAAAGTTTCTCCTTCTCTTCTTCTTTTATATCATAATGGTAATGAGATGATCTTTTCTCCTTTAGGCTATTTCAATGGGTATCAGTACCCCGTCTGTCTGATGGTCGAGTATGGCCAGGAGCTCGTCCCAAAAGAGGTTGACCGGTTTCCCAAGAAAAGAAAGAACGGGAAAACAGGTAAGTGCAGATGTTGGTGCATAGACTGTCTCTCTCTCTCACTCTCTGCTTGAGTTTTTATATAGGAGGATGGTTATCTTCACCACCTCTCCTCTGTATGTTAGGCCATTTCCCCTTCCCTTAAACCGCTGGCCCCAATCCTCCCTCAACTCCCTCAGGGCTTCTCCCACCCCTCATCCATTCAGGTAGGAATTTTAATGTGAGGTACGATCGTACCTGAGTATGCCACGCCCCTCCTGGGACGTGGCGGCTTTCTCCGTTTCTCCTCAGCATCTCTATGGGGATCTTCGGATCCGTCCGCAGCTGTTCCTTGGTCTCGGGATTCCGCCGGTCTTTGTTCGTGGTCTGGCATTCTTCGGTTTCCCAGATTCGAGTTCCTCCTTCGATTCCGGGCGTTACTCTCTCCTCCGTCACCGTCCACAAGTCTCACTCCGGCTTGTCAGACACACACCTCTTCCGCTCCGCTTCTCTCCCTATTTCCGTCTTTGTGACCCGGATATCCTGCTCCGACGTCTCTTCCTGTTCATCTGTTCTCGCGGCTGTACCCCTGGGGCATGGTTTCATCGGCTCGGGGTTAGGTGTCGTAACCGCGGCAACCGGCAAGCGCCTTTCCATAAATATGGCGCCTGTCCAGCATCTTGGAATAGCTCTATCCGACGCTCTTCTTTTTCATCAAAACTGTGCTAATGCAGTTTTGCGTGGAAAAGTATAAATCTGGCCCTGAGTTTTTATATGACACAGTTCAACAAACATCCTGCATAGGGGTGGCAAAAATAAAAGATATGAATGCGCCAAGTATCCCTACACCAGCCAAATTCACAAATTGGCATTCATTCCTAAATTTCACCAAGGGAGAACTAAATGCTTCGGTTCAGAATGATGCCTTTAATTCAACACTTTCAAGTCCCAATGGGTGGTTATTGTGGCTCTTAAACACCAATGGGTATCAGGCATGTTTTGTTAATTCCCCAAGGGGTTTCAAGATTAGCCGACCGGACCCTTGCTATGTCTCGGGTCAACACTCTGGTATAGTTACCACATACAGTGTGAGTAAACTGTCTTAACAATGGTTACGCACTAGCAACTTAACAGCAGTTAAAGAACATGTAAGTCTCCTATCAGAGGAAGAAGACTTGCAGGATTTTGTGCTAAGTCCAAGAAAAACTTGCTCTAAACGGTTCCTGTATGTCATATACAATGAGATCTGGAAGCTTTCTCAAATAAAAGCGGTTGTACTTTTGAGGCAGATAGATAAGGAAATTATGGAGTAGGCTTTAGCTGTTGTCGATAATGGCATGAATACTCTGTCTAACAGAATATACACACTTAATAATATTGTGTCTTCTGCAATTGACATCGTTCAGAAAGTCATGCCCCTTTTACAACATGGGCAACGCCAACTGCGTTTCATCGTGTAGTTGGGTTGGACATTGCAGAGTCTGAAAAATGGCCGCGTCCCTTGGAAACACATAAACAGTAGTGACTTGCTTGCTGCTTTTAATTTGACCAGGAAGCAACAGATAATGGCTAAAAAGGAAGCAAGTTACACCATGCTTAACATAGAAAAGTTAGAAAAGCTGCCTTTTACTTTAGCAGAGATACCTGTATTGCTTGTACATGGTGTTATAAATCTGCCAATTTTCACCTTTCATTTCACAAAGTGTTTGAAACATTTTGCTGTGGGCAGATATGAGTGGCTAGGAGATAGCTACATCCATGAAGAGTGGGAGTTGCACTTTTCATTTCTGAGCAGAAGTTAATGTGAGACTACTGATAGTCATTCAATGATTTGCAAGCAGGAGTCACTTCATGCTTTCTGCAATGTTGGGGTTGTAAACTTGGCCTGCTTTCTGAAGGGTACGCCTGTCCCTTTGATTCGTCCAGAATTTCATATAATTTTGAATGGAAGTTATGTAGTCCTGACTGATCAGAGTTGCTGTGGAATGAGACCAGGCAGTGCCTGCGCAATTTCATTCTCTCAAATTGTAACTTATTGTGGACATGTTTTATTCCCCCAACACAAGAGATAAGTACCAAAATGTGTCCTCACATTGATACTACTAATGTACATTTTGAGAAGCTGAGCAGATTAAAGGTGCTACTGTTCCTACACTCTCTAGATAGCTAAATCATTAGCTGAGATACAATACTTATTAAATACCAACTTCCCCAAGCACTTTGGAGAGCTGGCCTGCAGAATGTTCAACGCCTCAAGTACTTCTGGGATTTTACACTTCTTTAAGGCTTTTGGGTCAGGATTTGTTTCCACCTTACAGCCCATCTTCGGAGTCATTCCTTCAGCTATCCATTCACTCTTTTTGAGTGTGTTTGGCAGATTTACTGTAACTTTGCCTCTGATTGCTGGAATGACTGCTACTGCTATTCCTAATACGCAGTGGTTCTGCTTTCTCAGCAAAGCATAGTGATGGAGCTACCACCAGCCCACCTGTGTCATGATTGCATTTGGTGCTCCATTGCTGGAAGAATTGGAGCACGATTGGTCATTGTCATTCCGACCAGTCCTGTGGTGAGTGCAACTTGTCTTTCATTGCACCAGGTGCCTTTTCGAGTGTCTGCCTTCAGTGTGCCTTACTATTCAGCCAGGGCCTCCTGTGGACAAGGAACTGCTGATGTTCCCCATGAGGGTTCATTCATGGTCCTGCCACTTGAGACTGACGTTGATTTGCGAGACCACTTATGAGCTATAACTTGTGAACTACTTGGCTCTGACGACATCTTGCTCTATGGATGGTGCTGTCTATGCGGGTGATTTTGCACCTGCAGCATCTGCACACTTCTGCTCTGTAGATCCGTCTGCCAATCCTGTGATCGATCTAACATATGCTGATGTGGAGTCCTTCCTGGCCGTATTCCCACTGGATGACTTCAGAGACATTCTTCAAGACCATGATTACTGTTGGATGATTCAAACATTGGCCGTATGCAACATTTAAATTTAACACCCAATTGCCTTATTAATTTGACTCACATTTGGCCTGCTGTGCTTGTCATGATTGACATTCTATCTCTTTGTATGTTTTTAGGTTAGTTTTAATTATGGTTTAGGCCTTTTAGCTCAGAGCATTTTAGTTTTGGACTCATGCACCCTCGCTAGTGAGTTAACATCCTTGTTTCAGCAATGGGGAGGGTGTGGTGAATCCATTTTAGTTCTTATTGGGACCGAGGAGTTTAGCTTAGCCCTTGGCTTGCCGGCCTGTGCCCCATCACCTAGTGACTTATAACTTACTGAGCTTGCTCTGTTTTATTTCATTGATTTTATTATTTCTTCTAAGACGGCTGCCATTGTTTATAGTTTATGAGTATGTTTTGATTTGCATTATCAGTGCCACTTTGAAAAGGCATCATTATCATCGTCATGATCAGTGATGTACGTAGGTATTGTTATTATGTCCCTTTCTCACTTATGTGTGATAGGAACATAATGCACATTTGTTGGGGATTGTTTATGTAATTGCTGCCATAAGTCTGCCTCCTTATTTGTTGTTTAGGAACATACCTGCGTCAGGGATCACATCTCACAAGGACAAGGTCACTAGATGGGTTCCTTCCAGATGCCATCTATGCTGCACATCGCCTTGCTGTAGAACTCAGCCTTTGTGTCACCATGGAGTCTGACCTAGAGAACTCATTCCAAGGTAATGAGGGTTGGGGGGCGCTTCTCATGGACATGGTGCTGGCAGATTAGGTTTATCATACCTAGCTCTCACTAGGATACAGATTGGGTTCTCTTTGCTAGGAATTTCACATCTCATGTTTATTGTAAGATGGTGGGGTTTTTTATATTCACAATCCTGCTTCTTTTACCTTTCATTATCCTAATCATTGCAGCTCATGCATTTTATCATAGATTGGAGTCTTTTCAATAAATATATTGAAAGCTCTCCTGCATCTCCTTCATTGCCTGTGTGTGACTGAGACTTTCTGCTAACAGGAGAAAAGAGTAACTTCTGTTCCACCACAATTCCACTGAGAGATCTTATCTAGAGTCCATGTGTAAGGCTGCCAGAAATCACCTTGCTGTCTGAGTTTTGGTGAGGTACTGCTTGTGAGCCGGGAGGATTGGGCCGACAGTTGCAACTTGTAAGAGTGACTCTGTCACCTGCGAACAAAAGTGCTGTCATCCCTAAACAACCAATTTTGCTTAGGAGCGAAAGTCCAACTACGATTAACTCTTCTTTTTGTTCCTAAATCTTATTGACTAGCTGTTTCTTTTATTTGCTTTGTATTGTTTAAGCCTATAGGAAGCAAAACATATCAAACTGTTTATGACTTTTATTCTATTTGTATTGTTTCTGTGTAGGAATCAGACATTTACACAGTAACTGAGAGATTTTCAAAGAAGGAGGGGGATGGACTTTCAACAGTAAACATTCAACAAAAACCTGCTAAGGACAGAAATTAGATTGTGTGTAGAGCAACAGCTTGTTTAAAGGGGAAGGTCTTCCAAACTCTGTCTTCTGGCTTGCATGCCAAAGGATTGCACTTCAGATGTGTATCAATATTTCACCATGCTGTATCCTGCTGAAAAAATCAAGAGGTGGTTTTGGGAGGCAGATTTTAGACTTCTGGTTGGGAGTTACATAAGCACACCATTCAGCCAGTGGTACAAAGAGCTGCATAAGACATATGCAAAAGCTTTTTGGGGGCATGAATGCAAACATAAAGGTGGGTTAAGGTGACCATATTTTGAACACTAAAAACTGGAATATTCCACAAATCCAGAAGTAGGACTGCAATTGTATATTGGCAGTAAGGCACATAACGATGTAATTGACAATGCTGACCAACAGAGAAAGCACAGACAAGGAAGAAATAAGGAAAATGAAATGTAACTTTTGCACACAGCGTCATCAGAAGAATCCTGCAATCTAATATTATACTGGAATACATGGCAAACTACCTCGCTCCATGTTCAACTCTGAACGAAAACTGGGGTGTGCTAAACATTCTGAAAGTTGCCTGGGCAGATGGTGAAAAATGAGGACTGTCCAGTCAATTCCTGGATGCCTCGTCACCCTAGCCAGATAGGTGCCGTTAGCACCAAATAGGGGTGATGTGCATTCTTTTATGACTATATCTGCAACACAAGTCATTTGTAATGATTTCCTAAAAATGACTGCTAGCTCAATCTTGGTCTGACATTTTTGTATCAGGATTTAGGTGGTCATTACAACCCTGGCAGACGGTGTTAAAGCGGCGGTAAGACCGCCAACAGGCCGGCGGTAAAAGTTTTTGCAATTATGACCGTGTCGGAAACTGCCAACAAAGACAGCCATTTTAACACTCCGACCGCCACGGCGGTATAAACAAACAGCGCAGCGGTCATCGCCAACAGACAGACGGAAGACAATGTACCGCCCACAGTATCACAACCTACCAATCCGCCACCTTTTCCGGGGCGGATTCACTGCGGATAAAAACACAGCGGAAACAGCCATTTCAAAGGGAAAACGCTCACCTCTACACACTCCACGAGGAAGGAGGGCACCATGGAGCCCGAACTCCATATTCTGCCAGCGCTAGTCTTCCTGCTCCTCTACGAGGATCATCAACGCCGGCGGCGAAGACCACGGTGAGTACTGCACCTACGACATAGGGGAGGGGGGAGGCAAAAACACAGGGACACACACTCAACACCCCAACCCCCACCCCGACCCTCACCCACTACAACACACACACCAATGCATATCTATACATTACAGTAACACCACCTAACTCCCCCCCGGAAGAATGCAAAGACAAAAGGAAATGAGTGGAACCATTGTAATATATCAAAATAAAGTAAGCAAATATATACATATATATATACACAATAAACAAAATATACACCACGATTAGTAGTGCAGGTATTGCACCATTCATAGTCCGTGGACCACTGGGCCCAAAATGCATGGGGGAGGCCCACACAAGATACTTGATCCAAACGGAGAGAACACTGCAGGGGCATCAGATCGAAATACAACAGGCACCTCAGGGGGAAGGGAAGGGGGGGCACCTCAGCCGGATGAGTGCACCACGCCAGATCCACGAGGGGGCTCCATGCCCATTGATGTATCCTGGGGAGTGCAAAGCCACAGTCTCTCAAGTCTCTACAGTGGGTGGGTTGCCCACCGTTCAATCCTGGGGAGTGCAAAGCCACAGTCTCTCAAGTCTCTAGAGTGGGTGGGTTGCCCACTGCCATATCCTTGGGATTGCAAAGCCACAGTCTTTCAAGTCTCTACAGTGGGTGGGTTGCCCACTGTTCAATCCTGAGGAGTGCAAAGCCACAGTCTCTCAAGTGGATGCAGGTCTCCACTGGTTCTGGAGGGGGACTGGTGCCCAGAGTGCTTCATCCTGTGCAGGACAGACGGAGTGGATGCTGTTCTCCACTGGTTCTGGAGGGGGACTGGTGCCCAGAGTGCTTCATCCTGTTAAGGACAGACGGAGTGGATGCATGTCTCCACTGGTTCTGGAGGGGGACTGGTGCCCAGACTGCTTCATCCTGTGCAGGACAGACGGAGTGGATGCTGTTCTCCACTGGTTCTGGAGGGGGACTGGTGCCCAGAGTGCTTCATCCTGTGCAGGACAGACGGAGTGGATGCTGTTCTCCACTGGTTCTGGAGGGGGACTGGTGCCCAGAGTGCTTCATCCTGTGCAGGTCAGACGGAGTGGATGCTGTTCTCCACTGGTTCTGGATGGGGACTGGTGCCCAGAGTGCAGCACACACCCCGTGACGGTCCCAGTTGCGTCACTGGCCCTGCCGCAAATGGGCTAGCGGTGCTTTCCATGGCGGTCTTTGCACTGTTCAGCGGTCCTTGCCAAGGCGGTCCTTCATTGCCCAGCAGGGCTGTGGCTGGCGGTCCTTCATGGGTCAGCTGGGCTGTGGCTTGGGGGCCCTCCTGGCCAGCTGGGCTGTGGCTGGCGGTGGCCTCCTGGGCAGTGACTCTGGCGGTGGCCTCCTGGGCAGTGACAATGGGGCTGGCGGTGGCCTCCTGGGCAGTGACGATGGGGCTGGTGGTGGCCTCCTGGGCAGTGACAATTGGGCTGGCGGAGGCCTCCTGGGCAGTGACGATGGGTCTGGCGGTGGCCTCCTGGGCAGTGACTCTGGCGGTGGCCTCCTGGGCAGTGACGATGGGGCTGGTGGTGGCCTCTTGGGCAGTGACGATGGGGCTGGCGGAGGCCTCCTGGGCAGTGACGATGGGGCTGGCGGTGGCCTCCTGGGCAGTGACTCTGGCGGTGGCCTCCTGGGCTGTGACAATGAGGCTGGCGGTGGCCTTCTGGCCAGTGACGATGGGGCTGGTGGAGGCTTTCTGGGCAGCGGGGATGATGGCGGTCTTCTACACTGTGCTGCTCCTCCCAGACTTTGGAGATTTCTTCTGCCCCTTCCCCACCTTGGGAGGAGTCACAGCTGAGTCGACACTCCCCCCGGGACCCCTGTGAGCGGCTTTGCTGGCTGGAGTCTTCCCCCTCTCCCGCTGGGCACTGTCCAACTTCTGGTGCTTCACGGGGGGACTGGCTGTGCTGTGGCTCCGTGCCACACTGGCTGGCCTGGTGGCTGGTGCACTCCACATACCTGTAACAACAGGCACCACTGGTCCCGGAGATTTTTTGGCTGAGGTGCTAGTACGGGACCTATGAGTTGGACGGGGGGCAATAGGTTAAAGGTGGACAGGAAAAGTTTTTGGGGGACACTGGGACGGGTAGCTGGAGGGGGTTTGGGAGTGGAGGAAGAGGTGGTGGTTGTAGGAGGTGTAACTTTTGTGGATTTGGGTGCAGGTGCATGGGCTGGAGGCTGTCGTGAGGTGGATGGCTGTTGGGTGGGTGGGTGCCTGCGTTTGTGAATCTTCGGAGGGGGCATCACAGACACACTGGGAGAGGACACAGGGGACGTGGAAATGGTAGTGGGGGTGGTGAGTGCACGTGACTAGGGTGTGGTGGTGGGTGTGCTGGTGCGGGACGTAGTGGCTGTAGTGGTAGTGCATGCAGGTGTGAGTGTAGACGAGACTGGGAGGGAGGAGGGAGACGAGGAGGAGGGGGACACAGTGGAGGCAGTGGATGTTTGTGTGTCTGTATGTGTGTGATGCTTGTGTGAGTGCCTGTGGGATGTGTGGTGCTTATGTTTGCCTGAACTTCCCTTGTGCGGTGAGGTGTGTGCAGGATGGTCTGATGGTGTGCTTGGGATAGGCAGAGGTACAGGGGATTGGGTCTGGGTGGAGGAAGTTGGAGGGGGGAGGCTAGACACAGGGACAATGGCTGCCATCAGTGCTGAGGCCAGAGATTGAAGGGTTCGATGAAGGGCAGCCTGACCAGAATGAATGCCCTCCAGGAATGCATTTGTGTGTTGCAACTCCCTTTCTACACCCTGGATGGCATTCAAAATGGTAGACTGCCCAACAGTGAGGGACCTGAGGAGGTCAATGGCCTCCTAACTGAGGGCAGCAGAGGTGGCAGGGGCTGAGGTGCCTGGGGCGAAGGTGATGCCCACCCTCCTGGGTGAGCGGGCACGGGCGAAGGCTGAGGGGCTGCTGGGAGGGCAGTGCTGGTAGGGGGGGTGGCGGCTGTACCTGTAGAAGTGGGGGGCACAGACGTTGCCGCCACCACAAGGGAGCTCCCATCGGAGGATGAGTCCATGTCGCTGGTTGCAGATCCTGTGTCCGCCGTGGTGCTCCCCTCGCCCTCCGTCCCACTGGTGTATTCTGAGTCCGTAGTGTGGCCCTCTATGGCCATGTGGGATGCAGCTCCCTCGTGCTCCTGTGCCACTGTACCTCCGCCTGATGATGCTAATGCACACAAGAACAGGGAGACCACAAAAAGGGGGCGGGGCGACAGAAGAAAGACAGGTTGAGGGCACGGCTTACCGCTACTGTTGGCGGACAATACAGACACAGCAGCCCCCTGCACTACGTCGCGCTGTTCGGCTCTACAGATGCAAATCCTGGAAAATGGCCTACAAGGCATGAATACCTGTACTTGGCACTCTACAGAGGTGGGGTGGGGTGCCACATGGCCTGCCTTATGGAGGGGCCTAGCCTACAGAACTCGCCCTGTCCTAGGGAAACCCACAGCCCACCTCCCCCACCCAGACACCTTCACTGAGCGCAAAGTCCGCTGAATGATAGTGTACTCACCCCCTTGTGTCTGCTGTGATGCCCTCAAGCGCCCATCCAACTCAGGGTAGGCCACCGCCAGGATCCGGAACATCAGGGGGGTCATGGTTCGACGGGCACCCCTCCCACGTTGGGAGGCCATCCACAGCTGAGCCTCCGCCGTCTTCTTGCTCCAGCGGCGAATGTCCTCCCATCTTTTCCGGCAGTAGGTGCTCCGTCTGTGGTGGACCCCCAGGGTCCGGACATCCTTGGCGATGGCACGCCAAGTATCCTTCTTCTAGTGGGCGCTGACCCACATGACATGTACAGGGGAAGAAGAGAAGTCATTACCATCTGCACCGTCAAAGTGAGTGGCCCACATCCCTACCCTTGCCATGTGGCACATGCATTCACAGTCCTTCATGCACGCAGAACTGTGCCCCCTTCCTTCTTACAACCAGCCCTCTCCACACAGGCATAGCCCATACAACATGCTCCCTGCGTACTTACCTGTTGGCCTGGAGGACCGTAGAGTAGCGTGTACTGGGGGAGGACCCCGTTGACAAGCTTCTCCAACTCCTCTGCAGTGAAGGCAGGGGCCCTTTCCCCAGACGCACGAGCCATTGTCTCTTCCAGACCGAGGTCACAGCAGCACTTGCAGTGTAGGTCCTCTCCTGTCGAAGATCAGGTATCGAGTGATTCAACAGCTAGAAAAAGGCGGTCACGTCCGCGGCGGTCACGTCCGCGGCGGTGCGTACCATCACCGCCGGCGTACATCGTCATTAGCTCCTGGGACCCATAGGATCCAATGTTAACCAATGTAGCATTGCGCAGCGGTCTTCGACCGCCTACCGCGACGGTGTACAACGCCAGCGCAGTTACCTCACATCCCATTGTCCCAGTTTAGAGGTCAGGCAGCCGCCATTTCCGGGGCCCACATGGCCTAATTACCAACTGCGTCACACATACCTAGGTCTTGTCTCACAACACAAATACAGGCCACATTTTGTGTATGAATGGTGTTCTGTGTAGACTGTGGGTACATACCTCTGAGTTGTTTGACTCTGTGGTCGCTGTTGTCCTTCATAGGCACCGTCCGCTGGGACATGTGAGGAGATGGCGGCATCCTCCGGTGTACCGACCGCTGGTGGACCTGTTTACAATGGAGGAAAGAAGTTTGATCATCACCTACATGTTTGACCGTGCCACAATCCAGGAACTGTGTACCCAGTTGGAGCCAGACCTGATGTCAGCAATCCGCCATCCCACAGGAATCCCCCCTCAAGTGCAGGTGCCATCAGTGCTCCATTTCCTTGCAAGTGGGTCATTTCAAACAGCAGTGGCCATGGCATCAGGGATGTCCCAGCAGATGTTTTCCAACGTGTTGTCCAGAGTGTTGTCTGCCCTTCTGAAACACATGCGGAGCTATATCGTTTTCCCTCAAGGTAGAGGACTTGCCTACAGTGAAAGGTGACTTCTATGCCCTTGGACATATCCCCAACATCATAGGTGCCATTGATGGGACCCATGTAGCTTTGGTCCCCCCCCCCACAGGAGTGAACAGGTGTACAGGAACCGGAAGAGTTATCATTCCATGAATGTACAGATGGTATGTTTGGCAGACCAGTACATCTCCCAGGTAAATGCTATGTTCCCTGGCTCTGTGCATGACGCCTACATCCTGCGGAATAGCAGCATCCCTTATGTGATGGGTCAACTCCAGAGGCACCGGGTGTGGCTATTAGGGGACTCTGGTTACCCCAACCTGTCATGGCTACTGACCCCAGTGAGGAATCCCAGGACCAGGGCAGAGGAATGCTACAATAAGGCCCATGGGCGGACTAGGGGGGTGATCGAACGCACCTTCGGCCTCCTGAAGGCCAGGTTCAGGTGCCTCCATATGACAGGTGGTTCCCTATTCTCCTCACCAAAGAAGGTGTGCCAGATCATCGTGGCCTGCTGTGTGCTTCACAACTTGGCTTTGCGACGACAGGTGCCTTTTCTGCAGGAGGATGGTCCAGATGGCGGTGTTGTGGCAGCTGTGGAGCCTGTGGACAGTGATGAGGAGGAAGCAGAGGAAGAAGACATTGACAACAGGGACTCAGTCATCCAACAATATTTCCAGTGACACACAGGTGAGAAAACATTCCTGCCTACTACAAGTACTTTAACACTTCTACCTCTATCCTGTCTGTCGATTTCAACCAGTGTATGGTCACTGAGTTGTAATTTTCCCTTACGGTTTCACAGGTGTGGTTTCCAATGTGTGTCATCTGCTTAGATTCCTCATGGACTTGAGATGTGTGACATAGGTATGTTGACATTACATTTGAAAAAGCATTTTGTCACTGTCATTGCTAATACACAATTTCAAAATCACAGACTGACTCCAGATTGTTTTGTGCTTCATAGGTGTTTATTGAAGTGCTCAATATTGGAGGGGGTTGTAAAATGGTGAGGGGGGATGGTGGAGGAATGTCCATGGCAGAGTCCAGTCTATTTTTCTCACAGGTGCATTGCCCATATGGGCATAGGAAGTGGAGCTGGGGCAGTTCCAATATAGACAGGGTTACAAAGTGGGACAGTGGTTTGACAATCAGGGTGGTCTCATTTCTTAGCGGGGGTCTTGGCATCATGCTCTGTCTTGTTCCTGGATCTCAGGGACCGCTTGCGGGGTGGTTCTCCGTCTGCAGGGGGGGTGCTGGTGTGGTGGTCCTGTGGCGGTGCCTCCTGTCAACTAGCACCGGCGGAGGTGGTGGGCAGTTCATCGTCCATGCTAGTGTCAGGGGCCCCTTGTAGTGCCACAGTGTCCCTCCTGGTGTTAAGTATTTCCTTCAGCACCCCTACGATGGTGCCCAGGGCGGAGCTGATCGTTCTGAGTTCCTCCCTGAACCCCAAATACTGCCCCTCCTGCATGCGCTGGATCTCCTGAAACTTGGCCAGGACCGTTGCCATCGTCTCCTGGGAGTGGTGGTATGCTCCCATGATGGAGGAGAGGGCCTCGTGGAGAGTGGGTTCCCTTGGCCTGACCGCCCCCTGTCGCACGGCAGCCCTCCCAGTTCCCCTGTGTTTCTGTGCCTCCGTCCCCTGGACCGTGTGCCCACTGCCACTGCCCCCAGGTCCCTGTTGTTGTTGGGGTGGTGGGTTATCCTGGGTTCCCTGTAGTGGTGGACACACAGCTGATTGACGTGTCCTGTGGACGGAGGTATGGGCCCGCTGGGTGGGTGCTGTGCTGGTGTTACCAGAGGGTGGAAGGTCTGTGGTGGGCTGTGCCTGTGTGAGGGGAACCGACTGTCCCGAGGCCCACGATGGTCCGGGCTGGTCATCTGGATCCATTTGGACAGAGCTGCTGTCATCACTGTGGGCCTCTTCTGTGAGTGGGGTGGAGATGTCTGGACCCTCCTGTCTGGTGATGTTGGGTAGTGGTCCTGCAGGGGTGTAAAAGCATGATTATTGCATCTGTGTGTGTCATGGTGTGCAATGGGTGGGTGACCGTGTACCCCAGTTATAGCATTCCTGTGTGGGGGCTTGTGTGATGATGGTTGAGGGGGGTGTTATGGGTATGTGCAGGGGGCATGCTTTAGTGATGGGTGTCCAGGCTTTGTTGTGTTATGCAGGGCTTGGTGTTGGGATGTGTGGTTTGTGTTATTAGTACATTTGTGAGGAGTTGGAGTGATAGGGGAGGGGGCGAGGGTGGGGGTCTGTGATAGCATGCAGGTAGGGTGGGGGATATGATAGTTAAAGGTTTGACTTACCAGAGTCCATTCCTCCATCGACTCCTGCGAGGCCCTCAGGATGCAGAATCGCCAAGACCTGCTCCTCCCATGTTGTTATTTGTGGGGGAGGAGGTGGGGGTCCGCCGCCAGTCCGCTGTACCGCCAGGTGGTGTCTTGAGACCACGGAACGCACCTTCCCCCGTAGGTCATTCCACCTCTTCCTGATGTCGTCCCGATTTCTTGGGTGCTGTCCCACTGCGTTGACCCTGTCGACTATTCTTCGCCATAGCTCCATCTTCCTAGCTACGAAGGTGTGCTGCACCTGGGATCCAAATAGCTGTGGCTCTACCCGGACGATTTCCTCCACCATGACCCTGAGCTCCTCCTCCCAGAACCTGGGGTGTCTTTGCCGTGCCATGGGGTGTTGTGGGTGATGTGTGGGGTGGTGCGTGTGGTGATATGTAGTGGTGTGTGGTGTTTTGTGCGTGGAAGTTGTGTGGGTGATGGTGTTGAGTGCCTGTGGCTACTAGTTTGTGGATGGTGGTGTCTCTCTCTGGGCTTCTTTCGGAATTTTTGGTAGTAGGGGTTTGTGGGTGATGTGGGTGTGTGTTTTATATTGTATTGGGTGTGTGGGTGTGGTGTGTGTATGTGTATCAGGTGTGTGTATTTGGAATTGTCCAATGTGGCGGTGTTTTGTATGTGTGTGTGTATTTTCAGCGCGACGGTGTGTACCGCCAATGCAATACCGTGGTTGAAAGACCGCCGCGTGGATTCGTGGGTCGTGATAGCGTGGGCGTATTTCTGTTGGCATGACGGTGGAGGTTTTGTTTTCGCCAGTTTATCACTGACCTTTGGTGTGGCAGACTTGTGTGGGTGCCTGAATTTTGTCGGATTTCGAGATGTGGGTCATAATAGCTGTGGCGGAATTCCGCGGCTGTGGTGGTGTGTTGGCGGTCTTCTGCACGGCGGTAAGCGGCTTTTACCGCCAAGGTTGTAATGACCCCCTTAATATCTAGGGAGAGGGGACGGGGGCAGGAACCTCATATAGTTTGGAAGACTGTTCCACTGCTAACTGGGTTTTGGTGACAAAAGATAAGAATGGTTTCAAGTGTGAGCTCAGATCAAAGACATTTTATTGGTTTGTGTTCACAATCTTATTGCATAAATCAGTTGCACTCAAGTTATTGACCTAAAATGATTGAAAGGCTGAACAAACCGACCTGATTTCAAACATACCCCTGGAATAGCTACATATGCCCAATGTTGTGTCACAAGCTGCAAACAAAACACAATTCTCTTTAATAACGAAAATGAATGAGCATTCTGCTCACAATGGTTCCTCGGATGGGTGCATCCCCCAAATATCGAGATAGGAATTCTGATGGCCCCAGTTGTCGTAAACACAATATTGAAGGACAAGATATTGAAGGGAGAGTAATTATAGCTTTTTTATACCTAACTTCACATATATGTACCTTGACAGGTAGTTATAGTTAGGTCAGCGTTTCCATAGGCAATGCATTTTTTGTGATGTTAAAAACTTTTAACCCATTTGACGAATCTCCATGAAACTTTCCAAAGAAGGTGCTACTTTTTGACTGGTTGGTTTAGGGAAGGTTTAGGGGCCAAATATGGCAGGATAGTAGCTCTTGGTCTACACGTTGTATTGTTTTGTTCTGTGGTGTAAATACATTCAGTAGTTTTTGAGAAATTATGGTTTAAAAATCTTTGTATATCACAATGGTTGGGCTCGATGGACTCTCACGAGAGTCTCTTGTACCATGTTTTAAAAAATAGAGCATTCTGATCGGCCCAGGGACCTTTTTTCCCTTGGGCCACCATTCTCCAGAGGGAACTAGACTCCTACAGAAGTGAGCACTGTGATTGGCTGCCTGCAACATGAGAAATGTATTCCTGTCAGTCATTTAAGAACTTGAGGAATTATTCCCCTTCCTGAAGTAAATACAAAAAGTAATATTATCGATACACTGCCCACCTTAGACCTCATTGGGGGGGGACCTTAGAGACCCTCTTAGGGTCAAAATATAAAAAATCTACACTTTTTGCAGTGATCCTGCAATACTACAACAGGACCAAGAAAAGAAAAATCAAAATGGCAAAAGGGGCCTTAATCTTCAATTTAAGGCTCCGAGAGCCCACCCTTGCAACCGCATTCAATAAGGGAAGGCCTCTGGGGAGCCCGCTCACCAGGCCAAAATTTGCACAAATATGCAGGGAGGCATAGAAAGACTTCTGCCTGCAAGTAGGAGCTTTAGAAATGCTGCTGCCAGCTGGGACCAGACTTTTGATATGTTTTCTTGCCTGCACTGATGGTCAGGGGTTGCAGTTTCCACCCTTAAAAAAAAGACTCTGGGGGATGGGGGGCCCAGGGCCTAATAAGGCTGGGGAAGATGGCCACTTGCCCCCCACCCCTTTAAAAAACAAAAGGTACTGGGAGATGGGTTCCCCAGGGCCTAATTGGCCTAATGAGGCTCAGGGAGTGAGGCATGTGCCCCTCTCTCCTTAAAATATGTATGGTAATAAAGTATTACCTTACATTAAAAACACCTAGAAATGCACTGAAATGTTATAGTTTGGTGCTTCCAAAAGATCTGTTTTTGATCAATAAAAACACAGAAATTCTTTGCAGAGCTAACTATATCTTGCACACTTGCCATGACTGCTGGTGACCTCATATATGACATCACTCATGACATGTTCTGTGATATCAGATGTCACTGATGACATCTCAAATAATATATTTTATGACATCACTGATGACATCATGCAATGAGTGTGTTAATTTTTTTATAGTTCACATAGTGGTGGGTAACTACCACAGTACTCTCAACCTAATTTTGTACAGCCTGTGTCCAGCTAATATGTGTAAGTGTTTACAAAACCCATGTGCTCCTAATCCACTATAGCTGTGTAGAGGTATTGAACATATTCTAAATGTTTGCATTCAAGAGTAACTCTGTGTGTAGGTGACAATTGACTTTTATTCCTCATACTCCATGCATTTTTGTCGTTCTGCAGACAAGTTTCCAACAGGAGAAAGATTCTATGTAGTAGATAGTAACCTTTATAAGGATCCTTTACTTATTAGAGAGAGTCGTGTCAGCTTGATAATTTGTACTGCACATGAAAGTGTGTGCATCAGGTACTAACCTACATATGTGTGCTTGTTTTGCTAGGGAAGAAGGGCTATCTGTAAAGGTTTAACCACAGTATGAGGGTGCAGGTAGTATGATATTTAGCACCTTCAGATCTTGGTTATTATTAGCAAATAGAGTATTTTCTTTACAAAAGTTGCATAGAATGCACAGTGTTCTTATAAGATTATTTTGAATACTTTCTTCTTCATGAGATTTTTACTGTTTCCAAACCGTGTGGTATGGAGTTGAATCTGTCCATAGAGTAAACAGTGTTTACAATCCTCAGTTCTCTACTGATTTCAACTTCATTTCTTAATGTAGGTTTGGTGTGTCGTAGTTGGACTCTGACTCTTAAGCAAGACTGCTGGTTTAGGGATGACAGCACTTTTGGGTCCAGGCGACTAAGCCATTCCTACAACAAGTCACAACTGCTGGTCCAACCCTCCCAGCTCACAAGCAGTACCTCACCAAATCTTAGACAGCAATGGTGATTTCTGGCTGCCTTACGCATGGACTCTAGATTGCGACATCTCAGGGGAGTCGTGGTGGAACGAAAGTTACCCTTTTCTCACATTAGTGATACGTCTCAGGCACACAGGCAGTTTTGTTAGCGAGTCAGTCCTTAATAAGTACACTTACAAGGGGACGCAATAGGTCAATGAAGCTTTTGACTCGTAATTAAGAAGTTCTTACCATAGCTCCAGTACATAATCAATAATCAATACATGATAATCAACAATCATTAGCAATCAATAATCAATGGAGTCAGTAAATGTCACACACCATGACCTTTCAGCCATGAATAACCACACCTTTAGTAAAGGTTTAGTATGTTTATTTCCCTTATATTAACAATGCTAAAGTCATGTAGATTAATCTCAAAATCAAACATATAAAAGCAACACTGGTAGTCCGAAGTGGCGGAAGAAATGCAATCTAATCAAAGCTCGAACCACAACACATTCTAGAGCGACAGTGCAAATCAATAGCAGAGTCAGTTGTGACAAAGTTATAACGTACATGAAATTCAACAAGGTAATTCATCAATCATTAGTCCCTGTAATTGTCAGTCATTTGTGAGTGCCCTTAACTAACGTAAGATTAACATCAGCATGTTGGGCTTCATGGGATACAATTTAGAAACACAAATTTAGAAAAACATTTAACTATGGATCTGTCAAAAAGCAGCGCAGTTGGTATCTAGAAAGAAAAGGCATAAAATGCATAACAGTCAGGTTTCATTATATCTACCTATCCTCGGTATGGGTCAGCAAAACAGAATTACTCTTTGTCCTCAGGTCATCAGTCGATCAGCAGAGCATCAGGCTCTCAGTCAGAGAGTCTGAGCCCAATGACAAAATGAATCTCAAATTTCTCCTAAAGTCTCTTCTTCTCTAAAAATCTGTATAAGTCTCTCTAGCTCTCAAAATTGGGTCTAAAAAATCTGAGTAATTCTCCTCTGTCGCGTTGTTATATCAAAGTCACCTAAACTATCCCCTAATTCTCTATTGGTCAGTTAATTGTACGTTCATACTTTATCCAATAATATTTCGACACCAAATATATGAATTCTAATATTTCTCTATTCACACAAAGTTGATTGGTCCACTTTAAGATGTCCTCATCATCCTGCTCGTCAGGTAATAATATTGTTGCATCTTCAGCTCCAGTCAGTATCTTCATTGTTCTCGTCCTGGGAAAGTACATCTCACACACATTACACATAAGTTGTTACACTAGCGGGAACATCATCTCCTTGCACTCGGTTCTCACTAAAAGCTTTGTTTAAGCACTTTTAACAAGACAGTGGACATTTCACAGTTCAATTCACTCTGTCAGCATTTTTATTAAACGCTAAGAAATACATCTTCTGCATGAGGCCTGGCAAGACTAGGCCAAGACACTCGCTAAGTTAAGGCCTACAATTAATAAAGCTAGAGCATGCTTCATAACCCTTAATATGACATATTACTACATTAGTCTAATACTTTTTCAATATTTCATAAGTATTAATCATCAATTAGTACATTTTGTGAACAGTGGTGGCCATTCTTCGAGGTCACATTTTCAAATGCATGCATTTTTTTTCTACATTGTTCATTTTCTACATAAACTCATTATTCAAAATTCATGAAAACTCATTAATAATTTCTAATTAACACACCTGCGCTAGCAGTTTTCAATAGGTTTATTGAATAGACTGCCATCTACAGTAAACTGCATGAGCTGCAATGATTAGGATAATGAACATTAAAAGAAGCATAACTGTGAAGATGAGAATTGTGCATATGAAGACCATCTTACAAATAAATATGAGATATAAAATCCCTAGCAAGGAGAACCTAATCTCTAACATAAATAGAGGTAGGTATGATAAACCTACTCGGCCAGTACAATATCCATGAGAAGCGCTCCCCAAAGCTTGTTACCTTGGAATGAGGTCTCTAGATCAGACTCCATGATGACACAAAGGCAGAGTTCTGCCGCAAGGTGATGTGCAGTGTAGATGGCATTTGGAAGGAATCCTTCTGATAACCTTGTCTGTGTGAGATGTATATATACAGCTCATGTAGGACCCCTGACGCAGGTATGTTCCCAAACAATTGTTAAGGAGGTAGACTTGTGGCGACAATTATGTAAATAATTCCAAACAAGTGTACATGGGGAGAAAGGGACATGATGTGAATACCTACATACACCACTTGATTATAACGCTGATAGTGACACCTTCACAGGATGGCACTGATAATGCAAATCAAAACATTTCTCTAACTATAAACAATAGCAGCCATCTTAAAAGAAATAATAAAATAAATGGGCTAAAAGAGAGCAGGCTCAGTAGGTTAAAAGGCACTGGTTAAAGGGGGCACAGGCCTGCGAGCCAAAATGCTAAGCTAACCTCCTGATTCCCAATAAAATGAAATAGGATTCACCAGATCCTCACCATTGCTGGAACAAGGATGCTAACAGTCTATTGAGGGTGCACGAGTCAAAGCTAAAATGCTCTGAGCTGAAAACATTCTAAATTCTAATGAAAAACTAGGCTAAAAACAAAGATATAAAAAGTTGACCATGACAAGCACAGCAGGCGAAATGTGAATCAAATTATTAAGGCAATTTGACATTAAAGTTTGAAACTTTTACTAAGGCCAGTGGTCAAATTATTTAACAATAGTCATGATCTTGAAGAATCTCTCCAACGTCATCAAATGGGAGCCCATGCAGGAATGACTTCACATCGTCCACGGAGCAGAAGTGCACAGAAGCCTCAAGCGCAGGATCACTCGCGGAGGCAGCATCATCCATAGTGCCTGGTGGAGCCAAATAGTTCAGAAGAGGTGGCTCATAGGTGGCCTCATATATCAGCCTCAGTCTCATGGGACACGACCATGAATTAACCCTCATAAGCAGCATCACCGGTTCCTTGTTCACATGAGGCACTTGCAGAACAGCAAGACACACTGATGGCAGACACTCGAAGAGGCACCAGATGCAATGAAAGAAGGTTTGCAAGCACCACAAGACCGGTCGGAAGGACAGTGACCAATCATGCTCCAATTCTTCCTTCAACAGAGTACCAAAGAACTGTACCATGCAATCATGGCACAGCTGGGCTGGTGGTAGTAGCTCCATCACTCGGCTTAACTGAGAAGGCACAACCACTGCGTATTAGGAACAACAGCAGCAGTATCCCGCCAATCAGTGCCAAAGTCACAGGAAAGCCCCAAAACACCTTTGAAAAGAGTGAATGAATAGCTGATGGAATGACTCCAAAGACAGTCTGGAAGGTGAAACAACTCCAGACCCAACAGCCTTAAAGAAATGCACAATGCCAATAGTGCTTGAGGCGTTGAATATTCTGAAGACCAGCACTCCAAAGTGCTTGGAGAAGTTGTTATTTAAAAGGGATTGTATTGCGGCTGATGATTTCGCTATCTGTAAAGCATATGTCTCTCTAGCCAATGTCAACACCACTTGTTTTTGGAACAGTAGCACCTTAAGTCTGCTTAGCTTGTCATAATTTACATTAGTAGTATCAATGTGAGGCCACATTTCTGCTACTCTTATCTCGTGTGGGGGGGAAATAAAACATGTCCACAACAAGTTACAATTTGAGAGACTGAAATTGCATAGGCAATTCCAGGACTCATTTTGCAGCAACTCTGATCGTTCTGGACCACATAACTTCCATTTGAAAGTATATGAAATGCTGGATGAATCAAAGGGGGAGTACCCTTCAGAAAGCATGCCACGTTTGCGACCCAGCATTGCAAAAACCATGAACTGACACCTGTTCGCAGATCACTGAATGACTAACAGTAGTCTCACATTCGCTTCCACTCAAAAAAGATCTGTGTTTAGCCGTTCAGACATTAGAACTCAAAAGGCAATTCTCACTCTTCTTTGATATAGCTATCTCCTAGCTGCTCATAAGAGCCAATAGCAAAATGTTTGTAACATTTTGTGAAATGAAAGGTGGAAATTGGCAGATTTATAACGCCATGTGTGAGCCATATTGTTGATGGTATCTCTGCTACGGTAAAAGGCAGCTTTTCTATGTTGAGCATGGTGTAACTCGCTTCCTTTTTAGGCATTATCTGTTGCTCTCTGGACAAATTAAAAGCAGCAAACAAGTCACTATTAATATGTTTCCATGGGACATGGCCATTTTTCAGAATATATAACGTCCAACTCAACTACATGATGGAAAGCAGCTGATTTTGCCCATGTTGTAAAAGGGATATGTCATTCTGAATGATATCTATTTCAGATGACGCTATTTTATTAAGGGTGTATATTCTGTTGGACAGAGTACTCATGCCATTATGAACAACAGCTAAAGCGTTTTTCATATTTCCCATATCTATCTGCCTTAAACGTGTAGCTGCTTCCTTTAGAGAAATCTTCCATATTTCATTGTATATGGCATACAAGAATTATTTAGAGCTGGGTTTTCTTGGACCTCACAAGAAATCTTGCAAGTCTACTTCCCTCGATAGGAAACTTAGATGTTCTTTAACTTCTGCTAAGGTGTTAGTGTGTAATTATTGTTGGCACAGTTTATCCACACAGTATGTGGTAACTATACCCAAGACTTAGCGAGGGTCCAGCCAGCTAACCATGAAAACTCCTGAGGAATTCACTAAATGTGCCTGGCACCTATTTGTATCTATTTGCCACAATAACCATCCACCAGGACTTGAAAGTAGAATTATAGGTTCCATTCTGAACCCAAGCATTTCGTTCCTCACCAGTGACATTTAGGAATGATTGCCAATTGGTAAATTTGGCAGGTGTGGGGATACTGGGCACATTAATTTCCTTACTTTTTGCTAACCCTAGGCAGGATTTTTGTTGAACTGTGTCATTTAAAAATATCATTTGAACAGGAATAAGGCATGCTCTAAACAAAGCTTTCCTACCCTGAATTTTCCAATCTTGTGTTCCGCATACACTATTCACATCTATACTGCTATGCCACAGCAAACAAAGGAATCTGAATAGATTAATTTGGTGTCAGTTAGCAAAATCTTTCAAATTTTGGATGGTGTTAATTTGAAATAGTATCTCTCTGTGTTGTAATGTCATGCCCAGAAAAGTATGCAAATTTGTCTTTGTATGTTTTGGGGTTCCCTATTGTGTGTAATTAAATACTGATCTGTCTAGTTGCTCGGTGCAGATAGTAATGTGCCCAATGATTATAAATTTCCCCATAATTCGCTGTGTTCATGTATACTTCATGACTTTCAAATAAGGTGTAATCCTGCAGCTCAGCGAGCACAGAATCAACTGTTTTATCATCCCAGTCATCAGAAACAACTCCAGGTAGAATTACATCAGTCATTGGAATTTTGAAAACATAAGGAATTTGGATAACCTTAGTAGGCCAGTATAATTCAAATGGAACGTTATCCCAAACAATCTCATCTGGAATTGGTACTGGTGAAATGTTAACAAGGGACAACTCTATTCAAATCTTATGCGAGGAAAGATAGAATGTTAAAACTTCATCCACTGGCTCGACAGAGGAGCACTCAGGAAGGCAATGACCATTTATCAGGTGAAAAAAAACAGTCATTAAACCAATCCATAACAGAAAGGCAAGCAATATCAGAAATATCCACAGATAATTCCATAGATAAACCAAATAGTTATTTTTAAGCCATATGTGTCTTTGAAACAGTTTCAGTTGCAGGTACAGATGAAGTTGAAGAAAAGTCACCAAGGTCTATGAAGTAACCAGAACTAGTCTCTGTGAACACAGGAGCCGATGCATTACGAGTGGGTGGATCCACTTCACGTAGGGGTTCATAGTAGATGGTGTTGTCAGTTTATGTTGCATTGTAATAGAAAACAGCCACATCTTGGACAGTTCCTGTCTGTGAAGTGGTAACAGGAATCAGCAGAAGCTTATTCTCTGCCCTTCCCATGCTCGAGGAGGCATTTGTAGCATTGTTGTACATGCTGTTGTATTCAGAAGTGTTGTTGTTTTTTCTTTGAAGAGGTATATCTTGTTGGGTAGTGAGAGGGGACCGGGGATTACCCAAGAGACCTTTGGGTTTACTGTGCAGGATCGGCCAAGTGATTACATTTTATGTTGGCGATAGAGACAAATCTATTTCCTTTGGAATCTGGCAGTGGTGGTAGGATGACAGTTCTGGCGCCTTGAATTCCGAGGACTGGAACTGGTGCTCTGTAAGATGGGCTAAATTCCTTCTACACAGCAATCTTCTCACAAACCAGATCCCCAACGTTAGGATTCTAGCCTGTAGAAGTTGTTGGTAAAGCGCTTATTCCTAAGGTGGCAGCACTTGCGGTTGAATTATCAACACAAAATTGTTGAAGCTCCTGTTAGACAGTGAGATATTCATTTATGTCGAAAAGTGTGTCTCTGTCAAAGCCCAGCTCACCTGAGTCCTTGTTCAGTTCTGATGGAGGTTGAAGACAATCCGACCCCACCCTGAAACTGCTTGTTCCAGCACACTAGTTTTTAAAACAGTGCACTAAGAACAGAAGCTCAAGGGAAGGGGGGAAGTGGATAAAATAAAATAAAGAGACAACAGCGTTCTTGCGTTTCCACTGTTGAAGTGCTGCACAAATCTGCGGCCCTCTCTGACTTCGGTAGAAACTGGTGCCTAATGAAACATAAACAAAGAACAGATTAGTACATCCTATTCCTAACTGGGTTCCTGACTATCTCTTTATTTATTAGAATTTTCTTTTAAAAGTACCTCTTGGATCCTGGTCTCTAGTTTCCAGGTTTGGAATGTGTTACTGCTCTGGGATGTGCTTTCTATTACTCTAAAGCTTCTAAAACATTAAACAAATACCGTTATCAGAATTATCAATATCAAACATTCATCTTAATATAACTAAAGCCTAAATTGCCAATAGCAGAGTCACTTTTCCCATATTTCCAGAATCTTTTATAAAACAAATACTGTACTTTTACGTCAAAATACAGCATGTAATTTGTGCAAGTCCTTGATTTACTGTTTGCCTTGCTGTTAATGGTTTCCACGGTTCGATTCTTAAAAGTTCCATAAAAAAATGTTTGCTTCACAAAGTTCCGCAAAGTATTGTTGTAACAAAGAGTTTGAATCACAATGTTCGTGGAAGGTATCTTGTTTCAAATTGTCTATACACGAATCCAGAAATTGTTGTCAAAGTTCTTTCAGGTAATAAAAGTTTTGCACTTACTTGTTGCTGGCAAGAGATACTGATCAGTCTAACCTTGTCTTCTTTCTCTTTTGCAGGTTGCTTGTAGGAGAGAGGCTGAGGCAAGGAGGAACCGGAAACCGGAAGAAGGAAGAGCCAGCAGCTGCGCCCATTGAAGCCAATGAAAGTCTGTAGAGAGCAGGAGTGCCAGCGCCGAGGGATCTGTCCTCAGGTAAGCGGGAGGTAGACGAGCACAAACACTGGGCGAGGCTCGAGGGCTGCCTTTTATAGACAGGGCTGGGTGTGGTCCTCACATGCTGCACATGTTCTTGAAAGGTGTGCAGAGCTGGGTGTGGTTTGAAGAGCTGGGTGTGGTCCTCTCATGCTGCACATGTTCTTGAAAGGTGTGCAGAGTTTCAGTTATTATGCAAATGAGTTAAATTAACACATGTCCTAGAGAGGAGTGTTTTAAGGAAGCCTTGGTAAAAGCAAGGCCCAATGTGTAAACAAAACAGCACATTAAACAACATACACAGAAGCCTAGGGGGGGGAAGGTGAGATAACAAGAAAGGCTTTCAATAGTAAGTTTAAAAGGGAGCTATTACAGAACCCACTAGTGCAGTGAGAGGGGACATGCTCTTTGCTGTGCACAAACCCTAACAGTTGCCCCCCTCAAAGGCCCTCCTACAGGACGGGGTTTTCCTGGATTTTTTAAATAAAACCGTCTAATCAGCTGTGGGGCATGTACATATGATGCTGGTTCCCATGAATTCTCAGATTCATCATATCCTTTCCATTCTACTAAATAAAACAGACGTCCACTAATTATTTTTGAGTCTTTTATGCTTTTCACTTCATATTCTAGATTTCCCTTAATTGGTATGGGTGGAGGTGGTGGTTCAGGTCGGGTTTTTGGATTGTAGGGCTTAAGCAAGGACACATGGAATGTAGTATGTACTGGATATTCTTTTGGTAAATCTAATTTTACTGTTACCGGGTTTACTATGGCAGTTATACTAAAGGGTCCAATGAAACGTGGTTGCAGCTTTCGGGATCCCTCTATGTTTAGGTTCTTTGTGGAGAGCCATACCTTGTCACCGATTTTATACATTGGGGCCTCAGATCTGTGTTTGTCTGCTTGTCTTTTCATGCTTTCCTTGTACTTTAATAAATGTTTCCTGGCTTTGTCTTGTATGTCACCTAACCTTGTTAGTCTATCCGTTACTGTAGGTAACAGAGAATCTTCTAACAAAATGGGTATAGCTCTTGGATGATACCCCTGCAAGAAATAGAATGGTGAGCAAAGTAGAGCTGAATGCTCAGTATTATTATAAACAAACTCCGCTACAGGGAGAGCTTCCAACCATTCACTAGAATAATCAGCCAATAAACAACGTAGCGTTTGAAGTAAGGTTTGGTTCAGTCGTTCAGTCTGTCCATCTGTCTCTGGGTGGAAAGCAGTGGATAATGCCACATCTATTTTCAGTTTTTTACATAATTTTTTCCAAAATTTAGAGTTGAACTGGCTCCCTCGGTCTGACACCACTTTGCTTGGCAAACCATGTAAACGCACAATTTCCCTTATAAAAATATCGGCAAATTCTGCCGCCGTGGGTAATTTCTGTAATGGTACAAAATGTGCCATTTTAGATAAAAAATCCACTATAACCAACACTGTTGTGAAAGATTTTACAGGTGGTAAACCTACAATAAAGTCTACGCTCACAGTGTGCCAAGGTTGCTTGGGTGTTGGCATTGGTATTAACAAACCGTCAGGGGCCTTATGAGAAGATTTATGTCTTGCACAAATTGGACAGGTAGTGACAAATTGCTTAATGTCCTTTCTTATAGTGTCCCACCAAAAGTGTTTTTGCACATTTTCCAGGGTTTTTACACAACCAGGATGACCTGCCAACGGTGAGGCGTGATGCCAAATTATCACCTGTGTTTGTAATTCAGAGGTGGGCACTAACAGCATGTTGTCGTGATACAATAAACCTCGTTGTATTGTGTTATGGGAATCTTTTAACCAATCCTGAGGTGCTATTTGCATGTGTGCATTATATAGATCTGTGATGAAATCCTTCTGTTGTTCTGGTGCCAAAAACTTTTGGGGAGGAATAATGGGTTCTCCTATTTTATCTTGTTTCATGTCTGAAGTATGTCCGTATCTAGATAACACATCAGATTGAATTTGTTGTGCACCTGGTCTATAGGTTATTACAAAGTCAAATGTGCTAAAAAAAATTAACCAGCGCATCTGACGTGGTGTTAGTGCTTTAAGTGATCCAAAAAACTGTAGGTTCCTATGGTCAGAAAAGATTGTAACTGGGTACTTGGCTCCCATTAAATGGTGCCTCCATTCTAAAAAGGCTACTTTGATAGCTAGTAGTTCCCTTTCAGCCACAGTGTAATTTTGTTCAGCTGGTAATAACTTTTTGGAATAGAAGGCTATAGGATGTAACTGGCCATCTACTGCATCTCGTTGAGAGAGAACTCCTCCTAAAGCTACTTGTGAAGCATCCGCTTCAACAAAAAAAGGCAAGTCAGGATCAGGATGTTTCAGAATTGGGGCTGAAGTGAACTTTTGTTTTAGGAGTTGAAAGGCGTGTGCCGCCTCATCAGTCCAAAGAAATCGTTGCCCTTTCCGCAACAAGGTAGTTATTGGGGCCGCAATGTCTGCGAAATGTGCAATAAACCTCCTATAAAAATTGGCGAAACCCAGAAATTTCTGAATATCTTTTACAGAGGATGGTTCTGGCCAATCAGCAATAGCACTGATTTTCTTTACATCCATAGTTATTCCTTGAGGTGACAGGCAGTATCCTAAAAAGTCCACCTTGCTGACATTAAAAGTACACTTTTCTAACTTAGCAAAAAGATGATTTTCTTTTAACTTTGATAATACTGCACGAACATGTTGGGTATGTTCTTCTGAGTTCTTAGAGTAAATGAGGATGTCGTCTATGTATACTATGACACAAACGTCCAGAAATTCGTGTAGGACCTCATTTATAAAGAACTGAAAGGCCGCAGGGGCATTACATAACCCAAAGGGCATTACTGTGTACTCAAATAAACCAAACTTTGTCTTGAAAGCTGTCTTCCACTCATCCCCCTCTTTTACTCGGACCAGGTGGTAAGCTCCCCGCAGATCTAGTTTAGTGTATACAGTAGAATGTCTTAACTGATCCAACAACACAGGTATTAGAGGAAGAGGATATTTATTCTTTATTGTAGCCTTATTTAGTCCTCTATAATCGATACACGCGCGCAGGGATTTATCCGGCTTCGGGATAAAAAAGAGTGGAGATGACACCGGAGATGTGGAATGACGGATGAACCCAGACTGTCGTAGGTCATCTAGGTAGGTTCTTAAGTATTTGGTTTCTTCGTCAGTCAAAGCATATACTCTGTTATTAGGTAAAGGGGCCCCTGGGATAAGATCTATACGACAGTCATAAGACCTATGTGGGGGCAGCACACTAGCCTTTACTGGATCAAAGACGTCTTTAAAGTCAGAATATTCAGGAGGGAGACTTGGTTCATCTTGTATAACACTAGCACAGTGTAATACTGTGCTCTGTTCTGTACCTGCTTCTTGATAGCAATTGGTTCTACAGAAAGAGGAATCCAAAGTAACATTTCTATTCACCCAATCAATTTTTGGGTTATGAGTTGTTAACCAGGGTACCCCGAGAATCAAACCAAAATTAGGAGTATCTATCAGATCAAAGCTAATCACCTCTGTGTGCCCGTTCTGACAGACCATAACAAGTGGACTTGTTTGTTTTGTGATTAATCCAGAGGTCAATTCTGACCCATCCACTGCACATACTGCTTCTGGACAAGGCTTTAGGCACATAGGAAGTCCTAAGTTTTCAGCTAACTTATTATCCACAAAATTTCCTGTCGCGCCTGAATCCAGTAGGACAGGGAGAGAATGCCTCACTTGGGTAGTAACAATTAAAACGACCTGAATTATGAAATGTCTAGGTATGTGCGGTACCATGAAGGCTGCAGCATTAGAGGTTTGATTAAGATGTTTTCTCGAACAAGTAACCTCTCCCCTTGTCGAGCTTAATCGTTTCCCGATTCAGTTGAGGAGGTGGAGGAAACAGCACCCTTTCGTGGATTTTTAGGCTTTACTGGACATTCTCTGGCAAAGTGACCTGCCCTTCCACAATATAAACATAATTGAAGTTTTCTCCTTCTTTCTTTTTCCTCTGATGTGAGTGAACCTCTGAGTGTCCCTATTTGCATAGGCTCAGGTTCAGGGAGTTTATTATCTGGGTCTTTCTTCTCGTGTCTAATACAAGTTAACCGTGATTCCAGTTTGTATTTATCTCCCTTTCTTTCTCCTAGTCTATGTTCTAATTTCACAACTAAATCTACAAAGTCCGAATAGTCTTCTGGGAAATCAACGATATGAGCCAGCGCGTCTTTTAACTCGTCTCTCAAACCTTTATAGAAAAGGGAGACACGCTTTTCTTCTGGCCAGTGTGTCTCGGTGAGTAAACGATTAAAACTAGTGAGATAGGTCAATAAATCCTTGTTACCTTGTTTAAGATTTAAAAGCTCATTATCACTTGCCTGCATGAAAGTGTGTTTTGCAAAAAGGCTGGTCATGGTACGTTTAAATTGATTCCAATTATGGAGGATGGGATCATCTCTCTCCACGAAAGGAATTGACCAATTGGCTGCTGTGTCACCCAAATAAGACAAGACGAATGCCACTTTCGTAGCATCAGTAGGGAACTGTTGTGGCTTACAAACGAAGTGTAATTGACATTGATTGATAAAAACATGGAATTTGTTACTATCTCCATGAAAACGTTCAGGTGCTGCTAATGGCACAGCATTAGGAACATTAACAGTGACCTCAACTGGGGGAGGCAAAGTTGTATGTTTTGATGGCGCCCCTGTCTCTGAGGAGGTTTTAAACAAAGGCGTAAAAGCTGTGTTCCACTGAGATACCCTAAATTTATACCTGCTTAAATCCTGTTTTAAAGAGGTATTCTCCATCTTTAATCTCTCTATTTCCTCTTGCATATGTTGCAAGATGCCAGACACTGATTCATTATGAGCCAAGTCCTCATTTAGGGACTGCGCCATATCCGTGACGTCAATGCCCTCTAATTCTTCCCCGATATTCATCGTCCACCAGAACTGAATTTTTTTTTTTTATTTAAGGCTTGTGCTTCTGTCAAAGCCCAGCTCACCTGAGTCCTTGTTCAGTTCTGATGGAGGTTGAAGACAATCCGACCCCACCCTGAAACTGCTTGTTCCAGCACACTAGTTTTTAAAACAGAGCACTAAGAACAGAAGCTCAAGGGAAGGGGGGAAGTGGATAAAATAAAATAAAGAGACAACAGCGTTCTTGCGTTTCCACTGTTGAAGTGCTGCACAAATCTGCGGCCCTCTCTGACTTCGGTAGAAACTGGTGCCTAATGAAACATAAACAAAGAACAGATAAGTACATCCTATTCCTAACTGGGTTCCTGACTATCTCTTTATTTATTAGAATTTTCTTTTAAAAGTACCTCTTGGATCCTGGTCTCTAGTTTCCAGGTTTGGAATGTGTTACTGCTCTGGGATGTGCTTTCTATTACTCTAAAGCTTCTAAAACATTAAACAAATACCGTTATCAGAATTATCAATATCAAACATTCATCTTAATATAACTAAAGCCTAAATTGCCAATAGCAGACTCACTTTTCCCATATTTCCAGAATCTTTTATAAAACAAATACTGTACTTTTACGTCAAAATACAGCATGTAATTTGTGCAAGTCCTTGATTTACTGTTTGCCTTGCTGTTAATGGTTTCCACGGTTCGATTCTTAAAAGTTCCATAAAAAAATGTTTGCTTCACAAAGTTCCGCAAAGTATTGTTGTAACAAAGAGTTTGAATCACAATGTTCGTGGAAGGTATCTTGTTTCAAATTGTCTATACACGAATCCAGAAATTGTTGTCAAAGTTCTTTCAGGTAATAAAAGTTTTGCACTTACTTGTTGCTGGCAAGAGATACTGATCAGTCTAACCTTGTCTTCTTTCTCTTTTGCAGGTTGCTTGTAGGAGAGAGGCTGAGGCAAGGAGGAACCGGAAACCGGAAGAAGGAAGAGCCAGCAGCTGCGCCCATTGAAGCCAATGAAAGTCTGTAGAGAGCAGGAGTGCCAGCGCCGAGGGATCTGTCCTCAGGTAAGCGGGAGGTAGACGAGCACAAACACTGGGCGAGGCTCGAGGGCTGCCTTTTATAGACAGGGCTGGGTGTGGTCCTCACATGCTGCACATGTTCTTGAAAGGTGTGCAGAGCTGGGTGTGGTTTGAAGAGCTGGGTGTGGTCCTCTCATGCTGCACATGTTCTTGAAAGGTGTGCAGAGTTTCAGTTATTATGCAAATGAGTTAAATTAACACATGTCCTAGAGAGGAGTGTTTTAAAGAAGCCTTGGTAAAAGCAAGGCCCAATGTGTAAACAAAACAGCACATTAAACAACATACACAGAAGCCTAGGGGGGGGGAAGGTGAGATAACAAGAAAGGCTTTCAATAGTAAGTTTAAAAGGGAGCTATTACAGAACCCACTAGTGCAGTGAGAGGGGACATGCTCTTTGCTGTGCACAAACCCTAACAGTTGCCCCCCTCAAAGGCCCTCCTACAGGACGGGGTTTTCCTGGATTTTTTAAATAAAACCGTCTAATCAGCTGTGGGGCATGTACATATGATGCTGGTTCCCATGAATTCTCAGATTCATCATATCCTTTCCATTCTACTAAATAAAACAGACGTCCACTAATTATTTTTGAGTCTTTTATGCTTTTCACTTCATATTCTAGATTTCCCTTAATTGGTATGGGTGGAGGTGGTGGTTCAGGTCGGGTTTTTGGATTGTAGGGCTTAAGCAAGGACACATGGAATGTAGTATGTACTGGATATTCTTTTGGTAAATCTAATTTTACTGTTACCGGGTTTACTATGGCAGTTATACTAAAGGGTCCAATGAAACGTGGTTGCAGCTTTCGGGATCCCTCTATGTTTAGGTTCTTTGTGGAGAGCCATACCTTGTCACCGATTTTATACATTGGGGCCTCAGATCTGTGTTTGTCTGCTTGTCTTTTCATGCTTTCCTTGTACTTTAATAAATGTTTCCTGGCTTTGTCTTGTATGTCACCTAACCTTGTTAGTCTATCCGTTACTGTAGGTAACAGAGAATCTTCTAACAAAATGGGTATAGCTCTTGGATGATACCCCTGCAAGAAATAGAATGGTGAGCAAAGTAGAGCTGAATGCTCAGTATTATTATAAACAAACTCCGCTACAGGGAGAGCTTCCAACCATTCACTAGAATAATCAGCCAATAAACAACGTAGCGTTTGAAGTAAGGTTTGGTTCAGTCGTTCAGTCTGTCCATCTGTCTCTGGGTGGAAAGCAGTGGATAATGCCACATCTATTTTCAGTTTTTTACATAATTTTTTCCAAAATTTAGAGTTGAACTGGCTCCCTCGGTCTGACACCACTTTGCTTGGCAAACCATGTAAACGCACAATTTCCCTTATAAAAATATCGGCAAATTCTGCCGCCGTGGGTAATTTCTGTAATGGTACAAAATGTGCCATTTTAGATAAAAAATCCACTATAACCAACACTGTTGTGAAAGATTTTACAGGTGGTAAACCTACAATAAAGTCTACGCTCACAGTGTGCCAAGGTTGCTTGGGTGTTGGCATTGGTATTAACAAACCGTCAGGGGCCTTATGAGAAGATTTATGTCTTGCACAAATTGGACAGGTAGTGACAAATTGCTTAATGTCCTTTCTTATAGTGTCCCACCAAAAGTGTTTTTGCACATTTTCCAGGGTTTTTACACAACCAGGATGACCTGCCAACGGTGAGGCGTGATGCCAAATTATCACCTGTGTTTGTAATTCAGAGGTGGGCACTAACAGCATGTTGTCGTGATACAATAAACCTCGTTGTATTGTGTTATGGGAATCTTTTAACCAATCCTGAGGTGCTATTTGCATGTGTGCATTATATAGATCTGTGATGAAATCCTTCTGTTGTTCTGGTGCCAAAAACTTTTGGGGAGGAATAATGGGTTCTCCTATTTTATCTTGTTTCATGTCTGAAGTATGTCCGTATCTAGATAACACATCAGATTGAATTTGTTGTGCACCTGGTCTATAGGTTATTACAAAGTCAAATGTGCTAAAAAAAATTAACCAGCGCATCTGACGTGGTGTTAGTGCTTTAAGTGATCCAAAAAACTGTAGGTTCCTATGGTCAGAAAAGATTGTAACTGGGTACTTGGCTCCCATTAAATGGTGCCTCCATTCTAAAAAGGCTACTTTGATAGCTAGTAGTTCCCTTTCAGCCACAGTGTAATTTTGTTCAGCTGGTAATAACTTTTTGGAATAGAAGGCTATAGGATGTAACTGGCCATCTACTGCATCTCGTTGAGAGAGAACTCCTCCTAAAGCTACTTGTGAAGCATCCGCTTCAACAAAAAAAGGCAAGTCAGGATCAGGATGTTTCAGAATTGGGGCTGAAGTGAACTTTTGTTTTAGGAGTTGAAAGGCGTGTGCCGCCTCATCAGTCCAAAGAAATCGTTGCCCTTTCCGCAACAAGGTAGTTATTGGGGCCGCAATGTCTGCGAAATGTGCAATAAACCTCCTATAAAAATTGGCGAAACCCAGAAATTTCTGAATATCTTTTACAGAGGATGGTTCTGGCCAATCAGCAATAGCACTGATTTTCTTTACATCCATAGTTATTCCTTGAGGTGACAGGCAGTATCCTAAAAAGTCCACCTTGCTGACATTAAAAGTACACTTTTCTAACTTAGCAAAAAGATGATTTTCTTTTAACTTTGATAATACTGCACGAACATGTTGGGTATGTTCTTCTGAGTTCTTAGAGTAAATGAGGATGTCGTCTATGTATACTATGACACAAACGTCCAGAAATTCGTGTAGGACCTCATTTATAAAGAACTGAAAGGCCGCAGGGGCATTACATAACCCAAAGGGCATTACTGTGTACTCAAATAAACCAAACTTTGTCTTGAAAGCTGTCTTCCACTCATCCCCCTCTTTTACTCGGACCAGGTGGTAAGCTCCCCGCAGATCTAGTTTAGTGTATACAGTAGAATGTCTTAACTGATCCAACAACACAGGTATTAGAGGAAGAGGATATTTATTCTTTATTGTAGCCTTATTTAGTCCTCTATAATCGATACACGCGCGCAGGGATTTATCCGGCTTCGGGATAAAAAAGAGTGGAGATGACACCGGAGATGTGGAATGACGGATGAACCCAGACTGTCGTAGGTCATCTAGGTAGGTTCTTAAGTATTTGGTTTCTTCGTCAGTCAAAGCATATACTCTGTTATTAGGTAAAGGGGCCCCTGGGATAAGATCTATACGACAGTCATAAGACCTATGTGGGGGCAGCACACTAGCCTTTACTGGATCAAAGACGTCTTTAAAGTCAGAATATTCAGGAGGGAGACTTGGTTCATCTTGTATAACACTAGCACAGTGTAATACTGTGCTCTGTTCTGTACCTGCTTCTTGATAGCAATTGGTTCTACAGAAAGAGGAATCCAAAGTAACATTTCTATTCACCCAATCAATTTTTGGGTTATGAGTTGTTAACCAGGGTACCCCGAGAATCAAACCAAAATTAGGAGTATCTATCAGATCAAAGCTAATCACCTCTGTGTGCCCGTTCTGACAGACCATAACAAGTGGACTTGTTTGTTTTGTGATTAATCCAGAGGTCAATTCTGACCCATCCACTGCACATACTGCTTCTGGACAAGGCTTTAGGCACATAGGAAGTCCTAAGTTTTCAGCTAACTTATTATCCACAAAATTTCCTGTCGCGCCTGAGTCCAGTAGGACAGGGAGAGAATGCCTCACTTGGGTAGTAACAATTAAAACGACCTGAATTATGAAATGTCTAGGTATGTGCGGTACCATGAAGGCTGCAGCATTAGAGGTTTGATTAAGATGTTTTCTCGAACAAGTAACCTCTCCCCTTGTCGAGCTTAATCGTTTCCCGATTCAGTTGAGGAGGTGGAGGAAACAGCACCCTTTCGTGGATTTTTAGGCTTTACTGGACATTCTCTGGCAAAGTGACCTGCCCTTCCACAATATAAACATAATTGAAGTTTTCTCCTTCTTTCTTTTTCCTCTGATGTGAGTGAACCTCTGAGTGTCCCTATTTGCATAGGCTCAGGTTCAGGGCGTTTATTATCTGGGTCTTTCTTCTCGTGTCTAATACAAGTTAACCGTGATTCCAGTTTGTATTTATCTCCCTTTCTTTCTCCTAGTCTATGTTCTAATTTCACAACTAAATCTACAAAGTCCGAATAGTCTTCTGGCAAATCAACGATATGAGCCAGCGCGTCTTTTAACTCGTCTCTCAAACCTTTATAGAAAAGGGAGACACGCTTTTCTTCTGGCCAGTGTGTCTCGGTGAGTAAACGATTAAAACTAGTGAGATAGGTCAATAAATCCTTGTTACCTTGTTTAAGATTTAAAAGCTCATTATCACTTGCCTGCATGAAAGTGTGTTTTGCAAAAAGGCTGGTCATGGTACGTTTAAATTGATTCCAATTATGGAGGATGGGATCATCTCTCTCCACGAAAGGAATTGACCAATTGGCTGCTGTGTCACCCAAATAAGACAAGACGAATGCCACTTTCGTAGCATCAGTAGGGAACTGTTGTGGCTTACAAACGAAGTGTAATTGACATTGATTGATAAAAACATGGAATTTGTTACTATCTCCATGAAAACGTTCAGGTGCTGCTAATGGCACAGCATTAGGAACATTAACAGTGACCTCAACTGGGGGAGGCAAAGTTGTATGTTTTGATGGCGCCCCTGTCTCTGAGGAGGTTTTAAACAAAGGCGTAAAAGCTGTGTTCCACTGAGATACCCTAAATTTATACCTGCTTAAATCCTGTTTTAAAGAGGTATTCTCCATCTTTAATCTCTCTATTTCCTCTTGCATATGTTGCAAGATGCCAGACACTGATTCATTATGAGCCAAGTCCTCATTTAGGGACTGCGCCATATCCGTGACGTCAATGCCCTCTAATTCTTCCCCGATATTCATCGTCCACCAGAACTGAATTTTTTTTTTTTATTTAAGGCTTGTGCTTCTGTCAAAGCCCAGCTCACCTGAGTCCTTGTTCAGTTCTGATGGAGGTTGAAGACAATCCGACCCCACCCTGAAACTGCTTGTTCCAGCACACTAGTTTTTAAAACAGAGCACTAAGAACAGAAGCTCAAGGGAAGGGGGGAAGTGGATAAAATAAAATAAAGAGACAACAGCGTTCTTGCGTTTCCACTGTTGAAGTGCTGCACAAATCTGCGGCCCTCTCTGACTTCGGTAGAAACTGGTGCCTAATGAAACATAAACAAAGAACAGATAAGTACATCCTATTCCTAACTGGGTTCCTGACTATCTCTTTATTTATTAGAATTTTCTTTTAAAAGTACCTCTTGGATCCTGGTCTCTAGTTTCCAGGTTTGGAATGTGTTACTGCTCTGGGATGTGCTTTCTATTACTCTAAAGCTTCTAAAACATTAAACAAATACCGTTATCAGAATTATCAATATCAAACATTCATCTTAATATAACTAAAGCCTAAATTGCCAATAGCAGACTCACTTTTCCCATATTTCCAGAATCTTTTATAAAACAAATACTGTACTTTTACGTCAAAATACAGCATGTAATTTGTGCAAGTCCTTGATTTACTGTTTGCCTTGCTGTTAATGGTTTCCACGGTTCGATTCTTAAAAGTTCCATAAAAAAATGTTTGCTTCACAAAGTTCCGCAAAGTATTGTTGTAACAAAGAGTTTGAATCACAATGTTCGTGGAAGGTATCTTGTTTCAAATTGTCTATACACGAATCCAGAAATTGTTGTCAAAGTTCTTTCAGGTAATAAAAGTTTTGCACTTACTTGTTGCTGGCAAGAGATACTGATCAGTCTAACCTTGTCTTCTTTCTCTTTTGCAGGTTGCTTGTAGGAGAGAGGCTGAGGCAAGGAGGAACCGGAAACCGGAAGAAGGAAGAGCCAGCAGCTGCGCCCATTGAAGCCAATGAAAGTCTGTAGAGAGCAGGAGTGCCAGCGCCGAGGGATCTGTCCTCAGGTAAGCGGGAGGTAGACGAGCACAAACACTGGGCGAGGCTCGAGGGCTGCCTTTTATAGACAGGGCTGGGTGTGGTCCTCACATGCTGCACATGTTCTTGAAAGGTGTGCAGAGCTGGGTGTGGTTTGAAGAGCTGGGTGTGGTCCTCACATGCTGCACATGTTCTTGAAAGGTGTGCAGAGTTTCAGTTATTATGCAAATGAGTTAAATTAACACATGGCCTAGAGAGGAGTGTTTTAAAGAAGCCTTGGTAAAAGCAAGGCCCAATCTGTAAGCAAAACAGCACATTAAACAACATACACAGAAGCCTAGGGGGGGGGGGGAAGGTGAGATAACAAGAAAGGCTTTCAATAGTAAGTTTAAAAGGGAGCTATTACAGAACCCACTAGTGCAGTGAGAGGGGACATGCTCTTTGCTGTGCACAAACCCTAACAGTCTCTTGCCACCATACCAGGCCCATTTGATCTGGGACATACATAGGTATCCCAAAGAGGATCTTATAAGGAGTGCGTTTTCCCAAGGACCCTCTTGGCAGATTACTCAGTGCTCTCTGGACCACATATAGGTGACACAGCCAACTGCGGCCTGACCTAACACTCTAGTTGGTATGGATTTCTTTAGGTCACGATACCTCCTCTCCACAACACTATTACTCTTGGGATGATATGGGGGAGAGTAATGGAGTTTAACACCCATCGTCCTCATGGTGTCCCTGAATGCCCTCGAAGCAAAAGCAAGGCCCTGATCTGAGTGGAATGCTGCAAACGCATATGTACCAATAAAGACCAGCAAGTCTTTTATAACAGTCTAGTGTCAGCCGACCAATGTGGAATCTAGAACAAGAAAAAACAGCGACTAAGATGTATTTGTATGCACCATGAGGTTGTAAGGGACCACAATGGTCCAGGGACACACATTGTAGGTGCCTAATGGACACTTAGAGGGATATGTATGGTGGGTGTTTGATGTTTAAGCCCTTTATTTGCCGGCAAATGTCACATTAAAAGACATATTACTTGGTCTGTTTGTATACACTAGGCCATCAGAAGCGTTTCTGTAAGAGTGATATTGTGGCTGTGACACCAGCATGAGCAGATGCAACACCCTCATGCGCTGCTTTGATGAGATCTAATCTCTGGTCTTGGTTGGGGATCACCCAATCTCCCACCCCAGGAATTGCCGCAAAGGCAACATTTTGTGCACTGATATGGTAGGAATATTTTTTAGGGTATGCTTTTGGGAGAGGCTTGCCCTCAGACAAGGCTTTCACAGCAGCCTGAATTTCATTATCCAGTCTTGTGTGAGAAGGAACAACTGCAGCAACAGAAGCCGTAACAACTGTGTATTTGGCTGCTTCATCAGCCAAGGTGTTTCCAATAATGTGTACTCCTATACATTGGTAGCCCAGTGTATGTACTATATGAGCATCTGGTAGTATATCTTAAGCACAGCCACCCTCCCACACAGAAGTCTGTGCTTTATGGTGGTCCCCTTTGAGTCTCTGAACCCGTTCAACCACCAATGATTGAGATAATCATTGTAGGACTGGACACAGTAGTACAATTCACACATGTTCCAGGGCCCAGATGAGAGCTTTAATCTCAGCCAACTGGGCTGTGCAGTCCCCTAGGGTCTACGTATAGGTATTCCGAGGGTGGAATACACCATCCTTCATCACTCCACTCACAGCTGCACAAGTGGCTGAGTATTGATGTTTTGTACCTACAGCTGGTTGTGCTGAACCATCAGTGTAGATGATAGTTTAATATCAGTCAAGTGGCAAGATGTTAAGAGGTGTGGGGTACTCCTATTCACATTGGAGAAATTATTTTGTTTGAGGTTTTGGGTCAAAGATATAGTCAACATCAGTGGCAGTCAGCAAGGTTGCCCACTAAATCGAGAATGGATGTAATGCTTTAGCGTTAGGAACTCTTGACTTGGTGACAGCCTCTAAAGCTGGCACTAGGGTAACGACAATAATACACTCCCCTTGGGCAAATGGCCTCTCCTTTACCATAGCCATCTTTACAGCAGTCAGATTTTTTTCTCTGAGTGCAAAACGTTGTTCTGCATTAGATTATACATGTGATTTATATGCTATGGGCACCATATCGCCCTCATTAAGGGTGACATAGATTAACCCAATGGCACCCACAATGATTCTGATGACCAAATTTGTTTTGTTGTCATGTGTGTGTAAGTGTTTTGCTTCTAGCGTGTCTTACTGCAATCCTCTGAGGATGCACGTGTGTTCAACTGTCCCTTGTCTGCTTGAGAAATCTCTGCAAATTAAATCATAAAGTGGTTTTATGCGTTGTGCATAATCAGGAATGCATGTTCTGCCAAACATAAAGAAACCAAGTAAAGACTGCAGTTTCTTGATGGTATTAGGTGGTTGAAGTTGAGCACATTTTTCTAAAAAGTGTTGGGCCAGGCTCTTGTCTTCATTTGATAACTCGTATCACAGGAATAATACCCTGAGAAAATCTATTTTAATTTTTCTAAAATTTAATGTATAGCCAAGGGCTGAGAATCCTAGAACAAGCTGATTGACCCTGGTATGATGAACATTGAGGTCATCAACTGTGTGATAGTTGTCATCCACGTAGGACAATGCCTCAGGATCAATATCATGCAATATTGATGTTAATGGGCAGAGAACAACCCTGGCTAGTTTTTACAGCCCTGGGGCAAATGAAAGAAGAGTTTTTGTGAGCCATATGAGTATGCATTGTTTTGTACTTGTTATGCACTATATTGTTAATTAGTGCGGTGCTGTGTGAATTTTGAATTGCATATGTGCGTGTGTAATTGTTTAGGGGTCTGTAATCTAAGACTATTCTATAACAATGGTCTGGTTTAGCAACAGGAAGTAACAAGTTTTTCATTGCAGAGACACAGTGCTCTATTATTCCCTGGTACTCGAGCGAGTGAGGATCTCTCTCACTGGAGCTTTAGCCTCGTGTTAAACAGGATATTGGGGCTGAGGCTGGGGTGTAGACCTATATTACATGGTAGGGGGAATTCTTAGACAATCCTACATTATTGCGGTATAGCACAGGTGCCTGCGCCAAAGCCCGGTCAACAGAGTAGGCTTCTTTTACTACCTCTGGAGAAAGAAGGCAAAATTATATCTTCCCCATGTGGGAGCTTGCAGATGTTTTCGGGTAGCCAGTTTTTTCCAGTCAATAGTTATCACAATTAGGTTCTGTAGGAGGCTGGCCTGGCTTACAGTGGGTACCTTGGGGTACTTACACCTTGTGCCAGGTCCAGTTATCCCTTATTAGTAGATCAGAGGTGTTCTAGCAGCTTAGGCTGATAGAGGTAGCTATAGCAGAGCAGCTTAGGCTGAACTAGGAGAAATGCAAAGCTCCTACTATACCACTTATATCATATAGCACTGTCATAAGAAAACACAATACTCATAGTTACTAAAAATAAAGGTACTTTATTTTAGTGGCAATATGCCAAAAGTATCTCAGAGGATATACTCCCTTAGGAGGTAAGTAATATACACAAAATATATACACACAAACCAAAATCAGGTAAGTAACAGTTAGAAAAGTAGTGCAAACAATGTAGAATCACAATAGAATGCAATAGGGAGAAATAGGCCTAGGGGCAACACAAACCATATACTCCAAAAGTGGAATGCGAACCACAAATGGACCCCAGGCCTAGTGTAGTGTGTAGAGGATCGCTGGGAGTGTAAGAAAACACTAAGGGTGTCTAAAATACCCCACCCCAAGACCCTGAAAAGTAGGAGTAAAGTTACCCTACTACCCCAGAAAGACAGTAAAGTCGAGATAGGGGATTCTGCAAGGACAACAACTGACCTCAAAGCACTGAAGATGGATTCCTGAACCTGAGGACCTGTAAAGGAAGGGGACCAAGTCCAAAAGTCACGCAAGTGTCCAGGGGGGGGGGGCAGGAGCCCACTAAACCCCGGATGAAGGTGCAAAAGGGCTGCCTCTGGGTGGAAGAAGCCAAAGATTCTACAACAACGGAAGGTGCCAGGAACTTCTCCTTTGGTGAGAAGATGTCCCACGTCGTGCTGGAGGACGCAAAGTTGTTTCCACGCAGAAAGACTGCAAACAAGCCTTGCTAGCTGCAAGAGTCACAGTTGAGGATTTTGGGTGCTGCCAGGGCCCAGGAAGGACCAGGAGGTCGCCCCTTGGAGGAGGAGACAGAGGGGGCGCTCAGCAACATGGAGAGCCCACACAGAAGAAGGCAGCACCCACAGAAGTACTTGAAGAGGCACTTAGAAGATCTGATGACGATGGTCGACTCAGAACAACAAAAGAGGGTCCCACGACTTTGGAGTCCAACTAAGCAAGTTGGGCAATGCAGGACGGAGTGCTGGGGACCTGGGCTAGGCTGTGCACAAAGGAAGTCTTGCAAAACTGCACAGAAGCCCGAGCAGCTGCAGTTCACACAGTACACAGGATTACTGTCTGGCGTGGGGAGACAAGGACTTACCTCCACCAAATTTGGACAGAAGGGCCACTGGACTTTCGAAGACACTTGGACCCAGCTCCTGTGTTCCAGGGACCACGCTCGTCAGGGTGAGAGGGGACCCAGAGGACCGGTGATGCAGAAGTTTGGTGCCTGAGTTGGCAGGGGGAAGATTCCATCGACCCACTGGAGGTTTCTTCTTGGCTTCCAGTGCAGGGTGAAGGCAGACATCCCTCAGAGCATGCACCACCAGGAAACAGTCGAGAAAGCCGGCAGGATGAGGTGCTACAATGATAGTCTTCTTGCTACTTTGTTGCGGTTATGCAGGTGTCCTGGAGCAGTCAGCAGTCGATCCTTGGCAGAAGTCGAAGAGGGAAGTGCAGAGGAACTCTGGTGAGCTCTTACATTCGTTATCTGGTGAGATGCCCACAGGAGAGACCCTAAATAGCCCACAGAGGAGGATTGGCTACAGAGAAAGGTAAGCACCTATCAGGAGGGGTCTCTGAAGTCACCTGCTGGCACTGGCCACTCAGAGCTGTCCATTGTGCCCTCACACCTCTGCATCCAAGATGGCAGAGGTCTGGGACACACTGGAGGAGCTCTGGGCACCTCCCCTGGGAGGTGCTGGTCAGGGGAGTGGTCACTCCCCTTTCCTTTGTCCAGTTTCACGCCAGAGCAGGGCTGGGGGGATCCCTGAACCGGTGTAGACTGGCTTATGCAAGAAGGGCACCATCTGTGCCCTTCAAAGCATTTCCAGATGCCAGGAGAGGCTACTCCTCCCAGGCCCTTCACACCTATTTCCAAAGGGAGAGGGTGTAACACCCTCTCTCAGAGGAAATCCTGTGTTCTGCCTTCCTGGGACTGGGCTGTCCAGGCCCCAGGGGGACAGAAACCTGTCTGAGGGGTTGGCAGCAGCCGTAGCTGCAGAAGAGACCCCGGAAAGTTAGTTTGGCAGTACCCGGGCTTTATGCTGGAGACCAGAATGGAATTGGGGGACAATTCCATGATCCTAGACAAGTTACATGGCCATGTTCGGTGTTACCACTGTGACGGTACATATAGGTGTTGACCTATATGTAGTGCACGCGTGTAATGGTGCCCCCACCCTCACAAAGTCCGTGGATTTTGCCCTGAACAATGTGGGCTAGTGCCAGGGTGCCCACACACTAAGTAACTTTGCACCTAACCTTCACCAAGTGAGGGTTAGACATATAGGTGACTTATAAGTTACTGAAGTGCAGTGTAAAATGACTGTAAAACAACGTGGACGTTATTTCACTCAGGCTGCAGTGGCAGTCCTGTGTAAGAATTGTCTGAGCTCCCTGTGGGTGGCAAAAGAAATGTTGCAACCCATAGGGATCTCCTGGAACCCCAATACCCTGGGTACCTAGGTCCCATATCGTAGGGAATTATAAGGGTGTTCCAGTGTGCCAATGAGAATTGGTAAAATTAGTCACTAGCCTGCAGTGACAATTTTAAAAGCAGAGAGAGCATAAACACTGAGGTTCTGATTAGCAGAGCCTCAGTGAAACAGTTAGGCACCACACAGGGAACACATATAGGGGGTTATTCTAACTTTGGAGGAGTGTTAATCCGTCCCAAAAGTGACGGTAAAGTGACGGATATACCACCAGCCGTATTACGAGTTCCATAGGATATAATGGACTCGTAATACGGCTGGTGGTAAATCCGTCACTTTTCCGTCACTTTTGGGACGGATTAACGCCTCCTCCAAAGTTAGAATAACCCCCATAGTCACAAACTTATGAGGACTGGGTCCTGGCTAGCAGGATCCCAGTGACACATATCAAACATACTGACAACATAGGGTTTTCACTATGAGCACTGGGCCCTCGCTAGCAGGATCCCAGTGAGACAGTTAAAACACCCTGACATATACTCACAAACAGGCCAAAAGTGGGGGTAACAACGCTAGAAATAGACTACCTTCCTACAGGTTCTTCCCAAAAAATTACACTAATGGTGCACTCTTTGTCTCCCTCAATTTGGATATTTAAATCATAAACCCTTTCAGGTGGGAGAACACACCTGTCCGCTGTCCCGACTGCAAGAAAGTCATTAGTTGTTGTTGCACCCAGATGATGTTTCAGACTCTGGCAGCATATCGTGACTTCTGCCGCACTGTCCATCAGGGTCGTGGTCCACGTCTTTTTCCTCGGCAATGTTCTTAAATTTACTGGCATGTTTAATTGAAATTGCGGCCGCATTTTTCGTTTTAAATTGTGGCTTTTGTTGTGGGGATTTGTCTTTTTTCATGTCTGAAGACCACTGTAAGTCTTCCTTCTGTTTCACGTAGTCAGGCCGTTGCTCTGACCGACCCATTCTCTCACTCTGTCTATCTGGTGTGTCTTGTCAGGAATGAGAGGAACGCAAATCAGTATATCTGTTAGGTGCCTTTAAAGTTTCTCTGTTTCTGAGATTATACCTCCTTTCAGAGCTCTTCGGATGCGGAGAGTCTGCTCTCTGACGTCGTCTTTCTATATTTTATTTTGTTTAGCTCAGCGTATTTTAGAACCCTCTTGATCTTGCTTACTATGACCCTTAGGGGTAGTACTCTGAATTTCAGGCGTCTTTGGCTTGACTCCCAAACTATCCCGTCATATACTATTTTAAGTGTCAGAAATAATTTTTGGTAGTTGACACTCCTGTTCCATCTGTGAAATCTCCTGGAGCTACTGGCGTATAGCCAACGCTACCGCTTCCCCTTTAATGTTACTGAGTATTATTGAGGAGACTGTGCCAAGGTTACACATCAGTTTCATCCACAAAGCTAGGGATGGAGCAGCCCCGTGGTCATTTTGAATTTGTTTTAACACTTCTGGTAAATTGGCAAGTGTCAAACTTCAGTTCCATGCGTGGTAGTGTAAATTGCAGCGAAGAGTGTACCCCATGTGATGCAGTCATCCACTGAGGGAACCAATCCGAATGGCAAGCAATTAAGGGTGTGGAATAGACTACTCTAGTATAAGAAGAATGACACCTTTATGCAGGGATGAGGAGAGGAGCCACAAAGACATCCACCGCTCCCTCTGAAGGTGTCAGTCAGAAAAATGACCCCTAGAGAGATAGGCCCTCATTACAACATTGGCGGTAAATTCCGCTTACCGCCGTGCAGAAAACCGCCAACACACCGCTGCGGCGGTGGAATTCCGCTACAGCTATTACGACCCACAGCCTGGAATCCACCAAAATCCAGACACCCATACAAGTCGCCACACCAAAGGTCAGTGATAAACTGGCGAGAACAAAACCGACACCATCACGCCAACAGGAATACACCCACACTATCATGACCCACAAATCAACGCGCCAGTCTTTAAACCGTGGTATTCCATTGGCGGTACACACCGCTGCGCTCAAAATACACACACATATACAAAACACAACCACATTGGACAATTCGAAATACACACACCTGATACATATACACACACCACTCCCACACACCCAATACAATATAAAACACACACCCACATCACCCACAAACCCCTACTACCAAAAATTCCAAAAGAAGGCCAGAGAGAGACAGCACCAGCAAGAACAACAGCATCCACAGGCACACAACACCATCACACACACAACATCCACGCACCTCAGACAACACACACAAGCACATCCCCTCAAACATCATAACCAACACCACCTCACACATCACCCCCACCACATTATGGCATCTCAACGACACCCCGGGTTCACTGAGGAGGAGCTCAGGGTCATGGTGGAGGAAATCGTCCGGGTAGAGCCACAGCTATTCGGATCACAGGTGCAGCACACCTCCATTGCAAGGAAGATGGAGCTATGGCGCAGAATCGTAGACAGGGTCAACGCAGTGGGACAGCATCCAAGAACACGGGATTACATCAGGAAGAGGTGGAACGACCTACGGGGGAACGTGCGTTCCGTGGTCTCAAGACACCAGATTGCAGTACAGAGGACTGGCGGTGGACCCCCACCTCCTCCCCCACAACGAATAACATGGGAGGAGCAAGTCTTGGCTATACCGCATCCTGAGGGCCTCGCAGGAGTAGCAGCAGGAATGGACTCTGGTAAGTCAAATCTTAACTATTACATCCCCCACCCTACCTGCATGCTAACACATACCCCACCCTCACCCTCACCCCCATCACTCCAACACCTCACAAATGTCCCACCATCACAACCCACACATCCCAACACCAAGCCCTGCATGCAACACCAAAGCATGGATACCCATCACCAAAGCATGTCCACTACAGATACCCACACAGACCCCCAAACCAAATATCACACAAGGTCCTAGACAAGTATGCATGCACTGGAGTACAGGGCCACCCACCCATTGCACACAATGGCACACACAGATGCAATAATCATGCCTTTACACCCCTGCAGGACCCCTACCCAATGTCACCAGACAGTAGGTTCCAGACATGTCCACTCACTCCCACAGAAGAGGCCCACAGTGATGACAGCAGCTCTGCCCAACTGGATCAAGATGACCAGCCCGGCCCATCTGGGACCTCGGGACAGTCGGTTCCCCTGACACTGGCACATGCCACCACAGAGCCTCCACCCTCAGGAAACACCAGCACAGCACCCATCCAGCAGGCCCATCCCTCTGTCCACAGGACATGTCAAGAAGCAGTGTGTCCACCAGTACAGGGAACTCAGGCAAACCCACCACCCCAAGAAAATCAGGGACCTGGGGGCAGTGGCAGTGGGCACACGGTTCAGGGGACAGAGGCACAGGAAAACCGGAGAACTGGGAGGACTGCTGTGTGACAGGGGTCGGACAGGCCCAGGGAACCCACTGTCCACGAGGCCCTCTCCAACATCATGGGACCGTACCATTATTCCCAGGAGACGATGGCAACAGTACTGGCCAACTTTCAGGAGACCCAGCGGCTGCAGGAGGAACACTATCTGGGGATCAGGTAGGAACTTAAGTCCATTAACACCTCCTTGGTCACCATTGTAGGGGTGCTGAAGGACCTTGTGAACACCAGGAGGGATACTGTGGCACAACAAGGGCCCCCTGACACTAGCCTGGATGATGAACAGCCCACCACCTCCGCCGGCGCTAGTGGACAGGAGGCACCGCCACAGGACCACGACACCAGCACCCCACCCCCTGCAGATGGAGAACCACCCAGCAAATGGTCGCTGAGATCCAGGACAAAGACAGAGAACAATGCCAAGACCCCCTCCAGGAAATGAGACCCCCCTGAATGTCATCCTTCTGTCCCACTTTGTCACCCTGTCCATCCTTAAACTGCCATTGCTCCACTTCCTATGCCCCTTTGAACAATGCAGATGTGACAATGGCGGTGGCGTATCCGGAGATGGATGGGCGCTTGAGGGCATCACAGCAGCCACAAGGGGGTGAGTACCGTCACATCCATTTGACTCTGCACGCTTTACAAGGTGTCCTGGTGGGGGAGGTGGGCAGTGGGTTCCCCTAGGCCAGGGTGAGCTCTGTAGGCAAAGTCGCTTTGTGAGGCAGGCTAAGTGGCACCCAACCCCACCAGTGGTAAGTGCCATCTACACCTAGTCAGGCTCCTGTGACTTCCATGTGTGCAGCTATCGGGCATAGGTCTTGTACCCTATGGCCCTGTGAATAATCTAGGAACTATAAGTGCATGGCGTAGTACAGAGGGCTGCTGTGTCTTTAGTGTCTGCCAACGGTAGTGGTATTGCATCCACTGAACATGTCTTTCTTCTGTCTCCCCCCCTTTTTGTGATCTCCCTGTTCTTGTGTGAAATAGCATCATCAGGCGGAGGAGCAGTGGCAGCAGAGCAGGAGGGAGCTGCATCCCACTTGGCTCTGGAGGGCGAGATAACGGAATCTGAAGCAAACAGTGGGACGGAGGGCAAGGGGAGCTCCGCGGCGGGGACAGGAGCAGAAACCAGCGACAGCGACTCCTCCTGTGGTGGGAGCTCCCTTGCGGTGGCAGGCCCCTCTGTGCCCCCCGCATCAACAGGTACAGCTGCCACCCCCCCTACCAGCACCGCCCTCCCAGCAGCCCCTCAGCGTGTGTCTCGTGGCCGCTCACCCAGGAGGATGGGCATCTCATTCGCCCCAGGCACCTCAGGCCCTGCCCCAGTCAGCCCTGCTGCCCTCAGTGAGGAGGCTATTGACCTCCTGAGATCCCTCACTATTGGGCAATAAACCATTCTGAATGCCATCCAGGGTGTCGAGAGGCATTTGCAACAAACAAATGCATACCTGGAGGGCATTCATTCTGGCGTGTCAGCCCAACAGAGAGCATTTCAGGCTCTGGCCTCAGCACTGATGGCAGCCATTGTCCCTGTGTCCAGCCTCCCCCCTCCAACCTCCTCCACCCAGACCCAATCCCCTGTACGTCAGCCTATCCCAAGCACACCATCAGACCAGCATGCACACACCTCAACACACAAGGGTGGCTCAGGCAAACATAAGCACCACACATCCCACAGGCACTCACACAAGCATCATACCCATGCAGACATACCAACATCCACTGCCTCCACTGTGTCCCCCTCCTCCAGGTCCTCCTCCTCCCTCCTTGTCTCATCTCCACTCACACCTACATGCACTACATCTTCAGCCACTACCTCCATCACCAGCACGCCCATCACCACACAGCGCTCATGTGCACTCACCACCCCCACTACCATTCACACATCCCCTGTGTCCTCTCCCAGTGTGTCAGTGAGCCCTCCTCCCAAAGTACACAAACGCAGGCCCACACACACCCAACAGCCATCCACCTCACAACAGCCTCCAGCCCATGCACCTTCACCCAAATTCAGCAAACGCACACCTCCTACAACCACTACCTCTTCCTCCACTCCCAAACCCCTCCATCTACCCCTCCCAGTATGTTTAAAAACATTTTCCTGGCTAATATTGACCTCTTCCCTACACCTCCTCCCCGTCCATCCCCTAGGGCCAGGCTATTCAGGTCCCATCCCAGCACCTCCGCCACCACATCACCAGGCACAGTGGTGCCAGCAAATGCAGGCTATTGGAGTGTGCCAACCAACAGGGCTGCCAGTGGGCCACGGAGCGAGGGCAAGGACATTCCTCCACCTGCAAAAGTTAAGAAGTTGCCCACACCCCGGGGGGAGAAGCCAAAAACACCTGCCACCAAGGGCTCAGGGAAAACGAAAGGGGATTGTGGCAAGACAGCAGCGCCACCATCCAAGGTGGGGTAGGGCCAGAAAATAAAGGGCACGTCAGGAGAGGGCATGGTGGCACCGACAATTGGACCAGTGTCACACCTTCAGTCCATGCCGACACCAACCTGTACGGCAGAGAAGACCTCCACCAGCACCGCCACTTGCACAGCCACCAGCACCGCTGTCATTGAGCCCGCCACCAGCACCGCTGTCATTGAGCCCGCCAGCAGCACCGCAGCCACTGAGGCCACCACCAGCATCACCACCACAGAGCCCGCCACCAGCACCGCCGCCACAGAGGCCACCGCAAGCACCGTGCCATAGAGCCCGTCACCAGCCACGATGCCATAGTGGCCACCGCAAGCACCGACGCCACAGAGCCCTCCGCCAGCACCGATTCCACAGAGGCCGACGCAAGCACTGCTGCCACAGAGGCCTCTGACAGCACCGCCGCGACTGACCCCGCCGCAAGCACCGCTAGCGGCCCTGCGACATCCTGAGCCTGTGGCACCACCACAGACATGGCTGCCATCCCCAGTGGTCAGTCGTCCGAGGCTGGTGGTCAGTTCCAGGAGCCTGGCCAACTTCCATGATGAACGACTTTCAGTGGAGAAAGGCATCCACTACCTGAGTCCTTGGCAGGATGAAGCACTCTGGGCACAAAGCCCCCTCCAGAACCAGTGGAGAAAGGCATCCACTACCTCAGTCCTTGGCAGGATGAAGAACTCTGGGCACAAAGCCCCCTCCAGACCCAGTGGAGAAAGACATCCACTACCTCACTCCTTGGCAGGATGAAGCACTCTGGGCACAAAGCCCCCTCCCGAACCAGTGGAGTATCACCTCCACTACCTCAGTCCTTGGCAGGATGAAGCACTCTGGGCACAAAGCCCCCTCCAGAACCAGTGGAGTATCACCTCCACTACCTCAGCCCTTGGCAGGATGAAGCACTCTGGGCACAAAGCCCCCTCCAGAACCAGTGGAGAAAGACATCCACTACCTCAGTCCTTGGCAGGATGAAGCACTCTGGGCAGAAAGCCCCCTCCAGAACCAGTGGAGAAAGGCATCCACTACCTCAGTCCTTGGCAGGATGAAGCCCTCTGGGCCAATGCCCCCTCCAGAACCAGTGGAGTATCACATTCACCACCTCATTCCTTGGCAGGATGAAGCACTCTGGGCACAAAGCCCCCTCCAGAACCAGTGGAGAAAGGCATCCACTACCTCAGTCCTTGGCAGGATGAAGCACTCTGGGCACAAAGCGCCCTCCAGAACCAGTGGAGTATCACATCCACTACCTCAGTCCTTGGCAGGATGAAGCACGCTGAGCACAAAGCCCCCTCCAGAACCAGTGGAGAAAGGCATCCACTGCCTCAGTCCTTGGCAGGATGAAGCACTCTGGGCACAATGCCCCCTCCAGAACCAGTGGAGACTGTTATCCACTTGAGAAACTGTGGCTTTGCACTCCCCAGGATAAAGCAGTGGGGAAACCACCCACTGGAGAGACTTGAGAGACTGTGGCTTTGCACTCCCCCGGATTAAGCAGTGGGCAAACCACCCACTGGAGAGACTTGAGAGACTGTGGCTTTGCACTCCCCAGGATACAGCAGTGGGCAAACCACCCACTGGACAGACTTGAGAGACTGTGGCTTTGCGCTCCCCAGGATTAAGCAGTGGGCAACCCACCCACTGGAGAGACTTGAGAGACTGTGGCTTTGCACTCCCCAGGATTAAGCAGTGGGCTAACCACCCACTGGAGAGACTTGAGAGACTGTGGCTTTGCACTCCCCAGGATACAGCAGTGGGCATGGAGCCCCCTCGTGGAGCAGTGGTGTTGTGCATTCATCAGACTGAGGTGCCCCCCAGCCCTCCCCCTGAGGTGCCTGTTTCATTTTGATCTGATGCCCCTGCAGTGTTCTCTCCGTTTGAAGTCTGGTGTCATGTGTGGGCCTCGCCTGTGCCTTTTGGGACTGTAATCCACAGCCGATGTTTGAGTAATATCCGGACTTGTGTACTTGGTGTACATATTGGTATTTACTGAATTTTGAAATTTCACTATCTGATTTTTATTGATTACATTTGTTCACATCAATTCCTTTTGTCCTTGCATTATTGAAGGTGGGGTGGTGGTGATATGTAATGTTTCTGCATGTATTTGTGAGTATGGTGTTGTGGGTGAGGGTGGGGGTGTTGCGTGCGTGTGTCACTCTCTTTTCCCTCCCCCCTCCCCTGTGTTGTAGGTGCAGTATTCACCGTGGTCGTCGCTGCCGTCTTTGGTGCTCCTGATAGAGGAGCAGGAAACCATTGCAGGGAGTATCAGGAGTTCTGGCTCCATGGCGTCCTGGTTCCTCGTGGGATGTGGAGAGGTGAGTGTTTTCCCTTCCAAGTCCTGTTTCCGCTGTGTTTTTGTTCACGTTGGTTCCGCCCCAGAAAAGGTGGCGGATTGCTGGGTTGTGATAGGGTGGGCGGTACTATGTCTTCCGCCAGTCTGTTGGCGGTGACCGCCGCGCTGTTTATTTGTACCGCCATGTCGGTCGGAGTGTTAAAGTGGCTGTCTATGTTGGCGGTTTCCGCCATGGTCGTGATGCCATTGTTTTTTCCGCCGGCCTGTTGGCGGTATTACCGCCGCTTTAACACCAACCGCCAGGGTTGTAATGAGGGCCATACTGTCTAAAGAAGAAGGCAAGGCTTTGTGTGACCATTTTTCTACCTGCTGGCACGGTGAACTGAAAGGGAGGGTCAGTATGATAGACCAGGGCCAGAGGAGGGATCCTTCGGACCAGTAGACATGTCTGTCGCAAAAGACTGTATTGGGCGTGGAGGGGGAAATCCAAAATGGAACTTCCCCTACAAGCAGGAATACCTGTGAAGATGGGACTGCTACTTTGAGGAAAAACCAGCAGAGCTGCTCCAAGCCAAAATTTGCCCATTGTTATAGAAGGGCACGTAAGGGACCATTTATGTGATATGGGCACAGATGGACAAAGGCGGACTCAGGACCTAACTGCCCCTATTGATAGACAGGGCAGGAAAATGTATCTCATATTCTGGGGGAAAAACATGGGAAGAAACCTAGCAATGCCAAGAGCCTACTCAGCATGTAGGAGGAACGATGGCAGAGAGCATGAAGCCTGGGGAAACCATCACTGACTTTCTAGACAGAATGAGGGAATGATGAGGACAAGAGACAGGACAGCCATGGACCCTTAGAGGCCCTCAGGTTGCATTCCTTTACAACATCCTGAAAAAGGGGCTGCCCACCGAAATACTGAGTGGGCTGGACAGCGTAGTAGGATTAGACATAAAACATTGGCGGGAAATCCAGGCCTACGTATTACACTACTACAGAAAGAAACAGGAAAAGGACAGGGAAAAGCAGGAGAAAGCCCAAAGAGATGCTGTTAAGTTGGTCCAACATAAATTTTAAAAAGACTGCCCTCGAGGGAGCAACATTGGCCACAAGTGTGCAAATGGCACCAGTCTTGAAGGGATCTCCACCTCAGAACCCCAGAGGGTTTCCATCTAGTCCTTACAGCAGAGGTCAGGGAGCCCGGCAACAGGCAGACCTCAGAGACTGCTACTATTGCCCCCAAATAGGCCATATGGCCAACCGATGCCACCTAAAGGTGAGTCATGAGGAAAGAGCGATAAGCCTAGGCCAGTCTTCCCAAACTCCCCTTCCAAAAAAACAAACTCAGGCCTACCCAAATGCATCCTACTTTCAGCCACAAGGAAATCAGGCAGCCACCACACCTCTACAGCAGGGACCAAGTGGTTGGTCAAACACATGGCAACAACAGCAGCAGACAGGGAACCCAGCTCAGCAAGGACTGGGGCAACAATCAAGGCAGGGAGCGCTTACTGTCTTGGGAGGTAATGCCTTTGCACAATCACAAAATACAGATGTGGTGTTAGTCCGAAACCCCCAATAAGTTTACATTCACATCATACCCAATCCAAAATTCACCTTAAAAATAAAGACTAGTGACAGAATTAGGAGAAAACTCATGCCTTTCTTTGCGTTCAGGAAAATATCAGGTCTGCTGCACGCTTTATTAATTGGGAATCTGCATTAGAGTCCGCCATCCTGTGCCTGCAGGGGCCTAGGCCCCACTCTGCTACTGTCCCCCAGGGTAGTGTTAGCTGATCAGGTCCAGGGGGGCTGTCTGAGGAGGGGAGCAGGGCAGCCCCAAAACCAATGCATAAAAACAGGCACCCAGGTCCCCTCACCCAAGTCACTAGGATGGGCTCCAAGTTGAAAGGACCCCATTCTTCAACATCAGGCCTCCAGCTAATGAAGGGCCCCCTTTTGGTTCCAAATCAAAGCAATGTTCCAGTGCAAAGAGCCAGGTTTCCTGCATACTTAGGATAATGATGTCCCCATAAAAACTCTAAAGTCCACACACTTCAGGAAAAAATAGATAGGAAAAAGGAATAATCTCATGAAAATCACCCCATAGAAAAACTCTCCTCTGTCATGGGGAGAAGTGAAGTCCAAATGGCCTGCAAACTAAAACTAAGGCAATCGATAACTAGAACACTCACTGCTCCCTAAAAATAGTTGCCCCAAATGGAGCCACCTTCATTAGAAGTGTACAGAACATACATAAAAAAGGAAGGCACAGGAATATCCAGAGACTAAATAATTATGTATTTTGTTATAAAGCTAACCTACAACCCACAGCTCTTATCCAAAAGGTATGTGACCGCGCCACAAGTGCACGACCTTTACAGTGGCTCACCACCTCTTCAGCAGCAACTTCTAGAAACCCAACAACACCCAAGTTTGCAAGACAAATACCACAGACTGTTTTGGACTGTTTTTTATGGACATTTTCCTATGAATTTATTTTTCAAAAGCAAAGACAGCAGCACCTTGCCAGACCAGAGACACTCCTGATTGCCAGAAGACCGCAGATGCTTTCCCAGGAAGCAACCCCAAAACCTGTACATTTCCAAAAGGTATGTATTTTTGCACCATTGTATACCCTCTGTTTGCTGTGGGGGCTGTGGCCACATCCATCCATAACCAGAAATATTCCTGGTCAAATGGAGCCTACCTCGACTTTTCTACAGTGCTTGCATACGGGCCTTTCCCACATCCCGTACAATTACACCAAACCTAATGTTAGTATTCCACATGCACTTCACAGGGCACTCTTACACAACACATGACCACCGTAGGCACCCAGACATCAGCCAGAAAATGCTACGTCTGTTCACTAATACCACACACCATGGGTGCAGATAGGCTTTATTTATCACAGGAAATAGCAACCGAGAAAGCAAAATGTTTCATCCATCTATACCTATGTAGGATTAGGGCCAAGTTACAATCTAATAGAGTGGAACCCCATAGTGCGGTAGTAACCATCACTCCATATGAGACCAATTCCACCGCAATCTACCTTCACACTGAGCCTAGCGATATTCAAACCAAGCTAGACAGAATCCACAGACGAGCCACTGTAGGGGAGGATACTGTTTGGCTCCGAGACTTTCCAGAAAAGAGGTCCTTGGAGTTAGCAAAACCACCATACCAGTGCACAAATATGACTGCTCCTGCCTATGTCTGGGGTCCCAGGGTGGGTCCTAGTGTGTCTGGGGCAGTCTTCTGTAATAACAAATGGACCCCAGACATGAAGTTCCTGTGTAGGGCCATCCACCTCAATGATACAAAGGAAAATGAGTCTCATAGGGAAGGACTGAATATCCCATGTCAGGAAATCTGGGATGCTGAGACAGAGAGGTACACATGGTTAGAAGGAAAGGGGCAACCATTAATTGTACAGAATCTTACACTGTGGGCCATATTTATACTTTTTGACGCAAAACTGCGCTATCGCAGTTTTGCGCCAAAACAATTAGCGCCGGCTAACGCCATTCTGAAGCGCCATGCGGGCGCCGTATTTATTCAATGACGTTAGCCGGCGTTAGCCGCCGGCGCTGTCTGGTGTGCGTTAAAAAAAACGACGTACACCAGGCAGCGCCGGCGTAGGGGGAAAATGGCGTATGGGCGTCCACAAATGGTGCAAGTCAGGCTGAGGCAAAAAAATCCCCACAACCCGATTTGCGCCATTTTTTTACGACGCCCATCCCCCATTGAAATGACTCCTGTCTTAGCAAAGACAGGAGTCATGCCCCCTTGCCCAAAAAAAATTAAAAAAAATACTTACCTGGACTTACCTTAATGTCCCTGGGGTGGGTCCCTCCATCCTTGGTTGTCCTCCTGGGGTGGGCAAGGGTGGCAGGGGGTGTCCCTGGGGGCAGGGGAGGGCACCTCTGGGCTCATTCTGAGCCCACAGGTCCCTTAACGCCTGCCCTGACCCAGGTGCTAAAATCCGGCGCTAATGCGGGTTTTTTAGACCCGCCCACTCCCGGGCGTCATTTTTGCCCGGGAGTATAAATACGACGCATATGCATCGGAGTCATTTTTTAAGACGGGAACGCCTACCTTGCATATCATTAACGCAAGGAAGGTGTTCACGCCAAAAAATGACGCTAACTCCATGAACTTTGGCGCTAGACGCGTCTAACGCCAAAGTATAAATATGGAGCTAGTTTTGCGTCGAATTTGCGTCGAAAAAAACGACGCAAATTCGGCGCAAACGGAGTATAAATATGCCCCTGTATTCCTTGTGTTCCAGAGGCAAAGAGTCGATCCTGCTCGGCACGAATGAGAATTGTGAAGCAATACTGCATGTACAAGGACATGCACTGGGACACCTCTGCACTGATGGATTTCTATGGCAGTGTGGAGAATTTGCCTATGCTCCGATTGTCCTTAGATGGCAGGGCCTCTGCTCCTTTGTGACCGTATGCACCTGACCATGGTCATCCCTGGAAAAGACTTGTCCAAGTTGTACCAACATCCGCTACAGAAGAAAGCAACTCTGTTCCATCAGGCTCGAGAAAAATAACTGCCCATTATTTTAGCTGAGCTCAGTACAAGGACATTCCAGAAGAATTTAGACTATTCACTGACACTCAAGTAAACTTGTGAGGGTCCATACCCTTCTTCAACCTACAGACAAATCTAAACACCTGCTAGTTGCAAATAAGAAGGTGGGTGATGCTGAATCTGATCAAAGATTCTGAGCTCAGCCTAAATGCTATCAAGGAAGAATTAAGGGCCAGATGTACGAAAGGATATTACCCATTCTGTGTTTATGGGAAAAATTATTTCGTACATATGGCCTTAAGAGCCTTTAGCCTCATGGTGATTTAACATTGGTATGTGTTGGACTTGATGGCTGCAATGGAGGGTGGGGAGTGTGCCAAGATCAGCACATCCTGTTCTACAATCATCCCAGGTAATGACCTGAACAATGGGATGTTAACTTTTGCCATCCAAGCACTGCATCATCTACAAGATGACATGAAGAAGGGGAGGGGTGCCCCCGAGCAGGACTGGATATTTGATTGGTTTTCCTGGCTCCCCCGGTGGGTGACCAAATTGTGCAGGTCATGGCTGCCAATCCTCACTCTTGTGCTATATTGTGTTGTTTCCTACAAGTGGGGGAAATGAGTCTCATAGGGGAGGATTGAATAGCAGCATAGATACCCCAGTGGTTGACCAGATTGTGCAGGTCATTGCTGCCAATCCTCACTCTTGTGCTATTTTTGTGTTGTTTCCTACAGGTGGGGGAAATGAGTCTCTTAGGGGAGGAATGAATACCAACATAGATACCCCATGTCACGAAATCTGGGATGCTGAGATAGATAGGTGCAAATGGTTAGAAGGGAAGGGGCACCCTCTAATTGTACAAAAACTTACACTGTATTCCTTGTGTTTCAGAGGCAAAGGGACAATCCTGCTCGGCACGAATGAGAATTATTAAGCAATACTGCATGTACCAGACATGCCCTGGGACACCTCTGCACTGATGGATTTCTATTGGCAGTGTGGAGAATTTGCCTATGCTCAGATCGTCCCTGGATGGCAGGACCTCTGCTCCCTCATGGCCGTATGCGCCTGACCGTGGTCATCCCTGGAAAAGTCTTGTCCAAGTTGTACCAACATCCGCTACAGAAGAAAGCAACTCTGTTGCATCAGACTAGAGAAAAATAACTGCTGATTATTTTGACTGGGCTCAATACAAGGACATTCCAGAAGAATTTAGACTATTCACTGACACTCAAGTAAACATGTGAGGGTCCATACCCTTCTTCAACCTACAGACAAAACTAAGCGCCTGCTGGTTGCAAATAAGAGGGTGGGTGATGCTGAAACTGATCAATGATTCTGAGCTCAGCCTAAATGCTAACAAGGAAGAACTAAGGGCCTTTCGCCTCATGGTGATTTAACATTGGTATGTGTTGGACTTGATGGCCGCGATGGAGGGTGGGGTATGTGCCAAGATCAGCGCATCATATTGTACATTCATCCCCGGTAATGACCTGAACGATGGGACGCTAACTTTTGCATTCCAAGCACTGTATCATTTACGAGCTGACATGAAGAAGGAGGGGGGTGCCCCCAAGCAGGATTGGTTATTTGATTGGTTTTCCTGGCTCACACGGTGGGTGACCAGATTGTGCATGTCATTGCTGCCAAACTTCACTCTTGTGCTATTTTTATGTTGTTTCCTACAAGTAGGGGTTTCCTGCTGTAAAAAGGCAGTCCTCAAATTAGGTAGAATGCAAGTAACTAGGGAAATAGTAATAGACACATTAGAAACATGCCAAACCTCAAATAATATGACTATCATGATGTATGGGGTGAATAATGTATTTGAAAATTCAACTAGAGGGGGAATGTTAATATTGATAAAACCAATGTCAATGTACGCCATGTTACGTGTACTCATAACAACAAACTCACATCACTGTTGTCAAAACCACTTGATGTGACCTCCTTATCAATCTCGAGTCAGAAACACGTGATCAGGCAAGCCCTGCGACCTAGGCCTGAAGCAACTGATTGGCAGATCACAGGTGGAGTGACACGCAGCACGTAGACAAATGCATAAACAGGAAAACCTCAGATCGATCCCTCAGGTAGGTAGCAACACCTAAATGGTCCTCGGAGATTGGTCCCCATAATAAAACACATTTGGCCTTAGTGGTGTGCATTCCCAAAACATCATAAAAGTGAGATGCCTCATGAAGTTAGGAACACTCAGCCAATCACACCACAGCACACACTCAACACAGAGTGATCACGTGTTCCACAAGCCGGACATCTGGACATGTTACCTACCGGACCAGATAATGTCCACACCAGGTCGAGACCCATCTGAGCACTTTATCAGATGGTCAGATTTATGACTCCGTGACCAGGCCCAGATTCCTTTCTCCAAAGAATGCATAGAATTGTTTTATGACACTTCGAGAAATGTATATAATGGCACTCAGAACCAATGTACCTTGAGACAGTCATCAGACCACAACCCTTTACTACTCTCCCGGACCTGCATTTAATTAAACCAACTGTTCCTGCTTTGCCAAAAGCCTCTTGTCTTCCATTTCTTAAGGTAAATCCACATTCGAGTAATATAACGTTACTTTAACCGCTGTCTTTTTTCTGTGAATTTCTAAGGTGTTTTTAATTGTAAACTCATATTTTATTACACCTAACTATAATGTTGGTTTAACCTTTGTTTTTTCGGTAAATTTCTAGTTTTTTTTTTACAATAAAAATATATTTAAAAATACATAGGGACTAAGGGCCAGATTTACAAAAAAGTGGTGCAGTGCAGTGCAGCAAGTCACTTTGCTGCGCTGCACTGTGTCACTTGGAGAGGGAAGCAATGCACCGTATTTAAGGATTGCATAGCATTTCTGTCTTTTACTCCTAAGCTGGCACCAATCAGCTGCCTAGCACCAATGAAGGCACCCTTGCACCATGGTGTAAGGGTGATTGCATTGCATGCAGGATTGTTTTTGTGCAGGAAGGTGCACCTTCCTGCACAAAAACAATAATGGTAGGGTTTTTTCTCTCTTTATGTGTGCTGCAGAAAGGAGCACCCCCCATGAAAGAGGAAAGGAAGGAAGAGAAATAAAGATATTTCTCTGTGTTGCGCTTAACCTGGTGAGGCATTAGGTTTTAGAGCATCCTCAGGTTTACCAGGATTGGTAAATCTGGGGATGCGTCAACATCCATGGCTGTTGCGTGGGAACACTCAGCACAGTGTCCATGGAAAGCCCCTCTTGCGTAGAGTAAGGCATCACAGCAATTTGAGCTGCCCTGCCTTACTCCATAGCTATGAGGCCATTCAAAGCCCCGCAAAGTGGCTTTGCTTGGCCTCATAGGTATGGTTGCAAGAAATACGCTGTCGTTGCATCACAAAAAGTGAAGCAATGGTGGCGCAAGGGGGACATAAACAATGCCCCTAAACACTCCATCAATGTTTGCCCTGGGAATGTTCAACTTCTTGATCCCAGCATAGTTTTCATAGTCTTTGATGGATCTTTACATAAACTTCATATTTAGATTTCAGAAATACACATAAATTTTTCCTAAAATGTAAACTATGGGGGTTATTCTAACTTTGGAGGAGTGTTAATCTGTCCCAAAAGTGACGGTAAAGTGACGGATATACCACCAGCCGTATTACGAGTTCCATAGGATATAATGGACTCGTAATACGGCTGGTGGTAAATCCGTCACTTTTCCGTCACTTTTGGGACGGATTAACACCTCCTCCAAAGTTAGAATAACCCCCAATGTGTTTTCACTGTGTACTTCTATTTTTAAGTTGTGTGATCCCTCCTATGGGAGGCTGGCAAGACTGCAGAGTTATACATTTTATTCTAATCTGTTGTACAAAGTTCTTTTTCACCTAGCTAATATTGAATGCTAATGTTTAATAATAAAGTCAGCACAGTATGTATATTGTATTAATCATTTTGCTTACAAACTTACGGCTTTAGTGAGGTAATCTTGGGAGCCGAACAGACAAACCTCTGCATGGACTACAAGGGGGCTGCACTTCCTGTTTGGCTCTCACAGTCCACTTGCAAATTTGCACATTTGGAATTAAGTTCATAACTGTATTTTTGTAGTTTTGAAGAAAGTAAGACATGGGATGTGTTGTTTAAAGTATAAAAACATTTGATGTATTGTTGCATTTCAATTATTAAGAAAGTTCTCTGTTTATACAATCTTGTGGGGCTCTCGCAAGACACCCATAAGACGCCAGGGAGAGGAAAGACACCCGAAGGAAGGATTGTTGTACTAGGTATAATTCATATGCAGCAGATTTTCGCTCCCCCATTTTTTGTAATGATCCTCCAAGACTCCTGTGAGATTGTACAAATGCTGTAGAGCAAGAATTTACATTTCCCTTCATTATAATACTTACCTCTTACAATCCCCACAACTAGACTATGAGGAGACACTGACCTCTCCATTGAAACCTTGCAAAAAGTTAACTGGTATGTAGAGTGCGTTGTAAAAAGTCACTGCTTCACCATTCCAGATCACATTGGTCCATGCAGCAAGCTTCACTCCCTGAAGCTTGTGAGCTACTCTTGAGAGAGTCTTGCGGAATTGCAACAAAATTGTAGGGATTTAGTAGTATGTGTGGTGGAGTGTTCTCTCCACTAAGACCAATCTCTTACATGACAGGTGTGTATAACAGGGTGTAAGGAGAGACTGGCCTCTCCTTATACAGACCTCTTTCTCAGATGACAAGTGTACGTAGTAATTTGTATGGAGGGATTGGCCTCTCCAGTGAGACCTTTCTTTTGGATGATCAGTGTGCACAATTGGGTTTGAGGAGAGACTGGCCTCTTCCCTCAGATCTCTCTCTGACATGAAATATGTGAGTAGTAGGTTGTCTTCATGGACTGCCCTCTCTTTCCACACCACTTTCTCAGATAAAGGGAGTGTTTAGTAAGATACATAGGCATTCATCGCCATCCAGACCTCTCTCTCAGATGGTGGGTTTATGTAGTTGTGTTTGGAGAGAGACTGTCTCTCCACTAAGTTCTCTCTCTCAGATCACGGGTGTATGCATTAGGGTATGTACATGGACTACTATCTCCTTCCAGAACTCTCTCTCAAATGACTGGTATGCGTAGTAGGCTGTATGGAGACTGGCTTCTCCAGTGAGACCTCTGTCTCAGATGACAGGTGTGCTTAGTGGGGTGTATACATGGACTAGTCTCTTCTGTCTGACCTTTGTCTCAGATGATGGCTGTGCCTAGTAGGGCATGTACCCAGACTAGCCTCTCCTGTCATATCTCTCTCCCAGATGACAGGTGTGCCCATTAGGATGTGTACATGGACTGGCCTCTTCTCTCACAACTCTGTCTCAGATGATGGGTGTGCGTAGTAGGGTGTGTGGAGTGAGACTAGCCTCTCCGCTGAAACCTCTCTCTGGGATAACAGGTGTACACAGTATGCTGTGTCAAGGGACTGTCCTCCTTGCTAACATCCCTGTCTCTGATAATGGATGTGCATAGTAGGGTTTGAAAAAATACTATACCCTTCTCACAACTCTTACAAAGACAATGGGTGTAAATAGTACACCCTGAAAAAAACACCATCTCCAGTAATACACCTTCCTACAGTAGCAAGTGTGCATACTGCAAGCTATTCAAAGATTACCTACACCTTTTTACTGTTTGTGATCCCGTGAGAGTCTTGTGAGATCATAATTGTTTTGGGGAAAATAGGAATTAAACATCTACTAATCATAGTACTTATCGCTTGCATACTTCCTCTCAAAAACAATGATCACAATATACATTCCTACTAATGAAGTGTATTCAGAACTCATCAACCCCTTTTTAGTATTCACAATCTTGGGACAGTCTTGCAAGATCGTAAAAATTTGTTAAAAGCAATATACATTTATTTTCCTCACAGTCAGTATCCCTTTGACACCTCCTGTCAAACTCTAAAGGGACAGCATGCCTTTCTGACGCCCCCTTATATAGCTTTTTTTATTTCATTTCCACAACACCTCTAATTTTTCACAGTAAATAGTAATGCCCACCATTTCATTTCTAACATTTAGACAGCCAGCCAATCAGAGTGCTCGCCTTGCAATACTCGTGGAAGTATCTCGCTCTCGGAAGAGCATAAAGGATCACAGGAAAAATTGGCATCTCAACCAATCACAGGCCTCTATATTAAAATGTGTGCTCCCTTGGAACATCTGCAGGACTCACGTGAGCCAAACCATCTAAATGTGCAATTATTTTTGACACATAGGGCGTGATTATGACCCCGGCGGGTAGCGATAATATGGCAGTAGTATCGCCAAAAGGCTGGCGGTACTTACCGCCACATTATGACCGGGGTGGACCCACGACGGTAATACCGCCAATACTGCCAGGCTGCCATCAGCCTGCAGCCTGGCGGTCCCGGCGGTTGTAATCTGCCAGGGCATTGCTGCGAGCAGTGCTGCCCTGGGGATTAGGAGTCCCCATCCGCCAGCCTGTCCATGGCAGTAGACACCACCATGGAAAGGCTGGCGGTATGGGAGACTCGAGGGGCTCCAGGGGGTCCCTGCAGTAACCATGCAGGGGCCCCCATGCACAGCCCCATCGCACATTCCACTGTCCGAATTACGGGCAGTGGAATGCACGACGGGTGGTGCTGCACCAGACGCACCTCAACATTGCCGCCGGCTCGATCATGAGTCGGCTTCAATGTTGTGGTGACTTTTCCTCTGGCCCAGCGTAAATGTCATAATAGGGCGCCAAACATACCGCCAGCACTGGCAGTATTTTGGCGCCCGTGGCTTCGGCAGTCTTTTAAAAAGACCGCCAAAGTTGTAATGAAGGCAACAATTTCTTAAAAACAACTGAAAGGATTTACACCAAATCAAAAATGCACAATCTGTAGACCAAGATCTAGCTTTCTGCCGAATTCGATGTAATTGTGTTCAGCAGTTTTTGCTGTAGTTGTGTGTGTCTAAAGAATTCTATAGACAATGCATGGCGATTTTGCGTTTTGGGACACCCTTTATTCTCAGCCCTGCTTGAAGGATCACCCTGAAGCTTTCAAATAGGAAGCTGAGGTGGTTACATATTTTTTTTCAAGTTTTATGAAGATTCATCAAACGGGGCCAAAGTTTTAGCAAACCAGAAAACACTCTTGTCTATGGAAAATCATATATATATATATATATATATATATATATATATATATATATATATACATATATATATATATTTTTATTTTTTATTGGCGGATGCCAGTAGTTGGATATAGTCAGGACCTAGTTTCCATATATCTTCTGATCACTCTTGCTCGTAATGGGCGGTGGCAAAGAACAAGAGGTCGAAATGTGTTGCCGGTGAATAAAATTGCATTGGAATATATATATATATAAAAACATCTCAAGATGCACAGATATTGGTTAATGATAGTAATTGTATACTTCTATTTGTGTTTATCTTTTGACATTGTATTTATTGTTATTCTGACCATGAAATTAATGTACTCCAAGCCTCGATATTCAGTAGTCCAGTCCTCAGATGCAGTTAGACCTTGCCCATGGGACCCTTCTTTCTGGTGCACTGTAGAATGCACAACCACTCCGACAATGAACACGCTTCTGAAAACGAATTAGAACTTGCAGTAAAAAAGATACGAGTCTGAGTGTTCTGCAGATTCAGGTGCGTTCCTCCGTTTGTTGCTGACAGAGCACCTTTCACAGCCAAAAAAGTAATCACAGCAGACCTTTCTCGGGTCGCTGGAGTGGAAGGCGCACTTTATCTCCGCTGTTTGACAGTACAGAACATCAAATGCACTTGCAGTTTCAGCTTTAAACATATTTCTGCCCGTCCCCTGCAATCTCATTAGCCGTCTCTGATAGAGCCGTCACAGGGACTTGCTTGAAATGTGTCTGATCTGTTGCCTGCTGTCAGTTGATGCGAGAACGTCATCACCAGAAGAAGGGCAGCCAAGAACTGTTCTTAAGGAAGGGAGGCTTCCCAGTGTAACCGGAAGGATACATTGCAGCAGTGACACTGCCCGTCTAGATTGACACGAGGTCGAGTCTGTTCAACCTTCGAGCACCACAATGACACCAGCTCATCATAAATATCCTCATTTCCGAACAGGGCAGACTGTCTTTACCTTTCACATGTTAAGAACTCCAAGCACCCTAGAGGATCTAGCTTACGTTCTTGTAAGACAGGAATCATCCTTTTTATGAGACCAGCAATTCAAGGGCCTGTACTGTCCATGCAGTGACATAGTAAGCTTGCCATAGGCCCTAATGAAAGCAAACACAAGCACTGGCAAAGGCAATGGACCTAGCTTTAATGTGGTTGTATTTGTTAACACAGCTATTCACAAATGCTGTTTACATGTGTTGTGTGCACAAATGCTCTTTATCTCATTAAGGCCGCCCTACTGGCCTTGCCAATGGTGGGAAAAAGTAGCAAAACTGATTTGATTCTGACAAAACGTACACAGAAGATGAAGACTAGAAAGTGGCAAGAACTATCATGATCAAGTTTGTTTTGCAGATGTCCCTCATGAATTCCAGTGCAAGCACTTCCTAAAAGAAGGAATTGCACACCATGGCACAGATTAATCAAAATGTCATGCAGTGCAGCGTAGCAAGACACCTTGCTGTGCTGCATTGCGCGACATGAAGGACAGGAATGTGCCATATTTAACATTATATGGTGCATTCCTGTCTTCTCCTTGCGTTGGCGCACCATGGCGCAAGGGCTCGTGTGTTGCAGGCAGGATTGTTTTTGTGCAGGAAGGAACACACCCTGCACTAAAACAATCCTCTGAAGTTTATGCCTCTTTCTATGTGTGCTGCACACGTAGAAAGAGGAAACACAAGGAGAAATAAAGATATTTCTCTTTGTTACACCTCACCTAGGAAGGTGTAGGATTTTGATGCAAAACTGCAAAATAAGGAGAGGTGAAGCTGCAATTTTTTTAATCTATGCAGCCTTCGCATATGTATCTAAGGGCCAGATGTAGCAAACTTTTTGCATGTTGCAAACAGCAAATTTCCCTGTTTGCGATGTGCCAAAACACTTCGTGATGCCCAATCCCTGTTTTGCGAGTCGGTAACCTGGTTACCGACTTGCAAAACGGGAATGCGAGTCGCAATTCGGAAGCGGTGTTGCCCTCCCTAAGCGCGAACGCGGTCGCAAAGCAATCACAGTTACCACCAGTGTCACACTGGTGGTAACCCATTCGCAAAAGGGAAGGGGTCCCCATGGGAACCCTTCTCCTTTGTGAATGGCCTGGAAAGCATTTTTTCAGAGCAGGCAGTGGTCATATGGACCACTGCCTGCTCTGAACAAATGAAACGAAAACGTTTCATTTTTTCGTTTTGTAATGCATCGCGTTTTCCTTTAAGGAAAACGGGCTACATTACAAAAACAAAAAACTGCTTTATTTAAAAGCAGTTACAGACATGGTGGTCTGCTGTCTCCAGCAGGCCACCATCCCTGTGAGTGCTGCGAGTCTCAAGGGGGTCGCAAATTGCGACCCACCTCATTATTATTAATGAGGTGGGCCTTTGAGACCCCCTTGCGAGTCGCAGATGGTGTCAGGGACACCATCCTGCATTCTGAATTGCGACTCGCAAATTGCAAGTCTCTCTTACTCGCAATTTGCGAGTCGCAATTCAGAAAATACGTACATCTGGCCATAAGTGCACAAAGGTTTCCAGTTTGCCACATCTGGGTGAAAATCATAATTTTTAAATATTTTATATCGCACATACCCAGACATGCATGGAATTCATATTACACCTGCAATACTCATACAATTTGTGAAATGTAGGAAATTCACATTAACAAAAATGTGGAAAATTCCATGAATTTACCAGTTGCAAAATTTAGCATGACTATTTTCATTTTAAATAATCTCACAGGAGTTAACGTATACTTTACTAGTGCTCTTCCTTATATCTCATGTGACTTTTGAACGTGAATAATGCCCATGCATTACATTTTCAAGAGATACTCTGAAATTTATTTTTGCAAAATGGCACATAAAGTTTTATAATTTTCACACTATTTCATGAAATTTCACAAAAAATGGCAATTGGATTGGATAGGCCTACACTATTCGAAGTAAAGACCAACCAATTGGGTCTATGTATGGTGTACGCTGCAGAAAACAGGAGATAAAGCTCAGAATATGTTTGTGTAGTACCAGAATATTATGGATAAATATTGTGCTAAACAAATATTGTAGCAAAAGATTGACTACGATATATTGTAAAGGTAAGTGTAAACAGGAAATATAGGATTACTATCATTAATCTAAGTTTTTATACCATTTCTACAGTGCTTGAAATGGAAAAATAATCGTGCAGGTACGTCTTGTCCCAGAGACCCTGTCTCTTATTTACGAAGTTTTGGCGTAGGGCAGCGTTACAAGTCATCTTGCTGCACTGCCCTACTCCAAAGTGAAAGGGCAGGAATGCACCATATTTATGCAATATGGTGCACTCCTGTACCTTCACCCATGTTTTGCCGTTGTGGCAGCCTCCTTGGCGCAGAGTAAGGCAACACAGCAGCTTGTGCTGCTTTTGCTTACTCCATATCTAGGAGGCCATTCAACGCCACACAAAGTGGCTTTGCGTGCCCTCATAGAAGTGGCTGACGCTCCGGTATTGCAAGCCTCTCATAAATAAGCAGCCCTGCTCACTGGTGAGAAGTTCTAGTACTGAGTACCTGATAGTACCTGCCCATTTAAAGCACTGCTCAAACATATATATATTTTGACTCTGCTATTTTTGTAGCATGATATATATATATATCCATGTAATTCTGATTATATACATGAGTACTGGAGTTCCAAAGCACAGACATAACAAGCATGGGCAAAGACAATAGGTCTGGCCTATGGGCGAGCTTTTGGCTTTGGCAATCGGGTGGGAGTGGGGAATGGGGAACAGGAGGGAGAAAGAGAGGCAGAGGGAGAAACAGAGATGGGGGGAGAAGAAACAGGGATGGGGAGGAGACATAGGAATAGGAAGGCGGGGGAGAAAAAGGAACAAGAGGGAAGAAGAAAAAGGGAGGGCGTGGGGATAAGTTAAAAGAAGAGAAGGTGCAGGCATGAGAAAAGAAAAATAAACAAGTACGGGAGAGCTGGTGGGAGGTGGAAAAGAAACAGGACAGGTGAATAAACAGGGAGGGTCTGGTGATAAGTTAAGAAACAAGAGATACGAACCCTGGAATGGGGTACATGGTTAGGACAGTGATATTCAGGGAAAAAGTCAGTAGTAATACACAGCTATGGAAAAGTTGTGAACTAGGCCAAAGACAAGATGCTGTAAATTATCAGCCCCTGTTCCTACCGAAACAGGTGGGCAGCATACAGCAGCTGTGTTTTCCAGTTTGCAGTAAATATTTGCATTAAGATGTCAGCAAGAGGTCAGTATAAAAATACCTTAAGAAAAAGTACAGTAGGGTAAAGGAATGACTTTGCCATTTCAGTGCTAACTTTGCTTGACCTTGTGCAGATTGTCATGACTCTGCTAGCTTGGCAGATAGTTACTAGGATTCGTTTTATCAAATTCTACCAGTGCTTTCTGTAGTGTGAACTCGACCCGAAGGCTTTGGAGCACTTTACATGATCACCAATTACATTACAGAAGGACCCATTCATTTTGTATTGTAGGTAAGGGAAGATTAAGTGATTTGCCCAGATTCACAGGATGTTGCACTGGCGCTGAGACCCGAACCTGGTTCCAAAGTTGGTAGCTCTAGCCATCATGCCACATCCTCTCCATTGCTCTGCTACTGAGTTCACTGCTTGCAGTGCGATGATGACTGTGTCAGGACATACATACAGAAGAACCAGATAGAAAAAATGAGGGGGCGGTCCGCGGGGGGGGGGGGGGGGTAGAAAGAGCTTTCATGTGTGCAAAAGAGGCACGTTCTTTGGTAGTGAATCCTGTAATGGTATGGTCAAACAACGAGCAACTAGTGCCAGTTGTTACAAAATGGATACCTTGTTCGAGGGAGTTGCGTGTGCAGTGGTACACAGCTTCAGTCACCTCGAGGCCCAAACTCTACCGAGCACTACTGACTGTTGGACACCAATGGGGATGTTGTTTTGATCATTCTTTTCACAATGTTTGTGCTTCCAATTAGTGTGCAACTGCTGCTCACGTAAATATACAAATGACATTTAACTTCTGCTGCTTCAACGTGCTGCTGAGTTAATAGAAAACTCACTGCTCCAGTTAGGGTCTAGAAGGCAGTGTTGCTAATTATTTCAGATTGTGTGTTACACGGAAGGCAGTTAAGCCTAACAAGAATTTTCAAAACAAGGCTCTGGACACTCCCAGGAACAGCGTCATGAACCACAACAGGAAGGAACATGAGCAACTGGTCGCGTAGCAGGAGTGCCTCTGTCTGAAATGAAAATGGTGAAGGGTTGTGGGGGCTGGGAGGCTGTGGAAGCAAGGCAGGAAAGCGGGCAGAGATTAAAGAAGGGAGGGCAGGAAGGGCAAACAAATTTAAACGGGAAACAGAGAAAAGTGGATAGTAGTGGGATTAAAAAAAGCACACAATGGAGACCAGAGACTGTGGATGGAAAAGCTATGTGCTCTCATCGAGTGCTTAACAAACAAGAGACAATCTTGAGCTGTATTGGATCCTGAACATAAAGCAGTGTAAAAGGGGTTAAGAAGGGGAGGAAGGGGAACCAAGAGTTTAGTTTTACGGAAGAGTCTGCAGTGATTGGGCTACGACACGAGAATGATCCAAATGAGCAACCTGAGAAGATTTATGGCCCTGATGATGTAGGCAAGACATAAGCTGTGTGAAGTGTGTGGATGTTTTGAAGGCTGGTAAGAAGAAGCCCCAGGAAGAGAGACTCAGGGTCGGAGGCTCTACAAATTTAAAGTGAAAGCACTTGTTCTGTTGCGGATGCGTTTGCAACATGCTTAGATTTACTACAGACTAAGGAATTGTATTAAACAAAGCAGTATTTATGAAGTTAGTACCTTACTGATCTGCTCTGTGTTTAGAGCAGAGCTCTCCCCTGCTTTGGGGACTTGAAATTGTGTAAACCGCTATCCACATCACCAGCCACCTATCTCCTAGCAGCCTACTTCTGTGTAATCAAGCGAACTTCCTTCCAGTGCGCTGAATGGGGCACTCAGGGAAACAAAAGGGAGGAAGGGGAGAAAGAAATCCCCCCCAAAATTCTGACTGTTTTTGAGAGACGTGTGGCAGAACATCCAGAGCGGCAGACTCTGGAACTGAGGAACCTGGTTCTAGTCTCGGTGTTGCCTCTCCGTGCCTTCCAAAAATAAAATGCTGAGACATGCCAATCTGAAAAATGAAAGATGCAGTTCAGAGCAAGAATGCTCTTGACAAAAAAAAAAAGTGTATTTGGATCACGAGCCCGATAAGAAGCAAACAAGAGGTGCTCAGAACGTGAGCAGGAAATTGGAAAAAGAGAGTATTGCACAAAATGAACAGATCAATACTACAGTGGAAAATACCAGTGGTTAGTCCCTGCTCCATGGGAGGAAACAAATGAGCACAAAGAGGGACAAAGAAGACTGAGTAGCAAGCAAGGCTTTATCAAGGACAGTCAAAGTTAAAATAAAAAGCCAATCGGCAGGATGTAAACCCACAGAGTGAATACCCACTAAGCTCAGTCTAACAGAAAGGGTCAAAAGCTCACAATGCTGCAGTATTTGAACATCAGGAAAAATGCCCATGTTCAATTTATGTTGCACTTGGAAGCAAGAATATCACAGTGTTGTGGGACCTTAGCACTGGCAGGGCACTACTGGAAAAAGCTGAGGCTGGTCGAGTCTAGTAGCACTCGTATGGCTCTACTAGCACAGAAGGGTTCTCCACTGTTTTTTGTGAGCAGCTAACAGCAGACCTTCTAACAAACAGGCAAGCAGATGGTGATCAAGGTGGAGAGGAAATATGGCCCATTGGCCTAAGTTGCTGATCTTCGAACTCAGGAACCCAGTTTAAGTCCTGGCGTAAGTTCAACATTTTATGATTCTGAGCAAATGACCTACTCTTCCCGTGCCATAAAAATATAAATCTGACCTTGTGTAATGTAACCTAGTAATGTAAAGTGCTCGGATATGTTTACATTTAAATATTTTTACACACACCTAGTGAAATAGCTTGTAAGCCACCATTCGAAAGTCACACATATTTTAGTATGAGACAACAGTTCCAGTTCACCTACCACACAGCCCACCATCACATGAGATTCAGACTCCTGACACAGCCCTTCTTCGGGGGCTCACATATGTGAATATCGTGTTATCTGCACCGGTATCGAGGATTCTATTACACACCAGAGACTATTTTTGTGTTATGTTGGAGGTTGTAATTGTTTGCTGCTATGGCCGGTCCTGTGGTGAGCTTGGTGATATACAACTGCATTAAATATATGAAATGCATTTTATATGTGCTCAGCATTCGGTATAATGTGTTATGTTAAACCCTTAACCCTACTCATTATCCAGGCTTTCATGTCTCTCTTTAATGACTTGTGTTTACTTGTGTGCCTACAGGGGTCAAATAAAAAACACAGTACATCTAACAATATACACAAATTGAAAAGTGATAGATTTACTACGAAATGTTAAGCGCCAAGCATAGCTGGCAAGCTATACAGGACAAGGCTAGACAAATATATTGAAAAGGTTGTTTTGTTTTGCCACACGCTAGAGATACAAATATTGATTTTGTAGCTACTTGCAGCGGGATGCACTATCATGTAACTGCAGGTAAGAAAAGACTGTATTGTCTATCACTGATCATTTGGTAAAAATTGAGCTTTGCTTCTTATCTAAGGTTATGTTATCATGGTATTTAGGCAAATATAATGTCACTTATTAAAAAGACATCTTCCTTACTGATACCAATCTCGATACAGCATCCGTGAACAGATTATTTTATGTATTGAGGTAACCAGTGATCGCATTGGAAGAGAAGCGATTCTAAATGTCAAAAGCATTATATGTAATAGGTAGATTGTATGCAATGGGTTAGGAGGGAAGTTTTAGATGACCCAAGGGGTTGGGGGTATAATGAATGAGGGGTGAACCTGGGCCTAGAAAGTGTTAAAGGGTAGGTACGAAAAGCAATAAAGTACAGTGTATCTATCTGGTATTATCAGATTTCTCCTTGTTCTGTTAATGAATTTCTATAGATTGTGTTTTAAGTAATAACCTTGCCGAGATGGGGGGATTAACATTGTATTTGGTATTTAGCAAAAGTATGGTATGATTAAGGCCAAATGTATATCCACTAATGACATAAGCAGAAATAAAAAAAAAAAAATAAAAAATAATAACAATTAAGATAAGAGTCACTCCAGGCTAGAAAAATGAGTTGGAAAGGATCTTGCAGGGGTTGCATCGTGCAATAGGCGGTGCTTAATTTGCGACTGTCACTGCAGGGGCTGGGACTTTTTTTTGTCACCAGGCTTTGATTCAGATCAAGAAAGAGAAAGGCAGAAAAAAGGGGAAAGAAGAATAAGAGAGAGAAAGACAAACGGTAATTGTAGGTAGGAAAAAGAAAAGAACCCGAAAGAGTGAAATAAAGAGACAGGAAGTGTAGAGTGGTGCAAGAAAGAGACAGGCGGTAGAATCAAGGGTTGGCAGACTTGGTATTAGCCAACTCAGATATTTGGCAGCACTGGCAGCGAACTCCAAATAATTGCTTTGTGCCCCTGCACTTACGTTTTGTAACTACTTAAGCAGGTGTTCTGCATTTAACATGTACATAACGTCTTAAGAGGTATCCTTTATCATTTGGTGCCATGGCATGAGTGTTTATTTTTCAGTTAAAATGTTGTGTTTATAGCATTTTTCACCCACACAAGATTGCCCTGGCAAAATTTGAATGAAAGAATTTAATGACATAAATGAATGAAAGGAATAACTGAAAAGGTTTGGAAAATGCAACACAACAATGGCAGTTCGGCAGGTGGCAATCACGGAATATTCTTTGTATTGAACTTAGTTTGGAATCTACCAGGTGAAGAATCCAAAAAGATATGTCACCAGCCCAGAAACTAACTACTGCTTATTGCTGTGCGTGCGAGTTGTATGTTTAATTTTTCTAACTAGGCCTAGAAGGAAACTGTCAAGTCTAGAGTGCACTCATAGTTTGTAAGCTCATCTGACGTGACAGCTACGAGGAAGATGACTTTGCATGTTCCCTCCTATGGAAGAAGGAAGGAAAGTAGCAGTAACCTTCCGCATTCGCTTTTGAACAAGATGCTTTGTTTCAGTATCCAACATAATGACACAGGTGTGAGAGCGTGCATGGAAGCGGACAGTGGTCTCCCTCCAATGGACCTTGAAGTAGATGGGGAGGCAAAGGAGTTAGCAACAGGTTTACAATTTGAACTTGTGAAGCCCATTTGGCCACACAGTGAGGACCAGAAATTAATATGGAAAGTTTAGTAGGTTTATTACAAATGTGTAATTGCTCCAATGTATGTGCAAATTAGAATCAAATTACAAAGATTTAGAATCAAAGCCTGCAAGCTGAAATGGCAATATAAAATCTCAATAGCATAAGGCCTATAAAATGTACAGTTACAACAATACAGATACTAAGTAACAGAAATTGACATTCCTTAAAAGAATTTGGATTGCTCCTTCTAAGCATGAACTGATTTCAGAACATCTAGAATAGGTTCTAACTAAATGGGAAATTTGGATTGCTCCTTCTAAGCATGAACTGATTTCAGAACATCTAGAATAGGTTCTAACTAAATGGGAAATTCAGGCTAAGAGGTCTCAAGGGGTTCGGTAATGAAGTAAGGTAGGTGTCAGCATCATAAAGACTCCAGTAAAATTCTTTAAAAGAAACGAACCAGTGTTAGCATAAAGCTACACACTGTAGGGGAAAAAGGGGTGTGAAGAGGTCTGCACGTGTCATGTCGAGGCCCAAAGAAATCTGCCGTAACTCTAACAAGAGGAACATTAAATTGAAGTGGAAAGCTCCAGGAGCATCCCAATTATTTCTCTTTCTCATGGAGCACCTTTGCAATATCGGACAAATCTTCCATCCCACAGAGCTCAAACTACCAGGTTAACCTTAAATATCTTCACTCAAATATACAATGAATAGGAGGCTTCTTCCACTCACTTAATTGTCCCGTCTGGGCTGAGATTTCCCTTCTTAAGCCTCACTGTCTCTATTACGCAATATTTCTTTCTCAAGCAAAAAATCACAAATGCACACCTGAAAAAGAAAAACATGCAGAGCACAGAAAATACTTCTCATGTTAAAACGATGGGCCTAGTTAGGCAAACGTATTAAATAATTGTCAGTGTGCACTCTTAATATACAATTACAGGAACAAGCTTCATGTCAGAATAAATGTAAACATGAATAAATGAATTTATGATTACAAATGCAATGTGCTTCTTCAATAAATGCAACATTTCAAAATATGAATGTAAATGCAAATGAGAAGTACAAATCCTCACGTTAAGGCTAATCATTAGAACACATGTATACATATAGGCCCTCATTCTGACCCTGGCGGTCTTTGACCGCCAGGGCGGAGGACCGCGGGAGCACCGCCGACAAGCCGGCGGTGCTTCAATGGGGATTCCGACCGCGGCGGTAAAGCCGCGGTCGGACCGGCACCACTGGCGGGGTCCCGCCAGTGTACCGCGGCCCCATTGAATCCTCCGCGGCGGCGCAGCTTGCTGCACCGCCGCGGGGATTCTGACCCCCCCTACCGCCATCCAGATCCCGGCGGTCGGACCGCCGAGATCCGGATGGCGGTAGGGGGGGTCGCGGGGCCCCTGGGGGCCCCTGCAGTGCCCATGCCACTGGCATGGGCATTGCAGGGGCCCCCGTAAGAGGGCCCCTAAATGTATTTCACTGTCTGCTGCGCAGACAGTGAAATACGCGACGGGTGCAACTGCACCCGTCGCACAGCTTCCACTCCGCCGGCTCGATTCCGAGCCGGCTTCATCGTGGAAGCCTCTTTCCCGCTGGGCTGGCTGGCGGTCTGAAGGCGACCGCCCGCCAGCCCAGCGGGAAAGTCAGAATTACCGCCGCGGTCTTTCGACCGCGGAACGGTAACCTGACGGCGGGACTTTGGCGGGCGGCCTCCGCCGCCCGCCAAGGTCAGAATGAGGGCCATAGACTCTAAACTCTACAGTGAATACACATTAAATTATATGTTTTGATGCTTCACCTTACAGTAACAATGTTACGGTACACTGAATATATGTTGGTTATATTTTTGCATTACTCCTCTAACATGTATGGGTGCAGCTACAATTACACTGCTTCACAGTAACTAAGCATTTGCTGCCACAGGCTCAGTTGTCTATTATGACTGGAAAGGTGTATAAAGTATTAATACAGGGTGGATTAACACTTATGGGCTGGTTGTTGGAGGTGGTGCTGAACCATGGAGTTCCGACTTGGAGCCTCAAAGCACCCCTGGGAATTAGGGGATGTGCTGCATGACTTGGCATATTAGCATATTGGTGCATAGCTAAAAACCTACTTAACCATTCCATTACAATGCTGAGTACAACCCATTTAGGTAGGACTAGTAGTGCAGGGATGTTTGATGAAATACCGTTGGGCCATATTTGACCTTTGTTACTGTTTGAATAATTTCTGCCCGCTATTAACATTTGCTATCATTCTAATGCACTTGTTTATAGACAAACAATTTATGATACATAATCATATATGAAATTAAAAGCTATCGTGTGCATATTCATTTCAGGGGGATGGGACTCCATATAATGCCACTTCTAAATGACAGACTCTCCCTCTATTTGTCTTTACAGAATGTCAACAAAGTAGTCCTTTTAATCCTAAATAGATATGGTGCAGGATGTCATGTAACATGGCTTAAAGTAAAGAAAAAAGTGCTATGATGAGGCCAATGTTGACCGTGTCATAGCTTTCCTTTCTTTAAACCCTGTTGCACAGCAGCCTATACCGCTGTGCAATAAGTCTAAAAAAGCCCAAGGGGCAACTAACATAAGGGATGTGCAAGGGGTGAGGGAGGGAACAGAAACAACAGTGGACAGTGGGAGGGGGTAGCAACCCAAGGAAAGTGCATGGAAGGGAGCAGCAATAGACTGCAGGAGGAGGGGATGAGGTGGAGCAACAGGAAATCAACATAAAGGAGCTGAGGGGGGAAGTAGAACTAACAACAGACGCCTGGGGGGGAGAAACTGCAGTGCCATGCACTCTTAAAGAGTGCATGCCAAACAGTAAAAAAAATGTACCTGCAGGAGCGAGCGGCCAGCAGAAGGGTGCTGACCACAAACAGGAAGCTGTGCTAGGTCTATGCTCCACTGTAGGGACAAAAGTCTCAGGAGAACGCAGGAGGAGGTGAGCCACTCAGAGGAAGCAGGATGCCTGGCCAGTAAGAAGCAAGGAAATGAGAGTGGCATGGAAGTTAACCTATGGTACATATTGGTAAGTAATGGACAGGCTCTAAGCCCATTTTAAGATTTTTTTAACAAAATATTTTGCCAACATTGCATGTGCACGCTCTCAGGAAAATCCTAAAAAGTGTCAAGCTGTGATGGACGTTGGGATAGCATACAACACTCCCTTGTACTGCAGCTTTCTCTCTTTGATGCCCGCAGATGTTCTTCACAGTGTGGAAGCTGTCCTTCCAAGATAGCCTTTCCTTGAAAAATCAATACCCCCTTGTTTTCACAGGTTTGCAACTTGTTAATATTTTGCAACTGTAGTTGTGGTCACAAAACACTTATACATGCTGCTGCAATGCACCATAAAAGGATGACACCTCTTTCACTCTCCATTGCCATTACAAATCTCAAGGTTTCACTATGTATGTACATTATGAGTTACAATCCCATTTACAATTTGTAGTGTACCTCTAGGGGCATATTTATCATTAAATCACACAGCACAGTAAGTCACCTTGCTGTGCTGCATGATAGAGAAAGGGCAGAAATGTATCATACTTAACATTGTGCGGCTCATTCCAGGATTTTCCCAGCACTGGTGCACAATGTGCTGCCTAGCACCACCACAAGCACGTTTGCACCATGTTTTAAGCATGATTGTGCAGCATGTGTTGTAAGCAGTATTGTGCAGAAATATAATCCCTGAGTCAAACTCCTTTTTCTATGTGTCCTGCAGAATGTTACGCCTCACCTGGAGAGGTGTATATTTTTGACTCATTCCCAGGTCTACTAGCAATGGTAAATCTGGGATTACACCAAAATCCATGGATGAATGCGTGGGAACAGCCACACTCCACATATGTAACGTCTTCCCAGGACAGAGTAATGCAACCCAGTGATTTGCATGCATTGCGTGCATTGCGTTAGTCTAGATGTATCAAGCCAAGCTAGGCCACACATGGTGGCCTTGCCTGGCTTGATAAATCTGCCTTAAGACTTGTGTCAGTGTTGCACCACGTTGCGTAGTGCAAAAGCAACACAATGGCCCTTAGTACATTGTGACTATTTTGTTGAGGCCACACTCCCCATAAATCTGCAAATCATAGGCATTAGAATAAGAAAAGGCTTAACACTGAGCTCGCTCTTGGTTAAGTAAATGTGCAAGCTGCAGATGTGTTTTGTGGATCTTAGAATGACTCCAAAGGTTTCCATTGGAGACTAAATGGAGTAAACACAACAAATGCAATGGACCATAGAAAGAAATTAGATGCACAGAACCAGTGGCAGACTACCTTGTAGAGAAGTCAGGAGATGCTTTGAATAATCTGCTCCTGCTTGGACAGAGTCAACCATGAAGCCAAACATGTCTGACGCAGCCTTGTTCTTCTCCCCTTTCTAATATAAAGAGTCCTTTCCTTCCTGGCCAGTGAATGCAATAGCTTCAAGCAGGATTCCTGGGACAAAAATGAATAACAATTTCAAGAGAATTTGCCAAAATCAGTGTATTGGTTTAGCCACTGGAAAAAAAGTATACACACAAAGAGCCACATTTATATTTTTTTCACTTAATGCAGCCAGACACCTTGCTGCACTGTGCAGCATGAAGGGGGGGTGGCAAGAATGCACCAGCTCATAATGATATGGCACATTCCAGTCCTTTCCCTGCACAGGTGCACATTTATCCAAACCCCTTAGACATTTGTGTCATAGTGGGGTAGATCCTGCTCTCCAGCGTTTAGCAATATTTCCCTTAGGAAGAAGGGCACCCATGCCCACCAGGGTATATTTCCTCTCAGACCAGATGTTCATCCATCAGCCCCAAGAACAATAATTTGGGTGAGAGGACATGGAACAACACAGTACTGAGAATAGTGTCTGGAGATGCTACACCAGAATGCCCAAATTATTGGAGTGTTATACACCGTAAAGAAGAGGTCCTTCACCCCCTGTGTGACATCTAGTACATTTTGGGAAGTTGGGTAGTTAAGTAAAAATAAGAGCAGCCTAATAGTTATAGCTAGTTTTCTGGGACTATCAAGACATCCTTCAAATCTGATCCCTCAAAAGGGCTCAAGTCTTACTTTTTTCTTGTTTTCAGACCTGTAATACAGTCAGTAGAACTTGAAATAAGCATCCAGTTCATTCTTGAGGTCACCTCTTATTTGGTCTTCTCAGGTCAGATGTACAGAAAAGTAGGAATTGTGATTTCCAAATTGTGATACCTACCTAATCTCAATTAAGAAATCCCAATTCCTTATGTAAGAAAACATACAACTTGTAATTAGTAATTCTGAGTGGGTTGAAAACTTACCTATCTCATTAATATTAACGCAATCACGTAGGAATCACAGCCATCACAGGGGTGGTGGCCTGCTGGGGTCAGCAGACCACCATGTCCGTGATCACTTTTAAATAAAGCAATTATTTTTCTTTTGAAATGCAGCCCATTTTCCTCAAAGGAAATGAAACATTTAAGTATGAAACTGCCTGCTCTTAAAAATATTTTCTTTACACTCTCAAAGAGGAAAGGGTCCCATGGGGACCCCTTCCCGTTAGCAAATGGGTTGCCACCAATCTGGAATTGGTGGTAAATTATTACTGTTTTGCAATCAGAATCCGTTTACAAAACAATAATACATACCATTTCAACTTGTTTTCTGGAAGGGGCGCGCTATACACTTCCCTTCCAAATACTAAATAACGGTTTGGTAATGTGTACCGATTTGCAATCTGGGATTAGTACAAACCAAGATGCCTTTTTGCATTCACAAATGGCCTAATTCAGTTAATCAATGCTAATACAAATGGACTTGATACATTTGGCCCTTAGTGACTAATCTGGACTCCACTGGATACCCTCAGGGAGCGCACGCCTTAAATGTAAGTGCTTATAGAATTGTGACCTACCAAATTCAAATTCCTCTTAAAGGCAGTCCTGATGTCTCCCTCCCACATGTATTCTAGTTTGGAAATGCTAATGAAACAATGGGCCTTCGTTGTTTTCAAAAGAGCAAGTCACTTCCAGAGATCCAGTAATAGAGAAATGAATCAGCCATTTTCATTCCTCCATCATAAGAAATTGGGATCTTTGTTTCAAAGGTTGTGAGCCTAAGTAAAAAGAGCCTCATTACTCATTTGGCGGTCCGTGGACTGCCATGGCTGCATTGGCGGTCTAACTGCCGTTGGGTTGGCAGTCCGACCGCCATATTATGAGTCAGTGGAGCCTATAGAGCAAAGACCACGAGGTCCCGCTGGCACCCCCAGGCAGCACAAACCGCTGCGGTCATGGTCACATTATAAGGTTGCACATTGGCAATCTGACATTGCGGTTCAACCACCACATCTCAGCAGCAGGAAGAAATGGGTAGTATAAAGTGAGACATTCACACACAAGCAGCCTCACATGTCTGGTGCCACCATGGAGCCCATCACACATGTCATGCTGCTGTTAATGATCATCGATGGAGCAGAAAATCCATGCCGCCGTGGGTGCAACTGATCATAAGTTCACACACCTACCTGTGTCATTATGCTCAACAATAGATCGTCACGCCTTCAGGCACATCATATGAGGGTCACACTACGGGCACCAAGTACACATCTCATTGTGTCCCACATTGTGTCCCACATTGGAATCAGACACAAAGAAGGACACATTCACAGTCACAATAAATCCCCTTTGGTCAGGTCACTCACACTGCACCACAACACTACACAAAAACACACATCTGCTCCTCTTAGGCACAGGGACAGTGAAGTGTACACAATATTTTCTCACCAACACCAACAACACACCAACATCACATCTATAATCTACAAATACAACTCACATTCCTCTCATGGCATGTTTTGTCATCACATTCAACACACATATGTATGAATGTGGCATGGAACACAAACACCACTTCCAGTAAACAGCCATGCAGTGGACACACACTTCACCCACGTTGCAACACGATGGAAGGACAATTGGATGCACAATAGACAAAGATACAAATGTACAAAGATCACTATGCAAACAATACCTAGGGATAGGTCCATCAGAAGCACCCAGGGAAGGAGGCTGCACTGGTACACATATCACTTAGCACATACCCCTTCAACAACACTTGCACAGGACCTGGCCCTACATGTATCTTAGGGACAAACAATACTAGACCTAAATGACATGACTAGCTGCAATATGTGGAAGTGAAACTCAACAAAGCACATAGAGCTCCAACTGCATGGGACATACCTCTATATGAACTAGCTGCACAGTACACAGAGCTAAATGGACACATGCAAAGTCAAATGCAAACAAAGGTAGCACAATAGAACACACTACATGTCCGCACAAACAAAACTCAAGCTTCCACACATTAAATGAATCCATAGTCTATGTCAGAGGGACTAGTCTAACAGCACACATGCTCACATTGGACAACACAAGATGAAATACTTACCATATCAAACAGTACACAATGTCTTGACACTACCAAAGCATTTAAACCCACATATCCATATAGTCAACATATACCCTTGTCTTGCGGGACACCAGCACTGACCACAAAGTCAGATATTGCAAACAGCAAGAGCAAATGGATCAGCAAGGAGGCTGAAACACACACAACTGTAGGCAGACAACAGAACTCACCCAAGAACAACATAAATGTAGAAAAGGAAATGCAGGAAACATGTAAATCCCCCCCAAAAAAACAACAGTTTGGTTTAATTAAAGTCATACATGAAAAGTCCAAGGCCATTGGCCAGCCCGTTTTTTTCCGCACAGGCACATCACTGTGTTGTCACTTGACTTCTAACTGCCAGGAAACCTCCACAGGAAGGGGCATCAAGTGGACAGCCAGGCACCTCAGGGATCATCTTTGGTGGAGTGTTAGATTTGGGAGGGGTGGGTTTGGGTTTGTGAGGGGTAGACTGCTTCTGAGGAGGGGTGAGATTCTTCTTGGGAGAGGGGTATGGGTGCATGCAAAGGGGGCAGGTGTGACAAGGGAGGTCTTGGAGGTGAAAGGGATGAGTTAGGAGGTGGGTCGGCCTATTCGGTTGGGACAGGGTGGAGTCAACAGGAGAAAGGTCAAGGTCAAACAAAAAAACTTTCTTAGGAGCACAGGGATGGTCAGCAGAAGGGGGTGGGGATTTGGAGGTCAAAGGAGTGGTTGTCTGCTGCGTCGGTGTGGATATCATGGGTTTGTGCGTGTGGGAGGTATGTGTTTGGATGGTGTCTGTTGGGTGGGTGAGTGTTTGCGTTTGTGTGTCTTGAGGGGCTGGGATGTGGAGGTGCTGGGGATGGAGTGGTGGATGTGTGTGTCTGTTTGGGTGGTGTCTGTGGATATGCTTGTAGTGGTGGATGTGTGTGTCTGTTGGGGTGGTGTCTGCAGGTTTGCTGGGTGTGGTGGATGTGACACTGACTGTTGTGGTGGTGCCTGTGGGTATGGTTGATGTCATGTGTGGGCTGGGGAGTGGTAGGGGGTGTCTGGGAAAGTGGTGACTGATGTGTGTGTAGGTGTCTTTTGTTTGCTTGCATGCTGGTGTGTTTTGTGGTGCTTGTATCTGTGTGTGCTGCTCTTGTGTATTTGGATGGGTGCGCACAAATCGGTCTGTGTGCTTGGGGCAGATAGGGGAATGAGTGATTTGGATTTGGAAGAGGGAGGTGGAGGGGGGATGGAATGTGGGGGTTGACTGGCTGCCGTCACTGTGGAGTACAGAGCCTGAAAAGATATCTGTAGGTCAGACATTGCACCATGAATGCCTTCCAGGAATGCATTAGTCTGCTGCAGTTGAGTTGTCAATCCCTGGATGACATGCGCAATGGCTGCCTGACCCACAGAGATACTCTTTAGGAGGTCAATATCCTCCTCACTGAGGGAAGCCGGAGTAGCAGGGGCTGGGGTAGAGATACCTGGAGCAAAGGAGATGTAGGAAGTTGGCTCTGTATGCACTATTTCAAAGTAAGGAATAGTATGCAAGTCCAAGGGTTCCCATTAGAGGTAAGATAGGGGCAAAAAGAGATAATACTAATGCTCTATTTTGTGGTAGTGTGGTCGAGCAGTAGGCTTATCAAAGGAGTAGTGTTAAGCATTTGTTGTACACACACAGGCAATAAATGAGGAACACACACTCAGAGACAATTCCAGGCCAATAGGTTTTTGTATAGAAAAATATATTTTCTTAGTTTATTTTAAGAACCACAGGTTCAGGATTTACAAGTAATACTTCAAATGAAAGGTATTTCAGGTAGGTACTTTAGGAACTTTGAATTAGCAAAATAGCATATACAGTTTTCACATAAATGACATATAGCTATTTTAAAACTAGACAGTGCAATTTTCAACAGTTCCTGGGGGAGGTAAGTGTTGTTAGTTTTTGCAGGTAAGTGAACCACCTACGGGGTTCAAGTTTGGGTCCAAGGTAGCCCACCGTTGGGGGTTCAGAGCAACCCCAAAGTTACCACACCAGCAGCTCAGGGCCGGTCAGGTGCAGAGGTCAAAGTGGTGCCCAAAACGCATAGGCTTCAATGGAGAAGGGGGTGCCCCGGTTCCAGTCTGCCAGCAGGTAAGTACCCGCGTCTTCGGAGGGCAGACCAGGGGGATTTTGTAGGGCACCGGGGGGGACACAAGTCCACACAGAAAGTACACCCTCAGCAGCACGGGGGCGGCCGTGTGCCGTGTGCAAACAAGCGTCGGGTTCGCAATAGGTTTCAATGGGAGACCAAGGGGTCTCTTCAGCGATGCAGGCAGGCAAGTGGGGGGGGGGCTCCTCGGGGTAGCCACCACCTGGGCAAGGGAGAGGGCCACTTGGGGGTCGCTCCTGCACTGGAGGTCGGATCCTTCAGGTCCTGGGGGCTGCGGGTGCAGTGTCTTTACCAGGCGTTGGGTCTTTGAAGCAGGCAGTCGCTGTCAGGGGGAGCCTCTGGATTCCTTCTGCAGGCGTCGCTGTGGGGGCTCAGGGGGGTCAACTCTGGTTACTCACGGTCTCGTAGTCGCCGGGGAGTCCTCCCTGTGGTGTTTGTTCTCCACAAGTTGAGCCGGGGGCGTCGGGTGCAGAGTGCAAAGTCTCACGCTTCCGGCGGGAAACGTGTGTGGTTTCAAAGTTGCTTCTTTGTTGCAAAGTTGCAGTCTTTGGAGAACAGAGCCGCTGTCCTCGGGAGTTTTTGGTCCTTCTAGATGCAGGGCAGTCCTCTGAGGCTTCAGAGGTTGCTGGACCCTGGGAACGCGTCGCTGGAGCAGTGTCTTTAGAAGTGGGGAGACAGGCCGGTAGAGCTGGGGCCAAAGCAGTTGGTGTCTCCGTCTTCTCTGCAGGTTTTTCAGTTCAGCAGTCCTCTTCTTCTTAGGTTGCAGGAATCTAGTTTCCTAGGTTCTGGGGGCCCCTAAATACTCAATTTAGGGGTGTGTTTAGGTCTGGGAGGGCAGTAGCCAATGGCTACTGTCCTTGAGGGTGGCTACACCCTCTTTGTGCCTCCTCCCTGAGGGGAGGAGGGCACATCCCTATCCCTATTGGGGGAATTCTAAAAGCCAGAGTCACCTCAGCTCAGGACACCTTAGGGGCTGTCCTGACTGGCCAGTGACTCCTCCTTGTTTTTCTCATTATCTCTCCTGGACTTGCCCCCAAAAGTGGGGGCTGTGTCCAGGGGGCGGGCATCTCCACTAGCTGGATTGCCCTGGGGCATTGTAACCCGAAGCCTGTGCCTTTGAGGCTCACTGCTAGGTGTTACAGTTCCTGCAGGGGGGAGGTGTGAAGCACCTCCACCCAGGGCAGGCTTTGTTTCTGTCCTCAGAGAGCACAAAGGCCCTCACCACATGGGGTCAGAAACTCGTCTCTCAGCAGCAGGCTGGCACAGACCAGTCAGTCCTGCACTGAACAATTGGGTAAAATACAGGGGGCATCTCTAAGATGCCCTCTGTGTGCATTTTTTAATAAATCCAACACTGGCATCAGTGTGGGTTCATTATTCTGAAAAGTTTGGTACCAAACTTCCCAGTATTCAGTGTAGCCATTATGGAGCTGTGGAGTTCGTTTTTGACAGACTCCCAGACCATATACTCTTATGGCTACCCTGCACTTACAATGTCTAAGGTTTTGCTTAGACACTGTAGGGGCATAGTGCTCATGCACCTATGCCCTCACCTGTGGTATAGTGCACCCTGCCTAATGGCTGTAAGGCCTGTTAGAGGGGTGACTTACCTATGCCGTAGGCAGTGTGAGGTTTGCATGGCACCCTGAGGGGAGTGCCATGTCGACTTAGGCATTTTCTCCCCACCAGCACACACAAGCTGGCAAGCAGTGTGTCTGTGCTGAGTGAGGGGTCCCTAGGGTGGCATAAGACATGCTGCAGCCCTTAGAGACCTTCCCTGGCATCAGGGCCCTTGGTACCAGGGGTACCAGTTACAAGGGACTTACCTGGGTGCCAGGGTTGTGCCAATTGTGGAGACAACTGTACATTTTAGGTGAAAGAACACTGGTGCTGGGGCCTGGTTAGCAGGGTCCCAGCACACTTCTCAGTCAAGTCAGCATCAGTATCAGGCAAAAAGTGGGGGGTAACTGCAACAAGGAGCCATTTCTTTACAGGAGACACCCACCCTCTTGGGTGAGCAGGCATGGCCAACTGGGTGGGGAGCAAAAGGGAGGGTGGTGAGAGAATGGGAGGTGGCAGACAAAGATGGTACCAGGGTATGCCTGAGGGGTCCGCCACCACTAGGGAATGTCCTCCGGAGGAAGATTCAGATGATGATGTTCTGGATTCCCCCATCGCACACCCCTCACCCTCCGGGCCACCAGGTCCCTCTGTACCTGTGGTGTCTTGACTCAAGGCCATGTGGCCAGATACATCCCTACTCAGCTCTTCCCTGTCTTCTTCCCTACCCTGGGCAGATGCTGCAAATACAAAGAGAAATAGAGTCATCACATGTCCATGATCACACTCGGACAACAGCTCTGCTTAGCACATATTACCATAATGTCAATTAGGCCCCAGCAACAAACTCCACCTATGTGGTCCATGCATGTGCCATACAATATACATGCATGCCATCTGAACTATCACTAGCTCCCCACAGAAAAAAAATCAGGATCTCGGACAACTACAATTGCATGGCTGAAGTTGTGCAATCACAGTAACCATTGAACTAAAAGGAGACATCATTACCCTCAAAGTTGTCCCCATGCAGCAGGCCTGTCCATCTATTGTCACATACATAATGACCCAACATTAAGAAATGAGGCTCCAAAATCCTACCATGAAGCTGAGAAAGGTACAGTAGCCTAAAAAAGGTGACATAGAAATACTCATGTCATACTGGAAGCAGTTCCACAATGCACACTTCACCAAGTGATATTTGCCCCAGTGGAGTCATGGGGGTAGCTCTAACGTTGCTCAGATAGGCCAGCAATGTCTTTCATTGCTACTGCGGTTGAACATGCCAAATGACACACTATGATGCATGAGGGTATACAGGTGCGCGATGCGGGGTAGGTTTTCCCGCTATTCCGAGTATCTAGCAATACTACCTCCTTTTTTGATGCTAGCGCAGACCTAGGAAGCTCAATCTCTAATACGGGATGGGCGACTGTTTGACCAACTGACTCTGACAAAATCTGTTTTCCATTTGTAAGTGACATTCCAGCACTTAACAATTCTTGTTGAATAGGAGAAGTAGTTTTCTGGGTCCTGAAGAAGCGTCACAGGATCATTTAGTGACCAAGTAAAGACGCGAAACATGTTGACCATTAGACAGGATTAGGCATATTACCCTTCCTTCACTATAGAGTGTAGTGGGACATTATTCCCACCAACACTCCCTATATTCATTTTTTTATCTTGGCCTGAACCTTGTTTCTGATTCATTAAAGTGATGGTTTAGGTTCAGAGCTAATTTTAGTTCACTTTTACTCTCCTTCACTCACTCACCCTTCTTTTCTGTGTCAGTCGGTTCTCATTTCAGACCTCCTTTTGGCGATTGGCCTATGGTTAAGTACCACCCTGATTTCTGGGTGGTCCGCCAGACATTGCAACACCGGTCTGACGAGGAGATAGCCCATGATGAACCCTGTCACCCTATTGGGTACTTGAGGGCTCTCCTGAAATCAATCACAACTTCGCCCTTATTTTCCTATATAACTAATAGGTTCTTTGTCTCTTTGGAACAGTGCACTACTATCTATATAGCATGAGGGTATGTGTCAGCCAATAAACAATGTTGAGACACTCCTGTATGTGACACAACATGACATGTGCCCCTATTGTAAATGTCTTATTCCACACACAGATTGCCATACACATATATGTGAGGGAATACAGACATCATCCCATCAACACAGGTAATCCATGCATGAACCAGCATCTTACAAATGTTTTGCTAATGGGAAAGGAACACATGCTTACTTGTAGGCACTGGGAATGTTGGCAACAGTGATTGCACATAAATCATGTCAATGGGCATTCCCCACTTACCAAGGGAAAGTATTGATCTGTAACTGCACTCAAAGTACAATGTGTTCTCAGTCACATGTACGATGGTCATCTTCACATTACAGGCTGCAATGAGGCACCAGCACCCGTCATACACTGAAGACTATTAGCCTCTGGGCGGAAGATGCCAATATACTCATTTACCCAGACACTTGGCTGAGGACAGTGAACCATCACTTCCTTATCTCTGGCCTGTAACATTGAGGAGTAGTGGTCTGATGCATAGAATTCACACCCACTACAACAACAATCAGTACTTCATTAATTATTGTACATAGCTATATGTTGTCCCTAGGGAGCAAGTTGTTTGTGGAGTGTACACAGTTGTGTCCTAGGTCCCTGGTCCAATAGGAAAAACACATCAGTATACAACACGTGACACATCTACACAAACAATCACTCATTTACTGTGTTGCACATGGCTCCTCCCTAATCGTCAGGGGGAGCTGTCAGAACCTAACACATTCACTTGGCAATGTGACAGGTAGAAATATGCCATGTACTCACCCCCTTGTGGCTGCTGTGCTGTCCTCAAATGCCCATCAAGGTCTGGGTAGGCCACCGCCGGAATGCGGGCCATTAGGGGGTCATGCTCCAACAGGCACCCAGCTCAGATTGAGAGGACATCCATCGCTGGATCTCTGTGATCTTCTGGGTCTAGCACCTCAGGTCCTCCCACCTTTTCCCGCAGTGATCGCTCCGCTAGCTGTGGACATGCAAGGTCTGCACCTTCTTGGCAATGGCTCTCTATAGTTCTTCTTTCTGATGGGTGTTGACCTGCATGGATGCAAAAGACAAATCACCAGATTATAAACACAAGTTTAATCACAAATGATTCAGTCACATACTTGCCAGTGACAGCAAGCTAGAACTTTTCTATTTGTTAATACTTCCCAAAGTATAAAACATACATGCCTATAAGTGCAGGGACCTGAATTCAGACATATGTATTTGCAGCTGCAGACTAACCTACTACCCTGCTCATGGCATACAATGACTAAGCAAGTTTACTGACATCAGGTAGCCCATGCTCTAGCAACCTGTACTGTGATGTGAGCCACAATGAAACACTACAAACTTATGTGGCTTTTGAAAGGTAAACTCCTGAATGAATGGACCAACACATTCACACACTGTGCGAATTACTCACTGCATACCGTCCTTACAGGCAACTGCCAGGGTAAACTCCTGAATGATTGGAACAACACATTCACACACTGTGCGAATTACTCACTGCATACAGTCCCTACAGGCAACTGCCAGAGTACAAACTCAACATTACTCCTGAGTAACAGTCAAGGGGCTTGCATGGTGGGTACAGAAAGTGTCTTTCTTGTGCAAGTGTGGACATGTGGCCTACCAGATGCAGACTCATGCCACTTCAGGGGGTGGGGTTCTGTGTTATGTACCTGTACCACAGAACACTCCTTTGGACATATGTGCCTATGCTACAGAGATGGCATCCAACAAGCAAAGTCACGCATTTTACAGTTTCTGCTATGTGACCAAGCTACTGAGTCACATCTCATGGCCTCCCAGGAATTAACACACTGTCTGCGCTGTGGGATTGTCATTTATGCACTACGCCTGTACAGGACTAAAATTACCCATATGAAGGTGACAACAGAGCTGTGGGAGTAAGGGACGTGTCATGACTCTAAGACACACATTGACAATGATGGTAAATGTACATATGGACTAGATTAATGATTTACCTCTAACCCCATTCATAATCTAGTCAAATGAATGAGGCATTCAGGGCAGGTTTTGCAGCCAGAGCCTCATATTGGCCATGACAGGATCTGCTGGGGTACAGGGAGTGGGCACAGTGTCAGAGTTGCATAGCCACAGTCAGTCTACCACAGCCTAGGCTAAGCCCTATAATGGAGATACATTGGACAGGCCCTGATCTATGCAGGCTGAGCCGAAGGAACCTACATGACACTCCATTCTCATCACTTTCATGCATGACAGTAGATCATGTAGGCAACAGCAATTTGGCGTGTAATGTGTGTGGCAACCTGAAGGGCAGAGTGACTCATGATATGCCTTCCACACAACAGTTTAGCAAGGGCAGAAATGGTTTGAAAAGCTATATGTGGCACTAATCACATTGCTCACATGACCCTCAACTAACGCATATAGCATGCACACACAGCTCATGCTGTCATGGACATACATGTTGTCTGACATTTACAACAATCATGAGGAAAGAGATGTCAGTGAATTGCAGTAATGTCTCCTTACCTAGTTATGAGCATCCAGCACAAGAAGGATCTGGGACCCCCAAAAACCTCACACAACACAATGTGAATTAACTTAACATATGGCACTGACCACCAATACCTGCACATTGTCCATCCCTTTGATGCCACACAGACTGCAACAACAGGCATATGAGTAGACTAACTGGCGCACATGGGCACACAGCCTTTGAGGAGGGAAAGAATGGTGAAGTGAAGAGAAAACTGTGCACATGAGGTACTTATCTCCACCTCTGGTGAGCCATAGAGCTGCCCACACAGGGGTAAGACCTCAGTCACCAGCCTATCCAGCTCCTCTAGTGAGAAGGCAGGGGCTCTGTCACCTTCTGGACCGGGTATGATTGCTTCTAGAGGTGGCACACAGCACCTCAGGTTGTGGAGGTTTGGCTGACAGCAATGTCAGTAGTCAGGTGAGTGAATCTGCAGAACATAGCAGTCACGTCCGCCACATACGTCGGCGGCGGTGGACACAGCCATTGGCCCATGACCACTACTGGCAACAAAGTTAGCCTATGGCTGTGTCCACTGCGGTTGAACTACCTACCACCATGAGTACTTCTGCCGGTAGTCACGGGCAGTTCCTAATGTCCAGTGGAGTAGGTAAGGCAGCAGCCATTTTGGAAGCTGTAGTTGGCTTTACAAACTGCATCACACCTGAGAGAAAGGATTTTTGACCTCACAAACATCCCTATCCTGTCTTGTCATGTAGGCCCCACTACTCAAACACCATTGCAGTATGTTCCCTGGGACAGAAGGTATTTAATAGTGTGGCACAGTACACCACCGCAGACGGTCATTTTGGCAGCCGGGATAACCAGTCACATTTCAAGGGGCAATTGTGTTGCACATCTTTGAGTTTGGTCCATATACATGTTTTGGACACGTGTGAAAAGCCATAAGGGTCAAATGTCACCCTTGTCCTCCCAGGGAGGGCAATGTAATAGGCAAATGGGAGGGCCACCACCAGTCTTCTTGGCCTGCAGATAGAACCTGGAGACCAGGGAGTGAATCTTGCCCCTGAGGTTGTTCCACCTCTTCCTAATTTCCTCACTTGTGCGCAGGGTGGTGCCTACAGCATTGACTCTGTTGATGATCCTGTCCCACATTTCTATTTTCCTTCTGAGAGGAGTATCCTGGACTTGTGCTCCAAACAATTGTGTCTCTACTCTTATAATTTCATCCATGGTGTCTCTTAACTCATCTTCTGAAAAACGGGGAGTTTTCAAATGTGCCATGGTGGAGCAAAACAAAATGGATGATAGTGACTTACTAAATAGGGGAAGTGCAAAAGGGTGTGACTGGACAAAAGTGTTTGAAGGTTGTTGTATGGGATGGTGAAAAAAACAGCGCATGTACTGTATGGAAAAAGGTTGCTCTGGCTTCTGTGTGTTGCAATGTAATGCAAAGGTTTCTGGTCTGTGAAGGGGTGTGTTTTATAGTGTCTTTTGTAGGTTTGCCCATTGTGGAATGTCTGTCAGCTGTGCTACTCAAATTCATCCAATGTGAAGTTGTGTATTACCTTGCTGACCACGGACAGCCATGGTTCGGACAGCCATTTGCATGGAAGTCCACTGTGGTGACGGTGTGCTTCGAATACGGTCAGTGTTTGGTTACGGTGCTGACGGCGCTGGAGGTCAGACCGCCTATTTTCAGGCCTCCACGTCGCTGCTGGTCTGCCTTTTTTAGTTGGCTGTCAGCGGTCCTGCCTGTATAACTCTTAATAGGGAGGTCTGAAAAGACCACTAACATGGCAGTCTTTTCCGGACCGCTAACATGGCAGTCTGGCCATCTGACCTCCATAATCGTAATGAGGCCCTAAGTTACTCAGAGGAGGTGGTGTGGGCTAGTACTCCAGTCTGTTGGTATGCAACAACAACACTCAATAAATTATTATACAGTCAGTGTTTTTTCTTATTAAATGGAAAACTACTTTCATTACTCACACCCTATGAAATGTTATGCATTAAATTACAAACATATACTATCAACTATATGGATTTAACATCACAATAAAAGGGGTTGTCATTATCAATAAAACAGGCCTACTGGCTTTGTCAGGGTGTCATCACATTAGTTAAAGCAGCCACATGCTATAATTCAATCTTGCAGCACTAGTGAAATCAATATAAACATTACTACTATGCATAACATGTACTCACCCACCATTAAAGCCTATGGGGCTAAAACCAACCATAAATAGCATTCAAAATAGTAATACATCTTGCCTTGCCAATCACCAACATTGATAATAAAGTATTGAAATTAAAAATATATATCCCAGAGTTTTGCGATTACTGTATTTTGACCATTACTGCAGTCTTAGAACCAGCCAATAGTTCCCCGCAGTTCAAAGCCCAAGAGCGAAAGTTCAGTGTCAGGGATTCAATCCCCTGGAGGAGGTAGGGTGGCTTTTTTCAACTTTGGGGGCTGCTGTATTGAGAATCACGCCAGTGGTGCCATTCACATTTACGAATGCATCACAATGAAGGGCATATGCAAATTTGATGCCCTTCCATGGGTTTTTTGGGGCACTTCAAAGTCGTGAGACATGAATATTATGAGCATCCCAGCACCGTGTAGATGTAGTCTTTTCACAATTTATTTCTGTAACGTCGCTTTGTGGCACTTTACAAATGTTGGTCAGCTGTTTGCCCCTGCTAATTTATCGGGCACCCAGCCTTTGGTGCAGTATAGACAGCGTTGGAAGCCCACTACTGTGCTGCCTAGCTGTCTCTCCCTCTCACTGACACTCCTTGTGATGGCACAGGAGCCAGCATATTTCTTCGATCCACACGGATGAGAACTGTCAACTGGTGTGCCTGTCCACTCGGGACACAGGCAAGGGGGTCTGAGAAAGCTACATCTGCCCCATGACCCTTCCTTCCTCTGCATTTGGTCCAAGTGGGTTGGGGTACCTAGGACAACGCTTAAAAGTGCTGGGCCCTAGGGGAACAAGCACACAGAATCCAGAGGTAACAGACATGCTTTATGAGTAAGCATCATGGTGTACAAGCATGAACTGATCATTGAAACACTGCTTCAGTATTCTTCGTTTTTCAAGCTACTGCATCCCTGTTGCCTTTGCTGCAGATCAAAAAAGTAATGAATGTAAAAACTTAAATTCATCTTAGGGGCTGGTAGTTACTCTTGGAGCATTCTATTCCATCATTTATGGTTGCTATGCCATTAAAATCAGGGACTGAAGGCCTGATTTAATAGGCCCTAGCGCCACATAAGTGCTGCTATAGCATCATTTTCTTTACGCTAAGGCGGCGCTAAAGTGTTTTTTTACACATGCCATATTTACAAAGTGGCACTATGCATGCATTGTACCACTCTGTAAACCTGTGTGCCAAATTATGCCTGCGCAAGGCATAATGTATGCAAGGGGGGTGTTCCCCCGTTAGGGGGAAGAGGGGCGAAAAAATGGTTCAAGGAAAACTAAGAGATTTCCTTGCACCATTTAAAAGGGGGCATGCCATTGAATATAATAGACCCCTATGTACTCTGCAGGAGTAGTGCCAAAATGTTGGCGCTACTCCTGCAGAGTACATCAAAAGCGTCAGGAATTCTGATGCTATTGCCCCCTACGCTGTGCCATGGTGCACCGTATTTTAAAAATGGCGCACACATCGTGGCGGTAAGGGGGCGTTAAGTGACGCAAGGAAAGTGGCGCTGCACTGGGTGCCCTGTTAGTCTATGTAAAATAGTATTTGCCATACTCCAAAACTGCTAGGCCACTGCTACTCTAAATGACAATAAATGCAAGTACATAATTGATCTCATTGGTTCAATTTGAGTCCTTGAAGTCCAGCGAGCTATATGACCAATACCTGTCCTCGCTGAGAAAAGTGAAAATTTGGGGAGAGGAATGCTTGAATGAACCTTAACCAGTGTTAGTAAATCTGGCCATTTAAGACAGAAAATATTATTATTCACATTGCTCTTTGCACTACTCCAAAAGGGGCAGTCCTTCCTGCCCAAACTGGTAAGCCACATTCTGTCTAAATAATAAAAAAAAACTCCCAATACCTTACCTTCATGTTAAGCTTTATAAGTGAGGCGTAGCTTGATCTCAGTTACACAGAAGCATGTGTGAATATATCCATGCCATTTAAGATGACTCAGCGAGAACTTGCAAAACGTAATGCTCAGAAATGATTGAATTAATATTAACCTCTCCCAATTACTCTGTAATTAATTTCATGATGCTGTTTTCTCCCTGTACCATTACTGTCAGGGATTGCCCATGTGCAGATCATCTTGGCCGTGCTGTAAAAGGGCGAGACCATTCTGGACATCTAGGCCACCTCCACTCTGATTTCTTTGTGGAATAACCCTTGAGCTATTGTTTCACCTCTAGACACACTACAGGATCACTGGAAAAAGAAGGAAGTGGTGGATAAAAATCTCTGAATTAGCTCTAACTGCTCTGATTAATTCCTGCCTATTCCATTCCATAGTTTTTACTGACTGTGTCTCCACATTTACCCTCAATGCCTTTTAAAATGTAGGAATGGAGTACTTTCTTTCACTACTAATCTCTTTGCAGTTTATGATGACATTGTCAAACTATCAATTATAGAGTGATTCTAGGCAAAATGCTTTGTCTCCCTATATCGTAAATCTTACATTTTTTTAGGTAATGTAAATATGTATTCTTTTGATCCATGTAAAGTGAAATTAGTATGATATACTAGCACTGTTATATCATATTTGTTATCAATCACTGCCCCAACTAACTTAGCACCCTTTCCAGTACCTATTATCTAAAGAACCTTGTAACTATGTGGAGATTGTGGTAAAAGTGCTTTATCTACAAATAAATAAGTAATAAGTAAAACTGAATTCCCATCATCCATGTGCACAGGAGGTGGCATCACTGTATTTCACATCATCCATCTACACAGGAAGTGAAATTACAGAATTTTTTGTCATCCATCTACAAAGGAATTGACCCCACTGATGTCTGGCCAAAACTGTCATTAAAAGAACAAGAGGACTCATTTCCCATCAGCCATCTGCACACGAAGTGGCATCGCAGGATTTGCAATCTTTCTTCTGCACAGGATGACATCACTGAATTTCCCATCCGCAAGTGGAAAAGAGTTCCCCAAAAACTGCCTTCAATAATAAAGGCTGCAGTGTGTTATTCAAAGGGTGTGTCGCTAGTGTGCCAAAAGTGCACCAGAGGCAAGCCAGTCTGCTTCTATAATACGCTCTGCCCATGCCTAGCACCAAGACTCGTTTTCCACCTACCTCTCCCGTGGAGCTACTTCAAAGCGACCTTTTGCACCCTGAATCCGGTTGCATGTCCCAGAGCTGCTGCCATGCCTAACAATGCCCTGTGCCACCTGCCATCTCACATGCACGCTCCTGCACCCGTCTCACTCCTCCATGCACCTCCCATAGCCAGCACAGTCAACACCCTCGACCACACATGTCTGACTTCCACTACACCACACCCCTGCCCATTCTGCATACTCCTTAACACTTGCTTCCTCACTAAATACACCACCAAATTTCATGATCTGCTACACAACCACTCACCAGACCTGCTCTTCCTGACCAAAATCTGGCAGACTTCCTTCTCGACCCCTGTTATCACCATGGAAATTCCTCTCATATACAAGACCGCAGGACAGGTAGGTAAATAGGTAAATTTATTGCATGATTACTTAAAATCGTTGCACAAGTATACAATCAAACACATATAAAATGCATATAAAATACATCTATAACTCATGATTACATATATGTTGCGCTCTATGGGGCACAGAGAGGTTTATGCAAAGAATGGACTCGGTAGCATCCTGCCCATATGCGATTGGACAAGAATACCCCCGTGTATCCATGGTGAAGGGAATCAAAGTTGGTGTAAACAATAATGTTAAAAACCAACATTAACTGCCACCAATAAAATACAGGCCTCTTATCGAGCCCATCAGCACAAGATATACAAACAAGGCAGCTTGTCATATGTTATCATAAAATTCTGAAATCACTAAAAGTGAAAGTGCAAATACATACACAGGTATTCCCATCCATCTTTCACCTCCTGTGATGAGTCAAAAGACATACATAGATTATTTCCTATCTGTCAACTAATTTCTCCTAAATATCGGCTTATTGTATACTATCCTATGAGTCTGGGATCACTTAGAAATAAAGTGCAGTTGCATGAGTAGTTCTTATCATCCAGACTCCTAAGTAGGACAAATGCTGTGAAATATATCCTATCTATCAGCTTATTGGCCTTAAATGAGGTGGAGCTATGCCAAGATCGGACAATTATCATATTGCACATTGACATGTAAATCTAAAAAAATACATTAAAATTGCATGCCATAATTTAAAATGGTCCACATTAAAATTCATTAATTTTGCATATATTATCTTAAGCAAGATAAAACAGAATACAAAGGAGGGGGTGGTAGAATTTAACATCTGAAGCCCCAAAACATGTCTGCAGAGCCAGAGCATTGAAAACACAGAGACCAGTGCCACCATAGATAAGATAAAAGTTAGTGTGAAGATCGGAGAAAATATGAAGGAGAAGGTGATAGAATTTAAAAGTTGAGGTCCTGGGATGTGTCTGCAGCACGAGAGCTTTCAAAACACAAAGACCAGAGCCATCATAGGTAAGATAAAATTAGTGTGAGGTAGGAGCCATTTGGACAGTACAGTTTCTTTTTGGGCCAAACCGCCCCTGTTGGTTCCCACCCTTTGCTGGCCACGTGCAAGTTGTAAAGCCTTTCCCACTCTGGTGAAGAATTTCCCAAGGCAGGCCATTTCATAGGGGCCAATGCAGTAAATATGTATTATAAAGCTTCTTTACATATTCGAAGGCCATATTCCAAAAATAAGGGTTTTATAAGTTGACGTCTCTCTGAGGCCAAGCATTGACAGCAACATACGAGATGTATTATTGATTCAGTATGGTATTTACACTGGGTACATTCTTGCAGATAGCCCTGTGAGGACTTCCAATTGCGTCTGTAGTCACAGACAAGGGAAAGTTAAGCGATGCATTCGCAAGATGCTCTGGAACGCGCAAACACCCAATGCTGCTTTCATATACGGTTGGCCATTTGTGGTTGCATAAGACCCGGATAAAGCCTCAGGTCTGCTAATTTTCCAGATTATGGCAATGTCTCTTTCTCTTAAAGCTCGCACACCCAGCTTTTTCAAGGTCTTTTTTAGCAGAGCTATGATTATAAGAGGATCTGATACGTAGGAGGGAGACAAGTTAAAGGATTCCTCGGCACTTCTAAGATACTATAAACTGTCGGTGTTAGCCCTACAAAAACAATGGAAGAACTTAATTATATCCATTTAACATTTTATACCCATTTGTACTATGTCAAATTCCAGGCGTATCCCTGCATGCCTGGTTGATCAGGGGATCTGAAATATCCTTTTATAGGCTGTCACCTGACAGTTCTCAAGCAGTGTTATAAGCCTGCTGGGATATGCAAGGTGCCCGTAGGAGATTGCTGGTAGTAATTTTGCCTTAATGACTCTCCTAATTTCCTCTGATGTCGGTGATTTGAGCCCATGATAGAGTTTTGTTAAAGCATAAGTAGTTCTCTCTGCTTTAGCTGTCAACGCCGCTGCCTGATCTGAAATTTTCCCCTGTTTGATATCCAGACTCCGAGATAATGATACTTGTTTTCTATCTCTATTTTTAACGGGCAGAGTTTCCAATCTCTTTAATGTTTTTTGACTTGGTGGCCAAAAACCAGAACCATGGTTTTGGCTGCATTTGCCCTTGATGCATTTTTTTCATTCTAGCTGTGTAATATGTCCAGGGCCCTTTTCAACCCTACCCAGGTCTGGAAAAGCAGGACCAGATCGTCAGCATACTGAATTATTGGGAGCCGAGTCTGACCCAGTTTCGGGGGAAATGTGTTTCCTTTGAGCAACTCCACGCCCAGATCAGCTGTATACAGGTTAAAGAGAGTGGAAGTGATGACACAGCCTTGCTTTAAGCCTTTATTAGTACAGATTTTCTTGGTTACATGTGTGTCTGTGATCTTGGTTCGCACCCAAGTGTCAGAGCATAGTGCAATTATAGATGCTAGCAACTTTCTTGGTATCCCCCGACAGTCAGTTTCTCCCACAGAATGTGGCGCACAACACCATCAAAAGCCGCACTATAGTCAATGAAACAAGCAAAATGCGGCTGAGCTGATGATTTCAGTGCTTTCTGACCAAGGTACGAAAGAGCTCGAACATTATCTATGGTGGAAGAGCAAGGTCTGTAGCCAGTCTGGTATGTGGGTATGATGTTGTTTTCGGAAATCCAGTTTTCAAGCTCTTGGATCAATACCTTTGCAAAAGCCTTGCCATCCACGTCTACTAGGGCTATTAGCCAGTAATTTTTAGGTAGAGTGATGTCTCCTTTTTTATAGCCTGGGTATAATATTGACCCGTTCCAGGCCTCCAGGACTGCAGAGTGGTGTAAACAATCACTAAATAGAATGGTCACAGGTTCAACCCAAAAATGTTGCTCACCAGAAGGCCATTCGGCCCTGGAGCCCCATTGCGCCTAATGCTGCCGAGCACTACTTTCACTGATTTGGCAGTGACCATTAACGTTGTGTTACCTAGGCCATCTAAAACATGTTGCAGCCCAGTGTTACCATGGGCATCTACGTACTCTAGATCCACATAAAGATTTCCCACTTGCCTTTCCCAATCACAGGCAGAAATCACGCTGTCCTTATTTACCGATCCATGTAGCAAAAAGTTGACATAGTCCCAAAATGTTCTGCTTTTTACTTGCTGGCATCAATGCATGTATTCAGGGCCAGCATTCTTCGGTGTCCTTTAGCTTCAATTTCCATATTATTTCCTTATACACTTTCCTTACCTGCCTTCTAACAGCTTCTGCTGCAGGGGTTGTATTCCTCCTGTATCGCATTTCTGCTTCCCTGCATTTCCTTTTGCTATGTAAATATTCGCTGGATGCTAAAAACTTGTCAACTTTTTGCCTTTTGCTCCCTATATACCCAAGATGCACTGGGCTGCAAAGAGAGACGATAGGTTCTTGATCATGTTTTCCCACACTGATCGATGATCTGACTTGCCCCGGTTTTGAGATTTAATGGGCCATTGGCCTGCTTCCATAGATCATATTTTGCTGTGGAAGCCATGCCCCATTTGATCCGTTTCGTTAAGGGGCATAAGCTGGATAATGATTGCTTTCCACTAGCCTTGCAGGACTGATGTCTCACTGCTCCTAGATCGAATTCTATTGCCACAGGATTATGATCACTTTCAGAACTATTGGTGACTTTATGACTTAGACATCGGCACATCAATACTGAACTTAGAAAGATGTGATCTAATATGGAGATATATTTGAATGTTGGAATGAATGTGCCCACTACTATGTCACTGCAATTGGTCGTTCTCAGATCAAATTCCTTAAAGAAGGTTTCTAAGGCTAATCTGACAGGGTCTCCTTGGAGCCCGCCTCCTGACTGAGGTAGCGGATGTTGAAATCTCCTGCAATCATATATTCGTGATCGGGGTGATCTTATAAAAATTCCTTCAATAGGGACAAGATTGATTTAACCTTTGACTGTTTTTTCCCAAGTGGGATTTATATATAAGTTCATAACTGATACTGGCATTGTTTTCTTGGAAAATGCTAGGCCGTGTATGGTTTTCACATGAACATCGTTTGTTGATTTCGCCCAAGGCACCACTTTGATGACCAAATCTAATTTGACATATGTTGCAAGTCCTCCCATATGTCTTCCGAACAGATTTTATTTTGTTGAGGGGTCTGAGTAGTTATGAAGCCTGGGATGGCTTATGGCCCCACCGACCAGGTTTCCTGAAAGCACATAATATCTACATTGTTTATGAAGCCCTCAGTACTGGGACTAGCAATGAGGTAAGCCAGACGGCCACATTCCAACTAATTATCTTGATCACATTCTTTGGATTGTTAGGTGAGAGATGCATTTTCACTTTGGTAGTCAGATCTGCGGCAAGCCAATCCCAGTCCCGCCCACCCGACTCACTGTGATCAGTTCTTGCATCAGCAAGTTGAATATCTCCTGTGTTACTTGTCCACTGTATAGTGATTTTTTTTAATCCACCATAAATGGTTTTATCACAGGGGTGCCTCTCAAGGCACTGAATGTTTTTTTGACTGGGCATAGTAATTGATTTCTCATAGATAGAACTGTAGGGTATCGTTCTATTTCTTGTGTGCTGATTTTTATGCCCCATCTTTCCAGCAGCCCCTCATATTCAGATGATCTATCTACAATACGTTGATGTTTTCAATGTAGATTCACTCTAGCTGGTCCATGCACAAGTGTTAAGATTTACTGTTAAAAAAGGTCCCCTGTTGTAAGATTCCCAAGTGATGGCATATAGTGCAGCACCCGCAGAACATTTGACCTGTTAAGTATGTCCCATGGGGACTGTGATGCAAATAGAGGGGTGAATATTATTGCTGGCTGTTCAGTGTTTTCCTGAAAAATACAATATTTATGTGTAGTTTCCCATTGTGCTCCTGCTCATGCTCTGGTCCGTCTGTGACAGGATATTCTTGAGTAGTTGTATAAACAGGCAATTAGTAGTTTTGCTCTCTACTCAGGACATGCTCCTGGCCCATCAATGTTACCTTTGTGGGTGGAATTACTTCTTGCATGGGTTTCTGTTCCTGATAGTCGTATTTTTGTTGGGCTACATTGATGCAGGGGGACTTGCGGTAGTCGCCTCCCGCAATCCTTTAAATTGTAGCACCAGTAAGCAGTTATTGCATTTGAGTGTGGATTCTTCCTGGATTGGTCGCCGATTAGGGGGGATTGTCATACTCTCTCTATTGCACTTTTTATGTAATTTTAGGCCTCTGTTGCTTGTATGGATGTTGTTTTGGGGTGCCCCTACTCAGTTGCTCCTTATGGATCTCATCTTCCCCTCAAGACCCAGCTGGTGTGTCCAGGATTTCCTCTTAGGGGTAGCACCTCCCATAAGCCTATCACCGTCCTTTGGCCTCTGGGAGCGGCCTTTGGCCAAACACAATCTCTGCCTCACAGGTCTGTGACAGTGCTTGTTTTATTGTTAGATTTCCTTATCACAGCCCTTGACCTTGGGTCGCACCGTTGAGACGTGCAAAGGCGCCTGGCCGGTGTTTGCTGTAGGCCCTGCCAACTGAGCATTATGGACACTTTCCACATTATTGCCAGTGGGAGATTTGTGATCTCCTTTGCCGGACAGATCTTGTCCGACTGTAGGGGCAATGTGTGCATGTGAGCAGGTAGTGGGTACAAAAACAGAAGACGAACTCTGCTGGAAAATTGGGTAGGTCTCAAGCTGTACTGGCATATTACCAAATGCATTTGCGACTTTCCCATTAGGACTCGGTCTGTTATTTGTTTTGGGTAACTTTGAGTGATTTTTTTCAGCTTTTTTTTCTGTCATCTTGATAGTTGTAACTGTTGGTTATTCCCAATATCAGGCTCATGTGGCGGCTTGGAAGTTGCTTCCAGAGTTAGCTCTTTTGTGCTGTTTTCGGCAACGGTAGTGCCTGGAGAGATTGACAACATCGAATGTGCAACAATAGATGGCCTGTTACTTGATTCAGTCTCCCTTCCTCCTTCCTTATCCTCTATAAATGTGGAAGTTCCCCCTTACTTATTGGTTTGGTAGGTACTATATCCTGCTGCTTTTTTTCGGGCGTCCGACAGCTAGGCTTTTTATTAGTTTCATCAGCTATTTTGCAATGATGGATGAGGCTTGTTAACAGATCTGGCAGGGTGGTTAGTTTGTCTATTATTTCATCATTGAAGCTCCCCTCCACCAAGTTGCCATCTTTCCATCTGTTGCCCCACCAGTCTAGCTTTCCATTTAGTGAATTCAATTTGCTATCTAGCGTGAGTACGCTTTGAGCCAGCATGTGGGTTAGTTCCAGATGGAGCTCCATTTTGTGTAACTTTCCAAGTAAGTGCTTTAACTGCAGCTAGGACAGAGGCATTTGTGGTATTCAGAATGCAGTCTGATCGATCCTCTTCCCCCATCCCCTCACTGGGTGAATTTTCCTCTGCTATATCCCCCCCCCCCCAAGAGACCCACCTCTAGATTCTGCTTCTCAGCCTTGCTCTTCCAAGCTTCTTTCTTGTAATGACACTATCAGCGCAGCCCTCACGTCGATTATGAATGACTCATTCTTTACAGCCATCTTCCCGGATGCCTGGAAACATGCCACACTGGTTCCCCTTGACTTCAACTTATAACTAGGGACTTACATTTACACTTTTTCTTGACTATTTACAACATGGGCAGGCCTGTTGGGGATGACAAGATATGCCAAGTATGTTTGTCCTAAGTTTATCCGACAATAGAAAGATTTTGCAACTGTGATCATTTTAATCAGTTTAGAAATACCAATTAATCCTCCTCACAGGAGGCAGGGAAAGAACTTGTGGACAATCTAATAAGTGTTGAAATAGGACTAGTATTTCTTGGAATGTAGGAATGTTAGGAAACATAAAAGCCTTGATTTACTAAGACTTTGTATGGTTGTGTAACTTTTTTGTCACAGCCCGACAGAAAATCTATCATGAGATTCACAAAGCCACACAAAGACTGATTTGTGTGGCTTTGTAAAAAAATGATAATTCACGATCACAACTGGCCCAATGCACTTTGTTTTTCTGAGTGCAAGAACACTAGACCTGATTTTACCACTGGGTACTTCTGGCTGGTAAAATTGCATGAGGCTGTGGCTGCAACACTATCCAACCCATACTACAGAGAGAAAGGAGTATTCCCACAATTCCACTAACTCCCAACCAATGCTAAACATATACAGCAGTGGAGTGGGTTAAAGTTGTCTCTAGTCACTCATGCATTTTCCAGTTCTCACTGAAAAATATTCTTTTATGGAAGGAAGGACCTCACCTACCTAATAGTGGCATGCTTCATCATAGACCAATCCAACCCACCAAGCCGGGATGATACTGGCTCAGCAGTCTTAACCTTAGCCCCATAGGAGAACCTTCTCCTACTGGGACAGGGAGATCAGAATAAATCTTATTCTGGTTAATAGGAACCAGGGTTATAGAAGATGATTAAAAATACCTTTGTGTCTGACTTAAGGTACTTCTTTATTAGAGACAGCCTGAAGTAAGGTTAAAAACAAGTCAGTGGTGTACGAATGATTGCTAGGAATCAGTACACCCTAATCACTTGTCTAATGTAATTGCAAACATGTTTCAGCCTCAATGCAAGTCCTTTGCATGGAAAATCTTTTCTCAAGCCAGTCTTGTGGCCTTAGCATGGCAGAATTGTTTTGCCTAATATCCTACAGTCACTTACATGTTGTGTACTCATACATGCAAATAGGTAAGACTTGGGCCCTCATTTTGAACACGGCGGGATTTCCCGCCGTGTTCAGGCTGGTGGTCTTTTCATTGACCGCCAGCCCCCTGAAAAACCCACCGGCCGTATAATGTTTTCCCTGTTTCATGGCAGCGGGAGCATGGCAGTGGGTGACGGCTACTGCTGGCGGCAGTCAACCTGTTCATTATGTGGCGGTTCGGCCCGCCATGACGGCTGGCGGCTTCAGCCGCCACTGCCAGCTTGGCGGGCTGAACTGCCATGTTCATAATGAGGGCCTAATTCCTACCAGGTCCTCAAGGCGTCTCCCAGGGATATGGATCAACAGAAGGGAGAAACATCAATTTAATTACTCTCCACATTCCTTATTTACAAATTGAACTATTTCCAGTGGAACCCAAAAACACACCAAATCTTGTAACACTGCACACAACACTCTGTGTATAAAACTGGGATTATTCAAGACAAACAGATGTAATTACAGCAATAATTTAAAACCTAATGCATACAGTGTGTCTTACCCTGGAATTGTAGGGGCAAGGCTTCATCAGTCACTAGGGGATAGAGTCCCTCTTATTGTCACAATCTATAGATCAGAATATACAAAGAAAAATACCAGGTGCTTAGTGTCAGTCCCTGCATATGTGTTCAAAAGTGGTTGGGAGTATTATATTAATATATTATAAGAGTAAACATTCTCAAGGACTTATTCCTTACGTTAATTTTCCGATACATGCTTACATACCCCGTCCAGGAGATTAATAGTATGCCATATTATTCTCTCACATTGCTTTCAAAATTCTTTCTCTTCACTTGGATGTAAAAGAGTTCCACTGCACTATAACTGTATCCAAGGCTTTTTGCAGAAATGATATACTCTTCTTTTTTCTCAGGCCCCCTGAGGCCCCATACTGCCAAGTACATCTTGTCCTATTGAGATATGAAACCCAAGACGGTTTGGCTAAAAATGTGTTTCCTCACTTATTATGACTTGCAAAACCCCTATTGTCAGTCTTTATACACAAGATCCATTACACATTTGTATTATCATAGTATGATGCTGGCAATATTAATACATAGTCATAGTATGATACTGGCAATATTAATCTGTAATGCTCACTGGCACATAATTTCCACACCATCTTCACACTACATCACTCATCACATCACTCATCATCATCCACACAATCGGGCGCATCCAAGCCAATAAAATGACTCCTTACTCCACCTTCTCAACTCACTCCCAGGAAAGAGCAAAAAAAGGACTCTTTGTGTACTGTGCACCATAAGGATAAATTGCTGCCCAGGCTAGCTGTCAGTCCATTTTGCACCAAATCAACCCCGCCCCCACCCCTTCACCCCTCAACTTTTCCATGGTGTGGAAGAGCTACTGTTCTATTCTGTTTTTGCTGAAGATCATTAGCTAGGGGGCGCTCCTCTTCTTATGCCACCCAAACTTATAATTATAAAATGTAATCTTTACAGTCCTAAACTCCAGTGGGTTGTGCAAAGGCATTTATGAGTATTACTGTATCCCAACTCAATGGTACTAATTTTAACAAACTGAAAAAAGGAGTCCTAAATCAGCTTGGTGTACGGGAGTACATGCAAAATAAACAGATTACTACAGCAGTTGCATTAACCTGCTGGGTGTCTTTCAAGATGAACACATACTAGGCCCCAGCTTCATGGTTCAGAGGATCATACATTGAGGTCTGCTCTAACAGACATCACCACCAGACTGATTACCTTCCCTGCCACCTACCTGCTGCAGGCCTCCTCAGACAATCCCTTCATCTCCTGTGCGTGAGGAAGTATGGACCAAGCAAGGGTGGCAGAATTTATATCACTAGCTAAGAAGGTGGAGACTACAACAGTGGCACACGGTGCCCGCACTGCACTGCACGAGCAGGGACCTGTCCTGAACTCATTCCCTGGCCCACAGTGTGCCAAGAAGGATGGACCAACAAAAAGTGACGGAGACTATACTATCAGCCAAGGAGATGAAAGCATCACCACTGCCAAGCAGTGTCCAAACTGGCACCTCATGGACAAAGGCGGGACAGCTCATGACATTGAATGGTCCTTCCGCTTTGCACAAGAAGCAATCTACTGAAGAATAGAAACAGAGATGATACCATGAGCCAAGAAGGTGGAGATATCACCAGTGCCCATTCCGCAACTCATGTCTAAAAACAGAGCCCTCAACCACTGTGTGAGAAGAAGGAAAGCCACACAGAGCCCACATCTGCACTGCATGGGCCAGGGTGGTGGCTGCCAGGTTTCATCAGCTACATTACACAAGGTCATATTGATTTCATTTAGACAGTGAGCTGCGCAGGATCACAGGGTGTTGATCTGGCACTGAGACTCGAACCTGGTTCCCCAGTTCTAAAGCTGGTAGCTGTGATCTAGCGCATACCAAGTCAACAGAAATCAAATGACCACATAGATCACTGGACAATAAAGCCAACTGAAGCAGACTGAGCTCCGCGGTCAGCTGGCCTATGAAGATAACAAGCATGCAACTCCACATAATTCAACTTAATGCCACATAATTACGTGTCACGCAATTTCACAACACACAAAGCAACACGAACATAATTCCACTACACACAACACATTTCAACATCTCATAATTCTACACCACGCATTTCAACTCCACGTCATTTCACTCCATGCCACATAATGAGAATCCAACAAATTCAAATCCACACACTTCCACTCCATGCCACATAACTCTATTCCACATAATACCACTCCATAAACATAATTCCATTACACTCCACGCAACACAATTCAACTCCAGATAATTCCACTACACAAAGTTCCAGTCCAACCTACATAATTACACTCCACACCACATAACTACACTCAACATATATCCACTCAGCTCCAAAATACATAATTACACTCCACAAAGTTGAACTCCACACTATGCCATATATTTACACTTCACATTATTCCACAATGCCACACCACACAATTCAATGCCACACAATTCCACACCACCCAACATAATTACAGCCTACTCCATACCATATAAATTCACTCCACATAAATCCAGTCCACAGCACATAGCAACACAACACTTAAATCCACTCCACACCATGACACATAATTTGACTCAATATAATTTCACTCAAAGCCACCCAATTCCATGCAACATAATTCACCTCCACACAATTCCATTCCATACCACATAATTCCAGTCCAAAACACATTGGCCCTCATTATGACATTGGCCGTAAATCCACCAACATACCGACGTGGTGGCGAATATCCATTCGCCAGATTATGACGCACACTCACCAATCCGACAGAATACTGCCACATACACAAATCCGCCAGCCCAAAGGTCAGTGATAAAGTGGCGGTACCAACACCCATACTGTTATGCCAACAGAACAACGTCCACCACACTATGTATGACCCACAAATCACCACGGCGGACATTCATTGGCGGTAAACCATGGCCGGTACATACCGCTGCGCTCAGAATGGACACCCACATACAAAACAACACTACATTGGCCAATACTAAAAACACACACCTGACACTCAAACACACACCACACACACACACCCACAGCACTATAAAACACACAACCACATTACTCACAACCCTTTACAAACAACAATTACTACCAGGAGATTGACACAAACAGCACAGAGACAACTAGACACACACACACCACATACACCCATACATTCCTCACGCATCCCACATCACACACCCCACCACAATACCCAACACACTCTCATCAATACACACCACACAACATCCATGTCCCCACAAAGGCACCCCGTTTCACTGATGAGGAGTTAAGGGTCATGGTGAAGGAAATTGTCAGGGTATAGTCAGAGCTGTTTGGACCACAGGTACAGCAGATATCCATTGCCAGGAAGATGGAGCTATGGCAGAGAATCGTGGACAGGATGAACACCATGGAACAGCATCCAACACCAAGAGACAACATCAGAAAGAGGTGGAATGACCTACGGGGGAAGGTACGTTTCATGGCAGCAAGGCACCAGCTCGCCATACAGAGGACTGGCAGTGGACTCCCACAGCTCACAGCATGGGAGGAGCAAGCCTTGGCACTACTGCATCCTGAGGGACTCGCTGGAGTAGCCGGAGGACTGGACACTGGTGAGTCAACTTTTACCACTTATTAACCCCCATACCTGCATACCATCACACCCCCTCACTCCCATCACTCCACTCCATCCGACACACTGCACCTACACATATGACTAAACACAATGCTTAACCCTGCATGCCATACCAATGCATGGCCATTCCTCCCGCCCCTGCATAGTCACCAATCACTAAAACATGCACAGCATAGGTAAACTAACAATCACACAATACATCACCATACACAAACAAAGGTGGCAGGGCAGCATCAATGATAGAGGGGAAGCCAGGGCTGTACAATATGTCACAGGCATGAAGCATAATACATCACATACATCCCCGTAAGTGCCCCAGCCAATGTCAGCAGAGAGGAGGTGTCACGACTACCCAGTCTCCCAACAGAAGATGCCCCCAGTGATGACAGTAATTCTGGACTTCAGGATCTGGACTAACAACCTGGCCCATCAGGGTCCACTAGACAGTCGGTCACCCACGCCCACTCACAGTCCACCACAGAGCCTCCCCCATCAATATCCAACACCACAGCACCCACCCAGCATACCCACACCTCTGACCCCAGAACACGTCAATCAGCAGTGTGCCCACCTGTACAGGGACCCTAGGCCACACCTCCTACCCAAGACAATCAGGGGCCTGGGGGTCAGTGGCAGTGGGCACACCATTCAGAGTACAGAGGCACAGGCCAACAGGGACACTAGGAGGACCACTGTGAGGCAGGGGGAGGAGAGGCCCAGGGAACCGACTCTCCAGGAGGCACTCACCGAGATCCTGAAAGCCTACCAACATTCCCAGGACACGATGGGCCAAATCCTTGACAACGTGCAGGAGAAAAGGTGGCTGAAGGAGGAACAGTATCAGGGGATCAGGGAGGATTTGCAGGCCATCAACACCACCTTGATCTCTATAGAAGGGGTTCTGGCAGACATGGCCAACATCATGAGGGAAGAAACAGCACACCAGCAGGCCCCTACCACTAGCCAGTCCATTGACGACCCCTCCACTTCTGCTGCAGTTAGTGGGAAGGAGGCCCCGCCACAGGACCAACAGGCCACCAGCACCCCTCCCCCTGCAGACAGAAGCCAGAGACACATGCCAAGACCACCACCAGGAAATGAGACTCTCTTGAATGTCCCCCTTATGTCCCACACTGTCACCTTGTCCACTTTGAACTGCTTTTTCTCCCCCTTCTACGGCCCCTTGGACACTGGACCTGTGTGAAAAAGAGACTGGAACAATACCCTGGACTTTCCTCCATCATCACCACATTCCATTGCACTTTTCCCTCAATTGCATAGCACTACAATAAACACCCTTGAACACAACTTAACTACTAGTATTTTATGTGTTGAAAATGTGCATTTATGGAAACAGTTACATCTAGTGCAAATGAACTGAACACTGTGAGAGCATAGAAATAATTACATGTAGCTGTCTGTACTCATCACATCAGTACAAAGTTGTTATCTCACCAACATCTGTAAAATGACAAGCCATAGGTGACAATAAGTTGAGATGCAATGGAAGTTAACGCCATCATGATACAGCCACACAGAAAACATCAATAGTCAGAGGAATGGTCAGTTGCACTGTGTCACCTGTGTGTCATTGGAAGTATTGACGTATAACTGATGTTCTGGTGTCCTCATCCTCATGATCTGCCTCCTCGTCCTCACTGTCCTCAGGGTCCACTTCTGCCACAGGGGCATTTCCAGTCTCCTCCTCCTGCAGAAAAGGTACATGCCGTCTGAGGGCCAGGTTGTGCAACATGCAGCATGCCACTACTATCTTGCAGACCTTCCCTGGTGAGTAGCACAGGGATCCACCTGTCAGATGGAGGCACCTGAACCTGGCCTTCAGGAGGCCAAAGGTCCTCTCGATAATGTTCTTCAGCCCCTGTCCTGGCATTCCTCACAGGGGTCAGCAGCCCCAATAGGTCTGGGTAGCCAGAGTCACCAGCAAGTATTGAGGGACAACATTTAGCCTGACTCAATGATTTGGGGATGACACTTGAAGGCATACACTAACATACAGTGGTTGGGGACCATGGCTCACCTATTAGCCACACACTGTGCCTCTGTAGTTGGGCCATCACATTTGGGATGCTGCTATTCCTCAGAACAAAGGCATCATGCACCGACCCAGGATACTTAGCATTGACGTGGGAGATGTACTTGTGAGCCAGGCACACCATTTACACATTCGGTGTATGGAAACTCTTCCGATTCCGGAACACCTCTTCATTATGGTGGGGGGGCTAACGCAATATGTGTCCCGTCAATGGCCCTAACAATATTGGGTATGTGCCCCATTGCATAGAATCCGGCCTCCAACTGGGGGAAAGCTATGTGGCTGCATATGTATTTCACCAGGGAAGACAAAACCCTTGCCAGCACGATTAAGAACATTGGCTGGGACATTCCAGCTGCCAAGCCCACTGTCACTTGGAAAGAAGCAGTGGCCAGGAAATGGAGCACTGATAGCACTTGCACAGGAGGGGGGATCCCAGTCGGATGACAGATATCAGATATCACGTCAGGCTCCAATTGGGCACACAGCTCTGTGATTGTGGCCCTGTCCAGTCTATAGGTGAGTATATTGTACCTGTCCTGCAGTGTAGCCAAGTCCACAAGAGGTCTGTACACTGGGGTATGTCTCCTCCTCTTATTTATCCGCAGTGGTAGGTATCTAAGGGACACAACAGTGAGTAGGCTGTCACAATTTGAACAATGGAACCCCAACCTCCGTGTACATAGTGCATTTCTGCGATGGTACAGTGGGAATGGCGAGGTATGTGCTAATCTAGGCTGTGACGCAGTTAAGGTTGATATGACCGTTGTCAGCCACTATGAAATGGCGACTGCCTGTCCAGTATGTAGGGACAGGTGGAAGTGAGGTCACTCCGCCGACGTTGGGCGTCGTGGCCGAAGGTGGTCTTGCACCACCTTGCAATTCCTCATTGGATAATATGGAGCGCTATGGAGTACAGTGGCCAATGGGGATCTGGGCCAGCAGTGACAGTGTACACCGCCGTGGACGTGACCACCATTTTCTATATGATTCCTCACTTGTTTCCTGACCTTCAACAGGAGCACACCTACTCTGCATGTGCTGCTGTGACCTGTGTCTGGAACCTACCAAGGCCCGTGTAACCGTAAAAGGGCCCCTGCCTTCACTTTGGAGGAGTTAAAGCGTTTGGTTGATGTTGTCCTCCCCCATTACAGACTGCTGTTTGGGCCTCCAGACTAACAGGTGAGTACACCTTGGGCACAATGCATGTGGAAATTATGTATGGGGATGTGTGTGCAAGCATTGTGTCATGTGGGTGGGGATGCCTGGTGGTAGAGTACATGGTGGAAGCCGGCGGATGTGTCTGACAATGGTGACGGAAAAGGGATTGGTGGGCCACATGTGTGACAGTTTGGATTGTATGTGTAATGGTGTCCTCCTGTCTGTATTACCTCTGCAGGTCAGCGCCCATCAAAAGAAGGGATTATGTCGTGCCATTGACAAGGACGTGCGGACTCTGGGGGTCTATGGCAGGCGGAGCACCCACTATAAGAAATTGTGGGAGGACCTGAGACGCTGGGCATGGACGGAAGACTGCGGAGGCCCAGCTGAAGATGGCCTCCCAAATGAGGAAGGGGTAACCATCGGACCCTGACCCCCCCGATGGCCCACATACTGGCGGTGGCCTACCCAGAGCTGGATGGGCGCTTGAGGGCATCACAGAAGACACAAGGGGATGAGTACAGCGGTCATTACTACAATAATTGGCAGGTGGCATGGGATCCGGGTGGTGGGTGTGACTTAGTGGGTGCCCCTAAGGCCAGGCCAGACATTGCAGTGTGATCCAGCTCAATGGTAATCAGTGTATGGCGAATGCAGGTAACCTAGCTTGTTAGCATTCCATGTCAGTCAGGGCTTTGTGGGTACCAGCAAGGGTGCAGTTGGCGGTGTGTGGCCCTCATCTTGCCGTGGCATCTAGGCAAATCACTGGCAGTGCAATGCATAGTGCTCAATCCTGATCCCTGTGTGTGACGGTGCTGTGTATGCCAACTGTGGTGTTGGTGCAGTGATTGACCCAGTGTTTCCTTTCTCTCTCTCCCCCCCTTTTTTCTTCTGTCATCCTGTCCATGTGTGCATTAGCACCATCTGGCAGAGGAGCAGGGGCACCGGCGACAGAGGGAGCTGCATCTCACAAGACCCTGGAGGCAGAGTCCACCAACGCCGAGGGAACCAGTGGGACGGTGAGTGAGGAGAGCACCACGGCTGAGACAGGAGGTGACAACACAGACTCAGATACCTCCTCCGATTTAAGCTCCCTGGTGGTAGCGGACACCTCTGTGACCACCCCTGCTGCAGGTAGAGCCGCCACCCCCTGTACCAGCACCGCCCTCCCAGTAGCCCCTCAGCGAGTTGCCCGTACCCGCTCACCCCAGAGGGTGGGCATCTCCTTCGCCCCAGGCACCTCAGGCCCTGCCCCAGTGAGCCCTACTGCCCAGAGTGAGAAGACTATGGACCTCCTGAGATCCATCTCTGTAGGGCAGTCAACCATTGTGAATGCCATCCAGGGGCTGGCATCCCAGATGCAGCAATGCAGTGCATTCCTGGAGGGCATTCACGGTGGATTGGCGGCCCAACAGAGATCGATTCAGGCTCTGGCCTCCTCTCTGATGGCAGCCATTGTCCCTGTCCCTACCATCCCCCCTCCAACTACCACTTCCCAGTCCCAGTCTCCTCAACCCCAAACCATCCCATGCACACATACAGACAAGCATGCACACAAGACAACACACAGGAGTGGCACAGTTGTCGTAGTTGGACTCTTGCTCTAGGCAAGACTGCTGGTTTAAGGATGACAACACATATGTTTGCAGGTGACTATGCCAGTCCTACAACAAAGCGCAACTGTCGTCCCAACCCTTCCGGCTCACAAGCAGTACCTCACCAAAAACCTGAAAACAGTCAATGGTGATTTGTGGCAGCCTTTATGCATGGACTCAAGAGTGTGACATCTCAGGGAGTGTCGTGGTTAAACTGAGATTACCCCTTTCTCACATTAACAACATGTCTCAATCACACACAGGCAATAAAGATGATGCAGTCATTTTTCAGTATGATATATTTTCTGAAAAACTGCAATATGCAATATGTTGCATGGGCTGTAATGATTAGGATAATGAACAGTGCAAGAAACAGAATGGTAAAGACAAGCATCATTAATACAAAGACTCCCACCATCTTGCAGTATCACTAGATATCATGAAATGTGCGATATGTCCTAATACCCCAGCATTTGGGCCTAACCTAGAAGAGCTTATGTATGCTAAACCTCAATCTGCAAAAGCCATTTCCTTGAGAAGTGCCCCCAACCCTTGTTACCTTGGAATGAGGTCTCTAGCTAAGACTCCGCAGGAACACGAAGACTGGGTCAGTGTCAAGGCGACGTGCTGCATCGACTGCAGCGATGGCATCTGGTCAGAATCCCTTTCATTATCTGATAAAGTGAGCAGTGTATATCCAGATCTGCTTGGACCCCTGATATAGGTTTGTTCCCAAACAATAGATAACATGGCGCGCTTGGGACGGTAATTAGTATAAACAATTCCCTCGAAAGCGTGGAGAGGGAAAGTACCTAACGCGAACACCTCCAGTTTGTTTGTATTTGTCTTCTGATCTTGACGCGTTAGCGCGGTGGCACTGAAATGGAAAATCAAAACATGGGACTAAGTCAAAACAAGGTGGCCATCTTAAAAGAATTAACTAAATAAATGCGCTAAAACAGAGCAAGCTAAGTAGGGTAAAAGTCACTGGGCACGAATCTGTAAGCCACAGGCTAAGCTAACTCCTGTATCCCATTAAAACAAACTAGGATTCACTACACAGTCAAACACAGGCACCACACTTCATCCCACAAGCACTCACATAAAAACTAGACAGTTGCAGACACAACCACAACCACTGCTTCCACTGTCTCCTCCTCCACCTCCCTTACAGTCTCGTTCACACTCACACCTCTATGCACTGCATCAACATCCACCACCAGCATCACCACACCAAGAAGCACACACACCTCACTAGCAGACACCTCCACAACATCCATGCATGCGTCCCGTGTCCTCTCCCACCCTGTCTGTCCCCCCTCCTAAAGGACACAAACGCAAGCGCTCACACACCCAACAGCCATCCACCTCGCATCAGCACACTGACCATGCACCTGCACCCAAGTCCAGCAGACATACACCTCCAGCAACCACTCCCTCAACCACCACTCCCATCCCTCCTCCCTCATACCGCCCCACCATCCCTAAGAAGCTTTTCCTTGCCCAACTTGACCTCTTCCCTCCCCTTCCCCCTCCCCCTCATCCTGCCCGTAAGAGCAGGGTCCCAATGGCCCAGCACCTCAGCAAAACAGTCCATGCAGACAGAGGTGGCACCAACTAGTCATGGTGGCAAGTCAGTGAAGGATCACACTCCACCAGCCAGAAAGGTTAAAGACCCCACACCTCCTGCCATGAAAGGCAAGGAGCCCGCACGTCCTGTCATGAAGGGGAAGAAGCCCTCGACTCCTGCCAGGAAGGCAAAGGAGCCCGCACATCCTGCCATGAAGGGGGAAGAAGCCCTCAATCCCTGCCAGGAAGAGTAAGGATCCAACGCCTCCTGCCATGAAGGGGAAAAAGCCCTTGACTCCAGCGGAGGCTGTCAGGGTGACACTACCACCACCAGTGGTCATGGGGCCCCCACCGCCAGCTGAGGAGGTGCATCCCTCACCTCCAGCAGAGGCTGCCCAGGAGACACCTCCACCTGGCAACACGGTAAATCCCTCACGTCCAACAGTGGCTGCCCAGGAGGCACCTCCACCTGCCAACACAGTTCAGCCCTCACCTTCAGCGGAGGCTGTCAGGGTGACACCACCACCACCAGTGGTGACTGGACCCTCACTGCCAGCTGAGGAAGTGCATCCCTTACCTCCAGCAGAGGCTGCCAAGGAGGCACCTTCACCTGACAACCCAGTGCATCCCTCACCTCCAGCAGAGACTGCCCAGGAGGAACCTTCACCTGCTGACACTGTGCAACCCTCACCTCAAGATGACACAGTGCATCCATCACCACCAGCGGAATCCATGTAGGCCACCCTCCAGGGACTGCTGTACAAGGGGCCCCCTCCAGGAACAGTGGGAATGTTCCCCACTCCAGAGATTGTGACCTTGCACTTCCCAGGACAGAGAAATGGGCATGGAGCCCCCTCCAGAACCAGTGGGAAAGTCACCCACCTGAGAGACTGTGGCTTTGCACTCCCCAGAACAGAGAAATGGGCATGGAGCCCCCTCGAGAACTAGTGGGCTTGTTCCCGTATTTGGATGAGGTGCCTGCCCAATTGCAAACTGATGCCCCTGCAGAGTTCTATCCGGATGAAGTCAGAATTCGAGTTCCTTTGGCCCTGTGGGCCCTTAATACATTGGACTGGGCATTGGCCCTTTGTGTGCATTTGTACATATCTGTTTTTAGTACACTTGGTTCACTTGGTAGCTGTTTATATCAATACATTCTCATGAAAGCATTCTTGTTGTCCTTGCATTATTCTTTCGTGTATCGTGTGCCATTGTTTTTCGTCTGCAGCTGGTTGTGTGTATGGTGCGTGTGTGTATGGTGTGTGTCACTCTCTCCCTTGTGTGCTAGGCGGCTGTACTAACCGTAGTCTTCTTCGCCAGCATTGGCATTCCAGGTGGAGCATGACGTAGATGAGCATCGGGAAGACTTGCAGTTCCGTTCCATGGCGGCGTTGTTCTTCCCTGTGTCTCCGATGGTGAGTCTTTGTTCTTCTGTGATGTGTTTCCACCAGGCTTTTGATGGCATTGGTAACTCCTCAGAAATCCTGGCAGATTGAAGGGTCAAAACACGGTGGGCGGCACTTTGTCTTCTGCCTGGCTGTTGTTGGCTACCGTCGTGGTTAGTGTTGTTAACTCCCTGGCGGTTGGTGTGGTACATTCGCTGTCTATGGGAGTTTTCTCTGCTATGGTCACAATTTGATGGTAATTACCGCCAGCTGGTTGGCGGTATTACCGCCACTTTATCACTCACTGCCAGTGTCATAATGAGGGCCATAATTGCACTACACACTGCATACATCTAAACGCTGCTTCTGCCCACTCCCCATTGATTCGTCCAACCCACTTATCTGTTGCCCCAGACCCAGCAGTCGCTTTTTATATATACATTTTATGTTTTTCATTTTGTATATGAGTGGCAGTGGCGGCCCATCCTTTAGGGCGGAGGGGCCACGCCCCCCCACCTTTTTCCCCCCATGAAGAGTGTCTGTCAGGCTGAACAAAGGTCAGCCTGACAGACACTTTATGTTCAGGTCAGGCAGCCAGGAGCAGACATGCGCGATTTGCGCAGACTCCTGGCTGCCTGAGCTGAACTTTGCTGGGCTGAGGATATCACAGCTCCTATGGGCGTGACCTCCTCGGCCCAGCAAAGGTGCCTCGAGGCCCTCCCCTGGGTGACGAGGAAAGCGTCACCAATTGACACTCTCCCTGGGCGCTTCAGGTTTAAGCCCTGAAGTGCCCAGGGCAAGTGTCAATCAGTGACACTTCGTCACAGAGTGGGGTGGGGTCAGCAGTCTCACTGACCCCATCCCACTCTGTGACGAGTCTGGGACTGCTGCCTTCTCTCATTGGCTGACTTAAACTCAGCCAATGAGGGAAGGCAGCAGTCCCAACCCTCCTGGGACCTGGAGGCCGAAGGTGAGTGTGTGTGTGTTTGTGTGTGTATGTGTGCGATCTTTTAAAATGAATGTTTGGTGCACGCATGCATGTTTGAATGGTATGAATGTTGTTAATGGATGTGCGTGCGTGCGTGTGTGAAAGAATGAGTGTGTGTGATGTTTTAAAATGAATGTTTGGTGCGTGCGTGCATGTTTGAATGGTATGAGTGTTGTTAATGGATGTGACTGCGTGCGTGCGTGTCTGTGTGTGAAAGAATGTGTGTGTGTGTGCCCCGCCTCCCTCCGAAAGCTGCCGGCCGCCACTGATGAGCGGACATGAGGCATACATGCCTTTGCGTGAAGATGCATAGGCACGCCTACAAAATGAGGCGCTTCGGCCGCATCAGCACACCTTTCTTTATGTCCAATTGCACAGCATTGGCAAGCAGCATTTGCAAAGCCAATATGTCCAAAAAGCGCGACCTATTCGCTTTACAAATGCGTATGCATACCATGAACGGCTCACAATAGTCAACCTTTAAATAAGGCCCTACTTAATTATTTAAACTTGCACGCACCCTCTCCTGAGTAGTGCTCAGAAAAGATTGGACCGAAAATACTATTTCATATTATAATTGAAGTTTTTTCATCTCATGATGAAACGCTAAAACTCTGCATACATTGGATGCGACATGAATCTCTCTGATTACGGTTCTATCTTGTTTTGAGCCACGTTGTTGCGCGTTCCTTTTAGTGTGTTTTCCGTTTCTCAGGCGTGCCTAATAGGCTCTGATCTGTCAGTTGTCTCAACCTACTTTTGTTATGATTAAAAATTCCATGATAAAACAGTTGTTGTAAACTCAAGGCAGCTTGTCAGCTTTGCCCATTAAGCATCAGGGTGTCCTATTTGAGCAGCAATAAGCCAGTAGCGTAACATTAGCCCCCGCAGTGCGAGGGGCTGGGGGTGAACTCTAGGAGGGCCTCAGTATAGTGTACTCTGCACGGGCACTTGGGAGGGTGTCAGGTAGGGCACCCTCTATGTGCTTTGCAGGGGGGCCCTTCAACTTTCGTTACACCATTACAATAAGCAGACCATTCTGTATAGGATTAAGGGGCATATTTATACTCCGTATGCGCCGGAATTGCGTCGTTTTTTTTAACGCAATTTCGACGCAAAACTAACTCCATATTTATACTTTGGCGTTAGACGCATCTAGCGCCAAAGTCCATGGAGTTAGCGTCATTTTTTAGCGTGGACACCTACTTTGCGTTAATGAGATGCAAGGTAGGCGTTCCCGTCTAAAAAATCGACTCCGAGGCATCTGCGTCGGATTTATACTCCCGGGCAAAAATCAAGCCCGGGAGTGGGCGGGTCAAAAAAAATGACGTACGGCCGCTTTTGCGCCGTTTTTTAGCGCCTGCAAAAGGCAGGCGTTAAGGGACCTGTGGGCTCTGAAGGAGCCCAGAGGTGCCCTCCCATGCCCCCAGGGACCCCCCCTGTTCACCCTTGCCCACCCCAGGAGGACACCCAAGGCTGGAGGGACCCATCCCAGGGACATTAAGGTAAGTTCAGGTAAGTATTTTTTTTATTTTTTTTTGTGGCATAGGGGGGCCTGATTTGTGCCCCCCTACATGCCACTATGCCCAATGACCATGCCCAGGGGACAGAAGTCCCCTGGGCATGGCCATTGGGGAAGGGGGCATGACTCCTGTCTTTGCTAAGACAGGAGTCATTTCTATGGGGGTTGGGAGTGGAAAAAAAATGGCGCAAATCGGGTTGAGGCGCAAAAATTGCCTCAACCTGACTTGCCCCATTTCTTGACGGCCAAGCTCCATTTTCCCCTACGCCGGTGCTGTCTGGTGTACGTCGTTTTTTTTAACGCACACCAGACGGCGCCAGCGGCTAACGCCGGCTAACGTCATTCAATAAATACGGCACCCGCATGGCGCTTCAGAATGGCGTTAGCCGGCGCTAATTTTTTTGACGCAAAACTGCGTTAGCGCAGTTTTGCGTCAAAAAGTATAAATATGGGCCTAAATGTTTTATTTGTCTGATGCGGGTCCCTGGAAAGAGGATTTCCGCTAGCAGCGTTGGTAGAGAGTAGTAGAGATCACAGTAGCAGGCATTGAGTCAACAAGTCAGTGAAAAGATGCATTTTAAACACAACCAAAAAAACAAGTACTACACCAGGAATATTTATCAAGGAAAGTTTTAGCCCTCATTTATAAGGGCATTGCACCACCATAGAGTCACTTTTACTGGCGTACCTGTGGCTCAATGCCGTGCCCCATATTTACAAAGCTGCGTTAAGCCACTTTTAGAGGCTTAATGCCACTTTGTAAATACCGCCCCTTTACACACATCACATTGCAATAAAGGGGTGAGCAATTGGCATAGCAGTGGGCGTTCCACTGCAACACCTATTACATCTTGACGCTGCCCAGATCTATGAGGATTCGTAAACCTGAGGCAGAGCCAAAAAAAAAAAAGGGGTGGCGTGAGCACAGCGCAACGAGGAGAAATACTTTTATTTCTCCTAGTTTTTGCTTTTCCTATGTGTGCTGCAGAATGCAGCACACATATGAAGAGAAAAACACCATTAATGATTGTTTATGTGCAGGGAGGTGTCCCTTCCTGCACATAAACAATCATTCCCTGCAACGAAGGCACCCTTGCACTCTAAGGCGAGGGTACCTGCATTGGCGCTAGGCAGCTAATTTTAGCGCAAACTCTATGAAAAACACAGGAGTGAGCCATACTGTATTAAATACGCGCATTCCTGCATTTCTGAAGTGATGCAGCGTGGCGCTGCCAAATTTGGAGCAGCGCTGCACCACTTCTCAGTAAATTAGGCCTTTAGTGCACATTTATGTGCGAACTGCTTCACCAATAGAATGTTCTCATTTAAAAAAAGAAAGTATTTTTTTTTACAAAATATTTCAGTTACTTAGCTCTTCTTATACAGCCCCCGAGGTTGTTTTAACAAAATGTTTTCAATGTGTAAGAGGCAAATGAGCACTGAAAACCAGACCCTCCATCCCAAGGTCAATATCTGCAGGTGTTTACACGTGCATATGGTACTAATTCCTGTGGAAAATATGTAATATGTGGAGATTTTTTCACAGTTGTCAGTGACGCTTGCGCTCCGGAGGTACTTATTCTCCGGGAGAATCAGGGGGGTGAGCACTGTGAATGGTGTGTACACCCTGAAAGTCGAATGCCTTCTTAATGCCCTAATAAAAATATGTGTCACAAGTGGGACCGAATGAGTGCAAAAGAGCTTGCACAGACGACATTCTTGTAGGGATCCTAGGGACGTTAACATCCTGCATACAAAAACATTTCCTTGAGAAGAAAGAAAAAAAAAAATACATTTCTCCTATCTTGAATCTGTTTTTTCTGAAACCAAAGGGATCACATATTTAAAGAGAATTAATACAAGTATAAATCCGGACATATATGTATATAAAAAACGCTAACTAACTTTCCCTGCCAAGGCCCTTTGGCTAATTTGAATCAGGCAAAAGTCATAAATCCGCACTACTCATAGGTGAAAGTCTTTACACTGAAGATTTACAACTTTTCTGTGATTTGGTACCTCAGTGATCAGAGCTGTATTTTCATTCTATGTGAAATGAGCCGTCTTTAAAGAAAAATACATTTCTGTAGCACCTGTAAGGTGTTGCAGAAAAGGTAAGTGTTTCTGGGTACATTGTGACAGGATTGAGGTTACAGCACAGTGCATGGTGCTCACATCAATGAATCAACCAATCAACCTGTTTTTGTAAAGAGCTGCTACTCAGCCTTGAGGGTCTCAAGGTGCTGGGGGGGAGAGGAGGACCTCATCCAAAGAGCAATGTCTTGAGGTTCTTTCTAAAGATGGTGAGCGATGGGCTTTGTCTGAGGTGCAGGGAGGAGGTTGTTCCAGCTCTTTGCTGCAAAGTAGAGGAAGGATCATCCTCCGGGGGTGGTTTTGCAGATTCGAGGGATGGTCGCCAGGGCCATCTGGGAGGAATGAAGGGATCTGGCAGGGGTGTGGAAGGAGATGCAGTGGTTCAGGTAGGCTGGCCATTTGTTGTGTATGGCCTTGTACATGTGGGTGAGTAGCTTGAAGGTGATTCGTTTCTCGACCGGGAGCCAATGGAGGGTCCTCAGGGGTTGGGAGATGTGTTCTCGGCATGGGGTCCAGAATGAGTCTGGCGGCAGTGTTCTGGATTAGTTGTAGTTTTTTTATGTTTCTAGTTGAGGTGCCAGCGTAGAGGGTGTTGCCGTAGTCAAGCTTGCTTGTGACTAAGGTGTGGGTGACTGTCCTGCGACATTCTACTGGGATCCATCTGAAGATCTTCTAAAGTTTGAGGAGTGTGTGCCAGCAGGAGGAGGTGACTCAGTTTACCTGGCGGGTCATGGATTGGGAGGAGTCAAGGATGATGCCTAGGTTGCAGGCATGTTCAGTCAGTGCAGGGGGGGTGCTGAGAGATGTGGGCCACCAGGAGTCATCCCAAGCTGAGGTGGCATTTCCGAAGATAACGAGTTTAGTCTTTTTTTTTTTTTTATATATTTATTGGTATTTTATTAAAAAACATATAAAAATTCAACTTTTCAAGGAAATAACCCCTCCCTAGTCCACTTTTCCCATATCAGACTCCAATTCCAGGTTACAGTCAGTATTCCAGTATTGCCTTTCCGGACGATAACTTAGAAGTCCAAGTCAAAGCCAGCACATTTCAATGTTCTAGGGATTGCGATCCTCAGCCATGTCTGAGTCCTCTGAAGATGTGATTTGCTCATGAGTATCAATTTTTGGTTCTTTAAGGCAATCCAGGAGATGGTCCCACTGCTGCGCCATATCTACAGTCCCCGCCCCCTTCGCTGTTTCTCGATGTAAAACCCTCCCTTCTGCCTCGGCCCATTTAACTAGCGTGTCCCGCCATCTTGGTAGTTGTGGGCCCCTAGGATCTTTCCAGTGCATCGTGATCTCCCTTTTAGCCAGGATCAGTGCCAGGTCAATGTATTTGGTTGTAGTTCTCTGTGGGATCTGGGGAATCCTCCTAGTAAGGCCACTATTGGGGAAGATTGAAGTCTCCTATCTGTTACTACTGTTTTTATGCTATGTAATACTCTATCCCAGTATTGCTCCGTTTTCCCACAGCTCCATAACCTATGCATCAGGTCTGCATCAGGTTCCTAGCACCGGGGGTATGCACTATTCAAAGTGTTCTACATCGATGCAATCTTGGCGGGGCTCAGGTGTGCTCTGTGAAATATATACAGATTAATCAATTTAAAACTAGCATTTCTGGATAGCGTGTTTATATGTGCTGTTATTTTCCCCCACTGAGGTTCATCTATAGGCTCCCCCATATCCTCTTGCCAGAGGGCCCGCAACCTGTCAAGAGTGAGTAGAGTGCCTTTATGTAAAGTTTTATAGAGTGTGGATACAACTTTCTTATCTCCCCCTATTATGCAGAGGGACTGGCATCCCGCGTGATTAGGAGGTTCCTTTAAACCCTGTTTCCAGTGTCGCTGTATGAGTGTTGTGAGTGATCTATGCATAAGGAACAGCCCCAGGGGGACTGAAAATGGTGCCATCAGTGCTTCAAAAGACATCAGTTCCCCATTACAGAAATGATCCCCAATCGTAGAGATGCTGTATGTCGCGAGTCTTGTGATGCCCACAGCAGCGTTTCCACTGGGGAGTACATTAAGTCAGGACAATGGCATGTCCGGTGAGTATGAAGATGTGGTTCTTGTGCGCTGCAAATTGCGCTTCCAAAAGGTGCGCATTACCTGGAGGTCTGGCATGATGAGCTTAGTCTTGTCTGAGTTGAGCTTGAGGCAGCTTTCTCTCATCCAGGTGGCGAGGGCTTCTATTCCTGTGTGGAAGTTCCTTTTGGATGTATCCAGGTCTTCGGTGGGGGAAATGATGAGTTGTGTGTTATCGGCATATGACAAGATGTTCATACCGTGGCTTCTGCCGATGGGTGCGTGAGGGGCCATGTATACGTTGAACAGTGTGGAACTCAATGAGGATCCCTGTGGGACTCCGCAGTTGACTCCTGTGGGTCTGGATGTGTAAGGCGGGAGTCTGACCCTCTGCGTCCTCCCAGAGAGGAGGGAGTGGATCCATTCCTGGGCTCTTCCATGGATTCCTATGTCGTGGAGTCTGGTGCGTAGAATGCTGTGGGAGTCAGTGTCAGATGCGTATGAGCGCTGTGGTGTGGGCGCGGTGTAGGAGTAGTCGGATGTCAACGGTGGCTGCCGGAAGGGCTGTCTCCGTGCTGTGGTTGCTGTGGAAGCCGGACTGGGAGCTGTCCAGGGAGTTGTTGGCCTTGATGAAATTCCGTAGTTGTACGTCGATTGCTTTCTCCAGTACTTTGGTGGGGTAGGGTAGCAGTAAGATGGGCCAGAAATTCTTTAGTTCTGATGGTTCGTCCGAAGGTTTGTTCAGGAGAGGGTGTATTTCAGCATGTTTCCAGCCCTCAGGGAAGGTGCCGGTGTTGATGGAGCAGTTGATTGTGTTCCGGAGCTCGTGGCAATGGATGCGCTGGTTCTGATGTATATTTGGTGTGGGCGAGGGTCCATGGGGGCTCCAGAGAGGGTGCTGTTCATGATGCTGACTGTTTCTTCCGTGGTGAGCATGGACTAGCTATGGATGGCCTGGGTGGGTTCTGGGCTGGTGGGTCGGTCACAGGTTCCGGTACCATGATTGCCCGGGAGGAAGCTGTTGAAGATGTACTGGATCTTGCAGTAGAAAAAGGTGGCAAGTTTGTCACAGAGGGGGATGCTGGTGGCTTCGGAGGGGGGATGTGTGAACTTGTTGATGGCTGAGAAGAGTTTCTTAGAGTTGTGTGTGGAGGAGTTGATGCGCTCCCACAGTGCGTCCTTCCTTGCGTTCTTGATTTTTGGTGGCAGTTGCGGCTCTGAAAGAGGCGAGGTCTTCGCTGGTTTGGCTATTCCTCCATTTTTTCTGTAAATGTCTGCGGGTACGATTTGATTCTTGGACTTCGGTGGTGAACCAGCTGGCTTTCTTAGGTACGCGTTTGGCCGATGTCAGCCGGAGGGTAGGCTAGAGTGTCGGCGCATTCTGTGATCCATGCATTGACATTGCGTGCTGCTGTTTTGGCATCATCAGAGTGAGGAGATAGGAATTTGGCGAGAGATGAAGTGAGTTGCTCATTGTTGATTTCGTTCCATATCCTGCAGGGGTCCTGGGGGTGCGGGTGCAGCTCATGGGTGCGGTGATTGTGAAGTGTATGCAGCGGTGGTTGACCCAGTCTGGGTGGAGATGGTCTTGATAGTGATCTGTTTGCTTGAGGTGAAGATTGGATCCAGTGTGTGCCCTGTGATGTGTGGGTGTAGAGACCAGCTGTCTGAGGCTGAGAGTGGCGAGGTTGTTGATTAGAGTGGTGATGTTTGGATTGGCACGGTCCTCGAGGTGGAAATTCAATTCACTGAGGAGGAGGTAGTCGCCTGACGCCAGGGCCTGGGTGGTAGCAATGTCTACAACATCATCTATGAAACCTGGGTGGGGGCCGGGTGGCCTGTACACCTGGGTGCCGCGGATGAAGGAGTTGTGTTTGGAGTGGAGCAGGAAGTGAAGGTGTTCCATGGTGGTGTATTGTTCTTCTGGGACAGCCTTGACGCATAGGCCCTGATTTATACTTTCTTGTGCCACCTTACCGTCACTTATTGACGCAAAAGTGACGCAAACTTACAAAATACAATTGTATTTTGTAAGTTTGCTCCACTTTTGCGTCATAAAATGACGGTAATGCGGCACAAAAAAGAATAAATCAGGGCCATAGTGAGGACTTGTGTACGATGGTGAGTCCTCCGCCCAGGCAGGAGGGCTGGTCCCTCCTTAGGATGCTGTATCCATCAGGAATGGCGGTCGCAATGTTTGATCCTGAGATTGGGTTGGTCCAGGTCTCAGTAAGGAGGGCGATGTCTTATCAGGCGGTGTCAATCAGATCCCAGAGTTTGGTGGCATGTTTCTGGAGGGAGTGGATGTCCAGGAGCAGGAGGTTGATGGGGTTGTGGAGGTTTTTGGTATCTGTGTGTGTGGAGAGTACCTTCAGCTTGTTGAGGTTGGCGCTGAAGTTGCAGTTCCTGCAGGTGAAAGGACTGTCGGTGGCCTTGGGGGAGATGATGCAGCATTTACTGAGACATCCAGAGTTGAGGCAGAGGAGGGTCTTGGCGTCATAACGAAGGCAGGCGGAGGGGAGGTTTAACGGAGATCCAAGGCTCCTGGCGCTGGGCACGGATGGGTGCAGACAGGATTGCTAGTGGCGTGCCCGCTGCGCGCGGCCGCCATTAAGAAGGGGAGGGGCAGGAGGAGCGGTCAGCAGGTGGCAAAGGTGCTTCGAGGGGAGATGGGCAGAGGAAAGGAGGGGAGAAATGAAAAGAAAAGGAAAAACAAGTTAAAAAAAGGCAGAAAAGCAAGAGTGAAAGAGGGTAGTGGAAAGGAGGAGAGATGGAAAAGAAAAGGAAAAAAGAATGAGAAAAGGTGGAAAAAGCAAGAGTGAAAGAGCAACAGAGAGAAATACTTACTTGTGATGGCCACTAGACCACCAGGGATGAGGTGCAGGGATGAGCCTGTGGGTGGAGGAGGGCCTCGAACTGAGAGTCAGGAGGCTCTCATTTCCTCCTAGGCAAAAAGCAGAGGCAGCAGTAGCAGCCAGAGGAGCTAGGAAAGGCAGCAGACGCTGACCAGGAGGTCAGTGCAGTTGCCCTCTCAAAGAGCTGTGGCCACCATTAAGAAGGGGAGTGGGTGGGGGCAGCGGTCAGCTGGGAGGTGGGAGGTGGGAGGGAAAGGTGCTTCACAGGGGGGAGTGGGCAGAGGAAAGGAGGGGAGAAAGGAGAATAAAAGGAAAAACAAGTGAAAAAACACAGAAAAGCAAGAGTGAAAGATGGCAGAGAAAAGGAGGAGAGATGGAAAAGAAAAGTCTGTGATGTCATCATAGAATGTTGGGTTGGTCCTGGGGTGAAAGGGAGTTGATGTGTGAGTGGAGAAGTCAGGTGAGATTTGGGTGAGAGAGCTAGGTCCACTATCAGGTTTATCCTGGCACAGGTTTCAGCTCTTCAGAATATGACCCGCTTTCAGTGAGTCCCTCGTACTGTAGTAGAGTACTGATGGAGAAAGGTCAGGTGGGTCCTGTGAACACAAGCTTACAGGTGAATATTCATGCGTCCAGATATGCAACATTGAATAAAGGCAATTTCCTGACGATTACTGGATGCTATTGGCTAGGACAGAAGTATATGGGGATGCATGAGAGTGTCTTTTACCGCCAAACTAAGGCCCTATAACTAAGTCCTCCTAGAAAATGTTAGTTAGGGTTGTAGTCTGGAATATAGTTTAGGGACTATTGTGATGCCCTAATATCATAGGCAAAATATTGAGGACCAAAATATCAAAAGGTAAGTACATATTGGAAAGTATCGATTTGCTATTCTTAATTTCACATCTAAGTGACAATATGCATGTCTTTAAGATACTTAGATGTGGAGTTAGGTATATAAATTCTACAAATGTATAGCTGTTAATATTGTGTTCGTCTATATTTTGGATATGTATTGTGGTATAAAGACGTTCTCTACTTGATATTCTAGACCCACACCGTTAGTTAGAATTATATGTCAGTCTCAGTTAATATCTTAACTGGGGTACAGGACTATGGCTTCACAAGAAAAGTGAGTACAGAGATAGCTGCAATCCTGAAAGGGAAAGTCCACCATTGATTCACAGAGAGAGTGATTAAGTATGTGTGTATTTTGTTTCTGATATGGAATCAGCTCAAGAACAAGATTTTTTTTAAAAATCTTGAAGGTGTGTCTTGAGGGTGCTTACTTTGTGTGCACTGAAACTGAAGCGTCTGCCGCCAGTATGTCTTCTATGTGGCCTGGGATGGTCGCTGTTGGTTGTCCTCTAGTTCATCACATGCGGTTCTACAGTAAAATCATCTGGGGAGTTCAGTGCTCCTCTGATGCTGGTAAGTTTCTTGAGTTCCTCTCCAGTGTTAGGGGAAGGAGGTGTGACACTCTTGGTTTTGGTCCTCAGTTACAGCTTGGACCCGCTTGGGTCACCACAGCAATATTCTTCTTCCAATGAAAGGCTTAACTAGACCACGCTCCTTACCTTTTCCCAGTGCTAATCACTGCCCTTCCACCGGCATGCTGGGTCACCATTCCTCCGCTGCGCATGGGCTATAGCGAGATTGGTACAGCAGCAATTTTAATGGTGGCCACTCCTGGCATATGGGGTCACCCACTTGGTCTTACACACGGGCTATTGTCCAATTGGCACAGCAGCAGTCTTCACAGCGGCCCCACCCAGCATACATAGTCACCAAACTGGTAACTACACATGGGCAACAACTTGATCAGTGCATTAACAATCAAAGCTCACTTCACAACTGAACTCCTCTGGCATACGGGGGTCGCTAACATTTCCCTGCACATGGGCAAACACCTGATCAGTGCTGCAGCCATCTCCTCACACCTCGCTGTGGGGATCTGATCATTAGGATCCCCCACGGGGCCTCACTCCCTCCGACGCTTTCCTTTCCCTCACAGGACACACTGATCACGACAGGTGCTGGTGCTCCAGGATCCAAGGACAGGTGCTCTTGGATTCCCTGGGTGATGTCCTCTCACCCAGCTAAGAGACAAGCAGGCCTTGACCGACCCTCAGTCCTAGGCAGACGATTTGTAGAGATTTTCCTCCTTGCACATCCCACCTGGCTGCTTGACAGCTGACAATTTCGGGGGGCCAAGCTCCCCTTCTTATAATCCATTTCCAGACACCAAACGCAATTTAGAGCCTGAGCCTTTGAAGTTTATGTTGGGTGTCTACTTCCTTTTGAAGTGCCCGCGTCTCTGCCCTTCCTCCAGAAGCAGTCTGTCACAGCAGGAGCAACTCCATATCTGATAGTCCCACAACACAGGCCATGGGAGTGACTAGAGTTTCATACCTGGATTTTGGCCACAGTGATATATGTATCAAAAGTTTACTATAAAGCCTCAGCTCTACTCCTTATGATTCTCTTATCAGCCCCATCTCCTCTCTGAGATGTGCTCATGCTTCTTACTATTGACCTCTCTCTGAATCAGAGAGCACCCTTTGAAGTCTACTGACCAGTTTGGCTCTCCCTTCCTCCAGTGTATCCCACCCAGCATATCAGAATGCAGCAATAAACACACCTGTCTGGGGGTATTCCTCTACCTCATTTCCTTACATTCATCCAGTCAGCCCTGGATCTCTCAAAATGGAACCCAGAGCCTTCCATGTATTGTGTCCTTCACGAGCACATATACAGCCAGCACATGCACATGCATAGCAGCATACACTGCACAGCACACCACACACAAAGTGACGTAGACCAAAAATGAGTTAAGAACACAGCAGCAGAATTTTAGGTGAGTGAGCTTGTAGACTTCACTCCAGTAGCACAGGTAAAAAGGACCTGTTCACTCCTACTGATCATTACACTGTATGCTGCCACCACTATGCTTAACTCAACTCAGCTGCTTAGCTCCTGGTAAAGGCAGTAGCCTTTCAGTAGTATGAGGGTAGGACTTTTTGGGCCCCACCAGTCAAAACAGACCGCAATCCATGAGACAGGCCAATGTCATGGCACACATGCATGATCCATAGTCACCCATGACAACAAACATCTGCATTAGAAATCCGAACATCATTACAGTTGGGGCAATTAGGGCGGGGGTTACCATGAAAGGGACTTTTCCATCTCAACACCAGTTTATCAGGTTTTTCTGTCATCATTGCCTATTCATTTTTAAGTGTAAGGGGAGATCTTGGGAAGAGAAGGCCTTTGATACCAAGATAGAATGTACACAGCTTGGCAACAGCCCAGTAGGAGCCAGTGCTGGACTCGGAACCAATTGGGTGTGTGGGAGGAAAAGGGGACTGCTCATTTCCATAGACACACCCATGGAGATACCCGACACCCTCAAGGGAAAAATGGTTTTGCCATGTTGAATTTAATTCGTAGTACTGCACTGTGGGACAGGTGTCAGTAAGGCAAAGAGTGTGTGCTGTGCAAGCGCGCCTGGTCTTTAGAAAGTAAACATACAAGGGTATGCGTATAGGTCGATGAACCTTTTGATTCGCATGGAGTATCCTAGTTATGGTGTAACCAATGTTCATCAATAATTGATACACAATCAATTACCCTTAACCCCTTGGGTGCCCCAGACGAGCTGGTCTCGCCCTCGGCACAGGTTGCCCGGTGCTGAGGATGACACCAGCTCGTACTGCTATGGGCTCCCGTGGGGAGCACTAGCGCACCCCCAGAGGGCCGAGCACCCCCACCCCTGGGCAGAGATGGAAGGGGAATCGCTTCCCCTTCGATCCCTGCCCCCCCCACTGACCCCCTCATGGCGTCTGATGACGGACCTCATCAGAGGCCTTCCCTCCGGCTCAGCTTCCAGCACCCGATCGAAGGAGAAATGCAAAAGCATTTCTCCTCCGATCACGTGGAGGGGGCAGAGAGGCATGAAAGGAGAGGAAAGGCCTTTCCTCGCCTGTCATGTCTCTCTGAGCATTTCTGCTGCCCGATCGCAAAGTGATCGGGCAGCAGAAATGCCACTAGACACCAGGGAATTTTTTTGTTTTTGTTATATGAAATAAGGGGAGCGACCCCTTGGGCAAGGGCTGCTCCCCAGGGGGGCAATTTATTTCTTGTCTATTTCTGCCCCCTCGGGGGCAGATCGGCCTAATAATCCACTAGACACCAGGGATAATTATTTGTCTTGTTGTTTTTCATTTTTTTTATGTTTGCGGAGTGACCCCGTGGGCAAGGGTCACTCCGAGGGGGGCAAATTATTATTAGGCTATATCTGCCCCCCCTGGGGGCAGATCGGTCTTGCGATCTGCTCCCGGGGGGGGCAGAAACCACTAGACACCAGGGATGTTTTTGGGGCTATTTCAAATAAGAGGAGCGGCACCTTGGGCAAAGGCTGCTCCTCGGGGGGCAAATTATTTCTAGGCCATTCCTGTCCCCCCGGGGGCAGATCGGCCTAATATTATTAGGCCGATCTTCCCCCGGGGGGCAGAAATCCACTAGACACCAGGGATAATTTTATTTCTTGTTTTTTTTCATTTTGTTATGTTTGGGGAGCGACCCCTTGGGCAAGGGTCGCTCCCTGGGGGGCAAATTATTATTAGGCCATTTTTGCCCCCAGTGGGGGCAGAAACCACTAGACACCAGGAATTATTTTAATTTTTTTGGGCTATTTCAAATAAGGGGAGCAGCCCATTGGACAAGGGCTGCTCCCCAGGTGGGCAAATGATTTTAAGGCCATTTCTGCCCTCCCTGGGGGCAGATCAGCCTAAAATTATTAGGCCGATCTGCCCCCAGGGGGGGCAGAAAACCACTAGACACCAGAGATATTTTTTTTTGTTTACTTTAATTTTGTTTATGTTTGGGGAGGGAGGGACCCCTTAGGCAAGGGTCACTCCCGGGGGGGGGGGGGGAATTATTATTAGGCCATTTCTGCACCCCCTGAAGGCAGATCGGCCTAATATAATTAGGCGGATCTGCCCCCAGGGGGGCAGAAACCACTAGACACCAGGGATTATTGATTTTTTTCATACTTGCGCATACGGGGAGCGGCCCCTTGGGCAAAGGCCACTCCCGGGGGGGGGACAGAAACCTCTAGACACCAGGGATATATATATTTGTTTAGTTACTTTATGTTTTTATGTATGGGGAGCGACCCCTTAGACAAGGGTCTCTACCCTGGGGGGCTAATTGTATTTAGGCCATTTCTGCCCCCCTTGGGGGCAGATTGGCCTATTTTTGTTAGGCCAATCTGCCCCCAAAGGGGGCAGAAACCTCTAGACACCATGGATTGGTGTGTGTTTTGTTTGGGGGGGGCAGCCCCTTGGGCAAGGTTCGCTCCCGATGGGGGCAAATTACTGTTGGCCATAACTGCCCCTCTTGGGGGCAGATCGGCCTATTTTTGTTAGACCAACCTGCCCCCAAAGGGGGCAGAAACCTCTAGACACCATGGATTGGTGTGTGTGTATGTGTGTGTTTTGTTTGGGGGCGGCAGCCCCTTGGGCAAGGGTCGCTCCCCATGGGGGCACATAACTGTTGGCCATAACTGCCCCCCTTGGGGGCAGATTGGCCTATTTTTGGAAGGCCCATCTGCCCCCAAGGGGGGCAGAAAGCCCACCAGAGACCAGGGAAGATTTTTTTTTCAAAATAAGAGGTTGGGGGTATGGCCATATCCCCATCCCAAATAAATGGGGCCAAAGTTGTTCTGCCCACCAGTGGGCAGATTGGGCAATTAACCCCGATCCACACCCCGGTGGGGGACAGAAAGTCTACTAGATGCCAGGGAATAAAAAAAATAATACCCACAATGCCCTGCAAACCTGCAACTTTGCTGGAAAGCACACATTTTTCCGACATTTTTGTGATGGAACCTTCCAGAATCTGCAGGAATCCACAAAATTCCTGCCACCCAAAAGTGTCTCATCTATACCGATAAAAGTTCTGTTGCACTTGTCAGCCTAAAAATGTTTTTTTTCAAACTGCCCTTTTGGACCCACTTTGGTTCCCCCTCAATTTTGACGTGTTTTTGGCTCTTCCCTGTAACAAACACTTGGCCCACCTACACAAGTGAGGTATCATTTTTACCGGGAGACTGAAGAAACGTTGGGTGGTAGGTCACGGTGCATTGATCCCACACAGAAATGTGGGAAAATGTGATTTTTTAGCTAAATTTGAGATTTGCTGAGGATTCTGGGTAAGAAAACATTGGGGATCCACGAAAGTCACACCTCCCTTGACTTCCTCGGGTGTCTAGTTTTCAGAAATGTCTGGGTTTGGTAGGTTTCCATAGATGGTTCCTGAGCCCAGGACCAAAAACGCAGGTGCCCCCACAAAAACAGGTAGTTTTCTATTTGATAATTTTGATGTGTCCAGGTAGTGTTTTGGGGCATTTCCTGTTGTAAACACAAGTGAGGTACCATTTGTATCAGGACACTTGGGGCAATGCTGGGTGGAGGGAAATTTGTGGCTCCTCTCAGATTCCAGAACTTTCTGTCGCCGAAATGTGAGGAAAAAGTGTTTTTTTAGCCAAATTTTGAGGTTTGCAAAGGATTCTGGGTAACAGAACCTGGTGAGAGCCCCACAAGTCACCCCGTCTTGGATTCCCCTAGGTCTCTAGTTTCCAAAAATGCACAGGTTTGGTAGGTTTCCCTAGGTGCCGGCTGAGCTAGTGGCCAAAATCCACAGGTAGACACTTTGCAAAAAACACCTCTGTTTTCTTTGAGAAAATGTAATGTGTCCACTTTGTGTTTTGGGGCATTTCCTGTCGCGGGCACTAGGCCTACCCACACAAGTGAGGTACCATTTTTATTGGGAGACTTGGGCGAACGCTGGGTGGAAGGACATTTGTGGCTCCTCTCAGATTCCAGAACTTCCTGTCACCGAAATGTGAGGAAAAAGGTGTTTTTTTAGCCAAATTTTGAGGTTGCAAAGGATTCTGGGTAACAGAACCCGGTGAGAGCTCACAAGTCACCCTGTCTTGGATTCCCCTTGGTCTCTAGTTCTCAAAAGTTTCCGTTTTGAAAACTGGTTAACAGAACCTGGTGAGAGCCCCACAAGTCACCCCGTCTTGGATTACCCTAGGTCTCTAGTTTACAAAAATGCACAGGTTTGGAAGGTTTCCCTAGGTGCCGGCTGAGCTAGAGGCCAAAATCCACAGGTAGGCACTTTGCAAAAAACACCTCTGTTTTCTTTGGGAAAATGTGATGTATCCACTTTGTGTTTTGGGGCATTTCCTGTCGCGGGCACTAGGCCTACCCACACAAGTGAGGTATAATTTTTATCGGGAGACTTGGGGGAACGCTGGGTGGAAGGAAATTTGTGGCTCCTCTCAGATTCCAGAACTTTCTGTCACCGAAATGTGAGGAAAAAGTGTTTTTTTAGCCAAATTTGGATGTTTGCAAAGGATTCTGGGTAACAGAACCTGGTGAGAGCCCCACAAGTCACCCCGTCTTGGATTCCCCTAGGTCTCTAGTTTAAAAAAATGCACAGGTTTGGTAGGTTTCCCTAGGTGCCAGCTGAGCTAGAGGCCAAAATCCACAGGTAGGCACTTTGCAAAAAAAACACCTCTGTTTTCTTTGGGAAAATGTGATGTGTCCACGTTGTGTTTTGGGGCATTTCCTGTCGCCGGCACTAGACCTACCCACACAAGTGAGGTACTATTTTTATCGGGAGACTTTTGGGAGCATAGAATAGCAACAGTTATTGCCCCTCTTTTTTCTCTACATTTTTTTCCTTCCAAATATAAGACCGTGTGTAAAAAAGATGTCTATTTGAGAAATTCCCTGTAATTCACATGCTAGTATGGGCACCCCAGAATTCAGAGATGTGCAAATAACCACTGCTCCTCAACACCTTATCTTGTGCCCACTTTGGAAATACAAAGGTTTTCTTGATACCTATTTTTCACTCTTTATATTTCAGCAAATTAATTGCTGTATACCCGGTATAGAATGAAAACCCACTGCAAGGTGCAGCTCATTTATTGGCTCTGGGTACCTAGGGTTCTTGATGAACCTACAAGCCCTATATATCCCTGCAACCAGAAGAGTCCAGCAGACATAACAGTATATTGCTTTAAAAAATCTGACATTGCAGGAAAAAGTTACAGAGTAAAATGTAGAGACAAATTGCAGTTTTTTTCACCTCAATTTCAATATTTTTTTTATTTCAGTTGGTATTTTCTGTAGAAAACCCTTGTAGGATCTACACAAATTACCCATTGCTGAATTCAGAATTCTGTCTACTTTATAGACATGTTTGGGTTTCTGGGATGCAGCATTGGTTTCACACCCATTTCTGTCACTGACTTTTTCAACATTTCACATATTTTAGTCACTTTTTAATATAATTTGTGAATTATGGCAGCCTCTTCTTCATGGGCACATTTTCAAACATACACATTATTTTTCTTTGTTAATCACTCATACTACTTAAACATTTTAATAATAATTTCTGATTATTATATCTGCGTTATCAGTCCCTCTGTGATGACTAAATATGTCATCACATTACTTTTACCTTCAACAGTTCATAATTCAGTCTCTTCGGTATTTTGTCTCCTTTTCAAATCTTCCCTATAAATTCTTTCTCTGTTTTGTTCATCCCTCCTCTGTTTATTTTTAAACCTTTACAATTTAATCTTTTGACTCTATTTACATGAACCCCAAAATCCTAATATGCAAGCAATCACAATTAATATTCCCTGTATGATTTTTAATAATACCCCATTCCAAATGTTACTAAGCCCGTTTCCCACTGAAGCAAATCCTTTTCCAACCTTTTCCCAAACCCCTGGTTCCTTCAAATCCCTACTTGAGTTGGTCAGGTTAGTAAGTAAATCTCTTCTCTCTTTACTATTGTTAGGGATGTATGAGCAGCAATGCCTAGATTTAATCATTTTACAGACCCCGCCATCATTCGCTAGAAGGATGTCTAAAGCAAGGCGATTTTGAAGCATCATAGTTCTATTCGTGGCTAATTCAGTATGTATCAGAAGTATTGCCCCTGTAAAATTTGTCGGCATGTTATCCACAATAGTAGACAACTTTCGTACCTTGATCAAATTCAGGATGACTCCCAACGAAGGAATCACCGCACCAAATATATCTCCCACAACTGCAGAAGAGGATTCCCTCCTCTGTCGCTTATGATGTAATTCAGTCAATTTCGGAAGCTTTTTCAAGTCATCTATTTGATAAATCTTTGGGAAAACTATCCCCAAATAACATGTCACATACCATCCTCTTGGAAGACGGTAACAAGCATTAAGTCCACAAATATAATAGATACCAGGAAACGCAGGGTCCTGACCATTCAGCATAAAGGTCCATTTACTCTGAAAGAAAAACACATGCCTACATTCACTCGTTCCCACAAATAAAGTGTCAGTGCATGATTTTGGCCTATATATACAAAGCTTCCCTACATGGAAAGCATCTAATGTCAATTTTCCTTGCGTTCCAATTGCATTGTAAGCATAATCATTTTTATAAGTCCTTTTCTCTAAGCCTTTTTCTAATTTCTCTTTTAATGCTTTTCTCCTATCATCAGTATGCCCTATAAAGCTTTTCTCTAAAGGTGTAAGCAAGCATGTGAGATTGTTTTTTTGCGCATATGCAGTTCCAAATGTTAGTGTAGGCTCAAAGAATCTTCTAACCAATACTATATCATGATCTTTAGGTGCTCTACTCAAAAAACCTAATAATAGGAACAAATGAAAACACCAAGTCATAGTTAGAATAGAAATACTGTATATACTATTGATTATAGAATCTTGTCAGTAGCAAACTACAGCTTATTCCATATGTTAAAGGAAGACTGTGGTGCGTAACTCCTTTCTCTACTGACAAAGGAATTTGTGTACATACAAGATTCCTTTACATCCATTGTCTCAACATATTCATTCAACAAGCAATAGAAAACATTAGAAGAATGCTCTCCTTGAGCATTAGTATAATCATGTAAATACTTTTCATCTAACTTAAACTTCTCCAAAGCTGTTAGTGTAGTAGTCTCAGAAGCAGAAGTACAATTGGCTCCTTTTACATCAAGAACAGACATTCCCACAATCACCACTATAAACAAGATTCCAAACATAATTTCCAATCCAATGCTCATATATTTACAGCACCTCACATTCCTAATTTGGTTATTCAACTAAACCATGATCTGTAAAGAATCAGAAAGCAGAATTAACTCATATAGTGCAGCAAAAATAAAAAATATGGAAAACATTCTTCTCTCACAGTTCAGTCTCACATCCAGGAACCCTTTTTCCTTTGTCAAAATCAATTAGCAGCTTGTCACATCCAGGTTTTAAATGTCAAATCAGGTTATCAATGTTTCTTCCGGTTTATGTCAATAGTCTCTTTAAGGTATTTCATATTGGCTCGACAATTCAGCTCCTTGTTCACCTTCAGGTTACATCAAAATACTGACTCGGAACCTCTCTATCAAAACAAAGGACATCAATTTGTGTTGCCATTCATTAGTAGTTGCATACGCCCATTCAGGACCTGCATAACGTCGACTTGCTGTTCTCTTTCTTTTCAACTTTCGATCACCACTTAGTTCTCCTACACTCAATTATTCTTTCCTCGTGGTATCTACTTCTTCCTCTATTGTTTTGTTTATGACAACTTCCTTTCTTTTCTCTACTTGCGATTCAGGCCAATTATCTCCTTTTCTCGATCCTTCTGTTAATATTTTTTTCAGAATTGGACTTTTCTCCTTCTCTATGGTGTTTTCTCTTGATGAACCTGCAACAGACTCAGGAGGAGTCGGATCAGTTTGACTTTGATCCGTCTCAACTCTCTCCCCTTCTTGGTCTGGCACTTTCTCTGTCTGCTTTTCAGCACCGTCTGCTTCTGGTAGAACCTCTGCTGAGCTAGGCTCCCCTGCTCTATTCATCGAGATTGATTCTTCCGCTCCCTCCTGTAATTCTTCACTTTCATCTCTTATTGGGGTAATAGAATCATCTTCCACAAGCTCTTGTTCAAATTCAGGCTCTCTTTGCTCTTTTTCTGGTTCAGGTGCAGCAACCCGTTTCACTGTTGTTGGTGCTCTCAACAATGCTTCTTCATGATCTAGTGGACATGCCACTTTCTTCGTATGACTCGTGTGAATCCAGTTCGGGAGTCCTGCACACTTCACAGCTGTCGTAGTTGTTAGGAACACCTGGTAAGGCCCTCTCCAGCGTGGCTCTGAACACATCTTGCAAACATGTTTTCGGACAACGACCCAGTCGCCGGCTCTCAGATTGTGCCCTGGATTGTGGATAGGTGGCAGAGTAGTGGCCTCCACCTGCAGAGAGCGAGCCACATCAGCCAGACCCTTGCAGTAGTCCAACACCATATCATCTGTAATGTTTACAGGTACTGGAACTGCTAGTAATCTCATTGCCCTGCCCATGAGGATCTTGTGGGGCGACAGCCCTGTCTTCCTGTCAGGTGTATTTCTCATCAACATCAACACCAAAGGTAATGCATATGCCATTTCAGATTCGTAGCTGCACACATCTTAGCAATTCTTGATGTCAAGGTACCATTCATCTGTTCCACCAGTCCTGATGCTTCAGGGCGATAGCTACAATGCAACTTCTGCTCAATGTTTAGTGCTGCACACAAGAGTTTAATTTGTTGTTGTAGTGAGTTCCCCTATCTGATTCTAAAGAGATCGGAAACCTGAAACGTGGTATCAACTCCCTAAGCAACAACTTTGCTACTGTGAGACTGTCATTCCTTCTTGTGGGGTATGCTTCAATCCAGTGACTACTTCAAACCCCCACACGCAGGCATCTCAATTAAATCCAATTGCATTCTGCTGAATGGACCTCCTGCTATTCTAATGTGGCTCAAATTCACCACTGTCCCTTTTCCCACATTTAGTTGTTGATAGATTATACAGCAATGACATACTGCTTCTGCTGCCTGCCTAACCTTGGGATTGAACCAGTCTATTTTGAACAAACGAACCATTGAATCCCTCCCAATGTGTGCCTGACCATGGTAGTACCTATCCATTTGTGACTGTAATCTATTTGGCAGGACAATCTGACCTTCCTCCATATCTCATCAGGCCGTTGAACACATTTTAATTTGGACCAAAGTCGTTTCTCTTCTTTGACGACGTTACTCTGTAGTATTTTCAATTCTTCTAACGTATCGATCACTTTTAATGCAAAACTTGTACATGTATTATCTTCTTCTGACATCAGTTCCCACTTGTCTTTGAACGATATACAGTTCAATGCGCAAAACCTTGCGACTTGATCTGCTAATCCATTTCCCAGTGACACGTAGTCCTGTGTTTTCAGATGTGCACTGCATTTCACAACGGCAATTTCTTCAGGTAGCTGTATTGCATACAGCAGCTCCTTTATTCTGTCGCCATTTCTTACTGGTGTACCAGTAGAGGTCAGGAAACCCCTTTGCGACCACAATTGACCAAAATCATGAACAATTCCAAACGCATATTGGCTATCTGTATAGATAGTGACTCTCAATCTAACAGATACATGGCATGCTCTAGTAAGAGCAACCAATTCTGCTACTTGAGCAGAATATATGCCTCAAAGCCAAGACGCTTCTAGAGTACCTGTAACTGTGCACAAAGCATAGCCTGCTCTCAGTGTCCCTGTACCATCTCTGAGACTTGAACCATCAACAAAAACAATTTGGTCACTTTCTTCCAATCGTGTATCTCTGATATCAGGTCTGGGTTTTGTGCACAACTCAGTTACCTCAAGACAATCATGCTCAATGTCTTCTTCTTTTTCAATTTCAACAGTATCACTTGGAAGTAATGTTGCTGGGTTCAGCACAGTACATCTTTTCAATGTTACATTTGAAGCACCTAGAAAGCTCATCTCATACCTTGTCAGTCTGGCACCAGTCAAATATTGTATTTTTGTCCTTGTCAGTAAAATCTCAACTGAGTGAGGTACCATTACCATCAGAGGGTATCCCATCACTACTCCCTCACATTGTGAAAGGCTTTGACCAACTGCGGTAACTGCACGCAAACAACCTGGTGAGGCTGCTGCAACTGGTTCCAAGGTAGCTGAAAAATAAGCTACTGGGCGATAAGCACCTCCATGGACCTGTGTCAAGACAGACATAAGAACAAGCATCACGTTCATGACAAAACAATGTAAATGGCTTTGTGTAATCAGGCATTCCTAACGCTGGAGCTCTGCACAAATTCTCTCAACTCAGTGAATGCTTTCATCTGATCCTGGTCTAATGTAATGGGATCTGTAACATCCTTATGTGTCAATTGCTGCAATGGTTTGGCAATCTCAGCAAAATTGGAATCCACTGATGACAATAGCCTACCATTCCCAGAAATATCCTGACATCTCTCTGTGAAGTTTGAGGACTTCTCTGCAACATCATTGTAATCCTTTCTCTGGAAATTCTCCTTGACCCTTTCTCAATCTGGTGGCCAAAATATTTCACTGACTTCTGACAATACTGCAATTTCAGAGGTGACACTTTATGTCCAAATTTTCCCAAATTATTCAACATGAAAATTGAGTCGTATTTACACTCGTCCCTCGTTTTGGATGCAATCAGTAAGTCATCAATGTACTGCACCAGAGTAGATTGGTACGGTAGTTTCAATGACTCCAAATTATTTTTAAAAAATCTGATTGAACAGAGACGGCGACTCTGTGTACCCTTCAGGAATCCTGCACCAGCTGTAAACTCTCTAGGAATTTGAAACTAAAGAGAAACTGACTAACCTCATGAAGAGGCACAGAAAAGAAAGCTTGTGACAAATCAACCACTGTGAACCATTCTGCATTGCATGGGATCTGAAACAATATTACTGCTGGGTTTGGCACCACAGGATAACACTTGACCACCATGTCATTTTTCACAAGTCTTGCACAATTCACATTTTCCCAAAATGTTTCTTCAAGCCCATTATCGGTGAATTACATGGACTGCTCAATACTTCTTTCAAAACTCCTTGTTTCAGAAAATCTCCAATTAACTGCGCCACTTTCATCAGAACATCTTGTGCCATATTATACTGTGGAAGCTGTGGAAACTCTACATTCAGCTTCAAAGTAATCTTAATTGGCTCCACTCCCTTAATCAAACCCACTTCTTTACCTGTCAGGTCTTAACATTTTCCTGCACTGTTCCCTGCAAGTCTGCATGCAATTCTTTCACAGTAAACTTCGGGAAAAACTCAATCAACGGGTACTCTTCGTTAGTGGTTTCATTCTCCATTTCAGGAGTTTGTTCTTCCTCGTCATCACTAATTGTCTGAACCTCTATTCCAGCAGTTGAACAATTAATCGAACATCTGGTCTTGCACAATAAATCCCTTCCCAGTATGGATACTGGACTTGAGTCACAGACTACAAACTTGTGCAATCCCTGGAAGTTGCCAATCTCAACCTGTAACAGATCTGTGATTTGATTTATCAACTGTCTATTCGCTACCCCCACAACCTGAACTGTTATTCCTGAAAGAGGTAAGTTCGGAACTTCTGCACTTCTCACTGTAGAGAGCGTAGCTCCTGTGTCCACTAGAAATGAAACCCTATGGCCCATCACCTTCCCTGTCACAAAGGATCCTCGTTGACCTACTTCTAATGAGGCTGCAAGCATACATGGCTCCTCATCCGAACTCTCACACATCCATTCATCATTTCTTTCATTCTCGCTATGTAATGGGAATTAGCGCACTGTGTGTGTCACTACTTCTGTCTTGTCTCTGACCTGTGACCTCCTGAGAAAGGATAATTTGTTGCTGTTCCATCTGGGCTTGAGGTATCTGCATTTGCTGTCTAGGTACCATAGGGACCTGCTGCTGCATTGGTTGCAACTGTGTCATTTGTGCACGAGGCATTTGTACCTGCTGCACTTGATTCATGTCATTCTGGAAATTTGGATTAAGTCCTCTCATTCTAGGGACTTTTACAGCTTGAAATGTATTGACATCTACACTTTGCTGAACAACACCATCATCGGACACTCCCGCTTCCAGTGTCCCATGTTTCCGCAAAGATGACAAGGTAACATCTTCTTCATCCCTTGCACACCATTCTGAACCACTACAGTACTCAAATCTGGACCATGATTCACATTGACTCCACGACCCCTTCCTCTCATCTGTGGCTGGAACATGACAGTTCCCTTCGGCTGCGGTATCTGTTGCACAAAAGCTCCCTGTACTCCTGTTTGAGCTGCCTTAATCGGCATCACCATTGCTTTTTCCTTTAACTTCTTCTGTTTTAACTTAATTTCATCACTACAGTATTTCACATACTGCAACACTTCATCAATCGGCTTCATTTGCCAACAAATCAAATGACTCTTAATCCTCTGACCTATTTTGGGTCTCAATCCTTCCACAAACCTGAACACAAAGTGCAACATGTTTTTCAGCTCAATTGTTTCCTTACCACTGTGCTCCTTGAACGCCTTCAACAATCTCTCATAGTATTTATGTATCAACTCCTTTGCTTCTTGCACTGTCCTGTCAATTCTCTGCCAGTCAATATTTTTAGGCGAGAGTCTCGTCTTCAGGAACTCAATCACCTTATGATTATGTTTCATCAATTCGGGTGACTCCTCACTTGTAACTCTATCTCTTTCTGGCTCACTCGTTGGCCAATCTACAGCTGTTTTGCATTCAACCCACAAATTAGCTTCACAAATGTATCTGTCTGCTGATACCATTTAACCAGTTTCTCTCCCAGCTTTGGATAATCATTTATCACTCATGTGCCAAGGAACATGAACAAACTGCCCTCCTGGAATTTCCCTCATTGGTAATATTCTCACTGGATCCTTTTCTTTCTGGACACAATCAGACCCTTCTTGCGAATATCGTTTCCATTTATCCTTCTTCTTTGCCCATCTGCCTTCCCACTTTTCTAATGCTCCCCAAATCTAAGCACTCTGCAATAGTTCTTTAAGATGCTCTTTCATCCCAGCTGATCTCATGTGCTCAAAATCCACCGCCTCAAAATCTAACCTGTAACTCCTTTTCAAAGGATTTGTTTTCCCAATTTCTATGTCATGTTTTTCCGCTAAGTCCGCCAACCTCTGATGTATCTTACCCACTTCTCTTGTGAATCTTGGACATAAGTATCTCAGCTCTTCTTCAGTACAGGATTCTAACCTATTCACTCCCATTGACCCTTTGACTAGTTCAGTTATTTCTGTTGTCTGCCTCACGCGATCAATCTGCTCTCTGCCCTTGGATGCATTCTGTGGAGTATTCAGACTGCCTAACCACTCATTTAACTGCTGTGCTGTCAATCCCTGTAATGAAATATTACTTGTATTTGGCAATGGCACCTGTTGTACTACAGCACCTGGAGTTTGAGGTGTTAAAAGCTTCAAGCTCTGACTTACACTCGGACCATTTGCGGCATCTGGAAGCGCAACAAGTGAACTAACATCCATTAATGACCTTGATCCATTAAAGGTCTGTCCCATAGACAAAACCACCTGTACGTGTTCTCTCACCCCCCTCCTCACGAGGCTCTGTGACATTTTGCCCTGTTCTCCTGTGATCGGCTTTTTCTGAGCAAACAATGGTACCGCTGGACCAACAGTAATTGGCAACGATATCACATCTGGTGCCACTCTGATGCCCACATTTTGTGGAAGGGCTACTCCCATGCTCTGATTCATCACTGGTGTCACATCTGACTGTGTCCCTGTCATTGGTGTGAACTTCAGCAAAACCTGTGAGTGTGCCTGAGGCATCAACATTGGAGTTGGTTCGGTCTGAGCTAACATTGGCCTTGGAACCACTTGATCCGTGGGCACCACTAAGTTCGAAGTTGTCTCAAGAATTGGTATTTCAGGATAAATTCTCTGTACTGGTGGTGGATGCATCTGCGCTTGGACTACCAAAGTAGTCACTGCATTAGGAGTACTCTGTACTACCCCTTGTACCTGTCCATTATCTGTTTGCACTGGTCCCGCTGTTCCCGATACTTGGGCTGGGGCAGTTGGAGCAGAACTAGTACTTGGGCACCCCTCATGCACTGTATATGGTGGATGTCGCTCCCTCAGCACCTGAGTAATAAGGTCCTCAACATGAGTCTTCTTCTTCTATATAAGCCTTTTTCTTCTTTTTACTCCCTGCTGAACTCTTAGCACTTTTGCTAGTCTCCTCTTTCCCTTCTGACTCTTTTTCCTCTGTGATAGCAGGAAACAACTTAACATCCTGCAATGTCGCTGTTCTCCACCTATTCTGTTCCCAATCACATCTTGCCTCCACTAGAGACTTCACTACCTTTCTTATTCTTCTCTGGAATTTGATTTCTTGCTGCTGCCTCGCTATGAGCTTCCAAACCGCCAATGCCTCCAACTGTGTTGGTCTCGGAAGAGGCTTTGTCTCATTTAATGTCATTCGCCACTTATCCAAAATTCTCAAATTAAACATTCCATGATCTGGAAACACTAAACCTCCCTGTTTCTCTGTCAATTTGCACCATTGCTTTAACCAAAGACATGGCGCGACACCTCGCTCCTCCATCACAATATAAGCCGGGGAATTTTCCGGTGGGGTAGACTCCCCCACTGTCGCCTTAAGGTATGTATGACCCTTCATGGCACTCTTAAACGCTTTGAAAAACTTCATCTTTCTCTTTTGTATTTCTTCGATCCATTAAGGAAATGACTTTTACTCCCAAGATTCCCTTCACCTGCTTTCCCAACCAATTGTCTCTCATGCACGGCTGCCAATCCGCTTGCGACTCTTCTGACTAACCAACCTATCCCAGTGTGGCTCACTCTGACGTCACACTCACACACTGCGGCTGACAAAGTCTTGCGCCTCGTCCTCCTAATCTTCAATTCACACAAAACTAATGCAAATTATTGCAAGCACTAACCAAAAAACAATACCCAAAAACAAACCTGCTGGTTTACTACAGGAAGGTACACAATCGCATCAGAGACCTTACGGATTTTCACTGATGGCCCTTTCGCTCATGCAGCTATTCCTCTTCCTCAGTCTCCCACATTCGCAAGCAAAATTTGACCTGCAAATTTTACTCTCAACTGATCAATGGGTCTGTCCTGGTGCACATAGGACTCGCCAAATCTCAGTCGAAAATTTCTCTTACTCTCTCAACTTACACACCGACTTGTTGACCACGCCCGATCAACCTACTAAACCAGGCAGATTACAACATATAACCAAGTGTCTCCTACACTTATCAATATACTCCGGAGTCTTAGACTACACAGGGTCCGTACATCACCAACAACCACGTGGACAATTTCTGAGCACAAAGCACTACACACATATGAAGTTCGACGACTTCCCTACTCTCATACTGTGGAGTACGCACACTCCTACTAACTTTTACCTGGAGTACGCAGACTTCCTACTTACACTCACATACGTCACAATTCAACTGCGATTTGCATAAGCCTCTGCAAGCGCAACCTACCACTTTCATACTATCACTAAAACGCAGAGAACATACCCAACTCTACTAGCAGGATCTGGGAAAGTCATTTCTGGGCTTAAGGGGACATCATTATTGCTATAATTGCCATTACAAAAAATAAAATCCAAATCACATTTATAATAAACAACTAACCTTAACTCAAACTACTACCATAACCATCAGTCACCACATAACTAGTTCTCCAAGGAAACAAACCATCAAGCTGCTACCAAAAACTGCAAGCGCGACTGGTCCTTAGTAAGTAAATTTACAAGGGGATGCGTATAGGTCAATTAACCTTTTGATTCGCATGGAGTATCCTAGTTATGGTGTAACCAATGTCTATCAATAATTGATACATAAATCAATTACCCTTAAGAAAATCAATAATAATTAGTATTAACATCACACCATGACATTCATTCATGAATAACCACAACTCAATATACTTTTTATCAATTTTATTCCCTATTAGTTACAATACTAAGTCATGAGGTTAATTCAAACTTTATTCAATCAAATCAAGATTAATTCATTAGTGACCACCACTGACGTAATCTAATAAAAATTTGTGATAGAATACATTCTAATGCTTCAGCATAAGCCACATACGACTCAAAGTTGAATATGTCAACATAAGTAGCAGAGTTCAGCAAATCAGTCCATCAATCATTTGTCACTGTATATGTCAAAGATTTAGAATAGGAACCTCATCTAACCCAGATTAGCATTAGCATGAGGGACTTAATGCGATTACAGTTTAGAACACAAGTTTGGAAAAACATCTAACTAAGAGAAAAACTAATTAGACAGCGCAGTTTGTACCTAAAAAGAAAAGGCACAAAAGGTAATTCAGTCACATTGTCATAACTACCTATCCACGATATGGATCAGCAACAAAGTCAGTCCTTGTCTTCAGGTCACCAGTCGATCAGCATCACATCAGGCTCTCCTCTTAGAGAGTATGAGCCCAATAACAGAATCTTGGATCTCTTCTTCCCCAATATTGCATCAATTTCGGAATAAGGTCTCTTCTCGGTCATCTGCACCTAACATCTCCTTCTTCCATCTGTATCTGAAGTTTTCTCCCTGTGTCACAACATTATATCAAAGTCGCCCAGACTATCCCCCATTTCCGAATTGGTAAGTTAATCACCAGTTATGACTTTATCCACTAATCTTAATTTTCCAAATCTATGAAGTCTAATATTGCACAGTTCTCAGGATGTCGATTGGTTCACTGTCCTCATCATCTGGCTCATCAGGTATTGAAATGTTGCATCTTCTTCTCCAGTCAATGTCTCCATTGTTCGAGTCCTGGGAAAGTACATCCAGTATGCTTTACACAGCCCTTGTTACAAAATGTAATTCCCTCATCTCCTGTCCGTCAGTTCACGCTTAGGTTTTTAGCTGAGCAGATTTTATTAAGCATTGAGCGGTTCATGGTCAGTTCAGTACATCAGCATTTTCTACATTGTGCGTTAATAGTCGGCCTCTGCACAAGGCCTGACAAACTAGGCCTCAACTTCGGCTAAGTTAGTTCTACAATATAATGCAAAACATACCTTATATTTATCAGTATGACATATTACTACATTGTTATTATGCATTTTCAACATTTCACATATTTTAGTCACCTTTTATTAAAATTTGTGAATTATGGCAGCCACTTTTTCGTGGGCACATTTTCAAACGTACGCATTATTTTTCTACTGGCTAATGACTCCAACAAAGTGGCAACCCACTCCAGCTTATAAGAACACATCTGGACCTGAGGAAGCACAGAAGAGGACTGGACCTACTGTCTGTGACGTTTGTGAAGTGACTACAAACCTGTGTTTTATCACCATCAATGGTAGGAGCAAAGCTATACCTAACATTGCAAATCACCCTGGAGAACCACATTCTTTACAAATTAAAGATCGGGCATATGTACAAATGAAGATTTAGAACAGACTTTTCCATTACAGGAGGGGTGTTTAGAGTAGGCCCAGGTGAAATGTCCGTATGCCAACTTAATAGCATGTAATTTCGCATTTTGACCTAGGCTTGTTACAATAAATTCACAAAATTATGCCACAAAGCTTAATTACGAGTTGCTGTTGTTCTCAGAACTATTTGATTTATTGAGAAACACGTCGCCAGGCTCAAAACTGATGCAACTACGCGTTTCACAATAAAAGATAACCTTAAATGTCAGTTTTGCTTTTTGCATAAATCAGCATAATTTTTGTGGAAGTTCATGTACTTACACAAAACTACCCAAAAGTAAATTATGCTAATTTTCGCACACCACTAGTCCAGAGCAAGTCCAGGAGTATTGCATCTGTGTTAGTTTTTCAATACATCAGCGTGAGATAAAGTAATGCCCAAAGAGCTTAAATGAAACCAATCTAAAGAGACATTGGTTATCTTGAGCAACAGGTATCTATCCAGCTTTCCTGGACCTACATTGCACAGCCCTGTGTTACAACATAATCGGGACAAAAGAAAGGAAGAAAGGCAAGCATGCACTGCTATAATGAGATAATTCAATAACTGAAACAGAAAATACACCAGTTTTAAAATCTCACACAGGAGCAGCCTTTGAACTGGGTGAAACACTAATACATGCCATGTAATCCCTCGTGTGAATAAGGCCCATCTCAAGCCACTCTCCTATCGGTATCTAATGCGACTTTTGAGCACGATATATGCACTTACATTCAGTTTTCACAAAATATACTAACGAACCAATTTGCAAAATTTTGCATAATGTTATCTAATGTTAGCAAAGTGTCGTGAAAAAAATGCGATTTCACCTGCTCGTGACGTACACCGATTATGAGGCCTATTGGCGTTGCCGATGTTGATTGTATTGTCCATACTTCCGACAATGCACTGTAACATTCTAAAAGAGCATTAGAATACGCGATCAGGTTTATGTTTCCGACTCTGCTGCTTTCCAGACCCAATCAATGTAGGAACGCAGAATATTTTCTTTATAGGATGAAACGCAGCTGTGGCCCCGGACACAGGCGCCTTGTGTAAAACATTATAGTGTGACCTTAATGGTACTGTGCACTTCATGCTCTTGTTAAAGTCGTATAATGAGTGCAGCAACACCTGGCGGAATAACTAGTCGGTGAAACCGTGTGCAGGATCTTTTCAACATGAGCTTGAGAGAGAGGAACAAGGCAGTAACTTTGCGCTGGTTTAGCTCCATCACAAAGATGAAGGGAATATATTTCACGTTTTATTTTGTGCTTAATATGCACATGCATTAAAACAGCATCTGTCTCTGACCCGGATTTTTCTTCTAAGGGCCAGGACCTAGTTTGTACCCGTTCAAAGATTTCCCAGTCAGATTCATTCCATTTGATGCCTGCCACACAAACACAATCTACTCATCAGCCCAGATCAGAGTAAGCACCCTGAAGGTGCCCCGCACCTTGAGGGTGCCCCTCTTCATATGCTTTTTCTATCCCTACAAAGACAAATTAATCTGATTTTCTTGTTTTTTTCGGCTCAAGGCCTAGTGTTAATAAACTGACTACCGCTGAACCCTCAGCAGCCACCTCCTCTTTTCTGAAGTGGAACATGCTTTCTACCTCCCTTGTTAGGTCTTGCCTGTGACAGTGCATCCGCTGTCACTTGTGAGAAATTTTATTTGCTTACAGGGAGCTTAGAGCCTGCCCATTGCCTTCCATTGGTTGGCTTCATTGTCACTCACATTTGCTTGCTTTCTGTTGGTCAGTGCATACGGGCATCACGTCCTCTTCTTGTGTTTGGCCCACTCCGGAGCATGGCCCAAGTACTTGTGTCCTTCCACTTCTTGTTTTTTGAAGCAATTTTCTTGTGTCGCAGTACTCCATAAGAGTGCATGTGTTTGCAGGCTGTCTTCCTCATATCCCTTTCCATCACTTCCTTCCCCAGCATCACTCACACTTACAAGTGTGCTTTTGTCTCACACTCCAAATCTCACCCATGATCATGTTGCATCCCTCCCCCACATCGCTCTCACTCATGTGATTGTTCTACAAGTGCTTTCATTTTTCAATCATTATTATTCTATTGACTGCTACAAGATTAGCCTCATCATTTTAGAACAGTAACCAAAAAACACAGCAGCTACATGTCATTAGAATGGCGAAGGGCCTAAGAAGCAACTGCAATCACAAAGACTTCTGGTCCTCTAAACTTAAACCACCCATAGTTCAAGGCAGAAGTTGTCTAAAATTTAAATGAAAACACTTAAGTCTCTCTGTAGAACAGCAAATACTACTGTACATTCCAATGTGCTGATGCAGCCGTTTCAGCTCCATGGACTCACACACTGCAGCAGGAGGAGACCATGGAGCAGTTTCAAAGGTCCTTGCAGGAACTGTACCAGCCCATAGTACTGAGAGACTGGGTTTTTTTGCATGGTGTTCATCAGCACTACAATCTACTAGCTCTGTGAGGAGGTACAGGTGCTGCAGACTTGTGCAATTTAACTTGTAACATAGACTGCATTTTCAATCCATTCAGTGCAAACATCGAAAAGCTGAAGTGAGATATGCCTTTTAAACTGAGTTAGAGGCAACCATGAAATACAATGTAGGAAACGTCTTTGCGGCTGAGTTGCCAGCTCAGTTATTTTAAAAAGTTGCTCCCATTTGTATTGTGCACAATACCTGCTGTTTATTTAGAGAGCTATCTTTTGGCCCAGTGCTCCCAGAGTGACAAAAGGTAGCCATTTTTGGGTCACATCCTACCCGTGCAGCAGTCTGGTTGAAAAGAAACATTGAGGACATGATGAAAACTTCCCTAGGAATGCATTCCTCCCATTGCTTAACATTTGCTTTGTGTTTTGTAAGGCACCTTTGATTGCTTTCTATTTGCTGGCTTCATTTCATTTAGGATGTCCGGCATGTCTTTGTCTCTCCTGTGGAGCATAGACAATTTTATGGGAAATCTTTTTTTTTTCTTTTTCGTGAGGCATTCCACAAGAGTACATGTGTTTTCATTTGTCCTCCTTGTGTGCCAGTTCGCAGCAGTAAATATGCTATATTTCTTTGAAAAAGTTCCCCACCTCCTATCATTTCAACTGACTGATTCTACCTATCTCTGCGACTACCAGTTTATCGATCTGGCATGCCTGTGATGAACAGCGTTCTGCCTACAGGCTTGTTTATTTTGGTCACTTCTCTTTACTAATAGCATGACAAACAATCTTCTTCCTCATGTTCACACCCATGCCAAAGGTCTAGAAGTAGGGGAGTGTGCGGAGTGCTGAAGTACCTCCCCCCCCCCCCCAAATATGCCTGCTGGAGTTCAGAAGTGAATGAGAAATTAACAGGCCTTTACATTTTGTTTTTATCTTGTGCTGTCCGTTCAAAGACAGAGGTCAAATATTAGGCACTGTCCTCTAAGGAAGGGTGGTGTTTACTTTTCTTTTTCTGACTGCAAGCCCACAGGTTTATGTGACAATCTTTCGTGAGGCATTCCACAATAGTACATGTGTTTTCATTTGTCCTCCTTGTATGCCAGTTCGCAGCAGTAAATATGCTATATTTCTTTGAAAAAGTTCCCCACCTCCTATCATTTCACTTGACTGATTCTACCTATCTCTGCCACTACCAGTTTATCGATCTGGCATGCCTGTGAGGAACAGCGTTCTGCATACAGGCTTGTTTATTTTGGTCACTTCTCTTTACTAATAGCATAACAAACAATCATCTTCTTCATGTTCACACCCATGCCAAAGGTCTAGAAGTAGGGGAGTGCGGAGTGCTGAAGTACCCCCCACCCTCCCAATATGCCTGCTGGAGTTCAGAAGTGAATGAGAAATTAACAGGCCTTTACATTTTGTTTTTATCTTGTGCTGTCCGTTCAAAGACAGAGGTCAAATATTAGGCACTGTCCGCTAAGGAAGGGTGGTGTTTACTTTTCTTTTTCTGACTTCAAGCCCACAGGTTTATGTGACAATCTTGCTGGGTACAGTGGGTGTGAATGGAAAGGCTGTAGGATGTTATTTTTTTCTAGCACACAACAAACTTCAAAAGTCAGTAAATGAACTGTACTTCACAATATACCAGAATTAGGAAAGGACAAATGAAGCACATTTTTGTAATTCTGAAGTGTGATGGAAACAAATATTTTACTACCAGAAAACTAAGTCAATACAGTAGGTAATGCCGATTTCCACACATTGTTTGTGTGCTGTATAGTTTGATCAGTAAAGCAGTATGTCTGAGCAAATGTAGTGGTCATTTCAATTGAAAATGTGTTGTCTGTGATGTCAGTTCACTAACCCACCATGCATACTCCACTCTATGCCACTCCACTCTACTCCATTCTACGCCACTCCACTCTATGACACTCTAATGCACTCAATGCCACTCCACTCTTTTCCACTGCACTCCACACCACTCGACTCCATGCCCTTCCACTCTACACCACTCCACTCAACTCTATGGCACTCTCCTCAACTTTGTGCCACTTCTTTCTATACAACTCCACTCTATAATACTCCATTCCACACCACTTCACTTCATGCCACTTTACTCCCCTCTACGACACTCCACTCTACAACACTCCACCCAATGACACTCTATTCTATGACACTCTACACTTCTCCACTCTACACTACTCCACTCTATGACACTTTATGCCACTCCACTCCCCTCACTGTACTCCATACTGGGCCACTCCACAACACTCTACACCACTCTACGCCTTGCCCTTCAAATCTACGCCACTCCACTCTATGTCACTCCACTCCATGCCACTTACTTCACTCTACAATACTCCACAACACTATACTCCACTCTCCTCTAGTCCACTCTATGACACTCCACTCTTTGATACTCTAAGCCACTCCTTTCTACAGCATGCATCTCTACTCACTCTATGACATTCCACTCTATGACACTCTACCCCACTCTATCCCAACTACTCTACACCATTCTACCTTACAACAGACTGTTCCACAATATTCCACTCTGTGCCACTCCACTCTACACCTCCCACTCTACTCCCGTCCACTCTATATTACTCGACTCTATGATACTCTACGCCACTCCACTCCAATCTATGACACTTACTGCACTCTATGCCACTCCACTCCTCTCTACAACATTCCACAACACTTTACTCTACTCTACAACACTCCACTCTATGACGCTCAACTCTAGTCTACACCACTCTATGCCACTCCACTCTACATTACTCCACTTTACAATACACTGCTTCACTCTAATCCACTTCACACTATGACACTATGCCTCTCCACTCTATGACATTCTATGCCACTCCACACTATGACAGTATACACCACACTACTTTAGGCTACTCCACTTAACAACACTCTATGCCTCTTCACATTACAACACTCTACTCCACTCTAAGTAGTTAAATACTTTATTGTGTCCGTAGGCCATAAACGTTTGCACATAAAAACAAAAGTCAACATCTATTCATTGCCATCTTGCTATACAATGCACCTGTTGCTTACAAGGGAGTTTTGCATACAGTGGCTCTCTAATGTCATACCAGCTTAGAATTGAAGAACAGAAGGACACAACCATATACCAAAACCTAAAATTGTCTGCAATAATCTATGGTGGAATTTATACATGTTCTTTGAGCTAACTATATCTAAACAGTAATCTGCAGTTAAAGAATAAGAAGATAAAAACTCATGAATCCAATTCCGCAAAATAAGTACTGTGCCTGTAATAAAATGTTGATAAATTAAAGTACATGAGATTTGCTTCTATTTCTCCAGTTACTGCAATCAATAAGTTGGAAGGCAAGTAGGGAGTACAGTACTAAGGGGGTCATTCTGACCTCGGCGGTAAAAGGCCCTTACCGCCGGTCAGAAGTCCGCCATTCTACCGCAGCGGTAAACCGCCACGGTCATTCTGACCACCAACTGTGAAACCGCCAAAAATCCGACATCCAAGGAAGGCCGCCTCATCAGCGGGCCGCGGAAAACTGGAGATGACCAAACCTCCACCGTCACGCCAACACAAACACGCCCATGCCATTCTGACCCACGAATCCACGCGGCGGTCTTTCAACCGCGGTATTCCATTGGCGGTACACACCGCCGCGCTCAAAATACACACACAGCTCCAAAACACAGCCACATTGGACAATTTGAAATACGCACACCTGAGACATATACAAACAACACTCCCACACATCCAATCAACTATAAAACACACACCCACATCACCCACAAACCCCCACTAGTTGGAAATCGGAGCGAAGTCGAGAGCGAGAGAGATAGAGATAGAGAGAGCGAGCACAGCAATAGAAAACCCCAACACACACAGGAACCCAACTTCATCACCAACACTACATCTACACACACATCACCACATATCACCACGCACATCACCACAAACACCAACCCACACCTCATCCACACCACCCCATGGCACCCCAAAGACACCCAAGGTTTTCGGACCAAGAACTCCGGGTCATGGTGGAGGAAATCATGAGGGTTGAGCCCCAGCTCTTCGGCACACAGGTGCAGCACACCACCATAGCAAGGAAGGCTGAGCTATGGCAAAGGATCGTAGACAGGGTCAACGCTGTGGGACAGCATCCCAGAAATCGGGAAGCTATCAGAAAGCGATGGAACGACCTACGGGGGAAGGTGCGCTCGATGATCTCCAGGCACAACATCGCTGTGCAGAAGACTGGCGGCGGACCCCCACCCACTCCACCCCAATTCACAGCATGGGAGGAAGAGGTGGTAAACATCCTGCATCCTGATGGCCTCGCTGGAGTACACGGAGGAATGGACTCTGGTAAGTCGAATCTCAACTACTTCACCCCCCCCCAACCACCAGCATGCCAACCCCCCCCCTCACCCCCAATCTCAACCCCCAGCACACAACCTCCCTGCCAATGTCTCACCAGCACAACCCACCCTAAACAACACCAACCCCTGAATGCCAACACAAACCATAGACAGCCACCACCAAAGCATGACCATTGCACATACCCATACACCCCCCCCCCAAACCCTCACAACACCTCCCACAAGGAAATGCCAGCACTGGGGGACAAGGGCACTCAAAATGCACGCCATGGCACACACAGAAACAATAACCATACTCCTTTACCCCTGCAGGGCCCGAACGCCAACACACCGCCACGGAGGGTCCAGATTTGTCCATCCCACCCCCAGAACAGGCCCCCAGCGAGGACAGCAGCTCTGTCGACCTAGAACCTGACGACCAGCCCGGACCATCGGGGACCTCTGGACAGTCGGTTCCCCACACACAGACACAGGCCACAGCAGACCCAAACCCCTCTGGGAACACCAGCACAGCTCCCACCCAGCGGGCCCATGCCTCTGTCTCGCGGACGCGTCAATCAGCGGTGTGTCCGCCACTACAGGGCACCCAGGCTGACCCAACACCCCAACAACAACAGGGACCTGGGGGCAGTGGTAGTGGGCACACCGTCCAGGGGACAGAGGCCCGGGGAAACAGGGCAACTGGGAGGGCTGCTGTGCGACAGGGGGGGGAGGACAGGCCCAGGGAACCGACTCTCCAAGAGGCCCTCACCACCATCATGGGAGCATATCATCACTCCCAGGAGACGATGGCGACGGTACTGGCCAGGTTCACCGAGATCCAGGCACAGCAGGAGGAACGGTACATGGGGTTCAGCAATGAACTCAGGAACATCGCTACCGCTATGGGGACCATAGTCCAGGCCCTCAACCGGATAGAAACCACATTGCGGGACCATGTGGCACCGCAAAGGGCCCCTGTCACTAGCCAGGAACAGCCTACCACCTCCGCCGGCGCTAGTGGTCAGGAGGCCCCCACAGAACGACGGGCCACCAGAACCCCACCTCCTGCTGAAGAACAACCACCCCACAAGAGGAACCTGAGATCTCAAAAGAAGACAGAGTAGGATGCCAAGACCCCCGCCAGCCTAATATCCCCCCGGATGTCATTCCACTGTCCCACAGTGTCACCCTGTCCAACCTTGAACTGCCCCTGCTCCATCCTTCCACAGGCATATGGACAATGCACCTGTGCGACCGAGAACTGGACTCTGCCATGGACATAACTCGACCCTCACCCATCACCGTTTTAATATCATGTACCAATATCTAGCACTAAAAATAAATCACTCATTGCACTGAAATCATTCTGGAGACAGCCTGTATTATTTACAAATGTATAACACATTACTTATCAATAATGTTCTGTTATTTATGTGATGACAACATACCGATGTCAATAAGCATTAGTCCATGGGCTAACCAAGCAGAAGTCACACAGTGGGTCATACAGCACTGAAAAGGGAAGGGAAAATCAAACATCAGTTTAAAAGAACTGGGGGGAAATACACAAAGTAAAGATGCAGGGGGCTTTCAGTAAATGTTAAATGGCGTGGGTGATTCCTACCTGTGTGCTACTGAAAATACTGTTGGATAACTCTGTCCCTGTTGTCTGGGTCGTCCTCTTCGTCTTCCTCCTCTTCACTCTCCGCAGGCTCCACAGCTGCTTCAACACCACCATCTGGACCATCCTCCTGCAGGAAAGGCACCTGACGTCGCAATGCCAGATTGTGAAGCATACAGCAGGCCACGATGATCTGGCACACCTTCTTTGGTGAGTACATCAGGGATCCCCCTGTCATATGCAGGCACCTAAACCTGGCCTTCAGGAGGCCAAAGGTTCTTTCAATGATCCTCCTAGTTCGCCCATGGGCCTCATTGTACCGTTCCTCTGCCCTGGTCCGGGGATTCCTCACTGGGGTCAATAGCCAAGGCAGGTTGGGGTAACCAGAGTCACCAATTAGCCACACACGTTGTCTCTGTAGCTGTTCCATCACATAAGGGATGCTGCTATTTCACATCACATACGCGTCATGCACTGACCCAGGGAACATGGCATTCACATGGGAGATGTACTGGTCAGCCAAACAGACCACCTGGACGTTCATCGAATGGTAACTTTTCCTGTTTCTGTACACCTGCTCATCGTCTTTTGGGGGTACTAAAGCCACATGGGTCCCATCAATGGCACCAATTATGTTGGGGATATGTCCAAGGGCATAAAAATCACCCTTCACAGTGGCCAAATCAACCTCCTCAGGGAATACAATGTAGCGCCGCATGTGTTTCGTCAGGGCAGACAACACTCTAGACAAGATTTTTGAAAACATAGGCTGAGACATTCCAGATGACATGGCCACTGTTGTCTGGAATGAGCCACTTGCCAAAAAATGGAGGACTGACAGAACCTGCACTAGAGGGGGAATTCCTGTGGGTTGGCGGATGGGGGACATCAGGGCTGGCGCCAGCTGGGCACACAGTTCATGTATAGTGGCTCGGTCAAGTCGGTATCGTAGTATGATATGGCGTTCTTCCATTGTCGACAGGTCCACCAGCGGTCGGTACACGCGAGGATTCATCCTTCTCCTCGCAAGTCCCAGCGGACGGTGCCTAGGAAGGACAACATGGCGCACAGAGTCAAGCAAATCACAGGTACGTTCACCACTGCATGCATAGCACACGATTATCTATGTATTGAAAGGCGTGTATGTGTGGCAATGCAAGGCCTAGGCCTGTGTGACGCAGTACAAATTATGCCATGTGGGCCCTTGAAATGGCGGCTGCCTGACCTGTGAAGTGGGACAATGGGATGTGAGGTCAATGCGCTGGCGTGGCACACCGTGGCAGTAGGCGGTCGAAGACCGCTATACGAAGCAGCATTGGCTAACATTGAGGCCTATGGGTTTCAGGAACCAATGACTAGGTGCGCCGGCGGTCGCGGTACGCACCGCCGCGGGCGTGACTGCCATTTTCTATCTGCTTAATCACTCGAGACCTGATCATCCACAGGAGAGGACCTATACTGCAAGTGCTGCTGTGACCTCGGTCTGGAAGTGACAATGGCTGCTGCGACTGGGGAAAGGGCCCCTGCCTTCACGTCTGAGGAGTTGGAGAAACTTGTGGATGGGGTCCTCCCCCAGTATGCGTTACTCTACGATCCTCCAGACCAACAGGTAAGTACACTGGGTGCACATTGAATGGGCTATGCCTGTGTGGAGTGGGGTGGATGTAAGTTGGTGGGGTGGGGTGCGAATGAGGAGTGCAACGCACGACAGATGAGAGCATGTGCCATATGGCAAGGTTGGGGAGGGGGGGCCAATCGCATCTAACATGCAGAAAATTGATGATTTTTCCTTCCCACCCTGTACATGTCAAATAGGTCAGCGCCCATCAGAAAGTGGACATTTGGCGTGCCATTGCCAAGGAAGTCCGGGCCCTGGGGGTCCACGTCAGACGTGGAGAAACTCGTGGATGGGGTCCTCCCCCAGTATGCGCTACTCTACGGTCCTCCAGACCAACAGGTAAGTACACTGGGACCATGCTTTGTGGCCAATGCCTGGGTTGAGTGGGGTGAATGAAAGATGGTGGGGAGGGAAGCGAATGAGGCATGCATCAAATGAAAGATGAGAGCATGTGCCACATGGCAAGGGTGGGGATGGGGGGCCACTCACATCGAGCATGCAGAAGGTGATGTTTGTTTTTCTTTCTCCCCCTGCACATGTCACATAGGTCAGCGCCCATCAGAAAATCGACATTTGGCGTGCCATCGCAAAGGACGTCCGGACCCTGGGGGTCCACAACAGACGGGGCACCCACTGCCGCAAGAGGTGGGAGGACATCCGCCGCGGGACCAGGAAAACCGCGAGTCACTGCTGGGGATGGCCTCCCAACCTAGGAGGGGTGCCAGTCATACCCTGACCCCCCTGATGTCCCGGATCCTGGCGGAGGCCTACCCTGATTTGGATGGGCGCTTGAGCACATCACAGCAGACACAAGGGGGTGAGTATCAGCACATTCTGCTATCTCTCTGCGCAGTGGAGGCGTCTGGGTGGGGGAGGAGGGTTGTGGGTGACATTAGGCCAGGGTGCTTTCTGTAGTGTAGTCCTCTCCTTTAGGCATGGCCCTGTGCTCCCGGCCCCCACCTCTGTAGGGTGACAAGTACAGCTATCGATGGTCCAGCATCACACATGTGCGCCTTTGTCGTCTCTAGACCTGTTGTCCTAGTCAGAAGTACTGAGTAGTGTACCCCGAATGCGCGGCTTAGTGCATGAGGCTCCTGTGTCTGTCCTCTCCGCCAATGGTGTTGACATTGCATGCATTCAACCTGGTCTTCGTTTTTCTCCCCCCACCCTTCTTCTTCATCTTCTTGTGCATGTGTGCATTAGCATCATCAGGCGGAGGAGAATTGGCATCGGAGCACGAGGGAGCTGCAAGTCACAAGGCCCCGGTGGGACCAGGAACAGACACCGTGGGCACCAGTGATCCGGACGATGAGGGGAGCACCACAACGGGGACCGGTGGTGACACCAGGGACAGCGACACGTCCTCGGATGGGAGCTCCCTAGCGGTGGCGGCGACATCCGGGCCCCCCACCTCTACAGGTACAGCCGCCACCCAGCGCACCAGCCCCGCCCTCCCAGCAGTCCCTCAGCCTACGCTCCGTGCCCGCTCGCCCAGGAAGGCGGGCGTCTCCTTCGCCCCAGGCACCTCAGCCCCTGCCCCTGTTACCCCTGCTGCCCTCAGTGAGGAGGTCATTGACCTCCTGAGGACCATCATTGTTGGGCAGACTACCCTTTTGAATGCCATCCAGGGGGTAGAAAGGGAGGTGCATCGGAGCAATGCCTACCTGGAGGGCATTCATTCGGGTCATGCTGCCCATCAACGATCGTTCAATGCTCTGGCCTCAGCACTGACGGCAGCCATTGTCCCTGGTTCCAGCCTCCCTCTTCTGACTGCCTCCAGCCTGTCTCTGTCTCCTGTTCCTCAGCCTATCCCATCCACACCATCAGACCAGCCTGCACACACCTCAACACCCAAGGGCAGCTCATCCAGACACAAGCACCACAGAACCCACAAGCATTCACGCAAGCAACACCCAGATGCAGACATTCCAACAGTCACTACCACCTCTGTGTCCCCCTCCTCCTCGTCTCCCTCCTCCCTCCCTGTGACGTCTACACTCACACCTGCATGCACACCACCATCAGCCAGTGCTTCCATCACCAGCACACCCTCCAGTCCAGTCCGCACACGTGCAGTCACCACCCCCACTACCATTTACATGTCCCCTGTGTCCTCTCCCACTGTGTCTGTCACCCCCTCTTCCAAGACACACAAACGCGGGCAGACACCCACCCAACAGCCATCCACCTCACGACAGCCTCCAGCACAAGCACCTGCACCCAAAGACAGCACACCTGACTCTCCTACAACCACATCCTCTTCCTCCACTCCCATCACCACTTCTCCTACCTTTTACCTTGGTCCTAAGAAAGTTTTCCTTGCTAATCTTGACCTCTTTCCCTCCACTGACCCACCCCCTCCATCTGCAAAGAGTCCCAAGAGCACCTCAGCCACCACCAGCCCAGCTTCGAGTGTCACTGTGGTGCATGGGTTCTGGAGCCCACCCTTTGCCAGCAGTGACACTTCAATCAGCAGCAAGGGGACAGCCAGCCCCCCACCAGGCAAGAGGACCAGGAAGCTAAAGGGCTGCCGTGAGAGGACTGACACGGCTGCCCCCAAGGAGCAAAGTTCGCCCACTTCACCAGCCACAACATCTAGGGGAGGCAAGGGCCCGAGAGCCCCATCTAAGGAGCGAAAGGGCAGCAGGGCGGAAAAGTCAGCCAGCAGGAGCGCGGAGCAGGAGGGGCCCACAAGCCCCATCCCGGGTGTTAGGAAGAACACCAAAGGGCCCAGGACTCCGTCACCGAAGGGTCCAGCAACAGCACGGTCGGAGGGCGACTGAGCAGGGAGTCCAGGCCAGGTCTGGCTCCCTTGACCTACTAGACGAGCACCGCTGAACAGGGCCCCGCCGTGCAGAAGAGCACCGCTGAACAGGGCCCCGCCGTGCAGAAGAGCACCGCTGAACAGGGCCCCGCCGTGCAGAAGAGCACCGCTGAACAGGGCCCCGCCGTGCAGAAGAGCACCGCTGAACAGGGCCCCGCCGTGCAGAAGAGCACCGCTGAAGAGGGCCCCGCCGTGCAGAGGAGCACCGCTCCGCTGGGCCCCGCCGTCTCAAGCACCGCTCCCCTGGGCCCCGCCGTCTCAAGCACCGCTCCGCTGGGCCCCGCCGTCTCAAGCACCGCTCCGCTGGGCCCTTCCTGTCAAGCACCGCTCCGCTGGGCCCCGCCGTCTCAAGCACCGCTCCGCTGGGCCCTTCCTGTCAAGCACCGCTCCGCTGGGCCCCGCCGTCTCAAGCACCGCACCGCTGGGCCCCGCCGTCTCAAGCACCGCTCCGCTGGGCCCTGCCGTCTCAAGCACCGCTCCGCTGGGCCCCGCCGTCTCAAGCACCGCTCCGCTGGGCCCCGCCGTCTCAAGCACCGCTCCGCTGGGCCCCGCCGTCTCAAGCACCGCTCCGCTGGGCCCTTCCTGTCAAGCACCGCTCTGCTGGGCCCCGCCGTCTCAAGCACCGCTCCGCTGGGACCCGCCGTCTCAAGCACCGCTCCGCTGGGCCCTTCCTGTCAAGCACCGCTCCGCTGGGCCCCGCCGTCTCAAGCACCGCTCCGCTGGGCCCTTGCTGTCAAGCACCGCTCCGCTGGGCCCCGCCGTCTCAAGCACCGCTCCGCTGGGCCCCGCCGTCTCAAGCACCGCTCCGCTGGGCCCCGCCGTCTCAAGCACTGCTCCGCTGGGCCCTTCCTGTCAAGCACCGCTCCGCTGGACCCCGCCGTCTCAAGCACCGCTCCGCTGGGCCCTTCCTGTCAAGCACCGCTCCGCTGGGCCCCGCCGTCTCAAGCACCGCTCCGCTGGGCCCTTCCTGTCAAGCACCGCTCCGCTTGGCCCCGCCGTCTCAAGCACCGCTCCGCTGGGCCCTTCCTGTCAAGCACCGCTCCGCTGGGCCCCGCCGTCTCAAGCACCGCTCCGCTGGGCCCCGCCGTCTCAAGCACCGCTCCGCTGGGCCCCGCCGTCTCAAGCACCGCTCCGCTGGGCCCTTCCTGTCAAGCACCGCTCCGCTGGGCCCCTCCGTCTCAAGCACCGCTCCGCTGGGCCCCGCCGTCTCAAGCACCGCTCCGCTGGGCCCCGCCGTCTCAAGCACCGCTCCGCTGGGCCCCGCCGTCTCAAGCACCGCTCCGCTGGGCCCTTCCTGTCAAGCACCGCTCCGCTGGGCCCCGCCGTCTCAAGCACCGCTCCGCTGGGCCCTTCCTGTCAAGCACCGCTCCGCTGGGCCCCGCCGTCTCAAGCACCGCTCCACTGGGCCCTCCCTGTCAAGCACCGCTCCGCTGGGCCCCGCCGTCCCAAGCACCGCTCCGCTGGGCCCTTCCTGTCAAGCACCGCTCCGCTGGGCCCCGCCGTCTCAAGCACCGCTCCGCTGGGCCCTTCCTGTCAAGCACCGCTCCGCTGGGCCCTTCCTGTCAAGCACCGCTCCGCTGAGCCCCGCCGTCTCAAGCACCGCTCCGCTGGGCCCCGCCGTCTCAAGCACCGCTCCGCTGGGCCCCGCCGTCTCAAGCACCGCTCCGCTGGGCCCCGCCGTCTCAAGCACCACTGGCACAATGACAGTGCCGGATCTGTCTCGAGCTACTGTTCACGGTTCACTGTGCCCACCATGCCTCCTCCTTGACCGGTGGAGACTGTTATCCACCTGATGGACTGTGGCTTTGCACTCCCCAGGATGGCAGAGTGGGCAAGCCACCCACTGTAGAGACTTGAGAGACTGTGGCTTTGCACTCCCCAGGATGGCACAGTGGGCAAGCCACCCACTGTAGAGACTTGAGAGACTGTGGCTTTGCACTCCCCAGGATGGCCGAGTGGGCAAGCCACCCACTGTAGAGACTTGAGAGACTGTGGCTTTGCACTCCCCAGGATGGCACAGTGGGCATGGTGGCCCCTTCGTGGATCTGGCGTCGTGGACTCATGTGGCTGTGGTGCCCCCCCCTTCCCTTCCCCCTGAGGTGCCTGTAGTTTTTTCATCAGATGCCCCTGCAGTGTTCTCTCCAAAGGACTCAGGTCTCCTGTGTGGGCTTTGCCCTTGTGTTGATACACTTTGGCCCACGGACACTTGGAATATCGTTAGATGTGCAGGACTTATTGCCTCGGTTTATCGTATGCACTGGATATTGAATTGTTTTTTTTTAATTGTTATTGCTATTTGACCGTGACTTATCAGTGGTTTTTATTTCCCATAAATTTCGAGTCACAATTTAATTATGTCCTTGCTTTTTTTACGGGGGTTTGGGTGGTGTCACTGTGACTTGTTGCTCTGCATTGCTGTGTACATGGTTTGGCGGGGTGGGTGTATCGCGTATGTGTGTGCACGTAACCTTTCGTCCTCCCCCCTCCCCTGTGTCGTAGGTGCAGTACTCACCGTTGTCGTCTGCGCCGGCGTTCGTACTTGTGGTAGATGAGCAGGTAGACGAGAGCAGGTAGGATGTTTAATTCGGGTTCCATGCTGTCCTCCTTCCTCGTGGAGTGCGTAGAGGTGCGCGTTTTCCCGTTCGTAGTCTGTTTCCGCCGTGTTTTTATCTGCGGTGCTCCCGCCCCGGAAAAGGTGGCGGATTGGCCGGTCATAATAGTGTGGGCGGTACATTGTCTGCCGCCTGTCTGTTGGCGGTGACCGCCGCGCTGTTTGTCGGTCCCGCCGTGGCGGTCGGAGTGTTAATGTGGCGGGCTGTGTTGGCGGTTCCCGCCAGGGTCAGAATTCCATTTTTTGGACCGCCGGCCTGTTGGCGGGTTGGCCGCCGCTTTATCACCGACCGCCAGGGTTAGAATCACCCCCTAAGTCTAAAGTGCTGGATGTACAAAATGCATTAGTACAGTTTCAGGATGACTTGAATAACTGGCTTTATGAAAGTATTCCCGCTTCCAAGAAACCATGAAAGGTAAGCATGCGTGGATTAAAACAGTCTGACATAAAAACAATCATCAATACCAGACCAAAGTCAGTTATCTAATTTTATTCAAACCAACTTAGGAATGCATAATTTATGGTTCAAGTACAAGATCTCTAAAGTGCATATGCAAAATGTGACAAAGCACATATGCAAAATGTGGCACTCGACTCTATGACATTGTATTCTACTCCACCCTATGGCACTCCACTCTATTCTACTCTACTCCTTTCTATGACACTGTATGCTGCTCCCCTCTACTCCACTCTATGCCACTTCACTCTTCACCACTCCACTCTATGACCTCCATTCTATGACATTCCACTCCACTCCATGCCACTTTACTCTACATAACTTAACTCTACAACACTCTACTCAGTACTCCATTATTCTCCACTCCACTCAATTCTGTCAATGCGCTCGACTCCACTCTACATCGTTGGACCCTACGACTCTCTACTCCACTCAGTACCACTCTATACCCCTCCAATATATGACACTTGACTCCACTCTACAACACTGCATTACACGCCACTCCACTCTATGACTTCACTCTAATCCACTCTATGTCTGTCCACTCTTACACTTTACGTCAGTGATATGCAAAGTATGGCACGGGGCCTGCATGTGGCCCTCCTGCCCTTTATGTGTGACCCCGTGGCTAACAGCAGCACTCGGCTGCTATTTAAGCTATTCAGTGCTAACATTAAAATATGTTATATAAATGGGCTAGCATTTACTTAATTGTCAATTGCGGTTAAAGAAAGGAAGTAACTAGGGCTTTGTCCTGCACCTCTTAACCTTAGGAACACCTTCATTTATAAAGACATTGTGAAGCAAATGTGTAAATGTATGATAAAGTCTCTTCAAAATTAAAAAATAAATATTTTATTAACATGCAGAAACGTTTCACCTTAGTAAATCAGATTATATCAGTGCATTGCGGCGTATTATTTTAAAAGTGATCGTTGTCAAACATGAATTTAGAAACATATATGCTTCCCTCCTCACCCTAACAATAAAGCTAATCCAGGGAGTAGCCAAAAAATTAAAATGCCCCCACATAGAAGAAGACCTCCAATGGCACAGAGAGATAAGTCCAACCCATTCTAGATTTGTTACATAAACCCTTTTGTCCACTCATCTGTGCTTTCATCCTCCCTTCATTCTTGCATGGTCTTTCCCTTTTCAATCCCTTAACTATATGTCACCAAATTTTTAGAGTCAATGACAGGAAAATTATATGTTCTAAAACTCAGTTAATGTTCTGGTTTCATGAACCAAGTCTCGGTGAGAAGTGTTATGTTTTGGCCTTCTATGAATGCCAAACATTAATATTGCGATCAGCTTAGAGCATGGCTACTCGCAAACATTTTCCCAGGGGCCAAAAAGTTTGGTCTGTGACGTGCCTGGGGGCCGCATTAATGCCAGGGCGGTGACAGTCTGGTGGGGTGGCTAGAGGGAATTAATGGCAAGGTAGGTGTAGGGGAAGCAAAGGATATACATCTAGTGGCTGAAATAAACAATGGGAAACCAGAAAACCTGGAATTAATCCCGTTTTACCCACTTTTCCAAATTGTGTGATCCTAGGCAATTGTTTAGTGTCACTTTCCCTCCTTTTTCTGCATTATCACATTGAAGATGACCTCGGAATACATGATTCATGGGGTGCGCTGCACAAAACCTGCTTCTATGTTTGATTTAATAAACTATAATGTTGTTTATCTATGATAGGAACCCAGGCCACCCATAAAGTGCACATACCAAGTGACTTGCCTCTTTAATTTACTATTGGTGGTGTTCTCAGGGTAAGGGAAATAATTAATGTTTCCAAATTTATGTTTGAAAACTAGAACTTTAAAATTAATACATCTCAATGCACTGATAAAATAAATTGTACGAATGCAAAAAGGTTCTGCATGTTAACTAAATACACTTAATTAATTTTGAAGAGACTGTCCTAATTTTACACTTATGCTGCAAAATGTCTTTAAAAATGAAGGCGTTTCTAAAGTTAAGTGCAGGAGTCCCTAGTTACTTCCTTTCTTTAACACCAATTAGGTTTGAAATAAATGATTGTGTGTGTATTTAATATTTTTGTTAGTGTGGAGTGGAGCAAACAGCTGCCCAGTGCTCCTATTGCCCAGGGGCCGCATGTAAAGGTCAGAGGGGCCGCATGAGGCCTGTACTTTGAGTATCCCTGGCTTAGAGCAACTCATAACAGTAACACTTTCGCTCCAGTGCTTCATGGCATCTTTTAATGCCCTCTGCCTATTCTGTCCACAGCTCCCTCCCCTTGCCGTGAAAAAAAACTCAGGCTGACTACCCATAATGCATTATTGTTCTTTACAGTAAGGTACATGCGTCTTGGTGAATATCAATTCACCCACCAAGATTATTCCTAATAAGGTCTTCCTCAGTCTTTCTAATCCTTCATTTCTATGTCTATTATCTCCCACTCAGCGCTTTGTTTTTGCCTTAGAGTGGCATACGGTTCTATAAACAATTAAATATTTCTTTCCTGCCCCCGGCCCTTTTTACTTGCTTCCCTAGATAGCGGAAGGCATGGAACTGTACCATGGAGGTATCTATCCTCTGAGCAGTGCACCGATTATTCACAAACTAAACTGTAAACAGCACACTGTAAATTGTAACATGGGCACAGAGAGGCAGCTATTGCTCCGTGTTTCTGGCTATTCTGCTTGCAGCTCGTGTTCTACCTCGTAGTGTTACTGAGGTGCTATGTTCTGCAATGAGCAAAATTTGTGTAAAACAGGCACACACGTGTGTTTCACGCCGGTGTGCAGGCACAGAACATATTTATGGCATTAAATCTGACTTTAAAAAAATTACTATTCTTTTTACTTCTCAGCTTCATACTGCCAGTTGCATGGCGCCAAAGGACCCTTTGGCTGTATCTTGCTCTGTAGAAATCTTCATGGTATAACACTGAATAACATAGACGATTGTTGGTAGCATATACTATCAGTTAAATCAAGAGTACTATTGTGAAGTTTTATTCCTGGGCTAATAAATTCTGGTCCACATTGCTCTCTGTTAGTTGGAAGTCCCACATAATTTATTAATTATAATGGAGTCAGTACTTTTCCCTGGGGAGGAGCTGGAGACACAGACACAGACTGTAGTGGATCTTATTTCTTTTTCATGGACATCAGGAGTTTAGCTTAGCCTTCTGGCTTGCAGGACCATACCCCCATCACCTAGTGACTTTTAACCTACTTAGCTTGCTCTTTCTTAGCCTATTTATTTATTTCAAAATGGCTGCTATTCTTATTGTTAGTGAAATGTTTTGATTTTACGCTATCAGTGCCACTCTGTTAAGGCATCACTGTCAGCGTCAAAATTAAGTGAGATACGTAGGTATTCACATCATGTCCCTTTCCCACTTACCTGTGACAGGTATATAATGTACTTTTGAAGGGAATTGTTTATATAATTGGCGACCCAAGCATGCCTTCTTATCTATTGTTTGGTAACATACCTGCACCAGGGGTCCTACAAGATCTGTATAAACACACCTCACACAGACAAGCTTATCAGAGGGATTCCTAGCAGATGCTATTGATGCTATCTATCCTGCACGTCGCTTGGATGCAGACCCAGCCTTCGTGTCACCACGGAGTCTAATCTAGAGACCTCATTCCAGGGTACCTGGGGATTGGAGGTGCATCTCATGGACCTGGTACTGGCAGGTTAGGTTTACACACTCTCTCTATGTTAGAGATTAGGTTCTCCATGCTAAGGTTTTAGGGTGTTTCACATTTCATGTTTATTGCAAGATGGTGGGGTCTCTTTGTATTCACAACTGTCATCTTTTCTTCTTGCATCGTTCATTATCCTAATAATTGCAGCTCATTCATATTATTGTAGATTGCAGTCTTTTTTAATAAACCTATTGAAAACTTTACTGCATCTCCTTTATTGCCTGTGTGTGACGTGAGAAAAGGGTAACTTCCGTTCCACCATGACTGCCCTGAAATGGCGCATCCTAGAGTCCATGTCTAAGGCTGCCAGAAATCACCTTTTATTGTTGGGGTTTTTGGTGCGGTACTGCTTGTGAGGGCTGGGCTGACAGTTGCGACTTGTAGGATTGGCTTAGTCTCCTACAAACAAAAGTACTGTCATCACTAAACCAGCAGTCTCGCTTAGGAGCGAGAGTCCAACTACACCAAGACCTGATTCACCAAACTGAAACTGCATGTAGCATTTACATTATTCCCTGGTCTCATCATGCATTGGTTTGTGTTTGACTTTTAAAGCACACAGACTACATGAGTTTTCATTTTTTCTCCCCACTAATCCATCACGTTCTAACAAGAGTATGTACCGATTACAATATGCGATCACGCCGATTGATTGACAGATTAGCATCATATAATATCAAATGATCAATGGCACGGTTGTAGCTCAATAAATTAACTTATCACATGTGTCACAAAAGCGGAATTATGCTCTTTCATTAGGCAACTCAAAGAGCTGGCACATCTCTGGCACAACCCTAGGTTACACCATGATTCAATAGGCGGGGTGCTTTTTACACTGAATATGTGTTTCATAACGAGGTGCACATACTTGCAAAAACACCAGAGCAGGAAAAAGACATGCCTGCAGAAAGAAATCGATAAAAAAAAGAGGACACTCCAGCGCGAAAGTGTTTTATTTTATAAAGCTTTACTGTTGCGCTTCTATAATTTAAGTTGTTTTATATGTTAGGTTATATGTTATGCTAGTGGCGTGTGATGTTTTGTGTTATGATATGTGTTATTTTGTTAAGAGTTGTGTCATGTAATATGTTATGTTTTGTCATTCTATGTTATGTTTTGTGATGTTATGCGTTATGTTACAGGATGTTCTGGTATGGGTATGTGCTATATCATGTGTTATCTTTTGTTATGTCTTGTGTTACGTTATTTGTTATCTGATATTTATGCTATGTATTTTGTTATTGCATGTTATGTCATGATATTATGCGTACGAGTTTGCAGAAGCAAGGTGAGAAGAAAACAGTTAATTGGCAAATTAGGGCAAGCACCCGGTGCTGCTGCTCTCCACTGATGCTCAAGAGAATCTGCCAGAGCATTCCCTTTCAATTCTATCATGGAATAGTAATGTGTGATATATAAACTCATAATATAATGGTTATGCTATTCTACTTTCCTTCTGGGCAGAAATTGCTACTGGCTAAAATATTTGTTGCAATCATAAGATCCCATATCTTACAGGGTTATTACAATGTAACATCTGAGTAAGCTGGTTGGGGAATACTCATGTTTTCAGCCTCTGTTAGAGCAGTTTGGTGAGATATAACGCAGAGATTGGTTGAGGAAATCCACAGCACTAACTTTTGAACTTCATGGCCACCCTTAGCTATCCAAAAACAAGGAAATTGCCGGGAGACCACTCCAGGAAGATCTAAAAATATGAAACATAACAAACAAGCACAGCATGCAGGAAAACTCGCCATCAGTAGAAGGGCCAGGAAATATGAGCCCTTTATGGCAGGAGATAGCCATTCCTATTTGCTACTATGGGTGAGAAGACAATTCCTGCAACACTATCCTTTTAGCCCTATCATGCCTATGGAAGACTAAGGCCCCAATTTAGACCTTGGCCGAGGGGAATACTCTGTCACAAATGTGACGGATATCATATATGCTGTATTACGATCCCATTATAGTCTATGGAGATCGTAATACGGAAGACAGGATACCCGTCAAGTTTGGGATGGAGTATTCCATTCACCAAGTTCTAAATCAGGCCCTAAGTCCACAAGCATGAATGCACTCCTGCAAAGTTCTAATCCTGAGGGCAGAGAAATGCAGGAGACAGCATATGGCCAAAGGAAATATTGAAGTGTCTGACCAACTGTTACATTTCCACTTTGAAGTGGACACATTTCTGCCTGTCTATGCACCTTAAGATTCTCCCTGTCTTACATCCTGCCAGAGAATGGAGCTGACAAATGTCTTTTTATGGCATATCCGGAACACCTTCACCTAGCCTACATGGGCTGCTGCAGACAAGCCATCCATGAGCTTAAGAAAATTACATAACAGGTCCTGATAATGAGTGCTAACATTTAGAAATAAAAACACTCAAAGCTTCTTTCTTCGTTGTCTCCCACTGAGGTGCAGGATCGCATTTGGAACCAAGCTATACTTGGATGATGAGCCCTAACGAGAGTGAAACCAGTTTTGGGTTGCTTGAGTTGCAGTTCAGGGAGGACTTTGCTTGGCATTTCAAGTAAGACTGTTCTCATGGGAGCAGGGTCAAGACTGATTTGCATATAGCTTGGTCCAAACTGATGTGGGGTGGTGTGCAAAATAACTGGCATGCAGGTCTGAGTAATTATTACTGGGTGAGATTAATTCAAACATTTCATCCATCGCTTTTTGTATACTGTTGAAAATTATTTTCATGGCATATTAGGAGTACCGTTACCTAGTGTACGCAGGCTACCGCAGGCAAGCCATTCATATGCTTGGAAAAAGTACCTATGAGTCCCTGATAATGAGTGTTAACATTAAGAAATAAAAGCACTTAAAACTTGTTCATCCATTATCTCCAATTGAAGTGCAGAATTACATTCAAAATGATCTGGAACAGAAATTACACCTTGAAGTGCAATGCTGTAAGATATCTACTCGTAACTTCAGTTCTAGTCACTTAGGCACCTGCATCTAGATTTCTATGGGCGCAGGGCTTCAAACAGGTCACCTTCTGCATTATTTTGGTAAAGGGGCTGAAAAGAATGGGGAGAGAATGTGGCATAACTGCCAGACCTACCAACTTTGGAGCTGGGGAACCAGGTACGAGTCTTGGTGTTGGCTCAACATCCTGTGATTCTTGGCAAATCACTATGGGGGTCATTCTGACCTCAGCGGTAAAATGCGCTTACCGCCGGTCAGAAGACTGCCATAACTTCGCCGCGGGCGCGGGAAACCGCCACGTCATTCTGACCCGCAACAGGCAAACCGCCAAAAACCCAACATCCACAAAAGTCCGCCACACCAATGGCCAGCGAAAAACTGGCGATGACCAAACCTCCACCGTCACGCCAACAGAAATACGCCCATTCCATTCCGACCCACGAATCCACGCGGCGGTCTTTCAAACGCGGTATTCCATTGTCGGTACACACCGCCGCGGTCAAAATACACACACAGCTCCAAAACACTGCCACATTGGACATTTTGAAATACACACACCTGATACACATACAAACACCACTCCCACACACCCAACACAATATAAAACACACACCCACATCACCCACAAACCCCTACGACCACCATTTATTCACTAAGGCCAGAGAGAGACACCACCAGCTAGTACAGAGCATTCACAGGCACATAACACCATCACTCACACAACATCCACGCACAAAACACAACACACCACCACACTCACCACACTCATCACCACAAACGCCACCCCACACCTCATCCACACCACCCCATGGCACCCCAAAGACACCCCAGGTTTACAGACGCTGAACTCAGGGTCATGGTGGAGGAAATAGTTCGGGTAGAGCCCCAGCTCTTCAGGGCACAGGTGCAGCACACCACCATTGCCAGGAAGATGGAGCTATGGCAAAGAATAGTGGACAGGGTCAACGCTGTGGGTCAGCATCCATGAAATCGGGACGACATCAGGAAGCGGTGGAACGACCTACCGGGGAAGGTGCGTTCCATTGTATCCAGACACAACATCGCGGTGCAGAAGACTGGCGGTGGACCCCCACCTCAACCCCCAGAATTTACAACATGGGAGGAACAGGTCTTGGCGATCCTGCATCCTGAGGGCCTCGCAGGAGTAGGCAGAGGAATGGACTCTGGTAAGTCGAATCTCAACTACTTCATCCCCCCCCCCACCCACCGGCATGCCAAATCATAGCCCCGCCCTCCCACCCCACCCCATCACACATCCTCCTTGCTAATGTCTCACCATCACAACCCACCCATCCCAACACCAAGCCCTGCATGCGACCACAAACCATGGACACCCATCACCTAAGCATGCCCACTGCACATACCCATCCCCCCCCCAAACCACTGTCACAACAGCCCCCACAAGGGAATGCCAGCACTGGGGTACACGGACACCCACCCATTGCACGCTATGGCACACACAGAAGCAATAACCATACTCTTATACCCCTGCAGGACCCGAACGCCACAACACCGCCCAGGAGGGTCCAGAAATGTCCATTCCACCCCCAGAAGAGGCCCACAGTGATGACAGCACCTCTGTCTCCCTGGACCCAGATGACCAGCCCGGCCCATCGGGGACCTCAGGACAGTCGGTTCCCCTCAGACAGCCACAAGCCACAGCAGACCTACCCCCCTCTGGGAACACCAGCACAGCACCAACCCAGCGGGCCCATGCCTCTGTCTCCAGGACACGTCAATCAGCGGTGTGTCCACCACTACAGGGCACCCAGGTTAACCCACCACCCCAACAACAACAGGGACCTGGGGGCAGTGGTAGTGGGCACACGGTCCAGGGGACAGAGGCCCAGGGAAACAGGGGAACTGGGAGGGCTGCTGTGCGACAGGGGGGAGACAGGCCCAGGGAACCCACTCTCCACGAGGCCCTCTCCTCCATCATGGGAGCATACCACCGCTCCCAGGAGACGATGGCGACGGTCCTGGCGAGGTTCCAGGAGATCCAGGTACTGCAGGAGGAACAGTTTATGGGGTTCAGGAAAGAACTCAGAATCATCAGTTCTGCAATGGGCACCATCGTTGTGGCTCTCAATCAGATTGTCAGCACATTGCAGGACCATGTGGCACCACAAAGGGCCCCTGTCACTAGCATGGACCAAGAACAGGTTACCACCTCCGCCGGCGCTAGTGGACAGGAGGCCCCGACACAAGAACAACAGGCCACCAGAACCCCACTCCCTGCAGAAGGAGAACCACCCCGCAAGCGGTGCCTGAGATCTAGGAAGAAGACAGAGTAGGATGCCAAGACCCCCGCCAGGAAAGGATACCCCCTGATTGTCATCCCACTGTCCCACATTGTCACCCTGTCCAACCTTAAACTGCCCCTGCTCCACCTTCCACAGGCATATGGACAATGCACCTGTGAGACTGAAAATCTGGACTCCACCATGGACATTCCTCCACCATCACCCATCACCGAATTGCAACCATTTCCCAAGATTTTACACTTTAATTAACACACTTATTGCACAAAAATAATCTGGAGTCTGCCTGTATTTTTGAACAAATGTATTACACAGCACTGTGCCAAAATGTCCAGTTACATTGTGATGAAAACATACCACTGTCACACAGCTGTAGTCCATGGGGAAACAAAGCAGAGGTCATGGAGTGGGGCCCACATCTCTGAAATTGGAAGGGAAAGTCACAACTCAGTCAACATACACTGGGGGGAAACTCAGACAGTAGAGAGGCAGGAGACTTTAATTAAATGTAAAATGCCGGTGTTGATTCTTACCTGTATGTCATTGAAAATACTGCAGTATTACTGTGTCCCTGTTGTCTGTGTCGTCCTCTTCGTCTTCCTCCTCTTCACTCTCCGCAGGCTCCACAGCTGCCACAACACCACCATCTGGACCATCCTCCTGCAGGAAAGGCACCTGGCGTCGCAAAGCCAGGTTGTGAAGCATACAGCAGGCCACGATGATATGGCACACCTTCTTTGGTGAGTACATTAGGGATCCACCTGTCATATGGAGGCACCTAAACCTGGCCTTCAGGAGGCCGAACGTCCACTCGATCACCCTCGTAGTCCGCCCATGGGCCTCATTGTACCGTTCCTCTGCCCTTGTCCTGGGATTCCTCACTGGGGTCAGTAGCCAGGACAGGTTGGGGTAACCAGAGTCACCAATTAGCCACACACAGTGTCTCTGAAGTAGTTCCATCACGTAAGGGATGCTGCTATTTCGCATGATGTACGCGCCATGCACTGACCCAGGGAACTTGGCATTTACATGGGAGATGTACTGGTCAGCCAAACAGACCACCTGGACATTCATGGAATGATAACTTTTTCTGTTCCTGTACACCTGTTCACTCGTGCTGGGGGGGACCAAAGCAACATGTGTCCCATCAATTGCACCAATGATGTTGGGAATATGTCCAAGCGCATAGAAATCACCCTTCACTGTAGCCAAATCGCCCACCTCAGGGAAAACAATGTAGCTCCGCATGTATTTCAGCAGGGCAGACAACACTCTGGACAACACCTTGGAAAACATGGGCTGAGACATCCCTGATGAAATGGCCACTGTTGTTTGAAATGACCCACTTGCCAAAAAATGGAGTACTGACAGCACCTGCACTAGAGGGGGGATCCCTGTGGGTTGGCGGATGGGTGACATCAGGTCTGGCTCCAGCTGGGCACACAGTTCCTGTATGGTGGCTCTGTCAAGCCTGTATGTCAGTATGACATGTCTTTCTTCCATTGTCGACAGGTCCACCAGCGGTCTGTACACAGGAAGATTCCTCCATCTCCTCGCAAGTCCCAGCGGACGGTGCCTAGGAAGGACAACATGGAGCACAGAGTCAATCAACCCACAGGTACGTTCCCACAGCTTGCACAGTACACGATTCTCAATGCATTGAATGGCTTGTATGAGTGTTGATGCAAGGCCTAGGTATGTGTGACGCAGTAGATATTAAGATATGGGGGCCCTTGAAATGGCGGCTGCCTGACCTGTGAAGTGCGACAGTGGGATGTGGGGTCAATGCGCTGGCATGGCACACCGTGGCGGTAGGCGGTCAAAGACCGCGGCGCAAAGCCGCATTGGTTAACATTGAACCCTATGGGTTTCAGGAGCCAATGAGGATGTGCGCCGGCGGTCGCGGTACGCACCGCCGCGGTACGCACCGCGGCGGGCGTGACCGCCATTTTCTATCTGCTTAATCACTCGATACCTGATCATCCACAGGAGAGGACATATACTGCAAGTGCTGCTGTGACCTCGGTCTGGAAGAGACAATGGCTGCTGCGACTGGGGAAAGGGCCCCTGCCTTCACTTCTGAAGAATTGGAGAAACTCGTGGATGGGGTCCTCCCCCAGTATGCGCTACTCTACGGTCCTCCAGACCAACAGGTAAGTACACTGGGACCATGCTTTGTGGCCAATGCCTGGGTTGAGTGGGGTGAATGAAAGATGGTGGGGAGGGAAGCGAATGAGGCATGCATCAAATGAAAGATGAGAGCATGTGCCACATGGCAAGGGTGGGGATGGGGGGCCACTCACATCGAGCATGCAGAAGGTGATGTTTGTTTTTCTTTCTCCCCCTGCACATGTCACATAGGTCAGCGCCCATCAGAAAATCGACATTTGGCGTGCCATCGCCAAGGACGTCCGGACCCTGGGGGTCCACAACAGATGGGGCACCCACTGCCGGAAGAGGTGGGAGGACATCTGCCGCGGGAGCAGGAAGACCGCAGAGGCTCTGCTGCGGATGGCCTCCCAACGTAGGAGGGGTGCCAGTCGTACTTTGACCCCCCTGATGTCCCGGATCCTGACGGTGGCCTACCCCGATTTGGATGGGCGCGTGAGGACATCACAGCAGACACAAGGGGGTGAGTACAAGCACATTCTGCTGATTTTGCGCACATTGGAGGTGTCTGGGTGGGGGAGGAGGGCTGTGGGTATCCCTAGGCCAGGGCGTTTTCTGTAGGCTAGGCCCCTCCGTTAGGCATGGCCCTGTACCCCCGCCCCCCACCTCTGTAGGTTGCCTAGTACAGCTAATCATGGCCCTGTGTCACCTATGTGTGGAGTTGTCGTCCATAGGCTTGTAGGCCATGTCCCACGGATTGAGTAGTGTACCCCAAGTGCGCGGCGTAGAGCAGGGGGCTTCTGTGTCTGTCCTCTCCGCCAACGGTGTCGCCAATGCATGCACTCAACATGTCTTTGTTTCTCCACCCCCCCCCTTTTTTTGTGGTCTTCCTGTTCATGTGTGCATTAGCATCATCAGGCGGAGGAGAAGTGGCATCGGAGCACGAGGGAGCTGCATCTCACATGGCCATGGAGGGCCATGCAACTGACTCTGATTTCACCAGTGAGACGGAGGGCGAGGGGAGCTCCACAGCGGGGACACGTGGTGACACCAGCGACACAGACACGTCCTCAGAACTGAGCTCCCTTGTGGTGGCGGCTACATCCGTGCCCACCGCAACAACAGGTACAGCCGCCACCCAGCGCGCTAGCTCCGCCCTCCCAGCAGCCCCTCAGCCTTCGCCCCGTGCCCGCTCACCCAGGAAGGTGGGCATCTCCTTCGCCCCAGGCACCTCAGGCCCTGCCCCAGTTAACCCTGCTGCCCTCAGTGAGGAAGTCATTGATCTCCTGAGGACCCTCATTGTTGGGCAGTCTACCCTTTTGAATGCCATCCAGGGTGTAGAAAGGGAGGTGCACCGGAGTAATGCATACCTGGAGGGCATTCATTCGGGTCAGGCTGCCCATCAGCGATCGTTCAACGATCTGGCCTCAGCACTGACGGCAGCCATTGTCCCTGTCTCCTGCCTCCCTCCTCCAACTTCCTCAACCCAGTCCCACTCCCCTGTACCTCTGCCTATCCCAGACACACCATCAGACCAGCCTGCACACACCTCAACACCCAAGAGAAGCTCATCCAGACGTAAGCACCACACATCACACAAGCATTCACACAAGCAACATCCACATGCAGACATGCCAACAGCCACTGCCTCCTCTGTGTCCCCCTCCTCCTCGTCTCCCTCCTCCCTCTCTGTGACGTCTCCACTCACACTTGCATGCACAACATCTTCAGCCACTACGTCCATCACCAGCACACCCACCAGAACACTCCGCACACGTGCAGTCACCACCCCCACTACCATTTACACGTCCCCTGTGTCCTCTCCCAGTGTGTCTGTCACCCCCTCTTCCAAACCACACAAACGCAGGCAGCCAACCACCCAACAGCCATCCACCTCACGACAGCCTCCAGCACAAGCACCTGCACACAAAGACACCAGACTTCACTCTCCTACAACCACATCCTCTTCCTCCACTCCCATACCCACTACAACTACCCGTCCCTGTCTTACTAAATTGATTTTCCTTTCCAACCTTGACCTCTTTCCATCAACTGACCCCCCCCTCCATCTCATAAGGCTCCAATCAGCACCTCAGCCACCACAAAACCTGGACCTACTAAGAAAATAGTCCAAGGATTTTGGAGTCCACCACCTTCAAACCCAGCTACTTCGGCTGGGAGGTAAGAGACGGCCAGCCCACCCCCTGCAAAAAAAGCAAAGAAAGCCAGTGCCCGGCGCGAGAGGCCAAATACAGCAGGCTCCACAAGCACTACCCTGGCACCGTCAGGGAGTGGGGTGCTGGCACACCGGCAAAGAGAGGAAAGGGCCACAGACGAGCAGGGAAGGGTGGCAAGGGCAGCATGCCCGACAAGTCAAGCAGCAGGCGAGCTGCCCAGGAGGGCCCGCCAGCCCCAGCCCAGCTGCCCAGGAGGGCCCCGCCAGCCCCAGCCAAGCTGCCCAGGAGGGCCCCGCCAGCCCCAGCCAAGCTGCCCAGGAGGGCCCCGCCAGCCCCAGCCAAGCTGCCCAGGAGGGCCCCGCCAGCCCCAGCCAAGCTGCCCAGCAGGGCCCCGCCAGCCCCAGCCCAGCTGCCCAGGAGGGCCCCGCCAGCCACAGCCCAGCTGAGCAATGAAGGAGCGCCAGCCACAGCCCAGCTGGGCAATGAAGGAGCGCCAACTCAAGCAACGCTGAACATGGCAAGGACTGCCAAGGCAAGCACCGCTGAACAGGGCACCGCCATCTCAAGCACCGCTGAACAGGGCACCGCCATCTCAAGAACCGCTGAACAGGGCCCTACAAGTCAAGAACCGCTGAACAGGGCCCTTCAACTCAAGAACCGCTGAACAGGGCCCGTCAAGTCAAGAACCGCTGAACAGGGCCCTTGAAGTCAAGAGCCGCTGAACAGGGCCCTTCAAGTCAAGAACCGCTGAACAGCGCCCTTCATGTCAAGAACCGCTGAACAGGACCCTTCAAGTCAAGAACCGCTGAACAGGGCCCTTCAAGTCAAGAACCGCTGAACAGGGCCCTTCAAGTCAAGAACCGCTGAACAGGGCCCTTCAAGTTAAGAACCGCTGAACAGGGCCCTTCAATTCAAGCACCGCTCCGCTGGGCCCTTCAACTCAAGCACCGCTCCGCTGGGCCCTTCATCTCAAGCACCGCTGAACTGGGCCCTTCATCTCAAGCACCGCTGAACTGGGCCCTTCATCTCAAGCACCGCTCCGCTGGGCCCTTCAACTCAAGCACCGCTCCGCTGGGCCCTTCAACTCAAGCACCGCTCCGCTGGGCCCTTCAACTCAAGCACCGCTCCGCTGGGCACCGCCGTCTCAAGCACCGCCCCACTGGGCACCGCCGTCTCAAGCACCGCTCCGCTGGGCCCTTCAACTCAAGCACCGCTCCGCTGGGCACCGCCGTCTCAAGCACCGCCCCACTGGGCCCTTCAACTCAAGCACCGCTGGCCCATTGGCAGAAGGGGCAGGCCCGCAACTGTGTCGGGCAGGGCTGCACGAAGCACTCTGGTCACCATGCCTCCTCCAGAACCAGTGGAGTCTGTAATCCACTTGTGAGACTGTGGCTTTGCACTCCCCAGGATGGCACAGTGGGCAATCCACCCACTGTAGAGACTTGTGAGACTGTGGCTTTGCACTCCCCAGGATGGCACAGTGGGCAATCCACCCACTGTAGAGACTTGTGAGACTGTGGCTTTGCACTCCCCAGGATGGCACAGTGGGCAACCCACCCACTGTAGAGACTTGTGAGACTGTGGCTTTGCACTCCCCAGGATGGCACAGTGGGCAATCCACCCACTGTAGAGACTTGTGAGACTGTGGCTTTGCACTCCACAGGATGGCACAGTGGGCAATCCACACACTGTAGAGACTTGTGAGACTGTGGCTTTGCACTCCCCAGGATTGAACAGTGGCCAGGGAGGCCCCTCGTGGATCTGGCGTCGTGGACTCATCTGGCTGAGGTGCCCCCCCTTCCCTTCCCCCTGAGGTGCCTGTAGTTTTGCTATCTGATGCCCCTGCAGTGTTCTCTTCATTGGAGCCGAGTATCGTGTGTGGGCTTTGCCCATGTGTTTAGGCCCATTGGCCCACGAACAATGGCTGATACCCAATTTGGACTGGACAATTTACATATGTATATATAGTTAGAGATGTTTGATATATTTTTTTACTTAGCCGTACAATATACTTCAAATTTCAGGATCATTTATTTTTGTCTTTGCATTCTTCCGGGGGGTTTGGGGGTGTCACTCTGAGTTGTTGCTCTGCATTGATGTGTATGTAGTTGTGGGTGAGGGTGAGGGTGGTGTGTCGCGTATGTGTGTCCCCGTAATTTTTTGCCTCCCCCCTCCCCTGTGTCGTAGGTGCAGTACTCACCATTGTCTTCTGCGGCGGCGTTCGTGCTCCTGGTAGAGGAGCAGGAAGACAATAGCTGGTAGGATGTGTAGTTCGGGTTCCATGCTGTCCAGATTCCTCGTGGAGTGTGTAGAGGTGAGCGTTTTCCGTTCGTAATGTCTGTTTCCGCCGTGTTTTTATCTGCGGAGCTACCGCCCCGGAAATGGTGGCGGATTGGTGGGTTGTGATAGGGTGGGCGGTACATTGTCTCCCACCTGTCTGTTGGCGGTCACCGCCGCGCTGTTTGTTTGTCCCGCCGTGGCGGTCGGAGTGTTAAAGTGGCGGTCTCTGTTGGCGGTTCTCGCCAGGGTCAGAATTCCATTTTTTTTTACCGCCTGCCTGTTGGCGGGTTGGCCGCCGCTTTAACACCGACCGCCAGGGTTGGAATGACCCCCTTAATCTCCCTGTGTCTACCAAAAATGAAGTGTTGTTGTGTACTGTAATTGATCCTAATGTAACGCACTCCAATAACTTCAGGTTGAGTTCACGCTATATAAAACTGCAAAATAAATAAATAAATAAATACATTTTTAAAATGACCCACAGACACTGATTTGCATGATTCAATAATTTTTACCCGCAAAATCTGCTTGCACCAACAGGTGAGACCATTGGCCATAGTGACTCCCTGGTGATGCCACACAAGACAGGCATGCCTTGGGGCTTTGCGAAATTCCCCCTCTGATCAACATGGGGAGCTTTGGGGACCAAACCCCCTCCACCATTAACTAAGCATTCTCATCCAACCTGTGGGGCTCATCAAGACTTTCCAGGCCAGGAGGAACAGTAGACTTAAACTACCCATGAAGAGACAGGTTGGTAGTAATTCTACAATTACTTACCAGCCCTCTTTTAAATACCAGTGTATTCATAGGTTGCAGGAAAAGGCAGAATCAAGGTGTTGCAAAGGAGAACGTGTGCCCAGCCTAGCTTAAGATGGCTCTGTCTTCATGCACCTATATATCGAGCAAGAGGAGAGGAAATAAGGCTTTTAGACTTAAGGAAAAAGCTTTATGATAGTCATACAGAGAAAGTTCAGGTAGCACCAACAGAGAGGCATGTCACTCAAGGTAGACATCTAAGGTTCTGAAAGACACTTGGGCCCAGATTTACTAATATTTTATGCAGCACAACACACCAAGGCACCTGGCTGCACTGTGTCAGAAAGCAGCAATGCTCCATGATTACTAACATATGGTGCATTCTTGCTCCATGGTGCACAGGTGACTAATTTTCAGCCAATGCTGTTTTTGGGGAGGAAGGGACACCTTCCTGCAAAAACCTCAGAGTTTTTCCTATTTCTACATGTGCTGCAGAATGTAGCACACATAGAAAGATGAAATAGCGAGGAGAAAGAATTATATTACTCCTTGTTATGCCTCATCTGGGAAAGTGTAACATTTTGGTGGATTCCCACGTTTATTAGTCTTAGTAAATCTGGAAACACTCCAGAATCCATGGGTGGACCTATCCCCATGCAGAGTGATGCAAGGCAGTGACTTCCACTGCCTTGTGTTACTCGAGATTTACTATGTCACACAGAGCCACGTAATGTGGGTGGCACTGTAATTCTAACTTAAGGATTTGCATTGCCTTGCGTCACTTTGCGTGACGCAAGGGCAATGCAAGCCCTTGATAAATCTAGGTCCTTGTCTCCCTATGAGAACTACTAATTTCTGGAACACCTAAAAAGTGTCTTGTCCAGAAATAACGTTGAGATGCAAGTTATGCTTCTTTTAGGACGTTTTTGGATGTTTCAACCAAGCAGTCAAAACCATCCACCGACAAGTTTTTATTATATTTTATTGGAATAGAGTATTTTTTTGAACTTACTCCCCCTCTTTGGGGAGCTGAATCGCTTGTTCATGTGGGTAGCATGCAACATGATGTGGTTGTGAGTTGGAAGAGTGTAGCTTTTACTTTGAGAATATGTGGGAAGCTTTTCCACGTTGGGGGTTGATGGCCGCAGAAGTGTAGTTTTCATAGTGTGGGATACAGAGTTTAAGTGTCATGAATGCAGAAGTGTGAGACACAGATAAACCGTTTTTGTAGTGTGCTCTAAATATCACTTTCAGCTGTTGAACCTCACATGGCTTCGTAATCTGAAAATGGGCAGTGGCTCCCTTGAACTGCTCCGTGAGTCGCTGAATTAACCTCATGAGCTCAGATTGGGTCTCTTACAAATCAGAAAGCCTGCTCTGCTTCTGTTTTTTTTTTAGAGGTAAAAAATGGAATACAAAATCCAAGGCAACAGCTGGGAAATGGGCATGTGAAGAAGTGATCTGCCTTCCATGGCAGTGAAGGCCCACGGCCCAAATAACACTTCAATTTGTGGGATTTCACATAACTGTTTTCCAGTCCCACCCTGTAAATGTTCAGAGATTTGATCCTGCAAAGGGAACAAGCCCCAAATTTGTAGGATAATAGTGGGAAAGCGTTCCTCCATGGGGAAAATGTTTTTTTCAATGGAGAAGGAAAAGAAATATATACAAAATTAACAATTACCCTTCAGCACTTGTATTGCCCAAAGTGGAATTGTATTGTGAGTACAGATCCGTACTGGGGGAAAATGAGAATATTTGAAAATGTCACATGGGTTTTCCTGCCATATACGTGGAAACCCATGACTGGTGCAGCTCTCCAGATGGACTCTTTGAAAAGTTTGAATTTGGAAAAAAGTACATTCAAGCAGGGCTTTTATTTGTGAATCAGGCCCTAAAACACCAAACAATTGAATGAGTTTACAGAAGAACATCAAGCAAGCCGTGCAAGACTCTTGGGCCCATATTTATACTTTTTGACACAAAACTGCACAAACGCAGTTTTACATCAAAAAGTATAGCGCCAGCTTGTGTCATTCCAGAGCACCAGTTGGGCACCAAGTTAATGGAATGCCACAAGCAGGCGCAAAGGGTGGGCTAGCATACAAAAAATGAAGTTAGGCGGGATCGGGGTGGCGGTATGGGAGAAGGGGGTTTTGCACCAAAAAAGGATGCCAGGCTGGTTAGAGGCAAAACAAAATGCCTCTAACCAGCCTAGCGTCATTTTCTAACACAAAACCATCCATACCACAGAACACCTGTCTTATAAAATACATGAGTCATGCTCACCACCTCAATGGCTAGCACAGGGGACCAGTGTCCCCTGGGCATGGCCATTGCACCCTGTGCCATGCAGGGGACCCCAAGTTGGGCCCCTGATGGCACTTTAATTAAAAAAGATACTTACTGATACTTCCCCTACTTACCTGGGATAGGGTCCCCCATCCTCCGGTGTCTCTCTGGTGTGGGTGTTCTTGGGGCTTGAGGAGGGCACCTGTGGACCCATTCCATTGTGTTCAACCATGGAAATGGGTCCACAGGCCCCCTAACGCCTAGTTTGACCCAGGCATTAAATAATGGTGCAAAGCAAGCTTTGCACCATTATTTAGCCTCTCCTCCCACCCATGCGTCATTTTAGCATGGGGGATAAATATGGGGCTATGGGGTTAGCACCATTTTTTAGATGGGAATGCCTACCTTGCATCTCATTGAAGCAAGGTAGGTTCACGCATCTAAAAAATTGTGCAAACTCCAATATTTTGACGTTAGACGGGTCTAACATCAAAATATAAATAAAGAGTTTGTTTTGTGCTGAATTTGTGTAAAAATAATGATGCAAATTTGGCTCAAGTGGAGTATAAATATGCCCCTAAGAGACTTCGCTACCCACCTGTCATAATGCTGTTTTCATATTTAGATCTGAACACGACAGAAGGAAGCACACTTGGAGCTAAAATAAGCCAATAAAGTGAACACAAGAAATTATGAATCATAGTTTTGTATAACACCAGTGTACCTAAGTGTTTCTATGAGCAGGTAGTCAATGCAATTTAATAGGTTCATACCACTTACAGCACAGAGTAGCTCAATGTCTATGCAACAGTATAAAAGTACACAAATCAAACAATGCTTCATGACCTTTAACAAGGTCAGTTGATTGTGCCAAAGGGTAGGCACTTTTGATGGAAATTAGATCTCACATGCTTATAGCTTCTATTCACCTAAACATATGAATGCATATTGATTGTTTCTGTATGAATTGACTGATATCTTTTTGGGATTTGTACTACTTTTAATAAGCCTCATTAATGTGCCAAGTCACAGATTACCATCAATTCCTACTCAGACCACCAAATAACACAAAGTTGCAATTTCCTTTGTAATTCAATGTAAAGTAGACAGAAGGAAACACATTATCATCAACCAACCAACTGACATGTGGTATTATGCCATGTCATATTAATACTAAAGACATGGCTTGTGCACATGCTGGAAATGACATGGACTCAGATCAATACTAGGTATGTGTACCTTTCAAACATAGGACCTGATTTAGAGTTTGGTGGATAGGATACTGTGTCCCAAATGTGAGGATATACCATTCACCTTTTTACAAGTGGATTATATACGATGGCACTTGTAATTATGGTGGGCGAGATATCCGTCACATTTGTGATGGAGTAATCCATCCGCCGAACTTTAAATCAGGCCCTTTGTCAGTAGGATTCCATCAAGGATTCTGATTTGGCTTTAAAGATGTGTCGTCAATTGTGCAATGTGTATTGGTCTGTTCCTGACTTAGCTGACACTGTCCTATTCATTGAGATGTGTGTGTGTGTGGGTGGCTGTGTGTGTATTGTAGTGGTGTTTAATGGATGAGACTGGATACTTTACCTCATCTGGGTCTGGGTTCGTTTCATTTGGAGTATTGCTAGGCCATCAATAAATCATAATGTGCCATGCTGGGTGCATCTGAGATTCTCTATGTGTCTTGATGTTCTTTTCGATGTTAGTCATAGGCCGAAGAGTTCCAGCTTAAAGGTCAAGCTTCAGAACATAAAACGTCAACCCTTCTGTAGCAGGGCAGCGCAATGAGGACAAGTAGCCAGTGGTCAGATGGTATGGGAATTTTTATTATTTTAAGGTTTCTCCCACTTAGTTCTATGTTTTCCAGTATATACGATGTCTGTTCCTAGAAGTCTTCACTTCATCTTCTCTTTACAGGGCTCCCAGGAGGCGCATGTGGGAAAAAGAGCAAAATAGGTATAGGTAAGTGGACTGATCGTTCTCGTGCTACTTCTTTCTTTTTCCCTCCCCCCATTTCTCTTTCTTTCCTTAGTCTCAGTCTGGCTTTCTTTCGGCTCTTCTTTTGCCTGCCTTTGCTGACTCCTTTTCTCTTTTGTTCTCCCTTCTTAGGTGTTTGATCGGGTTTCTCTATACAGGCTTCTGGGTTCTCTCTATAGTTTTCTCCCTATCCGTAGTTTTCTTTTCTTTAGGGTGTCTGTCTGCTTGCCCGTTTTCCTCTCCATCCTCGTTTACACCTGGGCCGCCTTTATCTCTTCCTCTGTTACAAATGCCAATGGTGTTAGGGCAAATCCCTCCCTGGTCCCTTTTCCTTCCCTGGTTCCTTCCCCCCTTTTCAGCCCCCTGGGTTCCGGGGCGAGGGATTAATCACTAATATACCCTCCATGCCTCTCTAGTTCGCACACCTGACTGGGTGATCTGGATCACACACAACAAAGAAAACAAAACAATTGCAACAAATGAAGAACCTGGAAGGAGAAAGACTGCAGTGGGAGGAACCACTGGAGGACCTGTGCATTAGTGTCCTTATGTCGGGCTAGCCAGGTCAAAGGTCGGAAGTGGCAGAGCTCTCTTCCGGGTATGGCGGGTCCGCTTGCAGCAGCAACGGCCCGTCACACCTTCCAAAATGGCTCACCTCCCATGTGCAACAAATATGTAAATTGGCAAGGTGTGGTGCCATCTTCATACAAATGTTTTCCTTCAACCTGAGGCCAAACCCCACCACACGTACTCTGATCAATAATTGACGATAAGAGCAATTGGGTAACCAAATTATGTGCTCTCCTGAAAGCTATTAGGACGATTAGGTCTTAGTTACATTTTTAAATACAACAGTCTACAAGACCAACATGACATATTTTATACCTGTGACAGAATATAGACAGGGGAACATGTTCAAAAAATTAATTTAAATACTGTATAAGAACAATTATGATATTCTTCCAAATGTCGATATTTGGTATATTTGACTTGATGCTGTCTTAGCGCATTTGAGTCCTACATCCGCCGAAGGTAGGGCTGAGTGTATCAATAAATACTGTCCTCCATTAAAGACCGACCCGGTGTACAATTGAATGCCTTTGTCCTTGTGGCTTTTTTATCTGAAAAGAACAAGGCATGGTTTATCAGTGAAAATCTTCCACATTGTGGCTGTTAAGGTTGAACAGAGCGTAACCGTATGCACCTTATTTATTTATTTTTCTTTCTTTAATATTGTTCTCAACCACTACACAGTTGTATCAAGGTTCTTAAATGTGGTGGGTGAGGTTAATACTTTAGGACTGAGTGGTTGCATGAGTATTATCACTACTAACTGAGAATACCTCTCTCTAAGTTCTGTATTTGTGCAGTTTAAGAATTGATTTAATTTATTGTATTGATTCATCAGGGCATTTCTCCAAGGGCCCCAATTAAACAGGTAGCCTGTACTGGTGTCCTAGTAATTACCAGCACTTAGACTGTAATTTACGCTCAATAGTGTCTATTTTTTCATTGAATATCTCCTTCCTTGGTCCATTGTATCATCACAGGTGTCGAATTTGTGTCTCAGTGAAAACTGTTGAATACTGAGATGTGGTCTCAGAGCCAGTCTATTCGACTTTGGACACCCTGCTCTCAGTTAAACATGAACCATAATTCATATGTTCAAGCATGGACTTGGGTAGGTCCACCTGAATTATTCCAAGAAAACTGGATATGTGAACACTGGATCAGTCGTACTCTTGCAACAGTGGCATAACAAAACTTGACAGGGGCCCCCCTGCAAAATACATAGAGAGACCCCCAACCCAGTCAGGGGCTCTCAGGCCAGGGGCCCGCCACCCGTGCACAGTACCGGCTGTGCTGAGGTGGCCAGCTTGCACTGCGGGGACTGTGGGGACTAATGTTAAGTGACTGCTCACGTAGCGGAATTCCACTAGGTAATTCAGGTCCATCTGACTCATAATCAAGGCTCTAGAGTCGACTCCGAATGACTACACGGAGCAGCTCATGGTCAATACTTGTTTTATTTCTCTTCCTCCAAGAACTCCTCCTGTCCCCATTACATCACAACTGAAACACACAGGGAGGGGTGAGGCAGTGAGCCCCCTTCTCTTGGGCTGCCTTATGGTGTTGCCTGAATGCAGCAACACTAACAAAGGCCATATCCAGGCTTTGATTAGGAGTGCCTTGCACTGATTTTCCCTACCCTCGGAGTTAACTCAGAGGGTAAGGCAAATCCAGTTCATTATAAGTTCGACCCGAGGGGGCCTTAACAAGGATGAATACCAGGGGAATAGGCATTTTAGGTTCAGTTTCCCGAGTAATTTCTTGTTTACTCTTAGATTTTCACATAGCAATTTTAGATCTGAAAGCAGCAGAAATCTCAGACTGTATATATAAAGATCTGCGGAAGCACCACTGATCTCATACTTCCAATGGCACTGATAACTGCTGTTCTCAGCCCCAAATAGTCTTCATCTCTTACCTAATACTATTGGCTTTTTGGGGGTATCATTTCATCTTCATTCCGGTGATTGCATTGTAGGTACTTTATAATCATAGCTCTCTCTCTGTCCACTCCTCCTGGTTCCCATCATACATCACGCTCTACTATTGCTACTTATTTGAGCACTTTAGATCGAGACTTATTGTCTTTGCCAATACTTGGTTTCTTTGGCTCTCTCATCTCACATTGCTTTCAAATGTAATGCATACCGAAGCCGGCAACATTGTCTCAAAGTAGTTGTCATTTGCCTTATTCCAAGACATCTACCAACATCAATCACAACTAGATTTGTTTTGTTTCTTACTTAGCTGAAACGAGTGAATTAATGATCTTATGCAATTATATGTGTGAATGTTTATTTCAGACAATCTCTTATTCTTCCTCTAGTATTTCATCACATCCCTTCCCGTGGGTGGCAAAGACTGTTGCGTTTGACACTACTCGCAGGGACAATTTTTCTTCCACAAAACTTAAAAATATGTCATATATTTGATGAAACAGTGTAAAAAGTTACCACAGTGCATACCATACAGTACAAAGTTTCTCCAAAGACTCAAACAAAAAGGTGATGCACATTCTTCATTATGCTTGTAATTGATCTAGTGAAGTCTTTCATGCTCAAAACTCTAGGGGCAGGTTTACTAAGTTGCTGCACTGAGCTACAACATAAGGAGAAAGCAAAACAGCACTATATATACTGAGATTGGTTCTGTTGCTAGGTCGTCCAGTGTTGACACATTTTAAGCTGTCTTGTACTATGCATTAACCTTTGCACTGTAGTGCAAGAGATTGTGGGCCATATTTATACTTTTTGACGCTAAACTGCGCTAACGCAGTTTAGCGTCAAAAGATTTTGCGCCGTCTAACGCCATTCTGAAGCGCCATGCGGGCGCCGTATTTATGGAATGGCGTTAGCCGGCGCAAGCGGACCGGCGCTGCCTGGTGTGCGTGGAAAAAAACCACGTAGACCAGGCAGCGCCGGCGTAGGGGGAAAATGGCGTTAGGGCGTCTTAAAATGGGGCAAGTCAGGTTACGTCGAAAAAATCGTCGTAACCCGACTTGCGCCATGTTTTTTCGACGCCCATCCCCCATCAACATGACTCCTATCATTGTAAAGATAGGAGTCATGCCCCCTTGCCCAATGGCCATGCCCAGGGGACTTCTGTCCCCTGGGCATGGTCATTGGGCATAGTGGCATGTAGGGGGGCACAAATCAGGCCCCCCTATGCCACAAAAAAATAAAAAAAATATACTTACCTTAATGTCCATGGGATGGGTCCCTCCGTCCTTGGGTGTCCTCCTGGGGTGGGCAAGGGTGGCAGGGGGGGTCCCTGGGGGCAGGGGAGGGCACTCTGGGCTCATTTTGAGCCCACTTGTCCCTTAACGCCATGCCTGACCCAGGCGTTAAAAAGCGGCGCAAAAGCGCCGTTTTTGGTCACGCCCACTCCCGGGCGTCATTTTTGCCCGGGAGTATAAATACCACGTAAAGGCCTGGGAGTCATTTTTTAAGACGGGAACGCCTCCCTTGCATATCATTAACGCAAGGAAGGGGTTCACGCTAAAAAATTACGCACTCTCCGGGCACTTTGGCGCCCGAAGCGTCTAACGCCATAGTATAAATATGGCGTTAGTTGGCGTTAGTTTAGCGTCGAATTTGCGTTGAAAAAAACGACGCTAATTCGGCGCAAACGGAGTATAAATATGCCCCCGTGTGTGAAAAAAAGCATATGTTTTGTACTAGAAGGTGCAACCATCATTAGAACCAATTTAAAACCTGATTATAGCAATAAGCAACTGAAAGGCAAGCAGGTAACCTATGCAAACAGTCTGCCATTGTGCATGTGAAAAATTGAGTTGTTGGTTGATTGGGGTGTAAAGCCCTGGTCAATCAACAGTCACAATCCCTTGCAGGATGAATCAGAAAAAAGTCATTAACGTAACCTGTGCTTAAAACTGTTCACAACACAGGCCCGGCATACCTCAACGAGCGACTCACCTTCCACACTCCCACCCGCCAACTCTGCTCTGCCAACCTTACCCTCGCCGCCATCCCTCGCATCCATCGAATTACAGCCGGCGGCAGATCCTGCTCCCACCTCACCGCCAAAACCTGGAGCACCCTCCCCTCCCAACTTCGACAGACCCAGGACCTTGTGACCTTCAGGAAACACCTCAAGACCTGGTTATTCGAACAGTAGCAGGCCTTCCCTCCCTCCCTCCCTCAGCAACTTGAGACCCTAGCTGGTGAGTAGCACGCTTTACAAATGTTTTGATTGATCGATTGATTGATTGATTGATTGATTGATAGACAAAGCTTTTTGATTTGCTAATTACTTTGGCACCGTTTAACGTATCTTGATTAAGTTCTCAAAAAAAAAGGGTCTCTGCTTTGCCTAATTGTGCATGGAAAGTTCTGGGGTGGTCCGTCAAGCAGGGGCAGAGAAGAAGGGGGGTCCCAGAACAGTTTTTTCCTTATTCTATGTCTATGGGTAAATTTCACGCCCGGGAGTGGGCGGGTCAAAAAAAATGATGTACGGCCGCTTTTGCGCCGTTTTTTAGCGCCTGCAAAAGGCAGGCATTAAGGGACCTGTGGGCTCTGAAGGAGCCCAGAGGTGCCCTCCCATGCCCCCAGGGACACCCCCTGTCACCCTTGCCCACCCCAGGAGGACACCCAAGGCTGGAGGGACCCATCCCAGGGACATTAAGGTAAGTTCAGGTAAGTGTTTTTTTTTTGTTTTTTTTGTGGCATAGGGGGGCCTGATTTGTGCCCCCCTACATGCCACTATGCCCAATGACCATGCCCAGGGGACATAAGTCCCCTGGGCATGGCCATTGGGCAAGGGGGCATGACTCCTGTCTTTGCTAAGACAGGAGTCATTTCTATGGGGGTTGGGAGTCGAAAAAAATGGCGCAAATCGGGTTGAGGCGAAAAATTTGCCTCAACCTGACTTGCCCCATTTTTAGACGCCCAAGCCCCATATCCCCCTACGCCGGCGCTGCCTGGTGTACCTCGTTTTTTTCCACGCACCCCAGGCAGCGCTGGCGGCTAACGCCGGCTAACGTCATTGATTAAATACGGCGCCCGCATGGCGCTTCAGAATGGCGTTAGCCGGCGCTAATTTTTTTGACGCAAAACTGCGTTAGCGCAGTTTTGCGTCAAAAAGTATAAATATGGCCCATAGTTTCTTAACATAAGTATAATTATAAGAATAACTATAACTGCTGAATTTCTATTTTTTTATGCTGGTAAAACTTGAACCTAACTATAACATCCCTGTAACCTTTGCTTTTTTTAGTGAAAAAAATATGTATATATCATGACAAAGACTAAATCAGCTGAAACCCGCCTGATGTAATTTCTGCTAAAATTCTTGAACTTCATTAAAAAGATTGAACACTGCCTGGAAAGCCATTTCCTTTCTTCAAACTCAACAAGGAGGCTGAATTTTATATATAAATATATATAAATATATATATACATATATATATGGTAAATACTGTGCCTGGAGTGGTAAATGGCTTTTATCATTTACCAGCTCAGCATGGTTGACACTGTGTTAAACCTATGCTTACAGACTTTGCTGTACAAATGGCAAAAGACTTTGGGACAGGTGTATCAAGCCTTTTTGCATTCGCAACCGGTGTGAATGCCCGTTTGCAAATGCAAAAATGCCTTTCAGTATTTATAAAAGGCATTCGCAACGCCAATTTAAGGAATCTCTAAAATAGCGATTCCTTAAATTTGCGAGCCTGTTTGGAGAATCGCAAATTGTGATTCTCTATATAAGAAATCGCAAATAAGGAATCCTTATTTGCGATTTCTAAACCACATGTAACAAGCGAATAATGCGAATTGGGCATTAAGGAATCAAGTTGAACTTAGTGGTAACCATGTGCAAATTTTAAAAATGCATTAAAAATGCATTTTTAAAATTGACATGTATCGCACACATGCCCCTTTGGCATGTGTGCACCTTACATGTCCTGAAATTTTAGGCTTTTATGCACCGTTTTTAATTCTTTAAGTTTCATGACAATATTCTCCAGCTAAGCCCATGTGTTAGCATTTTTGTATTTTATGTTTATTACTTTTATTTTTTTACCTGATGAGTCAAAACATTAACCATTATCTACACCAGAATGTTCATTTGTATCTCCATGATTTCTATGATTCACAACCTGAAGACATACAACAAAGTATTGATGAATACCTTGTAAGCTTATTTTTCATTTCCACCTTTGTCTATGAGAACGCATTTTGCTCATTTTCTAGTTTCTCTAGTTCTGACTGACCTTTTTAGAGGTTCCAAAGGGTAAGGAGAATCAAATCAATACTTTCAAATCAATTAACAGTGTAACCCATTTGGTCACACATTACGTCTCAGAGACAGAAATTCAAGTTCAAAGATTTAGTACAAATTTAAGGTCAGACTTCTGTATAATGAGTCTCAGTAACATACTATATAAGTACAAAATTGCCAAAAGAAAAATAAAGCAGGGTGTCAGATTAACTCTTGGAAGCATAAGGCATACAATTATTTCTGTTGCAGCAATACAAAAGATATGAAACAATTCTTGGTGGTCAGTATCCAAATGGCGATGCTCCTGTCTAATCATTTGAAATGTAACCTAATCTAAATATTCAAACTAAGCTATGAGGAAACCTAAGTATTTCTCCAGAAATGAGAGGATTTGAATAATAGTCAAAAAGTGTCAGCATAACAGAAGCTTCAGTAGAAGTTTTGCAAGAGAGGTGTGCATAGCATGAAGCCACTCAGCCAAAGTAAGGATAGAGAGATCTTTACCCCTGTAAGTCTAAAGGGAATCCACTCTAGTCAAACGGTAAAAAGGGTCTCTCTCAGCTAACTAACTGAACACCACTTTAGACCTTTTAGTATCTTCGAGAATCCACGTCATCATCATCAGACATTTTCAATCTTCCGTGCACAGTTTGGAATTTGTAACTCCCATTAGACTTCATACCACAAAACAAACATCAGAACGATGTATTTGTGATATATTTCTTTACAATTTACCAGTATTTTCCATTATAGTTGTTAAAACCCTTATTCATTTTATTTCTCAAAACCGTTTTCAGTATTCCATTTCCATTTAAGGAAGAGAAAGCACTGTGATTTTGTAATGCTTGACTGAAGGGCTATGTTAATAACTGGAGATTTATTTTTATTTATTGATAATTTATCCTGATTGCATTAATTATAGGGTATTCTGATTTTTTGGGAGCTCTACATAGTAAAGGTGTTAAAGTTTATGATATTGTAAGGGACCAATAATTTGGCAGTTTCCTGCCAACATTAGTAACCTTGGTATATATGTACAGATGAAACAACGTTTTTGCATAATTTACACCACATACACCTGTCAGTGGTTTAGATATAAAGTTAGTTCTTCATACTTATCTCTTCGGATGTTCTTGGTCTTCCTACATACTCTTTTAGCTCCGCATGGCATGTCGGAGTTACAGACTCCATTGAAGATGGCAAGTAGCTGTTGACATTTTGCAGTTCGTCTGTTATATCACTTAGGGGCATATTTATACTCTGATTGCGCTGAATTTGCATCAAAATTCGGGGCAAACCCAACACCATATTTATACTTTGAAGCCCGGCCCGCAAACGTCAAAATTCCTCTGTGTGCGTCATTTTCTGGATGCGGGAAACCGCCTTGCGTTAATGACATGCAAGGTAGCCGTTCCCGTCCAAAGAATGACTTTAAGGCCTGTGCACCTTATTTATACTCCGCGTCATTTTGACTCACAGGAGGGGGCGGGCCTTAAAAAATGGCGCAGAGCCTAATGTGCGCCATTTTTTAACGCCTGGGTGAGGGCAGGCGTTAAGTGACCTGTGGGCTCATGACCATGGTCTCTGACCATGGAAGGCGTCCACAGGTGCCCTTCCCTGCCCCCAGGGACACCCCCTGCCACCCTTGCCCAACCCCAGAAGGACACCCATGGATGGGGGGACACATCCCAGGTAAGTACAGGTAAGTTGAGGTAAGTATAATTTTGTAATTTTTTTTAAGTGGCATAGGGGGGCCTAACTTGGCCTCCCTACATGCCACTGTGCCCAATGGCCATGCCCAGGGGACAGACATCCCCTGGGCATGGCCAATGGGCAAGGGGGCTTGACTCCAGTCTTTGCTAAGACAGGAGTCATTTCAATGGGGGTTGTGCGTCAAAAAAAAGGCGCAAGTCCGGTTAGAGCCATGATTTTTTACTCTAACCTGACCTGCACCATTTTTTGATGCACAACCCCCATTCTTCCCTACACCGGCGCTGCCTGGTTAGAGTCACTTTTTTTTTACTCTGACCAGCCCGCAGCTCCGGCTAATGTCAATCCATAAATAAGGCGCCCGCCTGGTGCGTTGGAATGGCGATAGCCAGCAGTAAAATTTTTGACACAAACCAGCGCCGGCACTGGTTTGCGTCAAAAAAGTATAAATATGGGCCTTAATTTGGTTGACTCACTTTGTTCATTTTTGTGACCCACACCTACAGCTTCTAACATCCCCTGGAGTGTTCCCTGCCTTGGGGGAAGGACGTCAACCAGTCATAATTAATAGGAGGGATCTACATCAATATTAGTGATGACCAGAAATGTAGCCTGCCCTTTTGTTGCTTTCATGGCATGATCTCCCAGCTGTAAACAATGAGGCTGAGCTAAGACTGAACTTAGCAATTGAGCTGTCTCTTCATGCAATTCTTGTGATTGAGGGCCATACCTGTGAATATCTAAACGATGTGAGGAAGACGTACGGGGAACCTTTTATTTAGAAGGGCATAAAATAGATTTATTAGAGAAGTTTATTTCTACTTTCTGATAGTTGATTGCACTGTCAATTACATTGGAATAGGTTATTTGCATACTCCCCTCACAAAAATATGTAGGATCTTCTCCACACTGCATTAATTTTTATCGCCCAATGACTGCCAGGCATGTGTTTTAAAATGTTTGTTTACAAACTTCAGGCTTTACTTTGCTAAAGGCTGTGACCTTGCTTCCATCTTGGAGGATATCCATTACAAAAAAGGGCTTTGGTTTGTGCCTCTTTCATTGAGATTTGCAGGGTTACCTCCGCTGGCTATTTAATTTCTCCAACTAAATTATTTTTGAGTGTAAGTGTTGGTTAGTATGAATTACTTCCTTCTGCATTTCAGTTCACCAGACTTTAACCAAGGAATTGGGTTTATATATGCAAACCGAAATCACTATATCCATCTACAGTCAAGTTACCAGTGTTTCTCTGAATAAATAGGCTAGAATCATTTAAAAAAGTTCAGCTTATCACCGTCCTTAAAACCCAGTTGTCAGATATATGACACAAAGTCATATCCTCTGACCTCCCAAATGGCATCCTAGGAGATTCTCTGTTGACTTAACCCTGGAAGACAAAGAGAAATCAGTGATGCAAAATCTGATCTCTAATCCAGTGTGAAGGATCAGTGCTTTAGCATCCTGGCTGGGCCTACTCGTTCAACAGGCTATCCGCGTCTCTCTGAGGGGACCACTAGGGTCCTACACCTGAATGATTGCCAAGAGTGGATGAGACCCTTTTCTCGGCTATGGATCTTGCATCCCATCCTAGCCCATGGTTTGACAGTTCTATTGATGACGTAACTTGCATCGTCTACAATTACTGTTCTATGGGGGTGTCAGTGGAGCAATGTTTCAGTTACCACCCATCTGCCTCCAACTCTAACAATCACTACAGTCTACTAAACTGGCAAATCCCTTAACACCCTTTTCAGGTACTTGCCTGCCTCCTCCAAACGCAACTCACAGCCAACAGGACACTCCTTCCACATCTACAACCAATGGAACTTAAAATATTTCTTCTGACGCTGTGCAGAGACATTTCTTGCTTTACTATCGTCCGGTGTGATGAAAAACAGCTCCTAGCAGGGACAATTTATATGTGGTATTTCAGTGTGTTGTGCACACAATGCATTTACTGATGTGAAACACTGGAGACTCAGAGGGCCTGATTTAGAGACTGATCGACAGAAATTCTGCAGTTACCACCAGTGAAAACTGTAAATCTCCAATGCCAGCAGTGCTGCAGCTACCAGATTCGGACCTTTAAACCACTGCTGCAGATGGGTGTATTTTGCCCATTTTAACTTGCCTCTGTAATCCTAATTTTACCAGTGACATTTCCATCACAGATCAAATATATGTATAAGATTTTGTTATGTGTTTGCACCTGGAGACCTGGGTTCCACCTCCCATTCGACAATTCACTAGAAATTAATGTCACTCTTTCATCCTTCGCCTTTCAGTGTTTCAAAATATAAAATGTACATGGTCGACTTGTTAAGCAAACTGACTTAGGCCCATATTTTTAGGAAAATGACGGAGAGCTACGCTGGTCTGTCAGTTGCACAACACAGGGATGCGTCAGATTTAATTGAATACGGCGCACTCTTGTGTTGTCCCCGGTGTTGGCACTAAATTGAGCTGCCAACGCAGGCATCCTTGTACCATCATGCAAGGATGTGTGCATTGAGGGGTTGGATTTTTTATGTGTGGGAAGGTGGCCCTTCCTGAACATAAACAATGACTAATGGCAATTTGGCACTTCTGTATGTGCTGCAGAATGCAGCACATACAGAAGTGCCAAAGCGTCATTTTCAAATGGCTGTTAATGTGCAGGGAGGGACACCTTCCCGCACATAAACAGTCATGTCTGGCATTTTGCTCTTTCTATGTGTGCTGCAGAAGGCAGCACACATAGAAAATGCAAAAAACGAGGAGGAATAAAAGTATTCCTCCTCGTTGTGCCTTGCTAACACCACCCCTGAAGTGGCGTTAGATTTTGGCGCTGCGTCAGGTTTACGAAAACTCATAAATGTGAGGCAGCGTCAAAATGCAATGGGTGTTGCTGTGGCACACCCACAGCAACACCCAAACGGCTGCGTGTGAAGGGGTCGTATTTACAAGGTGGTGTTAAGCCACAAAAAGTGGCTTAACGTCACCTGGTAAATACAGAGCAGGGCATAGCGCCACCGGACCATCAAGAGAAGTGATGCTCCGGTGGCGCTACAGGCTCATAAATATGCCCCGTACTGTTTTATAGTCAACCATCTAATGTACGCTTTCACCTTACATTTACCATCATATACTGCAGTGCTTACTCTCTGGAAGAACAGTGCAGGAACACAGGTTGGTTTAGGTCATGCTTTAGCCCAGTTCCGGGGAATACCAAGATTAGGTAGTCATGATTTCACCTCATGCCTCTTTCTTTCACCACCTTATACTTCTTTTCTCCATGACTTCCTCAGTACTTTTTCATTCCTGATTCCCCATTTTTCAATGTTTGCCTATTTTTCTCTCCCTTCTCCTTTCTCACTTTTTTGTCCTTTCTTCTCTTGCTTTGGGTCAAAGTTTGATGTTAAAAAAAGTCACAGTCCCCAAAAATGAGTACTAGTGCCCACTGCTGGCAACCAACGGCACAAATTAAGCATGAATAGTCTCGATCCGGGAATTTGGCCTGACCTTGAAACCACGCACAGTATGCAATGCCACACTAAAATGGTGCATGACTGGTCTTTGAAGAAATCTGTATCATACTTTTGTTGTACTCAACACAGTAAATTTCGAAGGAAGGTGTAGCCCCAAGATAATGGCATTGAACGCAATCTTAGGCATAATTTGCAGTTTCTGACAATTTGGGCAGATTTAGCCTCCTTCTTAGACCAAATAGGCGGTAGACACAGCAGCATTTGTACAGCGGATTTTCCACCATTTCTAACAACTGGAGTTCAGCTCAAATTATGCTCTTGCTGCAAAATAGCCTACTGCCATTTTCGGGGCAGATGCAATGTCACCTGTTCATCTCTAAATCAGTCCCATCGATTAAATCGATTAATGATTAGCTTAAAAACACAACACGAAAGGAGTATTAGATACTAAGAACTTCCAGCCACAAAAAATCAAACTGCCCCCCTCCCCACTACTCTTTTCATAAGACCAATGAACCATCCAATTCATTGGATAGACTTTCTAAAATCCTGCCTGAGCATGCAGTGAGGTGGTTCTGAAAGATGGCTAAACCGTCAAATAGAGCAATGTTTAAGCCCAGGCAGGGGCTCATCATGTCTGTTCGCCAATTCCGAATGTGCGACATCAATTGCTCTTGCTTCCCCACTGAAGGCAAATTTTCTGATCAGTTTCCTCTCCGCTGCGTGGAAAGAGCCAAGAGAAAGAAAACACTTACACACACTTACACATTATAATGGAAGCCCATTTTCACAGAGTACTCCAGGGCCCCCGTGGGCTGGGAGAATTAAGAGCTGTCATTCTGGCCTGAGAGCCCGGCCGTCCGTCTGTAGACACCTGTCATAATTAAACTAATGGAGCTGCAAATGTGGCTTGATATTCAATCTATCTTCTCCCGAGGAGGGACGCTAACTAAAACCACAGTGTGACAGTTAGCGATGGTCCAAGGTTGCTTCGCCCCCTAGCTGGATCAGCAACGCCTTCCGCAGCTCGAGACTCTCGTGCCTCGGCCCACAATGTCATACAGGAACTGTTGGGACGAGTCACAAAATGCTAACAGTAGCTCAAGCGCTGATGAGAATCTGTTGACCCTAGTGACATCACAATGCTGACCTCATTATGCCAATTTTGGCTCTCCAATAGCCTTCTTGTGGCTGCTGAATAGGCAGGTGAAGCCAAAGAGTGGAAAATACGTTCGTATTGTAGGTTTGGCTGCAATTGTTATTACCGTAGCAAAATATACATAGTTCTTGTTTCCTGCATTGCACACATTTGGTGCAGTTTTTCACTGCTCGCCATCATGCAATCTCACAAAATTTGCATGGCAGGAGACTGGTTCAAGCAGAAACTGGCTTGCCATTAGAAACTGTAGAACGGCAGCCCGACGGCATTTTTCTGCACAAATCAGTCTTTTCTCTGCCATGCCCTTGTATACAAATGTCAACTAAAGGCTGCAAAATGTATTTGGCATAAAATGTACCCATAACTTGCAAAGTAAAAAAAAAACCTTTCTCATGACTAATGAGATCGGGGTAGTAATAGCAAGCCAAAATTAGCAGCTGCTATCTCTGGTTAGTCCTAATCATGTCGGTACAGAGAGCGCCCAGAAGTTAGTGAAAGACATGCTACGTAACACACCTGTCACAAATAAAAATGATTGAAATGCAGAAGCTAAAGGTTGGTGATGTTGGATGAAAACAGAAATAACCTTTCTCCATGTGGGAAGGGTGACGTTCTTTGCTGACAATTTCATGACTGATATCGAACAATTTCAATGTTATGTTACATTGGGGAAATGATCTCACACAAAAGGAGAAGCCAGGGCAAATCGGTACCGAATAAACCCTTCCTTGTTAGATGCAGCCCTGATTAAAGCAAAAGGAACAACCTAGCAGGCATTGGCAGCCTTCCTGGTCAGTCTCCCTATTCAAATTCCAGTCCCAGGTTTATCATAGTGTGAGACAGTGTCGGATGTAATGTTCCTGAAAATATTTCATATACATTTACGAATACTCCCTATTAGCTTACATCAAACCTCCGTTTATTTTTCCTCTTACATATTTGTATCCTGTTATCATCGCGCAGACTTCGAGAACTTAGCAGGTAGCATCTTGCAACACAGCAGATTTACCATAGACAGGGCCACTAGAATTATACATTTCCGTGGCCACAGCTTTTTTTGCTTACTTATGAATTTGCCGAATTTGCAGGTAATCCATTAACTGCTGCCTTAACCAGAGATTTTTTAAAAATAATTTGAGCTCAAACAAATTAAAAGTTGCAAAAATGTGGTGGCAACTGGTCATCTTTCAGTTACTTATTACTGTATTTGGTTGTTAAACTGGGACAACAGAGGTGAAATATTTGCCCAGACAGTATTACAATGTGTATAAGTTACAAAATAATGAAGTAATGTAATCAAATAATGTGCAACATTATGCACATAATTTGCCTTTTCTTGCTGCATAATTTAGTCAACGCTGCTACAAAATTGGTGCTCCCATGCCGCATAATTCCAGTGGTACCGACTAAAGGTTCGCGTCGCCCCATCCAATCCCAAGAAGCAGAATGTGGTGCAAAAAAATGTTCTGTGAAGAAAATATTTTATGTTAAAAGAGGATGCTAGTGCAGCACTGAAATACTTTGTGGCAGTAGTTCGAAATTCTAGGTAATGCCTGCAAAATCAGCATAATGGGGTGTGAACTACATAAAATTAGTTTGTACCCCACAAAAAGCCAATCAAAGCAGCGCAAGTAGCATGACCTGCCTTTGTGTGGAACCCAAGTGCTAAATTGCGACAGCTGCAAACAATGAGCAGAAAGGATAATTTTTTAATTCTCTCATGCATACTAGGTGGAATTGGCACTTTACACATTTAACAGAATGAACATTTGGTCAGTTTTCTGCACCTAGATGTTTGTACTAGAGTGTTTGCCTCACGTACAAATCTTATTCGTGACACTGCTGATTTGCCTTTGAGTTGTATTTTGTTTTCACAACTGACCAAAAACTGAGGGGTCCATTTACTAATGACTTGGGTGTCCATGTGTGCAGCAAGTTGTCACAAGGCAATGCAAGTCCATAAACGGGATTCACAAAGCCATGCAAGGTGCTGTTTGCACCATGTTGTGTGACTTTGTAAAGAAATGTAATGCAACTCAGTGCCTTGTGCTGTTGCATTATCATTGTGGTAGGAATTCCACTGGGGAGCAATACCTTCATTTCTCCTTGTTACTTTCTCTTTCTATGCATAGAGAGATGAAAATCGCTCTTAAGATTGCTTTTGTGCAGTGTGCAAAAAGATATCTCTTCCTGCACAAAAACAATCCAGCCTGTAACTCATGCACCCTTTCAGCATGGTGCAAGGGTGCCTTCATAGGCTCTAAGCAGCACACAGTGCACCAACGATATGGGAGAGTAGAAATGTGCCATATCTTAGTAGCACCTCCATCTTTCTCAATCAATCAATCAATCAATATTTGTAAAGTGCAGCTACTCACCCGTGAGGGTCTCGGGGCGCTGGGAGGAAGGGGAGGGGCCTCATCTGAAGATCCACATCTTGAGGTTCTTCCTGAAGATATTGAGCGACATCCTTTGTCTGAGGTGCAGGCGGAGGTTGTTCCATCTCTTTGCTACAGTGTAGGTGAAAGATCATCCTCCGGCGGTGGTTTTGCGAATGCGAGGGACGGTAGCCAGGGCCATCTGGGCGCAGCAGAGGGATCTGGCAAGGGTGTGGAAGGAGATGCAGTGGTTCAGGTAGGCTGGTCCTGCACTGTGTATGGCATTGTACATGGGGGTGAGAAGTTTGAAGGTGATTTTCTTCTCGACTGGTAGCCAGAGGAGGGTCCTCAGGTGTTGGGAGATGTGTTCTTGGTGTGGGAGGTCCAGAATGAGTCTGGCGGCAGCGTTCTGGATGAGTTGAAGTTTTTTGATATTCCTAGTTGAGGTGCCGGCGTAGAGGGTGTTGCCGTATCTGAGCTTGCTAGTGACTAAGGCATGGGTGACTGTCCTGCGACAGTCTGCTGAGATCCATCTGAAGATCTTCTGAAGTTTGCAGGGTGTATGGCACCAGGATGAGGTCCTAAGTTGGGGGCATTCTTGGTCAGTGCAGGGAGGTGCTGAGGGATGTGTGCCACCAGAAGTCATCCCAAGCTGAGGTGGCATTTCCGAAGATGATGTGCTCCGTCTTGTTGGAGTTAAGCTTGAGGCAGCTTTCTCTCATCCAGATGGCAAGGACTTCCATTCCTGAGTGAAAGTTCCTTTTGGCCGTGTCCGGGTCTTCGGTGAGGGAAATGATGAGATGTGTGTCATCGGCATATGACACAATGTTCATACAGTGGCTTCTGATGATGACAGCTAGAGGAAAACATTGGTATAGGCTCTTATAATTTCCTGTTTGGATTATGGCAATGCCTTATTGGTCTCTGCAAATGAGACATTGTTATCTAAGCTACAGGTTGTCCAAAACACTGCAGCCCATCTCATCTGCAACTCTCCATCTGGGGCGGCTTCCACTCCCCTTCTACACTCCTTACATTGGCCACCAATTTGGAAAATAATTACTTTCAAACTGTTATGATTGACCCACAATTATTTGACTGGGAAAGGACCCAGCTATGTTCAAGGCTCACCCATTATCGCCCAGCTAGACTTCTAAGATCAAGCGACATGGCTTTACTTACTGTCCCTTGGATCTGAAAATCTTGTACGGGGGAGTTATTTTTCCTACCTTCCCCCTATATGCTGGAATAAGATACCTTATAATGTTCAAACTTGCACTGATCATGCTAAAGTTAGGAAACTGCTGAGGTAGTGTTGTTTTCGTTTCTATTTCTTCCTGCCTGTGTCTCTGCTCTGTGCTGAGATACTCCTTTCGGGGTGATTCATGCACATTATAAATTAAACTAATTATAAAAACTAATAATGGCACATTCTGCATTTTCCCTTTCACAAAATGCAGTAAGTGGCCTTGATGCATTGAGTTGAGTGAAATGTCAATAAATCTGCCCCCTAATTTTAAGAGCATAGGTGGCTGATTTTATCTTTGTGCACAACTTGTAGTAAATGTGGTGCAGTGCAATTAATTTCCATTCACCCTTTGCAGAGCTCCAGATTTCCCTGCAGCACTGTATGGCACTTATCTTAGTAAATCTTGGCGTCAGTGTCCTCACGTTTTCTCTCTAATTGAATATTACTCACACTCCATGAGTATGCTCAGAGTTCCAGACTACACACCAAATCCATATTCTCTACAGAGCACTTCCTTGATTGATTGTGTAGAGAAAAAGCCAAGATTGTGGTTTTCGTGGGTCTGGTGCCCCAACACATTCATGAAGATTATGGAACACAAATGAGAGGGTGAGTGAGCAAGACAAGAAATTTACTGAATAAGATGTAGTGATAACTATTAAAAGTGGAAAACATTTTGTATTATAATCCGAATCTGGTGCAGTTTCCCAGTTACTTGGAATCTGATGGAGCACAATGTTCAAATATATCTTTTGCGCCATGAAAGGCAGTTTTTTAAGTATTTGGGTGTTTGTGTCTTATGTGCATCAAAACTTTGGGGAATCAAGGGGTTGTATGGTGTCCCGTCGAATCTTAACAAAACTTTTCAGATAGACAGTTGTAGAATTGTTTAATATTTGACATTAACCATGTTTCACCTGACACGAAGAATAGCTCCAGGACCACGAGAGATACCAGATGCCCAGGCTTCCTTAAAATGACATTCTTCGCCACCTTGAATAATAGAAACCCCTTTCATACCTGAATCCATCTATTTCTAATTTTTACTTAATAATAATGTGTCAGGACCCTTGTGAAAGCCCTGTGGTTTGGTCTTTCTTACCGCAAACCCTCATCTCAGCCAGCTGGGAATGAGAGCAACATGTTTATATATAGTCCTGCAGACAGTGCCAGCTGAAGGAACACGAACAATTCTGGACCCACCAATCTCCTCCGTGTTGTCAAACTCTGTTTCACCTAGATGATGTTGTCATGACTCAAAATCGTGTCCTTTATACGCCCGTCATGTTCTGGCGGGAGTCTTTCGGAACATCGCACCATGCACGCTTGTCAGCTACCTGTGCTGATCCCCGCACTAGCACAGACTCGGTGGCAGGCGGCTAGTTGATCGTTTGTACTGTCTACCTCGGCAGAACCTGCCATCCAGATGAAACGCGCATGATTTCAGGTCATCCTTTTCTGCCTTACTTATCATGGCTAGGTTGACACCCACTCACTGCTTATTTGACTTATGTGCTCTTTATCCCTTTGTCTTTTGTCACCGACTTAACAACATGCACAACACACACTGATATGTCATCGTCTCCCTGTCTTCCTCACGGTTCCCACCTCCGCTTCCATCCCTTCGTTATTTATAGACACACCGATTCCGCCCTGTCACTCGGGCTCCTGCATGAGGCAGTTTTGTTATTACATGGAGTGGATTTAATGATGTGAAGCTCACAAGATACATCACCGGTGCGGGCTTAGCACAATGAAGGGCATGAAAATGTGCTAAGTTTTGAGAAGCATGTCACTATAGAATTCTTTGGCCATACATACTAATCTTTCCAACACCGAAACTCACCACCATGAAGTATTCCTTGCTTATTTTCCGCTATAGGTCGGTGGGATCCCCAAATGAAGACACGGTACGTGAGTTTTATGCTACAATATCAACTGATTTATCCTGGAAATATCATCAAAGCACGAGTAGACGTACTATTATTAGCTCTTTAGTGATGATATTTTGGGTTATCATCGTCACGAAATTTCCGTTACGCTGGTAATCATGCGTAATTTCTAGATTGTGGTTACGCTTGTAAAATGCCTGCTATTATGCTGTCATTCCATGTTGCGTAGTTACACTCTGTTCATGACAAAAAATTTGCGTGCGAGCACGAGATATGCACAAATGATCAAAACGCAAGCAGCTACTCTACAGCGATTGTATTTTTCGTGCTACTTTTAGTGCGTCCTCACATCCGAAATGGGCATGATATTCAAGATGGAAATATCCTTTCGTGCTAAAGTACAGTGCCAAATGCTGAATTTGCATTTTGTGTAATTAGGTATTTTCGGAAATATCGCGTAACTACAGAAAGGTAAATAACACACATTTTGCACACCATGCGTTTTGCTGTGTAGCTGTTTTAGGTTAAACTGTATGCAATTTTATTTACGCTGTATGTTATGCAGGTATGTCGCTTTGTGTTATTTTATATTGGATGGTTTTCTATTTTGTTACTATAGGTTAGATGATGTGTTATTTTGCATTATATGTTCCGCCGTTATGTTAGGTTGGTTCCTTGTGAAGTACCTAAGGCAGTCCTGAAGTCTCCTCAAAATCGAGGCTAAGGGTTCTGGGGATGACAGAAAAAGTGGAAAGAATGAGAGGAAAAGATAAAACAGAGGGTGAACATGGGGGGAGGAGCCTTACAAGTACAAGGATCTTTTCCAAAAGTCTTGCAACTCAAGCCCTAGCTGTTGTAATAAAGGAGGTGTAGCTCAGAGGTTTTTGGTGGGCTTCAGTAGCATTTTGGTGACAGTGGTGTTTCTGTGCCAGAAAATTGTCGGTATATCTAATTCAAAATTCAGATGGTTATAGAAGCCTTCCAAGGACGGCTGGGGACCGGAAGTGGGTACCTGAACACGTAAGTATGCTGAAAACACAAACAAAAACTGGGGGAAAAAACAGCCTTCAATATGTACGGTATGTATGAGAAAAATAGCACACAAATAGCAAAATACATGGCGAAGTTAGCTCTCGTGGTCCAGGTTGGAGATTCTGGAAACTGGAGGAGGAATGTGGATTTTTCGAAATGTAGCGGGCAGTTTGATCGAGGCCGAGGGAGCATTCTGTCGTGTTTCCATGTACTACCAATAAAAAATATTGCTTTCCTTCAAAAATATTCGCTGGCCTTGACAGGCACATATGTCACTGACAGTCCTTGCACTGGCACTTGTATACTTCTGCTTTCATCGTGTTGCCAAGTGTACAAGTAGAAGAGATTTAAATGTAGCAGTCACGCTACCTTTACATCTAGACATATGACATTATTTATAGAGATTCAAATATGTCCCCATAATGCGTAATTAAAGTGAAAGTAAACTTGACCAAATCCCTAATTTGGCATTTCAAGATGTTTTGCTGGTAACTGAATGCCATAACTGTGGCCTTCACTCCGAGCATCATTAATGATATGGCTAATTAAGTGAAATAACATAGTCAATAAGAGGGATGATTTATTCACTGCCTTCATGCAGAAGACACTTCATAGGCTTCTGAAAGGAAAGGTCAAGTGTGACAATGACTGATATTCAAAGAGGAGGGAAGTATAGTCTATTGGAAGCCAAAGAAAAAATATTTTGGGTGAGTAAAGAGACAATCTCGTGTATGTCCAACGAGATAGCGCAAAAAGTGAATTGTGATGGAAGTTAAAGAAGTAAACCAATTATTATTTCAGAAGGTAGCAATACAGGAAGTAAAGCTGAAACAGAGAAATGGACAGGGAAAGGACGAGGATTGCAAGCACTGGCAAAGTCAATAGGTCTAGCCTCGGAAGGCGTGCGCTCCTTTTTTACGTGATTTGTTCTTGTACATATAAGCAGTATGCCCAATAAATGGTGAACCAAAAAAAAGTAAAATAATGGACTGGCCCTGATGCTCAGACACACCGGCAGTGGTATTGAGGTGCACTTCTTTTCAGCGGGCTGTGTAAATCTGATCAAGTAAAACGCCACCCCTCACAGTGCAAGACAGCTAATGAAACAAGAGGGGTGACCTACTGCCCCATGCTGCATGCTGTGGTGGGAAGAAACAAAATGTGATTGATGGTTGAACAGAGCAGTGGACGATAAATACTGAAACAATGTCCCTTGTTGCTATGCTGCGGTAAGTGGAACAAAACATGGAAGACATGTACAGACCAATGGACGGAAAAGGCTAACTGAAAGCCACTGTATGTGATTCTCAAAGAAGGCGTGATCTTCTGGATGTGAATGTGTACATATATGTCGTGCTGAGATTGACAACTGTGTACACAGAACTCCCTAAATATAAGTGCAAACTGCTTACATTTTTTTAGATGTTATCTTCCTAAACATATACTAGTCATTACATTTCTGGCATGCACTTGCTTTTCCTGGCCTAGTTTATGAGGCATGCCACATTACAAAACTTGAGTAACAGAATATAACTGTCCCTGCATGGAATAAAGGACCGAGACACCGGAGTTTGGGCCAGATGTATCAAGCTCCTGGTTTGCATTTCTTAAATAGCAAATTTCAAGTAATCGCTATTTTAGAAATCCAAAATGGGATGTATCAAAATAGTGAGTCGGTAATTGTGATTTCTTAAAATTCACAAACGCAATTTGCGATTAGCAAATACCGAATCGCAAATCAATTACAATTCGGTATCTGAAAATCGCAAATTGCGAAAAGGACAAACCGGAACAGGATGATGACATCACAACCAGAAAGTGAGTCAGTCCATGCTGTTTCCAGGAGCCACACCCACAGAAGCAGACAGGGAGACACAGCCCAGCACCAAGGAGCCAGCCTTGTGATCCAGCCAGGACCAAATTGCAACATGGCCACTGATGGGAAGGTGAAGGACAAGGGAGACAGGAAGCTCAAGCTCAAATTCAGTAAGCAGGGATTGGAGGTGCTCACTGAGGAGGTTGTCAGGAACTATGACAAACTCTTTGAGAAGAACTCACTACAGGTACCTGAAAGTGAGAAAAGGAAACTGTGGTTGGAAATCCAGACAAAAATCTGTGCAGTGGGTGTTGCACAGCGCTCTGTGGAGGAAATACGCAAGAGATGGTATGACCTGCGTTCCCATACCAAAGAAAGGGTAGCCAGCAGGCTAAAGGAGGCAAGGAGCACTGGAGAAAGAATACCCACACAGACACCATCCACACCAATGGAAGACATGGTGGTGCCCACACTGCTTCCAGAAGCCGCCAATGGTGTCACTGACATTGACACCCCAGGGACACCCAGCACCAGCAAATGTAAGGGCGGTAATGACGCGTATCCCAATATGTGCATGTACAAATGTCCCCTAGAAATTAGCTATTAGCTCGATCCAGCGTGATAAGTAGTCCATGCCACATCTTATATACAACGCAACAATGCCTTATGGGACACACACAAGTCACAGTGATACTATGTTAGAGTACAAAAATGTACTATTGTGCAACTTATTGTGAAATATAAATAAATGACATGCTGCAGATTGTCGTTGCAGATGTCCCGGGCCCTGCTGCAGCAGAAGGTGGAAATGTGGGGGATGTCGAAACACAGCCACAGTCCGACGCCAACACAAGTGAGTCTTTCAGTACTGCACCAACCAGACACAGGGCAAGGGCGTTACCACTCCCAGAGTACAACCTGGACTCAGATGAGATGCCGGATGAAGTCCCCACACCACCCCCAGAGGACAGATCCACAGGAACACAGCAGTCCCTGCCCCTGCGTCAGTCAACTCCCCTCTGTGCACTGTCAGATGCAGGTAGACAGTGCACTGAGGAGGGAGAGGGCCCATCAATCTTTGGCGGCCTTGAAGCTTCCATCCTGAAAGTGCAGCACCTGCAATGCAAACACATGAGGTCAATGCGCAGGCAGGTGCTGTCAATCAATCAGAACATGGGCACAATGAACAAGCAGTTGGAGTCACTGAATGAGGGACAGCAAACAGCAGCTGAAAACACAAAGGACTTGACAAATGCCATTAGGGACCTCTGCACTGAGATTCAGCAGGAGCGTGTCAGCCACTGTATGCACCATCACCAATTTATTAGAAGGTTTGATGAGTTCTGCAGATCGGTCAATCGGCTTGCTAGCTCAACTGCCTTGATTTCACGACGTGCTGTGGCATACAGGTGGAGATGGCACACTGCAGTCGTGACGTTGCACCGGGTTTGGTGCAAATAACCAATGTCCTGGATGCTATGCAGACAGCACTCAGTGCTACAAACAGTGAACTGGGTGGTGGAGATAGTGAGGAGTTCTCTAGTCTCAGCAGTCTTACAGCCCCTGTGATGGATCCTAGGCATCGCAGTACCAGACACAGTACTGACAGTAAACCCGCTACAAGAGGTGCCAATGAGGCCACTGAGCACCCATGTGGAGTGCGTGGACGTAGGAAGTAATGTTAAGGGCCACAGGGGACCACCGTGACATGTAGCTGTACAGTTATACTATGATGCTATTAGTGTGACACTGTTATTTGCACATGGTAGCCTATGGTTCAGGGCTACCTGAATTCAATGTAATACATTTTCTAACTACAGAAATGCATAAAATTGCAGTGGTGTTGTCATTACTTGCATCAGAAATGGGTGTGTGTGATGTCAGCACGTCTTTGCCTGCCCTTTGTTCACTGGTCCTGTCTACTGGGTGATGGGGTGGTAGGGGATCCTCATCTTCATATGAGTCAGGCTGCATTGGTTCAACAGGTATGCCCCTTCTCGTTGCAATGCTGTGCAACATTGCACATGCGGCCACAATTTTACAGGTCATCTCTGGGCTGTACTGTAGTGCCTCTCCACTCTTATGGATGCACCTGAAGCAGCTTTTCAGCAGACCGAAAGTCCGCTCCACCACACAGTGAGTTGCCTGTGTGCAGCAATGTACCTCCTTTCTGCAGGCGTCGCAGGGTTCAGGTAGGGCATGAGTATATAGGTGCGCAATGCAAAGGCACTGTCTCCTGGGATGAACAGAGGGTAAAATGAGTACTGTTGAAATCTGCAGTCACTATGACTTCAATGCAACATAGTCATCTATTACTTTACCCAGTAGGTATCCCTTGCCAAACTTCCCAACTAGCAGTCTTGTGTGACTCCCGCTGTGGCGAAAGATGTAGGAGTCATGTGTGCTACCTGGGTATCTGGGCACAAGATCGGTAATGATGTTAGAGGGATTGCTAATCACCTGTATGTTCATGGAATGATGGTTTTTACGGTTGCGATAAACATACTTGTTGGCCAATGGTGGACAGACAGCTACATGTGTCCCATCAATGGCACCTAATACATGTGGAAATTGTGCAATCTGATAAAAATTTATTTTTGTTTGTTGTAATGCCTGTGGGTCGTTGGGGAATCTTATGTGCTCCTGTATTTTGCTCAGCATGGCATTTAGAAGTGCTTTGAAGAATCTCGAGAGAGCACTCTGTGAGACCCCTCCTGCTGCTGCCATGACCCCTTGATAGCTCCCTAAGGCTAATAGGTGCAGGGAGCAAAATACCTGCACATGGATGGGTATACTATTGGTCCTGTGTGTGGTGCACTGCAGTAGGGGTTGTAGATCCGCTATCAGGTCAAGTATCATGGCTGAGCTTAACCTGCACTTCTCATAAATTTCCTCCACTGTCTGGTCAAACAGGGTTATGCGCACCCTGAAAATGCGCTCCTGTCTCCTCCTCCCTCTCCTCAAACCTGCCAAGAACCTCATTCTCCTCACCATCACTTAGAATGCAGCCATTGTGGAAAAGCAGCTGAGTCACTCTGGGCCTCTTATATAGGTTGCACCTGGTTACCACCTGATTTAAATTCGTGGTAAATTGCATGTGCAAAAGGCCATTCTGCGAATTTGCGCAATTTGCGAATTTTTGATGCATTGCATTGCAACATGGTTTTGCGTGTCACAATCTGCGTAACGCAAATTGCACCAGGATTTTGCGGATCGCTATCTGTGATTTGCTAAACTGTGTCACAGTTTGCGTCTCGCAAATAGCGATTCGGTATTTCATGTCACTATTTTCGATACTCCGATTGCGACACGCGAAACCATGTCATATTCGCAAAAAATCGCAAATTTTGTGATTCCGTATTTTCACACTTCGAATGCCTTTCATACATCGCAGGGACTATTTTTCCATTTGCAAACGGCCAATTTTTGCAATTCACACCATTTGCAAATGCAAAAAAGTTTGATACATCTGCCCCTTTGTCCTTTCTGATGTCCTGATAATAGCGGATCTGGGCGTCTTCTAGGCTGGGCCAGGCTACTTAGGCTTTCAGTGCACATGAAGACCATATCAACCTGGTTCTGAAATTGATCTGCTCTTTTCTGGGGAAGCTGAGCATGTATTGTCCACAAGGACTTCTGAGACCACTGTCACAAGCACCAAAGCCCATGACTAATACATTAATAATGCATATGGGTTTGATCACGGATTACCCGTATCCCCAATTTTGCCAGTAACTGAGATAACATACTTAATCCTGTTTACAAGCCAGGTGACACACTAAGGGATGAGAGTGTTTCACTCTGGCATTTCGACTGCTGGAACCTGGCAAAATGGCCAGATGAAATGTTGCCATAAAACGGGCAATATAATGTGGAAATCTGAATGGAAAAATGGATTCCTGCATGTTTATTTGCATATCTAGCTGCAAAACTCTGAATGACCTGACACAGGCGTGGAAATGGCAATCAGTATTGGTAAACTGCACCCAATATTACCATGCCCCCCTGTTGATCGGCTAAGAATAGAAAGTTCCAGAACACATTGTAAATGAATTCGTTCAAAGTCAAACAAAGCATGGGAGTGAAGCTGGTGCTTTAACACAAGTCAAAAATGTAATAAACTCTCACTAGAATTGTGGAAAGGTGACCTGCCATTTCGAAAGTAGATGCCCAGTGTCTTCTGACAAAAAGCTTTATTGAAACATCTGCCCTATGTACAGTCCTATTTAGCTTAATCTATTGGAGCTTTCACTCCCAATCCGGCCTGTGGAAATGATTTTCAAGAAGGATATCATGTTCATAATTTAACATAACATAACAGAACATAATATAACATAACATAACATAACAGCTAAGCCATCACCACTGCAGTGTTGCAATTTGTGCAGTAGATGGCATTCTCCAGGTAGAATGACGTCTTCTGGGCTTAGCTAGTCCCATTGAGTATTGCATCTGAAAAGTCTGTTTTGTCAGTAAAGTAATATCAGAGGTAGATGACAGAATTAATACATTTGACCTTAATTTCCCCGTGGTACAGAGACCGATTAATTCCAACTGCAATCAGAGAAACTCTGAATGTGCCTCCAATGCAATGACGGTGTGTCCTACTTCAAGAGTTCTTATGAACATACACCAAACCGCAGCCACCAATCCATAGTGCACACAGTGTGCTCAGGATGGAACACACCATTGTGCCTGATGTCCTAAAACAGGAATAGTTTTCTCAGGCGCACATGATTTATTACCATCAGATTAGGCTATTCAGTCTGTTGGCAGCATGGGGATCTGATGGCAGGGTTCTTGGTGATGGAATATAGCAGTGTTGTTCCCAGTGCTTCATAAAGCTGCAGGTAGAAACTTTAAGTTTCTGGTCACTACAACAAATAATTGAAAAGAAAATGTAATCTAATCAGAGTATTTTGGTAATTCCATGTTACTATTTGATGTGGAACTACTTATAATAACATAACATAACAACATAACAGCTAAGCTGACGACCGCCTTTTTGCGTATTTAAGAGTAATTTAGGGCAAAAAAAAACCTACTGTGAGAGCATATTAAGTGAGTGCGAGTTGCTGCTCTAGCTGCTAAATATGTTCTGTTTTATATAGAGCTGTTTATTGGTGATGTGGAATTTTTCTGCTAAGATAATAGCTCAAAATGTAAAATTACTTTTTTTGTGTAACTCCACGTAAACTCACTGAAATTTTGGTAAATGTTGCATGATTATCCTAAACCAGTGGTACCCAACCTTTTGACTTCTGTGGACCCCCACTTTATCATTACTGGAACCTGTGGACCCCCACAGGGTCATTGTTGGAATCAGGGACTCCTCCACTGAGTCATTACTGAATGCTGGGGACCCAATTTGTTAACATTATTTAACTTTCTAAGCAGTCACGGACCCCCGTGAGAAGGCTTAGCTGACCCCCAGGGGTCCACGGACCACAGGCTGGGAACTGCTGCGCTGAACAATATTACGCAAGTTACGCCCTCCCCTAGAGATAATGTAAAGTGGCTGAAAATGGTGAACAGTCTTATTGATAGCTTCAGAAATCTTAAATTACTGCAACTAAATTGGTTTCTGCAGAAAATGGAAAGATGTTACTGTTCGAAACATCAGCAACATCTTCTGACTTTAGTCCCTATAATCAGTAGCAGCCTCCTAAAAGTAGTATTAAAATAACTACAAACTCAAATTCATCTCCCTTCATAAGCCCTGATTCTGAAGTGCTAGGTCTGTCTGAACTCAGATGCAAACACTGTTTGCACCCAAGTCTTGATTATAAATCGTGTGATAATTTTGCACCCCAGTGTTTTACCTAAGTACATTCCACTGGCTTTTACCTGGTGGATTTTGCTTTGAGAAATATCCATGTCATAGGAAAATGGCAGAACTTGGATGAGATAAAACTGATTCTACATGTTATCCCTAATTATGATCTAAAAAACTCAGAATGCCTAAAGAAAAGTAAGGCACAGTAACACATTTGCTCTGAGGTGATTTACCACCCGTAACTTCTGAGGCAGATGGAATGGGAGGCTATTAGTCAGGTTGTGCAGAGCAGGGAGACTGATTATTTTTCATCACAAACCCTTACTTTAGCATTAAACCTGTAGTGAGGTGTTCCTAATTGGGGGAGAAAATAAGAATAACAATATTGCAGTCTTTGCTATCCACTCCTCACTTGAGAGTTAAGTTGGTTCCTAAAGGTGGCAGAACCATTCTTCATGAAAGCAGCAGGATCCCTCCTGCCCTTCCTATTTATTAAAATGTGACAACAATACATTTAACAACATGGGCAGAGCCACGTGTGCCGTTTCCCCGCAAGCAACGCTTGCCCCAACAACGACTCTGCCTTAACCACGCATGTGCCTGATCCATGCATATGCTTGGTTAAGGCACAGAGAGCGGTCTAGACAAACAAGAAGGAACAGAGAAAGAGGCAGGGGCTGGGTTGGGGGGGTAGTTTTTAGAAGTTGGTGACGGTTTCAGGGCTGAGGGCGGGAGGGGAGCTCAGGGTAGTTTCAAGGGTGGGGTCTGTTTTAGGGTTCAGGGAGGGAGGGAGAGGGGGTCAAGTTAGTTTTAAGGACAGTGAGCAGGTTTTAGGTCTCAGGGTGGGGGGTGGAGTAGTTTTTAGTAGAGGGACAGATGTAGGAGGCTGGCTCTCTATGTAGTGTGCAAATCTGGGCCCACTGTGCAAAGAGTCCGGGCACCCACACGTTGGTTTACAGAGGTAAAAACTAGACCACATAATAAGGAGGATTGCAGGGTAGAGGATCAGGTGTTAGAGGGCAGGGCGGGTGACATTTACCACACATGTTACTTTACCAAACATGCTTTTACAATGAAAATTGTTGAAAAGGCATGCATGGTAAAAGCATGCGTGATAAAGATGCAGTCATTGTTGGTACTGCATTGTTAAAGCATGCATGGTTTAAGCTGCGTAATTTCATCATACAACCATCCCTGTCTTGGCCCAGAGTGCATTTGAAAAGGGCCGTACATCTTTGGAACAACAGGAGAAAGGGCAGTCTTCTCCTGCTATATTTATCCTCCATCTGTCTTCTGCAGTGACGGAGGAGAATCTCTTCCTTGAAAGACCTCTCCTGGCGGAGCCTAATAATGCTTATTGCTACTATCAGACAATGTTCAAAACTCAACCTGGGACAAATGAAAGGCCACTGCCACTCAACATAAAACCCACATGGTTGCTAAACATATCTCTGGCACATGGATATCCTTTTTAGATAACTTAATATGCAACCCCTAGTGAGTTTCTATCTTCATTTTTATATCACTTTTCTTTGGAACCTTTACCAGTATTTTTGAAAAGTATAAGAAAACTGTTAATGTTATTTAGAACATAAGGAAAACCTCAAGTTGGAATAAAGTCTGCATTCTAAACTGAGATATAATTCCAATGGCAAGACATAAAAGGACAAAGGAATGAGCAGTGGTTGCCGGTAATTTTAGGAGGGAGAGAGGTGAATGGGACACACACACACACACACGCACACTTGTTTATGCCCATTCATTCACACACACACTGATTCCCAAATATTCAAACATATATGCATGCACGTACCAAACATTAATTTAAAAAAAATCACACTTACCTGCAGCCCTGCCTCGGAGGTCCTAAAAGGGTTGTCCTTAGGTCAGCCAATGAGGGAAGGCAGCAGTTCCAAGCCTTGGAGGTCCTAGGATTGTTGAGACCACTTCCATCCCCCATTGGCAGCAGAATAACCTCATCACATAGTGGGATGGGGTCAGTGAGATGGCTGACTCTATGACAATGTCTGACTGATTGACCTCGAACCTGGCACTTCCGGGCTTAAAGCTAAAGCACCCAGGTCTGAGGAAATGAGTGACACAAACCCTCATCACCAAGGGGGAAGGCCTCAAGAACCTTTGCTGAGGTGAGCTGGTCACGCCCAAGGAGCTGTGACATCTTCAGCCCAGCAAAGTTCAGCTCCGACAGACATAAGCCTGCACATTTAACGCATGTCTAGCTCCTGGTTGCTTGACCTGAAAATAAGGGGTATCTTTCAAGCTGTCCTTTGCTCAGCCTAACAGGCACTCCTATTGAGGGGAAAAAAGGTCAGGGGCGTGTAGTAATGCCTCTAGCGTACTCCCTAGCATGGGTACTCATAAATAAACACTGAGCTTGGTCTTACATGTCTTTATTCTTCTGCTTGCAAGCGTGAACTCAACATTCTCAACATTCTAAACATGAAATCTATTCACCACGCCGTCCCACTTACGTCACAGTTCTACGGAGTCCATCAGGAACTATAAGGGCCCTGTCACAAGACAATACATCTCTCCCCCTTGTTAAATAAAAAAATACTATATATATATATATATATATATATACATATATATATATATATATATATATATTACCTATTGCCTAGTGGCAGACCCAACTGGGTAGTTACAGTTAGGATTTAGTTTCTATAGAAAAAATAAGTTTTTTACTTGCCTATGTCTTTGGCTCCGCTTGACGAATCTTCACAAAATATTACCAAAATATTCAACAGTCATGTCAGCTGCTCTCTGGAAAGCTTCAGGGAGATCCATTAAGCGGGTACCAAGAAAGAAAAAGGGGGGCATCAAAAAAGGTGAGTTTCCCATGATAATTCCCATAGGGATTTTGAACAGCGATAGCGCCTGAACCGCTGGACGGAATTACACCAAATTTGGCAGAAAGGTAGCGCTTGGTTCAGGAAGCACCCTTTTTAAGTTGAGGGTGCAAACGCTTTTTGACCTGTTGTAAGTATTCTTTGGGCTTTTAACCACACCCATCACACATCCATCACTTTCACTCATTCTTGAGCCTGCCTTTCAAAAATCCCTTGGTGTCATTGGTAAATTACTTAATTATTGTCCCGCCTTGGTGCGGTTTTGCTACCGCCATGCAGACTGACCCTGTTATATGGATTATTGCACAAATGCAGATATTCTTCAGTGCAGGCAAACCATTTTTTTCTTTTGTCTCTCTCCTTCGTGCTCCATGGTGGCCATAGCGCTCACAGCGTGAGCAGCGCAGAACAGCAGCGGGAACTCCATTGGCAGTATTGAAGCACTGGTCACATTGTTCACACTGTTACCTCATCTGAGTCATTTCTTTTGGATCTGCCTTTCATGCGCCACATCTTTTACAAAAACACTTGTAATTGATAAATGCTTTACATAAGAAAAGACACAGAAAACCTCAAAGCGGCTTTCCTCACACAGCAGGACAGCTGATACTACAATATTCACTGCACTCACTGCCCTCACTGCACTTGGGAGACTCGCCCCATAATGCTTTGCAGGCCATTACTTTTAGAAAATATTTTTGCTCATAACTCAGCCTGTGGTGGTCATAGGACAATGGGTCTACCACCAAACATTTACAACAACATGCTCTTTATGACTACTCCATCTCTGGGTCCCAACACCAGGTTAGTGAGGACCCCAAAATAATAACCCTTCCCACCATTGTGTCTTTTTAAGTTCTCTCATGGCTGGAGATTTTGTTGTACAGGTGATAGTAGTTTGTGTTTTTTTAATGTCTTTGTTTGTAACATCATTGTAGTAGACCTGTTAGTTTAGAAAATGTGCAAGGCATACAGATCTCTAGGGGATAAATATATGGTTGCAGTGCATTACTTTCTGTCATCTTCTTTTAATGTGGTTATGTTCTTTAGTGGCTATTTATATGGTTACATGATCATGTTTATCATAAACGCTATTTTTATTGTGGTGTCCTCAAGGGGTTGTTCTGAGCATTATAGTCAACATACTACAATGTTAGCTGCACTTGAAAACTCACCCCATAATGCTTTGCAAGCATTCTTTTATAAAACATTTTTGCCTATAACTCCAACTGTGGTGGTCCTAGGACATTGGGACCACCACCAAAACGTTCATGACAACTTGTAATTCTGTCTACATCATCTCTGGGTCCCAACACTAGGTTAGTGGGGACCCCAAAATAAAAAAAAAACTCTCACCATTCAGTGTCTGTTCTAATGCTCTCATGGTTGGAGCTTTTGTTTTACAGCTGAGAGTAGGTTGTATTTTAAGGGTCTTTTTTGTAATATCATTATAGTAAGTCTGTTAGCTTTGAAAATGTACAATGCATTATGTCCTTTAGGGGCTAAATATATGGGTGCACTGCATTACTTTCTGTTATTTTATTTTCATATAGTTATGTCCTCTAGGGTCTAGCTATGTGGTTAAATGATGATGTTTTATAGAAATGCTATTTTTATTGTGGAGTCCTTTAGGAGCTGTTCTGAGCATTACACTCAACATACCACAATATTCATGGCACTCAGAAACTCGCCCCACAATGTTTTGTAGGGCATTCCTTTTACAAAAAATGTTTTCTTATAACTCAGCCTATGGTGATCCTAGGGATCTCGGCCCTAGGGAGGGGGACCATGTGGCCCCCTCCCCCCCACAAAAAATAGGCTGGGCCCCAGGGAATGGGGTCCCTGGGGCAGATCAGCCTGGGGTGAGCACCCCCCAAGAATATACTAAGAGTGGACCCTTGGGATGGGATGCCCAGGCGAGATCAGCCTGGCCCCCCTTCTCCCAAAAAAAAAAAATTTTAGAAGGCCAGAACCTGGGGGATGTGGCCCCCAAGGCCAAAATCGACCGGGGGTCATGCAGACCTGTGGCCAACTTCTGCTGTGGATGGCCAAACGCTGTGTGCGGCATGGGGTTGGTTGTTTAGGGGGGTTTGCTGCTGCACACCAGTGGGTGGTTAGAGAGGTTGCCCGCAGGCCCTACTGCCAATTGCAGCCACGCACATTGGTTGCAGTAACATACAGTAATGAAAATTACTTTATGTTAAAAAAAACTTAGAAATTCACTGAAAAAACAAAAGGTTACATGGACGTTATAGTTGGGAAATATAATTAATTTAATAAAACAAAGGTTACAGGGATGTTATAGTCAGGATCATATTATAAACCTACCAAACCACAGAAATTCACCTGTTATAGTTAGAGTTACCACAAGGAACTATAACTTGTGCGCTAGGGTAATTATAACCAGTGCCCTTGTCATACACTGCTAATTACCTCACAAATTACTGCACTCAGGACATCTTTGATAGCATCATTGATGATATAAATGAAATATTTGCAGTAAAATTTTTGATATAAACACGTGTATGGCGAAGTTAAAGTTACATTAGGGCATGAGCTATAGTTATGTGAGATAACTCTAACTATACCAAGTGAAATTCTATTGTTTGGTACATTTAAAATATGAGTCTGACTATAACTTCCCTGTAACCTTTGGTTTTTTTTAAGTAAAAAAAAAAAAATATATATATACAGTATATATAAATTCTCTAAGTCATCTTAGAGCTCTAACGAAACAACCAGATCATGTCCTCTGAGGCAGGAAAGAGAAAGCAGGAGCGCCCACGGCTGGTGTTGGTGTAGTAGGGATGGATGCAGTTAGAGGGCACTCTGCAGTCCCAATCATACCAGTTCCATCTCTGACGGAAGTGGTGAATGATGAGCCACATGTATGAAGTGCAAAGAATCTCACCTAATAGACTTTCCAGGCTGGTGAGCAGTCACCATGTGTCCTTTGCTATTCACAGCTTCAAAGGGTTCAGCATCAAAGGGAGCTTCAGGTTTGTGTTTTCTCTGTTCTCATACGAATACTCAATCTTCTTTATTGAAAGTAACGTTCTTGGCACATCAACATTTGTCAGCATATACTTTCATGTTTTTTTGTATGAACCGTGGTCCAGATTTACAAGAAAGTGGTGCATCAGCATTGATGAGCTACTTTTCATGAGCCCCTTATTGGCACCTAACAACACCATGGGTGCACTGTATTTACAATACAACGCACTAAAGCGCACTTTAGGACATTAGCGTCAACATTTTTTATGCTACTGTGGCGCATTGTTAAACTAGCATCAAAATATTGATGCTAGTGCAGCAAAGTGCAGGGAGGCCCACTGAGTTCAATTGGTGCGTTCATTTAACGCCTCCTTTGAGCTGGCATAAAAATGACGCCAAAATGGCGCAGGGAAATCTTGTAGATTTCACTGTACCATTTTTGCATACATTATGCCTGCCTCAGGCACAAGGGGGGGCAAAGTGGTGCAGTACATGCATAGTGCCACTTTGTAAATCTGGCACATCGGAAATTGCCTCGTTGAGCCACATTAGTGTAAAAAAATGACGGTTATGTGGCGCAAGGTGGCGCTAGGGCCTTGTAAATCTGGCCCCAAGTATTTTTGACAAAATTCACCATCTGTTGTAGATCTCCTGTTGTGGTTCCATTGTGGTAACTTGGTTGTTGTGGCTCTCCAAACATCAGTGTGGCAGGACTTTAACTTTTTGTTAAACAAGGAGTTGACCAATAATCTGAAAGAATAGCATACAGAGCTGACTTCAGATTAAGCTTCTCCAATTTAGCACGCTGAATAGTCTTTTTAAGTGTGTTCATAAAGCATGCAACAACACCACTTGCTTGTGACCAAAGAGATGTAATTTTCTGATGCCTCACATTGAGTAAGAAAATCTTGGAGTTCTTGACTGTTGAAAGGCAGACCATTGTCAGACTTTAGAACTGAAGGAGTACCCTATATTGCAAAAAAGTAATCTATTCTCATAATTGCTTTTATATGAGGAAGAGACAAGAGATCTTCCGCTAGTGAAAAAACAGAGTACCCATCCATAATCAACATCAGGTGATGTCCACCGTGAAGAGGATCAAAGAATTCAACAGCAATTCTATCCCATACATGTTTTGATGAATCTGACATGTTCAATGTGCGTTGAGTGATTTTGGGAAATTGCAATTGCGCAAATGACAGGCTTTAATTCCTTTTCAACTCTCTCATCAAGATGAGGAAACCATGCTCATTCTCAGAGACCTAGGCCCATATTTATAATTTTTTAGTGCCGCATTTGCGCTGCTTTTGGACGCAAAAGCAGCGCAAACTTACAAAATACAATTGTATTTTGTAAGTTTGCGCTGCTTTTGCGACAAAAAATTACGCAAATGCGGCACTAAAAAAGTATAAATATGGGCCCTAGTTTAGTGGTAACAATACCACAATGTCCTTCTCATGCTACTTCAATTACTTGTTGTCACAGACTCTCCGGTACGACAACTCTCAAACCTCATAATACCTTCTTGAGTAAGGGATAGTTCAACTTTTACATTCTTGAACTTCTGATATTCACTGTCACATGTGAATGGTTGTGTGTGCTGTTTCCAAGATCAATGTGCAGTAATGCCCTTCAGTGTCATGGCACTGACACTGTCTTTGCTTGTTGCAGTAATAATTAGCTAAAAAGAAATAGCAGCAGGGGAGTTTGACTTTATGTTGAAGTTAATGTAGGCTCCAGCTGCCTTGAAAGGGAGTACCATGACACGGTACTGGCACTTGTGAAAAGTAGCAACACAACAAGAGGAAGAATGGAGTGCTGAAGCTTTTCAAACACTCACCCCCAATCACTGATCTTGGTTAAATCCAGTGTTCTTTTGCTCACCATGCCACCCCAGTTTGAACCCAGCCATATACAAATCAATCTTGACCCTTTTCCCAGCCTGGGCTGCCAGCCTAGGTCCTCCATGGACCGGAAACAAGCAACCTCATCAGCCAGGCTTGCTTGAATCCATTGGCACAGTGAGTAAGGGACCCACATCTGTGCATACCCTTGCCACTTAGCGCAAACATTGCAGCACAACAAGATGATGGAAAAAATGTTGAAGCTTTTCAAATACTCACCCCTAGTCACAGATCCCATGAAAAGTAGTCAGCAGGTTCTGACCTTTCCCTGGTTGATGCACAATAGTGTAGTCATATTACTGTAGTCGCAAACCCCAACATTCAATTTGGGAGGCATCTTGGCTTTTGGATTGCCAACGATGGTAAGCAATGCTTGATGATAAGTTACAAGAGTGAAAGGATTTCCATATAAGAATACTTTGAAATGTTCACAAGCCCCCTCAACTGCTAAACTTTCTTATTCAGCTTGTGAATAGGCATGTTCAGTTTGTGAAAAATGTCTGCTTGCATATGCCACAATATGTCTTCGAGAAATTGTGTGTCCATTGTATTGTGCAAGTTTCCCGCCCATCCCACCGAGGCTTGTGTCAACAACAACCTCTGTATGTAGCTGTGAACCACAGTAGGCCATTTCAGTGGTGTTCTCAATTGTATGTTTGATTTTCTTAAAACTTTGTTCATATTTGTGTGACCAGTAAAATGGAACGTTTCTTTTTGTTAAGTCTCTTAATGTAGCACTTAATGGCAAAATCACATAATATCTAGAACAATAACTGGCCATGCCAAAGACTGAACGTAACACAGTAACGCCTTGTGGGGGATTGGTGGCTGACAAGTCATCATACCTAGCGCTTAATTTATAAATAAAAACGTGCCGATGCTCAAAGCTCTCCTCTTAAACATGCGGCTGCGGCAATTAAATGTGCGAACACGGAATACTGTAGCAGCGTATTCCTGAAGCCATCTCGGGCCTCTTCAATCCATTTACAGCCACTCCCTGCCCTTTCAGCTCACTCCTGCAGCTCTCTGCTTTCTCCCATTGTGACGCCTTTTAGTTTTTCTCTTCCTCCGTCTTTCTTATATGTGTCTTTTGCTCACTGTAAATGCTTGAGGCAGAAAAATAAGTGCCGTCCCTCAAAAATAAGTGCTGGTGCTCTGCACCGGAAACAACAAGCACAAATTAGGCGCTGGTCATACCCCCATCATAAAAGATATGGCCAAAGAATTCAAGTATTGTTTGTGGAAATCATGCTTCTTTGCAATCGAGGTTAGACCTGCATCAACAAGTAGTCAACAAACTTGTGTAAGGGCTTTAGCATGTTCTCTTTGTGTGGCCCCAAAGACTAATATGTCATCACTGTAGTTGAAAGCATTCATGCTAGGCTGTATTATATGTTGAATGACATCTTGAAAACGTTCTGCAGCTGATGACACACAGAATCTTAATTTCTTCTATCCAAATAAATCAACGTGAGTAGAAAAAGTAGTGCTGTACCTGCAATTTTCTTCAAGTTCCGATTGATGATACTTTTTGTTCAGATCAAGGAGACAGAAGTCTTTGACACCATTTAACTGTGTGATCATATCGACAATGTGCAGAACAGGATGCCATTCTCCTTCAATTGCCTTGTTAGCCTGACGCATATCAACACAGATGTGTACAGTTCCTTAACTGTCCTTTTTGGGTACTTCTGATATAAACAAAACCCACAGAGTTGGACCAGTAGATCACTCGATGATATCATGCTTTACTAATCTTTCAAGTTCTTTTTCATCTTCTTCCTGTAAATGAAATGCATCTATTTCATTGTGCAACAGGACGAACATCCTCATTGATATGCAGTTTTACTTTCAAGGTCTTAAGTTTTCCTAATCCATGAAACAATGAAGATAATTGACTTACTATTTTGTTTTGAGCATTCATGTTGCAGTTCACAGATATCAGTCCCATTTCAGCAGCAAAATTGAAACTGAGTAAACAGGCACTTGACACAGTACCTTGAAGTACTTGAAAGGGTGCTGTGCCTTTGTCTTTTTGTGTTTCATGGTGGCTACGAATTAACCTTGACACATTAATGGTGTTGATGCAGCCCATTTATACACTTTGGTCTTCCACGGTGTGAGACAGGGCAATGGAGATAGCTCACTGTATTGACTTCTGAGGCATAATGGGGGTCATTCTGACCCCGGCGGTCTCAGACCGCCGGGGCCAGGGTCGGCGGGAGCACCGCCGACAGACCGGCGGTGCCCCGCAGGGCATTCTGACCGCGGCGGTTCGGCCGCGGTCAGACTAGGAAAACCGGCGGTCTCCCGCCGGTTTTCTGCTGCCCTACAGAATCCTCCATGGCGGCGGAGCGCGCTCCGCCGCCATGGGGATTCTGACACCCCCTACCGCCATCCTGTTCCTGCCGGCGGTAGGGGGTGCCGCGAGGCTCCTGGGGGCCCCTGCAGTGCCCATGCCAATGGCATGGGCACTGCAGGGGCCCCCGTAAGAGGGCCCCACTTTGTATTTCAGTGTCTGCTTTGCAGACACTGAAATACACGACGGGTGCCACTGCACCCGTCGCACCTTCCCACTACGCCGGCTCAATTCTGAGCCGGCGTCCTCGTGGGAAGGTTGATTTGCCCTGGGCTGGTGGGCGGCCTTTTGGCGGTCGCCCGCCAGCCCAGGGCAAATCCCAAAATACCCTTAGCGGTCTTTTGACCGCGGAGCGGTATTTTGGTGGGGGAAGTCTGGCGGGCGGCCTCCGCCGCCCGCCGGACTTAGAATCACCCCCAATGTTTCTCGATACACCGCTGTCCATCATAAAAGATATGGAGCAGCCGTCTATCTTTAGTTAATTTTTGGACAATGTTTGGATGACTTTTGAGATTTTTCTCATTGACTTTTCTTCTACTCATCTTTTTCTTCTTATGCGGCCAGTCCAATATGCACACTTATTTCTGAAGTAAATATCGACATTGCACATCAATCTTCCTCACTGTTACTTGACACTGAAATGGAAGAACTCTTGGACAAAGATTCAAATGACAACCGAAGTCCATTTAGTGTTAATTTTCCTCTGTTGATGTTGCTGCTTGGTCTTGTGTGTGTGCATAGAGCATCACTTCTAAAAATTATCCGTTTTGTATTCTCAGAGTGATACACTGATTTCCTTCACCATGAAAAGTGTTACAAAATGGTTCTCTTTTCTGTAGCACTTGCATATTTGTCCAATGGTGCGACATTTACCTTCATGTGAAAACAAAAATCCCCATCTGAAGCACAGTTTTTTTTTCCTTTAGAGACATCACCTTGTGACTTCAGCCTTTTGTTTTTGCTTACTTTTCATGTTTTGGGCCGTCTCACTGTGGGCACTTCTGGCCCCCATGTCAGCAGCTTGTCGATCTCAATGTTCCTTAGCTCTGGCAGCCATCAATACTTGCTCCAGTGTTTCTCTCAGCATTCTTCATCTGAAATAATCTGGCAAACAACCATCTATAACTCTGAGAAGTATGGCTTCTTCATCATTGAATTAATTAAACTGACAATGTTTGATGAGCTTATCGAGGGACAGATATAAAGAAAAGTGGTGCAGCAAGGTGCTGCGCCAAAATTGGCTTCACTGCGCTGTGTCACTTTAGAAATGCAGGTATGCACCGTAGTTAAGGGAATACGGCACACCCTTGCATTTCCCCCTGCGCCAACGCAGGCATCCTTGCACTATTGTGCAAAGATGTCTGTGTTGAGGGGTGTGATTGTTTATGTGCGGGAAGGTGTCCCTTCCTGCACATAAACAATCACTAATGGCGTTTGGCACTTCTGTGTGTGCCTCCTAATGCAGCACACACAGAAGTGCAAAGCGGCATTTTCAAATGATTGTTTATATGCAGGAAGGGTCACCTTCCCGCACATAAACAGGCATCTCTGGCATTTTGCTTTTTCTATGCGTGTGGCAGAATGCAGCACACATAGAAAAAGCAAAAAATGAGGAGGAATAAAAGTATTCCTCCTTGTTGCGCCTTGCTAACGCCACCCCTGGGGGTGGCGTTAGATTTTTGTGCTGCCTCAGGTTCACGAAATTTCATAAATCTGAGGCAGCATAAAAATACAATGGGTGTTGCTGTGGCATGCCCACAGCAACACCCATTGCACGCCTCTTCCACGCACAGTGCTGCGTGGGAAGGGGCCATATTTACAAGGTGGTGTTAAGCCACAAAAAGTTGCTTAACACCACCTGTTAAATACAGCGCTGTGCTTAGTGCACAGGAGCATCACAAAAAGTGATGCTCTTGTGGCGCTAGGGGCCTATAAATACGGCCCTAAGTCTCTCAACAAATTTGTTGATTGTTTCACCAGCTCTTTGTCTTTTCTAACTGAAAATATATTTTTCGTAATCAATATTCAGCATTGGTTTGAACTTGAGATTTAGCCCTTCTTTGATTTGACAGTATGATACTTTATCAGCATGTGGCCTTTTCATTAATAAAATTTCAATCCAGGCAGTCCATCTATCACCAATATTTTGCTTTTTGCTTTTTGCCAGTATCAAATGGAGGTGGTGGTTTTAAGAAGGAAGCAGCATTATAACCATTTATGGTACTTATTGATGTTCAAAGTGTGGTTCTTTCTAGCACCGTCTGCTGTTTGCAGGGACCTACTTCATTCACACTATCTCTATAGCCCTGTGACGTGCTGTCATCATGTTATTGTAGATGATTTGATGTCTTTTGGACTCTTTCTTCACAGTCATTAGAACCCTTCAACTTTTCAAAGACTTTCTGAATTGTACTGAGCCCCACCCAGTAACTTCGGTGGCATGCCTCTCGAAGGAGGGACCACTCTGTAAGCTTTCACTTCGGTTGCAGCATCTGGTGGTGAGGTCAGATAGCTCTCTTTACTCCAGTTCTGATTAGCGTGATCATATTATGTATATATCTAATTATCACCACCTCTAATGTTTCTCTGCATTCATCTACTTCCACTCATAGTGCTCTCTTGCACCTGTCTGTCATAATTCATCATGTTTTCCATATCTGTTAGTTGCTGCCTTTTGCACTTCTCTGTACCTGGTGATCACTGCATTTAGTGTTATCGTTTTTTACATCTAATAGATCTTGTGTTGTGTAGTGGCTCAGTATATCTTTCACAGCCTTGCCTGGAGGTTTCCGGCCAATGATACACACATTTCTCTGTAGGACTTTCATTTTCTTCAAAAGCTTGTCACTGGCTGGAGTGGTGCTTTGACCCCATATACACCAAATATCAATCTTCACTTCGACTGAGGCATGTGTGGCATGCACAGGCAGTTTGCTGGACCACAGCAGACTCTCTGAGGGAGCACTGTCAGTTCTTCGGGTTACGTATCCTCTAACTCATCACCAGTTGTAGCATCCTCCACAGCCTGGGTACTCGTAAATGAACATGCCACACACAAAGTTTGGTGTTGCACGTCTATTCTTCGGCGTGCAAGCATAAACTGAACAATCTAATCATAAACTCTGTTCACCACATCTTACCATTTACATCACAGTTCTATGGAATCCATCAGGATCAAAAGCACCCCATCATCACCAACTCACAAGACACTACAGTACTGCACCAAGCAAATAACACAACCAGTAGTATCAGTGTGAATCCCACCTAGTTACCTTCCAAAACAACCTACAGCTTACCATGAAGCAGTAAAGGTGTACAGGGGACTACAGTGCAAATCTTCATTTATTAAAGAAAAATCACATTCAGTGCTTTTGAGAACTGGGATTTATTTTTCCTCATCATACTTTGAATCCGTGGAAGAGAGAAAAGGCACAGAAGGTAGTAAGTAAGAGAAGGAAAAAGATATGAAACAGAGGAAACAAAACTAAAGGCAGTAAGTAGGGACAAAAAAAGCCTGCAAGAGTAAGGTACAAGATATGTAATGTAAGATGTTAGAAGAAAGAGTCATGAGGTAGAATCAAGACTAGACAGCCTGCACTTGTTATTTAATTGTTGAATTAATTATTACATTGTAACATTTCTAGAAACTTTGTAGTTTTATTTAGTGAAAACTCGACCCTAAGTAAGATATTGGAGCGCGTTACATGAGCAACAGTTACATTACACAAGTACACTTTCTTTTCCTGTTTGTTTGATTTTAGGTACTGGAATATTAAGGGATTTTGCCCAGAATCACAGGATGTTGAGCCGACGACGACCACCCAATCTTAGTTCCCCAGTTCCAAAGTTTGCACCTCTGGCCCTTACACCACATCCTATCCCCTTCAGGAAGGCAAGTGAACAATCCTTCTGATTCAGCTCATGGAGCCCACAGCCCCTATAACCATTTATTGCCACACCAGACTCAAAGCATCCTTATTTCTGATGTTGTGTGAAAGCAGTCACAAGAGCAGACTGATGTTTCCATTTGCTTTGTTGGTTGTTTTAATAGGAGCTGTTTTTTAAACTCACTTACAATGGAAATCACAAGAGAGATCTCCGAATTTATGAGAGCGGTATGGGTAGAGCCACGCGCAATAATTGTGTTTATATCGTTTAGGGCTGCTTTTGTCCAGACGCTATTCAGTAATGTAATAGGAAAACCACTGTTAATATAAACCATGATTCCCTCATGGCTCCATCACTTACCAGATAAAATCAGCTGGTAATTATAGACCATTAGAAGTTCAATATTCAATATGCAGCATTTTCCCACTTTACGAACAAACTGAATTAGCAGGCCAGGGCAGAGAGAGAGTAAAAATGCGCAGGGAATGCTTTTAGTTGTGAGAATTTACAGCTTTGGTGCCTGGTAGGTGAATCACCGATGCATTAAAAGTTACACGAATACGTGATACTTTTCCCGCTCAGTGAGATAGCAACGCTCCCCGTTTTTCCTCTGGCATCCACTAAACCCCGCACCCCCGGCCTCCGCTGGAGTTGTTGTCGATACCGAATCTGGAGGTATCGCTAACTCTTGGGGGAAATGGTAAAGGAATATGAGGTGTACACAGAGGATGACATCAGAAAGGAGGAATTACCTTTGGAATCAATATTTCTCCAAGTAATTCCTAGTTTTCACAGAGTTTCGCCCCAAGATTTAATGTGCTGTTTCAGAAGACAAAGTCCTCAGTGGAAAAGGCCCAGGTCTATGGTAAACCCATTTGTCTGATAATAGTGATGGGGCAGGTAGAGGGAATTACTGGCTCCATCTTTACAAGGTCACTGGTAATGCCATGGTAAAGATGAATGACAGAGAAACTGGTAATGAGGTTCCATGTGCTCATGGTCACAACAAAATGGAAGTGCAAAAACACTCCTGTTTTGTGAAAAAGAAAAATTAAAAGGTTCAGCTCCCAGTTATAATTGCATAAATTGTGAGATCAAACATACCCTGATGCAAATGACATTTTGCACAATGTTTTGCATGTTATTGTCTCACATTACTACATTTTTGCACACTGGTTCACAAGAGCATTCACCAGCATAAATGCCGTGGTCGGCACTGTATATTGAAAAACAACAGTAAGTGCAAAATGGGCTCATCAAATGTATTGTGTTATAATGGTTGAAAACATTGTCAGAGCTCATTTTAATACTAGCCTTGGATTCTACATGAACTGGAGAGAGTACTGGTGAAAGTGCAGTTTCTCTGGCACTAGCAGACCTGCACCACCACAAAACCAAAGAACTGGGAATGTAGTGACCGGCTGAGAACTTATCATAAAGAATACAATTTGACTGGTAATTGATGCTGTTTTTGGACTCTTGGAGAGATGAGGAGGATTAGTAATATTTACCGCACCTCAGAGATCTCAGTGAGTTAATCACTTGCTGCTTAGAGCTGTCTGTAGTGATCAGCAGGCAATAGGTTTGAACCACGAGAGGGTAGTTTGAGCATTTCATTCAACCTATGTCTAAATTCACTTTGGTATTACTAACAGATAGGACATTATTCTTTGACCCACACAATACGGTAGCTACTCAAGGCAAACGTATATGCCATAGAGAGGGGTATTTATGGATTGATCAACTATTTATTACAGGATAACATGTTAACAATGTTTCTCCCCAATCCAATGGAAGCAAAGTTGTAAATTTGTGCAGTTTTCCTACTCGAGTGACACGAGATTTTACCTAAATAAAGTTGGGCATGCACACACTTTTATGGTGCGTATTTAGGACCAGACTTACTAGAAAATGCTGATGCTTGGCGCTACACCAAATTTGTCAGCACCACGCACCGTCTTTTCAAAATGCAGGGATACACTGTATTTACCACAGTATGGTGCACCCTTGTGTTTCCCCATGCGCAGGTGCTAAATTTGATGCTGTGCGCCCATGCAGCCACCCTTGCGCCATGGTGCAAGGATGGTTGCACTGAGGGGGAGATTGTTTTTGTGCAGGAAGGAACACCTTTCTGCACAAAAACAATCTTAAATGGTGGTTTGCTTTTTATATTTGTGCTGAAGAATGCAGTACACATAGAAAGAGCAAAAAACGAGGAGAAACAAAAGCATTTCTCCTCGTTGCACCAATCTTTGGCGTTGCCTCACATTTACAAAAACTTGTAAATTTGAGGCAGAGTCAAAATGAAATGGGTGTTGCTGTGGCATGCCCACAGCAACACCTATTGCACGCCCCTTCCACGCAAAGTGCTGTGTGTGAAGGGGCCGTATTTACTAGCTTCTGTTAAGCCACAAACAGGGGATTAACACCACCTTGTAAATACAGCACAGGCAATGCGCTACCGGAGCTTCACAAGAAGTGCCACTCCAGAGGCGACAGGGCCTTGTAAATATGGCCCCTAGTGTTGAACCAATAATCATGAATCAAGAGCATCAGGAATTGGCCCCTAAATCGAGATTGATGTAGGGTCAAAAATGAGACCCATAATGTGTACTGTACACTAAAAAAACGTGCTACATAAAAAGGCAAATTAATTTTACATTATAAAGTAAAGATAGCTTACCTAAAACCATGCTAAATCTGAGAAAGGCTAGGAAAAAACAGTGCCCAACGACGTGAGGAGTTCACTTCACTCCAATCCATTGAGGTTTTTGTTCTCCAAAAACGAGGGATGGAAAACCCAATTTCCTTTTTCGCATTATGGAAGCTGGTATTCTTGCTACACCACCTCATGTGATGGAAAGGGAAACAGTGTAGAGTGCGAATTAAAACAGACACTTGACGTGGTGCACAGAAGTATAACACACTCTTAATCCAAATAGCCAGAGAGTATCAAAATATATAAAGGCAAAAACGCCATTTCAAGGGACCAGGTCTTAGACCACCTGGTCAGTTGAAGCAAGAAAAGCTAACATCAATACATTTTGGTGCTATAATGCAAGTGAGTGGAATCAAGAACATGTGAAAGGTCAAAACTGTACAAATGCACTAATAAGCATGTATCAAGCTTTTCTCGTACGAACAACACAGGAAGACCTAGAAAGAGATAACAATTTTCTCAAGGAAAAGGTCAACTACACCAATTTCTGCAATCCTTGCTTCATTGTGCCAACTTCAGAACAAGGCTATGGTTACTAGGTCGATTGAGTTAAATGTGCAATGTAAAATATGGGATAACAAAATGGCACTATATTTAAATAAGTGTAAAAGGGCAACATGCCACTGCTTTATTATCATTTAAACAGGTACACAAACATTATCACAATTATTTAATACAATTTGATACCAATTGTTCATGCATACAGTAATATATTCTGTGACTCTACCTTCTAATGAGCTTCCCTGATGTTCGCACATGTGGAATACTCCCACACGCTGGACCCAATTTTATCCTCAATCAGCAACATCCCAACAATCAGTCAGCAACTGTGATCTGGACAGACCATCCTCATGTCTATTTCAGCATATCCAACCTGCACCACCACAGACCTACCACCACTAGAACTACCCGCTGCAGTTGGAAAAGAATCATAGAAGAGGAGTGCTCTTCATCCTCTCTGCACACCGGGCCGAACACACCAGCAACCAGTCAAAAGTCATCAAGAACTTCAACAGCTGTATCACAACATGTGTCCACACCCTGGCTCTCCTCAATCACAACCCAATAGAAAGAGCCCAACCACAAGCCAGTTGCTACAGAGGAACTCAGGCTAATGAAACAAGAATGCAAGCGACTGGATCCTAAATCTAGAACAAGTCAAGATACCACAGATAAAGACATCTTCAAATCACTCCTAGGATGTGACCATGAGCAGATGATGATTATCTTGTTCTAAATATTACAAAGCGTCATTGTTTCATCCTTATGTGTGATGACCAAAATGATGCTTTAACACATAATCATTCAGTACACCTGAATCCACCCAACTCCAATCCAGTCCGTCCCACTCCAATCCATTCAAATCCATTCCACTCACCCCACACCAATCCAATCCACCCCACCCCACTCAATTCAATCCACCCCACTCAATCCAATTGACCTACGACCAATCCAATCCACCCCACTTAAAACTAAGCCACTCACCCCAATAAACTCCAATTCGCCACACTCCAATCCCCCCAACCCACTCCACTCCAATCTGGCACATCTGCCCAAGTCCAATCTACCTCACTCAAATAAAAAACAATCTGGTTCACTCAATTCCAAAACAATGTGCCCCACTCCAATCCAAAACAATCTGCCCTACTCTAATCTGCCCAATTTCAATCCAAAAACAATCTGTCCACTCTAAACTGCCCCACTCCAATCTGTCCCACTCCAATTCAAAACAATCTACCCCACTCCAATCTGCCCACTACAGTCCAATCTGTCCAACTTCAAAGTCATCCACTCCAATACAAATCAATCTTCTGCACTCTAATATGCCCCACTAAATTGGTCCTACTCCAATCGGTCCCACTCCAATCCAAAACAATCTGCCTTACTCCAATGTGCCCCACTCAATGAAAAACAATCTGCCCCACTCCAATCTACCTATTCCAATCCCAAACAATGTGCCCCCATTCCAATCTGACCCACACCAATCCAAAACAATCTGCCCCACTACAATCTAAAGCAGTCTAATCTAAAGCAATCTGCCTAGCTCCAATCCAAAACAATCTGCTCCACTCAAACCAAAACAAGTTGCCCTTTCTAATCCAAATTGATCTACCCAATTTCAATCTGCCCCACTTCAATCCAAACAATCTGCCCCACAAAAATCCAAAACACTCTGCCACACTCCAATCTATCCCACTCAATATATCCCACTTGAATCCAAAACAATATGCCTCACTCAATCCAAAACAATCTCCCCCATTCGAATCTACCCCACACCAATTCAAAAGAATCTGCCCCACTCCAGTCTGCCCCACTTCAATCCAAAGCAATATGCCACACTCCAATCCCAAACATACTGCCCCACTCCAATCCAAACAATCTCAACCACTCCAATGCAAAACATTTGTCCCAATCAAATCTGCCTGCTTCAATCTGCCCCACTCCAATCCAATCTAAACCACTCCAATCCACCCCACTCCAATCCAAAACTATCTGCCTCACTCCAATCTGCCTCAGTTCAATCCGCCCCACTCCAATCCCAAACAATCTGCCCCACTCCAATCTGTGCAATTCCAATCCATAACAATCTGCCCCATTTCAAGCAGTCTGCTCCATTCCAATATGACTCACTCTAATCTAAAATAATCTGCACCACTTCAATGTGCCCCACTCCAATCCAAAACAATCTGCCCCACTCAAATCTAGCATATTCCAAACAAACAAATATGCCCACTCCAATTTGCCCTACTCTAATCAAATCTAAACCACTCTGCCCTAGTCCAATCCAAAACAATCTGCTCCACTCAAACCAAAACAAGCTGCCCTTCTCTAATGCAAAATAATCTACCCAACTTCAATCTGCCCCACTTCAATCAAAACAATCTGCCCCATTCCAATCTGCTCCACAGGAATCCAAAACAATCTGCACACTCCAATTTATCCCACTCCAATATGCCCCACTCCAATCCAAAATAATCTGCCTCACTCAATCCAAAACAATCTCCCCATTCCAATCTAATCTGCAACAATTCAAGAGAATCTGCCCCACTCCAGTCTGCCCCATTTCAATCCAACATAAAGAGCCCCACTCCAATCTGCCCCAATCCAATCCAAAACAATCTGCTGCACTCCAATGCAAAAACCACTCCAATCCAACCCACTCTAATCCAAAACTATATGCCTCACTTCAATCTGCCCCAGTTCAATCTGTCCCACTCCATTCCCAAACAATCTGCCCCACTCCAATCTCTCCAATGCCAATCCAAAACAATCTACCCCATTCCAAGCAGTCTGCCCCATTCCAATATGACCCACTCCAATCTAAAATAATCTGCATCACTTCAACCTGCCCAATCCAATCCAAAACAATGTGCCCCACTAAAATCTAGCATATTCCAATTCAAACAATCTGCCTCCTCTCCAATTTGCCCCACTCCAACCAAATCTAAACCAATCTTCCCAAACTCCAATCCAAAACTACCTGCCACACTGCAATCTACAGCGGTCTGCCCACTCCTATCGAAAACAATCTGCCTCTCCCCTTAGCCCACTCCAATCCACATCAATCTGCCCCACTCCTCTAAAACACAAGCTGCCATACTCCATTCTGCTCTGTCCCCTGTGTCCAGTTTTACCCACTCAAATCTACTCTACTCTGATCCAAAACAATCTGCCCTACTCCAATCTGCCTACTTTAGTCCAATCTTCCAAACTCCAATGTGCCCCCACCAGTACAGATCAATTAGCCACATTCAATATGCCCCACTTTAATCTGCCCTACTCCAATCTGTCCCACTCCAATCATAAACAATCTGCCTCACTCCAATGTGCCCCACCCAATCCAAAACAATCTGCCCCACTCCAATCCAAAGCAATCTGCTCCAAAAATCCAAAACATGTTGCCCCACTCTAATCCAAAATAATGTACCCAACTCCAAGCTGCCCCAATTCAATCAAACAATCTGTCCCACTCCAATCTGCCCCACAGAAATCCAAAAGAATCTTCCACACTCCAATTTACACATCTCCAAACCAAAATAATCTGCCTCACTCAATCCAAACTCCCATATGTCCCACTGCAATCCCAGTCTGCCCCACTTCAATCCTAATGTGCCCTACTCTAGTGTGCCCCACGTCAATCCAAAACAAAATGTCCCACTGTAATCTAAAACAATCTGTCCACTCCAATCTGAACAAATCTGCCCAACTCCTATCTGCCCCATTCCTATCCAAAATAATTTGATCTGCTCCAATCCGTAATAACCTGCACCACTTCAGTCTGCCTCACTCAATCCAAAATAATTGACCCCACTAGAATCCAAATCAATTTGCTCCACATCACTCTATCCATTCCAATCCAAAACAATCTGCTCAACCGCAATCCACCCCACTCCAATCCACCCCAAACCAATCTACCCAATCCAGTTCAGTGCACCTCACACCCCAAATCCAATCCACACCCAGCCACCACTCTCCAATCTACCCCAATCCACTCCACTCCAATCGAAAACAATCTGCCGTACTCCAATCTGCCCCACTCCCATCCTAAGCAATCTGCCCCACTCCATTTCAAAACAATCTGCCCCACTCCAACACAAAACAATCCACCCACTCTAGTCTGCCACACATCCAAAACAATCTCCCCCACTCTATTAGAAAACAATCTGCACACTCCACTCAAACTGGGGCCCCACCCCAGTCCAAAATAATTGGCCCCACTCCAGTCTGCCCCACTCCAACCCAAAACGGTCTGCCCCACTACAATCTGCCTCACTCAATCCAAAACAATCCAACCAAATCCAATCTGCCCCCACACCAATCCAAAACAGTCTGCCCCACACCAATCCAATCCACCTCACCCCATTCCATCACTCAAATCCACTGCAATCCACCTCACCCCACTCCAATCCAATACATTTCAATTCAGTCTAACCCACTCTAATCTAATCCACCTCACATGAATCCAAGCCAATCTACCTCACACCATTTCACTCCACCACAACCCATTCAAATCCAGTCCCATCCACCCCAAACCAATCAAACCCACGCAATCGAATCCACCCACTCTAATCCATCCCAATCCAATCCATTCCATTCAAATCCAATCCACCCCACTCCAAACCTATCCACTGCATCCCAATCCAACCCACTCCAGTCCATCCCACAGCACTGCAAATCACCCCAATGCACTTCACTCCAGTTGAATTCAGCCATCCCTAATCCACTTTACACCAATCCCACTCCGATCCACTCCACTCTAAAACAAACTCCACCACATTCCAATCCAATCAACCCACACCCAATAAATCCACCCCACATGAATCCAATCCACCCACACCAATCCAATTCACCAGACTCTAATCTACCCCACTATATTCCAATCCAATCCACCACAATCCACCCCACTCCACTTTAGTCTATTCAAATCCACTCCACCCAATCCAATCCACCCCACTCCAGTCCAACCCACCCCCATTCAGCCCACCCCAATCCAATCCTCCCCAATCCAATCAACCCTATCCAATCCACTCCACTCAATCCAATCCACTTCACTCCATTGTAATCTACCCAATACAATCCAATCCATTCCACTCCATTCACCCCCACCCTGTTCCAGTCCAATCCACCACACTCTGATCCACCCCACTTCTTTCCACCCCAATCCAGTCAACCCCACCCTGTCTAATCCACCCCACCTAATCCAATTCACCACACCCAGCCCAATCCATGCCACTTCAAACCACCCTACTGCAATCCTCCCCACTCCAGTACACCCCACCCCTGTCCAATCCACCCAGCCTAATTTCATTCCACCCCCACCCCACCCCACTCCACTCCAATCTAACCCCCATCCAATCCACCTCACTCAAATCCACGCCACTCTAATCCACTTGACTCCACTCCAAACCAATCTACCCCAATCCATCCACTCTAACCCAATCCAATCCACCCTAGCCGAGTTCAATCCACCCCACTTTTATCCACTCCACTCCACTCTGCTCCATTCCAATCCACCTGACTCAAATCCACCCCATTCTAGTCTTATCCATCCTCTCCAATCCAATGTATTCAATCCATCCCACTCCAAACCACCCCACTCTAGTGTAATCAACCCCACTTTAGTCCAATCCACCGCACTCTAGTCCACCACACTCCAATCCAATCCACCCCACTCCAGTCTTTCACTCCAATCCAATCCACCCCACACCCACTCCAGCCCAACCCAATCCACCCCACTCCAGTTGAGCCTAATCCACTCCAGTCCAGTCTAATCCACCCCACTTCACTCTACCAGACTCCAATTCACCCCTTTCCAAACAACCCAATTCCAATCCAATCCAATTCACCCTACTCAGTCTTATCATTTCAATTCAATTCACCCACCCCAAACCAATTTAATCTACCCCACTTCAATCTGCCCCACTGCAATCCCAAAACGTCTGCCCCACTCCATTCTAAAACAATCTGCCCCACTCCAATCTAAACAAAATCAGCCTCACTGTAATCTGTCCCACTCCAATCTTCCTGTATCATCCAAACAATCTGTCCCACTCCAATTGGCCCCATTCCAATGCAAAACAATCTATCCCACTCCAACCTGCCCCACTCCAGTCTAAAACAATCTGCCCCACTCCAATACAAAACAATCTGTGCCACTCCAGTCCCAAACAATCTGCCCCACTCCAGTCCAAAACAATCTTCCTCACTCCAATCCAAACCAATCTGCGTCACTATAATCTGCCCCACTCAATCCAAAACAATCGGCCAGACTCCAATCTGCTCCGCTCCAATCCAAAACAATCTGCCCCTCTCCAATCAGAAATAATCTGACCCCTCAATCCAAAACAAACCAGCCCCAAACCAAAACAAATTTGCCCCACTCCAAACTAAAAAAATCCTCCCCATTTTAGTCAGCCCTCCATCCAAAACAGTCTGCCCCACTCCATTCAAAAACAATATACACCACTCCAATCCAAACAAATCTACCCCACCCCAATCTAAAACATTCTGTCCCACTCTAGTCTGCCCCTCTCCAATCAAAAACAATCTGCCCCAGTCCAATCCAAAACAGTCTACCGCACTCCTATCTGCCCCACTCCAATCTAAAACAATCTACCCCAATCCAATCTGCTCCACGCCAATCGGAAATAATCTATCCCCCTCTGTCTACAACAAACTACCCCACCCCAAACCAAACAAATCTGCTCCACTACAAACCAAAACAATCCTCCCCAATCTAGTCAGCCCCACATCCAAAACAAACTGCCTTACTTCAATCCAAAAACAAAAATCTACCCCACCCCAACCCAGAACAATCCACCCCACTCTAGCCTGCCACTCCAATAAAAAAACAATCTTCCCCACTCCAATATGCCCACTCCGATTTAACATAATCTCCCCCAATCCATCTGCCCACTCCAATCTACAATAATCTGCCCACTCCAATCTGCCCTACACCATTGCAATCCACTTCCCCTCATTCCAATACACCCTAATCTATCCCTTGTCACCCCACTGCAATCCACCACAATCCAGCCCACTTCAATTCAATACAGCCCAGTCCAATCTACCCCACTCCAATCCAATCCACCTTGCATCAACCCAATCCACCTCACACCAATCAACTCCACTTCACCCCACCCCAGTCAACTTCATCCCACTCCAAACCAGTTCCATCCACCCCACACCAATCCAATCCACTCTAAACCAATCCACCCATTCTAACCCATTCCACTCCATTTAAATCCAATCCACCCCACTCTAATCCAATCCACCGCAACTCAATCAACCCTACTCCAATCCATCCCACAGCAGTCCAATTCAACTTAATCCATTCCAAACCAGTACAGTCCACCCCACTCAAATCCATTCAGTCCACCCCACACCAGTCTGCTCCACTCTACTCCATACTCCACTCCAATCCAATCTACCCCACTATAGTCCTATCCACCCTCTTCATTTCAATGTATTCAATCCACCCCACCCCACTCCAATCCACCTCACTCTAGTGTGATCTGTACCACTCTAGTCCAATCCACCCCACTCCAGTCCACCCCACTCTAATCCATCCCACTCCAGTCCACCCCACTCCAATCCAATCCAGCCCACCCCACCCCACTCCAGTTCAATCCAATTTATCTCCTGCCATTTCCTACTGATCCACTTTACTTCAGTCCAATATAATCCACCCCACTCCACCCCACTCTAATTCACCTCATTCTAAACAACTCCATTACAATTCAACCCAATATACTCCACCCAACCCAATCCAATCCACCCCATTTAGCCCCATCATTCCAATTAAATTCACCCACCCCAATGCAATCTAATTTACCCCACTTCAATCTTCCCTACTTCAAACCTAAACAATCTGCCCCACTCCAATCTAAAGCAATCTGCCCCTCTCTAATCTGCCTCACTCCAATCTAAAAACAATCTCCCCACCCCAGTCTGCACCACTCTAAACTGAAACAATCTGCCCCACTCCAAACTATCCCACTCCAGTCTGTTCCACTCCAATACAAAACAATGTACTGCATCGAACTCTTCCCTGCTCTAACCCCAAACAATCTGCCCCACTCCATTCCAATACATACTGCCGCCCCACACCAATTTTATACAATCTGTCCTACTCCAATCTGCCACACCCACAACAAACAATCTGCCCCACCCCAATCTCTCACTCCAATCCAAAGCAATCTGACCAACTCCAATCTGCTCCACTCCAATGCCAAACAAACTGCCCCATTCCAATCCCAAAACAATCTGCCCCAGTCCAATTCAAAACAATCAACTCTCCTCAAATCTAGAGCAGTCTGCCCCATTCAAAACTCCCCCTCTCAATTCAAACCAATCTGCCCTATGCTAATTTAAAACAATATGCCCCGCTCCACTCTGCCCCACTCAATTCCTAAATAATCTTCCCCACCCCAATATAGAACAAAACAATCTGCCCCACTCCAATCTGGTCCACTCCATTTCAAAACAATCTTCCCCACTCCAGTCTGACCCACTCCAATCCAAAACAATCTGCCCCACTCCAGTACAAACCAATCTGTCATACTTCAATCCCAAACAATCTGCATCACTCCAATCCAAAACAATCTGCCCCACTGAATCCAAAACAATCTGCTCTACTTCAACCAAAACAATCTGGCCCACTACAATAAGTCCCACTGCAGTTGGAAACAATCTGGCCCACTCCAAATTGCCTGACTCCAATCTAAGACAATCTGTCTACTCCAAGCTAACTGTTGGAAAGTACCATCTTGCCTGGCATGTTACCCCCATATTTCACTGTATATATGTTGTTTTAGTTGTATGTGTCACTGGGACCCTGCCAGCCAGGGCCCCAGTGTTCATAAATGTGCCCTGTATGTGTTCCCTGTGTGATGACTAACTGTCTCACTGAGGCTCTGCTAACCAGAACCTCAGTGGTTATGCTCTCTCTTTGCTTTCCAAATTGTCAATAATAGGCTAGTGACCAATTTCACCAATTCACATTGGCATACTGGAACACTCTTATAATTCCCTAGTATATGGTACTGAGGTACCCAGGGTATTGGGTTCCAGGAGATCCCTATGGGCTGCAGCATTTCTTTTGCACCCATAGGGAGCTCTGACAATTCTTACACAGGCCTGCCACTGCAGCTTGAGTGAAATAATGTCCACGTTATTTCATAGCCATTTACCACTGCACTTAAGTAACTTATAAGTCACCTATATGTCTAACCTTTACCTGGTAAAGGTTGGGTGCTAAGTTACTTAGTGTGTGGGCACCCTGGCACTAGCCAAGGTGCCCCCACATAGTTCAGGGCAAATTCCCCAGACTTTGTGAGTGCGGGGACACCATTACACGCGTGCACTATACATAGGTCACTACCTATGTATAGCGTTACAATGGTAACTCCGAACATGGCCATGTAACATGTCTAAGATCATGGAATTGTCACCCCAATGCCATTCTGGCATTGGGGAGACAATTCCATGATCCCCCGAGTCTCTAGCACATACCCGGGTAGTGCCAAACTGCCTTTCCCGGGGTTTCACTGCAGCTGCTGCTGCTGCCAACCCCTCAGACAGGGTTCTGCCCTCCAGGGGTCCAGCCAGGCTTGGCCCAGGAAGGCAGAACAAAGGACTTCCTCAGAGAGAGGGTGTTACACCCTCTCCCTTTGGAAAAAGGTGTCAGGGCTGGGGAGGAGTAGCCTCCCCCAGCCTCTGGAAATGCTTTGATGGGCACAGATGGTGCCCATCTCTGCATAAGCCAGTCTACACCGGTTCAGGGATCCCCCAGCCCTGCTCTGGGGCGAAACTGGACAAAGGAAAGGGGAGTGACCACTCCCCTGACCTGCACCTCCCAGGGGAGGTGCCCAGTGCTCCTCCAGTGTGCTCCAGACCTCTGCCATCTTGGAAACAGAGGTGCTGCTGGCACACTGGACTGCTCTGAGTGGCCAGGGCCAGCAGGTGACGTCAGAGACCCCTTCTGATAGGCTCTTACCTGTCTTGCTAGCCTATCCTCCTTCCTAGGTAGCCAAACCTCCTTTTCTGGCTATTTAGGGTCTCTGCTTTGGGGAATACTTTAAATAACGAATACAAGAGCTCATCAGAGTTCCTCTGCATCTCTCTCTTCACCTTCTGCCACGGAATCGACCGCTGACTGCTCAGGAAGCCTGCAAAACCGAAACAAAGTAGCAAAGACGACTACTGCAATCTTGTATCGCTGATCCTGCCGCCTTCTTGACTGTTTTCCTGGTGGTGCATGCTGTGGGGGTAGTCTGCCTCCTCTCTGCACTAGAAGCTCCGAAGAAATCTCCCGTGGGATGACGGAATCCTCCCCCTGCAACCGCAGGCACCAAAAGAACTGCATCACCGGTCCTCTGGGTCCCCTCTCAGCACAATGAGAGTGGTCCCTGGAACTCAGCAACTCTGTCCAAGTGACTCCCACAGTCCAGTGACTCTTCAGTCCAAGTTTGGTGGAGGTAAGTCCTTGCCTCCCCACGCTAGACTGCATTGCTGGGTACGGCGTGATTTGCAGCTGCTCCGGCTCCTGTGCACTCTTCCAGGATTTCCTTTGTGCACAGCCAAGCCTGGGGCCCGACACTCTAACCTGCAGTGCACAACCTCCTGAGTTGTCCTTCGGCGTCGTGGGATCTCCTTTTGTGACTTCGGGTGAGCTCCGGTTCACTCTTCTTCGTAGTGCCTGTTCTGGCACTTCGGCGGGTGCTGCCTGCTTCTGTGAGGGCTCCCTATCTTGCTGGGTGCCCCCTCTGTCTCCTCACGCAATTGGCGACATCCTGGTCCATCCTGGGCTACAGCAGCATCCAAAAACCCTAACAGCAACCCTTGCAGCTAGCAAGGCTTGTTTGCGGTCTTTCTGCGTGGAAATACCTCTGCAAGCTTCTTCACGACGTGGGACATCTATCCCCCAAAGGGGAAGTTCCTAGTCCTCTTCCTTCTTGCAGAATCCACAGCTTCTACCATCCGGTGGCAGCTTCTTCGCACCCTCAGCTGGCATTTCCTGGGCATCTGCCCAATCTCGACTTTGTCGCGACTCTTGGACTTGGTCCCCTTGTTCCACAGATACTCTCGTCCGGAAATCCACTTTGGTTGCATTGCTGGTGTTGTTCTTCCTTGCAGAATTCCCCTATCACGACTTCTGTGCTCTCTGGGGAATATAGGTGCACTTTACACCTACTTTTCAGGGTCTTGGGGTGGGCTATTTTTCTAACCCTCACTGTTTTCTTACAGTCCCAGCGACCCTCTACAAGCTCACATAGGTTTGGGGTCCATTCGTGGTTCGCATTCCACTTTTGGAGTATATGGTTTGTGTTGCCCCTATACCTATGTGATCTCATTGCAATCTATTGTGACTGTACATTGCTTGCATTACTTCCTTTTGCTATTACTGCATATTTTTGGTATTGTGTACATATATCTTGTGTATATTTGCAATCCTCATACTGAGGGTACTCACTGAGATACTTTTGGCATATTGTCATAAAAATAAAGTACCTTTATTTTTAGTATATCTGTGTATTGTGTTTTCTTAGGATATTGTGCATATGACACCAGTGGTATAGTAGGAGCTTTGCATGTCTCCTAGTTCAGCCTAAGCTGCTCTCCATAGCTAACTTCTATCAGCCTAAGCTGCTAGAAACACCTCTTTTACACTAATAAGGGATAACTGGTCCTGGTACAGAGTGTAAGTACCCCTTGGTACCCACTACAAACCAGGCCAGCCTCCTACATTGGTGGCAGCGGTGGGATAAGTACTTGTAACTACTTACCACTTTGTCATTTTGTACTTTTCATAAGAGAAAAATATACAAAACAAGTTCAGTGTATGTACACCTAACCAAAAAGTTTTGCTTTTCTTCTCTTACTCTATTACTAAGTGCTGAAAAGTACCTCTAAAACTTTCAAAAAGTTCTAAAAAGTTGAAAAAGTTTTTTCTGTTTCCTTAAAAAGTTCTGAAACTTTTCTTTCTTTTTCTGTCCCTTAAACCTTTTTCTATCATGTCTGGTACAGGTCCTACTCTTGATCTGGTCAGCTCTGCTTATGACCACCTTAGCTGGAAAGGTGTAAGGGGTCCCTGCATTGATAGAGGTTTAGGGGTAGGGAAGAATCCCTCTAGAGAATTGTTGATTAACATGCTCATTGGAAATGATAAGGCCTTAGCTGGCACATCAGTTGAGAAGTTAGCAGATGGTTCACACTCTGATTCTGGGGTAGCCCCAGTAAGAATGTTAGATGGTATTCTTGCCAACTTGCCCCTTAGCAGACCACCTAGCATAACTGGTACTAATGTGAGTTCTCATCACAGTAGGAATATCATTCCTGCAGGTCAAGTTGTTAGAGTGCCAACTGTTAGGGACATTTCTCCCTCTGTCCATTCACACCCTTCTTCTGTGTCTAAGCATGCCCAACCCACCCACCCTGATGACAGAATGTTAGAAAGGGAGCTCAATAGATTGAGAGTAGAAGAGACCATGCTGAAGCTTAAACAGCATCAGCTGGCTCTAGACAGGGAAACTTTAGACTTAGAAAAAGAAAGGCAGAGGTTGGGGTTTGGACCCCATGGTGGCAGCAGCAGAATTACAGATAGTAATCCTGTGAAAGAGCATGATTCTAGGAATCTGCATAAGATAGTTCCCCCTTATAAGGAGGGGGATGACATTAACAAGTGGTTTGCTGCACTTGAGAGGGCCTGTGTTGTACAGGGGGTCCCTCAAAGGCAGTGGGCTGCTATCCTATGGCTATCTTTTAGTGGAAAGGTTAGGGATACGCTCCTTACTGTGAAGGAAAGTGATGCCAATAATTTTACAGTTTTAAAGAATGCACTCCTGGATGGTTATGGCTTAACCACTGAACAATACAGGATTAAGTTAAGAGAAACCAAAAAGGAGTCTTCACAAGACTGGGTAGACTTTGTTGACCATTCAGTGAAGGCCTTGGAGGGGTGGTTACATGGCAGTAAAGTCTCTGACTATGAAAGCCTGTATAATCTGATCCTGAGAGAGCATATTCTTAATAACTGTGTGTCTGATTTGTTACACCAATATCTAGTGGACTAAGATCTGACCTCTCCCCAAGAATTGGGAAAGAAGGCAGACAAATGGGTCAGAACAAGAGTGAACAGAAAAGTTCATACAGGGGGTGACAAGGATGGCAAGAAGAAGGATGGTAAGTCTTCAGACAAGGGTGGGGACAAATCTAAAAATGAGTCTTTATCAGGCCCACAAAAACACTCTGGTGGGGGCGGTGGGTCCAAATCCTCTTCTAATCAAGTAAAGAAACCATGGTGCTATTTATGTAAAGTAAAAGGCCATTGGACAACTGATGCCAGTTGTCCAAAGAAAAGCACCAAGCCTCCCACTACCACAACCCCTACTGCTACAACTAGTGCCCCTAGTAATAGCAGTGGTAGTGGGAGAAAACCTACTAATAGCCAATCCAAGGGAGTAGCTGGGCTCACTTTTGGTAATTTAGTTGGGGTTGGTCTTGTTAGGGAGACCACAGAGGCTGTGTTAGTCTCTGAAGGTGCCATTGATTTTGCCACCTTGGTTGCTTGTCCCCTTAATATGGATAAGTACAAGCAACTTCCCCTAATAAATGGTGTTGAGGTTCAGGCCTACAGGGACACAGGTGCCAGTGTTACCATGGTAATAGAGAAACTGGTCCACCCTGAACAAAACCTACTTGGTCACCAGTACCAAGTGACTGATGATCATAACAACACTCTTAGCCACCCCATGGCTGTTGTGAATCTCAACTGGGGGGGGGGGTTACTGGTCCAAAGAAAGTTGTGGTTGCCTCAGATTTACCTGTAGACTGTCTACTAGGGAACGATTTAGAGACATCAGCTTGGGAAGAAGTGGAGTTGGAGGCTCATGCAGCAATGCTGGGCATTCCTGGGCATATTTTTGCTTGGACAAGGGCTCAGGCCAAAAAGCAAAAAGGACAGGGTGACTTGGATCCTGGAACAATGGACCAAGTGCTCCCTAAAGCTAGGGTTAGTAAAGGTAAATCACTACCTACTATCCCTCCCTCTACAGATGATTCTACTTCTGAGGAAGAAGAATTTCCCCCCTGTGCAGAACCTTTACCAGAGGAGCTGGAAGCAGACACTGCTGAGCTTTTGGGTGGAGGGGAGCCTGCCAGGGAGGAGCTGAGTGTGGCACAGCAGACCTGTCCCACACTAGAGGGTCTAAGACAGCAAGCTGTCAAACAGCAAAATGGGGATGTCAGTGGCTCTCACAGAGTTTACTGGGAGGACAACCTCTTGTATACAGAGGTAAGGGACCCAAAACCTGGAGCTGCCAGGAGATTGGTTATTCCACTGCAATACAGAGAGTTCCTCCTAACTCTAGCCCACAACATTCCCTTGGCTGGACATTTGGGGCAGATGAAAACATGGGATAGGCTTGTCCCCCTGTTTCATTGGCCTAGAATGTCAGAGGACACAAAAGAATTCTGTAAGTCCTGTGTCACCTGTCAAGCCAGTGGCAAAACAGTTGGCACCCCAAAGGCTCCCCTTATTCCACTACCTGGGGTTGGGGTCCCCTTTGAAAGGGTAGGGGTTGACATAGTTGGCCCCCTTGACCCTCCTACTGCTTCAGGCAATAGGTTTATCTTGGTGGTAGTGGACCATGCCACAAGATATCCTGAAGCAATTCCTCTAAGGACCACTACAGCTCCTGCAGTGGCAAAGGCCCTCCTGGGAATCTTTTCCAGGGTGGGTTTCCCAAAAGAGGTGGTATTAGACAGGGGTAGCAACTTTATGTCTGCATACTTGAAGGCCATGTGGAAGGAATGTGGTGTAACATACAAATTCACCACGCCTTATCATCCACAAACAAATGGACTGGTTGAGAGGTTTAACAAAACTCTCAAAGGATTGATAATGGGACTCCCTGAAAAACTCAGGAGGAGATGGGATGTCCTGTTACCTTGCCTCCTTTTTGCTTACAGAGAGGTACCCCAGAAAGGAGTGGGCTTCAGCCCCTTTGAACTCCTATTTGGACACCTTGTAAGAGGTCCTCTAACACTTGTAAAGGAGGGTTGGGAACAACCTTTAAAAGCTCCTGAGCAAGACATAGTGGACTATGTACTTGGCCTAAGATCCAGAATGGCTGAGTATATGAAAAAGGCCAGTAAAAACCTTCAGGCCAGCCAAGAGCTCCAAAAGCAATGGCATGACCAGAAGGCTGTTCTGATTCAGTACCAACCAGGGCAGAAAGTGTGGGTCTTGGAGCCTGTGGCCCCAAGAGCACTCCAAGACAAATGGAGTGGACCCCACATTATTGTTGAAAAGAAGGGAGAAGTCACCTACTTGGTTGACTTCGGCACTGCCAGGAGTCCCCTTAGGGTGCTCCATGTCAATCGCCGGAAACCCTAATATGACAGGGTTGATCTCACCCTGCTCATGGCAACAGATGAAGGACAGGAAGAAGAGAGTGACCCTCTCCCTGATCTCTTCTCTTCCACAGAACAAGATGCTCTAGAGGAAGGTGTAGTTTTAGCAGATTGTCTTACTGCTGAGCAGAAAGACCACTGCATAAATCTCCTGGGTCAGTTTTCTGAACTCTTTTCTACTGTGCCAGGCACCACTTCTTGGTGTGAGCACACTATAGATACTGGAGACAGCATGCCTGTCAAAAGTAAAATCTATAGGCAGCCTGACCATGTCAGAGACTGCATAAAACAAGAAGTTCAGAAAATGCTTGAACTGGGAGTGGTTGAGCACTCTGAAAGTCCATGGGCCTCTCCTGTGGTACTTGTACCAAAGCCTCATTCCAAAGATGGGAAAAGGGAAGTTAGGTTTTGTGTAGATTACAGAGGTCTCAACCAGGTAACTAAAACTGATGCTCACCCTATACCCAGGGCAGATGAGCTAATAGATACACTGGCATCTGCCAAGTATCTAAGCACCTTTGATTTGACTGCAGGGTATTGGCAGATCAAGTTATCAGAGGATGCTAAAGCAAAAACTGCATTTTCGACTATTGGAGGGCACTACTAATTCACATTAATGCCCTTTGGTTTGAAAAATGAACCTGCCACTTTTCAGAGGTTGGTGAATACAGTCCTGCAAGGGTTGGAGGCTTTTAGTGCAGCATATCTAGATGATATAGCTGTCTTTAGCTCCACCTGGGATGATCACCTGGTCCACCTATGGAAAGTTTTGGAGGCCCTGCAAAAGGCAGGCCTCACTATCAAGGCTTCAAAGTGCCAGATAGGGCAGGGGAAAGTGGTTTATCTGGGACACCTTGTAGGTGGAGAACAGATTGCACCACTTCAGGGGAAAATCCAAACTATCATAGATTGGGTTCCCCCTACAACTCAGACCCAGGAGAGAGCCTTCTTAGGCCTCACTGGGTACTACAGGAGGTTCATAAAGAACTATGGGGGTCATTCTGACCCTGGCGGTCACCGACCGCCAGGGCCAACGACCGCGGAAACACCGCCAACAGGCTGGCGGTGCTTCCTGGGCCATTACTGCCGTGGTCAGAAAAGGGGAACCGGCGGTTTCCCGCCGGTTTTCCCCTGGCCCAGGGAATCCGCCATGGCGGCGCTGCTTGCAGCGCCGCCATGGGGATTCCGACCCCCTTCCCGCCATCCCGTTCCTGGCGGTTTCTACCGCCAGGAACAGGATGGCGGGAACGGGTGTCGAGGGGCCCCCTAACAGGGCCCCATAATGATTTTCAGTGTCTGCTTTGCAGGCACTGAAAATCGCGACGGGTGCCACTGCACCCGTCGCACCCCAGCAACTCTGCCGGCTCCATTCGGAGCCGGCTTCATCATTGCTGGGTCTTTCCCGCTGGGCCGGCGGGCGGGCTTTTGGCGGTCGCCCGCCGGCCCAGCGGCAAAATCAGAATGACCGCCGCGGTTATTTGACCGCGGTGCGGTCTTTTGGCGGTCTCCGCCCGGCGGGCGGCGCCCGCCGCCCACCGGGGTCGGAATGACCCCCTATGGCTCCATAGCAGCCCCTCTTAATGACCTCACTTCAAAGAAAATGCCTAAAAAGGTATTGTGGACAGCTAGCTGTCAGAAAGCTTTTGAGGAGCTGAAACAGGCCATGTGCTCTGCACCTGTCCTAAAAAGCCCATGTTACTCCAAGAAATTCATTGTTCAAACTGATGCATCTGAATTAGGGTAGGGGCAGTCTTATCACAGCTCAATTCTGAGGGCCAGGATCAACCTGTTGCTTTTATCAGCAGGAGGTTGACCCCTAGAGAAAAGCGTTGGTCTGCCATAGAGAGGGAGGCCTTTGCTGTGGTCTGGGCACTGAAGAAGTTGAGGCCATACCTGTTTGGCACTCACTTCATTGTTCAGACAGACCACAAACCTCTACTTTGGCTAAAACAAATGAAAGGTGAAAACCCTAAACTGTTGAGGTGGTCCATATCTCTACAGGGAATGGACTATACAGTGGAACATAGACCTGGGAGTACCCACTCCAATGCAGATGGACTCTCCAGATATTTCCACTTAGACAATGAAGACTCATCAGGTCATGGCTAGTCTTATTGTCCTTCGTTTTGGGGGGGTAGGGTAGGAAAGTACCATCTTACCTGGCATGTTACCCCATATTTCACTGTATATATGTTGTTTTAGTTGTATGTGTCACTGGGACCCTGCCAGCCAGGGCCCCAGTGCTCATAAATGTGCCCTGTATGTGTTCCCTGTGTGATGACTAACTGTCTCACTGAGGCTCTGCTAACCAGAACCTCAGTGGTTATGCTCTCTCTTTGATTTCCAAATTGTCACTAACAGGCTAGTGACCAATTTCACCAATTCACATTGGCATACTGGAACACTCTTATAATTCCTTAGTATATGGTACTGAGGTACCCAGGGTATTGGGGTTCCAGGAGATCCCTATGGGCTGCAGCATTTCTTTTGCCACCCATAGGGAGCTCTTACAATTCTTACACAGGCCTGCCACTGCAGCCTGAGTGAAATAACGTCCACGTTATTTCACAGCCATTTACCAGTGCACTTAAGTAACTTATAAGTCACCTATATGTCTAACCTTTTTCCTGGTAAAGGTTGGGTGCTAAGTTACTTAGTGTGTGGGCACCCTGGCACTAGCCAAGGTGCCCCCACATAGTTCAGGGCAAATTCCCCGGACTTTGTGAGTGCAGGGACACCATTACACGCGTGCACTATACATAGGTCACTACCTATGTATAGCGTCACAATGGTAACTCCGAACATGGCCATGTAACATGTCTAAGATCATGGAATTGTCACCCCAATGCCATTCTGGCATTGGGGAGACAATTCCATGATCCCCCGAGTCTCTAGCACAGACCCGGGTACTGCCAAACTGCCTTTCCCGGGGTTTCACTGCAGCTGCTGCTGCTGCCAACCCCTCAGACAGGGTTCTGCCCTCCTGGGGTCCAACCAGGCTTGGCCCAGGAAGGCAGAACAAAGGACTTCCTCAGAGAGAGGGTGTTACATCCTCTCCCTTTGGAAAAAGGTGTCAGGGCTGGGGAGGAGTAGCCTCCCCCAGCCTCTGGAAATGCTTTGATGGGCACAAATGGTGCCCATCTCTGCATAAGCCAGTCTACACCGGTTCAGGGATCCCCTAGCCCTGCTCTGGCGTGAAACTGGACAAAGGAAAGGGGAGTGACCACTCCCCTGACCTGCACCTCCCAGGGGAGGTGCCCAGAGCTCCTCCAGTGTGCTCCAGACCTCTGCCATCTTGGAATTAGAGGTGCTGCTGGCACACTGGACTGCTCTGAGTGGCCAGGGCCAGCAGGTGACGTCAGAGACCCCTTCTGTCTTGCTAGCCTATCCTCCTTCCTAGGTAGCCAAACCTCCTTTTCTGGCTATTTAGGGTCTCTGCTTTGGGGAATTCTTTAGATAACCAATGCAAGAGCTCATCAGAGTTCCTCTGCATCTCTCTCTTCACCTTCTGCCACGGAATCGACCGCTGACTGCTCAGGAAGCCTGCAAAACCGCAACAAAGTAGCAAAGACGACTACTGCAACCTTGTATCGCTGATCCTGCCGCCTTCTCGACTGTTTTCCTGGTGGTGCATGCTGTGGGGGTAGTCTGCCTCCTCTCTGCACTAGAAGCTCCGAAGAAATCTCCCGTGGGATGACGGAATCCTCCCCCTGCAACCGCAGGCACCAAAAGAACTGTATCACCGGTCCTTTGGGTCCCCTCTCAGCACGACGAGTGTGGTCCCTGGAACTCAGCAACTCTGTCCAAGTGACTCCCACAGTCCAGTGACTCTTCAGTCCAAGTATGGTGGAGGTAAGTCCTTGCCTCCCTACGCTAGACTGCATTGCTGGGTACCGCGTGATTTGCAGCTGCTCCGGCTCCTGTGCACTCTTCCAGGATTTCCTTTGTGCACAGCCAAGCCTGGGTCCCCGACACTCTAACCTGCAGTGCACAACCTCCTGAGTTGTCCTCCGGCGTTGTGGGATCTCCTTTTGTGACTTCGGGTGAGCTCCGGTTCACTCTTCTTTGTAGTGCCTGTTCCGGCACTTTGGCGGGTGCTGCCTACTTCTGTGAGGGCTCCCTATCTTGCTGGGTGCCCCCTCTGTCTCCTCACGCAATTGGCGACATCCTGGTCCCTCCTGGGCCACAGCAGCATCCAACAACCCTAACCGCAACCCTTGCAGCTAGCAAGGCTTGTTTGCGGTCTTTCTGCTTGGGAATACCTCTGCAAGCTTCTTCACGACGTGGGACATCCATCCTCCAAAGGGGAAGTTCCTAGTCCTCTTCGTTCTTGCAGAATCCACAGCTTCTACCATCGGGTGGCAGCTTCTTTGCACCCTCAGCTGGCATTTCCTGGGCATCTGCCCAATCTCGACTTTGTTGCGACTCTTTGACTTGGTCTCCTTGTTCCACAGGTACTCTCATCCGGAAATCCACTTTGGTTGCATTGCTGGTGTTGTTCTTCCTTGCAGAATTCCCCTATCACGACTTCTGTGCTCTCTGGGGAATATGGGTGCACTTTACACCTACTTTTCAGGGTCTTGGGGTGGGCTATTTTTCTAAGCCTCACTGTTTTCTTACAGTCCCAGCGACCCTCTACAAGCTCACATAGGTTTGGGGTCCATTCGTGGTGCGCATTCCACTTTTGGAGTATATGGTTTGTGTTGCCCCTATACCTATGTGCTCTCATTGCAATCTATTGTGACTGTACATTGCTTGCATTACTTCCTTTTGCTATTACTGCATATTTTTGGTATTGTGTACATATATCTTGTGTATATTTGCTATCCTCATACTGAGGGTACTCACTGAGATACTTTTGGCATATTGTCATAAAAATAAAGTACCTTTATTTTTAGTATATCTGTGTATTGTGTTTTCTTATGATATTGTGCATATGACACCAGTGGTATAGTAGGAGCTTTGCATGTCTCCTAGTTCAGCCTAAACTGCTCTCCATAGCTACCTTCTATCAGCCTAAGCTGCTAGAAACACCTCTTCTACAATAATAAGGGATTACTGGTCCTGGTACAGAGTGTAAGTACCCCTTGGTACCCACTACAAACCAGGCCAGCCTCCTACACTAACACACTCCAGTTCAAAACAATGTGCCCCACTCCAATGTGCCTCGCTCCAATCTGTCCCCCTCCTATCCAAAACAATGTGCATCACTCCAATCTTCCCCACGCCAATCCCAAACAATCTGCCCCACTTCAACCCCAAACAATCTGCCCCACTCCAATTTGCACCTCTCAAATCTGTCCCACACCAATCCCAAACAATCTGCCCCACTACAATGCTAACAAGCTGCTCCAATCCAATCTGTCTCATTCTAATCCAAAACAATCAGTCCTACTCCAATCTAAATCAGTCTGCCCCACTCAAATTTCCTCCTCTATAATACAAACTAATCTACCCCACTCCAATCTAAAACAATCTGCGCCACTCTGATCTGCCCCACATCAATTAAAACAGTCTGGGCCTCTACATTCTGCCCCACTCCAATCCAAAGCAATCTGCTCCACTCCAATAAAATAAAATCTTCCCAACTCCAATCCCCCAAATTTTGCCCCAATCCAATGCAAAACAATCTGCCCTACTCTTATTCAAAACAATCTGTGCCACTCAAATCTAAGCCACTCAATCCAAATCAATCTGCCCCACGTCATAGTGACCCACTCCGGTCCAAAACAATCTGCCCCACTCCAATCCAAATCAATCTAGCCCATTCCAGTCTGCCCCACTCCAATCCAAAACAGTCTTTTCTGCTCCAATCTACCACACTCCAATTCAAAACAATTTGCCCCACTGAAATCTGTCCCACTCCAATCCAAAACAAGGTGTCCCATTCCAATCTTACCCACTACAATCCTAAACAGTCTGCCCCACTCTAATCTAAAACAATCTGCCCCACTCCAGTCTAAAAATAAATCTTCCCCACTCTACTCTGCCCCGCTCCAATCTGCCCCACAGCAATCCAAAACAATTTGTCTCATTCCTATCTGCCCCACTCAAGTATCAAACAATCTGTCCCACTCCAATCCCAAACTATCTGCCTCACTCCGATCTTCACCAAGCCATATCCAAAACAATTTGGCCCACTCCAGTCTAAAACAGTCAGTTTACTCCAATCTGTCCCACTCCATTCTAAAACAATCTGCCACTCTCCAATTAGCCCCACTTCAATCTAAAGTAATCTGCCCGCTCAAATCCGCCACACTACAATCTAAAGTAACGTGCTGCATTCTACACCAAAACAATCTGCCCCATTCCAATCTAAAACAATCTGCCACTCTCCAATTAGCCCCACTTCAATCTTAAACAATCTGCCCCACTCAAATCTGCCACACTACAATCCAAAATACCCTACTGCACTCCACACCAAAACAATCTGCTGCATCAAATCGGTCTCATTCCAATTCAAAACAATCTGTCCTACTCCAATCCAAAACAATCTGCCCTACTCAATCCAAAACAATATGCCCCACTCCAATCCAAAACAATCTGCCCCATTCCAATCTGCCCCACTCACATCCAAAAAAGTTTGCCCAAGGCCAATTCAGAACAATCTGCCCCACTCCAATCTGCCCCACAATAATCCAAAACAATGTGCCTCTCTCCAAACTGTCCCACTCCAGTTCAAAACAATCTGACCCACTCCAATCACAACAATCTGTTACACTCCAATCTGTCCCACTTCATCTAAAACAATCTGCCTCACTCCAATCTGCCCCACTCCAATTCAAAACAATCTGCCCCACTCCAATGTGCCGCATTTCAATCAAAGACAATCTGCCCCACTCCAATCTGCCCAACTTTATTCTGTCCCACTGCAATCCAAAACAATCTGCCCCACTCCAATCTAAAGCAGTCAGCCCACTCCAATCTGCCCCACTCCAATCTAAAACAATCTGCCACTCCAATTAGCCCCACTCTAGTCCAAAATAACCTGCCACCCACTCTAATCCAATCCAACAAACTCCATTCTACCCCACTCCACTTCACCCTACACAAGTCCACCCAACCCCATCTATTCCACCCCATTCAATCCAATTCACCCCAGCCCACTCCAATCCACACCACTGCAATCCACCCCACTTCGACCCACTCCAATCAAAACCACCCAATCACATCCACCCCATTCCAATTAAATTCCAACCCACTCCAGTCCACCCCACCCCACGCCAAACCCCCAACCCATTACAAAGCACCCTACTCCAATCCAATCCATCCCGTCCTGTCCACCACACTCCAATGCACCCCAATCCAATCCACACCACTCCAATTCATGCTTATCCAATCCACTCCACTCTACCCCAATCCAATCCATCCCACCCAAGTTCAGTCCACTCCACTCTAATCAATTTCATCTAGCCCACCTCACTCCAATCCACCCCACTCTAATTCAATCCACCCCACTCTAGTCCAATCCACCCCACTCCAATCCAATAAATTCAATCCACCCTACTCCAATCCACCCCACTCTAGTCCAATCCACTCACTCCAATCCAATGAATCCAAACTACCTCAGTCTAGTCCACCATACCACATCCCAATTTACCCCACCTCTATCCAATCCAATCCATCCCCAATCCAGTCCATCCCAATCCAATCCAATCCATCCCACTCCAACCCAATCTACTCCACTCCAATCCACCCCACTCAATCGAATCCACCTCACTCCAATCCAATCCACCCCACTGCAATCCAATTAACACCACGCCAATCCACCAACTCTAATCCAATCCATTCCACCGCTCTCCATTCACCCCATTCCAGTCCATCCCACTCCAGCCCACCCATCTAATCTATCCCACCCAATCCAATTTACCCCACCACACTTCAATCCATGCCACTGTGATCCAGCTCATTCCAATCTACCCCCATCAAACTCACTCCAATCCAATCCACCCCACCAACTCCAATTAAAATCCACTCCACTGCAGTCCACCCCACCCCAATCCAATTCGCGCAACCCATTACCATCCACCCCACTCCAAACCAATCTATCCCATCCAGTCCACCCCACTCCAATGCACCACATTCCACTCCAATTCACCCCACTCCACTCCAATAAACTCTATTCCAATCCACCCCATTCTACACCAATCCTATCCATCCCACCCCAGTTCACTGCACCCCAACTCAAATCAATTCCATCCTGCCCACTCCACTTCAATCCAATCCACCCCACTAGAATCCAATCCACCCCACTATAGTCCATTTCACCCCACTCAATCCAATGAATTCAATCCACCCCACCCAACCCACCCCACTCTACTGAAAACCACCCCAATCTAGTCCAATCAAATGAATCCAATCCACCCCACTCTAATCTAGTCCACCCATTCCAGTCCACCACACTCCAATTCAATCCAACCTACCCCGCTCCAGTCCACCCCAATCCACCCCTTACTCCAGTCCAATCCAAACCAATTCACCCCACTCCAGTCCAATCAAATACACCCTACTCCATTCACCCCACTCCAATCCACCCCTCTTTAAACCACCCCATTCCAATCCAATCCATGACCACCCAAATCCAATCCATCCCACCTCAGTACTATCACTCCAATTCAATTCACCCACCCCACTCCAATCTAATCTACCCAACTCCAATCTACCTCACTCCATTGCACCCCAATTCCACTCACCTCATCATATTTCAATCCGCCCACTCCATTCTACCCCACCCAGTCCACCCATTCCAATCCACTGCATTCCACCCAATCAGCCCACTCTACTCGGATCCAGTCCACTCCCCTCTACTCCAATCCAATCCACCAGACTACCTCAATCCACTCCACCCTATTCCACCCACTACAGCACTCTACTCTATGACACTGCACTCTACAACACTCTCTGCCACTGAATTCTACTCCGCTCTACTCAACTTTACGACACTCTACTCCCCATTCTACTCTACGGCACTCTACTCCAACAAATCCACTGTTCAACTCTACTCCCCCACTCCACTCAATGACACTCTATGCCACTAACTTTTAGCCATGCTGAACAGCAACCACACTGGTGTACAACATGGCAAAACACATTGCAAGCTGATAGCTCTTGTACAGGCGAGACCTATTGGCTTTGCCAATACTTGTTGTTGCATGCGCTTGAGCATGGACAAAGAGGGTGGAGATCTCTAAAAACATTAGGTGGAGGTGAACCAATAGCTCTGTCCCATCAATCTCACACCGTGCTCTTGTCCTCACTCCTACTTTCACTCTCACGCCCCTTTATTGCTTGCGCTTAACTTCTTTCCAATGTGCTTCCTATCGGTCGCTTTGACTGTCTATGGGGTCCAGGTGCATGAGACTGTTTTATGTTTGGGCAACAAATGGGAAGCTGGCAGCCATGCTAGATAATTTAGCCTCTGCATATTTTTCGACCCCACCTCAGACAATGCCAATCATCCTGAACTGTTGCTGGTCTGCTCACAATTTCAACTGTTAGTTGGGAGACTACACTGGGGCCAGGCCCATGAAGTCATTGTCTGCCCATCGTATCTAGATGGGTTTCCCCTTACCTGCTGTTGAGATTATTAGAGGGAGATAAGTGATGCCCGCCACCATGCAGCCCACTAGATTTTTTTGCATAGGGGAGCGGTCAAAATAGGGGGTGGAAGGGAGCAGTGGCTGCTAGGCTGGACAAGCTGCTCATTGATGTCACTACTAATTTGTAGTAAAATTGTATAAATGAGTAGTGATAGATTTTTCTTAATTCAGAATCATTCTGGTGTAATTATACATGCAATAAAAAATAAAAATAGATGTTTACAGAAAGACCACAACCTTGCCTTTGTTATATTAAAATTGTGCACTGTGCATCTACAACTGTGAGCATTTTTGCAGTTTGGTATAATACTACTTCACTGGGCATTGCACTTGAAATTTTGGTGTTTTTATTAAATGATTCAGCCATTCAACAAGTGGTCTCAAGGGCTTGATAGGATATCAAAGACACAGGCCCTCGTTGCGACCCTGGCGGTCGGCGATAAAGTGGCGGTAATACCACCAACAGGCCGGCGGTAACTACTGCCAAATTATGACCATGGCGAAAAGATCTCCGATAGACAGCCAATATACCACACCAACCGCCAGGGCGGTAACAACAGCCGCCGCCGCCGCAGTAGCCGCCTACAGCTAGGCGGAAGTCAATGATCTGTCCACTATATTAAGACACTGCAAACCACCACCTTTTCCAGGGCGGTACCAATGACATAAAAAGCCTGGCAGAAACTGAGCTCCGAAGGGAAAGGACTCACCATTGGAGACACTGGGAAGAACCAATCCGCCATGGAACCTGAACTGCATGTCTTCCCGATGATATTCTACATTCTGCTCCTCCACGAACGCCTGCACCGGCGAAGACGACGACGGTGAATACAGCCACCTAGCACACAAGGAAGATGGGAGGAAAAAGAGAGTGACATACACACGCACAACACACACTCCACACACACAAATCATACATACAACCAAATGCATTACAAAAACAATTCTACCCCGTAACCCGGCTGAATAATGCAAGGACAAAATGATTTAGCAAAAGTGAATATAATGAGATCAACACAGTATGAAAAATAAGTTAGGCAAGATAATAGATATATACATATGTACAGAAAAAGCCCAGCCCACAATTTGCATAGGCCACATAGCCACAGGCCAAAGTCCAAGGCCACACATGTCACCTGCTTCAACATGGAGAGAACACTGCATGGGCATCAGTTGGTAAATAGGCAGGCACCTCAGGGGGATGGGGAACGGGGGGCACCTCAGCCGGGAGATGTAACAAGACCACTGGCTCTGGAGCGGGCAACATGCCCTGTGCTTGATCCTGGGGAGTGATGGGCCACAGTCTCTCAGGTGGGTGTCATACCCACTGATTCTGGAGGGAGTAACCTGCCCTGTGCTTGATCCTGAGGAGTGCAAGGCCACAGTATCTCAGGTGGGTGTCAGACCCACTGGTCCTGAAGGGGGCAACCTGCCCTGTGGTTGATCCTGGGGAGTGCAAGGCCACAGTCTCTCAGGTGGGTGTCATACCCACTGGTTCTGGAGGGGGCAACCTGCTCTGTTCTTGATCCTGGGAAGTGCAAGGCCACTGTCTCTCAGGTGGGCATCATACTCACTAATTCTTGAGGGGGCAACCTACCCTGTGCTTGATCCTGGGGAGTGCAAGGCCACAGTCTTTCAAGTGGGTGTCTTGCCAACTTGTTTTGGAGAGGGCAGGCCGCACAGCAGCCCATGGAGGCAGGATTACATACCGTCCACCGGCGGTGACGGCTCCACAGTGGTGGTGCTGTTGGGGGGGAGGCTCCTGCCCATCCCCTGCAACCTCAGACAGCTGCACAATGTTGATGCTTCTGGTGGGGGAGGCTCCTGCCCATCCCCTGCAACCTCGGACGGCTGCACAGTTGTGCTGCTGCTGGTGGGGGGAGCCTCCTGCCCATCCCCTGCAACCTCGGACGGCTGCACACCATGGTTGGTGCTGGGGGCTCTGTCACAGTTCCTGGTCCAGGCCCCTTGCTCTTGCTGCCTGCTGGTGCAGGCTCCTTGTACTTCAGGACATGTGGCTTGGATCCTTTTCCACCACGAGTGGGTGCGGTGAGGATTGGGCCAATGGACTGTGTGGCTGAGGTGCTTGGCTGGGTTCTTCCTACCCTGGCCATACATGCAGGATGGGGGGAGGGACAGGGAAGAGGTAAATGGTGGATAGGAACAGTTTTTTAAGGACATTAGGCCGGGAAGAGGGAGAAGAGGGAGAAGAAATGGGAGTGGAGGATAAGGGAGTGGTTGTTGAAGGTGTCTGTCTGCTGCTTTTGGGTGCAGGTGCATGGCCTCTTTGCAGTTGTGATGTGGATGGCTTTTGGGTATCTGACTACTTGCATTAGTGTATTTTAGGAGGGGGGCACAGACACAGAGGTGTGTGTTCTGCTTGGTGTGGTGATGCTGGAAGTGGATGATTGTGAGTGTGGATGTAACTGGGTGGGAGGTGGAGGAGGAGGAGGAGGGGGAGACAGTGGAAATAGTGGATGTTGTTGTGTCTGCAACTGGATGGTGTTTATGTTAGTGCCTGTGGGATGAAGTGGGGTGCTGGTATGGGGGTGGCAGGTGCCCCTGTAGCTGGGGTGGTCACAGAAGTGTCTGCCACAACCAGGAAGCATCCATCAGAGGAGGTATCTGTGTCAGAACTGTCCCCTCCAGTCTCCACCGTGGTGCTCTCCTCACCCTCCGCCCCACTGGTGCCCTCGCCGTCGGTGGACTCTGCCTCTTGGGTCCAGTGGGATGCAGCTTCCTCCGTCGCCCGGGCCTCTGCTCCTCCACCAGATGATGCTAATGCACATAAGGACAGGATGACAAAACAAAAACGGGGGGAAGAGACAAAGGATACACTTGGTCAGTGGCTGCACCAACAACACCATTGGCGTACACAGCACCGTCACACACAGGGAAGAGCCCTACGCAATATGCATTGCACTACCAGAGGAATAGTTAGCGTCCAAGGCATGGGGAGGGGCACACACTGCCAAATGCAGCACACCTGGGACCCACGCAGCCCTGACCAGTAGTGGATGCCTATGAGCTAGGTTGCAAGATTTTGCCTTCTGAACCCTAGCCACCAGGGGACCTACGCTGCAATGTCAGGCCTGGCGTAGGGGCACCCACTGACACACATCCCCCACCCAGATACCACCCTACCATGCATAAGTTGTAATGATGGGAACTGTACTCACCCCCTTGTGGCTGCTGTGATGCCCTCAAGGGCCCATCCAGCTCAGGATAGGCCATCACCATTATGCGGACCATTAGGGGAGTCAGGTTTAGACGGGCACCCCTTCCTTGTTGGGAGGCCATCGCCAGCTGGGCCTCCGCCGTCTTCCATGCCCAGCGTCTCAGGTTCTCCCACCATTTGCAACAGAGGGTGCTCCGCCTGCCATAGACTCCCAGGCTCTGCACGTCCTTGGCGATGGCACACCATATACCCTTCTTTTGATGGGCGCTGACCTGCACAGGCACTAGACACAGGAAACTAGATTTAGACAAACAGTCCTGCCTGTTACACACATGGCCCACCATACCTGTTTCCATCATCATTTACACACACATGGCCCAGCACACAACCTGTACGCCACCCAGAGGACATCCACCCACCCCCCTTACACAAGGCCTTCACACTCATAACTCGATGCATTCATGCCACATGCATCTTGCACACAATGTACTCACCTGTTGGTCTGGAGGCCCATTCAGCAGTCCATACTGGGGTAGGACCCCATCCGCCAGTCTCTCCAACTCCTCTGACGTGAAGGCTGGGGTCCTTTCCCCTGTCACACGGGCCATGATAGGTTCCAGACACAGGTCACAGTATCACATGCAGTGTAGGTCCTCTCCTATGGAAGGTCAGGTGGCAAGTGAGGAATCAGATAGAAAATGGTGGTCAAGTCTGCTGTGGTGCATACCGTCACCGCCGGCGTAGATCAAAATTGGCCACTGTACCCCATAAAACCAATTTTAACCAATGAGGAGTTGCTCAGCGGTTCCCGACCACCTCGCGCAGTGGCACACAACGTCAGCGAAATTACCTCACTTCCACCTGTCCCTCCACACAGGAAAGGCAGATGCCATTTCAGGGGGGCAGGCCCTGGAATATTGAGGTGTCACATTATATATTAGCACATACTGGACAAAGCACACTGACCCCTTACATGTTTACAGGATGCAAACTACTGTTGTAGCTCCATTGTTCAGTTTGTGACCAGATCCACACTCTTGTGTCCCTTAGACTGCTACCACTGCTGATGAATAGGAGATGGAGACATACCCCTGTGTACAGACCCCTGGTGGACTTGGCAACATTGGAGGACAGGCACATTATCCTCACCTATAGACTGGACAGGGCCACCATCACAAGGCTGTGTGCCCAATCGGAGCCTGACCTGATATCTGCTATCTGTCTCCCCACCGGGATCCCCCCCATTGTGCAAGTGCTATCAGTACTCCATTTCCTGGCAACTGGTTCTTTCCAAGAGACAGTGGGCTTGGCAGCAGGAATGACACAGCCAATGTTCTCAATAGTGCTGACAAGAGTGTTGTCTGCCCTGATAAAACACATGTGCAGCTACATTGTTTTCCTCCAGGTTGAAGATTTGGCCACAGTGAAGGCCGAGTTCTATGCAATGGGACATATTCCCGACATAATTGGGGTGATTGATGGAACACATATTGCATTTGTCCCCCCGCCAGAATGAACAGGTGTTCAGGAATCGGAAGAGTTTCCACTCTGTCAATGTACAGATGGTGTGCCTTGCGGACCAGTACATCTCCCACATCAATGCTAAGTATCCTGGGTCAGTGAATGATGCCTTTGTCCTGAGGAATAGCAGCATCCCCAATGTGATGTCCCAACTACAGAGGCACAGGGTGTGGCTAATAGGTGAGCCCTGGTTCCCACCTAGTATATGTTGGTGTATGGGTATGGTGTGGGCCATATGGGATAGTGTGTGGCTAAATGGTGTCCCTCAATATTTACAGGTGACTCTGGTTACCCCAACCAATCAAGGCTGCTGACCCCTGTGAGGAATGCCAGGACAAGGGCAGGAGAATATTATAATGAGGCTCATGGGCGAACCAGAAGGATAATTGCAAGGGCCTTTGGCCTGTATCTAACAGGTGGATCCCTGTGCTACTCACCAAAGAAAGTCTGCCAGATAGTGGTGGCATGCTGCATGTTGCATAACCTGGCCCTCAGAGGCCATGTCCCATTCCTGCAGGAGGAGGAGGCTGGAGATCCCCATGTGGCAGCAGTAGATCCTGTTGACAGTGAGGATGAGGAGGCAGAGGATGAGGATGAGGACAACAGAAAATCTGTGATCCGACAATACTTCCAATGACACACAGGTAGGACAGTGTGACTTCACATTTCAATGACATTTGTTTGAATTTGTGTGGCAATGGCATGCTGAAATTTCCCACTTCTTTGCCCACTTACTGTTCCCTCTGGCAATTCATTTTGCAGATGTTGGTGACCTGACATACTTGTGGTGTGATCACTGCAGCCAGCTACAGGTCATTAATCTATGCTCATTTTCTGTACAGCTGATTTGCAATGTTTGTACCTGTTTCAATGAATACATATTTGATATACATAACATACTCCCCAAATTTTTTTTTCCAAGGGTGTTTATGGAAGTGCTACAATATGGAGGAGGAAGTTCTATGGATTGGGGGTGATGATGGAGGAAAGTCCAGGGTATAGTTCTAGTCTGTTTGAAGCACAGGTGCATTGTCCATGGGGACATAGGAAGGTGAGCAATGGCAGTTCAAGGTGGCCTGTGAGTCCTGTGGCGTGGCCCCCTGGCCACTAGCGCCTGCGGAAGTGGAAGGCTGTTAAGATGTTTGGCTAGTGGCAGGGGCCCGCTGGTGTGAGACTGCCTCCCTCATGATGTTGGCCATGTCTGCCAGCACCCCTGCTATGGAGATCAGGGTGTTGTTGATGGTCTGCAAGTCCTCCCTGATCCCCTGGTACTGTCCCTCCCGCAGCCGCCTGTTCTCCTGCACATTGTCCAGGATCTGGCCCATCATGTCCTGGGAATGTTGATAAGCTCCCAGGAGCTCTGCAAGTGCCTCCTGGAGAGTCGGTTCCCTGGCCCTGTCCTCCCTCTGGTGCACAGCAGTCCTCCCAGTTTCCCTGTTGGCCTGTGCCTCTGTCCCCTGAACCGTGTGCCCACTGCCACTGACCCCAGGTCCCCGATTGTCTTGGGTTTGAGGTGTGTCCTGGGGTCCCTGTAGAGGTGGACACACTGCTGATTTACGTGTCCTGGGGACAGAGGTGTGGGTACGCTGGGTGGGTGCTTTGGTGGTGTTTCCTGATGAGGGAGGCTCTGTGGTGGTGTGTGACTGGGCCTGAGTAACCGGCTGTCAAGTGGTCCCTGATGGTCCAGGTAGGTCATCCAGATCCTAAAGACCAGAGTTGCTGTCATCACTGTGGGCCTCTTTAGTTGGGGACCTGGACAGTGCTGGCACCTCTTGTCTACTGACATTGGCAGTGTGGAGATGTAAATTATGTGTTATGGTTTATGTGTATGACATATTGTGCATCCTTGGCTTGCCCTCTTTGGTTGGATTTGCCCTGGCAGCTTTCACTTGTGAACATTGATGTATGGTGGGATAGTTAGTTCTCTATAGTGTGTATGCTTTAGTAATGAGTGCCCATGCAGGGCCGTGAGTGGTGTCCATGCATTGGTAGAGCATGCAGGGCTTGGCATTGGGATGTGTGAGATGTGATGGTAAAGGGGTGTGGGAAGTAGTGGAGTGATGGGAGTGAGGGTGAGGGTGGGGGTATGTGATGGCATGCAGGTAGGAGGGTAGTAGTAGAGAGTTGACTTACCAGAGGTCAGTCCTCCTCCTACTCCGGCCAGGCCCTCAGGATGCAGGATTGCCAAGACTTGCTCCTCCCATGCTGTTAGTTGCAGGGGAGGAGGTGGGGGTCCACGCCAGTCCTCTGTATGGAGAGATGGTGTCTTGCTGCAATGGAACGTACCTTCCCCTGTAGGTTGTTCTACCTCTTCCTGATGTCATCCCTAGTTCTTGGGTGCTGTCCCACGGTGTTGACCCTGTCCACGATTCTCTGCCATAGCTCCATCTTCCTGACTATAGATATATGCTGCACCTGTGCTCCAAATAACTGTGGCTCTACCCTGATAATTCCCTCCACCATGACCCTTAGCTCCTCCTCAGTGAAACGGGGGTGTCTTTGTGGTGCCATGGGTGTTGTGTGAGGTGTGTTGGTGAGGGTGTGTTTTGTAATGTGTTGGGGTGTGTGATGTGGGGTGCGAGAGAGGTGTGTAGGAGTGAATAGTGTGTGGCTCCAGTTGTGTCAGTGGTCGTGGTGTCTCTACTGGCCATGGTTTGTAATGGTAAAGGGTTGTGGGTAATATGGGTATGTGTTTTATAGCGGTGTGGATGTGTGGGTGTGGTATGTGTATGGATGTCAGATATGTGTTGTTTGAATTGGCCAATGTAGTGTTGTTTTGTATGTGTGTGTCCATTTTGAGCGCGGCGGTATGTACGGCTAATGGTTTACCGCCGCTGAATGTCCGCCGTGGTGATTCGTGGATCATAATGTGGTGGGCATAGTTCTGTTGGTGTAACGGTGTGGGTTTTGATATCGCCAGTTTATCACTGACCTTTAGTGTGGGGGATTTGCATATGAGGCTGTATACTGACGGATTGGTGTGTGTCATAATATGGTGAACGGATATCCGGCGCAGCGGCGGTAAATTGGCAGCCGTCAGTGTGGCGGTAAGTGGGATTTACTGCCAATGTCATAATGAGGGCCACAATCTAGACTTTTTTTTACCTAATTAAGGAGAAAAAACAAAATGGAATACACCAGCCAGGCTGGTGAAACTTCATTTGGTGAACTTGCTAATAAGAAACCCCTTTTCTTTGAAAAAATTGGGGACACTCCACAAATAAAAACACTACCAAGGGGACAAACAGACAAGTATGAAAAAGAGAATAGAAAGAAATAGAGAGGGAGTGAGTAGACAGGCTTAGGTATACATTGTGGTTAAGACACAAGAGTATATGAAGGAATAGAAGTGCAAATCTATAGGCAAACAAATGGGCATTAGGATGCAGATAGAACTACTAGGGTGTAAGTACTAGTATATAGGCTGGAATATAGGTAAAAGCAGGATGTTATTGGCAGGTATAGAAGGACTAGGGTATGGGGAAAGGTGAAACAGGTAATAGTATATAGATGGGTAGGGAATTATGGGTGAATCGTTTAATAAAGACATTAAAATTTCAAGTGCAATGCCCAGCCTTTTTCCTGGTCGCAAATGGACCAATTCACAGAATCGACCCATTTTTTAATGTAAAAAGGCTTTTTAGATGTACAAAGACCATTTGTGATTCGGTAACCCATTGCCTAATCACGAATTGGGTTTGAGATTCAGTATTAGGAAGGGATGTTTAGGATGTCCCTTCCTCATACCGAATCACAGTGGTATGTGTGAATGTTTTGCGACTGACATGTGATCGCAAAACATTCACTTTTTACCACCTACTTCAGTAGGTGGTAACCCATTCGCAAATGGGAAGGGACAGCCTCCCCTTTGAGAATTAAAAAAAAAAAACATTTTGAAGAATAGCCAGCTGCCTAATCATAAAAAGTGAAAAGTGGTAAGTCTATTTACGACCCACTGGGAATCAAAAAATGTGTCAGAGGCACATTTGTGCATTGGTGTTTGCTATTACAAAATAGTGAATTGCAACAATTCGCTATTTGGTAATTGCAAATGATTACCTTTGTACATGTGGCCCATGGTATATATGTTTGTAGCAGCACTAAGGTATCGATATGGCTGAGACATTCAGCATACATTGTTGTAGTTGGACTCTCGCTCTTAGGCGAGACTGCTGGTTTAACCCCTTCGCTGCCAGGCCTTTTCCCCCTCCTGTGCCAGGCCTTTTTTTGCCTATTTGGGGCAGTTCGCGCTTAGGCCCTCATAACTTTTTGTCCACATAAGCTAACCAAGCCAAATTTGCGTCCTTTTTTTCCAACATCCTAGGGATTCTAAAGGTACCCAGACTTTGTGGGTTCCCCTGAAGGAGGCCAAGAAATTGGCCAAAATACAGTGAAAATTTCGTTTTTTTCAAAAAAATTGGAAAAAGTGGCTGCAGAAGGAGGCTTGTGGTTTTTCCCCTGAAAATGGCATCAACAAAGGGTTTGCGGTGCTAAACTCAGCAGCTTCCCAGCTTTCAGGAACAGGCAGACTTGAATCAGAAAACCCAATTTTTCAACACAATTTTGGCATTTTACTGGGGCATACCCCATTTGTGCAATTTTTTGTGCTTTCAGCCTCCTTCCAGTCAGTGACAGGAATGGTCATGAAACCAATGCTGGATCCCAGAAACCTAAACATTTCTGAAAAGTAGACAAAATTCTGAATTCAGCAAGGGGTCATTTGTGTAGATCCTACAAGGATTTCCTACAGAATATAAGAGCTGAAAAAGAAAAATATTGAAATTGAGGTGAAAAAAACATCAATTTTTCTCTACTTTTTACTCTGTAACTTTTCCCTGCAATGTCAGATTATCGAAAGCAATATACCGTTCCGTCTGCTGGACTCCTCTGGTTGCGGGGATATACAGGGTTTGTAGGTTCATCAAGAACCTGAGGAACCCAGAGCCAATAAATGAGCTGCACCCTGCAGTGCGTTTTCATTCTATACGGGTATACAGTAATTCATTTGCTGAAATATAAGGAGTAAAAAATAGCTATCAAGAAAACATTTGCATTTCCAAAAAGGGCACAAGATAAGGTGTTGAGGAGCAGTGGTTATTTGCACATCTCTGAATTCCGGGGTGACCATAGTAGCACGTGAATTACAGGGAATTTCTCAAATAGATGTCTTTTTTACACACACTCCTATATTTGGAAGGAATAAATGTAGAGAAAGACAAGGGGCAATAACACTTGTTTTGCTATTCTATGTTCCCCCAAGTCTCCCGATAAAAATGATACCTCACTTGTGTGGGTAGGCCTAGCGCCCGCGACAGGATATGCCCCAAAACACAACGTGGACACATCACAGAAAACAGAGCTGTTTTTAGCAAAGTGACTACCTGTAGATTTTGGCCTCTAGCTCAGCCGCCACCTAGGGAAACCTACCAAACCTGTGCATTTCTGAAAACTAGAGACCTTGGGGAATTCAAGGAGGGGTGACTTGTGTGGCTCGGACCAGGTTCTGTTACCCAGAATCCTTTGCAAACCTCAAAATTTGGCTAAAAAAACACATGTTCCTCACATTTCTGTGGCAGAAAGTTCTGGAATCTGAGAGGAGCCACAAATTTCCTTCCACCCAGCGTTTCCCCACGTCTCCCGATAAAAATGATACCTCACTTGTGTGGGTAGGCCTAGCGCCCGCGACAGGATATGCCCCAAAACACAACGTGGACATATCACAGAAAACAGAGCTGTTTTTAGCAAAGTGACTACCTGTAGATTTTGGCCTCTAGCTCAGCCGCCACCTAGGGAAACCTACCACACCTGTGCATTTCTGAAAACTAGAGACCTAGGGGAATCCAAGGAGGGGTGACTTCCGGGGCTCGGACCAGGTTCTGTTACCCAGAATCCTTTGCAAACCTCAAAATTTGGCTAAAAAAACACATGTTCCTCACATTTCTGTGGCAGAAAGTTCTGGAATCTTAGAGGAGCCACAAATTTCCTTCCACCCAGCGTTCCCCCACGTCTCCCGATAAAAATGATACCTCACTTGTGTGGGTAGGCCTAGCGCCCGCGACAGGATATGCCCCAAAACACAACGTGGACATATCACAGAAAACAGAGCTGTTTTTAGCAAAGTGACTACCTGTAGATTTTGGCCTCTAGCTCAGCCGCCACCTAGGGAAACCTACCAAACCTGTGCATTTCTGAAAACTAGAGACCTAGGGGAATCCAAGGAGGGGTGACTTGCGGGGCTCGGACCAGGTTCTGTTACCCAGAATCCTTTGCAAACCTCAAAATTTGGCTAAAAAAACACATGTTCCTCACATTTCTGTGGCAGAAAGTTCTGGAATCTGAGAGGAGCCACAAATTTCCTTCCACCCAGCGTTCCCCCACGTCTCCCGATAAAAATGATACCTCACTTGTGTGGGTAGGCCTAGCGCCCGCGACAGGATATGCCCCAAAACACAACGTGGACATATCACAGAAAACAGAGCTGTTTTTAGCAAAGTGACTACCTGTAGATTTTGGCCTCTAGCTCAGCCGCCACCTAGGGAAACCTACCAAAACTGTGCATTTCTGAAAACTAGAGACCTAGGGGAATCCAAGGAGGGGTGACTTGCGGGGCTCGGACCAGGTTCTGTTACCCAGAATCCTTTGCAAACCTCAAAATTTGGCTAAAAAAACACATGTTCCTCACATTTCTGTGGCAGAAAGTTCTGGAATCTGAGAGGAGCCACAAATTTCCTCCCACCCAGCGTTCCCCCACTTCTCCCGATAAAAATGATACCTCACTTGTGTGGGTAGGCCTAGCGCCCGCGACAGGATATGCCCCAAAACACAACGTGGACATATCACAGAAAACAGAGCTGTTTTTAGCAAAGTGACTACCTGTAGATTTTGGCCTCTAGCTCAGCCGCCACCTAGGGAAACCTACCAAACCTGTGCATTTCTGAAAACTAGAGACCTAGGGGAATCCAAGGAGGGGTGACTTGTGTGGCTCGGACCAGGTTCTGTTACCCAGAATCCTTTGCAAACCTCAAAATTTGGCTAAAAAAACACATGTTCCTCACATTTCTGTGGCAGAAAGTTCTGGAATCTGAGAGGAGCCACAAATTTCCTTCCACCCAGCGTTCCCCCACGTCTCCCGATAAAAATGATACCTCACTTGTGTGGGTAGGCCTAGCGCCCGCGACAGGATATGCCCCAAAACACAACGTGGACATATCACAGAAAACAGAGCTGTTTTTAGCAAAGTGACTACCTGTAGATTTTGGCCTCTAGCTCAGCCGCCATCTAGGGAAACCTACCAAACCTGTGCATTTCTGAAAACTAGAGACCTAGGGGAATCCAAGGAGGGGTGACTTGCGGGGCTCGGACCAGGTTCTGTTACCCAGAATCCTTTGCAAACCTCAAAATTTGGCTAAAAAAACACATGTTCCTCACATTTCTGTGGCAGAAAGTTCTGGAATCTGAGAGGAGCCACAAATTTCCTTCCACCCAGCGTTCCCCCACGTCTCCCGATAAAAATGATACCTCACTTGTGTGGGTAGGCCTAGCGCCCGCGACAGGATATGCCCCAAAACACAACGTGGACATATCACAGAAAACAGAGCTGTTTTTAGCAAAGTGACTACCTGTAGATTTTGGCCTCTAGCTCAGCCGCCACCTAGGGAAACCTACCAAACCTGTGCATTTCTGATAACTAGAGACCTAGGGGAATCCAAGGAGGGGTGACTTGCGGGGCTCGGACCAGATTCTGTTACCCAGAATCCTTTGCAAACCTCAAAATTTGGCTAAAAAAACACATGTTCCTCACATTTCTGTGGCAGAAAGTTCTGGAATCTGAGAGGAGCCACAAATTTCCTCCCACCCAGCGTTCCCCCACTTCTCCCGATAAAAATGATACCTCACTTGTGTTTGTAGGCCTAGCGCCCGCGACAGGATATGCCCCAAAACACAACGTGGACATATCACAGAAAACAGAGCTGTTTTTAGCAAAGTGACTACCTGTAGATTTTGGCCTCTAGCTCAGCCGCCACCTAGGGAAACCTACCAAACCTGTGCATTTCTGAAAACTAGAGACCTAGGGGAATCCAAGGAGGGGTGACTTGTGTGGCTCGGACCAGGTTCTGTTACCCAGAATCCTTTGCAAACCTCAAAATTTGGCTAAAAAAACACATGTTCCTCACATTTCTGTGGCAGAAAGTTCTGGAATCTGAGAGGAGCCACAAATTTCCTTCCACCCAGCGTTCCCCCACGACTCCCGATAAAAATGATACCTCACTTGTGTGGGTAGGCCTAGCGCCCGCGACAGGATATGCCCCAAATCACAACGTGGACATATCACAGAAAACAGAGCTGTTTTTAGCAAAGTGACTACCTGTAGATTTTGGCCTCCAGCTCAGCCGCCACCTAGGGAAACCTACCAAACCTGTGCATTTCTGAAAACTAGAGACCTAGGGGAATCCAAGGAGGGGTGACTTGCGGGGCTCGGACCAGGTTCTGTTACCCAGAATCCTTTGCAAACCTCAAAATTTGGCTAAAAAAACACATGTTCCTCACATTTCTGTGGCAGAAAGTTCTGGAATCTGAGAGGAGCCACAAATTTCCTTCCACCCAGCGTTCCCCCACGTCTCCCGATAAAAATGATACCTCACTTGTGTGGGTAGGCCTAGCGCCCGTGACAGGATATGCCCCAAAACACAACGTGGACATATCACAGTAAACAGAGCTGTTTTTAGCAAAGTGACTACCTGTAGATTTTGGCCTCTAGCTCAGGCGCCACCTAGGGAAACATACCAAACCTGTGCATTTCTGAAAACTAGAGACCTAGGGGAATCCAAGGAGGGGTGACTTGTGGCGCTCGGACCAGGTTCTGTTACCCAGAATCCTTTGCAAACCTCAAAATGTGGCTAAAAAAACACATGTTCCTCACATTTCTGTGGCAGAAAGTTCTGGAATCTGAGAGGAGACACAAATTTCCTTCCACCCAGCGTTCCCCCACGTCTCCCGATAAAAATGATACCTCACTTGTGTGGGTAGGCCTAGGGCCCGCAACAGGATATGCCCCAAAACACAACGTGGACATATCACAGAAAACAGAGCTGTTTTTAGCAAAGTGACTACCTGCAGATTTTGGCCTCTAGCTCAGCCGCCACCTAGGGAAACCTACCAAACCTGTGCATTTCTGAAAACTAGAGACCTACGGGAATCCAAGGAGGGGTGACTTGTGTGGCTCGGACCAGGTTCTGTTACCCAGAATCCTTTGCAAACCTCAAAATTTGGCTAAAAAAACACATGTTCCTCACATTTCTGTGGCAGAAAGTTCTGTAATCTGAGAGGAGCCACAAATTTCCTTCCAACCAGCGTTCCCCCACGTCTCCCGATAAAAATGATACCTCACTTGTGTGGGTAGGCCTAGCGCCCGCGACAGGATATGCCCCAAAACACAACGTGGACACATCACAGAAAACAGAGCTGTTTTTAGCAAAGTGACTACCTGTAGATTTTGGCCTCTAGCTCAGCCGCCACCTAGGGAAACCTACCAAACCTGTGCATTTCTGAAAACTAGAGACCTAGGGGAATCCAAGGAGGGGTGACTTGCGGGGCTCGGACCAGGTTCTGTTACCCAGAATCCTTTGCAAACCTCTAAATTTGGCTAAAAAAACACATGTTCCTCACATTTCTGTGGCAGAAAGTTCTGCAATCTGAGAGGAGCCACAAATTTCCTTCCACCCAGCGTTCCCCCAAGTCTCCCGATAAAAATGATACCTCACTTGCGTGGGTAGGCCTAGCGCCCGCGACAGGAAACGCCCCAAAGCGCAACGTGGACACAACCAAAATTTTGGAAGAAAACAGTGCCTACCTGTGGATTTTGGCCTGTAGCTCAGCCGGCACCTAGGGAAACCTACCAAACCTGTGCATTTCTGAAAACTAGAGACCTAGGGGAATCCAAGGAGGGGTGACTTGCGGGGCTCGGACCAGGTTCTGTTACCCAGAATCCTTTGCAAACCTCAAAATTTGGCCAAAAAAACACTTTTTCCTCTCATTTCTGTGGCAGAAAGTTCTGGAATCTGAGAGGAGCCACAAATTTCCTTCCACCCAGCATTCCCCCAAGTCTCCAGATAAAAATGATACCTCACTTGTGTGGGTGGGCCAGGTGCCTGCAACAGAATAAGGCCCAAAACCTGAAGAGATAGAAGGGATAGGTATTTTTGCAATATATCATTTTGATGTGTGCACATACGTCCGTGATGTGCCAAACACTAAAATTGTGAAAAGAAACACACTTAGGTTATGTGAAGAAGACCCCTCACCCACCAACCAAGTTGGTGGCATGCTTCATCATCGGGGTCCCACCCGAGGCACCTAGCGTGTCACAGGTGTGCTGCGACGCCTGATTACAGCGGAGCAGGTTTTGTCATTTTTTACAACACATACTGGTTGGATTTGGCACGAGGGTGAGTGATGGTTCAGTGGATCAAATTTTATTAACAAGAGATTTCACAAAAATGAAATGCACTGCTAATAACTGAAAGGCAAAAAAGTGAACCAATGACTCACAGCTCGTGAGCTGTAAAGCCGCGACAAGGCACCAACCGCTTTACAGTCCATTCACACACCTTTCATACATGACACGCACAAGACCATTCAGACCGCCAGCCACGGGCCCAGCACATTACAACACTCACATCGACAGACCGCGCCACTCAAGGGCCCATCACTTACATACGCCCACATGCCTGATACAAGAATCACACCAGCTGATGGGAGTGTGGACTGCCGTTTGGCTGGCACCGCCAGCCAAGCGCCACCCCAAGCACACCGCCAGCCAAGCGCCACCCCACGCACACCGCCAGCCAAGCGCCACCCCACGCACACCGCCAGCCAAGCGCCACCCCATGCACACCGCCAGCCAAGCGCCACCCCACGCACACCGCCAGCCAAGCGCCACCCCATGCACACCGCCAGCCAAGCGCCACCCCACGCACACCGCCAGCCAAGCGCCACCCCATGCACACCGCCAGCCAAGCGCCACCCCACGCACACCGCCAGCCAAGCGCCACCCCACGCACACCGCCAGCCAAGCGCCACCCCACGCACACCGCAATCACTTTTTTTTATTTATAAACAACAAATAAACTACTAATTATAAAATAGGCACAAAACTACAAACACAAAACCTCAAACTAAATACACGACAGATGCCAACCGTGAAACATATGAAAATATAAAACAGACAGCTTACGCTCACGGTATTTCCCAAAAGTTTTTCCTTGTGTGGTAACTTCTAAAACAGCTGGGCACACACAGCCCAGGCTTTGAAGGGCATTCGGGGCAGTACATCCGGCTCTCCCTCCGGATTGATCTCCGGGCACATACTCTACATTTCTTTGTGGGCATGTCTTTTTTGGGAGTGGGAGGAATGTGATCTGGAAAGTGCCGATCTTTCAATCTAGCCACATCCTCCACCACTTCTACTCTAGGAACTCTTGCCGGTTCCACCACAATAAGGCTTTCTATCACCGACTCCTGAAATTTAACAAAAGTCATCCTTGACTCAGGTGAACAATCCTTGTATACAATAAAGGCATTAAAAGTTGCCAAATGAAATAAATGTAGGGCCAACTTTTTATACCACACATACGACTTACGAAGAGCAGTGTAAGGTTCCAACCTCTGATCTACTCTATCAACACCACCCATGTGCCTATTGTAGTCCAAAATGCACGCAGGTTTGCGCACTTCCGCAACCTGACCCCAAACAGCCACAGGGGAAGTACTCTCATCATGGATGGTCGATAGCATGTACACATCCCTCCTGTCTGAAAATTTCATAGCTAACAGCTCATTATTCCGCAAGGCACTGCACTGTCCCCTCTCAAGTTTTTTACAGACAAGCTCCCTTGGATAGCCTTTGCGGTTAGAACGGATTGTGCCACAAGCAACAGTGTCCACCCTAAACAACTCCTTGAACAACTGCACTCCAGTGTAGAAATTATCTACGTACAAATGGTGACCTTTGTTAAACAGCCGTCTAGCAAGTTCCCACACAATTTTTTCGCTAACTCCAAAAGTGGCCGGACAACCAAGAGGGTCAATACTGGAATCCCTACCAGTGTAGACCCGGAAATTATACACATATCCTGTACTGCTTTCTGACAGCAGATACAATTTAATCCCATACCGTGCCCTCTTACTAGGAATGTACTGCTTAAAAACTAAACGCCCCTTGAAAAGGACCAAAGACTCGTCCACACTTATCTCTTTGCCTGGAACATAGACCTCTGAAAACCGATCCACAAAATGATCAAGGACAGGCCTAATCTTAAAAAGGCGGTCACAATCAGGGTGATCTCGTGGCAAGGCTAAAGCATTGTCTACAAAATGCAGCATACGAAGAAGAAGCAAATACCGATTACGTGTCATAGTTGCAGGAAATATAGCAGTTGCCATCAAGGGACTAGTAGACCAATAAGAAGCCAGTGACGGCTTCCTGATCAACCCCATCAAAAAAGACAAACCTAAAAACCTTTTCATCTCTTCCAGATATGTGGGAACCCAATGAGTAGCTCTAGACTGAGGCTTAAGTCTGGCAGCGTTGTCCCGCAAATATTGCTCTGCATACACATTTGTCTGCTCCACAATCTTTTCCAAAAATACATCGTCCATAAACAAGTGAAAGAAATGGACAGGCAGAAAGTTTTCCGTATTAACTCTACACCCTGGGAGACTAGTAAATGCAGGTAACTGTGGCTGCTCCATGTTTGGGGCAATCCAGGTGTCAGGTCTTCTAATGGGAAACCCTTCAGCCCCAGGCTGCTGCACTCTTGGCACATCAATGTCCTCCTCTAACTCAGGCCCTTCATCTGCACTGAGAGTAGCTTCCTCATCAGAAGAATACTCTTGGACAGAAAACTCACTTCCAGAATCTCCTGCTTCCTCCTCTGCCTCAGATGCAGAGTCAGTGTCGTAATCATGGTCTGAAGACGACTCAAAGAGCATGCGAACAACCTGCTGAGCGGTCACTTTGCGGCTAGCCATGATCCTAACAACAAATGGATTGCCAACAACAACTAGCACTAAAATAAGTAATAAACAAAGTGTAGCTTAATCACAAAGAGTTATGTACTACAAAAAACTATACCACTCAGTTGCCTGAAATAGCTACTCACCAAGCAACTACTCTGCACAGACACAGCAATCACCAATGATATCCCACTAAAAAGAAAAAAGAAAAAAGCAAATTAGACATATGACAACACAAACATTACTGTGCTCAAATCTAAGGACAATGTCAAACACACAATACTGCATTTAGTACACCACCTACAAACATGTCATTCATGCATGTCAACAATACTCCTTTGCAGTAAATTGCTTTCACTTACCTAAAACATGCAGCTATGCAAACCACTGGACAACTACTGCCAAAACCGCTAAGATCCACAGCAAAGGAAGCAAAAGCGTTGAACTAGAAGAAAAAGAAGAAATAAATTGTTATAATCACAAATACAAATACTTTGCCAGTTGACAAACACCCCACCACCAAGAACTTAGAAGTTGTCCCTGGTACCTAAGTGGATCCTGCCCCCCCTCGGGGGTAGATGGGCGTAAAAAAATTAGCCGAAATGGGCAACACCTCTGTGCCCCCTTTTATGGGGCGACCCTTCCCAAAGGGGGCACCCCCAGCACAAAACAAAAAAATCCCTGCCGTATTGGTGGTTTCTGCCCTCCTTGGGGACAGATGGGCCTACAAAATTACACACACACCACACAATCCCTGGCGCCTAGTTTGCTTCCACCCCCCCGGGGCCAGATCGTCCAAAAAATGACTGGTCTGCCATCGGGGGGCCGAAACAGAAAAAAAAAAACTCCCCAGGGGAGAGACCCTTGCCCAAGGGGTTGCCCCCAAAATAAACAATATAAACAAAATCCCTGGTGTCTAGTGGATTTTGCCCCCCCGCCCCCGGCGGCAGATCAGCCCAAAAATTGGCAATCTGCCCCCGGGGGGGGAGGGGGGGCAAATACTAAAAAAATTGTCCCCCAGTGGGACGCCCCTTGCCCAAAGGGTCGCCCCCCCCCAAAAAAACTTTACAATAAAAATAAATCCCTGGTGTCTAGTGGTTTTCAACCCCCCTCGGGGGCAGATCCGCCAAAAAATCAGCGGATCTGCCCCCCGGGGGGGGGGGGGCTAAATACAAAAAAAAAATCCCCGGGGGGGCCACCCTGGCCCAAGGGGTCGCCCCCAAAATATACACAAAATATAAAATCCCTGGTGTCTAGTGGTTTTCGCCCCCCCGGGGGCAGATCCGCCGAAAATTCGGCGGATCTGCCCCAGGGGGGGGCGAAATACAAAAAAAAATTGCCCCCGGGGTGGGGCGACCCTTGCCCAAGGGGGTCGTCCCCAAAATAAACATAAAATACTATATCCCTGGTGTCTAGTGGTTTTCGCCCCCCCCTGGGGGCAGATCCGCCGAAAAATCAGCAGATCTGCCCCCGGGGGGGGCGAAATACAATTAAAAAATGTCCCCGGGGGAGGGCGACCCTTGCCCAAGGGGTCGCCCCAAAATAATCAATATAATAAATTTTCCCTGGTGTCTAGTGGTTTTCGCCCCCCCCCCCCCCCCTGGGGGCAGATCCGCCGAAAAATCGGCGGATCTGCCCCCAGGGGGGGGGCGAAATACAAAAAAAAATTGCCCCCGGGGGGGGGCGAACCTTGCCCAAGGGGTCGCCCCCAAAATAATGCCAAAATAACACTATCCCTGGTGTCTAGTGGTTTTCGCCCCCCCCCCCCCCGGGGGCAGATCCGCCGAAAAAACTGCGGATCTGCCCCCAGGGGGGGCGAAATACTAAAAATAATTGCCCCCGGGGGGGGCGACCCTTGCCCAAGGGGTCGCCCCCAAAATATTGAACACAGTAAATCCCTGGTGGCTAGTGGAGATTCCTGCTCCACGATCGCGGGCTCTGCCCGCGATCGTGGAGCAGGAATCTAATGAAAACAGGCACCGGGGGAAAGGAAAAACCCTTTCCTTTCCCCCCATGTCTGTTTCCACCACCCCCCGACCCCCAAAAACAAAGAGGACTTACTTTTTGTGTCCTCCTCGGTAGACGCGCTGGAAGCAAATGGCTTCCAGCGCGCCCGGCAACACTAGATGACTTCAGCGCGCTGTGCGCGCGCTGACGTCATCGGATTGCCGTGGGGGGGCGGGGGTGGAAGGGGAAGGTCTTCCCCTTCCATCCCCGCCTGGGGGGGGGGGTGCACGGGGGGCGCGCTAGCGCGCCCCCAAGTTCCCCTGTGCCTAGGACGAGATGATCTCGTCCAAGGCACAGGGGAACTGTAGCCTTGGACGAGATCATCTCGTCCAAGGTACCCAAGCGGTTAAGGATGACAGCACTCTGTTTGCAGGCGACTAGGCCAATCCTAGAACAGGCCCAACCCTCAGCCAAACCATCCCGGCTTACAAGCAGTACTTCACCAAGAACCCAAACAGTAAAAGGTGATTTCTGGCATGAACTTTAGATTGAAACATCTCAGGGGAGCTGTGGTGGAACAGAAGTTACCCTTTTCTCTCATCAGTAAGAAGTCTCAGTCACACACAGGCAATGAAGGAGATGCGGGAAAGTTTTCAATAAGTATATTGAAAAGACTGCAATCTACGGTAAAATGCATGAGCTGCAATGATTAGGATAAACAATAAAAGAAGCATAATTGTGAAGATGAGAATTGTGAATACAAAGACCCCCACCATCTTGCAATAAACATGAAATGGAGAATCCCTAGCAAAGAGAACCTAACCTCTACCCTAATGAGAGCTAGGTGTGATATACCTAATCTGCCAGTAGCATGTCCATGAGAAGCACCCCCCAACCCTTGTTACCTTGAAAGGAGCATTCTAGGTCAGACTCCATCCATGGTGACACGAAGGCTGAGTCCTGCAGCAAGTTGACCTGCAGCATAGATGGGGTAGATGGCACCTGGAAGGAATACCTCTGATAACCTTGTTTGTGTGAGATGTATTTGTGCAGCTCATGTAAATCCCCTGACAGGTATGTTATTAAAAAATTGATAAGAAGAAGACTTGTGGCGACAATTATTTACAAATTCCCCAACAAGTGTACATTTTGTTCCTTTGAAATGTAAGTGAGAAATGGACATGCTGTGAATACCTGCGTACATCACTTGATTATGACGCTGATAGTGACACCTTCACAGAGTGGCACTGATAGTGCTAATCAAAACATTTGTCTAACTATAAACAATAGCAGGCATCTTAAAAGAAATAATAAAAAAATGGGCTTAAGCAGAGCAAGCTAAGTAGGGTAAAAGTCACCAGGGGCCACATGTACAAATATCAGGTTTTGCGACTCGCAAATTGCGAGTCTTAGCGACTTGCTATTTGAGAGTCCCAAAACCTGATGTACGACTGTTTCCGATTCCATATGGGGTTTCCAAAGACCTACCTTATAAATATTCATGAGGTAGGTTGCAATGCGCTACCCCATTGGGAATGGCCCACTTCACAGGGATGGTGGCCTGCTGGGGAGAGCAGACCACCATGACTGTGACTGCTTTTAAATAAAGCAATCTTTTTTTTTAAGGAAAATGGGATGCATTTAAAAACAAGAAATGAAAAGTTTTCTTTTCATTTTTTCAGAGCAGGCAGTGGTCCGTGGGCTCACTGCCTGCTCTGAAAAATATTTTTTGCTTCCATTGACAAAGGGGAAGGGGTCCCCTGGGGACCCCTTCCCATTTTCAAATGGGTTAACACCTATTTGAAATTGATGTTAACTGTGATTGTTTTGTGAGCGCATCCATGGTCACAAAACAATCATACATCACATTGCGATTCGCAATTAAGAAGGGAAAGCCCCTTCATAATTGTGACTCGCAAACCCTTTTTGGGATTCAGTAAATAGATTACCGAATCGCAAAACTGGGTCTGTGCATCACAAAATGGTTTTTCTTGTCGCAAATATCCCAATTTTGTGAATCGGGCCATGTGCAACAAGAAAAAAGCTTTGTACATCTGGCCCTAGGTGATGGGGGCCCAGGCCTGCAAGCCAAAAAGCTAAGCTAGCCTCATGAGTCCCAATAAAACTAAATAGGGTTCTCTACACCCTTCCCATTGCTGGAACAAGGATGCTAACACTCTATTGAGGGTGCATGAGTCCAAGCTAAAATGCTCTGGGTAAAAACAGACTAAAATCTAATTAAAACTAGGCTAAAGACATACAAATCGATAAAATGTCGACCATAACAAGCATAGCAGGTGAAGTGCAAATTGAATTAAGAAGGCAATTTGACATTAAACTTTTAAAACCTTTGAATAAGGCCAATGGTCAAATCATCTGCTCTTAAAGAATGTCTCCAAAGTCATCGAATGGGAGCATATCCAGGAATGACTCCACATCATCAGATGTCAGATCGATGACAGGATTGGCAAACGGATCCATAGAGCAGCAGTGCGCAGAAGCCCGAAGCGCAGGATCACCCGCGAAGGCAGCATCATCAATAATGCCTGGTGGAGCCAAATAGTTCAAGAGGTGGCTCATGAGTGGATTTGCGAATCAGCCTAATTCTCATGGGGCACAACTGTGAATTAACCCTCAGTGTTCAGCAGTTCTATTGTCCACAGGAGGCACAGGTCGAACAGCAAGACACTCCGATGGTAGACACTCGAAAAAGCACCAGTAGCAATGAAAGACAGGTTGCATGCACTACAGGACTGGTTGGAATGACCCCCCCATTGCAAAAGCAGTCAAGTAACACCTGTTTGCAGATCATTAAATGACTAACAGTGGTCTCACATTTACTTCTACTCAGAAAGACCTCTGTTTGGCCTTTCAGACATTTGAACTCAAAAGGCAACTCCCACTCCTCTTTGACATAGCTGTCTCCTCGCCGCTCATATCTGCCCACAGCAAAATCTTTCAAACATTTTGTGAAATGAATGGTGGAATGCCATATTCGAGCCATACTGTTGATGGTGTCTCTGTTACGGTGAAATGCAGCTTTAGAGAGGCGTTTTCTTGGACCTAGCAAGAAATCCTGCAAGTCTATTTCTTCTGATAGGAGATCAAGATGTTCCTTAACTGCTGCTAAGGTGTTAGTGTGTAACCATTGTTGGCACAGTTTACCCACACTGTATGTGATATCGAGGGTCCGGCCGGCTAATCTAGAAACATCCTGAGGAATTATCACCCTGCACCCATTCATGTCTATTGGTCACAATAACCACTGAGACTTGAAAGTGTGGAATTATAGGTACTATCCTGAACCTAAGCATTTAGTTCTTCCTCTGTGACATTTAGAAATCATTACTAATTAGTGAATTTGGCTGGAGTGAGGATACTGAGCACATTCATTTACTTTATTTTTGCTAACCCTAGGCGGGATGTTTGTTGAGCCATGTAATTTAAAATTATCATTTGGACAGGAATAAGGCATACCTAAACAAAGCTTTTGAACCCTGAATTTGCCAATCTTGTGTTCCCCAGTTTTCACACCAATAGTGCTCTTGCAGCATTCATAACCTTCAACAACAAGTCTGAAAACAAAAGAATCTGAATAGATTATTTTGGTGTCAGCAAAATTGTATGCATTTTGTAAGGTGGTAATTTGAAGTAATATTACTCTGCATTAGTCATTGAAATTTTGAATATGTATGGAATTTGAATAACCTCAGCAGGCTCATATATATCAAATGGAACTTTATCCCAAACAATCCCGTCTGGAATTGGTACTGCTGAAATTTTCACAAGGGACAAGACTCTTGGGACCTTATATGAGGAAAGGTATGGTGTTAAAAATTCGTCCACTGGCTTCAAAGAAGAGCGATCAGGAAGATAATGACCATTAATCAAGAGGAAGAAAACAGTCACAAAACAAATCCAGAACAGAAAGGCAACTAATGTCAGAAATATCCACAGATAATATCATGGATAAACCAAATAGTTGTTTTAAGCCATATGCAGCTTATTTGTCTTTGAAAAACAGTTTCAGTTGCAGATGTAGAAGAAGTTGTAGAAAAGTAATCAAGGTTGATGAAGTAACCAGAAGCAGTTTCTGCAAACGCAGGAGCCGGTGCATTACTGGTGTTTAGATCCACTTTGCGTGGAGGTTCATAGTAGGCGGTGTCCTCAGTTTAAGTTGCACTGGAGTAGAAAACAGACACATCTTGGACAGTTCTTGTCAGTGAAGTGGTAAGAGGACTCAGCAGAACAGAAGCTCATCCTCTGTCGTCCCCATGCTTGAGGAGACATTGGCAGCATTGTTGTACATGCTGGTATATTCAGAAGTGTTTTTGTTTATTCTTTGAAGAGGTGTGTCCTGTTGGACAGTGAGAGGGGAACGGGAACTACCCATGGGACCTCTGGGTCTACTGTGCAGGATTGGCCACATGGTGCAATTTGATGCTGTCTATTGAGACAAATCTGTTTGCTTTGGAACCTGGCAGCAGTAGTAGGATTATGGTTCTGGTGCCTTAAATTCCCAGGACTGGAACCGATGATCTGTAAGATGGGAAATTTCTTTTTCACAGCAATCTTCTCATGAACCATGTCACCGACTTTAGGAATCTAGCCTGAAGAAGTTGTTGGTAAATTCATTATACCTAAGGTGGCTGCACTTACACACAAATTATTATTACCGAATTGTTGAAGCTCCTGTAAGGCAGTGAGATGTTCATTTATGTCACAAACTGTCTGCTGCCACCGTACCAGGGACATCTAGATCTGGAACATACCTAGGTATCCAAAAGAGGACCTCATAAGGAGTGCATCCTCCCAAGTACAATCTTGGCAGATTATTCATTGCTCTCTGGACCCCACATAGGTGATGAAGCCAACTGCGGCCTGAACCTAATACCCTAGCTGTTAGGGACTGCTTTAGGTCATGATTCCTCCTCTCCTTGACCAAATTACCCTTAGAATGATAGGGAGAGGAATAATGGAGTTCATCACCTATCATCCTCATGGTGTCCCTGAATGCACTAGAGGCAAAAGCAAGGCCCTGGTCCGAGTAGAATGCTGCAACCGCATATGTGTCAATAAAGACTAGCAAGTCTTTCATACCAGTTTGAGCATCAGCCGACCACTGTGGCCATACCTACGGGAATCTAGAACAAGAACAACAGCGACTAAGGTGTATTTGTATGCACTATCAGGGTGTAAGGAACCACAATGGTCCAGGTACACACATTGTAGTGGCCTATTGGACACTAAGAGGGATGTCTGCGGTGGGCATTTGATGATGAAGTCATTTTTTTGCTGACAAATATCACACAAAGAACATACTACTTGGTCTGTTTGTGTAGACCCGGCCACCAGAAGAGTTTCTCAAAGAGTGATATTGTGGCTGCAACACTAGCATGAGCAGATTCGACACCATCATTCACTGCTTTAATGAGATCTAATCTCTGGTCTTCTTTGGGAACTATGCGGTCTCCAAACCCAGGAAGTGTTGCAAAGGCAACATTCTGGGCATGAATATTTTGTAGGAAATGCTTGTGGACAAGGCTTGTCTTCAGTCGAAGCTTTCACAGCAGGAACGAGTCACTGCAGCAGCAGAAGCCGTAACAGTCAAAGTGTTTCCAATAATGTGTACTCCTACATGTTGGTGGCCCAATGTTGGTACTACATGAGCATGTGGTAGCTTATCCTTACGATCAGCCACCCTCCCCCACAGAGTTTTGTGTTTTATGGTGTTTCCCTTTGAGTCAATGAACCCGTTCAACCTCCAATGATAACACAGTTTTATGACTCACACACAATCAATGTGAGATGTCCTGGATCTGTATGTTCCAGTGCCAAGATCAGAGCTTTGAGCTCAGCCAACTGTGCTATACAGTCTCCTAGTGTAGGAGGCTGGCCTGGTTTGTAGTGGGTACCAATGGTACTTACACCTTATATCAGGTCCAGTTATCCCTTATTAGTGAAATGTAGTCAGTGTCTAGAAGCCAGGCTGTCTAGAGGTAGCTGTAGGCAGATCAGCCAAGGCTGAACTGGTAGACATACAAAGCTCTTACAATATCACTGTAGTCACACAGTACTCACACAAATGAAAAACAATACTTGGTGTTACAAAAATAAAGGTAGTATATTTTAGTCACATAATGCCAAAAATACTTTGGAGACAAAACTCCTGTAGGAGGAAAGTAAATTACTCAATATATACAATAGTAACCAAAAACAGGTAAGTAAATAGTTAGAAATTAGTGCAAACAGTGAAAATCACAATAGGTTGCAATGGGCCTGGGAGAACACAAACCATATAATAAAATAGTGGAATGCGAAAGTCGGTTTCCCACCTAGGCAAGTGTAGTGTGTAGAGGGGTGCTGGGAGTGTAAGAAAACACCAAAGGTAAGTAAATTTCCCCACCCCAGAGCACAGGAAAGCAGGAGTAAAGTGCAGCAAGTTTCCTGAAACACACTAGAAGTCGTGATAGAAGATTATGCAAGAACCAGAAGGGACTGCAAGACATCAACAATGGATTCCTGGATCTGAAAACCTGTGGAAGAAGGAGACCAAGTCCAAGAAGCGATGAAGTGTCCAGGGAGAACAGGAGCCCCTGCTAACCCAGATGAAGGTGCAAAAGAAGAACCACTGGTGAGAAGACAAAGTCAGTATTGCACCAAAGAAGACAGATGCGGGTTCCTGGTTGGTGCAGAAGATGTCCTACGCTGGATGGATATATGCAGTCTGGTTTGTGTTGCTGGATTCCGCCAACAAGCCTTGGCACACGCAAAGCTCGCAGTTAGCAGAAAATTGCACTGCCCTGGACCAGGAGGGTCCTGGTGATCTCTACCCAGGAAGGGGAGATAGAGGGGGCTCTCAGCAACTCAGAGAGCCCTCAGAAGACCAGGCAGCCTGCACAGGAGTCCCAGAGCATGGGACAAAGAAGGTGCAAATGGAGGCCCATGCAGCATGACGCAAAGGATTCCCACGTCGCCGGAGAACCACTCAGGAAGCTGTGCATCGCAGGATAGAGTGCTGGGGGCATAAGCTATGCTGCGCACAAAGAACTTCTTGGAAGGTCGCACACATGCCTTGGCAACTGCAAGTCACGCAGTGCATGGGGGTACTGTCTTGCGTTGGAAGGCAAGCTCTTACCTCCACCAAATTTAGACAGCTGGAAGTTGGAACTATCAGAATCACTTTAGTCTACCACCCATTTCACTGGATCCACATCTGTCATCTGGAGAGGGGACCCAAGCCACCGGTTGTTGCTGCAGAGAGTTGCCAAGTGAAGCAGGGAAGTGACTCTGTCACTCCACGGGAGATTCCTTCGGTTCTTCTGGTGCAGGCTGAAGACAGGCAGTCCTCAGAGGATACACGACCTGGAAACTGTTGCAGTGGCTGGCAGGAGCTGAAGATACAATGTTGCAGAAGTCATTTTTGCTTCTTTGTTGCAGTTTAGTAGAGTTCCTGGAGCAGTCAGCGGTTGATCTGTCGCTAGAAGATGAAGTAAAGGATGCAGAGGATTCCTTCTGGAGTCTTGTAATCCAAATCTGAAGAAACACCCAGAGGAGAGACCCTATATAACCCTGAGAGGGGGATTGGTCACCTAACCAAGTAAGCACCTAGTAGGAGGGGTCCCTAATGTCACCTGCTGGCACTGGCCACTCAGATGCTCCCAGAGTGCCCCACCACCTTGGAATCCAAGATAGCAAAACCCTGGGACACTCTGGAGGAGCTCTGAGCACCACCCCTGGGGTGGTGATGGACAGGGGAGTGGTTACTCACCTTTCCTTTGTCCAGTTTGACACCAGAGCAGGGACTGGGGGTCCCACAACTGGTGTAGACTGGATTATGCAAGGAGGGCACCATCTGTGCCCTTCCGTTCATTTCCAGATGCTCTAGGACTGTAACACCTATTTCCAAAGGGAGAGGGTGTAAGACCCCTCTCCTAAATTAAATGCATTGTTCTCCCTTCCTGGTATTGAGCTGCTCAAGCCCCAGGAGGGCAGAAGCTTGTCTGTGAGGTGGCAGCAGCTGGGGCTGCAGTGAAAACCTGAGAAGGCTGATATGGCAGTAATGGGGGTCCACTGTGGGGCCCCCAGAGTGCATGGGTTTGTGCAATCAATACTGGAATCAGTATTGGGGTACAATTCCCAGTTGCTAGACACCTTACTTAGACATATTCGGAGTTACCATTGTGAATCTGTACATAGGTATTGACCTATGTGCACTGCACACTTAAAATGGTGTCCCCGCACTCACAAAGTCTGGGAAAATGGGTCTGGGCGATGTGGGGGTACCTCTGCCAGTGCAGGGGTGCCCTCACACACAGGTACTTTGCACCCAGCCTTCAGGGTTGGAAGACCCGATATATAGGTGACTTATAAGTGACCAGGTGCAGTGAAAATGGCTGTGAAATAGTGCATGCACTATTTCACACAGGCTGCAAATGCAGGCCTGTAGAAGCCTTTGTATGGGCTCCTTATGGGTGGCAAAATAAATGCTGCAGCAAAAAAGCATTGCCCTGGGTAACAATGTACTATATACTAAGAATTTATAAGGGGGGGCCACTTTGCCAATTTGGAGTGAAATATGAGTCACCAGTATGTAGTGACAAATTTAGAAACAGAGAGTGCATGAGCACTGGAGTTCTGATTAGCAGGACTCCAGTGACAATTTAGAAAACAGTGAAACACACTGACAAGCAGGCCATAAACCATAAGCACTGGGGTCCTGACTAGCAGGATCCCAGTGACACAGTCAAAAACACACTGACATTAGGCAGAAATTGGGGCTAACATGTTAAAAAGAGGGTTCTTTCCCACACCCAGGGTCTGCGTGTAGGTATTCTGAGGATAGAATGCATCATCTTTAATCACGCCGACACAGCTGCGCAAGCAGCTGAGTTTTGATGATTTTTACCTATAGCTGGTTGTGCTGAACCATCAGTGTAAAGGACAGGTTGGTATATGCCAAGTGAAAAATGTTAAAAGGTGCGGGGTATTCCTGTTCACATTGGAGAAATTGTTGTGTTTGAAGTTTTGGGTCAAAGATGTAGTCCACATCAGTGACAGTGAGAGAAGTTGCCAATTCTCTCTAATGCTTTAGCCTTAGGAACGCTAGCTTTGGTGACATCCTCTAAGGCCGTCAACATGGTAATGACAATAATGTGTTTACCTTTGGCAAGTGGTCTCTCCTTACTGACAGCCATCTGTAGAGCAGTAAGAATTTTTTTCTGTGGGTGCAAAGCATTGTTCTGCATTGGAATATAAATGTGAATTATATGCCATGGGCACTGTGTCACCCTCATTAAAGGTGACATAGGTGAACCCAATAGCACTAGCAATTATTTTGATGACCAATTAATTTTGTTGTCACATGTGTGTAAGTGTTTTGCTTCTAGCATGTCTTGCTGCAATCCTCTAAGGATAGACATGTGTTCGATTGTCCAGTGTCTGCTGAGAAATCTGAGTGAATTAAATCATAGAGTGGCTTGATGCGTTGTGCATAGTCTGGAATATATGTTCTGCCAAAGTTAAAGACACCTAGTAAAGACTGCAGTTTCTTGATAGAATTTGGTGGTTGCAATTGAGCACATTTTTCTAAAATGTGCAGGGCCAGGCTCTTGTCCTCATTTGGTTGCTCGTATCCCAAAAACAATACACTGAGAAAGCTATCTTAGTTATCTTGAAATTTAATTTGTAGCCAATGGCTGCAAATCCTAGAATGATCCGATCAACCATGGCAAGATGAATGTTGAGGTTGTCATCTGTAAGTTAGATGTCTTCAAGATAGGACAACACCTTAGGATCAATATCATGCAATATTGATGTTACACAGGCTGAGAACAACCATGGGCTGTTCTTATAGACCTGGGATAAATGGCAACAGCATTTTTGTGAACCAAATGAGAATGCACTCTAGTCCCGACTTTCATGTGCTAAGTTTTGCCATAAAAAAACTGGAAATATCCAAGATTTTTCAGACTATGTTGTTAATTAGTGCATATGTGTGTATGTAATTCTTTAGATATCTGTAATCTAAAACTATTCTATGTGAATGGTCTGGTTTTGCAATGGAGAATAATGGGTTATTTATTGCAGAGACACAGGGCTCTATTACTCACTGGTACTCAAGTTGAGAGAATCTCTCTCACTGGGGCTTTAGCCTGTGTATAACAGGATATTAGGACTGAGGGTGGATTGTAGACCTAATAGGTATTACATGGTAGGGGGAATCCTTATCCCAACCTACGTGGTTGCGGTATAGCATGGGTGCCAGCACCAAAGCACAGTTAACAGCGTAAGCTTCTTTTACCTCCTCCAGAACAAGAGCAGAGAAAGAAGGCAAAATGTAATCTTTATCATGTGGGAGCTTATGGACATGTTCAGGTGGCTAGTCTCTTTCTGCCAATAGGATATCACAATTAAGTTCATTCCAAGAAATTACACTAATAGTGCGTTCTATGTCTCCCTCAATCTGGATATTTAAATCATAAACCCTGTTGGGAGGGAGAATGCGCCCACCTGTAGTCCCTCCTGAAAGAAAGTTGTTAGTTGCTGTTACATCCAGATGATCTTTCAGACTCTTGTGACATATTGTGTCTTCTTCCACGCTGTCCAGCAGGGTCACTGCCCACGTCTTGTTCTTCAGCAATGTTCTCAAGTTTGCTGGCATGTTTAGTTAAAATTGTTGCCACCTTTTTCTTTTTGGATTGTGGCTTTTGTTGTTGGGATTTGTCTTCTTTCTTGTCTGAAGGCCGCTGCAAGTCTTTCTTCTGGTTAATGTAGTCAGGGCATTGTTCCGACTGGCCCTGTCTGGCCACTATGTCTATCCGGAGTGTGCTGAAAGGACGTGAATCAGTATATCTGTCAGGAGCCTTTAAAGTTTCTCTATTTCTGAGATTATATCTCCTTTCAGAGCTCTCTGGAAGTGAAGAGTCTGCTCTCTGAAATCTTCTGTCTTTATTTTGTTTTTGTTTATCTGAACCTTCTTTAGCACCCTCTTGTGCTTGTTTAGTACCATCCTCAGGGGTGGTACTCTGAATTCCAGGCTTTTTCGGCTTGACTCCCAAACTATCCTGTCCTATCATTGTATAGGTGTTGGAAATAATTTTTGGTAGTTGAGGCTCCTGTGCTCCTGTTCCAACGGTGGAATCTCCTGGAGCTGTTGGCGTATAGCCAACGCTACCACTTACCCTTTAATATTACTGAGTAGTATTGAGGAGACTGTGCCGAAGTTGTACATCAGTTTCATCCCCAAATCTAGGCTGGAGCAGCCCGTGCTCATTTTGAATTTCTTTTAACACCTCCCTTAAATTGTACCATGCATTTTAGTGTAAATTGCACTGAAGACTGTACCCCTTGCGGTGCAGTCATCCTCTAAGGGAACCATTTGGAATGTCAAGCACATTGGGAGAATTCTGTGTTTTTTTGGGGGTCCCATATGGGGATACACTGCTTCCAGCTGGTTAGTATTTTGTGCTATCCAGAATGTAATCTTCTCGCTTTCTGTAAGCACTTTGGTTATGATAGAATGTAACGTTTGTGGGTTGATCCCAGTAATGGCTACTTGGTGACCAGCTGGTGCAACCTGTGCTGGGGCGGTAGTCAAGATTCACATATCGAATTGTACTAACCGTCTGTAAAGTTGTACTAGCTCATTGTAAAGTGTGCGTACATCAGCTTTTTGCACTGCCTGTATGCCAGGATGTGTTGTGTATGAGTCAAACATGGGCCACGTTGGGCCATCATTACTCAAAGGACCTAATATCATGGGCTGTAGTACATGTGGTAGGGCGCCATTGAACCAATTTTGATGTTCTTGATAGGAAAGGGGTATCTTTAAATACTGATATGCCAGGTACTGCTCTGATACATTTGCTATTTTGTATGTGTGAAATATATATGTTGTCTTGTCTTCCTCTTTAAAGGAGACCCTGGAATAGAATGTTTCTGTTTGGTAAGGTTCATGAGCTTTCATTATCAATGTGACATCCCTACCCTCATCTGTTAAGCCATGGGCTATTAGATGTTGTGTTAAAGCTTGTCTGACTTTTTCTTGAATTTCTATAGCATTAGCCATATTGAGTATTTGGAACAGAGAAGGAACACAAAATGGGGAGAAGTCCTTTTAAGAGTTCAAGCTTGAACAACCTATAGCCTAGTTAGCTGAGGAGGATTATCCCCTTGACTACGGACGTCTCCATATAATAGTACGTAGGGTACCTGTTGTGTGTGTGAAACCGAGATACTCAGGATATCTGCAAATTAGTGCCACTACACCATCGTTGGTGACGCCATGTCGTAGTTCGACTCTCGCTCCGAGGCAAGACTGCTGGTTTAGGGATGACAGCACTTTTCTTTTATTAGGCAACTAGGCCAAATCTACAAAAAGTCGCAACTGTCGGCCCAACCCTCCTGGCTCACAAGCAGTACCTCACCAAGAACCCAAACAGTAAAAGTTGATTTCAGGCAGCCTTACTGATGGAATCTAGTTCGCAACATCTGAAGGGAGTCGTGGTGGAATAAAGTTACCATTTTCTCTTGTTAGCAATAAGTCTCAGTCACACACAGGCAATATAAGAGATGCAGGAATGTTTTCAATAGGTTTACTGAAAAGACTGCAATCTATGGTAAAATGCATAAGCTGCAATGATTAGGATAACAAATAATGCACGAAGCATAACTGTGAAGATGAGAGCTGTGGATACAAAGACCCCCACCATCTTGCAATAAACATGACATGTAGAATCCCTAGGAAAGAGAATCTAATCTCTAACCTAATGAGAGCTAGGTGTGATAAACCTAATCTCCCAGGACCATGCCCATGAGAAGCTCCCCCAACCCTCGTTACCTTGAAATGAGGACTCTAGGTCAGACTACGTGGTGACACAAAGGCTGAGTCCTGCAGTGAGGTGATGTGCAGCATAGATGGAATATATGGCATCTGGAAGGAATCCCTTTGATAACCTTGTCTGTGTGAGATGTATTTATACAGATCATGTAGGACCCCTGACGCAGGTATGTTCCCAAACAATTGATAAGGAGGCAGACTTGTGGCGGTAATTATGTAAACAATCCCCAACAAGTGTACATTATGTTCCTGTCACACGTAAGTGAGAAAGGGTCATGATGTGAATACCTGCATACATCACTTGATTATGATGCTGATAGTGACGCCTTCACAGAGTGCCACTAATAGTGCAAATCAAAACATTTTTCTAACAATAACCAGTAGCAGGCATCTTAAAAGAAATAATAAAATAAATGTGCTAAAACAGAGCACGCTAATTAGGGTAAAGGCCACTAGGTGACTGGGGCACTACAAGGTAGGAGTAGAGATGTGAGGCTATAGTTAGGAATGGTGATGCAAGTGTATAGGTACTGCTATATCAGTAGGGATTGGAGTAGATTTAATAGGGTAGATGTACGTGAGGCAGATGTAGTAAGGTACAGGTAGTGGTAGTAAGGTATAGGTATGAGTGGAGGTGCTGGGGTATAGATCGGGAGGATAATAATATTATGGCAAGACGTGCAAGTGCTTTCATGTAATGGTAGTGATATTAATGTATAGGCAGGGATAGATACTAGTATTTAGGTAGAAGTATTTCAGAATAGGCAGCTAAAAAGGAAATAGCATGTTGGAAGAGGGACAGGGAACAAAGGTAATAGTTTCTGGATAGTGATTAAGTAAAAGGTATAGGTTGAGTAGAAGTGTAAAGTATTGCAAAAATAGAGGTGTTAGGATAGGTAAAGGGACAAGGTTAGAAGATGGGGTACAAGTGCATGTGTAAGAACAGGGGTTGATATAGTCGGGGATGGAAGACTTAGGCAAAGAAAAACCATAGCAGAGTGTGTATGAGAGAAGACATTGGCATGGAATAGAGGGGAGACAAGAGGAACGGAGTGAGGAGGATCCTCCCACAATGAATACAAAGAGTAGTTAAAGCAAGAGGAGTTCAAAGTGGAGTACTGGACACATTTCCCTGCTCTGACGATTAGGTTAAAAGATGTAATCCTAAAAAGAAAAACGGACTGGAGGGATTTCTTTGAAATACAGAGCATTCGCCATGATGAATGCATCATCCGGGCTATGTTCTTCATGTAAACATTTAAGATAACAGGTTTATGGAGAAAAAATCCTGAAAACAGGTTTCTTTATGTCTGCTTTTATTTACTACAATATACTATCACCTAAACTCTCATTGCAAAAAATTTACAAAATGGTCAAAGCCCCTTTCTAATTTATGGAAGTTTATGACAGTACTCCTTTTTAAAAAATCATTTCAGCACTCAGGTGGTAAACTGAAATAAAAGTAAAGAATATGCAAAAGCTTCAAATTCATACTGCATAGTAAAACTATGATAATGTCACAGTAAAACCAGAAAATATGGGGACAATATACTAGTGGCATCGCTAGAAGCGATTTTTACAGAGAGTACAAATGAATCCCAGATATTTTTAATGGTACACTAGCAAAATAGCTCGATAGCACAATTCACTCTATCTTCCATTTGAAAAGACATTTGCTGAAATGTGTTGACCGGGTCCTCTACCAATTGGTATCTGACTTTTTATCCTTTCTTGGTGAAATAAAACTTTTTTTTTATATGTGTATCTGACATCCCACCTACATTTATACCTATGTATGTTTGGGTAAGAGAGATTGAGTTTATACATATATATATATACGTAAAAAGCCATATTTAAAAATTGAAGAGAACGTCAAGGCCTATGTATTGCCTCAAATAATTGATGTTTTGCAGTGAAATGTACTTGGTTATGTCTTCTGGAAAATGTGGTGTCTTTTTTCACAGTGTTGTGGTTTGAGGGCTTTATTCAACAACTGGGTTGAGGAACCCAAGTGGGGGATGGGGCAGGATAAATGGAGAATGTGCCCCATCTGGCCCCGCCCCACCCTAGAGATGCCACAACAAATTACAAGTTGTGGAGAGTGGTAAAAAATTCCACAGCTAAAGGTAAGTGGAGTTTGTGAAGGGAACTGGACAGAGAATTCAGGTAAAAAAATATACTGGAAAGGTCCAAGTAATTTCAAGAAGACATTATTTTCCCTTTTCCAAGCTTGAACGTTTGTAATTGCCAGCTACAGTGGTGAAAAGACTCGTCTGAAAAAGTTATTAATGGCCCACAATTCCCACGCCCCTTGTAAGGGCACCTAGGGATCAGCATCTTAAGCATACCACAAGCACTGCAGTAGGTTTGGAATTTGAAGAAATGGACCATGATTACATTGAATACCCTATTACAAATATACATCCAACATGTGCATCACCTAAAGAGCGCAAAAACAGTATTTTGTCCATGTTAGTCCTACTGTTGTTACTGTCACGCAGAAACGTCAGTGCAAAAACGTAGGTTTCATTAAAAATAGCCTAGCACTGCACTAACCTAATGATCCACAGGTGTAGGTTTCTATTTCATCCTTGACTTTCACCTTTAATCTATAGGATGTTTTGATGTACCATTCCAACTTCATTTTAATGTATGAGAGACAATTTTATATCTGAAGTTTACAATCCATCACCACATATTTAATTATTTATCTCATTTGTACACTATATACAAATCAATCGTATTCTTACCTGTTTTGAAATGCAGCAAGCGTTTTTATATCTTCATTCAGAGCCAGTGGTGGCTGGCACTGAACAGGGGTGGGGGGCAGGGGACCGGATAAAAAAATATATAAAAAAACACTTACATAGTTCTTCGGGAGCAGGCTTTGCCTCCTCCGTCATCTTCTGGGAAACACACAGGCTTCCACACGCCCTCAGCCAATCATGACGCTGTTGTCATAAGCACGACAGTAGCATTGTGGTTGGTGTGAGCAGCCTCGTTTGGCGCACACACAGGGAGTGGGACCTGAACACTTTCTCCTCCCTGCTGTGCAATACAGCCTTGTGGAGAAATGCTAAGAGTGCATGTCTACTTGGCCGGCCCAACACGGCCAGCCATACATACATGCGCACATATGGTGCACATACCACTCCTCCTGCAGCACTCATCCAGCCCTTCCCCCACCCTCAACCAGGCTCCAGATAACAAGAAAATGATAACGTTCCCTTATTATCATGTTATCTGTTCCTCTCCCCACAAGCAGTGGGGCAACGCCCGAGCCGCCGCTGTTCAGAGATTGAGAGCGTGTCAAAGATGTTGACTTTGTCAAGGCTTGTTTATAAATGCTGTCTGGCAAACATTAAAATTGCCACGGGGAACGCTTTAAAAATATTTCTTGATACAGTGTTTCTCTAGAAAGCTGTAATGAACGTGTTTCAATAAATAGACTTGCCCTCCAGTGAATGTGTCCATTTTAATATGTGGCATTACATAGTAGCAAAAGCTATGCTGTCCAACAGAAACACTGATAGGCTGCGATTTTAGATGACCTAAAACAATATAACAAATCACAGCATTTGATTAAATTTAACATGGGGAGTGCTTGTCTGTATACCTACCCCTATTATCTCGAGTGATTTAGTGGTCATCAATAAACATTAACAAGTGTTTATATTGCCAAGACTGCAGTATTCAGAGCTGTCTTTTGAACAGAATGCTGGAAAGTTGCATCATGTGAATAGACGGTGTGGGGATTGGAAGAGAAATGAAAAATATCAATACAGATCACATTCCTCTCATTGCCATGTAAAGATGCTCTTGATGTGTTTTTTATATTTTAAGGTGTGCAAAAATGTGAAGATATTCATTTGCAAATAACCTAAAATGTGTTGCAAAACTTTGCAATGGTTGCAAACTTGGCAAAGGCTGCAAATCGTCTTTAAACATTGTAAAAAAAAAAAAAAAAGCCCTGCATAAAGTGTATTAGGAAATATTCCAGAAAAAAAAACACTTTTATTGGGTTATGTCTAATAAATGTTTTATGCAAAAATTCTTCTGCACTAATTTTTTTGCAAACATTTCTACCCACCAGAAATATTTTGCAGGGCGTACAAATTGTTGGAAACATCACAAAGTGTGCACTTTGTGTGAAATATGTGAACTGTGCAAAACTTTGTGTTATAGAAATTAATTGCAGGCCCCTTCTTGTATTCTTTACTGCACATACTGCCTAAAAAGACCGAGTCTCATCTGTTATCTACAAGCAAGATGCATAGGAACTGTCATTGGTTTTACCCTCATTTAATCCAATGGAACGCTCTCCTCAGTTTAATATTCAATGGGTATAGGTTCCTGCTAACACCAATAACACAGAAGAGCCACACCCCTGGCTAGATGCCATTTTCTGGTAACAGTTTGGCCGTTTAGAAGTAATGACTCAACATTACCTTAATTTATCAGTGTCTCCCTGGCAAAATGTCACTGAAATCACAAGTCTGCAAACAGCTACTTCGTCAGGAATTGAACTATGTTCATGAACAAGCCACGCCTTTCGGATTGGGACATTGGCAGGAAGAGAAGGAGTCATTGCCTTCCAAATAATATGACTAACCAAGGCAGTTTTAAACCCATTTCTTTTTCAATATTTTGATAAAAAAGCAATAATTTTTATATTGCCTCTAAAGGGGAGCTAGTGAAATCACACAATACTATGACTGTGGGAACAGAAAGCAAGAGCATTGTTCCTTTCAAGCAGAAAGTATTAGAAATGTATATGTATAGTTTTCAGTCGCTCCTGCGCTATGGCGGAGTCACATTGCCGCCACCGGCAGGGGCTGCTACAAATCTTAAAAAATAAAAGAATCAGAAACCATGTTTATAATTGTTTTATATTTCTAGGGTATAGGGTCATGGGGGATAACATGCACAAGGGGGAGTGGTGTGCACTGTTGTCAGCGCACATGTTGGTTTGAACGGATGTCTCAGGGCAGCCAGAGTGAAATGCGCACTGAGCTGTCTCCAAGCCGAGCTGTGTTGCCAGGATAAAGACATCAGGCACAGGCTTCCCGTCTGCCTGGGAGCGCAAATCGAGGGTGCTTAGGCTAATCCTGATGCTGCTCTCATGTTGCTAGCAGCATGTGAGCAGTGTTAGGATTGGTCGCAGGTCAGCCTGGAGCCTGTGCCTGCAGTGGAGCCAGAAGAGCGGCGACGCGGCATGCATTGAGGTAAGTGTTTTTTTCTTTTTTTGGTGTGTATGTGTCTTGTTTTGTATATCCCCCTAACCCCCTACTCTCCCGCCCTGCCACTTTGCCCAGATACCAGCCGCGACTGTGTACAGTGGGTTTAAAACTGGATGAACAATGCATTACGATGTTTTACGATGCCATAGCAGTGGCAACTACTCTCTATGGGGCAGAATTATGGGGCTTCCAGAACACAACTGTCTTAACCAAGATGGAAAATAAATTCCAGAGGAATCAAGATAGGGTCCCGGCAAGCACCCCAATGTATCCACTGTATCTTGACATGGGGAGGCGGTCCATAGAAGACTAAGCAATTATCAGACTAATTCTGTCTTGGGGGAGCCTGAGGATAACTCCTGAACAAGCCTCATATGCCAAAGCCATACAAGAACTTATAGAGCAGGTTACATGCCATCAAATCGAGTGGCTTAGTGGTATAAGAAATGACCGTGTCTGCTGGGGCCACCTGATTTGTGGGACTCCCCTCCAAACACCAGCCTCCCCTCCAAGGAGAAAGTTTAAGAGATATGCTGGCACTGGATATCCTAGAACGCAGTTAATAACTTAACTAGGGGCCCTCTGACCTTCAATTTCACCACGTTTAAGTCCTCCAGTTTAGGTATGGAACCCTACCCCTCAGTACATTCACAGCATAATGGTCAACCTCACTGCATCACTTCAGGCTTGCCAAGTTTGCAAGACCTTTAGTTCATCACTGTGCGTTTCTTGTTTGCTTGTCCTGTTTATGTAAGTTTAAGGCGGTCCTGGCTAAGACCAGTCTGCTCACGGATGGCCATCACAAGACATCTCAAAGCGCTAAGAATCCTAAGGACTGTTCCTAATCCATTTTTTGCTTGAACAGTAGCCACATTTCTGGCGAAGGCTAATGAGGTGCAAAGTTATAGCATCAGCCTTTCAACACTCAGCACATTTGTAGACACATCATGACTTAGAGAAGGAAGCTATTCCAACACTGAGTTTCAAAACACTCATTTAACTAGGGAGACATTCTCAACGTACATTGCGGACCCCAGGTTTTTGTAGAATTAGGAGTGTGTTTGCCCCCGGCTTGTTTCCCTTCTCGTCCGCAGGTTGATTGCTGACTACAGGTCATACATTTGATGGCAGAGAAACAATTAGCTACTGTGAAATGTGTATAATCGCTGGACACCCGTGGCCCTAGTATACTTTATCACGCACTTTATATCTTGCACTTTGCACTTGGCCTTATTGCATCCTCCATCAGAAATGCATTGCCACCAAAATAAGACACTAGAAGAGCAACGCCTTGCCCCTGCTTCCCGAAATTGAAAAGAATGTTTATTCTCTATGCCTAACTCGAGCTGTTAAAAGAACGTATTGTTTTTACTGTTTTAACGCCTGCAATGTATTTATGCACTTTATATATTGCATTTCGCACTTTGTTTTACTGTACGATTTGTTTGGTAGAGATGCCTCTCCATTTCACTAAGACATTAGACTTACCCCTGCTACAGGAGATTGAAAATATACTTATCTCCTATGCTTAATTTGAGCTGTTAAAAGGTTTATTGCTTTTATTGTAGTAACTTCTTCAAGTTATTCTAAATGTCCTAACTGGTCTGTGAAACCTTGATGACTCAAATTGCGAAATTAAGTTTGAGATTGAGCAATGGGGGTGCCACAACAGACAAGTTGCACATCTATGTATCAGTTTATTGTCTGTTACCAATGGCTGGATGTAGTGATTAATTTGTAAAACAAGTGCTGGTGCACAACATTTTGCTCAGAAAGCCCAGGGACAGCACTATCGAAGTTCAGGGTACCGAATACTAAGGCTTCGTAGTCTTGATTCCTCCTCATGCCTCTTTAATACCCCACTGACACTCCCTGACCCTTCATCCTACTCTTGTAGATTCATTTTCATCCCAACTTTCTCTTTTTTTCACTGATTTTTTCAATCATTCTCTTCTTTCTTATTTCCCCTTTTGGTGTTCTCTCTCTCTTGCTCTGTGTTAAAGGTGTTGAGGAAAAATACGTTTCATTCCCTAAAATTGAGTGCCGCTGGGCCTCACCTGCAACCACGGACTCAAATTAAACACTGGCTGGATGTGCTGAGTAAAAGTGTCCCCTCTCTTTTTAGGTTGACTCTGAACGTTTAACAAATAAATAAAAAACGGGCAAAATGGTCAAAAGGAAAGCATGTAAGTTGGAATCGTAACCTCGGGACATCCCGGGCAGATCTTCAGCTTATCATTGCCGCCAGCACCAACATAAAGTCTAAGGAAAACGTTTGTCGATGGAAAAGGAAGAAAAAGAAAGCTTAAACCTATGTGCCTCATGAAGCCTATGTGCCTCAATGTATCTGTGCACTGCATATCAGGCCAGTCAGTATTCGGTACTCAGTAGCAGGTTTGCACTCCATCAGAACCAAAAGTGATAAAGATTGACATGCAGTCAGTCATATCTAGATGCTACTGTTTGCAAAACCTAATGGCAAAAAGGCTGCTGTAGAAACCAACATCCTACCTAGGGCCATTCCGCTTGGCTCCACGCACTACTGGGGATAGCCTATGATTATTATCCAACAATTCACTTGTTTTAAGCCTGCTGGCGTTTTAAAGCAAATTGCATTTGAACATAGTGATCAATTATCATTCACTCTTGGGCCCAGATTCTCAAAGGTTTAACGCTAGTTTAGCGTTGCTTTTTTAACGCTAAACCAACGCTAACATTTTTGGCATTCACAAACCAACGCAAATAGATATGTGCGTTGGTTTGTGTGGCAAAGTAACACAAAGCAGTGTGAAACGCTGCTTTGCATTACTCTGCATCAAGGGGGCATTACATAGGTGGTACATGGGCGTACCCGTGCTCCCAACCATGCTTTTTGACACCAAACCCTATTCTGAAAAATCAAAAAGATGGGTTTAGTGTAAACAATTAACACCTTTTAAAAGCAGGTGCAAACCGGAGAAATATTTGCATTTATCCCTGCTTTTCTGACTTTGCATGTGTGCTGCAATGTACAGCACACATACAAAGTGGGAAAATAATTTGCACTTGTTTAGGCATAGTATTTTGTACAGGACAGATATTTTTCCTGTTCAAAAACTGTGCTAGATTCACGCACACACCCTGGCACTATGGCGCTAAGGTGTGTGTGTGGCGCACAGCAGCTTAAATCAGTGCCTGCGCTAGAGAGAGGGAAGAAAAGTGCATTTTCTATGTGAATATGGCACTCACCTTCTCTCTCCTTGTCACGTAGTGCAGCTTTTTTGGATGCTGCACTGCGCTGTTTTTCACAAATCTGGGCCTTAGCTGCCATAGTCTGACCTGGTCAGTGCACTGCTCTGCCTCCACCTTGTAAGTAGAGCCCTTTCCCTGGCTCCTCTGAACTCATGACCTCTTTCAGGAGTTCGAGGCCCTCCTCCACCCTCAGGCTTCTGTCTGCGCCTCATCCCTGGTGTCTAGTGGGAGAGCTCTGCTTTCCTACTAGGCTACCTTCTGCCTCTCTTCTCCTTTTCTCTGCTTTGCTCTCTGTTCTGCTTCACTTCTGTCCCTTTGTGCTCCTTTTACTTTGCGCTACACTCGTCCATGTTTTTCTCTCACTCTGCTCTCTCACTTTCGCTCTCCCCCCTCTCGCTCTCCCCCTGCTGCTGCGGCCCCACCCCCTCCTCTCTCTCTCATGCTGCACTCCCACCACTGCTTTCCCTGCGGCCCGCCCCCTTTTTTGGCAGCCGCCCCTTTTTTCGTGCCATTTTTCAGCCCGCTCCCGCCTCCCAGCTGTCCTCTCCTTCCCCCACCTCCCTTCTTAATGGTGGCCACTGAGTGGTAGGATGAGCAATATCACTGACTTTGTCAGTGCACTGCTCTACCTCCGGTGTGCTCCACCTTGCAAGTAGAGCCCTTTCCCTGGCTCCTCTGAACTCCTGACCCCTGTCAGGAGTTTGAGGCCCTCCTCCACCCGCAGGCTTCTGCCTGCACCTCAACCCTGGTGTCTAGTGGGAGAGCTCTGCTTTCCTACTAGGCTACCTTCTGCCTCTCTCCTCCTTTTCTCTGCTTTGCTCTCTGTTCTGATTCCCTTTTGTCCCTTTGTGCTCCTTTTGCTTTGTGCTACACTCTTACTCATTTTTCTCTCACTCTGCTCTCTCTCTCTCACTTTCGCTCCCCCCCCTCTCTCCCCTGCAGCTGCTGCCCCTGCAGTCCACCCCCCTCCTCTCTCTCTCGCGCTACACTCGTGCTGCTCCTGCCCTGCGGCCCGCCCCCTTTTTTTTGCAGCCCACCCCCTTTTTCACACTGTTTTTCGCCCGCACTCCCGCCTCCCAGCTGTCCTCTCCTCCCCCCACCTCCCTGCTTAATGGCAGCCGTGCACCAAAGGCAAGCCCGTCAGCGCCCATCCTTACCTGGACCGCGCCCAGCGACAGAACCTCTGGCTCCTGTTCCCCCCACTGCCGTCACACATGTCTTCACTAAGATGCCGCCACCCTCCGTGTTCTCAACACCGGCCGCTCTCACGCCTGCCTTCAACCCTCCCCGCAGACCACCCGCTGACCCTTCTCCTGGCAGAACTGCACAATCACCAGCCTGTACGCCAATGACTCACCCACCAAGGCAGGACGCAACCATCTCAGATGTATCCTCCTCAACACCCGCTCCATCCACAAGCACGCAGTAGAGCTATGGAATCTACTCAACTCTGCCTCCCCAGACATCGCCTTCCTGACCGAAACCTGGATGAACCCCTCCTCAGCACTTGACATCGCCATAGTCATCCCGGACGGCTACAAGATCATCGCAGGGACCGCTCCAACAAACCAGGAGGAGGCCTCGCCATTATACACAAGAACGTCCTCAGGATCCCGACCAGCACCGAAGACACCCTCAGCACCGCTAAACACCTGCACTTCCAAATCCACACTGACCCAAACACCACCCTCCGAGGGACCCTCGTCTACAGGCCCCCCGGCCCGATAGCTGTTCAGCGACTCCATCACCGACATCATCAGCACACACGCTCTCGCATCCACTGAGTACATATTCCTCGGGGACTTAAACTTCCACCTCGAGAACACCAACGACAACAACACCGCCATCCTGCTCGGAAACCTCTCCAACCTCGGCCTCAAACAGCTTGTCATGACACCAACCCACTCCGCAGGACACACAATCAACCCTATTTTCTCCGTCAGCAATCACGTCTCCTTCAGCCACACCACCGAACTCCACTGGACAGATCACTGTTGCGTCCACTTCTCCTTCAAGAAACCCATAACACACCACCACTCACAACGGATCCCCCACCACAGTTGGAACATGGTCACCGAAGACCAACTTATCGCGACCCTCTCCCGGAACCCACCCATCGACACCACCAACACTGATGCAGCTGCCTGCAACTTCAGGCAATGGGTCGACACCTGTGCCAATACTCTTGCATCAATCAAGAATCCCTCCAATAGATGCACTAACAGAAAGGCCTTCTGGTTTACCGCCGACCACCATGAATCTATGCAAACCTGCCAAAGACTCAAAAGAAAGTGGCGCCAAGATCAGACTCTGGACAAACACACAGCCTTCAAAAATGCCATTCGCAGACACCACCAACTCATCCGAACCGCCAAGAGAACCGCCTTCAAAGACCGAATCAACAACAACGCACACAGCCACAAGGAGCTCTTCAACGTCGTGAAGGAACTTTCCAACCCCAGCTCCAACAACATCCCACCATCCGAAGACCTCTGCGACTCCCTAGCCTCCTACTTCCACTGCAAGATTAAGGGGGTCATTCTGACCCCGGCAGGCGGCGGGAGCCGCCCGCCTGGAGGGAACCGCCAGAATACCGCTGCGCGGTCAAAAGACCGCCGCGGGTATTCTGGGTTTCCCACTGGGCTGGCGGGCGACCGCCAAAAGGCCGCCCGCCAGCCCAGTGGGAAACACCCCTCCATGAGGATGCCGGCTCCAAATGGAGCCGGCGGAGTGGAGGATGTGCGACGGGTGCAGTAGCACCCGTCGCGAATTTCAGTATCTGCTCAGCAGACACTGAAATTCAGGGTGGGGCCCCCAGGGGCCCCATGACACCCCATACCGCCATCCTGTTCCTGGCGGCCAAAGCCGCCAGGAACAGGATGGCGGTATGGGGGTCAGAATCCACATGGCGGCGCAGCAAGCTGCGCCGCCATGGAGGATTCTACAGGGCAGCGGAAAACCGGCGGGAGACCGCCGGTTTTCCCTTTCTGGCCGCGGCTGAACCGCCGCGGTCAGAATACCCTGGGGAGCACCGCCAGCCTGTTGGCGGTGCTCCCGCCGACCCCGACCCCGGCGGTCAAGGACCGCCGGGGTCAGAATGACCCCCTAAGTCCTAATTATGTCCAGGTCCCTGAGGCCAATGAGGGTTGTCCTGGTCCTGAAGACCCTCTCTTGTCCTCTGCATTGCCTTTGTGGGCCGGGTTGTAGTGGTGGTGATTGCTGGAGTTGTTGCTGTCCTCTGCACATCTAGCAAGCTGCATCAGTACCATCTCCATCTTGTCCTGTGGGTTGTAATGTTGCTTGTGTGTTTTTTGCTTAAGTAGTGGGTTGTTTGCTCATTTTAACACCTGCCCTGACCCAGGCATTACATTTTTATGCAAATCAGTGTTTAAGTCTTTTTTTTTGGGTCCTCCTCCCACCCGTGCATCTTTTGTGCCTGGGTGGATAAATATGGTGCAAGGGTGTTTGAGTCTTTTTTGGACGGGAACGCCTACCCTGCATCTCATTGACGCAAGGAGGTTTTAAGCATCCGAAAAATGATACTAACACCATTAGTTTGATGCTAGACGGGTCTAGAGTCAAAATATAAATATGGTGTTAAGTTTGCGCTGGATTTGCGTCAAATATGCCCATAGATTGATCAATAGTTACAAACCGTCCACAAAATTTATGGTGCCCTAGTGCATTTGTGGAATGCTCTTCATTGGGTAATGACAGAAGGATAAATGAATGCAAAGTCAGGGACATCCATGCCATGTTGGGAAAATGGTAACTCATACCGAAGTCCATGTTGGTTTTTTAGCAACAAACGTAGGATGAAGGGAGTAGCTGCCACTAGTGCAATTCGAAATCTTAAAATGCAGCTTATATTGTGAGACTATCTGAGCTATCTAACTACATCTGCAGCCTGCAGCCTGCAGAGTAGACATGATCTCTGCTACTGATACATGAACTTCTTAATAAATAATTAAAGAAATCACCTCTGGAACACCATTGTTGGGTTGGAACCTGCAACCATGTGGTTTCGCTTACGCCTCCCTCAAATATTTTGACACAGTCTGATGAAAGTTTTTACTAGAGGTCCTGAAGAGAATTGATGTAGGACAGAGGATAATAAGATGGATGAAAATACTTTACTTGTTCTCGACATCCAGAATAACAAGCATTCTTAAAGCAAATAGATATTGCCTTTGAGAACTATTGGCTTTTCCAGTGCCATTGCTGTACAACACTAACAAAAGGAAAAAAAACTGCAATGTGGTGGCCTGCTCATGTCATGACTCATGCGTGTGACACAGGTGCCATTTTTTTATTTACCAATCCTAGATGGGTCAGTAAATAAACAAGACTTGGCAACGCCAATAGGTCTTGCCTATACAAGAACTTGGCTTTGCATTTTGTTTATGCCATGTTGTACACCAGTGTGGCTGCTCTTCAGCATGGTGTGGAGTGTCCTAGAGTGGAATGGGGGACGTAGAGTGTCGTAGATTGGATTTGTTGGAGTAGAGTGTCGTAGAGTGGAGGGGGGATCAGAGTATCATAGAGGTGAGAAGAGGGGAGTAGAGTTTAGTGGTTCAGTGGTAGAGAGTGTCACAGAGTGCAGTGTCAGAGTGCAGCGCCACAGGGTGGAGTGGTGTAGAGTGGCATTCAGTGATGTAGAGAGGAGTGGAGTGGCTTAGAGTGTAGTGGGGTGGAACAGGGTGAAATGGGTTTGAGTTGACTTAGGTAGTGGGTGGATTGGATTGGAGTAGATGGGATGGACTGGAGTGGGTGGACTTGGTGGATTGGATTGCAGCAGGTGGATTGAAATGGAGTGGGTGGATAGGATTGGGTTGGATTGAATGAGGTGGAATAGAGTGGATGAATTAAACCGGTTTGGGGTGGGTGGATTGGATTGGAGTGATAGGACTGGGGTGGGGTGGATTGGATCAGGTGGGGTGGATTGGATCGGGTGGGGTGGATTGAGTGGAGTGGATTAGACTGGACTGTAATGTGGTGGATTGGACTGGACTGGAGAGCAATGGATTTGATTAGTGTGGGGTGGAGTGGGTTGGACTGAAGTGGGGTGGACTGAAGTGGGGTGTACTGGATTGGGATAGAGTGGGATGTAGTGGAGTATAGTGGAGTAGATTGGACTGCAGAGCATTGGGGTGAATTGGAGTGGGGTGGACTGGTTGAGGTGAATTCCACTGGACTGGGGTTGATTGAAATGAGATGGGGTGAATTGGGGTGGGTAGGGTGGACTGGAGTAGGGTGGATTGGACTGGAATAGATTGCATTTTGGTAGGGTACCTTGGAGTGGGGTAGAATGGAGTGAATGGTGTGGGGTGAAATGCAGTGAGGTGGGTTAGATTTGGTGTGGGGTGGCCTGGAGTGGAGTTGATTGGTTTGTGGTGGGGTGGATTGATTGAAGTTCGGTGGATTGGATTTAATGGGGTGGGTTGGATTTAGGTAGATTGGATTGGAGTAAGGTGGATTGGATTAGAGTGGGCTGGGGTGGACTGGATTAAGGTGGATTGGATTGGGGTGGGGTGGGATGAGATGGAGTCCAGTAGAGTAGATTGGATTGGGCTAGATTGTAATGGATTGGGTTGGTGTGGGGTGGGTTGATTGGATTGGAGATTGGTGGATTTGAGTAGGGCAGATTGTTGTGGACTGGAGTGAGGCAAATTTGAGAGGGACACCATTGTTCTGGATTTAAATGGGAGCAGATAAGAGAGGGGCAAACTGTTTTGGATTGGAGTGGGGCAGCTTGTTTTGGATTGGAGTGGGGCAGATTGGAGTGAAGCAGCTTGTTTTGGATTGGAGTGGGGCGGATTGTTTTAGATTAGAGTGAGGTAGATTGGAGTGGGGCAGAATATTTGGATTGGATTGGGGCAGATTGTTTTGGATTGGAGTGGGACAGGGTGGAATGTGGAAGTTTCAGATTAGAGCAGATTGTTTTGGATTGGAGAGTAGAAGATTGGAGTGGGCAGATTGTTTTGGATTAGAGTTGGGCAGATTGGTCCTTGCTCCATAGAAAGGAACAGAAATGATGGTAGGCCTGCAGTGACAAATTACAAGGCTGTAAAGAAAAGTGCCACACAAGGCAACAAATGGTAAGCAAAGCTGGGGCCCCAAGTCTTTTTTTTACATACAATGTCACGCAGGCTTGACCTTAAAAGATATGATTATGAAGTAGTGTGAAAACCTATTGATTTATGAAGCAGAAGGACCAGCAGACATTTGCTCTCCGGCCCTTAAAAAAAGAAGCAAATTTTGTTTTAAAAATTAAGGACCACATTTGGAACGAGGGGGCACTAGAGACGCAAGTCAGGATGGCAGGTGGGTGGAAGGGAAAAGAAGCACACAAGGGTAGAATCAACAAGGAGGGTGAAGTAAATGTATAAAAGTGAAAGAACAACACAGAGAAGATGGGCAAAGCACAGAGGCAAAAGCAACAAAGAGAGCTGGGGGAGGGGAGCACATGGGTGAGTGAAAGCAACACACAGGGCTGGGGAAGTTAGATGGAAAACACATGTACCCTTATAGAGTGCTTATTCGAAAAGAAAAAAAGAAGTTCCCTAAAAGTGAACAAAGTATGGCACAAGTAAAACAGCCATGCGCTAGGGGAGTGACAAACACAAGATAGATAGGGTAAAAAATCAAATAAGACGCAAGCAAATGAGAGTGCCATTAATGTCAACCAGTGGTAAGTCATTGGCTTCCATCCCACTGTAAGTTCTTAATAAGCTGGCAATAGGTCATTTGCAAATAGGCAGCTTGTGCAGTCTGGCGGGCTCGATAAAAAAAAGGAGAAAATAATCAGACATCTTTGGAATGCAAAGATGCACACAGCATGGCCTGTTCTCTGTCCGTTTTTTAATATTTGCATTAATTATGGAACTGCTAAACAGCAGACCTTTGCAGGAGAAGGTGCTGTTTTGGAATCACTATTGCAGGAACAATACATGCTATGGCCCAGATTTACTAAAAAGTAACGGAACACATTACAGCAACGAAGGTTGATGTGCTGTGTTGCTCGAAAGTGCGAGAGTAGAACAGTGTCAGATCTGCTAAGATATAGAGCTGTTTTCCTCTCTCATTGCACTAGCACACTTTTGGCTGCTGTGCGCCAATGCACACATTTTGTGCACCACAATTTATAAGGAATAGTTTTGTGCTGAAATGATACCCTTTCAAGAAAAAAACTATCCTCGTTCTGCCTGCCTTCAAGATGTATAGGATTCTGGTGCAAATCCCTATCTACAATTGATATACATGTAACCCCATTAGTGGTTACACTTGAATGCTCATACATCAACTATGGAATGGCATAAAGAAACGAAGGGCAATGCATTGCAAAACAGTAAATGCTACCTGAACACTATGCAACAGATTTGCATAAGAAAAGTACTGGAAAACTGACACAAAGGGCCTGATTACAACTTTGGAGGAGGTGTTAATCTGTCCCAAATGTGACGGATATACCACCAGCCGTATTACGAGTTCCATAGGATATAATGGACTCGTAATACGGCTGGTGGTATATCCGTCACTTTACCGTCACTTTTGGGACGGATTAACACTTCCTCCAAGGTTGTAATCAGGCCCAAAGTGTTTGTAAATCTGGGCTTATTTCTTTATGTGCTGATGATGTTTTATCTGACTCACGCTGCAGATAGATTTGGACAAACAACTGAAAAAACTAAAATAATTTGTCAAGAGGTCAGGCCTTAGAACCGACTGGAACAAAACTGAGCTTTATATGACCATTGTAAATGTCTGACTACCATTTCTGCAATCTAAGCTGCCACCAGCTTTAACATTTCTGACTTGCTGCAGCCTCTCTATTGGTCAGGGAGCCCACGAGTTAAGTGATCCACCTCTTATCTTTATAGAAGTTCAACAGTCTGGGGTCACAGTTTAGAGGTTTGCGAGTAGACCAAAGGCTGTCAGGATGGTGTGGGAATTTGTGTTTACCACCCTGCCTTTACTTCAGCCACCAAAATTAGGGGCATAGTCAAGAAAAGTGGCGCTGCAAACAGTGCAACACCACTTTTTTTGCACCCATTAGCGCCTTCCTAATGCCACCATGTGTGCGCTGTATTTAAAATACAGCACACCATGGAGGTAGTTTGGGAACTAGCGTCAACATTTTTGATGCAAGTTCAGAGCATTGCAGGACTAGCGTCAAAAACGTTGATGTTAATCCTGCAAAGACCATTGAGACCCATTGTATTCAATGCTTTGCCTCCTTTTAACGCCTGCTCTGAGCAAGCGTTAAAAGTGCAGAACAAATTACACCGAGAAATCGGTTAGATTTCTTTGTGTCATTCCCCCCCCAACGTGGGAATGCCCCTTTTGCATTCATTATGTCTGGCGCAGGCATAATGTACCGCAAAGGTATTACAAAGTGGCGCAATGCATGCAGAGCGCCACTTTGTAAATATGGCGCAGGAATTCTGGCCTTGTAGGGCCACGTTAGGGTAAAAATAAATGACGCTAATGTGGCACAAGAAGGTGCTAGGAGCTCTTAAATATGCCTTGTAGAATTTAATGATGGCCCTGCTGTGAATTCCATTGGTTGTTTGAACTCTGTCACAGTAGTTCATAGTAAGACATTTAAAAATCAGGTGTGCATCCGCTATTGGAAAAGGGCTCTTACACCAAATATTTAGGAACTTTTTAATTCCTAGTAAACAAACTCCTGAAGTTGATGAAAAACAAAAAACTAATGGCTCACACTCATTGGAGGTTTCTCCCATGGGATAGGAGGGTACTTTTCTTAAAGTTATTATCCTATCCCTCACTGCCAGGATATTTTTGGTGGTGACAGACAGAAAAAAAATCTGACCACACACTCTAAAGGGCTGGTTCACAAAAGTAAACTTACAATTTTGTGCAAGTTCACTATTTTTTTGTATTCACCAAGTGCGAGTTTAATTTTATGAATAGTAAGTTTACAACTTCGGAGACTCTGCAGTCAGGGTGGTGAACTCCACTTAGAAAAAATTGGACAGGCTTATCTCTTTGTGTGATAAGTTTCCACCATTAATGTGGAGACTTTGCAGTCATACAATTATTTTTAGTACAATTAAACTTGAGTCCGTGACTACCAAAATATACCTTGGTGAATCAGGCTCTAAATAGGGAGGATGGTTGGATGGCTGATGATCCATACTTCCGCAGGGATTTGGAGGAAGGTTTACTCTGTCAGCATAAACCTGGCAGTCCACTAGACACTAAATAGAGTGGCCAGACCAAGAGGTTGATGTATAGGGTCTCTACCACAATATCCTGGCCATCAAACTCTGAATCAGGCCTTAAATACTGTTTACTAGCCCTCCTATCTCAGAAGGAGAGGGGCAAAACAGACCTATATGGAGACACCACACAGTGTTAGTGTGTTTCTTTACTTACACATTGTATTTGCTTTTCTGTGTATTTCATATATTTTTATAGTATGAGACGAGCCCACATCTACTCTACCTTGAAAGGAAGATGGTCTGCATTAGTTCTCCTGAGGTTCGCACATGATGTACAGGTTACAGACACATTTTGCCAGCAGGTGTTGTAAGCCCAATGGCTATTGCACCAGTGTTTATGGTAGTTATTTTGTTTCAACAGGTACTGCTTAGATCTCTCCGCTTAGGAGGTCATAAAGGAGGTCACCTTAGTCTTCCAGCTACTTGAAATCTATCTATGCCACCAACTAAGTTTCTGAATTTCACTGGACAGATGCAAATAAGATAGCACAATCGTTTAAACACTCTGAACAGTGATCTTGAGTATGGTGCCGGACAAACACACCTTAGCGTTTAAAATATTGAGTTCAAGGCTATGAAGAATATGCCTAAGTACCTGCAATGAAGGCCAAAATACTGCTGACTTTCACCTGTTAGGATGCCATTCCCCTACCAGACCTTCAGCACAAGCTTTCAGCCTGTGGGCAATGGTAGCCTGCATCCAGCCAGGCTCTCTCGTCACACTCTCCGCTGGAGTGCTGGTGAGGTCAGGTCTAAGACGGTTGCTTCAGGACGGCTGCTGTTAGCAGTGGTAGTCCCAGCCCACAAGAAACAGGTGAAAACGAGGGGCCCTAATCTTTTTCATGTCACTGAAACTGCTGTACTCTCGTACCCACACTGAGTGGCAAGTAGAAAGGCATGAGAGGGCTTCCTCTAGTCTGAAGGTGCCTCAAAGCAGCCACCGCCCAGGCACTCACAGAAAGGAATGAGACAGGGCCCTTAATAACTGCCTCCCTCAGCAGAAGAGATCAATCAACTTAACAAGTTAAAGCAGTAACCTGTTATTTGTTTTCCTTTCTTTAGCGGCACCAGCATTTAGTACCGGATACAGCAGACTGGAAACCAGGCAGCAGCTGCTGATCAGATGCATAACGCACAAATACACAAATAGCTGAGGGAAGGCAAGAACGACATCCCCTTTCTCCGCCTGGGGACTGGTTGTTGGGTTTCTTTCTTAAAGTGATTTCTGTCCAGCGATGCATACTTTGGGACAAGAGGAACTAGGTTCGAATCCTAACCTCGACTCAACATCATGTGAGTCTGGATATATCACAATCTTCCTGTGCCTAAACAATATAAAAAAAATGTGTAACATAGTCTGATTCTCTTGTAGTGCTTCAAAGCCCTTTGGCAGGTAAAAAAATACTGCCACATAACAAGTAGTCTGAGTGGATGATGAGTGCACAATCTAGGGGACAGATTCACAAACATTTTACACATGATTTGCGTCATAACAGTGACCTAAACCTGTGCAAAATGTGTCCTTTTTTGATTTCTTTTGTATTTATTTATAGTTATCTGAATATAACGCAAAGCAGCACAAAGCGCTAGTTTGCTCTATTGTTCATCAAGGGAGCATTCGATGGGCGCTTCGTGGGTATTCCAGTGCAACCACTCATGATTTGTGATGAAACTAACAATAGAAGACAAGGGCCCAGATTTATACTTTTTGACGCAAAACAACGCTAACGCAGATTTGCGTCAAAAAGGATAGCGCTGACTAGCGCCATTTTTTAACGCCACTTCGGTAGTCAAATTTACACTTTGATGCTGGATGGCACTAAAAGAAAGTATAGAGTCATTTTTTTCCACGTTAACCATTGCGCCTTGTTGTAAGGCAAAATGACGTTAACGGAGGAAAAAGTACTCTAATCCGGTTTACGACATGTAAACACGGTGTAAAACAGAAATGCACCATTTTTGCTCTTAATAGCATCAAAAACAGACGCTAATGGAGCAAGCAGTGCAAAGGAGCCCCAAAATGGATCCCAGAAGCCAGAAGAGACTCCAGGGAGACCCCCTTCAACCAGGAACCAACCAGGAGGACATAGAAAAGACCCAGGGGAGGGAGAAGAAAATGAGGAAGTGTCGTTTCAGCGCAGAGGAGCATGAAATACTGGTGAGAGAGGTGATGGAGCATCAAAATCAACTCTTCGTCACCTCTAAATTGCCAACTGGAAGGAGAGAGGCAATCTGGCAGCAGATTGTGGACAAGATCAACAGTGTGGCAGAGGTCAGGAGAACTGAGACTGAGTGCAAGAAACGCTGGCATGTCTGCAAGAGAAGGACCAAGGAAAAAATGGCACAGAACAGGAAGGCAGCACTGCAAACAGGAGGTGGGAGTCCAGCACTGCAAGAGGACTCGGGTGAGATGGAAGAGATGGTTGCAGTGGTCATTCCGGAGGAAATCATCACAGGGATACAAGGACAAGACAGCACAGAATACCGGGAAACACCACAAATGCAGGGTAAGTTGCATGGGGGAAATATATGCTTAAATGTCAAGTGCAAGAAGAGGGAGGCACATAGGACTCATACAATGTATGTCAAAGGATCGCAGAGGGATATAATGCACATTAAACAAGTTGCACCATGCCAGTGTAAGCTACACATGTACCTACGCCTTGGGAGTGCCATGCACCATTGACACATACACAACGTGGACATATTAAGAACACCAGGACTAAATACCTACATGTACAAATGCAGCACATGGGATGGATGGCCTGTATAATCACTGTGCCACTGTTTGTGACATCACGATATCCCTTGCATGTAGTCACATAAACACCACTAACATGACCAAGGGCCAGATGTACGAAAAAACCAAATTGCGAGTTGCAATTTGCGAGTCCTTCCGACTCGCAAATTGCAACTCGCAATTTGGTATGCAGTACGGTGTCTCAGACACCGACTGCAACTCGCTATGGGGTCGCAATGACCCACCTCATGAATATTCATGAGGTGGGTCGCAAATTGCGGCCCCATAGCGAGTATAGGCACTCGCTAACATGGAGGCCTGCTGTAGTCAGCAGGCCTCCATGTTAGCGACCTGCTTTTAAATAAAGCAGTTTTTTTTTTTTTTGAAATGTAGCCCGTTTTCCCTAAGGGAAAACGAGCTGCATTTAAAAAAATCCGAAACCTTTTGTTTCGTTTTTTTCAGGGCAGGGAGTGGTCCCTTGGACCACTCCCTGCCCTGAAAAAATGTTTTGGGGTCCATTCACAAAGGGGAAGGGGTCCCATGGGGACCCCTTCCCGTTTGCGAATGGGTTACCATCCACTTCAAGTGGATGGTAACTGCGACTCCATTTGCGACCGCAGACGCGGTCACAAATGGAATTGCATACCATTGCGAATCGCAAATAGGAAGGGAACACCCCTTCCTATTTGCGATTCGGAAATGCATTTTGCGAGTCGGATCCGACTCGCAAAATGCATTTCAACATAGCAAAGTGGCTTTTGCGAGTCGCAAACGGCGTTTTTCGCCGTTTGCGACTCGCAAAACCCTTGCTACATCTGGCCCCAAGTTCTCAGAGACCAGGTAGTCAGTCAACACAATTCCTGGGGTTACTTCATAGTGGTGTCCCTTGCTGTAACACTTTGCAACAGAGCAACAGCCTTGCCTCATTGCCCAAACACATGTATGCTGCATCTCACAGCACGCTAGTCATTGCAACTGTCCCAAAAGTACCCAGGCATGTGCCGGTAGCACCACCACACTACACTTAGACAACACATCCACATAAGGCAGCCATCCCTACATCACGCAGTCAGGGCATCCCCTGGGTGCATGGAACAATTAACTCAACAGGTGCTGGGGGAGTAGCAGGCTGGACTGGTATCATTGGTAACATGCCACTACCCAGACCAACTAAACTGAAGTTGAATTCAACCACACATATTGATGCTGAACTGAAATGTGCCACTGAAGAAAATATGTTCCACAGACAGCGAACAGTAGGTCACAACAGTCACAGGCCGAGCCAACAACTATTTGGACACAACCATGTCAGACACATGGGAATGGGGAAATAAACACACACATACAGCACAGGGGGTATGGCTGTCACATAATGGCGGTTAATTCTACATCAGCAGGCGGGGGATGGCGCATGGGCAAGCACGGTGTTAGTAAGACAGTGCAGTGTACCCATTGTTCTTGGCTGTATGAGTCACATGTTGGTATGGCAGCTGGAAATAGGTCAGCACATGGTAGCTCTGTGGGGCACTTACTAGACATTATTGATGGATCAATTAGAGTCAGTGCCAGTTGTAGCCTGCATTGGCTGTAACAGGACACTCTGCACTCAGCCCTGCAAATCAGGCAGTGGAAAGGGCAAAGGGCCAAGGTATGGGACATCCTGCACTGCCCATGCCAAGTGCATTGGCTGTGCAGGGGCCCCTATGGGCACACCAGAAAACTTCGCCAACAACCATTTCATGGGGGTTACACCGCCATGCAAAGGCTGGAGGAAATGTGGAAACATACCTGGAGGGTAGTGTTGAACATATCACTGGTCTGGTGTCACAGGACAGATGCCATAGCCAGTTTGTAAGCTGCTGGTAACCTGCCATGTCCAGGCCATTGTCCCATGGGGCATTACACATTGACAACAGTTGCCACTGCCACCTGTGCTGTAGGGGGTGATCAATTACACAGTGGCAGTCAGGTGCCCCTTGGACTGATGCACATGAAATATGATCTTGCCTCAGGTCCTGACCTAAGTACAACTCCTGTGAATTGGCTATGTCCATACACACATTTACCATCGGGCACTGTCACATACAGAATGATGTACACAGCAGAAATGTCATACTGATACTGCCCATCTCTGGGTTCAACCCTGTGCTTTTTTCACATGTGCTGTACTGTCACCATGCTGCACTCATATATCATAGTGCAAGGAGGGCTGCATTGAGGGGGAGGACGTAGGTGTTTAGTAAGGTAAACAACCTACACAGACAGGGGTTGAAACAGTACTCTGCCAGGTCCATGAGTGCTATGCAAAGTAGCACACAACCACAAACAACAACATGAGGAGACATCAATGGCAACAAGAGCAGAGTGTGGCGACTTTGCTATTCCTGCAGTGGTGAAAGGTAACAGAACAGCATGGGTGTATGTGAAACATGTAAGACTGGGACAGGTGAAAATTGCCATGTGTGGTGCTGTGCCATGAACACAGCAACACACATTGCAAGGCCTCACCATGCAAATTGATGCAAAGGGAGGGTAGAACAAGATAAGAGGGCGTCAAGACACAATAAGGATAGACAGCACACTTAGAAGATATGGCACAGCCAATAGTGGCAACTGGGTACCATTCATGTGACATGCAGGTGGGGCATAGGGCTTTAGACTGCAGCTATGATGTACTGGAACAATCCTTTGGAAATAATGGACGCATCATAGGCCCCTAGCACCACAGGAGCGTCACTTTCAGTGATGCTCCTGTGGCGGTAAGCACTGCCCTGTATTGACAAGGTAGCGTTAAGCCACTTTTTGCGGCATTATGTTACCTTGTAAATATGTAGCCTCCTGATCATGACTGTGTGTGGAAGGTGTTGCAAAGGTGTTGAGGTGTTGCTGTGGGCATGCCACAGCAACACACATTAAAATTTGATGTTACCTCAGACAATTGGAATATTGTAAACTTGAGGTAGGGCCACAACTATTACACCAGCCCCAGGGGAGGCTTAGCAGGGTGCAACGAGGAGGAATACATTTATACCTCCTTCATTTCTGCTTTTCCAATGTGTGCTCCATTCTGCAGCATGCATAGGAAAAGCAAAATGTCAGAAATGATTATTTATGAGCGCAAAGGTGTTCTTTCATGCACATAAACAATCATATGTAAATGTCGATTTGGCTCTTCTGAGTGTGCTGCATTCTACAGCTCACACAGAAGTGCCAAAGGGCCATTGGTGATTCTTAATGTGCAGGAAGGGACACCTTCACGCACATAAACATTCACACCTCTCAAAGCATACACAATGGTGCAAGGATGCCTGCGGATGACACTGGCAGCTAAATCTTGCTTGGGGGACAACACAGGGGTGCCCCGTATTCACTTACATACGGCGCATCCTTGTGTTACCAAAGCGATGCAGTGCAGTGCTAATTATTTTTCCACTGCACCGTGCTGCACGACATTTACATCAACATGGGCCCATTATGACAGTGAGTCTTAAATATCAAGTCAGTGACGTGACTTGTCAACTGCTACAAAACAGATAGATGGATTTTACACCATCTCATTGCAGAGGGTGGGTGGCTCTCCTGCGGATCTGCCTGTCCTGGAGTACCCTGATGACCTGGATAACCAGCAGGCTACTATCAGCCAAGAGACTTCCAGGAAGTTCTTGTGAACCTGCAGACACCACCTCCATTCGCAAGGAGGAGTATTGAAGTAACAGATATCCCACAGGCCCCACTTAGGACCCCAATAGTGTGACCTACCTGCACCGACACAGCAGAGGACTCCGAGGACCCAGGCACCAGCTTTGAGAGGACAGTGGTAGGAGTCCAGCATGAGCTGGCCAAGGAGGTGCGGGTGGGGATGCAAACAATGACAACCCGCCTTGAGGAGATGCGGACGTGCATGGTTACGGCACCAGAACAGGCTGCAGCCAACCGATGCACACACTCCCCAATGTGTGCAGTCCAGGCCTGTCTGAGGGACATAGCTGCTGCCATGAGGGAGAGGCCACAACAACTGCCCTCCCAAACTGGCAGCAGCATGCCTGAGGACAATAAGGACTCCATGCACTGGGAAATTGTCTCCCTCAGGGCAGAAATGGCTGCCTACCACAGGGATGTTGCAGCTATACTTAAAAACCAGCAGCTCCTCCTTGCTGCAGTGATGCCATATGTAGTGCAACAGATTGCAGCTGCTGGGAATTGGGACTCCACATCTGCAACCACTGAGGTGTGTGTGGCCCCTTCTACCTCCCCACTACCACCATCAAGAGTAGAGGAGGCATCACACACATCGGAGAAGGAAGATGTGGAACAGATCATCTTCACCGATAGGTGTTCCCGGTAGCACCAGCCCATGCCACATGGGCAGTGTTTTCCTTAGTCCTGTGCTTGACATCATGGCAGTGTTAGCACTGTTCCAGATATGCACTCCGCCTCAACACACTGTTGCCCTTTCTGCTATGGACTGCTATGGTCCTTAACTCTCCAACTGGCAATTTATGTTCGCCTGTACTGAAAGACACTTTACCCAAACATGTCCTATGACATGTCCCTCAACCCTGGACTTGTGTTGTGTCCCAGTTGGATGGATTCCACTAATGGCATCACAGACATGGACACTGTATATACTTAGCACTGTTACACTTGTAAATAAACACCACCTACACAACCAGCATGTTTATGTGTGTTGTGACACTTCTACTATGCCTAGTATTCTTGATGTGTGTGACATGTCTCAAGTCACAGAGTGTCAGTACAAGAGTGCATGAATATGTAGGCACATATCTATGGACATGGTGTCTACATATTGTACACCAATGTTCGCCTCATCCCCTACAAGCAATTCACTGAATATGTGATAGATGTTGAACACATGTATGGTACACGTACTACATACTGCAAGAATGGGTGTGAAACAGTAATCAGGCAATATTGTCAGCTGGGAGTACCAGTAGAACACATTGGTGTGAAACACAGGGACTCAAGCTAATCCATTATTACCACTGGTCAGTTTAGCAGGATAGGAATGAAATGTAGGCTGTTGTAAAATGTCCCACAGTGCCCAACATTCCAAAACAAAACCCATACAATGTCAGCTGAATTGCCCACACCTATCCTGTCCTGTACATGGTCAACACACAGGTAAGTAGATGTGTTGTAGCTGCCAGTGTGACAGCTCAGTCATAAGGAGGTGTTGAACATGTCAAGAGAGGGATTTGGGTGCAGGACGGAGTCCACAGGACAACACACAATTTTCACTGTACACCTATGGGAAGACCCTGAGACCCAAGCATAAGACACATGAAGTAAGGGAGTACCCAATAATATTTATTATGATAATGAAATAAATAAATAAAATAGTATTAACACCTATCCTATTCTAACCTATCCTAACTATACATAACCCACAACAGATCCTAACTACTCTATGCCACACTTACCTAACACATTTAACAACGCACTCTAAACATTCACCCTCACCCCCCTTATATCACAGGACACATGCAGGACAACATTTAGTTTTTAATTTTTTTTTATAAACATATAAAAGCCACAACATCACCCACCCACATAGTAAAACATTAAAACTAGAACCCCCCCAAACCTACTTATCCTAACTAACCCACTAACGTATTATAACCTACAACTAACCCCCTAATACCCACAAAAAACTTAGAAAGAAAGAGGAGGGTGGGGAATGAACTTGGGAGGAGTGACATAATGCCATTCAGAGTTTGGCCCTTTTCAGTCTTTTCTTAATGTTCTTGAGGGCCTTGGTATTCTTGTCTACCTCCTTTTCAATGGAGTCCAACATTTGGAGGACATGTTGTACATCCTTCTGTAAATCTGTGATGGCACTCATGTCCATGGAAGCAGGTGTGGTTGGCTGTGTGGTGGTACTAGAGGGTGCATCAGCTGGAGCAATATTTATGTTGGCAGCTGTGGGCCCCTGCACAGCTGTGATGCTTGGTCCAGCCTGTGTGGGAAGTGTGGGTCCCCCTTGGCTGACTGGCCGCCACTCACCAGTCGACCACTCCGAGCGATAGCCGAGTGCCATCCTCGTAAAGCCAGATTACACTGCCAATATGTGCCTATAGCGCACTGCCCTCTTCTGAAAGGCACAGAGTTGGTCGTTATTCATGTTGGGAGATGTTAAAATGAGACAAGCAACCATCAGTGTCAGCATTGTGTGGAGTGTGTACAGTAAATTAGATTACTATCTACATTGATTTGCACATGCACTCCTACTCACATTCTGGACGATACAATGGCCCTGATGGATGAAATGACAACGCTGCCTTAGCACCATTTCCTTTACACCATACCCACCCACAACAAGATTAGATCTGCTTAGATTTTGTACCATGTGCGACAATACTAAGGCAGCATCAAATTCAGATTGTTCAGGGACACTGTTCCTCTTCATATGTGTCAAATTATGTAACATACATCACCTGAAACTTGAATCTGTTATTGGGAGTATGGGATGATGTTGGTAACCATAAGGGTTCAGTGTTGATAGGTACACATGCAAGACTGATCAAAATGACTGTCACCCACACTGTGAGCATCACATCTACCTACAAGTTTGTTGTTCCTGCCCCCTGTGCCTCAGGGGGTATGGCCATGCAGACCAACATCTCAACTGTCCAGGTCATCCACCAATGCATGCCCACTCATACATGAAGTCAGGGAGTGGACCATAAGTTAGGTGATGAGAAAAATGAAGCTGGTATCCATAGGTCTATCACTTCTACATTCATATGTCCAGGTGTAGACACCCATCAATACCTGATCAGCCAATACCATTCCTCACACACCCATAACCATGCCAGCACACAATTGGATTTGACCTGCATGCACGCCTATTACATTCCATATAAGTGTCACGTAAGTGGACTACAAAATTAGTGGAACCATGCTGAGGGACAATTGCCCACACAATCCTACATGAACATTACAATACAGAAATGTGCCAATTTGTTTACAAAATGGTGCATCACTGTGTTGTGGGAATGACAGTGTGTTCCAGTGCCATTATATATACAACGGTGCACATCTAAGTCACATATGGAGCTACATGTGGCTTGTCATCACCTTGTTTAGACAATGCTGGCCATTGAGCGCTAGAAGCCTCACAAGATATGACTCTCTGCACGTGCATGGGGAACCACTTAAATGTGACAAAGTGTCACCATCCGGCCTACTTTGGGATCATTTTACAGCTCATCACCTCTAGCATTGGGTGCAAAACTCATGAGTCGCTCACACAAAACACTTCAACACTACACAGGACAGACCAAATCACACTTACTGGTTACATCTGGGTCCTCAAATCTTGTCACTTCACCTATGGTGTGGGGGAGGTCCACCTGAAGTATCTGGATGGAAAACCATGGTTAGTATCACATCACTGTCACAACTAGTGGACAGCATATGGCAGAATATACTATTTCAAAGGAGTGAGGTAATTATCCAGGTTATGGACAGTACAACAGACACACACACTGCAAACTGCAAACTCACAATGAGACTGACACTCTGGTGAATGAGAGCCATACCTCTGCACTCTTACACTCATATAGTGCTTAACCCTACTTAACCCTGCAACAACCATTTGTGGTCAATCTGTAGAAGATGGAACTCCATGGAATGAGGGGGAGTTGGGTGACGGATAAATTACACTACCCTTGTGCTCTGCAAGACAACTGATTCAAGTATTCTGGCTTGTCCTGCAAGGCACACAGAAGCACTTTGTGGAGGACAAACGGCTAAATAGTTAGGCTGCAATTTTCATGCATTGAGTAATCCATGACTGATGTGTCACAGTTGGGTGATGGCATCAAATGCCCCATTGCCAGTGCCCCCTAAGGCAGGTATGCCCCCTTTGTAATCGTAATGGCAGGGATGATGTATGTGAAAATCTGACATTGTTCCACCATACATGGATTGTCATACGTTGTTATCACAATCCACTTACATATGGTATGCTGGCAGTGTCTTGGCTTATCATATATGACACAATGCTGGGGCACATATGTTGCCAGGCCCCTGAAATGTGTGACTTAGTGATGGATGTGCATAACTAACCTGCATCTGACTTGCATTGGTAAAATGGTAGGATATGTGCAGCCCATGTCTATACTGGCACAGTGACACTTCATTCTGGTTACATGCAACCTGTCCACAAGCATTGCATGCAGCACCCTACTGTCATTCAAGTGCAGTTAACAGTAATTAGTTTGCCAAGGGGGTACTCACCAACAGGGCCACCAATCACCACACCATGATGGTCCAGAAGATCCTGGTCCCTGGCCACCAGAACAGCCCAGCGATGCTTAAGCTGATGGTCATTGTGACTGCTGTGGTACACCCTGTTCAGGTGTTGGAACACCTTGCCCCACCGAAGCTGCCTCTCCTCCTTACGGTAGCCCTGGATCATACAGCCACCCATCTCTAGCATCAATGGGAGGTAGTGGGATACCAACCAAATAAAGCCTCCCAGCTCTTCCTCCCCCATTCTGGTCTGCGTCACCGTGCCAGACATTGCATTGTGATACAGGTTGAAAAAAGTAAAATGTAGTAGAAAGAAACAGAAATAAGGAAGGAAATTAACGCCTAAAAAATCACTAACCCACCTATAGAACTAACCCAGACATACACCCCACAGCACAGGTACAAGGTAAAACACACTAGACACACAAATTCAAAGACAAATAACAATCAAATACAACAGAAAACAACACAGGAGAGACACCACAAGATACAAAAAAGAGCAAGAAGACACCACCAACTCTAAAACAAAACCACACAGTCAAAAGAGGCACAGACTGTAATGAGAAAGTGAAAGTACACCCACTGTACCATGCCTGTAAACAGTATGGCCCTGATTATGACCTTGGCGGACGGCGGAGGCCGTCTGCCAAGGTACCGCCGCCAAATGACCGCACCGCGGTCAGAAGACCGCGGCGGCCATTCAGACATTTCCTCTGGGCCGGCGGGCGCTCTCCAAAAGAGCGCCCGCCGGCCCAGAAGAAATGCCTCTGCAACAAGGACGCCGGCTCAGAATTGAGCCGGCGTAGTAGCAGGGGTGCGACGGGTGCAGTTGCACCCGTCGCGTATTTCAGTGTCTGCAAAGCAGACACTGAAATACTTTGCGGGGCCCTCTTACGGGGGCCCCTGCAGTGCCCATGCCATTGGCATGGGCACTGCAGGGGCCCCCAGGGGCCCCGCGGCACCCCCTACCGCCATCCTGTTCATGGCGGGTTTCCCGCCATGAACAGGATGGCGGTAGGGGGTGTCAGAATCCCCATGGCGGCAGAGCGCGCTCCGCCGCCATGGAGGATTCCCCCGAGCAGCGGAAAGTCAGCGGGAGACCGCCGACTTTCCGCTTCTGACCGCGGCTGAACCGCCGCGGTCAGAATGCTCGTGGGAGCACCGCCAGCCTGTTGGCGGTGCTCCCGTGGTCGGTGGCGGGCCGCCAGGGTCAGAATGACCCCCTAAATCTTATTACATCACTTCCTGGGCCCTTGCATCACGTTTTCTGTTATGCGTGTATTTTTTTCACACATCTGATATTTACGTGAGTAGTTCTGACACATTAATGCGTCGATTTAACAGTAAATCAGAATTGCGATGAGTGCAAATTTGGAAATTACTCTAAGGGCCCATGTGTCATGTACTTTGCGTCTGCGGATATTTTTTACGCACATGCTTCATTTTTTTTACTCTATTCCTGATTGCGTGATTTTGACATTTGTTAATGTATACACACTGTATCAACATACAAATTGTATGTGCTGGGCTGCAGTATGGCATTTTGTGTATGGCCACATGTGGTAGTCCATTGTACAATGTGATTTGTGTGTGATTGGTCTGTTACACCAATGTGTGTGTTACAGAATCAACAGCATACAAATGTATACACGTCATGCACATGTACGAATGTGTGACAATAGTGTATCCACATATGTATGGCAGTCAGTACTTTGCAAGAGTCATGGTATATGATTGTGAATTGTGTTCACTTATGTGCTGTGTGTAGTTGTCTTACAGAGCATCACAATTCAGACAACATTCAAAGCTCAGGCCTTGTTGATAATGGCTGATGAATGCAATCTGGCAAATGTTACCTGATAGATATCTCCATATGTTGATCTTGAGTGTATGGATGACTTGTGTGTGGACTACACATATGTCTGACATGTGTACATATTTGGTATATACTGTGATTGACACACTCTTCCTACATTCCAACCATATCATGCATTGAACACAATAGCAGTTGAAAATCATAACATTTTGCATTGTAATTACAATTACTGCATGGTGGACCTGCAGCCCTAGCTGCATATGTTCTCATCCCTTCTGATCTGCACTCCATAGACATGTCCATGCAAAGTGTGAGGTCATTTGTACCCTGTGACAGGATTGGGGCCCAGGGCAGTTGCAGGAATGATTTCCAGGGATGTACTGTGCATGCTCAATATCTCCCATTGGTTGTCATAACTGGGCTAATCATATTGAGCATTTTCACCAATGATGTCCCCACCTTGTCACACATACTCCATGCAGTCATTGCAACCCTCACACTGAGTTGTGTTAGTGGTCTGTTCAAACATTACAGTCTCACCATATTTTGACATCCACTGCCTCATGTGTGGACCCCTTATTTAGCTCATTTTTAGACATGTTGTTGTTGTGTGTGATGAGCTATTTTGTTTACAAGTTGGCAACATGGATGTAATTAATATGTTGTGGTCCATAAACTGTGTCCTTCAGTTGTCACATTCAAGTGATGAGGCTAATTGTGATGTGTGAGATGGCAGCACTTCACTCTTACGCTTCACATGTAATGTTGCTACAGTACTCTTCAGATTTGTATTAGTGACATGCTCCCTGAGGTTAGACTAATAATCCTAAGGTATATGTTTAAGAGACTGAAGACACCAAAGCCGGATTGTTTGAATAAGTGAGGTGTTTATTGAAAAAATGTAGAAAGTGCGTTACGTGATGATTATGTGAAGAAGTTCTGTACAATGTGCAGTCTGTGGCGTATCCCAGCAGCTGTGTTTTGGTCTCCCCCCTCATTTTCTTCGCTACCATCCTCCTCCTCAGGCAAGTCATCAACCTGCTCATATAATGGTATGTTCATCCCTACACATATGTTGTGCAGGATAGCACAAGTCAATTTGATCTTGCAGACCATTTGTGGTGCCTCCTGTGATGTCCACGCACCTGAATCTGGACTTCAGGATGCCAAATATCCTCTCCACAATGGTCCGTGTCCTCCGATGTCCCTCATTATATGCACGCTCTGTTGCTGTGCTTGGGTTGTGAAATTGGGTCATTATCCATGGCTGTATGCCATAACCCAGATCCGCTGCAAAAGATTACAGGAGTAATTTGTTGTTAGGGCTTGCAACAAGTAATTCATGTAGCATGGCAGTTGATAATAAGAGCTGGCTATGGCTCATATGTATTTGTGGTTTGGTGTGAGTTCCTATCCTTGTGTGATCTTTCCTCAGCACTAGGTCGTTGGACATGAAAATCTTGTGTTTGGGTCAAGGACCTGGAACATATGATTTGGATTCCACACTGATAGTCATTATGTATGCACCATGCGCTGTGTAGTGCACCTTTGTATCAGTGTGCTATCATCATCACATGGGACATGACACATCCTCACAACACAATTAGGTCAGATGTGGTGGCAACATGGTAGCACTACAGTGCCTGGACATCCCATCCCTTTTGATAAATGTCATTGCAGATGAGGTGTGACACTCAGGGCCTATGAAATTGGTTAGTGCGAATGCACTGCATGTCTCCTATATTGTCTGCTGTGTCCTGCAACATTTAACCTATGCAAGGATGCCCCATGTGTGACATGTTACTTGGCAACCCTTTGTTGTCCCCTGCGCCAGTTGCTCATGTGTAGCCGTGCACCAACGCTAGATACCCTACACCAGGGTACTTGGCTAGCTTCCTTGTGGAGGTGGTGTATCTGTGCAGGACGGTACTCCACCCTGTACATATGCTTTTTTGATGGCCAATTGGCTCTTTCTGTGTGTGCAGCAGTGTGCAGAATGCACTTGTGCCACATTCATCTGAGTTCATAGCACAGTGTACTTTCTTTTTGCAACCTGCATACTGCACTTCTGGGGTGGTATTTGTTGTTGGCACGTCCTCAGGTTTTAGGGGACAGCTAAATGTGAGTCTGCACCATCATGCTATGCATGTATCTTGACCTGCAGACCTGCAGTGAGAAACATTGCACACCCCTTTCACGCTACATACAGCATGGGAGCGTGGCCAATTTACAATGTAGCTTCAAGTAATGATGAAATGGTCATCTGCCAAGATGTACATACAGTGCAGGCCATGTCTATGGAACTGTGGGCTATTACATTGTTCTCTTGGTCTTCCTGAGTTGCAGCGCATGCTTGTGTCAGCCATGAGGTATCCAAGGGTGTGTATCCCATTGTCACAGGATGATCAACATAACTACCAGTGTCTCTCCTATCTTCCTAAACATTAATGTGCTTTTCTACTGTCGACACATGCACAGAGCAGGCTATGGGATGTAGCTCAGCTACTTAGCAAATGTGTCCCTTGGCTCAGTGCATGTGAGGGCAGTGATGTCCTGTTTTCTCTTACTGGGTCACACTATGACATCCATGGTCTACAGTGTCTGACTGAGTCTCTGCCCCCTGTTAGGCCATTTCTTGTATCTGGAACAGACACAATGGTGTTGTGAGTCAGTGAGTGTTGCATGTGAGGTTGCACTACAGTAACTTTGGTTCCACTTCTCACACATCTGGCACATGGGATGTGTGTCTGCATTGATCTTGTATTTCTATGTGTGTGAGCCAAATCGTCGGGCAGATGTCTGTGCACACTACAGGTACGTTAGGTATGTATTGATGAGATGCAGTTGATATAGGCACAAGTTGTGTGGTGTTTGATATTTGTTCTGGCAGTAAATTGCACGGCATGACTTGAGACATCTGTGCCTATTTGGAGGTTACATGACATTGGCATGGTATAAGCCTTTGACATGTCTGTGCTATTGTTTGTTTGGTGTAGTGTGTGTGATGTGTAGGTAGTGGGCAACCTGAGGGCACTTGTTGTGGGCTGTGTAGTTCTGATGTTTTCAAAGGGTACATATCTCCACCTTTCCTTCATGCGGTGTGCCCGTCAAGTTGTGGGTGTGTTACAAACATGTGGGTGTATGTATTAGTGTTGTGCACTGATTGTGCTGTACTGCAGCATGGTGCATATGTGTTATCACCTGCACATGTGTGTAATCCTGGCCATATGTTACTGTAGTGGTGTATGTCTTGTATGTCCGACAGGGTTGGGGTATTGTGTGTACATTACCAGATTTGTTGACTTACCCACAAGTAGGTCATTTCCAAATTGTCCATCCTGGAATTGTTCATTGATTGTGCTGTGCTGAAATATGTAGGCATCATGGACACTCCCAGGATACTTGGCCAAAATGTTTATGAATGATCCGCGGTGGTCCACTATGGCCTGAGCATTAATGGAATGTGTGTGCCTGCAATTTCGGTATAAGTGCTCTGTTGCCGCAGGTGGTACGAGCCCGACATGGGTGCAGTCAATTGCACCTAGCACATGCCGGAAGCCATGGATTTGTTTGTTCTCCTGCTGCTTTTTCTGGGTGTTGGGGAATCTGATGTGGCGGGTGTCAGGGAGATGATGGCGCCTAACACCTTTGGCAGGAATGCAGAGAATGACGACTGTGAGACACCACCAACCAGTGCACCCATTGTTTGGAATGAGTCACTTGCCAGCATGTGCAGGACACTGAGTAGCTTTGTAATAGGTGGTATGTTGTATGGGGCCTGCAGGCTGGCTGCAATTTGTGGCTCAATGTGGTACAGCAGGTGTAGTATGGCTTGCCGGTTGAGTCTGTAAGTCCTAATTATGTCCAGTTCCCTAAGACCAAGGAGGGTTGTCCTGGTTCTGAAATCCCCATCCTGCCTTCTGCGTTGCCTTTGTGGGCCGCGTTGTTGTGCTGGTGATTGCTGGACTTGTTGCTGTCCTCTGCGCTGTCTAGCAAGATATATCAGTATCACCTCCATCTTGTCCTGTTGGTTATAATGTTGCTTCTGGTTGTTTTCCTTAAGTAGTGGTGTGTTTGCCTCATTTTAATGCCTGCCCTGAACCAGGAATTACATTTTGACACAAATTGGTGTTTATGTAATTTTTTGGGTCCGCCTCCCACCTGTGCGTCTTTTTTGCCTGGGTGGTTAAATATGGCACTAGGGTGTTTGAGTCATTTTTTTGATGGGAACGCCTTCCCTGCATCTCATTGACGCAAGGAGGTTTCACGCATCCAAAAAATGACGTTAACACCAATATTTTGACGCTAGATGGGTCTAGCGTCAAAATATAAATATGGTGTTGGCTTTGCGCTGAATTAGGGGGAAAACAAATGACACTAATTCAGTGCAAACAAAGTATAAATATGCCCCGAGGTTTGGCATCAAAATTATTTCCACTTAAAAGTAGGTATTGAAAAGGAGAAATGCTTTTAAGTCTCCTAACTTTTTCCCACTTTCCATGTGTGCTGCACTGTACAGCACACCTCCAATGTGGGAAAACGTTTAAAGTTTGTCTAAGCACAGTATATTTTACTGGAGGGGTATCCTTCCAGGACAAAACCTATGTTAGATTCACCAGACACCTTTGCACTATGGCCCAAAGGTGAATGTGTGTTGCTATGCCACCTAATTATGTGCCATAGCTAGGGAGAGAGCAGGATAGTGCCATATCTGTGCAGATATAGCACTTTCCTGCCCTCTTTCTGTCACACAATGCAGCACAGCAACTTTGAGTGCGTTGTTGTATTGTGTGATAGTTTTGAAAATCTGGGCCTTGGTGTTTGATGAGTGAAATAGGAGGGCTATAGCAGAGTGGAGGCATATCCTAAGGCTTTCTGCAGGATCCTTGAGCAACAGCCAGACAAAGGTATATCTTGACTAGCTTTAATACACGTTAATTATTATGCCTTAATGTGTTCTGTTGCTCACTTTTACAATGCAGTCCCTTCTACTTTTTATCGCTATTGCTTCAATAAACTCCTCCCCTTATTGTACAGAGAGTATCAGGTTTTATCCTCAAAACCCTGCACACATTAAGGTCTATAGTTAAAACTTCATATTCACCATTCCAGGTTTTTTTTAGAAAAAAAATGAAACCTTGTTTTTCAGTGTAGGAAAATATGTAAACACACAGCACGTTCTTAAATATCTTTAATTCATATTTCAATCCAGCAGCATTTTTTTATATTTGTTGTATAATAACATACCCACAAATGGACTTGACAGTTGAGTCCATAGCTCAGTTCAATTGCACATACATCAGAAGCCATATGCCCTTGATTTATCAGTGCAATGCACAGCTTTCTTAGATCCTCTTGCTTTGGGCAGATACAGAATACATTTAATGAAGTTTCATAGACATTCTTACAGAGCCTATATCCTCTACTCTGTTTCCAGATGCCCTTTCACTTCCACAATTCCACATTGACTACATGCACTTGATCAAATCTAAACAGCAGGTATGGGTGCCGGGCTACAAAACCATACAGCTTTCTCATGTTGCTCTGCAGTATTCCCACCAAGCAGGAGTATTGTACTGAGTGTTTTAAAAAGGCCAGGGTTCCAAGAATAGCTACATTTTCACTCATATGCAAAATTGGAATGTTGTGTTTGTAATCTGTGTATGGTGCACAACTATTATTTACATGGTCACGTAGTTCGTTCTACTCTTGGCCACCATTAACCTACTGGAATTATTACTGACCAGAGACAAGAGGGTCCATAATCAACATGTTTGGTTACAGAAGCTCTGCCTCTCCAATATGTTGTTTAGTAACATTTTGTATTGGTGAATCCAGTGACCAGGATACTTCTGATCCAGTTAGGGTTTAAGTGTTATTGAATAATGGACAGAGTAAGGAGATTTTCGATCCAGCCTGGTAACTTTGAGGTAAATCTAGGCCTTGATTATGAGGTGGGCAGACCTTGGTGCAGACATTCTTTGGGGCTGGAGTTATCCCTCTCAACTGATGTCTCCACATGGAACTTTGCCTATTACGAGTAAAAAAACTGTACAGGCATGGAACTACTGTGTGGTATCCCACAGATAATCCCTATAGCAAGAGGTTTAATGCTGACATTTACCATCTAGTCTGAGCAGGATATAAATGTGTGTGTTGACTTTTCTGTCAGCTGGGACTGGTGGGAGTAGTGTATACAACGTAGAAGAGTGAAGGAGAAGATTATTTCTAATAGAGGGGAGCAATGAATGCCCCTCCTCTTGCCAAAGTTAATAGTTGGGGTGAAGCAAAGGAAAGGTGTGCCTACAGTTGCAGTCATAGCCTCAAAGATTTCTATGGCTCTTGCTGTTAAAATTGGTTCCAGTATTTCTGAACCCAGCAAAAACCAGGTGTGAGTACACTGTGCAAGTCATGGTCAAGTGTAGCAGAATTATATATGGTAGTTCCCCTCCACCTGACTCATAATCAGGGCCTATGTGTAGGGATTTATATGACAAAGGACTTAAGACAATTTGCAGAAAGTCCTAGGCACTCATGTAGATATTGGCCGTCTACACTTCGTTTAGCCTGGACAGCAGAGGGGCATACCACAATGCCCAGCACACCATATTCAGAGCTCCCTACCAGAATGGCAGAGGTCTCTCTGTTTTAGAGAAGCAGTGATGCTTCACTGTGTGGTCACTTCGCTCAATAAAACAGCACGGCAAAGATTTTGGTTTTGCAGTGAGAGACTGTTTTTGTTTAACATTAAAAAAATGTTCCTAATAAACTAGATGTTTTCTGCCAGCATGTGGTGGTTATTTTTCATGTTCAGGACATCCAGGCTTTCTCTGGTGGTCGCAATCAGCGAAAATGTACATTGGCCCAAGTTAGAAGTGGGATTTCTGGTTGTCAGGGTATGCACCCTGTACAAGCAGGAACCACCACTCTAGTCAGGGTAAGTCAGATACCCACTCAGAGATAACCTCTGTTCACCCTCTGGTAGCTTGGCACACAGCAGTCAGGCTTATCTATAGAAGCAATGTGTAAAGTATTTGTGCAACGCACACACTGCAACACAATGAAAACAACAAAAAGTACTCCACACAGGGTAAGAAAAATAGAATATATTTTTATGAGTGAAACAACACCAAAACGGCAATAATCCAATAAGAAGAAGTTGAGTTATGAATTTTTTTAAAATAAAATAAAATAGTGCTCAGAAGTGAAAAGGTTACTTGAAGTCACGCTAGACGGGGGAAATCCAAAGTTCAGGCCTACCGCGATGAAGGGAAGGCCAGCTACAGACCCCATGCAGAGTCCACTGAAATAGTACTTTGGATGGAAGAAGAGGTGACTTTGAGGACTTGCTGCGTGGAACCAAGGAGGAGAGACGCCACTGACGATTGAGGAGATCTTGGTGATGCATCAGTTCTGAGCTGTGCAGTGGCGAAGTCATGTCAAAGATCAGAGAGTTTTAGGTGTCAAAGCGATGCATCATTGTCTAACCACTGGGTTGGAGCAAAGCGTTGATGCGAGCCACGCAAGGTCGGAGGTGTGTCGACGTTCAGGGATGATGCATTGCACAGTCGGGCAGCAGAGGCGATACATCAGCATTGAGAGAAAATATGTCAGTTCCAATCAGCACAACGCTGTAGATGCATTGCTCTAATTGAGTTGCAGCACATATACTCACTTCCAAGTGCCCAGTACTGGATTGGCACCACTTGGCAGAGCAAGTTTCACAGCAGACAGAGTCCAGGTGCTGGTTGCAGACAGGCTTTGATGTCCCTGAGACTGCTGGAGAAGAGGGGGCAACCAACAAGCCCTTGGAGTCACTCTGGGGTCAGATGAGATGGGTGCAGTCCTTCCTCAGCAGGGCAGAGATGAGCAGAGAGCAGGGTAACTCATTAGAACAAAGAGCACTTCTTCTTGGAAAGCAGTCCAGCAGACTGGCACTCCTTGTTGCACAGCCGTCCTTACTCCTCGCATAGTTCTTTACAGGTCCAGTAGTGTACAGGCTTGGTTTTTATACCCAAATGTGCCTTTGAAGTGGGGATGACTTCAACTAAGGGTCTTTGAAGTGCACAGATATCCTTTATTCCTAGACCTGGCTCCAGATTATCAGGGGGGTTAATCAGCCTTTTGTGTGGGAACAGGCACTGCCTATTCAGGTGTTAGCCCTTCTCTTCCTTTCTTGGCCAGGAAAAGCCATAAGAATGTAGATGAGTTCTCAGACTCACCTAACCATCCTGTGCTTGTGGCTGTCTAGAAGAAATGCACAAAGTGTAGCTGTCACCCAAGTCAGACGTGTATTGGAAACAGGCTGTAGGCACTCAGTGCTGTAAGAGAAAAGAAATGCTCACTTTCTAAAAGTGGCATTTCTAAAACAGTAAGGTTAAATCTGACTTTACCAGTTAAGATGATTTGTCATTATCATTTCAATTCCAGTGATATGAAACACTATGCAGCCACTCCTTTCTGATCATGAATTACACCTTAAAAGTATATTAAGGAACTGCCCAATGCTGGTCTATTAGAAGAGTAGGCCTCTCAGTAGTGAAAAATTGTTTTGGGAGTTTTGTAGGATCAGAACATGTAAAACTTAAAAGTACATGTCCTACTTTTTAGTCACACAGCACCCTCCCTGCCAACCGGGCTACCTAGGGCCTACTTTAGGGGTAATATATGTAATAAAAGGGGAGTTTAAGGCTTGGTAAATTGTTTTAAATGACAAGTTGACATAGCAAACTTCCCACACAGGCCCTGCAGTGGCAGGCCTGACACATGTTTAAAGGGCTACTTGGTGGGTGGCACTAATAGCATTTCATTTACAGGCTCTGGGCACATATATTGCATATTACTAGGGACTTATAAGTAAATTAAATATGCCAATTGTGGATACCTCAATGTCACCACATTTAAAGGAGAGAACACAAGCACTTTAGCACTGGTAAGCAGTGCTTAAGTTCACAGAGTCCTAAAGCCAACAAAAACGAGGTCAGAAATAGAGGAGGAGGAAGGCAAAAAGCTCGGGGTGACGTTTCAAAGAGGGACATTTCCCAACACCTAAATAAGGCAGAAGAACTGGCATCAATCGGTCAAAGGTTCCAACAGGCAGAGCAACTGAAATATGTTGGTTCCCCCAACTAATAGAATGGGGAACTGAAAGTTTGATGGACTGGGTACTCCCCTTTTTTGGTAGAGTACCCATCCACCAATCTCTGAATATGGCCTCTAGACTTCCAGGCTATTACATTCCACACTTGCCATATGGTTTCATTGTTATCAATAATATACCCACACTCTTAAAGATTAGTGAACTGCGTCCTTTTGAATGAGTGTTGGACTGCGAAAACTGAGTTTTGCATATCATGCTACGAAAAAGATATAGCCAGAATATCAGCTACCAAAAAAAATATATGTTAGTAGTTGATATTCTGGCTATGTCATTTCTATAACAGAACGTATTGGTGTTTGATAGTCCAACCTACATCTGAAGGAATAAGTTGTACTTACATATGCCAGCAAGGAAACATATTCACGGGTTCTAGAAGTTAATGAAACCTAATACCTGCATTCTGGTACATGCATTCTTCAAATTAGATTTTGTATTTTTCATCACAATTATTGTGAGCAATATGTACCAGTATTACCTTGGTATGTTTGACATGTAGTACTTTTATTCTTAATAAAAGAAATGCATGTTTTCAATCTATGCTGTCATAATTAGTTTTGTGTCCAATACCATCACAAATGATGGTTGCAACGAAACCAGCCCAGGAAAAGCTGGTATTGAAAACTGGGCTTATTCACAAAGGCATTTTGGAGTACATAAAGTAGTACCCTTGTACTTGTCTTTTAGCTACTCTTACGTCATTGTGAATTGACACCAAAGCATCTAAAATGGGAATAATCAGGGAATATTTATAACGAATTATTACAAATAAAAAAGGACTTTGCCCTCTTTGCACTTTCACCCATAGTGTTAGAAATGTGCCAGGGCCGATTCACAAAGGGAAGTAAAAGTGCATAAAAGGGTACTCCTATACCATTACTTCCCCTAATTATAAATGCATTCCTAAATCAGACCCCATATTGTCCCAAATTTGTGAGATGCAATGCTAGAAAACATCAATCCAACACTTTCCCAAGTGTTGATGTGATCTGGCCAATGCATTTTCGTACATGCAGTCTTAAAATGTGCATTTTTGCTTTTTCTTCACAGTCCATCTGAACATATGTATACATTATTTCTAGACACCTCTTTCACAGTTGTTAGCTATTGTAAAAGGAGCAGAAATGTACTTTTTGCATGGAGCGCAGCCATGCCATAATCGATTCAGTTCCAATACCAGCAAGAAGCACGTTTCAAACCATTGGCCAAGTGAAAGCCAGTATGCACTAGGTATTGCTGCTGCTGCTAGTTACGCTAAAACATTTTCACAGGTGTTTTGACAAGTGACAGTCTCACAAGATAGCACTTGAACATTTTCACAGGTGTTGCCACTTTATGTGACTTGCGCTATAATAACAGTTACAACACAAAGCTTGGTGTTGTTTGTTTATCTCAGCTGTAAGTGTTACATTGTAGCCTTGGGGTGCCACTGGGAGATTTTAAAGTACAGGCCATCTTTTCCATTCATATGTTTCCCTCATGTCAATATTGGAGTATCCAGGCACAAAGTGTGTGGTAGTGTGCTCTCCAGAACATACGTCCCTGAACATGTTCTTAAGTAAGAACAAAACAAAACAAAGAGCAAGTAGGGGTGATCACAAAATCATAAAAACAAAATCTTTAACACTCGTGAATATGTCTTCTTTATTAATCTTGAAATTCATAAGTTTAATAAATCATTGTAGTTTTTATCCATGTAATCTTTACATCAATTGTTGCAATAGAGTGAGCCACGTTCGGTCTTTTCAATAATTGAGTCCACAGCCCAAGTTAAAATTCTGAGCAGGCAGGGACCAATCAATTATGGCGGCATGAACAAGTTTCAAATTAGCCTATCCTGAACCATTACAGAATTTCATAAGGTAGCAAAGTGGGGAAAGCGTACATTCCAGAAAACACTAATTCAGAGTCAACACACTCTTTAGTAGTAAATTACCATTTAAAAAAATTATGATACTCCTATACATTCAATAAAGAGAATTGCACATTAATGAGTGCATGTTACAGCCGCTCGGGCATTGCAACCAACTGTCCCTACAATGCTCAAATCTGCATTGGCATTTTCCTGGACAATTTAGTATGTCCAGTGTTACACGTTCATTCATAAGCTGCTGTTGTTTATCCATGTCTGCTTATTCTCAGGGGTTCTCCCAAAATTTCCATAAACAATAACATTTTCTAAGTTAATGGTAGCATTGGAACGTTAGCCTGAGGGCATTACCAGCGAGTATAACTTTAGGGAGCTAGTTTGCTTTTTATATAATTTTTAAATAATTCACATTTTAGTAAGGTCTGCTGATTATTGTTTTGAAACATTAAAACAGACGAAAGGTCACATGGTATCCTGGAAACACAGTAGGCTGTGTTATCCAATTAAGGGTAAAAACGCATTTGTTATACAAAATCCCAAAGCCTCTTTCATTCAGCTGCAGGAAACCAGTGGTGATGAATGGGAATCTGCTATGCCCATGAGGGAATGAGTGGATAAGGAGTAATGAACGTCTCCAGTCTCATGCAGGCTACAGGGTGGCTATTGTGTGGCAGAAAGATGTGCAACCCTAGCCGAGATCCATTGGTTCAGTAAATATGACCCTTTTTAGGAATACCACTCTTTCCTCTCATTAAGCCCCAAATCACACTTGCCCATGGAAGGGAGAGCAACAACTTATGTCTTAACTTTGTGTATTGGCAGTCCCCTTGACATGCCCTGTGTCTCCAGTGTTCTTTGACAGGCCATCCGAACGGCAGAGACACAGGGTATTCAAAATGTTTGTGAGAAGATTGTGAAGGTAGTAACACTTCAGAACTATGATAGCCTGAAGGAATTGATTATAGATTGTATACCTGATTATGTATAGGTTGTTGAGATAGTACTTTGGACTCCAAAAATTAATTTAGCAACCTCGGGAATTTTTTTAATGGTGAGATTCGGTATGTCTAAAGAGCAAAGGTTAAATATTTTTATACTAAAATTGTTTATGATGTTTTGATATTGCTATTTATGCCACCATAATTATTTATTCCCATGAACCCTCTTAGATAGATATGTTGATATCATTGAAAAAGTAAAAGAAAACAAATATGTGTCTGAAACATATGGTCTTACTAAGGTATGGACACTGAGAAAGATGAAATGTGATAAAGTCAGCTGCACAATTTGAAAAAAGGATGTTCAGTAGGGGAGATGGAGAAGGACAAAATATCAAATCAAGAATATTGTGTGACATGAACTTCATGTAAAACTATCATCAGTATAAACATATTCAGGAACAGAATATAGAAGATCAGAATATCATTTTTTATCCCTATAACACCGTAATATCATGGTTAATAACATTTACTTTAATATAGTTGTATTACATTTTGTTTTTTGTTTCATTTTATTATATTATTTTAGCTGTTAATATTAATAGAGTAATTGTTTTAAACTTAGTTAAGTATAACTTGCTATTTTTAAGGTGTAATTATTCTTTACATTTAATTAGCATTTTCTAATTCAATATAGGGTTGCGGGCCTGTAGGTTAATAGGGTGGGAAGTTGTTTAAATGATAAATTATTGTTTTTTATTATCAATTAATTGTTTATGTTGATTAAATATGTATTTGTAGATCAACTATGTAAATTGAATATGTTTTTCTAAATCTAATTATTTAGAGTGTTTTTATTTCTAACGTATATTTTATGTTTGTATAGCTAAATTTGTTGGGTTGTTGTGTTTTGTATGGAAATATAGTATATTTAAATTATATGGTTGTATTGTTGTTTACAATACTAATAATAACATTTTAAATATGTATGTTAAATATATAAGAGGTAATTAATTAGGTAATGTCTTAATTGATTTTTTGTTTTACAAATTATTATTTTTTCAGTTCATTGATTAATAAATATATTTAATAATACACTTTGGAAATATCTATTTTATATTTGAAAGTATTTTAAGGTTAAAATGTAGAAAAAGAAGAACAGTTATTAAAGTAAATAGCTATGTCCAATAACAGTAAACAAAGTTAATTAGTCCTCAAATTGGGAACTTTTTGAGTATTTTTTACTTTTTCTATAGATTGGCTCTTTTTTAACCTTAATATCACTTTTTCAGGTTGCTTTAGAAACATTCGCCTTCCAGTGGGATATGATCATCACAAGTCTTTTGCTACTTTGCCTTGAATTGTTCATGGTATTACTAAATGACTTTCTTTTATGTGCCATACAGCTGCCCACTTGGACTTGATTTAGACATTAATATTGCAGTTGGTTTATATTAGTCTGATAAAGATTTGGCTGTATACGTTTTACTATTCTGTAGGGCGCTAAGGGTTACATTTGCATGGCATAGATGAATGTGAACCACAATATGATTTCGGGTTTACCTGTTCCACAATTTGAACAGTATGCAATGAGCCCATCTATTGCCCTTGGGGCTTGTTGTCAAACTAATTTTATATTCAATCGGTTCAGGTATTCAGGTATATTCTATCGACATGAAGGCAGTGGTTCTTCCAATGGTCTCGTTAGCAAGAGAATTCTCAGCCACACTTCATCAGTTTTGTACAATGGTCTTACTGTCATGTCATGTCAGAATTGTTAGCCGCAGGCTGGATTTCCTTTATTGGTACACTGTATATAAATAGAGTGGTAGACGAGCTTATGGCTTGAAATAATGATTCTACTACTTTGAATGGCAAAAATGTTCCTATTTTGTTGATTGCTGATGGTTCTTTACTTATTTTAAGACTCCTATTGAATTACAAATCCTTATAGACACATTTGTGAATGGTTGGGGCCTTGAGTTGAGCACTAATACAACTAAATTTATGATATTTCGAACAGGAACTAATAAACATTTTGTCATAAAGATAGCAAATGTGCCCCCTGAAAGGGCTTTTCATTTTGATTATTTAGGAGTCAGACTCACAGACAAAGTAACTTGGGAACCTCACTTCACTAAGAGTTCCTTGCTGGTAGCACATAGATCTAAAGCCATTCTTCATCTGCATAAGGCATCCTATTCTCGACCAACTTCCACTGCTCTTGAGGCTTACCGCGCCAAGCCCAAACCACAGCCCTTTTTGGAGATGAAATTTAGGGGTGTGCTGATGCTCCAAAACTGGCCTAGGCTGAGAATTAATTTGTTAGATCACTTATCACAGTCCCTATCAGCACACCTCTCTTCACACTCTTTCTTGACCTAGGAATTAAGTGGGTCGCTGGTCAGGTGCAACTAAAGCCTTTGATTTACTGGATGCAGATTTGGGCTACACGAGTGCTAACTGAGTACAGAGATAGCCGAGGGAAATTACAGAAAAAGTGCTGTTCTCTGTGAATTCTCTGGGTGAGGCTTGTGTCCAGTTGGTTCAGGAAGTTTGGGTTGGCTAGAGTCTGGGAGGAACCTAGTGATATTTGGAGAACGAGATCAGCATCAAGAAATCCTATTAATGGGTGCATATCCACGATAGGCAGAACCTAAATGATATCCTTGGCCATTCATCTATGTAGTTTTTAGAATTTACCTTAAACCCCCAGTTGAGGTTTACCTGGATACCATTACCCCTCTATTAGCAAAAATCCTATACATGCGATTTCATTTGGGTTGTCTACCTCTCATAGCCTTTAGCTCAAAATGGAAGAAAGATCTACCTTCTGATGCATGCCCTGTTTGGGCCTCGGCTCCTGAGACAAAGGAACATATTCTGTTTGTCTGCCCTGAGTATTGCAGGCTATGTCATAAATGGATATGGCAGATCTGCCTGAATAAGGGAATATCTGACTATTCAGTAGCTATGAAAATCCAGAAAGCTGACACTTCGGGTCCCAGAGTGTTTGCAGTAAGTCATTTTTTGCTTAGCATATGGCACAAACGTGCACATTTTCTAACTTCACCATGATGCTGGGGAGTGGCTAATGCACTCTGATACTGAGTTTGTTGCTTTGGTTATGATATCAAGATTTTCTGATGATAGATTGTGCCAGTTTTTTCACTCTTCTGGTCTGTTCTTGTGGGGACTGTGGTATTTCACTGCAGATAGCAATTTACTCACCTATGGTTTTTATCTGATGGGTATATTGAGTCTATTGAATTTGCAGTTGCTTTATATGATATATTTTAACCTTTGGATACTGATGATTCTGTAATTATCTTGCCCCTTAAAAAAATACCTCAGATTGGAGGGCTAAATAGTTTATAGAAATGTGTTTGTATTTTGAGCAAATGTTTTATCTTTCAGCTTATTTTTAAAGGCTGTTTTATGTACTATACATATATATGTTATTTAAATGTGTACTTTGATGGTTATTGTAACCGAAGGAAGTGTTTTGAAACTGAGCTGAAACTGATTTGGGTTTATACCTTGCTGTCTGTAAACGTTTGATGACCCAACATTATACATGTGTATTATATATATTATGGGCCTCATTACGAGTGTGGCATCTATGCGATGGACCAACCGCCACATAACAACCCTGGTAGCCCGACTACCAGGGAACCACCAGCTCCATCAGGATCTTGGATCCCAGCAGTCTGACGGTGGCAGAGTTCCTAATCCATCAGGGCAGTGCTGCATGCAACACTGCCCTGCGGATTATGACCTTGTTCTCCGCCAGCCTTTTCATGGCGGTAACACTGCCATGAAAAGGCTGGTGGGGAAAAGGTCCAGGGGCCACAGGGGGGCCCCTGCACTGCCCATGCACTTGGCATGCCCAGCACCCTCGCAATGTTCACTGTGTGCACCCTACTGACTACAGCATTGTCCCCGGCTCAATTACCAGCTGAAGACCATGCTGTAGCCTGTTTCCTGAGTGGTGTAATACGTGAGGTCATAGCCACTGCAGGGCTTGGGCGCAAGTTAGAGTTAGCTCTTCTAATTATAATTGTTTTTTTTAATATTAAATTTTACATTGTCACTAACATTTTAACCTAACTATAATGTTACTTTACCCATTGTTTTTTTCAGTGAAGAAATAAATACATTAGTACATATATATATATACATATATACATTTAAGATCTATATATCTAGATCTCTATTTATAATTTAACTATAACACATCGCGAGGAACCTTTTGTTATGTACGACAACCCCCCACCGTTAGATCCCAGACCAGAGGCTAACCGCCTTTTTTCACAGGGTAAGACCATACTAATAGGCTTTACTTGTCCCAAGACTTATCTCTCTTGCATGTGTATGTGTGTTTTTTCCACAGCATGTTTCTGACACTGTCAGTGTGCTGCGGTTTGGAGTGAAGTGGCACAGATATCTGACGACTGTTTACTTGTTATCTTATTTCTCTTTTAGGCCATACCCCTTCAAATTCTCCAGGTTTTCTTAGAGCACGTATCTCCCCCATGAGCATTCAATTTTGCTCCCCACCCTTAGGGATCCCCGACCCTGATGAATGCCCCAGACATTTTGGCTCTTAGTGTGGGCAGAAACATGTTGGTCCCCAATTTTTAGACCCCTTGAGTCATCATACTCAAAGGAGTCCCCACCCCCGTTTTTACTCTTACCTATGAACACCTACTTTAAAAACTTCTTAACAAAACAGGTGATTTGTAAGGTAATTTTATTATTCACTACCCTTATCTGGATCCCTTGTATTATCCAGCAAGATTAAGTCTCAGCACTCCCTCTGCAGTTCTTCTAACAACGAGGTTGAGTCCGCCCAGGTAGTACCATCTTTCCTGAGTGGGGCTACTCCCTCAAAGGTCTAGCCACCCATCACACTAATACATCCTCTTTTATTACGCGCTCAATCAGCGCACTTTGAACAGGCCACAAGAGACCTGTTCTCTCCTATACCACCCCACACACCTTGTGTGTTTGCATGTATGACAACACTAACATCACTTGCAGAATAATAATGAATGCTAAAGAAAGTAATCTACTAAGAAGAATGAAAAGCAACACTAGATGATGAATCATGCCCTTTGCCATTCACATAAAACTGCACAACATGCAGTTAATTCCACAACTCAAACACACCGTAGTGTACACACTTTTACCTAAGAAAGTCCAACATAACCCAAATTACTAACTCAAATAAATTATAAAAGTAACATCTACGATAGCAAAACATAATCATTGGCTTTTGACAAGCAAAGAGGAGTATAATTTTGAAAATATACCCACCTCCATCTATACAACTCTCTTACGGTAAGTTTAAACACAGTATCAAGGGCCACCTCCAAAAATCCACACTAAACCCCTTATTACAACCCTGGCGGTCAGTGATAAAGCGGCGGTAATACCGCAAACAGGCCGGCGGTAACACAAATGGAATCATGACCACGGCGTAAACCTCTCAGACAGACAGCCACTTTAACACACCAACTGCCAGGGCATCAACAAGCACCACAGCGGTAACCATCAACAGCCAGGCAGAAGACAATATAACTCCCACTCTATTATGACCGGCCTACCCGCCACCTGGCAGAAACAGATCTCAGAAGTCAAAGGACTCACCTATGGAGACTCAGGGAACAACCATGACGCCATGGAGCCCGAGCTGCAAGTTTTCCCAATGCTCGTCTACCTTCTGCCTCATTATGAACACCAACGCCAGCGAAGACGACCATGGTGAGTACTTCTGCCTAGCACACAAGGGATGGGGGAGGAAAAAGAGAGTGACACACATACACAACACACACACTCCCACCCCCAACACCATACACACAACCAGATGCAGCAACATAACATATTTACCCCGTACTCCTCAGGAATAATGGAAGTACAAAATGATTTGAAGAAAGTGAGTGTAATAAGATAAAATACGATGAATAAGTGCATCAAAATCGAAACGTATATACATACAAATGTAGGGACACTGCCCAGTCCTCAATGTCCGTGGGCCAAAGGGCCACATCACATAGGCCAAGGCCCCACCTCACTCCTGCAACAACACAGAGAGAACACTGCAGGGGCATCAGGTCAAAAATAGACAGGCACCTCAGGGGGATGTTGAATGGGGGGGCACCTCAGCCGGAAGATGGTACAACACCACTGGTCCTGGAGGGCGAAACATGCCCTGTGCACTGTCCTGGGGAGTGCAAGGCCACAGTCTCTCAAGTGGGTGGTTTGCCCACTGCTTGGTCCTGGGGAGTGCAAGGCCACAGTCTCTCACCTGGGGGTCAGACCCACAAGATTTGCAGGAGCCAGGCCGCACAACAGCCCATGGATGCAGGACTACACACTTTCTGCTGGTGGTGACGGCTGCTAAGTGGTGGCAGTGGTGCTGGTGGCGGTGCTGGAAGTGGTGGAGGGAGGCTCCAGCCCTTCCCCTGCAGCCTCGGATGGCTGTCCACTGGGGCTACTGCTGCTGGAAGTGGTGCTGGTGGCAGTGCTGGCAGTGGTGGGGGGAAGCTCCAACCCATCCCCTGCAAGCTCGGATGGCTGAACCACCATGGTTGGTGGTTGGGGCTCCGAATGAGTCCCAGCACCAGGCCTCCTGTCCTTCCTGTCTGCTGGTGCAGGCCCCTTGCCCTTTCTGTCAGCAGCCGGGGATTTCTCCTTGCCCTTCCCTGTAGCAGCTGGGGGTGTCTCCTTGCCCTTCCTAGACGCAGCTGGTTGTGCCTCCTTGCCCTTCCTTGAAGCAGCTGGGGGTGCCTCCTTGCCCTTCCTTGAAGCAGCTGGGGGTGCCTCCTTGCCCTTCCTTGACGCAGCTGGTGGTGCCTCCTTGCCCTTCCTTGCAGCACCTGGTGCAGGTACCCTTTCAGTGTGGCTGCCTGGTGTCCGGTATCCTCTCCCACCCGGAGTAGCTGTCGACACTACTGTGGCCGTGGACAGTGTGGCTGAGGTGCTCGCCTGGGTTCTGACCACCCTGGCCCGACATGAAGAACGGGGGGAGTGGTAGGGAAGAGTTCAACGGTGCAGAGGAAAAGCTTCTTAGGGACATTGGGGCGGGAAGAGTGTGAAGGTTTGGGAGTGGAGGAAGAGGAAGTGGTTGTAGGAGGTGTCTGTCTGCTGATTTTGGGTGCAGGTGCATAGGCTGAATGCTGTTGTGAGGTGGATGGCTGTTGGGTGTCTGAGTGCTTGCGTTTGTGTATTTTGGGAGGAGGGAGCACAGACAAAGTGGGAGAGGACAAAGGGGACGTGTGCATGGATGTGGGGGTGTTGAATGTCAGTGAGGGGTGTGTAGTGATAGGCGTGATGGTTATGGTGGTAGTGGATGAGGATGTAGTGCATGCAGGTGTGAGTGTAGACGCAACTTGGAGGGAGGTGGACGAGAAGGAGGTGGGGGACACAGTGGAGGCAGTGGATGTTGGAATGTCTGCATCTGGATGGTGTTTGTGTGAGTGCCTATGGGATTAGATATGGGGTTACGTGTGGTGCTTGTGTTTGCCTGAATCACTCCTGCGTGTTGTCTTGTGTGCATGTTGGTCTGCCAGTATGCTTGGGATAGGTTGGGGTTGAGGGGAATGGGACTGGGTAGAGGAAGTTGGAGGGGGAAGGCTAGAAACTGGGACAATGGCTCCCATCAGAGAGGATGATCTCTGTTGGGCCGCCATGCCAGTGTGAATGCCCTCCAGGAATGCATTTGTCTGTTGCATTTGGGCTGCCAGCCCCTGGATGGCATTCACAATGGCTGACTTCCCAACAGAGATGGATCACAGGAGGTCAATAGCCTCCTCACTCAGGGCAGCAGGGCTAACTGGGGCAGAGCCTGAGGTGTTTGGGGCAAAGGAGATGCCCACCCTTCTGGGTGAGCGGGCATGGGAAACATGCTGAGGGGCTGCTGGGAGGGCGGTGCGGGTACGGGGGTGGTGGCTGTACCTGTAGTTGGGGTGCGCACAGAGGTGTCCACCACCAGGGAGCTTCTATCGGAGGAGGTATCACTGTCCGAACTGTCCCCTCCAGTCTCTGCCCTGGTGCTCCCCTCGCCCTCCATCTCACTGGTACCCTCACCATCAGTGGATTCGGCCTCCTCGGCCCTATGGGATGCAGCTCCCTCCATCGCCGGTGCCTCTGCTCCTCCGCCAGATGATGCTAATGCACATAAGGACAGGGTGACAAAACAAAAAGGGGGGGTAAGAGACAAAGGGTACACTTGGTCAATGGCAGCAACACCACCACCATTGGTGTACATGACACACACACACAGGGAACAGTCCTATGCACAAGGCAATGCACTACCAGTCACAATGCTAGTCACCAGCCCTTGGACAGGGACACCTAACGCCAATTGCAGCATACCAGAGACCCACAGATCCCTGCCCAGTAGTGGATGCCTACTAGCTTGGTTGGAGGAAGTTTACATCAGACCCTGCCCAGCATGTGACCTACCCTGCAAAGTCCGGCCTGGCCTAGGGGCACCCACAGGCCCACATCCCCCACCCGGATACCACCCCACCACGCACAAGTAGTATATTGGGGCACCCCCTTGTGGCTGCTGTTATGCCCCCAAGCACCCATCCAGCTCCGGATAGGCCACCGCCAGTATGCGGGGCATCAGGGGGTCAGGGTTCGACGGGCACCCCTTCCTCGCTGGGAGGCCATCCCCAGCTGGACCTTCGCCGTCTTCTGTGCCTTGCGTCTCAGGTCCTTCCACCGTTTCTGACAGTGAGCGCTCTGCCTGCCGTAGACCCCCAGGGTCCGCACGTCCTTGGCAATGGCACGCCATATACCCTTTTCCTGATGGGCGCTGATCTGCAAAGAAATACACATAGAAAAAAGTATCAGTTAGACCGTCCTGCATGTTACACTCATGGCCTACCATAGCCCTTCACATCCCTTTACGCACAGACATGGCCAAACATACATGCAGCACGCTACCCAGGGCCCTTCCACCAACCCCCTCTTACATGAGGCCTTCACACACACCACTCCATGCATTCATGCCCCATGCATCGTGCTCACAGTGTACTCACCTATTGGTCTGGAGGCCCATACAGCAGTCGGTACTGGGGTAGGACCCCATCCACCAGTCTCTCCAACTCCGCTGCGGTGAAGGCAGGGGCCCTTTCCCCAGTCACACAAGCCATGGTCAGTTCCAGACACAGGTCACAGCAGCACATGCAATGTAGGTCCTCTCCTGTTGAAGGTCAGGTTGCAAGTGAGTGAACAGATAGGAAATGGCGGTCACATCCGTGGTGGTGCGTACTGTAACCGCAGGTGTACATCACCATTGGCCACTGTAACCCATAGGGCCCAATGATAACCAATGAGGAGTTGCACGGTGGTTCTCGACATCAGCGAAATTACCTCAATTCCACATGTCCCTCCATACAGGACAGGTGGACGCCATTTCAGGAGGGGCAAGCCATGGCACCTAACTGCATCACAGTACACAGAAGCACCATTTGGACCAATCTAACAATATACTGTTACAATCACAACATGCAATGGAATGTAGTATTTGGAAATATGACATACTGACCAGCTGCTCACCGTTTTGCCCCCTAGATTGCAACTGCTGTGGATGAATAGGAGATGGAGACATCCCCCGTGTACAGACCCCTGATGGACTTGGCAATGGAGGACAGGCACATTATCCTCACCTATAGACTGGACATTGCCACAATCACAGAGCTGTGTGCCCAATTGGAGCCTGACCTGATAACTGCTATCCGTCACCCCACCGGGATCTCCCCTCTTGTGCAAGTCCTATCTGTGCTCCATTTCCTGGCAACTGACTCCTTCCAAGTGACAGTGGGCTTGGCAGCAGGAATGTCACAGCCAATGTTCTCAATAGTGCTGACCAGAGTGTTGTCTGCCCTGATTAATCACATGCACAGCTACATCGTTTTCCCCTAGGTGGAGGATTTGGCCACTGTGAAAGCTGATTTCTATGCAATGGGACATATACCCAACATTATTGGGGCAATTGATGGTACACATATTGCATTTGTCCCCACCCCCCCGGAGAAATGAACAGGTGTTCAGAAATCGAAAGAGCTTTCACTCCATGAATGTGCAGATAGTGTGCCTGGCAGACCAGTACATCTCCCATGTCAATGCAAAGTAACCTGGGTCAGTGCATGATGCCTTTATCCTGAGGAATAGCAGCATCCCATATGTGATGGCTCAACTCCTTAGGCACTGGGTGTGGCTAATATGTGAGCCCTGGTTTCCACCCAGTGGATGTTTGGGTATGGGTATGGTGTGGGCCCTAAGGGTCAGTGTATGTCTAACAGGTGTCCCTCGATATTTGCAGGTGACTCTGGTTACCCCAACCTGTCATGGCTACTGGCTCCTGTGTGGAATCCCAGGACAAAGGCAGAGGAACGTTACAATGAGGCACATCGGCGAACAAGAAGAAATAGAGAGGACATTCGGCCTCCTGAAGGCTAGGTTTCGTTGCCTCCATCTGACAGGTGGTTCCCTGTGCTACTCACCCAAGAAGGTCTGCCAGATCATCGTGCCATGCTGTATGTTGCACGACCTTGCTTTACGTCTCCAGGTGCCTTTTCTGCAGGAGGATGAGGCTGGAGATGGGCATAGGGCAGCAGTGGACCCTGTGGACAGTGAAGATGAGGAGGCAGAGGATGAGGATGAGGACAACAGAAGTGCAAAAATTTGTCAATACTTCCAATGACACACAGGTAAGACAGTGTAACTTCACTTTTAATTCACAGTTTTGTGTTTGACATTGTCACTGGCAGGCTGATTTTCCCACTTCTATGGCCACTCACTGTACCCTTTGGCATCTCTATTTGCAGATATTTGTGCCCCACTATCGCTCCTGGTATGTTGACTGCAGCCAACTACAGGTAATTCCTATGTATACATTACTGTACAGTTGTATTGCAGTTTTTAAACCTTGTGAAACGAGTACACAGTTAAATCATTTGGCATACTCCATACTTGTATTTTTTCAAAGGGGGTTTATTTAAGTGCTAGTAAGTAGAGGGGGATGTGCAATGGGCTGGGATGATGGTGGAGGAAAGCCCAGAATAGAGTCCAGTCTATGTGGATCAGAGATGCATTGTCCGAGGGGGCATAGGAAGGGGATTGATGGCAGTTCAAGGTGGACAGGGTGGGACACAAGGTTGACATTCAGGAGAGTCTTATTTCCTGGCGGGGGTCTTGGCAGTAGTCTCAGGCTTCTGCCTGGATTGCAGGGAACGTTTGCGGGGTGGTTCTGATTCTGCAGGGGGAGGGGGGCTGGTGGCATGTTGGTCCTGTGGTGGGGCCTCCTGTCCACTAGCGGCAGCGGAGGTGGAACGCTGTTCATCGTTTTGGCTAGTGGTAGGGGCCCGGTGGTGTGCCACTGCCTCTCTCATTGTGTTGGCCATGTCTGCCAGCACCCCTGCAATGGTGACCAGGGTGGTGTTGATGTCATTCAAGTTCTCCCTGATCCCCAGGTACTGTCCCTCCTGCAGCCGCTGGTTCTCCTGCATCTTGTCCAGTATCTGGCCCATTGTCTCCTGGGAATGGTGGTATGCTCCCAGGATCGCGGTGAGTGCCTCCTGGAGAGTCGGTTTCCTGGGCCTGTCCTCCCCCTGTCGCACAGCAGTCCTCCCAGCTTCCCTGTTGTCCTGTGCCTCTGTCCCCTGAACCGTGTGCCCACTGCCACTGGCCCCAGGTCCCTGATCGTCCTGTGTTTGTGGGGTGGCCTGGGGTCCCTGTAGTGGTGGACACACTGTTGATTGACGTGTCCTGGGGACAGAGGTATGGGCCCGCTGGGTGGGTACTGTGCTGCTGTTTCCTGAGGGGGGAGGCTCTGTGGTGGTATAGGACTGTGCCTAGGTAACCGACTGTCCAGAGATCCCTGATGGGCCAGGTTGGTAATCAAGATCCAGGCGTCCAGAGCTGCTGTCATCACTGTGGGCCTCTTCTGGGGGGACTGGATGTTGCTGGCACCTCCTCTCCGGTGACGTTGGCTGGGGGACCTGTGGGGATGTACATGCAGTGTTATTGTTTCTGCGTGTGACATCTTGTGCATGGGTGTGTTGCCCTGTATGGTTGTTATTGCCCTGACAGCTTTGCCTTGTGTGAGCTGTTATTTGATGGGCTAGCTGTTTGCCTCTAGTGTGCATGCTTTACTGATAGGTGTCCATGCAAGTCTGTGATGGGTGTCCATGCTTTGGTGTTGCATGCAGGGCTTGGTATTGGGATGGGTGGGTTGTGATGGTGGGGTTTGTGGGAGGTGGTGGAGTGATGGGAGTGAGGGTAAGGGTGGGGGTATGTGATGGCATGCAGGTAGGGGGGTGAACATAGTAAAGAGTTGACTTACCAGAGTCCAGTCCTCCTACTACTCATGCCAGGCCCTCAGGATGTATGATTGCCAAGACTTGTTCCTCCCAAGTTGTTAGTTGTGGGGGAGGAGGTGGGGGTCCACCGCCAGTCCTCTGTACAGATATTTGGTGTCTTTTTGTCACGGAATGCACCTTACCCCGTAGGTCATTCCACCTCTTCCTGATGTCATTCCTTGTTCTTGGGTGCTGTCCCACGACATTGACCCTGTCCACGATTCTCCACCATAGCTCCATCTTCCTAGCAATGGATGTCTGCTGCACCTGTGATCCGAATAGCTGTGGCTCTACCAGGATGATTTCCTCCACCATGACCCTTAGCTCCTCCTCAGAGAACCTGGGGTGTCGTTGTAGTGCCATGGGTGTAGTGTGAGTGGTGTGGGTGAGGGTGCGTGGGGTGATGTGTTAGGCTGTGTGATGTAAGGTGCGTGGATGGTGTATAGGTGATGGTGGTGTGTGGCTGTGGTCTTGTCTGTGGTCTTGCTATCTCTCTTGTGGCACTTGTTTGCAGTCGTAAAGGGTTGTGGGTAATGTGGGTGTGTGTTTTATAGTGGTGTGGGTGTGGTGTGTGAATGGGTGTCAGGTGTGTGTAGTTTGAATTGTCCAATGTGGTGTTGTTTTGTATGTGTGTGTGTATTTTGAGCGCAGCTGTATGTACCGCCAATGGTTTACCGCCACTGAATGTTCGCCATGGTGATTCGTGGGTCATAATGTTGTGGCCGTAGTTCTGTGGGCGGAACGGTGTGGGTTTGGATACCACCAGTTTATAACCGACCTTCGGGCTGGCGGACTTGTGTGTGTGGCTGTATAGTGACGGATCAATATGTGTGTGTCATAATATGGGTAGCAGTAATCCGCCGCGGCGGTGGTATGTTGGCGGCAGTCAGCATGGCAGTAAGCAGTACTTACCGCCAATGTCATAATAAGGGCCTAAGTGCTGAATACTGAACAAATGCCCAATTTAACCATGAAATAAAAAATAATTTCCCCAGCACACGTCCCAGTAATATAACTAGTAAACCACTACAACTTCCCAACAGAATCCTAACAGAATAACACTACTGAATAAGACACAAAAACAAACAAAGTGCCCTAATTGACTATTTTGAGGATAGTTGGGATGGAAGACTGCACCTTTCTGGTCACAGTTGCCAACTCTAAAATCACATAATCCAATGATTCAAAATAAGGGCCTCATTACGAGGCGAGGCGGTCATAGAACTACCACACTCACATTGACAGTGGGACAGCCACACTCCTGGTGGTCCAACCACCCAATTACAATCCTGGTGGGCGGTCCCACCAGGTGACTGCCATCCCCACCGTGAATATGGTTCCTGATGTGGTGACGGCGGTCTGAGTTGTACTCAGCCAGGGCAGCGCTGAACTCAGTGCCACCTGGCTGATTACAACTCCCCTCCCCACCAGCCTTTCCATGGCGGTTTCACCAGCATGGAAAGGCTGGCAGTGAGGGTGTGTTGGGGGCCACGGGTGGGCTGCACAGCCCATGCTCATAGCATTGGCAGTGCAGGGGTTCCCTGCCCAGCACCATCAGAATGCACACCGTCTGCTTTGCAGACAGTACACGTTCTGAGTGTGCTGGTCGGCCCCCTCTGTGCTACAAGGTAGCACTCGCCTCCTTTAAGGGAGCTGAAAGCTGTCTTGTGACACTGTCCTGTTGGTCTGAGTGACAGGAATGCTGTATTACAATTTTTCCGCTGGTCAGACTGGCAGGAACATTGTAATAGGGCAGTGGCAACCTCTCCGTGAGTTTGGCGATCCAGCATTGGCACCCCGCCAAACTTGTAGTGAGGCCATAAATCTAAAACACAACTCTAAACATTGAAAACATACCAAATTGTTGTATTTATAAGTATTAGTTCAATATTATAGCTAAGCAGTCAAAAATATCTATTTTCTTATTAACAATATCAGAATGAAATAAACAATAAATTCACACCTAACAGAAATTATCAAGAAAGAACTATAATGCATAACACAAACTAAATTATAATTACACCAAGAAATTAAAAACAAATAAACATTTCCCATTCAATAACATTAAAATAAAAAGTTGACTTACAGTTTTGTTGCTTAAGACAATAATCTCAACGTAATCCAATAAATAAAACACACATAAATATATACTTGAAAAATCCCAAAATAAAATGTAAAGAATAAATTATTAAACAATATATCCACTGAGAAATATCGTAATGCATGGGAGACATCCAAAACCTAAGTAATAGGGTAGGATAAACACTCACGGAAAACTGAACAATGAAGGAAAATGAAAAATAATATTGTTAATATATAAGCAATCGTATTTGTTTTATAATAAAACAAACAACAAAAAACTGGAAAGCATCCTCAAGTTCAACACAAAACAGTACAAACACAAGATAACCACCCACACAACACAAATAACTCCATTAACATAAGAAGTCAAGTCACAATCACTCTAAAAATACAAACATATACTGAAGTTTATTGAAACATTGCACAAAAGCATGCATAATACGTTAAGGCCCATCACACTGCACAACAGAAACTAAAACTACAACCTAACACTTAACCACTAAACAACACAAAATACTAATCTATACTAGCTATACTAACCATAAACACATCCTCCAACTACTAAACCCCTAAAAAAGTGACATAAAATTACTCTTAACTGATCTGTAGAGCAGAAACAGGGAACTGCTACCACACAGAAGCTGGAACGACCAAAAATAGGTTGGTAGACTAAAAAATGAATGTGGCTGTAAAGGAAATAGCAGCTAAATGAACATATAAAAAGTCAAATTGTCCATTGAAAACAATAGAAAATAAATAATAAAGATTTATAATTAATATTCTGTGTTGAAAAAATGTTCTGAAAATGTGTAAAAATTTTGTACAAATCTTTACAAATGTACACAAGTAAAAAAGTGAAATTATAATAAAAAGTACTGAAATAGTTATATTAACTGATTATTTACATCGTTCATTTGAGATGATCTAATAATAAAATATTATTGAAAATTCATTTTTATTTAATTTACTGTTTTAAAATGTTACTCATATAAATGTATCTAATGATTAACTTTTCTAACTTTTCACATAACTTAATTAAAAAAACTACCATCAACAGTACAACTTAACGTTATTTTCCCTAACCAAATGTTTAAAAATATAAAAACCGAAATATTTATTTAATTCTTTTACATTTACAATTATTTAGAAAACAACAATAAAATTAAAATAAAAACATTCAAAATATTTTCAGAAACAATAATTTCATAAGCACAATTTGAATAGTTCACATACAATATTTTGAAAATAAATAAAGCTATAAAAAATAAATGCCAAAACAAATAGTTGACAAAGTGACAGGGCTTTGATGCTATTCACCAGGGTGATTGCTCTCACTTATGCTTGCCACTGACAACTTTGAGGATTATGGGGGTGATTCTAACTTCGGCGGGCGGCGGAGGCCGCCCGCCGAAGTTCCCCCACCAAAATACCGCTCCGCGGTCGAAAGACCGCTGAGGGTATTTTGGGATTTGCCCTGGGCTGGCGGGCAGCCGCCAAAAGGCCGCCCGCCAGCCCAGGGCAAATCAGCCTTCCCACGAGGACGCCGGCTCAGAATTGAGCCGGCGTAGTGGGAAGGTGCGACGGGTGCAGTGGCACCCGTCGCGTATTTCAGTGTCTGCATAGGAGACACTGAAATACTTTGTGGGGCCCTCTTACGCGGGCCCCTGCAGTGCCCATGCCATTCGCATGGGCACTGCAGGGGCCCCCAGGGGCCCCGTGGCACCCCCTACCGCCATCCTGTTCCTGGCGGGAGTCCCGCCAGGAACAGGATGGCGGTAGGGGGTGTCAGAATCCCCATGGCGGCGGAGCGCGCTCCGCCGCCATGGAGGATTCTGCTGGGCAGCGGGAAACCGGCGGGAGACCGCCGGTTTCCCGAATCTGACCGCGGCCGAACCGCCGTGGTCAGAATGCCCTGCGGGGCACCGCCGGTCTGTCGGCGGTGCTCCCGCCGACCCTGGCCCCGGCGGTCTCTGACCGCCGGGGTCAGAATGACCCCCTATATGCTTGGGTTCTGGCACTCATACTTTTCTGTGAGGAAGGGTAAGTGCATAGGTCCTCTGATTGCAGAAACCATTGCCCTTTAACCATGTTATCATCACAACATATCCATTGATCAAGTAAAGCCCAGCCAATACATCATAGTAATGTAACAGTCTGCCTCTTCTTGTCAAGTGTACTTGTATCAGATCTATGTAAGCTCTCCTCTTGTTAAACTTCACTGTGTCTCAATTGTTTCTCTCTGACTTTGAGTTTCAGTCTACCTCCAATGCTATAGACCTGCCACTTCATGGCTTCAGTTTTTTTAGCTCTTAATCTGTAGAGAACATACCGGACACTTCCCACCCTCAAGTTCCTAACCAGAAAGTCTAGTGCAGAAATTAAAAACCTGACAAGCAGACTCCAATAGTGCAACTTCAGCACTAAATTGCAACACTGCAGAATTAGTGGTAACCTGGTGAGCAACTTAGCATCCAGCTAGAAAAAAAAACATTGAATGCTCTTAAAAACTAGCTACATGCACTACTTTTAAGAACATAATGGAAGCAGTGGACAGTAAAGTTTTGACTTTCAGCCAGGCCTAACTAAAGCAAGAAGAGTAGTTTAGTTTTCAAAAACCATAAGGAAATTGCTTCCTGTTAACCTTTTGTTTATGTTTTATGAAGTCTGCATTGATACTGATATTTCAAATACCTTGCCTTGCATGTCATAATATGCAGATACGTTGGGTGAACTGCTCCAAGGTGAGGAAGGCCATGAGCTGTTCTTGCAGCATACACAGTATGGAGTAAAACATGTTACAGTGTCTTTTTTTGAAGGGCGTCATGATTGTAGTCACCAGTAAGCCCCTTTCGCGATATTCTCATGCACAGCATAAATATCAAATCATTGGAACGTTGGAAGATCTGCTGTAGACAGTGAATAACAGAAGAACAATAATGGCTGGCAGAGACCTTCCGCTCCAACATTTCAGCGTTAGTTTTCTAGTTTCTACCTCTTTAACTTATGGTTTAATTGTTTTTATTAAGTTTACTTGGTACACATCATCAACAAACCGCTAGTTGGTGATAATTAATGTAAACTTTATATTTCACATTCACACAAGGAGAACCAGAAACAAGGAATACATCTGTCTCATTTAACCCTCTTGCTCCTTCCCTGTACCCCTGATGACAGAGCAAAGTATCAAGTACCAGAGACAAAGGAAGGGCTGAACAGGAAATGCTTACAATTTTAGGATTCATCACTAGAATAGTGTCAAAAAGTCTCTTAGTCTATTATGGAGGTCGATTCCTCTGGGATAAGTTGAAATACTTGTAAATATCAGGGACAGACCATTGCATTATACCTGTGCTAAATAATTTTAATGAAAAGGTCCTGGTCTGCTTCATAAGCTTTAAGTCTATGGTCAAGAGATAACCAGGTCTTTTCTTTTTTTATTGAGATTACAAATCAAAGACCAGCAGAACAAAAGGCAAATAAAAATGCAAATCAGATAAGTTCCAAGAAAAATACATTAGCATAGCCAGAAAGAAAAGCCAGGAGTAGTGTAGAGCAAGACACAGCTGAGGGATAACCAGCTTTAAGAAGAGCAAGGGACCTCCTGAACGTTTTCCGTATCCGCATAAGACAATGACACCTTTCGTCTCGATTGATGATTAGGCATTCAAGAGAACCTAGATTCATAAATTCATGCCACCAGAGCACAAGACTGGGAGCCTGGGTCATCAACCAGTGTCCAGCCAAGATCAATCAAGCAAGCATGATGGCACAAAAGTAGACCCCGGCGAGATGTGACGATATAAGATGCGAATGACCGAGCATGATTAGTTTGGGATGCCACCTAAGAGTAAAATCAAAAAGCAAATTCAATTTGGCAAACACAGACTGCCAAAAATGTAAGATAGCCAAGCAACTAGCAAAAATATGCACAGAGTCTAGTCCCCAGAGCACCGAAAACACTTGGAATCTCCCTTCAAGTTCATGACACATAGGTGGTAAGGTATATATAGTAAAAACTATTAATAAGTTTAAAATGGTGAATTTTCACATGAGAATCATTCAAGACTGTGGGAGATAAAAGATTGGTGTGCCTCATTTTCTCTAGAGTAATGAGGACTCAGAGGTATCGACACCATTTTACAGCCAAAGTCTGGAAAATATCAGTTTTTTGTTGAGCCTCTTCTATAGATATGAGTTTGTATGCCCGGCTAATAGATTTCTTAGAAGGTGCCTTCCACAAGAATTCAAGAAATGTATCGCTAGATCAGTTAATCTCAGCCCCCTGTAAGGTCTGTAAAAAATGGCAGATATGTAAGTAACAGAAAAAGCCAGCACAAGGGAAAGAGAATTGCTTAGACAACAGATAGAAAGAGAGAAAGCAATCCCCTTCAAAGAAAGGACTCAATAAAGATAAACCAGATGCCTGCCAGAAGTCAATCAAGCTATCATGCACTGAGCGCGGAAAGTTGGGATTATACCCGAGATAAGAGTACTTGCTGATGTAGTCCCCGCAATCCTTTTTTTCAGAGAGGTCCAGATAGAATTGAAAACCTTTGATGTCTTGAATTTAGTACGCTTAAAATAAATTGTGTCTATAAGCCCCATATACGGGGTGATTAAATTGCCACAGGGGAGATATTCCTGGAACGCGTGTCCAAGCCCCCATAGTTCACACCCCAGCACTTTGATCAATCAAGGTAGGAATACTGCGAAAAAATTGACCTGAAGATGCTGTAGCGAGAGTCCACCTTCTATTTTAGACTGCTGCAAGCTTCCAATATTGGCTCTAGGCTTCTTATAGCCCCAGATAAATCTTTGCCACCCCGACCCAAACTTTGTAAAGAAAGCTTTTGGTAGGTACAGAGGTATACACCAGAAAAAATATAAATATCATGGCAGGATTATCATTTTGATTAGGTTGCACCACCCTGTTAAGCTAATATGTAGGCAATTTCCACCTCGTAGTTGGATTCGAGATTTGACTCAGTACCTATAATCACCAGAGGGCTTGATATGAGCAAGAACTAACGTTTCATCCAGATTGAGGCCCAAATTTAAGAGGGCCTTGTGCCAACTAACGACACATTCGCGTAATTTTTTTTACACTAATGTGGCGTTAGATGGCCAAAAACGTCACGTCATATTGCCATATTTACAAAGTGGCACAATACTTGCATTGCGCCACTTTACAATCCCTTGCGCCACATTATGCGTGCGCCAGGTATAACGTATTCGAGGAGGGGCGTTCCTTAGTTACAGGGCTGAACAAATGGCACAAAGAAATCTAAGAGATTTCTTTACATCATTTTTATTGCCATTTTTAACAATTGCTTAAAGCAGGCGTTAAAAGGAGGCTCCCATTGTTTTCAATGGGCCTCTGGGTACTTTGCATGATTAGAGTCAACATTTTTGGTGCTAATCCTGCAAAGCGCCGAACTAGCTTCAAAATGTTTGATGCTAGTTCCCTAACTACCACCATGATGCGCCGTATGTTAAATACGGAGCACACATGGTAGCGTCAGGGGGCACTAAGGGACTCAAGAAAAGTGGCGGTGCACTAGGTGTAGCATCACTTTTCATAAAAATGCCCATAAGTTTATATCCAGAAATATCCCAGAATTCATTTGCCACTTTTTGTATAGCTCTCAGAGACCCTTCAGGGCGGGGGGTGGAAGTTAAGATAGCAATGTTGTCAGCAAAGGTGAGAACTTTGAGTTCTAACAGCTGGATCTGCAGAGGAGCGATATCCCAGGAGGACTTCAACTCTTGGATGTACGGATCTACATAGAACACAAAAAGTAGGGGAGAAAGAGGGCCTCCCTGGCGGGACCCACGATTTACCTGGATTGGGCCCGAAGGGGATCCCAGACACAGTATTTAGGTGGTGAGATTCAAATTTAGCTGTTCAACTCGAGCTATGAAGTGTGGCCAAATCCGAATCAGCCATTTCTGTCCATAGAAATGAACATGATACCCGGTCAAAAGCCTGTTCGGCATCCAACATTATCGCTCCAAGAGGGCTAACCTTAGCAGACCCTGCCTCCAGTGCCGTGATCACTGAATTTACATGTCCCGTAGTATCCCACCCAGGAACAACGCCATGTTGATCCTCACGGACCAGATCAATGATGACTGTGACAAGCCTGTTTGCTACGATCCTAACACAGATTTTAGAATCAGCATTGATTAGGGATATAGGCCTAAATGAACTACAGAGTAAGGGATCCTTTCCTCCTGTGGGAAAGTGATAATGCTGGTCTCAGTCTATGATCTAGGAACTGTACCAAGTGATTCAAATGAGTTAAATAAATCACATAAGACCGGGACAAAAAGATGTAACAGTCTAGAATATAGTTCAAGGGGAAGATGATGAGGACCACAGGCTGCACCACGTGCCAGCCGGCTGATAGCACCTTCCACTTTCAAAGCCGATATTGGTCTCTCAAGTGTGAGCTGCTGACCAGCTAACAGTTTCCAATGATGGTGGAGCTGAAGAAACTGATCCATTAAATCCATGGAGGGACTTACTTCCTCATCGTATTGTTCCTGATAGAAGCGGTGAAACTCCTCCCTAATGAGAGGTGGCTCGGTCACGATATACCAGGGGAGCACTTAGTCTCTGAGATAACATGCGCTTTGGCTCTGTCCAGAACTTGTTATTCCAGAAGATGGCCCATTTCTTTACTATTTTAAAAAAAAAGAAGGATAATTGTTTGGCCTGAGCAATCTTCATGAGATTATCAAGCATGAATTCCCTGAGAGAGGATTGAACTATTAGAAAGTGTTCCCATAAAGATGTGAGAGAGCGCCAGTCATGAGCAATTGCCCTGCTGAACATCAAAACATCCAGATGGGTAAGGGTACATTGTCTATTGGTCTCTACTTGTACCGGCTGCTTCCGTTTGAAGGAGGCAAAACTCATGGTATAGTCCCTACAAAAAGCGTTAAATGAATCCCATACCATAGAGGTAGATGCTGAATCATTATTAAGCTTAACAAAATCCCGGTTTCATGAATAATATTGGGGATATATTTGTCATCCAGGAAGAGTTTCCGATTGAGTATCCAGGATCGATATTTAGTATTTCATTGTAACCCCTTGACCCGGATAAAGAGAGACAGGGAATTATGATCCTAGACAATGCTCAGCTTCGATGATATGCTAAGATATGATATAAAGGTGCAGCTAGCGAGGAACATATCAATCTGGAAGAAAGTCTTACAGGAGGCAGAAAAATATGTAAAGAAAATGCTCCCTTGTTTGGTAATAGCACCAAACATCGACCACAGCAAAGGATTTCATGACTTGGAGGAGGGCGACTCTAGCCACTTTCTTGCACCTAAAAAAGATATGTAGGTTGGGATATGCCCCCAAAAACACCCATAAGGGGTGTCCACTCTAGGATTAAGAGTGAGATTGAAGTTGCTGCAGATTATCAGCGGCTAAGACCACAAATGTAGCTCCTACAGTGAACTGTTGAAGATCCCAGGGTCATCGACATTGGCCCCCATGCAGAACACAAAGCGAGACACCTAGTTGTCCGCTGCTGACATTAGCGATGAGCCACCATCCACCTGTATCTGTCCTATTGCCTTTAAGTGTCCAACTTTTATCTCTGGCCAATAGGTCAACCCCCCTCTGTGAAGAGGTGAAGCATGCTGAGACCAAAACCTCCTACCCTGTCCTCTAGAAAAGAAATCTGTGTGGAATGGAGGTGGGTTTCCTGTAACCCTATTAGATGCGGATGTAGGTACCTTAGCTCATCTTTCAAGAAATAATGCTTATGGAGCGATTGTAATTTGTTGACATTCAAGGAGAGAATGCATATGTGTGGGTCAGGACCTCCCCTCTGGCTACCCCTGGCATTCTTAGAGAACCTCTGGCACATCCTCTTAGACAGGGAAACACTCATCTAGATAAAGTATTAACACAGCAAACAAAATGCTCTTGAACCTCATTTTCTTTTTGCAAATCTCCCACCCCCAAACCCATCCACATAGATGATCCGAATAAGTAAAGAAAAATTGACCAACCCTCCCTCCCTGAGGTAAGCCAGCACCAACCACAGGCCCTCCCTCTGTTATGAGGTTGTGATTGCGAACCACTGTAACAGAGAGGCCCTATGGGCCCACGCCTGAGACCGTTAGTAGCCAAAAAAGATAACAAGTGTGCATGCATATGAATGCCCTCAAATGAAGACCAAATAAATTTACTAGTGATAGTGCAGCCAACTGACCCCACTCCGGTCAAGCAAGAGAGGGATCAGACCATCTGCTAGCCTCCTTTGTCCCCTTCAACCTTAACCCGCCCACTCTGATCAGGAGAGAATGAGTGTACAAGCCTCCTATTTCCCCACTCTTGCTCACCCCTTCTGGTGGCCCAGTCTCAACCTGATCAAACCTATCATCCCAGAGATCAGGATCCCCCCATCCCACATAGCCAACTTCACAATGGGATACAGAAGAGCAGAGAATTGGGATGGCATCGGGAGGGCTTCACAGCCACTAGGGGCTACCATTGTCCACATGCAGTTCATCCGAACATGCAACCCACCTCTGTCTTATCTTACCCACCATGGCCAGATCCTCCCTTGATAGCCCAAACCCCAGGGCCACCTCGCATCCGGCCCCCTTAGTATGAACATAGAGTGGACTAGGCAGCCAATCTCATCCCCCCGGCTTCCACTTAGAGATAAGCTCCTGGACTTTTGTGCCATCATAACAAAAGAAGGTCTGTCCCTCCTTGCGAATCCTCAGGAATGCTGGTTCCATTAAAGAGACTGCTGCCTGAGCTTTTGAAAAGCCTGGATGAACTTGTGTAGTTGCCAATGCCTCACAACTGTTTGGTGCGAGAAGCTGCCATGGACAAAGAACTCCACTTCACAGGCTTTAAGCAGTAGCTTAGGTGTAGCAGTTCGGTAGAACTCTTGTTGAAGGATAAAGTTCCCTATGTTTATCAAGAGTGCCTGTGGATATTGTGTTTCCTTAGTAGCTGATTTGAAGGGAAATCTTTATCATGCAAACCATATCTCAGTCTTTCAAGTCGTCGAACGTTTCCCAAAACAAGCGAACAACGAACCCCCAAGGATCATCCTCTTCTGCACCTTCTGGAATACCAAGGACTCAGAGGTTGCTCCTGCAGGACCTGTTTTCCAAGACTTCAACTCTGAATGAGAATGTTATGGTCTGCTCATTCTGCTGGATGATCTTTGCCTTGTTGAGATCCACGGCCAACTGGAGGGACGCTTGGGATGACCCTTCTACAATCACCATGGATTGGAGTATGTCCATATTCTTAGAGAGTTTCCGAAGGACCGCTTGAGTTTTCAAGTGAGCAGCCTTTAGTGCCAGTGAGTTTTTCTTATATTCCTCATGATGCTGCAGCAAAAGATGATATATTGCAGCCAGATCCGGTGCCTCAGATCCTGGCCCAGTCCCTGATTTTTGCTGGCCTCCCAGTAAAGACGATGACAGAGAAATCGGATTACTAGATCGAGGTGGGGCTTGAGGAGGAGCTTGAATAGACAACACCGATGGTTCTGGCGGTATCAAGGTTAGGAGAGAGCAGTTACTGGGGGTCAGTTCCATACCATCAGGATCCCACACCAGCTCTCCCTCTTCCCCACAATGTCACAAGTAGGGTCTATGGTGCCTTGGTTCAAGACAGATCTCACCAAGTCCTCAGAACAGGTTCCACCACTATTCCCATATCTCTTGTAGACATATTCAGTGAACTGGGAGAGAAGTCGGGCTTGAATGAGGTTTCTCTATGAGTGACTAGTCATTGGCTGCCAGAACTGTTGGCACTGCTTGATCTACCTCATCCTCCCAGTCGCTATCAGACAAGTCTGAAAAGGAAAAGAATACCTCTTGTGTGTCACCAGGCTCTGCCCCTGCCACCACTAGCACCAGTCCTGTGGAATGTCCAGATAGAGTAAAAGGCTTTGAAGAGGGTAAGTGGAAAGATAAATCTGAGCGGACGGGGCTAGCCGACCTTTCTTGTTGATTGTCACCAGCATCCTGAACCACAAACGCCGCCATATCAGATGTACTGAGCATTTAAGGCTCCGTCATCATTGCCACTGTTGCTGGAGTTAGAGGGATCCTACTAGTAGCTCCCTTCGAGGGGACAGTAAGGGCCATATTTATACTTTTCGACGCACAACTGCGCCAACGCAGTTGTGCGTCAAAAAATCTAACGCCGGCTAACGCCATTCTGAAGCGCCATGCGGGCGCCGTATTTATTCAATGACGTTAGCTGGCGTTAGCCGGCGGAGCTGCCTGGTGTGCATGAAAAAAAATGACGTACACCAGGCAGCGCCGGCGTAGGGGAATATGGAGCTTGGGCGCCAAAAAATGGGGCAAGTCAGGCGGAGGCAAAATTTTCACCTCAACCCGATTTGCGCCATTTGTTTTTTACTCCCAACCCCCATTGAAATGACTCCTGTCTTAGCAAAGACAGGAGTCATGCCCCCTTGCCCAATGGCCATGCCCAGGGGACTTCTGTCCCCTGGGCATGGTCATTGGGCATAGTGGCATGTAGGGGGGCACAAATCAGGCCCCCCTATGCCACAAAAAAAACACAAAAAAAATACTTACCTGAACTTACCTTAAGTTCCCTGGGATGGGTCCCTCCATCTTTAGGCGTCCTCCTGGGGTGGGCAAGGGTGACAGGGGGGGTCCCTGGGGGCATGGGAGGGCACCTCTGGGCTCCTTCCGAGCCCACAGGTCCCTTAACGCCTGCCCTGACCAGGCGCTAAAAAACGACGCTAAAACGGCTGGACGTCATTTTTTTTTACCCACCCAGTCCCGGGCATCATTTTTGCCCGGGAGTGTAAATACTGCGCACATGCCTCAGAGTCGATTTTTTAGACGGGAACACCTACCTTGCATATCATTAACGCAAAGTAGGTGTCCACGCTAAAAAGTGACGCAAACTCCATGGACTTTGGCGCTAGACACGTCTAACGCCAGAGTATAAATATGGAGTTAGTTTTGCGTCGAATTTGCGTAAAAAAAAAACGTCGGAAATCCGGCACAAACGGAGTATAAAGATGCCCCTAACTGTCTTTTGGGTGCAGACCTGGGCATGGGTCATCGCCTCTGCATTGCTCAAAGATAGAGCACCTGCTGCAGGGGGTCAGAGGGGTGCTTTTCAGGAGTCCCTAGTCTACTGAAAGCTAGAAGCCATCTTAACCTTGCATACACCACTGGCTCCATTTGACGTGGGCTCCACAAATTCACCCCCAGTTACTTTCTGTGCACTTTTCTCAGCTGGCTCAGGTGTATATTCAACCCTTTCTCCCCTGTTGCACTGATAGGTTGAAGACACTCCTTATTCCTCAGGAGGCCACCTTGAGAGCTAGAGGTGTCAGCACTCTGATTGCCAGCTATACTATTCTTCTTTTCAGTTGTGATCTTTTCCAAGGCAAGGATGATCCACACCAGCACTAATCCCCTGATATTTTGACAGTCCTCTTTCCCCAGTGTGTTAGAATTGCATGTATAGCTACTAAAAGTGATGCTGTGAGTGGTTTCCCTCCTCAAGGATCTGTGCAACCTCTCACTTGTGATTGGTAAGACAAGTAGTAATAGTTTTAGGTTTTTTCCTATTCAAACCTATAACTCGATTAGAAGGCATTTAACAACTTGTATAGAGCTTGGCAGAAGACTGTAAAACTATATTACTCTTTAGTACAAAATAAAAAAACACATTATGATCCTCAAATACTGCCTTCTTGTGATGCACAGGATCAGATTTAAAATTGTGGGTGCAACTCACAAGGCCATTGGTGGTACATCCCATAATATCTGTGGAGACCAGCCACGTAATATATCCCAAAATGAATCGTGAGATCAGGTTTCTCAAGTCTTGTCAACCCTCTCACATTCAAAAGAAAAAAGCTGGGAAAAACATAGAATCACAGTGTACAACTCTGGAACGTTTCGGTCCTGCCCAACCACATTTTTCAAAGAGACGTTCTTGCTCAATAAAGACTCCTCTAATACTAGGCTAATACTTGGACAGCCCCTACCGGCATCCGAGACACATAGGCTGCACTACTCTAGCTTGAATTAGGTTCCACATCCAGACTTCCACCAAGCGGTGATCCAAACCACCCCTAAGGAAAGGTATGGCGTCAATGTCTTCCTGATTAGTTATTTGTCACTCAAGAGCCATGGTGACAATCTCCTCCATGTAGTTCTCTACCCCTACCGCTACTTCTGTACTTGGCAAAATGGCGGAAATGTGACATGCAGGCCCTGTCAGATGGACCTGAAATAATGAATAAATATGTGAATAAGGTACAAGGGGCCTTGACAATTGCGAAAGAAAACAATGACAGGTTTCGTATATATTACTGCTGGTGACTTGCCAAGGGGCTTAGGTGTGTAATGTGTAATGGATGCCTTTTTGAAGTAGCCGCCTTATTTGCTTTTTCTCATTCCTGGTTCTAAATCTGCCATCACCGTGTACAAAAAAGACACCTTTCACAGTCAAATGTATCAACCATGACAGGGTAATGGGATACGCACTCTATAGCTCTGCTTAACCAATATATCTCCAGCTGACGGTTGAGCAAACGGACTCCGTTTACCATGTCAATATTAAAGCAAAGTAGTTTTAGTCTTCCTTGCAGTCCTTAACGGGCCGCAATTGCCTGCCAAGCTGCGCTGCCGATGCGGAGTGAAAGCTGTCAATAGGCCTGTCAATACAGCACGAGGCTATTGATCTGCGCTGCCATTTAGGGGTCGTCAATCAATGGTTCCTCTTGCCAAGAGATGCAGAAAATGATAGCTCACAAATAACAGTAGCGAAGTGAGCCTCCCCTAGGACAAATCACATAGCTCAATTTTCCCACCCCTGCTGATTGTCAATTTCCTTCAGTCTGAGGAGCAGAGAGAATCGAGTGTTTGGCTGAAAACATATCAGAGGCAGAAAAACAGCAGCCGCAATTCAACCGCAGGCTCACACCGAATATTGCCTGATGAAGAGCCATGAAGGCGCCAGGGAGCAGAGGCGGGAACGATTAGATACGTCCTTGCACAATAACAGACCCCGCTGTCTCCCGCCCCGCTCATGTGTTATAAGTAATGATAAACCCTAGCCTTACAGATGTCAAGTAGTGTTATCAAGTAGTATTTATACGTTTTCTATTTTCCGCCTGATTTTCAGTGGGTATGTGTTGTTACTTGCTGTGAAACAGCAGGAATGAATGTATTTACAATAGATTTAGCTCAGCTTTCAGTCAGTGAAACAGCTCAGCAGCATTTGCTTAAAATGAGTGAGAATATGTTTAATGTGTGATCCTCTTTCCAAACTGACTAAATCCACATTTTCTCAAAATCGCAGACTTGTGACTTAGAAAGCCAAGGTAACAATCCCATTTTAGGTGTTATCCATCAGAAAGCATAAGCTGTCTGCTTAGAAAACACCTGTGGGCTTACCAAGAACTGAATGGCCAAGAGCCTAAAGGTCACCCATTGTTTACCACTGTTGGCTTTATTGTCACTGTCTTTGCTTCTAGCTAATTCAGTAGTTTGCATTCCTCTTGTGTTTTTCCATTGCCAAGAGCATAGCTTCTTTATTATCCTTTTGATTCGCTGACTTGTATCCTTCCACTACTCAAAGTAAGGGAACTACATTTTACTTTTTGGCATGTATTTTCCAGTTCTCGCTATCCTGTGCTTCAGTGAATGAAAATAAATTGGCACCTGCAACATTTCTGAGGGGTGTGCATGCATATTGACGAATGCACGCCCTTCCATAATGATTCATGGATGCTCATAGGTCATCATGCATGGGCACACTGCTAGATGCCTCCGCCGTCTTCAGTAGCGCCTATAGATGTTTCCTTTTTTCAATTTTGGCTGCTATTGTACTGCTTCAGCAAAAAATGCTTTTTGCTGTTGCTGTACAGCAGCATTAAAAAAAACTGACAAAACCCATAGGTCATACAGGCAAGAATTATTGGCACTGCCAATTTCGTGTGGTATTTGACCCTCCCTTGGATCACATCTTATTTACAATTCCTTTGATTGGCTGACATATATTCTTCAAACTGCACACATTAGATAAATATTTTTTTCTTTTTCATTAATCACTCCAAAATGAGAGTATTTGTGTTTTCCAGCCATCTCCCTTGTTTCCTTCTACCCAGTCAAATACCTGTCCACTCCCTAGTGTGCTACTTGCTCTCTCTTGTGTGTTTCTGCCCTGCCAAAGAATCCTGCCCTATGCTTTGCATTGGTCTTTCCCTCGTGTGCTTCTACTACCGGTCTGTTACTCTATCCCTCATGTGCTGCTTTTCCTCTACTCCGCTACCTGACCTTATTTTTATTTTATTATGCACCTGCTCCTCTTTTGTCCCCCTGCACAGTCTTATTTTTTAATTTTTTTTTAAATTCTTTTGGATAGACTTCACTGTTTTACACAGTTCGCTTTCACGCTATTGAAATTTCATTTTTTAAATTTACTGATCCATTACAGATCAGTAAATTAAACAAATTACACCTGTGTCATTTATTAGGCATGTACATGACGGTAGTTATGCTGTGTCATTGCTCCTTTATTTTTCAAAAATGTTCTTATCCTGTGCAGCATTGGCAAAAAATGCTTTTTGCCAATCATGCATACCATTGGTAAAGTGTCACATGCCTGTCTTACATTGCTTCTCACCGGCCTCTGGGTTGTAAGTGATGTCATGTATATTTCAGAAAATTATAACAAATAATAATAAAAAGAGTTAAACCTCAAAATACAAGACCTATGATTTAAGTTTTATGTCTGTCTTGACAGAAAAGCAGTCTGCAAGATGTACTGTTACCGATTCTTTAAAATATACACATAGTGGGCTTTGGCTCTGCCCAGAGGATCATTACTCTCCCACTTCATGCTACTGGCTAATTAGCAAATCATGCTGCCTTTCAGGAAGTGCTTCCATGAGAAAACACAATGGGCTGTTTCATATAAGAAAAGTACATTCATTCATAACTCAGCTACATTAAAGCCCTCATTATGACATTGGCGGTAAGTGCTGCTTACCGCCATGCTGACTGCCGCCAACATACCGTGACCGGGCCTGTATACCGCTACGGGTATTATGACCCACACATAGAAATCCGCCACTATACAGACACACACACAAGATGCCAGCCCAAAGGCCAGTGATAAACTGGCAGTACCAAAACCCACACTGTTACGTCAACAGAAATACGCCCATAGCATCATGACCCACGAATCACCGCGCGGTCATTCAACCCCGGTAAACCATTGTCGGTACAGACCGCCGCACTCAAAATACACACACACTAAAACTACACCACATTGGACAATTCAAACTACACACATCTGACACACATAAACACAACACACGCACACACCCACACCAATATAAAACACACACACACACTACCCACAACCCTTTCCAACCCAAAGAATTTGACAAGTGAGAGAGAGACAAGCTAGGAGCACCCACTAAATCTGAGCCACAAAACACCACCACCCATACACCATCCATGCACCTCACAGCACACACCCCAACACATCTCCTCACACACCCTCACACACACCACTCACACTACACCCATGGGCACCACAACAACACCCCAGGTTCTCTGAGGAGGAGCTAAGGGTCATGGTGGAGGAAATCATCCGGGTAGAGCCACAGCTATTCGGATCACAGGTGCAGCAGACGTCCATTGCTAGGAAGATGGAGCTATGGCAGAGAGTCCTGGACAGGATCAATGCCGTGAAACAGCACCCCAGAACAAAGGATGACATCAGGAAGAGGTGGAACGACCTACGAGGGAAGGTGCATTCTGTTATTGCAAGACACCAGATAGCTGTACCGAGGACTGGCCCACTGCCCCCATCTCCTCCCCCACAACTAACAACATGGCAGGAGCAAGTCTTGGCAATACTGCATCCTGAGGGCCTGGCAGGAGTAGCAGGAGGACTGGACTCTAGTAAGTCAACTCTTTACTACTTTCACCCACCCCAACTGCATGCCATCACAAATTCCCACCCATACTCTCACCCCCATCACTCCACCACCTCCCACATACCCCACCATCACAACCCACCCATCCCAATACCAAGCCCTGCATGCAACACCAATGCATGGACCCCCATCACAGACCAGTATGGACACCCATCACCACAGCATGCACACTAGTGACAATCACTTAGCCAACCAAATCACAACTCACACAAGCCAAAGCTGCCTTGGTAATAACAACCACAGAGGGAAACATACCCATGCACAAAATGTCACACGCAGAAACAATAACACTGCATTTACATCCCCACAGGACCCCCACACAGCATCTCTGGAGAGGAGGTGCCAGCAACATCCAGTCCCCCCCCAGAAGAGGCCACAGTGATGACAGCAGCTCTGCACGCCTGGATCAGGATGACCAACCTGGCCCATCAGGGACCTCTGGACAGTCGGTGACCCAGCCACATTCCCAAACCACCACAGAGCCTCCCCCCTCAGGAAACACCAGCACAGCACCCACCCAGCGGGCCCATACCACTGTTCCCAGGACACGTCAATCAGCAGTGTGTCCACCACTACAGGGACTCCAGGCAACCCCACAAACACAGAACAATCAGGGACCTGGGATTAGTGGCAGTGGGCACACGGTTCAGGGGAGGACAGGCCCAGGGAACCGACTCTCCACAAGACACTCACCAACATCCTAGGAGCATACCACCATTCCAGATACTGGCCAAGCTGCAGGAGACCCAGCCACTGCAGGAGGGGCAGTACCTGGGGATCAGGGAGGACCTGAGAGACATCCACACCACCCTGGTCACCATTGCAAGGGTGCTGACAGTGATGGCCAACACCATGAGGGAGGCAGTGGCACACCAACGGGCCCCTGACACTAGCCACACCGAAGAACAGCCCTCCACCTCCGCCGACGCTAGTGGACAGGAGGCCCCACCACAGGAACAACAGACCACCAGCACCCCACCCCCTGCAGAAGGACAATCACCATGCAAAAGGTCCCTGCGATCCAGGCAGAAGCCAGAGAACATTGCCAAGATCCCCGCCAGGAAATAGTACTCCCCTGATTGTCACCCTTGTGTCCCACTCTGTCACCCTGTCCACCTTTAACTGACATTGCTCAACATCCTATGCCCCCTTGGACAATGCATCTGCGATACCAATAGACTGGACTCTATCCTGGACATTTCTCCACCATCAACCCAGCCCAGTGAAATACCCCCTGGACTTATTATCACAGAAATAAACACCCTTGGAACTAATACAAGTATGGAGTCTGTCAATTGATTGAAATATGCATTAGTTTAACAAGTTGTAAACATTGCAATTCAAATGTAGAGTTATATTTACATAGGTATGACCTGTAGTGGGCAGCAGTAAACACACCAGGAGCCAGAGTGGGGCACAGATATCTGAAAATAGAGATGCCAGAGGGTACAGTAAGTGTCCACTTCCTCTTCCTCTGCCTCCTCTTCGTCACTGTCCACAGGCTCCACCACTGCCACACAACCATCCCCAGCCTCATCCTCCTGCAGAAAAGGCACCTGGTGTCTCAAGGCCAGGTTGTGCAACATGCAACATGCAACGATTATCTGGCACACCTTCTTGGGTGAGTAGTACAGGGATCCACCTGTCAGATGGAGGCACCGGAATCTGGCCTTCAGGAGGCCAAAGGAGCGCTCAATGATCCTCCTTGTTCCCCCATGTGCCTCATTGTAACGTTCCTCTGCCCTTGTCCTGGCATTCCTCACTGGAGTCAGTAGACATGAGAGGTTGGGGTAACCAGAGTCACCTGTAAATATTGAGGGATACCTGTTAGCCACACAATCACCCTTAGGGCCAACTCCACACCCATATACCTACATCAACTGGGTGGGGACCATGGGCTCACCTATTAGCAGCATCCGGTGCCTCTGGAGTTGAGACATCACATATGGGATGCTGCTATTCCTCAAGATAAAGGCATCATGCACCGAGCCAGGATACTTTGCATTGACATGGGAGATGTACTGATCCGCCAAACACACCACCTGCACATTCAGAGAGTGAAAGCTCTTTTGATTTCTGAACACCTGTTCATTTCTCTGGGGGGGGGACAAAGGCTATATGTGTACCATCAATGGCACCAGTGATGTTGGAGATATGTCCCATTGCATAGAAGTCAGCCTTCACTGTGGCCAAATCATCCACCTGTAGGAATACGATGTAGCTGCCCAGGTGTTTCATCAGGGCAGACAAAACTCTGGTCAGCACGTTTGATAACATAGGCTGTGACATCCCTGATGCCAGGGCCACTGTCGCTTGGAAAGAACCACTTGCCAAGAAATGGAGCACTGACACGACCTGCACTAGATGGGATGGCGGATAGCTGAAATCATGTCTGGCTCCAATTGGGCACACAGCTCTTGGGTTGTGGCCCTATCAAGTCTGTAGTTTAATTAATGTGCCTGTCCTCCATTGTTGCCAGGTCCACCAGGGGTCTGTACATGGGGGGATATCTGCATCTCCTATTCATCCTCAGCGGTTGAACTCTAGGGTGAAAAACGGTGAGCAGAAGGTCATATTCAAACATATACTCAGATTAATATGCCTTTTTTGTTTTACAGAAACAGTATGTGAAATTGTAAGTCAGTTGATGTGCCTATGTCTGCTGTGACGCAGTTAGGTGCCATGGACTGTGCCCCACTGAAATGGCAGCTGCCTGACCTGTGAGGAGGGACAAGTGGAAATTAGGTAATTCTGCTGGCATTGTGCACCGTTACGGGCGGTGGTCAACGACTGCCGTGCAACACACCATTGGTTATCATTGGGGCCTACGGGTTCCAGGAGCCAATGGTGATGTACGCCGGCGGTGACGGTACACACCACCGTGGACGTGACCGCCATTTTCTATCTGTTCACTCACTTGCTACCTGACCCTCAACAGGAGAAGACCTACATTGCAAGTGCTGCTGTGACCTGTCTCTAGAAGCGACCATGGCTCGAGTGTCTGGGGAAAGGGCCCCTGCCTTCACTTCGGAGGAGTTGGAGAGACTGGTAGATGGGGTCCTACCCCACTACCATTTACTTTATGGTCCTCCAGACCAACAGGTGATTATACTGTGAGCATGATGCATGGGGCATGAATGTATGGAGTGCTGTGTGTGTAAACCTCCTGTAGGGGGGAGCTGAGGGGTCCTGGGCAGAGTGCTGCATGTATGGTGGTCAATGTATGTGCGTAAGGGGATGGGAGGGATATTGTGGGCCATGACTATGACAGTCCAGATGGTATGACTAATACCTTTTCTGCTGTATTTTTTCTGGAGGTCAGCGCCCATCAGAAAAATGGTATTTGGCATGCCATCGCCAAGGAGGTGCAGACCCTGGCGGTCCTTGACAGGCAGAGAACCCACTGCCACAAACGCTGGGAGGACCTATGCCACTGGGCTGGCCTCCCAACGAGGAAGGGGTGCCCGTCGTACCCTGCCCCCCCCTGATGTCCCGCATCCTTGCAGTTGTCCGGAGTTGGATAGGCGCCTGAAGGCATCACAGCAGCCATAAGGGGGTGAGTACAGATTCAGATTCTTGACTTTGCACGCATTAAAGTGTTACCTGGGTCGGGGATGTGGGCTGTGAGTGCCCCTAGGCCAGGGCGAACATGGCAGGGTAGGTTCCATGATGGGCAAGCCCAGATGCACTCCAACCACAATAATGTTTGTGGGCATCTACTACTGGGCAGGGTCCTGTGGGTTTCAGGTGTGCAGCTAATGGCGTTAGGCATTGTACCCCATGGCCTGGTGACTAGCATTGTAACTGGTAGTGCATGCCCTGTTCCCTGTGAGATGTGTACGCCAACGGTAGTGTTGTTGCTGGCATTAACCAAGTGTATCCTCTGTCTCACCCCCCCCTTTTTGTTTTGTCACCTTGTCCTTGTGTGCATTAGCATCATCTGGTGGAGGAGCAGAGGCACTGGCGATGGAGGAAGCTGCATCCCACATGGGCCTGGAGGCTGAATCCACCGACGGTGAGGCCACCAATGGGATGGAGGGCGAGGACAGCACCACAACGGAGTCAGGAGGGGACAGTACCGACAGCGACTCCTCCTCCGATGGAAGCTCCCTAGCGGTGGCGGATACCTCTGTGGCCACCCCAACTACAGGTACAGCCGCAAACCCCCGTACCAGCACTGCCCTCCCAGCAGCCCCTCAGTGTGTTTCCTGTGCCCGCTCACCCAGGAGGGTGGGCATCTCCTTCACCCCAGGCATCTCAGGCTCTGCCCCATTCAGCCCTGCTGCCCTCAGTGAGGAGGCTATTGACCTCCTGAGATCTCTCTCTTTTGGCAGTCAACCATACTGAATGCCATCCAGGGTCTAGCAGGGCATTTGCAATAAACAAATGCATACCTGGAGGGCATTCACTCTGGTGTGGCTGCCCAACAGAGAACATTCCAGGCTCTGGCCAACTCACTGATGGCAGCCATTGTCCCTGTCTCCAGCCTCCCCCTCCAACGTCCTCTACCCAGTACCAATCCCCTTAACCCCAGCCTATCCCAAGAACACCTTCAGACCTGCATTCACCCAAATCAACACACAGAAGTGGCTCAGGCAAACACAAGCACCACACTTCATCCCACAGGCACTCACACAAGCACCATCCAGATACAGGCACACCAACATCCACTGCCTCCACTGTGTCCCCCTCCTCCTCCTCGTCCATCTCCCTCCCAATAGCATCTCCACTCACACCAGCATGCACTACATCCTCATCCACTACCTCCATCACCAGCACGCCTATCACTACATGCCCCTCACTGGCAGTCACCACCCCCACATCCATGCACACTTCCCCTGTGTCCTCTCCCACTGTGTCTGTGCCCCCTCCTCCCAAAGTACACAAACACAAGCACTCAGACACCCAACAGCCATCCACCTCACAACAGCATCCTGCCCATGCACCTACACCCAAACACAGCAGACAGACAGCTCCTACAACCACTCCCTCTTCCTCCACTCCCAAACCTTCACCCTCTTCCCACCCCAGTGTCCCTAAGAAGCTTTTCCTCACCACCATTGACCTATTCCCTACCCCCCGTCCTTCACTTCGAGCCAGGGTGGCCAGAACCCAGCCCAGCACCTCAGCCACAGAGTCCACGGCCACTGTGGTTTCTGCAGCTACTGCAGGTGTGAGAGGCTCCAAGAAGGCACCTGTCAGCACAGCCAGTGTGCCAGCACCACCTGCCAAGGCCAAGAAGGGGCCGCCACCTAGCAAGGGCAAGAAGGGGACACCATCCAGCAAGGGTAAGGAGGCACCACCAGCCAGCAAGGGCAGGAAAAGAACACCAGCTGGCAGAAGCAAGGAGGCACCACCATCTGCCAAGGGCAGGAAGGGGCACACAACACCAGCCATGGCACTGCAGCCGTCCGAGGCTGCAGGGGAAGGGCTGGAGCCTCCCCCCACTACTGCCAGCACTGCCACCTGCACCGCGGCCAGCACCGCCACCTGCACCACCAGCAGCACCACTGCCAGCAGCAGCAGCCCATTGGGCAGCTGTCCGAGGCTGCAGGGGAAGGGATGGAGCCTCCCCCCACCACTGACAGCATCGCCACCTGCACCGCAGCCAGCACTGCCACCTGCACTGCCAGCAGCACCACTGCCAGCAGCAGCAGCCCCAGTGGGGAGCCATCCGAGGCTGCAGGGGAAGGGCTGGAGCCACCCACCACCACTGACAGCACCGCCACCTGCAGCGCAACTACCATCCACTGAGTTGCAGTCACCGCCAGCAAACAGTGTGTAGTCATGACTACATGGGCTGCAGTGCATCCTGGCCCCTGCAACACCTGTCGGTGTGACACCCAGGTGAGAGACTGTGACTTTGCACCATCCAGGATGAAGCACACTGGGCACAAAGCCCCCTCCAGAACCAGTGGAAGAAGGCATCCACTCAACCCCTCCTTGGCAGGATGAAGCACACTGGGCACAAAGCCCCCTCCAGACCCGGTGGAAGAAGGCATCCACTCACCCCTCCTTGGCAGGATGAAGCACACTGGGCACAAAGCCCCCTCCAGAACCAGTGGAAGAAGGCATACACTCACCCCCTCGTTGGCAGGAGGAAGCACACTGGGCACAAAGCCCCCTCCAGAACCAGTGGAGAAGCCATCCACTTGAGAGACTGTGGCTTTGTACTTCCCAGGACCAAGCAGTGGGCAAACCACCCACTAGAGAGACTGTGGCTTTGCACTCCCCAGGACCAAGCAGTGGGCAATCCACCCACTTGAGAAACTGTGACTATGCACTCCCCAGGACCATGCACAGGGCTTGTTTCCCCCTCCAGGACAATGGAGTTGTACCATCGTCCGGCTGAGGTGCCCCCCCATTCTCTGCCCCCCTGATGTGCCTGTGTTTTTTCAACCTGATGCCCCTACAATGTTCTCTCCGTATTGAGGCAGGAGTCATGTGTGGCCTTGGCCTATGTGTTATGGTCCCATGGGCCACAGACATTTTGGAGTGGGCATTGTCCCTCCTTTTGTGTATATTGTACATAGTGTTTATTTATTTAAATAAAAAATGTTCTTGCTTAACCATTCTGTGCCTCTGCTTGGCTGCTGAATCCACGTCTGGGTCAGACTGGTAGTTGGGCTGTTTGTAAATTCACTCTAGACAGTGACACAAGGGGAGCTGAGGTGTGCCCTGCATATCCTGATAAGTCTTAATGGGCTAGAGTGGGACGGAGAAGCTGTCACCTGCACTTGAAAGGACTGTGTCTGACCTCACAAAATACAGTCTCCAACCCCCTAAAGTGTGGCTGGGGAAGGGCAAGGAAGAGGCAGTGTCTTGAGCACTACAAAGGCTTTCCTTTCAAGATTGCCTACTTCAAAGGCAGAAATGAGTATAAGTATTGGACTCCTGACCCCACAACTTTCGATTGATTCTTGATCTAGAGGATCTTGAGGACCTGCCACTCTGAATGTTGATTTGCTGTGCTGGTCTACTGCTTCTGCCTTTAGAGTGAAAGAACTTGACTTTGCTTTTTGGAATTCTGCTTGTGAAGTTTCCCCAAGGGCTTAGACTGAGCTTGCCCCCTATTCTAAAATCTCAGGCCCATCAAAGAATTTATCTGCCAGCACCAGGACTCTCTTGAGAAGACCCTTGACCTGCCAAGTGGTGCCACATCCAGCCCTGGGCCCTTGAAAGGCAGAGTTGGTGAACCCAAGGTGGAAATCTACACACCGGAGTCGAGCTGCAGAAAAATCAACCCATCGGCTGCACTACGGCTAAAAAATGGACACAGCCACAGTAAAATTGGTGCATCGTCACCTCAGCGCGGATTCATTGGTGCCATGCATCGGATTTTCCACACAGCGTCCCTGGGTGTCAAATCTTCAACATCCCCACATGCACTGGAGGCTGCTCGCCTGAAAATCAACATATTGCTTATTCGGTGGAGAAAGAATCGGTGCACGGCTTCACTTGCAAGAAAGGAATTGTTGCATTGCTTGCTTTTCTTATGTACCCTCACCCCCACAGCTATATTTTTGATGCATACCAGGTACTTTGTGCCAAAACAATGCATCTATTAATTCTTATGGATTAAAACTCTTATTTTTAAAATTTGATACCTTTACTTGTTTATGTTGAATTTTTGCAGTTTTGGTTTTGTTTGATTTAGATAAATATTGGCTATTTTTCTAAACTGGTGTGAAGTCCTTTTGTGCTGTATTACTATGTGTGTTTGTACAAATACTTTACACATTGCCTCTGAGATAATCCTGTCTGCTTCTGTCAAGCCGAAGGGGTGAGGAGAGGTTATCTGAGCTGTATACTCCCTTACCCTGACTACAGTGAGGGTCCCTACTTGTACAGGGTGTAAACTGACTGCCAAGGGATAACAGCACAGGTTAGGCCCTTCGGTCCACGAGTAGAGAATTCCTAGAGGAAGTGGCTGCACTAGAAAATGATTGGTGCTGTGTCTGGGCCACAACCCCTTGTAGGAGGAAACACAAAAAGGCACTAATTTAACCTGTGCTTAACTCTGGTTAGCTTGGCACAAAAACAGACTAAACTTCGAGAAAATGTGTTAAATATTTGTGTAGTACTGAAACAGCAACACAGTGACAACACAACACAGTAAAAACCCCAAACCATTTTTTAAAAACAGAGAAAACGTCAATACATTGTTTGACACCAAAACCATCAAAATCCAATTAGTAGAACCAGAGTTCTCAAGGTTAAAAATAGCAAGTCCTCAATTTTAGAAAATGGCCACCTGGGCACCTATAGCACCACAACAAAGGGTCCAGGAGTTGATGGAGACCTCTTCTGGTTCAAGGCTCACTCAGGCTGGTCCAGGTGTGGATTCAAGATGGTGGGAGCCTGTTATGTCCTTTTTGCTCTGAATAGAAGGACAGCTAAACTAGCGCTTGAAGTCACTTCTGACTTTTTGGGTGCAGGTGGAGATGCAGGGCTCTATAGCAGAGGAGCTGGCCTCTAAAGGTTCAAAGCAGGCTCCAGTCAGCAAAGCAGTCCTTCCAGGTACAGCAGCAGTCTAGCAGTGTGCACAGCAGGTCATAGCAGCAGGCAGTCCACTGAGAGTCCTTCTGCAGGTCCAGTGGTGAACTGAAGAGAAGGTCGGAGAGCCCTATTTTTATACCCTGGTGCCCTGCTCGTAGAAGTTGAGTGAAGTTTCCAGAAGGGTTCTCTGAAGTTCCAGGAATTTTCTACCTCCCCTGCTCTGGCTCCTAACTGGCTGCACTGACAAAGCAGGGTCGTTAAGCCTATTGTATGGCAGCAGAGCTCAGCCCATTCAGAGTTGAGTGGAGTTGTGCTCAGCTCTGCCCTCCCCATCCTGCCAGTGGAAAGGCCACAATTGTGTGACTGCCTGGGGTGAATCCACAATGACCCAACTGTCAGTTACACCTAGTCATGTGACCTAAGGCAGGCTGCCGGCACAGAGGACTAAGGGCAGGAAAATGCCAACTTTCTAAAAGTGTCATTTTTAAACTTGTAATGATAAATCCAAATCCAACTTTACTATTAAAGAGAGTTTATCATTACATGTTCACAGATACCAAACATGTAATATCTACCGCCTCTGGTTTAGGAATTACAACATATTAATTGTAAAGGAATCCCCAATGTTACCCTATGGCAGGGGTGGGCATCTCAGTAGTAAGAAAATTAATTTGGGAGTTTGTCACTACTAGGACTTTAAAAAGTATATGTCCTACCTCTTAATTACACAGCTCACTGCCCTATTGGCTACCTAGCGCCTACCTTAGGAGAGTTTGAGGCTTTGCAAGGGTTTTTAAATGCCAATTCAACATGACAGTGGGGCACCGCCTCCAGGATGCAATGGCAGGCCTAGGACAAGTTTTAAGTAGGTACTTAAGTGAGTGGCACAATAAGTGCTGCAGGCCCACTAGTAACATTTAATTTACATGCCATGGGTATATGGTATACCACTCTACAAGGGACTTACATGTAAATTAAATATGCCAATCAAATGTATGATAATCAAACCATGGTTAGGGGAGTGAGCACATGCACTTTAGCACTTGTTAGCAGTGGTAAAGTGCACAGAGTCCTAAGGCCAACAGAGCACAAATCCAGACACCAGCCATCAAGCAGGCAAAAGGTTTGAGGGTGACCCTGAAGAGAGGGCCAATTCAAACAAATGGATTTCCAGGAGAAGGGTGCTGTTGCTTCAGAACTCTGTTTATCATCCTGCTAGGTTGGTCAGCCTGATAGGCTGAGGAGATTGAGAAGATATTGCTGTGTGAAGGTGCTGATTTTGAAGGCGAAGCCACACAGTTTGATCTGTATTCTTTTTTGTTAAAGCTGATTTATTAGCTTGTAATACTTCTATTTTTGCTCCACTATGCTAAATGCTCATGAGGGGGACATTGCCCCTGCTTTCAATCTCCGCAGCTTTGTGATTAAGCCATGTCCTTCAAAGGACTCTCACTGTAGCCCCTTTCCAAACAAACAGAAATACCTTACAGCTTTCCTTATTAATATATGCTCCCTTCAAAAGCATGTGGCTTGTGTACGCAAACTTCTTTGCTATGAGAGGCCTGATTTGCTGTTCATTATAGAGTGTGGCTGCCGTCCTTGTCCAAACCAATCTTGGAAAGGCTACTGGATACAAGATTCAGAACCTAAACTGCACCAATGGGAGAGGAGGACGTATTGCTATTATTGCTGTTATTTATAAGCACATGTATTTGTGCTTCACTTTCCAGTGGATGACTTACCTGAGGCTGACACTTAAAGTCTCTGCTTAGCATTGAATGCCCAGTAGTCTGTTGGCAGCTTTGTGATTTATAGGTTACTGGGTCCACCGGGTCTCTTCTTGAATTCCCTTAAAGAGGTTGTCTCTCACATTCTTTTGCACTTTTCACACAATATTATACTTGGGGATTTAAATATATACTGGGGCTCCCCACCAGACAGCCATATGATCAGTCTTAATAATACTATGGACCCCTTAGACCTCACACAAGCGGTCACCAAACCTAAGCACATTGGGGGCCATACTATCAACCTAGTTTTCTTTAATAAATGCTTGAGCATGTCCAACCCTATTCCTCTTCCATTTACAAACCATCACCTGATCCATTTTAGTTGGGCGGTTGCTCCACATGGAAGCCAAGATAATTTCCCTACTCTGGCCCTGACCCAATCTTATTCCAGGATTCCTCAGGACAGCCTGCTAAGGGCTCTGGAAAATACATTGCCAAACTTTTGGGGGCCACTGGGTTCAAACGTCCAGGAGTCCAATAAGTAGATCTGGTCATCGGTGCAATAATCAGCCCCCTCCCTGAGCATTTGATTGGTAGAGCTAAGTTCTCCTACCCTTGGTTCAAAGATACCTTGAAGCCGGAGAAACAAATTGTAAAAAGTCAGAAAGAGCTTGGAACAAAATCTAAAGCTCCAATGAAAAAGCTAAATACTAACTTAAGAATTATTCCAATCTAATCAACTCAACTAAAAGAAAATTTTATGAGGAAAGGATTGAAAAGTTAGGAAATAATCCAAAACAAATCTTTAATATAGTAAACACATTTTTGATCCAGCGGTTTATCATCATAGCAAGGTCCCTTTGTCGAAGCAAGTGGTGTCAACAACTTGCCTTTTTTTCAAAACAAAATTGAGCAAATTCAAAAACGTTTAATTCAAAAAAGGATATTCAGATTCCCTACCCTAAGTTAGGACCCCAGATTTTATCTCCTGTTCACTCTTCTTTTTTGATATGATTTTGCTCGATGATTCTAGAGCGGCTATTCTTCATCTTGAGTCAGGCTCTCTTTTGATCCCTGCCCCCTTTTCTTTGAGCCCAGGGAGTGGCTGTTCTAATTCAGCCTTGTACTTCCTGATGAACAGATACCTGTCATCTGGTATTGTCCCTTCTAGTTGGCAACAGGCCAAAGTTTTGCCCCTTCTGAAAAAACAACACAGACCCCAATATTCCAAGCAATTACACGCCTATTTCTTTGCTGTCAGCCCCATCATAAATTGTTGAGAAAGTTATTAGCCAGCAACTGTCCAACTGCATTGAATCTAACATGCTTTTTCACCCCAGCCAGCCTGGGTTTAGGGCACAATTCCAGCCTGGGTTTAGGGTACAAGTCTGTACAGAGACAGGGCTCTTAGAACTCTCTGAAATGATAAAATGCACTATATATGAAGGAGGAAAGGCAGTCTTGGTACTGCTAGACCTGTTGATGGTGTTTGACACGGTACCTCACTCCAGATTGCTCACCCACCTTAATGAAATAGGCATCAGTGGCCAGTGCTGAAGTGGCTTAAATTTCTTCTTGAGGACAGATGACAGGAAGTTTGATTGCCACCTTTCTCGTCTGGTAATAGCTGTGTCTTGGTAGATGTGCCTCAGTGCTCGGCCCTTATCCCTATTATGTTTACCATCTATATGACTCCCTAAAGGCATTGGCCAAGTCTTTTGGGACCAAGATAATTTTGTGTACCGATAACACACAGCTTGTGTTCTCCTTTAAGAAGGCTGAGTCAATTACCCAAGATGTATTAAACCTTACTTATCAGCAGTTTTTCTGTGGGGGAGTTTCTATCAACTGAAATGCAACTCTGATAAGACAGAGGTTCTCAGCTTTGGCTACAATTTGAACCTTAACCTGCAAGCACACCTGTTGGATGGGACCTCTCAGACCATCCTTTAAGCTGGCGTGTAAAAAACTTGGGTGTTAAGTTTGATAAACAGCTCACACTGCACAATCAAATCAACACAGTAATCAGTATGTGTTTTGGTCTTATGTGCATGGCAAAAAATTATTGCATTTCCTCCCCATACTTGTGAGGACAACAAAGTCTTGATCTTGATAATGCCCAGACTGGATCACTCTAATGTTCTTTTTGCTGGTCTTCCACAATATTTGGAGAAGAAATTGCAGACAGTCCAGAATGAGGCAGCTCACCTAGCTCTCAATTTACCTAGTCAATCATCTGTATTGCCACATCTAAGGAACCTCCACTGACGCCCCGGTTAATAAGAGGATTCTGTTCAAAACCCTTGTACTTATGCATAGAATAATGAACCACTCTAGTCAGGAACACCTGTCATCCAGGATACATCATTATACTCCTTCAAGAATCTTGCACTCTTCCTGTGACCACATGGCAAAAAATGTCAATACTTGGCTATTGGAAGCCGGAGGCATATGGTTCTTCCTTCTGGGCCCACAAACCTGGAAGAGGCTTCCTGTTGAAGTACTTCTAATTGAAGGCAAGCCAGCTTTAAGAAAGAGACTTAAATGTGGCTCTTCACACTTTAGTCTCTCTGTATATTTTCTTATCTTACATTTCACTTTGCTCTGGGGCACTCTTTTTGAGTAGCCAAGCACTTTATAAAACCCCTATGCATTCATTCATTCATTCAATATGAGGCCAATGGCTAATGTGGTCAAATTTCCTCATTGAAGACCGGATTCTGGCAGTATAGTGGAGGGTGGCTTTAACACAGTTAAGGACTGAAGCAACCCAGAGACATATGCATTGCCATAGTCCAAATAAGTTAATATGTGGGTGTGAGCAGCAGTCTTTAGGTAAGTTGCTCAAACGTGTGTGTTAACTTTTTTTAAAAGATTAGGTGGAAGCTGGCTGCACTGGCGACTTTATCTATATGGGAAATCCTTGAGCGAGAGAGATATTAAGCATACATACAAGTGAAATTACTGATGATGTTAAATATGTTAATATATCAGTGACTTTCATTTAATTAAGCAGATATGGATCAAATTTGCTTTAAAATTTTGGTGACAGTTTGATAAACTCAGTCTTTTTTTAGGTTGAGTTCCAATAAGTTGTCATAGATCCAGGCTTGGAATTTGAGGAGGATGGATCACAGGGTACGGATTCTGTGAAATAAAGAGGTTTTAAAATACCGTTAGGTGTCGTCATCCAACAGGTAGATGGCGACTCCCATACCATAGCAGCCAACCTCTACAAAAGTGCAATGCCACAAACGCCATGAATTCCGATTGCGCTACTCAGACGCTCAGACAACTCACTCTTCAAAGCTTGCCCACCTGACCCTGATGCCTCCTTCTCAATGACTACTGATACCACCACCTCCACTATTTCCTTCATCAACCATGATCTCTTTATTATATGGCCCGCAGCCATAGTCAGTGACATTCACCTTAAATGGCATGTTGTAAACACCCTTAAGCTTCACACAGCACTGAATGCTCTAAGTCTAGTTGTACTGCTTCCAGTAACTGCCCTGCGAATCCCAACAGCATGGTGGTAGTTCTATGTCATGCTTTAATCTTGCTTATATGATCAGGCTTGAGTGTGTGTGTGTGTGTGTGTGTATGTGTGCACACACGCATGTAACTGCCCTGCGAATCCCAACAGCATGGTGGTAGTTCTATGTCATGCTTTAATCTTGCTTATATGAACAGGCTTGAGTGTGTGTGTGTGTGTGTGTGTATGTGTGCACACACGCATGTAACTGCCCTGCGAATCCCAACAGCATGGTGGTAGTTCTATGTCATGCTTTAATCTTGCTTATATGAACAGGCTTGAGTGTGTGTGTGTGCGTGAATGTGTGCACACACGCATGCACACTCGGATTTAAAGGTGGGCCATTGGTCGCTTTATCTCAGTGCATACGTTTACCAGCACGTGTGATGTCTCTTATTCAGTTATTTGCCTCCCAATCTCAGACACAAAGCAGGATCGAGCAAGGGCAGCTTTGCCTGTCTGATGGAGATGTGATAACTTCTGAAAGACTGTATTTTCAATGAATTCTTACCAGTACCCTCTGGAGAAGCAAATGTATTAAACCTGTAGATACGAGTACAATCTCCGACCTCTTGCTTCACAGCCACATCTCTAATATTCCCTGTGCTCATATAATCCGCCATGCATATTTTCACAGGTTAAGCCATTTCCTACCGTGTCAGCTAATATTATTCTGCCTGGAAGATGTTCACAGCAGTTCTGTGAAATGTTTTCCAAAGCTTGAGTAAGCCAAAGTGAATGTCAATGAGGTTTATTAAGTAAACCACACACAAGGCTCTGTTGTCACTTCTTGTCTAGCATGACAGCTTGGTTATTGCACTTTGAAGGGAATGTCACAGACACAGCAGTCTGCCAGCGCAGTTTAAAACACATAAATACACCTCTTTCTTTTAAACAGAGCCGTAGTCATGGTAGCCAGTGCCAAACAGATCAAGCACAGCTCTCGAAGATGGCTGAGATGTTCAGAAAATGCACGTAGTGTGCACATGTAGGGCTGAGGAATAATTGGGTTTAGGCACTTCGAGTCTACTAGTACTATCTGAACCAGATTTTCTATTTTGTATTGAGCTTGACGAATTTGTGGTCATGTTTGGGAGTTTAGAAAACTCTTCGACTATGCCAGAGTTACAATACTGCTGCATAATTTTTTGTGTGAAGTATTCTGTTATTGTCCACCTTCAATAGGAGTTTAGAACCCAATGGCACACCATATAACTGAAGCAAACATGAGAAGGGCCATTTTAATGGACCAGAAGCCCTTCAATGAAGACTTAGGGCTTAATTTAGAATGTGATGGATGTAGAATAGTCGCAGCAAAGCAGCGGATGTCTCAGCTGCCTATGAGTGCTTTGACGCGAATACACTGTAAACTGGAGGGATAGACCATCCTCCTATATTTGGCAAACACCCTCTATCTGCAAAACCTAAGGGCCCACACCAACAATGATAACAAGCTAAGGCCAGATGTATCAAACTATTTTGCACTAGCAAACGGTTCAAATCGCAAACTTTCACCACTTGTGAATGCAAAAAATAGCCTACTACGACTTCTGGAAGGCATTTTCAGTGCAATTTTAAAGAATCACTAAAATAGCGATTCCCTAAAATTGTGAATCAATTTTGCAAATGTCAAATTGTGATCCGCAAATAAGAAATCACAATTTAAATGTATAAACCAATCGCAAATTGCGAATGGTCGCAAAACTGTGATTTTGCATGTGCAATTTACCACCAACTCAAATCAGGTGGTAATCAGGTGCAACCTATAAAAAGCGGCCCACAGCGCATCAGCCCTTCTCAACAATGGCTGCACTCTAAGTCATGGCGAGGAGGATGAGGATACTGGCAGGTCTGAGGAGAGGGAGGAGACAGGAGCGTATTTTCAGACTGCGCATTTCTCTCTTTGACCAGACAGAGGAGGATATATTTGCTAAGTATAGGTTGAACTCTGCCATGATACTAGATCTAATAGCAGAATTTCCACCACAACTGCAGCGACACACAGACAGAACCAATGCCATACACACTTGCGCAGGTATTATGCTCCCTGCACCTCTTAGCCTCAGGAAACTCTCAGGGAGTTACAGTTGGCGGTGTGTCTCAAAGTGTTCTCTCACGCTTCTTCAATACATTCCTCAATGCAAGGTTATCTAAACTTAATCAGCACATCAAATTCTCCAACACCCCACAGGACATGCAGCTCACAAAATTAAATTTCTGCCAGGTAGCCCAATTCCCACTTGTCATTGGCTGCATTGATGCGTGTGGCATCATGTGGCAATCTGTCCACCATCTGAAACTGAGTACATATACAGGAATAGAAAAAATAGCCATTCCATATACATAAAGGTCATTGCAATGCCTCCCACATCATTACTGATTTAGTGGCCAGATTCCCAGGTAGCACACATGATTCTTACATCTTCAGACATAGTGGAAAGTAGAAAACGCTTCTTGCTGGAAAGTTTGGAGAAGGATACCTACTTGGTAATGTAGCAGAGAACAATGTAGCATATTCTACAGGTGAGGTCTCAGATAACAATTACTCAATTTTCACTCCTGTTGTTGTATGAGATAGTGCACATACAATGCAGTCCTTCATCCTAACACCATACCTCAATCCAGCCACACCAAGTGAATGGCATTACAATGTGGCACATAGGAGAATGCAAAGTGTTATTGAGAGGATCTTTGGCCTGCTGAAAAGTCACTTCCAGTGCCTGTACAAATGTGGGGGCGCACTACAATACAGTCCAGAAAGCTCCTGTAAGATTGTGGCCACAAGTGCTATGTTGCACAAGATCGTGACATCAAGAGGCATACCACTAGAACCCACAGACACAGAATCAGATGAGGCTGATGACCCATTGTCACACCGCCACCCAGCAGAATGATACAGAGCAGCAGACGACAAGCAAAGAAATGCAGAGATTATGCTCAACTATTTCCGATGTAAGTAATGACAACACCATATCTTGCTAATTGTTTTGCTGCAGGTATCACATTTATTGCCTTAACTTCAGGTCAAACATGTGGGCATTGGGCATAGGTATTCCAAAATGCACTATCAGTACTGACATTGAATGTTACACTATTAACATCATAGAGTCAATGCAATATCACAAAATATGCAAGGCCCAGCACATGTCCACATTACTTTTTGCATTTACACACTCCACAAGAACGCTCATTTAGTTCAGAGGCACCTCCTGTGGTTGGTCCTGAGACAGTACTGTGTCTGTAACTGCGATGCCTAGGATCCATCACAGGAGCTGTGACACTACTGAAGCTAGAGAGTTCCACACTATACCCACCACCTAGCTTGCTGTTAGCAGCACTCCGGGCTGTCTGAAGGATATCCAATGTATTGGTGACCTGCACCAATCCCTGTGCAACGTCCTCACTTCAATGTGCTATTTCCACTTGCATGCTCACAGCATGTCGTGACACCAAAGCAGTTGCATTAGTGAGGGATTTACAGATCTGCTGAATCCATCCAACCTACCCATCAATTGGTGATGACGCCTACGGTGGGCGACATGGTCCTGCTGCATTACAGTGCAGAGTTCCTTAATTGCATTTGTCATCTCCCTTAGATTTTCTGCTGTAGCTTTCTGTCCTTCCTGCAGCTGGCACATATTGTGATTGATAGACACTAAGGCCCTCATTTGGACTCTGGGGGTCAATTCCACTGACTGCCAAAGCCCAACCTGCCAGATGACCCCCCGTGCTTGCAGTCAGCAGACCGCCATATTAAGAGTGCTGGCTGCTTTCCGCCATTATTAAGGCAGAAAGCAGCCAGCAGTTGTGCTGGCGGTCGGTGCTGCAGAGGCGGGTCCCTCACCGGCACACGCCTGCTGGCATGGTGATGGTGGCAAGGAAAGACCACCAGGACCCATCCCCTTCCGGACGTCACCCTCGATGGAACAGGTAAGTGGGCATCCAAAAGGGGAGTGAAGGGGTCTGTGGTGTGTTTGTATGTGTGTGTGTGTGTGTTTGCGGAGGGGGTTCTGTCTGCGAGTGTATGTATATGTGTGTGTGCATGTATGTGCGCATGTATGGGGGTGTCTGTATGGATTAATGCGAGTGAGTGAGGGTGTCTGTGTTGATGAATGTGAGTGAGTGGGGGTGTCTGTGTTGATGAATGGGAGTGAGTGGGGGTGTCTGAGTGCATGTATGTGTATGCTTAATGGGTGTGTATGTGAATGCATGCATGCATGTAGGGGTGAGGGGTGCCCTTGAGTGTGTGGGTGGGTGGGGGAGATGTGTTGTGATGTGTGTGTGTGTGCTGGTGACAGGAATTAAGATTCCTGTCACCGGGTGCGTGACTGCCAGGCTTTTTGTGGTGGGGTGACTGCCACGAAAAGCCTGGTGGTGTGCAACCTTGAAATCCGGATGGCAGGCTGAGGCCTGCCTCCAGGTTGGAGGTGTTCCCCGCCAGCCGCAGTGGTGCGAATGCACTGGCGGGCCAGGCGGCGTTGTGGAGACTTGGCGTCTGCCAAGCCCCACAACTCTTAATGTGGCGGTCCATACCCCCAACTCTGAGGGGGTAGGACTGCTACGGTGAGGCTGGCAGTCTCATGACTACCAGTCTCATAACGAGGGCCTAACTGCTTGTGCATTGATTTAATCTGCTTACATTGTAGGTGCTTTAACAGACCACCAAACAGAGATGGGCGCTCGCCTTCCTCTCTGCTCTGTCTGACATATGCTTTGTGCCTCCTGAGGGGAGTATACTGGTGCTAGAAAAGGGACTGACGTCTGTAGTTGCGTCTACCATCAGAAGGTGGTGTGTGTACGTCTTGTTGAAAGTCATTAGAGTCCTGAGAAAATCTAGGGAGTGGTTCCACTGTTGACCTGTGTCTGGGTGGTGCGGGTGTAAAGGACTCGATGATGTCGGTCTCAGACCGTGGGTGGCTTTCCTCATTCCTCCTTGTGTTCTGCTTCTGCTGCATCAGGGGCAGGGTTACCTGCAACAACAATGTGCAGCATGTCAGCCATAATGTACATTTTTGATTTCTCAGTTCACAATTTTCAGTAAATATTTTCCCTGGCATAGTGTCTCTAATTGTCTTTTCTATTGTCTCTCTGTTTGATGTTGGACCATAGTGCAATTGTTGTTGTAGATGCACCGTTGGGTTATGGACTTCCACTTTCATAAGGCATTGTTGTGAAGCATGGAGAATGTGGCATCGACTATTTTTCACAGTGCATGGTAACACTGCAATAATCTGAGGGACAATTGTACATGCTGATATGGTGATTTAAATTATTACTGTCCTTACCTTTGCTGGTGTCCGGTGTGTCTGAAGTGTCTATGTCAGTGACACCACCTACTGCTTCAGGTGGCAGTGTTGACTCCACTATGTCCTCCAAGGGGATCGGATTGGATGGTGTCAGGGTAGATGATCCTTCACTAGTGCTCCTTGCCTCCTTCAGCCTGCTTGCTACCTTCTCCTTGGCATGTGACCATAAGTCGTACCAGTGCTTTTGAATCTCCTCAGTCGTTACCTGCGCAACACCCACTGCACTGATGTTAGCCTGGATGTCAGTCCACATTTTCCTTTTCTCACTTTCCGGGACATGGAGTGAGTTTTTGCCAAATAACTTGTCATGGTTCTTAACCACCTCTTCTGTGAGCACCTCCAAATCCTGCTCACTGAATTTGAGTTTCCTCTTTCTTCCTCCTGTGTCTTTGCCATTCCCTTCAGTGGCCATTGTGCATTATGGTCCTGGTTGATTCTCCTGAGTGCCTCCCTGGTGCTGTGCTAACTATGTCTTCCTGCTCCTGTGGCTGAGGCTTCTGGAAACAGCATACAATGACTCACTTCCTGGTTGAGATGTCGTCATGCTGCTCCAGAAAGCAAAATTCGCAATTTGCGATTACCTAATACCAATTTGCTTTTTTACTGAATCACTATTTGGTACACGCTATTTGCGAATGCAAATTTTGGGGCATTGCAAAATATTTAGCGATGGCCTTGTTACATCGCATTTTGCGATTCCCAAATAGCGATTCGGTGAAAATTGCTATTGGGATACACAATTGCAGGCCTTCATACATATGGCCCCAAGTGTGTGTTATTGCCTTTTGTACTCAGAGAAATGCTAGAAAAACCAACCACATACACAAATATTTTTGAACCTTAATTTCTCAAAAAAACTGTGGAACAAATGCATACCAATTCACGAAAAGCAATCTTTAAAGACCAAGATCTAGCTTGCAGACATTTCATTCAGTCATTTTGGCTATAGCATGTTTAAAAAATGTCTATCGAAATTGCATGGGAATTTTGAATTTTTGGACACCCCCTCCATTTTCTTGGTCCCTGCATGACAGATCACCCCAAAACTTTCCAGGAAGGAGCTAAGCAAAAAAGAGTTTTGTGAAGAGTTTCGTCTAAATTTTTGTGAAGGTTTGTCAAATAGTGCCATCGCTTACCAAAAACAACCATTTCCTATGGAAACACCATCCTAAATATAACTACCCAATGGCAAATGCCAGTGAGTTTTATAACATCAGTGAGTACTAGTAGACAAAGTTGCTTTTCTACAGACAAGGCATTTTTTGGTTTGCTAATAACCTTGGCACCATTTGACAAATCTTCATGAAACTTAAAAAAATACTTCAGAACTTTCCAGGGGCAGTTCTGGTGTGATCCATCGCATAGGGGTGGGGAAAAACAGAGGTCTCAGAATGCAAAATCCCCATGCATTTTCCATTAACGTCTTTAAGAAGCACTACAGCAAAAACTGCTCAAAGGAATTACACCAAATTTTGGCAGGAAGCTAGACCATGGTCCGCTGGTTGTGTTTTTTTGCGACTTGGCGTAAATTTGTTCAGTAGTTTTTGAGAAATTAAGATTGAAAATGTTTGTATATCTTGACGGTCTGCAAAAGCTTCTCTAGAGTCTCACAGGAGTGGCAATTTAATAAATCGAGTGTTCTGGTTAGCCCAGGTATCTTTTTCTCCCGTGGACCATCTCACTTGCGTGTGCTGGCGCACTTGACCTTAATAAGTAAACTTACAAGGGGACGCAAATAGGTCGATGAACCCTTTGACTCACAATTAAGAAGTTCTTACCATAGCTCCAGTACATAATTAATAATCAGCACACAATGATCAATAATCATTAGTAATCATTAAAATCAATAATCAATAGAGTCAGTAATTGTCATGTACCATGACCTTCCAGTCATGAGTAACTACACCTTTAGTAAAAGTTTAGAATGTTTATTTCACTATATTAACAATGCTAAGGTCATGTAGATTAATCTCAAAATCAAATGAAACACATACAGAAACAACACTAGTTGTCCAAAGTGGCAGAAGAAATGCAATCTAATCAAACCTTGAACTACAACATATTCTAAAGTTACGGTGCAAATCAATATCAAAGTCAGGTGCATCAATGAGATGAAATACATGAAGTTGAGCAGAAAAATTCATCAAGCATTAGTCCATAATTGTCATTAAGTCTGGTTCCTTACTAACATCGGATTAGCATCAGCACGTTGGGCTTCATGCAAAACAATTTAGTAATACAAATTTGGAAAAACATATAACTATGGTCGAGCCATAGACAAAACAGTGCAGTTGGTACCTAGATAGGAAAAGCATATATGCGTAATAATCACATTTCAGGATATACCTATCCTCGGTATGGATCAGCAAAGCAGAATCAGTCTTCGTCCTCAGGACATCAGTCGATTAGCAAGGCATCAGGCCCTCAGCCAGGAAAATATGGGCAAAGTCATTTAGCATTAAAGATAAGCACATCTCTAGTAAAGATGCACAAGAAGATAAAAACCTTTGAGTCAGGAAGAATAAGGGCAATGGCCAGAATGTCGGAATGACTGTCTTCTCTCAGAATGAGTGAGTGAGTCTCTTCTCTCCCTGCAGCAGTTGTTATATTAAAGTTACCTAAACTATCTCCTAATTCCCTATTGGTCAGTTAATCTTATATTCACCCTTCGTCCAATAAAACTACTATCCCAAATCTATGAATTCTAATGTTTCTCCATTCTCATATTGTTGATTGGTTCGTCTTGCAATGTCCTCATCATCCGGCTTGTCAGGTAACAGTATTGTTGCAGCTTCCACTCTAGTCAGTATCTTCATTGTTCTTGTCCTGGGAAAGTCAGTCTCACACACATTACACATAAAATGTTGCATTAGCAAGAACATCATCTCTTAGCATTCGGTTCTCACAAGTTATGAGCACATTTAAACAATACAATAGACATTTCACAGTTTAATTCACTTGGTCAGCATTTTTGTTAAACACTAAGAAATACAGCTTTTACATGAGGCCTGATAAAATAGGCCAAGACTCTCGCTAAGTTAAGGCTTATAATTAATAAAGCTAAAGCTTACTTCATAACTCTCAATATGACATATTACTGTGTTAGTCTAACATATATTCAATATTTCATAAGTATTAATCATTGATTGGTACATTTCGTGAACATTGGTGGCCATTCTTCGTCTTTGCATTTTCAACTGCGTGCATTATTTTTCTACGTTATTTCATTTTCTACATAAACTTATTATTCAAAATACATAAACATTCATTAATAATTTTTGTTAAAACACCTGCGCTAGCACATGCGAGTCAGACTACCACAGGAGTGTAATCTCTGATTGACTGCCAGCAACATGTAAAAAATATTGCTGGCAGCCATTACAGGACTCGAGGATGGTTTGCTGTCAGTGGATGTACATCTTCCATATCCAGAATTCTCCATGTCTGCATTATGGAGATGGTCTAATCAGATTGGGACGTGTGACTCCATCCTGCCTTTACTATGGGTATGAGCTTGTGTATCACCCTACCCATTGAGTATGACCTGCTCCATCCATCTGCATTTGGGCATTTGTGGCTCTGAGGTGTCAGTCCACTCCCATCTGTATAGCACACCTGTATATACAACTGTGTGACTCAGCTTTTATTATTTGTACTCTATACATCAGGTACTGGTAATGGTGTTGACTCCATGTGAGGCACCCATTACATTTCCATCACAGATATGGCTTGTATAGGACTGGACTAATGGCTTGACGGTGGTATCCCCATATATTGGTAATCTGCTATCTGTTGGGTATGTGAAGGTTGGTCAAGTAGGCTCATTTGAACTGTGCCTTTGAAATGGTCTGATTGCATCATCGTGTATTTCTAATTGGTAGACTTGTGGGGATGAAACCTTGGAACCAATGGGATAGTACTAGAGGTGATAAGTGCCTAGACAGACCTCATCATTCACAATATGTAATGTTAATGCCATGTATGCCAATGCCCTAGCAATTACAGAGCAACAGAGCTTTTTAGCTGCCTACATCATGTCTCAATTGTTACTTGGGGGCACATCTGATTAAGTGTAAAAATGTCTGCTACCCTTAGCCTAGCTGAAGCGGGTGATTAGGACAGGATTGGGTATTGTATGACATCATATGTTGATGTGAAATGAATGTTGTTTTTTCTCTTCTGAGGCTGCCCTATGTAGTAGTGTGATGTGTTGTCAGTGCAAAGGCAGTGGTGTAGGACCATGTATGAATATTTCATACATGTATTTCCTGTAGGAGATGTCTGTTGTCTGAACTTTCGTACAGGTATTCCCAAATCTGTAATGGTGTGTGTGTGTGAGGGTGGCATTATAATGGTGTGAAGTCCTACTTGTGAAAATGCATGTCCGGTGGTTTTGTATGTGGACCATGATATCATATGTGTGTTCCTGATGTTCATCACTTGTGACATTGCACTCAGTGATTTGGGTATGGATGCCTAATATGTGCACTATGGGCCAATGCAGATGCTCTTAGATGTATGATTGGTTGTGATACATATTTTTTGGGTGTCTGCAGATCTTCCTCTGTGATTGGGTCAGACAAATCACATGCCTGTACCAATAACTTGTATTGTACACATCAGATGCCACCTGTGTGGCTGTCTAACTTGTAGTGGCTTAATCATTCATTAGATCCAATTTGCCATTATTGTACAGAGTGTTATGTCAGCCATGTATTGTGGCAGGCAGATGATGTGTGGCGTGTAAGTGTAGTGGTATTCACTATCATGGATATCTCCCTAAGGATATGGGCTGTTGTAACCGTACAGGCCTGATGTGTTCTGTTCAGTCAGCTGCATTTCCAATGGGTGATAGGAGTATGGAGAGATATGATGTGAATTGAGGGAGACATTTGTACTTCATCCAGGGCATGATGTCCATGCAGACAAGGCTATGATGGAGATCATGTGGATAACTTCAGTCTTGCAGACTTACTTGAATGTAGATGTAGGTGTGAGGGTTGGCATAAAGGGGTGGGTAGTGGTGTGACATGCTGTAGGACATGTGTATTGGCACATGAGATAGCCTAGACAGGATATGTATTGCACAGTAGCAGACCCGCAGACATCCACCCCAGTCACCACATCCGCTGCCACCACAACTACAGACACACCCACATGCAGCACATCTACCATACCTGCAGATACCACCCCAACAGACAGTCATCCATCCATGGCATTACCCAGCATGTCCAGCCCCCTCCTTCCATGACACATAAATGCCTGCACTTACCCACCCAACTGACGGTCGGCACCCACAAGCATTCATTGCAAGCACTTGCACCCAAGACATCGACACCAACACCTCCTACAACCATTCCCTCTACCTTCAATCCCAAACCTTTTTGCCATGACCGCCTCTGTGTGACTGAGAAGCATTTCCTCTTGGAGTTTTCCCTGTTCTCTACTCCTCTCTCACCCCGTGATACCCCCTAATAGTCTGTGTCCTTTCCAAATCCAGCCCTTCTACCTCCAAGTTCTTTCCTCCCCGGCTAGTACCCATGCCCCTCCCCGCCAAGAAGTCCACCCTCCCAAGCCCAAGCCCAAGGACCCCCCTCATATGCCCAAGACAAAAGGCCCCCTTCCCAAACCCAAGCGCAAACACCACCTCCGCCCCCAACCCTGAGATGTCTGCCTGCCCCCTTGTTACCCCTACCTTGTGGAGGTCATTTAGAAGTCAGGAGTCATTTGTACCTTTGGAACTTTGTACATTGGACTGGCCAGTGGCCTGCTGATTGTATATGCTTATTTATTTTCAGCACTAATTTACGATTTTAATACATCTGGCCCAACCTGTTGTAGGATTTGATGGTAACATACTTGTCTTGCCTTTCTTCCCACATGGCTATTTTGTATTTGGCACCTTTGGTATGTTTGTGTGTGACATGTGTTTGCCTGTTGGTTGTGCTAGCTGTTGTGTCTGGCTTGCATGTGTATGTGGCCCTGCCATTTGTCCCGCTGTGATGGCTGTGTATTGTGTTTAGGATATGTTTGTGTTTGGTACATGCATTTATGTGGATTAATTGTGTACTGTTTGTGTTGACATGTGTAATGGTGGTGTTGTGTGCCCTTGTCTGGTTGTTGTGTGTGCATGCATGTGGATGGTGATGGATATGTGAGATGCCTTGTGTTACAGTGGTTTTACGTAAGTTTCGTTGTGTGGCTGTGTGGCTGTGTATATTGGTTGTCAGGTGTTGTTACATGTTGTAGAATGTATATGGTGTCATGTGGAGGTGTGTACTGAAATTGCTTGATGAAGCATTTGTGTAGTTATGGTTGTGGTGTTGTGTGAATCGGTGCTGTTGTGTATTGTTGTGTTAGACTGTGCAGGTGCTGTGTATCAGTGGGTTTCTGGGTGTATTGCAAGTGTGTGTTGGCTGTGGTGTGTGTTGTATGAGTGTGCATGTGTGTATGTAGGTGTGTGCGTATGGGTGTGTAGTTACATGTGTGTGTGTGTCGCCATCGCCTGCTGTCCCGAAAGTGTATGTTCTGTGTGTGTGTGGATAGTGAGTGCATCTTCTATGTCCACTATATATGGTAACCCAACACAATTTCTTATGTAGTATTATGGGATGCGCAGTTTGGAATTTTACAATAGCAAAAAATAAACATTATTACTTCAGTTTATGTGCAACCAACAGCCCTGTGAGCACAACCTTATTTACAGACATCACATTTCAATTGCATTTCTTTAAAGACTAGGCTGATGTAGGCATAACAAATTAATCTCTCCTTGCTAATTCATATTGTGCGCCACTTCTGGCTATGACTCAATTACTTACTCACAATTATGGATTATCTATTTTTAGTCACATGGATGGCATCTATTTACTATCCCAATATATTTTGGTTCCGTTCATTTTATGGTATCTATTTTATCCTTTGGGTCCCAACACTTTGGGGGTCATTCTTACTTTGGCGGGCGGCGGAGGCCACCCGCCAAAGTAACCCCGTCAGAACACCGCACCGCGGTCGAAAGACCGCTGCAGTGATTCTGAGATTTGCCCTGGGCTGGCGGGCGGCCGCCAAAAGGCCGCCCGCCAGCCCAGGGCAAATCAACCTTCCCACGAGGATGCCGGCTCAGAATTGAGCCGGCGTAGTGGGAAGGTGCGACGGGTGCAGTGGCACCCGTCGCGTATTTCAGTGTCTGCATAGCAGACACTGAAATACTTTGCGGGGCCCTCTTACGGGGGCCCCTGCAGTGCCCATGCCATTGGCATGGGCACTGCAGGGGCCCCCAGGGGCCCCGCGGCACCCCCTACCGCCATCCTGTTCATGGCAGGTTTCCCGCCATGAACAGGATGGCGGTAGGGGGTGTCTGAATCCCCATGGCGGCGGAGCGCGCTCCGCCGCCATGGAGGATTCAGAAGGGCAGCGGTAAACTGGCGGGTGACCGCCGGTTTACCCTTTCTGACTGCGGCTGAACCGCCGTGTCAGAATGCCCTTCGGAGCACCGCCAGCCTGTCGACGGTGCTCCCGTGGCCGGTGTCCCTGGCGGTCACCGGCCGCCAGGGTCAGAATGAGGCCCTTTGTGTATGAGTCACTCAGGAGGGGGCTGCACAAATGCAAATAACGTGAATAGTACCCAAACCATCTAGGAGCATGGCACCTTCCATCCACTTCAACCCTAAATATTGCCTTGTGGTTCCCTGTGCCACCATGACCACTATAACCACAGTGTCACTATGAGGGGCAATCGAGTCCACCCATCCATCACAGGGCTTGTTGCACACCGTGCTATTAAAAGGTTACTCACACTCCAGCTATACCAATTCTCTCTATCCAGAAAATATCCACCAGCTTACATTGCCCTACTCTCCACCCACACAGTCTTGATCCAAATAATAACCACATACTTCCTACTTAAATAAAAAGTAGTCATTTACATGCCATGTGCACATTGCTCTTGATAAGCCCAATTCCAGTCCTGTCCCTGTTCTAAGAAGCTTATAAATTACAATCCACACATATCATGCAATGTGCTCGATAGTCTTGATGGACCCAATCCAAACCTTACCCCCTGGGCTTACAATGTACACTGTATACAGTCTACACATTTGGACATTCTTACAGTCTTTTTAGATACAACTAACCATACCCTCCCAAGTTCTTAAGGGTGGCAGTACATTTCTTCATCACCATTTTTTTTAAGTCTTATAATGGGTCTCGGCTATAAACGTCTCATTTTTAACAACCTGCCTCCCCCTACCTCATGTTTCCTTACAGAGGCTATTCCATAATACCACATGTTTAGCCAGTCAGCCCCATTGTGGCTCTGCAGGTGTCTTGCCATGGCGTAATTAAGGTCTCCTTTTTCAAGTTTCCACAGAGACATTCAGTGATGTAAACTACAAACGATGTGCCATGGTATCCTATCCTTAAGGGGATTTTTCTCCATTGTAGTCCACAAACTCCTTCTTGTTACTGCCGATCCGGCAAGACTTAAACTTATTGCAGCACACAAAGCCTTTATTCTGTTCTGCAAGTCAGTTAGACATTTTCGTTCGCTCAAAGTGGCTCCTTACTGTAGGAAAGTACCATCTTTCTTGGCATGTTACCCCCAATTTCTACCTGTTTGTCAGTATGTTTTGCCTGTCTCACTGGGATCCTGCTGGTCAGGACCCCAGTGCTCATAGTTTGTGGCCTAATGTGTGTGTTGTCAGTAGTGCGTAACTGATAACCAGAACTTCAGTGCTTATGCTCTCTCTGCTTCCCAATTAGTCACTATAGCTTAGTGACTTCATATTCCAATTCCAATTGGCACATTGGACCCCTCCTTATAAGTCCTTAGTATATGGTACCTGGATATCCAGGGCATTGGGGTTCCAGGAAATCCTTATGGGCTGCAGCATTTCTTTTGCCACCCATAAGGAGCTCAGACAAACACTCCTTCAGGACTGCCACTGCAGCCTGAGTGAAATAGTGCACACACTATTTCGCAATCATTTGCACTGCACTTAAGTAACTTATAAGTCACCTATATGTCTAACCTTCATTTACTGAAGGCTAGGTGCAAAGTTACTAAGTGTGAGGGCACCCTTGCACTAGCAAAGGTGCCCCTACACTCTCCAGGGCCAAATCCCCAGACTTCGTGAGTGCGGGGACACCATTACATGCATGCACTACATATAGGTCGTACCTATATGTAGCTTCACAAAGGTAACTCCGAATATGGCCATGAAAGGTGTCTAAGATCATAGAATTGTCCCCCCATTCCAAATCTGGTATTGGGGGCCAATCCCATGCATCCTGAGGGCTCCACCATGGATCCCCCCCATACTACCAAACCAGCTCTCTGAGGCGTGCACTGCAGCTACAGCTGCTGCCACCTCACAGACAGGGTTCTGCCCTCCTGGGGTCTGAGCAGCTCAAACCCAGGAAGGCAGAGAAAAGAATTTCCTTTGGGAGGAGGGTGTTACACCCTCTCGCTTTGGAAATAGGTGTTACAGGCTTGGGAGGGGTAGCCTCCCAGAGCCTCTGGAAATGCTTTAAAGGGTAAAGATGGCGCCCTCCTTGCATAAGCCAGTCTACATCAGTTCAGGGTTTTCCAGTGCTTGCTCTGGTGAGAAACTGGATAAAGGAAAGGGAAGTGACCACTCCCCTGTCCATCACCACCCCAGGGGTGGTGCCCAGAGCTCCTCCAGTGTGTCTCTGGCATTAGCCATCTTGTTTTCCAAGGTGTGGGGGGCTCTGGAGATCTCTGAGTGGCCAGTGCCAGCAGGTGACGTCAGAGACACCTCCTGATAGGTGCATACCTGGTTAGGTAGCCAATCCCTCTCTCAGGGCTATTTAGGGTCCCTCCTGTTGGTTCCTCTTCAGATTCGGCTTACAAGTTTCCTCCAGGAATCCTCTGCAACCTCTGCTTCAACTTCTGACCGTCGGATCAACCGCAGACTGCTCCAGGAACCTGTAAGTGCAACAAATTATCCAAAAAGGCTACTGTGACCCTGCGACTTTAGCTCCAGCCAGCAACAGTTTCCAAGGTGTGGACGCTCTGAGGACTCTCTGCCTTCACCCTGCACCAGACGAACCGAAGGACTCTCCCGTGGAGTGATGGGGTCACTTCCCGGCTCCAGCAGGTGCCTTCCAAGACAACGACTGGTTCTCTGGAACTCCTCTCCTGGCAATGAGCCTGCTCCTGGGAACACAGGTGGTGGACCCCTTCAACCCAGACTGTCCTAAGGTCCAGCTGTCCAAATTTGGGGTAAGAGGTGCTTTCCCAGTTAGCAACAGTACCCCTGTGCACAGTGTAATCTCTAGCTCCTGGGGCCTCTGTGCACATTGTCCAAGAATACTTCATGCACAGTGTAGCCCAGGTCCCCAGCACTCCATCCTGTGATGCAGAACTTGCTGAGTTGTTCTCCAGTGGCGTGGGACCTTCTTTTGTTGTGCTGCACCAACCTCAATTTGCACCTTCTTTGTCTCTGTGTCCTGGGACTCCCGTGAGTGCTACTTGGTCATCTGTGGGCTCTCTCTAGTGCTGGGAGCCCCCTGTGCCTCCTCAGTCCAAGTTGAGGTCCCCAAGTCCCTCCTGGGTCCAGGCAGTGCCATTTTGACACAAATCTCGATCTTGCTTGAACCAAGGCTTGTTCGACAAATCCAGTGCTGCAACTCACCTGCATCCAACATCTTGACGTGGGACATCTCCTGCACCACACAAGAATCCGCAGCCCTCTTCTTTGGTGCTCTTCTGCAGACTTCTTCTAACCGGAGAATCCTCTTTTGCACCATTTCTAGGTTGGTAGGGGCTCCTGTCCTTCCTGGAATCTTCTGCAACGTCTTGACTTGGTCTCCTCTCTCCATAGGTCTTCAGGTCCAGGAATCCACTATTTGTTGCTTCCGGTCTTTCTTGGTTCTTGCAATAACTCTTATCACGACTTGTAGTGTTTCCTGAGGAAACTTGCAGTACTTTACTCCTACTTTCCTCGGCTCCAGGGTGTGGTATTTTACTCGTCTTTGTGGTTTTCTTACACTCCCAGTGCCCTTCTACACACTACACTTGCCTAGGGGGGAATTTGTGATTCGCATTCCACTTTCTTAGTATATGGTTTGCGTTGCCCCTAGGCCTATTGCATTCTATTGTATTTTCTACTGTTAGCACTATACTGTGACTATTTATTTACCTGCTTTTGGTCTCTAGTGTATATATTGTGTGTAATACTTACCTCCAGAAGGAGTATTGCCTCTAAGGTATTTTTGGCCTTGTGTCACTACAATAAAGTACCTTTATTTTTGGTAACACTGAGTATTGTCTTTTATTGTGTATAAGTGCTGTGTAACTATAGTGTTATTGCAGGAACTTTGCATGTCTCCTAGTTCAGCCTAAGCTGCTCTGCTACAGCTACGTCTAGGCAGCCTAAGGTGCTAGAACACTGACTACATTTCCCTACTAAGGGATAACTGGACCTGCCATAAGGTGTAAGTACCTAGGGTACCCTCTACAAACCAAGCCCGCCTCCTACACTTACTAAGTGATCCTTCAATGACAGTGCCTTCCTATAAGTTACATCTGGTCACGCTCCTAATAGTTTACCAATGTCAGGATCTTTCTTTATTATGCTCCAATGTCTGTTCATGATATTGAGTATAAATGGTTCTCTTTACTATATGTTAAGATTATTCTAATTGTTGTTTGTTCCATCTCTTTGATTGAACTCCGTTGGTTTATATATTACACTGCTTTCAGGCCCACTTCAAGAGAAATCGACGTGTAGACGGAAAAAACATTTATGGTGACCAATAAATATCCATCTTGCCACGCTATGTTTTCCAACACTCTCAAAAAGCCACCAGTAAGTTTTAAGTATGAATTTAGGTTTACCACCATGTGTGCCAGGAAGTGATCCACATAGAGTGACATGCTTTCATACAGAGACTGGATATAATCGGTCTTCCAGGAAGTTTGGTTAGTGTTTTATGCACTTTCGGTAAGACGTAGATCATAGGAATAATCAGACTATCATTCATAGGAAATGTCAGTTCATCATCATTCAAAAGACCATCAGAGTGCCAGCTCTTCAATCTGGTCTGTAAGTCCAGTGTGGGGTTCTTAGTCAATTTGCTTTAGTTAGATGTAGCATTCAGTTGTCGAAGGTCCTCCTTTAAATAGTCACTGTTCTCCATACTGACTATATTCGCTCTCTTGTCCACTGGTTTGATTTCCAACCACTGATTGCTCATCAATTTTTTAAGTTCACCAAAGCTCTAATTCTCCTTCTTATTGTTCTTACTGTTCTATTTAACATATTTTACCTTTTGTAAATCTGACATCACCAAATCATTAAAAATATAAATTGTCGCCCAGCGTCAAACTAAGGCAACACTGGGATCTAGGTTTGAACTTACTCTGTTGATGCCATTTTGTATTAATCTCAAGTTTGCCAATACTTGTGTCTCTGTAAACTCATCTCCATGCAAATCATGCATTAGATCATCCATATTCTTCAGGTCAGTGTATATATATATATATATAGATATATATATATCTATATATATATATAGATATATATATATAGATATATATATATCTATATATATATATATATATACACCACAAAGGTTCCAAGAACTTTATTTTTAAATGTACAAAACCATAGAAATTTATCTGTTATAGTTAGGGTTATTTCAAGTGAATATAACTCGTGGCCTAAGGTATCTATACCTAGCAGCCCCATCATGCACAATTTTTTGTCAAAACTTTTACTGTAAATATTACACTGATATCATCAATGATGTTATCAAAGATGTCATGAGTGCCGTAATTTGCGTGGGGGTGTCCGGGGAGGTGGTGGTCCCCCAGGGGTCTGCAACAGACCCCATATCTGTTTTAAAATTAGCCCCAGAGTGGTGGCAGTCCCTGCAACTGTGGGGAGCTGGGAGCCTCCCGCATTCAATTGGGGTTATGTGCCCCAGGGAGGTGACGGTCTCCAGGGCTGCAGGGGGAGGGTGAGCAGGCCCCGCATTTGATTAACAATAATGCCCTAGGAAGGCGGTGGTCCCCGGAACTGCAGAGGACCGAGCACCCCACCACATTTGATTAATAATAGTGCCCCAAGATGGTGGCAGTCCTTGGGGCTGCAGGGGGGGGCAAGGCAGCCCTGCATTCATTTCAGAATATATGCCCCAGGTAGGTAGTAGTCCCCAGGGCTATGGGGCGGGGCGATCGCCCCACCCCACATCTGATTAAAAATAGTACCCTGGGGAGTGACTGTTTACTTGTCTATATATTTTGCGCCACTTGACAAATCTTCATGAAATTTCCCAAAAAATGCAATGCTCACATCAGGTGATGTCTGGAAAGTTTCAGGGTGATCCGTCAAGGAGGGATCGAGAAAAAGAGGGGAGGGTCAAAAGGTGTGTTTCCCATGTTATTTCCCATAAGGATTTGGAACACGAATAGCGTCCGAACCACTGGACGGATTTACACCAAGTCCCTGATTTATACTTTTTGGTGCAAAACTGCAAAAACGCAGTTTTGCACCAAAAGGTTTAGCACCGGTTTGCACCATTTCTGTGCACCAGCCAGGCACCATATTTATGGAATGGTGCAAGTCGGTGCAAAGGGTGGGCTAGCGTAAAGAAAAATTACATTAGTCGGGTGGGGCTGGCACTATGGAAGAAGGGTGTTTTGCACCAAAAAATGACGTTAGGCAGGTTAGAGTGAAAAAAAAAATGACCCTAACCTGCTTAGATTCATTTTCTGACGCAAAACCATCCATACAACATGACTCCTGTCTTAGAAAAGACAGGAGTCATGCCCACCATCCCAATGGCCAGCCCAGGGGACCACGGTCCCCTGGGCATGGCCATTACACCCAGTGACATGTAGGTGGGCCCATTTCAGGGCCATTTCAAAAATAAAATGCAATACTTACCTGTACTTACCTGGGATGGGGTCCCCCATCCTCAGCAGTCCCTCTGGTGTGGGGGGTGTCCCTGGGGCCTGGGGAGGGCACCTGTGGGCTTATTCCATGGTGTTCCACCATGGAAATAGGCCCAAAGGTCCCTTAATGCCTGCCCTGACCCAGGCATTAAAAAATGGGGCAAAGGAAGCTTTGCACCATTTGTTGACCCCTCCCGTGCACCATTTTTTGACAGGAGTATAAATATGGCATTAAGGCCATAGAGTCATTTTTCGCACGGTAATGCCTACCTTGCATCTCATTAAGGCAAGGTAGGTTTCCACTCCAAAAAGATTATTTAACTCCATAAATTTGGCGCTAGACAGGTCTAGCGCCAAAGTATAAATATAGAGTTAGTTTTGCACCTAATTAGAGTAAAAAAAATGACGCTAATTCGGTGCAAACAGAGTATATGTATGCCCCCATATTTGGTCCAGAAACTGCCTTTTTTTGTAACTTGGTATAAATGTGTTCAGTAGTTTTGGACATATTTAAAAAAAACTGATTTTATATATAGGAATGCAAAGGCTCTGCGATCCCTCCCTGACATCACTGACAACATCTCAAGTGACATAATTCAGGGAGTGAGAGGGTTGTATAAAACTAGTAGGTAGTTAAAGTTAGAACCTAGGGCCTCATTATGAGCCTAGCAGTCTTAAGACCGCCAGACTCGCAGTAGGGGTTGGACTGTTGTATTCCTGGCAGCCTGACCACCAGATTACAACCCTGGCAGTCAGACCGCCAGGGGACCGCTGCCTCCACCACTAGGAACATTGTTTCTGATGGTGTGGTGGCGGTCGGAATCATGGTCAGCCACAGCGGCACTGAGTTCCGTGCCGCCTTGCTGATCACAGGTCCTCTTTCTGCCAGCCTATTAATGGTGGGGTTCCAGCCATGAAAAGGCTGTCAGAAAGGCAGTGCTGGGGGCCACAGGGGGGCCCCTACACTGCCCATGCCCATGAAATTGACAGTGCAGGGGCCACCATGCCAGCACACTCGGAATGCGACAGTGCGCATTCCAATGGTGCTGGTGTGCCACGGCATTGGCCTCCGCTCTGAGGCCAATACTGTGGCACTGTTTCCGTTGGTATGACCAGTGGAAACCTCGTAATATGATGTTTTTGGCGGTCAGCCCGGTAGAAACATCTTGATACATGTGGGGGGAGGCCCCCGGTATGAAGGCAGCCTCCTCCCTGGGGCTTTGGTGGTCTGATAATTCAGATCTCAAAAGTTGTAATGAGGCCCCTAGCTCCTGTCAGAAAAGCTTTTTTTGCTTTGCCAGTAACTTTGGCGCTGTTTGACGAATCCCCACAAAGCTTTCCAAACAAGTTTGACATTCACTTCAGCTGGTGTCTTCAAAGTTTCAGGGTGATTCATCATAGCGGGCTGAGAAAAAGGGGGGGTCCCAAAATGTTTTTTTCCTTGTAATTTCCATAGGGATTTTTAGACACAGGCCCTCATTCTGACCTTGGCGGGCGGCGGAGGCCGCCCGCCAAAGTCCCGCCGTCAGGTTACCGTTCCGCGGTCGAAAGACCGCGGCGGTAATTCTGACTTTCCCGCTGGGCTGGCGGGCGGTCTCCTTCAGACCGCCAGCCAGCCCAGCGGGAAAGAGGCTTCCACGATGAAGCCGGCTCGGAATCGAGCCGGCGGAGTGGAAGCTGTGCGACGGGTGCAGTTGCACCCGTCGCGTATTTCACTGTCTGCGCAGCAGACAGTGAAATACATGTAGGGGCCCTCTTACGGGGGCCCCTGCAATGCCCATGCCAGTGGCATGGGCACTGCAGGGGCCCCCAGGGGCCCCGCGACCCCCCCTACCGCCATCCGGATCTCGGCGGTCCGACCGCCGGGATCTGGATGGCGGTAGGGGGGGTCAGAATCCCCGCGGCGGTGCAGCAAGCTGCGCCGCCGCGGAGGATTCAATGGGGCCGCGGTACACTGGCGGGACCCCGCCAGTGGTGCCGGTCCGACCGCGGCTTTACCGCCGCGGTCGGAATCCCCATTGAAGCACCGCCGGCTTGTCGGCGGTGCTCCCGCGGTCCTCCGCCCTGGCGGTCAAAGACCGCCAGGGTCAGAATGAGGGCCACAATGAGAGCCTGAATCGCTGGACGGAAACCAAATTTGTCCGAAAGCCAGTTTTTGGTTCAGAATGCACCCTTTTTCTTATTTGGTGTAAATTCAATCAGTAGTTTTTAGATATTAAAAGAAAATGAACTATAGATATCTAGGGACACAGATCCTCTGTGATTCCACTGCGGTGGACCTGCAAATTAATGCACCACTAACAATGTTGCGATTGGCTGCCCACAACCTGATAGGGAGGCTGCCGCTGCCATTTTATGTATCGAAACAGTCCCAGGGCCTGAAAAGTAGCGTGTAATTTGCATGAAGGGGTCTGGATAGAGGTTCCCTGATACCATGTTTGTGCTACAGAGGTGGCAAAAATAGGTGAGGTGGGCAAAAAATTGCCTAAAATGTGTTTTTTTCCACATGTGAGCTCTGTTGATCAATCAATCAATCAATCAATCAAAAAAAATTATAGAGCGCGCTACTCTCCCGTGAGGGTCTCAAGGCGCTTGTTGGGAGGGTGGGGGGGGTACTGTTCGAACAGCCATGTCTTGAGGTTTTTTCTGAAGAGTAGGAGGTCTTGGTTTTGCAGAGGTTGGTGGGGAGGGAGTTCCAGGTTGAGGGGGCGAGGTAGGAGAAGGCCCTGCCTCCTGTGGTGGTTCGTTGGATGCGGGGGACTGTAGCTAGTGCAAGGTCGGCTGATCGGAGGTTGCGGGTGGGAGTGTGGAAGTTCACTCTTTCGTTGAGGTTGGTCAGGCCGGTGTTGTGGAGGGATTTGTGTGCATGGATGAGGATCTTGAAAGTGATTCTCTTGTCTATGGGGAGCCAGTGAAGGGATTTGAGGTGTGGTGAGATTCGTTCGTGGCGGGGGAGGCAAAGGACAAGGCATGCAGCTGTGTTTTGGATTCTCTGGAGTTTGCGTTTGAGTTTGAGTGTGGTGTCGGCGTAGAGGGCGTTACCGTAGTCTAGTCTGCTGCTGATGAGTGCATGGGTGACTGTTTTCCAGGTCTCTGGGGTAATCCATTTGAAGGACTTTTTTAGAGTGCGCAGTGTGTGGAAGCAGGAGGAGGTTAGTGCATTGATTTGCTGTGTCATGGAGAGGGAGGGGTCCAGGATGATGCTGAGGTTGCGTGCGTGGTTTGCAGGGGTGAGTGCGGGGCCTAGGGCGGTGGGCCACCAGGAGTCGTCCCATATGGTTTTGTTGGGGCCGCAGATGATGATCTCGGTTTTGTTGGAGTTAAGCTTGAGGTGGTTAGTTGTCATCCAGTTGGCGGTGTCGAGGCGAGCAGTGTGTAGGTTGGTTTTGGTGGTGGTGGGTTGCGGGTGAGGGAGAGGATGAGTTGGGTGTCATCTACGTAGAAGAGGATAGTGATTCCGTGTGGTCGGAGGATGTTGGCTAGGGCGATCATGTGGGCTTGTGCATCACCCCGTGTAAATCGGTGACAGATCTGCGGATGCTGCCCTAATTTAATTTAACAAATATATATACTCACAGACCTACACAGACACTTACACACCACTCACAGATCCACACTCTCACACACCTAGCAACATACCCAGTGAGACACTCATGTACCCACACAGACACCAACAGACAACACACACCCAGTCGCATACCCAGTCAGACACACACACACCAACTCACAGACCCACTCAGACATTCAGACACCCACTCACAGACCCAGTCAGACACTCAAGGCCAGATTTAAGAGAAAATGATGACATGCGTCACTGCGCCACATTTGGCAGAGTTGTGCAACTTAATTTTCAAAACGCAGGGATGCACCATATTACTAGAATACGGTGCACTCATGTTTCTCCCTGCGTCGGAGCTAAATATGCTGCTGTGTGCCGACGCAGCAACACTTGCACCATAGTGCAAGGATGGCTCCGTTGAGAGGGAAATTGTTTTTGTGGAAGAAGGAACACCTTCCTGCACAAAAACGATCTTAAATGGCGATTTACTCTTTCTATGTGTGCTGCAACCAGTCATATAAACCCTGTTTTGAGAATGTATACTAGGACCATACAATATTGCATCTAGAAACTATAGCCTTCTATGTACTCTTAAAATGTTTCAACACAAATTGCGAATATTGCAGATATATATGTATATATATATATATATATATATATATATATATATATATATATATATATATATATATATATAATAAACACCATAAAAGGATTGTGCACGATGAATAACACAATAAGGATTCAGGAAACAAATCACATAACTTGTCAACTCAAATATTACATAATAAATATCTTAGAATAGTGGCATACAATAAACAACATGAATTAAACTCGAGGAGAGAATCGTGCATCTTGCCAATACCGTGTAAAATACCAAGAAATGGTAACATGCAATGAATATCAAAGTCAAATCCTCATTAATCGAATCGCGCGTCTTGCCGATTCGTAAAACACGATATAAATGTCAAGGATTAACAGCTCACAATAAGTAACAAGATCAAAGTACAATGAAACAAATCGCGCTTCTTTTGCCAATTCTTAAGCCACCATGTAAATGTCAAGAAATGGTAGCGCGCAATCAACAACAAAGTTAAATGCTCACGAAACGAGTTGCGCGTCTTGCCAACTCGTAAAACATCATGTAAATGTCAAGAAATATCAGCACGCAATAGACAACAATGTCCAAACACCATAAAACGAATCACGCTTCTTGCCTATCTGCAAACCACCATATAAATGTCAAAAAATGGCAGCGCGCAAGTAATCTGTCATTCATTTAAGAATTAAAACCAAGAATATTAAAATTCTCAATAACGGTGTTGGGAAATGTCCAACCACCGTCTTACCGCCTGGAACAATGATCACCAATGAAGGATGAGGGCAGAAAACTGGAAGATCCAAATAGGCGGCCGGGACAGGAGCTCAGGAAGAAGCTGCTGCTCTGCGCCGGGACCTCTGAATAGTGAGCACTGGGAGTTGGGCTGGCTCTCTTTTATAGAGTCTTGGCCCAGCCCAGAACCACGCCCAGGCATGTTGCAGGGAAAGTCTCTGGAAGGCCCTGGAAAGGGGCCACACCCTAACACACACTGAAAACCTGCAGCAATACATTGCAGAGGAACAGTATTTGTAAGCATATTAAAAATACGTTTTCAGGATTGAACTCTGCAATGCAAAAGGTTAAACCACAACATATCAGCACAATGCATAAATTACGTTGTTTTGGGAGTGCTGGGTTTTTGCATTTTTGTCACCAATAGAGTGCGTACTGCTCTGGTGTTGACAGTACTCCCCTCTCCCAGGCGCGCTCTAGGGCCTGGTTTGCTTGGATTAAGACGATGAAAGCGACTCACAAGTACTGGAGCATGAACATCAGATGCGGAAACCCATGAGTTACTTTCAGGACCCTAACCTTTCCATGAGATTAATTACCATAGATTACGCCCTCTCAGTCTAGAATCCAACACTTTCTTGACTTCATATTCTTCTTCCCCTTGTACTACAACAGGAGCTGGATGAGGGTGGACCTTTTGGACTGCCTTTTTCAAGAGGGAAGTGTGGAACACTGGATGAATACGTAAGGATCCGGGCCACTGTAGTTTATAGGTCACCGGATTGATTTGCTGAAGGACAGTATAAGGACCTATGAATTTGGGGTTAAACATGTGCTTCTTCTTGAAGTCTATATGTTTTGTGGAAAGCCACACTTTATCACCTGGTTGATATTGCGGTCCCTCACAATGTTTCTTGTCATAATGCCTTTTATATTTTTGTTTGGCTTTTTCTAAATGCTGTTGAATCAGTTTCTGGGTTTGATGTAAATGCTGAATGGTTTCTGATACATCTGGAGTAAGAGAACTTTCTTGAGGAATTGTGATGGGCAAGGTGTCAGGATGATAGCCAAATAAACCAAAAAAGGGTGTAACGCCAATGGAAGTGTGGAATGAGTTATTGTAAGCTAACTCAGCTAACCAGAGCATAGATGTCCAAGAATGAAGTGCCTTTTCAGCGTAGGCATGTAGGTATTGTATAAAGTCTGATTTAGTCTCTCCATTTGATCATCTGTTTGAGGATGGTGACTAGTAGATAGCGTAGATGTCACTTAGAGTGTTTTACACCATGTCTTCCAGAAATTGGAGGAAAATTGTGACCCCCGATCGGAAAGGATAACTTTTGGCAGTCCATGATAACGAACCACTCTGTTCAGTAAAATAGTTGCCAATTCACTAGAAGTGGGCAATTTTTTACAGGCAATGAAATGTCCATATTTCGTGAGACTATCTACTATCACCAGAATTACTGAATGCTGTTGAACCACTGGCAGACCGGTAATAAAGTCTAAAGAAATGTGCTCCCATGGACGACTTGGGGTTGGAAGTGGATGCAACAACCCTTTTGGATTTGGAATGACTTGTTTTAATGCAAGCACAAACTTCACAGTTGTTTACCATTGCTTTTACATCTTTTTTTAGGGTAGGCCACCAAAAATAGCGTTGGATCAGTTCAAGAGTTTTTGGAGTACCTGGGTGACCTGCCGTAGGTATAACATCCAACCAATGAAACTCTATCTTGCGAAGTTTGGTATTGGGTACGAACAAACGAGTGTCATGAAAGGGTAAACCTTGCTTGATTGACCTTTTGGGATCTGCTTGGGCCCATGTTTGCCATTTTTCAACAGTGAAAGAATTGCGAATTTCTTCAAAGAAATCTTCCATTCTTATGATACATAGAACCTTGTCAGGAGCAATGATAATTCTGGAGGCTTGAAATGCAGGCAACGTAGTAGACTCTTGACGGGACAAGCCGTCAGCCTTGCGATTATCTTTACCAGGCCAGAAGGTTACTACAAAATCACATTCGGCAAAAAAAAGCATCCAGTGTAATTGCTGAGGGGTCAAAAGTCTGGCGGAACTCATGAATTGAAGATTACGATGATCAGTATATACTGTAACAGTGCATTTGGCACCCAACAAATGATGTCTCCATTATTTAAAGGAGTCACGAATCGCCAGAAGCTCTTTTTCAGCAATGACATAGGGGGTGATTCTAACCCTGGCGGTCGGTGATAAAGCGGCGGCCAACCCGCCAACAGGCTGGCGGTCCAAAAAATGGAATTCTGACCCTGGCGGGAACCGCCAACACAGCCCGCCACATTAACACACCGCCCGCCGCGGCGGTACAGACAAACAGCGCGGCGGTCACCGCCAACAGGCAGGCGGCAGACAATGTACCGCCCACAGTATCATAACTCACCAATCCGCCACCTTTTCCGGGGCGGGAGCCCCGCCGATAAAAACACGGCGGAAACAGACTACGAACGGGAAAACGCTCACCTCTACGCACTCCACGAGGACGGAGGACAGCATGGAACCCGAATTAAACATACTACCTGCTCTCGTCTACCTGCTCATCTACCACGAGTACGAACGCCGGCGCAGACGACAACGGTGAGTACTGCACCTACGACACACGGGAGGGGGGAGGAGTAAAGCTTACGGGCACACACATATGCGACCCCCACCTCCCCAAACTATGTACACACCAATGCAGAGCAACAAGTCACAGTGACACCACCCAAACCCCCCTGATAAATGCTAAGACATAATTAAATTGTGAATAAAAATGTATGTACAAATTAGGCTCTGAAAAGTTATGCTCAACTAGCCAAAAAATCAATATCAAAATAAGTCTATATACAGTGCAATGGATAACCGAGGCAATTAGTCCTGCACATCAAAAGAAAATCGAAGTGTCCGTGGGCCAAAGTGTAACAACACAAGGGCAAAGCCCACACAGGAGACCTGAGTCCTCTGGAGAGAACACTGCAGGGGCATCTGAAGAAAAAACTACAGGCACCTCAGGGGGAAGGGAAGGGGGGGCACCACAGCCACATGAGTCCACGACGCCAGAACCACGAAGGGGCCACCATGCCTACTGTGCCATCCTGGGGAGTGCAAAGCCACAGTCTCTCAAGTTTCTACAGTAGGTGGGTTGCCCAGTGTTCCATCCTGGGGAGTGCAAAGCCACAGTCTCTCAAGTCCCTACAGTAGGTGGGTTGCCCACTGTTCCATCCTGGGGAGTGCAAAGCCACAGTCTCTCAAGTCTATACAGTGGGTGGGTTGCCCACTGTGCCATCCTGGGGAGTGCAAAGCCACAGTCTCTCAAGTGGATTACAGTCTCCACTAGTCAAGGAGGAGGCATGGTGGGCACAGTGAACCGTTAACAGTGCTTGACAGGAAGGGCCCAGCGGAGCGGTGCTTGAGACGGCGGGGCCCAGCGGAGAGGTGCTTGAGACGGCGGGGCCCAGCGGAGCGGTGCATGACAGGAAGGGCCCAGCGGAGCAGTGCTTGACAGGAAGGGCCCAGCGGAGCGGTGCTTGACAGGAAGGGCCCAGCGGAGCGGTGCTTGAGACGGCGGGGCCCAGCGGAGCGGTGCTTGACAGAAAGGGCCCAGCGGAGCGGTGCTTGACAGGAAGGGCCCAGCGGAGCGGTGCTTGACAGGAAGGGCCCAGCGGAGCGGTGCTTGAGACGGCGGGGCCCAGCGGAGCAGTGCTTGAGACGGCGGGGCCCAGCGGAGCGGTGCATGACAGGAAGGGCCCAGCGGAGCGGTGCTTGACAGGAAGGGCCCAGCGGAGCGGTGCTTGACAGGAAGGGCCCAGCGGAGCGGTGCTTGAGACGGCGGGGCCCAGCGGAGCGGTGCTTGAGACGGCGGGGCCCAGCGGAGCGGTGCATGACAGGAAGGGCCCAGCGGAGCGGTGCTTGACAGGAAGGGCCCAGCGGAGCGGTGCTTGACAGGAAGGGCCCAGCGGAGCGTTGCTTGAGACGGCGGGGACCAGCGGTGCGGTGCTTGACAGGAAGGGCCCAGCGGAGCAGTGCTTGACAGGAAGGGCCCAGCGGAGCGGTGCTTGACAGGAAGGGCCCAGCGGAGCGGTGCTTGAGACGGCGGGGCCCAGCGGAGCGGTGCTTGAGATGGCGGGGCACAGCGGAGCGGTGCTTGAGACGGCGGGGCCCAGCGGAGCGGTGCATGACAGGAAGGGCCCAGCGGAGTGGTGCTTGACAGGAAGGGCCCAGCGGAGCAGTGCTTGAGACGGCGGGGCCCAGCGGAGCGGTGCTTGAGACGGCGGGGCCCAGCGGAGCGGTGCATGACAGGAAGGGCCCAGCGGAGCGGTGCTTGACAGGAAGGGCCCAGCGGAGCGGTGCTTGAGACGGAGGGGCCCAGCGGAGCGGTGCTTGACAGGAAGGGCCCAGCGGAGCGGTGCTTGAGACGGCGGGGCCCTGTTCAGCGGTGCTCTTCTGCACGGCGGGGCCCTCTTCAGCGGTGCTCTTCTGCACGGCGGGGCCCTGTTCAGCGGTGCTCTTCTGCACGGCGGGGCCCTGTTCAGCGGTGCTCTTCTGCACGGCGGGGCCCTGTTCAGCGGTGCTCTTCTGCACGGCGGGGCCCTCTTCAGCGGTGCTCTTCTGCACGGCGGGGCCCTGTTCAGCGGTGCTCTTCTGCACGGCGGGGCCCTGTTCAGCGGTGCTCTTCTGCACGGCGGGGCCCTCTTCAGCGGTGCTCTTCTGCACGGCGGGGCCCTGTTCAGCGGTGCTCTTCTGCACGGCGGGGCCCTGTTCAGCGGTGCTCTTCTGCACGGCGGGGCCCTCTTCAGCGGTGCTCTTCTGCACGGCGGGGCCCTGTTCAGCGGTGCTCTTCTGCACGGCGGGGCCCTGTTCAGCGGTGCTCTTCTGCACGGCGGGGCCCTCTTCAGCGGTGCTCTTCTGCACGGCGGGCCCTCTTCAGCGGTGCTCTTCTGCACGGCGGGGCCCTCTTCAGCGGTGCTCTTCTGCACGGCGGGCCCTGTTCAGCGGTGCTCTTCTGCGCGGCGGGGCCCTCTTCAGCGGTGCTCTTCTGCACGGCGGGGCCCTGTTCAGCGGTGCTCTTCTGCACGGCGGGGCCCTGTTCAGCGGTGCCCTTCTGCACGGCGGGGCCCTGTTCAGCGGTGCTCGTCCAGTAAGTCAAGGGAGCCAGACCTGGCCTGGACTCCCTGCTCAGTCGCCCTCCGACCGTGCTGTTGCTGGACCCTTCGGTGACGGAGTCCTGGGCCCTTTGGTGTTCTCCCTAACACCCGGGATGGGGCTTGTGGGCCCCTCCTGTTCTGCGCTCCTGATGGCTGACTTCTCCGCCCTACTGCCCTTTCGCTCCTTAGATGGGGCTCTCGGGCCCTTGCCTCCCCTAGCTGTTGTGGCTGGTGAAGTGGGCGAACTTGGCTCCTTGGGGGCAGCCGTGTCAGTCCTCTCACGGCGGCCCTTTAGTTTCCGGGTCCTCTTGCCAGGGGGGGGGCTGGCTGTCCCCTTGCTGCTGATTGAAGTGTCACTGCTGGCAAAGGGTGGACTCCAGAACCCATGCACCACAGTGACACTCGAAGCTGGGCTGGTGGCGGCTGAGGTGCTCTTGGGACTCTTTGCAGATGGAGGGGGTGGGTCAGTGGAGGGAAAGAGGTCAAGATTAGCGAGGAAAACTTTCTTAGGACCAAGGTAATAGGTAGGAGAAGTGGTGATGGGAGTGGAGGAAGAGGATGTGGTTGTAGGAGAGTCAGGTGTGCTGTCTTTGGGTGCAGGTGCTTGTGCTGGAGGCTGTCGTGACGTGGATGGCTGTTGGGTGGGTGTCTGCCTGCGTTTGTGTGTCTTGGAAGAGGGGGTGACAGACACAGTGGGAGAGGACACAGGGGACGTGTAAATGGTAGTGGGGGTGGTGACTGCACGTGTGCGGACTGGACTGGAGGGTGTGCTGTTGATGGAAGCACTGGCTGATGGTGGTGTGCATGCAGGTGTGAGTGGAGACGTCACAGGGAGGGAGGAGGGAGACGAGGAGGAGTGGGACACAGAGGTGGTAGTGACTGTTGGAATGTCTGCATCTGGGTGTTGCTTGCATGAATGCTTGTGGGTTCTGTGGTGCTTGTGTCTGGATGAGCTGCCCTTGGGTGTTGAGGTGTGTGCAGGCTGGTCTGATGGTGTGGATGGGATAGGCTGAGGAACAGGAGACAGAGACAGGCTGGAGGCAGTCAGAAGAGGGAGGCTGGAAACAGGGACAATGGCTGCCGTCAGTGCTGAGGCCAGAGCATTGAACGATCGTTGATGGGCAGCCTGACCCGAATGAATGCCCTCCAGGTAGCCATTGCTCCGATGCACCTCCCTTTCTACCCCCTGGATGGCATTCAAAAGGGTAGTCTGCCCAACAATGATGGTCCTCAGGAGGTCAATGACCTCCTCACTGAGGGCAGCAGGGGTAACAGGGGCAGGGGCTGAGGTGCCTGGGGCGAAGGAGACACCCGCCTTCCTGGGCGAGCGGGCACGGAGCGCAGGCTGAGGGGCTGCTGGGAGGGCGGGGCTGGTGCGCTGGGTGGCGGCTGTACCTGTAGAGGCGGGGGGCCCGGATGTTGCCTCCACCGCTAGGGAGCTCCCATCCGAGGACGTGTCGCTGTCGCTGGTGTCACCACCGGTCCCCGTTGTGGTGCTCCCCTCGCCCTCCGGATCACTGGTGCCCTCGGTGTCTGTTCCTGGTCCCACCGGGGCCTTGTGACTTGCAGCTCCCTCGTGCTCCGATGCCAAATCTCCTCCGCCTGATGATGCTAATGCACACATGCACAAGAAGATGAAGAAGAAGGGTGGGGGGAGAAAAACGAAGACCAGGTTGAGTGCATGCAATGTCAACACCGTGGGCGGAGAGGACAGACACAGGAGCCTCATGCACTTAGCCGCGCATTCGGGGTACACTACTCAGTACTTCTGACTAGGACACCAGGTCTAGAGACGACAAAGGCGCACATGTGTGATGCTGGACCATCGATAGCTGTACTTGTCACCCTACAGAGGTGGGGGCCGTGAGCACAGGGCCATGCCTAAAGGAGAGGACTACACTACCGAAAGCGCCCTGGCCTAATGTCACCCACAACCCTCCTCCCCCACCCAGACGCCTCCACTGCGCAGAGAGATAGCAGAATGGGCTGATACTCACCCCCTTGTGTCTGCTGTGATGTCCTCAAGCGCCAATCCAAATCAGGGTAGGCCACCGCCAGGATCCGGGACATCAGGGGGGTCAGGGTACGACTGGCACCCCTCCTAGGTTGGGAGGCCATCCCCAGCAGTGACTCGGCGGTCTTCCTGGTCCCGCGGCGGATGTCCTCCCACCTCTTGCGGCAGTGGGTGCCCCGTCTGACGTGGACCCCCAGGGCCCGGACTTCCTTGGCGATGGCATGCCAAATGTCCACTTTCTGATGGGCGCTGACCTATTTGACATGTACAGGGTGGGAAGGAAAAATCATCAATTTTCTGCATGTTAGATGCGATTGGCCCCCCTCCCCAACCTTGCCATATGGCACATGCTCTCATCTGTCGTGCGTTGCACTCCTCATTCACCCCCCACCCCACCAACTTACATCCACCCCACTCCACACAGGCATAGCCCATTCAATGTGCACCCAGTGTACTTACCTGTTGGTCTGGAGGACGTAGAGTAACGCATACTGGGGGAGGACCCCATCCACAAGTTTCTCCAACTCCTCAGACGTGAAGTCAGGGACCCTTTCCCCAGTCGCAGCAGCCATTGTCACTTCCAGACCGAGGTCACAGCGGCACTTGCAGTATAGGTCCTCTCCTGTGGAAGATCAGGTCTCGAGTGATTAAGCAGATAGAAAATGGCGGTCACGCCCGCGGCGGTGCGTACCGCGGCGGTGCGTACCGCGACCGCCGGCGCACCTCGTTATTGGCTCCTGAAACCCATAGGCTTCAATATTAGCCAATGCGGCTTCGTATAGCGGTCTTCGACCGCCTACCGCCACGGTGTGCCACGCCAGCGCATTGACCTCACATCCCATTGTCCCACTTCACAGGTCAGGCAGCCGCCATTTCAAGGGCCCACATGGCTTAATTTGTACTGCGTCACACAGGCCTAGGCCTTGCATTGCCACACATACACGCCTTTCAATACATTGATAATCGAGTGCTATGCATGCAGTGGTGAACGTACCTGTGATTTGCTTGACTCTGTGCTCCATATTGTCCTTCCTAGGCACCGTCCGCTGGGACTTGCGAGGAGAAGGATGAATCCTCGCGTGTACCGACCGCTGGTGGACCTGTCGACAATGGAAGAACGCCATATAATACTACGATACCGACTTGACCGAGCCACTATACATGAACTGTGTGCCCAGCTGGAGCCAGCCCTGATGTCCCCCATCCGCCAACCCACAGGAATTCCCCCTCTAGTGCAGGTTCTGTCAGTCCTCCATTTTTTGGCAAGTGGCTCATTCCAGACAACAGTGGCCATGTCATCTGGAATGTCTCAGCCTATGTTTTCAAAAATCTTGTCTAGAGTGTTGTCTGCCCTGACGAAACACATGCGGCGCTACATTGTATTCCCTGAGGAGGTTGATTTGGCCACTGTGAAGGGTGATTTTTATGCCCTTGGACATATCCCCAACATAATTGGTGCCATTGATGGGACCCATGTGGCTTTAGTACCCCTAAAAGACGATGAGCAGGTGTACAAAAACAGGAAAAGTTACCATTCTATGAACGTCCAGGTGGTCTGTTTGGCTGACCAGTACATCTCCCATGTGAATGCCAAGTTCCCTGGGTCAGTGCATGACGCGTATGTGATGCGAAATAGCAGCATCCCTTATGTGATGGAACAGCTACAGAGACACCGTGTGTTGCTAATTGGTGACTCTGGTTACCCCAACCTGCCTTGGCTATTGACCCCAGTGAGGAATCCCCGGACCAGGGCAGAGGAACGGTACAATGAGGCCCATGGGCGAACTAGGAGGATCATAGAAAGAACCTTTGGCCTCCTGAAGGCCAGGTTTAGGTGCCTGCATATGACAGGGGGATCCCTGATGTACTCACCAAAGAAGGTGTGCCAGATCATCGTGGCCTGCTGTATGCTTCACAATCTGGCATTGCGACGTCAGGTGCCTTTCCTGCAGGAGGATGGTCCAGATGGTGGTGTTGAAGCAGCTGTGGAGCCTGCGGAGAGTGAAGTGGAGGAAGACGAAGAGGACGACCCAGACAACAGGGACAGAGTTATCCAACAGTATTTTCAGTAGCACACAGGTAGGAATCACCCACGCCATTTAACATTTACTGAAAGCCCCCTGCATCTTTACTTTGTGTATTTCCCCCCAGTTCTTTTAAACTGATGTTTGATTTTCCCTTCCCTTTTCAGTGCTGTATGACCCACTGCGTGACTTCTGCTTGGTTAGCCCATGGACTAATGCTTATTGACATCGGTATGTTATCATCACATAAATAACAGAACATTATTGAACAGTAATGTGTTATACATTTGTAAATAATACAGGCTGACTCCAGAATGATTTCAGTGCAATGAGTGATTTATTTTTAGTGCTAGATATTGGTACATGATATCAAAACGGTGATGGGTGAGGGTGGAGTTATGTCCATGGCAGAGTCCAGTTCTCGGTCGCACAGGTGCATTGTCCATATGCCTGTGGAAGGATGGAGCAGGGGCAGTTCAAGGTTGGACAGGGTGACACTGTGGGACAGTGGAATGACATCCGGGGGGATATTAGGCTGGCGGGGGTCTTGGCATCCTACTCTGTCTTCCTTTGAGATCTCAGGTTCCTCTTGCGGGGTGGTTGTTCTTCAGCAGGAGGTGGGGTTCTGGTGGCCCGTCGTTCTGTGGGGGCCTCCTGACCACTAGCGCCGGCGGAGGTGGTAGGCTGTTCCTGGCTAGTGACAGGGGCCCTTTGTGGTGCCACATGGTCCCGCAATGTGGTTTCTATACGGTTGAGGGCCTGGACTATGGTCCCCATAGCGGTAGCGATGTTCCGGAGTTCATTGCTGAACCCCATGTACCATTCCTCCTGCTGTGCCTGGATCTCGGTGAACCTGGCCAGTACCGTCGCCATCGTCTCCTGGGAGTGATGGTATCCTCCCATGATGGTGGTGAGGGCCTCTTGGAGAGTCGGTTCCCTGGGCCTGTCCTCCCCCCCCTGTCGCACAGCAGCCCTCCCAGTTGCCCTGTTTCCCCGGGCCTCTGTCCCCTGGACGGTGTGCCCACTACCACTGCCCCCAGGTCCCTGTTGTTGTTGGGGTGTTGGGTCAGCCTGGGTGCCCTGTAGTGGCGGACACACTGCTGATTGACGCATCCGCGAGACAGAGGCATGGGCCCGCTGGGTGGGAGCTGTGCTTGTGTTCCCAGAGGGGGTTGGGTCTGCTGTAGCCTGTGTCTGTGTGTGGGGAACCGACTGTCCAGAGGTCCCCGATGGTCCGGGCTGGTCATCAGGTTCTAGGTCGACAGAGCTGCTGTCCTCGCAGGGGGCTTGTTCTGGGGGTGGGATGGACAAATCTGGACCCTCCGTGGCGGTGTGTTGGCGTTCGGGCCCTGCAGGGGTAAAGGAGTATGGTTATTGTTTCGGTGTGTGCCATGGCGTGCATTTTGAGTGCCCTTGGCCCCCAGTGCTGGCATTCCCTTGTGGGAGGTGTTGTGAGGGTGGTGGGGGGGGTGTATGGGTATGTGCAATGGTCATGCTTTGGTGGTGGCTGTCTATGGTTTGTGTTGCCATTCAGGGGTTGGTGTTGTTTAGGGTGGGTTGTGCTGGTGAGACATTGGCAGGGAGGTTGTGTGCTGGGGGGTTGAGATTGGGGGTGAGGGTGGGGGGGGGGTTGGCATGCTGGTGGTTGGGGGGGGGTGAAGTAGTTGAGATTCGACTTACCAGAGTCCATTCCTCCGTGTACTCCAGCGAGGCCATCAGGATGCAGGATGTTTACCACCTCTTGCTCCCATGCTGTGAATTGGGGTGGAGTGGGTGGGGGTCCGCCGCCAGTCTTCTGCACAGCGATATTGTGTCGCAACACCATCGAGCGCACCTTCCCCCGTAGGTCGTTCCATCGCTTTCTGATATCTTCCCGATTTCTGGGAAGCTGTCCCACAGCGTTGACCCTGTCTACGATCCTTTGCCATAGCTCAGCCTTCCTTGCCATAGTGGTGTGCTGCACCCTTGTGCCGAAGAGCTGGGGCTCAACCCTTATAATTTCCTCCACCATGACCCTGAGTTCTTGGTCCGAGAACCTGGGGTGTCTTTGGGGTGCCACGGTGTGGTGTGGATGAGGTGTGGGGTGGTGTTTGTGGTGATGTGCGTGGTGATATGTGGTGATGTGTGCGTAGATGTGGTGTGGGTGATGAAGTTGGGTTCCTGTGTGTGTTGGGGTTTTCTATTGCTGTGCTTGCTCTCTCTATCTCTGTCTCTCTCGCCTTCTCTCCGATTTCCAACTAGTGGGGGTTTGTGGGTGATTTGGGTGTGTGTTTTATAGTTGATTGGATGTGTGGGAGTGTTGTTTGTATGTGTATCAAGTGTGTGTATTTCAAATTGTCCAATGTGGCTGTGTTTTGGAGCTGTGTGTGTATTTTGAGCGCGGCGGTGTGTACCGCCAATGGAATACCGCGGTTGAAAGACCGCCGCGTGGATTCGTGGGTCAGAATGGCATGGGCGTGTTTGTGTTGGCGTGACGGTGGAGGTTTGGTCATCTCCAGTTTTCCGCGGCCCGCTGATGAGGCGGACTTCCTTGGATGTCGGATTGTTGGCGGTTTCACAGTTGGTGGTCAGAATGACCGTGGCGGTTTACCGCGGCCGCGGCGGTAGAATGGCGGACTTCTGACCGGCGGTACGGGCCTTTTACCGCCGAGGTCAGAATGACCCCCATAGTTCTGTTCGGCTTCATTCAACTTCCAAGACATATAAGCTACAGGATGAAGTTGACCAGTGTCTTTATTTCATTGTGATAAGACAGCTCCTATTGCTACATCTGAAGCATCAGCTTCCACTATGAAAGGTTGATTCGCATCAGGATGAGTTAAGACTGGGGCAGTGGAGAAAGCTTTCTTCAAAGTTGAGAAGGCTTGATCAGCTTCTGGGGACCATACAAACTTTTCTTTCTTTCTTAGTAGCTTAGTGATTGGAGCCACTGTCTGGGAGAAATTATTTATGAACCCCCGGTAAAAATTTGCAAACCCCAGGAAACATTGTACATCACAAACAGTCTTTGGGGTGGGCCAATCAGATACAGCTTTTACTTTCTTTTCTGCCATCACCATACCTTGAGGGGTAAGAATAACCCCTAAAAACTCAACTGTGGTAACATGAAACTCACACTTGGTTAGTTTGCAATATAAATGGTGTTTTCGAAGGGCCGCAAGAATTTTCTTGACATGTTGGACATGTTCGTTTTCATTGTCTGAGTTGATCAAAATGTCATTGATGTAGACAATGACAAATATGTTGAGATACTCTCTAATAACGTCATTCAAGAAAAATTGAAATGCTGCTGGAGCATTACACAGACCAAAAGGCATGACGGTGTATTAAAAAAGGCCATATCTTGTCTTGAACGCTGTTTTCCATTCGTCACCCTCTCTCATTCTGACCAAATGATAAGCACCTCGAAGGTCAAGCTTCGTGTAGATTTTTGCTCTCTTTACTTGTTCCAATAAGACCAGAATTGGGGTAAAGGATATTTATTCTTGATGGTGACTTTGTTTAAACCCCTATAGTCAATGCAAGTTCGAAGTCATCCATTAGCTTTTGGAACAAAAAACAAAGGTGAAGCTGCAGGAGACTTAGAGGGGCGAATGAAGCCATTCTCCAAAAATTGATCTAGGTATATTCGTAAATGTTGATTTTCATGTTCTGACAGGGCATATACACAACAGTTGGGAAGTATCGTACCTGGGGCTAGATCAATTTGACAGTCATAAGATCTATGAGGAGGTAGAGTCTCTGCTCTCATCAAATACATCTTTGTAAGATGAATACTGTTTGGGCAGCTGAATTTCTTTCTCCGCGGCAGTAGCTATGTAAGAGTTGCAAACTTTTGGTTCTTGAATCTTTTGGAGACATTGTTCGTTACATAGTGCAGATGAGAACACGATTTTTCGTCCTGCCCAATTGATCTCCGGATTGTGATGAGTTAACCATGGCAAGCCGAGGGTAATCCCATATTGGGGAGCATGAATCACGTCTAGGATGATTTTCTCTTCATGTTTCTTTCTTTGAATCTTATCTTTACAAATCATCGACAAGGGGATAGTCTGAAGTGTTACCGGACCTCCAGTCAAGAGTTTTCCATCGACTGCCTGGATGATTTCTGGGGTCTTCTCTTCAATACATGGGATCCCCCATGCACGAACCAATTGGACATAAACAAAATTCCCAGTAGCCCCAGAATCGACTAGAGCTTTTTTTAAATAGATCTTTTTCTTGACCTGAACTCTTATTTCCAGTTTAAAATGTCTAGATTGTGAAGGGTCCACGGTAACACCCAAGAGCAACCCTTCTCTGCATCTCATCTTTTTTAGTTTTCCAACTCGACTGGTGCATTAGCTGCGACCTTCTGAACTGGACCTTGCTTGTTCTTTGGTTTGATTGGAAAATCTTTGGCAAAATGATCTCTTCGCCCACAATAAAGACATTGTCCATTTTTTCTGTGTAGGTCCTTTTCATCTTTGTTCAAAGGTCTTCTGATGGTCCAATTTCCATCGGTTCCGGCATTCTTTCTTTCAGAGTTCTTGAGTCTCTGTTATCATGAACGTGCCATGAATATTTTTCAATCTTTTTGCGCGTTCCTTTACGTTCTGCTAAACGATGATCAAGTCTCAAGACAAGATTTATAAATTCTTGACAGTCTGTAGGTTGTGGATCGATTTGCGCTAAGATATCTTTTAATTCCTCTTTGAGCCTCTTGTAAAACAAGACCGATTGTTTTTCTTCAGGCCAGGATGTCTCGGCAACCAGCCAGTTAAAGTTGGCTAAATACGACACCAGGTCTTGAATTCCTTGGCGTAACTCTAATAATTCACGATCTGCTGACTGTGTTACAGTTCTGCGATCAAAAACTCTCTCAAATTCCAGAACAAAATTTCTCCAATTATACAACAAGGGACTATTTTTACGCACAAAAGGAATTGCCCAAGTAGCTGCATCCCCAGTCAGATATGATAACAAGAAAGCTACTTTGGACTGGGCATCGGGAAAAGTATTTGGTCTGCAGGTGAAGTGTAGTTCCACTTGAACCAGGAAAGATTGCGCTTTCAAAGGGTCACCTGAGAAACGTTCTGGATGAGCTAAAGGAATTGCAGAAGGAACATTTAGGGCAATCGGATTACTTCCAGAAGCCTGAGAAGAAGTACCTGGCCAAGACACACCTGTGGGACTTTGTTCCTTCTTCTCTACCTTATCTTGCAACTGACTCACTCTCTCTGCTAAGCTAGTTGTCAGTTCTTTGGATGATACCACCTCTGCTTGGAGCTGGGTGATAGCCTTGACTAACTCGTCTAGCGTGGCCATGTTGAGAACATACACAAGCCAGGAGGATAATAATTTGTGGGCTCATTATTCTGTCAGAGTCACCAGAACCTCGGGGTCTGTGCACGTTCCCAACACGTCCACCACTGAACAGCTCCAAGACTCTGATAGATAAATCACAGAGACTGAGAGAGTTCAAGAGGGGAAGAGGGGATTAGGAAGGGAACGGCTGGGAAGGAGACCTGTAGTAAGAAAAAGGTTAGAACACACAATATGAAAATTATATCTCCTGAAATCAATACTAAACTATGATTCTAAGCCTAGTCACTCTGAAAACATGAACAATCTAAGAGTTCAGTTTAAATGACTAAGTTTCAAGATGGCCGGATACCTGTAGGGGAATCAAGATGAATTAAATGAAAACTTTCTTATTCAAGTACTTTCCTTTACATGAGAATCAGAAAAAACATTCTGACTAAATTTTAAACCAGTCATATAAACCCTGTTTTGAGAATGTATACTAGGACCATACAATATTGCATCTAGAAACTATGGCCTTCTATGTACTCTTAAAATGTTTCAACACAAATGGCGAATATTGCAGATATATATATATATAGTAAACACCATAAAAGGATTGTGCACCATGAATAACACAAAAAGGATTCAGGAAACAAATCACATAACTTGTCAACTCAAATATTACATAATAAATATCTTAGAATAGTGGCATAGAATAAACAACATGAATTAAACTTGAGGAGAGAATCGTGCATCTTGCCAATTCGAGTGTTACCATGTAAAATACCAAGAAATGGTAACATGCAATGAATATCAAAGTCAAATCCTCATTAATCGAATCGCACGTCTTGCCGATTCGTAAAACACGATATAAATGTCAAGGATTAACAGCTCACAATAAGTAACAAGATCAAAGTACAATGAAACAAATTGCGCTTCTTTTGCCGATTCTAAAGCCATCATGTAAATGTCAAGAAATGGTAGTGCGCAATGAACAACAAAGTTAAATGCTCATGAAACGAGTTGCGCATCTTGCCAACTCATAAAACGAATCGAGCGTCTTGCCTATCTGCAAACCACCATCTAAATGTCAAAAAATGGCAGCGCGCAAGTAATCTGTCATTCATTTAAGAATTAAAACCAAGAATATGAAAATTCTCAATAACGGTGTCCAACCACCGTCTTACCGCCTGGAACAATGATCACCAATGAAGGATGAGGGCAGAAGACTGGAAGATCCAAATAGGCCGCCGGGACAGGAGCTGAAGAAGAAGCTGCTGCTCTGCACCGGGACCTCTGAATAGTGAGCAATGGGAGTTGGGCTGGCTCTCTTTTATAGAGTCTTGGCCCAGCCCAGAACCACGCCCAGGCATGTTGTAGGGAAAGTCTCTGGAAGGCCCTGGAAAGGGGCTGTAGTGTAGCCATTTTTATGTAGCTTTTGCGCGCTTGCTTCAGGCGTTAGGCCTTTGTGCGCTTTGCCCCAGATGCATTTTATTTCTTTGTTCGCAGCATCGGGCCTCTGTGCACTTTGCTCTAGATGCATTTTATTCAGCTTCGTACTGTTATTTCTAAATAACCAGTTCTACGGTCTTGTTTTATTCTTTATATCACACTGTTTAGCCTACTTCAGCATCGGAGTTTTCAATAACACATTATCGCTTACTTTGTGCTTCAGTCAAGGATACAGTCTGGTACATTGCCGATAGACGTGGTAGGAGTTTAGTCTTTGGATTGTAGACGATACACATTCTCGCGTAGGACGTTTTGTTACCACTTCGACATGTTAGTTATAAAAACACTTCCTTGTCCTAATACAGGCAAGAGGGAGATTCCGACCAGGGAACCACAACTATACACTGACTGCCCTGTTGCAGATGCTGATCCCGATCACAGGCCTTTGCTCAGGTATGAGGGTTGATGTCTTCCCAGGGAATCTGAAAGGCAAGCTTAGAGCCTAACATGCTGTGCTCGAAATAGAACAAAACTAGAGGGAACGTAGTTGGTTAACACTATGATAGCGTTATTCTTATGTTTCACTCTATTGGTTACTATTTTAATCCTACTGTGTTGTATGGTTCTGGTTATTGCGGCTCACGCCTTATTATCTAGAATGCAGTCGTTTTATTAAATCAGTCTATAAAACTTAAACTGTTTCTGTCATTTGTATATGAGATCATACTGTAAATGAGAGAGCTGGTTGAGACCTGAGCGACCACGACTTCCCTGAGAAGTTCTAAGATGTCATGCGCTCAGCTGCCAAATCATCCCTTCCCCTTGGCCGGAGCAAAACCGGATTGAAGGTGACAGGTGTCCTTCTTAGTGGGTCAGACTTAGTCCCCCACACTGGGAACGACTCTGACACCGAGAAATCCAGTAGTCTCATTTAGGATAATGAGAGCCAACGCGACATGGAGCCACCAACGATTGGTCTGGCTCTAATTTTCGGGTCTGGCTGACTCTCTCGGTCTCATATATATATTGACTCCTCGGTTCCGTTAAATGGAGACGTCCGTGGCTCTGACGAATTCCGCCTCCGCAATTAAGTGGTTGGTTGTTCAAGCTTGAACTCTGAAAGGAAAACCCCGATATTGGTGTGCTTTCTCTGAACAATCGCTGTTTTTACAATGGCGAATCCTCAGGTAATACAAATAGCAGTTAATATGCGACAACCGCTCACAGGGCATTTGCTAGCACATGGTCTAACAAACCAGGGGGGTCCAGTCACGTTTGTGGTGGACGCCAATGCAGCCTATAGAACAGAACTTTTTTATTCTTGGGTCATGTTTCCAGCAGTTGATGGGAATTCAAACACATTTCATAACTATACGTTTGCGAAAGCCCCTGGACAGTACAGGGCATACGCATACCTAGAGATACCTCTATCTTATCAAGAACATAATAATTGGCTTGATGGCGCCCTACCCCACACCATAGCACCATAGCACCTGTTCGGTTAGGTCCACTAAGTAACGATGGTCCTACATGGCCTTTATTGGCTACATATACACCACATCCTGCGGTGGCTAATTTGGCGGTGGCTGAAGTTCGTCGCTTATATATAGACTTAACGGCTACATATAGACGATTAGTGCAATTTGTGATGCAGACACTAAATGCGAACCCAGCGCGTGCTGCCCCAGCACAACAACATGCAGTAGTTCCGGGTATTAATCCGGCAACTGCACACTCAGTTATGGGCAAAGTACCAGCTAAACGAGAGGAGACTCCGTTTTGGCTGGCACAAAAAATTAATACGTTGGAGGCAGTATTTTCCCATACGGGTCCTCAGGATAAACATAGAATATTGACGATGTGTTTACCATTTGGTATGGTTCCCGCAGTGGACCATTGTAATACATGGGGCACGGTGTTTGCCGCACTCTATACTACAGCACACAGTACACCGACATTAGCCAACTTACCGGAAGTGCTCAAACAAATTCAAGATGAATATGGGGCTGCCCCGGCCTTAGATTTGGGGATGCAACTGATGGGCAATTTTGCTGCGGTTTCTTCTATTATATTGAGTAATCTCAAGGGAGAGGCAGTGGCACTGGCAGTGCGTATGCGTCTTTGTGACGTCCCGCAACTCGACCAGGAGCGGGAGCTGCCGAGAATAATAGCGGAAACATATTCCAGTATCGGTTGTGATAGCCTTGGGGCTAGACCACAGAAACCCCAGTTGCAAGGGAAGGGTAGTAAGGATACTACTAAAAATCAACAACCTGAGGGTAATAAAAAGCATTGGGAGAAAAAACAACAAACACCTAAAAAAGATAGGGGGGAATCTCCGAGACCGGAGACCCCTCAGACAAAATATATTCTTAGAAATAGGGATAATTTGAAAACGCCTGATAGATATCAATATACTGATACACGCCAATCTCGTTCCTTTCAGGACTCATCGGGAAAGAGAAATGAGAGAGGTGGGCGGTCAGAGCAGAGAACAGAGTACGTGAAACCCAGACAGGAATCACAACGCTCTTCGGAGGTTTCTGTAAAGAGGGAAGAGAAACCGATCCAACAAAAACAACAGTTTAAAAAGAAAAAAGTGGCGGCAGTCTCAATTCGACATGCCACACAGGAAGAGAGTTCTCTTGAAGAACAAGACATGGGCACTAGCACTGTTAGACAGCGCGGCAGAGGTCACAATAGTTCGCCGGAATCTTCTAGAGCATCTGGAGGTGAAAGCAACTGATGACTTCATACAAGTCAAAACGGCAGATATGCGTGTCTCTGATCCCGATAGAGTATATATACGGTGACTTTACAATTAGAAGGGGACATTGAGCGCACTATTAACGCCATCTTTTGGGATCGTGTAGTCAAAGTTTATGACATTCTGCTGGCCGAACGGGATTGGCCCCCTGACTTTGTTCGCGACTGTCCAGTTGGGGAGGAGGTTATTACACCTTCGTTCTCACCACTTGTTCCGGGAGAACTCGCAGAGTCCTATAGCATTGAGTGGGCTCTGGCACAAGCACCTGCCTTATATAGAAATCATGTAGGGTGGGATAGGGATTCTCCTTATCATGTAATACCGATTAAGGGCGAACCTCAGCCGCAACCGCAATATCCTATTAAATATGAAGCGAGGGCATCTGTGAGGAACATACTTACACAATTGGAGTATCAGGGAGTAATTGAACCCTGTGTCTCGCCGATGAATAATCCCTTATTTCCCGTGGCTAAACCGGACCATTCTTACAGAATAGTGGTGGACTACAGACATTTGAACGGACATGCACGTACATATGCTATACAAAATACACATAGCGCAGCACTCATGAATAATATAGTGCGTAAAAAATACAAAACCACTTTGGATATCTCGAATGGTTTCTTCTGCCAGAATATAGCACCCAAAAGTAGGGATTTTACGAGTTTTAGTGCGTTTGGCTCTCAGAAATATTTTTGTTGTTTGCCTCAGGGGTATAAGAATAGCCCAGGACTGTTTTCGGCTTGTGTGACTGAAATATTGCACGAGCTGGACCCTGAAGCATTGTCATATGTTGATGATATATATCTCACAGATGACGAGTTACTGCAACATTTAAGGCGGGTAGCCCGCATTGTTGTGGGATTTGCAGATATTGGCTACAAATTCAACTTCAAAAAATCCCAAATTGCCTTCCTCAGCGTCATTTTCTTGGGATATGAGCTGTCGAATGAAGGTAAGAGCCTGGCGCCACACTTCTTAGAAAAATGTGCACAATTGCAACCTCCTAATACGATTAAGAAACTCCAGTCGTTGTTGTGATTTCTAAATTTTGGCAGAACTTACATTCCTGGTTATGCTACACGTATAAAGCCTTTATACGAGTTGATTCGCCCAGATTTTTCGAGTAGATTTTGGACGATTGAGCATACACATACTCTGCGAGATTTGCAACATGATCTCCTAGCTGCAAAGCATTTACACACACGGGACAATAAGACACATCTGGTCATCAGGGTTGTAGCCGGGGCCGTTGGTTTTACGTATGTTACCTTAAATGAGGGAGATACAGTCCCGATAGGATACAAATCTCCCTTGTATTCAGCTGCAGAACAACGTTTTGCACAAACAGAGAAAATTCTCACTGCTGTACAGATGATTGTTATTAAAGAAAGACCTCTAGCCCAGGGCAAACGCATCATAGTCGTTTCCCCCATTCCGGCCCTAGAGGCTGTAACAAAGGCGAGTGTTCCAAATGTGAAAGCATTACATCTGCGTTGGATACAATGGGCTACGTCTCTAACAGCCACTGATGTAGATTACGTTTTTGACCCAAAACTACAGACACAGAAATTTCTCCAATATGAAATAGAATATCCTGTTCCCGCTGACACGTTGCCTATTGATCAATATCAAGTAGTCATGTACACCGATGGCTCTGCACAACCTGCGGTGGGAACAAAACACCAATATTCTGCTGCATGTGCGGTAGTGAGCGGCCATATGGAGGGGGAGAAGTTCTGCCCCCAACATACTTATACACAGACACTGGGGGACTGTACGGCACAGTTGGCTGAGCTGAAGGCTCTATTATTGGCCTTGGAACATACGGATCCGGCACAGTTTACACTTCTTGTTTGTGATTCCTATTGCTGTGTCCAGTCTTTTAATGAATATTTGCATTACTGGAGGTTAAATGGGTTCAGAGATTCAAAGGGTAACACCATAAAACACAGATTGCTGTGGGGGAAGGTAGCGGATCTAAAGGAGATGCTCCCTAAAGTCCATGTTGTACATACTCTTGGACACCAGCGCATTGGAATACACCTTGCTGGAAATACTTTGGCTGATGAAGCCGCAAAGTTGTCAGTGGCAGTTGCCACTGTGGCCGCAGTTACTCGTTCGACTTCCAAACCAGACACAGAGATTTTGGCAGCCATTAAAGCTACAGCTGATGGCACGCCTTATCCTAAGGGATTTCCATCTAAATATCATTACTCAATGGGTGGTATGCTGAACGCTGAGGTTAAAATTCCAGGCGTGGGTGTACGCGAAATGTCCAATAAAATAGTGCGACCTTAATTCATTACTGCAGCGCATGAGGGGGTGACATCTGCACATGCTGGCGTGGCTGCCACGATTTCACTGTTGCAGGCCCGTTGCTGGTGGCCTGGTCTCTATAAAGAAACGAAGCAGTATGTCCTTTGTTGTGACATCTGTCTACAAATTAAAGTTTCAACGGCTAAACGCCCGCAGCAGACGCCCCTTCTGATTTCAAATAAACCATTACAGTGTGTGTACTTGGACCATTGTGGTCCGCTGACGGCAGATAGTGCATACAAATATATTTTGGTAGCCGTAGATTCGTGCTCCAGATTTGTGTGGGTGTGGCCACAGCGCTCGGCTGACGCTCGAGCTGTTATTAAAGATTTGCGCATCTTTGTCAGTACATATGCAGTTGCGGCTTTCCATTCGGACCAGGGCCCTGCTTTTGCCTCTAAGGCGTTCAGGGAAGCCATGGCTTCGTTGGGGGTCCAGCTCAAGTTCTCGTCTCCATTTCATCCCGAGGGAAATTCTGTCGTGGAGCGTTTGAATCGCAATTTAAAGCAATCCTTAACGGCTAGAGTTATAGGTACGGGTCGTGGTTGGCTAACCCACCTGTATGGAGTACAGAGAGCACTCAATAACTTGCCTAGAAGGTCCCTGGGGGGTCGTACTTCATATGAGTGCCTGTTTGGAACACAAATGTATGTTCCTGATCTAGATGGTCCTGGTGTGGAGGCGGTGGAAACACCTTTTGACATAAATGATTGTGTCACTGTTTTGCAGGAATTACAGCAGTTCCATGAGGATAACTCTTCTGCCAGTGCTGCCTCCACAGGAATTAAGGATGAGCCAGTAACACCTACTGGTTGGATTCCCAGACTTGGGGATCTTGTGCGTGAAAAGGTCGCAGTGAAGAAAGAATTTGGCCCTTCGTATCGCTCACCAGTCCCTGTACTGGGAATCCACGGAACAAGAACTGTGATTTTACCACCATTGCAAGGTGCCAAAGGAAATCGCTTTGTCTCAATCGACAATGTCAAGTTACAACATGTGGCCGATTCTGCACAGCAGACCAAGAGGAACGCCCAGTAGTTCCCGAATCCCTCTCACTACTGGGGAAGATGTTCGCTGCAGGTGGTTTGCACCAACACTGTTTCCTCTCCGGGCATGGGTAGGGTGGAAGATGATCTTACGATTGTTCCACTCATGACAAATAACTTGCAATCCTTTGATCAAGTCGCTGTGACTACTGATGTTACTGAGGACGTTATCTACAGTGTACCACGGCGAGAAACACCTGCTGCTCCTTTGTTTACAGTGGCACCTTTTGCGAGAACTGCCTCCGGATGCTTTCATAACAACGACGATGGTCTATCAGACTCTTTGTCCTCTTCAACACCTGTCCCGGGTCCACGTAAGATGATGTATTGGCTTAATAATACGTATTTTTTTTTCCTTGGAACTATCTGTGGCTTTTTATGACTCTGATGGCTTTTTTTCTGTGGATAGGGTTTGTAGTTACCTTTTTTCTAGTAATACATGGTCATTTTCTTCCTGAAAGATCAGAGGTTGAACAGGTGGAGGAGGTGTTGAAGCCACATTTTTCATCACATAAGGTTCAAAGAGGCTTGTCCTTTGTGAACATTTCCGCTGTTCCAATTCCGGATGGGATTGTGTGGGATAGAGTAATGTTTGATATATATGGTCCCACTGAGACAATTCAAATACCGTACGTTCTAAAGTTATCTATGAATGATATAGTAATACCAGGCATTGTATCTGATGATTGGGATGTGAAGACAGTTGATTCTATGTTGACAGAATTGCAATATTATACTGTCTATGACAATGAAGATGCTTACCAGTTTAGAGATAATTATGGTGACATGTTTTGTTACAATTATTATGGGCACCACTTTATTCATAAGGCCAGTAGTCCTAAAACAATATTTGACTATATGCAAAGGGAGCATTGCCCGACTCCTCCGCAAGGGAGTTCTAAAACATATTCGGATAAGTTTGCATATTTTTCTGGGCATCATCAAAAAAGTGCTAAGTTGTATCATTTTAAATTAACTCCGCATGCAAATAAGCAAATACTGTTGACTAATACGAAATTCCTGTATTCAAATTAGTTTGTTTCCCAACTATCTATTGAGGGGTATGAGTATTGGTCGAAAAATGTTGATTTGAAAAGTGTTTGGGGAATAAAACATTGGCAGACGCAGGGTAGGGAAACATTGTTTAGAGCATGTCTCATTCCTGTCCAAATGATATTCTTAAATGACACTTTACAACAGACTAGCTGTTTGGGCTTAGCCACCATTAGAGAATTGAATATGCCTAGCATACCTGTCCCTTCCAGAATAAAAGATTGGCAGCAATATATCAATGCCACTTTTAATGCACTTACAGAATGGGTTCAGAATGGTACATTTAACACTTCATTGACACATCCAGGCGGGTGGTTGTTGTGGCCCATAGACACAAATGGGTGTCATCAGCGTTTTGTCACCTCCTCGGGGGGGTTTCAGGACCAGTGGGGCAGACCCTCGCTATATATCACCTGAACATGCAGATATCATTACTACATATGGTATGGGGAAACTATGTCAACAATGGTTAAAGTCATCCACGCTAGATGTAGTTAAGACACACCTCACGCTTCTGTCTAATTATACTGACTTGCAAGACTTTTTGTCAGGACCAAGAGTGCCCCGGAGAAAACGTTTTTTATACGAGGTATACAATGAGATATGGAAACTTTCCCAACAGGAGGCTGCGGCCCGGTTAAGGCAGATAGATCAGGAAAATTTGAAACAAGCATTATCTGTGGTGGATAATAGTATACACACCCTGTCTGACCGTACATATATACGATTGACAACATTGTTTCCTCTGCTATAGACATTATTAGATCAAATATGTCTTCCTTATATCATGGACAGAGTCAAACGCGGTCCATTATGCAGTTGGGTTGGACACTTCAGACGCTGAAGGCGGGTCGCGTTCCGTGGCAGCACATCAGGGCCAGGGAGATATTTTTTTCCTTTAATTTGACACGTCAACAACAGCTGATGCCGAAAAAGGAAGCAACATATGTCATGTTGAATATTGAAAAGTTGGAAAGGTTGCCTTTTACCGTGGCCGAGATTCCATCAGCTGAATGGTTAATACACAGGGTTATTAATCTGCCCATTTCCACATTGCAGTTCACTTCTTGTTTGAAACACGTTCCAGTGGGCAGATATGAAAGGTTAGGAGACAGTTATATACATGAGGAGTGGGAGCTTCCCTTTATATACAGATGTCTTAATGGCGTGACAGAGGTTTTTCTTAGCAGTAATGAATGCAAAACTTCTGTCAGCCATTCGATGGTTTGTAAGCAGCTGTCCTTGCATGGGGCGTGTAATGCCTCGGTTGCAAATTTGGTTTGCTATCTAAAGGGAGTTCCAGTCCCAGTGATTAAAAACACGTTCCAGGTGCTTTCAAACGGCAGCTACGTCCTCCTTAACAGTGAAGACTGTTGTGGCATGCGTGCCGGAACAGTTTACATCATTTTGGTCACCAAGGTCGTTACTAGCTGCGGAAATGTGTTATTTCCCCCCACTAAATTGAGGGAGGTGGCTGATATCTGGCCTCACATTGCTACTTCCAAGGTGAATTTCGACAAGTTGAGTCGACTAAAGGCTCTATTGTTTCAAAAGCATGTGGCTCTTACATCTGCAAGCAAGACCTACGCACTTCAAGTGGCAAGGTCATCAGCATAAATACAGTCCCTATTAAATACCAACTTTCCGAGCCACTTTGGTGAACTCGTGGGACATATATTTAATGCGTCCAGCACTGCTGGACTAGCACATTTTTTCAAAGCCGTTGGGGTTGGTTTTGCTCATACCTTCTCTTCCATATTCGGTTTGATACCCTCGGCGATACATTCAATTTTCGGAGGCATTTTTGGTGTTTTTTTCCGATAACTTTGGCTTTATTGGCTGGTGTTTTGCTGTTGCTTTTGTTCTTCCGCAATGGCTGTCCCGCTGCAACAAGAGCGAATGTGGGCGCTCCCATCGGTACAGCTGTGTCGTGAGCGCAAGATGCAGCATTTTGGAGCAACGCTCTTGGGACATTTGGAGTGTGACTGGTCCCTGTCATTCAGGCCAGTTTTGGATTGTGTGCAAGCCGTGTTTCGGTGCCTTTGGTGCTCCTTTGAACATGCACTGGCTCTCTGTCTCTCACTGCAGCGCCTCCCAGTGGTTGATGCTGATCTGTTGATGTTCCTGGTCAGGGCTCATTCCCAGACATGAGCACTGCGGCTGCGTTTACTTCGTGAGGCGGTTTACGAGATTCCCTTCCTGGAGGAAGATGATACTAACTCGTTCATAGGCCCTGCACGGGATGCCGCCTTGGATGGTTCTGGGGCTTTGGAACACACCTGCTCCATGATGGTGTCTGGCGTGGATTTTCCGGTCTTGTCATCTGCCGAAGTGGAGATTATCCTTCTTTCCGTGACTTCCGTTTGAATTGGATTCTTTCAAAATTGACATTGTTCTATGAAATTTGGCTCTCAAGTAACATGCTTTAAATTAGAATTTTGGGCTTTGATGTCCTCTGGACTTGTCGAAATGTGTTTTTTTTAATTTCTAGGGCATTTTTTTTTATTTTATTATGCTTTGATTAGAACCACTTTCTACCGACAAGGGGAGGGTGTAGTGTAGCCATTTTTATGTAGCTTCTGCGCGCTTGCTTCAGGCGTTAGGCCTTTGTGCGCTTTGCCCTAGATGCATTTTATTTCTTTGCTCGCAGCATCGGGCCTCTGTGCACTTTGCTCTAGATGCATTTTATTCAGCTTCGTACTGTTATTTCTAAATAACCAGTTCTACGGTCTTGTTTTATTCTTTATATCACACTGTTTAGCCTACTTCAGCATCGGAGTTTTCAATAACACATTCTCGCTTACTCTGTGCTTCAGTCAAGGATACAGTCTGGTACATTGCCGATAGACGTGGTAGGAGTTTAGTCTTTAGAATGTAGACGATACACATTCTTGCGTAGGACGTTTTGTTACCACATCGACATGTTAGTTATAAAAACACTTCCTTGTCCTAATACAGGCAAGAGGGAGATTCCGACCAGGGAACCACAACTATACACTGACTGCCCTGTTGCAGATGCTGATCCCGATCACAGGCCTTTGCTCAGGTATGAGGGTTGATGTCTTCCCAGGGAATCTGAAAGGCAAGCTTAGAGCTTAACATGCTGTGCTCGAATTAGAACAAAACTAGAGGGAACGTAGTTGGTTAACACTATGATAGCGTTATTCCTATGTTTCACTCTACTGGTTACTATTTTAATCCTACTGTGTTGTATGGTTCTGGTTATTGCGGCTCACACCTTATTATCTAGAATGCAGTTGTTTTATTAAATCAATCTATAAAACTTAAACTGTTTCTGTCATTTGTATATGAGATTATACTGTAAAGGAGAGAGCTGGTTGAGACCTGAGCGACCACGACTTCCCTGAGAAGTTCTAAGATGTCATGCGCTCGGCTGCCAAATCATCCCTTCCCCTTGGGAGAGATGAGGCACTGCTAGTTAGCCGGAGCAAAACCGGATTGAAGGTGACAGGTGTCCTTCTTAGTGGTTCAGACTTAGTCCCCCACACTGGGAACGACTCTGACACCGAGAAATCCAGTAGTCTCATTTAGGATAATGGGAGCCAACGCGACAGGGCCACACCCCAACACACTCTGAAAACCTGCAGCAATACATTGCAAAGGAACAGTATTTGTAAGCATATTAAAAATAAGTTTTCAGGATTGAACTCTGCAATGCAAAAGGTTAAACCACAACATATCAGCACAATGCATAAATTACGTTGTTTTGAGAGTGCTGGGTTTTTGCATTTTTGTCGCCAATAGAGCGCTTACTACTCTGGTGTTGACACCCATGGACACACTGATAAAGACACTGATGCACTCAGGCAAATATTAATACAGCCACTGGCACATAGGCACACTCCGATATAGGCACTGACACACCGAAGAACAGACTGATAAGGCACTAACAAACACAGGGAAAGACTAATACAGGTACTAAGAGTCCTGGGACACACACTGATGCAGACACTGACCCACCCAGCCAAACACTAATGCAGACACTGAGACACCAATACAGACACTGATGCAGGCACTGACACAACCAGTGAAACACTGATGCAGACACTGAGGCACTTACTTATAGATACAAGACGTTTCTTAAAATAGTATATAGACAAATGCAAAGTGTGCAAAAACATGCAAGTAAAAAGTGAGGTTTAAAATCAGCTAAGAAAGGAGACGGAGTAAGTGACATTCAAACTAATAAATCTTATACGAAAACAGATACTTTAACAAGAAGACAGAAACATTTTAAGAAAATACGAGTCCAAATGTTTCATCATAGGGTAATACAAGATTTGGCATGAACTATGATGCAGCATAAAAGGAGAAGGGGAACAGTGAAATCAAAACAACATATTGAGACTGTAGTTGATAAAGCATTTGCCTAAAAGCGTAAACTATTTATTTTGATACTGATTTAAAAAATATATATTTTTATTCACATTTTATCTTGGGTTTAATACAAACAATAATATGACTCAACAGTTTCTTGTCGTATCATTCGTCAACGTTACTTGCTTCCACAGTGCACGTTTGTATTCGCCATTTATCTTATCTATGTTACCTTATCTCTATGAGTGTGTTTCGTTGTTACACTTTCTCTGTCATGTGCCTGAGTGTAGCTTCTCCAGAAACCTCTGTCTTGTAATATGCTAACCCTCCCTCTCCTTCCATTTATCTTAACCAAACTCTTAAAAGCCTATTAACATGATGGCGCACGTGGGAGCATGCTAAGGATAGTTACTGTAGGATGTGGGGCAGGCTCGTGCCAGGGGGGATGCCCGGTTCTCCTTACCGTCTACATCCCTGTGTTGCCTCTCGGTGCATGTCTGGGGTCTCCCCGGTGTGTCGTGTTACTCTCCGGCCCGATTGGTGAGGGGTATGAGGGGGCCTATATCTCCGTCTGATTTCTTATTATGTCTCACCCTTCTATCGTGGGCCTGTCCTTCCCTCTCTACTCGCATGTCCCAACCCGTAATACGTGTCCTCTGTTTCTCATTATCAGGTCTCATTTGTCCGCTGTTGCCCTCTCCGCTCCTTCCTTTCACCTTGACTATTTGTTCCCATTTCATCAATATTTCTTCCCATGTCGGAGCAATGGGTGTTAGTCGTATGCCCGCGCTTCTTCACATTTAAGGGCTTGTAGCTCGGTTCTGGCCCATTTCAGCCAGTCGCGTCTCCATTCACTCAGGGAGAGGCTCCTAGGTGAACCCCAGCCAAGTGCTATTAATTTCCTAAATAGTACCAGTGCCAGCTCCAGGAAGCGTTCCTTTATCTTCCCCACTACTAATCCTGTTTTCAGGCCTAGGAGGCACACAGCTGGCATCCGGGTCACCTCTATCTCGATCATCTCTTTCAGTTCAGATACCACCGCTCCCCAGCCCCTCTGAATGTCAGGGCAGTGCCACACCATGTGGTCAAAGTCAGCGTCCACCTCATTACATTTAGGGCATACCTTGGGAGTTCCTCCGTATATTAAAGTCAATCTATGTGGGGTAAGGGACGTCCTATGTAATTAGTTGAATTGGGTATATCTTAGTCGTGTGTTCCTTGATACGCCCCGTGGGTATGCTATTCCCTTCTGCCATTCAGAGTCCGTGAGATCCCTACCTAAGGCCCTCTCCCATCTCTCCCTTTGAGGTTGTAGTGGGTCCAGTACGCTTTCGACCTGTGCCTTGTATAACTTCGTTATTAAGTGAGCGTCATCTCCTGCTGTCAGCACTAGGTGCAGTACTTAGTTTGTGGCCGTTTCCGCGTTTACCGTGTCCCAGTGCTTCATTAAATTATGTGTTAGTCTCTGGTACAGGAGAAACTGTCCACTCGGTACCCCACCATTTTTCATCAATTCCGCAAATGTCCTCAAAACCCCGTTACTGAAGAGGTCCCCAATTGTCTCTACTCCTGCTTTCGCCCATGTGCCTAGTCCAGTTCCCTTCCGGTCCCCGCCCTTCGATTCTAATAGGAGTACCGATAATGGTATTCCAGGCGAGTAAGCCAGTCCTACGCCCACCCTTCGTGTGCATCTCCTCCAGCAGACCAGTGCCACCTTCGTCATTCTACTTTTTTCCTGTGGTTCCACCTTCCGGTGTATCATCTGTGCTATAATGTCATCTCGGCTCATTTAGCCGCTCGTGACACATCTGTCCAGTTGGTTTCCTCCTGCCATCCACCTGGTGACCCACAGTAACTGGCACGCCAAGTAGTAGGATTCAAAGTCTGGGACACCAAGTCCACCCTCTAGAGTTGGACTGCAGAGTATTGCTAGCGCTGTGCGCCCTCGACCTCCGTCCCATACCAGTTCCCTGAGCAAGGTATTCAACTCCCTGAACCACGATGCCGGGATCGTCACCGGGAGGTTAACAAAATAGTAAAGGAGGCGGGGCAACATGACCATCTTAGATAGTGATATCCTGGCCATTATTGGTAGTTTCAACGTCAGCCAGAACCTAACTGAGGCCCGAAGGGAAGAGAGTGCCCTTCCCAGGTTCCCATCTCGAAGATCTTTAACATCGTGGTACACCTGTACCCCCAAATATTTGAAGGTTAGTGGAGCCCACACCATATCGGGAGGGCAGGAGGAGGGCGTGCCAACCCTGCTGGGATAGGGAAGACAAATGTTTTGCTCCTGTTAAGTCGAAGCCCCGACATATTCCCGAAGCAGTCCAATATTTGTAGTGCCCAGGGCAGTCCCGTCTCCCCGTCCCTAAGATAAATCAGGACATCGTCGGCATAAAGTGAGATTATGTGCTCAGTTTGTCCCCATTCTACCCCCCTGCCCGCTCCTTCCAGCCAAAATTGTGGCTCCAAGGGTTCAATAGCCAGGGTAAATAATAATGGTGACAATGGACAACCCTGCCTGGTGCCTCTATGTATTGGATAGGGTTCTGAGATCGTCTTCCCAGTTCTTACTCGTGCCAGTGGAGATGTATATAACAGGTCCACCCATCTTACCCAATCTTCCCCTACCCCATCCTAAGCATCACTGTTCGTAGATAGTCCCATCTGACTGAGTCAAAAGCCTTCTCAAAGTCGATAGCTATTAACGCTCCAGTTGGGGGTCGTTCCATAATTGGTATCTGCAGTATGGCAAAGAGGCGTCTGAGGTTCAGTGACGTACTATGGTTCGGGATAAACCCATTCTGGTCCGCGTGGATCAGCCTTGATATATGCTGGAGCAATCGATTAGCCAGGACTTTGCTGAGGAATTTGAAATCGCTATTCAGCATGGATAGCGGGTGAAAATCAGTGACTGATTCCTCGCCTGATTTCAATTTGGGTAGGGGCACCACCAGTGCCTCTCTGAGAGAGTCCGGCAGTCATCCGGTGCGCAGCGCTTCCGCATATAGTTCTACCAGCTGGGGCGCCAACAGTGTTGTGTATTCTTTGTAAAAATCCATTGGGAGACCATCTGTGCCAGGTGTCTTCCCAGGGGCCAGCTGTGTGATAGCCTCCTTAACCTCTTCTATTGTCACCGGTCCCCCCAGCTCGTCCCTCCCATCATGCGCCAGTACAGTCAATGGGAGCGGTCGTAGAAATGTATCTAGTCTCCCTTCCTCTATCTGGTTGGGGCTCCGGTACAAGTATGTATAATAGTCCCTGAAGGCGTCGTTTATAGGGCCTGGTCTGAATCTATGCTCGCCTTTCATATCCCGAATGCTCATGATGGGTGATCCCTCCCCTCCCAGTCTTACAAGCCAGGCTAACAGCTTACCTGCCCTACCCTCTTCAGTTTGTATCAATGTTAAATGTTTCTGTGTGCAGTGGCACCTGAGCTGTTCTTCTACCTGGGAGTGTGTCCTCCTTGCCTGCATTATTCTTCCTGGTTCGGCATGCCTTAGCTCCCAGCCTTTTCTACCTCATGTATGGTTGCTTCTAGTTTGGTTAGTTCGCGCTCTAGGGTGCATCTAATCCCCACCGTTTGCCCTATACAGTAACCTCTCGTCACTACTTTAAGTGTTTCCCACTCTATTTGTCTAGTAGTGGCTAATCCTTTATTAATTTTAATGTGGTCTGTCAGGAATGAACGTAGCGCCTCCCTGTATGCTTGGTCTTCAAGTGTGGCAGGTGTTAATCTCCATAACGGTATGGGGGGCCTATCCTCCGCGACTCTCCAGTTGAGTAATAGGGGATTGTGGTCAGATATTGTGCGTCCCAAGTATTCAGAGTGGGTCATTCCCAGTGCTAGGGCAACTGAGCACACCACTCTGTCAATCCTGGTGTATATGTGGTGTAGCCCTGAATAATATGAGTAATCCCTATCCTCTGGGTACTGTTCGCGCCAGACGTCAATCAGTCCCCAGTCATGCATCCATTCCCTTAGTTTTTGGGCTACTTTATGGACCACTGCTCCGGGTAATGGCGGGATGGAGCGGTCCAAATCTATGTTTGTTATGCTATTGAAGTCCCCCCACAGCAATAACTTGCCGTGCTGCTGACGTGTGAGATGGCTCGACAGGTGCTGCATAAAGGGAATCTGGTCCTGATTGGGGGCGTAAATACTTCCCAGCACCAATGGGGTCCCGTGGTGTTTCCCTTCCACCTATACAAACCTAACCTCCTGATCAATGTCAGTAGAGACCACCTCAAAGGGGACACCTGCCCGCACCCAAACCAGTGCTCCCCTCGCATATGCGGAGTATTTAGTAGCGAACACCTGCCCTCTCCATCTACGCCTTAGCTTTTCCACTTCGGCTGCTGTCTGGCGGGTTTCCTGTAACATCCCTACATGTATGCCTATCCTCTTTAGATAAGATAATATTCTGTGTCTTTTAGCTGGTGACCCCATCCCTCTGATGTTCCACGTTAGAAAACTATAGTCTGTCATTTAAAAGCATCAAAGAGGGTCGGCCTAACCTACCACCCCCGGTACTCCACATCCCTCCATCCGTTATTCTTGGTTGCTCAGTTATAGTCTGTTGTCCCCAGGTGCCATTGAAACTTAAAATTGAAAATCCCAACTCCTGCTCCCCAGGGCGCATCCGAAACTGTAGGTAGCCCAAATAACCAGTGCAACAGTGCAACTTTGTCATCAAAGTGAATATAGTTCTCGCCAGTCTAACTGAGTGGACGTGAAGCCGGCAGGGGGGTGGGTGAGTCCATGCCCATCGGGGCCTTCTAAGTACTCCATGTGCCCCATCGCCAGCCCAGGTCGAATGCAGTTACCCCAAGTCATCTGCTGCTTGTGGAGTCCCTCCGCTGATGAAGCTGTTGTGCCATCTGAGTCTCTCTCGTTGCTCCCTGCAGGGGATGCTTCTCTGCCCATAGCAGCCGCCACTCTCAAGGCCTCCGTCCTCTCAGACTCCCTCTGTGATTTTGTCGGTCCGGATCGGAGGTGGGTCCGGCGACGCCGCCCCCGGGAAGCTCCCCGCGTCACTCTCTTGGTGTTGTCCGATTTCGTAGCCCGCCCTGCTCGTCCTCCACGGGTCTCTATCCACTCCCATGCCTCCTCTGGATTCTGGAAAAAAGTGGTCTTGTCCTCTGCGATCACTCTCAATCTTGCTGGAAAAAGGAGGGAGTACTGGATTCCTTCCTTTCTGAGGGCTCTCTTCACCGCCATGAATGGCGCTCTCCTAAGCTGGACGTCCATGGTAAAATCTTGAAAAAGAGTTACTTCTCCGTTTGCCACCTTAAATGGTCCCGCCTCTCTGGCTCTCTGGAGTAGAATGTCTCTGTCTTTGTAGTGGAGCAACCTGGCGACCACTGCGCGGGGCGGTCTTCCTGGCGCCAGGGGTCTGGAGGGGACTCAGTGTGCCCTCTCCAACGTAAAGAATGGTGTCAATTGTCCCGGTGCTACCATGGTGCGCAGCCATTCCTCAAGAAATTCTAGCATATTTGTGCCTTCTGCTCCTTCCGGGAGCCCTACCACTCTTACATTGTTCCTTTGATTCCTTCCCTCCACGTCTTCTGCCCTGCACTCCAAGCGCATCACTCTGTCCGTGAGGCTTAGTACCAATGCTTCTAGGTCTTTTTGTCTCGGTGTGATGTCCTCAAGCGTGGTCTCCGTTTCCTTGACTCTATCAGCAAGCTTCTGGTGATCCGCACGCAGGAGGCCCATTTCCACCGCCACCTGATTGATCTCATGCTTCAAGGTTGCTTTTGTGTTCTCAATTGCCCCCAGTATTTTATCTAGGGTATCTTGTACTTTGGTTTGCGTGAGGTCTCGCTGGTCCCCTCCACCGTGATCAGCGTTAGAGATGCGCTCCACCGCTTTACTCCCGCGCCAGCCCTTAGAGGTCATCAGCCCAGAGTGGTCCGGAGCCCGGGATCTTAACAGTGCTTGAGGCCAAAGCCGCACCCCCGCCGGACCATTCTATCTCTATATCCAGTGCCTCAGTTCAGGTTTTTTTACTAGCGCGGTGGTGCCCGGTAAATCCTCCGCTGGTTACCCCAGTTGGTTATGCGTGCTCTCGAGTTTGCACTGTCCCAACGTGCATTCCCCCTTCCAAGAATTGACGCCAGGTGTAGCCTTAGGCCCAACTTTGCTTCGCATTCGATGAACTCGTCGTCAACGGGCCCCCCCCAACCTGGCATAGAGCCTAATGTCTTCTCCAATGGCTTGTCGGTGTGCCCCTCCAGCTGTTCTTAACTTGTATCTGAGTTGGATTTATAGAGGGCCCCTCCCGGGTGTCCAGTTCCTCTTACCCCGGTGCTTAAGGGATCTCACAGGGTCCGAGATGTTTGGGGGCCTCCGCTCTTCTTAGCCGGAGAAAAGTTTGGATCCAGCAGGCCCATCGCCGCTCGCACGGTCCACCCGGGCAGGACTTTGCCTCCACCACTCGGGCAGAGTGCAGCACGCCGCTCCCCCAGTCCGCAGGTCCCAACTGCATCTGCCGCTCCTCCGCTCGGGGCGATGCGCCCTCTCCCCCTATCTAGGGGGCCGCGCAGCCAGCGCTGCCCCTCCTCAGTTCGGCGGCGCAGCGTCTCCTCACCGTCACCAGGGAGACCAGCACTCGAGCCCCGGCTCCATTTTATTCCTGGGCCCCAGTCGTGACGCTCTGCAGCTCTCCTCCCGAGGGGTTCATACAAAACGTGTTAGCACTATCCCTTTGTTGAGGCCCTCCAGGCCCGGATATGACCTTTTCCAAGAATTGGCACCAGGTGTAACGCTAGGCCCCGCTCTGCTTCGCACTCGACAAACTCATCGTCCACTGGGCCCCTATTATCTTTGCAGAGAGCCTAATGTCTTCTCCAGTGTCTCGTTGGTGTGCCCCATCTGCTGTTCTCAATTTGTTGCTGAGTCTAGGCCTCACGGTGAAGTCGGATTCATAGGGGGCTCTTCCCGGGTACCCGACTCTTCTCACCCCGGCGCTCGTGGGAGTCAGGAGGGCCTGAGGTGTCGGAGGGCCTCCGCTCTTCCTCTCTGGCGAAAAATCTTGGTCTCGCAGGCCCAGCGCCGACCACCTCCACCGCTCTGTCAGAGCATAGCATCGCTCCCATGGCTCATAAGGGCCGACCGCGCCTTCTGCTCCTCCACCCGGAGCTATGCGCCTCCTTCCCCCATCAATTGGGGCTGCGTAGCCGGCTCCGCTCCCCCTCAACTCCGCGGCGTCACAGGAGAGATCGGCACTCGAGCCCCGGGCTCCAGTTTCTCCCTCATTGTCCACTGGGCCCCTATTATCTTTGCAGAGAGCCTAATGTCTTCTCCAGTGTCTCGTTGGTGTGCCCCATCTGCTGTTCTCAATTTGTTGCTGAGTCTAGGCCTCACGGTGAAGTCGGATTCATAGGGGGCTCTTCCCGGGTACCCGACTCTTCTCACCCCGGCGCTCGTGAGAGTCAGGAGGGCCTGAGGTGTCGGAGGGCCTCCGCTCTTCCTCTCTGGTGAAAAATCTTGGTCTCGCAGGCCCAGCGCCGACCACCTCCACCGCTCTGTCAGAGGGTAGCATCGCTCCCACGGCTCGTAAGGGCCGACCGCGCCTTCTGCTCCTCCACCTGGAGCTATGCGCCTCCTTCCCCCATCAATTGGGGCTCCGTAGCCGGCTCCGCTCCCCCTCAACTCCGCAGCGTCACAGGAGAGATCGGCACTCGAGCCCCGGGCTCCAGTTTCTCCCTGGGCCCAGGCCGAGACGCTCCACAGCTCACCTCCTGAGGGGTCCCGACGAACGGGGATCCCATCCTCTGACTGTTCTCTGTTCCAGTGACCCCCGATGCATGGCACTCCGGAATGGGGTTTGTTTTTGCTGCTAATTAATAGGCCCCTGAGGAGCCGATGTGTTAAGCGGCTGCCATCTTGCCCGGCCCAGCCACGCCCCCATTTTGATACTGATCAGAATGAGAAGAATGGATAAAACAGTGTTGTCTTTGAGAGACGAAGCCAAAAAAAACTTGTAGATAGAAATAATTTGTGTACAATTTTCAAAGTATAATGGAAGCATACATCTAATACTGAGCTACTTCCAAGATAACACAATAGTGCATGCGGTTGAAACAACTGGTCAATGCTATGAGGTAAAAGATGGTAGTCCTATTTCTAAAGAGCAGACAGTTCCTGGAAATAGAGCAAGAGATTGCTGGCACTGGTCAAAGTAGGCATAGACGTTCTCCTGTATATAAATAGAACTGTAATAGTATTTGTAGTGTTCAGCAGGAATCAACTGACATACTAAGACATTTTCAACATCAATTTCCAGATAGAAGTGTGAAGTGGAAAATTCCAATTTGGCAAGGATTAGATTCATGCAAAGTGCGGAAGTATACTAGTTTAGAAAAACATTCACTTGTGTGTCCAAGAAAGTGTGCACAAGCACATTTCATCACTTCAGAACAGTGGCTGTTCATCACTCTAAAATGCAAAATGATGTTAGGAGAGTTTACTTTGTGAAAACTCCTGCCTTATGTTCAGGAGAAATGAATAGAGCTCTTCTGTATGGTACACTAGGAGGCAGAAAATGTGTGTGAAGATGTTAAGTTATGTTTCTTTGGTCCTGAAGAGGAACACAGGTATTAGTATTAATAACTTTACACAAGAGATTGCAAAGTTTAACACAGTTTCTTTAGAGAAAATAAAAACTGCATTTGTTGTGGACACACTGACTACAAAAGCCAAACTAACAATGTTGTTTTGTTCTCAGAAACTGAACAATAAATTGATGTATTCTTATTTATGGAGGTACACCTTGATTTGTCAACATGCTAATTATTTGAAAGCATTGTTATGAAAAGTTAGAGAATAACAAAATACCTGCCAGAGCAATACATAACAAGTTAGAATTGGTTTAAATTCTTTCAATTCCAGACGAACGTCAAGAATGAAATATTTATGAATCAATACTGATACAATCTATACAACCTTTTCAAGCAATAGTTCAAAGACTGGGAAACTACCACGACAGAACCACAGAAAAGCCTTAAAGGTAGAGTCGCCTACTTACCTTTAGATTTGAATTGGAATATTGAAACTGTGGGTGAAGAGAGAGATATTGGTGAACCACTTATCATTCTAGTAAATGGTGTGCCTGCCAAAAACAAACTAATATGGCAAGAGCTAGAGGATTAAAATAAAGTAAACAAAAATATACGTTATACCTGAAACAAAATAATAACTATTATAATATCTATTATAGAGGGTTGATATTGTTGGACATAACTGTTGTATGGAGGATGAAATATTATCATCAAGTGAAAAGATTGAAAAAGTGGATAGAACTAAAACAGAAGAAATATAAGAACACTATAGTATCCATCCTCACCATTCAAAAAATGTTATTGGCAATGCTGTTGATCTCTTTTAACGAGTAAAAGGATCTCCCGTGAGTGAGTGGGAGAAAGGTTTAGAGGCTGGCTGTTTTCCACAACTAATTCCAACTGGAGTAGGTGAGTGGTATGATGACTTCCACATGCAAATACCAGCAGCTGAGCACAGGTCAACCAGATTATATTCAGAGGACCCTAGATTTTGTCAATATGTTCCATAGATAGTCCATCTGTTATTTGAGAACAATTTGTCTGGATTATCATATGCTGTAAACCACATACTGAAGACAAGAGTTGATCTATAAAATCTCTCTGTAAAATAATTTGTTGACAGCATTCATGGAAAGGATGAAGAGTTGGAATACAATTTGATTAATTTGATGGGATCCCAATGTGGGACCAGCAAAGTATTGGTATAGTGGTCTTGGTGAACTGAAATGTAGGTTGTGAAATTTAGGTGCACCTACTTGGTTTGTGACATTCAGTTGTCCATAGTATGCGTGGGATGTCTTTCTTGACTTTTTGAGAGAAGCAAATTCAAGCATTAAGGACATCAATTTCAAAACACCAGGATCACTTTGCTCTTTGGAACCTGCTAATGTTTGTAGTTATTTTAACCATAGGTTTCAAGCCATGCTATCTTTCATCTGTGATAAAACAAATCCTCTTTTTGAGAAGTTACTGATTTCTTTTGGCGTAAAGAGTACCAAGCAAGAGGTGCTCCTCATATTCACATGCTGTTATAAAAGATGCACTGAAATTTGGAACAGAGAGTTATCACTCTGTACTCTCTTTCACAGAACAGTATGTGACATGTGGCATTCTGAAAGACATTAATCAAAAAGGCCTGAAACAGCAAGTTCTGTGCTTTCAAACACATTGATGTTGGAAGTACTATCAGCGAAAATACATGGCTAAAGGAACATTTTACACAAAGTGTTGTTTTGGGTCTCCAAGAAGTATAATTTCCAGAGGAAGAGTGAACAGTTTCTTATCTGCAGTGAGACATATACTTGTTCGAACACTACAGAAAAACACATACAACCCAAGATTAATGGTGGCCTCCAAATATATTAATGACTATAATCCTGTGATTCCCAAAATGTGGAATGCTAACATGGATATTCAATTTGTGGCAGACAACTCAATAGCTGTAGCGCGTTATGTGACTTCCTACATAAACAAATCAAAGAATGTGTAGATGAAGGAGCAGTGGGAGGAGATTTCTGCTGAAAAGTATCTAACCAAACAAATGTGCAACTTCAGTTTGAAGATTGGTTCACACAGAGAAATTGGCTCCTAAGAATGTTATGACTGACTGAGCTCAACTAGTTTATACTCACAGTCAAGAGGAATTGTTTGGGTAAGTTTAGGCATTGCAAGCATGCAAAATAGAGTGTTAAAATCAGTACCTCACAGAGTTTGCCCCAGAAAGTACAGACACTGTGAAAACATATATGATGGAAACTTAGGGTCTGATTTTGAGTTTGGCAAATGGGGTTACTCCAGTACAAATGCAAAGGATGTCTGATGTTTTACAATTCCATTATATCCCATCTAAATCATAATACAGCAGAAGGCATATCGGTCATGGAGTACCTCATCTGCTAAACTCCAAATCAGGCCCTTACTATACAAGAATGAGTGCACATCTTGAAAACATGTGTCTTTATGAAATACATCAACACTACAGATATAGAAACAATGTAACAGAAAATGTAGATGAAGGGAAATATGCAGTAGTTGGATGTGACTGTTGTCTGGTACAACACACACAAAAGGTAGCCTAATTAAGCACAGAAAAATTAGTTGACAAACCCCTGATAAAAGATAGTTTTTCTATTTGGCACTTCTACAACTGTTCAAACCTTGGTGATCTGAATCAGAGTTACTCTGAGACTTTGGCTGCTACGGAGAGTCTTCCAATGCTGCAAAGGATAGTATTTAGGCCCTCATTACAACCCTGGCGGGCGGTGTTAAAGTTGCGGTATTACCGCCAACAGGCCAGCGGTAAAAAAAATGGAATCACGACCATAGCGGAAACCGCCAACACAGAGAACCACTTTAACACTCTGACCACCACAGCAGTAGCAACAAACATTGCGGCGGTCACCGCCAACAGACAGGCGGAAGACAGGCACCAATCTGCCAGCTTCTCCGGGGCAGGACTAACGCCATCAAAAGCAGGGCAGAAACAGTACTCTGAAGGCAAACCACTCACCTCTTGACACACAAGGAAGAACTAGGACGCCATGGAGCCCGGATTGCAGATTCCACCCATGTTGCTGTATCTATTAATATACCACGAAGTGGAAAGAAGGCGGCGGCAACGACGACGACGGTGAGTACTGCACCTAGCACACAGGGGAAGGTATGAGGCAAAATAGAGTGACACACTCGTGACACGCAACTTGCCCACCCCCCACCGACAACAACACACATATACACATATCCAATAACATCACAGAATCACCCCGTCACCCCCTGGAAGAACGCAAGGACCAAACGAAATGAGTTTAACTAGTGTAATATCTGAACAATCAGATAGACCAAGAGAACAGCAAATAATCAGTATAGACAAATATTTACAGCAAGTACACAAGCCCGTATACTGTCCCATGAAATGTCCGTGAAGCAGTGGTCCCAAAAAGCATGGGCGAAGCCCACACATGACACCTGCCTCAAAACGGAGAGAACACTGCAGGGGCATCAGGTAAAAAAAAAAAACAGGCACCTCAGGGGGAAGAGGACGGGGGCACCTCAGCCGGATGATGGTACGACACCACTGCTCCTCGAGGGGGCTCCATGCCCACTGCTTGGTCCTGGGGAGTGCAAAGCCACAGTCTTTCAATTCTCTCAAATGGGAGCACTGCCCACTGCTTGGTACTGGGAAGTGCAAAGCCAGAGTCTCTCAAGTCTCTCAAGTGGGTGCACTGCCCACTGCTTGGTCCTGGGGAGTGCAAAGCCACAGTCTCTCAAGTCTCTCAAGTGGGTGCACTGCCCACTGCTTGGTCCTGTGGAGTGCAAAGCCACAGTTTCTCAAGTCTCTCAAGTGGGTGCACTGCCCACTGCTTGGTCCTGGGGAGTGCAAAGCCACAGTCTCTCAGAGTGCTTCATCCTGCCAAGGACTGGGTTAGTGGATGTATCTCTCCACTGGTTCTGGGGAGGGCTTTGTGCCCAGCGATGCTGCATCTGGGGTGTGGCAGTTGACCTTGTCTCACCTGGGTGTCTCAGCCACGCGACGTACCTGGAACAGGTAGCATGATACCGCATGGAGGCAGAAACACACTCCATCCTGCGGCGACTTAGGCTGCCAATTGCTGGTTCGTGTCAGTGCTGGAGGTGGTGTCTCAAGTGGCGTGTCCAGGGTCCAGGACGTCACCTGCATACTCTGACGGCTGCACACTGGGATGGGGCTGACGTCCGACAGAGTGGCATCGGCTGTGCATGTGGCGGTGGTGATGGTGGTGCAGGTGGCGGTGTCTGCGGCGGAGATGCTGCCAGTGCTGGCCATGCAGCAAGTGACTGTTGCGGTGGATGGAGACACCATACCGTCTCCGGCAGCTTTGGATGGCTGATCCTTGGGGAGGATGCTTCAGACTGATGTTGTGGCAGCGGCGGTGCCGGTGGCGGTGCAGGTGGCGGTGCAGGTGGGGGTCGGAGTGGCAGTAGTGACTGTAGTGCATGTGGCTGCCATCCCTGATGATATGGTGGTCACCAGCCCCTCACCAGGAGACATCCTGCCCAGAGGTGATGTGCCCTTTGGCTTGTGGCCCTTCCTCATCTTGACAGTCGCTGCAGGGACCTTGGCACTGTCCACTCGGTGTTTGGGTGAGGCCTTGCTGGGTGGGTGGTGTGACTGTCCCCTGCTGGAAGCCAGCCCCTTTTTGACCTTTGCAGGTGGTGGAATAGGGTGATCCTTCTTTTCTGCCGGTGGCAGACGGGCGGCTCTGACGGGTGCCCCCTTACACAGTACTGGAGTAGCAGGGACCACAGCAGATGCAGATTTGGTGGCTGAGGTGCTGGGCTGGGATCTAGACATCCTGGCCCTAGGGGAAGGATGGGGGAGGTGTAGGGAAGAGGTCAGCTAGGAAAAGTTTTTTTGACACACTGGGATGGGAAGATGGAGGGGGTGTGGAGGAAGAGGTAGTGGTTGTAGGAGGTGTAAATCTGCTGAGTTTGGGTGAAGGTGCATGAGTTGGAGGCTGTTGTGAGGTGGATGGCTGTTGAGTGGGTGTGTGCCTGCATTCGTGTCCTTTGGGAGGTAGGCTTACAGACACACTGGGAGAGGACACAGGGGACGTGTGAATGGTAGTTGGGGTGGTGATTGCACGTGAGCAGTGTGTAGTGATGGGCGTGCTGGTGATGGAGGCAGTGGCTGATGATGGAGTCCATGCAGGTGTGATTGGAGACAAGACTGGGAGGGAGGTGGAGGACGTGGAGGTGAAGGACACAGTGGAGGAAGTGGATGTTGGTATGTGTGCATGGGGATGGTGCTTGTGTGAGTGACTGTGGGATGTGTCGTGCTTCTGTTTGCCTGAGCCACTTTTGTGTGTTGGAGCGTGTGCATTCTGGTCTGATAGTGTGCTTGGGATAGGCTGAGGTGGAGGGGATTGGGTCTGGGTAGTGGAAGTTGGAGGGGGGAGGCTGGACACAGGGTCAATGGCTGTCATCAGTGCTGAGGTCAGAGGCTGAAATGCTCTCTGTTGGTCTGCCACACCAGAATGAGTGTCCTCCAGATATGCATTTGTTTGCTGCAAATTGCATCTCGACACCCTGGATGGCATCCAGAATGGCTGACTGCCCAACTGTGAGGAATCTCAGGAGGTCAATAGCCTCCTCACTGAGGGCAGCAGGGCTGACTGGGGCAGGGCCTGAGGTGCCTGGGGCGAAGGAGATGCCCACCCTCCTGGGTTAGGGGGCACAGGAAACACGCTGAGGGGCTTCTGGGACGGCAGTGCTGGTAGGGGGGGTGGCGGCTGTACCTGTTGTTGTGGTGGGCACAGAGGTGTCTGCCACCGCCAGGGAGCTTCCATCAGAGGAGGAGTTGCTGTCGCTGGTATCCCCTCCTGTCCCCGTTGTGGAGCTCTCCTCGCCCTCCGTCCCACTGGTGCCTTCAGACTCTGTAGATTCACCCTCCAGGGCCATGTGGGATGCAGTTCTCTCCGTCACCTGTGCCTCTGCTCCTCCGCCAGATGATGCTAATGCATACAAGGACAGGGTGACAAAACAAGAAGGGGAGAGACAGAGGACACACATGGTCAATGTCAGCAACATCACTACCGTTGGCGGACACAACACACAGGGAGCAGCCATATGCACTAGGCCATACACTAGCAGTTAGTAGGAAATTCACCAGGCCATGGGGTACTATGCCTAACACCATTTGCTACACACCTGGAACCCACAGGAGCCAGCCCAGTTGTAGTTGTCCACTAACAATTGGGGTTGGATCCTGCCCAACAAGGGACCTACCCTACCAAGTTCTCCCTGACCTAGGGGAACCCACAGCCCACATCCCCCACCCAGACACTTCGTGAAGCGCGCAGAGTCAGCTTAATGACACTGTACTCACCCCCTTGTGGCTGCTGTGATGGCCTCAAGCGCCCATCCAACTCCGGATATGCCACCTCCAGGATCCGGAACATCAGGGGGGTCATGTTGCGACGGGCATCCCTTCCATGTTGAGAGGCCAGCCCCAGCTGGGCCTCCGCCTTCTTCTTGCTCTAGCAGTGCAGGTCCTCCAATCTCTTGCGGCAGTGGGTGCCCCGCCTATGATAGACCCCCAGGTTCCGCACTTCCTTGGCGATGGCATGCTAAATTCCCTTCTTCTGGTGGGCACTGACCTAGAGGAAAGGTACAGGAGGAAAGGGAATTACTCACCCGTCCGGACTGTCATACTCATTGCCCACCAGTTCCCATCCATGCCCTGACGCACATACACTCACCATCCTCACATGCAGGCCTCAGCCCCCCACATGTATCTTCCATCCACTCAAAATAGGCATTTCCCATGCAGCATGCTCACAGTGTACTCACCTGTTTGTCTGGAGGACTGTAGAGTAGAGTGTACTGGGGGAGGGCCCCATCCACCAGTTTGTCCAACTCCTCTGCGGTGAAGGCAGGGGCCCTTTCCCCGGACACTCGAGCCACTGTCGCTTCCAGACTCTGGTCACAGCAGCACTTGCAGTGTAAGTCCTCTCCTGTTGAAGGTCAGGTATCAAGTGAGTGAACAGATAGAAAATGGCGGTCACGCCCACGGCGGTGCGTACGGTCACCGTCGGCGTACATCATCATTGGCTCCTGGAACCCATAGGGCCCAATGATAACCAATGCTAAATTGCGCGGCGGTCTTCGACCACCTACCGCGACACTGCACAACGCCAGCACAGTTACATCATTTCCCCTTGTCCCTCCTTACAGGTCAGGCAGCCGCCATTTTAGGGGGGCACATGTCATGGCACCCAACTGCGTCACAGCACAATTTGGCAGATATACGGACAAACTACGCCACACACGGATTTACTCACATTACTGAAAACACCCTTGTGCAACCTATGTGGTACATGACCCTCTGCTCACCATTCTCCTCCATAGGGCACATCAGCTGGGGCAGACCCCTGGTGGACCTGTCGACAATGCAAGACAGACACATCATTATCACCTACAGACTTGATTGTGCCACAATCCAAGACCTGTGTGCCCAATTGAAGCCAGACCTGATGTCAGCTATCCGCCATCCCACAGGAATACCCCCTCTAGTGCAGGTCCTGTCAGCACTCCATTTCCTGGCAAGTGGCTCCTTTCAAACTACAGTGGCCATGGCATCTGGGATGTCTCAGCCAATGTTTTCTAACGTGTTGACCAGAGTGTTGTCTGCCCAGCTGTAACACATGCGCAGCTACATCGTGTTTCCACAGGTGGAGGATTTGCCCGCAGTGAAAGCTGACTTTTATGCCCTGGGAGATATCCCCAAATCATTGGTGCCATTGATGGTACACATGTGACATTTGTCCCCCCCTCCCACAGAAATGAACAAGTGTACAGAAATCGAATAAACTACCATTCTATGAATGTGCAGATGGTGTGTTTGGCGGACCAGTACATCTCTCATGTGAATGGCAAGTATCCTGGCTCTATGCATGACGCCTACATTTTGAGGAATAGCGGTATCCCTTATGTGATGGGCCAACTCCAGTGGCTAATAGGTGAGCCCAAGGTCCCCACACAGTATAAGTAGGTGTCTGGGGAAGTCTCTAAGGGTTAGTGTGTGTCTAACAGGTATTCCTCGACATTTTCAGGTGACTCTGGTTACCCCAACCTCTCATGGCTACTGAACCAAGTGAGGAATGCCAGGACAAGGGCAGAGGAACGCTACAATGAGGCACATGGGTGAACTAGGCGTATTATTGAGAGGACATTCGGCCTCCTGGAGGCCAGATTCCGGTGCCTCCATCTAACAGGTGGCTCCCTATACTACTCACCAAAGGAGGTGTGCCAGATAATCTTGGCATGCTGCATGTCGCACAACCTGGCATTGCGACGCCAGGTGTCTTTTCTGCAGGAGGATGGGCCTGATGATGGTCTTGTGGCAGCGGTGGAGCCTGTGGACAGTGAGGAAGAGGAGGCAGAGGAAGAAGATATTGACAACCGAACGAACATCATCATGCAGTACTTCCAGTGACACACAGGTAAGAGACTGTCACTGCTCCTCACATATCTGACTACTGTAGGACATTGTATAAGTCAGCCTCTTCACCTCTGTCTATGGACACTGAGAGTTCACTTTGGCTTTCCATTTTACAAATCTGGGTACCTCATTCTGCCTTCTGCTATATGTACTGCTGCCCAACAACTGTCATACACTGGTTTGAGCAAATGAACATTTACATTGATATTTGTTGGTGATGTTGTAATTATATATTTGTGAAAGAACAGACTGACTCCAGATTGGTTTGTGATTTAAGAGTGTTTATTTAGGGGCTAATGTGTATAGGGGTATGTGGAAGGGGCTGGGGTGATGGTGGAGAAGCTCCATAGTAGAGTCCAGTATCTTGGTATCACATGTGCATTGTCCAATGGGGCATAGGAAGGGGAGTAATGGCAGTTCAAGGTGGACAGGGTGACAAAGTGAGACAGAAGGGTGACAATCAGGAGGGTCCTATTTCCTGGCGGAGGTCTTGTAAAGTTCTCTGTTTTCTGCCTGGATCGCAGGGACCATTTGCGGGGGTGGTTCTCCTTCTGCAGGGGGTGGGGTGCTGGTGAGCTGTTATTCCTGTGTGGGGCCTCCTGTCCACTAGCGCCGCGGAGGTAGAAGGCTGTTCATCGGTTTGGCTAGTGTCAGGGACCCTTTGTAGTGCCACTGCCTCCCTTATGGGCTTGCCTATGTCAACCAGCACCCCTGCAATGGTGACCAGGATGGTGTGTATGTTGGTGAGGTTCTCCCTGATCCCCATGTATTGTCCCTCCTGCAGCCGCTGGGTCTCCTGAAACTTGGCCAGTACCGTGCCCATGGTCTCCTGGGAATGGTGGTATGATCCCATGATGTTTGAGAATGCCTTGTGGAGAGTGGGTTCCCTGGGCCTGTCCTCCCCCTGTCGCACAGCAGTCCTCCCAGCTTCCCTGTTGTCCTGTGCCTCCTTCCCCTGAACCGTGTGCCCACTGCCACTGACCCCAGGTCCCTGATCGTCCTGGGTTAGTGGGTTTGCCTGGGGTCCCTGTAGTGGTGGACACACTGCTGATTGACGTCTCCTGGGGACAGTGGCATGGGCCTGCTGGGTGGGTGCTGTGGTGGTGTTTCCTGAGGGGGGAGGTTCCGTGGTGGCTTGGGACTGTGGCAAGGGAACCGACTGTCCAGAGGTCCCTGATGGGCCAGGCTGGTCATCTTGATCCAGGCGTGCAGAGCTGCTGTCATCACTGTGGGCCTCTTCTGTGGGGGGACTGCATATGGCTGGCACCTCCTCTCCGGTGACGTTGGGTAGGGGTCCTGTTGGGGTGTAAATGCATTGTTATTTTATCTGTGTGTGCCATCTTGTGCAATGGGTGTGTTTCCCTCAATTACTGTGCCTGCACTATCGCCTTGGCCCTTGTGTGAGTGGTGATTGTGTGCCCTGGGTGAGTCTCTCTATTGGACATGCTTTGGTGATGGGTGTCCATGCATGTCTGTGATGGGTGTCCATGCATTGTTGTTGCATGCAGGGCTTGGTTGTGGGAGTGGTGGGGCGTGATGGTGGGGTGTGTGGGAGATCGTGGGGTGATGGGAGTGAGGGTGAGGGTGGGAGTATGTGATGGCATGCAGGTAGGGTGGGGGATATAATAGTAAAGAGTTGACTTACCAGAGTCCAGTCCTCCGGCTACTCCTGCGAGGCCCTCAGGATGCATTATTGCCAAGACTTGCACCTCCCATGTTGTTAGTTGTGGGGGAGGAGGTGGGGTTCCACCGCCAGTCCTCTGTATGGCTTCCTGGTGTCTGGATACCACAGAACACACCTTCCCCCGTAGGTCGTTCCACTCTTCCTGATGTCATCCCTTGTTCTTGGATGCTGTCCCACTGTGTTGACCCTGTTGACAATTCTCCGGCATAGCTCCAACTTCCTAGCAATGGATGTCTGCTGCACCTGTGATCTGAATAGCTGTGGCTCTACCTGGATGATTTCCTCCACCATGAGCGCCTCCTCAGAAAACCTGGGGTGTCTTTGAGGTGCCATGATGTAGTGTGAGTGATGTGTGAGGTGATGGTAGATGTGATGTGTGGGGTGATGTGTTGGGGTGTGGGATGTGTTGTGCGTGGATGGTGTATGAGTGATGGTATTGTGTGCCTCTGGATGCTGGTGTGGTCTTTGCTTTTCTCTCTCTCTGCTTCTTCAAAATGTTTCGGTGTAAGGGGTTGTGGGTGTGTGTTTTATAGTGGTGTGAGTGTGTGGGTGTGGTGTGTGTATGTGTGTCAGGTGTGTGTATTTTGAATTGTCCAATTTGGTGTCGTTTTGTAAGTGTGTGTGTATTTGGAGCGCAGCGGTGTGTACCGCCAATGGTTTACCGCGGTTGAATGACCGCCGCATTGATTTGTGGGTCGTGATACTGTAAGTGTATTCCTGTCGGCATGACGGTGTGGGTTTTGCTATTGCCAGTTTATCACTAACGTTTGGTGTGGCGGACTTATGTGGGTGTCTGTATAGTGGCGGAATTCTCAGTGTGGGTCATAATACCCGTTGCAGATTTCCTCCGTGGACATGGTATGTTGGCGGCCATCGGCACGGCGGTCAGTGGGATTTCCCACCAGGGTTGTAATGAGGGCCTTAGTGTTCATTGTTTCTTAGGTATTTGAAAATGTTAAATGGCAAGAGTAAACATGAAGCAACAATTGCTGCTGATATAGCTAAGGAGAGTTCACAAAGTAGCCAAAGTTCAGGACCTCTAAGTCAAGATCCTCTTCGACAACTAGTTATTGGAAATGAAACTGCAATTGCCATGAATGTGGGGGAGACTGCAATACAACATGGAGGTGAAACACAGAGTTGAGCATGGATTTCTTCATGAGAACAAACAGTGTACATGTACATCATTTAAGCCAATACTATTGTCTGTCAGCGGTCAATCTGGCACCACTGACAGATTTTTAATGGAAGATCTCACTGCTTTCCTACAGAAGATACAGTGTTTAATTTGGCGTGTAAAGTAACAGTACCCACTGGATTAGCTGCACACAACATTAACTTCTCATGCTGCCTGGGAAACATGACAACAAATTGGAGTACCGAAAGTTTTCCGGTGAAGCTTGTCATGAAGTCTCAAGAGTAATGAAGAAATTGAAAATTTTAATAATTGATGATGTGAGCATGGTCTTAAGCCCTTATATATATTTTTTTGCGCTGCATTTGCGTCATTGTTTAATGCAAAAGTGGCGCAAACTTACAAAATATAATCGTATTTTGTAAGTTTGTGCAGCATTTGCGTCAAATAATTACGCAAATGCAGCACAAAAAAAGTATAACTATGGGCCTTAATGCTTGCCATTGTACACTTGAGAATGCAACAGATTCTAAGGCGAGACTATGATGTGCTATTTGGAAGAAAGCACTTGATTGTGTTCGGCAATCTACTACAACTTACACTGGTCAAAGGACAGCCCGGGTGTTCAAGGCAGTTCTCCATAAAGAAACTCAGAATTCTTTGGGAAGTATTGGAAATAAAAACATTTGGTTAAACTTCCAATACAAAGAACTACTTAGGAATATGTGTCAACCATCTGATGTTAAATATGAAAATATTCTCAAGGGTATTAGATTAGGTGTTCTCACAAAGCAAGGCAAAACATCACTTAGAAAGATGATTTGTTAAGAAATTGTTTCCTACAAACAAAACAACAGCAGAGCTAACATTCACTTTCATTCAAGAAGGGAAATCCATTGTGTGCCTAATGCCTACAGTTTAGGAATACTCCTGTTTTAACGAAGAATTACTTAAATTGGAGAAAGAAGACATTTAGCAATTTACAGCAATAGACAAAATGGAACGCCAGGGTGTGACAGTACTCCTAAATGAAAACCTACAAGCAAAATTGGATATATTGGAAAAATCTGTTTCCAGAACTGCAGGGTTAAAGAAGTGTTTAAGTGTTTGTAGACACTGCTGAGTAATTTTGCGGCAAAATTGAAATGTTGAGGAAGGATTAGCAAATGGTGCTATAAGTAAAGTGATTGATTTCACTTGCTTTCCTAATAGGAATGAAGTTGTATATCAAGTGATAGAATTTGAGCAGGTTGATGGCTTAAAACAGATTGGAAGGTCTATTGCACATTTGTTGCTTTTAAAAGACCTGTCTGTTCAGAGGAAGCAGTTTCCAGTTTCTCTAGCATATTCTGTAACTATTTATACATTTCAAAGTTTAAGTGTAGATGCAGCATTTATTAGCGTTGGTTGTACTATGTTTAAGTAAGGTATGTCATATGTAGCCTTATCAAACGTAAGAACATTGTCAGTTTTGCATCTTGTTGAGTTTGAGGACTGTAAAGTAAATGCCAATCCAAGTTGAGTTAAGGAGTACAACCGATTAAGAAGTGTTTATGCTTCTCATTTAGGACAGTATCAGGTTTCCAAAAAACCTATCATCTGCCTGAAGCAAAAACTTTCAAAGGACCATTGTGATGTTGTTAAGAAAAAGGGAAAGAAACACAACAAGGAAGCTGTAAAAAAAAGAAAACTGACAATGATGGAGATATTGTTGATTACCATTTGTCATACCCATCTGGTGTCAACTGCTATGTCAATGTGGTTCTCAACTCACTGTTTACATTACCTCATGTTGCTTATGCAATTGAACAGAGAAGACAGAAGAAGTGTTTCGCACTGTCTGCTTTTTCAACAACGTCTTTGTTATGATAGACGCAAAACACATTGTGCATCACACATTCAGGACCTTGTAGATGTATGCACTGGATCTGTACAGTTTACCCAAAACACTCAAGAAGATGCATGGGAATTTCTTATGGTGATGTTGGGTGTTTTGGAGGGAGATAAAGTACTTATTGATGACTTATTTGGACTTAGTTACTCATGGATCCATGACTGGGAAGACTGTACTTTGACATCAAGTACAGAAATAGATTGAGAGTGATTTATTTACTTAACAGTACCGGATTGCAAAACTGTCAATTTTGAGAGACTGTTTAGAGAACTTACACAAAACAAAACAATACTGCAGATATTGCCGATCAGATTTTATGTCAACTTTATGTATTAAGAAGTGGCAAGTAGCTTGTTCTAATGCTACAATGATGCAGAGCAGATGGGAGTAAATTGGAAACAGAAATTACACATTTTAAAGCAGGACAAATATCTATTTCAGAAAAAAACATTTACAACTATGGCTAATATATTTCATGAAGGAGTACCTGTTACATCTGGACACTATACTCTCTATTTAAAGAGCAAAAATGGATGGACAGAATGTAATGACAACAACCTTGCATTCAAACAAAGATTGCCTTATAGCTACCAAATTCTTATTATTTGTTTTTTGAACCTAAGTTCTAAGGAGGATTACAACTGTAAAAGTGAAACAGTATAGTGGTGGCAGTTCTATCATGACTATTTACGACATCATATGACCTTCCAGGGAGGATGTCTCTGTAAGGGTTTCAAGATGCTGATATGCAGTTAATGCTAAAACGATACAGAGCAGATGCCAGTAGATTGGAAACAGACATTACAAACTATAAAACACAACAAAAAACTATTTTGTGGCAAAACAAATACTACTAAAGCTATCATCTTTCATGAAGGAGTTAGTATTACATTTGGATACTACATTTTGTATTTGAAAACTAAAACTGGATGGACACAATCAAATATTGCAGCAGACCCTACCACGTCCCAAGGAGGATTACAATTAGATAAGTGAAATGTGCACCTGAAGTTCATGTATTTTCACTTTTTATGAAATCATATTACCGACCAGGGTGATATCTTTATAAGGCTCTCAACATCTTAGGCCCCTATTTATACTTTTTTTGTGCCGCATTTGCGCCACTTTGTGATGCAAAAGCGGCGCAAACGTACAAAATACAATTGTATTTTGTACGTTTTCACCGCTTTTGAATCAGAAAATTATGCAAATGCAGTGCTAAAAAAGTATAAATATGGGCCTTAGTCTCCTTTATATATATCAGCTGTATTGTAGCACCTTTAATAAAAAAGAATCTATTTCTAGCATATCTTTCTTTGGATTAGTTCAGTAAGTATAGCTAAAACAATTGGTTAAATAATTGTAGTAAGTGCAATGCACAGTGTTGCTTATTTACAGTGACATACTGTGCAGTTATGTGTGTGTGGGGGGGGTGTTCTACAATCTATTTGGTTGCTTTTTCCCCACTGTTCAAGGATTATTCTTTATATAGTACATCATTTATGGTGTATAAGTACAGAACCTGAGAACAGTAAAAAAAGGAAATAAATTGATTCATTTTATTGTAAGATTGCATTAAAGCATAAGAAATGTATCCAGCTTTATTAATAACATGAATTTTTGCATTGCAGAAAATAAAGGTTTATTGTGTAATTTAAGAAAGCATAATATTAACTTTTTTTTTTCCTTTTTATAAAGATTAATGGAACCATCTAATGAAGTAATGTAGGTTACTAACTACTTCTTTAACTGTTGTTCAGCAAATTTACATACTTAAGGAATGCATAAGGCAAACAGTGATATACCACTGACACACCCAGACACACACCGATAAAGACATTGATTCACCCAGCCAAACACTAAGGCATCCAATAATACAACCAGGCATACACTAATGCATACACTGGTACACCCAGAGACAGATGGATCTATACATTGGCACACCCAAATACACACTGATGCATATACTGACACAATTACCACACACTAATACAGGCATATGCACACCTAGACACACACTGATGTATACACTGCCACACACAAGTACACACTGATGCAGGCACTGACACACCTACCCAAACACTAATGCATCCAATAACACACCAAGCATACTGTTCTGTATACACTGAGACACCAATGCATATACTCATGGATACACTGAGACACACAGGCATACACCAATGCAGGCAACCATATGCCCAGCCAAACACTGATGCATCCAATGACACACCCAGTCACACCCAGTCACACACTGATGCATGCACTAACACTTACTTTTTTTTGTATTTTTTCAACCAGTTTTAAAAACAATTTAGGTACCTTGAAAGAACAAGGTATAAACAGTACAAGAACAAGAATAACAAAAAATAACAGGCTTTAAAACTGCATGCAAAAAGAAAAAACAAACATTAACAGGGATGGTTGGTAATTGCATCCAAATATTCTGTCACTGATTAGGTGTTCAACCCCACTTGCATGTGGCACTTCAAGCAGTGGGTTGCCATATGTGAAAGGTTACTACACATGTCAGGAACTGTTATTATGCTTGAGGTGGAGGGTGCAGGCAAAGGGACAGATGACATTAATGGTCCGGCACCAGCCATCTTCTCACAAACTACCCTCAAATATTTTTGTTCATAGACTGTCTTTAAGCGTTTCCACATGAAACTTGTTCCATGTGAAAATTTATTGTTGGTGCCTTGAGGTAGTTGCTTCCCTGCAGATGATGCACTGAACAAATCATGTTGTCACCTTCTTCTCACCCGAAGGAACAGTAAAGAATCTCCAAACCTCGCTTTCCTTTATTTGCTGATGGCATATCGATATCTTCTTCCTCCTGCTCCACCACTTGACCCTGAGACTCACGGAACGGCTTTGAAGGAGTCATTATTCCAAATACTGGAGTGCTGCTCAGTAGAAAAAGAAGAGTTGGAAGTTAACCTGTCGTCTTCTCTAGGGAGTTGAAAATAAAAAACAGGTTTTGGATGGGGTTTATTTCAAATATGGGTGTGGTCTTAAAGTGGCTAATCAAAAGGGAAGCTTTGAGTGTGTCATCGGGTGACTTTGTGGGTCCAGTCTGTATATTTGCAAATTTACAAAAAAACGTAAGTGGAGTAAGTGACCTCAAAATCAAATATATGGTGCTAAAAATACACTGACTTTATTATTAATCAAATTAATGTGTCCATACACCTAAAATATTTCTTTAATTTTTTGACAAATCTGTGAGTCTGAATTTGTTCTGATCACGTGATCGGAATTAGAAACCTAGTAGTACTTGTAATCCTGTCTTGGGTTTGGTACCTACAGAGGATCCACGGTTACAAAAAATATTGAAAAAAAAAGCTTGTTAGGATCATTTTAGAAACTTATGACATATGTTTTTAAAACATTTGTAATTTTGTTCTTTTTTTAAATGTATGAAAAATGTATTTATATTTTAAAGAAAAATGTGTAAATTACAAAATGTTAAATGTTACATAAAATTTAAAAATGAGGTAGTACTACACTTTACTATAAATTAAATCTAAAAATTAAAAAAAATCATTAGACAAAAATAAAATTTAGGAAAAAATAAACCAATAAAAATTCAATGAATAAACTAAAGTATATAAACGTAATACTTTCTAAAAAATACAAAAAACATTTGAAATTCACTAAAAAAAGTAAAGGTAACTGGGACATTCTAGTTAGGAAAATTACATTTAAAACACCTATGAAATTCACTTAAAAATACAAAGGTTACATGGAAGTTATAGTTAGGAAATATAATGAAACAAAACTTTAGAAATTCACATTAAAAAACAAAGGTTAAAGTGACTTTATAGTTAGGCAGACATTTCAAACAGACAAAACCATGGAAGTTCAGCATTTATAGATACCTCACATAGCTATAACTTGAGCCCCGCAATGCACTGCATATGACCTTACATATTAAATCACTAATGACATGGTCAGTGACATCACTGATGACATCTTAAGTGACATCATTGATTACATAATCCACAAAACCAATGACACACCCACATGCCTACTCACATTCCCAGTGATACACCCAAACAATCAGTGATAAACGCACACAACCACTCATTTCCCAATTTACATGCCAATGCAACTACTCGCATACCATCACATTTATATACAACTACTCACACGCCCAATCAAACACAGCCACAAACTTGTAGACACCCATTTCAACACCCACACAAACACTGATACACCCATTCAAACACCCACACATAAACTGAAAGACCCTGTTTCACATATAAACAACCACCCACAGACTCACTCAAATGCTCACATTTCAATTCACATACCCACTAACACACTTGTACAATCGCTTACAATCACAAGTACACACCCATACAGACAATCACACACCCACTAACACACCACACATCCACTCACAGACACACCTATACAACTACATAAAGTCTCAGTCACACACTGACACAGCTACCTCAATACCCAGTCATAAACTAATATACAACTCACATACCCATACACTCATTCATACAAACCCACACACAACCATAAAGCAGCTGGCACATCTACACAAAGAGCCATTCAACCACTTAAACAGACCATAAGAAACATAAAAACTCAATCACACATTAATTCACATACCTATAGAGGCTCTGACACACACACACTGAAAAACCTACAAAACAACTTGCACATGCATACAGCTGCTCACATACCCAGTCACACACCCATATTGCCACTCAGACACCCACTCACAAACTAATACAGACAGTCACATAGCCACTCAGGGCGCCAAGGCCAATGCTGTCACACATAGCACCCTTCGATTGGAGTCACCCTGATCCCTTGGCTCTGGTGCTGGGGTCCCAGAGAGCCCACACCAGGGCTAAAAAAAACTTTTAAAAAAATAAATAATTGCCGCAATTTCACAACGATGTTGCAAATTTGTGGGATTTTTTTTTTAAAGAAAACAAGTGTGGGATCCCACGCTTGTTTTTAAAAAGTCTGCGGATGGCCAGATCCAGGGGGCATGTAACATTTAAGGAAGGGGGCACACAGCGCCCCACTCTTAGGGCAGGTATATGCCCCAGAGACCGCCACCTCCCTGGGGCTAAACTATTTATGTATGTGCAAACTGTATTTATGTCCCACACTGCCCCGGTGTCCACTACCTCTCTGGAGCCAATGTGAAAATATATTTGGGGGGCCTATGGCCCCCTTCAGTCCCAGGATCCGCCACCTCTGCTGGGCCAATGTGAAATTATATGAGGGGAGCCACATGCCCCCCCCCCCTACAGCCATGGGGATCACCACCTCCCGGGGCCAACAATCATTTGTGTGCGGGGGTGTGTGAATCATAGTTACCTTAGGGCACGAGTTATAGTTACTTGAGATAACTCTAACTATAACAGGTGAATTGCTGTGGTTTTGTACAATTTAAATGTGTGCCTAACTATAACGTTACTGTAAACTTTGTTTTTTGAGTGATTTTATATATATGTGTGAATATATATATATGTATATATCAAAGAATAAAGCGGTTCTGTGAAAGGCGCCGCGCTCAAAAATACTGGTGCAACTGCTCTGGGTGAAATAGACCCAAAAATAACTACTCCATCCAAAGATTAGCAGTGCACTCCATCAAGGTACGAGTAATTCTTGATTTAATTTGAAACATAGATATATGTAGAGACACACACACACACATATATATATATATATATATATATATATGTTATAGGGTCTCTCTTGGAAAATACTTCAGAGTACATTGATCATTATTTGAGATCTTGGCTACTCATGTCAAAGACACTGCTCACTTTCTTAAACTAATACAGAATATATACTGGGAGGATTACTTTTTATTAATTACACTGGATGTGTGCAGTTTGTACACTAGCATTCGACATGAATTAGGAATTGCTGCCTCAGGTCATTTTCTGAGAGCTAGATCAGTATATTATTTGCTCCACACAGAGATGTTGCTTGATCTGATGCTTTACTGTTCGAATAATAGTTTCTTCTTGTTTGACAACACAATTTACAGGCAACTACAGGGGACTGTGATGATCACTTGTTTCGCCCACAGCTACGCAAACTTGTTCATGGGCTGGTGGGAGGAGCAGGTGTCCATGCAGTTGACAGACCTTTAGAAACACGTAATTCTGTGGGTAGGATACATTGATGATGTTTACGTCATTTGGAAAGGCAATCAGATCCAGGCCAAGAGGTTTATTTTCAGCCTTAATGAGAATTCCTATAATATACAACTTACAGGGCATGTCAGTAAAATGACTAGTGTGTTTGTGGACTTAGATGCAGTAGTCACTGAGGGTCAGTTCAACACCAGACTGCACCGGAAGCGTACTGCTGGCAACAGTCTTCTGTATGGCACAAATGCACATCCATCTGGCTTGCTTGACAGTATTCCGTATGGTGAGCTTCTGCGTGTCAATTGCAATTGCAGCACTCAGGAATCTTTTCAATCTGAAGAGAAAAGGATGATTTAGAGATTCAAAGAGAGAGGTTAGGGCAAAAAAGGCAATAGACCAGACATGCAACAAGGTAGAGAAGGTCTCCCATTCAAGTCTGCCTCATCAGGAACAGGGCATTTGCACAGAGTTCTCTAAGAAAGTGAGATTCATTAGCACCTTCTCCAATTGTGCCTATCATGTTAGAAAAATCTTTAATCATAATTGGCACAGCCTCAAAACAGATAGAATCCTTACCAAATATTTACATGACTCTGCTTAGATCACTTTTCACAAAAGCAGGTCACTTAGGGATAATTTGAGTCATAACATGGACAATCAGTCCCTCAGTAAATGGGTAATTATCAAGATTTTTTTCTGCTGAATGGGGTGTAAAGCGCGTAGTTACAGCTCTAGCTGCGCCACAGTGATGATACCCAGTAGCTCATGTACACATATCATTCAAGGGAGTTATAACTGCTATCCCGGGTTTTGTGTTTATTGCCTCATTTGCCAATGCTACAAGCGCTACATTGGTAGCACTATACATAAAGCCAAAAAACGTACTCTGGAACACATAAGAGTGATTAGGCAATATTACCCTCAGTATTCAGTGGCAGACACTTCTCTGAAGTCAGTTTTCAAAATGAGAGACTGATGAAATTTGTGGTTATTGATGTTGTACAACTGGACATCAGGGGCGGCAATAGGGAACAGACATTGCGAGCTCGGGAATCCAAGTATATACTTGATTTTGATCCATTGAATCCATTAAGTTTGAACTTAAGTCAAGAATTATCGGTGGTCTTGGAGTAAAGCATTCAGAATTGTATTTCCTTCCTTTTTAGTGATATGTTAAAATTGCTCGTCTGTTGGAGCTGATTTTATAAAATATTTTATTCTTTTCTCTCACTGGTTGGTGTGTTGAGTTGCTTTGAAGGCCACCTGAGAAGCACTGCAGGATGTACTCATTCTATATCTGAGCCCATTTATGATCACCTATGGGTTTGCTGGGGACAATGGTGATGGTAACAACGGTGCAGTTATGCCCACTTGGGCGTTATTAAGAGAACACTATTTTGTGGCATTTGGGGTCGCCAAATTTAGTAACATGCAGTAACATTACCTGCTGTACTGCTAAGCCAGATATGATGAAGATGACGACTTAGATATTTTGGAAGTTATATTTTTCCTATCAAACATGTTGAGCAATAATGGTGTCAATGAATATGCAGTGCCTTTTATATTCTATGTTAATGATATTTTTTATGCTTCTCAATTATGGCGGCTATGTCAGACCACTATTACAATGGGTGTTCACGTTTTGTCCTTTATTTATGTTAGCACTATGAGATTTTATAGTGCCTTTGTCAGTTTTCGACCCTTACCGTGACCAAGGCTACGGCCGATATACGTTGCGTGGAGATCATGTTGAAGTAAATCACATTGGCAGATTCTAACTCTGGAGTGTCTGTGTCTTCCTTTCATGTGGGGACATTTGTATATATATATATATATATATATATATGAGAAAACAAACTGGTCATGCTTCTGGCGCACTCTTTCATGTTGGTGCAGGTGTGAGGAATGGACCATTTCCTCTCATAAATCCAAAAACAAACAGTTGCAAACAACTTCACCACCGCACTCCAGGAGGAAGGTATTTCTTTTTATTGCAGTCAAGAATAAATCACCATCCTTCACCACAGACGCGTTTCGACCTACTGGTCTTGATCACAGTAAATTAGTCCTATCTCCATGTCCCCTATTTATAGTGTCTCTCCTATGACCCCTATTAGTGCATTGTGGGACATGTAGTCTATTAAAAATAAATTAAATGTTGTGAATTACAAACCAAAATAACTTCCTCCTGGAGTGCGGTGGTGAAGTTGCTTGCAACTGTTTGTTTTTGGATATATATATATATAGTACAGTAATTTACCGCACTCCAAAGTTCCTTTAGGCAGATTTATTGATATATCTTTCGAGGGTGGTCTCCTTTGTTACCAGCACTGGCAGCTGAGTGAGCCTTTCAGAAAATGACTCTGACCATTTGGATAATATATATATATATATATATATATATATATATATATATATATATATATATATATATATATTATATATAACTATCTTCAACACTGTGTGGTGTGTAGAATTAAATGTTTATTGTGGCTTCTCCCCCAATGCGTTTCGTCCCAGCCAGGCCTTTGTGATGAGTATATAGTACAAAAACCTTCTCCTTGTACATACTGTAAGACGCTGTTGACATAAACAAAGGACTCACAATCAACATAATGAACATAGACCAAGGGCCACTGTCCTGAAAGTGTTTAGTGGGCACCATCCTGGAGTGTTATTATGTAACTTGCATAATCAACCAAGAATTATTTTAACCAATAATTTTTAACAGATTGGCTATTTTTGACCACTTTTTATCCTATTCTTAATCATTTATTGTGGCATTCGTAACTGACTTCAATGTAAGCATATAACAATAATATAAATTCTAATAAACATTGTTATTAGGGCAACATCTTGAATCAAACTAATTCAACTGTGCATCTCATATAACTGCATGACATAATTATAAATTCATCCATATCCATTAAAAAAAGATTTGTGAATCCCCCATTTACTTTGTCAAATTAGTACTTCATTGTGGCCCTGAACTTTGTTAATAATACATTTTGCTCATATTTATCTCACCCATGTTGGTTTACGCTCATCCATACCACTAATATTTTACCCTGGGCAATCCAAAATAGTCTAGCCCATGTGGGCATTCTCAAAATAAAAAAGGTTCACTATGCAAACATCCCAGAGTGTGCCAATTTCAGGCATTCGATGCAAAAGACAGAGTTAAAACAGATTTGAAATGTGATTTTGAACATGACTGCAGCCTATACTGCTTGATGGAATTGCACCAAATTTGGCAGGAAAGGTAGCCTTAGGTCCAGACAGAAGCCTTTTTGTTGTTTGGTGTAAATCCGTTCAGTAGTTTTTGATATATTAAAGGCAAACTAAATATAGATATCTGGAGGTGCGAAGGCTTAGCGAATACTGCAAATCCTGTGCAGAACTCCGATTGGCTGCCAACAGCAGTTCAACCAGAAAGTGTTGTCAGCCATTTTGAGACTCCACTACCTCCAGTGGGCGATGATATTAAAATATGCAGGGGGCCTGTGCTGCCCCCCTCGCCCAAGGGACCACCACCTACCCAGGGTAGAATGTTTATTTGTAATGGGTTGGCCCATACAGCCTCACCTAAAGCCCCGTCTCCAGGGCTGAATATGAAATTTATGACAGGGGCCCATGCGAAGCCCCCCCCCACTGCCTGGGGACTGCAACCTCCCCAGACTGAAATAACATAATGCAGGAGGTCCGTTGGAGTTCCCTGGCTCCGAGGAGCACTGCCTACCCGGGGCTAAATTAAAGGTTGGAAGGGGGTCCCCCTCATGGTGCTAATAATGGCCTTGGGGACTGTCACTCCCCAGGGCCAGCTCCTGCTATGTCCAAAGGTGCCCATCCCCAGGACATTTCCATTTGTTTTGAACTCTCGCCTAGTCAAAGCAAACACCCTGCATCCAGCTGGCGGGAGCTGTCAAAGGGCTCTCGCCCACTGTAAGCAGAGTTTTCATCTCTTTCCATGCCCGCAGAGATGTGTGCAGGGAAAGAGATTAGACTATTGCTCTTGCACACATGGAACTTCATGTTTAGCAGCTTCCTGTATGCAAGAGCAATGCTGTCTTCCGCAGGAGGCAGGGAGTTAGTTGGGACCATGGGGGCCTTGAGGTTCCCCCCATGGTCCTCATTGGGCACACTGGGTGCACAGGACACTCAGGTGACATTTTCAGAGCCTGGGGATGGGGTATCTGGGTCCAAAATCAGCCAAAGGAGTGGGGAGGCACTCCCCTGGAGTACATGGTCATCCCTATAAATTGCTATGGCTATGCAAATGTGCGAATCAGCTGGAAGCTCTGCTCGATTGGCCCACACTGCCCTTCTTTGTAGTATGCAAAGATCTTCTTGTATTTTACTGGGATGATAAGACAGCTTCCCAAAAGGTCCCCCAGTTTCCCGCCGGTTTCGGTGGCGCGTTTTTGATACTATGAGTGTGTTGTGTGCACAACAGTGATTAAATCCCCAAAGTTGCAGATATCGATGATGCTGAAACAGAAAACACACAATAGCAATAAAGGAAAAATGCAAAGTGAGCGCCATATTGACGTGGCACACCAACAGTGTTAAACAATGTAAAACCCATTGTGGTGTTTACTATTCCATACATAATAAGTCAAATCCTGTGTAGCACACCTCAATAAAGGCTCAGTGATTGAACATAATTGCTAAAAAAAAAATATGCAATCCCAGCAAACTAACTCACATTATCCTGGAATGAGTGACTGCACTATAATTTTCCATCGGAAATACACAGAACATATGCGTACACAAATTAGGGGGCATATGAACCTAAGTTCTCCACAAAATAACACTGAACATCAGGCATGCTCGTAAAGGAGTCAAGTGGCTTGTCTATGGGGGGCAGATCATCCAGACTGTCAAACATAAGAATATTGGGTGCTGCCTAAAATTATATAGTATTTGGCTACTTTGTGCCCATTGGGGCGAAATAGAGTATGCAGCATTGAAGCCAGTGAATTAATTAATAACTGCAAAGCACTGATAATACTATTCAGAGACATAAGGGGAATTGCCATCTCAACATGCCATCCATGGGATATCATTCAGATAAGTGGATGTTAGTCCTTTTTTTATTTTTGTAACTTTTTTATGGGACTAAGCTGAAGCCAAGTTCCATGATGACTGCCAACACATCGTGGTAGATTGTTGGCAGCCAATCGGAGCTATGCAAATCTCTGCACAAGCTTGTTATTATTCGCCACAGATATACAAATTTGGATATCCTTAAGTATCTCAATATCTACTGAATGGATTTACACCAAATAACTGAAAGTGTAATCTGCATATCAAAAGCTACCTTTCTGCCAAATTTGGTGTAATTCCGTCCAGCAGTTTAAGCTGTAGTCGTGTTCAAAACTCCTATGGGAATTGACATGGGAAATTCATGTTTTTTTTTACCCTCCCCCGATTTTATATATACACACATATAGATGTATATATATATATATATATATATCAAAACAAAACCCGTTTCAGAGTTAGAATGACACATACATTAGGTAAAGCAAAAGAGAGAACTCTGGGTAGTTCCCAAGTTTAGGTGGAGAGCAGCTACACTCTAGATTTGCTCACCTCAAATGTCTGTTTTTCTAGCAAAGTTTTTAAGCAGAATATTGGCACAGTGCCATCCACAACAAGCTAGAAATTGACACCCTATAGGTGTATATATATATATATATATATATATATATATATATATATATATTTCATTTTTGTCTGGAAGCAGCACTATTTTTGCACTTTATTTGAAATAAATGAACAAGCATCAACAATTGGAGGATTGTCCTTTTTATGTGATGGCAGTTGTGAAATCTTTTTATAGTGCGGCCGTATGAGGAGTGAAAACTCACCTTTTTTGAAGATTTATATATACATATAAGGGTTTTACCTACCTTAAATATACTTACCATCTGTTGTAAGAGTGGTAAAGCCATCTACATGGTAATAGTTGGGTTTAGTGGCATGCATGGTAAAAGCATATATAAGAACGTCATATATCCACACTTATGATCCATACAAACCTTCTTGTATTTTACCAGTTATGGTTAGCTATGTTAGAATAACAATCCCTAATTCAGTGATAATGCACTTTAGCAAAGCTCTATACCTAGTGTCCCTGTCTGCCGTACATCCTGGGCATAACTATACAAAGAGAGCATACCCTGTGCCCAGACTTTTTGTCCAAAACGGTAAGTGAGCATGATCTGGATCTTGAAGTTATGACTTGGGCTGAGTACCGCACCTTCCCAGCAGAGGTTTGTCTGTATCAAAATGTTCATAGTGTCCACCTGAATGAATGGATAGGACACAGTAAGGATCTGCATAGAAAACAGTGGATCATTTAGTTCTAAAATTACGAAAAGTCTGTAATTTGCTTCTATTTAACATGCTAAAATTGGCATGATTTTCAAAGTATCCTAAAGAGTATGTCTTCTGAAACCTACAGTTTACTTTTGTGCCTGTGCTTCCTAGTGGCAACCCCAGACACAGAAAAAAGGATAGAGTGTGAAAGAGGTTTCTCATGAGAGGATATATTTTCAGAAGAAATGAAAACGCACATCATCATAGCTAATATAAGTCTGACTGCATACTATACATTATAATAGAGGTTTCCTGGTATGTAGAATGATACGAAATTTCAATTACACATTCAAAATGGTAATGCATAAGCGTACACTACTCAAAACTCTCAATTTAGACTGGAAACATTATATACATACATATATCAGGAAATACATACATGTATATCAGAAAATCGACAGAGAATGTTAATCAGGTTAGGTAGGGAAGAGTCAGGTTTGAAAAGGTAAGGAGCATATTAGCTTCCTAAAGCATCAATCTCATTAGTCCAGCCAATGTGGGGCTTCCAAGAACCATGCATAATGTTGCTATTCCTGGTGAAAGAACCTTCATTGGTCAATCAGTGCATGGTCTGATAGTAGGCCTTTCAGGAGGCCCTTGTCTTTTCCCCACTTAAGTTGAATGTTCTGGATCAATCAAGCAAGGAGTCTATGACAATGTTTCAGACTTACAAGCTGAGAACTGGCAATTTCAAATAAGATGGTTTGTCCCGTTGCTGGAATTGACTTTACCTAGCACCAATGTTGCTTAAAGAGTTTTCATTTTTGTACAAAATATAGGGCCAGATGTGCAAAGCTTTTTTCTTGTCGCAAATGGCCCAATTCACAGAATCGGGTCGTTTGCGACAAGAAAAAAGCATTTCCAAATGTACAAATCCGATTTTGCGATTCATTCATCTATTTACCAAATCACAAAAAGAGTATGCAAGTCGCTATTAGGAAGGGGCATTCCAAAGGCATCCTTCCTAACTGCGAGTCGCAGTGGTATGCATGATTGTTTTGTGACCGTGAATGTGGTTGCAAAACAATAGCAGTTAACACCAATTTCAAATTCGTGTTAACCCACCCAAAGGGACCCCTTCCCCTTTGTGAATGGAAGCAAAAATATTTTTTCAGAGCAGTGGGACCACTACCTACTCTGAAAAAATGAAAAGAAAACTTTACATTCTTTCTGTTTGAAATGCATTCCGTTTTTCTTCAATGGAGTCCCCAGTAGGCCACCATCCCTGTGAGTGCGGCCATTCCCAATGGGGTCACAAATTGTGACCTACCTCATTAATATTGTTGGGGTTAGTCATTTGCAACCCCCTTGAGAATCACAAAAAGTGATTCGCGAATGCCAAATGAATCGCAAATTGTGAGTTGCAAAACAAAAGGTTGCACATCTGACCCATAGATTTCTGGAGGATTGGGCCATGTTTTCAGAATCTGAAGTGGGAATGATTTATGGAAGAGGATAACCACTCCCCTCTTTTTGAAGTTTGGGTGCTCATTCAACACTCTCTTTGTTGTGCACTTCCCCTTCCACCAACGTTACTCTCCCTTTACTTTCGCATTTACAAACTTTGACCAAATGCCATTTCTTTCACCATTTCAACACTCTTTATCAAGTTCAAAGCAATTTTTGAACTCCAAAGAATGATAATTGCATCCACATCTTGGGCAAGATTTTGTTAGTAACACACCTTTACTAAATATACCGCCACCTCTGGGTCCCCAACCTCGGTAGCTGCCTCCTGATTCTTGAGTCACCACTTTTATGCACTGTTTGAATGCTGATTGCTATTTCCTTTTCATATTTACGTTCTTTCTGCCCTATCTCCTTCGTGCATGCGCAAATTCCTCGTTACTTTTTTACAATTTCGATGGCCTTTTAGGGCGTCAAATGTTTTGCTGCCCAAAGTCTTTCCTGCATCTTTTTATTGTAACACTGTGACACAAGCTGATTCTTTATCACATCGTCTGTTACCTCACGAAATTGTCATTTTATTGACATAGCAATTCTCTTCTCTAATCTTCGCTTTACACATCTGATAAGGAATGACCTTTCTACAGGTAGGAACTAAAATGTGTTAACCTTCCTTTGCTAAGGCACTTACTATTAAATTATGCTTTCTTCCTTTCTGGACTGAAATTTGGGCCATCCATTGCCACTTTACAGTTCTCGAAAATATCAGTATATTCTTCCCTCACTGTTACTGGCCCGGCTGAGGCAAAAAGCTGGGAAGTTGTATAATTGTCTTGGCATATGCCAACACACATTGTCATGTTATTTACAGATAGATCACAATGAAAATTAGGTCGCTTCAGCACGAGTTTTCTTTAAATTATGTTCCCTCTCTGTTGGCCTCTATTCCTTTATATTCATGTGCATTATTACTATTGGCTTCAAGGTGGAACACACAGTGGTAAAGTACTTAAGCCAGGATTTACTATCAATTTGCATCGTGGTTGGGCCACTTTTTTGGTTGAGCCATGATGCCTAGATCATGCAAGAGGTAACTTGCATCATCTAGCATGGTGTGGGAAAGAAAATGTAAAAAATGCAGCCTTTGCACTGCATCAAGAGGTGTTTCATGGGTGGTCATGGGTGTTCCAATGCATTCACCCATCGACTTTGGTGCATTCCCATATTTACTAAAGCTAGTAAACCTTGGAATGTGTCAAATTGCTATGCCTTCCTCAGTGAGGTGTAACAAGGAGAAATATGTTTCTTTTTCCTTGTCACTTCCTCTTTACACGTGTGATGCATTCTGTATCATTGATAGAAAAAGGAAAATGCTTTACAAGATTGTAATTATGCAGGAAAGTATCCTTTTAAAAACAATGGCAAGTCAGCAGTAAACATGAGCCTGAGGCACAAGGCTGAAATCACTTGAGGTGGTACATACAGTGACTTAGCTGTAGATTATGAGAGTGGGACACAAAAGGGCGAGCTACTTAGCTAGTGTGGAGGTGTTATTACTCTCAGTGGTGCAAACATTAATTTACCTCCCACACAACTGCTGTATGGTTTATCCCTCCTAGTAAGTGAAGTAGCTGGTGGTATTAATCTTTTCATCAGCACAGTTATATGTTCCTTCACTTTGTGGAATCCATTTTGATTCAGTTTCCAGTTTTTTGACCCTCAATAAAGGATCGTGCAAAACGTGCACAGGCCTGTTGACCTCGAAGTGAACAAGAACTCGCTGTATCACTTCTGTAACTAAGGTCTTGAGAAATGGTAATGTCACAAGTGTACGTGACAAATTCTTCCTATGCTCTATTTGCTGATTTCAAAAATCAGCGTCAATGTATAGCCAAAGGTTTTATTCTGAATAATGATTGGATAAATCATTGGGAAAACTCTTACTGTTTCACTGAGCAAATTAATCTTATCGGCTCTCATTGGAGCAGTATGTATCGTAATCTATAAAACACCATTTTAATTTCTTTATTTTGAGCAAGTACGGAGTGGTACTTGACTCCTCGCAGTTTACAATGATAAAGTTAAACTTTGAATCTTACTACTGGATGTCTTTATTAAACTATAGGCTTGCACATCTTCATCCTGCTTCATCTCATCATGATCTGGAGACTGCCGGTGGTACACTTTGCCAAATTAAAGTAATGAGGACTCACCAAATTGGAGATATGTACCTTTATTGGTAGCACACATCACAGGACATGAACATTAATATCCCAGCCAGCAGTCCTACTGACTCGTAGAGTCACTCTAATGGTACCCATTAGAATGAGGATGTCATTCCATTCTAACCCAAGCCTACCTACCCAGACTTTACTTATGATAGAATACTTCCTCTCCTGATTGAGTGATCACATTGTGTGCTCTTTGAATTTCCAATGGCAGTGTAAATGTAGACTGCAACAGTTCTGGCTGTAGAATAAATAAGAGTAATGTCTCCTGGTTAGGTTTTCTATGCTATGCCAAAAATATTATTATCTCCTCAGTTTCTATCCAAACCATTGCCTTTCTTTTGGAGGTTCCAAATGTCTTGGCTGCAATCAGGGGTGACAAGTATTAACTCTTCTACTTTATCCAGCCTGTTATCTGTATTGTCTAGTCAGTTATTGTAAGACAATAGATCTGACTGCATTGATTTAACTTCTCTGAACATTTACACAGTTGACTGGCCTACTGCACATATTGATGTTTTAATGCTTTGCAGTCTTGTAGCAGAGTTTCCAAAGTGATTGTCATAATTTTCTCAGGTTGATATATTGCATTCTCTGTTTGACAACCACTGCTTTGGAGAAAGGTAGTTGTTGAGAAATTCTAGAAACTGACATGGCTATGTAAGCTGTTACATCCTTTCTGATTTTTACCTGCTTGAAATCAACCTTGTGCTGATCTAAACAAAGATGCATGGTCTTCCATTTTGAAGTGATGCTGTACCACACCACATGAACACTATAGTTATTTATTGACTAAATAAAGAATGTCAATCTTCCCACTAAAAGACAGTGAGTGTTCCCTAGAGCTTCTCACCCTTTTATCCCAGCTACCCCAGACTATTGTTTAAATAATGTGTCGACTAATGTGCTTGATTATCCTGTGAACTGTTGTAGTATAAGGAGAGACTCCTCAAATATATTCTGTAGTAAAATGATTCTTCTTGCTTGGTTCTTATTGGAGCATATCCTCAGAACCATGTATATGCTTAGCAATGTATGAAATTCCTTGTCTAAAATACTATACAAGGATGCACATTTCATCTATAATAATGTGGATACCCCAATCCACCTTTTGTAAGGTCAATCTATGCTGGATTTTTCATTGAACTTTACTGGGCTCTTTGTGCTAAGACCTGCGTTCCTTATTGATATCCATGCTTATGGTATATTTCCTGTATTTTGCTCAACAATACTTTATATAAACTCCTTAAAATCTCGATCTGAGTCTGTCATTCTTATTGAGAATCCTGCAGTTCTTATTCTGGTTCTTATTCTGGTTTTGGGCACAATAAAATTAGAGACAGGTCCAATTCGGGCACACCAAAGTCTGTATATGGACCACATCTTCTTTGCTTTCAGAACTTGACTTCCAACCCAGTGCCTGGCACCGCCCAATCACTCATCTGGCTGACAGCAAATTCTTGGTCCTTTTAGTGGTACTGATACCATTAACAATATATAAAAACATGCCTTTGCAGAGTCAGTATCACAGGTCTGCAGCCATCTTGGTGCAGCCATGCCTCCTTAGTGGCAGGAACTACTTTTTTGCGACCCTTCCCACATTCTCTCTGCTTTGGTGCCTGACACCCTGTAATGGGCCCTGCTTTTAAGCTGCTGGCAAGCAATCAGATTGCCTGGTTCCTCGAACCATCCGAAGATCTATCTATCATTCAGTGAACCCATGTATTATCGTCAGAGCATTTGAGGACCCATATCTGTGTGTTTTCCATAGGTAGACTGTTCTAAATCTAATTAACATCCCTAATGGCTCTATTATAATTGTTATTGTCCAGAAAACCATGCATACCCAACCAATGCAATTTAAACCAATACACAGTTGTCTGGGTCTAATACTCTGAAGTTTATTGACATGTTTTCCTTTCTGCAGGAAGGCTTAAGCAACATGACCTTTGTGTGCTTTATGGCTCTCCAGGCTTGCTGTGTGCACGTACTCAAATCTGCAGGAAAACATATATACACATTTGCATATATGTAAGGTACCATTATTGAAATAATTCTTCATTAATAGCTGGGGTCCTTCCTCCTCCTTCCCCAGTAGTCTAAAATACAGAAATGTCCTACATCTATTTTGAAGCAACAGTGCAAAACATGACGAGGTAAGATTATAGATATGCAAATAAGTGTGAGATCAGTCATCTAAATTATAGTTAAAGTCCAGCATTCCTCTTCCAGAAAGCATGAGATGTCAATTAATCGATGTAAGCTAAAGTTGTGAGAAACCTTTATCCCAAGGCGATGAAGCAAGATCCCAACAAAGTTAGTAGCTCTACAGGGGTGACTTTTGGAGTGTTGCCTGCTTATTGAGTAGATACAAATTATGACATGTGAGCACTGGATACTTCTCTTTTTCTGTGCCTCTCATCAGATGAAGATGGGCTCTTCCATGTATTGCACAGCCCTGAGAAATTTGCCTAGCTATGGCTTGGACCTGGCCTAATGCCAAAACTGCGCCACCCATGAGTCTCAAGTATCTAGTTCATCTTCAAAGAATGGACACTTTTTCTCTCCAGGATCCTTTCAAAGGGACATGTTATCTGCTCTTTGCCACCCATGCGAGGCTTGACAGGCAAAGGCCCTGCATGACAGCCGACTCGGCAGCCCTACGTGAACATCTCATTAATGTTCCCCTTAGACTAGAGTTCAAAATAACCTTTTGAAAACTTCCAGACATTGCATACGCATTCTCAAGAATCATTCCCCGCACCCACCACAGCAATCACAATTCTACAGTTTCTATTACTCTTGTTGGGATTGGCTTAATGAATGAACCTGCTTACTCAAATACATAATTCTTCCTTCAATCCAGGGTGTAGAACTGTGACTCACCCAGGGTTTTCCAAAACCAGTACACCTGGTGCAATCACTCACCATTCTGCATTTATACTTCACACACTAGGTAGGGAAGACAGCCGTATGAAGGTGTTTTGTTAATGCCTGAAAGTGCAAGATTGTGGTTCTTTATGCACTCTTTCATAGACCTTGAAAGCATTTCACCTTGTGAGAGGATCTCTCAGGGGGCGGGGTGTGGATTAGTGTAGGGGCTTTGAGTGTGTCACTGCCTTGCACCATAGAGTGGCTTAGGAAGGGCACAGCCATGGTAGGAGGTGGGGGCTTTGAAACTGGCACTGCCTGAGCAGCCACTTCTGTGTTCTGTCCTCCTCAAAAACACACAAAAAAGGCTTCTGATGCAGCCTCGCATTCCCTGGGGTGGTTGGAAAACGACTAATGACATGGGGCTTCGCTGGGCCTTTAAATACACACTAGAAACCTACTGTGGGCATGGTTTCCGGGTCCCCTTCTGTTCACCTTGAGACTAGCTCCCGCGAATGACTGTGTGAAGAATGCTGATATCAAGTGACTTATGTTTTAAGCTCTGATTTTAGATTGTGCCTAGAGTACACAGTTGGAAATGCTACTTCAAAATCTATTTGTATCAGGAAGATGCGTGGAGTACGCGCCTCGTGCAAATGACTTTCCGAACCTACATGTCAATGCTGCCTATGCAGCACCTTTTCAGTGATGCTTGCACTGCTCGGGCCGCATTATACCTGTTCCGTTATGGACAGAAACTAGAACTGTTGTTGCTCGAGCTGTGTCTGTTCTGTGCCTGAGTGAGGTTTACACTGGCGCGTGTTATTTATCTTTTGAGAGGAAGAAATGCTTGCACAACTGCCTCTCATTCTGAACCTGCTACGTGAAGTCGCAAACCTTTGCTTTGCTATTGCCCGAGCCGTGCCTGCTCTGTCAGGGAGGGATGTTTGAAATGCTACTGTAATTTCCCATACTGCACCTTGGTTGTGTGTTAGTGAAGACGGTAAAACTTTTGACCATACTGATGTGAAGCCGATTGGCTTTATCACAGCTTGTTTTAAGGAATGTCACCACTAACCTTGCCTTTCCACACAGTGCTTCCTGTAGTCAATGCCAGGTTGTGTTTATTGCTTTCAACATCCGCCATCGCTCTCACATGTCACCCTTGCTTGTTTCCTGTGAAACCTGCAGTCGCTGTCGCTTTTCTGGTTACCTTTGAAGTCAGCCGGTTGGTTAATTACATGTTGTCTTCAGCTGTCTCCTTTGACATCCGGAGTACAAGTGAAATGACTTTGTTCTCGATGCCAAGAGACAGGGAAACTATCTAAATATGTGTTCACTGGCAATGCTTTGTGAGCACTTAGAAACCTCCAGCGAGACGCACTCTAGCAGCAAGAGAGAAGTGTCACACCAACATAAGCCATTATTTCCGTCTTCGCGCCTCTTAAAGTTCCATCCACTCACTTTTATTTTCCAACCATAGAAGAGTGACCTATGATCGGACAGAGAAGAACTAGATATTAAATTACAAAACGTTTGTCATACTTTTGCTACAAATAGGTGTAAAATAATTATCTTTTAATACTGTATTTATGTCATGTGTCTTACTGTGAAAATAATAATTAAAAAATGTTGGTCTTTCAAACGTTCTCTAAACGTAGAAGAAAGTAAATCAAAGTATTGTTGCAAGAAAAAAATTGTATTTTCTATGACACATACAAATACATATACAAATGTTGGAACGCTACACGTCTTTAACTATCACTGCTTTAGCGACCTTTAATATTTGGCTGGCTTTATGTTCACTCTCAATTGCTTGCTTCAAATTTGATGTCTTGTACTTCTCTTGTTTTGTTGTTCCTCCAGTGGAGCACAGCCTCTTTACCATATTTTCGATTCAATGACTTGTATCTTTCCACTGCTTACAATTTAGGAGTCTTCTTTTTTCTTTTCATTAAACACTCGAAGTAAGTGTGAGTGCTGTGTTGCTCTCTCTTGTGCGACTCCACCTCCCCCCCCCCCCCCCCAATCAAATGCCCTCCACTCTCCCTGTTGCTTCCCCTAGCTGGTTTATGTTATTTTTTGTTAATTGTATTTATAAAGCGTATTATCACCAGGGAGGGTATCCTGTTGTTGAAAAAAGGTGTGAGTCTAGGCTGGTTAAGGGCTGGCGAGTGTGTCTATTTGAAGAGCCATGTCTTCAGCTTCTTGCGGAACTCAAAGATGAATGAGGCAGCTCTCGTGTGTATCAGAGGATGGTTCCAGGCTTTGGGAATGATGTACGAGAAAGCCTGATTGCCGGCTCTGCATATACATGGTGTGTGCAAGTAGGAGTCCAGGCGGAGCACAGATGTCTCGTGAGTTTGTGGAAAGGGATTTGGTTTTTGATGTAGGCTGGGCTCATGTTGTGTAGGGCTTTGAATGTGTGTGATGTGTTTCAACCGGGCTTGTTTGTGTATTAGGAGCCAGTGGAGCTCTCTTAGGCGCAGTGCAGTGTGCATGCGGCATAATAGGCTGAGTGTCAGCCTGGCTGTTGAATTCAGAATGGTTCAGAGTTGTCTGGTGAGTTGTTTTCTGATTCTGGCACAGAGGGCGTTCCCAAAGTCCAGCTTCAGTGAGACAAGGGTGAGGGTGATGGTTTTATGGGTCCTGGCAGGGAGCCATTTGAAGGTTTTCTCCAGCAAATTCAAGGTGTGGAAGAAGTAAACAGTTACAGCATTTTCTTGAAGTATCATGTTGAGTTGGTTGTCGATAACAATCCTGAGGTTCTTGGCTTGGGTAGAGGGTGTGGGAGTGAGTCCAGGTTCAGTCACCCATGAGGTAAAATCCCACGTTGTTCAGTTCTTTTTCGAAGATCAAGACTACACCCTCCTCAGTGTTTACTTTGAGACAATTGTTCTTCATCCAGTCGGCAAACTTAGTCAGGGTGATGTGAATTTTTGCCCGAGACGGAGAGTATGAACTGAGTGTCGTCAGCATACAAGAGGATGTTTAAGTTGTGAGACCAGGTGTGGCTGATGAGCAGGATAATGTTTACATTGAGGAGGGTCATTCTGAGGGTAGATCCTTGCAGCACTGCACAGATAAGATTGGAGGTGTCTGAGCAGTAGTGGATCAGACTGACTGCCTGGGTCCTTTTCTGTGTATCAATTATTTATTGGCATAAAATAAGTACCACTAAGAAATTACAGCAAATCCAATGACATGCAAGTCTACCATAAATCCACAGCATGATGGGAATGCTGTTTGCAATAAATGCACTAATACCAAATGTTACTAAAATATAAGAAAGGAAGAAAAAGGATGTATATGAGTGATGAGATAAAATCCAGAGTCATAGTGAATTGGGTGGGGGCATCCTGCAGAAAGGGAGACCAAGCGAGAAGAAAAATATCTGCTTTGTCCATTAAATTGTAAATGATCTTTTCATAGGACGTGGTCTTGTACATTTCTGTGAGCCATTCCTCAGCATTGGCAGTTGTGAAGTACACCAATGTCATAGAATACAGATCTTGGCAGCTGCAAGGGCAGTGATGAGCAGATGACGGGCATGGCATGCCTGTGTTTTTCCAGCCTGCAAGGTGCATAACCATGCAAGCATCACAGAGGATAGAGTGGGATACTTTATAGAATTCTACTGAGAGGTCAAGGAAGATGTGGCTGCTCTGTCTTCTCTGTCCAAGATCATATGGATGACATCGGTGGTGGCACTGAGGGCTGTGGTTGAGTCTGGAATTGGGTAGCGTCAAGGAGTTGATCTGCATTGAGATACTGTTTAAGTGTTTTTGTTTAATTTCTCCAGGTCTTTAGCCAGATACAGCAGTGAGTGAGTTAAGTTTTTTGCAGGAGTGAAGATCCCCTTGCTCTGTTGGTGCTTACGTGGATGTGGTCGGTGAGCAAAGAACATGTGGTGACACAAACCTGTTGGTGGTACTGTCTGAGGGTGGATTAGAAAGTGTTCTTGTTTCCCCTTGGCACCTCAGGAACCGGTTTGATCAGGAAATGACTACCAGCAACAGTAGAACTTCAGCTCATAAACTTTTTCTTCACCAATAAGTCTTCTTCCTAATGTGACTTCTGAACGCAAAGTATGCCCTTGCGTTCAATTTTCACGCATGAGACCAGCGATAACATTTCATTAAAACTGCACAGCTACTGAGAAGTACTGTTGTCCGGCTCATCAACTGCCACCAAAAAGGATTTTTCTATGGCATAAGTAAAACTGCTACATTACACACTGACTGAGGGACCATTATCAGAGGATTTTAGCTCAAACTAGTGTTTAGGATTCAAATGTTGAATATGGTGCATTGTCAGGGCTGAGTGATTAAACTGAATAGACAGAAAATCTGAATAAGGCAGAGAGAAAGTTGGCTACTTTTAAGTTTGGATTGGCAGAGGAAGCAACAGCTTATTCACCACTAAAAAAAGTCCAGAGGGTGTGCCACATGTTTTTAGGGTTGAGCCTGCGAGTGCATGCACCAGTGCATGAGTCTGGCTTGCAAGTCTCTGTTGTTTACAGTAAAGGGCTTGGAGCCTGCCTGTCACTCACCATTTGTTGGTTTGCATGGCACTCTTTTTTACAGCCTCGTAATTCGTCAAGGCAAGCCTGGCAGCATTTCCATTCCTTTGTGTGAAGCAGGGACCAAGCACTGATTGATTCAACGTAACCAGTGCTCGTCCACCGTTCCCTATGTGAACGAGGTTTTTTCTTTTCAACTCAGAGTACCCTGCAAACAGAAGGCTTCTGTGACTTTCAAAAATGTGCCCAGCAGGACAAACAAAATTGCAAAGTTTTATTTTTTAAAGCCAACTTTAATTTATTTTGTCAAGTTGTCTTTTTTTACTTTCCACTCATGTTCTCTTTAGTTTTTTCTCCAGAGCACTGTTCTCAAAAGATGACGATTAACTTGTTTGAAATATTGCAAAGCAACATTATTTATTCTGTGTAATTTCTGAAATTATTCTTTACCACATAATCATGCAGTACACCCCAATCCACCCCACTCTAATTCACCCCACTACAATCCACCCCAATCCACCACACTTTACTCCACACCAATCGACCACACACCAACCCAAACTACTCACCCCAATCCAATCCACTCCAGTTCACCCCACTCCAATCCTCCAAACCCATCCCAATCCAATTCGCCTCACTCTAATCAAAAGCACCACTCAAAAACAATTAGCTCCACTCCAATCCAAAATAATCGTCCCCATTCCAAATTGCCCCACTCTAATACAAAACAATATTCCCCACTCCAATTCAAAACTATATGCCCCACACCCAACTACCCCACTCCAAAATGCCCCACTCCAATCCAAAACAATTTGCTCCACTCCAATTCAAAACAATCTGCTGCACTCCAATCTGCCCCAATCTAAAACAATCTGCCCCATTGCAATCTGTTGCACTTCAATCCAAAACAATGTGCCCCATCCCAAACTGCCCCACTGTAATCCAAAACAATCTACCCCACTCCAATACAAAACTATCAGCCCCACTCCTGTCCACCTCACTCCAATCTGCCCCACTCCAGTATGCTGCACTCCAAAACAAATCAATCTGCCCCATCCTAATCCACCCTATTCCAATCTGACCCACTCCAATCCAAAACAATCTGTCCCACTCCAGTCTGCCCCAATCCAATCTGCCCCACTCCACTTCAAAACAATAGGCCCCACTCCAATCCAATCCACTTTACCCCAGTCCAATCCACCCAACTCCATCCCAATTCGCCCCACTCCACTCCAGTCCACCCAACCCCCATCTAATCCACCCCATATCAACCCAATCCACCCTAATACAATCTGCCCCATTCCAATCTGCCTCACTCCAGTCTGACCCACTCCAATCCAAAACAATCTGCCCCACTCCACTTCAAAACAATAGGCCCCACTCCAATCCAATCCACTTTACCCCAGTCCAATCCACCCAACTCCATCCCAATTCACCCCACTCCACTCCAGTCCACCCAACTCCCATCTAATCCACCCCATATCAACCCAATCCACCCTAATACAATCTGCCCCATTCCAATCTGCCTCACTCCAGTCTGACCCACTCCAATCCAAAACAATCTGCCCCACTCCAGTCTTCCCCACTCCCATCAAAAACAATCCATCCCACTCCAATCTGCCCTATTCCAATCCAAAACAATCTGCCCCATTCCAATCCAAAACAATCTGCCCCACTCCAATGTGACCCACTTCAATACAGAACAATCTACCCCATTCCAGCCTGCCCCACTTCAATCAAAAACAACCTGCCACACTCCAATTCATTACAATCTGACCCACTCCAATCTGACCCACTTTAGTCCACAATATCCTGATCCACTTCAACCTGCCCTACTCCAATCCCAAACAACCCACTCAATCTAAAACAAGCTGCCCCACTCCAATCCACCTCACCTCACCCAATCCAATCCACCCCACTCCATGCCAATTCACCCCACTGCATTCCACCCCACTACAATCCACTTCACCCATCAATCCACCCTAATCCAATCTACACCACTCCAATCCAGTTAACCTCACTCCAATCCATTCCCCCATCCAATCTAGTCCAACCCACCCCACTCCAATCCAATCCACCCCAATCTAATTAAGTCCACCGCTACCCAATCCACCTCACTCCAATCCAATCCATCCTACTCCAATACAATCCACTTTAATCTACCCCACTCCAGTCCAATCCAGTCCACATTAATACACCCTACTCAAATCCAATCCATCACACTCCAAACCACCTTAATCTACCCCACTTCAATCCAGTGCACCCCTCTCCATCAATCCACCCCACACCAATCCAAGAGACACCACACCAATCCAGTTCACCCCACTCCAATCAACCCACTCCAGTCCAATCCACCCCACTCCTGCAAACATCCACCACAATCCACTCCAGTTCAAACTACCTCACCCACTCTAATCCACCCCATCCCAACCCAATCCACCCCACCCAATCCACCCCAATCCAATCCACCATACTCAATCCAGTCCACCTACTCCAACCCAATCCACCCCACCCTCTATCAATCCATTCCACTCCAATCCAATCAACCCCACTGCAATCCACCCCACCCATCCCACTACACTCCAATCCACCCCACTCTACCCCAATTCACCCCAACTCCTCCCAGTTCAGTTCACCACACTCCAATCCTATCGATCCAACCTACCCAACTCCAATCCACCCCACTCCAATTCAATTCACTCCACTCCACTCCAATTCACCCCACTACTATCCACCTCAATCCAATCCAATCCCCCCATTCCAGTTCAGTCCACTACACTCCAATCTAATCCATTGACCCCATCCATCACACTCCAATGCACACCACCTCAATGCAATCCACCCACTCCAATTCTGTCTAATCCATCCAATCCAATCCAACACACCCGACCCCAACCCACCCCACCCTACTTGAATCCATCCCACTGCAGCCCACTACACCCCAATCAAATCCACCCCACCCCACCAACATTTCAATCCATCCCACTTCCATCTAATCGACCCCATTCCAGTCCACCCCACTCCAGTCCAACCCCACTCACTTCACTCCACCACACTCTACTCCAATCCACTCACTCTATCCCAACCCAATCCACCCCACTCCATCCTAGTTCAGTCCACTCCACTTAAATCCATCCAGCCCACTCCAATCCAATCCACCCCACCTCAATTCAGTCCACCCCAGTCCAATCTAATACCCCTACTCCAGTTCAATCAAATCCACCCCACCCCACTCCTCTCCACCCCACTGCACTCCAATCCACCCCCACCCAGTCCAATCCACCCCACCCCAGTCATATCACTTCATTCCAAACCACCCACCCGAAACCAATCTAATCCACCCACTCAAATCCACCCCAATTCCATCCACCTCACCCCATTTCAATCGGTCCCACTCCAGTCCAATTCACCCCACACCAAACCACTCCACTCACCTCAATCCACCCCAGTTCAATCCAACCCACTCTACTCCAAAACCATCCACCCCACTACCTCAATCCATTCCAACCCACTCCACTCTATTCAACCCCACTCCACTCTAGGACACTCTCTGCCACTGAACCACTGAACTCTACTCCTCTCTACTCAACTCTATAACACTCTACTCCCCCACTCAACTCTGACACTCCATGCCACTAACTTTTAGGCATGCTGAACAGCAGCCACACTGGTGTACAATATGGCATAATACATTGCCAAAGCCAACAGCTCTTGTATAGGCGAGACCTATCAGCTTTGCCAATGCTTGTTCATAATAGTACTCACACACCTTGTTATTGCAGAGAAATAATTATTATGGGCACAATTTTAGACACACACTCAGTCAAAATACATAGATAGAGCTGCGGTTAAAAATATGAGTACGCACAATTTAACACTTACAAAGTTTCAAAAAGTCACTTGTCATACTTCCTGCAGTTTTCAGTCTTTTCAGAACTTCACTTGCATGAGGAAATTCATTGAAACATTTTTGGAAGAATATTCTTCCACTTCAAAACAACTTTTTTATAGTGGTACTACAAAACACATTTGTAGTATTTTTATCAAGGGATTTTTTTCATATCTTACATTTTCAGCAGAAAACCTCCCAAATGTCACAGAGTTAAAATTTCTCCAGGATTCCCTTTATCTACCCCTACAGCCCAGGCAACATGTGATAAAGTTTGCCACAGTGCAGGCACAACTTACACTGTAATACCTTGATGAACCAATTCAAGAGTATAGAGTAAGAACACGGAGCCATTTCATTCCATGAAACAAGAATCATACACCCCTACAGAGCATGTCATGGAGATAGTAAAATACCATGAATGTTTGCTTTGTGTTCTTAAAACGAGAGTTTTTACTGATCCTAAAATGTAGAGCTTAAATTGCAACACACTTGCATTCTACATTCCACCAGTCAAGCTTGCATACTGTATGGGCAATGATTGGTTGAAAATATACTGAGAGCATGGCGGCAGGTGGCAGTCAACAGTCCACAGGTGAAGTCTGCCACAAATTCCTCTTTGATGTGTATGGATCCTTCATAAAATACCTCGTTCTCTCTCAGTAGAAGCATGTTCTACAATGAATTTGGCTGTGCTTGAATCTCAGCTTAAGTATCAGAACACCCTCTATGTTCCAAAACAACTTCAGTTTGTGTAAAATGTGTCTGCCAGTTTGGTTGTGGGAATCCAAACATGTGATCACATATTTCATCAATTAAAGGCCACTTCCTTGGCTATCCAGTGCCAAGTGAGTACATTTCAAAACTCCTTTCCCAGTCTAGTGTTCATTGCATTGCAAGACACCTTCTTTTATATCATTGATTTTCTAGTAAAACTGTTGTGCAATGCCCAATTGGACATTCTGATTGTCCTTGCCATGTAAATGCAAAGGAAAGTGGGATTCTTTCCCATTTTTAGATCTTACTCTATCTCATTACTTCAGGGGGAAATGAGATGCTAGGATGCCTTTGCTCTTCACACACACATCAATAAAATCAAGTCAAATCTCTTCAAAATCTCTTCAAAAAAAGAAACCATAACACTTGCTCCACTTCTGCTATCTGCTTGACAGCTAATTTAAAGCTGACTGCTCAGTAGGATCACACACAAGGCTTAAAATGCAGCATAACTAGGCTTCATTAATATACTTGAACCACTAGAAAGCTCCAAATCACCTGCCGACCTGGAGTCTAGGATTAAACTCAAAACTCAGTGCAACACTTATATGGTCTAGGCCCATATTTATGAAAAATAATGAACAACTGCCCTAGTGCAGTTATACTGCAAAATACTTAACATGAGCTACAGTAATTCCCTAGCGCCATCTGTGTGCCATATTTAAAAAATGACGCACAATGGCGCTAAGGAATGGTTAGCGTAAAATAAATTGACGCTAACAATTGCGACATGCCGTAAGGAAAAATTATGCTAATGCTGCGAAAGTGGTGCTAGACCGCTTTGCGGCATGTATTTTTGATGCAAAATGGATTAGTGCCATTTTTAACCACATTAGCGTAAAAAAGAAAATGCACAAGCAAGAAAAATACACATTGAAAGACAAGATGGTAGTCCAGGAGATACCCCAGGGAGACCCCAATCACCCAAGTACCACTCAAGAGGGCCCAGCAAAGTCCCAGGAGAAGAGAAAGTGCAAGTGTTGCTTTATTGAGGAGGAGCATCACTTCCTGGTCAGAGAGGTGACAGAGCACCAACATCAGCTCCTCGTCACCTCCAAATTGCCAGTCTGTAGGAGAGATGCAATATGGCAGGCAATAGTAGACAAAGTCAACAGCATGGCAGAGGTGAAGAGGACTGTCACCGATTGCAAGACATGCTGGCAGGATTGCAAGCGCAGGACTAAGGAGAAACTGGCCAGGAACCTAAAGGCAGCACTGCAGACTGGAGGTGTAAGTCCTACACCACAGGAGAACCTGGATGCGATGGTCGCAGCGGTCATTCCAGAGGCTCTGGTCACTGGAATTGCAGAGTAGGACAGCTCAGACTACAAAGAACTACCACAAATGCAGGGTAAGTTGCAGGGGGGGAACATCTGGAATTCCACAAATGGCAGAAGACACAGGACACACTCAATGCATGCTAAAGGGTTGCATCAGGACATAAAGGCCCTGCATCAAGATGTGCCATCCCCACCAAGCCACAGATATGCTGACGCTTTGGTTGTGCAATGCACTCCAACATATACACAACGTGGACATAATCCACTTACTATTGCTATACTCCACCATGTAAATATGCAGCACATTGCCTGGAAGGAACGTGTAAATAGTGTGGCTGTGCCCGTGCCATGACAACACCCATTGCATATTGTCAAAGCCCCTGATCCTACACAACTTGTACATCAGAGACTAAGACTGAAGTCAATACCACTCCAGGGGTAGTGTGAGAGGCCAAAATTCTTCCCTTCCTCCTTGTCTCAATGCCCTTCTCATGTATGCTGCATCTTGCAGCACACATTGAAATTTCCGCCTTAGCAAAAATAGCTTGTAGATGTGCAGGAAGGGACACCTACCTGCGCATAAACAATTTATCCCCTCAAGGCAGGCATCCCTTCATCATGCTGCAACAATGCTTGTGTTGGTGCAGGGAGATCAAATCTGTGCAGGAGCAGGAGGAATTGCCGGGGTGTACTGTATTCTAGTAAACATGGAACATTCCTGCATTTCTAAACAGATGCAGCCTCGTGCAAAATATATTGCTGCTGCACCGAGCTGTGCCACTTGAGAAAAAATCTGGCCTAAAGTGTGCAAGCTGTAGAATGCAAACGACACAGGGTGAACCCACAACAACTCACACACAGCTCTCTGTGCCATATGGAACGGCCACAAAATAAAACAAGTACAACACATGGAGCATTTCTGTGAACATCATGTGTGCAGCTGTACAAGTAGCTGCAATCTCACTATCTGACAAGATAGACAAGTGTCTTGTGTGAAAGATTGGTCTACTGCTTAGTGGTACATTCAACATGCATGAGAACTGGCACGAGTGGCATCAATGTTGCACTACTGGCACAATGTTACGAGCCTGTAATGCAACTTTATCATCATTCAAATAATAGCCTATGTGGAACCAAGCTGCACATTCCCCTGGTGCCACATCTACAAAGACACAAAACGCATGCACTGATCCACATTCAACATCCTTACACCAACACATGCCTGTTGCGGATATCTTGTGATTAAGGACATGCTCCAAATTTAGGGAGGGACAATTTAATGGGGCAGACTATCCATAATGGTTGCACTGTCACCAGTAGTTGAGAATGTAACAAAAGCATTGTATGCAATGGACCTACCTGAGCTATGCTGCACTAGTACCATCATTCATGATGCCAATGCATTGTTGCACCAAAAGAGTGACAGAACACATTACATTACTGTGGCAATGTCCACCATGGTGAATAGGAAAGCTAATTACATGCCACCATTGTGTCAGTGGAAGGGACAAGGAGCCTGCAAGGAAGTAGGTGGTGTGGGATAAAATCACAAAGGCCCAGATGAAACAGGAAATGTTGGTGTGCCACGCTACCCCAAAGGTGTCAGGGTTGCGCACCGTCATTTTCAAAACTCACTGATGGCCAGTATTCACTAGAATACGGGGCACCCTGTGTCACTCCCTATGGGGGGGCTAAATTAGCTGACGTGGGCCAACGGAGCAAGCCTTGCACCATAGTGCAAGGATGGCTGCATTGAGGGGGAGATTGTTTTTTGTGCAGGAAGAAGCACCTTTCTGCACAAAAACATTCTTAAAAGGCCATTAGCTCTGTCTATGTGTGTTGCTAAATGCAGCACACATGGAACAAGTTTAAAATGAGGAGAAAGTATGGCATTTAACATCACTGCACCAAGCCAATGCCACCCCTGGGGTGGTGTGATATTTTGGCAAGGACTCTGGTTTACAAAAACTCATCAGTCTGAGGCACTGTCAAAAAGCAATGAGCGTTACTGTGGCACTCCTAAACAACACTCATTGCACGCCCCTACCACACAAAGTGTTGTGTGTAAAGGGGCCCTTCTTACAAGATGGCCTTAAGCCACAATAAGTCACTTAGCGCCACATTGTAAAACTGTCACAGGGCATTGCGCCACCAGAGCATTACTCAAAAAACACTCAGGTGGTGCTAGGGGCACCTAAATATGTCCCAAAATACCTTATGAGCTTGACCCATGTTCGATGCACAATGCTACACTTAAGATACAACTACAACTTTGGGTCTGTAACATGTCACTGAGCCGCCAGTAACAAGTAAATGATGTGCCATGTCAACAGCCACAACAATCTAAGATTCATGATGGCTTACCTCCTGCCGACCTGCCTGGCCTGGATTTTACAGATGACATGGATGACCACCTGCCGACCATCAATGTAGACACTCTCCAGGATGTCCTAGGATCCCTCCAGACACCACCTCTAGTCGCAGGGAGGACACTCAGTGTTGTGGGGTCTCCCCATGAACGACCCAACTACCAACAAACACCACCAGCCAGTACTGACACAGCTCTGGACTCTAAGGACCCAGACATCACCTTTCAGAGGACAGTGGTAGGAGTCCAGAGGGAGCTGGCCAAGCAGGTGTGCGGATGGAGGCCATGGCAGGCAGCCTAGAAGGAATGCAGAGGTGCCTCTGTCCAATTAAGGACAACTCAGCTGCCATCAGAAACACCCACTCCTCCCTACCTGGACTCCAGCAGTCCCTAGCTGACATAGCTGCTGTCATGAGGCAGAGGCTTCAACAATTGCCCTCCCACACTGACAGCAGCATGATAGACAACAGGCTGGGGGCTTTACAGAATACACTGGATCCATATAGTGGGAAGTGTCCTCCCTCAGGGAAAATATGGCTGCCTACCACCATGATGTTGCTGCGGTTTTGACAAATCAGCAGTTCCCCTTTTGCCACAGTGATGCCTAATGTGTTCCCACAAATGGCAGCTGCCGAACCTTTGACTCCACATCTCTATCTCCTGTTGAGTGTGTGGCGCCCTCAAACTCAACAACAGCACCATCCATGGCACAAGAGGCACTACACACATCAGAGGATGAAGATGTGGAAGAAACAACATTCACAAGGAAAACCACACTGTAGTACCAGTCTGTGCAACATGGACAGTATCTCCTTAGTTCTGGGCTTAAGATCATGCCCGTGTTGTGACAGCAGGAAATGTACTCTCTTCACTCAACCACTGTTGACCTGTCTGCTATGTACTGTCATTATTGTCACTACACACAAGCTTTATTCGGTCATAAATAACCATCAAAGCATAAAACCACAACAATCCAAAATGTACATACATAATGAATAAATAAATAAAAGAAATGAAAAACAGCAATCACTAGTAGGATAACGTTTTAAAAAAACAAATACGTATATACCATGCGGCCGCAAGGAACTTGCTAACCGCAAAAATTAAGGCAGGAGAAGTATCACTCCTCAATATCCTAAGGGCAGCACTGCATTGTCTTATGCCCATATCACTGCAAACTGGACGTATCCATTTACGCCAGGAAAAGGCATATGCTGGACAGAAGAACATAAAATGTACTACAGATTCAGGAACACAATTACAACCAGGACATAAATCGAATGTTGATAATAGTCTCCAGCTACTGGTAAAAGACTTTAACGGTAGGCACCCAAATCTAAAATGAGCATACAAACTCTTACCTAGTAAATCGGGAATTAAATCCAAATAAGATTCAAACTGAGGATACCATTTAAAATCAAGAAATTGTGTTGTCAATCGACCATGAGATATACATGGGGAATAGTTGTTCCTAACATAGGACCAGTAAACAGATTTCAAAAGTTGTTTCTGGGCCCTCCCCAAATTTTGAGGATTCTCCCAGTAATTCCCAAGTCCCAAGATGTAAAACCACTTAGACACATGCCTATGCCAAGGGATAGAAACTGCATTAGGTCTATTTAAAATATCAAGGAGGGAGCCCCTATAAACAATAAGCTCTAGAGTGGTCCAAATTCGTACCCAGAAGAGTAAAGGTCTTAAGGCTATCACATCAGAGATGCGATTAAACCCAAGATCCAAGAAAACCGGGATCAAGGGTGTACTACGAAGACATGCAATAAGAGCTCTGGCGAAATTATTTTCACCCACAGACAATTTATTAGAATTGGAGGAGCCCCACACCTCAGCACCATAAGTCGCTGCACCCTGCACTTCTGCCAAATAGATCTTAATAGCCGGAGAAACAGCTTTCACATTAGTGTTGTTATAAAAGCACAGAATAGCACCTGACCTATGCTGAATAAGTGATATACTCTTGCTAATCTGGTCTTCCCATTGCATGTTATTTGTAATTCTTACTCCCAGGTAATCTATAGAACAAACCTTACTTAAGGGAACCCCATCTAAAGTGATAGTACATTTCCTAGCAGGACCCGTGCTTAATATCATTAGTTTATTTTTACTGGCATTAAGTTCTAGGCCATGATCCACACAAAAAGCATTGAACCTATCAACCAGGATCTGAAGACCCATAGGAGTTTTAGAAATCAAAAGAGAATCATCTGCAAATAGTAGAATAGGAATTTTTTGCGCAGTCAGCGAGGGAGGATCATTTTGACAAGAAGACACAGCGTGCACCACACGTACTGATATTGTCTCCATTCTTACCTATTGGGAATTTTAAACCTCCTCCCTAATTCACACTTCTCATAACCATGTCTCATGACATGTCCCTCCCCCCCTGGACTCTGATTGTACTACAAATGGCTAATGTTCTCTCATAGGGTCTGTGAACTGGACATTGTATAGCATTTGAAAATACACTTGCACCTGTAAATAAAGCACCTTGTTTACATGCAACATTTCTATGTTTACTGTGATCCATCTACTCAGCTAAATGATTGCATTGTGTGAATCCATGTCAATGAGTACAGAACATCATTACATGAGTGCATTACTGTCAAACACAGAGCCAAACACTAGGATCCTAACATGAGAAAAGTGAATGACGGGGTTGTCGGCTACAACCAACTTACCAAGTATTCTATACATATATTGAACAGAAATCCTTGGAATCTGACATACAGCATGTATGGCTCAGAACCAAGTCAATGGTAATTTACCCAGAAGGGAGTACTAGTACAACTAATATGTGTGGTACAGAAGAGGCTAGCCTTATCAGTGATGGGCACCTATCAGTGTTGCAGGATACAGTTCCAAATTTGCCTGTTGTCATATGTGCCACACTTGCCAACAATGAAACTGCAAGACCCCACCAATGACAGTTAAAGTTCCATACTTACCTGTCTTAGATAACATATACATACATAATGTGAATAGCTGGAACAGTGGATGGAAAATGTATGGACTAGTTGATGTTATTTAGTGGTCAATATGACAGCTCCTTGGTCACAGGAGAGGCACATGGTAATCCATGGACATCAAGACAGTAGCCATACCCTAGCCCATTCCTCCAACTTGGCCAGTGCACACATGAGAGCACCCAGACACTCAATCAAAATGGCAAAAAAATAGTCTTATACAAACAGGATTCATTGAAAAAAAATAACTACATACCTAAACCTACCCTAAAAACTACCCTACACTATACTAACCCAAACTAACTTAACTTACAACTACCCCTATCTAACCTATTCTAAACTAATCTTACACATGTAATGCCACACTCTAAACATTGTTCCTCCACCCCCCCTTAAGAGACAAGATACAAGTAGGACAACATAAACTATGGCTACACATGTACTTACTTAACCTATAGCCTAAACAAATATTTATTTGGGGGTATTTTTTTTCTTTTTTTTTTTACACATACACCCCAACATAACCCCCACCCAACCCTCAATTAAGAAAATGTACTAAAAGGCACCCCCAACTATACTTACTTTAACCTGTGCCTACCCTACACTACTTCACTAACTTAACACTACCCATCTAAAGCCCAATCTAAAAAAATTAACAACAGTAAAAGAGAGAGGAAAGGAACTGGGAGGTTGTGGCACTGACACATCACCATTTCTTAAATTTTCTTTTGCAGTACTTAAGTAACTTGTGCTTTTTGGCACTTTCTTGCTCTAACCTGTCCAATCTGGCCATCATGGCGGCCATGTCCTGTCTACTGTCACTTTCAAAGTTTGGGCTGAAGACTGCAGCAGGTGGCTGCACAGGTGCCTGGCTTGTGATAGGTGCAGCAAATGTGGAGGGGGTCTGACCCTCAGAGGCCCCCTGGACCCTTTATGTTTTCCCCGATGTGGGCTGCTTTTTTTGTGGCTGCTGAGGAGGTCCCCCATGAGGGAAAGCACGCCACGCCCCTGTGGCCTTTTCCTTCCGGAATCCCCTAGCCATCCTCTGGTACCCGGCATTCACATCCAAAATGTGATGGTATCTGTCTGCCCTTTTGTGGAATGCATTTCGTTCCTCAGGTGTCATACTGGCAGCTGACAAATGCGGAGAATAAAGCATTAAATACAGCATTGGGCGAGATAGAACAGACATAGAATGTACACTGCATCCGCAGATGACACATACAGTCCACTACACATTCCTCAACAGGACTTTCTCTTAATCTATGACTATTTGCTACCAGCCATCTACGGTATCATGAACATGTCACTGGGATGACAGCTATCCATTGTTGACCATCAGGGCCCAGAGGTGAGTGTACTAATGCGTCCTTGTTAAACATTTGTGTTAACAAACTTGTGAGGATCACGTGGCCCAACAAGTCTAGATTTCCTGTGGCCTTGTCAATGTGGGGGGCTTTGTATGCAATCCACCAGAGTACGTTTGGCACTGCACTGGGTGTTGCTAAAGTATTTTTATATTTTGAACATCATGTGCACATGCATGTCAGACACAAAGTACCAGGTACGTACTCAGCCTTCACATCATATGCACATGTGATGTGACCAAGATCACTGACAAATATCATTATGGCAGGACCATACTGGTAATTCTGCTGAGATCTAGCTTGGGACAATCCTTAGACATTTCACACAGCCATCTGGAGCTGAGTTGTGTACTCATTTTGTACTGTACTGGCTGTTATCCAGCACAATATGGCTCCTGGCACTACTGTGGCCTCAATTTATATCTGAAGGGTACTGGGGCACATGTGGTGCAAGTGTCTTTTACATAAGCCCCCTAGAAACCTCTACACACTTTCTTCATCTGTACCGTTTTGTGAGAAAGTATAAGTTATGTGTGGCACACAGTACTGTCAAGAGTGCTGTGACTAAGTTGCTGTCAACAGGCATGCTAACTAGATAAACAGCTTCTCTGACACCTATCATGATAGACATCAATGTATATGTGGCCATGCATTCAATTTCCTAACACCCACAATTGCATACCAGCACACATTGCCATTTGTGCAACAATCAAGCCATTCCCAGTGCTCAAAATTGCAACAGACATGATGTCACCATCCTAACTCCAATGATGTCATAGCATTGGTCACTCCAAACTTTAATTCATTTCATTGCACACATCCGACTGTCTCACACCAAACCCTGGATTGCCACACATGACACACAAGGTGAGACTTACTGGCAACATTTGGGTCTTCAAATCTGGTCACCTCACCAACACTGTAAGGTGGAGGTCCAACTGCAATACATGAAAGGAAAACAGAGCTTTGTGATATTTAACATTTCTGTGATTGGACTACAGTGTTAAAAATCAACTTGTTAGGCTGAGTGAGCAAGTCAACTTAGTGGTAGATCAGACAAACTGTCAAACATTCCATCAGTCAATCAGACATAGGCCCTCATTACAACCCTGGCGGTTGGTGATAACGTGGCGGTAATATCGCCAACAGTCTGGCGGTAGCTACCACCAAATTATGACCATGGTGGGGCAATCTCAGATAGACAGCCACTTTACCACACCGACCGCCAGGGCGGAAACAACAGCCACCACGGTGGTAGCCGCCTACAGCCAGGCGGAAGTCAATGTTCCACCCATCATATTAGGAGACACAAATCCACCACCTTTTCCTGGGCGGTACCAACGACATCAAAAGCCTGGTGGAAACAGAACACAGAAGGGAAAGGACTGACCTTTGCAGACAAAGGGAACATCCATGCCACCATGGAGCCTGAACTTCAGATCTTCTGAAACATTTTCTACGTCCTGCTCCACCACGAACACCAACGACAGTGAAGACGACCACGGTGAGTACAGCCGCCTAGCATACAGGGGGGAGGGAGGAAAAAGAGAGTGCCCCCCGCACAACACACACACCCACCCCCAACACCATACACACAATCAGATGCAGTAATAAAACATATTTACCCCGTACCTCTCAGGAATAATGCAAGGACAACAGGAATTGATGAAAGTTAGTATAATAATATGAATACAGTAGAAATACGAAAATTCAATCTAATGGTATATACATATGTACAGTTCAAGGGAAACTGCCCAGTCCTCAATGTGCGTGGGCCATAGGCCAAAGTTCAAGGCCCCACTAGTCGCCTGCACCAAAACAGAGAGAACACTGCAGGAGCATCAGTTGGAAAATAGGCAGGCACTTCAGGAGGACAGGGAACAGGGGGGCGCCTCAGACGGCAGATGGAACAACACAACTGGTCCTGGAGGGGGCAACATGCCCTGTGCTTTGTCCTGGGGAGTGCAAGGCCACAGTGCCTCAAGTGGGTGACTTGTCCACATGCTATGGAGGGGGCAACATGCCCAGAGCTTGGTCCTGGGGAGTGCGAGGCCACAGCCTCTCAAGTGGGTGACTTGCCCACATGCTCTGGAGGGAGCAAAATGCCCTGTGCTTGGTTCTGGGGAGTGCAAGGCCACAGTCTCTCAAGTGGGTGACTTGCCCACTGGCTCTGGAGGGGACAACATGCCCTGTGCTTGGTCCTAGGGAGTGCAAGGCCACAGTCTCTCAAGTGGGTGACTTGCCCACTGGCTCTGGAGGGGGCAACATGCCCTGTGCTTGGTCCTGGGGAGTGCAAGGCCACAGTCTCTCAAGTGAGTGACTTGCCCACTGGTTCTGGGGGAGCATTGTGCCTTGTGCTTCTGATCCTGGGGAGGATTGAGTGAGAGGGTGTCATACCCACTGGTTCTGGAGAGGGCATCATGCCCTGTGCTTCAGATCCTGGGGAGTGCAAGGTCACAGTCTCTCAGCTGGGTGTCATTCCCACAGGATTTGCAGTGGGCAAGCCACACAGCAGCCCATGGAGACAGGACTACAGACCGTCCACTGGCGGTGACAGCTGCTCAGTGGTAGTGCTGCTGCTGCTGATGCTGGTGCTGGTGGGGGGAGACTCCAGCTCATCCCCTGCAGCCTCAGATGGCTGCCCACTGAGGGTGGTGGTGGTGGCGCTGCTTCTGCTGGTGCTGGTGGGGGGAGGCTCCAGCCCATCCCCTACAGCCTCGGACGGCTGCACAACCATGGTGGGTGCTGGGGGCTCTGACTGAGTCCCTGCACCAGGCCCATTGTCCTTCGTGCCTGCTGGTGCAGGCCCCTTGCCCTTCCTGGCAGCAGCTGGGGAAGGCTCCTTGCCCTTCCTGGCTGCACTTGAGGCAGGCTCTTTGCCCATCTGGGCAGCAAGTGGGGATGGCTCCTTGCCCTTTCTGGCAGCAGCTGGGGATGGCTCCTTGCCCTTCTTGGCAGCAGCTGTGGATGGCTCCTTGCCCTTCTGGGCAGCACTTGGGGCAGGCCCCCTTTCCTTGAGGCTGCCTGGTGCCCTGGATCCTTTCCCACGACGAGTGGGTATGGAGACCAATGGGCCCATGGACTGGTGGCTGAGGTGCTTACCTGGGTTTTTGCCACCCTGGTCAGACGTGAAGGATGGGAGTGGAGGGGTAGGGAAGAGGTCAATGGTTGAGAGGAAAAGCTTCTTAGGAACATTGGGGCGGGAAGAGGGCGAAGGTTTCGGAGTGGAGGAAGAGGGAGTGGTTGTGGGAGGTGTCTGTCTGCTGTGTTTGGGTGCAGGTGCATGGGCTGGATGCTGTTGTGAGGTGGATGGCTGTTGAGTGTCTGAGTGCTTGCGTTTGTGTACCTTGGGATGGGGGGACAGACAGTGGGAGAGGACACAGGGGACATGTGCATGGCTGTTGTGGTGGTGTCTGCCAGTGAGGTGTGTGTTCTGCTAGGTGTGGTGATGATACTGGTAGTGGATGATGGTGTAGTGCATGCAGGTGTGAGTGTAGATGAAACTGGGAGGGGGTGGAAGAGGAGGAGGAGGGGGACACAGTGGAGGCAGTGGATTTGGTATGTCTGTACTGGATGGTGTTTGTGTGAGTGCCTGTGGGATGATGTGTGGTGCTTGTGTTTGCCTGTGCCACTCTTGTGTGTTGTCCTGTGTGCATGCTCGTCTGCTGTGTGCTTGGGATAGGTTGGGGTTGAGGGGAATGGGATTGGGAAGAGGAAGTTGGAGGGGGAGGATGGAAACAGGGACAATGGCTGCCATTAGATAGGAGGTCAGAGCCTGGATTGATCTCTGTTGGTCTGCCAAGCCAGTGTGAATGCCCTGCAGGAATGCATTAGTCTGTTGCATTTGGGCTGCCAGCCCCTGGATGGCATTCACAAAGGTTGACTGCCCTACAAGGATGGATCGCAGGAGGTCAATAGCCTCCTCATTCAGGGCAGCAGGGCTAACTGGAGCAGGGCCTGAGGTGCCTGGTGCGAAGGAGATGCCCACCATCCTGGGTTAGAGGGCACGGGAAACTCGCTGATGGGCTGCTGGGAGGGCAGTGCTGGTACAGGGCGTGGCGGCTGTACTTGTAGCTGGGGTGGTCACAGAAGTGTCTGCCACCACCAGGGAGCTTCCACCGGAGGACGTATCTGTGTCCGAACTGTCCCCTCCTGTCTCTGCCGTGGTGCTCCCCTCGCCCTCCCTCCCACTGGTGCCCTGACCGTCAGTGGACTCTGCCTCCTGGGTTCTGTGGGATGTAGCTCCCTCCATCGCCGGTGTCTCTGCTCCTCTCCCAGATGGTGCTAATGCACATAAGGACAGGGGGACAAAACAAAAAGGGGGGAAGAGACAAAGGATTCACTTGGTCAATGGCTGCACCAACACCACCGTTGGCATACACACCACCATCACACACAGGGAATAGCCCTGCGCAGTATGCAATGCACTGCCAGTAATAATGCTAGCCACCAGGGCATGGGGAGGGGCACATACCGCCAACTGCAGCACACCTGGGACCCACACAGCCCCGACCAGTAGTGGATGCCTACAAGCTAGGTAGCAGGATTATCACTTCATTACCCTGCCCAAGATGGGATCTACTTTGCAATGTCAGGCCTGGCCTAGGGGCACCAACTGACACACATCCCCCACCCTGGTACCCCCCCTACCATGCGTAAGTTGTAATGATGGGAACTGTACTCACCCCCTTGTGGCTGCTGTGATGCCCTCAAGCACCCATCCAGCTCCAGATAGGCCACCGCCAGTATGCGGGCCATCAGGGAGGTCAGGGTTCGACGGGCACCCCTTCCTCAGTGGGAGATCATCCTCAGCTAGGCCTCCGCAGTCTTCCGTGCCCAGCATCTCATGTCCGCCCACAGTTTCTGACAGTGGGTGCTCCGCCTGCCATAGACCCCCAGGGTCCACACATCCTTGGCGATGGCATGCCACATACCCTTCTTTTGATGGGCACTGACCTGCAGATGAAATACACACAGAAAAAGGGATAAGTCAGACCGTCCTGCTTGTTACACTTATGGCCCACCATACCCCTTCACATCGCCATTTGCACACACAGGGCCCAGCACACAAGCTGCACGATGCACAGGGGACATCTACCAACCCCTCCTCCATGAGGCCTTCACACACACCACTGCATGCATTCATGCCCCATGTATCTTGCTCACAGTGTACTCACCTGTTGGTCTGGAGGCCCATACAGCAGTCTGTATTGGGGTAGAACCTGTTCCACCAGACACTCCAACTCTGCTGAGGTGAAGACAGGGGCCCTTTCCCCAGTCACACAAGCCATGGTAGGTTCCAGACACAGGTCACAGCAGCACATGCAGTGTAGGTCCTCTACTGTTGAAGTTCAGGTAGCAAGTGATTGATCAGATAGAAAATGGTGGTCACGTCTGCGGCGGTGCATACCGTCACTGCCGGCATACATCATAATTGGCCACTGTAACCCATAGGGCCCAATAATAACCAATGAGGAGTTGCACTGCAGTTCCCAACCACCTACCGCAATGGTGCACAACGTCAGCGGAATTACCTCACTTCCACCTGTCCCTCCACACAGGACAGGCAGACTCCATTTCAGGGGGAGGGGCAGGCCCTCGATAATAACTGTCACAGTTCAAAATTGGACATACAGGACAAATGCCACTTATACATAAAAAATTAACACCATGCATTGTACTGTTGTGGCTATGATGTACAGTTTGTGACTGGCTACTCACTCTTTTGACCCACAGATTGCTACCGCTGCAGATGAATAGGAGATGGAGACATACCCCTGTGTACAGACCCCTGGTGTACTAGGAAACACTGGAGGACAGGCACATCATCCTCACCTATAGATTTGACAGGGCCACAATCTCGGAGCTGTGTGCCCAATTGGAGCCTAACCTAATATCTGCAATCCCTCACCCCACTTGGATCCCCCCTCTTGTGCAAGTCCTATCTGTGCTCCATTTCTTGGCAACTGGTTCTTTCCAAGTGACAGTGGGCTTGGCAGCAGGAATGTCACAGCCAATGTTCTCACTAGTGTTGACCAGAGTGTTGTCTGCCCTGATTAAACACATGTGCAGCTACATTGTTTTCCCCCAGGTGGAGGATTTGGCCACAGTGAAAGCTGACTTCTATGCAATAGGACATATCCCCAACATCACTGGGGCAATTGATGGTACACATATTGCATTTGTCCCCCCTCAGCAAAATGAAGAGGTGTTCAGAAATCGAAAGAGTTTTCACTCAATGAATGTCCAGATGGTGTGCTTGGCGGACCAGTACATGTCCCATGTCAATGCTAAGTATCCTGGGTCGATGCATGATGCCTAGGAATAGCAGCATCCCAAATGTGATGGCCAACTACAGAGGCACAGGGTGTGGCTAATAGGTGAGCCCAGGTTCCCACCCAGTATATGTTGGGGTATGGGTATGGTGTGGGCCATATGGGATAGTGTGTGGCTAAATGTTGTCCCTCGATATTTGCAGTTGACAATGGTTACCCAAACCTATCATGGCTACTGACCCCTGTGAGGAATCCCAGGACTAGGGCAGAAGAATCTTACAATGAGGCACATGGGCGAACAAGAAGGATTATCGAACTTACCTTTGGCCTCCTGAAGGCCAGGTTTCGGTGCCTCCATCTAACAGGTGGATCTCTGTGCAACTCACCCAAGAAGGTCTGCCAGATAATCGTGGCATGGTGGATGTTGCACAACCGGGCCCTGAGACGCCATGTGCCTTTTCTGCAGGAGGAGGAGGCTGGAGATGGCAGTGTGGCAGCAGTGGACCCTGTGGACAATGAGGATGAGAAGGTAGAGGATGAGGATGAGGACAAGAGATCTGCAGTGATTCGACAATACTTCCAATGACACACAGGTAAGACAGTGTTACTTCATATTTCATTGTCATTTTATGGTTTATCTTTGTCACTGGCATGCTGCTATTTCCCACGTCTATGCTCACTCACTTTACCCTTTGGCAACTCATTTTGCAGATGTTGGTTCCCCACTATTGCTCCTGGTGTGATCACTGCAGCCAACTAAAAGTCTTTCCTATTTTAACATTACTGTACAGTTGAATTGCAATGTTTGGACCTGGTTCAACGAATACACACTAAAACAAGTTTGACATACTCCATACTTGTACTTTTTCAAAGGGTGTTTATTTAAGTGCTAAGAAGTAGAGGGGCAAGTGCAATGGGCTGGGGTGATGATGGAGGAAAGTCCAGTGTATTATTTCAGTCTATTGGTAGCACAGGTGCATGGCCCAAGGGGACATAGGAAGGGAAGCAATGGCAGTTCAAGGTGGACAAGGTGACAGAGTGGGACATAAGGGTGACAATCAGGAGAGTCTCATTTCCTGGCGGGGGTCTTAACAATAGTCTCTGCCTGGATCGCAGGGAATGTTTGTGGGGTGGTTCTCCTTCTGCAGGGGGAGGGTGCTGGTGGCCTGTTGGTCCTGTGGCGGGGTCCTCCTGTCCACTAGTGGCATCGGAGGTGGAAGGCAGTTCAGATGTCTGGCTAGTGGCAGGTGTCCGCTGTTGTTACACTGCCTCCCTCATAATGTTGGCCATGTCTGCCAGCATCCCTGTAATGGAGACCAGGGTGGTGTAAGTCCTCCCTGATCCCCTGGTACTGTCCCTCCTTCAGATGCCTGTTCTCCTGCACATTGGCCAGGATATGGCCCGGCGTATCCTGGGAATGTTGGTTTGCTCCCAGGATCTCGGTGGATGCCTCCTGGAGAGTCAGTTCCCTGGGTCTGTCCTCCCCCTGGCACACAGCAGTCCTCCCAGTGTCCCTGTTATCCTGTGCCTCTGTCCCCTGAACCGTGTGCCCACTGCCACTGACCCCAGATCCCTGATTGTCTTGGGTGCAAGGTATAGCATGGGGTTCCTGTAGTGGTGGACACACTGCTGATTGACGTGTCCTGAGGTATGGGTATGCTGGGTGGGTGCTGTGGTGGTGTTTCCTGATGGGGAAGGCTCTGTGGTGGTGTGTGACTGTGCCTGGGTAACCGGCTGTCTAGAGGTCCCTGATGGGCCAGGTTGGTCATCCAGATCCAGGTGACCAGAGTTGCTGTCATCACTGTGGGCCTCTTCTGTTAGGAGACTGGATAGTGATGGCACCTCTTCACTACTGACATTGGCTGGGGTACCTGTGGGGATGTAAATGCAGTATTATTGTTTCTGTGTGTGACATATTGTGCATCGGTGGGTTGCCCTCTTTGGTTGTATTTGCCCTGGCATCTTTCACTTGTGTAAGTTGGTATGTGGTGGGCTAGGTGATTCTCTCTAGTGTGCATGCTTTGGTGATAGGCGTTCATGCAGGTCTGTGAGTGGTGTCCATACATTCTTATGGCATGGAGGGCTTGGCATTGGGATGAGTGATACGTGATGGTGGGGTATGAGGAGGTGGTGGAGTGATGGGAGTGAGGGTGAGGGTGGGGGTGGGGGTATGCGATGGCATGCAGGTAGGGGGGTAATAGTAATGAAGTGTTGACTTACCAAAGTCCAGTCCACCTGCTACTCCGGCCAAGTCCTCAGGATTCATGATTGCCAAGACTTGTTCCTCCCATGTTGTTAGTTGTGGGGGAGGAGGTGGGAGACCACCGCCAGTCCTCTGTGCAACGAGTTGGTGTCTTGCTGCAATGGAACGTACCTTCCCACCTCTTCCTGATGTCATCCCTGGTTCTTGGGTGCTGTCCCACGGCGCTGACCTTGTCCACGATCCTCCGCCATAGCTCCATCTCCCTTGCAAGGGATATCTGCTGCACCTGTGCTCCAAATAGCTGAGGCTCTACCCTGATGATTTCCCCCACCATGACCCTTAGCTCCTCCTCTGAGAATCTTGGGTGTCTTTGTGGTGCCATGGGTGTTGTGTGAGTTGTGTAAGTGAGGGGGTGTAGGGTGATGTGTTGGGGTATGTGATGTGGGGTGCGTGGGTGGTGTATAGGTGATGGTGGTGTGTGGCTCTGGTCTTGTCTGTGGTCGTGGTGTCTGTCTCGTGCCATTGGTTTGTATTCATAAAGTGTTGTGGGTAATGTGGGTGGGTGTTTTATAGTAGTGTGGGTGTGGTGTGTGTAGTTTTAATTGTCCAATGTGGTGTTGTTTTGTATGTGTGTGTGTATTTTGAGCGCAGCAGTGTGTACCACCAATGGTTTACCGCCACTGAATGTCTGCCGTGGAGAATCGTGGGTCATAATGTGATGGGCGTAGTTTTGTTGGCATAACGGTGTGGGTTTTGATACTGCCAGTTTATCACTGACCTTTGGTGTGGTGGAATTGTGTATGTGGCTGAATAGTGATGGATTGGTGTGTGTGTGTCATAATATGGTGAATGGATATCCGTGGCGGCGGCGGTATGTTGGCGGCAGTCAGCTTGGTGGTAAGTGGGATTTACCGCCAATGTCATAATGAGGGCCATAGTCTCAGATAATGGAGATACTGGCACCTACAAACCATTGCTTTCCCTGACACTCCTGTGGTGCTTTTCACTGCACCATATGTACATGGAATTGTCATGCATGTATTTTGTAGCTTTACAGCTCCATAGTCATATGGGACTGCATGGCACTGTATTCTGCATCTGAGGGGCATGTGATGATTATTACAGTGGCCATCCCATTGTGACACCCATAGCTTTTGAGCCTGCCCCAGATTTTGGAGACATCTACCTCATTGTCACCACAAGCTGATAGACAACTGACCAAGGGTTATGTGAGTATTCCAAAGTGTTGAGGAATGCTTTGATACATCCTTGTTTGTAGTTACTAATATGTGTGTGCCATTACATGGTCCACACACTTGAGCTATAATGCCATGGCAGTTTACTTAAGTTAATTTAGATGTTCCTACCTGCACATTAACTGATTGAAAAATGGATGTCTTGCCAATACTGTGTGGCCAGCCATTGTTGGCATGGCATTCCATTATTTGTCCAGGAAGGGATAAGAACAAGTGCATAGACATATGCCTCAACACAAACACACTTGCTCTATGGTCCAGGGATGTGTGTGTTGGTGCAGGTTTCTGAGTAATATGCCAGTGCTAGTGCAGATGCAGGGCAGCCCCATACTGTCAGTAAGCTGTGGCAGGCCTGTGGTACAAAATCAGCACGTGTGTGGGGTAATAGACAAAGTTTGTGGTGTATGTGATACACAATGTACTGAAAGAGGAAAGTGATAGTAGTCTGGACCCAGTGCATAGTCAAGCTCCCTTACATGGTGTTGGCCAATGACACAAAGGGGCAGATTGAAGGAAAGTGGTGCTGCACCAAGTGCATCACTATAGTCCTTGTGGCCCTTAGTGCACCCCTTTCCCCCACCATGTGTGAACCTTTTGAGAACTTAGGCACAGCATGGTGCAGGTAGGGTCCAACCATATCTATTTATATGGATGCAAATGATGTACTCAACAGGAGTAGCAAGAAAACAGATCATCACGACTTCTGTTAAGTACATAGGGGCCCATAATATACAATGATATGCCCCCTCATAACACCAGCTCTGAGCAGCCGTTCAAAGTGCAAGAAATATGGCATTAAGTAATTTCTCATATTTCCCAGAGGCATGTACTTTAGCCCCCTAAACAGGTGTTGCCCCCCCTTCCATACATGCTGCCTGGTGCAGGTCTCATGTTGTGCTGGTCTAAACAGAGTGGCGCTATGCATGCATTGAGGAAAGTACCATCTTGCCTGGCATGTTCCCCCATATTTCACTGTATATATGTTGTTTTAGTCTATGTGTCACTGGGACCCTGCCAGGCAGGGCCCCAGTGCTCATAAGTAGGTGCCCTGTATGTGTTCCCTGTGTGATGCCTAACTGTCTCACTGAGGCTCTGCTAACCAGAACCTCAGTGGTTATGCTCTCTCTGCTTTCCAAATTTGTCACTAACAGGCTAGTGACTAAATTTACCAATTCACATTGGCATACTGGTACACCCATATAATTCCCTAGTACATGGTACTGAGGTACCCAGGGTATTGGGGTCCTAGGAGATCCCTATGGGCTGCAGCATTTCTTTTGCCACCCAGAGGGAGCTCTGACAATTCTTACACAGGCCTGCCAGTACAGCCTGCGTGAAATAACATCCACGTTATTTCACAGCCATTTACCACTACACTTAAGTAACTTATAAGTCACCTACATGTCTAACCTTAACCTGGTGAAGGTTGGGTGCAAAGTTACTTAGTGTGTGGGCATCCTGGCACTAGCCAAGGTGCCCCCACATCGTTCAGGGCAAATTCCCCGGACTTTGTGAGTGCGGGGACACCATTACACACGTGCCCTATACATAGGTCACTACCTACGTATAGCGTCACAATCGTAACTTCAAACATGGCCATGTAACATATCTAAGATCATGGAATTGTCTCCCCAATACCATTCTGGTATTGGGGGGACAATTCCATGATCCCCCGGGTCTCTAGCACAGAACCAGGGTACTGCCAAACTGCCTTTCCGGGTCTCCACTGCAGCTGCTGCTGCTGCCAACCCCTCAGACAGGTTTCTGCCCTCCTGGGGTCCAGGCAGCCCTGGTCAGGAAGGCAGAACAAAGGACTTCCTCTGAGAGAGGGTGTAACACCCTCTCCCTTTGGAAATAGGTGTGAGGGCTGGGGAACCTCTGGAAATGCTTTGATGGGCACAGATGGTGCCCATCTCTGCATAAGCCAGTCTACACCGGTTCAGGGTTCCCCCAGCCCTGCTCTGGGGCAAAACTGGACAAAGGAAAGGGGAGTGACCACTCCCCTGACCTGCACCTCCCAGGGGAGGTGCCCAGAGCTCCTCCAGTGTGTCCCAGACCTCTGCCATCTTGGAAACAGAGGTGTTGGGGGCACACTGGACTGCTCTGAGTGGCCAGTGCCAGCAGGTGACGTCAGAGGCTCCTTCTGATAGGCTCTTACCTCTCTTGGTAGCCAATCCTCCTTCCTAGGTAGCCAAACCTAATTTTCTGGCTATTTAGGGTCTCTGCTTTGGGGAATTCACCAGATAACGAATGCAAGAGCTCATCAGAGTTCATCTGCATCTCCCTCTTCACCTTCTACCAAAGTATCGACCACTGACTGCTCAGGACGCCTGCAAAACCGCAACAAAGTAGCAAGACGACTACTAGCAACCTTGTATCGCCTCATCCTGCCAGCTTTCTCAACTGTTTCCAGGTGGTGCATGCTCTGGGGGTAGCCTGCCTTCACCCTGCACCAGAAGCTCCGAAGAAATCTCCCATGGGTCGACGAAATCTTCCCCCTGCTAACGCAGGCACCAAAAGACTGCAACACTGGTCCTCTGTGTCCCCTCTCATCCTGACGAGCGTGGTCCCTGGAACTCAGCAACCCTGTCCAAGTGACTCCCACATTCCAGTGACTCTTCAGTCCAAGTTTGGTGGAGGTAAGTCCTTGCCTCCCCACGCTGGACTGCATTGCTGGGTATCGCGTGATTTGCAGCTGCTCCGGCTCCTGTGCACTCTTCCAGGATTTCCTTAGTGCACAGCCAAGCCTGGGTCCCCGACACTCCTTCCTGCAGTGCACAACCTTCTGAGTTGTCCTCCGGCGCTGTGGGACTCCCTTTTGTGACTTCGCGTGGACTCTGGTTCACTGTTCTTCCAAGTGCCAGTTCAGGTACTTCTGCGGGTGCTGCCTGCTTCTGTGAGGGCTCCCTGAGTTGCTGGGCTCCCCCTCTGTCTCCTCCTCCAAGTGGCGACATCCTGGTCCCTCCTGGGCCACAGCAGCACCCAAAAACCTCTACCACGACCCTTGCAGCTAGCAAGGCTTGTTTGCAGTCTTTCTGCATGGGAACACATCTGCAAGCTTCATCGCGACGTGGGACATCCGTCTTCCAAAGGAGAAGTCCCTAGCTCTCTTCTTTCTTGCAGAACTCCAAGCTTCTTCCATCCGGTGGCAGCTTCCTTGCACCCTCAGCTGACATTTCCTGGGCTCATGCCCACTCTCGACACAGTTGCGACTCTTGGACTTGGTCCCCTTGTCTTACATGTACTCAGGTCTGGAAATCCACTGTTGTTGCATTGCTTGTGTTTGTTCTTCCTGCAGAATACCCCTATCACAACTTCTGTGCTCTCTGGGGGTAGTAGGTGCACTTTACACCTACTTTTCAGGGTCTTGGGTTGGGCTATTTTTCTAACCCTCACTGTTTTCTTACAGTCCCAGCGACCCTCTACAAGCTCACATAGGTTTAGGGTCCATTCGTGGTTTGCATTCCAATTTTGGAGTATATGGTTTGTGTTGCCCCTATACCTATGTGCTCCTATTGCAATCTATTGTAATTCTATACTGCTTGCATTACTTTTCTTGCTATTACTTACCTAATTTTGGTTTGTGTACATATATCTTGTGTAGATAACTTATCCTCATACTGAGGGTACTCACTGAGATACTTTTGGCATATTGTCATAAAAATAAAGTACCTTTATTTTTAGTAACTCTGTGTATTGTGTTTTCTTATGATATTGTGCATATGACACCAGTGGTATAGTAGGAGCTTTACATGTCTCCTAGTTCAGCCTAAGCTGCTTTGCCATAGCTACCTTCTATCAGTCTAAGCTGCTAGAAACACCTCTTCTACACTAATAAGGGATAACTGGACCTGGCACAAGGTGTAAGTACCTCTGGTACCCACTACAAGCCAGGCCAGCCTCCTACATGCATCACAACACTTTATGATTGTGCAGGGAAGATGGCACTTCTGCCCTTGCTCAGCTTCATAATTGTTTATTACAATGGCAGCCCTAAGGTGGCGCTGGGGCTCTTTATACAGGCACAATACTACACGTCCAGATCCTTTGACAAAACATGCTGCCCTCAACCTTATCAACACCTGTCATGCACATGCAAATAATGGTGTTGCTATGGAAATGGGATACTTACCAAATGCACCACCAATCTCATTGCCCAGGTGATCCAGTAGATCTTGCTCCCTTGAGATCAGGTCAGCCCAAGGGTGTTTGGGTTGGAGGTAATTGCTTCTGGTGCCGAACATTCATGTCAGGTGGTGGAGCACCTTGGCCCACCACAGCTTCCTGGCCTCTGTGGGGTAGCCCTGGATAACACGGCCACCCACTACAAGCATTGTTAGCAGGCAATGCTGGACAAGCCAAATAAAGCTCCCCACCTCATCTGCCAACATCTTGGACATCCTCTCATCCCTGGCATTTTGAGAAGCTGGCCTGAATTGTAGTGGGTACCAGAGGGACTTACATCTTATACCAGGTCCAGCGATACACCCTAGTGAAATGGAGGCAGTGTCTAGCAGCTTAGGCTGTCTAGGGGTACCTGTAGCAGAGCAACCAAGCCTGAACAAGGAGACATGCAAAGATCTTACAATACCACTATAGTCACACAGTACTTAAATAAATAAAGGTCAATACTCAGTGTTACCAAAAATAAAGCTACTTTATTTTAGTGACAAAAGGCCAAATATATCTTAGAGGCAATACTCCTTCTGGAGGTAAATATTATACACAATATATACACTAGTAACTAAAATCAGGTACGTACACAGTCAGAAAATAGTGCAAACAGTGAAAAACACAATAGGTTGCAATAGGCCTAGGGGCAACATAAACCATACACTAAAATAGTGAAATGCGAATGTCAGTTTTCCCCCTATGCAAGTGTAGTATGTAAACAGGTGCTAGGAGTGTAAGAAAACACCAATGGGAAGTCAAATACCCCACCCCAGAGCCCAGGAAAACAGGAGTAAAGTATAGCAAGTTTCCTCAGAACACACTAGAAGTTGTGGTAAAGGATTATGCAAGAACCAAGCAAGACTGCAAAAAGCCACCGATGGATTCCTGTACCTGAAGACCAGTGAAGAGAGGAGACTAAGGCGGTCATTCTGACCCTGGCGGTAAAAACCGCCAGGGCCGTGGTCCGCGGGAGCACCGCCAACAGGCTGGCGGTGCTCCTTTGGGCATTCTGACCGCGGCGGTACAGCCGCGGCCAGAAACGGAAAGTCGGCGGTCTCCCGCCGGCTTTCCGCTGCCCAGGGGAATCCTCCATGGCCGCGCAGCTTGCTGCGCCGCCATGGGGATTCCGACCCCCATACCGCCATCCTGTTCCTGGCGGTTTCGGCCGCCAGGAACAGGATGGCGGTATGGGGTGTCGTGGGGCCCCTGGGGGCCCATGCCAATGGCATGGGCACTGCAGGGCCCCCCGTAAGAGGGCCCCACTTAGAATTTCAGTGTCTGCTTAGCAGACACTGAAATTCGCGACGGGTGCTACTGCACCCGTCGCACCCCTTCCACTCCGCCGGCTCCATTCGGAGCCGGCTTCCTCTTGGAAGGGTGTTTCCCGCTGGGCTGGCGGGCGGCCTTTTGGCGGTCGCCCGCCAGCCCAGTGGGAAACCCAGAATGACCGCCGCGGTCTTTTGACCGCGGTACGGTCTTCTGGCGGTTCCCGCTTGGCGGGCGGCTCCCGCCGCCCGCAAAGCTCAGAATCACCCCCTAAGTCCAGAAGTCGATGAAGAGTCCAGGAAGAACAGGAGCCCCTGCCAACCTTAATGAAGGTGCAAAAGTGGATTCTCCAGTTAGAAGAAAAGTACAGAAATGCACCAGAGAAGACAGCTGTGGGTTCCTGCTTAGTGCAAGAGATGTCACACATCGAGTCGTTGGATGCAGGCTGTTGTCGTCACTGGATTCCGCCAGCGACCCTTGGTTCACGCAAGAACACATTTTGCATCAAAGAGGCGCTGCCCGGGCCCAGGAAAAAGGCCCATATTTATACTTTTTTTGCGCCACTTTACTGCATTGTTCGATGCAAAAGCGGCGCAAACTTACAAAATACAATTATATTTTGTAAGTATGCGCTGCTTTTGCATCAAAAAATGACACAAATGCGGGGCAAAAAAGTATAAATATGGGCCAAAGTTTGTCCATATGGCTGAAAGAGAGAACAGGGTTGCTGTTTCTCTTGGGTTGGAGCAAGGCAGGGATGCTGTCCTATAAGCTCCACACCAGGACAGGGCTGCTGTCCTATGTGTTCAGAGGTAGTGCAGGGCTGCTGCACTAAAGTTTCTGTCGGAGGGCTGGAGGGTTGCTCCAAGTTTACTAAAACAGTGCAGTTTTGATTATCTGTTTTAGAGGTTCCACAGAAAGGTACTTTTACCTCTGGGAGTTCAGTGGTGGTGGCTGTGGGCTCCCTTAGTACATGTTTCACCCCAGGAGAGGTTTCTTCCACCACAGGAATGGTATCCTTAGTGGTAAGGTAGGGAAGGGATACTTTGATACCCTTTTTACCTGTTGGATGAGAAGGATCCTGAGACTTCAAGACTCTTTCTCTTCTTTGCTTTTTCATTTCACCTAAAATGAGAGGAATCAATTCCTCAGGGATACCCATCATGGATGCATGGGTGCTAAACTCTACCTCAGCCCAACCTGAGGCCTCTAGGTCATTACCTAATAGACAGGCTACAGGTAAGCTAGGTGATACCACCACCTGTTTTGGGTCAGTAACTCCATCCCAACTAAGTTGCACTACAGCTAAGGGGAGAGACTGAGTTGAGTTGTTGACATCAGTAACCTGGTACTTCTGTCCAAGGAGGTGTTGTGCAGGTGACACCACGTTTTCAGTCACCACAGTGATACTGGCACCTGTGTTCCTGTAGGCCTAGGCCTCAACACCATTTATTACAATTGACTGCTTGTATTTGTCCATGTTCAGGGGACAAGCAGCCAAGGTGGCAAGGCCAGTGCCACCAGGTGTGACAAAAACTGTCTAGGGAATTTCTATACCTACCCCGTTGCTGTGATGGACCCGAAAGTGAACCCAAATACACCTTTTGTTTGACTAGTGCCAGTAGTCTCACCACTATCGCTACTACTGCAAGGGGCACTAGAGTTTGAAGTGGATGCATTAGTGGTGGTAGGCTCAGTGGCTCTACCTGGGCAGGACTTATCCCCTGGCCTATGGCCTCTGCACACATAGCACCAAAGATTTTTATTGTGTGTAGAGTGAGAAGAAGAGGAAGATGATTTATCCCCACCCCCAGAGGAGTGTTGTGGACCTGAAGAAGGATCTTTGTGTTTACTTTTATCCCCATGCTTGTCCTGAGATTTCTCACCAACTTTCTTCTTTTCTTTGTCAAACCCTGTATGAGCTTTTCTGCTCATCCTTGTTCGACCCATTTGTCTGCCTTCTTTCCCAATTCTTGGGGAGAGGTCAGATCTTAGTTGAAAAGATACTGGTGAAACAAATCAGACACACTACTATTCAATAAATGCTCTCTAAAAATCAGATTATACAGACCGTGGTAATCAGACACTTTCCTACCATGTAATCAACCCTCTAAAGCTTTCACAGAACAGTCCACAAAGTCAACCCAATCTTGTGAAGATTCTTTCCTGGTTTCCCCGAACTTAATTCTATATTGCTCTGTGGTGAATTTAAAACCATCAATGAGTGCATTTTTTAAAATGTTGTAGTTGTCTGCATTCTCCTCCCTAACAGTGAGGAGTCTGTCCCTCCCTTTGTCAGAGACAGACAACCAAGGAATAGCAGCCCACAGCTTTTGAGGGACCCTTTGAACCTTACAGGCCCTCTCAAGTGCAGCAAACCACTTTTGAATATCATCCCCCACCTTGTATTTGGGAAACATGTTATGTAATTTTCTGGAGCTAATATTGTCCTCCTTGACCTCATAACTTCTGAAACTGTTAATGCTGCTGCCACCATTGGGAACTAACCCCAACCCCTGTCTTTCCCTTTTCACAGCCAGGGATTTCCTATCTAAAGCCACCTGTTGCTGCTGTAGCCTTAGTTTGGCATCCTCCAACCTCAGCTTTCTGAGTTCCCTATCTAGGGATGGTCCTCAGGGTTGGATGCGTGGGACACTTCTGACACAGAAGTGACATGGGAATGAGCAGAGGTTGATCTTTCCCTAACTTGTGTAACCCTAGTGACCTGGCCTCTGGGTGTGAAGGGTAGTTTTGTGTGACCCCTTCCCACTATCAACTACACTAGGTGGTTTGTTAAGAGGAGAAAGGTCTGTGGAAGGACCCTCCCCTGCATCTTCAGCACCCTCTCCTGAATCTACCTGGTCAGGTTCCCCCTCTATCGTCCCCTCTGGTTGTACATGACCTTTAGAATGCTCTTGGTCATCCTGCAAGAGGAGATTCAAGAGGAAATCCTTAAAGGGGGTTCTTCCCAATCCTTAAGCTTCTTTCTAAGCAGAGCCCCCTCAGACTTTTGAAATTAAGATGCTTATAGGTTGTCTTGACAACCCTGGGGGTAGCCTCAATAGAAGACATAGGGATAGAAAAAGTTAGGGAGAAGAGTAAGAAGTAAGCAAAACTATTTCACCTACTTTTTAGAGAAAAAAAACATTTTTGGAAACAATTTCTTTTAGTGAAAAAGAAGACTGCTAGGAATAATTGTATATAACTCTAAGTATTAGAGTACACTTTTCTTGTGAAAAGCACCAGTGACAAAGTGATAAGGCAATTGCAAGTACTTATCCCACCGCTGAAACACCAATGTGAGAAGCTGGCCTGGTTTGTAGTGGGGACCAGAGGTACTTACACCTTATACCAGGTCCAGTGATCCACCTTAGTGAAATGTAGGCAGTGTCTAGCAGCTTAGGCTGTCTTGGGGTAGCTGTAGCAGAGCTGCCATGGCTGAACTAGGAGACATGCAAAGCTCCTGAAATTTCACTATAGTCACACACTACTTATACATAATAGAAGACAATACTCAGTGTTACCAAACATAAAGGTACTTTATTTTAGTGACACAAGGCCATAAATATCGTAGAGGCAATACTCCTTCTGGAGGTAAGTATTATACACAATATATACACTAGTAACTAAAATCAGGTAAGTACACAGTCAGAAAATAGTGCAAACAGTCAAAAACACAATAGGTTGCAATGGCCTAGGGGCAACACAAACCATAAACTAAAATAGTGGATGCGAATGTCGGGTTCCCCCCTTGGCAAGTGTTTTGTGTAGAGGGGCACTTGAAGTGTAAGAAAACACCAAAGGTAAGTGAAATACCCCACCCCAGAGCACATGAAAACAGGAGAAAAGTGCAGCAAGTTTCCTCAGAGCACACTAAAAGTCGTGGTAAAGGATTAAGCAAGAACCAAGCAAGACTGCATTAAGCCAACAATGGATTCCTGGACCTCAAGACCTGTGAAAAGAGGAGACCAGGTCCAGAAGTCAATGAAGAGTCCAGGAAGAACAAAAACCCCTGCCATCCTTGATGAAGGTGCAAAAGTGAATTCTCCAGTTAGAAGAAATGCACCAAAGAAGACAGCTGCGGGTTCCTGCTTGGTGCAAAAGAGGTCCCACGTTGAGTCGTTGGATGGAGGCGGTTTTCATCACTGTATTCCACAAACAAGCCTTGGTTCACTCAAGAACGTGTTCTGCATCAAAGAGGTGCTGCCCGGAACCTGGGGGTCTCAACTCGGACTGAGGAGACAGAGGGGGCTCTCAGAACATCAGAGAGCCCTCAAAAGACCAGGCATCACCACAGGAGTCCCAGGACATGGGGACAAAGGAGTTGCAAAGTGCAGTCATCACAGAACTACACAAAGGGATCCCACGTTGCTGGAGAACAACTCAGGGAGCTGTGCATCATAGGATAGAGTGCTGGGGATCTGAGCTATGCTGTGCACTAAGAACTTTTGGAGGTAGAGCACCGAAGCCCAAGGAGCTGCAGAAGACGCAGTGCACAGGGGTACTGCCTGGCACAGGGAGGCAAGCTCTTACCTACACCAAATTTGGACAGCTGGACCTTTGGACAGTCAGGATCACTTCGGTCCACCACCTGTGTTCCAGGAATCACACTCGTCGACAGGACAGTAGTCCCAGAGTTGTCGTGGCAGAGAGGTGCCTGCTGAAGCAGAGAGGTGACTCTGTCACTCCACAGCAGATTCCTTCAGTCCTTCTGGTGCAGAATGAAGACAGGCAGTCCTCAGAGCATGCACAACCTGGAAACAGTTGCAGTTGCTGGCTGGAGCTGAAGTTGCAGGCTCACAGTAGCCTTTCTGGATACTTTGTTGCAGTTACAGCAGTTCCTGGAGCAGTCTGCAGTTGATCTGACAGCCAGAAGCTGAAGCTGGAGCAGAAGATGCAGAGGAGTCCTGGTGGATTCTTGCAAACCGAATCTGAGGAAACACCCATAGGAGAGACCCTAAATGGCCCTGAGAGGGGGATTGGCTACCTACTCAGGAATGCACCTATCAGGAGGGGTCTCTGAAGTCACCTGCTGGCACTGGCCACCCAGATGCTCCCAGAGGGTCCCAACACCTTGGAATCCAAGATGGCTAACGCCAGTGACACTCTAGAGGAGCTCTGGGCATCACCCCTGAGGTGGTGATGGACAGGGGAGTGGTCACTCCCCTTTCCTTTGTCCATTTTCACGCCCTTCAAAGCATTTCCAGAGGCTCTGGGAGGATACCCCTCCCATGCCTGTAACACCTATTTCCACTGGGAGAGGGTGTAACACCCCTCTCCTAAAGGAGATGCATTGTTCTGCCTTCCTGGGATTGAGCTGCTCAATCCCCAGGAGGGCAGAAACCTGTGTGTGAGGTGGCAGCAGCTGGGGCTGCAGTGGAAAACACAGAGAGCTGGTTTGGCAGTACAGGGGGCCTATGTTGAAGCCCCCAAGGTCCATGGAATTGGCCCCCCAATAACAGATTTGGATTGGGGGTTCAATTTCACAATCTTAGACACCTCACATGGCCATATTCGGAGTTACCATTGTGAAGCTACATATATGCATTGACATATATGTAGTGCACGCTTATAATGGTATCCCCACACTCACGAGGTCCGGGAAATTGGTCCTGGACAATATGGGGGCACCTTTGCTAGTGCAAGGGTGCCCTCACACACAGTAACTTTGCACCTAGCCTTCAGTAACAGAAGGTTAGACATATAGGTGACTTATAAATTACCTGATGCAGTGAAAATGGCTGTTCCATAGTGTGTGCACTATTTCACTCAGGCTGCAGTGGCAGTCCTGAAGGAGTGTTTGCATGAGCTCCTTATGGGTGGCAAAAGAAATGCTGCAGCCCATAAGGATCTCCTGGAACCGCAATGCCTTGGGTACCTAGGTACCATCTACTAGGGACTTATAAGGGGGGGTCCAGTGTGCCAATCTGGATTGGAAAATGGAGTCACTAGACTATCGTGACAAATCTGGAAAACAGAGAGAGCATAAGCACTAGAGTTCTGGTTAGCAGAACTCCAGTGACACAGTCAAGCACACTGACAACACAGTAAAACACACTGTCATATAGGTCACAAACTATGAGCACTGGGGTCCTGACTAAGCAGGATCCCAGTGAGACAGTAAAAACACACTGACAAACAGGTAAAAAATGGCGGTAACCATGCTAGAAGAAAGCCACCTTCCTATAGACATTATGCAGTGTATATGCATTGCAAATGCAACTGCAGGAAAAAAAAAAGTACCCCAACTACCCAACAAACTATCCTACCTGTAGACAAACACCCCACAATAGTGACAGATACAGTACAAATACACTACAGAAGACTGATTAGAAGACAAAAAAGGTACAACAGCTACAGGACACAGCACAAAAACACTCCCAAAACTCCAGTTCACCAACAACACCAGCTCCACACACCCTCACACAGTCATAGACAATAAGACTGTGAAGTGAAATTGAACTCACTGTACCATGTATGCAAGCAGGATGTCCTGTTTCATCACTTTCTGGGGCTGTGGTCACATTTTCAGTTATGTGTTGTTTTGTTTCACGCATGACACTCATGTGTTGGTTTTGTCCCATTGTGCGAGACAAGGCTTGTGGACTTGCGATATACGCTCAGGGGCCAGGTGTCTTTTTGCTGCATAGAAAAGTATGAAGTTTAGGCGCTTGCATCTACATTTTTGCCGCATGACGGTCATGCATCGATTTTGTTCCATTGTGCCTGAAAAGGCCTGTGGACTTGCGATAGACGCTGAGAAGCCAGGTGTCATTTTTCTGGCGCTGCAGAGTATGGAATTGAGCCATTTGGTCAAAAAGTTTTGACGCATGATGGGAATGCGTGGAAATTTGGAATGTAGGTCTAGAGTGCACCTAGATTCATATACCATGTCACAGGGGCTATGCAATAATGTTGTCTTTATGGGATAGCTACTTTTGTGTGCCTATCAATTCATATCACATCTTGACAGTGACATTTGTATGTTCAGCCTACATGTTTGTTTATGTGTGTGATGCATGTGATGAATTATATCTTGTGCATATGTGCATGTGTAGCAACACTGTTTCCACATACATGTTAGCACATGTGTACTATGAGTGTACATATGTGTTTTAACACATATTTGCGGGTGTACCACATTGTTATGTTTGATATACAAATGTACACATACCAACAACACAATAGATATGATGGGATATGTCCAATACATGGTAAGGCATCTGACAGCCATGACAATGTGTACTCAGAGAATGCAGTGGGCCATGGCTGGGTTGAAATCATATTACCCCAGGCAATCTGCATGTGCATGTGTGTCCACTCTGTGTGCTGTTGGTTTAGCCTTCATGATTCTCTGATACATGTTTGACATATAGTTCCCCATGCATCTTGGGTGCAGGAAATGGTGTACACACATGTGTCAATGAAGGTTGCTAATTGCCGCGTGTGTACAGATATGTGTAGTGTAATTTCAGTAACATATGAACCAGTGGTGTGTTCACTGGATATGAAACATCACATATCTATCTTCATGCATGGACACATGTTGGACTTTGACAAATGCCTGTGTAGTCATATCAGTGCCATCTATGCTTCCGTATGGCGTAACACATGTGAAGGTAATTTATTTCTGTCAATGATCTTGTGATACATTTGCACTAACTTTTGAAGTAAGTTGCCTTTTGTTCAGACTCCAATACACATTACTAGGCCAGTGCCATTTTATGTGGTACGTGTACTGCGTTATCTGGTATATATGTGCATGCCACCACCTAGGCATGCACAATAGTCAACATCATGTTTGTTATGACTGTCACATACGATGGCATACTACTGTGTAGCAGTGTTCCAATCTTCATCGCTACTGTGGGAGTTTTTATGCCGACACAGACCCATGGTTGCATGTGAAGGTGCAGGTTTATGGAGCTCCTGACTACTCAGTCCACTGTGCACATGTATCAGGCCCCTGACAATGTCAAAAGTCTATGTAGCCAGAGCAGTTGCGTTAGAGTGTTTTGGGAAGGATCTAGCCTCTTCATGATTGCTAATCAGCAGAGCAATGCACAGTCCCCTGCAGACAGACACATGCACAATTGTGATCAAACGGACTGGGATATCAATTTTTCCTCTGGGGTACTTGATGTCAGCCTTCCCCTATCATGTACTAAGGTCTGGCTACTTGCACGTGTAGGACATGTCTCGTCATTTGATGTCCTTAGTCATTACAATGGACAACTTGGTTAGGGGTTGTATATCTGTTGTGACGTCTATTTTGGGAATGTGCCAGTGGACAAATTGTGTTATCTGCCACTGCCTCCTGTCATGTTGACATGCAATGGGCAACTACCAGGTTATGGTAGTGTCAAACATGACTACGTGATGTACTGACCTAGCCACACTCTCTATACGTATATATTGGGTGATCACATGTAGACCTTGATGTGTTGCACAGGTAGTATTGTCCATGTGTGTTCCTTCTCCACATTTTACTGCATACTTGTAATTAATATTTTCTGTCCTACATTGCTGCCATTCTTCAGGTTGCTTACACTTTGTACGCATCTTCTACAGTAACATTGTCTGGTCATACATGGACAGGATGCAATGTGTGACTTGTGTAAATTGTAGATGAACACATCTTCGACTACTGAATACATAATAGTTACCGTCCCATTGCTGGGCTTTGCAAATTTAATGAGTACTACACACACATGACATTACACCTTCCACAGCACTTATGTTGTCTCCAAGTGATCTCCCATGTTGCATTTTCAAGTATCTGTGGATATCTCTCAGCTGTCCATCCACATCCTCTGTTGAACATGGGTATGCATTTATTCCTGAATTCCACAACCTATGTAACTCTTACCATGACTGTATGATGTTGATGTGTGAAATCATCTCAGTGCTGCTTTTTTCATTAGCCAAATGCAACATATCTGTCTACTTCTATTCCCATTCATTTTTTGAATGGGTCTCTGACATGTTTAGACATTGCTGGATATACTGGCCTTTCTCACACCTGATTAGCATGTTGGAGACCAAAACATATTTGGGAAATTTGTCACTGTTGGTACCTTGATCTTGGTCTGGCATGTGAGTGACTAAGAGTGGTGTGTATTGCTATATGCTGTGTGATGTTGTTATACAGAGCATACTAGGTTACCACACTGACATGTCAACTATTGTTGGTACTTGCAAACCCTTTGCTACCTAGGCCATACTCCTGTACATCAGTCTTCACATGCATATCTGGACTTGCTGTTGGCATGTGTCAAGACAGCAGATTTGTGTGACAAGTGTGTATATGATATACACAGTGAGTGGAACACCCTCTGCCTACATTCCACCCGACAATAATTTGGTGGTGCATTGTCCCATTTTATTCTTAGATCCAGACAATGAGTCATATGTTTGTATGGTGATTCAGCACCCATTGCTGCTTCATTTGTCTGGCAACCCATAGCGCACTCCACAGCCAAACGTGTGTTTGTCATGAGTGAGGTACAGTGCACCATGTGTCAGGGTTATGCTCAATGGCAGTGCTAGGACATAAGCCCATGGATACACAGTGCAGGCTCTGCCTTTAACATTGGTTACAAACCCTGTACAGTTGCTGAAGGTCCATAGTTACCAATGATGTCCCCTCTTGTCACACATGCACAGTTCTGGTAAAATAGCAATCCCCCTAAGATGTGACACTGTTCTGTTCCTACATTGCTTAAACACCATTTGATAACAGCCCCTACCTTATGTATGGTCCCCTTGCATACATCCTGCCAAGTGTGGTGATGATGTGGGGAAAGGGCTAGGAATTAGCACAGTGTCCACTTGATGGCACGTTATATGTTGTGGTGCATAGATCTAGGCCTTCAAGAGTCACATGCCCGTGAGTTACGTGACACTGATGTGTGACATGGAGACACTAGAACTTCTTATATCACAAACAATGTTGCTATCATACTTATAACTATTGTGTTTCTCGCCTGCTCCCTGAGGTTATAGTTACATCCAATGGTATATGTAGCAGAGAATAAGTAGACCAAGGAGATTCGAGTGCAAAGTGTTTTATTGGTGATATTTACAAAGTGATAATAACTGTACAGTGACTATGTGAAAAAGTTCTGTACAATTTGTAGTCTCCTGTGAACCGAACCCCTGCAGCAGTGTTATGTAGTTCCCCCTCCAAATGTGCTGCACCATTGTCATCCTCCTCCTCACTGGGGACATCAACCTGATCCTCTGAGGGAACATTGGTCTGTATACATATATTGTGCAGGATTGCACATACCAGTATCATCTTACATACCAGTGGTGGAGAATACTACAGGCTTACAATCCTGTCAGGGCCATGCACCTAAACCTTGACTTCAGAAGCCCAAATGTCATCTCCACCACATTGCGTGTTCTTTTGTGCCCTTCATTATATGCAAGCTCTTCCATGGGTGTGGGATTGGCAAATGGAGTCATGTCCCAGGGCTGTATGCCGTAACCTTGGTCGGCTCTAAAGGAATGAGAGAAGATATGTTTGTAAAGCTTGATAGTTGTTTGGTGTATACCATGGCAGTTGTTAGTTTTAGGTGGAGTGGTGACTTAGACTTGCTTCTGGTATAGTGTATGTTCCTCGTTTGTGAAATGGTTTAATAGGTCTGTGTTGATGGACATGACAATCTTGGGTTGTGGCTCTGGGCCGGGGGATTGTAATATTCTATCCAAACAGATGGTTCTGACCTTGCAAATATGTGTTGTGCTCTCCATAATTGTGCCAGTTTCCTATTATTGGTGGATCCACACACCTCCTTGCACCACAGTGGTGTCATATGTAGAGAGACCATGGTAGCCCTACAAAGCCAAACTCTGGCCTTCATGTTACCATGTGGCACTACGCATGCACTGCAACACATAGGTGGACATTACAACATTGGCGGTAAAAGGCGCTTACTGCCGTGCAGAAGGCCGCCAATACACCGCCGCGACCGCGGAATTCCGCCATAGCTATTATGACACACATCTCGGAATCAGACACCCTCACAATTCCGCCACACCAAATGTCAGTGATAAAGTGGCGATAACAAAACCTCCACGCCAACAGAAACACGCCCATGCTATTACGACCCATGAATCCACGCGGTGGTCTTTCAACCGCGGTATTCCATTGGCGGTACACACCGCCGCACTCAAAATACACACACATCTCCAAAACACCGCCACATTGGACAATTCAAAATACACACACCTGATACACATACAAACACCACTCCCACACACCCAACACAATATAAAACACACACCCACATCACCCACAAAACCCTACGACCAAAAATTAGAGACGAAGGCCAGAGACACAGCACAGATCAGACAATCCCACCACACAGAGGCACACAACACCATTACCAACACAACATCCACGCACAAAACACCACACACCACTACACATCACCACACACATCATCACTCACACCGGCCCACACAGCCCACCCCATGGAACGCCAAAGACACCCCCGCTTTTCCGAGGAGGAGCTCCGGGTCATGGTGGAGGAAACTGTCCGGGTAGAGCCACAGCTATTTGGCTCACAGGTACAGCACACATTAATAGCCAGGAAGATGGAGCTATGGCGAAGAATAGTGGACAGGGTCAACGCTGTGGGACAGCACCCAAGAAATAGGGAGGACATCAGGAAGAGGTGGAAAGACCTACGGGGGAAGGTGCGTTCAACGGTCTCCAGGCACAACATTGCGGTTCAGCGGACTGGTGGCGGACCCCCACCTCCTCCCCCACACAACATGGGAGGAGCAAGTCTTGACCATCATGCATCCAGAGGGCCTCGGAGGAGTCGGTGGAGGATGGGACACTGGTAAGTCAAATCTTAACTATCATATCCCCCACCCTACCTGCATGCTATCACACACCCCACCCTCACACCCTCCCCTATCACCCCAAATCCTCTCTAATGTATTCATAACACAAACTACACATCCCAACACCAAGCCCTGCATGACACAACTAAGCATGGACACCTATCACCTAAGCATGCCCACTGCACATACCCAGAACAACCCCCTAACCATCATCACACAAGCCCCCACACAGGAATGCCTGCACTGGGGTACACAAACACCCACCCATTGCACACCATGACACACACACATGCAATAATCATGCTACTATGCCCCTGCAGGAACACGAAGGACCATCACCACACCAGAGGGTCCAGACAACACCACTCCACCCACAGAAGAGGCCCACAGTGACAATAGCAGCTCTGCCCTACTGGAGCATGATGACCAGCACGGACCATCCTGGGCCTCGGGACAGTCGGTTCCCCTTGCACAGGCACAGCCCAACACTGACCTTCCACCCTCTGGTAACACCAGCACAGCACCCACCCGGCGGGCCCAAACTTCCCTACCCAGGACAGGTCAATCAGCGGTGTGTCCACCACTACAGGGAACCCAGGATAACCCACCACCCCAACAACAACAGGGACCTGGGGGCAGTGGTAGTGGGCACACGGTCCAGGGGACGGGGGCACAGGAACACAGGGGAACTGGGAGGGCTGCTGTGCGACAGGGGGCGGACAGGCCAAGGGAACCCACTCTCCACGAGGCCCTCACCTCCATCATGGGAGCATACCACCACTCCCAGGAGACGATGGCGACGGTACTGGTCAACTTTCAGGAGACCCAGCGCCTGAAGGAGGACCAGTATTTGGGGTTCAGTGAGGAGCTCAGGACCATCAGCTCCGCCCTGGGCACCATCGTAGGGGTGCTGAAGGACATACAGCAGACCCTGAGGGACACCGTGGCACTCCAAGGGGCCCCTGACACTAGCCAGGACGATGAACTGCCCACCACCTCCGCCGGTGCTAGTGGACAGGACGCCCCGCTACAGGACCACCACACCAGCACCCCACCCCAGGCAGATGGACAACCACCACGCAAGCGGTCCCTGAGATCCAGGAACAGGACAGAGCAAGATGGCAAGAACCCCGCCAGGAAATGAGACCACCCTGATTGTCCCCCCACTGTCCCACTTTGTTACCCTGTCCATACTTGAACTGCCCCAGCTCCACTTCCTATGCCCATATTGGCAGTGCACCTGTGAGACTAATAGACTGGACTTTGCCAAGGACATTCCTCCGCCATCACCCATCCTCATTTTACAACCCCCTCCCATTTCTGAGCACTTCAATAAACACCCTTGAAACAGAAAACAAGCTGGAGTCAGTCTATGATTTGTTAAAATGTAATATCAATGACAGTGTCAAAATGCGTTGTGAGATGTAAAGGCAACATACCAATGTCACACATCAAAAGTCCTTGAAGGATGCAAGTAGATGACACACGTTGGTAACCACACCTGTGAAACCGTAATGGAAAGAAACAACCCAATTAACAAATAATCCCAAGTAATTACACACAGGATAGAGGAAGATGTGTGACAGTGAATGTAATGTTAAAACTGAAAATGTTCTCACCTGTGTGTCACTGGAAATATTGCTGTATGACTGACTCCCTGTTGTCGTTGTCTTCTTCCTCAGCTTCCTCCTCATCACTGTCCACAGGCTCCACAGCTGCCACAACACCGTCATCTGGACCATCCTCCTGCAGAAAAGGCACCTGTCGTCGCAAAGCCAAATTATGAAGCATCGAGCAGGCAATGATGATCTAGCACACCTTCTTCGGTGAGTAGAATAGGGAACCACCTGTCATATGGAGGCACCTGAACCTGGCCTTAAGGAGGCCGAAGGTGTGTTCGATCACCCTCCTAGTCCGCCCATGGGCCTCACTGTAGCGTTCCTCTGCCCTGGTCCTGGGATTCCTCACTGGGGTCAATAGCCAGGAAAGGTTGGGGTAACCAGAGTCCCCTAATAGCCATACATGGTGCCTCTGGAGTTGACCCATCATATCAGGGATGCTGCTATTCCGTAGGATGTAGGCGTCATGCACTGAGCCAGGGAACATAGCATTTACCTGAGAGATGTACTGGTCTGCCAAACATACCATCTGTACATTCATCAAATGATAACTCTTCCGGTTCCTGTACACCTGTTCACTCCTGTGGGGGGGGGACCAGAGCTACATGGGTCCCATCAATGGCACCTATGACGTTGGGGATATGTCCAAGGGCATAGAAGTCACCTTTAACTGTAGGCAAATCCTCCACCTCAGGGAAAATTATGTATCTCCTTACGTGTTTCAGCAGGGCAGACAACACTCTGGACAAGACGTTGGAAAACATAGGCTGGGACATCCCTGATGCCATGGCCACACTGTTGTCTGAAAAGACCCACTTGCACGGGAATGGAGCACTGACAGCACCTGCACGTCAGGGGGGATTCTAGTGGGATGGCGGATTGGTGACATCAGGTCTGGCTCCAACTGGGTACATAGTTCCTGGATTGTGGCACGGTCAAACCTGTAGGTGACGTTGACATGTCGCTCTTCCATTGTCAACAGGTCCACCAGCGGTCGGTACACCGGAGGATTCCGCCATCTTCTCACATGTCCCAGCTGACGGTGCCTACGAAGGTCAACAGCGACGATAAAGTCAATTTTCATCCAGGTATGTACTCACAGTTACACAGAAGACGACATCAAACACAAAACCCTTCCTGTATGTGTGTTGAGTGTAGGCCTAGCTATGTGTGACGCAGAAGTAAATGAAGCCATGTGGGCCCCTGAAATGGCGGCTGCCTGACCTCTAAACTGGGACAATGGGATTGTGGAGTAACTGCGCTGGCGTTGCACACCGTCGCGGTAGGCGGTCGTAGACCGCGGCGCAATGATGCATTGGTTAACATAGGACCCTATGGGACCCAGGAGCCAATGAACAGGTGCGCCGGCGGTGATGATACGCACCGCCGCGGACGTCACCACCGCGGACGTCACCGCCATTTTCTATCTGTTCAATCACTAGATACCTGACCTTCGACAGGAGAGGACCTACACTTCAAGTGCTGCTGTGACCTCGGTCTGGAAGCAACGATGGCTGCTGCGTCTGGGGAAAGGGCCCCTGCCTTCACTGCTCAGGAGTTGGAGAAACTGGTAGACGGGGTCCTCCCCCAGTACATGCTACTCTACGGTCCTCCAGACCAACAGGTTAGTACACAGGGAGCACGTTGTATGGGCTAGGCCTGGGTGGACAGGGCTGGTTGTAAGAGGGAAGGGGGCAGAGTTCAAGGAACATTAATGCATGTGAATGAATGGGCCACATGGCTTGAGTAGGGAGGGGGCCACTCACATCGACGGTGCAGTTGGTAATGACTTTTCGTCTTCCCTTGTGCATGTCATGTAGGTCAGCGCCCACCAGAAGAGGGACATTTGGTGTGCCATCGCCAAGGAGGTCCGGACCCTCCAGAGACGGGGCACCCACTGCCGGAAAAGATGGGAGGACATTCGCCGCTGCAGCAAGAAGACGGCGGAGGCTCAGCTGGGGATGGCCTGCCAACGTGGGAGGGGTGCCCGTCGCACCATGACCCCGCTGAAGTTCCAGATCCTGGCGGTGGCCTACCCGGAGTTGGATGGGCGCTTGAGGGCATCACAGCAGACACAAGGGGGTGAGTACACCCTCATTCTGGGGACTTTGCGCGCAGTGGAGGGGTCTGGGTGTGGGAGGGGGGCTGTGGGTTTCCCTAGGCCAGGGCGACTTCCATAGGCTAGGCCCCTCCGTAATGCAGGCCATGTGGCACTCTACCCCACCTCAGTAGAGTGCCAAGTACAGGTATAGTTGCCCCTGTGGCATCCATGTGTGCACATGTCCACCATAGCCATGTAGACCATATCCCAGGAATTGCATATGCAGAGGCCAGGAGCACGGCGTAATGCAGGGGGCTGCTGTGTCTGTCTTGTCCGCCAATGGTAGCGGTATGCCATGCACTCAACCTGTTCTTCTTCTGTCTCCCCCCCCCCCTTTTTGTGCTCTCCCTGTTCTTTTGTGCATCAGCATCATCAGGCGGAGGTACAGTGGCACCGGAGCACGAGGGAGCTTCATCCCACATGGCCGTGGAGGGCCACACCACGGACTCAGAATGCACCAGTGGGACGGAAGGCGAGGGGAGCTTCACGTCGGCCACCGGATCACCAACCAGCGACACGGACTCGTCCGCCGATGGGGGCTCCCTTGTGGTGGCGGCACCATCTGTGCGCCCCACTTCTACAGGTACAGCCGCCACCTCCCCTACCAGCACCGCCCTCCCAGCAGCCCCTCAGCCTTCACCCCGTGCCCGCTCACCCAGGAGGGTGGGCATCACCTTCGCCCCAGGCAACTCAGGCCCTGCCCCAGTCACCCCTGCTGCCCTCAGTGAGGAGGCCATTGACCTCCTCAGGTCACTCACTGTTGGGCAGTCTACCATTGTGAATGCCATCCAGGGTGTAGAACGAGAGTTGCAACACGGTAATGCATTCCTGGAGGGCATTCATTCTGGTCAGGCTGTCCTTCAGCGAACCCTGCAATCTCTGGCCTCAGCACTGATGGTAGCCATTGTCCCTGTGTCTAGCCTCCCCTCTCCAACCTCCTCCACCCAGACCCAATCACCTGTACCCCAGCCCATCCCAAGCACACCTACAGACCAGCATGCACACAAGTCAGAACACACAAGTAGCTCAAGCAAACATAGGTACCACACAACCCACAGGCACTCATGCAAGCCTCACCCACATACAGACACAGCAACATCCACTGCCTCCACTGTGTCCCCCTCTTCCTTGTATCCCTCCTCCCTCCCAGTCTCGTCTACACACACACCTGCATGCACCACATCTACAGGCACCATGAATCGCACCAGGACACCTAGCACCACAAGCCGCTCACCTGCACTCACCACCTCCACTGCCATTTACACGTCCCCTGTGTCCTCTCCCAGTGTGTCTGTGATGCCCCCTCCCAAAGTACACAAACACCGGCAACCACACACCCAACATCCATCCACCTCACGACAGCCTCCAGTACCTGCACCTGCACCCAAAACACCTAAAGTGACACCTCCTACAACCACCTCCTCTTCCTCCACTCCCAGACCCCCTCCAACTACCCATCCCAGTGTTCATCAGAAACTGTCCCTGTGTAAAGTTAACCTTTTTGCCCCCACCCCCCCCCTCCAATTCATCAGACCCGTCATAGCGCCTCAGCCAAAAAGCCTCCAATACCAGTGGTGCCTGTTCAAGGTATGTGGAGTGCCCCGGCCACCGGGGCAGGCAGTATGACCCGGAGCCAAGGCACTGGCAGCCGGCTGTACGACGGAATGCCGACTGACAAAACAACGGGTGCCTAAACAACGAGGTCGGAACACCGACCTCGTTGTTACTACTAATGCCTTTACCACGAATGCCTTAACAACGATATTTCGTTGTAAAGGCATTCCTGGTAAAGTCATTAGTAACAGGCACCCATTGATCCTGCATGCCTCACCCCACCCCCCCAACCCCACCCCAAAACCTAAAACCCCCGACCCCCCACCCCCTCCCCAAAACCAAAAATGCCCCACCCCACCAAACCCACCCCAAAACCTAAAACCCCGACCCCCCACCCCCTCCCCAAAACCAAAAACGCCCCACCCCAAAACCTAAAACCCCAACCCCCAACCCCCTCCCCAAAACCTAAACGCCCCAACCCCACCCCAAAACCTAAAACCCCGACCCCCCACCCCCTCCCCAAAACCTAAAAACGCCCCACCCCCATCCCCACCCCAAAACCTAAAACCCCCGACCCCTCCCCAAAACCAAAAACGCCCCACCCCCCAACCCCACCCCAAAACCTAAAACCCCCGACCCCCTCCCCAAAACCTAAAACCCCCCACTTACCTGAGTCGTCGCCTCGTCATCTGCGTCGTCCTCCTCAGCCGACTCCCTTGTTTGTACCTTAACCATGCATGTTCGTTGTTCAGGACATGCGTGGTTAAGGCACAAAATAACAAAGTCGTGGTTAAAGAAAGTGTTGTTCCGCTTTCTTTAACCAGGACTTCGTTATAAAAAAGTCGGCATAAAAGATGTTTCCCCTGGCAGCCCACCCCCTGTAAAGGCTCTGAAATTGGAAAGTGGACGTCGGGACCGTGTGAAGACTCCTGGTGGGAAAACAACTCAAAAGGGTCCCAAGGGGATTGGAGAGTCAGCTGTGACTCCACCAAAGGTGGGGAAGGGCCAGAGGAAGTCTGCCCAGCCTGTTGTGAGTCTCACGGTGGAGAAGGGCGCCATCATTCCCGGCGGTCGAGACGCCACCGCCAGCACCGTCATCACTGGTACGGAGACCACCGCCAGAGTCATAGCCCAGGAGGGCCCAAGTATCGTCACTGGTCCAGAGACCACCGCCAGAGTCATAGCCCAGGAGGGCCGAAGTATCGTCACTGGTCAGGAGACCACCGCCACCGCCGGAAGCATAGCCCAGGAGGGCCCAAGTATCGTCACTGGTCAGGAGACCACCGCCACCGCCGGAGTAAGTGCCCAGGAGGGCCCAAGTATCGTCACTGGTTCGGAGACCACCGCCAGAGTCATAGCCCAGGAGGGCCCAAGTATCGTCACTGGTCAGGAGACCACCGCCACCGCCGGAGTCAGTGCCCAGGAGGGCCCCGGCTGCCACAGCCCCAGTGCGCTATGAGGGAACGTCATGCCACGCACCAATGCCCAGTCCAGAGAACGTCATGCCACACACCAATGCCCAGTCCAGGGACCGTCATGCCACACACCAATGCCCGTTCCAGAGACCGCCATGGCAAAGCACCGCTGAACAGTCCAGAACCCCATGGCAAAGCACCGCTGAACAGTCCAGAACCGCCATGGCAAAGCACCGCTGAACAGTCCAGAGACCGCCATGGCAAAGCGCCGCTGAACAGTCCAGAGACCGCCATGGCAAAGCACCGCTGAACAGTCCAGAGACCGCCATTGCAAAGCACCGCTGAACAGGGCAAGCACCGCCATGGCAAAGCACCACTGAACAGTCCAGAGACCGCCATTGCAAAGCACCGCTGAACAGGGCAAGCACCGCCATGGCAAAGCACCGCTGAACAGTCCAGGACCGCCATGGCAAAGACCGCCACATCAAGCATCCTTATCCCATGTGCATCTGGGACAGTGACGGGACAGGAACTTTCACGGGGAAACTAATCCAGTCTGGCCACCAGTCCCCCTCCAGAGCCACTGGCAGATGTTATGTACTTGCCAAATTGTGGCTTTGCACCCCCCAAGATGGTACAGTGGGCAACCCACCCAGTGTATAGACTTGAGAGACTGTGGCTTTGCACTCCCCAGGATGGTACAGTGGGCAAACCGCCCACTGTAGAGACTTGAGAGACTGTGGCTTTGCACTTCCCAGGATGGCACAGTGGGCAAACCACCCACTGTAGAGACTTGAGAGACTGTGGCTTTGCACTCCCCAGGATACATCAATGGACATGAAGCCCCGTCGTGGATCTGGCTTTGCAGTCCTTCCCTTCCCCCTGAGGTGCCTGTAGTATTTCTATCTGATGCCCCGGCAGTGTTCTCTCCGATTGTGGCCAGGTATCTTTTGTGGGCCTCGCCATGCATTTTCGGACTAGTGGTGCACGGACATTGCTATGTGCATATCTGCACTACTTCTCGTAATGTATATATTTCTGGCTGATTTTCTTATATATCTGTATATTTTTGACAGACATGTATATTGATACATTACAATGTTTGAACTGATTTCGCTTTGTCTTTGCATTCTTCGGGGGGGATTGTGGGTTGTTGCTGTGATTTTTGTGGATGCATTGGTGTGTATGTTGTAATATGCGAGGGTGGGGGCGGGGGTGGGAGTGTTTCGTGGGTGTCCCCCTAACTTTTGCCTTCCCCATGTCGTAGGTACAGTACTCACCGTTGTCTTCGGCTGCGCCGCTATTGGTCTTCGTAGATGAGTAGGAATACAAGGGCCGGTAGAATGTGTAATTCAGGCTCCATGGAGTCCTCGTTCCTCGTGGGATGTGTTTAGGTGAGCGTTTTCCCATTGCAAAAGCTGTTTCCGCCATGTTTTTATCCAAGGTGAATCTGCCCCGGAAAAGGTGGTGGATTGGTGGGTTGTAATAGTGTGGGCGGTACATTGTCTTCCGCCTGTCTGTATGCGGTGACCGCCGCGCTGCTTGTCTGTACCGCCGTGGCGGGCGGTGTGTTAAAGTGGCTGTCTTTGTTGGCGGTTTCCGCCAGGGTCATAATTCCCTTTTTTTGTCCGCCGGCCTGTTTGCGGTATTGCCGCACCTTTAACACCGTCCGCCAGGGTTGTAATGACCCCCATAGTGACCCTTTGTGGCAGGTGATGGGTGTGCGAGCCATCAAGAGTACTAGAGTGTGAATCGCACATTTGTAGGATAATCAAAAGTTGGTACAGTGGAATCTCCAAAATTTCTATACATGATTTATCACAGACACTTTGAACACATGCACAGTGCAGGCGCTGGAAGGGGGCACACCATTCTTTTACATTGATCCTTATGCACAGTGCATGAAAGGTCATGTATGTCCACTAAACTCCTACAGAGTCCTACAATAGCATTGATGATCTTTACAGTATTGGACAAACTCTGTGCCATGGTGGACGGTTTCCTTTATACGGCACACACATGGTGGCGTTAGGGGGAGCTAAGGGGCACATGTGAGGTGGCACTGGACTAGGTGCTGCACGACTTCTCATCATTCTGCCCCATGGTCTTTAATGGCAGGTAATTTTATATTCCTATGTGTGCGTCACAATGCAGTACCCAGGTGAATGTGAACACTACAGGTATGTCAGATATGTGTAGGTGATATTTAGTTGGTCATGCCAACACTTGGGTGGCATTTGATATTGGTGCCACCAGATGCTTGTACCCATTGACTGATGTGGGGCTGTGGCTATGTGTGACTTTGTTTAAATTGACATGGACTATGCAATTCACATTGCTGAGCTAAGCATTGTTAGGTGTAATGTGTGTGGGATTTGTATGTAGTTGTCAACCAGTAGACACTTGTCGTGGTTTGTGTCCAGATTCTGTATGTAAAGGGGCCATAGCTCCACCTTCCTCATGTGGTGTGCCAGTCAGGTTGTGGTTGTATTATGTACATGTGGATGTATATGTGTGTGTGATGTGCAATGATTGCGGTGTAGTGTGACATGTGGCATATGTGTTGTTATCTATACAACTGTGTTCCCCTGTCCATGTCTGTTTAGTGTGGTGTATGTCTTGTTTGTCCTACATGGTAGGTGTGTTGTCTGTGTACTGTGTGGTGTGGTGGCTTACCTAAGAGTAGGCAATTGCCATATTGGCCATCCTGAAACCACTAGTTGATGGTGGAATGTCAGAATATGCAGGCATCATGTACGCTGCTGGGGTATTTTGCAAGGATATTTGTGAAGAGCCCACGCTGGTCCACAATGGCCTGCACATTTATGGAATGGCTGTACTTGCAGTTCCTGTATAGGTGTTCGGTTGCTGTAGGTGGCACCAGTTAGACATGGGTGCAGTTCATTGCACCCAGCACATGCAGAAACCAAGCAATTAGATAGAAACCTTGCTTGGTCTCCTGCTGCAGTTGCTATGTGTTTGGGAAGCAGATGTGGTGAGGTGTGAGGTGTATGATTGCATCCAGAACCTTTGGAAGGAAGACCGAGAAGGATGGCTAGGATATACCAGACACTTGTGCGCCGTTGTCTGACAAGATCCAGACGCCAGCATATGGAGGATAGCAAGGAGTTTGGTCATGGGTGATATGTTGCAACCCTTGCAGTGATGTCTGCTGCAGTGTGGTGCAGCAGGCGTACAGTTGACTCCAGGTTCAGACGGTAAGCCCTGCTGACATCTTGTTACCTGAGCTATTGAAAGATCCTCTTCCGCCTTCTGCACTGCCTTTGTGGCTGCTGTAGTTTTGTTTGGGTTTGTTGCGCTGGTGGTGGAGGGACCTGTTGTCGTTGCTGATGTCTGCAGCGTGTGCCAAGCTTGAGCAGTAACACTTCCATGTTGTCATTAAGGTGCAAATGCTCCTTCGGTGTGTTTCCCTTGAGTGATGGTGTGTGGGCCTCTTTTAGACGCCTCGTCTGACCAGGAGTTAAAATTTGATGTAAATCGGCCTTTTCATAATTTTTTGGGTCCGCTTCTATAGTGTGCATTATTTTTGCGTCAGGAGGTTAATATGGCGCTGGAGGGCTAGCATTATTTTTTGGAAGGGATATCTTGAATATCATTGTTGCAATACAACGCAAGGTGGGTTGGCGCTCCCAAAAAATGACGCTAACTTGGATATTTTGATACTAGACGGGTCTGGCGTCAAAATCTAAATATGGAGTTAAGTTTGCGCCGCTTTTTAAGCAAAGGTGGCACAAACTTTCCATAACATGGGCCCTAGTGTAGCACAGGTAACAGATACCTGTAGAAAGTGACATCACACCACAGGTCCAGTCTCTGCTAGTACTTAAATTGGTATATGGTAGTACCTAAATTGTGTCGAGGCCACAGGTATTGAGCACAGACACTGATTTTGGGGATCAAGACCTAACTTTTGCCATCAGCTGTTGATCCAGAGCAAGAGTGAGAAAGGCAGAACATGAGGTAACAGGGTGGAAGAATAATATAGAAAGAGGGAGAAAGGCAGAAGAAAGCCAGAATGAAATAAATAGCAAAAGTGAGACAGTAAGTGTTGAATGAGGGAAAAAAGAGGTCAGAGGTGGAATCAAAACTAGGCAGCTTTGGCATTTGGTGACCCTAGCATTCAACAATGCTGGTGGTGGCCCCAGTAAAAAATCTTTAGGTTCCAGCACTTATTTTTTAAATTAAGAACTACACATTCTAGGTAGTGCCAGGCACTTGGCCACTTGAACTCATGGGTAAGTAAATATATGAGGTCATCGTCTATGAATTCCAGCACCTTGCATATCATAATCTATCAACTGCCTGCAGCTAAGCACAGACAAAGCTGATGTCCTAATTTTCAGTAAGAGCAGCAACACATGGACTGACTCCTGGTGGCCTTGAGAACTAAGACCCGCACCCATTCTCTCCAAACATGCCAGATACCTCTGAATCATCACTGACAACATGGAATCACAGATTAACACTGTCTCCTCCCCCTGCTTCTTCACTCTGAGCATGCTATGTAAGTTCTTCAAGTGGCTACCCCTGCACACAAGACGCATCGTGACACAGGTCCTCATCACCAGTCGACTAGACTATAGAGACACTCTCTACACAGGAATCACCTTGCAACTCCTACAAAGACTTCAGACCCTACAAAACACCACAGCCCGACTCATCCCCAACCTTCACTGACGACTCCACTTCTCACCACACCTCAAGCAACCCCACTGTCTCCCCGTGCAGAACAGGTGCACATTCAAGCTGCCGACCCACTCACACAAAGCTCTACACAACCAAGGCCCAGCCTACATTAACCACTTCCTGAATTTGCACTAACCATCAAGAAGACTATGCTCCATCTCCCTATCACTTGCTGACACTCCACGCATCCACTGAAGCAGAAGTGGAGGATGTGCCTTCTCCCACAAAGCAGCAAAAACCTAGAACAGCCTCCCAACGCATCTCCAGACCACCACTTTTCATCCAGAATTCAGTACAGCCCTCAAGACATGGAGAGTCGAATGGGCCGCTGAGACCAGCACGCATCTGGATACCATTGAGGGTGATAAGTCACACTTTACAAATCTTGTTTGATTGATTGATTGATTGATTGCTCACCTCCTGGAATAGGAAAACTCTCTACATACCACCCACAGTTGAATTTTAAATATCAACCACAAAAATATTGACCTGCAAGAACATTTGACTCCAAAATATCGACTTGTCAATATCGTCAGGCTAACCAATAGGTAGGGTAGTATTTGATTTACTATTATAACTCTGTCTATTTACCTTGATGATATTGTGCAAGTTACAGTACAAGATAAAAAGTGATCACTTACAATTAATCGTAAAAGAGATGAGTTGAACATATTTGTGGGGTGAATTGGATGACTGCTGGGATGCTTAGAAGGAGTTGTGGCCAGCATTAAAATGAGATGGAAATACAATTCTATGCATCTGTGCGAGGAATCATCTAATAAACTATGTCAAGTCAAGCCAATCTTTATTTTGGTTACCAAGTTAGCCATAAAACTACATCACAGAAAAAAAAAGAAAAAAGAAACACATCAGTAAAATAGCTCAAGACTGCCTAAAGCGTGAAGATAAAGCATTGAGAACAGCAGTACACAAGAGACAACTACAACATCAAGACATCCCCATCATATCACCAGGGAATTGTATCAACCCACTTGGAAAGTATCCTTTTCCTCAGTATAAAAAGTTCAAATAAGGTGCAAGTGCCAAAATTGTAAACAATAAACAAGGATACAATAATGCAATGGCCACAAAATATAATCTAAATAGGAAAAAATATACGGTCCAAATAATATATTATTTTAAGACCTGGACATGCCACCCAAAGGGGAAGTCCACAAAAATTTGAAAAACATTGATTTCTTTCTGTTAATAACACATTTAAAAAAGGAGCAAATATATTCACACAATTTGATGGGGACTCCAACAACTGCAGGTAAACAAGGCCATTCCTGGGTTTATAACACCTGAGTCTTGAATATTAGGATTAAAAACTGTTAAATTAAATATTGATAAAATTTGGAAGAGAAGGCAAAATGTAACAGTCTCTGGGGAGAAGACTCATTAATGTATCCCCGGATTCCTGACCCATATGTTAAAATGGGCAAGCACTTTCTATAATAAATCTCTCACAAAGGGCCACTGTTTTGTCACTGTAGCTGGAAAGGTTGAAAACATAACTAGCTGACCATGTGAAGTTCTGGTGGACTTCAGCAGTACAAGGAACCCAGTTACCACTTGCATCAAAAACAACACCCAAGTATGAGAAAACCTGAGTGAGGGCCACTGGGTGACCTTGGAATGAAATTTTGGTTTGCCTAGGAACTTTTAGTTTGATTGGTGGCCAAACCAACAAGTTCTTGCAACGGGATGCTAAGGCCGTTAGGAGTTCTTGAAAATAAAACTGCACCCTCCACATATAAGAGGACAAGAACCTTTTTCCTGCCAATAAATGGAGAGCCATAAACTTTGACAGACAGGGTGGTACCTGGGTCATTAATATACTATAAAAACAACAGTTGGGCCAAGACACACCGCAGCACACCCTTCTTCCTGGCTGGAAGCTATCTGTCCTTTCTCCTGAAGGGCCAAACCTAGCTGATACAATCATGTCATCATGCAGGGCTCTCATAAAATGAACCAAGTTTTCCTCCACCCCACTATCCTTCAGGATCCCCCAAAGTTTACACCTCACTACATTGTGAAGGTGCAGAAGAGGTCTCTGAAGGCCAGGCAGAGGGAGCCCTGCTTATCAATGGTATATCAACTGATCAACAGGTGCAAATTGAGGCATTGCGCCACCATGTCAAGACCCTCAGGGAACCCATACTGCGCCTCTGACAAAATATCCGATGCCCTAACCCACACTTAGAGGCGTTCAAGCATCACTCTTCCCACTAGTTTGACCGTAGAGTCCAACAGGGATATCGGCAATAGCACGCCGGGTTATTGGGGTTGCCCGTTAAAAAAAATTGGAATAAAGACAGCTATGTGCCATGATTGAAGGAGGCCCGTTTTACAAACGGCATGAAGCTGTTGCACAACAGTGGAACCCACAGGTCTGGCAAGGCTTTTTACAAATCCACGTGGACCCCATCCAGACTTGGGCCCTTTTTAGTGAGCTTTTGTTGATTGCTTCCATTACCTCATCAGAGCTGAATTCCAGAGCTAAGGGGGATACCACCTCCTCCTCTGCAGGCAAGGCTTTTGCACTAGGACCCTTAAACTACTTTAAAATGGTTTATCCAAGCTTCTAGGCTGCTGGAAGTAATAACAATGTTGAGGTTTGACCCATGGTTTTAATACTTGCCACTGCAGCCCAGAAGGCTGTTGTATCTTTAATCCTACAAGCTATGATCAACTTGTCCCAGGAGTCATTCTGTAATTCCTTACGTTTGGCCCTTTGGGCAGTCTTGTAGTCCACTCTATATTGATGTACTTTATGGGCATCCCTGGGTGTTTCCTTCAAAGCCTAATGTAATTATGTTGAAGACTTTCTACAAGATTGGTCAAATCACTTATTCTTGTCAGGCCCTCGTCTACTGGGGTTCATCAACAAGCTGCTGACCACTAAACCTAACTTAATAAATTGAGATTTCACTGCCTGGTGGCACTTGGCGAGCTAAAGACAGTGAAGTACCACAGGAAGGTAATTCATACAGAGTTTTTTTCTAAGGGAACACTCAGGTCAACATTTCTTTATGCCAAATGCAGACCCAGGGACTGGGAGGTCACAGCCTTAGCGCCACCCCTCCACCCTCCTGGGAATACATAGGCCCAGACTTAAAGGGTTATAGTCGCTATGCAGACTTTCTTCAATAGCAGCCATAGAGACCCTAGCCAGCAAGTAGCGGCTAACAAAAGTATAATCTATGACTGAGGAGCACCCCCCCCAAAAGGTGGCTTTAGTCAGGTAGGAAGAGTCACAGAATTCACTCACGTTAAAAAGATCAAACATTTTGATTATTTGGATAAGAGGCTGCCTCCTCCCCCTTGCCCCTACCGTACCGTCCACTCCCAATACCGATACAGTCATACATGGTGTGATCATTTTCCACTTGAGTAGGCTCTAATTTAACATTAAAATCCCTGCCTAGGATAATATGGAATCCTTTGTGCAAACAAGCTCGGTGTGCTTCGAGACAGAGAATAAAATTGGACAGTACATTAAGATTAGAAATATGATCTAAATGAAAGTACCCATTATAAAAAACTGATTAAAACAATATATAATCCATAGGGCCACCTAGATAAGAAGACTTGAAATAAAGAGCTATCAGAGGATATTGGGTGAAATTACAATCGAACGTGACTTTAATCCAGGTTGTTAAATCTGCCCTGGATCTGCCCAACGAAGAAGGAACAGTAGGGACATTAGTGCTAATGCCCTCAGTGGCCCAAGTCTCCTGGAAAAAAATGACATTGAACTTGTATATATAATTCCCCCACTCATCACAGCATATCTTGCTGGCAAGGCCAGCAATATATCAGGAGAGAATATTCACAATGAGTGCAGGTTCCATGGGGTAGTTGAATTAGCCTCATTAAATGACCTAGATATCTCATTACGCTCAATGTAAAAATGGTTTGAATGGAGGTCAAAAGTATGAGCTATGCTAGGAGAAACATCTGAAAGGCCTGATCCACAACTAATCTCTAGGGCAGAGGTAGAAATAATCTTATTACAGGATATGTCAATTGTTTTCTGTCCGCTCACCCAAAGGGGTGAATCGGTTTTGAACAGGAATGTTGAAAGAAGATATGTGGGGGTAGAGTAGGACAGGGAGAGCAATCCCAGGAATGTGGGCTTTTTGCCAGATCTCTGTAGAAAACCCCAACAGGCGAGATCTTAATACTATCACTTTTGAAGTGACATTGCCAGGTGGCCCAAATTAGATCATCAGCCGTCCTGGGATTCCTGAAGGTGACAATGATACAATCCTCTGGAATTCCTTATGAATCTTTTCAAATCATCTCGAACCTCTAGCCATAAGAACCTCAGGAAATAAACTGCCCTGGAACCTGGAGTTCCCCTTGATTCAATGTAAAGCTTTGTTAATAAGTTCCAGAGTCAACTCGCTCGCTTCTAGGCGCAACATCGGAACATTTTCTATAATGATGACGTATGGGCACACAGCTGGTGCAAGATCACATCTAGAGGCACAGCCAGGAATTAGCCAAATGGTTTTAGGTGGGGGAATAAAGTTACACATTGAGCAGTGGTCTTCTCCTAGTATCAGCCAGCTAAGGGTCCCTCGAGCTGGGAGGAAGGGATATAACAGGGCCAGGCGCTTAGGCCACGCTGAATGCACAGGAGGTTAACCACCCCCTCCCCACATCCACAGACTGCTGCTCCTATGCAGAACTAAGGGCTCTCTGCCAGAAATATTGCCCCCCCTCCAAGCCACACCAAGGTCCACCCTGGCATCCACATCATTTAATTTGGCTTCATTAAGCTCCAGACGATCATACAGCTCTGATAACTTAGACTCAATAAGGCCAACAACCTTCCTGCCAAGGTGTTTAAACAAACCCCCAATAACCTCTTTGCAATTAGGATGATCATTCACCATTACAGTCTCTGTTTATGTTGGCCTAACTGGATTAGCAAGCTTTTTTAGGAATAGGCCCTCTTTTCCGTTTGCTGTGTGATGATGGGGATTGATTTGCAGCCTGGATATCAGAAGCAGAAACACTTTTATCAGGAGAGGGTGCACTCATGCTCATCTGACCGGCAGAGTTAGCATGGGCTTCACAATCAGATGGTAAGGAGGCTAAAAAGAGCAATTTCTCAGCAAGGAGAATTTCTTTGTCCAGGCCCCCACAGCCTTCTCGATATACCTGTCAAGTGTGACTGATTTCATGGCACCAAGCCTTCAGAATTAGGACCTAATTTGTGTTTAGCCATTTGAAGAATACAGAATTACAAAACCAACAACAAATAGCAGAGTGGGACAAAAAAATAATAGAAAATCAGGCACCAGCTTAAGCTAATAAGGAACACAATAAAGTCCAGGAAAGCACATGAGGGTCAGTCGCACTAAAACGGCACAGTAAGTGAAAAAAGCGAGGCCAAGAGGGGTGGCCCACCCCAGCCTTCTCCGGGCCCAGGATGGGCCTGCTCTTACACACGTGCCGCGCTGAGGGAAGAGTCACTGCACTATATAGCACCAGTAAATGCAGAGCAGGTGCAGTGATGACAGAGGGCCTCCTCCTGTTCCCGAGAATCCCGGGATTCTAAGTCCTCAGCTTCCAGAATGCATCCCACGCTGCAGGAAATGTCACTGCGCTATAGAGCAACAGTAAATGCAAGGCGGGATTGATGATAACAAAGAGCCTCCTCCTGCCCCCCATAATCCTAGGATGCGATGTTCCCAGCTGTCGGAATGTGTCCTGCACTGCGGGGAGAGTCACTGTGCCATATAGTGCCAGTAGAAGCAGAGCAGGTGCGTTGAAGATGGAGGGCCTCCTCCTGCCCCCAAGAATCCTGGGACTCGAAGTCCCCAGCTTCCAAAATGCGTCCTGCGCTGCGGGAAGAGTCACTGCGCTATATAGCGCCAGTAAATGCAGGGCAGGCGCAGTGATGATGGAGAGACTCCTTCTGCCCCTGAGAATCTTGGGACTTGAAGTCCCCAGCTGCCGGAATGCATCACGCTCTGTGGGAAGAGTCACTGTGCTATATAGCACCAGTAAATGCAGGACAGGTACTGTGATGATGGAGGGTCTCTTCCTGTCCAGACAATCCTGGGGCTCAAAGTCCCCAGCTGCGGAAATGCATCAAATTCTGGAGCTCCACCTTAAGACAACCTTGCGATGGCCTAGCACAATTTATGCCAGAATGAACCTCAAAGAGAGTTGGATCATTTGAAAACACTATTGTCTTGATTTTCATATAACATTTGGTTGATAGTAACTCCACGGGCTTTAGAATTAGCAATACCATGTCTGTTAAGAGGTCTAAGGTCTTTGCATTGAAAACCACACCAAAATACGTCATTTTCGGCTGTCTACGTTAATGTAGCCACTGTTCACCAGTTAAAGCAAAAGGGAAGATTTTGCTTTATGCTCCAGTCTATGCCATGGAGACAACACTTGAAAATAATATGTAACAGAACATTTAAGTTAAGGCACCGTACAACTACCTTGCAAACTGGTGCAGATAGGAGAATAAAAGTAGTTTGGGGCAGACACCAGGAAACAACAATAAATGAAAGAAAGCAAGGGTAAAGATGGAGAACATATATGTTTCATGTGTAGAGTAGGTAGGCCGATTTGCTGAACGGAAGCGACTAAGGGCCAGATGTAGCAAAAATATGCGAGTTGCAAATGGCCCGAATCGCAATTTGCGACCCCGCAAAATCGGAAATGGGATGCAAAAACCCAATTTCTGAATCGCAAATTGCGACGTGAGCCATTACCGACTCGCACATTTTGCGAGCCCATTGTGCGACTCGCGAATAGGGAGACGCAATTTGCGAGTCGCAAACCATATGAAAAAGCCACTCGCAAATTGCGACTAGTCGCAAAAAGCCAATTTTACACACCCAAATTACCATTAACTCAGAGCAGGTGGTAACCAGAACCAAAGTATACAAGGAGACCCAGAAGGCATCTGGGTTACTCAAAATGGCTGAAATATATGTGATAGCAAAGAGGAGGAGAGTCCACGCCGCACAGCAGAGGAGGAGCCAGAGACAGGAGAAGATATACAGAATCAGGCAGACACTTTTCCAACAAACTCAGGAGGAGATTTGTGATGAATACAGACTCAGCAGTGCAGCAATATTAGAATTCATAGATCTACTCAATCCGCAGCTACAACGACAGACTGTGCGCGGCAGTGCCATCCCCACACATGTGCAAGTGCTACGCTCACTGCACCTCTTGGCCTCGGGTAGCTATCAGGGGGTGATTGCTGTGGCAGGTGGGGTATCTCAAAGTGCACTCTCGCGGTTCTTCAGATGTTTCTTAGATGCCATACTCAAACACATGTCCAGATACATATACCTACCCAGGAATGAGGCAAAAATCAACAGCACCAAGTTGGAATTCTACAGAATTGCCAACTTCCCCCATGTAATAGGGTGTGTGGACGGGACACATATACAAATATGCCCTCCTGCAAATCTGGAATATCTGTTCCGCAACCGGAAGTATACCCACTCACTGAACATCCAGGTGGTATGTGACACCCATTATGTCATCACTGACATGGTAGCCAAATTTCCAGGGAGTACACATGACTCTTACATTTTCAGGCACAGTGGGATACATCAACGCCTAGAACGTGGGGAGTTTGGAGATGGATATCTATTAGGTATTGCTGCAGACACCCAGACGCCATACACACAGGTCACTGTAGAAACCATCCATGCCCTGCTAACATTGTTCATTTTTGCAAAACAGGTGACAGTGCATATGCGCTAAGACCATGGATACTTACCCCGTACCTAACACCCAGCAATGAAAATGAGAGGCGATATAACAGTGCACATAGAAGGACCAGAAATGTCATAGAGAGGACCTTTGGACTGATAAAGGCTAGATTCCGGTGCCTCCACAGAAGTGGAGGTGCGCTCCAGTATGCCCCAATAACAGCTTTCAAGATAGTTGGCTCATGCGCTATACTGCACAACATTGCCACCAGACGTGGGCTACATCTCACCCCTGAAGACCCAGATTCGGAGGATGACGAGCAAGAGCTACCACATCGCCAGCCTGGGGATAGAAGCATTGCAAATCAAGGCAGACTGAGACGGGACCACATTGCAAACCAATACTTTGGAAGGTACGTGGTAACTGTCACCACACACACTAATGTCACACACAAAGAGCCCATGTGTGAAGTGGATCAAACAATACTTCTTATTAAGTGAACCTAATAAGTAAAGAAGTGAACTTTTGTTACGGGGCTGTAAATGTCCACCCTCAATAAGGACACATTCACTCCATGTGCCTCATGTGTACTGCAGTGCTTGGGCCTAACACCTCTGCCTGGGACGCCCAGCATGGCTTGTGCTAGGTGTGTCAGCAGACCCCTGACGTGCACTGCCACTCCGCAAGACACCTGTGTCTGTGGCAGATGCGCTGCTGATGGTGGACCCCTCCTCACTGTCCTGAGGTGTCTCTGCCGTGCCCCTAGCCACCTGTCTAGCCTCCAGCATGTCCACAGCGTGGCTAATGCGACCCAGTCCCCGAGCCACATCCCCTGCAAAGTGGCCCAAGTCCACCTGCAAGCTCACAGTACGGCGTGACAGCCCTGTAGTGTTCACCGCGAGACGGACGATGGATGCAGCCATGCGGTCCAATCTGTTTACCAGTTGCCGCTCACGGCGCCTTGCACTCTGTCTCTCCGACACCAGTTCTGTCACCAGTTGCCGTATGGATAGAGCAAGGTCACCGACATTTTCGTTCAAACGTGTGAACTGTGTGTTCACTTGTGCCAGCCCATTTGTGAAATTATGCTCCAACCGTTGCATTGCCCCAGAAATGATTCTCATCTGCCTTGTTTGCCGGCGCTGACCAGATATGAGGGCTGCCTCAGCTGCAGATATGGATGAGTCACCTATATCCTCCTGGGACACTGCTTGGACATGGAGTCTGCGTCTGCGACGCGGTGGTGCTTCGGGGTCCTGCTGTCTGACAATGTGGCTGGGACCAGGTGCTGTGTCAATTTCCACCATGTCCATTTGTTCAGCTGGAGGGAACTGTGGTGGTGTGGTGCTTGGCCCTGTAGTGGCTGCTTCAGACTCCTGCCCTGCCTGTTGGCTGTTTTCTTCACCCTGGACGGTGTGGCTAGCGGGGGTGTCTTGTGGGAGACCTGTGGGACATAGGGAACACACTGTCAGTATGTAACATCTGTTGTATGCCTCCTATTAAACAGTTGCCTATAAGCTGACTACTGTACTACATTGCCCATAATGCACCTTTCTAGTGGTTGCAAGTCTGGAATGGAGCTAGTTTGGTTGTGCATGCTGCTGTGTACTGGGTGGGTGGGGGTATTGCATTTATGAGTGGACATGCATGTTTCATGGTACTCACTTTTTGATGCCCCTGGCGCTGACGTGTCCAGTACTCCCATTCCTGACACTGCCTCAGGCTCAAGGGTCTGTTCTACCAGTTCCTCCATGGCTGTGGGTGGTGGGACGGTGGATGGGCCTCCTCCTGTGCCCCTCATCTCCCTGAGGCGCTCTGCCACCCTCTCCTTTGTCCTGGAGTGCAGGTCATACCACCATTTTTTAATTTTGTCTAAACTTATGTGGCTCACCCCTATGGCGTTGACCCTCTCCTGGATGTCTTGCCAGATTCTCCTCTTTTCTGTGTCTGGAACACTCAGGGCAGCCTTTCCAAACAGCTGGTCATGGTGCTGGCAGCATTCCTCTGTCAGCACCTCTAGTTCCTTTTCAGAGAACTTCAATTTTCTCTTCCTGCCTGCACTGCCTGAGTCTTCCATTGTTGCTGCTGTTCCTCCAGGTGGTTGCTCAGCAATTAGAAAAGGGTGTGGTCCTCCCTCCTCCCAGGTGTATTTGATGTCTTCCTGGCTCTGATGTCATCAGCAAGAGCCAGGAAGTGTTTTTCCAACTGTTTTGCTGCACCTGCATGCAATTTGTGACACAGTCACAATTTGCGATATCCACTCGCAATTTGTGAATCCGCAATCTGCGGTGCGACTTCATTTGCGAGTCGCAAAATGAAGTCGCTTTTTCTTGTTGGATACCATTTTGCGAGTCGGAAATTGCGAGTCGCAATGACTCGCAATTTCCGACTCACAATTTTTTGGCTTCCTACATCTGGCCCTAAATCTTCAGCTATCACATTTTGCAGGTTAATGTTGACCTTAAAAAAATAACTGTACACATAGAAATTAAAAATTGTTTTTATCATCAGTCATGGTTGTTAGAAGGAAGATATTTGAGTATTTGACAACTTTATAAGGCACCTTCATGTCATGTTGCAGTCACCACTATGGAGAAAAAGAAAAGCAGTTGTAACATGGAACAAGGGAACATTGTTTCAACCAAATGCATGGTATATCACTCATATCTGGTATTCCAGTGTTGGTGCCCCTGTAACGAAAGGCTGCAGTAGAATGCCTAAATGAAAATTTCTATCTTCTGGTCTTTTTCTAAACCATAGGTGATTGGGTTTGTCTCCCAGTCTTCGATCAAGGGAGTACCAAAGACTGGGATCTTTGATGCCCAAATATCTACTGACATGTTTATGTTGATTGAAGATCAGTTGTTTTCAAAAGCCATTGTGCATGGTGAGGATTCTGAATTAGATCCTCAATTACACCGAGAGCAAGTGGAGATGTTACACGGCTGGTATTGCACAGTTTCTTCTTCAAAGCTACAGGCAATGTTTGGCTGCATGGTTTTGTATTCTAGCTGTGTCAGTAAGCATGATTTGAAGATTCCTCTATAGACTAAAAAGTAGTATTCTGTCTCATCACAAGGGTGTTCATCGGTTTCGCTTGAGCAATCATTTGTATTACCAGAGTTAGGACAGAATTAGAATTACCCATTTGAAGACAGCTGTGACTTGGGGAGAGAGTAACAGTTCTGTTAAGGACATGAATCTAAGATGTGTTACTTTATGAGATGTATCTTGGGGAACCCAAGCTTATTTTCCTTTACAAAGCAAACTTTCGGCCTAGCTACCTAGTGACAGGATCTCTAGTTTTGCTCCATTCAGACAGATGACATTTTCTTCCATCTAAAGGATCATGTGGTTTGGGCACTGGATGATCTAAATACAGAATCATGCATTCCATTTTATTTTTACTTAGGCGTCAACAACCATTACTCTGTTCTTGAAATACCTGGTTTAATATACTACTGCGTATTTAATGACTTGTGGCCTGATTTAGAATGTATGACACTGAGATAAATATTTGATTTGATTTGAGGAGCTGTTTCTGAAAACTTAAATCCTGCCTGTATCATGTCTAATGCTCCTAGGTATTACAGTGTTAATCACTATATATATATATATATATATATATACACAAGAATGTACCAATATTTTATAATCAAATAAGTATCTTGTTTTATAATAGATTGAAGCTTTTTGTCGCACTGAATATGTTTGCTAATTTTCATGGCTTAATTAGGCCCTTAAGCCAGAAGGCACAGATTTGTACATTTGCACATTTTCTAGAGGCGCCACCTTGCTTTAGAACTTTACAAGTGAAAGCAGTATTATGAGCCTAGTACTATATGTGTAAATGTTGTCTGCCACTTTCACTGAAAGTAGCAAGTTTCGAGTCCTGTGATTAAGCTCTATCAGCTTGTATTAATACTATATACATATATATATATATATATATATTATATATATATATATATATCAGGGAGAGAGTGAGAGAGAAATAGATAGATAGATAGAGATACTCATGTTTTGTGTATTTGTGGCTCTGTGCCCCAACCGACTGTTCTCCAGCAAGAGCGATGGACAATTGTCACTGATCGTTTACTGTGCTGCCAGGTATTTTGCATTAAACTTTAATTAGAGTTTAGGCTTCCTGGCTTTTTGTGTTTCGTTTTTAACAGAGACGAATACTCACAGTTAAAAGTCATATCTGGCAATCATAGAAAGGTTCAATCAAGTTTGCCTTATTTTATGATCTGTACTTATTTCTATCATTAATTAAAGACTCACACTAAAGTTTTACATTTTATTGCGAATGCCCATCATGTTTCCTTAGTCATGGCTGTCTAGTTTATGACAATTTATTATATTTATACAGTCCTGATTACTTGATCAGGCATTTGCAGCAGGAACCAAACTATGAAGCCACGTTCTGACCATAATCAGAAGGCATAAACACTAACCCTTTCTTTCCTCCTTGAAGTATTCACCAATCAGTCTAGGTCAGATGTATTGGGCTCTGCATCACACCCAGAACATACATTAAATCTACATCGACAAAGTATACTGTTACCTCAACTTGGTCTACCTAACAATGTGACCTAACACACTCATATATTATGATTTCTTATGCATACCTTGTGGTGTAATGCACTTATTCCACCTTACACTGCTTTAAAGATTGTTTTATACACAGTGGTGTTTTCGTTTCCTGATTCAAACAGTAGAGCTCCCCATTGTCCTTTGCCTGTATAAATAACAATACTTTCCTTCGTTCTGTTGCTGTCGTAACTCCTGTCCCAAATGAAATCCCGAGTTGTTCTGATGAACAACCACTTTGTAGCACATTCCATGAAGGGTGCTTAGATAAATGAACCGTCTCCGAAGCTTTTAGGCAAATGCGCGCGCAGTGCAGACTGAAAGGCGCAGAGCACCGAGAGCGGGATCTGAAGCCTAAATCCCGCCCCTTCACCATGTACTCTCCCTCGGGCCTGCGTCTCCCATTCTTTTCCTGAAAGTACAGAATCATTCTTGCGCTGATCTCACTTGTGGTCAGAGCTCGGCACAGGCCCATCCGTCAGCGAGCTGGTTGGGTTCAGCAGCTGTTGCCCGGGCAATCACTCATTTCAGGCTAATCTGCTGGCGGCTGTCAAGGGTTATGGAGTATTTATTGAGTTTCTGTCAGGTCCGGATGACCAATCGCTGGCAACTGCTGGATACGCGTTGACGTTGATGGTATTGCTGAATTAAACTAGGTGATGTGTACCGAATTCGCTGCAGGCCGGTAATGAAACCTTGAACCGTTCTCACTCATCACAGAATTCCCTCTCTTCCTTTTCTTCTCGGCTATGTTTTTACTGTCTTTAAAGTATTAATAATATTAATAATATAGAAATAAATCTGAGGGAGATCAAATCAATCAGGTTCACCTTGCAATATTTAAGCAAACAAAATAAGCCCGTCAAAAGGGCGGGAATGGCTTGGCTTCTAAGATGCATGGACTATTTAGAGACTCGAGACTGGGGAATCACTCACCTGCCCGTTCTCTTTGCCCACTGAGCGATGCAAGAGTACAGCACATTCCTGTATTGATTAAATTTCAAGGGCTATACAAGGTAAGGAAGGCTTTTGGCCAGGGAGTTCAAATTCAATCTTTCAAGTGCACCCACTGTTCTTGCTTGGTCTCTCCACCCCCTCCCGCCCATTCTGTCACAGGTCACAAAGGGTGAGTGATCATAACAGTTTTCGGGTCTGACTTGGATTATATAATCGCCCTGGTTGCACTAATCTCACGACCTATACTTAATTTGTGAGTGGATAAGTGCAGGGGCCCAAAGTTTAGAAGCTGACGGTCGGTGCCTTTGAATGCCACCCTTCCGAGTACGAAATGCTGCATAGTTTTCCACCACCATCCGCTCCTTGTCCCTTTAACTCATTCTCTCACTCTTGCATGCTCCTTTTCACCCGCTCTTCCTCCATTTACCATGGATTTTCAATTTTCCTCCTTATTTCTCCTTTGTGTGTGTTTCTCACTAATGCTCTGAGTCAAAGTCTGATGCTGAAAAATAAGCGCCGGTACCCAAACATGAGTGCTGAAATCTTCGATTCAAATTAAGCACTGCTCAAGACGTCGGCAGGCAATGTTGAATTGTGACATAGCCGTGGCCGGAAAGAAATGGTACATATTAGTAATTCACACAGCTCATGGTTTTTTGCTAAACACTGGCTGTGAATACCTGGGTCAATACAAATTAGTAAGACTCCCAGGATATCTCTGAAGCTAGACAGCTGCTAATGGTTCAGGCCTCACCTGACGAAATTGTTTTTCAGGCTGGTGCTTGAAATGAAAAGGTAAAGGAGTTGGTATGTGTCGCCCTAGAGTTACTACTTCCACCTGAAATGTTCCAGCCCTCTGTCGCAGTTTTCATTCCTCCAGGGTGAGGCTTGCTAGCGCTCTCTCTTCCAAGTAAAAGAAGATAAATCCTTCATGACAGACAGCGTTTGCCCATTCCACATACATGTTGCACAGCTAGCCTGGTTACTCATTGTCTAGAACATCCACAGCAGATGTCTGGGTTTACCTGTGTGGTTCTAGGTTCAAAAACTGCCAGGTTCCTTCAACCTTTCGTCCTTATGAATTAAATAAAATGAGGGCTATTAAGGACTTCTTCACAAGTCCCCTGGCAATCCCGTTTCAGATTGAAAGGGGTGCCTGAAAATTTCAGGGGGAAACATTGTGAAATGTGCATGTGGTAATCTGAGCTGAGGTGAAACCTGTGAAACTCCATGTTGTACCCTGTTCAGCCCCCCCCTGTTTGCAATAAGTCTGTAATAATGACTTCTGGAAATACCCCATCATGCAGCACTTCTATTTCCTCCAATAATGTTATCATGGCCAAAAACCATGGCATTCGCAATTAGATACTAATTCAGGTAACAATAAGACCCAAAATGTGATCTAACTGTGAACAACGACTTCACAAATTTGACTTTTAAAAACTATGTGTTTCACACTCCAGAAACAAGCATTACTTTATATCACTATGCCATAGTGGTTCAGTCATCAGAGGACGAAACCCTTGGGGCATAGCTATACTCTGTTTGCGCTGAATTAGCATCATTTTTTTACACTAATTCAGCACAAACTTAACTCCATATTTATATTTTGGTGCTAGACATGCCTAGCGGCAACATATTGGAGTTAAAGTCATTTTTTGCCTGCGAAAAACTACCTTGCATCAATGAGATGCAAGGTAGGCGTTCCTGGGCAAAAAATGACGAAATGGCCCTAGCGCCATATTTATCCCCGTGCTAAAATCAAGCACAGGGGGATGGGGGCCTTAAATAAAGGAGCTAAGCTTGCTTAGCGCCATTATTTAATGCCTGGGTCAGGACAGGCATTAGGAGACCCGTGGGCCTTTTTCCATGGTCCGAGACCAAGGAAAGAGCCCGCAGGTGCCCTTCCCTAGCCGCAGGGACACCCACACCAGAGGGACAGCAGAGGATGGGGGACCCCATCCCAGGTAAGTATGGGTAAGTATTTTTTTTATTTTTTGTAGTGCCATAGGGGGCCCTAACTTGGGACATATGTCCCCTGGGCATGGCCGTTTGGGTGGTGGGCATGACTCCTGTCTTTGCTAAGACAGGAGTCATGTCCATGGGGTTTTAACGTCAGAAAATGATGCTAGTCAGGTTAGAGGCATTTTGTATGTCTCTGCCCTTACTAGCGTCATCCTTTGACGCTAAATCCCCTGTCCCCCCTACGCTTAACCCACCTGGCTAGCGTCCTTTTTTATGACACTAGCCGGGCCTTACCACTGGCTACCGTCATACCATAAACATGACGCCCGGCCGGCATCTTGGGATGGCGGTAGCCGTCGGTATACTTTTTGATGCTAAACTGTGTTAGTGCAGTTTAGCGTAAAAAAGTATAAATCTGGCCCTGTGTGCAAGAGGATCTGCAATTACCAGAATGCATTATGGTATTGTGATGTGAGCCCCAGATACTATGGAAAAGAATGGTACATTTTAAATGGCACCAGGAAACATATGCAGAAACGAGTCTTCTGACCAATAGGATTTATTTAGGAAATAGGAACACCAGCACTAACCAGGGAAGATATTTTAATGAATTAACGTAGTGAACTGTGTTGAATAGTAGTTCCTTAACATAAACAATATTCCTCGAATATTATGACACTATTTTAATTGTTTAAACAACTGAAGAATAACAAAGCCTTTAACTTACCTCAGTTGATTGTTTGCTGCGCAGTGTGTGTTGCCTGAAGGTAATAGGTTCGAGTTTTGAAAAGGCACCCTTTAATGCTTTGATAAACAGAGTCTTCCCTATGTTACACGCATCGTCACGTCTAAGACAGCAAAGCTATGCCTCCGGTTACAACAGTCTGGTGAGCTGGCATTTTGTGACTACGGTTATTGTTAATCAATGTTTATTGTTAATCAATCGGTGTAACAAATCCCCATTCTCTGCCACAAATCTGCAACAAGGGAGCCACTTCCGCGGAAAATGAAGGAATTAAAGTTCCTGTAAATCAAGTAAAAAAAAAATGAATGGGGAAATTCTAATTGTGTGGCTCATATGTTAAAGGTTAGTAACGAAGTACAGTTTAGGCGCCTAAAATAAAGAACTTTTTCAAAGCCCTGTGAAACAGGAGCTGTGCAATATAAAAGGCTTTAATTAAAAGGCATCTGGCACTTAGCATCCTGTCTGGAATGCAGAGATTGGCTTCACCAATTCCATTGCTTACATTTCTGACATTAAACATTGTCGTTTACCTTAAGAAAGGGCTGGTAATCAAGGTGTGTTCTATTAATCAGCCAGTGTCAAGTGACAGTAGGAGGCAGTGATTCTAAGATGCATGTATCCCTCATGCAGTTGGATATTAGCGGCTGTTAATTGACTTTTCCCCTCATTATGCAACCTTGCCTGCAGCTGAATTGTGATAATTGTGGATTGCGCAACTAACAGATAACACTCCCTATAAAGGGCCCTAACCACTCATAATGCACTGGCCAGAGGGTAATAATACCTAATTGGAACCAATGATGGAATTATGAGATAGGCTTCACTAATCAGGATGCTTGGCACGCAAGGTGTAGTTACTGCATTCTCTGTTGAGTGAAACAGCCAGTGGCATGGGGACATGAGTACAAATGGATGTTAATATAGAGAAACATCAAGTTAACATAAAGCGGTGTTAGCTGCGCTAGCACCCAGCCCCTGCTATCAGATATAACACAAAAGGATATTGAAGAGTGGCAAATTGTATGTTTGGAGTTGATATAGAGAATGGGCAACCATAGGAAAACATTTTTAACCAAATGCCTAGCTACTCATATGGTAATGTCCCAGAAAGACAGCTAATCTAAAGAATGAGCAAATATGTCTAGAGTGGGAGTTTGGATATAGACCACGCATTCTATGCTTTTTCGTCACAGAAAGCTTGTCAGAAAAGACCAGGAAACAAAAATGAAGTTCAAGTTTATAATGAATAAACACAAGCCTTGGCTACAAGGCCTAATAAGTTGCGAATGTACATATACTCTATACATATGAAGATTTTTAATTATTAATACAAATCTGTGTTTTTTCCATGATCACTCAGGGCTGCATTGTTTAATTAAGAGGAAAGGAGCTTGTGGCCCCCTCCCCAATCTGTTTTCAGCCCGGGAACCCCATCCCCTAGTGCCTGTTTTAATAATTATGGGAGGAGGCATGCAGCCCTCCTCCCGAGCCGTTTTCCACCTGGGGACCCCATCCCCCATGGCCCAATTCCTTATTTTGGGGAGGGAGCAAGTGTCCCCTGAGCAGTTTTTGGTCCCAGGTATGCCTTTCCCCCAGGCCCAAAGTATACTTTAAAGGGAGGGAGGACATACGCCCCCGTTGCCAACCTTCAAAAGGCCCTGGCGACCCCATACCCCAGGGATGCTATTTAAGTTAAAAGGGAGGGTGGCCGCACCACCACCCTCCCTGAGCCTTCAATGGTCCCAGGGACCCCATCCTTCGGGCCACCTCACTTGCTGTGTTCCAGGTAGCTCACCCCTGGGACACAGCAGTTTCTGTGCCCATTCTGGCATGGCAGGGAAACTTGTGTTTGCTCCCAACTGGGTGAAGCATTTTCATATCTCTGCTCTCAGTGGGTGGGAGCCTTAAAAAAGGCTCCTGCTGGCTGGGAGCAGACTTGTTTTCTCTTTCCTTGTCCACATTAATGTGGGCAGAGAAACAGAATAACAGATTGCTCCCTCTAGGAGGAGGCAGCGTGAATAGCTGCTCCCTCAGGTCAGGAGCAATTCCAGCTCCTGCAAAACGCAGGGAACCAGCTGGGGCTGCAGGGCCCTGGGGCTCCTCCCGCCACCCCCATAGTTGGGTAGACATTTTGTGCATAATTGTAGAGTCTTCTTGGCTAAAAACACAGACAAGGTTCCATTCTGGCACTGATGCTAATTTCACAGAAATTAAACCTAGATGGCACACACTTACAAATATAAACATAGCAGGTGCCCCAGTTGAAGCTCCACTTTTGTAAAGGACAAAACATCCCAAATTCTTGTGCTTGGCCAAGGCAAAGCAAGTTTATTTTCTCTACAACTGCACATTGAAAAACAACCTGAAATCCTTGCTAGAGGAGAATATTTTGTTGATTTATTGGAGCGCCTATCCAAGATGAGTGGGTTCTTTCTTGTCATCTCCTGGTGTGAGAGCAGGGTCCAGCAGAGTCCATGATTCTCCATTTAAATTGCTGCTGATTATCTAAAGGTGCCAAATCACCTACAAGTTCTGCCTATGTGGCCCCAACTCTTCCATGTTAGTAGTACACAACTGTGTTCCCAACATTTTCCAGGCTGATGGACATGTCAACTTAACAAAGTGACCCTAATTCATTTCCAGCCGATTTTGATGGCACTTTCTTGATGCAAAGGGATATGAGGATATCTCCACCAAACAAAAAAAGGACTTACTTCATATAATTAGGAAGAAGTACCCTTGTTTGGCAGAGATTCAACTCTTTGTCTGTAGTCTCATCATCTTCTCTATATGAGGATTCGTTTTGCCACTGATTCCTAAATGAAGTCGCTCAATGAACAATCACATTTCCAAAATTACACATACACAAGTTCACTAAAGGCAGTACCTCGTGGTCCTTTACACAGCTGTAGGTTAGAGTATCCACCAGACAAACCATAGGTTACAGTAACATTATAGATAGAGGTGATAAAAATATCAGTTTTACCTTAGAAAATACCGGAAGAAACAAAGCTTAAAGTGACAGTAAATTTAGGTGAATATGTCAGTGGCAACATAATTTTTTTTAACTCAAACAAACACAGAAATGTACCAGTTATAGTTAGGAACTAACTATAACCTGTGCCCCCACTATGCACTGCTTTGACCTCACATATTACATCACTCATGACATGTTCTATGACATAATTTATGACATCACTAATGACATCATCCAATCTTTTTTGTGCACATTACTCTATAAACTAATATGGCCCTAAAGTAGGCACAAAATAGCTTGGAATAATATAAAGCATCATTAATGCTACCACAAACACTACTCCCTTACTTGTTTTAAGCATGTGTTATGTGCATCATTGACCCTATACCATACACTTCACAGATAGCCTAGTCCATATTAACAATCAACCACAGAAATATGGAAACCCTTTTTGCACAGTATTCAATATGTATATACCTGTTCAGAGGAAGCCAAGTTCCTCAAGATCCCCAGGGCCAGATTTACAAAAAACAGGCGCAGTGTGGTGCTGCGCCAAAATTAGCATAGCTGCACTAGTTTTGAAATGCAGGAATGCACTGTATTTACAATAATGCATTTCCTCCGTGCCAGTGCTAAATTAAGCAGCCTGCGCCATTGCAGGGATCCTTGCACCATAGTGCAAGTGTGTCTGCATTGAGGGGTGTGATTGTTCATGTGCAGGATGTTATCCCTTCCCGCACATAAACCATCAACCATGGCATTTTGCTTCTTCTATGTATATGCTGCAAATAAACCGAGGAGGAATACAAGTATTTCTCCTCATTGTGCGCTGCCGTTTTCGGCGCTGACTCAGATTTGCACCTTCTTGTAAATCTGGGGCAGCATGCAACACCCAGTGCATGCCCCTCTGATGCAGAAAACTGCATCGGGGAGGCCATATTTACAAGGAGGCATAGATCCACAAGACGTGGTGTTACACCGCCTTGTAAATATGGAGAAATGATTAGCGCCAATGGAGCATTGCAAAAAGTGATGCTCTGGTGGCGCTAGGGCTTTGTAAATCTGGCCCTCAGTGTCTGTTCTAAAATTAATTCCCCACTGCGAAAGCTATTACCTGTCTCAAACCCCTCACATCACCGAACCACACTGAAAAATGAAGTCGATATAAGCAGGAAGGTGGGTACTGTATACAGTGTTTACTCTATACCATACTGTTTGTAGATTGTGAAACTCTCATTCAAAATACACCACAGAGTAGTAAAAGGCATCTACTAGGAACAGTGCACACTTTATGCAACAACTGTCAAGAAAGACACTATTCACTTAAAATAACCAAAGTCTGAAGATCATACTACCTGCAGCCTTTATACTGTGGTGAAAACATTACACAAAGCCCAACAACCAAAACAAGCACACGTACATAGATTAGTCTGTTATGTAGAAATTGTCATGCTGAGAATCTTTCCCTGTTGGAAACTTTTTCTGCAGAACCAGAAAACCTGTGTGTAACATACTGGACACAAGTCATCAGCTGTCATCTGCACATAGAGTTACTCTTCAATACAAAGATTTATAACGTCTCCAATACTTCTACACATCGATGATGCACTAGAAGCACATGCATTTTGTAAACGCACTCATTAGCTGGACAGAGGCTGTACACAATTAGGTAGAACAGTAATATGGTAGTTACCCACCACCATGTAAACTATAAAACAAACTAGCACACTCATTGGATGATGTCATCAGTGATGTCGTCAGGGATGTCCTCAATGATGTAATTTGAGATGTCATCAGTGATGTCATAAATGACCTCATAGAAAATGTCATGAATGGTGTAATATGTGAGGTCATAAGCTGTGCATGTCGGGGTCACAAAAACATTAATGTTGTCACTAACACTATTGTGTTGTGATTATAGTGATCATGTAGGGAAGAGCCAGCTCTTGACTAATCTTCTGAACCTGTGGTGGTGATCAGTACACCTTATGTTAATGGGTAATCAATTCTAAAATGTTTCTGCTTGAACAGAGTTAGCTGTTCCACCTATGGCTTTTTTTCTCGTATGCTGTAATTTTGAAGTGGGATGCAGTTGCAGAGCATAGTTCCTTTGTTGTTTGTATTTGGTGGTTTCCTTCCTTATGAAAAGTTGGCCTTTGCTGTGTATTGCTTTGTGAGTGATACAAAGCTGCATGAACATGGATCTTCTGGATCTTCTAGCAAGTGCAGATCAGTGTAGGGCCCACAAGGCAGGGGAGAGATGTTTGTGACTTTACATGTACGAGGAGTCTAGCAGCAGAGTTCTGAAGTCTCTGAAAGCTTATAGTTGATAAAGGTGAGCCGTGATATAGACGCTTAGTGTAACCTATTTTTGCTAGGACAAGAGAGACTGTCGCTTGAATGTTGTGGGGGAATCCTAGGTGCAAGAAGATGTGTCACAGCATTTTGATTGTAGTACAACTTGATTTCACTACCTTCCTCACTTGGACATTTATTGTCACCTTTGCGTCCATAGTAATTCTGATGTTTCTGACCTCCTTAGATATTTTTTGCAGTAGTCTAGATTGTCAGGCTAGGCGCAGAGATGGTCATAAGCAGAGCCAGTGGAATTATGTGGCTATGACAGCCAAATTATGTGGCAGGGGTGGCTAGATCATGAACACGAAAAGGAAAATCATGCGGCATAATGTGGCACATTTCATTAAAGAATGACTTCATTATTTTGTCACTTTATGTTTGTTAACACTGTCTGGGTATAGGTTGCACCTCATTAGTAGCGGTTTAACATTGAAATTTAGCAGTAAACAACAGAAAGGTGACCAGTCAGGCTTGCAAAGGGACTTCCACAGTGCTGCAACACATGTTGCTCTGTCTTCCTTAACATTTGAACTGTTGAACTGTTTGAGCTAGAAACAATTTTTTTGTTAAAATCTGCAGATTATGCAGTAGATAATAGATTATGTGGAATATGTGGCAAATCCATATTTATGCGAAAGACGCTGCATCCAATCATTGCATATTTCTAGGGCCCTGGTCATACGTTTTCCAGTCATTGCTGCGTATTTCAGTTTTGGACGCATTCAATTTGAGGTGGTTCCATGTCATCCATTGGTCAACAGCCTGGAAGCAACTGAAGATTTTGGATTTTCCAATGTCCTTTGACTTTCCAATTCCAGAAGTATTGGCCTGTAGTCTGCATAATTATAGCAGGTGAAGTGAAAACCATTTGATCAATTCCAGAAGTTATTTCATGGGGATGTGGAAAAGCATGGGTGAGATGACTGAGCCTTGAGGGACTCCTGCTTTAATACTGTGTGGTTTTGCAGAAAATTGAGAATAGATGATAATTGTGCTATTGTGTAGATACATTGTGATTCATCTAAGAGCTATTCCCTCTATTCCGGCATCCTCTAGCCTCTGAATTAGAGATAGCAACACTGTTCTGGATTATTTAGTTTTTAAGACCATTCCACATTAAGTTTAGGGATGATTCTGTAGCTCAACGAAATCCAGTTTGGCAGTCAGAAAGTAGTGAATTGTCGACAATGAACTGTAGCATCTGGGTGATGGCTGCTCTTTCTATATGTTTGCCCAGGAATGCTTTGTCTGCAATAGGTCTATTGTTGACAGAGTTTTTGTATCCCTGTTGTTTTTCTTTAATAATGGGGGTATGAATGCCTTTTTATAATCTTCTGGGTAATCTCCTGTTGCTAAGCAGTTGTATGTTAGTTTTCGGCCTGGAAGGGCCCCCGATGTAAAAACTATGGGGAATATTTATAAGCCCCTAGTGCCATCTTGCACCACATTAATGTAAATTTTTGTAAGCTAGTGTGGCCCAACGAGGCCAAAATCCTTGCGCCACTTTTACAAAGTGACATTTACAAAGTGGCGCAATGCATGCATTGTGTCACTTTGTAACCCTTTGCGCTACATTATGCCTGTGCTAGGCATAATGTATGCAAAGGGGGCGTTCCCCCGTTAGTGGGGCTGAAAAAATGGAGCAAGGAAATCTAACAGATTTTTTTACTGCACTTTTAATGCCTGCTCAGAGCAAGCGTTAAAAGGGGCCTTCCACTATTTTTAATGGGCCCCTATGTACTCTGTAGGAGTTGCACCAATATTTTGCCGCTTCTCCTGCATAGTACATCAATAGCGTCATGAAAAATAATGCTATAGCCCCCTAACCCTGCGCCATGGTGCACCATATTTTAAATACGGCGCACACATGGTGGCGGTAGGGGGGCAGTAAAGGGCACAAGAAAAGTGGCGTTGCACACAGTGCAGCACTACTTTTCTTAAATATGCCCCGGTGTTTTTGACTTGAAGTGGGCAAGGTTCAGAGTGGCACATAGCTGACTTGCAAAGCAAGAAATTCAGTTGGTAATAGTTCTTTAAAGGAGTATAGAGGCTGAGTTAGCCTTCCCCAGGAGGGGTTTGTTGCAAATGGGTTGGGGCTGTTCTGTTTTTTATTTGTTAAGCATGTTTATTTTAGTTGTGCAATGATTTACCAGTTTGTTACAAAAATCTTGAGAAACGGGATTGGTACCTTCTGGAGTATTTTATAAAATAAGTATTGGCACATTTTACATTGTGAATTTCTCTGAAATAATATTGTTTTTATTTAGATTTTTTTTATTGTTGACTTGTATATTCGGTTATGTGTGTATAACCATATTTTGTTGCCAGGGCTGGTTGTTTTGAACCAGTTGCACTGAATCTTTTGATATTTTGTAACTCTGCATTCATCAAAGGGGAGTGTTTTCTTTTATTATGTATAGAAGTTTTTAGTAGAACTGAGTTTTCAAAAGCTTCATGGAGCCATCCATAGGCTGTTTGTACAGAATGTGTAGAATGTATTATGACCAGTGTTGAAGGTAAACACATTTTCCAGTTTCTCGAGATTCAGCTTGTTCCAAGGTTGATGTGTATGTGCAGTTAAGACTGGTTCAACTGGGGTGAGTTGTGCTGCCTTGTGTTGAAAGGCAACCAGGTAGTGGTCTGACCATGTGACTGGAGTAATCCTTGGGAATGTGACTAGGTCTGAGTTGCTGAAAATCATATCTAAGGTATGTCTTGTGATGTGTGTGGGATTGGGAATGAGAAGTTGCAGGTTGTGTGTGTCTAGGCCATTAAGGGGTGTTCTGGCTGTGGCCTTTTAGGTTTGTCAAGTCATATGTTCAGGTGAGCAAGGATGCAGCAGGTTTTAATATATTGTAAGATGGTCTATGATTGTGTCAATAAAATATGCCTGGGAATATTCAATTGCTAGGTTGTGGTCTGTAATGAAGGAGAAGGTTAGGTGGAAAGATTAGGGTAGGGTTGCATTTGACAAGAAGTTCCTCACAACCTTGTAAAAAAACGTCTCCAGCACTGGTGAGATGTGTTTTTTTCTTGAATAAGATGGATAAGCTACTTCCTCTTTGCCTATGTTATGCTATGCAAACTTGTCGAGAGCACTATCACCAAAGAGGGTATCCTGTCGCTCAGCAGGTGTGAATATTGCCAAAGCTATGACCTAGTGGACTACTCAAAAAGCCAGGTCTTCCGCTTCTTGTGGAAATCAGGAAGTAAGGATGATGCTCTTATGTGTAATAGCAGGTTGTTCCACACTTTAGGAGCACTGTAGGAGAAGGCTACATTTTTGCAAATCATTTTTCATACGGTTGGGATGTATGAAAGTAGGAGTTTGAATGAGCAGAGCTGTCTGGAAGGTTTGCTTTTGGTATGCTACATAGCCTTGAAAGTGTGGGGGCGAGGAGTTTGAATTGTGCTCATTTGTGTATGGTGAGTCAATGGAACTCCTTCAGGTGTGGTGTGATGTGACTGTGGCATGATTTGTTGTGAGTAATTAGGTTGCCGAGTTCTGAATGGTCTACGGCCTTCAGTGACTTTTTGTTGATCCTGACATAGAATGTCTTCCCTTCCCGTAGGCCTGCTTGCTTGTGACAAAGGCATGTATGGCGGTGTTCCTGATGCTGATTGGGAGCCATTTGAAAATCTTCCTCAGTATCTTCAGGGTATGGAAGCATGAGGCGGGACAGCACTGGCTGGGGTGATTATGTTGAGTCTGCTCTCAATGATGATCCTGAGGTTCTTGTTAAGGGCGGTGGGGCTGTCAGTCCTTGCTCTGTTGGCCATCAAGTCGAGTCCCACGGTGTAGTGCTCTTCCCAAAGATAACAATTTCAACCTTGTTGGTGTTTAGCTTCAGACAGTTGGTCTTCATCCAGCACCTATGCCATTCTGTGTCATAGTTTGATAACTTGGTGGTACTGTTCAATCAATAATGGTGCCAAATCATCCCCAAGCTAAGATTCAGTTATGAGAAGTAAGTCAAGTTCTGTGTCTGTCAATAAGTCAAATGTGTAGTATGTGTTTTTCTCAATGGAACGAACATTTACCAGTGTGCTGTATAAATAATGTTTTTTGGAGGTGCTATGAATTTGTGCTGCATGAGAGTGAGTAATCTCCATTGAAGCTCTTGGTAGTGTGCTATTTGTGATGATGTCAACTGTTGCAGGAGAGGGAAAGTGTTGCTCCGGTTCATTCTCATTTTCCTTTAAAAGCCTGTGAGGACATTTTTCTGGTCTGTGTGTGTCAGTGGTTGTGAGATTGGTTGAAATTGAGGGGATGAGCTGTAGAATTGTTTCCAAAATCTCACAAAAATTGTACCATTCACATTAAGCAAATTTCAAATGTTTTTTTTCCCTGGGAAACTGGCTCAAGAAGAAAATGTATCACTGGAAAAGTGAAATCATGACTGAGAAATATTTTCTTCTAATCTCACACTGGCTTCTCATCTTTCTTTTGAATGTGAGGTTTGCCTTTGTGATCAATTTTGATATGTGATACCTGGGCAGACAATACCAATGTATGTGCACATGCATATGCACATATATGCCCACACACTATGCACATACACTCAAGTTTACACTTACAAATATTACTTTCATTTAAAGCAGAGTCTATTTTGTCATACACTGAGTTCCCATTTGATCTTAAGTAGAATGCACAGGTGGTGCAATGCACAAGATTGCACCAATACTTGATTGGTGCCGATGGTTGTATGTAGTGGGTATCAGCACCCATTTTTGGGGTTCAGGACTTATTTTTAATCATTAGACTTTGACCCAGCACAAGAGATAGAACAGTAGGTTAGAGAGAATGAATGAGTCAGAAAATGATAACAGTGACAAAGTGAGAAAAAAGGGATAAATAAAAAAGAATTTACAAGAGTGAGAAAAAGAAGCAGAATGTGTATGGTGATTTAAGGAAGAGGCCTGAGGTGGAATCAAGACTAGACAGCCTTCGTATTCTGCAATCCCCCAATTAGCAGCACTGCTTCTTGGTTCCTAAAAAATCTTTTGGTCCCACCGCTTATTTCATTTTTCAACTTACAAACTAGACTACACATTTACCTAGCTTCATCTGTCTTTACCGGATAAAGCCCAAAGTTCATCTGTATGTTGTGAACTGAATGGATGGAAGGGAGAGTGGATGGTCAATTTCTTTGTGAAGGCCATTAATACACAAATAAAATGCCAGAGTGCCACACTAACTTAACCTTTCAGTTCCCATCATATTTCTGAAGGTGGTACTGCAAATATAGGGTTATTAGAAGACATTATTTAAATCCGGGATGGATTATCTACGGTGTTGACACTGACAGAAGAGGTATATAAATCATAACTGTCAAAACATCTGCTGTTCATTGGAGGCACTCTAGGTATGGAAGATTTCAATTCAAACCGCATACCGTATTGCATGCATGTTATAGGAAATATATCACTTTCACCTTAGTCATAAAGTCCTTGGATGTTCTGTACTGTAAGTACCTGACCATAACGTCCTTCGCACTTTCCTACAAACAGCTCACAGTTGCAAAGCCCAGCAGACTGTAGATATACTCACCAAGATTGAGTCAGGATATACAGTTGTCTTGCAACCCTGTGTCATGAACAATAAAATGATTAAACCAAACAATGTACATGGATGGTGAGACTGAAGAACTAGTGCTGGAATGGAAACTTGCCTATAATTAATAATTTTAAGTTTCTGCTTTGCTGTTGGACCCACAATAAATGGACCTTTAAGGTGTTACTTGAGACAAATAGAGGCTGCAATCAAAAACATTTATCAATTTCAATATATTTATAACAATTCTGTGGGAGACAATTATGAGAGTTTAAATTAATGTTAAATATTGTTATTCTTAAATCTGTTGCTCATGTTTATTGACAAGATCAATAATCATACATCAAAAATGTATAAATCAGATATAGTCGGAACAATGCATGAAGCGCATTCCAAGCAAATTAATTCCCTAGTCTAATCTAAGGATGTTTCTAGGAATTAGCTAGAAGAACAAATAAAGAGTTCTTAGTTCAAAAATGTGAAAACACTGAAAACTCAGTAGTGTTCTAGAGAAAACAAGTTTCAAATAAAGTCTTGGGTTTGAATATGTGTCAAAAATAAAGCAGCTCAAAGTGAGTCTGAGTAGTATCTGAGACAGCACCTGTGGGAAATCACAGAGCCCAAGTCTCTAAAGTTTCTCCAAAAGAAAGATCTCTCCTTGAAAAGCTCCCTAACTCTACTCCAGGAACATGCATTTTATAATCACACAAATGTATAAATTGTATCTTCTTTCTTCGCCTCTACCACTCATTCGGCCAATCAAATGCGATCTCTTCACAAGAACAGGGCAGTTTCTGTTAACTAATCTTTCAAACAAAATAACTAAGCAACATTTTTATTCATTTTGCTCTCGCATTGCAACTAAACTATCTACTGGGTGCAGGTTCTGAGCCACTCAAGAAATGAGGGAGAAAATTGTTGCATCTTTAGCTCCAATCAGTGTCTTCATTGTTCTCATCCTGGGAAAGTACTTCTCACACACATTACACACAAATTGTTACTCTAGCGGGAACATCATCTCCTGTTAGTCTGTTCTCAGAAAAAGCCTCTATTAAGTACTTTTAACAAGACAATGGACATTTCACAGTTTAGTTTACTCTGTTTTAATTCTATTAACAGCTAAGAAATGCAGCTTCTGCATGAGGCCTGGTAAAACTAGGTCAAGACACTTGCTAAGTTAAGGCCTACAATTAATAAGCTAGAACATACTTCATAACCCTCAATATGACATATTACTACATTAGTGTAGTACATTTTCAATATTTCATAAGTATTACTCATCAATTAGTACATTTTGTGAATACTGGTGGCCATGCTTCCAGGTCACATTTTGAAACGCTTGCATTATTTTCCTACTATATTGGTTTTCCATAAAATTTATATTTCAAACTACACAAACACCCATTAATAATTTCTGGTTAAAACACCTGCTCCAGCAGTGCCACCTTTGGGCCCTCTGTTTTTCAAAGCAAAGGGCTGACTTTTCAACCCTCTCAGGCAGACCCCTTTTCCTCCCTCGCTTTATCACCACTAGCTCAAGTCTCTCAAAAATAAAGATTTTCTTTCTTACTAGACAGGCAGCGGCTCTTTAGCTCGCACGACTAATTGTCTCAGGCGGTCTGACATTGAAATAACCAGTAATTGCTTAATCTATCTGCATCAGAGCAGCAAAGGAAAAGCACTTTGTGGCGATCAATCACCTCGAATCATCGAGCGACATATTGGCACCAGGTCCTCGCCAGCTCCCAGGCTGGGAAACCGATGGTGAAAGATAAGTCATTCGTGAGGATGGCCTCTGTCTCCACAGTTTTTTTTTATTTAAAGACAGATTGAACAAGAACCACTCTCTGTTTGTGCTCAGCCAAGATAATAGCATTTGAAGTCACATTCATATAAACGATTCATCTATCACACAGAGATCCCACGTTGGCCCCGCCCCCGTCCGCCACGTTGCAAATATGCTTTGGCCGGAATAGTGCTCTTCCGGGACACAGGGCGGGCCCGTCTTATGGGCCTAAACAGCTGAGAAAACATATTTGAGACGCTGCACACTGGGCTTTCTGCAAACCTCGGCAGCTTGAGAAAGCTGTGTTGCAAAATGCTTCATGGTCTAATGGGGCCAAGCCTTTCACATCAATCATGCCGTTGACCAGTCAGCCTAGCCTTCCCGAAAGTGTACGGGAAAGACACTTAATTTTTAAACTTCCACCAGGTCTCGCGCTATTTCTTCCAGCCCCCGCGTTCCGACTGGGATGCTGACTTTCCAAAACTGCACAATGTGCCAGCGGTCAGACCAGTCCTGACGGAGTATATGGATTTTTAACAATGGTGCATTTTCAGACAGCCCACTTCTGAGTGCCCACAAATCTGTCGCGTAGGTGCTTAAAATACAAAGTGCTCAAGGTGAGAATTTATAGGGTTTTCCATCAAACAGGGATTAGGGTATCAATAGTGCGTCATCAGAGAACAGTTGGACAACAAAAGCGGTTTCATTTACACAAGACAGAGACTTATAAATGGCAACACATATTTTTAAATAACGTTTCCTATTTGCCGAACAATACATAATGTGCGAGTTCTTCAGTGGTGAATTTGTGTTATAACTAGCAATGAAATCTACAAATCTACAAAAGCCAAATAACTTTGATGACATCATTACTAGTGTCCCCGTTAGGCAGTGTTACTCTGCAATCCAACGTTAACAAGACTTGGGACGCCATTAGCTCTAGGGGTTCAAAATTAACGGGTATTAAAAAACACGAGTATCCTACGAGGATTGACAAGTAGACTCCAGGAATCAATTGATCTGGATTCGATTCTCACAACAATTTATTTTGCTCTCCCTGAATTTATCCTTGAGATTTCAGCTGCTTTCAGCTGGCAAAATCCTCGGTGAATGCATGACAGGTATGCTGTAATATGGTGTCAACAACCGGGTTACCGGCCCTTCTGGCACACCGGGCCTCTTATAATGAAGGCTTGTGTGTCCGAAAGTCTGTTCTCACCAGATATGAACCCCCATGAAAAAATTTAAGCAGATTAACTTAATTTGATTTGATCATATTTTATCAGCCGTGAAAACAATACCGCTTCAAAACGTACAGCAGCTTCCATTGATGGGTATCAGAGTCCAAGAGCATGGTTTTCCAAGGTTAAAAAAAAGCTCGGGACTGCCACAACTCATATCAATTGGCAGTCAGGAAAGACAAAGGAAAACAAGTAAAATAACTACAGGATGAAATACCATTTGAAAAGTATCCTAGCTATTTTAATGAACTGATAAAAAATCACAAGAGATGCCTTACTGCCCGCTAATATACCACAACATTACGCATTATTTATTCATTTGATATGCATACCACCTATAAATCCTTTAGAGAGCTGTAGTTCTGCCATTGTTTGCACTTTGCGAGCTGAGAAGCTCATATTCAGTGAGGAAAGGGAGTGTCACAATCTAATTTTTATCAGTCCGACTAGGGCTGATTAATTTTTATGTACTTTAGTTCAGCGTAAGCAAAGTGAATCACAAGGCAAATCTGCCTATTGAGGGGTATCTGTTATCTGCTTCCATTTACATTTATCTGAACCGAAGGTGATATCACATAGTGGTCCACGTGTGATGATGCTTGAAGGGGTGGAGCGAGCAGCGATGCAGCGGGGAAGGAAGCAGACTTAGGATGGGGAGTACCTCAACCCCAAACCTCCTGAGCCACCCAATGCCACCTTGCAGAAGCATCGGCCAGGGTGTTGGCATAAGCATCAGCTTAGGTATCCACCTGGTCTGGCCCCAGCATGGGGGGAAATGAGAACGGGTGAGCAGGGTGAACACGTGGAAAGCAGTCCTCGAAGCATCCTCCTTCGGTTGGCTGCCTACACACGCTACACTATGCTGTTAGATTCCACTGTTTGGCCTGGTTGAGTTCTGGTTGAGCCCTGTGTCATGAAAATGGCCTGGCTAGGTCCAGGTGCAGCTTGCTACCAGGTGTGCTCCCACCCCTCCCCCAGATATGAGACCTCCCTGGCGCTGCAGCTATAAGAGACTGAACTAGGAAGACAATACCTCCATGACCGATGTAGTGGTGTAGCCCATTACACCCTCAAAGTGTGACACCTGTCCCCAACTCAAGGATAACTCTGTCCACAATGGCCACTGACAGCTGTCAGTGACGAGAACCAGGCCCTAGCTCTTCCAGGGCTCTCTAACTTCTGGGGTTTCTCAAAGTAGGGGGCGGTAGCCACACGTGACTGTCACCCTTTGTCCACTCTCTCTCCCACCAGCTCAAGGATGGTATCCTGGGACTGGTCCTCCAACGCAAGGTCTGTATTTTTAGGTTTAGCAGGTGCCTGGCAAGCCAGAACTTCCAGAGGAGTACAACCACCCCCCCAACAGAAACGCATTCCTTATGTGTTGGGTGAGAGTCTGCTTAGCGGAGGTCTCCTGACCCCTGTCCATGTGACAGAGCATCAAGCCTTCCTAAGCCAAAAGTGGCATCCCCAGGGTCATTCCTGTGGTGCTCTGACCTCAGAGCTGGCAACCCCTGACCGACTGGTTCTCCCTCTAGGGATTGTCTCCCCTCTACCTGGACTTCTGCACCATCCTTTCCAGGGTGGTGCTGCACGACACTAGAACTGGTGGGACGCTTGCAACAGCCGCCCCACAAGTTCTCCGGACACTATGGGACTCCCATCAATGGATGGTCTCCCGGTACGGAACAAGTCTGTGCCCACTCTGAAAACAATCCAAGCAATGGGGCTGAAGATAGGGCACCCAGGGCCTCTGCCTACTCCCACTCCTTTCCCTACTCTTGGAAATAATTGCCACCTATTAAGCCCCCTTCATTAGAAATATCTTCACACTTTCACCAAAATAATTTTAAGATACTTATCTTCATCATGCTCAACCTTCTCAGCTCCATCATCATCTTGTACTCCTCACCCATTATCACCTTCCTTCTTCGTATCCACTACTGTCACATACTCTTCTTCGCCCAAATTTTCCTAATCTGTGATTTCAAGTATTCTGTCCCTTCCCTTGTTCTCTTCATATGCATGGTGGTGTGTCAGAATGTCAAAGACAGAAATATTGTCCTACAAAAAGTCTTGTCCAATATGTGGAGTACCAAAATATCATGAAATTAACAACATTTACATATGCAGAGATTTTTCATTCTTAACTCCAGAGCTACATACATTGAAGATATGTATCTATCCTGATGCTGGAGGACTCACGTAACGTGTTGTGTGGTCACATCACTTTGTACCAGCTTTCTGTCTGGCAGTACTTTGGGTGATGTGTCTTGTGCACCCAAAATCAAACAAGAAAGAAAAACATTTGGTGAAATGTGGCTTTGTTGCAGTTTGAATTAGTACAGACAAAGACACTATAATTTAGTGTGGTGTGTTACTTAAGTTATTATCCTAAATAATTAACAACAATAGTGTCCATTCCAAAGTCAAAACACACCACCGTAACTTAATATTCCATTTTCAATCAGGATACCGATGTAACTGTTTGCTTTATGTGCATCTTTTCTAAGGAAGATACCTGTGTCAGTAAGGGGTGCATGGGAAAATTGGACTATATCCTCTGTCTCAGCTTAATTCATTATGTAATGCATGTGCACAGAGCTAGTGGCATGAATACATAACTAATGCATCTCTCTACGGAAAAAATACAATGGAATTCAAAGTGGAGGATACACTTACCAAGTCAGAATACCGATTGAGCATCCTGTGACATTTGGATTTCTTTTTTGATTGATTTGTCTATAGATTGGTTTCAAATGGACCAGACCTTTCTGCACGTATCTTTTAACTATTGTTGGATTAATACGTGCCTTGAAGAAGGTGTGTGACTACTGGGTGACTGTACACCGAAACGTATGTTGGCACAACTGTTGGCCAGAAGTTTGCTTTGATGCCCCTTACTGTGGATTTCAAGTACATTTTATACACAACATATACAGTGGAGGAAGATAAATCTAAAGACTGAAACAATTTATCATCATAGACCTATAATCGACACATCATGTGAAGATTTTAATTTATAAAATGGATTAACAAATGGTCGATTTTGGGAAATTATTCCTTGTAAATTTGTTGAATTATGAAAAACAGTATACTCCTTGATTAGTGGAACCCCTGGGGAAGAATATGTATTTAGGCAACTGTTTTTCTTTTTCTATGGATGTATCTGAGTGGAGTATGTCAGTATGCTTGATGTTTGTTTTAGTGTTTTTAGGTTAGGTCCATATTTTTGCACTTAGACATTTGTATCTATGGATTAATAATAAATTCAGGTATCAAGGATTTATGTTTATGTCTATACTGATCAATGTATGTACACATATTTTCACTCACCATTAATAGGATTATTGGAGGATTCCAGAAATGGAACCTATATAGAAGGCAGGTTTTTTTGCTTATGTCTTTTTGCTTTTGTTTGTAGGTCAAATGTTACCCCACCTTTACATGTTTTGTAGAACAAAATGTAAAATACACAAAATAACCTAAATTTTAACCTAATGTCATCCCTGCTCTAAATTATGTTTTAATTAAAGAATCATATACCACAGAAACAGTTCTTTCATGCACTGATGATTAGAGCTGGGCTTACCTGCTGGATAGCCCATTGGCAGACAAGGCCATATAGTAAAATACATGAATATTTCCAAGTAACATGGAGAAAATGTACTGAACTGTGCCACGTGATTTCTTTACACAATATGAAAAATGAAATGCAAAGAATAACTAGGCCACTAATGAAACTCCAGGCTACCCACCACAATCATAATCAAATTTAAAAATTGAATAGAAGTAAGAAGGAAATACTGGTGCATGCCCTCTATCAAACAAACAACACCCTTATACAATACTTCTTGCACTTACATGTGATATCACAAAAACGAAGTCCTTTAATCCAATGGTATATTTGCAGCAGATAAAAAGAGTGATCCTTCGACCTCGAAAGCCAAGTAAAAAATGATCATGACATGGACAAAGCACTGGGAGGAGCCTGCTGGACAGGAACAAGAAGTTGGAGTCTCTGGGATACTTCCTTCTGGTTGAAAAAAAAGTAAAATTAAAATAAGGCTTCTCGCACTAAAGGAAATTTAAACAGTTTGTTGGAGTAGAATATCAACTGTAAAACATCTTTTTAGCTGCTTCTCAGGTAGAGAATCTGCTAGAGATGCAGCCACGGCTGCTCGTCAGCCTCACAAAAAAGGTGATAGAAGGTGCAGACGCTGCCTGAAGCTGCTCTAGCGGGTGCAAAATCTCTAGCGCACTCTCTAGTGGCCAAAACATATTGTGGCACTTGCTAGCATGTGCCAAAACAAGTCTCACATGCGACAACGGAAAAAATTTGTAGAATTCAGCGGGAACTCTGTATTACACACATAGAGAAGAGTTCCCGAGTTCTGCCAACTCTGCGAGTTTAGCGAATTTTTCGAACCGCCCCTACTGTGTACTATGAGTGTATGTTAGTGACTTATCGTGGCACATGTCAAATGTAGGACAAAGACAGTATTTAATATGTGGCAGTGGATGGTACTGCGGATCAGAAGCACTTATGTTGGCGTCCAAGACTCATTTCTCTTGTTTTCTCACTGTGCCAGTCCAGTTCCTGGTTAAAGTGACTTCCAGTTTCTCAATCCTCGACAACCGCCCACTCAGAAAAAAACATATTTCTAGTGGGCAGTGATGTAATTGAGTGAATGAGGTGGCTTACTTGGCCTGGGCATCCATTTGCAGAAGCCGTAGAATGCCAGCTTTGCAATTCAGCCCAAGTGTCAAGTCATCTGCTTGGTCATGTGCCCACACTGTCCCCTGCCTGTCCAGTCTGCAGACTTAAGGTATGCCTGGATCTATGCCCCTTTGACCTTCAAGGGAAAGCTGATGCATACTGTGTGCCATTTTAGGCAGGAAGTGAGGCCCTCACACCAGTATACCCAGCAACATTTCTAGCCCTGTCATCAGTAAGTGGAGTGCCGACTCATGTGATTACAAATTGGGCACTCTGCATAGGATTTGTTCCTACGTTTATGCAAGGCTGTTTCATTGTGCATATTATTTTTTATGCATGGTTCTGCTTTCAGTTTAAGGGTTTGACATTGGTGGATTTTTAATCCCATGATGCATTAATTGGAGGCTTCAATGTAGTGCATAGTTGAGGGTTGGCCAGTGTTACCTTTTTTATTTTTTTTTAAATATATTTTTATTAACCAATTGCTGTTTTACGCATACAAAACAAGTTATGACATAGTTTAGTACATACTTGGCCTTCTTTTATCAATGTTAGCAGCATACTTGATTTCTCAGTTTTAAGTTTTAACTACTCGTTATTCAATTAGTACGTGATTCTAGCTCAGGCTGCTTCAAGGTAAGTGTGCCAATTCTATTTGTCATTTTTGCTCCATTATGTGGATGTTGTACAACTATTTTGTTTTATGACTACACAACAAACTTAACCTGTGCTGCACAAGAATTAAATACTAAACTTTAACTTTGTTGGCACTGTATAGGGTAAGTGATTATATTTGCTGGGGTGCTTCATACTAGGGTTCCTCCTGGTAAGTATGACCACACTGTACTCTTACTACCTTCATTCCACGTTAAAAGGGCAGGCTTCCACATCCCGATTGTCTGACCCCAGATTCACTTAGTTAAGTCTGGTTGTCGTTGCTAAACTGATTTCGCCCTCAGTCCTGCAGGTTCGCAAGCAGAACACTCTCTAGCTGATATGATATATTCCCCCCTTCCTTTTGTCCATTTAGACCTCTACTCTAGCTGTTTCTTCCACGGTTGTTCCCGGGCCCCTCATCATGTCTTCCCAGTTCGATTGTATGTCCTCCCACTCTGGTGCCATTGGGTTTTGGCGCAAACCTTTCGCCTCTTCACTTCTCAGAACCTGAAACTCAGCCCTGGAGCATTTCACCACATCTCGTCTCCATTCAGACAGGGGGGGGAGATCCAGAGGCCTTCCACCTTTTTGAGATCAATCTCCTGTAAAGGACTAGGGCTAGGTCCAGAAAACGTCCTCCCACTTTCCCCCTCAGTGGTCCCCTCCCAATGCCCAGTAGACATACAGCTGGGGTCGGGGGCAGTGTATGCTCACATATTCATGATAGGTCATTCATTACCGCCCCCCAGCCTGATTGTATCTCCGAACAGTCCCATACCATATGGTCATAGTCAGCATCCGCTACCTCACATCTCGGGCATGTCCTCGGGTTTCCGCCATACATTTGCGTCAGTCGGTGTGGGGTGAGGTACGTCCTATGTAAGTAATTATGTTGGATGTATCGCAGTCGTGTGTTGCGGGAGACCCTCCGAGAATAGGCTAGTGCGTTGTTCCACTCTGCGTCCAAGAGTTCCCTATCTAACGTCCTTCCCCATCTCTCTCTCAGTTGGCGCAGCGGGTCCAGACCGTCCTCAATTTGGATCCGATATAGTTTAGTAATTAAGTGTGCCTCCTCGCCAGCTGTTAGCAGGAGATGTAGCACATTATGGATAGTGGGCTCTGCATTGATCGTGTCCCAATGTTTTTTCAGGGTATGTTCCAGATTACTGAATAGTAGGAACTGTCCCCGGGGAACCCCCCCATCTCTTAGGTCAGTAAAGGATCTCAGCACCCCTTCTCGGAACAGGTCACCAAATGTCTCCACCCCCGCCCTCCTCCATGCACCCAGTCCTGAGCTCCTCGGGTTACATCCCTTAGAATCGAGTGTAAGGACCGATTATGGTAATGCCACAGAGTACGGTGAACCAACCCCGACCTTCTTTGCACATCTCTTCCAGCACGACATCGCTACTCTTGTCATCAAACTGTCTGAAAGAGGGGAGAGTTTCCTGTTTATCATACTTGCAATGATCTAGTTTGTGTCTATTGCTTCGTGGGCGGTGCACCTGTCCAACTGCCCCCTACCGGTGAACCAAGCGGCAGTCCATTGTAATTGGGATGCCAAATAATAGGCTTCGAAGTCTGGGGCACCCAGACCACCCAGTTGGGTTGGTCTGCATAACGTTGAGAGCGAAGTGCGTCTCCGACCATCATCCCATATCAGTTCCCTAAGTAGAGAGTTCAGCACGCGGAACCACGCCGCAGGGATCTGCAGGGGCAAATTAACGAATAAGTAAAGGAAGCGGGGGAGCATGATCATTTTAGACAATGCTATTCTGGCCATAATTGGTAGTTTCAGGGATCGCCGAAACCCCACAGAAGCTCGCAATGAGCTGAGTGCTCCACCGAGATTACCCTCCTGGAGGTCCACCATGTTGTGGAAAACCCGAACACCCAGATATTTGAAGGTTCTTGGGGCCCAGTTCACATCCTTCGGGCAAGCCGCTGGGCGTTCATATTCCAGAGTTATAGAGAACATATACGTTTTGCCTCGATTGAGATGGAGACCAGAGAACTCCCCAAAATCTTCCAGAATCCTGAGAGCCCACAGGACTCCTATTTCCCCGTCTCTAAGGTAAATGAGTACATCATCTGCGTATAGCGATATAATATGCTCAGTGTGTCCCCAGTCCACTCCCAGATCCACGCCATCCTTCTGCATCCGGGACGCCAGTGGTTCAATGGCCAATGCAAATAATAGTGGGGACAGGGGGCATCCCTGTCTGGTTCCCCTATATATCGGGTAGGTATCGGATATTGTCTTACCTGTCTTTACCCTCGCCAATGGCGATGCGTACAATAGATCTACCCACTTTACCCAACTCTCACCCATTCCCATTCGCAGCATCACTGCCCTTAAATAGTCCCACCTGACTGAGTCGAAAGCCTTTTCAAAGTCTACCGCTAGCAACACTCCAGTTAGAGGCCTCATTTCCTTGGTCATGTGTAGAATAGTAGAGTCGTCTCAAGTTAAGGAGGTAGTACGATTCGGGACAAAACCATTTTGGTCCTCGTGTACGAGTGTGGGTATGTGGGCGATCAAGCGGTTGGCCATAATCTTACTGAGTATCTTAAAATCGCTATTTAGCATAGACAGGGGGCGGAAGTCAGTCACTGATGCCTCTTTAGATTTTGTTTTCGGGAGTGGGATCACCATGGCTTCTCTTAGAGAGCACGGAAGCATCCCACACTATATTGCTTCTGCGTACATGTCCACCAGTAGGGGGGCAATCTGTGTCTCATATTTTTTATAGAAATCCATAGGGAGGCCGTCCGTTCCCGGGGCTTCCCAGGGGCTAGTTGTGCTGTTGTCTCCCTGACCTCTTCTAAGGTCACTGGTCCCCCCAGGCTTTCTCTTTCTTTGGTCGCTAGTGTCTTCAGTGGGATCTTCTGTAAGTAGCCATCTGCCCTAATTTCTACGGGCTTCCCATACAATTGGGAATAATATCCCTTAAATGCGTCATTTATAGAGCCTGGCCTAGTTCTACGTTCTCCTTCTCTGTCTAGTACATTTGTTATGGGCTCTCCGCCACCCCCCAAGTCTCACCAACCAAGCTAGCATTTTCCCTGATCTGCCCTCCTCTGCCGGCAACGAGGTATTTTTGCAGGTTATGGCATCTAAGTCGTTCCTCGGTCAGGGAATGATCTCTTTTTGCCTGAGTGTATTCCTCGTCCTTTTTTGTGTCTCTTCTCTGTCTCAATTCCCCCTCATGTATTTTCTTTTCTAGGTTAATTAGTTCCCTTTCGAGTGTACGTCTCACCCGATCGATTGACCCAAACAGTAGCCCCTCGTCACCACCTTAAGTGTTTCCCATTCCATAGACCGAGAAGAGGCAGTTCCCTTGTTGGATCTACTATGATAGATGCTGTCTCAGATCTTCTCTGTATGCCTGGTCCTCAAGTGCTGCAGGGGCCAGTCTCCAAGATGGGATAGGGGGTCTATCTTCAGTCGCCCTCCATGTCAGTAATAGGGGGTTATGATCGGACAGAGTGCGTCCTAAATATTCAGAGTGAATCATTCCACGTACTAGTGCTGAAGTGCATACCACTCTATCAATTTTAGTGTGAACCCGATGTAGGCCGGAGTAAAACAAGTATTCTTTGTCGTTTATATGTTGTTCTCACCATACATCTACCAGGCCCCAAGAATCCAACCACTCTCTAATTTTCCTAGCTATCTTCCTTGTCACTGTCCCTGCAGTGGAGGTGTGGATCTATCCAAGTTTACATCTAATATGCTATTGAAATGCTATTGAAATCACCTCCAATCAGAAGCTCCCCCCTCTGTTGACGGGTAAGATGACTCGATAATCGTGTCATAAATGGGACCGGATCCTGGTTGGGAGCTTATATACAGCTCAGGGTTATCGGGGTACCGTGTAACTTCCCTTCCAGGATTACAAACCTTCCCTCGCGGTTTATATTGGACGAATCTACTTCAAGGGGGACCCCTGCTCGTACCCATATCATTGCTCTCCTTGCGTATGTGGAATATTCCGTGGCAAACACCTGCCCCCTCCATCTACGTCTTCGTTTTTCTGCTTCTCCAGTTGCTAAGTGAGTCTCTTGAAGCATTGCAATTTGTATGCCTCTCCTCTTTAGGTATGATAATATTCTATGCCTTTTGGCTGGTGTGCCCAACCCCCTGATGTTCCACGTCAGTAAGTTGTATTCTGCCATATTAGTATATTAGTCCAATGGTAACTTCCCAAATTACCCCATTTGACGACCCCATCTTGCGTTCTATCAAACCTCTGATATACTTTAACCCTGTTCCCAACAGTGCCAACTTAACCAAAAATTGCTTTCCCCAACTCCCCCTTCCCAGGGCGCCTCTCAAATAGTAGGTAGCCCATAAAAGTAACAGTGCTTCATGTTCAAACTTTTAACAGCAATTCTCGCCATTCAAATGTACAAACAAGATTTCAGTTGGGGAGTAGGCCAAATTCAGGGGGGCCTCATGCTCTTCCGTTTCACCTTGCCTCAGGGCTCTTTTGTAGTGTTGGATATTATAGGTCGTCTGCTGTCCGTGGGGTCACCCTCGGAGCTACCTCCGAGCAGGTCGAGCCCCCGGACGATGACATCACTGTGTCTTCCGATCCACCTCGAGAGCACTCCAGGGGGGACACTTCCCCGGCCACACGGGCCGCAGCCTCCAGCGCCGCCTTCCTACCCTTCTCCTTTTGTTTCTGGGATGGCGCTAGGCAGGAGCGTCCCCGCGCTCGCCGCCTTCCAGGGCCCGGGTGCGACCCGCTTTCAGTTAATCCTCCGTTCGCTCCTTGTTCCGTTCGAGTCCCATGGCCCTCCAGCCACTCCCATGCTTCTTCAGGAGATTGGAAGAATGTGGTTTTGCCATCAAGTAACAGTTTCAGTCTGGCCGGGTAAAGCAGGGAGTACTGAATCCCTTCCTCTCTTAGGGCCCTCTTGATTGCCATATATGAGGCACGCTTGTTTTGAACCTCCAGCGTGAAGTCCGGGAACAATGTCACCTCATCATTCGCTACCTTGAACGGGCCCGTTTGCAGAAGTATATCTCTGTCTCTATAATGTAGCAATCTAGCAATCACCACTGGGGGAGGTCTTCCCTGAGCAAAAGGCCTCGATGGGACTCGGTGGGCTCGTTCCAATGTATAGAAAGGGGTTAGGCGACCCGGCACCACTACCGTGCTCAGCCAATTCTCAAGGAAGTCCACCATATTTGTTCCTGCTGCTCCCTCTGGGAGGCCCACCACTCGTACGTTATTCCGCCGGTTCCTCCCCTCTGCATCCTCTGTCCTTTGCTATAGGCGTGCTACTCTGCCCGTGAGACATGCCTCCTCGGCCTGTAGGTCTTTTTGCTTTGGCGCTATTTCCGCTAGCGTGGTCTCCGTCTCTTTGACTCTGTCCGCCAGTTTATGATGGTCCGCTCTCAAGAGCCCAACTTCGACTGCGACCTGATTGATGTCGTGCTGAAGCGTGGTCTTCGTGTCCTCGATGGCCCCCAATATTTTGTCCAGGGTGTCCTGTACATTAGATTGCGGGGAGTCCCGTGAGTCCCCCTTTCTACGCTCGGAGGTTATTGTGTTGTCCATCGTTCTGGCCTTGTGCCGGTTCTTGGGGGACATTGGGTGCGCTAAGAGCCCCCCGCTAGAGTTGATGCAGGTCTCAGCTTGTTGTAACGAAGGCACTACCCCTCGCTGCCTTCTCTATTAGGCCCGTTATGATCACAACAGTGCTCCTATTCGGCCTCCCCACACTCACCCGGCGTTCTTCCCCTTAGACATCAGCTCCCGGCAGACCCGCTGTGGGTTCCGCAGGGGCGGAAGGCACTGTGTTATTAAGACACAGGCATCCTCTGTCCTCAGGCTCCGACTGGTTCCCTTACTCGTTCATTCCGTGTGTGTCTGTAGATATCCTCCTCCAGGCCTTCAAGTGGGGCTCCTGGGTTATCGCTCTGATGCTTTCCGCTGTGTGGCCTCCACAGGCGGCCCGTCCGCTCCCCCCAGCGATCTTCGGTCTATGCCATGGGCTCCCCCATTCAACAGATCAGCTACTCGGGGTCCACGCACCACTCACCAGGAGGGGGACACCACCCCTTTGTTGTCATAGGCTGCCAGGGTTACTCGCTTCTCTGCGCACCTCAGAGGGCACTCCTCCGTTCCAGCTTCGCCTTGTTGCTTGTTAATCGCAATTCTTGTGTTCTTTTTTCCCCCAGCTCTCTGGTGTCCTTTAGAGTCTTCCGATTTGTTCTATAGGTTGGGGATTCCAACCTAAGCTCTAAGATCCCCGGCTGGGCCCCAACCAATTCTTCACCCCTCTTGGGGGCCACCTACTTCTTCAACCACTTCGCCATGGGAGATGTCCGGTCCTCTTCACCCCACATGGGGGGGGTGTACGTCCACTCGCGCTGCAGCCGTCTGATACTCAGTACTGGACCCGGGCTGACGCTAGCCCTCCCCGGTGTCGCGTCCAGCGCGCTCCCTGTACTCTCGGACTCCCCCGGTTCGTGCCCGGGTGCCCTCGGGTGACGTTACCTCTCCTTCAGGAGCTCCGGCTGCCGGGGCGCCCCTCTCGAGGCCTCCAGTTCCCCACAAGTTCCAGGGGGGCAGGGCGGACCTCCCTCTCCGCCTCCGCTAGGGGCCCGCTGCCTGCCCCAAGTATAGCGTCACTGATTCGGGAGCAGCTCCCGCTCCGTTTCCGCCCAGGCCGCTGACCGCTACAGGCCCGCGGCGGATCGCTCCACAGCTCCAGCTCCGGCCTCCAGCATGGAGGGCAGGCCGCAAACCCGGGGACCTGTCGCGCCCCTGGGAAACGCCACCTCAGCCACGGGACCTTCAGTTACCAAGGCGCCCCTCCAGAGGCCCCGAGTCCCCCACGAACTCCAGGGGGGCAGGGCGGACCTCTCTCTCTGCCTCCGCTAGAGGCTCGTTACTTGCCTCAGGTGCAGCGCCGCCGATCCGGGAGCCGCTCCCGCTCCGTTTCCGCCTGACCGCCGATCACCGCAGGCCCGCGGCAGATCGCCGCACAACCTCAGCTCCCGGCTCCAGCCAGACGGGTAGGCCGCAAACCCAGGGACCCATCGGCACAGCCCAGGTCCAGGGAGGGCTCCTCAGATCCCCCCAGAGTCCCTTTAGACCCCAGTGCCTCAGCAGTTCCAATCGTCCCTGAGGTCGGCACACTTTATCTGGATGATTTTAGGCCCCTCGGGAGCGAGGAGATTAAGCGTGCGCCATCCTCGACTTCCTGGCCATGCCCACTGCCCAGTGTTACCTTAATGGTTTCCATTATGAGTTGCTCAGAGCGGTATCCACAGAGGGGATATTGCTCTGGACAACTCCGAGTCGTCTTGTGTGTCCTGACTCAAAATCTTTGGGTCCTGAAACTCAGGGCCCTTTTATTTCAGGTACAGATAAACACCTGTAAAAGCTATGGAAGTGAAAGGGCAGAGGCTCAGGTAGAGGCACACCACTTCCCTGCCACCCACTACCACCTCCTAAAGTACTAAAGGGGTGCACATAATGCTCTCTTTAGAGAGGTCACATCCTTTCCATTGCCAGTACATATTTACTCTTAAAGGGGAACTCACAATGGAGGCTTAATTAGTCACACGTTGGGCCAATAGGATGAAACTGAATATGCATGCAAAATGTTCTCTGTGAGCTTTTTTATTCCTTGGAAGTCTTCTCACATTGCTTGATCAGCAAATCATGCCCTTCTTGCAGCTCCTCATCCTCTACATATATGCTCTCGCTTTAGGTGTCTTATTTTGCATTAGGCTGTGAAATGTGCTACTGTCTCATATTAATTTATTTCCTTTGCTGACCGCATAATTGCATCGTATACACCTCCCAACACAACTGTGACTTTAAATATTAGCATACCAGGTAGGTCTTGACATCTTCTCTGCCTGGGAACTTTTGTGCACCCACAGAACACTCCACTTGTCTGCTGAAATCTAAATCTGTCTCTTTGTGTCTGCACTGTCAACAGCCTCTACATCCAGCCACCTTGTATATCAAAGTACAATGATTTATTTTTGTGACTCACCCACCAAAATCAATTGTTACTGAATCCCAAGGCTATTTGGGAATGCAACAGTCATAGGTGGTTTCAAAGTACACAACGATTTGTCAGCAAAAGAAAAATTGGAACATTCCTTAGCAAATCTTTCCACAGCTTTATCTCGGCAGGCCCACCAAAATAACTTATTTACCACAGACTTCATCCTTAGGACCCTAGAATGACCTCATGACAAAAATATCTCAGTTATCATGCCACCCAACCCTACAAGAGGATCAATTCTGTTCCATCTTAAAATTAAACCGATCTCAACAGAAAATTCAGATCTGATTTTCCAGCTCTATATGAAGGTGTTTCTTTTTTTTGGCCAATTACTAAAATAAATCTAGACACTTCTTGCAAGATATTATTGTTCATGCACTCCAAAATCCGTTCTTCCTTCTTAATTACAGGCATGATACAATTATGCACTATCACCACCTGAGAACTGTTGCACACATCATCCTCATATTCTTCCACCTGGGCTGGCGTATGGGACAGATAGGCACCTACAACATTATCCCTTCCAGGCACATACACAGTTTAGTAAATATATTACTGCATGTGCATTGATAATCTTGCAATTCCAGCAGGAGTGCTCAAAGTTCCTTCAGTTGTTAACAGTTTAACAAAAAGCTTGTGATCACACTAAATAACAAGAGACTTGTCCCATAGAAAAGCCCATGCACGTGCAAATGCTTTTGGCCCAAAAACGGAACAAAAGCATTTGGGACCATGTAGTGAGGGCATAGAGATAACAGAGTAGAAATGAGAATATAACCCAGAAGTGGGTTGTCCGCCGATCACGGGGCACTTTTGCTATGGCAGCTGTATAATATGTAAATTCTCAAATGACACCAAAATTATAGATTGTGACAGGCAATCACAGGCAACTGAAGGGTAACTGTAACAAGAAGAATGTGATTTACTTGATATGTCCATGTGAATTGGTTTAGGTTGGCCAGACAACTCAAAGAGTTAAACTAAGAATCTGCCAGCATCACAGCCGCATCAGATGCAGAACAGAGTAGCACCCCTGGTCAAGCATTACAATGAGGCAAATCACACAGAGGAGATGCTGCAATGTATGTCCTGGAAACAGTCAGGTTGGATGCAAGAAGTGGAAACTTGGAGGATCTTCTGGCTACCCTCAAATGTAGGTGAATGGAGTGCCTACAGAGTTTGGATAGCGAAAAAGGGCTAAATTATATTTGTGAACTGCGAGGGATTGTGGCCAGCCTATCAGGAACAGTATATGGGGGCGTGTCCACTTACTCTTCCTGTATTTTGCCTGTGGTTGACTAAGGTTCTTGATGATACTATGTGCATAGGGCCTGCCTCAAGTGCAATCTGAGGGTATGAGAAGTGTTATGTATCATGCCTGGGAGCAACGTTATTGGTGTCCAGTTGCTTCAAAGTGTGTGTTGAAGTAAGGTTGGAGTTACTGGCACTCCCAAGGTTACACTCTGAACATAAGTTGGAGTTACTGGCACTCCCAAGGTTACACTCTGAACACAGGTTGGAGTTACTGGCACTCCTAAGGTTACACTCTGGAGTTCAAGTTGGAGTTAAGGAAACTCCCACGGTATACTAGGGACTCAAGTCCTGTTACAAGGTTCATACAAGGTTCATACATATCAGTCGCTCTAAAAAGCATTCTTGTTGGCACTACTATTCATCAGAGAAACACAAAACTAAGGGGGTCATTCTGACTCCCGCCGGCCGCGGTAACCGCAGGGCCGGCGGGATCTGCCGAATGACCGCACCGCGGTCAAATGACCGCTGCGGCCATTCTAAGTTTCCCGCTGGGCTGGCGGGCGACCCCCAGAAGGCCGCCCGCCAGCCCAGCGGGAAACCCCCTTCCATGAGGATGCCGGCTCCGAATGGAGCCGGCGGAGTGGAAGGGGTGCGACGGGTGCAGTTGCACCCGTCGCGATTTTCAGTGTCTGCTTGGCAGACACTGAAAATCTTGGTGGGGCCCTGTTAGGGGGCCCCTGCAGTGCCCATGCCATTAGCATGGGCACTGCAGGGGCCCCCAGGGGCCCCACGACACCCGTTACCGCCAGCCAGGTTCTGGCGGTCAAAACCGCCAGAACCAGGCTGGCGGTAAGGGGGTCGGAATCCCCATGGCGGCGCTGCCTGCAGCGCCGCCATGGAGGATTCCCCAGGGCAGCGGGAAACCGGCGGGGCACCGCCGGTTTCCCGTTTCTGACCGCGGCTGTACTGCTGCGGTCAGAATGCCCATGGGAGCACCGCCAGCCTGTTGGCGGTGCTCCCGCGGTCGCATGGACCGCCAGGGTCAGAATGACCCCCTAAGTCTCTAGTGCTTGTGTAATAACAGTTCAAGCGCCAAGGTTGCAGGGAGGGTCTGGAGTATGAACAGGAAAGGTTAGCTGGAGGAAAGTCACACAGAAGGAACTGGAGACAAGTCTATTGTCTTGAAGATGTTAATACTCTGGCCTGCTTACTACTATAAGATGATTAGTGCGCACTAACCTGATAACAAGTACTTAGCCTAGTACTTCAACTTGTCCGGAGGAGGTCTTGATGTCTTGACTCAAGAAGTCGCTGGGAAACAAAAGTAGCTGTGCAGGAGGCAGAAACGAAGGATGCGTCGAGTAAGCTGGAGCCAATGGAATCACTGAAAGAGCTTGAATTGTAGAAGACTAGAGCACCCGGTTACTGGTGACTCAAGCAATGAGTGCAGGGACGATGCTTGAGCAGGACTAGGACAAGGCCATGGACCGTTGCAGGTTTAAAAGGGTTTTTTATGATGGAACAAGAGATTGTTCCTGAAGGCGCGTGTCCCACATTGAAGCGTGGAATGTTCCAATGAACCTAGGGAAAATCAATTGTTACATACAACGGATATGAGGCCTCATAGGTGGCAGGTGCAAACAGTAATAAACAGTAATGAGAAACAATTAACAAGTATAACAAAACCCCAAGTGCATGATGGTACAGTTCAATGGGTCACAGTGGATATCGTAACTTGTCCTAAAGACAACTGATAATCTGCATGTGCAAAAACAGACTAAACTTGTTTAGCAACAGAAGAGGAGGTTCTGTGGGTCAGGCTTCCTGGAAGGGTGGCCATGGAATGCTTGATACAGGAAGGCACCAAAAGGGAAGGTCGAATTGGAGTGCTTGGGACAGCAAGGCGTTACAAGGGAAGGATGACATGAGCCTGGTGAGTAAAACCCACAGCACATAGAGCACAAGATGGAGTTGTGACAGTAAGCACAAGTTTTGTGCCATGCATCACTCACAAGCAGCATAGATTGGATAGGTTTGTTGATTTTTCACTACACTAAGTAACTCATACACCTTTTGTACTACTACCTTAGAATACGTTCATGGATTCGATTGCACACACCGTATATGGATTCTTCTGTATGGGACAAGTTATGGTGTGACATACATAGTAAGTACAAGTCTTTTGCCATGCGGCATCCACGAGCAGGGCAAAAGGGGCTGTTTTTTGTTCTCTCATTGGTTCTTTGATCTCTCATTATGCTCATATACATTCAGAGGACTAATGAAGTATAAGTCAAAGAATGCAATTGCACATTCAATTTTGGGAGCTGTAGTATAGTACTAACTCTGCTAATCGCTCCATTAATCTATGCATACATAGGGACATGCTGAAAAATGTGGAAGGCCACACAGCACACATCCAATATGGTACCCACGGTGTGCAGTCTAGATTCTAGGCAGGGGCCGCAGGAGATAAGTGCATGCTCTTTCCTGCATGTCCCTGTGGGTTTGGAGATGCAGCAGGGAGCGGAAATGGTCCTGCAATTAAGGAGGCGACCTGTGGGGCGTGTTTATAGTGCAACTACTGCACATACACAAGTTATGTTTTCATGGCTGGAATCACAATAAAACTGTTTGGTTTATACTACAAAGGTATATAGGGACTGCAGTAGCTAGAAGCTCTTCGCATGTTCGATCTCTGTGTTATTGCCCCAGCGAGTGGACGCAGCAGAAGGAGAACTTTTACTATACATATATGATGTACTGATATTTTAGGCCCTAATAAGCACATTATCGGTCTCATTACATTATTGTTAACTAAGCAACCTTTAGGGCAGTTTGCATACAACCAGGGGATGACTCGATTAACATATGAAGGTGTGTGACCGGTTCACATCACTTTACCAGACAGGGATAGCGAGAGATAAGAGTGAGCTCTTCTCAGCAGGTCCAGTTCTTGGTGGCATAGTCACAGCAAGTGCCCTCAGCGGTGGTTGGTCACAAGGCGACCAGGTGGGCATGTTTGGTGTAATCAACAACCATTTAGAACTAATCTCAAGCCAGACTGCACATATGACAGGGTCTAATGATATGACACTACGATGTTGGGTACAGTGGGGCCTTGGTACCTATGAGTTTGTTTGGTAGCAGGCACCATACCCTTGGTAAAGAACAGGGGGACCATTTTATGTATGTTTCTTCCAACATTACAAGTATTATATACAAGATGGGCATGTGGGAACCTTCTTCTGCCTGTGTGTTGTTGATATACAGCAGTAGGGCCATATATGAGATTGTCACTTATTGTGTATATAAAATATGATACATACCGCCTGGTGAGGTAAGGTCAAGGAGAGGGTTGAAGAGCACCCTTGTTTAGGTACATGTGGAGAGACAGTAAATTCCCCATTAGTATAGGGAATTTCTACACGGGTATGACATATGGAGTCAGTGATATGTCCCTGACACTTCTAATGTATATTTCAAAGCATTGACACAGATATCGACTTAGATATTTCCCTAGCAGAGAACACATGCATGCTGCTCGGAGGTATGCTGCATATCACTAAATGAGTTCTCTTAGTACATTATTGACTAATTCATAGGAGATGATACCAACCTCTCTCTACAAATATTCTTTGCCTTGTTAGGTGAAATGTCAGACGGCATTTTTGTCCAGAAGAGACCCCAAAGAAATAATACGAGGGTCAAAACATCAACTGTTTGATTGGAATTGTCAGATTGTTCAAAGTATATTGTGTACAGTAACCGATCATTGCATCTGGAACAGGTTTATGCCATTGGAAAGCAATGACCATCCCTATGTATATATGGATATTGTAAATAATGCACTTCTCTGCAATTTTTTAATACTGTGCGGCTGCACTTTACTTGAATTCGATTACATTCATATGGTTGTTGATGAATAAACAGAGCATTATGTATGGATAATGTAGAGTGTGAATTTTGGTTTATAGGTGAAAACAGACCCCCTGAACCACTGTTCTCTTGTAACTTGTACCCCAGTTCAAAGTGGGCACAAAGGGTTGGTCTTGTATATTTTTACATGCATTTTTAAAGCTTCCTTCTCAATAATAGGATAATTCTCCCTTGACAGCAATAAGGACCTAAAAGCAACAAAAATTACAGTTTCCTTTCCCCTTATTACTTGCACCAATTGTAATGTAATTTTCTATCCCAGGGCCTATCTGCGATTGTCCATCTCAGGATGATAACTACTCAAAGCTATCACACATTAGTGATGTACAATGTGATCTTGCAAAAGCCCTCTTCACATAGCGGGGACCATTCAAGTTAGTTTTGTTCTTTAACAGTTGTCTGATGTTGTAGCTCTTTTGTTGTAGGTCTTTTCTGCTAATATTGGAACTGATTTTTCTTAGTAATCTGCCATCCCCAAAATATGATCTAATCTCTTCTTTATTGCTAGACACAGGTTTTTTTTCAATTGTACTAACCAGAGCTGGTTTAGGTGTTACACCCCCTTACTCAATTACATGCCCCAAGTACGTTACTGTGTTTATTTTTTGCTGCATCGAAAACATTACTATCACCAATCACTGTTGGTTTAGGCATACAGATGTAAGTTTTCAACCCACGTGGGCCTAAGAAGTGTAAAATAATACTTTTCTTTTGTTCAGCTGGCATATCTTTCGCTCCGTCAATGGCTTTTATATAGTTTACAAAATAGTATTTCCATTCTGTCCACTTCATAGATCGTATAGAGTCAGAACACCAAAATGCATGAGGTGGGCTAATATAAAACTGTTGTTGTACCATGTTTAGGTAATAGTGTAAAATATCCCCCTTTAACCCTTTTGTTGCTAGCCCCCAAACTCCTCCCCCACCCGTGCGAAGTCATTTTTGGCTATTTGGGATAGTTTGCCCTTAGGCCCACATAACGTTTTGTCCACATAAGCTATCCATGCCAAATGTGTGTCCTTTTTTCCAACATCCTGAGGATTCTAAAAATGCCTAGAGTTTGTAGATTCCTCTTGGGGGGACCGAGAAATCAGGCAAAATATAGCTAAATCTGGAGGGCTTTGGGAAAAATGGGAAAAAGTGCTGTAGAAGAAAACATCAGTTTTTTCCCCTGCAAATGGCATAAATGAAGGATTTGCAGTGCTAAAATCACCATCTTCCCCGCTTTCAGGAACAGGCAGACTAGAATAAAAAAAAAAACATTTTCAACACAGTTTTGGCATTTTAATGGGACAATCCCAATTTTTCCTATATTTTTGTGCTTTCAACCTCCTTCTAGTTAGTGACAGAATTAGTTGTGAAACCAATGTTGGATCCCAGAATGCTATGCATTTCTGAAAGATAGACAAAATTCTGAATTCTGCAAAGGATTACTTGTGTAGATCCTTCAGCATTTTCCTATAGAAAGTAACATTGATATAAACGAAATATTAAAATTGAATTGAAAAAAACCCAGCCATTTCTGTCTACCTTTTCATCTGTAACTTTTTCTGAGTATGGCAGATTTTCAAAAGCAATATACCGTTATGTCCACTGGATGCTGTGGTTGCAGGGATACATTTTCCTAGAACCCAAGCTACCCAGACTCAATAACTGAGCTGCACCTTGCAATGGCTTTTCATTGAGTACTGGGTATACAGCAAATCATTTGGTAAAATATCAAGAGTGAAAGATAGGTATCAAGCAAATCAATGCTATTTCCAAAATGGGCACAAGATACAGAGTTTAGAAGCAGTGGTTATTCACACATCTCTGAATTTGGGTGTTCCCATACTAGCATGTGAATTAGAGGGCATGTCTCTTTTTTACACACTGTCTTACATTTGGAAGGCACAAATGCAGAGAAAGACAATCAGTAATAACACTTGGTCTACTATTCTGTGTTCCCCCAACTCTACCAATAAAAATGGTATCTCACTTCTCTGGGTAGACCTAGTGCCCAGAACAGAAAACTACCCAAAATGCAATGTGGACACATCACATTTTACACTGAAAACTGTCTTGTTTTTTGCAATGTCCTGAGCTGGGGATTCTGGGCCCTAGCACAGCCGGCACCTAGGGAAACCTAGTTAACCTGTTCATTTTTAAAAACTAGACAGCTAGGAGAATCCAGGATGAGGTGATTTGTGTGGCTCTGACCAGGTTCTGTTACCCAGAATCTCTTGCAAAACTCAAAATTTGTCAAAACCACTAATTTCCCTCACATTTCTGTGATGCAAAGTTCTGGAATCTGAGGGGAGGCACAAATTTCCTTCCACACAGCATCCCCCAAGTCTCCTGATAAAATTGTTACCTCACTTGTGTGGGTAGGTCTAATGCCCACGACATGAAACGCCACAAAATGCAACGTGACCCATTACATTTTTCCACTGAAAACTGACTTGTTTTTTGCAATGTGCCTACCTCTGGATTGTGGGCTCTACTTCAGTCGGCAACTAGGGAAACCTAGTAACCCTGTACTTTAAAAAAAACTAGAAACACAGTGTAATCCAGAATGGGGTCACTTCTGTGGCCCTCACCACTTTTTTCTACCCAGAATCCATTGCAAAACTCAAAAGTTGTCTAAAATTTTCCTTTCATATCTGTGATTCAAAGTACTGGAATTTGAGGGGAGCCACAAACTCCCTTTTACCCATCATTCCTTCAGGTCTCCAGAAAAAAATTATACCTCACTTGTGTAGGTAGGCCTAGTGCCTGTGACAAGAAACGCCCCAAAATGCAACAAAGACACATCACATTTTATTAGTGAAAACTGACCTGTTTTTTTAAATGTTCTTAACTGTGGATTTTGGGCTTTATCTGAGCCGACACTTAGGAAAACCTAGCAACCCTGGACATTTTTTTAAAACTAGACACCTAGGGGAATCCAGGTTGAAGTGACTTGTATGACTCTCACCACATTTTTCTACCCAAAATTCCTTGTAAATCTCAAAATGTGCCTAAAAAACACATTTTCTTACATTTCTGTGATAGAAAGTTCTTGAATCTGAGGTGAGTCACCTATTTCCTACCAATCAGCGATCCCCTCAGTCTCTGGATAAAAATTGATACCTCTCTTGCGTGGGTGGGCCAAGTGTCTGCGACAGGAACGGGGCCAAAAACATGTAGAGATTCAGAGGGCACCAAAGAGTGTTCATAAGCGCAGTTTTTTTAAAATACATTTTTAGACTGACTCTGCTTTGGGCACCCACACAAGTGAGGTATCCTGTTTATCTGGAGACAAAGGGGTATGCTAGGTAGTAGGACATTTGTGGTTTATTTCTGTTTCTGGAAGAATATGGCACATAATTGCAAGGTAAATGTGTGGTTTTGGTCACATTTTGAGAAATGTGTTGGGATCCACAAGAGGCCCACCACCCTGTACTCCCCTAAGTGTCTAGTTTTTGAACATATCTAGAGTTGGTAGATATTCTCTAGAAAAGAAAAGAGCACGCTACCAAGACTCTTACTTCTGTGATGTCCCAAACACTCAAATTATGAAAAAAATGCTCCTAGGTTTTGTGAAAAAGGCCGCTCACCCACCAACCTAGTTGGTGACATGCTTCATTATTGGGGGCCCACCAGAGACACCTAGGGCATCAGGGGTGTGCTTGAAGCCTGATTACAGCGAGGCAGTTTTTTTTTGTGAGTTGAATTCCCAACTGAGAGGAGAAGAGCAATAAATACGTCTTGTAGCTACCTACCATTATCTTCACACACACATACTGGTTGGATTTGGCACAAGGGTGAGTGATGGTTCAATACATAACATTTTATTAACAAGAGATTTCACAAAAATAAAATGCAGCGTTAATACTTGAAAGGTCAAAAAAACTGAACCAATGTCTCACAGCGTGTGAGATGTAAAACCACGTCAAGGCACCAACTGCTTTACAGTCCCTTCACACACCTTTCATATGTGATACACAAGACCATTCACACTGCCAGCCACGGGCCCAGCACATTACAACGCTCTCATCAACAAACAGTGCCATTCAAGGGCCCATCACTTTTATACGCTCACATGTCTGACATAGTAATCATGCCGACCAAGCGAATGTGTGTGGGCTGGTTTTTGGCTAGCAGGTTGTGTAGTGACCAGAGGCAAGTCACTACTCACACATGGCCAGTCAAGTGCAAGCTCACACACATGGCCAGCCAAGCGCAAGCTCATACACGCGGCCAGCCAAACACCAGCTCACACACACTGCTAGCCAAGCGCCAGTCTACCCACACCGCCAGATAAGCGATAGTCCATACACACCGCCAGCCAAGTACCGGTCCACACATACCGTCAGCCAAGCACCAGTCTATACACATTGCCATCCAAGCACCACTCCACGCACATCACCAGCCAAGCGCCAGTCCATGCATATCACCAGCCAAGCACTAGTCCATGCACACCGCCAGCCAAGCACCAGTCCACGCACATCGCCATCACATTTTTTTAAACAAAAAAGAAAACACAAACCAATTGTAAGTAAACACAAAACTACAAACACAACAGCTCTAACTAAATACATCACACTAATGCCAACAATGAAACTGAAAAAAAAATAGAAAACAATACAGACCAAGGAGTTCACTTTTAAACTTACTGTTGCTCCAAAAGCTCTTTTCCATGTGGTACTGTCTAAAACATTCGGGCACACACAGCCCAGGATTAGAAGGACAGTGAAGGCAATACATATGAGTCTCCTTCCGCATACCTCTTCGCTTACAGACTCTACATCTCCTACTGGGAATGTCTTTTTGGGTGTGGGAGGAATGTGATCAACAAAGTGGCGATTTTCCAATCTAGCCACATCCTCGACCACTCCAACTCTAGGAACACTTGCCTGATCCACTACAATAAGTTCGCCTATCACAGACTCCTGAAACTGAACAAATGTCATTTTTTACTCTTTGGAACAAACCTTGAACACCACAAACACATTAAAGGTTGTCAAGTGGAAAAGATCGATAGCAAATTCTTATACCAAATGTAAGCCTTACAAAGAGCAGTTTAAGGTTCCAACCTCTGATTTACTCCACACGTGTTTATTATAGTCTAAAATGCATGCAGGTTTGCGCACTTCAGCAACCTGACCCAAACAGTCACAGGTGAAGTACTTTCATCATGGATGGTAGTCAGCATGTAGACATCACTCCTGTCTGAAAATTTCAGAGCGAGAAGTTTATCACTACGCAAGTCACAGCTCTCTCCCCTCTCAGGTTTTCTACATCTAGGCTCTTTTGTGTAACCTTTATGGTTAGAGCGGATTGTGCCATAAGCAATTGTCCACTTTGACCAATTCCCTGAACAATTGCACACCATTGCAGGAACTATCTACATTTAAATGGAGACCTTTTAAAAAAATACTCCTACTGAGTTCCAAGACAGTTTTCTTACTAACATTGAAAGTGGACGGACAACCAGGGGTTCAATAGGGGCATCTCTTCCAGCGTTCACCCTGAAAATATAGACATAACCAGTCCTACTCTCAGACAGCATATATGTCTTAATTCCATAACATACCCTCATACTAGGAATGTACTGCCTAAAAACCAAATGGCCCTTGAACAGGGCCAATGACTCGTCCACAGCTATTTCTTTCTCTGGAACATAGATCTCTAAAAAACAATCTACAAAGTGATAAAGGACAGGCCAAATCTTAAAAATACAGTCCCAATCAGGGTGAATTTGTGGCAATGCTAAAGCATTATCAACAAAATGCAGGATCCGAAGCAGAAGCAAATATCAATAATGACTCATGTTTACAGGAAATCTAGCTGTTGCCGTCAAGAGACTAGTAGACCAATATGAAGACGGCGATAGCTTCCTTATCAAGCTAATCAAAAATGTTAAGCCCAAGAACTTCTTCAACTCATCCAGATTTGTGGGAATCCACCGGCTGGCTCTAGCGTGGGGCTCAAGTCTGGCACTGTTGTCTCAAAAATACTGTTCAGCATACAAATTAGTCTGCTCAACAATCTCATCCTAAAATCCATCATCCATAAACAACTGAAAAACATTTTCAGGCAAAAGGTTTTCAGTATTCACTCTACACCCTGCGACACCAGTAAAGGCAGGCAATGCTGGCTGCACCATATTTGGGGCAACCAAGCGTTCACCTCTTCCAGTAGGAAGCCTTGCAGCCCCATGGTGAAATCCAGATGGTGAAATCCAGATGTCTCTTGCTGCACTATCAGCACATCAGTTTCCTTCTCTAAAGGAGGCACTTCCTCCACACAGAGAGTGGCTTCATCATTAGATGACTCCGCTCAGACACAACATTCAATGCCAGAATCTTGCACTTCCTCCCTTCGCTGAGATGCAGAGTCAGTCTCATAATCATATTCAGAGGACCAACAAGCTGCTGAGCGGTAATTCTGCGGCCAGACATAATCCTTACTAATAAAAGTAACTTGACAAATAAGTCAACAATAACAATAAACAACACAGTGTACAATAATTAATAAATAAACTGTTGCTTTATCACAAGACATATTTACTCAAAAAACAATACTACCCACTTGCCACAGACAGCTAGACTCACCAGCACCTACTCATCACAGACACAGCGCACACCAACGAGCACCAGCGATATCCAAAGGCAAAAACAAATACTCACAAGACAACACAATGCACATCATGCACAAATGCAAGGACAATTTCACACACAATAAAACATGATGCTATTGTTAAACCATTTACAAAAAACACAGTCATTCAGGGAAATGATAATCATTTAGATTAAATAGCACACAAAATATTTCTTACCAATTCAACTACACAAACTGCAGATTAACCTGTGCAGAAACCGCAAACAAGAGTCACCGCAAAGGAAATCAAAAGCTTTGCACTAGAATAAAAAGGAGAAATAAAACATTACAATCAAAAATGAAAATGAATACAATAAGCAAAACAGTTAACACTATAAAAAAGAAGGGTGGCCAAGCAAGATGGTCGGCGGGACGCGTTGGTAGTGCGCTCCGCCGTCCCTGAATAATCCTAAAGGAATCCTGGGGTGCCTGACCAGCGAGGCACTCCTCAATAATGAGCGGCGGTGCCTCGACTGCTGTGGCTGAGTCCACACCCTCCTTTTAGAGACCGTTGGGCCCCTGTTAGCTGGAGTGTGGGGTCGGGCCTGTTCCCAAGGTGGGCGCAACCATGCACCAAGTGCGGTGGGCCTTGTGACGGCAGTCTCTGGTGGGCTCCTCTGACTGACCAGGCTCAGTGCAGGCGCCTGGATCTCCCGGGAGGACTTCTGAGCCAGGGTGGTCGTGGAGTCTCAGCTTTCCCCGTGGCGCGATCTTGGTGAGGAGGAGGTGGGTGAAGCACTGCAGCCACACTTACAAACCACCTTGTAAGTGTATTGGGCCAGATATATCTCCCCCTGCAACGATGATCGGCCCGAGACCGAAACTTGGGGGCACTATACTTCGACGGTGAGGAGCGGGGCCAGGGTGCATAGCTTAATCTGGGCTGCGGAGGATTGGCCTGAGGTGGCCCAACGAACTGCAATGCTTTCCTGCGATGAGATGACAGAGGTCGCCATTTTGGGAATTGACATGTGTCTGCTCTGAGCCAGTGGGGTGTCTTCTGTGGCCTTGGAGTAACATTGATGTATGGAGGTCTGGGACCTACGACGCATGCAGTGAGCACACTTGACCCGTGGAGGGCTTGAGTTGGCGGCACGGCTACGTGGACATCAAGCGGCCCCTTGTTGTGGATATTCGGGGACGGACAACTGATCTGCATTATTTGACAGCTGTTGCAGCTCAACGGAGCTTCATCTCTGCTCCTTGGAGTAAGGTACGGTGGTGATACATCCTATTATTTCTCAGTTGATGGTGATATGGGGCGGCATCAGCAGACTACGCCGTTGCAGGGGAACACTATGGAACAATATACTACCCCTACCCGGCTGCCGCAGCACCAGACTCGTATGGGGGGGCCTGGAGAGGCATTGGGAACACCGGCTTCTGGGGAGGAGCCCTCACGTGCTGAACTGTGAGCTGCTATACAGGGCGTTTGAGTGGCCCTGGAGGGGAAAATAGAAACAGTGGTGGTGGAGAAGAACCATTTTCAAACTGACCTCTGCAAGGTCTCTGATAAGGTCAAAGTGGTGGAGGGGTCTATCGAGGACTTGCAGATGGAGGTTGGCATCTTGCGCAAACAGATGGCACAGGTTACTTCCACTGTTGGGATGTTAGAGGCGAAGTTGGAGGACTCAGAGGGCAGATCCCGACGTAACAATGTGCACCTCCTTGGGTTTCCGGAACTGGCGGAGGGCTCTAAAGCCCTTAAGGTTTTGTTGAGCGATGGGTGAGAGATGTATTGCAACTTGAGGTGTTATCCAAGGTGTTTGTGATGGAGCGTGCACACAGGGCACTGGTTGCTCCTCCTCAGCCCGGAGCGCCTCCAAGGCCCTTCATTGCACACCTCCTGAACTATAAAGATAGGGACTGTATCCTGCGGACCGCCTGTGAAACCGATAGGGCTTTCTTTGAAAATTGCAAAATCTCCATTTACCCGGACTATACGAATAAGGTCCAGACCTTTAGAAATGGGTTTTTGGAGGTGAAGGCTAAGCTTAGTGCCATGAACATAAGATACATGTTATTGTACCCTGCACGTTTGAAGGTGATCTCCAGAGGCAAGTCGCATTTCTTTGACCATCCTGAAGAGGTCTGAAGATGGTTGGAGTTTTGGGACAAGGTTGGCCCAGTCCGTTCTGGGCGGTCTGGAGTTGGCAAGGCTCGTACTTCTGGAGTGTATGGCATGGACTGGAGGAGGCGTAGGGATGGCCAGAAGCAGGTCTCTGAGCAGCCCTGCGACAACTCTGTTAGCAGAATTGAAATCCAACAGGATGGTACTACGGCGGTGGTGGATCCTGAGCAGGCCATCAAACTTGCTGATTCATCACATGGGGGAGTGGAGATGCTCTCTGTTAATTCTCGATTTTGTTGGTCTTTGGTGGATGCTGCTGTTGCGGACCCACCGGGAGTCATGTGCTTAGCCCTGAGGCGCATGCCTCGCTTAGTAGGATGCACTGGGAATGCTAAGGATATTGGTTTAAAGGGGCGCTACATTAATCTGTATTTCACAAACGGGGGGAAGTGCTTTTCCTTGACTATGATTGGTTGGGAGGAAGGCACTGTGTATTCTGTCTTCGGGACAGGGGTGGTCACTTCCACTGTGGTGGGAGGGCTTTTGGGTGTTGAGGTTTAGGCTGTTGTCCTGGCAGCATACACACACATGGATCTACAGTATGTTTTGATATATCTATTTTACTGTTTATCTGGAGTGGGCACAGGGGTTTGGGGTTTTCTAGTTCATACAAGGTTGTATATGTTTGATGTTTACAACAGCAGTGCATTGTTGAGTGTGGGATGGTAACGACTTGTCTTGCCTTCTCCCTTTGGGTAGGAGGTGGGAGGAGGAGACGCAGGGGGATGGGAAGATCTTAACTCTTAACATAGATCGACAGATTAACATACTGACGTGGAATGTCAGGAGGCTGAAGAGCTATATTGCACGCTATAGAGTACACTCTTTCGTAAGGCGACATAAGGTTCATATAGCGTGTCTCCAGGAAACGCACATGACAGAGGAGGAATCACAAAAGTTGGCTAAAAAGTGGCAGGGTCAGGTGTTCTCTTCGTCTTTCTCCTCCTATGCAAGGGGAGTGATGATATGGATCGCGCCAAGGGTCCCTTTTACACATATCTACAGTAAAGCGGATGTGGAAGGGAGATATATACTCCTACAGGGTACATTGGATGGACTGCCCCTTAATATTCTCAATACTTATGCACCTAACACAGACGATCACTCTTTTCATGATAATATACCTGAAGTGCTGGGGGAGGGGGTTGCCACTCCTCTAATATGGGCTGAAGATTACAATTGCATATTGGATGGTGAGAAGGGTCGTTCTCCGTCTAAATTGGGCACTAAACCATCAATGACGAGATTCCTCACAGAGGTTATGCACAATTATGGCTCTGGGATGGATGGAGAGAACTGCATCCGGAGAGTAAGGAATACACCTGTCATTCTAAGACACACAATACATATAGTCGGCTGGACTGTTTCCTCCTGGGTGGACTGACTTGATATCAAGCATTTGGGGAGTTTTTTGTCTGATCATGCACAGGTGATGATGCACGTGCTGTGGTGATCTGATGCCAAAGTAACCCGACCGTTGCTGGCTGTCGTGAGAAAATGGCAGTGGCCCTTAAGGACTATTTGGACTTGAATTGGGGTACGACCAACTCAAGGGGAATGGAATGGGAAGCCCTGAAGGTGGTAATAAGGGGAGTATGTATGGGCACTGCCTGTGGGGTGCGCAAACAAATGGAACAGGAACTTACTGACTGGGAGTTTGCACTGGAGATGTTGCAGCCCCAGACCATGATTCCCAGAGAGGATGAGCAAGAGCAGCATGACTGTTTAAGAAGGTCAGTAGCTGCTGGGACATGCTAGATAAGCTCACACTTATATCGTATAGACAGCGCCTCCATAGGGAGGGAGACAAGTCTGGTAAATTACCGGCATGGGTCCTCAAGCGGGAAGTTGAATCTCCTCCCATCCTACGCATTAAAAACACCAAAGGTGTGCAGGTTACTAATGGCAGAGATATCCTTCGGGTCTTAGTGGAGCATTTGCAGGCCGTGTCCAGTGCTGGTGCACCAGTCCTGGATGTTGGCTTAGGAGAGTTTTTGCGCAGATGCGACTTCCGTGGCTGAAGCCAGAGAGTTTGGAACGTCTAGACGCAGACATAACAGTTGAGGAAGTGGGTGTGGCGGTGGAGGCGTTGTCGAAATCTAAATCGCCTGGTGGGGATGGTTTCCCGATCCAGTTGTACCAAACATTTTCTCTTCATTTGAGAGAGAGGTTGTTGGCAGTGTTTGAGGAAGCCCAGGAACGGGGTATTCTCCCCGAGACCATGCGCCAAGGCGTTGTTTGTTTAATGTTTAAGCCTGGTGGAGATTCTGATGACCCTTCCTCCTATTGCCTGCTCACTATGCTCAATAGTGATATCAAGATTATGTGTAAGATTTTGGCTACTCCATTGCGTGGAGTGATTTAGGGATTGGTACACGATGATCAATGTGGTTTTATTCCGGGTCGTAGTACGACTTACAACTTATGTCGTTTGGCACATGTTATGCATGAAACCTTGGGGGCGGTGGATGAATTGGTTTTAGTATCGCTGGATCTAGAAAAGGCTTTTGATACGGTGGAGTGGGACTACCTACTGGCAGTGCTGCAGGGAATGGGATTTGCCCCCCATTTTTGTGTTTCGGTTCGTTTGCTGTACACTGCTCCCACTGCACGAGTTTGGGCAAGCGGAAAGCTTTCGGAATCCTGAGCAATTGGCAGGGGAACCAGGCAGGGATGCCCACTGTCACTGCTCCTTTTTGCTTTAGTGGTGGAACCACTGGCGGTCTGGCTTTGTGAGGAATTGGTGTCCTGGGGTGTTCAGGTGGGACAGGTTACACATATTATCTCCCTGTATGCCAATGATACGTTGATATACCTTCAAGAGCCACCCATTTTGGTCCCTTTGTTGCTACAGTTGTTGGAAGAATTTAGGGCTATATCTGGTCTCTGGGTGAATAGGAAAACGTCGCTCCTGTTTCCTTTAGGGTCATTATGTGGATACCCCGTTGGAGGATTTGCTGAGGATGGGGTTCATGTGGGAGCTCAAAAGTTTTAGATATCTGGATATATGGGTCACTCATACGATGATGGCACATGTGACGCACAATGTTGAGTGGGGGGTGACTGGTCTGGAGCGCTCTGTCTCGTTCTGGAATAGGCTGCCTCTCTCAGTGTTGGGAAGAGCGGCTGTGGCCAAGATGGTGTTTTTGCCGGGGTGTCTTTATCTTGTGCAGAATTCTCTGTTTCTGTGGCAGATTGGCCGTCTGGACAGTTTGTTGATTTCATTGGTCTGGGCTGGACGTCGTAGCAGGGTGGCGTTATCCATGTTACAAATTGACATGGAAGATGGAGGCTTGGTACTCCCTAATGTTAGACTCTATTATTATGCAGCACATTTTCAACATGCTGCAAAGTGTATGACTCCGTCAGATAATTGGGAGAAGCGACTGTTCGCGGGCATGTTGGGAGGAGAGGAGTGCATGTATTGATGACGGGCGGTCGGTCGGAGACCGCTGTCCCCTATCTGGTCAAAACTACTGCAGGGATCTGCGAGCAAGCTGTTAAGAAAGTACTTTGACGTGCCCCATTTTGATAGGGAACTAAATATTTGGAATCCAGCCCCCTTTAGGAATATGGACACTCTAATATCAATGGATGCTTGGAAAGTGGGAGGCTGTCTGGTGGCGGGTGATTTATAGCCCAATGGGGAGTTTATCTCCTTTCAGGAGGCGCAAAATACTTTGGATTGAGTGCTGGTCAGTTTTTGCTGCAATATGCCAAGATTGAGAGTGTGGCTCGAGAAGTCTGGTCTGGATTCGCGGTGGCCCCTCCGACATCAAAGGTGTTGAATGGGTTGATAAATTGGGGAGAGGATTCCCACTTGGTTACCCTGTTCTATAAAGCGCTGCATGAGGAACATGCAGGGGTGGAGTGTACAGCGCGCAGGGCCTGGGATCAAGATCTGGAGGATCCCCTAGAGGAAGTGGACTGGGATATGGCGCTGTATCTGATGCTCACGGTTTCTTGTAACAACAGATTAAAGATGTTGCATTTTTATTTTGTTCATCGTGTATATCTTACGCCTGCTCGTCTTAACAAGATTGACCTGACAAGAGAGACAGGGTGTCCTAGATGTGGGGAGATAGGTGCCTCCTTTCTCCACTTAGCTTGGTACTGTAGGGAGATGCAGCAATTTTGGTGGTTCGAATGATAGACGGGGTCACCGGTTTGGGTCTCAAAGCGATGCCTTTGACTTGTCTATTAGGTGTACTACAGAGACCATGGGGTAGGCACGTCCCATATAGATTTGCACAGCTCGCTCTGGTGCTGGCTAAGCGTAGGGTAGCTATAGGCTGGATGAGTACACGCAGCCCATCCTTTCCTAGCTGGATCCGTGATGTACTGGAATGGGGTGTTGCTGAAGAGCAATACATGAGGATGACACGAAGGGAGGAGGGGGCACTGACAGACATAACGGCTTGGAGCACACTATTAGAATATTTCACAGGGTAGAGGAGTCCAGCTCTGATTGGAACACTGATGATGATTGTTGACAATGGAATGTTATGCTGTCCATAAAAGGTAATAACCAACTGTGGTGATATTGTAATACTGCTAACCAATGTATCTGAATGAATTGGTTACATGGGAGGTCCTTGGGTAGGGAAGGTGGGGGCATCTATTGCAATGATTGGATATGCTCCATGTTTCTGTCTGTATATGTCATCTCCCTCCGTTCAGGGGATCAACAGATATTGTGGTATCTCGCAATGATATGCACTGCTCTGTTTTTGTCTTTATGTTGTTTTATACTATAAACTCAATAAAATAGAGTTATAAAAAAAAAAAAATTATAAAAATGAAACACTTTCCCTGGTATCTAGTGGTTTTCTGGAAATGAGCCTAGAAAACAGCAGGGGAGCATCCCTGAAATTGGCTAAATAAAAAGATCACTGGTGTCTAGTGGGTTCTAACCTCTTCCCCAGGGGGCAGATTGCTGAAAAAATTGGCCAAACTAGCACTGGGGTGGGGGGTCTAAAACACAGGTTACTAATGCCTCCAGGGGAGTGACCCTTTCCTAAGGGGTCGCTCCCCAAATTTTGCTAAGAAATTAGATCCTTGGTGTCTAGTGAGTTCTCCCCCCCCCCCCCAAGGCCAGGTCAGCTGAAAAACATGGCCTATCTAACCCCAGGGGAGCCAAAACATAGGCGATTTATAATTGCCCCCCGGGGAGCGACCCTTTCCTAAGGGGTTGTTCCCCAGATTTTGCTAAAAATTATATTCCTGGTGTCTAGTGGGTTTCAACACCTCCCCTGTGGGAGATCGGCCAAAAAACCCCGGTGGGGGGGCAAACATAGGCTATTTATACTTGCCAACAGGGGACTGATCATTTCCTAAGGGGTCACTCCCCATATTTTGCCCAAAAAATGTGATCCTTGGTGTCTAGTGAGTTTCGACCCCACCAGGGGCAGATCAGCCAAAAGAAACAGCTGATCTACCCCCAGGGGAGCCAAAACATAGGCATGTTACACTTGACCCAAGGGGAGTAGTGGTTGCTGAAGGGGGCCACTAGCTAAACAAAAAAACATCCCTTGTGTCTAATGGGTTTAGATTCCTGCTCTGCTATCGCGGTCACACCCACGATCATGGAGCAGGATTCCAAGAAATACGGACAAAGTGGGGAAGGAAAAACGCTTCCTTCCCCGTGTTGGTATTTCAAACAACCCAGCCCCACCCTGGGAGAAGCACTTACCTCAAGTGCATCCTTCTCCTAAATGTGCTGGAAGGCAAATGGCTTCCAGTGCCTTCTTTGCAGCTTCTGATGACACCGGCACACCATGCACATGCTTACATTATCAGATGCTGAGGGTAGCTGGGGGATTCAGCAGAACCACTTCTGCTGCCATCCCTGTTTGGGCGGGTAAAATGGGTGGCCCACTGGGTAACGCCAGTGTTCCTCCTGTAGGCGGGTGCGAGGATGAATGATTCTGTCTGCAGCAAACGCCCACTGTGGCTGAGGACATAACCGGTCTGTCTTCAGCATGCATGCGGTTAATAGGCCTCAATATATATCAAAGTGGACTATGTGGACACAACCATACAAAATATTTAACCTCACTTCACCTTCCGTTTTTTTCTATTGCAGGCACAAAACTAAGGGCCAGATGTATCAAAGATCAGTTTTGCATTCGTAAATAGTGAATTTTAAGAAATCACTATTTAAGAAATGCAAAATGGGATGTATGACATTTGAGATTCGGTAATAGCGATTTCTGAAAATTCGCAATTGCTATTACCGAATCGCAATTAGAGAATGCGACTCCATTCATCCCTATGGGTCTGTAGGCCCATAGGTGCGAATGGTTCTGCATTTCCCAATTTGTGAATTCCAGTTAGAAATTTGCAAATTAGGTAATGCAAACCCCAGGGTGCAGGGGCCTAAGGCCCCCTCTGATGCACCCCAAGAAAATATTTGCTGACATGTGAAGCACACACATGCGCTACGTGTCATTTTTAAAAATGAATTTATAATGCATTTTTTTAAATTGCACATGCTTACCACCAAATTGGATTTGGTGGTAATTGCATTTCGTAAATGCCCAATTCGCATTTAGGAAATGCTTGATATATGTGCTTTGGAAATCTCAAATAGTAATCCCTATTTGCGATTTCCTATTTAGAGAATTGCAATTTGCGATTCTTTAAATGGGGTTGCAATTTTAAGGAATTGCTATTTTAGCCAAATTTTGCGAATCGCACCGTTTGCGAATGCAAAATTGCTTGATACATCTGGCCCTAAAAGAGTTCCAAATAATTTCTAAATAAAAAACAAATCTGTCAATATCACTGCAACGTCAGAAAAGGTCTCTTGTGATGCCGATGAGATCTGCGATCAACCACCACTCAAAATGATGGTCATGCAAACTTTAATTGAGCTCGCCAATGGCCATGATGGCGCATGAATGCTCTACACGTAAGCAGCCACTGTATGCAGAGGGAGTACATGCACAGAAAGATGCGCTTTTTCAAGTGACAACCCCAATGGTAAGGAAGCTGTCATAGTGCTTAAATGATCCTAAATCCTAGCTGCAACTCCCAGTCAACACCCTGAGTGCTAGTTCTTCTCTTCACCCTATTTTCTCCTGCAGCTAACACAAGAAAGTTGGTGATTTCGAAGAATAAAAGCTAGTGAAGACTGCCAACTTCACCAACTTCATTCAGAAGCTACCACAGTCTCTTTAAGTCACTTGTTGCTAATGTGTTGTGTATACACCACCCTACACAACTAACTCATGTATTCCAATGGTAGCATAACAGAAGGTAGGTCTTAACAACTCTCTGCCTGCAGTTGTCTGTGTTCTTGCAGAACAGTCCATGCACCATTGGAAATTCCCTACCAAAAAGAAATGCCATTACATCACAGACAAACCCATAACAATAATGTCTTAAAATCTATCTCCTTTCTTCAGATTTCCCATGGTTCAAACTAGCAGTCGAAGTGAGTTGGATCAGAGGGGCACGATGTGCCCATACTTTTCTGATTTATGAAAAACCGTTCCTCTACTTTTTGGAAAAGGACAACCCTCCAGGGATGGTTAATTCTCATATTTTAAATGCTTCAGCTGGAGCCTCATGCAGTAAGTCTCCTGTGCTGTGAAACTAAAGCTGGACACACAGCTAATCAAACCTTTCTGCAAATATGTGCAACAAGTTAATCTATAAATAAATGTATAGGATGATAGCAAATGTAAAGGACTCTAAGGAGCCGGCACTGGCTTTAATTGATCGAATCACTCAAAGCTTTGTGATGACATAACATTATTTTTGAGTAGTATTGTAAAGAATTAACAACTGAGCTGAGAAGTGTGTGCTTTTATTTGAAATTGTATTTACAGAGTTTACTACCTCTGATGAGATGTTGAAGGGACAGTAATATAAAAACAAATTGCATTACCTTCAGTCAGGCTAATAATAGAATCTATATTTTGGAACCATCATTTTATCTTAAACCATTTTGTGCATTTTGTAGCACTCTATATTATACTCTGCATACTGCAAGTTAAAAAAATTACTTACATATTCACACAAGCTCTGACTTCGTAGCACTAAAAATATACACAAGTCGCTATTCTCCACTGCACCAACCAAGATTTAATTCTGTGACTCTTCGGTTACACACATGCCTCTGCAGTGCATTTCATAATGTACTATAATGCATTTCTCACTGAGTAACAACTTTTTAAATGTATTTTTCATTTAAGCTGCATTTTGTTTATATGTAGCTACCTGACAGTGAAACTTACTGAATATTTTGTTTTTTTAGCCACACCTTTGGCCTCACTCCCACACTCACTGGCTCCACCCGAATGCATGCAGCATAACAGTTTGCAAACTTTCCTAATGCACCACTCGTTCAAACATGTTCCCCACTTCTGCAACTCAGACCACAAGTGCTCATTCTAATTGAAGCACAAGCACTAGCAAGTGGGATAAATGCTGCCTTCTGCTGTATATAGCACCAGATCTCACAACACGGTACACAGTTGAAGGTTCATCACTCCTGCAACCCAAATTGCCAAGTTCTGCACACCTTCATGCACAATCATAGCCAAGGGACTTAACATTGGTAGACATTAATCACTGGATGCTATAGCCCAGCCTGACATCAACTGCAAACTCCTCCACTTGTCACATCAGCACAACAATAGTCATTACAGCATGGACACCATACCCCCATCATTAAATCCGACAGACATTGACTGCCACTCCAACTCACTGACACACATTAACTGTCACAACATCACCTGCCGACCATGCTGCCACCACAGAGTAGAAGATCACCATCCTATGCAAGTACACATCCATCTGAACTTTGGCATAAGCCGTCAAAACTGTCATTGTGTTGTACACTTGCTCGCTGCTTTGCCCCATGTTCATTCTGGACACACCAACTAAATAACAAGCATGCCAACTTAAAATGAGAGAGAAGGCGCAATCACAGTCATGAACATCAACTTTATTGATGTCCATGACTCCTGTGTTATTCAGATATGAGCAAGCTGGGGAAACTGTGGGGCTGTACAGAGGAATCTGGCTAAGTGAGTACCTATGTCAACATAGAGACTGAATATGGCTTAGTCAAGATTTTCATCTCTTATCTGTAAATTAGGAACCTTTCTATTTGGTTATAAGCCAGAATATCAACTTTAGAAATAGCTTCTGACAACAAAAATCATGTTCTAATTACCATTTACAAAAATATCAGCACATTTGGTGTAGAGTTTTTGATATTAACTCCAACGGGGAGATATGTGCTAAATTATATTTAGAACTTGATATTTACTTCAAGCAATAAGCTGACAACAATATTTGTGTACAATAACCTTCTAGGTAGAGGCACAAATGTTCATTTTCATAGGTTGGCCATAGAATCTAAATTGCATAAATAATATTTGCAAAGAGGTGATTACAAGTTAGATTTACATTACAGTGCACATTTAAAGTGCAAATGTAACTTCAAAATTAATCTGGCCTTTTGGTTTTACCTGTATTTTCTTGCACATTGCTCTTAATTATTGAAACACATGATTTTTATTGATAAATAGGAAACACCCAGTATATTAATCCATCCTCAGTTATAGTACAAATGTCTGACTATCTGAATTGTGATGTAATTGAATTTGCAGGATAAATTCTCAATTTTGATAAGCTGACTAGAAAGAAAAGTCTAGCTGCCATGTAAGAGCAGACTGGAGACCAGGTCTGCAGTCACTGAGTACAGAAGCTTCTGTGGTAGAGCTTGACACTCAGTGTACATAGAGGAACATAGCCTGCATGTGAAATTGTGCAAACTTGTGAGATGAAGAGAGATGCCTGCGAATATTTTGGGAGCAGAGGTAGGAACAGAAGGTGAGTTGAAGAAAACAATTGGCATCTGCAAGGAATTACCTCTTTTATAAGATACTACATTTGAACAACCTTCACAGGTTCATCACATTTGTTTTAAACACTTATCCTCATCATCCACTTCTTCTCAGCTCCACTATCATCTTGTCCTCTTCTCCCACTGTCCTCTTTATTAATCTTATCCACCACCATCACTTACTCTTTTTCAACCTAATTTTCCTGATCTGCGATCTCAAGTATTTTCTCCCCTCTCTTATTCTCGTCATATACATGGTAGTATGTCATAATATCAAAGAGAGAAATATGTTCTACAAAAAAGTAATGCCCAAAATATTGATATCTAAAATATTATGAAGTTAAGTAAATTTATGTATGTATAGCTTTGCTATTCTCAACTCCAAATGTATATATGTTTAGGATATGAGCAATACACCTGCCAGTCAAAAAACATATTGGTGGTCTTTATGACATTGGCTATGACTGTTAAAGTGGCGGTAATATCACCAACAGGCTTGCAGTAATTACCGTCAAATTAAGACCATGGCGTCGACAACTCCCATAGACAGCCAATGTACCACACCAACCCCCAGGGCGTTAACACCACACACTACAGTGGTAGCCATCAACAGCCAGGCGGAAGACAAGGTACTGCTCAAAATATCATGACACAACAAACCGCCATGATTTCCAGGGCGATACCAACGGCATCAAAAGCCTGGCGGAAACAGAACACCGAAGACCAAAGACTCACCAACAGAGACACAGAGAAGATCAATCCCACCATCGAACCGGAACTTCAAGCCTTCTCGATGCTCTTCTACGCCATGCTCCACCTGGAACACCAATGCCGACGAAGACGACAATGGTGAGTACAGCCACCTAGCACACAAGGGAGTGAGGGAGGAAAAAGAGAATGACACACGCACGACACACCATTCACACACGCACCATGCACACAACCAGCTGCAGACGTAAACCAATGGCACAGGACACACAGCATAACAATACAAGGACTACAGGTTGGCAGTACTGAGATTGTAATTGCATGTCAACAGCCACCAAATGAACCAATTGGACAATAAAGATATATGAACAATTGTCCAGAAAGGGTCGATGCCCAGTCCAAAGTACAAAAGGCCCCCATGGCCACAGGGCACAGTCCAAGCCTGACTTGATCATGACTAACTCCGCACACAACTGTGCAGGGGCAACATCCTGGAAGTGCATAGGTACCTCAGGGGGAAGGTGGGTGGTTGCACACCTCAGCTGAAGTCAGGAACTTGCCCACTGATTCTAGAGGGGGGCTTCATGCCCATTTCCCAATGCTGGGAAGTACAAGGTCAAAGTATCTGAGGTGGGCGAACTTGCCCACTGGTTCTGAAGGGGGCTCCATGCCCATTATCCTTTGCTGGGGAGTGCAAGGTCAATGTCTCTGAGGCGGAGAACTTGCCCACTGGTTCTGGAGAGGGCTCCATGCCCATTACCTTTTGCTGGGGAGTGTAAGGTCGCAGTCTCTGAAGTAGGGAACTTGCCCACTGGTTCTGAAGGGGCTCCATGCCCATTATCCTTTGCTGGGGAGTGCAAGGTCACAGTCTCTGAGGTGGGAAACTTGCTCACTGGGTCTGGAGGGGGCTCCATGCCCATTTCCAAATGCTGGAAAGTGCAAGGTCACAGTATCTGGGCTGGGCGAACTTGCCCACTGGTGCTGGTGGGGGCTCCATGTCCATTATCCTTTCTGGGGAGTGCAAGGCCACTGTCTCTGAGGTGGAGAACTTGCCCACTGGTTCTGGAGGGGGCTCCATGCCCATTATCCTTTGCTGGGGTGTGCAAGGTCCAGTCTCTGAGGTAGGGAACTTGCCCACTGGTTCTGAAGGGGCTCCATGACCATTATCCTTAGCCGGGGAGTGCAAGGTCACAGTCTCGGATGTGGGGAACTTGCCCACTGGTTCTGAAGGGGCTCCATGACCATTATCCTTTGCTGGGGAGTGCAAGGTCACAGTCCCGGAGGTGGGGAACTTGCCCACTGGTTCTGAAGGGGCTCCATGATCATTATCCTTTGCTGGGGAGTGCAAGGTCACAGTCTCTGAGGTGGGGACTTGCTCACTGGTTCAGGATGGGGATCCTTGTACATCAGTTCCTGGAGGGTGGACTACATGCCCTCTGCTGGAGGTGAGGGCTGCTGTGTCTCAGCAGGAGATGAGGGCCCAGTACCCACTGGTGGTGATGGTGTTGGTACCCTGCCAGCCTCTGCAGGAGGTGAGGGCTGCTGTGTCTCAGCTAGGGGAAGGTGCCTCCTGGGCAGCCTCTGCTGGAGGCGAGGGCTACTGTGTCTCAGCAGGAGATGAGGGCCCTGTGTCCACTGGTGGTGTTGGTACCCTGCCAGCCTCTGCAGGAGGTGAGGGCTGCTGTGTCTCAGCAGGGGATGAGGGCCCCGTGCCAACTGGAGGTGGTGGTGGTGTTGGTACCCTGCCAGCTTCTGCAGGAGATGAGGGCTGCTGTGTCTCAGCAGGGAAATGTGCCTCCTGGGCAGCCTCTGTTGGAGGCGAGGGCTTCTGTGTCTCAGCAGGAGATGAGGGCAGCGTACCCACTGGTGGTGGTGTTGGTACACTGCCAGCCTCTGCAGGAGGTGAGGGCTGCTGTGTCTCAGCTGGAGGTGAGGGCTTCTTTCCTTTACTGGTGGGTTGGGTGGGATGCCTCACTTTCCTGGTTGGTGGAGTGGGATCCTTCCCCTTCCTGGCTGGTGGAGTGGGATCCTTTCCATTCCTGGCTGGTGGAGTGGAATCCTTCCCTTTCCTGGCTGGTGGGATCCTTTACTGTCTTGCCTCCACGACTAGGAGGTGCCTCCACTGTCCCTGTGGACTGTTTAGTTGAGGTCCTGGGCTGGGTCATTGGGACCCTGCTCTTACTGGCAGGAGAGGGGAAGGGGGAGGGAAGAGATCAAGATGGGCAAGGAAAAGCTTCTTAGGGACGATGAGGCGGGATTAGGGAGGAGGGATGGGAGTGGAGGTTGAGGGAGTGGTTGTTGGAGTGTTACGTCTGCTGGACTTGGGTGCAGGTGCATGGACAGTGTGCTGATGTGAGGTGAATGGCTGTTGGATGTCTGAGTGCCTGCGTTTGTGTCCTTTAGAAGAGGGGACACACAGGGTGGGAGAGGACACAGGGGACACATGGATAGATGTTGTGGAGGTGTCTGCTAGTGAGGTGTGTGTGCTGCTTGGTGTAGTGATGCTGGTGGCGGCTGTGTGGGGATGAAAGTGATGTATTATGTCTGTAACATATTGTACATCCCTAGCTTCCCCTCTATCATTGCTGTTGCCTTGCTACCTTTGTATGTGTATGGTGATGTATTATGGGACTGTTAGTTCCTCTATGCAGTGCATGCTTTTATGATGGGTGTCCATGCAGGGCTGTGAGGGCGGTCCATACATTGGTATAGCATGCAGGGCTTGGCATTGGGATTAGTCAGATATGTAGGTTCAGTGTGTGGGATGGAGTGGAGTGATGGGAATGAGGGTGAGGGGTGAGATGCCATGCAGGTATGGGGGTGATAAGTAGTAATTGTTGACTCACCAGTGTCCAGTTCTCTGGCTATTCCAGTGAGTCCCTCAGGATGCAGTATTGCCAAGACTTGCTCCTCCCGTGCTGTGAGCTGTGGAGGAGGAGGTGGGGGTCCACTGCCAGTCCTCTGTATGGCGAGCTGGTGCCTTGCTGCCACAGAACGTACCTTCCCCCGTAGGTCGTTCCACCCCTTCCTGATGTCGTACCTTGTTCTTGGGTGCTGTACCACAGCGTTCACCCTGTCCAAAATTTTCTGCCATAGCTCCATCTTCCTGGCAATGGATATTTGCTGTACCTGTGCTCCAAACATCTGTAGCTCTACCCTGATTATTTCCTCCACCAGGACCTGCAAATCCTCATCTGTGAAATGGGGGTGCCTTTGTGGGGACTTGGCTGTTGTGTGGTGTGTGTAGGTGTGAGGGTGTTGGATAATGTGGTTGGGTGTGTGAAGTGGGGTGCGCGAGGGATGTATGGGTGTATGTCGCATGTATGCCTAGTTGTTGCAGTGGTCTTGGTGTCAGTCTTGTGGCAATAATTTGTATTCGTAAAGGGTTATGGGTAATGTGGGTGGGTGTTTTATATGGCTGTGGGTGTGGTGTGTGTATTAGTGTCAGGTGTGTGTTGTTTGGTATTGGCCAATGTTCTGTAGTTTAGCATTTTGGTGTCCATTCTGAGTGCGCCATTGTGTACCACCAATGGTTTACCGTCATTGAATGTTCGCTGTGGTGATTCGTGGGTCATGATGTGGTGGGCGTTGTTTTGTTGGTGTAACAGTATGCGTGTTGATACCAACACTTTAACACGGACCTTTGGGCTGGCAGATTTGTGTATGTGGCAGTATTCTGTCAGATTAGTGTGTGCGTCTGTGTCATAATTTGGCAAATGGATGTTCGCCTCCGCGGCGTTATGTTGTCAGCTGTCACCGTGGCGGTAAGTGGGATTTACCGCCAATGTCATGATGAAGGCTATTGTGTCTCCAAATGCACTCAATCATGGAACTTGATCTGGGTGTCTCATGTGTAACATATATCAGAGGTATAATGTTTTTATACCTTAAAGATAGATATATTTCAAATCAAGTTCCACTTACATATACATATGTTCAATATGTTTGTTGTCGATTTTTAGGACACAGCTGTTTTAAAGGACAATATTTCATCACTGATGTTCTCGGGAAAACTGTGTTTGTCTTTATTGTGATTCAGAATGGTTTTACACCTTTGATTAGTCTGATGTCTTTCCCTAAAACATCCTATACTTCTGATTTTACAGTACTTCATAAATTGTGATGTAGGGGCCAGATGTAGCGAATAAAAAATTTGCGAGTTGCAAAGTGCGAGTCCATGCGACTCGCAATTTGCAACTCGCAAATTGGTATGCAGTACGGTGTCTCAGACACCGACTGCGACTCGCTATGGGGTCGCAATGACCCACCTCATCAATATTCATGAGGTGGGTCGCAAATTGCGGCCCCATAGCGAGTATAGGCACTCGCAAACATGGAGGCCTGCTGTAGTCAGCAGACCTCCGTGTTCGTGACTGCTTTAAATAAAGCAGTTTTTTTTTTTAAGTGTAGCCCGTTTTCTTTAAAGGAAAACGAGCTGCACTTTAAAAAAAAAAAACGAAACCTTTAGTTTCGGTATTTTTTCAGGGCAGGGAGTGGTCCCTTGGACCACTCCCTGCCCTGAAAAAATATTTGTGGGTCCATTCACAAAGTGGAAGGGGTCCCATGGGGACCCCTTCTAATTTGCGAGTGGGTTACCATCCACTTCAAGTGGATGGTAACTGTACGCGGTCGCAAATGGAATTGCATCCCACTGCGAGTCGCAAATAGGAAGGGAACACCCCTTCCTATTTGCGAGTCGGAAATGCATTTTGCGAGTCGGTCCCGACTCGCAAAATGCATTTCTGCATAGGAAACTCACATTTGCGACTCGCAAATGGCAATTTTTGCCATTTGCGAGTCACAAATCGTTTCCTACATCTGGCCCTAGATCCTCTACCATTCTTACAGGATACAATCCTGCAACTGTTTCTTGTTGGGCCATTTTAAATTCAACATCTTTTTCACATGTTTGAAATTCAACACCATCCAGTGTGCAAAAAATAATGAAATTTCACTTGCACAAAAGATCCCTTCTTAACACATTTACAGGACTTGAATCTCATACCACAAATTGGTGATACAAGTTATTTTAAACATGATTAGTTATTTGTTTATTTGTGATACCTACTATCTAATTTGCAGAGAGTAGTGGGTCTGGGTAGCACTTATGTTGACTGAGAAATGACACTTGGTGGCCATTAACCTCTCCTTCTACAAATGGTCCACTTTGGTCTACCTCCAAGACTGTGCCAAGTACGCAATCTTCCTCTCCCCTCAGTTACCATCATTGGTAATTGTCAGAATCTAAACTCTCCTTTTCCAACATGGGGTACTGTTGAAACGGGCTCTGATTTTTTAATTGATTTGAATTTGCTCTTAGTACTTGATTCATATTGAATCATGGATTACTCATCTCCAGTGGGGCCATAGGAGCTTGTGGGATCTGCATCATAGAAACTTGTAACTGTGTTGGCATCTGCATTCGAGGGACCAGAGGCTCAAGTGGAACATTTTGAATTTGCATTTGATTTACCACTTGCATTTGCCCATCACTAGTCACTTCATTTGGATTCTGTCTACACTCTCTCTTCCAATGTCCAAGACTATTACAATAATAACAAGGAGAAGATTACTTCAGAGGTGCATGTAATGTATGAGCTAAAGTGTTTTTTTCAATTCATTTAATATTAATAATTTAATAAGAATTAGTTTTTAAGCATCAGCATTAGAAGTTAACATAATTCAATAATAAATATTTCAATATAAGGTAAAATAGCATAGCATTCAGGACAACCATAAACATTGTAATAAAGCAGCAAATGTGTTCCATAAAGGAAGGTCTCGAATCTAAATGTATTGGAATATGGTAAAAATAAGGTGTCAGTTCAGATACTCAATAAAGAGTACTGATGAGGGAATCAATGAATAAGCATAAAGCCTTTGCATAATAAGCTGGAAAGTTTTTTCACAGCTATAAATGAGTAGACATCAAAGAAATCAGCTAAGAAATCTCTCATAAAGAGAGATATAAGAAACTTACAGTTTAATTTTCAGTCAGAGAGTCGGTTAAACAATCCGGGTGCTACTCTTGGAACACACACTAATATAAAACAAAACATTCCAAATGGCAAAAGGTTTCTTTTTGTCTCCATTATTATCCAATAGGATTGTAGTAAACTCCTGCGAATAAGTAAATTCCCTAACTTCTCACACTCATACAACAGTCTATAGATGTTCGTCATTGGAAGGTTCCATCATTCACATTCTGAGGTCCGGAATGTTCTTCTCATGAATCATCCTTCCCGTTGTCTACCCTCCTCCTGGTGAGAACCTCACTATCAATTGTCTAGCACAAAACAAATGCCTATTCTCTAACTAACAGAAGGTTTCTGGAAAGTCCCAATTTCTGCAACAAAAGAAAAAAACATCTAATGGAAAAAAAAAACATGAAAATAACGTGAAAAACAGGCCTTTGAATTTTAACACATTAGTTTCAATTAAAGTGACATCGACACTTAGGCTAACTCAAATCAACGCTTATTTAATTCACTTGTTGTCTTATAACATTTAAGTATGATCACTAACTACATTTCTTTGCGTTTAGTATATGTGCTATTTAAACATAGTGTTTTTCACATTCTAAATAAAATTATTTTTGTTTTCGAATAAGATTCACTCCTGCTCTGATATTCTGTTACTATGCTCATATACATATCTTCTACTTCTGCCGTCAATTTTTCTTTAGCTTTCCTTTCCTCCAACACACACTTCTTTCATATAGCCTTAGTAAATCTTTCCCCCACATTAACTGCTCATTCTTCATCTCCCATCCTTTTGCTACCACCACAATTATTCCTCTGTGCCCTTTATCCTCACTTTAATATATATCCAACTCAGCATCCTATTGTATTTTCTACTCCCTTCCTCAACTATACCTCCAAATACATTTACTCTCCCACCATTATCGCCTATTCTTCCAAATCTATAACTTTTTCAAAAACATCTCCAAATATATCTATTCCATAATGAAATATTCAGCCAGCCATCCTACAGCAAACATTAGTTAGTTAAAAACATCTCCTGCCTTTAGTCATGTTCTTCTTGCTGTGCTGTTTTTCAGACCATTTATCATATCTCCTGCAAGACATTTTAACATGTAGCAAACGTTGAGTTAATAAGACACAATACATATCTGACAGTATGAGAACATGGAGTGCTGCATTCATAAAGCCATTTGTATGTGTAAATGTGACTCATATGTACACCTTGTTGGATTTGCAAGGTATTTACCAGACCCCTAGGATTTTGCGGGCCGGGGATGGCAAGTTTTGCATCAAATAAAGACAAGTTTTTGGTCACAAACCTCAAAATTCAGTGTATTTGCATATGCAGAAAATGTGCTTGTCACACACATACTGCTCTGTACTTGGTTTGCAACTGCTGGAGTCTCTGTCAAATTAACCCATACAAAAAGTGATGGCTAGACTGCTGTGACCTTGCAGTGTCCAGCAGCACTGGGTTTGTAAAAGGAAAGTGTCAGATGTGAAAGACTGCAGATTTAAATTTGAAAAACACTTCTCTCTGGCATCGGACAATCTCCATTCCAAATGTGCCAAAGGCAGTAAGTGGTGAATGCAAGGTGGTGGCTGGGGTAGGGGCCACAGGTAGCTAATGCGGAGGGAAGAGGGACCATATGATCATCCCAGGATTGAGGTGGGGCAAAGAGGGTTTTATCCACATGATTTAAGTGGGGAGGGGAGACACCAGAGAAGATGGGGTTGTACAAGGGTGAAGGGGTTGCATGGTGATGGTTCTACCATGAGATGAAGGAAAAAGGCTTGCAGAGAAAGGGGGTTAAGCAGAGAGAGTGGTGCAGCTTGCTTGTGCTAGAGGAGGGACGCTGCATTTATAAGGAGCTAACAGGCTGGTGACAGGTACTTAACACATCTGCTGCCTTCAGGCCTGTTATTGACCCTCCTTTTATTGGCTGAGGGCAATCAACATAATTTTTTTATGACATTTAATTTTTTGGGGGGTTATTTGAAAAAATCATTGGATTTTTACAAAACTGCTTATTTATGCTTAGTTTGCAAACTTCAACATTACAATATGCTGGGGGATCTGACTCAAGTATAACAGTACATCATAATGGTGAACTATTAGGCATAAAAAACCCTATTGAGGAATTGACCATTGATGTTTCAGGATGGGGGGTTACCTCCTATAAGTTTTTTGTCATGTTCAGCATCCTTGGTGACCCCATTCCCCACTAAAAAGGGTTGGAGATTTACTCTTGCCAGGGTGGGAAGAAGAAGACAGTTGGTGGCGTTTTAGGTGAAGGTGTTTCTCCACAGGTAAAACTATTTTACCCTGGAGGGAAAAAAAGATGCTTGCTAATGTGCCTTTACACAAAAGCAATGATATTTCAACATACGCAATTGTACACAAAGAGCACTTGACCACAATAAAACATAGGAATTCCCAAATATTTTCATTCAGTAGTTTTGGAAGCCTGTGACAGTTGCAGCTTTGCAGTCTGGAAAGTTTTGTTGATGCTTCCTAAATCTATCTGTTATGTCTTTGATTTATACTGCATGTGTTTTGGTTTTAGTTTTAAAGCTTTATTATGGAATTCATAACAGTAAATATAGCAAAACGAAAGATCACAGTATGAAATTAAAGATGATCTAGTAAATATTTGGTAAAACATTGTATTAGCTAATAATACAAAATATCCAAGATTTTAAGAGTGTATACCAGAACACCTTGTAACAAACTTTCTGTAATACAATAAAGCTTAAAAAAGAATAAATGTAACGTTTCAGGAGAAAAAGAACGGAAGGAGAGAAAGAAAGGAAGCAAGATATATGTTAATGATAACTCAATATTGAAAAATAAAAACATATAGGTAATGAAAAGTACATCACCAATTATACATATAAAATAACAGAAGTAAATTAACTTTCATTTTTTATATTAATATGCTATTATAAGTGTAAACAATATTGAGATTCAATAAAGTTAGGGATCTTTATTTACTTCTTCAATACAGATATTTATACCTTTTGCTAATAAACTAGAATTCTTAAGAAATGTTATAACAGGAAACCACAGTTTTCGTAATTTATAGCAAGTTAAGTAGGCATTACATATGTTTTATCTAGTCTATGGTTAAAACATACATTGCACTACTGGATATAAAAGTAGGATTCTCAGCATCTTTCTAATTAGTAGTTATTTACAGGAAGTCTACCACAAGTTAGATAGCAATTATTGTTTTGTTTGAGGTTGACCAGACCACTCCATAGATAACATTTCCAAAAAACATTTAACAATTTAAATGAGTTATTAAGATATTACATAATTTTAATTTGATTCCAAACTTTAAACCAAAATGTATTTATGTTTGGTCAGTAAATAACAGGTGATTCAAGTCACTCCTCATTTCATTACATGACCAACAAGGAGTTTGAACATCGACAATTTTGCTAATAAGAATGGTGTTGCTAACAGTCTTTTATACATAAAATAAAATACTTGGGTGGTATTAGCAGCATTAGATGTCTCGTGAACGTTCTGACATATGTTATTCAACAATCTGTAGACTAGGTAGTTCTTAGGTCTTCTTCCCATTTCAGTTTTTGATTCGATCCTAAATTAATTAGATACAATATAATGTTTGTAAATTAATGAGTCTGTAAATGATGAGATAATAACAGAACTATCTTATCATCCAATGGGTTCACAAGATTGATTTCCTAGAAACCAGAAAGAAAGGTGGATATAGAACAGGCTGACCAACCATGGTTCTTTTCAAATGAGTTCTGGAATTTAAAACCTTCTGGAACCTGATTGACTGAGTTGTTCTGGCACTATCAACTGAGAGGAGTTCACTCAGTCATTTCCGTGTCAGTTCATTGATGTCATTGCAAACTCACTGGATGATGCATGCTCTAAATCAGCCATATATTAAGCTTGCCAGTTGCAGTACCTGAACAGGTAACTTTTTAGCACATTTGTGAGAAGCATCATACCTGTTATTGTCAAGAGATATAGGCCTGGCTTAATACAAGGAGCTCCATGCTTTGACCTGTGCACTTCATATGAAGTAAAGTAAGACCTAGTACATTTTGTTAACAAACACTTTTTATTCTTCTCATTTTCGTGCTTGAGTATTTTATTGCCTTTTTCTATGGTCATTTTGAAACCACACTGGTTTATTCTACTAATATTTTTTGTTGCTGGGCACTTCTTGTTATTCTGAGATACATGGAATTTGTGCACCAACAGCCTTTATAGTTTGATGTCTACCACGCAGTACAGCTGTCTGGTGTGCTAAAGACATCTTTGAGATGTTCAGAAAGCTTCCCTGGGAATGTATTCTGCTCATTCCTTACCATTGGCTTTGAGGCACATTTTCTGGCTATTTGCTGTCTTTATTTGCTTTAGGCTGTCCAGGGTGAATTCATCTATCCCAAGGAACAAAGCATTTTCACACTCTCTGTCCTTGTATTCTTCCATGAGTACTCCTTTTGTAAACATGCCTGTAAATCTTGTTTTTATCTTGTCATATTTGCCGTGCATTCAAAGCCAGAGGTCAAATGTTAGGATCAGTCTCCAGAGGGAGTTTGCTGTTTACCTGTCATTCTCTGATTTCAAAGTGAGAGGAACTATATGATAATTTTTGCTGGATTTTGGGCAAGAAAGTTTTTTTTTTCTAGGACACATCAACATTTAAATGAAGTCTGCAAGTATTTTACAATATCTCAGAATTAAGAAAGCACAAATGAAGCACATTTTTTGTTAATTCTGAGGTATGTTGGAAACAAATATTTTAACATTGTAAGGAAATGCCTCCTTGGCATGGTTGCCCCCTGACTTTTTGCCTTTGCTGATGCTATGTTTACAATTGAAAGTGTGCTGAGGCCTGCTAACCAGGCCCCAGCACCAGTGTTCTTTCCCTAACCTGTACTTTTGTATCCACAATTGGCAGACCCTGGCATCCAGATAAGTCCCTTGTAACTGGTACTTCTAGTACCAAGGGCCCTGATGCCAAGGAAGGTCTCTAAGGGTTGCAGCATGTCTTATGCCACCCTGGAGACCTCTCACTCAGCACAGACACACTGCTTGCCAGCTTGTGTGTGCTAGTGAGGACAAAACGAGTAAGTCGACATGGCACTCCCCTCAGGGTGCCATGCCAGCCTCTCACTGCCTATGCAGTATAGGTAAGCCACCCCTCTAGCAGGCCTTACAGCCCTAAGGCAGGGTGCACTATACCATAGGTGAGGGTACCAGTGCATGAGCATGGTACCCCTACAGTGTCTAAACAAAACCTTAGACATTGTAAGTGCAGGGTAGCCATAAGAGTATATGGTCTGGGAGTCTGTCAAACACGAACTCCACAGCACCATAATGGCTACACTGAAAACTGGGAAGTTTGGTATCAAACTTCTCAGCACAATAAATGCACACTGATGCCAGTGTACATTTTATTGTAACATACACCACAGAGGGCACCTCAGAGGTGCCCCCTGAAACTTAACCGACTGTCTGTGTAGGCTGACTAGTTCCAGCAGCCTGCCACACCAGAGACATGTTGCTGGCCCCATGGGGAGAGTGCCTTTGTCACTCTGAGGCCAGTAACAAAGCCTGCACTGGGTGGAGATGCTAACACCTCCCCCAGGCAGGAGCTGTGACACCTGGCGGTGAGCCTCAAAGGCTCACCCCTTTGTCACAGCCCAGCAGGGCACTCCAGCTTAGTGGAGTTGCCCGCCCCCTCCGGCCACGGCCCCCACTTTTGGCGGCAAGGCTGGAGGGAACAAAGAAAGCAACAAGGAGGAGTCACTGGCCAGTCAGGACCGCCTCTAAGGTGTCCTGAGCTGAAGCGACTCTAACTTTTAGAAATCCTCCATCTTGCAGATGGAGGATTCCCCCAATAGGGTTAGGATTGTGACCCCCTCCCCTTGGGAGGAGGCACAAAGAGGGTGTACCCACCCTCAGGGCTAGTAGCCATTGGCTACTAACCCCCCAGACCTAAACACGCCCTTAAATTTAGTATTTAAGGGCTACCCTGAACCCTAGAAAATCAGATTCCTGCAACTACAAGAAGAAGGACTGCCTAGCTGAAAACCCCTGCAGAGGAAGACCAGAAGACGACAACTGCCTTGGCTCCAGAAACTCACCGGCCTGTCTCCTGCCTTCCAAAGATCCTGCTCCAGCGACGCCTTCCAAAGGGACCAGCGACCTCGACATCCTCTGAGGACTGCCCCTGCTTCGAAAAGACAAGAAACTCCCGAGGACAGCGGACCTGCTCCAAGAAAAGCTGCAACTTTGTTTCCAGCAGCTTTAAAGAACCCTGCAAGCTCCCCGCAAGAAGCGTGAGACTTGCAACACTGCACCCGGCGACCCCGACTCGGCTGGTGGCGATCCAACACCTCAGGAGGGACCCCAGGACTACTCTAAGACTGTGAGTACAAAAACCTGTCCCCCCTGAGCCCCCACAGCGCCGCCTGCAGAGGGAATCCCGAGGCTTCCCCTGACCGCGACTCTTTGAATCCTAAGTCCCGACACCTGGGAGAGACCCTGCACCCGCAGCCCCCAGGACCTGAAGGACCGGACTTTCACTGGAGGAGTGACCCCCAGGAGTCCCTCTCCCTTTACCAAGTGGAGGTTTCCCCGAGGAACCCCCCCCTTGCCTGCCTGCAGCGCTGAAGAGATCCCTAGATCTCCCATTGACTTCCATTACAAACCCGACGCTTGTTTCTACACTGCACCCAGCCGCCCCCACGCTGCTGAGGGTGAAATTTCTGTGTGGGCTTGTGTCCCCCCCGGTGCCCTACAAAACCCCCCTGGTCTGCCCTCCGAAGACACGGGTACTTACCTGCAAGCAGACCGGAACCGGGGCACCCCCTTCTCTCCATTCTAGCCTATGTGTTTTGGGCACCACTTTGAACTCTGCACCTGACCGGCCCTGAGCTGCTGGTGTGGTGACTTTGGGGTTGCTCTGAACCCCCAACGGTGGGCTACCTTGGACCAAGAACTAAGCCCTGTAAGTGTCTTACTTACCTGGTTAACCTAACAAATACTTACCTCCCCTAGGAACTGTGAAAATTGCACTAAGTGTCCACTTTTAAAACAGCTATTTGTGAATAACTTGAAAAGTATACATGCAATTGTGATGATTTGAAGTTCCTAAAGTACTTACCTGCAATACCTTTCGAATGAGATATTACATGTAGAATTTGAACCTGTGGTTCTTAAAATAAACCAAGAAAAGATATTTTTCTATATAAAAACCTATTGGCTGGATTTGTCTCTGAGTGTGTGTACCTCATTTATTGTCTATGTGTATGTACAACAAATGCTTAACACTACTCCTTGGATAAGCCTACTGCTCGACCACACTACCACAAAATAGAGCATTAGTATTATCTCTTTTTACCACTATTTTACCTCTAAGGGGAACCCTTGGACTCTGTGCATGCTATTCCTCACTTTGAAATAGCACATACAGAGCCAACTTCCTACATTGGTGGCAGCGGTGGGATACAAGACTTTGCATTTGCTGGACTACTCAGCCAATACCTGATCACACGACAAATTCCAAAATTGTCATTAGAAATTCATTTTTGCAATTTGAAATTTTTCTAAATTCTTAAAAGTCCTGCTAGGGCCTTGTGTGTTAAGTCCCTGTTTAGCATTGTCTTTTAGAGTTTAAAAGTTTGTTAAAAGTTTGAAATTAGATTCTAGAAACAGTTTTAGATTCTTTAAAAAGTCTTCCAACTCTTAGCAAAATAATGTCTGATACAGAGATGAATGTGGTAGAACTCGACACCACACCTTACCTCCATCTTAAGATGAGGGAGCTAAGGTCTCTCTGTAATATCAAAAAAATAACCATTGGCTCCAGACCTACCAAAATTCAGCTCCAGGAGCTGTTGGCAGAGTTTGAAAAAGCCAACCCCTCTGATGATGACCTCACAGAGGAAGAAATTAGTGACTTGGAGGCCAATGTCCCTCCTCCAGTCCTAAATAGGGAGAACAGGACCCCTCAAGTCCTGTCTCCAACTGTGTTAGTCAGAAATAGTGAGTCCCTCACAGGAGGGTCCCACATTTCTGAAATCACTGAGGATGCTCTCAGTGAAGATGACCTCCTGTTAGCCAGGATGGCCAAAAGATTGGCTTTAGAGAGACAGCTCCTAGCCATAGAAAGGGAAAGACAAGAGATGGGCCTAGGACCCATCAATGGTGGCAGCAATATAAATAGGGTCAGAGATTCTCCTGACATGTTAAAAATCCCCAAAGGGATTGTGACAAAATATGAAGATGGTGATGACATCACCAAATGGTTCACAGCTTTTGATAGGGCTTGTGTAACCAGAAAAGTGAACAGGTCTCACTGGGGTGCTCTCCTTTGGGAAATGTTCACTGGAAAGTGTAGGGATAGACTCCTCACACTCTCTGGAAAAGATGCAGAATCTTATGACCTCATGAAGGGTACCCTGATTGAGGGCTTTGGATTCTCCACTGAGGAGTACAGGATTAGGTTCAGGGGGCTCAAAAATCCTCGAGCCAGACCTGGGTTGACTTTGTTGACTACTCAGTGAAAACACTAGATGGTTGGATTCAAGGCAGTGGTGTAAGTAATTATGATGGGCTGTACAATTTATTTGTGAAAGAACACCTATTGAGTAATTGTTTCAATGATAAACTGCATCAGCATCTGGTAGACCTAGGACCAATTTCTCCCCAAGAATTGGGAAAGAAGGCGGACCATTGGGTCAAGACAAGGGTGTCCAAGACTTCAACAGGGGGTGACCAAAAGAAAGGGGTCACAAAGACTCCCCAGGGGAAGGGTGATGAGACAACCAAAACTAAAAATAGTAAAGAGTCTTCTACAGGCCCCCAAAAACCTGCACAGGAGGGTGGGCCCAGAGCCTCTTCACAAAACAATGGGTACAAGGGTAAAAACTTTGATCCCAAAAAGGCCTGGTGTCATAGCTGTAAACAGCATGGACACCAAACTGGAGACAAGGCCTGTCCCAAGAAAGGTTCCACTCCAAACTCCCATCCAGGTAACACTGGTATGGCTAGTCTCCAAGTGGGATCAACAGTGTGCCCAGAGCAAATCAGGGTCCACACTGAAGCTACTCTAGTTTCTGAGGGTGGGGTGGATTTAGCCACACTAGCTGTCTGGCCGCCTAACATGCAAAAATACAGACAGCAACTCTTAATTAATGGGACTAGAATAGAGGGCCTGAGGGATACAGGTGCCAGTGTCACCATGGTGACAGAGAAACTGGTTTCCCCTGGCCAATACCTGACTGGAAAAACTTACACAGTCACCAACGCTGACAATCAGAGAAAAGTACATCCCATGGCAATGGTTACTTTAGAATGGGGAGGGGTCAATGGCCTGAAACAGGTGGTGGTCTCCTCAAATATCCCAGTGGACTGTCTGCTTGGAAATGACCTGGAGTCCTCAGCATGGGCTGAGGTAGAACTAAAAACCCATGCAGCAATGCTGGGTATCCCTGAACTGGTATGTGTGAAAACAAGAGCACAATGCAAGGCACAGGGTGAAAAAGTAGAGCTGGAGTCTGGAAAAATGGCCCAGCCTACCAAGAGAACAGGAAAGTCAGTTGGGAAACCAACTGCAACACAGCAAAAGAAAGGGAACCTCTCTTCTCAGGAAGAAGTTCTGCCCTCTGAGGGAACTGAGCCTTTGGAGCTTGAACCTTATCAGGTTGAGCTCTTAGGCCCAGGGGGACCCTCAAGGGAGGAGCTGTGTAAGGGACAAGAAACCTGTCCCTCTCTTGAAGGCCTTAGGCAGCAAGCTGCTGAAGAGTCCAAGGGCAAGAAAACTGGAACCCATAGGGTCTATTGGGAAGATGGACTCCTGTACACTGAGGCCAGAGACCCCAAACCTGGTGCCACTAGGAGAGTGGTAGTGCCTCAGCTGTTCAGAGAGTTCATCCTAACATTGGCCCATGACATTCCCCTTGCTGGACATTTGGGACAAACCAAGACGTGGGAGAGGTTAGTCAACCACTTCTACTGGCCCAATATGTCCAACATGGTTAAGGAGTTTTGCCTCTCCTGCCCCACCTGTCAAGCCAGTGGTAAGACAGGTGGGCATCCAAAGGCCCCCCTCATTCCACTTCCAGTGGTGGGGGTTCCCTTTGAAAGAGTGGGTGTGGACATAGTTGGTCCACTAGAACCTCCCACAGCCTCAGGAAATATGTATATCCTGGTAGTAGTGGATCATGCTACCAGGTATCCTGAAGCTATTCCCCTTAGGTCGACTACTGCCCCTGCAGTAGCCAAGGCCCTCATTGGTATCTTTACCAGAGTGGGTTTCCCTAAGGAGGTGGTGTCTGACAGAGGTACCAACTTCATGTCAGCATACCTAAAGCACATGTGGAATGAGTGTGGAGTGACTTATAAATTCACTACACCATACCATCCACAAACTAATGGCTTGGTTGAGAGATTCAACAAGACATTAAAAGGCATGATCATGGGGCTCCCAGAAAAACTCAAAAGGAGATGGGATGTCCTCTTGCCATGTCTGCTTTTCGCTTACAGAGAGGTGCCACAGAAGGGAGTAGGATTCTCACCCTTTGAACTTCTGTTTGGTCATCCTGTAAGGGGACCACTTGCCCTTGTTAAAGAAGGCTGGGAGAGACCTCTCCATGAGCCTAAACAGGACATAGTGGACTATGTACTTGGCCTCCGCTCTAGAATGGCAGAGTACATGGAAAAGGCAACCAAAAACCTTGAGGCCAGCCAACAGCTCCAGAAGTTTTGGTATGACCAAAAGGCTGCACTGGTTGAGTTCCAACCAGGGCAGAAAGTCTGGGTTCTGGAGCCTGTGGCTCCCAGGGCACTCCAGGACAAATGGAGTGGCCCTTACCCAGTACTAGAGAGGAAGAGTCAGGTCACCTACTTGGTGGACCTGGGCACAAGCAGGAGCCCCAAGAGGGTGATCCATGTGAACCGCCTTAAGCTCTTCCATGACAGGGCTGATGTGAATCTGTTGATGGTAACAGATGAGGATCAGGAGGCAGAGAGTGAACCTCTCCCTGATCTTCTGTCATCAGACCCAAAAGATGGCACAGTAGATGGAGTGATCTACTCAGACACCCTCTCTGGCCAACAGCAAGCTGATTGTAGGAGAGTCCTACAACAGTTTCCTGAACTCTTCTCCTTAACCCCTGGTCAGACACACCTGTGTACCCATGATGTGGACACAGGAGACAGCATGCCTGTCAAGAACAAAATCTTTAGACAATCTGACCATGTTAAGGAAAGCATCAAGGTGGAAGTCCACAAGATGCTGGAATTGGGAGTAATTGAGCGCTCTGACAGCCCCTGGGCTAGCCCAGTGGTCTTAGTCCCCAAACCTCACACCAAAGATGGAAAGAAAGAGATGAGGTTTTGTGTGGACTACAGAGGGCTCAATTCTGTCACCAAGACAGATGCTCATCCAATTCCAAGAGCTGATGAGCTCATAGATAAATTAGGTGCGGCCAAATTCTTAAGTACCTTTGACTTGACAGCAGGGTACTGGCAAATAAAAATGGCACCTGGAGCAAAAGAGAAAACAGCATTCTCCACACCTGATGGGCATTATCAGTTTACTGTTATGCCCTTTGGTTTAAAGAATGCCCCTGCCACCTTCCAAAGGTTGGTGAATCAAGTCCTTGCTGGCTTGGAGTCCTTTAGCACAGCTTATCTTGATGATATTGCTGTCTTTAGCTCCACCTGGCAGGATCACCTGGTCCACCTGAAGAAGGTTTTGAAGGCTCTGCAATCTGCAGGCCTCTCTATCAAGGCATCCAAATGCCAGATAGGGCAGGGAACTGTGGTTTACTTGGGCCACCTTGTAGGTGGAGGCCAAGTTCAGCCACTCCAACCCAAGATCCAGACTATTCTGGACTGGGTAGCTCCAAAAACCCAGACTCAAGTCAGGGCATTCCTTGGCTTGACTGGGTATTACAGGAGGTTTGTGAAGGGATATGGATCCATTGTGACAGCCCTCACTGAACTCACCTCCAAGAAAATGCCCAAGAAAGTGAACTGGACTGTGGAATGCCAACAGGCCTTTGACACCCTGAAACAGGCAATGTGCTCAGCACCAGTTCTAAAAGCTCCAGATTATTCTAAGCAGTTCATTGTGCAGACTGATGCCTCTGAACATGGGATAGGGGCAGTTTTGTCCCAAACAAATGATGATGGCCTTGACCAGCCTGTTGCTTTCATTAGCAGGAGGTTACTCCCCAGGGAGCAGCGTTGGAGTGCCATTGAGAGGGAGGCCTTTGCTGTGGTTTGGTCCCTGAAGAAGCTGAGACCATACCTCTTTGGGACTCACTTCCTAGTTCAAACTGACCACATACCTCTCAAATGGCTGATGCAAATGAAAGGTGAAAATCCTAAACTGTTGAGGTGGTCCATCTCCCTACAGGGAATGGACTTTATAGTGGAACACAGACCTGGGACTGCCCATGCCAATGCAGATGGCCTTTCCAGGTTCTTCCACTTAGAAAATGAAGACTCTCTTGGGAAAGGTTAGTCTCATCCTCTTTCGTTTGGGGGGGGGTTGTGTAAGGAAATGCCTCCTTGGCATGGTTGCCCCCTGACTTTTTGCCTTTGCTGATGCTATGTTTACAATTGAAAGTGTGCTGAGGCCTGCTAACCAGGCCCCAGCACCAGTGTTCTTTCCCTAACCTGTACTTTTGTATCCACAATTGGCAGACCCTGGCATCCAGATAAGTCCCTTGTAACTGGTACTTCTAGTACCAAGGGCCCTGATGCCAAGGAAGGTCTCTAAGGGTTGCAGCATGTCTTATGCCACCCTGGAGACCTCTCACTCAGCACAGACACACTGCTTGCCAGCTTGTGTGTGCTAGTGAGGACAAAACGAGTAAGTCGACATGGCACTCCCCTCAGGGTGCCATGCCAGCCTCTCACTGCCTATGCAGTATAGGTAAGCCACCCCTCTAGCAGGCCTTACAGCCCTAAGGCAGGGTGCACTATACCATAGGTGAGGGTACCAGTGCATGAGCATGGTACCCCTACAGTGTCTAAACAAAACCTTAGACATTGTAAGTGCAGGGTAGCCATAAGAGTATATGGTCTGGGAGTCTGTCAAACACGAACTCCACAGCACCATAATGGCTACACTGAAAACTGGGAAGTTTGGTATCAAACTTCTCAGCACAATAAATGCACACTGATGCCAGTGTACATTTTATTGTAACATACACCACAGAGGGCACCTTAGAGGTGCCCCCTGAAACTTAACCGACTGTCTGTGTAGGCTGACTAGTTCCAGCAGCCTGCCACACCAGAGACATGTTGCTGGCCCCATGGGGAGAGTGCCTTTGTCACTCTGAGGCCAGTAACAAAGCCTGCACTGGGCACAGGCAGGAGCTGTGACACCTGGCGGTGAGCCTCAAAGGCTCACCCCTTTGTCACAGCCCAGCAGGGCACTCCAGCTTAGTGGAGTTTCCCGCCCCCTCCGGCCACGGCCCCCACTTTTGGCGGCAAGGCTGGAGGGAACAAAGAAAGCAACAAGGAGGAGTCACTGGCCAGTCAGGACCGCCCCTAAGGTGTCCTGAGCTGAAGCGACTCTAACTTTTAGAAATCCTCCATCTTGCAGATGGAGGATTCCCCCAATAGGGTTAGGATTGTGACCCCCTCCCCTTGGGAGGAGGCACAAAGAGGGTGTACCCACCCTCAGGGCTAGTAGCCATTGGCTACTAACCCCCCAGACCTAAACACGCCCTTAAATTTAGTATTTAAGGGCTACCCTGAACCCTAGAAAATCAGATTCCTGCAACTACAAGAAGAAGGACTGCCTAGCTGAAAACCCCTGCAGAGGAAGACCAGAAGACGACAACTGCCTTGGCTCCAGAAACTCACCGGCCTGTCTCCTGCCTTCCAAAGATCCTGCTCCAGCGACGCCTTCCAAAGGGACCAGCGACCTCGACATCCTCTGAGGACTGCCCCTGCTTCGAAAAGACAAGAAACTCCCGAGGACAGCGGACCTGCTCCAAGAAAAGCTGCAACTTTGTTTCCAGCAGCTTTAAAGAACCCTGCAAGCTCCCCGCAAGAAGCGTGAGACTTGCAACACTGCACCCGGCGACCCCGACTCGGCTGGTGGCGATCCAACACCTCAGGAGGGACCCCAGGACTACTCTAAGACTGTGAGTACAAAAACCTGTCCCCCCTGAGCCCCCACAGCGCCGCCTGCAGAGGGAATCCCGAGGCTTCCCCTGACCGCGACTCTTTGAATCCTAAGTCCCGACACCTGGGAGAGACCCTGCACCCGCAGCCCCCAGGACCTGAAGGACCGGACTTTCACTGGAGGAGTGACCCCCAGGAGTCCCTCTCCCTTGACCAAGTGGAGGTTTCCCCGAGGAACCCCCCCCTTGCCTGCCTGCAGCGCTGAAGAGATCCCTAGATCTCCCATTGACTTCCATTACAAACCCGACGCTTGTTTCTACACTGCACCCGGCCGCCCCCGCGCTGCTGAGGGTGACATTTCTGTGTGGGCTTGTGTCCCCCCCGGTGCCCTACAAAACCCCCCTGGTCTGCCCTCCGAAGACGCGGGTACTTACCTGCAAGCAGACCGGAACCGGGGCACCCCCTTCTCTCCATTCTAGCCTATGTGTTTTGGGCACCACTTTGAACTCTGCACCTGACCGGCCCTGAGCTGCTGGTGTGGTGACTTTGGGGTTGCTCTGAACCCCCAACGGTGGGCTACCTTGGACCAAGAACTAAGCCCTGTAAGTGTCTTACTTACCTGGTTAACCTAACAAATACTTACCTCCCCTAGGAACTGTGAAAATTGCACTGTGTCCACTTTTAAAACAGCTATTTGTGAATAACTTGAAAAGTATACATGCAATTGTGATGATTTGAAGTTCCTAAAGTACTTACCTGCAATACCTTTCGAATGAGATATTACATGTAGAATTTGAACCTGTGGTTCTTAAAATAAACCAAGAAAAGATATTTTTCTATATAAAAACCTATTGGCTGGATTTGTCTCTGAGTGTGTGTACCTCATTTATTGTCTATGTGTATGTACAACAAATGCTTAACACTACTCCTTGGATAAGCCTACTGCTCGACCACACTACCACAAAATAGAGCATTAGTATTATCTCTTTTTACCACTATTTTACCTCTAAGGGGAACCCTTGGACTCTGTGCATGCTATTCCTCACTTTGAAATAGCACATACAGAGCCAACTTCCTACAAACATGATTAAAGCAAATCAATGCAGTCGATGGTGACATTTCCACACTTTATTGTTTGTGTGCTATATAGTTTTAATCGTAAAACTGAGGCCCTCATTACAACACTGGCGGTAAATTCTGTTGACCGCTGTGCAGACGGCTGCCAACATACCGTGTCCGTGGCGGAAATCCGCTACGGGTGATATGACCCACAATCAGAAATCCTTGACAACACAGACACCCACACAAGTCCGCCACACCAAAGGCCAGTGATAAACTGGTGATAGCAAAACCCACACAGTCACGCTAAAAGAACTATGCCCACACTATCACGACCCACGAATCAATGCGGCGGTCATTCAACCGCGGTAATCCATTGGCAGTACACACTGCTGCGCTCAAAATACACACACACATTTACAAAACACAACCACATTGGACAATGCAAAATACACACACCTGATACACATAGACACACCACACCCACACACTCACAACACTATAAAACAAATACCCACATTACCCACAACCCCTCACAACGACAATTTTTGAAGAAGCAGAGAGACAGAAAAGCAAAGACAACACCAGCATCCAGAGGCACACAACACCATCACTCATACACCATCCACGCACCTCAAAGAACACACCCCAACACATCACCCCACACATCACATCAACCATCACCTCACACATCACCCACACCACATCATGGAACCTTAAAGACACCCCCTGGTTCTCTGAGGAGGAGCTCAGGATCATGGTGGAGGAAATCATCCGGGTAGAGCCACAGCTATTTGGATCACATGTGCAGCAGACATACATTGCAAGGAAGATGGAGCTATGGCAGAGAATTGTCGACAGGGTCAATGCAGTGGGCCAGCATCCAAGAACACGGAATGACATCAGGAAGAGGTGGAACGATCTATGGGGGAAGGTACGTTCCATGGTATCCAGACACCAGGTAGCCATACAGAGGACTGGCGGTGGACCCCCACCTCCTCCCCCACAAGTAACAACATGGGAGGAGCAAGCCTTGGCGATCATCCATCCTGAGGGCCTCGCAGGAGTAGCAGGAGGACAGGACTCTGGTAAGTCAAAGCTTTACGACTATATACCCCACCCTACCTGCATGCCATCACAAACCCCAACCCCTACCCACTCACCCATCACCCCAACACCTGCACAGATACCCCACTATCACAACCCACACATCCAAATACCAAGCCCTGCATGTGATAACAATGCATGGACACCTATCACAGACCTGCATGGACACCTATCACCACAGCATGCCCAGTAGAGAGACTCACCCACACCACATAATCACCACTCACACAAGGGCCAAGGCGATAATGCAAGCACAGTAATAGAGGGAAACACACCCATTGCACGAGATGGCACACACAGATACAATAACAATGCATTTACACCCAACAGGACCCCTACACAACATTACCGGACAGGAGGTGCCAGGCATATCCAGATCACCCACAGAAGAGGCCCACAGTGATGACAGCAGCTCTGTACGCCTGGATCAAGATGACCAGCCCGGCCCATCAGGGACCTCTGGACAGTCAGTTCCCCTGCCACAGTCCCAATCCACCACTGAGCCTCCCCCCCTCAGGAAACACCACCACAGCTCCCAGCCAGGGGGCCCATGCCTCTGTCCCCAAGACACATCAATCAGCAGTGTGTCCACTACTACGGGGACCCCAGGCAAACCCACTAACCAAGAACGATCAGGGACCTGGGGTCAGTGGCAGTGGGCACACGGTTCAGGGGGACAGAGGCACAGGACAACAGGGAAGCTGGGAGGACTGCTGTGCGACAGGGGGAGGACAGGCCCAGGGAACCCACTCTCCACGAGGCATTCCCCAACATCATGAGAGCATACCACCATTCCCAGGAGACCATGGGCACGGTACTGGCCAAGTTTCAGGAGACCCATCGGCTGCAGGAGGAACAGTACCTTGGAATCAGGGAGGACTTGAAGTCCATTAACACCACCCTGGTCACCATTGCAGGGGTGCTGGCAGACATGGCCAACACTGTGAGGGAGAAAGTGGCATACCCCCGGGCCCCTGACACCAGCCCGAATGATGAACAGCCTTCCGCTGGCGCTGGTGGACAGGAGGTCCCGCCATAGGAGCAACAGGCCACCAGCACCCCACCCCCCTGCAGAAGGAGCACCACCCCGCAAACGGTCCCTGCAATCCATGCACAAGACAGAGAACATTGCTAAGACCCCCGCCAGGAAATAGGACTCTCCTGATTGTCACCCTTCTGTCCCACTATGTCATCCTGTCCACCTTGAACTGACTTTACTCTACTTCCTATGCCCCATTGGACACTGCACCTGTGATACAAACAGACTGAACTCTACCATGGATATTCCTCCACCATCATCCCAGCCCATTGCACACCCCCTCTACTTATTAGCACTTAAATAAACACCCTTGAATCACAAAACAATCTTGAGTCAGTCTGTACTTTCCCAAATGTATCATTACAACCTCTTAGACAAATATCAATGTAAATGTTCATTTGCACATACCAAAGTATGACAGTTGTTGGGCAGCAGTAAACATAGCAGAAGGCAGAATGTGGTACCCAGATCTGAGAAAGGGAAAGCCAAAGTGAACTGTCAGGGTCCATACACAGAGGTAAAAAGGCAGACTTATACAAAGTCTTACAGTAGTCAGATATGAGATGAGCAATGCCAGTCTCTTACCTGTGTCTCACTGGAAGTACTGCATGATGATGTTGTTTCGGTTGTCAATATCTTCTTCCTCTGCCTCCTCTTCCTCACTGTCCACAGGCTCAACAGTTGCCATGAGACCAACATCAGGCCCATCCTCCTGCAGAAAAGGCACCTGTCGTTGCAAAGCCAGGTTGCGCAACATACAGCATGCCATGATTATCTGATGCACCTTCTTGGGTGAGTAGTATAGGGAGCCACCTGTTAGATGGAGGCACCGGAATCTGACCTTCAGGAGGCCGAAAGTCCGCTCAATAATCCTCCTAGTTCACCAATGTGCCTCATTGTAGCATTCCTTTGCCCTTGTTCTGGCATTCCTCACTGGGGTCAGTAGCCATGAGAAGTTGGGGTAACCAGAGTCACCTGTAAATGTCGAGGGATATCTGTTAGACATACACCAACCCTCAGGGACTAAACTATACCCAGACACCTATTCATTCTGTGTGGGGCCCTTGGGCTCACCTATTAGCCACACACAATGCCTCTGGAGTTGGCCCATCACATAAGGGATGCTGCTATTCCTCAAAATGTAAGCGTCATGCACAGAGCCAGGATACTTGGCATTCACATGGGAGATGTACTGGTCACTGGTACTGGCCAAACACACCATCTGCACATTCATTGAACGGTAGCTTTTACGATTTCTGTACACCTGTTCATTCCTGCGGTGGGGGGGGACAAATGCCACATATGTACCATCAATGGCACCAATTATGTTGGGGATATGTCCCAGGGCATAGAAGTCACCTTTCACTGTGGTCAAATCCTCCACCTGGGGGAAAACGATGTAGCTGCGCATGTGTTTCAGCAGGGCAAATAACACTCTGGACAACACGTTAGAGAACATTGGCTGAGACATCCCTGATGCCATGGCCACTGTTGTTTGAAAGGAACTACTTGCCAGGAAATGGGGCACTGACAGGACCTCCACTAGAGGGGGGATACCTGTGGGATGGCGGATAGCTGACATCAGGTCTGGCTGCAATTGGGCACACAGTTCTTGGATTGTGGCACGATCAAGTCTGTAGGTGATAATGATGTGTCTGTACACCGGAGGATGACGCCATCTCATCATCTGCCCCAGCGGATGTGCCCTATGGAGGAGAATGGTGAGCAGAGGGTCATGTACCACATAGTTTGCACAAGGGTTTTGCACTAATGTGATTTAATCGGTGTGTGACATTGTCTGTCCGTATTTGTGCCCAATTGTGCTGTGACGCAGTTAGGTGCCCTCCATTGTGCCACCCTGAAATGGCGGCTGCCTGTCCTGTAAGGAGGGGCAAGGGGAAATGAGGTAACTGCGCTGGCGTTGTGCAGCGTCACAGTAGGCGGTTGAAGACTGCCGGGCAATTCAGCATTGGTTATCATTGGGCCCTATGGGTTCCAGGAGCCAATGACGATGTACGCCAGTGGTGATGGTACGCACCGCCGCGGACGTGACCGCCATATTCTATCTGTTCACTCACTTGACACCTGACCTTCAACAGAAGAGGACCTACACTGCAAGTGCTGCTGTGACTTCAGTCTGGAAGCGACAATGGCTTGAGTGTCTGGGAAAGGGCCCCTGCCTTCAGTGTGGAGGAGTTGGAGAGACTAGTGGATGGGGTCCTCCCCCAGTCCACGCTACTCTACGGTTCTCCAGACAAACAGGTGAGTAAACTGTAAGCATGATGCGTGGGAAATGAATGTATGGAGTGGTGTGGCTGGTAGATACATGTTGCGGGGGGGCCTGTGGCCTGCATGTGAGGATGGTAAGTGTATCTGTGTCAGGGCATGGGCGGGAACTGGTGGCCAATGAGTATGATGAACCGGACAGGGGAGTAAGTTCCTTTCTTACTTTGCCTTTCCTCTAGGTCAGCACCCACCCGAAGAAGCGTATTTGGCGTGCCATCGCCAAGGAAGTACAGACCCTGGGGGTCTATCATAGATGGAGCACCCACTGCCGCAAGAGATGGGAGGACCTGTGCTGCTGGAGCAAGAAGACGGCGGAGGCCCAGCTGGGGATCGCCTCCCAGCGTGGAAGGGGTGCCCATCGCACCATGGCCCCCCGGATGTTCCGGATCCTGGCGGTGGCCTATCTGGAGTTGGATGGGCACTTGAGGGCATCACAGCAGCCACAAGGGGGTGAGTACAGTCTCATTCAGCTGACTCTGTGCGCTTTATGATGTGTCTGGGTGGGAGATGTGGGCTGTGGGTTCCCCTAGGCCAGGGAAAACTTGGTAGGGTAGGTCCCTTGTTAGGCAGGCTCTGTGGCACTCCAACCCCAATAGTGGTAGTGGCCATCTACAACCAGTCAGGCTACTGTGGGTTCCAGGTGTGCAGCAAATGGGTTTAGGCATAGTCCCCCATGGGCAGGTGATTTCCCTACAAACAGATAGTGCATGGCCTAGTGCATAGGGCTGCTCCCTGTTTGTTGTGTCCGCCAATGGTAGTGGTGTTGCTGGCATTGACCATGTGTGTCCTTTGTCTTTCCCACCCTTTTTATTTTGTCACCCTGTCCTTGTATGCATTAGCATCATCTGACGGAGGAGCAGAGACACCGGAGCAGGAGGGAGCTGCAACCCACATGGCCCAGGAGGGTGAATGCATGGAGTCTGAAGGCACCAGTGGGATGGAGGGTGAGGGGAGCTCCATGACGGGGAAAGGAGGGGACACCAGCGACTCCTCCTCTGATGGGAGCTCCCTTGCGGCGGTGAGCACCTCTGTGCCCACCGCAACAACAGGTACAGCGGCCACCCCCCACCAGCACCGCCCTCCCAACAGCCCCTCAGTGTGTTTCCTGTGCTCGCTCACCCAGGAGGGTGGGCATCTCCTTCGCCCCAGGCACCTCAGGCCCTACCCCAGTCAGCCCTGCTGCCCTCAGTGAGGAGGCTATTGACCTCCTGAGATCCTTCACTGTTGGGCAGTCAACCATTTAGAATGCCATCCAGGGTGTCGAGAGGCATTTGCAGCAAACAAATGCATACCTGGAGGGCATTCATTCTGGCGTGGCAGCCCAGCAGAGAACATTTCAGGCTCTGGCCTCAGCACTGATGGCAGCCATTGTCCCTGTGTCTAGCCTCCCCCCTCCAACTTCCTCTACCCAGTCCCAATCCCCTCAACCCCAGCCTATCCCAAGCACACCTTCAGACCAGCATTCACACAAATCAACACACAAAAGTGGCTCAGGCAAACATAAGCACCACACATCTAACAGGCACTCACACAAGCACCATCCCCATGCAGACACACCAACATCCATTGCCTCCACTGTGTCCCCCTCCTCCACGTCCCTCACCTCCCTCCCAGTCTCATCTCCACTCACACCTGCATGCACTACATCCTCAGCCACTACCTCCATCACCAGCACGCCCATCACTACACACCGCTCACGTGTAATCACCACCTCCACTACCATTCACATGTCCCCTGTGTCCTCTCCCAGTGTGTCTGTGAGCCCTCCTGCTAAAGTACACAAACACCGGCACACACCCACTCAACAGCCATCCACCTCACAACAGCCTCCAACCCATGCACCTTCACCCAAACTCAGCGGACGTTCACCTCCTACAACCACTACTACTTTTCCTGGCTTCCATTGACCTCTTCCCTAATCCTCCCCGCCATCCTTCCCCTAGGGCCAGGTTTTCTAGATCCCAGACCAGCACCTCAGCCACCAAATCGTCGCCCACTGTGGTCCCTGCAAGTCCGGGAGGATCGAAGGCGACACCCATCGGGGCTGCCAGTGTGCCACCAACTGAAGCCAAGGACCACCCAATTCCACCACCTGCCAAGGTAAAGAAGGGGCCATCATGCAGAAGAGAAGAGCCGCACCACCCACCCAGCAAGGCCTCATCCAGAACGAAAGAGGACAGTGCCAAGGTCCCAGCAGCAACTTCCATGGTGGGAAAGGACACAAGAGCAAAGCAAAGTCACCTCAGGGCACGGAGCCTCTGGGTGAGGGGCTGGTGACCCCCATTTCTCAAGACAGCACAGCAACCTGTACCACGGAGAGCACCACCACAACGACCGCCACCTGCACCGCCACCTGCACAGCAGCTGCCGCTACTACAGTCACCAGCATCATCCCCAGTGGGCAGCCTTACGAGGCTGCAGGAGACGGCCTGGTGTCTCCCTCAACTACCACAGACACCTGCACCATGGGCAGCACCGGCAGCATCTCCGCCGCAGACACCGCCACAGCCACCGGCCCCGCGACGTGCCCAGGGAGTGCCACTACAGCAGACATCAGCACCATCCCCAGTGGGCAGCCGCCTGAGGCTGCAGGAGACGACTTGGACCCTGCACACACTATATGCGGCATGAGGCACCAGCTCTGGCACTACCAGCAGTTTGCAGCCTAAGTTGCCGCAAGGTGGAGTGTGTCTCTGCTTCCATGGAGTATCATGCTACCTGTCACTGGAAACTCTTGTGGCGCAGACACCCAGGTGAGTGTATGGGGACTGCCACACCCCAGGTGCAGCAACACTGGCCACCAAACCCCCTCCAGAACCAGTGGAGAAAAGCATCCACTAACCCAGTCCTTAGCAGGATGAAGCACTCTGGGCACCAAGCCCCCTCCAGAACCAGTGGAGAAAAGCATCCACTTGAGAGACTGTGGCTTTGCACTCCCCACGAGCAAGCAGTGGGCAACCCACCCACTTGAGAGACTTGAGAGACTGGGGCTTTGCACTCCCCAGGAGCAAGCAGTGGGCATGGAGCCCCCTCGAGGAGCAGTGGTGTTGTCCCATCATCCGGCTGAGGTGCCCCCCGCCCCTTCCCCCTGAGGTGCCTGTGTGTTTTCCACCTGATGCCCCTGCAGTGTTCTCTCCGTTTTGAGGCAGGTGTCATGTGTGGGCTTCGCCCATGCTTTTTGGGACCAATGGTCCACAGACATTTAATGGGACAGTGTACGGACTTGTGTACTTGCTGTTAATATTTGTATATACTGATGATTATAAGTTATCTTGGCCTATCTGATTGTTTGATTATTACATTTGTTGAACTCATTTCATTTGGTCCTTGCGTTCTTCCAGGGGGCTGTGGGGTGTATCTGTGATGTGATTGGATATGTGTGTGTGTGTTGTTGTGGGTGGGGGGTGGGGGTTGCGTGTGTGTGTCACTCTCTTTTCCCTCCTCCCCTCCCCGGTGTGCTAGGTACAGTTCTCACCATGGTCGTCGCTGCCGTCTTTGATGTTCCTGGTAGATGAGGAGGTAGACCAGCATCGGCAGGACCTGTAACTCGGGATCCATGGCGTCCTGGTTGTTCGTAAAGTGTTGAAAGGTGAGTGGTTTCCCTTCTGTGTTCTGTTTCTGCCATGCTTTTGATGGCGTTGGTACTGCCCCAGAAAAGCTGTCTGATTGGTGCCTTGCAATAGTGTGGGCGGTACATTGTCTTCCGCCTGTCTGTTGGCGGTTACCGCTGTAGTGTTTGTTTCTACCGCGATGGAGGTCAGAGTGTTAAATTGGCTGTCTGTGTTGGCGGTTTCTGCCATGGTTGTAATTCAATTTTTTTTTTCGTCGGCTTGTTGGCGGTATTACCGCCGCTTTACCACCGACCGCCAGGGTTGTAATGAGGGCCTGAACGTCTATGCAAATGCAATAGTCCTTGCAATTGAAAATATGTTGTCTATAATGGCAGTGTGCTACCACACCAGGCATACTACACTCTGTAACACTCCACTCTACTCTGTACCACTCCACTTTACATCACTCCCTCCATGCCACTGTACTCTGCAGCACTGCACTCTCCGCCATTTCACTTTATGCCACAGCACTCTTTGCCACTGCACCCTATACCTCTCTACTCTACTCTGCACCACTCCAGTCTATGCCATTGCACTCTACACCACTCTACACCTCTGCACTCTATGCCACTTCACTCTACACCACTCCATTCTATGCCGCTCTGCAACACTTCACTCTACACTGCTGCAGCCTATGTCAATACACTCTATGCCAATGCACTCCAATCTGTAGCACTCAACTCTGTCTGTACACTCTACACCAATCCATTGTACACCACTCTAGTCTACTCTACACCACTGCACTCTATGCCACTGCACTCTGCACCACTTTACCGAACAACATTACACTCTACGCCACTCTAATCTATGCCACTGCATTCTATCCTACGTCCACTCTGACACTTCACATTACTCTGAAACAATCTAATCTACAACTTTGCATTCTATGCCACTCTACATCACTGCACTCTATGATACTTTACTCAGCAACACTGCACTGTCCACCACTGAACTCTATGAAACTCTACTTTGCATGACTGCACTCTATTCTAGTGCACTCTGCAACAGTCTAATCTACATCACTGCACTCTGCATCAATCCACTTTACACCACTGCACTCTGCACCACTCCACTCTGCACCACTGTAACTTTGAAACAGACACTTTAGTCAAGAACCTAACACCATGTTTAAAATAAACAATTTGTTTACATGACGTAAAATGGGCAATGAAAGTATTGACATTTAAGTTGCTGAGTTAAAATTTCTTGCATCTTCCAATGAATTTGAAGGTTCTACAGGCCAGTATTTGATATATAAGGTTGTCATTGAGTGTTTTGTTATGAAAGCAACTAAAAAACTATTGTGCTGTAGGAATCGTGCTCATGCGGAAACGCTTGCTATTACTAAAGGAATCAAGCATTCTGTTAGGACCACAGAAGAACTCAACTGATTGCATACGAGTAATTCTTCTGTTTTGATATGTTTAGTGTCTGGAGCACCTTAACTGTTGCCTAGCAAAGAAGACAACAAAATATAATGAGATAAAACAAAAACAGAATTATTTCTTCATGTGTGCTTCTTGTGGCCAATTCTTCTAGAAGCTCAATACATAACAGATCTTGCAAATAGATTTGATTATTTAACTAATATGTGCAAGGCATCTCAAATTATGGTACAAGTCAGAACTGTGCATTCAACTATGGATTGTTTTAACTATTCAGACAGGATGTGGGAATAACACTAACACTATAAGAAAACCTATCTTTTATATTATGACTGCAAATTTGTCTTTATTTGTTATGACTGATTATGGCTCTTCCACATCATTCGTTATTGAACAATTATTTTCCTAAATTAGCCTGATATTGTTACCATATGATCTCAAGCTGTTGGCATTTTGTACTAGGGAAATTTATATTTTTTTTTCTTCATTTTGGGAAAAGATTTTGTTTAAGGCTGGGCAGTGTTTTTGTTTTTTTACCAAGGAGTACATTGCAAAGGACGAATACAACATACTTGGATGACGAGATAAGGGCATATTTATGATGGTATGAGCTATTTTACCATTTTCACCATTTCCTTTGTAGCTTGTGGTCTTCGGAAAATCGTAGATGCACACAAGAATGTTTTGATGACAAGTTTAGTTGTATCGTGGGATCAAACACAAAATTGTTTGAAAAGATACTTTTGTACTTCTAAAACATAAGGTCCATAGTGTACCTCTTAATATTAGAACTTCTTTACAGGAACGTTTAAACCATCTTAAAAAGGATCATGTAATCAAATCTCTTGAGTACGGGTTTCCCCTTTTGTAGTGGCTAAAAATTAAATGCTGATATATATGTTTGTGTGCCATCTCAGGCACTTGATAAAAAAATATATTTATTGATTGTCATCCGTTACCTAAGATTCTTCATATTTTGCAAAACTGGGTAGGCCACGTAATTTTTCTATTCTGGACCTGACATTTTCAGAAATTGATGTACAGGCTATATCAAGTGGTAAATGGAGTTCACACCTTCTATCCATGTGTGACATGTGGAGGAGCAAAACCTTGCAAATGCATTAATGTAAATTTCATATCAACCATGTGAAATATCTTGGTCATTACCTTACTCCTGAGGGGATTAAGCCCACGGAGAACCTAGGAAAAGCTATAAGGGATGCATGTGATGCTGTAAAAGTTGATCAGGTTAGATCCTTTTTAGGATTGTGTGTTTATAAACCACACTTTATGAAATGTTGCATGATGATCACTGAAACATTGAAAAAATGACTTTGGATTGGTGTGATGTTTGGGATGAGGATGAATGACCTGCATTTGAATAAACCAAACAGTTGATTAGAATGCCCCTGCTCTAAAACTATATCTGGATTGTGAAAGATGTATAATCACAGTGGATGCCAGTGCCATTGGCATTAGAGCAGTGCTGAGTCAGAATGTAGCAGGTGGGAAGCATACCATTGCTTCTACCTCAATGTGTCTATTCAATGCAGAATTATACGATAGTACTAGTGCACATGAGCGCAATAGGCATTTAGCATGTGTATGAGCTTACAACATTTTAGCACACACATTTTGTGTAGTAAATATACTTTTTGCCCTTATAGAAAGCCCTCAAAATACTTGCATTGTGATAATGGTATGGACAAGGCTTCACCAGGACTAGTTAGTTGCATAACTACAACTTTAATGTAGTGTGTATTTCTGGTAAGGATAGCACAAGAGCAGATTTATGGTCCAGATCCTCGTCTTGATGTGAAGGATAGTCATGTTACTCCACAGGATGAAATGGATTGCATAATTGGTATGGTGTGTAGTATTTTTCATACTGAAGGCTTTATTCCTCTGGAAGAGTGGAATGAAGGTTCCTAGCTAAAGTAGTTTCTGATGTCAAAGAGTTTGTGGTCAATGGACATCCAAAGGAACACTGTTTAAATGAATACCTCTAAGATAATGTTAGTGAGTTAGTACTGAGAACTGATAAAGTTGTTCCACCTGCTTCTTTGCACGCCAAGTTGATAATACTAGCCCATGAGATCACCAAAGGCTGAGGTAATTATTGAAAGGTTGTTGAATATTATCGCTGGCCTTCAATGGACAGTTAGATTGAATTGTTCATTGGCTCTTGTGTGTGTAGGGATGGTGACATCAAAGCCTTTATTCCTGCTGAATTCCTACAGCCAGCATGAGATAACATTTTTGTCAATTCTGTTGGTTCTGTGAATGGTGTACCTGGTGGAAAAAAATATTTGGTTTCTCATTGACCAATTCCAAATGGGTGCATTATACATTGGCATGGGATACCATAACACATGCTCTTATTTACTGTGAAGGGTTATCCAGATATGTGTTCAAACAACTTAGTTCCGTTTGTCTTGCATGGAAATGAGGGATCGTCACATACTGGCATCAAGCAACTATGTGTAACTTTGTACACTCTGCAAAACAATGGCATGGTAGAAAGGGTCAGTAGAATTGTGAAAGAGACCATTCAGTTGGCCTGTAATGTTGGAATATATGTGGAAGAAGCATTCAGAGACAGGTTTTGGAATTACCATAAAACACCTCACTCAATGACAGGTGGAAGCCCTTTCAAATTGTTACATCTGAAGAATTCTCTTTCAACATTAGTTCCAGTGTATGTTTGGAAGAAGGCAGGTAAATATAAAACAGTTGTGATGCAAGATGTTTTGATAAGAATGCCTCAGGTGCAAAACAAAAGTGCCGAAAGGTACAAGAAGTCATACCATGTGAAACAGGTGGCTTTTGTTGTAGGTAACATTGTCAGGATTTGGAAACCCTTCAGAGTGGGCAAAACTGAATCCGAAGTTTTCCAAAACACTTGAATGATTTTCATGAGTAAAGGATCAGCACAAGTTCAGAAGGGTTCTTGGTGGAACAATACTGTAGAGGCATAGCAAATTGTAAGTGTGTGAAAGGGAATGTGGCAGACAAGGGCAGGAAGAATTGTAATGATGCTGCTGCAGGTTTTTCCTCAGGAAATTTGATGCAGAAGTCTGCTCCAGCTCAATCTTTGGCAGTTCATATTCGTTCTGCTCCCAACACTGATTCCTCAAGTTATACACATTGTCTGGGAGACACAGCTGTGCATAAGGGGAATTTGAACCATGAAGTTGTTGATGGTATGAGTGGTATTTATGGTTATGTCAGTCCAGGTCTGCAGGATTTGTATCCTTCTGGTATTACAGAGTTCCTAGATGCATTAGATATTGATAATTAGTATTCTGCTTCACCTTCTTTGGATTTCAGAAGATCCTGTGAAAGAGGTTCAAGAAAAACAATGAGTTTTTCCTCTTTTTAAAAAGGCTATGGCGCCGATTTATGGAGAACTTGTGTTGTCCTTGAGTGACTGAAGTTTTCACAAGGCAATGCAAGTCCTTAGCTTCGATTTGCTAAACCATGTAAAGCCATTTTGTGTGGCTTGGCATGGTTTTAGTAAATACAAACAAATGCACCGCAGTGCATAGCGGTGCCATGCGTTAATTTGTGTCGGGAAGGCATTCCATAGTTGTAGTCTGGTTATTCCCATGTATCCCCCCATGGATTTTGACACAATTCTAGGTTTACTAAAGCCAGTAAACCTGCGATTGCATCAAGATTGTGTGCCTCCCAGACACAGGCGTAACAAGGAAAAATATCTTTACTTATACTTGTCACTTCCCTTATGTGTGATGCATTTCACATCACACATAGAAAACAGAAAATACCTTTTGTGCAGAAAGGTACTGGTTCATATACAAAAACAATCCTGCTTGTAATGCAGTTGGACTAGTAGCAGACAGTTGCTCCAATATATGATTACATAAATGTACAAATCTATTCTTAGGAGCAAGTGGTCAGAGAAGTTGATAATGGCTAAAACACCTTGATTCCATGTATTTTCAGGAGTTTCATGTGTAGTGTGTACTGAAGTGTAATTTGTGTTATTTCGCTGGCAATGAAAAGTTGAGCAAAGTATGGGCCACAAGTACAAAGGTAATCTTTTGCGATTACCAATTAGTGAATTTTAGTGATTTGCTATATGGTAATCACAAACACCAATGTGCAAATGTGTTTTTGACACATTTTGCAATTCCCAGAGGATCACAAATAGACCTACCTCAGGAATCACTAAAATCACAGGGATGGTGGCTTGCTGGGGTCAGCAGACCACCATGTCTATGATTGCTGTTAAATAAAGCATTTGTTTTTATGAAATGCAGCCCTTTTTCTTAAATGTTTAGGAGCGACAGACATATTTTTATTTTTTGTTGATCAGGCTGCTCGGGAAGAGATTCCCATGCTGTCTGATCCCTTTTCTGTTTTTGCTACAATGACTGTCTGTGTGCAAGTTACGCTGACTTCATTGTACTAAAAGTGAAAGCAAAACGAGGCAATGAGCTTGTTTTACTTTGACTGAATCAGTGGTTGGGGGCGCTATCTCAGCCATCGAGCACTGATTCTAACAGGAAATGTTTTGTTGGAAAGGGGAGAATCTCCCCTTTCCAAAGGTACCTCTGCCCAGTGGATCCTTGCTTTGGGATCACCACAAGAGAGCGATCCCCAAGCAGGGAGCCACCCACTATCTATTAGGGATGGGAAAGCAGTCCCTTGGGCAAGGGCTTGTGATCCCTGCAGCTTTTGGCTTATTATGTAGTCTTTCTGGTCCCCGAAGGGGGGGGGGGGACGTAGGGGCAGAAAGCCCACTAGACAGCAAGGATTTTTTATTAAAGTGATCTATAGGGGCATGGCATGGCAATGCCTTCAACCCCTCTCCCCCAAAAGAAAAGGAAGCAGTCTTTCTGTCTTTTTTTTTTTTAAAAGAGGCATGGGCCTGCACACCATGGGCATGACTATGCCCCCACCCCAACTAAATGGGGGCAAAGTCTTTCTGCCCCCCCTGTGGGCAGATAGTGTAATTACCCCCGATCTGTCCCCCAGGAGGGCCAGAAAGCCCATTAGATGCCAGGGAATTAAGAAAATAGATAGAAAGGTGGGGGCTGCCCACCACCATGGGTCTCCTTGTGGGCTAAAGCATCTCATCCCAATGGCAAGCAAAAGCACATTTCATTCTATTGGATGCTGATTTTACATATGGGCCAGGAGAGCCTGGCTAACTCCCAATATCATCCCACTTGCAATGGTGAACCGCTGTACTTTTTGGGCTTGTGTAGCCTGTCACCTAGATAAACCTACCTGACCTAGACAGTTCTGTTAACTAGATATCCTGGGGAGTCCAGGGAGGTGTGCTTCACATGAACCTCACACCCTTTTCTTACCAACAATGCCCTGCAAACGATGACTAAAGACACACATTTTCCTCACATTTCTGTGAGGTAAGATTCTGAAATATGTGGGGAGCTACAAATTTCTCACCACACAGCATTCTCCCAAGTCTCTCTATAAAAATGGTACCTTATCCCAAACAAGTTGAGAAAGAGGCACGGTTGGATGTTTATGAGGGACGTGCATGTGGAAATAATATAAAAGTGGTCTGAGTTCTGGAATTGGTGAAGTGCCCCAGTACAGACCTCTTTATTGAAGATCTGATCACAAAAATACTGAAGCCACGAGAACTGTCCACACTTTTGTCAGTTGAGTGGGGACACAGAGTGCTGGAGGCCCTACCAAAGCCAGGTGCAGTCTCTTGAACCATCATAGTCTGCATTTTCAAATATAGAGCCCGAGATGCCATTCTTCAAGTTGCCCCTAATAGCACACCGCTGAAGCAGCAGCCATAAGATTCTTTCCGGAGTTTACTCTGCTATGCTGAGGTAAAGAGGAAACTACACCAACTTTACCTAAAGTATTCCATGATGTTCCCAGCTAAATTGAAAGTGGTGGCTGAAGGAAAGACGTGGTACTTTGGTCCCCTAGGGAGGTATGGGATTGGATAGAGGGTTGGAGACCAGCTAAAACTTCAGTGGTGCATAACCAACCCCGGCAACAGAAAGGGCCACAAAGGAAACATGACCATCAAGTGATGGAAGACAGACACAAGGAGCTACAGATTCAGGTGTGCCTCAAGGAGTCCAGAGGAACACCTGGCGATCAGTCTGTAATGCCAGGTGCCTGATGGGCTGTTGGTAGAGATTATGGACATGTGAATCACAATCCCCACACAAGCCATGAGGCCAATAGACACTGAAACGCTGCCCATGCAGAAACTGAAGGTGGCCATCTGAGCTTCCGGGCTCATGACTGTTTGCTAAATACACAGTGAGCACTTTGAGGGAGTTTGAGGTGAAGGGAGTAGAAATTGTGTTGTCTATCATACCCTGTTAGAATAAAGTTGGGTGGGGGCAACAGGCGCTTTGCAATGCTGGTGGGTGGCATGCAGGGATGCCAGGAGGGGTGTTTGCAAAAGGAATGTTCTTTATGTTTTTATGGTTGTTTTGTTTTTGAGTGTGTTCTGCCCCAGTCTTTAGACCTCCCAATTTTGAGGCAACTGGTTGGGCCCGTTAGTGGGCCTGAAATCTGTAGGTGTCTGGCTAAGGTGTTAACAGAGCCTGACATAAAATTCATGTAATTAGATGTTAATGGCATGGGAAGTAAGATTAAGAGGGTGGTGCTGCTCCAATTCATCAAACAGCATTTTCCTGATGTCATGCTCCTGCAAGAAACCCACCTGTTGGGTAACACATTTCGAACACTGGACAGATGGGGGTTTAAAATGGTGTCACACTGTCAGAATCTCACCTTGTTTTCCACAGGAGTGAGAGAAGGACACAAAGCTGTCTCCCAACTTCACCCTCGATCAAGGTATCCCAACCAATGGTCAAAGCTTACCAAGGTGGATGGGGAAGAGGTGGAGTAAAAACAAGTGTCCCATGGAGACTGTACTGTGGTGCAAGTGGCTACCTTGGGCTGTTCAAGACTCCTCCCAAAAGCTAAATAAAGACAAAGAGGGAATCAGTAACGTCACCTTTTTGGTGAGTGTTAATAAACACATATTTTTCTATGAGTAACTAAATACCTGAACAATTTTCCGTTTATCAGTAGAAAAAGAAAATGGCAGCTAAATTATGGTTTTTGTGTACCTAAGGAAAAAGAGAGAAGGCACATTTATATATGATAAGGAGCAACAGGAAGGAGTAGAACATGTACTTCTTATAGTAATACCTCAGGTTTTACTGTTCCTTTTTGAAGGAAGGCTCAAACATATTGACTAGAAATTTAGACAAAAGAAATGAATGAAGAGACGGTAGAGAACATACTACATGTATTTCATATCAAGTCAGAAGTCAAAAATAGCAAAATTAAAGACCCTTAAAAAGTGTACATATATGAAAACAATTTGTAACTTATTTCCATCTATAGAAACCATCATATTCATACTATCTTTGTCCTATTATGCAAGCCATAAGAGACTAAAGTTCATAATACAGAATCCACAGACAAGATGTAAGTTCAGATAAGTATAGTTCTCATATCAATTTTTAAACATATGAGTGCACAGAGCACGCTACCCCCAGCTTGGAAGTTGCAGACCGTCGATGCCATAATGGATTTGTTCTTTAGCTTTTCTGGATACCTAAGACAGAACAGCAGGAGCAACTGAAAGAAGAATCCAATGAAGCAGATGAAATAATTAGCAAAGCGAATGGGACCCAACAAGGAGCTGCCAAGAACACCAAAGCAGCATGCAGGGAACCCAGAAACAAGGAAAGTAAAACTGATGGCAGGAAGCTGCAGATAGTGAACAACTAGAACGCCAAACAGCTTCCTGTCTGTCCACGCCCATTTATATTAAACCTGCTCCACCTCTGTTGCATACAGAAAACAGATCGCTGCAAGCATGACAATCTCACAGGCTACACCTCTGGCTCCCTTTCATAATTTATCACACTTGGGCAGACACTCAAGGATGATATGTGGGGATCTCTGGTCTGTGGGAGGGTCACACGCTTAATGTGTGTTCGGTATATGAGCCACGGCGCTTGCACCAGGCTGCCTTCTCTAACTTAGGTACCTCTTGACGAAGCTCCCAGAGTGAGTTGTGTTGGTGGGAGGTGATTTTAATTTTGTGCTTGATGCAGGTCTAGATCGATAGCCCCAAAGAGTAATACACCTTATAGCCCTCTTGGTGAATTTATAACAGCCCTATGACTAGCATATCTTTGGCAGATACACAATCCAGCTGAGCGACTGTATACCTTTCACTCTGGGCCACATGAGAGTCTATTGTCGACTAGAATACACACAGTTCTATGTGAAGGTTTGACCTTTAGCTCGTGGTATCTCTGACCACTCACCAGTTTGGGTGAAGTACTGATTTGGAAGGAGGAATAGGGGGGAATCAACACTACTTCACTGAAAAGTCTCCCTCTGTCCAATCAGCCCAAACACTCTGGGAAGCATGTAAGACTGTGAATAGGGGCCAAGCTATTTCCCTCATAGTCGGACATAGGTACGATAAACATAGAAAGTTAGACTACCTGGAAGTATTGAGCCAAAAACACCTCCTCCGACACTAAATACCCCTGAGGCTCCTCATGCGCTGGCGCAAAAGGGCAAGGAATATCAGGACACCGCGGTGGAACCGGCGAGGGTCCTCCATCAAGCCACACAGTACTGTTTATATGATGTTGGAAATAAAGCCTGCACGCTCTTGGCTTGGCTTAATAAACGTGACCAGCCCAGGCTCTGAGTGCGATACTTTTGCCGACTACTATACCCATCTCTATTCACCGGTAGTTACTACAACGACGTTAGAGGTGTGGTAGTTTCTCCTGGGGCATACGAATGCCCTGTCAGTCCCCAGCAGACAGGGTGCTTATGGATGGGGATATTACCACAGAGGAGATCGGCACAGCTATGAGAGAGCTACAATCAGGCAAGGCCACATGTCCAGATGGGATACCAGTTGAATTAAATAAGATGTTGGGTACCACTTTGGCCCCACACTTGCTTATCATGCACCAGGAAAGTGGGCCGAAGGAAGAGCTACCACAGGATCAACGACTACCCACTGTTGTGGTTATACATAATGCAGGGAAACCACCAGAGGCCCATGCCTCATATAGGCCAATAACCCGTCTCATGTGGAGGTTAAAATACGGGCTAAACTGTTAACACGGTGAATGTTTAAGGTCATTACCACTTTTGTCTACCCAGATCAATCGGGATTTATGCCCCCACCGTGGCACTGACCTTTACCTCTGCCGTCTGTATGGGATAATGGGACAGATTCCTAACTTGAACATACCAACGCTGGTACTGTCACTGGATGCCAAAATGGCATTTGAGATATTGAAATGGCACAACATGTTTGCGGTGCTGGCAAAGTTGGTGTTTGGCCCCAAGTTTCTCCAGTGGATTCAACTCCTATATAAGGGACTGCTAGCAAACATCAAAGTAAACAGTAACTGCTCTAAGGTTTTTCCCTTAGCAAGAAGCACCCGACAGGGCTGTCCCCTGTTCCCTTTAGTATTTGCCTGAGCCACCAAGCCATTGGCAGCCTTAATTAGACAGAACCCATTGGTGAGGGACTTGCAGTGGGAAGGATAGTGGAAAGAGAAAATATCCCTCTCTGCCGTTGGTATTTTTGTGTAGCCGTTTTAGCTATAGTTTTAGACACATTATTTTAGCAAACTAGGCCTGCTGCTGTGCACTTTAACCTAGATATGTTTTATTCTAGCTCTGTTATATTATTTTACCAATAGCCACATTTGCTGTCTTCTTTTGTTTTCTCTATCTAGCTGTTCTTCTCCTAGGTCAGCACTACGTTCTTAAACAAGGCATTTCTTTCACTCTGTGCTTTACTGAAGGCTGTAGTAAGATAGGTTGTCGGCAAAGTGGTACGCTTTGACTCCAATGTTCACAGAGACATACACACTCTTACAGATGACCACCACTGTATGCAGATTGCTGAGTGCTTCACTGCAGCTGCTTATGTAAACTATAGGCTTCTTGCTCAGGTATGAGGGATAATGTCTTCCCAGGGGCAACCTAAAGGGCAGAATTAGAGATTAACATGCTGTGCTCTAACATAACCTAGGTAGGAACTATCCTTAATGTTTTACTTGCCTTATCACAAGTTTAATGCTATTGTGCTTCATCGTCCTAGTTATTGCAATACATGCTTTATTATCTAAGATGCAGTTACTTCAATAAAAACTTAATGAACTATATTCTGCCTCTGATTGTCCTTGCATATGTGAAACTAATGTCACTGAGAGAAACGGATGAGATCTGAGTGACCACGATTTCCCTGAGGAGTCATTTGTGTCATGCGCCATGTTGCCCAATCATCCCTGCTCTTGGGTGGAAATGAGACACTGCTAGTTAGCCGGAAGAAAACCCAGATTAGGCCGACAGGTGTCACCTGGTGTGGGTTCAGACTCAGTCCCCCACAGTACAAGTGATTCTGCTGCTCAAATCCAGCAGTCTCTTTAGGATAATGAGAACCTACGCGACAGTATCCTTCTATATATGGCAGATCCTTTGTGGACCCTGGCCTGACTAATGCAGGTCTTCACCATCTTCGGTCGTTATTTGGGCTATACTAGCAATTGGCACAAATCAGTCCTGTACTCCCTAAGGGGTACTCATTGCTGTCAGACTGTGCAGCAAATGTTGCTTTGGCAGGATTCCAATACTTACTTATCTAATTACTCCAAACCCATCTCTCTTTCAAAAACGAAAACTCTGCATGTTACTTGATAGATTGCAGCAGGATGTGAAACAGTGGAAATCGCTCCCACTCCCCACAGGTGGCCCTTTTTTAAATGATGCCCCTGCCCCATTTCCTCTATGTCTTACAAAATGCCACCCAAGCTGTGCCAAGTTCATATTTTAAGGCGATCAAGAATGAAGTATGTGCACTGTTGTGGATGGGGGTTCCTCCTAACAACCTTGTCCAAACTCACTAGGGGGTCGTTTTATGGGGGGATTGCATTGCCCGACATCCAAAAATTCTATTGGGCTACACAACTCACTGTGGTCAATGGATGAGTATTTCTGCCCTTGTTGGTGCCGGCGCTCCACATGGATGGGGCAGTGAGCGTATCCCAGAGCCTTGTATTGTGAGAGTGCCATCAGAGCGGTTGGACCCTATGCGCCTGGTAATACAGCTCACTCAAATGGCACCACTATAGGAGGCTACTGTCCTACAAACCTTGAATGATCAGCCAGGCTTTGGGACATAATAGGAATCTCTAGAATGGAGGAGCTCTTGAAACAAAGGGGTGTATTCCGCAGCCATAGTTGCAACAGGAATATTAACTGCACCCCGCAGAGGTCTACCGATACAAGTCCGACACGCACTACAGGCAAACCTTCTGAAGGGTCTAGATCTGCCAGAGTCTTCGCCCCTAGAGGATAGACTTATGGATGAATATTTGCCCTAGAAGGCGATTTCACTCAGCTATAAAAATAAAATGTGCCTTCTAACACTCACAAGAGAAAACAGCACACAACAGCTCCTGAAGTGGAATATCAAATTTCAAATACCAAACAGAATAAACGGACAGTGTGTGTTTCATGGTGTTTTTGATAAATAGCATTTGTTTTTTAAAAGACGTGGCTGTGGATGTCAAATGTCCCTCTAGGTACTTCTGAAAAAGATGAGCAGGCATGAACATTTTCTTATTGGTACGGCAAAACTGTTCTTTGTTGCACGTAGGCACATTTACCCTAGAAAAAGGCAACAAAATATATAACTTGTGGGGAGGGAAGGTCCAGAAGCTAAGGGGTTAAAAGAAAATGGGATGTGTTTAAAAAAAAAACTTTTATTTTTATTTTTTAGGAATAGGTGGTAGTTTGTGGGACCATATCCCTCTCTTAAAAAAAGTGTTTTTGCAAACATTCACAAAGGGGAAGGGATACATTTTGAACCCCTTCCCATTTGCGAAAGAGTAAAATGCAAATGTTTTTAAACCAAATTTCGGTTGCAAAACATTCAAAGATACCACTAAATTTCAGTATTAGGAATTGACCCCGTAAACACACACCTTCCTAAAACCGAATCTCAAACCCAATTTGTTGAAATAGGTTACTGTACCGTAAATAGGGATTTGTACATGTAAAAAAGCCTTTTTGTGTTTGCAAACATGCCGATTCTGCGAATTGGCCCAGTTGCGACCATAAAAAAGCCCTTGTACATGTCGCCCCAAGTCTCATGGCAGAGCGGCCAGGGCTGCCGACCTTGGAACTGGGAAACTAGGGCCCTGATTTATACTTTTTGGTGCAAAACTGCACTAACGCAGTTTTGAACCAAAAAGTTTAGCACCTGTTTGCACCATTTCTGTGCACCTAGATGGGCACCATATTTATGGAATGGTGCAAGCCAATGCAAAGGGTGGGCTAGCGTAAAAAAAAAAAAGACGTTAGTCGGGTGGGGCTGGCGGTATGGAAGAAGGGGATTTTGCACCAAAAAATGACGTTAGGCAGGTTAGAGTAAAAAAAAAGACTCTATTCCTTCCTAGCGTCATTTTCTGTCACAAAACCATACTTACCACATGACTCCACCCCATTCGCCAGTACAGGGGACCAGGGTCCCCTGGGCATGGCCATTGCACCCAGTGCCATGTAGGGGGACCCATTTCAGGACCCCCAATGGCACTTTAAAAAAAAAATACTTACCTGCACTTACCTATACTTACCTGGAATGGGGTTCCCCATCCTCCGCTGTCCCTCTGGTGTGGGTGGGGGTGTCTCTGGGGCCTGGGGAAGTCACCTGTGAGCTTATTCCATGGTGTTCCACCATGGAAATAGGCCCACAGGTCCCCTAATGCCTGCCCTGACCCAGGCGTTAGAAAATGGTGCAAATCAAGCTTTGCACCATTTTCTGACCCCTTCTCCCTCCCGTGCGTGATTTTAGCACAGGGGGGATAAATATGGCGCTAAGGCCATAGAGTATTTTTTTGCACGGGATCGCCTACTTTCCATCTCATTGACGCAAAGTAGGTTTCCACATCCTAAAAATGACTAACTCCATAAATTTGGCGCTAGACGACTCTAGCACCGAAGTATAAATATGGAGTGAGTTTTGCACCGAATTTGTGTAAAACAAAATGACGTGAATTCGGTGCAAAACAAGTATAAGTAGGCCCCCAGGTTTGAATCCCTACGTTGGCCCAACATCATGCGATTCTCGGCAAAATCACGTAATCTCCCTGTGCCTAAAAAATGTGGAATATAATCTGATCCATAGTCCTGCTGTATAAAACTGCAAAAAATAAATACGGTGATGCAATACAATTTCAGAGTAGTCAAAAGAAAAAGCTAAGCAAGGTATGCACTTACATACAAAGTTATCACAAATTACCTGTGTCAAACACCAACACTGAATAAATGGACAGCGTGTTTTTCATGGTGTTTTTGATAAATAACATTTGTTTTTAAAAAGACGGGGTTATGGATGTTAAATGTCCCGTTCAGTGCTTCTGAAAAACATAAGCAGGCCTGAACATTTTGTTTTTGATATGACAAAACTGCCCTTTGTTTCACGTAGGTGCATTTCCGCTAGAAAAAGTCAACAAAATGTATAACTAAAACGCGGCCAAAATAGGTCCGTGTGGAAAGACATGTTTTGCACTTGTATCAAGATCTGAAGCTGAGCTGCTGACAGTCAGCCATAAATATTGCATTATGGCTGACTGGTGATCTGGCTAGCACATATAGGTAAGTGCATTAGCTTTACCTCTGAGGTCCCTGATGAAGTAGATGGCCCACTCCTAGTTTCCACAAAACCATACCAAAAAGTACACATTTTCGTCAGGTTTTCTATGTAAAGGTCTCGGCCATCCCATGAGCCATTCTACGTAGCTTTGGGACATAGTGACCATCCAATGGATGACAGCATGCTGTGATAAAAGAAAGATTGAGTGGTATGATGATTAATCCAGCAGTTTGGGATGACAAGCAAGACAGACTGAATCTCTGCATGACCTTAGCAAACCCTGCCTGTGTGCGGAGCGATATCACTGGAGAGACTGATGACAGGAGAGATGGATGAAGTATGTCCCTGTGAATATCTGCTGCCTGTGTCAGAATGACAGACATTGATGGATGCTTATGGATAACATTCGTCATCGACAGATGCAGCGGATAAGCTTATGCCCAAGAACTATATTTTTCAGAGTGTTACAGAAAAGGGTGCCATCTCTCCGAGGGTCACATTACATTAAATACTTTGATGTACAGTTTTGAAATTGTGGATGTAAACATGTAGGCACACATGCTGCACAATACCATTCCTTAGTAAACCTGACATGATACATTTTTTATCTTTTGCATTTTATATACTGTGTGCACTGCCTCTTCAGGCAAATATTGGGGATGTAAGATTGTTTTTAGGTTATCCATGAAGTTGGAACAAGGTCGCGTACTATTGCAGTGATAATCCAAAACTCTACATTAATAACTAAACAAAAGCCGATTTAATGATTACAGAAAACTGTTGATACGTCTAAGCAGCATAGAAACCCTGGTCTCATTCATAGAACTCCTGTGTGGGCCTTGAGGAATCGAACTAGGAACCAGATGTTCTAGGTATTTTAATGATGGAAAAATCTCCAATTTGGTGTCTGTGGTTGTTAAATTGCGTTTTCTTATGTATTAATCACTGCTTATGTGTTGGAAACGTTTTTTCTGACTCCTAAAACAGAATTGTGAACGGATACTGATTCTGTAACTTGAGGGTGTGTGTTGTAGGTATGGCCATAAGAAAATCCTTTAGTCCCAATGGTGCAGCCGGGTGGGGGCGGTGAGGGGGTACAAATATTCTACATATGAAGGGTCCTCCTGAGCTTGTCTGTGATATAAATGATTGTGCCTTCTAAGGCAGCCACAGTGTGCCGCATCTCTGATCTGTAAAGAAACAAAATAACTAATTTGTTTCTCCTTCCGTTAGAGCTTACAAGGCCATTGTCCCCGACTGTGTGACGCCCCCTCAGAGACAGTGTCCTCCAAGAGGTGGTACAGAACTGACATCAGCTGTTAATTTGGACCACTGGGTGCTGATGGGGCACAAAGGCACTTTCATGTCTTTCAGTTGTTGCACAGGCAGTAGTCCACCAGGAAAGAAATCCTGAGTCTGCCTGTTCCTTAGATGCTGCCCTGTCACTCAAGAAAGGTAGTTGTGACAGGTGGTTCATAGGTTTTGTGTTATTTCACTGCTTGGACTGGCAATGATTCGGAACTGTCAAGGATGAGTGGTGTCCCTCAGTCCAATCTCTATGGGCCGAAGCTGTACTGCTTAGAATGTGCAGCTCAGTTGGTGGAAGTCCTGAGATGGTCGGGACATGCGCAGTCTTGCTGACTTGTTGTGCACATGTAACTGTACACAAGGCCAGTCAAACTCACAACACTCCCCAGCCTGTTCAAAGGCAACACATTGGGCATGGCGAGTCGAAACCTAAATATTAATGCTGGGCCTGGCTTGTCACTGAATGTAAGGTCAAATGAGTTTAGGCTGTGTACTGTGCATGAGGTTTTAGGCGGGCAAGCACAGTTCAAACCAAAATAAATACAGCCTCCTCAGATAGACACATACTTTGGAGGAAACATTTTATGAATGACCCTGAACAGTTTTTTAAAATGTCCAGTATAATGAGTGAATGCAGTATTTTAAGGTGATTTTAATAATAGTGAACTCTTTCTTCACACATGGTTAGTACACCTGTAATGCCTTATATATCCCACAAACCATTGCGTACATCAAGCACACGAAAAAAGCATATGACTGAAGGGACAGGGCCACGGGCAAAATGGGCCGAAAGAAGTCTAGATTGCTGACTTTTGAATTAGTGTATTTTCCAAAAGCCTTTCTGTGAATAACTCTGAGAAGGAAAAATAAAACGTACTGCGATGTTTAGATTCACGTGACCTCTGCTAAACAGTGTCTTTTTTTTTTTTTTACAAAAAAGAAAGCAATTCACTGCTTTTTTTATACTTGTGGCAGTGGAAACCTTATTATTTATTGCCATTACTATCGTTCCTGTCTTGTTCGCTCTCCGGTGCACGTGTGAAGAATTTCCGTTTTGGGAAATATTTTAAATGATATTTTTCTAGTCGTCCTTTTGTAGGTCTCTACATTGTGATAATATATTTTGTGTATATTAGGCAGGTGAATGGCTATTCCTCTTTAGCTATTCTGTACAGCATCGCTAAAACCCAGTAGCAAACACAATCGGTTCCAAAGAGAAAACCTATTGCCGTTGCCACTGCTAGGTGGGAATGAGATTGGGTTTGGCATTAACTAAAGATCTGCAAATCTGTGAGACATGCAGAAACCCCGTGTCCATGAAGTGTTTGCTGTAAAGACAATTAGAACCACTTTCTACTAATTTCTCCTTCTAAGCATGTGTGACGAAAAATGTATTTATGTCCAGTTCTGTGGGAGAGTTGCTTGTGAATGATAAATGCATTTTTGTGTTCTTATTTTCTTTAGATTATCGTTTAGCCTCATTGGTAGTAGGACAATTATTGTTTGAAGCTTCTACAATGAATATATCAGTATTTTGTCTAGTAACAAAAATGAAATTGCCCTTTAACACCTGAATTCTATTGCTGCAATGTTCATAAGGATATTTTGTCTAATAAACTATATGATCTATAAAAAGAAAACTGAACTTATCAAACTTGCCTATATTGTTTATTTTATGCGCAAAATGGGTTGGTAATGAAGATCAGACATGGTTCCATACCGACCTTCATCTCTCTAAAATAACTGAAAGGGGGCATGCAACTCTATGTAAAATTCCTAAACCAATCAATCAATAAACAAATAAATATATAAATAAAGTGGGTAGTCACACATATGTGGCTAGGAAAAGAGAGACAAGCCAGAATTAAATTTACTGAACAGTATCTCCTCTCCAAAATCTGGCCATCACACGTTTTTAGGTCGAGCGTGCAAGTGCTCTACCGTGTTGTAACCTAACTGTGGGCTTTAATCCACATCCACTGCACACCCATCACTATCACTCGTTCATGGGCTTGCATTTCAAAAATCTTTTGTTATCATTGATAAGTGCTTTACGTTTGTCCCTCCTCGGGGCAGTTTTGTTTCCGCCTTGGCCATCGACCATGTTACATGGATAATTGCACGCCTGCCAATACGTTTGAATGCAAGCGAACTTGGGCCCATATTTATACTTTTTTAGCACCGCAGTTGCGTCGTTTTTTTATGCAAAATCGACGCAAACTTACAAAATCCAATTGTATTTCGTAAGTTTGCACCGATTTTGCGTAAAAAAACAACGCAAATGCAGCACTAAAAAATTACAAATATGGGCCTTATTTTTCCTTTGGTGTATCTCCTTCACAATCATGGCAGCCTTGGAGCTTTGTATTGGCTTGCTTATGTCAACTGTTTTACTTTTCATTTTCAATTTATGTGGCAAGAAAAGTCCAGTTAGGAATTTACAACGCTAATAGGTCTAGCTTGAGCCAACGCAAGACCCAGTGCAAATTCATGGTATTTCCTGAATCGGGGAATAACTGCTCACACTCAGATTCAACAAGTGCTCTTAAGTGCAGCTTTCCATAATTTCAGCAAAAACTAAACTGACATATTCCAGCTGGTAGCGAGGGGAATGTTTAATGGGAGTAGTGATGATGGACACACTGTATGCCTGTCCCGGGGGAGAATTAACTGCTGCCCCCAGACTGCTGCAGGTAGGAGGCAGGGCTATAAAGTGCTGCTTAGCTGCAGCCCATACCTTGCAGTCTCTCTGAGATGCACATATACACTTGTAGTTGCAAAATATGTTATTTTGCATGAAGTTAAGCTCTGGGTGAACAAACACAACTCTTAATGGAACCTGAAATGGGCAAAACAGTAGCAGTGGAGATACTGGCAAAAAGCGACTCCTGTCACAGACGGGACTGCATCCAGATCTAGCAGGCTCTATTAATTCCCAAACTGCAGCACAAAGTAGGTCCACTCCATAAGATGTCAAAACCTGTTAGTATCTAATAGAAAGCAGATAAAAGAGGATGGTACAAGGTTAGCAAAAGAGTCTCCATGATAGTTGTCAGTGTCATTCAAGCTTTCTATGGGGCAGGATGGACTTGAAAAGGTTAAATTTCAATCTGGAGATCATCAGTGAATTTAAAATATGAGAGGAAAAGATGTTGATGATAATTCCTTATAAGCATGATCAGTGAAGACAAATTTGACTGTAGTATGTGAAATAAAGGACAGCTGTCAAAAAACTACATTTAAATATGTTGTCTTATCTTCTTTGAATCTGAACTCCTGACCGTGAATATTTGTTTATGTGAAGGTCAGTTGAAGGCAAGCTTGAAAGGATTGGCTTTCATGAATTTCCAGGATGGTGTGCAGTAGAGATTTGTTCTCAAAAGTAAATGCACATCCTTACAAATGGGACATTGCAGTGATCCAAGTCAATGTTTCCAACAGTTTCAGGCCCACTGGCCACATTTTTTGAACTCCTGTGCCTAGTCGGCAAGAAGTGGGATATCAGTTCCTAGAATATACTGAACCTTTAGACAATGTGCAGAGCTCATATGTGGTACCATCTGTATGATGTGCAAAACCACTTAGCATCTAACTATGACTAGATAATTCTCTGTGGTCTGTGTGTGTTTGCTTCCTACATTAAAACTGTAAGGCTTCTGGAAATTAAATATTTTTGGGTACTCATGTTGTGGTTGTCCTTTTTACTTAGTCCTCTCAAAGCTCCCTCCAGCAGTTCCCACTAAATTGAGAAGTACAATAAAGCATAGGTAATCTGATTTGCAAATATGTTATATTCTATTTGCTAAAGCTTCCTGATAAATTAGCTAACCTTATGTATTGTAAGAGTTAAGTTCCATCTCTCTTTCGGTTTTACCACAGAATCAGGGAATGTTGTGAGCGGCCAAAAGGAAGAACTCAGAAGTGATCCTGACAGCACCCTGTCCAGGATCTCTCAAACAAATTACCTACGAGAAGGTAAGAAATGACAAAAAACATATTTGCCCAAGATGAAATTCCAGTATATGTTTTTTGTCATTTTGTCTGTCAAACCAGACTTTCATGACACCTCAAATGAGAGAACTAATAGCTTTGTTCCTGAAACGCATAAGAAATTTTTTTATTGCTCAATCCAGAGTAGTGAAAATTACTAACACATTAAATTAATTCATAAGCACTTTACTGATTAAAGTGAAACAAAATTGTCAATATACGAAGAAGCTCGGACCCTATTAGAAATTACAACGTGTGCAATAATTAGACCACATAACAGCACATTTTCTCCTGCACACATTTAGCAGCATCCAATCTGTCAAAACGTGTGGAAAGCGTCAATATTTGAGATTTTCAGCTTGAACAGTAAGCAACACACAGTAATTCTACATCAACTTCCATTCCAACCTCTGGGACTCGTAATTATTTGGCAATTCTCCACCAAGGAAAACATCAAACATAATTTGCATGTAATAGTAAATTCTCCCAGAACCCCTGCTTTAATAAGCAAAGACAAAACCAATATATCTGGCTTAAATGTGGGAAATCATGTAAACACAGGCATACATATATGCTGTTTAGCACGTTGAATCCAGACCTATGGGCTTTGCCAATCTTGGGCAAAAATGGAGGCAAAGGATTGCCTGCTCTATAGAATGTATATAAGAAAAAGAATGACTGTCACAGTGTGATTACTGAGTGTACTTTTCATTTCAATGGAAGCAGGTCCCAGATACACCAAATACCCAGTAGTATAAAGCGAGGGAGATACTCTTCTGGGGAGCCAAAGGTCACTCCATGTGTATTTTCATGTATTTGTAATAAGAGGTTTTCAAACAATGGTGATGTCAAGTCCGTCCTAAAATGGCGTCCTAGTAATTGATCCATGGGATTCAAATCTCCACAGACACAGGGACTGATTTAGATTTTTGCAGAGGGGTAACTCTGTCACAACGGTGACGAATATCCCATCCTCAGCAATATAAATCCCATAGGATATAATGGATTTATATTTCGGCAGATGGGATATTCATCACCATTGTGATGGGGTAACCCCTCTGCCAAACTCTAAATCAGATCCATAATCTTAAAGCCCATCTAATTCATGAGAAGCATTATTAAGGTACAGTATGTATGGAGCATGGTTCCTTACTGTAGACTATTTTGCTTCTTGTTATAGTAAGAACAAAACAGCTTAGCAGCTACAGAAACATCAAAACTATAAAAATCTGAGTTTTCGGGAAAGCTTCCACGTATTGATTGTATTTAGTTCCTTCTTTCCGTATATTTAGTCATGCTATCTTGATAGACCTTCAACATTTTACCAGAACCTTGAAAATTAAAAGGATAAGTAAATAAGGACTTACAAACGTACACAGATTAGAGCATTTCCTAATAACAAAGGATGAAGATGTGTTAAACATTTTAATGGAACTTTTAAGTGTAAAGCCCTTACTTTAAATTACAGACTATAGCTAATTATGTTTATGTTTACACAAATAGAAACAGCACAGGAGAACAAGCTCAAACACAGTGAGGTGAAATACTAAAGGGAATGCAGGGGAGAGAAACTAAACCAGTTAAATGCAAAGTAGCATGAAGAAATCCAAATGATTATTCTGTAGTGTGAAGAAGTTATGGAAACCTACATATTGAATATTACAAGGCAGGGCCCCATTTGCAACACCTTCTAATTGGCTACGAACACAGGAATGTTGGCTTGCCGGTAACAGCAGCCACTATCCCGGCATTCGTATTCCCAAACTGGAATAATTTTTTTTATAGCAGCCCATGTTCCATAAAGGAACAACTGCTGCTTTACAAAAAAACTATTGATTGGGAAAAGATGGAGAGGAACAGGTAGTGGTCCTACTTTTCCTGCAGAAACAGACAAAATGGACCCCATGCCGAGGGGCGGTTCCTCCACAACTGGGGAGGAGCGTCACCCCCTTGGCCAAGAGTCAGGAGATGAAAAATAAAATTATAGTTGACTATTGTTTCTTTTTTGCTCTGCTGGCTCAGCCAGCTGTGCAGGGAGGGGCTGGGTGGGGCTGGGTCATGGGAGGTGGGAGGGGGTGGAGGAGAGAGTGCACCTAAGAGCACAAGTGTGTTTGGCTGCCCGTCTCAGGCCGGCCAAACACACATGTGCATTTAGGTTTCTCCAGTCTGGCTGTGTTAAACAGCTGGGCTGGAGAAACTGCACAGACCCCCAAGGCTGTGCCTGAGTGAAAGTCCAAGCCACTCAGACCAATCCTGGCACTGCTTTCATGCTATGTTTAGCATGAAAGCAGCACCAGGATTGTTGGGGAGCCTTTGCTGGTGTCCCAGCGAATGCTAGAACACCAACCATCAGGACCAGAGGAGAGAGGTGGCAGGAGTCAGTGGTAAAGGTAAGTTATTTTGTTTTTCTTATATTGTTACCCCGTCCCTGTCATTCTCCCCGCACCCCCACTGGCAATTGCAGCGGCTGATGCTCCCCATCCCATTTATGAATCAGTTATCACCTCCTTTGAGGTGTTGGTAACTGATCAATGGTTTGTGACTACAACTTCATCTGCCACTTCAGTGCAACTGGGGTCTCAAACCATTCATTCATATCATTGAGACTCACAATTCAGAAGAGATGTTCCTTTCACAACCCCTCCTTGGTGCAATTAAGATACATCACAAAACTCATTTTGCAAGTCGGCAGTGCTTTCTGACTCTGAAAATGTGCTTAGTACAAAGATAAAAGCCCTTTTACAATTGTAAGGGCTGTAACTGTAAGAATCACATGGATATGTGAAACCAATATGGTTTTGTATATCGACCCCTTAAATTCTTAGCTCAATATATAGCCTAAAGTTGTTGCTATTTACCTCCTTAAATAAGGGAGTGGTGAGAAAAATATTTATTGATCAAAGGCAAATAATGAGAATATTACGGGCCAGATGTATCAAAGGATTTTGCATTCGCAAAAGGTGCAAATAGGTAAATTCCACTGTTTGCGAATGCAAAATCGCCTTTCATAATTTATGAAAGGAATTGGCAGTGCAATTTTTACAGAATCGTAAAAATAGCGATTCCTTAAAATTGCGACTCCAAAGCATATGTATCATGCATTTCCTAAATGTGAATTGAGCATTTAGGAAATCCAATTACCACCAAATCCAATTTGGTGGTAACCATGTGCAATTTTAAAAATGCATTAAAAATGCATTTTTAAAAATGACATGTAGCGCACACTTGCGGCTATGGCATGTGTGCACTTCAAATATCCACTGATATTTTTTTTGTGTGAATCAAAGGGGGCCTCAGACCCCCAGCACCCTGGGATTTACATTACCTAATTTGCGAATTTCTAACAGGAATACGCAAATTCGGAAATGCGAAACCATTCACACCCAGGCCCATAGGGATGAATGGAGTCCCATTCCCTAATTGCAATTCAGTAATAGCGATTGCAACCTTTAAGATATCGCTATTACCGAATCGCAATTTTCATACATCCTATTTTGCATTTCTTAAATAGCGATTTCTTAAAATTTGCTATTTAAGAAATGCAAACCTGGAGCTTGATACATCTTGCCCTAGATGAGGAGTCTATCCCGCAGCATTAATGCTGCCTAGTCTGAATATATATTAATAATTAGAGTTTGGTGAAATTTTTGAAGTTTACACCAGGGCAAACATCATGTGTAAATTTCACACAAGATACCGCCTGGCGACTGATTCTAGGAGACAACATCTTATGCCACGACACAGATTTCACAGTTTTAGGCTAAGAAAAACTGGAGTGGTGGGAGTGAGAGAGTTGGGGAAGCACATTATGCAAAACCATAACTGAGAGGAACACAAACACTATGCCATACAATCAGAAATTACATGAGATTTCACTTGCAGGAAAAAAATCCAGGCCTTTAAGGAAGTTGTGTGCCTAAACGTACATAGGATCGAAGCATTGTCCACTTCTCTAGTCATAACTTGCTCTAGGAGTTTAAAAAGCATCCCTACTACAGATTGTCTCCATTACCACAGAGGAACTTCCCTAATTAGACCCCTTATTACCACAATAGCCAAATCCAAAAAGCACCAAGAAGGTGGTTAAGATGTCTGAGGGCAATTTAATTTACTTAAGCAGCTAAACCCTGAGAGTGTGTAGGGAAGTGTACCTCAATCTCTTAGTAAAATGTCATGATTTTTCCCCATTGGTCATATGGAACTTTGTTGGTTGTCGTGAATCATTGACAGGGAGTAGGCATCAACAATACATTTCAGACTTGTGAAGCCAATGTGACTCCAGGGCCAGGAATTGCCAAATGTGGTTAACTGGGATTTTTTCAGAATATTAATCAATCCAGTATATAGACATGCCAGGAATAAATTCAAAAGATGTAGCAATAGAGCTAGCAAACTGAAATATCTTAATAGGCTGAGCCGTAACAAAATAAGACAGAATAGTAACAGCTAGAGCCATACAGAAAATATAAGGAATAGGTGTTCCATAAAGAAACTTCCTGTCTCTCTCCTAAACAGAGAGTAGCTATAAGATCATCTAACCAGAGCTCTAATTTGGGAGTTAGGAAGGGGTCTGCTAGATAAAGACTCCTGTAGAAGTCTTTAGGAAAGGGAATACTTGCTTAGCATGAATCTTCACACTTATAGGTATAAAAGGAAAGCATAGAGATCTGTGCCCTTCAAACTCTAAAGGGAACCTCCATAATAAACAGTATGAACACCAGTTAAAATAACAGGAGCTTCAGCAACATTTGTATCTTTTCCCATGCCACCAGGAACCAACCAATGCATTACTCTTGTCAAGCATTTGCAATATCCCTTAGGTTTCCCATCACATTGAAACTGAGACAGTAACTGCAACCTTGAACATCTCACAGTCTGGTACACTATGAACAGGAGACTGCTTCTCACCATTAGTCTCCACGCTCATTGCCAAGTTATTCTATTTAAGCCTCTCCATCAACATTCTAATAAAAACAATATTCCTTTCTCTAGCTAACAAATATCATGATGGCAAAACTGCAGAGAAAGAGAGAACATTCTGGCAAAACAAAATGCATTTCAAATGAGCCTACTGTCAGGCTAACTTAACTGGGAATTTAATATGCACTTCGAATACATGGTAATACATGCACACGTGTAACTTGAATATAAATACAAAATGTGAATAAAGAATTCATGTTTACACATGCAAATATAAATTGAAGTGTAAGTGTAGAGAATGAATAAAGATTACATGCAAATATATTTCAAGTGAACATTAGTGCAAATGTAAAAAATCTCTTAGGGCCTAATTTTGAACTTGGCGGAGGGGAATACTTTGTCACAAACATTACAGATATCCCGTCCACCGTATTACGATCCCTTTATATTCTTTGGGAATTGGATTTCAGCAGACGCGATATCGGTCGATTCCATTTCCCTCAAATCTCCCTTCAAGTCAGTGATATTCTTAATGTAATTCTTTATCTCCTAATTTTTATTAGGGATATAAGAGCAGCACTGCTGACCCTTCAACATCTTGCAGACTCCGTCCTCCTTAACCAGAAGTGCAAAGCAGTTCTGCATTACCACAGACCTTATAGGTATTATTTCAGTATCTACAGATAACAATGAAGTGGCTGTACTTGTTACTAACTTATCAACTATAGTCGATAACTTTCTAATTTTTAGATCATTCAAAAATCACTCCTACAAATGGAATCACTGACCAAATATATCTCCAACTATTTCCGCACCATTGATGCTTCATTTTGTTCTACCTCGTGATTCCCACACAGGGTCATGCAAATGTTCAGCATGATAGATCTTTGGGAAAGCTACAGCTAAATAACATGTACTATACCACCCCGGGCAGTGTAAAAATATGTATGCTGCCCACAAACATAATAAACTCCAGGATAACAGGATCTCCTCCCATGAATAACCTCCAAATTCAAACATGTGATCACAACCACTCCTACCCATATTTTAGAGTGAACAACAGATTGACTCTATGCACACATAATTTTCCTTTGAATTGCCAATCTAAAAGTAGTGAAGGCATAGCACCTGACTCTTGGTGCTTCAATTCTTCCTTAGCTCACTTTCCCTTATATCTCTGATCCCATCCTGTTTCCTTCCTTTCATCCATCACTCTTCTCCTATTCTTATATGGTGTCTACTAACTTCTTCTCTACCTGAGTTAAGGAACAAGTCAGAGTAGATTTATGAGCGTAAGCTGTATCTCATGTCATAATATTGTTAAATAAACTATTGGTTGTTTCTATATTTTTAGAATTGGGATGGCAATTCAAATGTTTAAACAAAGGGACTTCAGAAAGCACTAAATAATAATATGAGAAAAAATGCAGACAAATGACATTGTCCATATTAACAACTCAATAACAGGCTACACGTAACATCATACATAAAAGGAATATGGTGATAAGTGATTCCTTTTGCAGCTTACACAGGCAACTGTGTACACATGTAGCAGTCCTTAGAACCCATAGTGCCAATGTATTTATAAAACAATTTGAAAAAAGCATTTGAAGAGAAATCTCCTCTCATTGAACCTACGTGCAATGTCTTATATTCAAATGTTTGTAAACTATCTTCTAAGGAGTTTGGTGTTTAGAGGTGTTAGTTTTAGACTCAGCTAATGTGGGTGATATAGGTGAAGATAATCATAAAAGCAAAGCAATCAATCCTACTATATTATCTGGTAATACTCCAACTAATACAAGCCTACATCTATTAGTGTTATTAGTTTCCATAACTTCTCTATAATCAGACCGTTGTGTAGAAATTATCCGTCAATAGAGAATTCTCTGTACACTTCTACTTGTCCAAATGCAGTACAAAGTACATGTGATGTATAATGAAATTATTTACAAGATCTTCATGAGTTTTCCCTAACCCTACTCCTTCTTCTTCTAAAATGTCACCCCTACACTCTTTCTGCAACGTCAGACCTAGGGAATCTTCTTAATTCTTTTAACAATGTCCATTTCATGTCTAATAAATATATAGATCGTAGTTTAATTCAAAAGATCATGCCAGTAGCAACTCAGAACAGTTTGTTTAGTGAGGAAAACAGATTCCAAGCACATTTGAGCAACAAACTGAAGTTCATGGATGTTCAACTGGGATCTCACTATTGTCCTCCATCTTACAAAATCCCCTTTCACTGTCATCCTCGGCAAAGTATGTCCATAAAGAGGATGAGTACTTCTGACAGAGTACTCTAACTCCCTTGGATCTCTTGAGTGTGGATTGTCCTCAGTATCCTCTGGGACAGTACTCAGGACATGTTCTGCAGGCAAATGTATTCTCTCCCACTCTTGCCTTCTCAGCCTATGGTCTCCAGTCTCCACTCGGCTTGACACAGCACTAGGCTCTTTGACAGGGTCTGAGTCTGGCTCATGTAGCGGTTCAGGCCAAGACTCTTCAAAGGTCAGCTCATCAAGACTCCCCTCAAATTGAGGATGTGCTGTTACACACTCTCACCAAGTCTAAGTACTTGGTGCAACATTTTCTCACTGTCTTTCAATTCCAGGCTGCACTTCATGGAGAGGTACTGTCACAACATCAAAAGGACACTCCACTCTATAAGTGCAGGCCACATGAATCCAATTAGGAAGACCTCCACACTTAACAGCTGTATTGGTAATGAGGATGACCTGGAAAAGTCCTTTCCACAAAGGTTCAAACATGTCTTCTGAGTGTACTTCTTCGCAAAGACCCAGTCGCCAGGACTGAGGTCATGGCACTACTCCAGTCTTGGAGAGGCAGTAACAGCTTCAACCTAGCAGGACACAGAATGGGCCACACCAGCTAGTCCCTTGCAACAATCAAGAACCATGTCATCTGTAATGTTCACTAGAACTTCTGCAGGCATTGCAGGCAGCCTCATTGCTCATCCCATCATTATCTTGTGAGGAAACAGTCTGGTTCCCCGGTCAAGTATGACGCGAAGAGTCATTAACACAAGAGGCAAAGTATCAGACCACTTCAGAGACATTGACACAAACACTTTGGCCAATCTGGCTTTCAATCTGCCATTCACCTGCTCCACAATACATGGAGCCTCAGGCCAGTAACTGCAATGTAGTCTTTGCTACACTTGTAATGCTGCACACAAAATGTTCAGGAACACATAATTGGGATGAGTTCCTCTGTCTGACTCCAGCGAAGTCAGGAAACAGAATCTAGGGATTAGTTCCCTCAACAACAGCTTAGCTACTGTGAGAGTGTCTTTTCTCCTGATTAGGTAGGTCTCCACTGAACACAGGAAGATACACACACTCACCAAGACACATCTCAGCAAACTGCACACAGACATCTTGAAGTCCAGTTGCATCCTGTTGAATGGCCCTCCTGATCTCCCTGTATGGCTTAATTTCACCAGAGTTCTTCTCCCTACATTCACTTCTTGGCACAACACATCTATTACATAATTCTTCAGCCACCAGTCTAAATCGAGGGTTGAACCAATGTTGCTTGAACAGCCTGGCTATTGCATCCTTCCCAATATGTGCGGGTGCATGAAAGTGTCTAGCTATGAGAGACAGCAAGCAAGTTGGTAACACCTGTTTTCCATTCACAGACACCCACGTCATCATCTCTTTTTGCACAACCTGCTCTGACCCATCTTTGCTGATCTGCCTCTGGTACTTCTTCCTGTAATCTATTCACTTCCTCCCATGCATCAGTTGTGGATAACAAAAAGTTATATTTGATCTCATATCCAGATTCATTTACATATTCACTATTGAATGTTCGGGACCCATGAGCACAATATCATGGAACCTCAACAGCATATCGGTTGCCAACTATCACATAGTGATCTCTACTTTGATGGGCTGAATACTTCACAACTGCAATTGTTGCAGGTAATTGGAATGCCTCTAACAATCTCATGACGTTACCCATTAAGCATGGGAGATCCAGATGGCAGCATGAACCCCCTTTGTGACTACAACTGCCCAAAGTCATGAACAACACCAAAGCCAGACTGACTATCTGTAAAAATAGTCACTCTCAGTTGTTCAGAAACACAGTAAGCTCTAGTAAGAGCGATCACTTCAGCCACTTGTGCATAAAACACCACTCAAGCCAGTAGGCTTTGACTACTACTGTAACTACACAAACTGCATACGCAGCTCTCAGGCTACCCTTGTTGTCTCTTAGGCAAGACTCATCCACAAATAATATGTAATCAGACTCTATCAGTGGCTTATCTTCTGCACCTGATCTCGGCTTTGTGCATAGTTCTGTGACATTGAGATAGTCATGTTCTACTTCCTCGTCATCATTTTCATTCTTAAGTAGAGGCAATAGAGTAGCGGGATTCAAAGAAGCACATCATTTCAGGGTAACATTCACCACAGCAAGTATGATCTGGTCATATTTCCTCAAATGATTGTTTGTCAAGTGCTGTGTGCATTTATGCTTCAGCAATATTTAAAAAAAAGTGGGGCACAAGAACAGTTACAGGATGTCCTATCACAATACTCTTACATCTTGCCATGCTGACACCTACTGCTGCTATAGCTTTAACCCCTTCGCTGCCAGGCCTTGTCCTCCTCAGATGCCAGGCCTTTTTTTGGCTACTTGGGGCAGTTCGCGCGTAGGCCCTCATAACTCTCTGTCCACATAAGCTACCCATGCCAAATATGCGGCTTTTTTTCCAACATCCTGGGAATTCCAGAGTTACCCAGAGTTTGTGGGTTCCCCTGAAGGAGACCAAGAAATTAGTCAAAATACAGCGAAAATTTCATTTTTTTTTTTTAAATGGGAAAAAGGGCTGCAGAAGAAAGCTTGTGGTTTTTCCCTGTAAATGGCATCAACAAAGGATTTGTGGTGCTAAAATCACCATCTTCCCAGCTTTCAGGAACAGGCAGACTTGAATCAGATAACTACATTTTTCAACACAATTTTGTCATTTTACTGGGACATACCCCATTATTACTATTTTTTGTGCTTTCAGTCTCCTTCTAGTTAGTGACAGAAATGGGTGTGTAACCAACGCTGGATCCTGGACAGCTAAACATTCCTGAAAAGTAGACAAAATTCTAAATTCAGCAATGGGTCATTTGTGTAGATCGTTCAAGGATTTCCTACAGAAAATAACAGCTGAAATAAAAAAAATATTGAAACTGAGGTAAAAAAACAGCCATTTCTCTTCATGTTTTACTCTGTAACTTTTTCCTGCGATGTCAGATTTTCAGAAGCAATATATTGTTACGTCTGCTGGACCCTTTACTTGTGGGGATATACAGGACTTGTATGTTCATCAAGAACCCTAGGCACCCAAAGCCAATAAACGAGCTGCACCTTGCAATAGGTTTTCATTGTATACCGGGTATACAGCAATTCATTTGATAAAATATAAAGAGTGAGAAATAGGTATCAAGGAAATCTTTGTATTTCCAAAATGGGAACAAGATAAGGTGTTGAGAAGCAGTGGTTATTTGCACATCCCTGCATTCCGGTATCCCCATACTAGCATGTGAATTACAGGGCTTTTCTCAAATAGACATCTTTTTTACACACTTTCTTACATTTGGAAGGCAGAAATGTAGAGAAAGACAAGGGGCAATAACACTTGTTCTGCTATTCTCTGTTCCCACATGTCTCCTGATAAAAATGGTACCTCAATGGTGTGGGTAGGTCTAGTGCCCGCGACAGGACACGCAACATGGACACGTCCATTTTTACATCGAAATCTGACGTGTTTTTTGAAAAGTGCCTAGCTGTGGATTTTGGTCTCTAGCTCAGCCGACACCTAGGGAAACCTACCAAACCTGTGCATTTTTTAAAATTAGATATCAAGGGGAATCGAGGATGGGGTGACTCGTGTGGCTCTCACCAGGCTCTATTACCCAAAATCTTTTGCACACCTCAAAATTTGGCAAACAAAAAACATTTTTTTCTCACATTTCGGTGATAGAAAGTTCTGGAATCTGAGAGGAGCCACAAATGTCCTTCCACCCAGCATTTCCGCAAGTCTCTTGATAAAAATGGTACCTGACTTGTGTGGGTTGGCCTAGTGCCCGCGACAGGAAACGGCCAAAAACTCAAAATGGACACATCATATTTTTACATTGACAACTGACATGTTTTTTGCAAAGTGCTTATCTGTGGGTTTTGGTCTCCAGCTCAGCCGGCACCTAGGAAAACCTACCTAACCTGTGCATTTTTGAAAACTAGATACCTAGAGGAATACAGGATGGGGTAACTTCTGGCGCTTTCACCAGATTCTGTTACCCAGAATCCTTTGCAAACCTCAAAATGTGGCAAAAAAACACTTTTCCCCACACCTCAGTTATAGAAAGTTCTGGAGTCTAAGAGAAGCCACACATTTCCTTCCAACCAGCATCCCCCCAAGTCTCCCAATAAAAATGGTACCTCACTTGTGTGAGTAGGCCTAGTGCCCGCCACAGGAAGTGCCCCAAAATAAAACATGGACACATCACATTTTCCCAAAGAAAACTGACCTGTTTTTTTGCAAAGTGCCTAGCTGTGGATTTTGGCCTCTAGCTCATCCGGCACCTAAGAAAACGTAGCAAACCTGGACATTTCTAAAAACTAGACACCTAGGGGAACCCAGGATGGGGTAACTTGTGGTGCTCTCACCAGATTCTGTTACCCAGAATCCTTTGCAAACTTCAAAATGTTGCAAAAAAAAACACTTTTTCCTCAGATTTCGGTGATGGAATGTTCTGGAATCTAAAAGGAACCACACATTTCCTTCCACCCAGCATTCCTCCAAATCTCCTGCTAAAAATGGTACCTCACTTGGTTCGGTAGGTCAAGTGCCCTTGACAGGAAATGCCCCAAAACACTACCTGGACAGTTCAAAATTATCAATTACAAAACTACCTCTTTTTGCGGTGAAGCCTGTGTTTTTGGTCCTGGACTCAGCAGCCATCTAGGGAAACCTACCAAGCCCAAACATTTCTGAAAACTAGACAGCCGTGGTGGTCCAGGGAGGTGTGACTTGCATGGATCCCCCAATGTTTTCTTATCCAGAATCCTCAGGAAACCTCAAATTTAGCTAAAATGTTTTTTTTTTTCACATTTCAGTGTGGGATCACTGTACTGGCACAAATTTCCTACCACCCAACAGTCCCCTCAGTCTCCTGGTAAAAACGGTACCTCGCTTGTGTAGGTGGGCCAAGTGCCAGTGACAGGGAAGAGCCAAAGACATGAAAAAATGAGGGGGAACCAAAGCGGGGCCAAAAGGGCAGTTTGAAAAAAAACATTTTTAGAGTGACAAGTGGAGCAGAATTTTTTATCGGTATTGATGCAACAATGCATGGTGGTAGGAATTTTGTGGATTCCTGCAGATCCCGGAAGGTTCCATCACAAAAATGTGGGAAAGATATGTGATTTCAAGCAAAGTTGGAGGCTTGCAAGGCATTCTGGGTAAGAAAATGGTGTGGGTGCTTGTGAAGCACACCACCCTGTACTCACCCAGATGTTTACTTTTCAGATGTGTTTAGGTGCCATAGTTTTTTATACATGGCAGCATCCCAAAGTACAAAAAGTACAGCCCTTACCATTCCAAGTGGGATGATGTTTAGAGTTAGACAAGCTCTCATGGACCAAATGTAAAACCAAAACCCAAAATAATCAAATGTTCTCTTGCTTGCCATGGGATAATATGTTTTAGTGTGCAGGGGCACAGCTGAAAGACTGTTACCCCCTTCAGTTGGATGCCCATACTGATTTGATGCCCATACTGATTGGTAGCCACCACCCCACTATTTTCTTTTTTTTAATTCCCTGGCATCTAGTAGGCTTTCTAACCTCCGGGAGTGGATTGGGGGTAATTGCCCCATCAGCACACCGGTGGGAAGAACATCTTTGTCCCTATTTATTTGGGGTGTGGGTATGGCCGTACCCCAACCCTCTTTTAAAAAAAAAAGAATCTTTCTTGTTTTGTGGTGGGCTTTCTGCCCCCCTTCGGGCAGATGGACCTTACAAATTAGGCTGATCTGCCACCAAGGGGGGGCTTAATGGCCTAAAATAAATCCCCCCCCCCAGGGAACGGCCCTGGCCTAAGGGGACGCTACCCTTGCGTGAAATTGGTGCAAAAAAAAAAAACCTGGTGTCTAGTGGTTTCTGACCCCCTCGGGGGCAGATTGGCCTAAGAAAAATAGGCCTATCTGCCCCCAAGGAGGGCATAAATGGGCTAAAATAAAATTGCCCCCCAGGGGAGTGAACCTTGCCTAAGGGGGTCGCTCCCCATCTGTAAAACAAAAAAAGAAATTCCTGGTGCCTAGTGGTTTCTGCTCCCCTTGGGCGCAGATCAGCCTACTTAAAATAGGCCGATCTGCCCCAGTGGGGGCAGAAATGGCCTAAAATAAATTTGCCCCCTAGGGGAGCGATCCTTGCCTAAGGGGTCGCTACCCTTTTAAAAAATTTGTTGCAAAAAGAAAATCCCTGGTGTGTAGTGATTTTTGCCCCCCTAAGGGGCAGATTTGCCTAATAAAAATAGGCTGATCTTCCCCCAAGGGGGGCAGAAATGGCCTAAAAGCAATTTGCCCCCCCCCAAGGGAGTGACCCTTGCCTTAAGGGTCGCTCCACTTATAAATGTAAACAAAAACAAAAAATCCCTGGTGTCTAGTGGCTTCTGCCTACCCTGGGGGCAGATCGGCCTAATTAATATAGGCCAATCGACTCCCGGGGGTGAGAAAAGGTCTAATAAAAAAATTGACTCCTGGGGAGTCACCCTTGCCTAAGGGGTCACTCCCCTTGTCAATAAAAAAACAAAATAATCCCTGTTGTCTGGTGGCTTCTGTGCCCCCTTGGGGCAGATCGGCCTAATTAAAATAGGCCGATCTCCCCCCGTCAGAAAAGGCCTAATAATAAATTGACTCCCTGGGGAGCGACCCTTGCTCAAGGGTTCGCTCTCCTTATATGTAAACATCCACAAAAAAACCCTGGTGTCTAGTGGACATTTCTGCACCCCGATTGCTTTACGATCGGGCTGCAGAAATGCTCAAAGAGACATGAAAGGGAAGGCCTTTCCTTTCATTTCTCTGTGCCACCCACAGACCCTGATCGGAAGAGAAAGGCAAAGCATTTCTGTTCCGATCGCGATGGGGGCGGCCTATGATGACATCAGACGTCACTCAGGAGGATGGGGGGCTGGGGTGGAACGGAAGTGATTCCCCTTCCATCCATGTTCGGGGATGAGAGGCCTGTGAGGGGAGTGCTAGCGGTCCCCCAGTGAGCCTGGTGCAGCACGAGCTGGTCTCGTCCTCGGCAACCTTGGCCGAGACCAGCTCATCCAAAGCACTATAGGGGTTAAGGCATCCAGCCAGTCCTGTGGCTACAAGATCAAGGGTAGCAGAAAAGTAAGCCATACACTTCCCATGCATCTATGTAAGCACTGAGAGAGCACTTCTCATTCCAGAAGGCCATAAAAGCTTTATTTAATTAGGCAATCCCAGTGCCAGGGCACGATAGAGACTTTCTCTCAGCTTTAGGAAGGCAATCAATCAATTGGTATCCCATGGTATTGACTCTGACACATCCTTGTGGGTCAACATCTACAAAGGCTTGGCCACTAGGGAAAAGTTTGAATAGTTGGGATAGCCTACCATTCTCAAAAACATCTTGACCTGTCTGGGTGGCTGTAGATTAATCTTAAGAAAGGCCAAGATTCTTTCTTGCAACACCTTCCTCGCTTTTTTCTCAAGTGATATCTGAGATACAGAACGTCTCAGGGAACACTTTATCCCCATTCTTAGCCAAGTGGTTTAACAATGTAGTGGCCTTTCTTTATAGCCCTTTGGGGCTCAGCACCATGCCAAAACATGGTTCTGGAACTGTAAGGCAAAAAAGTACTGGTGTTCCTCATGCAAGGGGGTAGAGAAGAAAGCGTCACACAGGTCGATCACAGTGAAACACGCGGCCTCACATAGAATCTGAAACAAAATCACATTTGAATTCGGCACCACAGGATAAAAGGGAATAACAATGTTATTCATCTTTCTCAGGTCCTGCACGATGCAATACTTACCACTAGTACTGCAGGCCTATGATGGGTGAATTACATAAACCCCCCCAATATTTCCTTTAAAATGCCTTGTTGTATCATCAACCCAATCACCGCGTAATACCAGCAATAATATAATCCAACATTTGGCCCTTGGCTCATCAATTTGAAATCAGCATCTTCATCATGAGTCTAAAACGTCACACGTTTTGGTGTGCGATAGGTGGTGCAATTCAACTTGCACATCAGATCATGTCCCAGAAGACTCACATGACTAGAATAACACACCACAAATTTGTGATTCTCCTCAAAGGACTCAGTTTTAAAAGGCATTTGTTTTGTTATGGGGTTTGTCATTTGCTTATTTGTGACTCCTCCAACTTGGATTCTTCTTCCCAAGAGGGGTAGCTTTGGAATTTCTGCTGTTCTAACAGTGGAACAGATAGCCCCAGTATTCATCAAGAATGATACAGGGTGGCCATTCACTTCACCTTCCACAAATGGTCCATCTGGTCTACCTCTACGACTGTACCAACTACTCATTCTTTCATACCACTCAGGCACCATCATTTTGACTGATCAGAATCATAGCCCTCAAGTGTGTCAAGCATGTGTCAGTGGAATCACTGAAATGGATTTTGGTTTTGGAAGGATTTCTGATTTAAATTTAAGACCTGGTTAGAATTAAATATAAGACCATTTACATTTTGCTGTGCATCGGACTGAGAAAGTTGCATCACTGGAGCTTGTGACAAATTGGCACCTTGCATTCTCTCTCTCAGCAATTTGTCTTTTTATGGTTGGTCTGGATTGTTAACCTGCATCTGCGCAAACCCTGAATTTTGAACCTGATTCTCATTCATTACTCTGTTGGGATTAAGATGGCATTCCCACTTCCAGTGCCCTAACTTGTTACAATAATGATTTGGATTCCATCTCTTCAACATTGCCACATCAATCACAGTACTCCAGGTTTATGGGAAAACCAGGACTCTACCTTGCAGCTGGTAACCATTTCCACTGTGCATCACAGTAACTCCCTATTGATACACACCCTGCATAGCACTGACATTCCCTACAAACAGTGGCTTCTGACTTCCTCACTGTATTGCTTTATTTTGGTCTAACATAAGCTTCACCTTCAATCGCTTCTGTTTCATCTCCATTTCATCTCTACAATATTTTCCATACCCCAAGTTCACATCAACTGACTTAGGCCCTCATTACGAACATGGTGGTCCATTCCGCTATGCCGGTAGTGGTGGTAGAAACCAGCAACAGAGGAACGGTCCGGACCGCCAAATAATGATCCAAACGAAACACACGCATCCTGCGAACCACCCACCCACCGCCAGGAGAGGAGTCCCGCCGACGACGGCAGAGTCCGCCCACAGGCCGTCGGAAAGGCCCAACCCGCCCATCAAATAATGAACCACCATTCCGCTGCCAGTTCCGGGGCGGGAACCACCGCCACACAAAGCCTGGCGGGAACTACCCAAATATAAGGAACCACGTACAGGAGTCCCACAGAACGTGCAGCATCAGCCATGGATAGAGAGCTGCAGATCATGCCAGCCCTGCTCCTTGCCATATACCTACAGAATTTTCAAAGGGGGTGGGCCTTTGACTTTCTTCTGGAGGGTGGAGGGATTCTCCTTTGAAGGGGTGGGGGCTGTTTGGCTCGGGTGGAGCTGGATGGCCTAGGCTCTGACCGTGCCTTCTTCTCAGGGGAAGGGGCACAGGAATGTGAAGGTTGGCCAGGGTGGGCTGTGATGTGGAAGGAGCGGAAAGGGCAAGGAGGTGGGCACTTTTGGGGACAAGACAGGGTGGGCCAGTGGGTTGGAAGAGGTCAGCATGGGAGAGGAAAGTTTTCTTGGGAGCAATTGGGGTGGGCGTGGATGAGGTCGTGGGAGTGGAGGCAGAGGGAGTGGATGTATGGGGTGTAGGGCTTCGTGTATTGGGTGCAGGTGACTGCTCAGTATGCTGTTGTGTGGTGGATGTCTGATGGGTGGGTGTCTTGGTGCATTTGTGTGTCTTGGGAGGTGGGGGTGGACACAGTGGGAGAAGACAGACAGCTATTGTGGTTGTATGTTGGGTGGGTGTCTGCAAGTCTGGTGAGTGTGCTGCATGTGTCAACTACAGTAGAGGTGGTGAGTGCAGGTGTGGTGTATGGGATACATGTATGGCTGTCTGCTATTGTGGTGAGTGCAGGAAGAGGAGCAGTAACAGTGAGTGAAGGTGCAGTGCATGAGGGTGTGGATGTAGATGGGACAGACAGGGAGGCGGAAGAGGTGGACACATTGGAGAAGTGGACATTGTTGTGTGTGCAGGTGTCTGTTGGCTGTGTAAATGCTTGTGGTGGGAGGTGTGGTGCTTGTGTTTTGAAGTGTGCTTCTTGTGTGTTGATGTGCCTGTCAGCGGGTCTGATTGTGTGCTTTGGACGGGTGAAGGGAGTGGGGTGCAAAAAGGGGTAGAGGAGATTGGAGAGGGGACGGAATGGCCAGGGAAACTGTCTGCCGTCCGAGAGGAGGCCAGAGCCTGAAAAGATCTCTGTAGGGCAAAAACGGCACCGTAAATGCCATCCAGATAGGCATTGGTCTGCTGCACCTCTGATGCTAGCCCCTGGATGACATTGACGATGGTTGTCTGCCCTACAGAGATGGTTCTCAGGAGGTCAATAGCCTCCTCTGTGAGGGCTGACTGGGGCAGGGGAGGAGGTGCCTGGTGCGAAGGAGATGCCCACCTTTCTGGGTGGGCGGGCACGGGCAACTCGGTGGAGAGCAGAAGGGAGGGCGGTGATGGTATGGGGGGTGGCGGAAGATCTCACGGTAGTGGTGTGTGAACTAGGGTCCGCCACTGCCGGGGGACCCCCATCGGAGGAGATCTCAGAGTCACTACCTCCAGTGGTAGTAGCCTCCCCCGTGGAAGTCCCCTCGCCCTGCCACCCACCGGTCCCCTGGGCGTCTGTTGTCTCTGCCTCAGAGGATCCGTGGGCTGCTGCCTCCCCACTTGCTAGTGCCTCAGCTCCCTCGCCTGATGTTGATGCTGTACCAAACCAACACAAGAGAACAGGGATCGGGAGACAAAAAAGGAGAGACACTTGTAAATAGCTAAATGCAGATACAGAATGGCCAGACATACACCCACCCAGCAAACACATCCAAAAGGCAGCACCGTACACTATGCCCATGGCCATGCCCCTGACTACTGACCAGAATACTGCTCTACACCCATCCCCTGAAATACTTTTGGAGCTGAGGTAGGTGAAACTTGACAGGGACACCACTACACCCTTTAGGGGAACATAAAGTAGATGGACACCAGTCAAATTCCATGCTCTAAGCCGCATGAGCCCTATTGCACACCCAGTCATCCTTCCAGACTGAAGTATGGTCAATGAGTACTCACCCCCTTGTGACTGCTGTGCAGCCTTCAAGCGCCCATCCAGATCTGGGTACGCCACCGCCAGGATCTGTCGCATGAGGGGGTCAGTGCCCGACGGGCACCCCTTCCACGTTGGGAGGGCTTCCCCAGCTGGGCCTCACTGATCTTTCACTCCCAGCTCCGCTGGTCCTCCCACCTCTTTCGACAGTGGGTGCTCCGCCGGTTGTAGACCCCCATGCCAATGTGCCCTCTTCTGGTGGGCACTGACCTAGAAGGGCGACACAGAAATGGAACACAGAGGTCAGGCACTTGCACGATAGGAACAGCTGGCAAATTGTCCAACTTGGGACGGACAATACTCTCAGACATACAGGACAGTCGCATGTAGCATTCCATGCACCATGGTCCATGCAGGCTCAGAGGAGCACACATATGCCCAATCCACACCATCCATTACACACAGTGCCCTCCAAACTCAGACTCACCTGTACCTTTGTCCGTCCGTAGAGTTTGCTGTACAGGGGCAGGACCCTGTCCACTAGCTTCTCCAGTTCTTCGTGGGTGAAGACCAGGGCCCTTTCACCTGCACCACATGGCACATCCATAGCCAAAGGCAGGCCACAGCAGTACACAGAGTGGAGTACCTGTCCGCACAAGATCAGGGAGTCAAGTGATCAAACGATGATGAACGCGCGTACGTTCCACAGCGGTATGTACCGTCACCGCCGGCGGCGATCATGATACGCCAGGATTCCCCATTGGCATCCATGTTAGCCAATGAGGGTGCGAACAGCGGTCAACACCGCCTTATGCTGTGACGTCAACCGCTAGCGGTATGAGGTCACTCTACAATGAAGGGGCAGATCTACAGTGGGCAGACATTTTGCCATCACCTACACATCCTGAATTTCCTACTACTCACAATGCAGGGCCAAATAGCCACATGAAGCACCTAAGCCTCTATCCATTCCGTATTGTAGCACACATGAATTACTCTGTTCCCTCCTAGTGATGTACATGTATATCTGTCCGGTAGCAGGTATTCTAGAAACACTACAATGAACAATGCAGTGCAGAAATGTTGAGAAGTGTGCCTATGTATGTGTCTTCATCACTCCTTTTTGTAACCCCTCGTAGGGAAGACGCTTGTGGCAAGTAAGGGCACCATCAGTGTACAGACCACTTATGGATATGGGGACCATGGTGGAGCGTCAGATCATAATCACTTACAGACTCACACGTGCAACTATTCAGGGCCTTTGTGCATTACTGGATCCTGCACTAACTCCGGGATATCGTAATCAGCATGTCATTCCAACTGAGGTGCAGGTGCTCTCCGCACTCCATTTCCATTTGTACAACATCTGCAATCATATGTGTGGTTTCCCCAAAGTACTGACCTCTCAGCCATCAAGTCTGACTTCTATGCCTTTGCAAACATTCCCCATGTCATAGGTGCCATCGATGGCACACACATACCCATCATCCCTCCAAGAGTGAGTGAACAGGTGTACACAAACAGGAAGAACTTTCACTCAATGAACATCCAATTGGTGTGTATTGCAGACCAGTACATTTCACATGTGAATGCCATGTTTCCAGGTTCAGTCCATGATTCATTTGTGTTGAGGAACAGTAGTCTACCACAGAAGATGGAACAACAACAAGAGGACAGAGGGTGGAGCATAGGTAAGTTTGCCTGTCAATAACTGACACATTGCAGAAAAACAGCCTGTCTGACTAAGGGACATAACAATGACGAGTCTGTATTGAACCATTTTGTAGGTGATTCTGGCTATCCAAACTTGCGTTGGCTCCTGCCACCAGTGAGGAATCCCAGGACGGATGCAGAGAGGAAATACAATGAGGCCCATGGACGTACTAGGAGGGTAATAGAGCGTACTATAGGTATCCTCAAGGCTAGATTCCGGTGTCTAGATATATCTGGGGGTTCCCTGACCCATGGGCCTGATAAGGTGTGTAGAATAGTGGTGGCCTGCTGCATGCTGCACAACGTGGCAGTGAGACATTCTATCACCCTCTTGGAGGTTGATGGTGCTATAGGTCCTGATCAGCTACCTCAGAGAGGTGAGAAGAGTGATAGTGAGGATGAGGAAGGGAAAGATGTCCATTCCAGGATCCAACTGATACAACTCTACTTCCAATAACTGTGTGGGACTTAAGACTGTCATTGGGGTTAGTGACTAATACTGTCAGTGTGCTCTGTTATATAGGGGGGATTGGTCATGATAGGCGATACATTTACCACTTCTGCATGGTACTGACAGAAAATATATGCATTCCCTCCTTGCCACCATTTGGGCACACAGTACCACCATCAAGCACAAATTGACAATAAAGTTGTTCTCTGCCAGTTGCATCCATACTCCACCTTGTTCACAATTTAAGACAGGGGACAGTGTTACAGGTGTGAAATGTGTTTTATTGGTAGAATTGAGTGAATTGTGCTATATACAGTGATGGGAGTCGTAAGGGTTGGGTGTCCTCAAAACCAACCTGGTGGCAGCCTTGTTGGATGGTTTAGATGGGTCCATTTTGTCGAACAGTACTTCATATTGCCCTCAGCTAAGTGTTGTAGGTGAATGGGTGGGATAGTTGCTTTGCATTAGTAGCAGAGTCAATTGTTGGAGGGGGCCTTGTTCTTAGCTGGGTTTCCAGTGCCATATCTTGGCCTAAGAGTACGTCTGGGCACCTGCTGTGGAGCTTCTTGGGGTGGCATGGTTGGCCCTTGGGTTTCCTGGGAGGGTATTTCTTGGGATGTTTCTGCTGCTTGGGTCATCAGATGCTGGTTGTCCGGGCTGTTGTTGGGGCCTCTTGTCCGGTGTGGGTGTCAGACAGTTTTTTTTACCAACTACAGCAGTGCTCCAGCAATGGTGGCCTTGTGCTCTTTCCACTGCTGTATGGCCTGTTGGTGTTGTTGCTGCTGCATCCTCTGACTTTGCTCCAGGGTGGACACAATCTGTGCCAACCTGTCCTGGGTATGTTGGTAGGCCCCCAATACCTCTGCAATAACGCCCTGGGCTGCTGCATTGATCCTGTGGCCTCTACCCTGGCCCACTGGGGCACTTGAACTTGCCCTAGCCCCCTGTGCCTGTGTCCCCTGCACAGGTCTGGATGTGCCACTTGTGCTGGGGCCCTTGCCTTCCTGCATGTTGGGAGTGGGAAACTGTGGCCTCTGTAGCTGTGTTCCACCAGTCTGTGCCCTGGGTACACTGGTGTGGGTATGCCTCCCCTGGCCTGCTGGTCTTGACTGGGTGTTAGGGGTGACAGTGGTTTCCTGGGTGGGGCTGCTGCATGGTGAGAATCCAGGACTGTGTGAGGGGCCTGCCTGCTCATCAGTGTCCAGGGATCCTTCGCCAAGGTCTTGTGAGGTGGCTCTGTCTCCCTGGAGGGCAGTGGCACTCCTTGTCCCGTCCGTTAGCGTTGCATGGGTGGTGGTGCCTGTTGGAGGACATAGACATGTCTGTTACATATGCATGTAGGTTTGAGGTGTACAGGACAGTGCTATTTTGTGCTGGTGTTAATTTCAGTGGCCTTCCAGGGTGCCTTTGTGAGGTTGACATAGCATTTAGCGCCAGTGGTGGGATTGCATTGTGGTGGGGGGTATTGTTCCATTGTGGGTACGTGCAGGGGTGGGTGGCTGTGCACAACAGAAGTGATGTGGGCCTTTTAGTGGGTTGTAGGTAATGCAGGGTGGTAGATGTGGTGGGTAATGGCTGGGTGGGGTTAGGTTCAGGTGGGTGTGGGTGGGGTGGCGTGGTGCATACATTGCAGATGTGCTGTATATGGGGTAATTGTAGATGACTTACAGGATGGCGAGGACCTTCTCCTCGCAGTGGGTGTAGTCAGGTGGTGTTGGTGGCGGCCCTCCCCAGTCTTCTGCACTGCGATGTGGTGCCTAGATGCCATGGCCCTGACCTTCCACCGCAGGTCGTTGGATCTCTTCCGGATGTCGTCTCTGGTGCGTGGATAGTGTCCCACTGCATTCACCCTGTTGACAATGGTCTGCCACAGCTCCAATTTCCGCGTGATGGGTGTGTGCTGCACCTCGGCCCCGAATATTTGTGGCTCCACCTTCAGGATCTCATCCACCATGGCCCTTAGCTCCCTTTCGGTGAAGCATGGATTTTTTGGGGGGGGACATGGTGAGTGTGGTGGATGGCGTCGGGACTGGGGACGGGGTAAGGGTGCTTCTCTGTGGGTCGATGTGCATCTCCTGTATGCTGCTGTTCGCTGTCTGGCTCTGGTACTCTCCGTCTTCTTGTCCTGGTTTCGTTGCAAGGGATTGTGGGGTATGTCTGCGGGTGTTTTATGGGGTTCTGGATGTGTGTCAGGTGTGTGGGTGATATGCCAATCCAATGTGTGCACTTGTTACTGTTGAGTCCACTTGCCGCCCGTGGTGTTCGCAGCCGCCAGTGGTCGTCTGGCCTCCACTGTCCACTGAGGTGATTTGTGCATCATTATTTGGAGGGTGGGATGTGGGTGTGCTTGGCGTGGCTGGGTGGGGTGGGCCAGGATTCCCGCCGACAGAGTCATGGCGGGGGGTGGTGGTCTGGGAATTTTTGGCGGGGTTGGGTTTTTCGTTCATTATATGGTGGGTTTCCATTCACCGCCAACGGTGGGATTCTGTTCACCGCCGAAACGGCGGTCGGAGGTCTTTCCCACCATGTTCATAATGACTGCCTTAATCTGCCAACAAATCAAATGCTGCTGAATTATCAAATTAATCTTGGGCCTCAATCCTGTCACAAATTGAGAAACAAAACTTCCCATATCCTTAGTTTTGAAGACTTCCATCCCACTGTGCTGTTTAAACACCTGGACCAGTCTCTCATAGAAAGCATGTACAGATTGTTTAGGCTCTTGGGTCGTTCTGTCAATCCTAACCCAATTGATGTCTTTCCCCAGTATCTTTCCTTTTAAAAAGATAATCACCTGTCGATACTTTTTCATCACAAAAGGTGGAGTGGAACGAGATATTGGATTTCTCTGATGCTCTTTCTCTGCTCACTGTACAGCCACTTTACATTCTGCCCCCAAGTATCTTTGTGCCACAATGTCAAAAAGGTTATTCAAAAATCACTGACAACACTTGTGAAATTTTAACAAATCGATCAACCTGGGTATACCATTCCACTTGTTTCTCTCTCAATGTAGGGAGATCATTTGTAAATGACGTGAGGTCACTCCTACTAGAAAGCACATGAACATAACCTCCACCTGGCATAGCCCTCAATAGAAAATTTGAAGTGCCTTCTCCATCCATTTAAGACATAGGTGCCTCCCCTTTTGCTTTGTTCTGATCTTTCTTCTTAGCCTATCTGCCTTCCCACTTGTCCAAGTCACTTCATTTCCAGATGCTATCAACCAGATCCCTAATTTGTGTTTTCGCCATTTACATTCTCACACTGATGGTGTTGTTTTCATCAAACCATGCACGATAACTTTTCTGCAATTACTTTCTTCTGCTTTGATCTACATCGTACGCACAAGCTAATCCCTGCAAACCCTCATATGTCAGGTCGCTATTGAATACGTCCAAGAACCCCAGAAGAAGTTTTCTTGAATTATTTTAAAAAAACAATGCCCGCCCCTAAAATCTACATGTGAACACTTTCTCTGATCCTCTGGTTGATAGCAGATTAAGCCTGAGAAACTTGATAACCTGATCCTCCATTCCATAGCTATTTTGACTTTGACTGAGAATTCGATTGTGCTTAAGAATATTATCCACTGCTACTATCTGTGCTCATTTACCTAAACTGCAAACAGGTCACATCTAATTCCTCCTCATCTTTTGTCCACACCTTGTAAGGCTTCCTGTCTTTCCTTGCAGTTGTTTGATTTTCTCCTAAATACACCTATTTTTTTAATGTTTTCCCTTTCTCGTTGTCAATCCCTTAAACTTCCTTGCATTTCACTGTATTTGTCTCTGTGGGAAAGCACTCCAACAGCCTGGGGACATGTTTGCTCTAAAGAAAACTAGACAAATAAAAAAAACAATCAATGAAGTTGGCGTGCTTATGCAGCTCACTGGCTGTGGATTATTGTGGTGTAAATACAGTGTCACAGGTCTGTGAGAAAGGGCCCCTTTTTGTATGGCCACAGCCATATTTTGCTGAGTAATATAGCTCGTTGTTTACCTCTGCACACAAAGACACTGCTGTCCAAGCCCCACTGTATGTAGTATATGTGCTCTGAACTCACAAACGTTAAAATTAGTTAATCCCCAATTGACATATTTAACTTTATAGTAAGGCAACAGTATATGGTGCAAGAAACGCCTTGGAAAGTTAAATGTCACTGTTGGACTGCTGCACACATTGTGCCATCCACTTCATTGATGAATTTGGAGTTTTAGTAAATATTTAGGAAGAGTGACATTTAACAAATTTACACTTTAGCTGACAGAGCCTTCAATAAGTCAATTAGCATTAGCCTGCTGGGAAATGGCTTTGCCAGTGTTCCCCTTAAGAATGTGTGAAAGCGTCTCCCACAGCAGGCCTTTTCAGAGGAAGACCTGGTTGTGAGGTATGTGGCACATATCGACTCAGAAAGAGCATCTGGGGAGGGTTCAAGAACTTTGTGAACTTGAAATGTATCACAGGGACGATTAATCTTCATAGTTAAGTGTAAAGGGAGACCTTGGTAAGAGAAGCCTTTTGTTCCATAGGCCAGTTTGGCACTAGCCTAGTGGGCGGGGAAGCTGGACCCAGAACCAGTTTGGTATAATTCAGCACGAGGGGACGTCTCAGTTCCTTAAACATGCCCATGGCTAGCACACAATCTCCATTCAGGAACAGAGCCATTCTGCCATACTGGGTTTGCTCAGAATATGGCACTGTGGGATAGTTTGCAGTGAGGTTATGAGAATGTACTGCAAATATGGGAATAGTTGTCCCAGGGAAATTGTTTCTTATTTGTTAGGGAGTGTCATTTCTTGCTAGTGAAACCTACCAAGGCGGCACCATACCCACAGCCCATTATAACATTCTCTCAACCTGTGGAAAAACAGAAGAGGACTGGATTGGCTGTTTACAAACTGTGTGGAGGCGTGAAGGGGTGAACCTGCTTCCACTTGTACCCAGGAGTACGAAGCGGACTTCAAGTATGTGACCTCCTGTGTAGCAATAGGAACACAAGCTGCAAGAGGTTTTTTTCCCTGAAGTGCTCAACTGACCAGTAGCAACTAGAACTAGATGGGTCCTGCTAGCGGCCTCTGCTGGAACATGTTTTGTTTCCTAAGTGCTATCCCTGTGGCCCTATGAGCCTGGTAAGTGACTAAGAGAAGCACATCCAAAAATTCTAAAATGTTGGGAAAGTTTTGGACCTCCGAAGCATCAACGGGATCTTGCAACAAAGATCTCCAATTTCAAAGCAACTTTATTGGGGACAGCTTGCCCCACTGGAGGATTTTGATCTCCATAAATAGAACAAGGGCCGGATTTAGACTTTGGCGGATGGGATAATCTGTTGCAAATGTGCTGGAAATCACATCCACCCTATTACAAATGCCATAGGATATAATGTAATTGTGATACGGCAGACAGTATATGCAGCACGTTGGTGATGAAGTATCCCACCTGCAAAGTAGAAATCAAGCCCTAAGTTTGAAGTTAGAAAACCTAAACAGGCAAAGCCAAAATAATTATCCAGCTGACATGAGGACTTCATTGGCCATGAAATATGAATTTATCCTGCTCTGAGCTTTCCTGCCAAAACTAATGCCTTGGGCTGGAACTTTTTCAATGGCTATCTATTTTTGAGCCTGCAACTTTGCCCTGCTGGAGGAGTTCAACTTTTAATTCGGAGACTAAGTCAGAAGGTAAGATCTTTGACCAGGACGAACCTGCTCGGTGTATTTAACCCATGCTCCAATGTGGTTAGTCTCATATTGCACCTAGTTTCTGGTTAACTGGGAACAGTGTCTACTGATTTGTGCTTTATTATTTCTTTGCACTTTTTGCCTTAAATCGTTTAAAAAAAATATCCCCAGTTCCCCTTACTGGAGTTGTGTTATTTTGGTGTTCTCTGACTTATTTAATTGTTCTCTGTTTTTCTAAATTGGTTGTGAGATTTTTATTGTGTTTTAATTTGATTTTTAATTGTTTTGATATGGAATGAATGAATGAAAAAATGATTTCCGGATTAATTGAAAACATTGCAAAAGTTTTAAAACCACTCTTTAAAATATTCAATAGAAGAAACAAAATCTGTCATGAAGTGCATTACTGACATCTATGTAAATTGAGCAGCTACATGTGTTCTTCAGAAGAGCTGAGAATGGGAAATAATTAAAATCATGACACACACTAACAGCCCAATTTTTAGAACTTTTATCATTAAAAATTAATATACATTCTATCATGGTCTAAAAAAAATGCCATAAGTATCAAGTATTCTGCACAATATATTTTACTATGTGGCAAAAAACAGCTTAGGAATACATACTACCAAGCTCTAGCCTCACATATAACAATTCAGTTAGGCCTACACCTAAAGACATTAGTGAGCACCAGTCTTAGTTTCAGAATTGCACACCCTAAATATCCCCATCAGCGGATTGTGTCTTTGACTCATGGCACTTCATAGCCTTGATGACCCTCTTCATAAATTCTAGAAAATGTGATGGTAACTGTCTGGACTCGTCTTTTAAGCATGCACCTACTGCCAATTTGTGGGACTCAAGGTTCAAACATCTAAAAACTAGAAGAAGTCGATATTTAGGAGGCTCCGCTAGGTATGGACAAACACAAGTAACAAGAATAAATGGTTTGATTGCTGACCGGCATTGGCGACATGGCCTAATCTACCATACTAATAGTTTCTTAATGTAGGAGGTCAAAGGGGTATCTAATCAGGTCTATTTTCCAATCTAAAGGCCAAGGTTGTCTTAAGTAATGAGCAGCTGTCAGAGAGTCATGAAGAAGAAGTGAATTCTTGGCATGAGATTTCCTTCTAGATTTCATTCTACGGCCTCAATATCCAAATGGGTTAAAATCATTTTTGCCTGCTTATTCAAAAGCTTGGAAAAGGATGGACTTGGGAGACCCTTACTCCAGAGATCCACAACACCTAAGTCTGATAAAGATTTTTCAGATATGAGGACCACCTGGATTTCCTTTCATTATTGGTCATCACAAGAAATACTTTGGGGTGTGGTGCTGAGATCTGCCCTTCTTAGCTTATTACAAATTGAATTAAGTGGCAGTTGGAAATGCAGAGGGATAGATGTTACACTGTATTTTCTCAAGCCATTTGCCCAAGGTGTCTTTAAAAATGACCACACCATGGAGAGAGTTGGTGAGAGTATAGTCAATGGCATTACAGAGCTGCTTCATTTAACATAATCATTTGATTTTATTCTTTAACTTTCTTGATGGTTCAAAGCTTTTTTCGATAAGAAAATCTTAACTTTTAAAATTTTGTTCTAGTGCTGTATTAACACTGTGTGCTTCCATTGTCTCATGGTTTTATTGGAAGTGTTTTTTAGCTTAGTTATGTGTTTTCATTATTATACTAGTTGTTATGCTCCATTCACAGATAATGGAGCTTTGTGTATATTTAAAAGCCAATTCTAGTAGCCCTGCAGTAAACTGTGGCTATCGGTGAATGAGAGAAGAGTATCCAGAGACATCTCTTAAGTGGTTCTCAATTCTAAGCTGTATTGCCTCAGCCAGCTTTTCTGTCGCTATTATCTTGCCTGTTAACTTTATATATAGTGTCAAACAAATAAGTATGTCTCTTCAACCTCAGAGCTTGCCCTTTAATACATAATAAACTCACAGCCCTTTTGTTTGTGGTCTAGTTGCAGCAATGCATATACATTCAAGTGATAGAGGGAAAGCTTGAATTAATCTCAGCCACTGGTAGTTACTGGTGGAGAAGGACCAAGACGTATTTGCGTGTGGCTTTTTCTACTCTACTCTGAGGTGGCAGGTAGACAAAAAAAAATAATGGGCGCTGATGAGCTGTAAGTAATTACCACTATCTGAGATTATTTCAACCACTCCAGTCATCACTTTTTTGTATTCTACATTGTGATGCCCTAAGTACTATAGGGTTGTCCAAATGTGGGTTCCATGCTCATTGTGCCACAGGAACAAACGTGAAGAGGCCAATCTAGGCTGAATTTAATCTTGGGGGTCATTGTGTTTCGGTTCAGAGAGGACCTGGCATGTCAGTTCGCACTAGATAGTTCCCAGTGGAGAAAGACTGAGACTGATTTCATGTAATATGAGGTCTCATGGTGGACAAAAAAAACAATGAAATGGGATGTGGTGCTGAGCAATAACTACCAGTGGCTTAGATTAATTCAAGCGTTTCATTCACCACTTTTTTGTTTTCTTCATTGGTTTGGATCTGAGCATTATTGTTTTTGGTTGATGTCACCCTGACTCATTTCCCTACCCTAGTTGGAAGCTTTTGCCTGTTACTGGGAAACTCATCAACATCAGTGTGCTCACTCCTTTACAGTTTGCAAGGCCCAACAAATTCAAATGCCCAAGTTCATTGAGTTTATTACAATAACATATGTGGACAAAGTCTATATATTAATAATATTAAGATATTATAGTAGTATTAAAATAGAGCAAACCTATATGGTTCAATGGTGACTCCTTACAGAAACAGAGCACCATGTGTACCACTTTAAATTAAGAATAGGCAGAGGATGACTATATTTTGGGTGAATTAAAGTTAGTTGGTTTGCAATTGGGTGCATTTCAGCTGGGCTACTGGAAAATATCTGTGTTTTATTATATACCCATAGTTACATTTTACAATTCATCCCAGACAACTACTGGATAATCAAGATGACGGCACAATGTCAATTCAGAAGACATTCATTAATTTATGCGAGACCTACCATCCAGTCAAGAAATCTTTTATTTAAAAAAGTGCTAAAATTCATCAAAAGTTCCTAAGTTTCATTAGAAGTATACAGTTTCATCTTGCAGCGAATAACAGAAGATCAGATCTGTTGACTATAAAGTAAGAACATCAGATGTGGCTGAATGCCAAGTCTACATTTACAAGACTGAAAGACAAATGGTCAGGAAGCTTTCAATTTCCAGTATTTTGTCACAGTTAAGTAATTGAAATGTAAGATATGGTACTTTATTTTACTACTTAGATATATTATGTGATCAAATGTTAGTAGAGCTGGATTACAAATAATTTGAAAGAAGAGTGACAAAGAACACAAATGTAATTCATTCCTAGAAAAGAATAAGAAAATGTAATATATTGCTTTAAAGGTACTAATATTTGGGTTCAGGTTAACCGAGTTCAAGTTAGAAGAAGAGTTTGGAAGAAAATTGTAAGAAAGAGCAGAATGGGAATAAATAGAAAAAATTGTATGGTAAGAAAAGTAGACTAAAATATGATAGAGTAAAATGGTGCAAAGCAGACTAGAAGACCCATGAAGTGATTTAAATAAATGCAAATACACTTAAATAGAATGACATTGTCATCCTTTTACAAAGCACTCAAAATAAAAAATGTTGCAGTCTCAAAGCACTGGGGGCGGGATGCAGCTGACTTGTCGCTGGTGCGTAAATTATGTGAAGTTGGGCATAAAATCAGAGGCATAACAAAGTCAGTGGTATGAGGGGGGCCCCGAGCCTCAGGAGGCCCCCTCAGCACAGTACACAGTGTATGGTCAGCAGGACCCTCACTGGGTCCAGGGGGGAGGGGGCCAACTACAGGTACTTTGCAGGGGGGGTCCTCTTAAGTTTTGTTACACCACTGCATAAAATGAAGAAGAAACAGAAGTCAGCCATCAAGCAAAGTCTTTGTGTCCAAAGGTTGAAAAGGTGTGCAAAGTCTAAGCATTAAGAGGCATGGAAATATGTATTTCGGCCTCGTATGAACTTCACACTCACACTGGCTGAAGAAGGGACATCCTTATGGAGCCCAGCACCAAGAGACATCTAGCCACAAATGTTTTAGTTTAGAGGGATGAATGGGCAGTATTTTTGGTTTCAGGTCCCTGAATGGAATGTAGGGTTGAAAGTCTCTTGATAGATAACCTGGTGTATGGCCAGGAACAGGCTTGTGAGCCATGCACAACATTTTAAAGTGGAATCTTTCTTTGACAGGCAGCCAGTGTCGAGATCTGATGGTGAGGTTGATGTAATCGTTGCACATTGAGATGCCCATAAGGTTTGCTACTTTATTTTTTAATTAAATAATGCAAACTACGGAACAGTTATCCCATACATTATTCTAAAAGCCCAGCCTGAATAGCAAACAAAGGAATGTGTGAATATCTGACATACTTCAGTGATCCTCCTTCTTGGACCATATCAGCTCCTCGCTGGCAAGAGGACCTATTCTCTGTTATTCCATCCTGATCACCGTCTTCATCTGTGGCTCTTCTACCTGGTGTCTGCAAGCACTATTTACTGCTTCATGAACACCACTTCCTTTTCAGATATTATCCTATGGTACTGCGTGAATGTTAATTTATATTTATCTAAGTCGGCACTCAAAAACTTCTGTATTAAAAAAAGAAAAAAACTAAAATCCACATTTTTCTGAGTTTGTTTTATCAATAGCTGTGAGTGCCTCAGCTCCCCCTTTGACTATTTAGTTAGTGTCCATAATTAGTCTGTTAGTGAGGTGTTTCAAGGCTCCAGGGACTTTGCAAAACATAAAACTCCAAAAATGTGAGGATTTCTGTTTAGTAGACGCACCTAATTTTTTCTATCAGTCAAAGTTGAGAGGAGTAATACAAAGCAATGAAATTACGTGTTTATATTTAAAAGATGTTCTCATGAGCGTTACTGTAAAGGAGTAACATTTTGTGCTGTTTCCCAGTTCAGTTCGCCTTTACTGCTGCCCATCCAGCCTAAGCTTTGGAAAGGGTGCTGTCCTTCAGGCCTATCAGCCAGGCTGACAGCCGCCTTCTGATTAATTGACAAGTTAAAAAGATTGATTCCGCGTGTCAGAGCTCTAACCCTCACCAGAACAATGCGGCTGTCAATGGGACTGTAAAACAGACGCTTGCATTAGCAGTCCTGACAGCGGTGGCGCGGGAACACATGCACCTGTCTTTATGGAGCTCCTAAACACACAGCCGCGCGCACAGATTAATCATCTTGAAAGCAAGATCAAAAAACAAGCTTGTGTGGTGGGAGCCTGGCAGGCTGGCGTGCCCGCCCTGCGCCAGCACCCACAGATGGTGCCCATTGGGCCTAATTCATATGGCATCTGTGGAAGGGGCGGGAGGGAAAAGGAAAGTTGGGTTTGCAATCAGCGTGTGGCTGTGGGACTGTACATTAAAAAGCCACTGCATAGCATACGCCTGCCACTCATGACAACACACTAGGACGTTAGGATTCATCTCCACCTGGGATGTGCGGGTAAGAGTTGGACTGATGTACAGGAACCTTTGGGTCGACGACATGCAGTGTAAATGGAAAGAGGGGATATGGTTCACTCGACAAAACTTCAAATATGGCAAAAAATAGCAATGTTACTTGCAGTGCAGATGGTGCAGTCATATTATTGTTGCTGTGCAGCATGTGTGGGCCTGTATTTCTCAACTGTAAGTAAAAAAGATGTGCACAATCAATGGTATTTCAGGAAGTTCACGGAATTCTTTGAGGGGATATTCAAAGGTGTGGTCACTAGGAACGCATAGCAGTATGAAACGAAATGTGACTAAGGGGCATATTTATACTCTGTTTGCGCCGGAATTGCGTCGTTTTTTTTTAACGCAAATCCGACGCAAAGCTAACTCCATATTTATACTTTGGCGTTAGACCCGTCTAGCGCCAAAGATCTTGGAGTTTGCGTCATTTTTTAGCGTGGACACCTACCTTGCGTTAATGATATGCAAGGTAGGCGTTCCCGTCTAAAAAATGACTCTAAGGCATGAGCGCTTTATTTAAACTCCCGTGCAAAAATGACGCACGGGAGTGGGCGGGTCAAAAAAAATGACTTCCAGCCGCTTTTGCGTCATTTTTTAACGCCTGGTCAGTGCAGGCGTTAAGGAACCTGTGGGCTTGGAAGGAGCCCAGAGGTGCCCTCCCATGCCCCCAGGGACACCCCCTGCCACCCTTGGCCACCCCAGGAGGACGCCCAAGGATGGAGGGACCCATCCCAGGGAACTTAAGGTAAGTTCAGGTAAGTATTCTTTTTTTTTTTTTTGTGGCATAGGGGTGCCTGATTTGTGCCCCCCTACATGCCACTATGCCCAATGACCATGCCCAGGGGACATAAGTCCCCTGGGCATGGCCATTGGGCAAGGGGGCATGACTCCTGTCTTTGCTAAGACAGGAGTCATGTCAATGGAGGGTGGGAGTAAAAAAAAATTGCGCAAATCGGGTTGAGGCAGATTTTTTGCCTCAGACCGACTTGCCCCATTTTTTGGCGCCCAAGCTCCATTTTCCCCTACGCCGGCGCTGCCTGGTGTAGGTCATTTTTTTTTACGCACACCAGTCAGCTCGGCTGGCTAACGTCATTCCATAAATAAGGCGCCCGCATGGTGCTTTGGAATGGCGTTAGCCGGCGTTAAACTATTTGACGCACAACTGCGTTGGCGCAGTTGTGCGTCAAAAAGTATAAATATGGCCCTAAATGTATCTATCACTAGCCCAGTGACCAGCAGTTCTTAACTTGAGGTCTGCGGATATTTGGACGTCTGTGATGCCGGCATAGAGTGTTCGCCATGCTTCACACTTCTTTAGAAAATGCATTAACTTTAGAAGATTATTAAACTATATATGCATAAGTAAGCAAAATTGAAAATTTTTAATAATATTGTCAATATGAAATGATTTGAAATTGAAGGCGAATAATTAAGCTGATATCTTTATTTTCACATGAGGAAGCAGTGTAAGTACAGCAAACGGAATGTAGTATGGATAATTGTTGGTCTCAGTGGATGCAACCCTTTAAAAAAGAGAGTACGCGTTAGCAGTATAAAAAGAACAAAGTGATATGCTGGAATCTAGCATATTTTCAAGAGTCTAGAATACTGCCTTATCTTTTAGAAATAAAACTGAAATTTGAAAAGCACCCACCTTCCCATTAAAATTAAAAGTTTGATTTTTGCATATGGTTTGTTTGTGAATCAATTAAAGTATTTCATAATATGTGTATCTGATGTATATTTTGTTCTATATTTTTGTGTGTTGTACTTGGGTTTAAATCATACAAACTGTTTGGTGAGGTTGTAGGGTTGCAGTACTGATTAAGTAGAGATCAACATCAAGAATGGCTGCCGTAGACTAAGCAGTAGTGAAAGATGTTCAGGAAGAAAATTGGCCGCTCCACAGGCTGCTGCGCCACACTACATCAAGGGAGTATTCTCCTGTACTTTCTGCAAGTTTTGATGCATTCAACACTCAACTCACTGACAGCACCCAACAACCCTGCCTATCACACTCACACTGTACTAAAACCACCCACACAACGCTCCATAACGCATGCATTCTTTTCAACATCCACTTACTCACCAAACACACCATAGAGATCTGGGACTTGCTGCAAGACAATGCCCCTGAGCTATTTTTTCCTCACAGAAACCTGGCAGTACCTTGCATCTGCACCTGACATCACCACAGGCACACAACCATGGCTACAAGATTGCCAGACAAGGCAGACTTCACAAGTTCTGAATTGTCATCATCCACAAGTACGCCGTAAGCGGCACCACATCCATGGTTACATCATCCTTCAAAATAGGGCACCTGTTGTTCAAGCTCCACCACACAGCCAATGTCATTTTAAGTGGTGCTCTCATCTATAGACAACAGGAATCGCACATCAACTTCACAGACACCATGATGGACTTCATTGCACCACTCCCCCTCGATGCTAGCAATAACATCCTACTCAAGGGCCTGAACTTGCACCAGGAAGGCCACACCAACTCCAACTCATTGGCAGTCATAGAAGACCTTGGAAGGTTGGGCCTCACCCATTGAGTAAATTGACTGCCGCTGGACGTCTCCTGAATCATTTTGTCACCAGCTTCGACAACATCCAAGTCAAAGAGCCCACACTTGTTGCCTGGAAGACCACACCCTTGTCAAGTTCAGCATCCTCATCCTGGTTTAATGCACGCACACCATCAACAGACCAGCCCGTCAAAACTGCAAAAATTATAAATAATGCAACTATTTTATTTTTGTTTCAAGATGTGTGAAAATCAAGACTTTTGTAATGCTTTTAATACAGCCTTATGGCCCAATTTCAAGGACTATACTGGTCGTATCTGAACTCGGATTTTAGTGATTCAGGCCTGTGATAAGGGAGAGGGCTTTTAACAATGGTATAGCCCGAGGAAGAATGGCTATAGGCTATTACAAGCTTCTAACCACTGAGTGTAGAATGTTCTAAATGAAAAAGGATGAAACACAAAGACAAATGTTGGAATGCTGGAGCAGAAGGCCTATACCCTGCATTGTTAGCCCTGAGCAACACCATTGTCTTCAAGGGAGCTGTCAATATTCCAGTCTTCTTATAACATATTCTCCCCATCTTCATTATTTTATAGACATTTCAAGCACTACAAACTACTGACTTACTTACAAAACGCTGAATTTCCAGCTCCCCTCTACACATTTTGAGAATAGATAGATGGGCGTTGAAAAAGTTACTTTGATAGCTTTGTCATGTTTTAAAATGTATAAGTTCCGGGTCTGGGAGAAAAACTATGGTTGGCCATCACAGATTAGGAAGCAAGAATATTTTAGAACTACATGACTACGCAGATCTATGGTTGTGTAATAATCCCCTCCCCCCCCCACCACCAGTGCAGAAAAATGCTCTTCGGAAAAACACAAACATCAGAAAACCACATTTTACTGAGACAATTGTAATCAGAAAAAGACCTCTAGTAGTGCACCATTTCATAAATGTGTTTCAGGCCATACTGGTTGGACACATGGGTACGATTCATGCAGATTTGAGGGTGCTTTTGGCGGGGTCATCCTTAGACAGGAAATAAGCCCAGGCACCAAATGAAAAGTGGCCCCCATTCGCAAATCAGACAGCTAAAAAAAAAGTGCCCCACATTTGCAAATCAAAGCTGGTTTCACCTTGTAAAAAACCTAGAGAAGTGTTCTGCATGGAAAGGGTGTCTGCATGCATTTGTGCTTGCTGCTTTCCATGATTGTGGTAATAGCAGGGGAGTCAACAGAGTAAACATAAATAACCCACCACACATAAAACAGGCCCATGCACAGCCAGAAAGCCAGCCCATAAACTAATTTGTGAGACCAGCCCTTCGGGCAGTGCCAGATTGTCCTGTAGGCCAGTCCGACTTGACTTTGGGGGCTATGGGTGGCTGGTCAGCTCAGAAGGGGAACAAGAATTTGTAATGCAATAGATCTAGCATTTGTGAGAGTTAGAGCTATTGGGGTTGTAAATGACAATGGTGGTCATTACAACCCTGGCGGTCGGTGTTAAAGCAGCGGTAAGACCGCCAACAGGCCAGCGGTAAACAATTAGCATTTACGACCGTGGCGGAAACCGCCAACAAAGACAGCCACTTTAACAGTCCGACAGCCATGGCGGTACAAACAAACAGCGCGGCGGTCACCGCCAACAGACAGACGGGAAACAATGTACCGCCCACACTATTATGACAGGCCAGTCCGCCACCTTTTCCGGGGCGGATTCACCGCGGATAAAACACGGCGGAAACAGGAATCGCGAAGGAAAAACGCTAACCTCTGCACACCCCACGAGGAACGAGGACGCCATGGACCCGGAACTCCAAATTCTACCTGCAATAGTCTTCCTGCTCCTCTACCAGGAGCACGAACGCCGGCGGCGAAGACCACGGTGAGTACTGCACCTACGACACAGGGGAGCAGGGAGGGAAAAAACAGGGACACACACACGCAACACCCCCACCCTCAACCACTACAACACACACACTAATGCATATCAATACATCACAGTTACACCCCTCAAACCCCCTGGAAGAATGCAAAGACAATAGAAAATGAGTGTAACCATTGTAATATATTAAAAGCAAGTAGGCAGAAATATATATATACACCATGTACATAATATATACCAAGCATAGTAGTCCAGGTAGTGCTCTAAGAAAGTCCGTGGAACACTGGGACCACACGGTACGGGCGAGGCCCACACAAGATCCCCGACCATGACGGAGAGAACACTGCAGGGGCATCAGAGAGCAACTAAACAGGCACCTCAGGGGGAGGGAAAGGGGGGGCACCTCAGCTGCTTGAGTGCACGACCCCAAATCCACGAGGGGGCCACATGCCCACTGTTCCATCCTGGGGAGTGCAAAGCCACAGTCTCTCAAGTCTCTACAGTGGGTGGTTTGCCCACTGTTCAATCATGGGGAGTGCAAAGCCACAGTCTCTCAAGTCCCTACAGTGGGTGGCTTGCCCACTGTTCAATCCTGGGGAGTGCAAAGCCACAGTCTCTCAAGTCTCTACAGTGGGTGGTTTGCCCACTGTTCACAGTCTCTCAAGTCCCCACAGTGGGTGGTTTGCCCACTGTTCAATCCTGGGGAGTGCAAAGCCACAGTCTCTCAAGTCTCCCAAGTGGGTGGTTTGCCCACTGTTCAATCCTCGGGAGTGCAAAGCCACAGTCTCTCAAGTCTCTACAGTGGGTGGTTTGCCCACTGTTCAGTCCTGGTGAGTGCAAAGCCACAGTCTTTCAAGTCCCTACAGTGGGTGGCTTGTCCACTGTTCAATCCTGGGGAGTGCAAAGCCACAGTCTCTCAAGTCTCCCAAGTGGGTGGTTTGCCCACTGTTCAATCCTGGGGCGTGCAAAGCCACAGTCTCTCAAGTCTCTACAGTAGGTGGTTTGCCCACTGTTCAATCCTGGGGAGTGCAAAGCCACAGTCTCACAAGTGGATAACAGTCTCCACTGGTTCTGGAGGGGGCATGGTGCCCACAGTGCTTCATCCTGCTAAGGACAGAGGTAGTGGATGCCTTTCTCCACTGGTTCTGGAGCGGGCATGGTGCCCAGAGTGCTTCATCCTGCTAAGGAAAGAGGTAGTGGATGCCTTTCTCCACTGGTTCTGGAGGGGGCATGGTGCCCAGAGTGCTTCATCCTTCTAAGGACAGAGGTGGTGGATGCCTTTCTCCACTGGTTCTGGAGGGGGCGAGGTGCCCAGAGTGCTTCATCCTGCTAAGGACAGAGGTAGTGGATGACAGTCTCCACTGGTTCTGGAGGGGGCATGGTGCCCAGAGTGCTTCATCCTGCTAAGGACAGAGGTAGTGGATGACAGTCTCCACTGGTTCTGGCGGGGGCATGGTGCCCAGAGTGCATCATTCACCCCGTGACGGACTCAGTTGCGTCAGTGCCCTTGCCGCTCATGGGCCAGCAGTGCTTGAGATGGCGGTGCCCTGTTCAGCGGTGCTTGAGATGGCAGTGCCCTGTTCAGCGGTGCTTGAGTTGGCGGTGCCCTGTGCAGCGGTGCTTGAGACAGCGGTGCGCTGTGCAGCGGTGCTTGTGATGGTGGTGCCCTGTTCAGCGGTACTTGAGACGGCGGTGCCCTGTTCAGCGGTGCTTGAGACGGCGGTGCCCTGTTCAGCGGTGCTTGAGTTGGTGGTGCCCTGTTCAGCGGTGCTTGAGATGGCGATCTCCATTGCAGGGTCTCAGCTGCTGGCGGTCCTTCATGGCCCAGCGGGGCTTTTGCTGGCGGTCGTTCATGGCCCAGCGGGGCTTGTGCAGGCGGTCCTTCATGGCCAAGCGGGGCTTTTGGTGGCTGTCCTTCATGGCCCAGCGGGGCTGGTGCTGGCGGTGGCTTCCTGGGCAGGTGGCTGGTGCTGGCCTCCTGGGCAGGTGGGCTGGTGCTGGCGGTGGCCTCCTGGGCAGGTGGGCTGGTGCTGGCCTCCTGGGCAGGTGGGCTGGTGCTGCCGGTGGCCTCCTGGGCAGGTGGGCTAGTGCTGGCGGTCCTGTCCTGGGCAGCTGGGCTTGTGCTGGAGGTGGGCTCTGGGGCATCGGGGATGATGGCGGTCTTCTCCGCCGTGCTGCTCCTCCCAGACTTGCCGGGTTTCTTGTGGCCCTTCCCCACCTTGGAAGGTGTCACAGCTGACTCCACACTCCCACCGGGACCCCTTGGAGCAGCTTTGGTGGATGGAGTCTTTCCCCGCTCCCGCCGGGCACTGGCCAACTTCTGATGCTTCACAGGTGGGGGACTGTCTGTGCTGTGGCTCCGTGCCACACTGGCTGCTCTGGTGGCCGGTGCACTCCAGATTCCGGTGAGTACAGGCACCACTGGTCCCGGAGATGTTGTGGCTGAGGTGCTAGTTTGGGACCTAGGAGACGGACGGGGTGGGGGAGGTGTGGGAAAGAGGTCAAGGATGGACAGGAAAAGTTTTGTGGACACACTGGAGGGGGTTTGGGAGTGGAGGAAGAGGTGATGGTTGTAGGAGGTGTACGTTTGGTGACTTTGGGTGATGGTGCATGCGCTGGAGGCTGTCGTTAGGTGGATGGCTGTTGGGTGGGTGTGTGCCTGCGTTTGTGTATCTTCGGAGGGGCGTCACAGACACACTGGGAGAGGACACAGGGGGACGTGTGAATGGTAGTGGGGGTGGTGACTGCATGTGAGCGGGGTGTGGTGGTGGGTGTGCTGGAGAGGGACGTAGTGGCTGAGGATGTAGTGCATGCAGGTGTGAGTGTACACGAGACTAGGAGGGAGGAGGGGGACACAGTGGAGGCAGTGGATGTTGGTATGTCTGCATGTGTGTGATGCTTGCGTGAGTGCCTGTGGGATGTGTGGTGCTTCTGTTTGCCAGAGCTTCCTTTGTGTGTTGACGTGTGTGCATGCTGGTCTGTAGGTGTGCTTGGGATAGGCTGAGTTACAGGGGATTGGGTCTGGGTGGAGGAAGTTTGAGGGGGGAGGCTAGAGACGGGGACAATGGCTGCCATCAGTGCTGATGCCAGAGTCTAAAAAGCTCGCTGAAGGGCCGCCTGACCAGAATGAATGCCCTCCAGGAATACATTTGTTTGTTGCAACTGCCTCTCTACACCCTGGATGGCATTCAACATGGTAGACTGCCCAACAGTGAGGGACCTGAGGAGGTCAACGGGCTCCTCACTGAGGGCAGCAGGGGTGACTGGGGCGACTGGGGCAGGGCCCGAGGTGCCTGGGGCGAAGGTGATGCCCACCCTCCTGGGTGAGCGGGCACGGGGCAAAGGCTGAGGGGCTGCTGGGAGGGCGGTGCTGGTGGGGGGGTGGCGGCTGTACCTGTAGATGCGGGGCACAGATGTTGCCGCCACCACAAGGGAGCTCCCATCAGAGGACAAGTCTGTGTCGCTGGTGTCAGCTCCTGTCCCCGCCATGGAGCTCCCCTTGCCCTCCGTCCCACTGGTGACCTCTGAGTCCATAGTCTCGCCCTCCAGGGCCATGTGGGATGCAGCTGCCTCGTGCTCCGGTGCCACTGCTCCTCCGCCTGATGATGCTAATGCACACAAGAACAGGGAGGCCACAAAAAGGGGGGGACGACAGAAGAAAGACATGTTGAGTGCATGCATTACCGCGGACACAACAGACACAGAAGCCCCCTGCACTATGCCACGCTCTTGGGGTCCACTGTTCGATTCCTGGGAAATGGCCTACAAGGCTATGGATGACATCTGCACACATAGATGACAAAGAGCCATGACTAGGTGTACTTGGCACTCTACAGAGGTGGGGTGGGGTGCCACATGGCCTGCCTTACGGAGGGGCCATGCCTACGGAACTCGCCCTGGCCTAGGGAAAGCCACAGCCCACCTCCCCCACCCAGACACCTCCACTGCATGCAAAGTCAGAATAATGAGAGTGTACTCACCCCCTTGTGGCTGCTGTGATGCCCTCAAGCACCCATCCAACTCCGAGTAGGCCACCGCCAGGATCCTGAACATCAGGGCGGTCATGGTGTGACGGGCACCCCTCCCACATTGGGAGGCCATCCCCAGCTGAGCCTCCGCCGTCTTCTTGCTCCAGCGGCGAATGTCCTCCCATCTTTTCCGACAGTGGGTGCTCCGTCTGTGGTAGACCCCCAGGGTCCAGACGTCCTTGGCGATGGCACGCCAAATATATTTTTTCTGGTGGGCGCTGACCTACATGAAATGTACTGAGGAAAAAGAGAAGTTATTACCAACTGCACCATCAAAGTGATTGGCCCCATCCCTACCCTTGCCATGTGGCACATGCATTCACCGTCTTTCATGCACGCAGCACTCTCCCCCCTTCCTTCTTACATCCAGCTATCTCCACACAGGCATAGCCCATACAACATGCTCCCTGTGTACTTACCTGTTTGTCTGGAGGACCGTAGAGTAGCGTGTACTAGGGGAGGACCCCATCCACGAGCTTCTCCAACTCGTCCGATGTGAAGGCAGGGGCCCTTTCCCCAGACACTCGAGCCATTGTCTCTTCCAGACCGAGGTCACAGCAGCACTTGCAGTGTAGGTCCTCTCCTGTCGAAGATCAGGTATCGAGTGATTGAACAGATAGAAAATGGCTGTCAAGTCCGCAGCGGTGCGTACCGTTACCGCCGGCGTGCATCGTCATTGGCTCCTGGGACCCATAGGGTCCAATGTTAACCAATGCAGCATTGCGCTGCGGTTTTCGACCGCCTACCGCGACAGTGTACAACGCCAGCACAGTTACCTCACATCCCATTGTCCCACTTTACAGGTCAGGCAGCCGCCATTTCAGGGGCCCACATGGCTTCATTTTCAACTGCGTCACACATACCTAGGCCTAGACTCTACACACATACAGGCCATCTTTTGTGTATGAATGGTGTTCTGTGTAAACTGTGGGTACGTACCTCTGAGTTGTTTGACTCTGTGCTCGCTGTTGTCCTTCATAGGCACCATCCGCTGGGACATGTGAGGAGATGGCGGCATCCTCCAGTGTACCGACCGTTGGTGCACCTGTCGACAATGGAGGAGCGACGTGTGATTATCACATACAGGCTTGACCGTGCCACAATCCAGGAACTGTGTACCCAGTTGGAGCCAGACCTGATGTCAGCAATCCGCCATCCCAGAGGAATCCCCCCTCAAGTGCAGGTGCTGTCAGTGCTCCATTTCCTTGCAAGTGGGTCTTTTCAAACAACAGTGGCCATAGCATCAGGGATGTCCCAGCCTATGTTTTCCAACGTATTGTCCAGAGTGTTGTCTGCCCTTCTGAAACACATGCTACATCGTTTTTCCTCAGGTGGAGGATTTGCCTACAGTGAAAGGTGATTTCTATGCCCTGGGACACATCCCCAACATCATAGGTGCCATTGATGGGACCCATGTGGCTTTGGTCGCCCCCGCCACAGGAGTGAACAGGCGTACAGAAACCGGAAGAGTTATCATTCAATGAATGTACAGATGGTATGTTTGGCAGACCAGTACATCTCCCATGTGAATGCCATGTTCCCTGGCTCAGTGCTTGACGCCTACATCCTGCGGAATAGCAGCATCCCTTATGTGATGGGTCAACTCCAGAGGCACCGTGTGTGGCTATTAAGTGAGCACCTGGAAGCAAGTCAGTGGGAATGGTTGTCTGGATCTGGGGATATCCCTCCAGGTTACCGCATGTCTAACAGTTGTCCCTCACCATTTGCAGGTGACTCTGGTTACCCCAACCTGTCATGGCTACTGACCCCAGTGAGGAATCCCAGGACAAGGGCAGAGGAACGCTACAATGAGGCCCATGGGCGAACTGGGAGGGTGATCGAGCGGACCTTCGGCCTCCTGAAGGCCAGGTTCAGGTGCCTCCATATTACAGGTGGATCCCTATTCTACTCACCAAAGAAGGTGTGCCAGATCATCATGGCCTGCTGTATGCTTCACAACTTGGCTTTGCGACGACAGGTGCCTTTTCTGCAGGAGGATGGTCCAGATCGGTGTTGTGGCAGCTGTGGAGCCTGTGGACAGTGAAGACGAGGAAGCAGAGGAAGAAGACATGAACAACAGGGACTTAGTGATCCAGCAATATTTCCAGTGAGACACAGGTAAGAGTACTGACCTGCCTACTACATGTACTTTAACACTAATACCTCTCTACTGTCTGTCCTTTTCACCCAGTGTATGGTCACTGAGTTGTCACTTTCCCTTACGATTTCACAGATGTGGGCCCCAATGTGTGACATCTGCTTAGATTCCTCATGGACTAGAGCTGTGTGACATAGGTATGTTGACATTACAATTGAAAGAGCATTTTGTCACTGTAATTGCTAATACACTATTTCGAAATCACAGACGGACTCCAGATTGTTTTGTGCTCCAAGGGTTTAACTATGGACAGGGTGACAACGTGGGACAGTAGGATGACAATCAAGGTGGTCTCATTTCTTGGCGGGGGTCTTGGCATCGTGCTCTCTCTTTGTCCTGGATCTCAGGGACCGTTTGCAGGGTGGTTCTCCCTCTGCAGGGGGTGGGGTGCTGGTGTAGTGGTCCTGTGGTGGGGTGTCCTGTTCACTAGCGCCGGCGGAGGTGGTGGGCAGTTCATCGTCCATGCTAATGTCAGGGGCCCCTTGTAAGGCCACAGTGTCCCTCCTGGTGTTGAGTACTTCCTTCTGCACCCCTACAATGGTGCCCAGGGTGGAGCTAATGGTTCTGAGTTCCTCCCTGAAGCCCATATACTGTTCCTCCTGCAGGCACTGGGTCTCCTGAAACTTGGCCAGTTCTGTTGCCATTGTTTCCTGGGACTGGTGGTAGGCTCCTATGATGGAGGAGAGGGCCGCATGGAGAGTGGGTTCCCTTGGCCTGAAGGATGCAAGCAGATGACACACGTTGGTAACCACACCTGTGAAACCGTAATGGAAATTTACCACTCAGTTAGCAAATACTACTTCAAATTGACAGACAGGATAGAGGTAGAAGTGTGAAAGTAAATGTAATAGTAAACAATTTGTTCTCACCTGTGTGTCACTGGAAATATTGCTGTATGACAGAGTCCCTGTTGTCAATGTCTTCTTCCTCTGCTTCCTCCTCATCACTGTCCACAGGCTCCACAGCTGCCACAACACCGTCATCTGGACCATCCTCCTGCAGAAAAGGCACCTGGCGTCGCAAAGCAAGATTGTGAAGCATAGAGCAGGCGATGATGATCTGGCACACCTTCCTTGGTGAGTAGAATAGGGAAACACCTGTCGTATGGAGGCACCTGAACCTGGCCTTCAGGAGGCCGAAGGTGCGTTCGATCACCCTCCTAGTCCTCCCATGGGCCTCATTGAAGCGTTCCTCTGCCCTGGTCCTGGGATTCCTCACTGGGGTCAGTAGCCATGACAGGTTGGGGTAACCAGAGTACCCTAATAGCCACACACGGTGCCTCTGGAGTTGACCCATCACATAAGGGATGCTGTTATTCTGCAGGATGTAGGCGTCATGCACTGAGCCACGGAACATAGCATTTACCTGCAAGATGTACTGGTCTGCCAAACATACCATCTGTACATTCATCGAATGATAACTCTTCCGATTCTGTACACCTGTTCACTCCCGTGGGGGGGGGGACCAAAGCCACATGGGTCCCATCAATGGCACCTATGATGTTAGGGATATGTCCCAGGGCATAGAAGTCACCTTTAACTGTAGCCAAATCCTCCACCTGAGGGAAAACGATGTAGCTCCTCACGTGTTTCAGCAGGGCAGACAACACTCTGGACAACACGTTGGAAAACATAGGCTGGGACATCCCTGATGCCATGGCCACTGTTGTTTGAAATGACCCACTTGCTAGGAAATGGAGCACTGATAGCACCTGCACTTGAGGGGGGATTCCTGTGGGATGGCGGATTGGTGACATGATGTCTGGCTCCAACTGGGTACACAGTCCCTGGATTGTGGCACGGTCAAACCTGTAGGTAATGATTAAATGTCGGTCCTCCATTGTCAACAGGTCCAACAGCGCCATCTCCTCACATGTCCCAGCTGACGGTGCCTAGGAAGGACAACAGCGACCACAGAGTCAACCAATTCTGAGGTATGTACCCACAGCTACACAGAATACAACACAAAATACAAAATTCTTCCTGTATGTGTGTTGAGTCCAGGCCTAGGTATGTGTGACGCAGTTGTAAATGAAGCCATGTGGGCCCCTGAAATGGCGGATGCCTGACCTGTAAAGTGGGACAATGGGATGTGAGGTAACTGCGCTGGCGTTGTACACCGTCGCGGTAGGTGGTCGTAGACCGCGGCACAATGCTGCATTGGTTAACATTGGACCCTATGGGTCCCAGGAGCCAATGACGAAGTACGCCGGCGGTGATGATACACACTGCCGCGGACGTCACCACCGCGGACGTCACCACCATTTTCTATCTGTTCAATCACTCGATACCTGATCTTTGACAGGAGAGGACCTACACTGCAAGTGCTGCTGTGACCTCGGTCTGGAAGAGACAATGGCACGTGCGTCTGGGGAAAGGGTCCCTGCCTTCACTGCACAGGAGTTGGAAAAGCTCGTGGACGGGGTCCTTCCCCAGTACACGCTACTCTACGGTCCTCCAGACCAACAGGTGAGTGCATAGGGTGCACGTTGTATGGGCTATGCCTGGGTGGAGAGGGCTGGATGTAAGTAGGAAGGGGGCAGAGTTCTGCGAGCATGAAGGAGTGTGATTGCATGTGCCACATGGCAAGGGCAGGGATGTGGGCCACTCACTTCGACGGTGCAGTTGCTAATGACTTCTCTTCTTCCCCTGTACATGTCATGTAGTTCAGCGCCCTCCAGAAGAAGAATATTTGGCGTGCCATCGCCAAGGACGTCCGGACCCTGGGGGTCCACCACAGACGGAGCACCCACTGCCGTAAAAGATGGGAAGACATTCGCCGCTGGAGCAAGAAGACGGCGGAGGCTCAGCTGGGGATGGCCTCCCAACATGGGATGGGTGCCCGTCGCACCATGACCCCCCTGATGTTCCGGATCCTGGCGGTGGCCTATCCTGTGTTGGATGGGCGCATGAGGGCATCACAGCAGACACAAGGGGGTGAGTACACTCTCATTCTGCTGACTTTGCGCACAGTGGAGGGGTCTGGGTGGGGAGGAGGGCTGTGGGTTTCCCTAGTCAAGGGCGAGTTCCGTAGGCTAGGCCCCTCCGGAATGCAGCCTATGCGCCACTCCACCCCACCTCTGTAGAGTGCCAAGTACAGGTATACATGCCCCTGTGTCATCTATGTGGGCAGATGACACTCATAGCCATGTAGGCCATATCCCAGGAACTGCATCTGTAGAGGCCAAGAGCACGGCGTAGTGCAGGGGGCTGCTGTGTCTGTATTGTCCGCCAACGGTAGCGGTAAGCCATGCACTCAACCTGTCTTTCCTCTGTTTCCCCACCCCTTTTTGTGCTCTCCCTGTTCTTTTGTACATCAGCATCATCAGGCGGAGGTGCAGTGGCACCGGAGCACGAGGGGGCTGCATCCCACATGGCCATGGAGGGCCACACCATGGACTCAGAATACACCAGTGAGATGGAGGGCGAGGGGAGCTTCACGTCGGTCACCGGATCTGCAACCAGCGACACGGACTCGTCCTCCGATGGGAGCTCCCTTGTGGTGGCGGCACCATCTGTGCCCCCCACTTCTACAGGTACAGCCATCACCCCCACTACCAGCACCGCCCTCCCAGCAGCCCCTCAGCCTTCGCTCTGTTGCTGCTCATCCAGGAGGGTGGGCATCACCTTCGCCCCAGGCACCTCAGCCCCTGCCCCTGTCACCCCTGCTGCCTTCAGTGAGGAGGCCATTGACCTCCTCAGGTCACTCACTGTTGGGCTGTCTACCATTGTGAATGCCATCCAGGGTGTAGAAAGGGAGTTGCAACACACAAATGCATTCCTGGAGGGCATTCATTCTGGTCAGGCTGCCCATCATCGAACCCTGCAATCTCTGGCCTCAACACTGATGGCAGCCATTTTCCCTGTGTCTAGCCTCCCCCCTCCAACTTCCTCCACCTAGACCCAATGCCCTGTACCCCAGCCTATCCCAGGCACACCATCAGACCAGCCTGCACACACGTCAACACACAAGGGCAGCTCAGGCAAACATAGGCACCACACATCCCAGAGGCACTCACACAAGCATCACCCACATACAGACACATCAACATCCTCTGCCTCCACTGTGTCCCCTTCCTCGTCGTCTCCCTCCTCCCTCCCAGTGTCGTCTACACTCTCACCTGCATGCACTACCACTACAGCCACTAGGACTCGCACCAGAACACCCAGCACCACACCCCGCTCACCTGCACTCACCACCCCCACTACCATTTACAAGTCCCCTGTGTCCTCTCCCAGTGTGTCTGTGACGCCCCCTCCCAAAGTACACAAACGCGGTCACACACACACCCAACATCCATCCACCTCACAACAGCCTCCAGAACATGCACCTGCACCCAAATCATCCAAAGTTACACCTCCTACAACCACCTCCTCTTCCTCCACTACCAGACCTCCTCCAGCTACCCGTCCCAGTGTTCGTCAGAAACTTTTCCTGAGCAACCTTGACCTCTGTCCCACCACCACCCCCCTCCAATTCATAGGTCCCGTACTAGCACCTCAGCCAAAAAAAGTCCGGTACCAGTGGTGCCTGTTAGAGGTATGTGGAGTGCCCCGGGCACCAGGGCAGCCAGTGTGACACTGAGCCAAAGCACTGCCAGTCCACCCCCTGTAAAGCACCAGAAGTTGGACAGTGCCCGACGGGAGAGGGGGAAGACTCCTGCCGGCAAAGCCGCTCACAAGGGTCCCGGGGGGAGTGTCGAGTCAGCTGTGACTCCTCCCAAGGTGGGGAAAGGGCAGAAGAAGTCGCCAAAGTCTGGGAAGAGCAGCACGGCGGAGAAGGCCGCCATCCTCCCCGCTGGCCAGGACGCCACCGCCAGCCCCATCGTCACTGGTCCGGAGACCACCGCCAGCGTAAGTGGCCAGGAGGGCAGCACTATCGTCACTGGTCCGGAGACCACCGCCAGAGTCAGTGCCCTGGAGGGCAGCACTATCGTCACTGGTCCGGAGACCACCGCCAGAGTCAGTGCCCTGGAGGGCAGCACTATCGTCACTGGTCCGGAGACCACCGCCAGAGTCAGTGCCCTGGAGAGCAGCACTATCGTCACTGGTCCGGAGACCACCGCCAGAGTCAGTGCCCTGGAGGGCAGCACTATCGTCACTGTTCCGGAGAACACCGCCAGCGTCAGTGCCCAGGAGGGCCCCGGCAGCCACAGCCCCGCTGGGCACTGAGGGACCGCCATGCCACACACCGCTGCACAGGTCAGAGACAGCAAAGTCAAGCCCCGCTGAACAGGGCAAAGACCGCCATGGCAAGCACCGCTGAACAGGGCAAAGACCGCCATGGCAAGCACCGCTGAACAGGGCAAAGACCGCCAACTCAAGCATCATTAGCCCATGTGCGGCTGGGACAGTGACGGAACTGGGACCGTCATGGGGAGCGTGATGCACTGTGGGCATCAGTCCCCCTCCAGAACCAGTGGAGTACAGCATCCACTACCTGAGTCCTTAACAGGATGAAGCACTCTGGGCACCAGGCCCCCTCCAGAACCAGTGGAGACTGTTATCCACTTAAGAGTCTGTGGCTTTGCACTCCCCAGGATAAAGCAGTGGGCAAACCACCCACTGGAGAGACTTGAGAGACTGTGGCTTTGCACTCCCCAGGATAAAGCAGTGGGCAAACCACCCACTGGAGAGACTTGAGAGACTGTGGCTTTGAACTCCCCAGGATAAAGCAGTGGGCAAACCACCCACTGGAGAGACTTGAGAGACTGTGGCTTTGCACTCCCCAGGATACATCAATGGGCATGGAGCCCCGTCGTGGATCTGGCGTGGTGCTGTCATCCGGCTGAGGTGCCCCCCCTTCCCTTCCCCCTGAGGTGCCTGTTGTATTTCTATCTGATGGCCCTGCAGTGTTCTCTCCGTTTCTGGACAGGTATTGTGTGTGGGCGTCGCCCATGCATTTTGGGCCCAGTGGTCCACGGACATTGAATTGTGCATACCTGCACTACTAATCGTGATGTATATATTTGGAATGTGTATATATTTATGTATATTTGAGCATACTCTATTTTGATACATTAGAATGGCTGTACTCATTTCCTTTTGTCTTTGCATTCTTCCGGGGGGGTTGGGGGTTGTCACTGTGATGTTTGGAAATGCATTGGTGTGTGTGTTGTAGAGGGTGAGGGTCGGGGTGGGGGTGTGGGTGTTGCGTGTGTGTGTCCCTGACTTTTGCCTCGCCCCTCCCCTATGTCGTAGGTGCAGTACTCACCGTTGTCTTCTGCGCCGCCGTTGCTGATGTTCGTAGAGGAGAAGGAAGACAAGCGCAGGGAGTATTTGGAGTTCCGGCTCCATGGTGCCCTCCTTCCTCGTGTAGTGTGTTAAGGTGAGCGTTTTCCCATTGCAAAAGCTGCTTCCGCCGTGTTTTTATCCACGGTGAATCCGCCCCGGAAAAGGTGGCGGATTGGCCTGTTGTAATACTGTGGGCGGTACTTTGTCTTCCGCCTGTCTGTTGGCGGTGACCACCGCGCTGCTTGTCTGTACCGCCGTGGCGGTCGGAGTGTTAAAGTGGCTGTCTATGTTGGCGGTTTCCGCCACAGTCATAATTCCCTTTTTTTTTCTGCCGGCCTGTTTGCGGTATTACCGCAGCTTGAACACCGTCCGCCAGGGTTGTAATGACCCCCTTAATCTCCCCTTGCTACCAAAAATGAATGTGTTCTTGTGTAATGTAACCGGTGCTCATGTAAAGCGCTATAATCCCTTTGTATCAAGTTTGCACCATATAAAACTGCAAAAAAATAAACAAATAAAAAAGACCACAATGACATTGCAAAGAAACAACAAGATGTCCGAAAACAAGGAAGTAGAAGAAATAATATCCAGCCGCGAAGTGGCAAGGCAAAAGAGAAAAATAGTGTGCCACACTAAGGGCCAGATGTAGCATTTACCGATTTTGCGAATCAGAAATTGTGAGTCACTGCGACTCGCAATTTCCGATTCGCAAAATCGGATGCAGTACGGTGTCTCAGACACCGACTGCGAGTCGCTATGTGGTTGCAAAGACCCACCTCATTAATATTAATGAGGTGGGTCGCATTTTGCGACCCCATAGCGAGTCCCTGCACTCACAGGAATGGTGGCCTGCTGAAGTCAGCAGACCTCCATGTCTGTGACTGCTTTTTAAATTAAGCATTTTTTTATTTATTTTGCAGCCCGTTTTCCTTAAAGGAAAACGAGTTGCAAAATAAAAAAATAACAAAACCATTTGGTTTCGGTTTTTCAGAGTAGGTAGTGGTCCACTGGACCACTGCCTGCTCTGAAAAACCCTTTTTGGCAACATTCACAAAGGGGAAGGGGTCCCATGGGGACCCCTCCCCTTTTGCGAATGGGTTACCACCAGTGTGACACTGGTGGTAACTGCGAGTTGCTTTGCCACCGCATTCGAGGTCACAAAGCAATTTAGCATAGGGATGCGAGTCGCAAATAGGAAGGGGCCACCCCTTCCTATTTGCGAGTCGCATTCACAATTTGCGAGTTGGTACCAATTCGCAAATTGTGAATGAGCATCGCAATCGGCATTTTGCATGCCGCAAACTGCGATTTTCGCAGTTTGCACCATGCAAAATGCATGCTACATCTGGCCCTAAGTTAAATGGCCGGTCATGCAAAAATCCATGTAACTTGGTTAGTCTCCAGGCCGGAAACATACCAACCCCAAAGCGGGACAAACGTAAAGCATTTACCAACAACATCAAGGGATTTTTCATAGGCAGCCCCAGGAACCAATTAAAAGGGATGGGCGTGAGATAGGCGTGGTTAAAGCACAAAGACAAGATTACAACATGTGGAGAAGAGCACCTTGCGCGCTGCTATGCTGGACCTAAGAACAGAAACGACTCCCACATACAGAATGCAAGCTGCATTCCTGGGGGCTAGTCACAAGGCCATGTTGACTGACAGCTTAGAGCATGAAATTGAAAATATAAACCCTTTAACTCTTCCTCCTTTCTTTTCGCACTGAGAGTAAACAGATAACATTTAAAAAAAGGATAGCACATTTCTCAGCAAATCGTTTAAAAGCATTGAGCGCGCGATTCTTTACAAAAACACAGCGATCAATTATCTTAAAAGCCTCGTGAATGGCGAGAAAATATTCCCCTCTTTAAACAGGTTTATTTCCATGCGCGCTTATCGCTGCTATTTAAACTTCATTGCTCGCACTTAATCTTTTGTAATGCAGCACAAGAGGGCTTATTTACTTTCTAATGACTTCAATTGACCATAAATATTAGACATCTCAGGTTCGCTCAAGCGGCAGGGACAGTTTTCCATTGCAGCTTGACATTTGACTATTTGCAGAGCTCACTTCTGTTTGTTCTTGCGGGACTCACTTATCGGCTGTCATAGGTCTGTATTCGATTTTATTTAAATGGAATGAATAAGTGCATTAGGCAGGCTGTCAGGAGGAGAGAAAGGACATGAACGCAACTTGGATGAGTGATTAGTCAACACGCGGCAAAACACTGGTTTTCACTCAGCAAACAACACCAGCAGGCAGCCAGGAGCAGCAGAAGGAAGCAACGGGAATTTGATTTAGTAAGAAGAGGGTAGGAGAGGTGAATGATTCGGAAGAATAGACAGCTGTAGGCCTCACCGCATGTACTATGAGGCAGTGTTCATGCAATGGAGTCGAAGATAGCCATTTTGCAGATGGTAGGACATCGTGATTTGCTGTTACATCAGTGAACATTTGCTTTTTTTAAAAAAAGAATATGGACACACGTTTCAAAGGTAATTGTACACAAATTGAACTTACAAGTGTGACACATTTTTGGTATTCACAAAAATTGAATTTAGACATGTTGGTGGATTTGCTCACATGTTCTATTCCACCAATATACTGTATTATCACTGGGCCCGTGCAAAAGTGTTATTAGGCAAGTGAAACGCTTGCTAGGTTTCACAAGTGTGAAAATTATGCAATGTTCTCTCATTGACCTTTGTTTCAGCAGTAAATATCTGGCGGATGGGCAAAAGACGTTTTCCTTCAATTAGTCTTCTGATAGTATCTTGCGAGACTTTTGAATGGGAAGTATACCCTAATGTCAGTTTTCACATATAATTTTGTAAAAACGCATTCACGTTTTGCGGAAGAAAACATTAGCAATTTTACTGTAAGTATCACGTGTTGTTGGAAAGTGGGTTATTGGTAGTGGTAAGTATGAACCTACCACTGGCAATACAGCCAATAACTAAATATAGGTTCAGTGAAGGTCTCAGTAAATTAGCCCCTTGCTCAAACCTTGGTAGCTGTAACCGAGCAGGCAGGCCTAACTTAAGAGACAAGAGTGTAAAGCATTCAAAAACACCAATACAGTAAAATAGTGAGGCATAACATACAATAAAAATCCCACACCAATTCATAAAAATAGGTCATATTTTTGTGAGTAAATAGACACCAAAACAACAAAATCCAATGTAGGGAACCAGAGATATGATGTTTTAAAGAATAAACACGTTCTAGCGCTTAGAAACACAGGGCAAACTTTACCAAAATCCTACAAATTTCTCCAAACTTCAGGAGGTGTTTCCTGAAGTCCTCCTTGCAGGTACAAAGGTCCCAAAACACAAATCCATTGGTCTGGAATCTCCTGGATGGTCCTTGGAAAGTTGGACCACAATTCCTACAATGCACCTTGCTAAAACTTTAAAAGTCCACTGGATGCACTCCAGGCTGGGGACTCTTGCTGGGGATGATGCAGCTGAAGCTCGGTTAACCTATAGCTTCAGGGAGTCCACACCTGAGTCCTACTTGAAGTAAGGCACCATCCCCAGGGCTGTAGTACCAGATTGTGCAGCAGGCGCAGTACACTTAGAAGGGCAGGCCAAGAGTGCAGATCCAGATTCCAGCAGGGCAGTCCTTCTTCCTCTTGTAGTTTCAGGCAGCAGATCTGAGAGGAGAGGCTATGCACCTCTCGCATATTTATTTCCAGCTCCTGGGCATCAGGAAAGGGGGCACTCCAACCAATAGAATGCTGAGTGACACCCAGATGCATGACCACTTCCTTCAAAGTGTGGCATATTCCAGAAAGCACCATTCTTCCAAAATCCATGATGGCTGAAATTTCAGCAGAACATTAAGAGCTGACTAAACCAGCCCCCAGTGTGGCTCATTTCCTTATCTCTCCTCCTCCTAACATCTGCAAGTTCCTTCCTTAAGCCTGCTATCTGGCTGAGGGGTCTAGGAGGTGGGGGTTAGCTGATCTGGCATTCCCTCCTGTCCCGCGCTACTTTGAGGTTGTATGTTTTATTGCCCCTCCCCCTGCTCTGGCATTTCTGTGTAGCCCCAGAGCTGTCCTTCACCAGATAGGCTTTCCCCTAAACAGCCACTTATCGCTTAATCAAGCGGCTCTGCTAATTCTGTTAGCACTGACCAATCAGAGGGGACCTTCAGAAGGCTGGATATTAGCTTACAGAAAGAAAAGCCTTATAATTTATTTTCTGTACAAGTTGGGATAAATTCACCAATGTCAAATTGCTGGATTTATCAAAACAAATCCTTGAAGTCCTTGAATGAATTTTCTGTGCTTTTCCTTACTATAATTACAGTGAAGTACAATACTGCAATGATAGCCTATGAATGCCAGTATCTATAATGGGGGAAAAAGGAAATGATCAGTTTTTCCCTCACCAGGATTTATAAAACATGTTTTATAAGGCCCCTGTTTACAGTTACATGCCCCCCTCCCCTGGAACACGTAGGGTGACCTTGTGGGTACCTAATATGGTAAAATATGGTAGATCATCACATCTAAAGTGACCACTGCACCAAAGTCGAATTGGGACACCACTTCCATTTAAATGCAGTCTGCAGAGTTAGGCTGCATTTAAAAATGACAGAAAACCTCCAGCAGTGCACACATGCAAAGGGCAGCAATTCTTCTGATCCTCTACTTCCATGACCTATCATGTACTAGGGTCTTATAGTTAGTTGGCACCCCCTTGCCATATTATTTCCTAGGGAATTTTAAGGGCTGTCACGCAAATAGTATGAATTTAACTTTTAAAGACAGGCTACAAGGCAGGCCTGCATTTAAAATGACAGAAAGCACACAGCAGTGCACACATGCAGGTGCAGAAATTCTGCTGGGCATCTGATCTCCACGCCCTCTTATATACTAGGGGCTTATAAGCAGATTGTACACCCTTGCCCTATTATGTCCTAGGGACTTACAAAATCTGTCAGGCCAATTGGAAGGATACCCTGATACCTAGTGTACTCCACTACATGTGTGTGCAATACACAGTGAGGGTCCCCTCTTAAAGAACCATGTATAAATTAATATGATAAGTAGACAATATCACAAAGGTCCATATCTCATAGAGCAAATTCCAGAGTCCATTGATGAATCCAAAGATTTATTGACAAGTTCAGAACATCAAAGGTAGATTGTACATCCAGCCAACACGTGTTTCGTCTTGGGAAATGTTTAAATCCCTTACGACTTCTTCAGGGCTAGAAATCATAAAGATAATACACGAGTTAAGATCAATGTACTTAACCGCCCAGTTCACATCAATTGTGTACCAAAACCAAAAGGAGGAATTATTGGTCAATAACACCTAATAAAAAGTGAGAGGAAAGAAATCAACAACCAACTCCAATTAAAGAGCACTTTGCTAAAACACCCATGAGTGATGAAAAAACAGAAATTAACAACATGCTTAACTATGCGTGAAAGACCCAAGTCAATAAACACCAAAAAGCAAACACCCATAATCCATAGTGTATACGTGTACCCTTAGAGAGATTACTTGTATTCAAATACCTTATAAATCAACCACAATTTAAAGGCAAGTATTTATCAACTAATACCAATCCAATATGAACTTCCAGCGTGACTGATATCCAATCTGTGTTCAAAATCTAATGTTGAAGAAAAAGGGGAAAGTAAAAGTGTTTTCAAACAAACTAGTACTTAGTAAAAGCAAAACGTTACAACTATTTAATAGATCAGAATATACCATGACTGGCATAATCTGTGACTATAACATTTAGTCAGAAATCCGTACCATAATATCAAAAATTACTCCATAAGTTGTGCTGCAAGACCACGGAAAATAACTATCAACGTGCCGACACTAACTCAATCCTGGAGAGTTACATTATTGGCAAAATGTGTAAACGCGCATCTAGATCAACTTACCCCCAGTTTGCTGGGACGGCAGATATCTATCGAGAAAAGCGGCGTCTTCCAGTATGGACGCCTAGCGTGTGCGCTGAACGCGCACACCCGAACCCGGAAGTTATATATACTTCCGGGTTCGGCATTCGAGCTGACCGGGGCACTAACAACAAAGACGGCACACCACTGCGTCAACCACTGCAGTTACCATAAGACGCAGTGTATTCACATTATTCACAGAGGGTACCAAAGACAAACATAGGGGGGAAGAAAAGAAACAAAATCTGTATCTCCTAATAAAGAAGCATTAAACACTTAGTCAGTTTCTAAGCAAAAAACAGTAATATTAGAATTGAATCCACAATGAGATTTTGTTACTACTAGCACTAACATTACAGGCCAAATCTTAATTAATAGACTACATCAATGGGGCACCCATAATATTATAATAACCTAAATGTCAAAAACAATATGCCATTTTTCAAATCAAAGCTACTAGTCACCCCCACATTTCAAAAACTGAAGAATAAAAAGAATAACATCAAAAGGGGAAAATGAAACAAATCCCCACTCTTTGATTGTGAGTTTTTGTGCGTTTAAGAGCCATTGATCTTAAATTCGTATGTACTCTATTTACACTGTATAACATTAGTACATTAAAAACATACTTGTATTGTACATACTTACAAATATACAAATTGTACTTACATAAAATCACAACTGACCTATTGTATAGCACAAAAAATAATAATAATTCAGTCCCCCAAGAAAAATTCCAGTTCCCTATCAGAATTCAATCCTGTTTCTACAGCTCTGAGTCTCATAATCCACAGTGCTTCTTGTCTGTGAAGACGCAATTCCCTATTGCCCCCTCTTGGGTTACGGGGGACATGTTCCAGTCCAAAAAATTAAAAAAAAAATTTGGTTGGTTGTGCTTCACAGGTAGTCATATGTGCTACTAAGGGATACCTCACATCCCCATTTTTAAGTACCCGAACATGTTCTCCTATTCTAGTTTTGAGTGCTCTTATAGTACTTCCAACATACATTTTTGTACATTTACAACGAACAATGTATACAACAAAATTAGAGTTACAGTCCATAATGGAGCGCAAAACAAATGTTTTGTCATCATGAGAGAATTCTCGCATTTTGTGACATGCCCAACGACAGACTCCGCAAGAGCCACATTTGTAAAAACCCTCCCCTCTCTGAGATAACCATGTTTTCTTCGGGGAGATAGTGGTGTAGCTAGGACTTAATATATTTCTCAAGGTTCTGCCTTTACGAAATGATGTAATGACTCCTCCAGCTACCACATCCTTCAATGTTTCTTCCTGCATAAGTATACTCCAGTGTTTAATCATAAATCTCTTCAGAATCAAGGAAGCATCATTAAAATCCGTTACGAACCTCACCACACCAGACGTTTCCTTGGTCTCTTTCTGTATTCTGAGTCTCAAAGTGTCTTTTCTGTCAATATGTCTAGCTTTCAGTCGTGCTTTCTTAATAATCTTATTAGAGTAACCCCGTACTGAAAACCTTCTTTCCATGTCATTCAACTGGGTAACAAATTCCGCATCTTTGCTACAGTTACGTCTCGCCCTCAAAAATTCTCCATAGGGAATTGATGCCACCTGATGTCTGGGGTGAGCACTTTTAGCATGCAAAATAGAGTTACAAGCAGTCGCCCTACGGAAAAGCCTACTATGAATCCTATCATCATAAATGAAGAGTTCCACATCCAGAATTTAATCCTAGCCGCATTATATTGGTACGTAAATTTAACATTTATGTTGTTCAAATTTAAGAAACTACAAAATTCCATCAGTTTTGCTTCACCGCCTGTCCAAATCATTATACAGTCATCTATATAGCGACCCCAAAACAGTATATGTGTTTGCCAGATGACAGAATCTGGGCCCCAAATCCATGTGTGTTCAAACCATCCCATGAACAGATTTGCATAGGATGGAGAGAACTTGGAACCCATCGCCACACCACATTTCTGTCGAAACCACATGTTGTTAAATAAAAAGAAATTATTAGTTGTAATGATGTTAACCATATCCAATATCATCATTGTATGATCCCACAGACTTGCTGACCTTTTGCTTAGGAACATTTTTTAAGGCTTCTAAGCCAACATCATGATTAATGCAAGTATACAGAGACACCACGTCTAGAGTGACCAGTAACATACTGCTGTCCCACTCTACGTCACTCAAAGTACTAAGAATATGCGTGGTATCTCTGATGAAAGAAGGAAGATTATGAACCAACGGTTGCAAAAAACAGTCCACATATTCTGAAAGCCTCTCCGTAGGGCCAAGTATGCCTGATACAATTGGTCTCCCAGGTGGGAAAGGTAAGCCTTAATGAATCTTAGGCAAAGTATAAATACACGGATAACGTGGATGGTGTATCTTGAGGTCCAGATATTCATCTTTATTAAGTAACCCATGCTGTTGCCACATAACTAGTCTGTTATTAATCATATGAGCAAGACTGGGGATGGGATTATATGTGATCATCTCATAGAATGACAAGTCATTCAATTGTGCCAAAATCTCATTATCATAATCTACCCTATCCATAATGACCACATTCCCACCCTTGTCCGCTTGCCTAATGATGATATTATCGTTTTGTTTGAGTTCTTGTAATGCAGCTAGTTCATCCGAACTTAAGTTGCTGGAGGCATGTCGATACTTGTTCTTAATTAAATAGTTGTCATAGTCTTCGCAAACTTTGTCAAAGAACTTATCTAAGGGGTTCATACCACAGGATCTCGGAATCCATCTAGATTGCCTTTTAAGTCCACTAGAAACACTTCTGTTAGATGTAACATCTAAATCATCTAGAATTCTGGCAGTAATGTCTGGGTCTTCATCACGTTCAGCTAGAGATATCAGAATTGCAGTATCTCGAACATCTTCAATAGATAAAGTACTCAACACAAGAAGAGTATCATCAGTATTCGTAACATTATTGGGATTCTGTTGAAAATATTTTTTAAGTTTCAATTTGCGAACAAATTTAAACAAGTCAATTTTAGATCTACATGGGTCCCCAAAGTTGCTAGGACAATAACTAAGACCCTTTGATAAAAGACTTTTGATCCCTGTAGTTAGTACCATATTTGTCAGATTCACTATATTGATAGATACTGCATCATCAGGGTTCATACTTTCTTGTCCCGAGATCTCGTTTTGACTCCCTCCATCTCTTTCGCAGCATTTACCTCTGCCTCTCCTACCCCTCCTAGTTTTTTCATATCCGTTCTTCCCCTGTTTTGAGCATTTCTGCCTCGTTTCATCCTCATTAGTTCTAATAAAAAACTATTGCCACTTGAGGTTTCATGAGCAGAAGTACTGGCTCCATCCTCCACTTCACTGTCACTCGTGATCGAGGTACTAATAGATGTTGAATCAGAGAACTTCGACAGACCCGAACCACTAGCGACTCCTCAACTGTGAAAAAGGTGATCATATTTATTGGAGAAAGTGAAAATTCTACCTGTCAGGTAATCTCTCTCGTCCCGTTTGAGTTTACGAGCCTTCCTCTGCATAATTTCCTCCTGATATTTAATTAAAACTTGTTCTAGAATCTTATAATTTTTCTCAGTAGCATCTTTAAGATTCAAGCTCTCTATATCTTTTTCAAGAATACCGATTTCAGTCTGTAATTGACAGACTTTCCTCTCAGAGTTAATGATCAAAATATCCATAAGTTTCATGGAGCTGCCAGTTAATTCCTTATCCCATAATTTTAGTAAGTCATCATCCAAGTCATCATAAGCGGGAAAGATTTGAGATCTCAAGCCTCGGGGAATACGGTTGAGTTTTTTGTATTGTTTTAATGTTGTCCCATCCCACCACTTGGATAGTTCATTTTTCTTCATCCTCTCTAGTCTTATAAATTTATTTCTAAGACCTTCTTTTTGTGGGTTACTACCAGACACATGTTGAAAGTTGCCTCCTTTTGCTAGACTATCAAATAATTCTTCTGCTGCTTTGATCCTGTCCATGGTAGAGTAAAAGAGTTATAATTTTATATATACAAGGGTCACACCCAAGCTGCCTCCTCAAGTTAGGCAAGAAAAAGTTAATGGGGTGCACGGTGAGGAGATATGGCGCTAAGGATGTCACTGTACCCTATGTGTTGTGACAGGGGAACCACACAAGGGAAACACCTTACCCTTAAGGTATACACAACCTCACAACAAATACAATACACAGTGAGGGTCCCCTCTTAAAGAACCATGTATAAATTAATATGATAAATAGACAATATCTCAAAGGTCCATATCTCATAGAGCAAATTCCAGAGTCCATTGATGAATCCAAAGATTTATTGACAAGTTCAGAACATCAAAGGTAGATTGTACATCCAGCCAACACGTGTTTCGTCTTGGGAAATGTTTAAATCCCTTACGACTTCTTCAGGGCTAGAAATCATAAAGATAATACACGAGTTAAGATCAATGTACTTAACCGCCCAGTTCACATCAATTGTGTACCAAAACCAAAAGGAGGAATTATTGGTCAATAACACCTAATAAAAAGTGAGAGGAAAGAAATCAACAACCAACTCCAATTAAAGAGCACTTTGCTAAAACACCCATGAGTGATGAAAAAACAGAAATTAACAACATGCTTAACTATGCGTGAAAGACCCAAGTCAATAAACACCAAAAAGCAAACACCCATAATCCATAGTGTATACGTGTACCCATAGAGAGATTACTTGTATTCAAATACCTTATAAATCAACCACAATTTAAAGGCAAGTATTTATCAACTAATACCAATCCAATATGAACTTCCAGCGTGACTGATATCCAATCTGTGTTCAAAATCTAATGTTGAAGAAAAAGGGGAAAGTAAAAGTGTTTTCAAACAAACTAGTACTTAGTAAAAGCAAAACGTTACAACTATTTAATAGATCAGAATATACCATGACTGGCATAATCTGTGACTATAACATTTAGTCAGAAATCCGTACCATAATATCAAAAATTACTCCATAAGTTGTGCTGCAAGACCACGGAAAATAACTATCAACGTGCCGACACTAACTCAATCCTGGAGAGTTACATTATTGGCAAAATGTGTAAACGCGCATCTAGATCAACTTACCCCCAGTTTGCTGGGACGGCAGATATCTATCGAGAAAAGCGGCGTCTTCCAGTACGGACGCCTAGCGTGTGCGCTGAACGCGCACACCCGAACCCGGAAGTTATATATACTTCCGGGTTCGGCATTCGAGCTGACCGGGGCACTAACAACAAAGACGGCACACCACTGCGTCAACCACTGCAGTTACCATAAGACGCAGTGTATTCACATTATTCACAGAGGGTACCAAAGACAAACATAGGGGGGAAGAAAAGAAACAAAATCTGTATCTCCTAATAAAGAAGCATTAAACACTTAGTCAGTTTCTAAGCAAAAAACAGTAATATTAGAATTGAATCCACAATGAGATTTTGTTACTACTAGCACTAACATTACAGGCCAAATCTTAATTAATAGACTACATCAATGGGGCACCCATAATATTATAATAACCTAAATGTCAAACACAATATGCCATTTTTCAAATCAAAGCTACTAGTCACCCCCACATTTCAAAAACTGAAGAATAAAAAGAATAACATCAAAAGGGGAAAATGAAACAAATCCCCACTCTTTGATTGAGAGTTGTTGTGCGTTTAAGAGCCATTGATCTTAAATTCGTATGTACTCTATTTACACTGTATAACATTAGTACATTAAAAACATACTTGTATTGTACATACTTACAAATATACAAATTGTACTTACATAAAATCACAACTGACCTATTGTATAGCACAAAAAATAATAATAATTCGGTCCCCCAAGAAAAATTCCAGTTCCCTATCAGAATTCAATCCTGTTTCTACAGCTCTGAGTCTCATAATCCACAGTGCTTCTTGTCTGCGAAGACGCAATTCCCTATTGCCCCCTCTTGGGTTACGGGGGACATGTTCCAGTCCAAAAAATTAAAAAAAAAATTTGGTTGGTTGTGCTTCACAGGTAGTCATATGTGCTACTAAGGGATACCTCACATCCCCATTTTTAAGTACCCGTACATGTTCTCCTATTCTAGTTTTGAGTGCTCTTATAGTACTTCCAACATACATTTTTGTACATTTACAACGAACAATGTATACAACAAAATTTGAGTTACAGTCCATAATGGAGCGCAAAACAAATGTTTTGTCATCATGAGAGAATTCTCGCTATCCTAGCTACACCACTATCTCCCCGAAGAAAACATGGTTATCTCAGAGAGGGGAGGGTTTTTACAAATGTGGCTCTTGCGGAGTCTGTCGTTGGGCATGTCACAAAATGCGAGAATTCTCTCATGATGACAAAACATTTGTTTTGCGCTCCATTATGGACTGTAACTCTAATTTTGTTGTATACATTGTTCGTTGTAAATGTACAAAAATGTATGTTGGAAGTACTATAAGAGCACTCAAAACTAGAATAGGAGAACATGTTCGGGTACTTAAAAATGGGGATGTGAGGTATCCCTTAGTAGCACATATGACTACCTGTGAAGCACAACCAACCAATTTTTTTAAAAAAATTTTTGGACTGGAACATGTCCCCCGTAACCCAAGAGGGGGCAATAGGGAATTGCGTCTTCGCAGACAAGAAGCACTGTGGATTATGAGACTCAGAGCTGTAGAAACAGGATTGAATTCTGATAGGGAACTGGAATTTTTCTTGGGGGACCGAATTATTATTATTTTTTGTGCTATACAATAGGTCAGTTGTGATTTTATGTAAGTACAATTTGTATATTTGTAAGTATGTACAATACAAGTATGTTTTTAATGTACTAATGTTATACAGTGTAAATAGAGTACATACGAATTTAAGATCAATGGCTCTTAAACGCACAACAACTCTCAATCAAAGAGTGGGGATTTGTTTCATTTTCCCCTTTTGATGTTATTCTTTTTATTCTTCAGTTTTTGAAATGTGGGGGTGACTAGTAGCTTTGATTTGAAAAATGGCATATTGTGTTTGACATTTAGGTTATTATAATATTATGGGTGCCCCATTGATGTAGTCTATTAATTAAGATTTGGCCTGTAATGTTAGTGCTAGTAGTAACAAAATCTCATTGTGGATTCAATTCTAATATTACTGTTTTTTGCTTAGAAACTGACTAAGTGTTTAATGCTTCTTTATTAGGAGATACAGATTTTGTTTCTTTTCTTCCCCCCTATGTTTGTCTTTGGTACCCTCTGTGAATAATGTGAATACACTGCGTCTTATGGTAACTGCAGTGGTTGACGCAGTGGTGTGCCGTCTTTGTTGTTAGTGCCCCGGTCAGCTCGAATGCCGAACCCGGAAGTATATATAACTTCCGGGTTCGGGTGTGCGCGTTCAGCGCACACGCTAGGCGTCCGTACTGGAAGACGCCGCTTTTCTCGATAGATATCTGCCGTCCCAGCAAACTGGGGGTAAGTTGATCTAGATGCGCGTTTACACATTTTGCCAATAATGTAACTCTTCAGGATTGAGTTAGTGTCGGCACGTTGATAGTTATTTTCCGTGGTCTTGCAGCACAACTTATGGAGTAATTTTTGATATTATGGTACGGATTTCTGACTAAATGTTATAGTCACGGATTATGCCAGTCATGGTATATTCTGATCTATTAAATAGTTGTAACGTTTTGCTTTTACTAAGTACTAGTTTGTTTGAAAACACTTTTACTTTCCCCTTTTTCTTCAACATTAGATTTTGAACACAGATTGGATATCAGTCACGCTGGAAGTTCATATTGGATTGGTATTAGTTGATAAATACTTGCCTTTAAATTGTGGTTGATTTATAAGGTATTTGAATACAAGTAATCTCTCTATGGGTACACGTATACACTATGGATTATGGGTGTTTGCTTTTTGGTGTTTATTGACTTGGGTCTTTCACGCATAGTTAAGCATGTTGTTAATTTCTGTTTTTTCATCACTCATGGGTGTTTTAGCAAAGTGCTCTTTAATTGGAGTTGGTTGTTGATTTCTTTCCTCTCACTTTTTATTAGGTGTTATTGACCAATAATTCCTCCTTTTGGTTTTGGTACACAATTGATGTGAACTGGGCAGTTAAGTACATTGATCTTAACTCGTGTATTATCTTTATGATTTCTAGCCCTGAAGAAGTCGTAAGGGATTTAAACATTTCCCAAGACGAAACACGTGTTGGCTGGATGTACAATCTACCTTTGATGTTCTGAACTTGTTAATAAATCTTTGGATTCATCAATGGACTCTGGAATTTGCTCTATGAGATATGGACCTTTGTGATATTGTCTATTTATCATATTAATTTATACATGGTTCTTTAAGAGGGGACCCTCACTGTGTATTGTATTTGTTGTGAGGTTGTGTATACCTTAAGGGTAGGGTGTTTCCCTTGTGTGGTTCCCCTGTCACAACACATAGGGTACAGTGACATCCTTAGCACCATATCTCCTCACCGTGCACCCCCTACTACATGTGTGTGTTTTACATAACACTGGCCTGGGTCTGGCTAACAGAGCCCAGGGCACAGTTAGACTCAGTTATCATCAGCACCAGTTAGCTACAAAACATGGGGGTGAATAGGGCTAAAAGATGACTTTGCAGTACGTGTGACCAAACATATTCTCAGCTGTGTCCCTCCTTTATTTATTTTTTATTCAAATGTTTAAAGTTCATACTGAAAGGTGATCTTACCATTTTTAATTGACTTTCTTTTCAAATTGTGAAGAAATATCTCATTCTAATTGTATCATACATCCAAACCTAAAATACTCTCTCTCTCTCTCTCTCTCTCTCTCTCTCATTCTTTTCTTGCTCTCACTCTCTGTTTATCTCTCTCTCTCTCTCTCTCTCTCTCTCTATCTCTTTCAATCTCCTTCTCCCACTCACAAATCCACTCAAACACTTACACCCCCACTCACAGACCCACTGCCACTCTTGCACCCACTCAGACCCTTGTGCATCCACTCACAGCCCCAGTCAGACCCTTATGCACCCACTCACAGACTAACTCAGACAGTTACTCACTAACCCAGAGACCCACTCAGACTCACACATCCACTCACAGACCACTGACACCCTCATTCATCCACTCACAGATTCGCACACACACTGGCACCCCCACTTAAACACTAATGTATGCACTCTCACACCCAGATGCACACTCTCCCAGTCACTCTCACCCTCAGATATTCTCTCTCACATCTATTCTCACACCCAGAGAGGCCGCGGCCAACTTCCACCGCACATGGCCAAAGTGTCCTGTGCAGCGTGGGCTTCGCTGGTTAGAGGGTTGGCTGCAGGCCAGGTCTTAAGGGCAACCTCCTCTACTCACAGGCAAAGGCCACGCACAGTGCAAGGTTGGATGCTTATAGGGGGTTGACCTTAGTGCCTGGCCACAGGCTACACCCTACAGCCAAAGGCTGTACATGGTGGTGGTTGGATTAACATACAGACCCTCATTACGACCCTGGCGGTCCGTTTTAAAGCTGTGTTAATACCGCCAATAGGCCGGTGGTAAAAAAAATGGGATTATGACCATGGCAGTAACCGCTATCACAGACAGCCACTTTAACACACCAACCGCCAGGGTGGTAACAGCCGCTGGGCTGGAGACTTATGTCTCCAGCCCGGCGGCCGTCACAATCCCACCCTCTGGATTATGACCCAGACTATCGCCATGGTTTTCGTGCTAATCTTACCACCACGAAAACCATGGCGGCATGCACTATCAGTGCAGGGAATCCCTTCCCTGGCACTGATAGGGGTCTCCCCCACCCCATGCCCCTCCCCAGAGTCCTGCCCACCCTCCATCTCCCTCTCCTGCCCCCGCACATGTACACACCCACACCCATATACACACATGCACACACGCATACCCACCACCACCCACGCATGCACACATACATAACCACAACCGCAACACACATCAACATACCTTGTCGCACACACGCATTCACAGCACACAACATACACTCACATTCAGTCATTCACACACGCATTCAATGCGACTCACACCCGCATGCACACATGCCAAAACATACACCCCCCCACATACACACAACACCCTCCACCCCCCTCTCCTGTCGGAGAAACCGACTTACCTGCTTGCAAGGGGTCCTCTGGCTGGAGACGGTCCGCGGTGCTGCTGTCAGCAGCAGCGTCCACCAGCAAAACACTGCCAGGCCGTATCATTGGTCATGATACGGTCGGCGGTGTTTTGCTGGCATGGCGGTGCTGCTGTCAGCAGCGCTGCCTTACCGCCGTCCGCCGCCATGACCGTCGGTGATATTCCGCCAGCATTCTGGCGGAATACCGTTGGCAGTCATAATACGCGTAGACTGCTGGTAGCCACAGCGGCAGATGTTGGCGGCCGTCGCCGTGGCAGTAGGCGGCAGTTACCGCCTAAGTTATAATGAGGGCCATAGTAATGAAAATTACTATACGTTAAAAATACCAAAGAAATTCACTGAAAAAAGCAAAGGTTTCAGGGACATTAAAGTTAGGAAAAAGGATTTTTTTTAAAACATAGAAATCCACTTAAAAAACACAGGTTACTTGGACGTTATAGTTAGGCTCACATTTTAAACATACAAAAGCACAGACATGTGCTAGTTATAGTTAAAGTTACCTCAAGTAACTATAACTCATGTCCTAAGGTAACTATAAATCGTACCTTCGCCATGCACTGTTAATTACTCCACAAATGATGGCACTCATGACATTTTGAATAACATCATCAATAATATCACTGTAATACTTGCAGCAACATTTTTGATGAAAAAACTGTGCATGGCAGGGGCATGAGTTATAGTTAACTTAGGGCACGAGTTATAGTTACTTGAGGTAACTCTAACTGGTGAATTCCTATAGTTTCACAAGTTTAAAATGTGAGCCTAACTATAACGTCCCAGTAACTTTTGATTTTTTGAGTATATATATATATATATATATATATATATATATATATATATCATTCCATGGTTTTTTATAAGTTATTTGATTAAATGCTTATAGGTCTCTGTTTTATTCATCTATCACAATATGTAAATATGACCATAAGAATTGTATCTACAAGTGTTTGTTGAAATATTGAGGAAAATATAACAGTTACGTAAGCAATAATTAATTATATATATATATATATATTTTTTTTTTTTTTTTTTTTTTTTTTTGTTTTTTAATATAAATACAGAAAATACATAGCTTCAAGTACAACAATACTTGAAAGTCTGAGTTCACTCAATATAACTTTATATTTTGATGTGTTATCTTCCTTATACAAGTCTACCCTTTCTATGTAGTTATGTATGGATATATTTATTACTTTACTCTTACTGTAGTAGAGGAAAAAAAACTTTGATTGTCTCCAATGCACTACTCTATGTGTCATGATGCTATATCATTCCCAAGGGCAGCACCATAGGACCTATATTCAGAAGGGACAAAAGGTATGCATGAATGGGTCAATCACCTTTGCCTGATAGAGAAACAGCGGATAAAGAGAGTCATGGCTGCCAGTGGAAACAAACTACACAGACGAGAAACTCTTGTCAGGAGAACATGACACAATCATGTGCGCAAAGACCCCATGGCCGTTTTGAATACATGGGTACCCAAGCCCCTTGATCGCGTTCTCGCTTGCCAAAATTCCTGGTTGTCTTACGCTGACTCACTCTAGTCATTTCTGGCTTGTCACGTGCCTTTTGTGGATTTCCTTGGAGTGTGAGGTATGGACTGGCCCCCTGACTGCGCATTTGTGGCAACCAGTCACGTCAGAAAGCTATTGTTTGCTTCCGATTAACTTGTTAGCATGCCAGTTTGGTATGCCATCTTTCTGCAACCCGCTGGGTTCTATTACACGGGCGACTCCTGGAGGGGCACAAAAAACACTACATAAATAAATATTTTTAAAAAAAGAAGCTTACCTCACCCACCCCATCGCCATTGCCACGCCGCTTTTCTGGCTCCACTTTCAGGCACAGGCTCCCAGCCTGCCCTGCGGCCAATCCAAACGCTGCTCTCACATAAGAGCATCGTTAGCATTGGCCAAGTGCCCTGGCTTGGCACTCCCAGGCAGACTGGGAGTCTGTGTCTGCTCTCTCCAACCTGGCAACACAGTGTCGGGTTGGAGATAACTTAGTGCGCATTTGTGTTTTGCTGGCCCGAGACGGCCGGCCAAACATGCATGCGCACTGAGGGGAGTGCACATTACTCCCCTCCATCCCTGTCATCACCCAGGGCCCACCCCTTGAAAAATAAAATGACAATAAACATTGTTCATTATTGTTTTTATTTTTCAATTCACAGCTGTTGCTTCTGGCGGGGGGCGACACTCCTCTGCCATAGCGGAGGAGCCATCGCTGTTTCATTATAACCGTAAACCGCCGCTTACAGCTCGCAGTTTCAAGAAGCACATTGGGTTAGCATGCCATCTCCCAGTGACCCTCAGAGGATCCTGCAGCTCAAGAGAGCAGTTTTTTGATTCTCCTGGACCAAGCTAGGAGTACCGCCTGTTAGAGTGCGCGCATTATGTACTCTTCCTTGTTGTTTGTTATGACATTCAATTTTAAAATGATATAACCCCATTTGCTGATGAGTATTCTGGTTCGTTGTACTTTTCCTGGATTACCAGAATACATGCATTGATTTATATGAAGTAGATGAGATGTATCATCCTATTTGTATCCCAAGAAAAGAGAGTGAAATGCATCAACTCATTTTTGGCGAGTCTGTGATTATGCTGTACAGCCTGTTTTGTGCATGTTTGTGATTCCTAAAGGTGCCTGGTTTAGTGTATGTGGTGTCTATGGGCAGATCATTTAGTTAATCATGTCCCCTATTTCTTCTTTGTCAGACTACAGGTAGCACTATTGGTATTGGCTCTGTGTTTCAGCAGTGTTTTCAACACATCCCGAACAAAGCAGTATGAGAGGAGGCTCCTTCGTACCAGAGAGTATTCGCAGGCTGACATTTATTGTTTTATCCAGTCCCTCATACCCTTAAGTGCACTTGTTAGTGGAAACAGGATCTTTTGTACTCCTGACAGGACACCGAGGGGAGTGGTAGGACTATCTTCTGGCCACCGATCTTGCTGGCTTGATTCTTAAGGTTAGTGTTGTGGCTAGGACAAATCTTTTGTTTTTTACTAACCGATCTGTCAGATTGGCAAGCCCATATAGTTTAGCTGGCCTGGGCGATAGATTCCAATAATGTTTTTGTTATCATGCTAGAGACCATTACCAGTTTACAGGTAGAGGTCCACACATCTTGTATTAATAATCAGGAATTTGTAAAGAGAGATAGTGTCAGTTCATAGGGAGGTGGCAGGGTTAACTCATAGGTGAATAAACACGAGTATTAAGGGAGGAGGAGCTCATATAAATCATGGACCTTGCCATCTCTCGCCCTTCCTCATGGACCTCTTCAGATAAGATAACTCTACGCTCATATACGGGGTCGGTAATGCAGGACCCCGGGTTCTTCTCTGCTTCACAAGGTTGAACATCGGAGGCAACCAGTTCTACTCCCATTCAAGTAGTACATGCTCCGCAAATACCATTGGCCCCTTCAGAACTCTTTAATGGGGACTCAAGGAAACACACCATCTTCATAAAGCAATGCCAGCACCATTTCTGACTAAGAACTCCGGCAAAGTGCCCCTCTGTGGGGCATGTTAGACATTGCAGCGCCGGTCTGACGAGGAGCGGGCACGATGATGAAGCATGACATCCATTGGATGTGTGAGGGTTCTTGCTTCTAAATTTAAACGTGTTTTGGTTTGAACCTGTGCCTGGATTTTTGTACTCTCCTTCTTTTTCTTAGGTACTATGTACTCTTTTTGACGTATCTATTTTTTAGGGAGGTTGTATACTGGACCTTGGTTAATATGCCTGTCCCTCTTGATTGTGATAGACTACACAGAGGAACATGTGTTAAGCATTTCACAACACCAACATGGACAATAAGTAATTGGCACGGCTCAAAAGAAATCTGACACCAATTTATTACAATAAAGCAGAGTTTTATATTAATTTAGAGACAAAAACCAAGTAGATACATTGCAGATAACCGGAGTTATTGATTTTAAAGTATTAAATAAATCAGTACTTTGCAGAGCTGTCAAACTCTATCATTACAGTCAATGGGAGAAGTATGCAATTGCTCACTTGTGGGTGAGTTCCGTGGAACACCCCTGGGGTTAAGGTCTTGCAGGCCCCTAGCCCAAGTCTAAACAGACAGTATTTTTCTTACCTTGCCCAGGGAGTCCAGATGCAGAGGTGCTCTGGCTGTCCTTGGTGCTGATGGGAGCCGGAGGCGCTGTCAAAATTGAGCACTTGACAAAACCACACATGGAGGTGGATCTACACTCTTCCCTGGGAGAGTAGAGGCTTTTGGGGTCTTAGGACCTGGATTCCACAGCTGGAACATCGCTACCACGTCCTGTGGCTCTGGGTGGAGAGATAGCCTTGGAGCTATCAATCAGGGGAGTGTTGCACCAAGTTGCTTTGCCACTGGGTCAAAGTCACCTTATTCACGATGCAGAATCTCAGCAGTTGGCTCGTTGCTAATGTCAATCACTACTGCTGACATTTGCACTGGAGCCAGTGAGGTCCGGGAAGGGGTCAATTACCGGGCTGGCAACCGACAAGCCTTGGCAGTGGCAAAAGTAATCCATAGATACTTTGTTGGCTGGAGGTCAACAGGAGTGGTGTAGCAGCCCAAAACGTAGTGTGGGCCTCACTACAATTCCCAGGGTGACGATCACTGACTTTCCTTAGGCCCACTCAAGAGGGGCCCAACGGGTTGCACTTCTTGTGACACAGCCCAACGATTACTCTGCAGGTTGCTGGAGACTGGTTCCACCAGTCAGGGGAGTATGCTTCAGTTTTCTGACATCCACTGGAGGCCCTCTTGTTGGGAGTAAAAAACGTGTGCCACAGGCATACCTCCACATGCAGTTCCAGTATATTGTCTCCCCAAGGCACTTAAGTGTCCTATCTTTGTTCTACGGTGGAGTCCAAAGTCCTGTTGTCAGTGATGGCATCTTCTCTGTGCCTCTTCTCAGATTCAAAGTGAGTACTGAGGTTCTGGTGCCAGTGGAGCTCCTTAAATCCTAGTTTAGGGGGTGTTAAGGGTAGGGGGGACAGAGGCCAATGGGCTACTGGTCCCTGCAGCTAGTCAACCCCTGTAGTGACAACTCCTTGTGTGGGTACATCACTTTTCGACCCAGAACCCAATAATTTATGGTTTGCCAAGATGGCAGAACCCTTCCTAGGCTGTACAGACTGCCTAGCCCACCCTGGATGTGTGGCTAGCCTTCTGTGGGTGTACGCCTCCAGAATACCTAATTTTCCATCCTGTCACGCTGGACAAGGTGGGTAGGGCTTTGTCCTCAAGTGGGGCTCAAGAATCACGTATCAAGGGTGGTGAAAAGCCTTGAGGCTCAAAGCCTTCTATCCTGTAAACACTAGTTTTCCTGGGAGGAAGGAGTAGTTACCTCCTTCCTGCCCAGGTCCTTTGTTTCCATCCTGGGGAACTACTAACACAACCAGCAGGAGGTCAGACTCTTGTCTTGATGGCAAACAGTCATGGAAGCCTGCCAAGGCAGGAGAAAGCTGGCAAATTTGGTGGGCATCCTCTGAGGACATCACCTCGGTACATGCTAGGTAAATCAGGTCACAAGAATCATGTTCAGGGTTAAAAAGCATGGTGACACCAAACATGGGGGAGTCTGGTCAGGCCATCATTGAGCTGGACATCTGGGGTTTGCCCGGGTTTCAGCCCATGTTATCCTGTGGACCTCCAGTCTCTTGCAGTAGCATTACATTTTAAATGCTGTCGCAGGTCTATATATGCTCATGCATGTATGTCCACACTCATAACACAGTACACCCTGCTTCTTGGGCTAAAGAAGGCCTATAGGTGACTGACCTATGCTATGGGCAGTAAAGGGACTCTGCCTGCACCTACTGTGGGCAGAGTTGAACTCGAGCATGGAAGCTGCTCATTCAGGCCAATATGGCAGCTCTGCAGGCTTTGCTTTTACTTAGGTTAAGTGGGATGGCACAATCAGTGCTGCAGCCCTGGTGACCCCTTTACCATCCCTGCCTTGGGTGCCACTAGTACCATTTGCTGGGGCCTTACAGGGGTGGTCAAATCTTGGAATGACCACTGGCACTGGGGGTCTGATTCACAGGCCTCAGTGCACTTCACTTTTAGATCAACAATGACAGCATCAAGCAGAAAAACATGGCGGATGACCATCCGAAAAGTGGACATTACAATACCTGTTACCTTTCATCCCCTTGTTGTTGGATCAACTAAAGGGAGCCACAATATTCACCAAGTTGGACCTCTGAGGAGCTTATCACCTGGTCTGGGTGAAAAAGGGGGATGATAGGAAGAAGACATTTAGGATGAAGTTTGGATTATAGGAGTCCCAGGTCATGCCATTTGGTCTCTGCAATGCCCTGGCTGCCTTTTACTATTTCATGGACAAAGTCTTTTGTGGATTTTTTGATGTCTTCTGCATAGTATATATAGCTGATATCCTCATATATTCAGATACAATTAGAGATCATGTGAACCACGTCATGGCAGTTTTGAATAGACTATGGTACTGTGATCTATATGCTAAATTGGAGAAATGTCTGTTCCGTGTATAGAGATATAATTCCTGGGATACATCAGACATCTGTAATCACTCAATGGAAACCACCTACTAACGTCAAGTGCCTACAGAGCTTTTTGTATTTCGCCAACCTTTATAGACATATATTTAAGGATTTGTCTCATATAACGCAACCCATTACTCAACTCCTGAAAAAAGGAATCCCCTTCTAGTGGACTGATGAAATCGAACAAGCTTTCCAGAAACTCAAAACACTGATCACACAGGCACTGATCTTGCAGCATCCTGATCTACACTTGCCTTTTGTAGTAGAGGCTGATGCTTCACAGTATGCTTTGGGAGGAGTTCTCTCTCAAAGCCCTGGAGACCAGTCAGCTACACCCAGTGGCTTACTACTCTAGTAAGCTATATCCCAGGAAATTGAACTGTAACATCACTGTTAAGGAGTTGTTGCCAATCAAACAAGTATGCAAAGAATGGACACACTATGACCCTCATTACAACCCTGGCGGTCGGTGTTAAAGTGGCGGTAATACCGCCAACAGGCCGGCAGAAAAAAATAAATGGGATGCGACCACAGCGGAAACCGCCAACACAGACAGACACTTTAACACTCTGACTGCCACGGCGGTACAAACAAACAGCGCAGCGCTAACCGCCAACAGACAGGCAGAAGACAATGTACCGCCCACCCTATCACAAGATGACAATCCATCACCTTTTCCGGGGCGGAACCAACGTGATCAAAAACACGGCGGAAACAGTATACAGAAGGGGAAATCGCTCACCTCTCCACACCCCACGAGGAACCAGGATGCCATGGAGCCAGAACTGCAGATCCTTCCAGCGATCGTCTTCCTGCTCCTCTATCAGGAGCTCCAGAGACGGCAGCGACGACCACGGTGAGAACTGCACCTACAACACAGGGGAGGGGAAGGAGGAGGGGGAGAGGGAAAAGAGAGTGACACACACACGCAACACGCAACAGCCCCACCCTCACCCATAACACCATACACACAAATACATGCTGCAACATTACATATACACCCCGCCACCCCCCCTTCAATAACGCAAGGACAAAAGGAATTGGTTTGAACGATTGTAATCAAGAAAAATCCAGTAGTCAAAACTCTAAATACAGCATATACAATTATGTACACCAACTACACAAATCCGGATAGTGCACCAATCATTGTCCGTGGACCACTGGGCCAAAAATGCATGGGCGAGGCCAACACTCGATACCTGACTCCAAACGGAGAGAACACTGGACGGGCATCAGATGGAAAATAAACAGGCCCCGCAGAGGGAGGGGGGGGCATCTCAGCCTGATGAACGCACAACGCCACTGCTGTACGAGGGGACTCCATGCCCACTGCTTTATCCTGGCGAGTGCAAAGCAACAGTCTCTCAAGTCTTTCCAGTGGATGGTTTGCCCACTGCTGTATCCTGGGGAGTGCAAAGTCACAGTCTCTCAAGTCTTTTCAGTGGGTGGTTTGCCCACTGCTCTATCCTGGGTAGTGCAAAGCCACAGTCTCTCAAGTCTTTTCAGTGGGTGGTTTGCCCACTGCTGTATCCTGGGGAGTGCAAAGCCACAGTCTCTCAAGTGGATGTGAATCCCCAATGGTTCTGGAGGGGGCTTGGTGCCCAGTGTGCTTCATCCTGCCAAGGACAGAGGTAGTGGATGTCTTTCGGTAGTGGATGTCTTTCTCCACTGGTTCTGGAGGGGTCTTGGTGCCCAGAGTGCTTCATCCTGCCAAGGACTGAGGTAGTGACATATTTCTCCACTGGTCCTGGAGGGGGCTTGGTGCCCAGAGTGCTTCATCCTGCCAAGGACTGAGGTAGCGGATGTATCTCTCCACTGGTTCTGGAGGGGGCTTGGTGCCCAGAGTGCTTCATCCTGCCAAGGACTGAGGTAGTGGATGTCTTTCTCCACTGGTTCTGGAGGAGGCTTGGTGCCCAGAGTGCTTCGTCCTGCCAAGGACAGAGGTAGTGGATGTCTTTCTCCACTGGTTCTGGAGGGGGCTTGGTGCCTAGAGTGCTTCCTCCTGCCAAGGACAGAGGTAGTGGATGCATCGCTCCACTGGTTCTTGAGGGGGCTTGGTTCCCAGAGTACTTCATCCTGCCAAGGACTGAGGTAGTGGAAGTATCTCTCCACTGAAAGTGTTGCATCATTGAAGCTGCCCAGACTCCTGGAACTCACCACCAGCCTCGGACGACTGACCACTGGGGATGGCAGCCATGTCTGTGGTGGTGCTTAGGATGTCGCAGGGCCTCTGGCGGTGCTTGCAGCGGTGTCAGTTGCGGCGGTGCTTGCAGCGGGCTCTGTGGCAGCGGTGCTGGCGGCGGGCTCTGTGGCAGCGGTGCTTGCGGCAGCCTCTGTGGCAGCGGTGCTGGCGGCGGGCTCTGTGGGAGCGGTGCTGGCGGCGGGCTCTGCGGCAGCAGTGCTGGCGGTGGGCTCTGTGGCGGCGGTGCTGGTGGCGGGCTCAGTGACTGCGGTGCTGGTGGCGGGCTCAGTGACTGCAGTGCTGGTGGCGGGCTCAATGACAGCGGTGCTGATGGCGGGCTCTGTTCCGGCGGTGCTAGCGGTGGGCTCTGTGGCGGCAGTGCTGGTGGTGGGCTCTGTGGCGGTGCAGATAGGGGTGCAGGTGGCGGTCTTCTTCGCCATACAGGTTGGCATCGACGTGGACAGAAGGTGTGACACTGGTCCCTCAGTCGGTGCCACCATGCCCTCTCCTGACCTGCCCTTCAGTTTCTGGCCCTTCCCCACCTTGGATGGTGGTGCAGCTGTCTTGCCACCACCCCCTTTTGTTTTCCCTGACCCCTTGGTGGCAGGTGTTTTCTGCTTTTCCCTCCGGGATGTGGGCAACTTTTTAAGTTTTGCAGGTGGCGGAATGTCCTTGCCCTCGCTCTGAGGCACACTGGCAGCCCTGATGGTTGGCGCACTCCAATAGCCCGCAGTTGCTGGCACCACTGTGCCTGGTGATGTGGTGGCTGAGGTGCTGGGTTGGGACCTGGAAAGCCTGGCTCTAGGGGACGGGCGGGGGTAGGTGTAGGGAAGAGGTCAATATTAGCCAGGAAAAGGTTTTTAGACACACTGGGACAGGTAGATGGAGGGGGTTTGGGAGTGGAGGAAGAGGTAGTGGGTGTAGGAGGTGTACTTCTGCTGAATTTGGGTGAAGGTGCATGGACTGGAGGCTGTTGTGAGGTGGATGGCTGTTGGGTGGGTGTGTGCCTGAGTTTGTGTACTTTGGGAGGAGGGCTCACAGACACACTGGTAGAGGACACAGGGGATGTGTGAATGGTAGTGGGGGTGGTGAGTGCATGTGAGCGGTGTGTAGTGATGGGCGTGCTGGTGATGGAGGTAGTGGCTGAAGATGTAGTGCATGCAGGTGTGAGTGGAGATGAGACTGGGAGGGAGGATGGAGATGTGGAGGAGGGGGACACAGTGGAGGCAGTGGATGTTGGTATTTCTGCCTGGGTATGATGCTTGTGTGAGTGCCTGTGGGATGTGTGGTGCTTATGTTTGCCTGAGCCACTCTTGTATGTTGAAGTGTGTGCATGCTGGTCTGATGGTGTGCTTGGAATAGGCTGAGGTACAGGGGATTGGGTCTGGGTGGAGGAAGTTGGAGGGGGAGGCTGGACACAGGGACAATGGCAGCCATCAGTGCTGAGGCCAGAGCCTGAAATGCTCTCTGTTGGGCTGCCTGGTCAGAATGTATGCCCTCCAGGTATGCATTTCTTTGTTGCAAATGCCTCTCAACACCCTGGATGGCATTCAGAATGGTAGACTGCCCAACAGTGAGGGATCTGAGGAGGTCAATAGCCTCCTCACTGAGGGCAGCAGGGCTGACTGGGGCAGGGCCTGAGATGCCTGGGGCAAAGGAGATGCCCGCCCTCCTGGGTGAGTGGGCACAGGACACACGCTGAGGGGCTGCTGGGAGGGCAGTGCTGTTAGGGGGGGCGGCTGTACCTGTGGATGCGGGGGCACAGAGGGGCCCGCCACGCAAGGGAGCTCCCATCAGAGGAGGAGCTCCTGTCCCCGCCGTGGAGCTCCCCTCGCCCTCCGTCCCACTGGTGGCTTCAGACTCTGTTTCGCCCTCCAGGGCCACGTGGGATGCTGCTCCCTCCTGCTCCGGTGCCACTGGTCCTCCGCCTGATGATGCTATTGCACACAAGAACAGGGAGACCACAAAAAGGGGGGGGGGGGAGACAGAAGAAAGAGATGTTCAGTGCATGCAATACCACTACCGTTGGAGGACACTACAGACACAGCAGACCTCTGCACTACGCCATGCACTAACAGTTCCTAGATTATTCACAGGGCCATGGAGTACAAGGTCCATGCCCAATTGCTGCAAACATGGAAGTCACAGGAGCCTGACTAGGTGTAGATGGCTCTTACCACTGGTGGGACTGGGGTGCAATATAGCCTGCCTCATAAGGGACCTTGCCTACCAACTTCGCACTGGCCTAGGGGAACCAACTGCCCACCTCCCCCACCCAGACACCTCGTAATGCACGCAGAGTCAGATGAATGTGACTGTACTCACCCCCTTGTGGCTGCTGTGATGCCCTCAAGTGGCCATCCAACTCCAGATACGCCACCACCAGGATCCGGAACATCAGGGGGGTCATGGTGCGACGGGCACCCCTCCCACGTTGGGAGGCCATCCCCAGCTGGGCGTCCGCCGTCTTCTTGCTCCAGCGGTGAATGTCCTCCCATCTTTTCCGGCAGTAGGTGATCCGTCTGTGGTGGACCCCCAGGGTCCGGACTTCCTTGGTGATGGCACACCAAATATCCTTCTTCTGGTGGGCGCTGACCTAGAGGAATAGTACAGGGAAAAAGGTAAATCTTTCCCCGTCCAGACCGTCATAGTCATTGGCCCACATTCCCACCCTTGCCCTGACGCACAGACACTCACTGTCTGCTCATGCAGGGCTCAGCCCCCCATGTATCTTCCATCCACACTACTCCAAACAGGCATTGCCCATGCAGCATGCTCACAGTGTACTTACCTATTTGTCTGGAGGACCGTAGAGTAGCGTGTACTGGGGGAGGACCCCATCCACTAACTTCTCAAACTCCTCCGAAGTGAAGGAAGGGGCCCTTTCCCCAGACACATGAGCCATCGTCGCTTCCAGACTGAGGTCACAGCAGCACTTGCAGTGTAGGTCCTCTCCTGTTGAAGGTCAGGTATCAAGTGAGTAAACAGAAAGAAAATGGCGGTCACGTCCGCAGCGTCACCGCCAGCGTACATCGTCATTGGCTCCTCTGACTCATAGGGTCCAATGTTAACCAATGCAGGATTGCGCCGTGGTCTTCGACCGCCTACCGTGACGGTGTAGAACGCCAGCACAGTTACCTCATATTCCCTTGTCCCACCTTATAGGTCAGGCAACCGCCATTTCATGGGGCCACATGGCAATAATAATAACTTCATCACACCTATGTAGGCCTTGCATACACACAGTAACAGGCACATTGCGGATTAATAAATGTGTGCTAATGACATTTTGTGATACCACAATGTTGGCTGATTGTCTGCTCGCTGTTCTCGTGCATTGGGCACGTCCGCGGGGGCAGGTGATGAGATGGCGGCATCCTCCAGTGTACAGACCGCTGGTGGACCTGTCGACAATGGAAGAGAGACACGTTATAGTCACCTACAGACTTGATCGTGCAACAATCCATGAACTGTGTGCCCAGTTGGAGCCAGACCTGATATCAGCTATCCGCCATCCCACAGGGATCTCCCCTCTATTGCAGGTCCTGTCAGTACTCCATTTCCTGGCAAGTGGGTCTTTTCAAACAACAGTGGCCATTGTATCAGGGATGTCCCAGTCAATGTTCTCTAACGTGTGATGTCCAGAGTGTTGTCTGCCCTGCTGAAACACATGTGCAGTTACATTGTTTTCCCTCAGGTGGAGGATTTGCCTACAGTGAAAGGAGACTTCTATGCCCTAGGACATATCCCCAACATCATAGGTGCCATTGATGGGACACATGTGGCCGCAGAAGTGAACAGGTGTACAGAAACAGGAAGAGCTACCATTCAATGAATGTGCAGATGGTGTGTTTGGCCGACCAGTACATCTCCCATGCGAATGCCAAGTTTCCTGGCTCAGTGCATGACGCTTACATTCTGAGGAATAGCAGCATCCCTTATGTGATGGGGCAACTCAAGAGGCATCGGATGTGGCTAATAGGTGAGGACAAGGACCCTATACCCTGTGAATAGTTGTCTGGGTCTGGGGTTGTCCCTGCGGGTTAGTGTGTGTCTAACAGTTGTCCCTCGACATTTGCAGGTGACTCTGGGTACCCCAACCTGTCATGGCTACTGACCCCAGTGACAAATACCAGGACAAGGGCAGAGGAATGCTACAAGGAGGCACATGGGCGAACTAAGAGGATTATAGAAAGAACCTTCGGCCTCCATATGACAGGTGGTTCTCTCTACTACTCACCAAAGAAGGTGTACCAGATCATCGTGGCCTGCTGTATGCCGCACAACCTGGCTTTGCGATGACAGGTGCCTTTTCTGCAGGAGGATGGTCCAGCTGGAGGTCTTATGGCAGCTGTGGAGCCTGTGGACAGTGAAGAAGAGGAGGCAGAAGAAGAGGATAGCGACAACAGAAACAACGTTATCCAGCAATACTTTCAGTGAGACACAGGTAAGAAGATGCCACTGCCTCACACATCTCATACTATTGTTTGAACTATCATAAGTTTGTCACTTTCACCCAGTGTATGCACCCTGACTTGTCACTTTGCCTTTCCATTTAACAGATGTGGGTCCCACTGTGTGACCTCTGCTATATTTCCTCATGGACTAAAGCTGTGTTACATCGGTATGTTGACAATAAAATTAACATTGTAATATTCCATAGTTATTGTAAATATACATTTGTGAAAGCACAGACTGACTCCAGATTGTTTTGTGATTGATGTGTGTTTATTTTTTCTGTGCAAATAAATGGAGGGGGGTTATAAAATGGTCAGGGGTGATGGTGGAGGAATGTCCATGGCAGAGTACAGTCTATTTGTTTCACAGGTGCATTGTCCAAAGGGGCATGGAAAGTGGAGTTAGGGCAATTTAAGGATGACAGGGTGACAAAGTGGGACAGAAGGATGACATTCAGGGGGTCTCATTTCCTGGCGGGGTCTTGGCAATGTTCTCTGTCTTGTTCCTGGATCTCAGGGACTGTTTGCGGGGTGACTCTCCATCAGCAGGGGGTGGGGTGCTGGTGTCGTGGTCCTGTGGCGGTGCCTCCTGTCCACTAGTGCCGGCGGAGGTGGTGGGCTGTTCATCATCCAGGCTAGTGTCAGGGGCCCCTTGTTGTGCCACAGTGCCCCTCCGGGTGTTGACAAGGTCCTGCAGCACCCCTACAATGGTGACCAGGGTGGTGTTGATGGACAGTTCCTCCCTGATCCCCAGATAGTGATCCTCCTGCAGCCGCTGGGTCTCCTGAAAGATGGTCAGTACCATTGCCATCGTCTCCTGGGAATTATGGTAAGCTCCCATGATGTTGGAGAGGGCCTCGTAGATAGTGGGTTCCCTGGGCCTGTCCTCACCCTGTTGCACAGCAGGCCTCCCAGTTCCCCTGTTTTCCTGTGCCTCTGTCCCCTGAACCCTGTGCCCACTGCTACTGCCCCCAGGTCCCTGATTTTCTTGGGGTGGTGGGTTTGCCTGGGTTCCCTGTAGTGGTGGACACACTGCTGCTTGACGTGTCCTGGGGACAGAGGGATGGGCCCGCTGGGTGGGTGCTGTGCTGGTGTTTCCTGAGGGGGGAGGCTCTGTGGTGGCTTGTGCCAGTGTCAGGGGAACCAACTGTCCCGAGGTCCCAGATGGGCCGGGCTGGTCATCTTGATCCAGTTGTACAGAGCTGTTGTCATCACTGTGGGCCTCTTCTGTGGGGGGAGTGGACATGTCTGGAACCTCCTGTCCGGTGACATTGGGTAGGGGTCCTGCAGGGGTGTAAAGGCATGATTATTGCATCTGTGTGTGCCATCGTGTGCAATGGGTGAGTGACCCTGTACTCCAGTGCTTGCATTCTTGTCTAGGTCCTTGTGTGATATTTGGTTTGGGGTCTGTGTGGGTATCTGTAGTGGACATGCTTTGGTGATGGGTGTCCATGCTTTGGTGTTCGCATGCAGGGCTTGGTGTTGAAATGGGTTGTTTGTGATAGTGGGACATATGTGAGGTGTTGGAGTGATGGGGGTAAGGGTGAGGGTGGGTGTATGTGATGGCATGCAGGAATGGTGGGGGATATAATAGTTAAGAGTTGAGTTACCAGAGTCCATTCCTCCTGCTACTCCTGCGAGGCCCTCAGGATGCAGTATTGCCAAGACTTGCTCCTCCCATGTTGTTAGATGTGGGGGAGGAGGTGGGGGTCCACCGGCAGTCCTCTGTACTGCAATCTGGTGTCTTGAGACCACGGAACGCACGTTCCCCCGTAGGTCGTTCCACCTCTTCCTGATGTCATCCTGTGTTCTTGGATGCTGTCCCACTGCGTTGACCCTGTCGACAATTCCTCGCCATACCTCCATCTTCCTAGCAATGGAGGTGTGCTGCACCTGTGATCCGAATAGCTGTGGCTCTACCCGGACGATTTCTCCCACCATGACCCTGAGCTCCTCCTCAGAGAACCTGGTGTGTCATTGAGGTGCCATGATGTGGTGTGGGTGACTTGTGAGGTGGTTTGTTGTGATGTGTGAGGGGATGTGTTTGTGTGTGTTGTCTGAGGTGTGTGGATGTTGTGTGAGTGATGATGTTGTGTGTCTGTGGATGCTAGTGTTGTTTCTGATGGTGTCTCTCTCTGGCCTTCTTTCGCAATTTTGGTAGTAAGGGTTTGTGGGTGATGTGGGTGTGTGTTTTATATTGGATTGGGTGTGTGGGAGTGGTGTGTGTATGTGTATCAGGTGTGTGTATTTCGAATTGTCCAATGTGGTTGTGTTTTGTAAATGTGTGTGTATTTTGACCGCGGCGGTGTGTACCGCCAATGGAATACCGCGGTTGAAAGACCGCTGCGTGGATTCGTGGGTCGTGATAGTGTGGGCGTATTCCTGTTGGTGTGACGGTGTCGGTTTTGTTATCGCCAGTTTATTACTGACCTTTTGTGTGGCGGACTTGTGTGGGTGTCTGGATTTTGGCGGATACCGAGCTGTGGGTCGTAATAGCTGTAGCGGAATTCCGCCGCCGCAGCAGTGTGTTGGCAGTCTTCTGCACAGCGGTAAGCGGGATTTACCCCCAATGTTGTAATGAGGGCCTATATGTTGGGAGCTCAGCATACCACAGAAATATATACAGATCATCACAAAGTTTCTAAAGACAGCCAGAGCATTTGCACCACACCAGTTACATTGGTCACTCTTTTTCTCCAACTATGACTTAATTATCAAATATCCTCCTGGTCTGCAAAATAGGAAAGCAGATGATCTTTCCAGAGCACAACCACCAGTGGATGACTTCCAACCCTTGAGTGGCGAATCTCCTTTAGTCCTCTCTGAAGATTCATTCTGAAAGACTGAAGATGCTACGGCCTCTCAAGATTCAGGTGTTCTCTATAGATCAACAAGCTTGGGTACAAGAAAGTCCTGAGAGTAGATGCCTAGAAGGTAAACTGTTTTATCAACACAACGCTTTGTTTGTTCCCAGTAAAGATTTACAGCTACACATGACACATGGGTCCGCTCTGGGTGGCCATATGGGCATATGGAAAACAACCAAAGCCACCAAACCACTTCTGGTGGCTCACCCTGCAGCATGAAATTAAGCACTACATAGAGTTTTGTGCAGTGTGTGTCCAGGGAAAGGTCATTCACAAGAAGCCTTACCCCTGATACCTATGTTTCTGAGTACATGGAACATGTTTTCCATTGATTTTATTGTTAAACTGTCTCCTAGCAAAGGATGCACAGTGATCCTTGTAGTCATAGACCATCTGACAAAAATGTGGCACTTCATACCCTTTAAGAAATTACCATTTTCTGTCAAATTAGCTCAAGTGTTTATTCACTACGTAATCAGTTTACCCGGGATCCCCATTGTACACATAACTGACAGAGGTATGCAATTTAGGTCAAGGTTTTGGAAAACATTGTGTGATACCATGCAAATTAACTCAAAATTGTCTACTAGTTATCATCCACAGATGGATGGAATAACCAAAAGATTGACTCAGACTCTCGAACAGTCCTTCCATTTTCTGATGCTCCAATAGGGAGCAAAATGGAGCACACTTCTATGGAGGGCTGAACTTGTGTAATACAACACAGACCATTCCACGCTTGGATGCTCGCCCTTTTTCTGCATGAATAATTCTCATCCTCATATGCTTTCTTTTGAGTGGTCTGTTGTTACAGATCACCCTTCTTTACAGGAACAACACACACACCTGTGTGCCACTCTGCAGGACACCAGAAAGCACCTGATACAAACACAGGTGACAGGGAAGCAAGTTGCGGACCGCAAACACACAGTCAAATCCCCATACATGGAACAGGATGAGGTGTGGCTGGCCATGAAGGATCTGTAATTGAAAGGGAACAACAGGGTCTAAAACCAAAACACATTGATCCCTCACGTATCACCAAATTAATAAACTCTGTGGCAATGAAACAGGCCCTTCCTCACTTTTTACATATACATCCGATGTTCCATGTGTCTCTGCAGCACCCGTTTGCCTCATACTCTTATCCGCAATAAACCCTAACCAGTAGAGATAGATGAAACCAGAATAGAAAGTAAGTAAATTACTAGATTCTCGTAGGAAAAGGGGACATGTGTATTATCTGATTGATTGGAAGGGTTTTGGGTCTGAGGACAAAGGAGCCAGTTCAGAATCTCTACGTCACTAACTTAATAAGACATTTCCATAGGCAGAACTCCTCGAACCCAGGGCAACTGGCGAGATGGTGCTCGTTGAGGGGGGTACTGACATGACACTGTATTATTCTAGAAGGCAGCACCATAGGACCCCTGTTCGCAAGGGACAAAACGTATGCATGAATAGGTGACTCACCTCTGCCTGATGGAGAAACAGTGGCTAAAGAGTGTCATGACTGCCAGTGGAAAAAAACGACACAGACCAGAAACTCTTGTCAAGAGAGCGGGACGCCATCATGAGCGTCAAAGACCAGGGTGGCCATTTTGAATACATGGGTACTTAAGTCACACTGTTTGATCATGTCTTTGCTTGCCAAACTTCTTGGTTGTCTACGCTGACTTGCTTCAGCCATTTCTGGCTTGGGGCGTTCCTTTTGTGGATTTCCTTGGAGTCTGTGTTGTGGACCGGCCTCCGACTGCTCATTCGTGGGAGCCAGTTCCATCAGCAAACCGCCTCTTGCGTCCTGATGAACTTGTGGGCACACCAGCTTGGTTTACCGTCTCTCTGCAACCCGTTGGGTTCCATTACAACCGTAGGTCGCCACTTGCAGCTGGCTGTTTAAGGACTCGTGCAGGGTTAGTGTGCCATCTCCCAGTGACCCACAGGGGTTCCTGCAGCTCAGGAAAGCTGCCTTCTGATTCTCCTGGACCCAGCTAAGTGACCTGCCTGCTTGAGTGCATGCATATATAATGTTTCTTGTTTATGATGGCATTCAGTTCGAAACAGATCTAGCTCTATTTGCTGATAAGTATTCTGTTTTGCTATACTTTTCCTGGATTACCAGAATACATGCATTCATTTATATGAATTGAATGAGACATATCATTCTTCTTGTATCCCATGCAAAGGAAGTGGCTTTTTTCAACTCCTTTTTGGTGACTCTGTGATTCCACTGTATAGCCGATCTAGTTGCCTAATCTAGTGTATGTGGTGTGTATAAGTGGATAACTTAGTTAATCATGTCCCCAGTCTCTTCTTTATCACACTACAGTTAGCAATATTGGTATTGCCTCTGTGTTTCTGCTGAGTTTACACTATATCCAGAACAAAGCAGCACGAGAGGCTCCTTCAGACCACAGAGTATTTGGAGGCTGACGTTTATTGTTTTATCCACTTCCCCATTCCCTTGGGTGCACTGGTTAGGGAAAACAGGATCTTTTGTACTCCAGACAGGGCACCAAGGGGTGTGGCTGGACTGTCTTCTGGTCATTGCTCCTGCTGGCTTGATTCTTAAGATTAGTGTTGTAGATAGAACAAATCTGTTTGTACGAACCGATTTGACATTGTCTCATATTATACATCTCTCAATATATCATGTACCTCGAATCTCAGGCTCATCCCAAACCTCATTCTACTACTATGATCTAAAAAATAAACCCTTCTAGACCGTTCACTCATCTATTCCTCCTTGGCTCACCCCAAACTTCATTTTACTACTACGATCTCCCAAATAACCCTTTCTAGATTCTTCCCTCATTTATCTTTCCTTTGACTAATCCCAAACTTTATTTTACTACTATGATCTCCCTAATCCCTTTCTAGACTCTTCCCTCCTCGACCTCTCTTTTGACTCATCCCAAACCTCATCTCCCAAATAACAGTTTCTATCTCCATCCCTCCATTATCCTATTCAATCCAACTAACAGACTCACATGTCCACTGCTCAAATTAACAACTCCAGTTTCCCATACTAATCCACCACTAATCCTTTTTGGATTCCAGAGTAGCATGCTACTCGCCAAAACGCACTTCGATACCTTGTCAGGGTAGTAAGCGCTATATAAATACAATTACAATTACTCCTGGAAATCACTGTAAATTTCAAGAAGTCAGAAAATGTACCCTAAACGTAGAAGTAAGTATACAAAAGGACAATTCAGAATCAGGCCAAATCGGTGCAAATAGTGACACATTGGCAGGTCAACTAGACAACTGAAGCAGAAACAACTTTAATAAGTGTTTTATATTCTTTTGATTCTATAATTATGGGTGTAGAAAAATGTTTACCTGTTCTTCAGGCCTTGCCATGGCTGGTGAAACAGTACTGGATTACTCTACACTTGTGTGAAGCGCGATGAGCATTGTTTTGGTGAATTTTCCAAGTTTTAACAGAAACTGTATTTCTCTGAATTTAAGTTATGTGATGCTCAGCTGAAGAACGTGCACCCACATTTGTTCTGGGTGAAGAAAGGTTATTATGCCTCATTGCACTAAAATAGACATGCTAGTGGCCTACAACAAAAAGCAATTGTTCTACACTTTATCTTGCCTTCTTTCTTGTACCGACCCTCAATTCAAAACTAAAAGGTAACAAGCACTGGAAATGTCAATCGGTCTCACAGTTTGGATTTACCAATCTAGACCTCTAGGCTTCACCAGTGCTTTTACAGACGCAGTTCAGTATCAGCAAAAAAAGGTTATTGTTTATGCTGTTCAAAATTGCCCAAAAAAGTGTGATGATGTATGCATGCAGGTGTCATCACTCATGCATGTGTATGCATCATGATGCTATAGAAGCCATACCATGATGCAGGACATACGTGCCTGCTTCTCTACACATCAATGGACATGATGCATTGTCCATTTTGGGACTATTGATTAATTTTTCGAGATGGTGGGCATCCATCTTAAAGAGGTACATAAAAAGAAATATAGGGCCTCATTATGACCCTGGCGGTAGAGAACCGCCAGGGCCAACGGGGGCGGGAGCACCGCCGACAGGCCGGCGGTGCTCCCTTGGGCATTCTGACCGCGGCGCTTTGGCCGCGGTCAGAAAGGGAAAACCGGCGGTCTCCCGCCGGTTTTCCACTGCCCCTAAGAATCCTCCAAGGCGGCGCAGCGAGGGGATTCTGACAATCCTTACCGCCATCCTGTTCCTGGCGGCTCGCCCGCCAGGAACAGGATGGCGGTAAGGATTGTCGTGGGGCCCCTGGGGGCCCCTGCAGTGCCCATGCCAATGGCATGGGCACTGCAGGGGCCCCCGTAAGAGGGCCCCGCTAGTATTTCACTGTCTGCGTAGCAGACAGTGAAATACGCGACGGGTGCAGTAGCACCCGTCGCACCTTCCCACTCCGCCGGCTCGATTACGAGCCGGCATCCTCGTGGGAAGGGAGTTTTTCCCTGGGCTGGCGGGCGGTCTTTTGGAGACCGCCCGCCAGCCCAGGGAAAAACTCATAATACCCTCCGCGGTCTTCTGACCGCGGAGCGGTATTATGGAGGGCGGCATCCTGGCGGGCGGCCTCCGCCGCCCGCCAGGGTCGTAATGAGGCCCATAGTATTAAAATAGATAATATAAAATCTGCCCTAAAGTGCTTTTATAAAAATGAGCAGCACATTAGCAAATTGCAGCTGCCAGGGCCTCTTCAAAAGTGAGTTTAAAAAAAGATGATGTGGGAGAAACAGAATAGTGGGGGAGGTGGAGTGGCAATTAACCACCTCTGTCTACAAACAGGGGCAATGAGGGGCAGGGATGCAAATGTATGAGTTACAAGGCGCATTGAACCAAGCAGCCAGAACATGAAGAAATAACTATATACATATTACACCACTGACATCTATTGGGGTACAGGACAGATATCTAAATGAAATACAGCATGAGCAAAGGTGTCTGGAGCAAGTGTCCTTCTACATCCCACCATTGACCTCCAGGCCTAACCATACCAGAGCAAATTCCTAAAAAAAGGAGAAAGTATCAAACATGAGAGTTATTCGGATCGCAACAGATACAGTGACCACAAACTGGAAAATGTTTGATACCATCCTGAGAGTACAACCCAACAATCTGTTGCTGTTTGTGTGTATGTATGTATGTGCCATTTGTATAGCACAAGTGTTGCCAAACGATAGCAGAGTGGTGTGTATGTTCAAAGGCAAAGATAAGGTCAACAAATGATTGAAGAGGTAGCCGGGTGGTGGGAGCAATAGTGAACTATAACTGATTTTTGATGTAGTGTTATTTAAAGAGAAGGATCTTTGGATCTTTCCTAAATTGAAGCAGGGTTAACGTGGACCTGATGGATAGATGGATTTTTATTTCAGATACTGTTTGCATATCTATCAGTTGTTTTTACTTCTTTACACTTTTTTTGCATCCAGTCTGATGGTAATATTGTAGAGAGTGTGCTGACAGCCACCAGAAATGGTCAGTTTGTCAGTCAGATAGAGAGGGGGCAGGTCGTGATAGAGTTGTAAATGACACAGCTGGTTTTGAAGTTAGTGAGTGCCAGCAAGAGGAGCCCGAGGAGTTCTATTAGTATTGGGTTGATGTGGTCATATTTCTTCAAGCTGTGAATGGAGCGTATGCAGCATGTAAGAAGTCATTGATGAGGACAAGAGTGGAGTCTGGAAGCAGTGAGAATATTGCTGCTATCCAGATGCAAGAGTATGAGGACTTGACAGATCTCAAGTTGCTTAATGTTCGAAACAGATTCACTTCCCTTAGTAGAGAGAGCTGGTACCAAACACTTTTTTTTGACAATTTGTTCCTAGGTAATGAGTCAGAGTTTGGCAGATGGGAATTTTCTCTGCCATTGTGGCTGATTTTTCCCCTACCAAAGTTGTGAGGAAAATCCAATATATTTAGAGTTTCTTTCTCACCCAAAGTAGATGAATATGACATTGTAAAAGTGAATTACAGGAATAAAATCTGGTAGAAAATCCACCAAATACCAGCCTCTGCTCATGGAATTTCCACCTGCAAATATGGTTACTGTAAATGTATTTCTACAAAGAGATACACTTTTAGTGCCCACGTATATAGTCTCCCCTACATGCTCAGGGATATTTCCCAGGTTGTCCTGAGACTATAGTTCTCTTACTGAGAAGGGCTGGCAACTTCTCCATGGTAGTGTTTCACAGAGGTAACTAACTCAGCCAGACATATCGGTGGATCAGTCACAGAAGATTTGGTGCTTGATCTGGCACCATTTCTGTCAGAGTTACGTCAGCACCTTGGTAGAGCAGATAGAAATGCTGGAGACTTTCCTGCCAAGGTGTCACCCCTATCAACAAACTCAAAATCAGCTATTTTCCCACCACATTGGTGCATTAAGAAATTTGTGATTGTTTTCTTATTTACCATAACAATCGTTCCAGAAATCATGCTCTCGGATAGTACAAAATGTATGAATTGGCCTAGCTAAATCTTAACAAATAGCAAGTCTTCTAGGTAAAAGTCCATTCCATTATTCCATCACATGAAATAGCCAATCAAATGCAAATCAGTCTTGTTCCTATCCAGGTGGAGCTATTAAGCTTGAACTGCACAATCGACCATTTAAAGAAAACAGAAGTGACCACAGTGGCATTTTAGTTTTTGTGGCCTGAAATGGAGAAGTGCAGCTTGAGCTGCTATAAGTGAGCAGTATAAAAATAGCCTAGCCAACCTGCCCTCTTATAGCTCGATGCACATTTATAACCCTGTGATCCTCATTGCATCCTTTGTGGGTCAACCGCATCCGTAAACATTGCTCCTGGATTTATTCCTACTGTTTTGTATGGTTATTCTGGGGTGCTGTATTCTGAGGTTTTTATCTGCACTAGGAAATTACCAACGAAGTTAGCATTTGCTCACCAATTCCCTCATGCTTTTCCTTCTTCCGTGGCTATTTCGTATGCAGGTTTTGTCAGGTTCACCTGGCAGAATGAGCGCTAGTAAAAGGAACCGCGAGTATAATTTTTCCTGCAACGATTGGAATCCGGGTTCAGGCAAGAATTCACATTTGCGCCCTAATCGGAATAATCCCGTAAACGGTACTGAGTGCTAATGATTATGCACCGCCAGTATATGCATCAATTAGATTATTTTTTTCAAATTAGATACGTCCAAGGAAGACCAAGACAACATTATATTTACATCAGATTTTCTAAATATGAAGGACATTTTTAGGGGTTGGTCATTCCAGTGACATGTTTAACGAACATATAATGCTACTTGCACGCCTGGGTGTCATTATTTGCAGCATTTAGGCAATTAAATATGTGCCACTCACGCAAAGCAAGCAGCACTAGGAGCTGTGCTTGCATAAACATTGTTCTTGAAGACATGACGATCTTAACTGCAGCAATTATCATCTGATGTTCTGGAGTCATCCGTCTGCTGTGTACTTAGTAAGCAATTAGGGTGTAATTATAACGAATGCCCTTGTAATGTAATGTTCTACTTAATTTGTCCCCTTTCATTCAATTTAACTTCCTCCTCTCTCTTTTTTAAGTCTTGCATGCAAAGAGATCAGCTTTCTCCCAAACTCATGCTTGCAAAAATGTCTTAATAATTATCCACACATATTTACATACAGGGTCTGACTGGCCTATACAGCAATCAGGCAGTGCCCAAAAGGTTGTTCTGACAGATCACTGATTGGGCTGTTTTTTGTTGCTCTGTGTGGGCCGAATTTATGGTCTGGTAGGCCAGTTTTCACAGCTGATTTCTCTCATAGTATCACAAACACTGCAAGTACAATTATATGCAGTGCTTGAAATGGAAAAAATAAAGTGCAGGTACTCTGTGCCAGAGTACCTGCTTGTTTCTGAGAAGTGCCGGTACTCTCCAATTCAAAGTATTACGTTTTTCTTGAGATTTGCCGGTACTCTCTCTCTCAAAATAAAAAAGTGCCGGTACTCAGTACCGGACAGTACCGGCCCATTTAAAGCACTGTATGGAGTTTCTCATATCTTACAAAAGACCTATTCAGCTTGTCTTCACAGGTCTGAAGCTTCCTTAATTTGCAAATGTGGGCCACATTTTTTGATCTCTCTCATTCACTAATGGGGGCTACTTTTAATTGGGTGATCGGGCGTATTTAGTGTCTGAATGCGACCCTGTGTACATTAAGAAACAGTCAGTCTTCATCATCTATTTGTCTGCTGTACTGTCTTCACCTTTTGTTATGCTTTGTCCGTAGCGCTTTTCTGATGTATTGACTCATCCTGCTGATGTCCAGGCGGTTCTACTTCCAACTATATTTGCTCATATTCTTTGACTGCTTGTCTAATTGTCAGATAAAAGCAGTTTAGTACAATCACAAGAAGGTTTAACACATCATGCATGTTTTAAATTGTTTCAAGTGAGAAGTGTGGCCCATATGTACGGAAATTGACGTAGGACAACGCCGCAAGTCTTTTAGCTGTGCTGCCATAGCAAATGTGAAAGGGAAGAAATGTATCGTATTCATGAAATACGGTGCATTCCTGTCCTTTCGCTGGTGCACAATTGGGTGCCTAGTGCCAATGCGTAGCATGCAGGATTGTTTTTGTGCTGCAGCACATATGGAAAGAGGAAAAAACAAGGAGAAACAAAAATATTTCTCCTCTTTAAACCTGGTCAGGGGAGGCATAAGGTTTTGGCGCTGCCCCATAGGGCAGCACCAAAATCAATGGGTGTTGCATGGGAAAACCCACTGCAACACCCATAGACCACCTCCCCGGTGCAGAGTAAGGCAACACAGTGATTTGCGCTGCTTTGTTTTACACCATATCTATGAGGCCATACAAAGTAACGCAAAGTGGTTTTGCCTAGCCTTATAGATATGATTGAGAGACTTGTGCCACCAAAGCATCAAAAAGAGTGATGCTACAGCATGGCAAGCCTCTCATAAATATACCCTCTGTGTGTATACTGTCTGTACATATTATATGACCTTCCTGTTTTCCAAAAATAATAGTAGTAATTTGGGTACATTTGCATAATTGTATGAGTAATAATTGTAGCTGTATTAAACCTGCATTACATATCTGTTTTTCATGTGTGCATTATTTTAGTCCATTCATTAATGTTTATTTGTTTATTTTGGAGATTCACCCTATAAAACACAATAAAACAAGACAGTGCCCATAATTAATCCATATTATATATATATATATATATGTGTATATATATATATATATATATATGTGTGTATATATATATATATATATATATACACACACACACACACACACAAAATTCATACTAAATAGAAAGAGCAGGATATAAAAACAGTAAGGAACCCTCCTCTGCTTCATTTAGATATGCACTGCATATAAAAACATACTAAGACCAGAAGCAGTGAACACACGTGTCCAACTGTAATACTCTGAGTGCACTAATATGAGCTCTAAGGCCAAAATTCAAGCAGTTTGGCCTTATCCATTTCCTCCTGGTAGCCTTACATGCTGGGCAAAAGAAAATAATCTGAGCCACATTTTCAACAATGTTGCAAAACAATCACTAAATACTAGCATCATCACTCTGGTTCCAACTGGCCACATAAAGCTATTGATCCATAAAATTCCAAATCTAAATTTGACATAAAGGTGGTCATTACAACCCTGGCGGACGGTGTTAAAGCGGCGGTAAGACCGCCAACATGCCGGCGGTAAAAAAATTGCAATTATGACCGTGGCGGAAACCGGCAACAAAGACAGCCACTTTAACACTCAGACCGCCACGGCGGTACAAACAAACAGCGCGGCGGTCACCGCCAACAGACAAGCGGGAGACAATGTACCGCCCACAGTATCACAACCTACCAATCCGCCACCTTTTCCGGGGCGAATTCACAGCGGATAAAAACATGGCGGAAACAGGAATTTCGAAGGGAAAACGCTCACCTCTAAACACTCCACGAGGAACGATGACACCATGGAACCGTAACTCCAAATTCTCCCTGCGATAGTCTTCCTGCTCCTCTACCAGGAGCACGAACGCATGCGGCGAAGACCACCTACGACACAGGGGAGGCAAAAAACAGGGACACACACACGCAACACCCCCACCCTCACCCACCACACTACACACACTAATGCATATCAATACATCACAGTTACACCCCCCAAATCTTCCCGGAAGAATGCAAATACCAAAGAAAATGAGTGTAACCATCGGAATATATTAAAAACAAGTAGGCAGAAATATATATATATATACACAATGTACAAAATAAATACCAGGCATAGTAGTCCAGGTACTGCACAAAGAAAGTCCGTGGAACACTGGGACCACACGGTATGGGCGAGGCCCACACAAGATCCCGACCATGACGGAGAGAACACTGCCGGGGCATCAGACAGCAAGAAAACAGGCACCTCAGGGGGAGGGAAAGGGGGGGCACCTCAGCCGCTTGAGTGCACGATGCCAAATCCACGAGGGGGCCTCATGCCCACTGTTCAATCCTGGGGATGCAAAGCCACAGTCTCTCAAGTCTCTACAGTGGGTGGGTTGCCCACTGTTCAATCCTGGGGAGTGCAAAGCCACAGTCTCTCAAGTCTCTACAGTGGGTGGGTTGCCCACTGTTCAATCCTGGGGAGTGCAAAGCCACAGTCTCTCAAATCTCTACAGTGGGTGGGTTGCCCACTGTTTAATCCTGGGGAGCGCAAAGCCACAGTCTCCTAAGTGGATGACAGTCTCCACTGGTTCTGGAGGGGAACTGGTGCCCAGAGTGCTTCATCCTGTTAAGGACAGAGGTAGTGGATGGATATCTCCACTGGTTCTGGAGGTGGACTGGTGCCCAGAGTGCTTCATCCTGCTAAGGACAGAGGTAGTGGATGGATGTCTCCACTGGTTCTGGAGGGGGATTGGGACTGGTGCCCAGAGTGCTTCATCCTGTTAAGGACAGAGGTAGTGGATGGATCTCTCCACTGGTTCTGGAGGGGGACTGGTGCCCAGAGTGCTTCATCCTGTTAGGGACAGAGGTAGTGGATGGATCTCTCCACTGGTTCTGTAGGGGGACTGGTGCCCAGAGTGCATCACTCACCCCGTGATGGATCCAGTTGCGTCAGTGCCCCTGCCGCTCATGGGCTAGCGGTGCTTGAGATGGCGGTGCCCTGTGCAGCGGTGCTTGAGATGGCGGTGCCCTGTTCAGCGGTGCTTGAGATGGCGGTGCCCTGTTCAGCAGTGCTTCAGACGGCGGTGCCCTGTTCAGCGGTGCTTCAGATGGCGGTCTACATTGCAGGGTCTCAGCTGCTGGCGGTCCTTCATGGCCCAATGGGCCTTTTGCTGGTGGTCCTTCATGGCCCAGCTGGGCTGGTGCTGGTGGTGGCCTCCTGGGCAGCTGGGCTGGGGCTGGCCTCCTGGGCAGCTGGGCTGGGGTTGGTAGTGGCCTCCTGGGCAGCTGGGCTGGGGCTGGTGGTGGCCTCCTGGGCAGTTGGGCTGGGGCTGGCGGTGGCCTCCTGGGCAGCTGGGCTGGGGCTGGCGGTGGCCTCCTAGGCAGCTGGGCTGGGGCTGGTGGTGGCCTCCTGGGCAGCAGGGATGATGGCGGTCTTATCCGCCGTGCTGCTCTTCCCAGACTTGCCGGGTTTCTTGTGGCCCTTCCCCACCTTGGAAGGTGTCACAGCTGACTCTACACTCCCAACGGGACCCCTGGGAGCGGCTTTGGTGTCTGGAGTCTTCCCCCTCTCCCGCCGGGCACTGGCCAACTTCTGATGCTTCACAGGTGGGGGACTGGCTGTGCTGTGGCTCCGTGCCACACTGGCTGTCCTGGTGGCCGGTGCACTCCACATACCAGTGACTACAGGCACCACTGGTCCCGGAGATGTTGTGGCTGAGGTGCTACTTCGGGACCTATGAGATGGACGGGGTGGGGGAGGTGTGGGAAAGAGGTCAAGGGTGGACAGGAAAAGTTTTTTGGACACACTGGGACGGGTAGCTGGAGGGGGTTTGGGAGTGGAGGAAGAGGTGGTGGTAGTAGGAGGTGTAGGTTTGGTGACTTTGGGTGAAGGTGCATGCACTGGAGGCTGTTGTGAGGTGGATGGCTGTTGGGTGGGTGTGTACCTGCGTTTGTGTATCTTGGGAGGGGGTGTCACAGACACACTGGGAGAGGACACAGGGGATGTGTGAATGGTAGTGGGGGTGGTGACTGCACGTGAGCGGGGTGTGGTGGTGGGTGTGCTGGAGAGGGACGTAGTGGCTGTAGAGGTAGTGCATGCAGGTGTGAGTGTAGATGAGACTGGGAGGGAGGAGGGAGACGAGGAGGAGGGGGACACAGTGGAGGCAGTGGATGTTGGTGTGTCTGCATGTGTGTGTTGCTTGCGTGAATGCCTGTGGGATGTGTGGTGCTTATGTTTGCCTGAGCTTACCTTGTGTGTTGACGTGTGTGCAGGCTGGTCTGATTGGTGCTTGGGATAGGCAGAGGTACAGGGGATTGGGTCGGGGTGGAGGAAGTTGGAGGGGGGAGGCTAGAGACGGGGACAATGGCTGCCATCAGTGCTGAGGCCAGAGTCTGAAAAGCTCGCTGAAGGGCCACCTGACCAGAATGAATGCCCTCCAGGAATGCATTGGTTTGTTGCAACTGCCTCTCTACACCCTGGATGGCATTCAAAATGGTAGACTGCCCAACAGTGAGGGACCTGAGGAGGTCAATGGCCTCCTCACTGAGGGCAGCAAGGGTGACTGGGGCAGGGCCTGAGGTGCCTGGGGCGAAGGGGATGCCCACCCTCCTGGGTGAGCGGGCACGGGGCAAAGGCTGAGGGGCTGCTGGGAGGGCGGTGCTGGTAGGGGGGGGTGGCGGCTGTACCTGTAGATGCGGGGGCACAGATGTTGCCGCCACCACAAGGGAGCTCCCATCAGAGGACGAGTCTGTGTTGCTGGTCTCATCTCCTGTCCCCGTCCTGGAGCTCTCCTCACCCTCCGTCCCACTGGTGAATTCAGACTCCGTGGTGTCACCCTCCAGGGCCATGTGGGATGCAGCTCCCTCGTGCTCGGGTACCACTGCTCCTCCGCCTGATGATGCTAATGCACACAAGAACAGGGAGACCACAAAAAGGGGGGGAGAAACAGAAGAAAGACATGTTGAATGCATGGATTACCGCTACCGTTGGCGGACATGACAGACACAGAAGCCCCCTGCACTACGCCGCGCTCTTGGGTTCCACTGTTCAATTCCTGGGAAATGGCCTACAAGGCTATGGACGACATCTGCACACATAGATGACACAGGGGCATGAATAGCTGTACTTGGCACTCTACAGAGGTGGCGTGGAATGCCACATGGCCTGCCTTACGGAGGGGCCTTGTCTATGGAACTCGCCCTGACCTAGGGAAACACACAGACACCTTGTAATGTGCGCAAACTCAGCTGAATGAGAGTGTACTCGCCCCCTTGTGTCTGCTGTGATGCCCTCAAGCGCCCATCCAACTCCGGGTAGGCCACCGCCAGGATCCTGAACATCAGGGGGGTCATGGTGCGACAGGCACCCCTCCCATGTTGGGAGGCCATCCCCAGCTGAGCCTCCGCCGTCTTCTTGCTCCAGCAGCAAATATCCTCCCATCTTTTACGGCAGTGGGTGCTAAGTCTGTGGTAGACCCCCAGGGTCCGGACGTCCTTGGCGATGGCACGCCTAATATCTTTCTTCTGGTGGGCGCTGACCTACATGAAATGTACGGGGGAAAAAGAGAAGTCATTACCAACTGCACCATCAAAGTGATTGGCCCCCATCCCTACCCTTGCCATGTGGCACATGCATTCACCGTCTTTCATGCACGCAGCACTCTGCCCCCTTCCTTCTTACATCCAGCCCTCTCCACACAGGCATAGCCCATACAACATGCTCCCTGTGTACTTACCTGTTTGTCTGGAGGACCGTAGAGTAGCTTGTACTGGGGGAGGACCCCATCAACGAGTTTCTCCAACTCCTCCGATGTGAAGGCAGGGGCCCTTTTCCCAGACACTCGAGCCATTGTCTCTTCCAGACCGAGGTCACAGCAGCACTTGCAGTGTAGGTCCTCTCCTGTCGAAGATCAGTGATTGAACAGATAGAAAATGGCGGTCACGTCCGCGGCGGTACGTACCGTCACCTCCGGCGTACATCGTCATTGGCTCCTGGGACCCATAGGGTCCAATGTTAACCAATGCAGCATTGCGCCTAGTCTTTGACCGCCTACTGCGACGGTGTACAACGCCAGCGCAATTACCTCACATCCCATTGTCCCACTTTAGAGGTCAGGCAGCCGCCATTTCAGGGGCCGTCATGGCTTCATTTTCAACTGCGTCACACAGACCTAGGCCTAGACTTAACACACATACAGGCAACCGTTTGTGTATGAATGGTGTTCTGTGTAAACTGTGGGTACGTACCTCTGAGTTGGTTGACTCTGTGCTCGCTGTTGTCCTTCATAGGCACCGTCCTCTGGGACATGTGAGGAGGTGGCGGCATCCTCCGGTGTACCGACCGTTGATGGACCTGACGACAATGGAGGAGCGACATTTGATTATCACCTACAGGCTTGACCGTGCCACAATGCAGGAACTGTTTACCCAGTTGAAGCCAGACCTGATGTCAGCAATCTGCCATCCCACAGGAATCCCCCCTCAAGTGCAGGTGCTGTCAGTGCTCCAGTTCCTTGCAAGTGGCTCATTTCAAACAACTGTGGCCATTGCATCAGGGAAGTCCCAGCCTATGTTTTCCAACGTATTGTCCAGAGTGTTGTCTGCCCTTCTGAAACACATGCGGAGCTACATCGTTTTCCCTCAGGTGGAGGATTTGCCTACAGTGAAAGGTGACTTCTATGCCCTGGGACATATCCCCAACATCATAGGTGCCATTGATGGAACACATGTGGCTTTGGTCCCCCCCCACAGGAGTGAACAGGTGTACAGAAACCAGAAGAGTTATCATTCGATGAATGTACAGATGGTATGTTTGGCAGACCAGTACATCTCCCATGTGAATGCCATGTTCCCTGGCCCAGTGCATGACGCCTACATCCTACGAAATAGCAGCATCCCTTATGTGATGGGTCAACTCCAAAGGCACCGTGTGTGGCTATTAGGTGAGCACCTGGAAGCAAGTCATTGGGAATGGTTGTCTGGGTCTGGGGTTATCCCTACAGGTTAGTGTGTGTCTAACAGTTGTCCCTCGCGATTTGCAGGTGACTCTGGTTACCCCAACCTGTCATGCCTACTGACCCCAGTGAGGAATCCCAGGACAAGGGCAGAGGAACGCTACAATGAGGCCCATGGGCGAACTAGGAGGGTGATCGAGCGGACCTTCGGGCCCCTGAAGGCCAGGTTCAGGTGCCTCCATATGACAGGTGGATCCCTATTCTACTCACCAAAGAAGGTGTGCCAGATCATCGTGGCCTGCTGTATGCTTCACAACTTGGCTTTGCGACGACAGGTGCCTTTTCTGCAGGAGGATGGTCCAGATGGCGGTGTTGTGGCAGCTGTGGAGCCTGTGGACAGTGAAGAGGAGGAAGCAGAGGAAGAAGACATGCACAACAGGGACTCAGTGATCCTGCAATATTTCCAGTGAGACACAGGTAAGAATATAAACCTGCCTACTACATGTACTTTAACACTACTACCTCTCTACTGTCTGTCATTTTCACCCAGTGTATGGTCACTGAGTTGTCACTTTCCCTTACGATTTCACAGATGTGGGTCCCACTGTGTGACATCTGCTTAGATTCCTCATGGACTAGAGCTGTGTGACATAGGTATGTTGACATTACTATTTTAAAAGCATTTTGTCACTGTAATTGCTAAATCGAAATCACAGACAGACTCCAGATCGTTTTGTGCTTTAGGTGTGTTCATTTAAGTGCTCAATATTGGAGGGGGTAGTGAAATGGTGAGGGGTGATAATGGAGGAGTATCCATGGCAGAGTCCAGTCTATTAGTCTCACAGGTGCATTGCCCATATGGGCATAGGAAGTGGAGCTGGGGCAGTTTAAGTATGGACAGGGTGACAAAGTTGGACAGTAGGATGACAATCAGGGTGGTCTCATTTCTTGGTGGGGGTCTTGGCATCGGGCTCTGTCTTTGTCCTGGATCTCAGGGACCGTTTGTGTGGTGGTTCTCCCTCTGCAGGGGGTGGGGTGCTGGTGTGGTGGTCCTGTAGCGGGGCATCCTGTCCACTAGCGCCGGTGGAGGTGGTGGGCAGTTCATCGTCCATGCTAGTGTCAGGGGCCCCTTGTTGTGCCGCAGTGTCCCCCCTGGTGTTGAGTACTTCCTTCAGCACCCCTACGATGGTGCCCAGGGTGGAGCTGATGGTTCTGAGTTCCTCCCTGAAGCCCATATACTGTTCCTCCTGCATGCGCTGGGTCTCCTAATACTTGGCCAGTACCGTTGCCATTGTCTCCTGGGAGTGGTGATAGGCTCCCATGATGGAGGAAAGGGCCTCGTGGAGAGTGGGTTCCCTTGGCCTGTCCGCCCCCTGTCGCACAGCAGCCCTCCCAGTTCCCCTGTGTTCCTGGGCCTCTGTCCCCTGGACCGTATGCCCACTACCACTTCCCCCAGGCCCACGTGGTGGGTTATCCTGGGTTCCCTGTAGTGGTGGACACACTGCTGATTGACGTGTCCTGGGGACGGAGGTATGGGCCTGCTGGGTGGGTGCTGTGCTGGTGTTTCCAGAGGGGGGAAGGTCTGTGGTGGCCTGTGCCTGTGTGAGGGGAACAGACTGTACCGAGGTGCCGATGGTCAGGGCTGGTCATCTAGATCCAGTTGGACAGAGGTGCTGTCATCACTGTGGGCCTCTTCTGTTGGTGGTGTGGACATGTGTGGACCCTCCTGTCCGGTGACGTTTGCTAGGGGTCCTGCAGGGGTATAAAAGGATGTTTATTAAATCTGTGTGTGTAATGGTGTGCAATGGGTGGGTGACCGTGTACCCCAGTGCTGGCATTCCTGTGTGGGACCTTGTGTGATGATGGTTTAGGGGGTTGTATGGGTATGTGCAGTGGCCATGCTTTGGTGATGGGTGTCCATGCTTTGTTGTTGCATGCAGGGCTTGGTGTTGGGATGGGTGGTTTGTGATGTTGGGACATATGTGAGGAGTTGGGGTGCTGGGGTGAGGGTGGGGGTATGTGATAGCATGCAGGTAGGGAGGGAGATGTAATAGTTAAGATTTGACTTACCAGAGTCCATTCCTCCACCTACTCCTGCGAGGTCCTCATGTTGCAGAATCACCAAGACCTGCTCTTCCCATGTTGTTAGTTGTGGGGGAGGATGTGGGCGTCCGCCGCCAGTCCGCTGAACCGCCCGGTGGTGTCTTGAGACCACGGAACGCACCTTCCCCCGTAGGTCGTTCCACCTCTTCGTGATGTCCTCCCGGTTTCTTGGGTGCTGTCCCACTGCGTAGACCCTGTCCACTATTCTTTGCCATAGCTCCATCTTCCTTGCAATTAAGGTGTGCTGCACCTGTGATCCGAATAGCTGTGGCTCTACCCGGACGATTTCCTCCACCATGACCCTGAGCTCCCCCTCCGAGAACCTGGGGTGTCTTTGCCGTGCCATGGGGTGGTGTCGGTGATGTGTGGGGTGGAGTGTGTGGTGATAAGTGTGGTGATATGTAGTGGTGTGTTGTGTGAGGTGCGTGGAAGTTGTGTGGGTGATGGTGTTGTGTGCCTGTGGATACTAGTTTGTTGATGGTGGTGTCTCTCTCTGGCCTTCTCTCAGTAATTCTGGTCGTGGGGGTTTGTGGGTGATGTGGGTGTGTGTTTTATATTGTAATGGGTGTGTGGGAGTGGTGTGTGTCTGTGTATCAGGTGTGTGTATTTTGAATTGTTCAATGTGCTTGTGTTTTGTATATGTGTGTGTATTTTGAGCGCAGCGGTGTGTACCGCCAATGGAATACCGTGGTTGAAAGACCGCCGCATGGATTAGTGTGTTGTGATAGTGTGGGTGTATTTCTGTTGGCGTGACGGTGTCGGTTTTGTTTTCGCCAGTTTATCACTGACCTTTGGTGTGGCGGACTTGTGTGGGTGTCTGAATTTTGGCGGATTCCGAAATGTGGGTCATAATAGCTGTGGTGGAATTCCACGGCCGCGGCGGTGTGCTGGCAGTCTTCTGCACAGCGGTAAGCAGCTTTTACCACCAATGTTGTAATGACCGCCAAAGTGTTTTTGCATGATTTGGTAAAATATCATCCATATATGGTTCATATAGGTGAATGTTTTATGGCTGAAAAAAGGGGGGACTGCTCTGCAACATGACTCCAACATGAGTCCAAAACGCAGCTTTTAAGGTTCCCTTAGCAGCTTTTGTTAATTGTTAACAGGTCAGCCCAAATAGATTTGAGCCCCCAGGTTTCCAGCCATAATTTAACATCAGCTATCCTCAGTCAGCTAAAGTCCTTATCTAACCTTAAAAACTTGTCAAGCCCTCTTCTATTTGGCAATAACTGTGATGTTGCCCAAAGTCTAACCCAATGCAATAACGGTTTGAAAATTGCAATATCACCTAATTTCTTTTTACTAAGGCCAAAGTAAAGCGGGATAGAGGAAGTGCTTTGTGGAAGGTGTAATGACGATCTCAGAAAACTCTACTCCCTCCTGGACAACTCTGCAGTTTAACTGTCCACCATATTCATGCTCCATAGTGTGCAGCCGTTTGCCTCTTTGATCTATACACGTCAATCATCAGAGACACTGGTTCATTAAATGAGGAGTCATACATTTTCCTAGTTGCAGTCACTCTATGTAAGATTAAGACCCTACTTTTTTGAAGTTTAGCATTCCATTGAAGATTATTACAAATTTGAATTCCTATGTAATCAAACTTTTTGTCTTGTTCCAGCATTATTCCTCATAATGCCTGAAAAGACTTATGAGGTCTCAGGGTCATATATTTAGTTTTATTAACATTAGTGTCCAGAACCCTAGTAAAACAGAACTCAAAAAATGTTTCCAAGAGATTTTCCAGGTACATGATATAAGGATATAGAATGTAAGGAGGGTATTGTCAGCAAAAATTAACAAAGGAACAACATTATTATACAGCCTAGAAAACGTTGTTTAGAAAATCTGTGGCTCCATTAATATGTAAGGAAAACGTTGTTGAGGTCAGAACGCACCCCAGTCTCACACCTCACTCAACTAAGACTGCAATCTGTTAGCACAGCGTGAATGCCCCAACACATGTGAGAGTAGTTGTGTTTGTGTAGCAGTACTATAAAGTATAATATATCTGCTGGAATTCCCATTGACCTGAAGGGGCCCCTTATTTACCTTTTGGAACAAGATCAAATTCAGTTCTCAGGTCAACCAATGGCACAAACAGTGACTCTTTGTTTAGCCTAAATATTCCCAACAGATGATACTAAGCCTAAAACTTTGGTCAGTGGTTATTTTAGTGACTGCAAGCAGAGCTTGTTATTTTAGTGATTACAAACATAGGTTGAAGTGAAATCCTTTATTAATTCCACGAATATGTTTTTGAAATACAAAAGTGACAATAAGATACTTTTTTCATTTACTTGCCTTTGTGCTTGCTTTGAGACTTGAGCAAAGCGACTGATAAATTGAATCCCCAAATATTTTATTATTTCAGCTGCATATTGTGAATATGCTGAGCGCAAATCTCTATGAGACTTTAGTCTTGTATGGATATGGACATGCTTAAATCACATTTTTGATTCATAGTCCTTGATGGTTGTGTTTTAGTTTCTGACCATCAGCCAGTGGATCACATTACAGAACCTCTATCCAAATGAGTTATTTTGCAATCTTTTAAGACCATATATATTTGAATGATGATGTGCTCTTAATGACTGTCCCTCACACTATCACACTAGTATCATGCTTTGGCACCATCTTCTGAGATGGCTATAAAAAAATAAATTAAAAAAAATACACAGACACACAAACACCCCCATCAATCTGAACTACTTAGACACTCACGCTGCAAAACAAGTAACATCTGACATAGGGGGCATGGTTCTGATGAGCACTTGGGCCCAACCTAGCATTGTGGATTTTAGATTCTTCACAATGTTTAATATGTCAAGCAATTTCCCTATTAGCACTGCTGAACAGTTATCAACAGATTCCAACTTTTGTCCTGACCTGTATCTGTAAACGATCTAAGGAAATTTAGTTTAGGAAATATTGATTAGGAAACATTGATCACATGCCATTAGTAAGGCAACAGCATCATTGGCTTGCAGGTAAGCAATGGATGCTACTTAAAGCAGCATAGTGCATACATAAAGCCTTCAAGGTGCAGAAAACACAAGCTTTGAGAGAGCTTGTCTAAGAGATACTGTGGTTTGACCAGGGTCGAGAAATTCATCTCATCGGGGAGGCTCGAGTCTGTGGAGGCTAAATTTTGACATCAGCTGGCGCCTCTGTAACTAACTCTCCCTGAAATTTACTGCAGCAGAAACATCAGGGATAAGAGGAGAGAAAATGGGATAGAGATGACAGAGAGGACGAATATATAGAAAGAGAGAGAAATCAGAGAAACAGGAAGAAGAGAGGGAGGGAGAAAAGGAAGAGAGTTAGAGAATGGATGGATGGAAAGGAGGAGGTTTGGTTTGAGCATTTTGCCAGGGCTACTTTTAATTCACAGTCCGGGCCTGGATCTGACTCCTTCCTGTAAGTACATGGCCCCCATATTTTAAGTTAGAACATACTGGGTTGGCGGTGGGGACACTTGGGAAATGATTTCCAATACTGGAGAATGGATTTCTCGCAAATTTGCATAGGATCTAGAAGTTATTTTATTTTAGAGAAGGTCCACAATTTATTATTTTGTTAAGCTTTTTCAACACTTCTTTATGATTGCTCTCTGTGAAGTAAAAGTACTTGTAACAGTACTTTTCAGCTTGAAGATGTTCCTTGGAGTGAATATCTGAGCTTTCGAAATAATAATAATAATAATATAGAAGTAATGATGGGCAACTGAATAAGGGGTTGACTGCAGCAAGATGTTCTCAGTGATATCAAATAGACAGTAGAGATGTGTTAAATTTGCGTAATTTACATTTACATTACTAAAGTGAAATTACAGAAAAATTGCAAGAAATTACACACACAAAAAAAAAACGTACCCTTTTCACTACAGATTAGCATGAAATGCATCCTTGCATTCATTTTTAGATATGAGGAAGCATTCAACACATACAAAAATAGCACAGAAACCAGACGTGCTGTAAACAATAGCCGCTGGAACTCTGGTCATTCGTGTTGCTTCTGTGTTCTAACTCTAAAATGTTCCAGCGAACATGGTGTAATTGCACCACATGGCATAACTGTGTAACATCAGGAATTTCACTTGACAAGGCTACGTGAAATTTGTGAAATTTGTTTCGGCATTCTTGATGGAGGCAGATCCTCAGGAGAAAGACAGAGCTGCTCGCATGCTTTCATCTATAGGCATGTTTTGACAATTTGTGGACTGTAAGATGTTTCTGCTGCGGGTGATACAGTGATTAATTGACTTATTCATAATAGAAGTGTATATTGCACATTACAATGCTCTGGTAATAGGTTATCTGTGCAATAGAAAACACATTGCATGTAACTGATCAGGTGCAGCACTGTGATGCGGCAGTGTTTATGTTAGTTGCAAAGGTGAGTCTGTGTGCACGTAGATAAATACAAACGGACATATTTACTAACGGCTTGTGGTGCCCTTGCATGACGGAAGTTGTTGTAAGGCAACACAAGTCGTTTGTAGGATTTACTAAGCCATGCAGTGCCACTTTACATAGTTTACTAAATCAAAAGTAACAGGGTAGGACATATTGTTGCCTTGCATTACCTTCCAGCAGGGTAGGATGTGGCCGTTACCATGCATCCACCCAAGGATTTTGGCACAGTTCACATTCCCAGATTAACAAAGAGTTGTAAACCTGGGAATGTGTCAAAATGGTATGGCTCCTTGACCCCTGTGTAAAGAGGAGAAACATTTTTATTTCTCCTCGTTACTTCTTATTTCTTTGTGTGATGCATTCTAAATCACATCTAGAAAAAGGAAAATTCCTTTAGTGACTGTTGTGCATAAAGGTGTCCCTTCGAACACATAAACAATCCTGAATGTACCCCAGGCACCCTGCACTATGGTGCATGGATGCCTGTGTTGGCGCTAGTAAGCACACAGTGGACCAGCGGAAGGAGGCAGCAGAAATGTGCCATATCTTTGTAAATACCTCACATTTCTAGTGTCTCCCTTCCCCGCAACACGGCTTAGCAAGTTGCCTCACTGTGCTGCGTTGCATGAAATATTAGTAAATCTGTCCAAATTCTTTTGTCTTATGTTGGGCATTGTAGGCAAACGCCTCCTTACTATTGTTTTCTCTGTCAATGCTGTTCCCTAGATTTCATGCTTTCATTGCATTTTTGTTTAATGAATTCTTCATATTTGCTCAGCTGAGTTTAGAGTAAATCAGACTCCAAGGCCCATATTTATACTTTTTTTGCGCCGCATTTGCGTCCCTTTTTGGCGCAAAAGTGGCGCTAACTTACAAAACACAATTGTAGATTGTATATTAGCGGCGCTTTTGCATAAAAAAATTACGCAAACACAGCGCAAAAAAAGTATAAATATGGGCCCAAGTCTCTACCTCTGCATTTTGAGAATCACTTGAATATATGCTTTAGTTATCACAACAGGATGCCAGCCACTCATGCAGTTTACATTGTAGCAAGCAGTGTGGCTCCTAAGGTCAAAACAGGACATAATTATCCTCCAGCAGTTCTAGAAGGCTTGTGGAAGATTGTCAGGTATTCCAGACCAGGGTGTAGCTACCAGTGGTGCAGCTGGTGCAATGTATTGGGGCCTAGAGGTGGGAAGGGGCCCAACTACAACAGACCCTTGAGCCATGAGAGGGCATCTAAATAACCACTCTGGAATCACGAAGCTGAGCCAGCATTAAAGATGACTTTAAATTTTGCATATATCTTGTAACATTTGCTGAGCTTTCAAAGATAGAGGTCCAATGTCAATCTAGTCTTCTGACAAATTTCTGCTTATTCTTGTAGCACAGAGACTGGTGTTTACTTTTCTTTCTTTGTAAAATTAACTATGTAAAAATATTGCTGATCAATATCTGAATACCTATAAAAGAACGGAATACTTAAAATAAGTAAACGGAAAAGCTTAAATGGAGCACCTTTTTTCTAATTCTAAGAGTGATGGAAAAAAGATTTTAATATGTTAAAAACAAATCAAGACACTTAACTTGATGTGCAAATGGCAAATGTTCACTAACAGACCTCGTTTGTGCACTGTATAGTTTTATCAGTACAACTGTATGTCTGTCCAAAAGATACTAGAGGAAAACAGACTCACTTAGGACAGATTGCTGGAACTGGGAAAATGAATGACTTGAATGTTGTTTTTTTCATTTTACTCTAAAACATTGCAGAAGTAACTTTAGACAATTTCTTGGAATCGCTAATTCACAATTCTTCCCTATTAAAACCAGAAGTAGGAATAGTTATCCTTCTGAGACCCATGGAAACCACCCAGAATCTCAGAAACAAAGTCATTGCTCTCTAGAGCAAGATAGTGAGAGAGGTGGATTGTGAGTAACTGTTATATACAGTACTGTAGTAGAGGTGGGCGATCCAACAAATTAAAAGGAGACCCGAGTTAAGGATCTGTCTTGGCCCTAATAGCCTTTCTTCGCTCTAAGATTCAAGACATGAGCTGAGGCATGGGAACTTTTGACATGGAAATCATGCAACAAATATTATGTAGAAATATGCAAATGTATCTCAAACGTCAATAAAGTATATTTTTCTTTGATAAGTTTTTCACCTTAGTACATACAATTATATCACTGCATTTAGAGTAATTTATTAACAGTGATAATTTTTAGGTTTCACGCACAGTGTGCATACACTGTTAGTGTACACTATTTTCCTTACAAACAAATCTTAAACAGGGCTTAGAGCCTGTCCATTACTTTTACTTACTATTGGTTGGCTCCCACATCACAATTATTTTCCTTGCTTCCCATTGGTCAGCTGCTCTTCTTGGCACTGAGCTTTCTCCTGGGCTTCGAAGTCTTTGGTCCCTGCCATGGAGTATGGACCAAGAACTGCTTCCTCTGGCCAGTGGCCAGTGTCCTTCTACTGGCCAGCTGGTACTCTTTTTTTTTTAACTTACTCACATACACTCAAAGAGTGCATTTTCAGAGGTCCCACTACTTCATCCCCACCCTACTCCCACTCTCCGTAAGGTTACCTTCCCCGCCCTCTGCGGTGTTAACCTCCCCCATGTCACCTCCCGCTGACCCAAAACCCCATCTACCTCCTTCTCCAAAAGTAACTTTTCCCCACCACCCCAACTCTCCATTGATTTTCACCCACTTACCACCACTCTGATGAGTTGACCCCCCCAAATAATCCTTGCTGTTTTTTACATGTTGCACAGCATCACAATCTACTTGCAAGAAAAAAAAGATATGTTATGGTCAACAATGGCTGTCTTTTTTTCAGTTTAAACTATGCTGCACATCAACTCAATTGCTGTGGAACATGTAAAAAACATTGACAAATCCAACAGATCTTGCAAAGGGGAAACCTATTTGCTTTGTCAATGCTTGTTAAACATTCATGCCCTACCCTCCCACTCTGACAACACCATTAGTGAACTCAGATGCAGGTCAGTTATCACGTGCACCCTATAAGTGGGCTATATTCTCATTTTACACAGGGGAGCATTAGTGTCCATTAAATCAAACACAAGAGATTTTGATAGAGCATACATCCTCATGTATTTCAAGTTTTTCTAATGTGCAATAATGATAAAACAGAATCCAAAATAATTAAAATAATTGCCAAGGATCACACAATGTGGTCACTTGGCCAAGCTTGTACTGATTCCAGCTTTTCTGATCTCACATTGTGTAGTTCAACAAATCAATTGGTATTCCTTTCTCACTCCTGTTTGATTTCAAAGTTTAATACTTTGTCTTTCATTTTGGTGCATGAAGTTAGATCATATGCAGCAGGCAGAAGCCAAAACAAAGCTAAGCTCACTTGTGGCCCGATAACACAAGAGAACTTCAAGGCAAACCAGAGGCTAGCATCTAGCTTGAGCCTCCTTTGACTCACCCACTAATTTACTTTACTTTGGGTACTCTGTGCCTAAGCATTGATACTGCTGCCACTGTGATAACTGTTTTGTATGTGAGAATATTGTCTTTTGCACTGCTGATGACCATTTGGTATGTGTGCTGTATGTGTGGTGAGCTTACAATGCTACCAAATCTTGCACATTGTGTGTGCATGATGTTGTCCATGTTCTGTGCATGTGAGGGAACCTTTCATTGCTTCTGACCAGATCAGTATGTGTTCTATGTGTCTGGTGCTCTACCTGTTTTTGTGTGGAAATCTTGCTATGGTGTAAGTCAGGCATGCACTCATACACCTCAGTGCTGTTCATTACACTTGTACCAAATCTGAAATGCTGCTTCTTCATTGTATCCAAGGAAGGCCTTAAATGGTGCTGCCCAGTGCCATACTTTTTTTGTCTCTTTGAAGCAAGCTTGTCGTGGCTCATCAATACCACACTTGTTCCTACTCTTTGAAGGAAGCTTGCACTGGCTGTCCATGCAATACACCAGTAATTCCATGCCTTTGAAGCAACCGTGCACTGTCAAGAGCACCACACTTGTTCCATGTCTTTGCAGTAAGCTTGCACCGGCCCTGCAGCGCACAATTGTTCTATGTCTTCGAGCAAAGCTTGCACTGGCCCTCCAGTACCACATTTATTCCATGTTTTTGAAGGAAGCTTGCACTGACTGGCCCTGCAGTAGCATACTTGTTCATGACTTTGAAACAATCTTGCACCAGCTGGCACTGCAGTGCCACAATTGTTCCATGTGTTTAAAGGAAACATGCACTGGTCATGCAGTACCACCCTTGTCCCATCTGTTTCAGAGAAGAATGTGATGCTTTTGACCAGTACTTTATATCTTTTGTGTGTGAAACAAGGGCCCCATGAACTCATGCTCCATGCGGTCTATTTCTGTGCATTTCACATCTGACCAAAAGACTGGCTTAGCAGTCTCTCCAGCATTATGTTTTCTAAAACATAATACATAATTGGCTTAGAGTAAATGGGCTTTAGGTAAAACCACTTCAGTTATTCATTAGACAGTGTCATTTACATATTTGATCAGCCCTTTGGAACAGTATACATAAAATTGGGCAGTAGATTAGCCCTCCTCAGCCATTGGCTTTTCTGCCACTTTGTGCCTACTACATAACCACTAGTCTTTAGAATGTCATGTAGTCTGAGAAACCAGTATAAGTAATTTGTCAGCTTACTCTGTGTTATTCTGGATCTAAGAAGATATTTTGTTTAGTTCATTCCCCAGCAGCTCACCTGTAAGCACAGACTAGTGCTAATTGTGTAATGAGAGTACCAGCAGCTCCACTGCCATTGTTCTACAACTTTTTTTATACAGAGCACCAGGTAATACTGCTGCAAGCTTCCAAATTATGCCACCTTCTTGAAATGGTGCTCTGCATTTTTAACTGTTCCAAGATGGCAGACCAATGTGAAGCTTTACTTTTTTTTTATTTTTTATTGAAGCACTTGCCCCCCACATTTAGGTAGCGTTATATATTTTTCTAGTTATCTGTTTTAATTTTAGCATATGCTTACACTACCAAGAAAATCTCCTCTTTGTATTTATAACGTAAGTGGGTCTTTTTTTATACCAAGACTCTTCCTCACAAAAGTCCACACAGATCAGACTCACATGGGGCCTTATTACGATCTTGGTAGATGGGATACTCTGTCACAAATGTGACAGATATCCTGTCCAGTGTATTACAAGTTCTATTATATCCTATGGAACTTGTAATACTGCAGACAGTGTGCATTCCGATGGTGTTGGGCAGAGGGGCCCCTGCACAGCCCATGGAATGAGCAATGCAGGCCCCCCCATGGCCTCCAGCACTGGCTTTCTGCCAGCCTTTCCATGGTGGGGTACCCACCATGGATTGGCTGGCAGAAAGTGGAGTTGTAGTCAGCCAGGTGGTGCTGAGTTCAGTGCCGCCCTGGCCGAGTACAACTCTGCAACATCACAAAACAAAATAAAATGATGGAGTGAGTGTTGAAACTTTTCAAACACTCACCCCCAGTGACAGATTTGGGTTTAATCCATCGTTATTTTGCTCGCCACATCACCCCACTTTGGACCCAGCCATATGCAAATCAGTCTTGACCCTGTTCCTCATGGGAACAGTCCAGCCCGAACTGCTAGGCCAAGTCCTCTCTGGACAGGAAACAAGCATCCTGGGACCGGTTTCAGGGTATCACTCTTCATCAGCCAGTGGGTGAGTGTTTGTATTGTTCAGCACTCCGTCCATCATCCTTTTGTGTTGCTAAAATTGCTCTAAGTTGGAGGGGTATGCCCAGACCTGGGTCCCTTGCTCACTGTGCCACTGGATTCAAGCTAGCCTTCATCAGCCAGGCTAGCTTGAATCCAGTGGCGCAGCGAGCAAGGGACCCATGTTGGGTATACCCCTGACACTTAGGGCACACAAAGCAACATCACAAAACAAAATAAAATGATGGAGTGAGTGTTGAAACTTTTTAAACACTCACCCCCAGTGACAGATCTCCGTTTAATCCATCGTTATTTTGCTCACCACGTCAGCCCAGTTTGGACCCAGCCATATGCAAATCAGTCTTGACTCTGTTCCCTGTGGGAACAGTCCAGCCCGAACTGCTAGGCCAAGTCCTCTCTGGACAGGAAACAAGCATCCTGGGACCGGTTTCAGGGTATCACCCTTCATCAGCCAGTGTTTGCATTGTCCAGCACTCTGTCTATCATCCTTTTGTGTTGCTAAAATTGCCCTAAGTTGGAAGGGTATGCCCAGACATGGGTCCCTTGCTCACTGTGCCACTGGATTCAAGCTAGCCTGGCTGATGGATACTCAAATTTGAAGTACATTTTGGGCATGTTGAAAGGTCAGTATATTTTTGTGCTTTTACGTTACATAGCCCAAACCTTGTTCAGCAGATAATGCCTTTCTCTCCAGGATATAGGGTCTTGCTCGAAGGCTCTGTCAGAGTTGGCATTTGGGTTGTGTTCTCAATTGATAAATCTCTGCCTGGAGGCATTCATCATGGGCATGACTATGAATTACATTGAATTCCATACCGAAGTTCCAACTTGTCTCTCTCCATGGAATTCCACTTATCCTCCTTGGAATGGGAATAACTGTGCAGACACTGAATTAATGTAAAAATTCCACATAGTATTCCCTATGTAGGCTCCTATCTGCCACCTGATTGGAGCAAGTGGTAAACGGAAGCAGTGGCTTCCCTGTGGGACATCGAGTGGAGGAAGGTGGGCTGGAAGGGTTTGTTAGGGAAAGAGAAAAATTACCATTGACATGGTTGGACAAAGGGGGACAAGGTTTTCTGCTGTTGCAGCTAGTCTCATAAGAGTTTACAGGCTGGGATTACTAGCCAAAGTCGAAGGTGTTATATTATATGAACACGTGCAAAGTCTACACAACCAGAACCTCAATGGGTATATTCAGCAAAGACAATGGTAATGCAACCTATTACAAAAGAATATGTGCTGACTCGAGTGCAGATATGAGCTGGCACATGTACTGGGGACAGCACAGCAGTAAAAGAAACACCAGGGGTTCCAAACATCTGAGCCATACATCAATGCAGTGGAAATGGATAGGTTCTTTACCCCTACCTTAAGGGTTAGGGTGTGGCTTCAACAACCTGCAGGGAGAGTCCTGAAGGGTCATGGAATCCCATAACCCTCCCAAACGTTGCTATTGTGGAGCAGTAACTGTTGCCTACCTCTGAGAGGGCATTCAGTGCACCTCCTGAGATTCTCTTTTTGCTTCGTGCCTCTGCAAATGTGTTAACTAATTTCATTGGAACTCCAACCTGTGCAAATAAGGAATAATACCCATAGCTCAAATAGGATGATGATGTGCAACTGCATGATGGCTATTTTGGAAGGGGCATTTTACACCCACTGGATGGCAATTCTGTAGTCAAGCCCCGGGTAATCCTTTTGGTTTTGGTCCATTCTCTGCGGTGGCGGGGAAGCGGTGTTTGAGGGTGCTTTGATATTCTCAAGAGGATTCTGGGAATGTAATCCCCTTAATGACCCTTTAATTGATGGAGGCAGATCCTCAGGAGAAAGACAGAGCTGCTCGCATGCTTTCATCTATAGGCATGTTTTGACAATTTGTGGACTGTAAGATGTTTCTGCTGCGGGTGATACAGTGATTAATTGACTTATTCATAATAGAAGTGTATATTGCACATTACAATGCTCTGGTAATAGGTTATCTGTGCAATAGAAAACACATTGCATGTAACTGATCAGGTGCAGCACTGTGATGCGGCAGTGTTTATGTTAGTTGCAAAGGTGAGTCTGTGTGCACGTAGATAAATACAAACGGACATATTTACTAACGGCTTGTGGTGCCCTTGCATGACGGAAGTTGTTGTAAGGCAACACAAGTCGTTTGTAGGATTTACTAAGCCATGCAGTGCCACCTTACATAGTTTACTAAATCAAAAGTAACAGGGTAGGACATATTGTTGCCTTGCATTACCTTGCAGCAGGGTAGGATGTGGCCGTTACCATGCATCCACCCATGGATTTTGGCACAGTTCACATTCCCAGATTAACAAAGAGTTGTAAACCTGGGAATGTGTCAAAATGGTATGGCTCCTTGACCCATGTGTAAAGAGGAGAAACATTTTTATTTCTCCTTGTTACTTCTTATTTCTTTGTGTGATGCATTCTAAATCACATCTAGAAAAAGGAAAATTCCTTTAGTGACTGTTGTGCATAAAGGTGTCCCTTCGAACACATAAACAATCCTGAATGTACCCCAGGCACCCTGCACTATGGTGCATGGATGCCTGTGTTGGCGCTAGTAAGCACACAGTGGACCAGCGGAAGGAGGCAGCAGAAATGTGCCATATCTTTGTAAATACCTCACATTTCTAGTGTCTCCCTTCCCCGCAACACGGCTTAGCAAGTTGCCTCACTGTGCTGCGTTGCATGAAATATTAGTAAATCTGTCCAAACTCTTTTGTCTTATGTTGGGCATTGTAGGCAAACGCCTCCTTACTACTGTTTTCTCTGTCAATGCTGTTCCCTAGATTTCATGCTTTCATTGCATTTTTGTTTAATGAATTCTTCATATTTGCTCAGCTGAGTTTAGAGTAAATCAGACTCCAAGGCCCATATTTATACTTTTTTTGCGCCGCATTTGCGTCCCTTTTTGGCGCAAAAGTGGCGCTAACTTACAAAACACAATTGTAGTTTGTATATTAGCGGCGCTTTTGCATAAAAAAATGATGCAAACACAGCGCAAAAAAAGTATAAATATGGGCCCAAGTCTCTACCTCTGCATTTTGAGAATCACTTGAATATATGCTTTAGTTATCACAACAAGATGCCAGCCACTCATGCAGTTTACATTGTAGCAAGCAGTGTGGCTCCTAAGGTCTAAACAGGACATAATTATCCTCCAGCATTTCTAGAAGGCTTGTGGAAGATTGTCAGGTATTCCAGACCAGGGTGTAGCTACCAGTGGTGCAGCTGGTGCAATGTATTGGAGCCTAGAGGTGGGAAGGGGCCCAACTACAACAGACCCTTGAGCCATGAGAGGGCATCTAAATAACCACTCTGGAATCACGAAGCTGAGCCAGCATTAAAGATGACTTTAAATTTTGCATATATCTTGTAACATTTGCTGAGCTTTCAAAGATAGAGGTAAAATGTCAATCTAGTCTTCTGACAAATTTCTGCTTATTCTTGTAGCACAGAGACTGGTGTTTACTTTTCTTTCTTTGTAAAATTAACTATGTAAAAATATTGCTGATCAATATCTGAATACCTATAAAAGAACGGAATACTTTAAATAAGTAAACGGAAAAGCTTAAATGGAGCACCTTTTTTCTAATTCTAAGAGTGATGGAAAAAAGATTTTAATATGTTAAAAACAAATCAAGACACTTAACTTGATGTGCAAATGGCAAATGTTCACTGACAGACCTCGTTTGTGCACTGTATAGTTTTATCAGTACAACTGTATGTCTGTCCAAAAGATACTAGAGGAAAACAGACTCACTTAGGACAGATTGCTGGAACTGGGAAAATGAATGACTTGAATGTTGTTTTTTTCATTTTACTCTAAAACATTGCAGAAGTAACTTTAGACAATTTCTTGGAATCGCTAATGCACAATTCTTCCCTATTAAAATCAGAAGTAGGAATAGTTATCCTTCTGAGACCCATGGAAACCACCCAGAATCTCAGAAACAAAGTCATTGCTCTCTATAGCAAGATAGTGAGAGAGGTGGATTGTGAGTAACTGTTATATACAGTACTGTAGTAGAGGTGGGCGATCCAACAAATTAAAAGGAGACCCGAGTTAAGGATCTGTCTTGGCCCTAATAGCCTTTCTTCGCTCTAAGATTCAAGACATGAGCTGAGGCATGGGAACTTTTGACATGGAAATCATGCAACAAATATTATGTAGAAATAAGCAAATGTATCTCAAACGTCAATAAAGTATATTTTTCTTTGATAAGTTTTTCACCTTAGTACATACAATTATATCACTGCATTTAGAGTAATTTATTAACAGTGATAATTTTTAGGTTTCACGCACAGTGTGCATACACTGACAGTGTACACTATTTTCCTTACAAACAAATCTTAAACAGGGCTTAGAGCCTGTCCATTACTTTTACTTACTATTGGTTGGCTCCCACATCACAATTATTTTCCTTGCTTCCCATTGGTCAGCTGCTCTTCTTGGCACTGAGCTTTCTCCTGGGCTTCGAAGTCTTTGGTCCCTGCCATGGAGTATGGACCAAGAACTGCTTCCTCTGGCCAGTGGCCAGTGTCCTTCTACTGGCCAGCTGGTACTCTTTTTTTTTTAACTTACTCACATACACTCAAAGAGTGCATTTTCAGAGGTCCCACTACTTCATCCCCACCCTACTCCCACTCTCCGTAAGGTTACCTTCCCCGCCCTCTGCGGTGTCAACCTCCCCCATGTCACCTCCCGCTGACCCAAAACCCCATCTACCTCCTTCTCCAAAAGTAACTTTTCCCCACCACCCCAACTCTCCATTGATTTTCACCCACTTACCACCACTCTGATGAGTTGACCCCCCCAAATAATCCTTGCTGTTTTTTACATGTTGCACAGCATCACAATCTACTTGCAAGAAAAAAAAGATATGTTATGGTCAACAATGGCTGTCTTTTTTTCAATTTAAACTATGCTGCACATCAACTCAATTGCTGTGGAACATGTAAAAAACATTGACAAATCCAACAGATCTTGCAAAGGGGAAACCTATTTGCTTTGTCAATGCTTGTTAAACATTCATGCCCTACCCTCCCACTCTGACAACACCATTAGTGAACTCAGATGCAGGTCAGTTATCACGTGCACCCTATAAGTGGGCTATATTCTCATTTTACACAGGGGAGCATTAGTGTCCATTAAATCAAACACAAGAGATTTTGGTAGAGCATACATCCTCATGTATTTTAAGTTTTTCTAATGTGCAATAATGATAAAACAGAATCGAAAATAATTAAAATAATTGCCAAGGATCACACAATGTGGTCACTTGGCCAAGCTTGTACTGATTCCAGCTTTTCTGATCTCACATTGTGTAGTTCAACAAATCAATTGGTATTCCTTTCTCACTCCTGTTTGATTTCAAAGTTTAATACTTTGTCTTTCATTTTGGTGCATGAGGTTAGATCATATGCAGCAGGCAGAAGCCAAAACAAAGCTAAGCTCACTTGTGGCCCGATAACACAAGAGAACTTCAAGGCAAACCAGAGGCTAGCATCTAGCTTGAGCCTCCTTTGACTCACCCACTAATTTACTTTACTTTGGGTACTCTGTGCCTAAGCATTGATACTGCTGCCACTGTGATAACTGTTTTGTATGTGAGAATATTGTCTTTTGCACTGCTGATGACCATTTGGTATGTGTGCTGTATGTGTGGTGAGCTTACAATGCTACCAAATCTTGCACATTGTGTGTGCATGATGTTGTCCATGTTCTGTGCATGTGAGGGAACCTTTCATTGCTTCTGACCAGATCAGTATGTGTTCTATGTGTCTGGTGCTCTACCTGTTTTTGTGTGGAAATCTTGCTATGGTGTAAGTCAGGCATGCACTCATACACCTCAGTGCTGTTCATTACACTTGTATCAAATCTGAAATGCTGCTTCTTCATTGTATCCAAGGAAGGCCTTAAATGGTGCTGCCCAGTGCCATACTTTTTTTGTCTCTTTGAAGCAAGCTTGTCGTGGCTCATCAATACCACACTTGTTCCTACTCTTTGAAGGAAGCTTGCACTGGCTGTCCATGCAATACACCAGTAATTCCATGCCTTTGAAGCAACCGTGCACTGTCAAGAGCACCACACTTGTTCCATGTCTTTGCAGTAAGCTTGCACCGGCCCTGCAGCGCACAATTGTTCTATGTCTTCGAGCAAAGCTTGCACTGGCCCTCCAGTACCACATTTATTCCATGTTTTTGAAGGAAGCTTGCACTGACTGGCCCTGCAGTAGCATACTTGTTCATGACTTTGAAACAATCTTGCACCAGCTGGCACTGCAGTGCCACAATTGTTCCATGTGTTTAAAGGAAACATGCACTGGTCATGAAGTACCACCCTTGTCCCATCTGTTTCGGAGAAGAATGTGATGCTTTTGACCAGTACTTTATATCTTTTGTGTGTGAAACAAGGGCCCCATGAACTCATGCTCCATGCGGTCTATTTCTGTGCATTTCACATCTGACCAAAAGACTGGCTTAGCAGTCTCTCCAGCATTATGTTTTCTAAAACATAATACATAATTGGCTTAGAGTAAATGGGCTTTAGGTAAAACCACTTCAGTTATTCATTAGACAGTGTCATTTACATATTTGATCAGCCCTTTGGAACAGTATACATAAAATTGGGCAGTAGATTAGCCCTCCTCAGCCATTGGCTTTTCTGCCACTTTGTGCCTACTACATAACCACTAGTCTTTAGAATGTCATGTAGTCTGAGAAACCAGTATAAGTAATTTGTCAGCTTACTCTGTGTTATTCTGGATCTAAGAAGATATTTTGTTTAGTTCATTCCCCAGCAGCTCACCTGTAAGCACAGACTAGTGCTAATTGTGTAATGAGAGTACCAGCAGCTCCACTGCCATTGTTCTACAACTTTTTTTATACAGAGCACCAGGTAATACTGCTGCAAGCTTCCAAATTATGCCACCTTCTTGAAATGGTGCTCTGCATTTTTAACTGTTCCAAGATGGCAGACCAATGTGAAGCTTTACTTTTTTTTTTATTGAAGCACTTGCCCCCCACATTTAGGTAGCGTTATATATTTTTCTAGTTATCTGTTTTAATTTTAGCAATGCAGGCCCCCCCATGGCCTCCAGCACTGGCTTTCTGCCAGCCTTTCCATGGTGGGGTACCCACCATGGATTGGCTGGCAGAAAGTGGAGTTGTAGTCAGCCAGGTGGTGCTGAGTTCAGTGCCGCCCTGGCCGAGTACAACTCTGCAACATCACAAAACAAAATAAAATGATGGAGTGAGTGTTGAAACTTTTCAAACACTCACCCCCAGTGACAGATTTGGGTTTAATCCATCGTTATTTTGCTCGCCACATCACCCCACTTTGGACCCAGCCATATGCAAATCAGTCTTGACCCTGTTCCTCATGGGAACAGTCCAGCCCGAACTGCTAGGCCAAGTCCTCTCTGGACAGGAAACAAGCATCCTGGGACCGGTTTCAGGGTATCACTCTTCATCAGCCAGTGGGTGAGTGTTTGTATTGTTCAGCACTCCGTCCATCATCCTTTTGTGTTGCTAAAATTGCTCTAAGTTGGAGGGGTATGCCCAGACCTGGGTCCCTTGCTCACTGTGCCACTGGATTCAAGCTAGCCTTCATCAGCCAGGCTAGCTTGAATCCAGTGGCGCAGCGAGCAAGGGACCCATGTTGGGTATACCCCTGACACTTAGGGCACACAAAGCAACATCACAAAACAAAATAAAATGATGGAGTGAGTGTTGAAACTTTTTAAACACTCACCCCCAGTGACAGATCTCCGTTTAATCCATCGTTATTTTGCTCACCACGTCAGCCCAGTTTGGACCCAGCCATATGCAAATCAGTCTTGACTCTGTTCCCTGTGGGAACAGTCCAGCCCGAACTGCTAGGCCAAGTCCTCTCTGGACAGGAAACAAGCATCCTGGGACCGGTTTCAGGGTATCACCCTTCATCAGCCAGTGTTTGCATTGTCCAGCACTCTGTCTATCATCCTTTTGTGTTGCTAAAATTTCCCTAAGTTGGAAGGGTATGCCCAGACATGGGTCCCTTGCTCACTGTGCCACTGGATTCAAGCTAGCCTGGCTGATGGATACTCAAATTTGAAGTACATTTTGGGCATGTTGAAAGGTCAGTATATTTTTGTGCTTTTACGTTACATAGCCCAAACCTTGTTCAGCAGATAATGCCTTTCTCTCCAGGATATAGGGTCTTGCTCGAAGGCTCTGTCAGAGTTGGCATTTGGGTTGTGTTCTCAATTGATAAATCTCTGCCTGGAGGCATTCATCATGGGCATGACTATGAATTACATTGAATTCCATACCGAAGTTCCAACTTGTCTCTCTCCATGGAATTCCACTTATCCTCCTTGGAATGGGAATAACTGTGCAGACACTGAATTAATGTAAAAATTCCACATAGTATTCCCTATGTAGGCTCCTATCTGCCACCTGATTGGAGCAAGTGGTAAACGGAAGCAGTGGCTTCCCTGTGGGACATCGAGTGGAGGAAGGTGGGCTGGAAGGGTTTGTTAGGGAAAGAGAAAAATTACCATTGACATGGTTGGACAAAGGGGGACAAGGTTTTCTGCTGTTGCAGCTAGTCTCATAAGAGTTTACAGGCTGGGATTACTAGCCAAAGTCGAAGGTGTTATATTATATGAACACGTGCAAAGTCTACACAACCAGAACCTCAATGGGTATATTCAGCAAAGACAATGGTAATGCAACCTATTACAAAAGAATATGTGCTGACTCGAGTGCAGATATGAGCTGGCACATGTACTGGGGACAGCACAGCAGTAAAAGAAACACCAGGGGTTCCAAACATCTGAGCCATACATCAATGCAGTGGAAATGGATAGGTTCTTTACCCCTACCTTAAGGGTTAGGGTGTGGCTTCAACAACCTGCAGGGAGAGTCCTGAAGGGTCATGGAATCCCATAACCCTCCCAAACGTTGCTATTGTGGAGCAGTAACTGTTGCCTACCTCTGAGAGGGCATTCAGTGCACCTCCTGAGATTCTCTTTTTGCTTCGTGCCTCTGCAAATGTGTTAACTAATTTCATTGGAACTCCAACCTGTGCAAATAAGGAATAATACCCATAGCTCAAATAGGATGATGATGTGCAACTGCATGATGGCTATTTTGGAAGGGGCATTTTACACCCACTGGATGGCAATTCTGTAGTCAAGCCCCGGGTAATCCTTTTGGTTTTGGTCCATTCTCTGCGGTGGCGGGGAAGCGGTGTTTGAGGGTGCTTTGATATTCTCAAGAGGATTCTGGGAATGTAATCCCCTTAATGACCCTTTAATTGATGGAGGCAGATCCTCAGGAGAAAGACAGAGCTGCTCGCATGCTTTCATCTATAGGCATGTTTTGACAATTTGTGGACTGTAAGATGTTTCTGCTGCGGGTGATACAGTGATTAATTGACTTATTCATAATAGAAGTGTATATTGCACATTACAATGCTCTGGTAATAGGTTATCTGTGCAATAGAAAACACATTGCATGTAACTGATCAGGTGCAGCACTGTGATGCGGCAGTGTTTATGTTAGTTGCAAAGGTGAGTCTGTGTGCACGTAGATAAATACAAACGGACATATTTACTAACGGCTTGTGGTGCCCTTGCATGACGGAAGTTGTTGTAAGGCAACACAAGTCGTTTGTAGGATTTACTAAGCCATGCGGTGCCACCTTACATAGTTTACTAAATCAAAAGTAACAGGGTAGGACATATTGTTGCCTTGCATTACCTTGCAGCAGGGTAGGATGTGGCCGTTACCATGCATCCACCCATGGATTTTGGCACAGTTCACATTCCCAGATTAACAAAGAGTTGTAAACCTGGGAATGTGTCAAAATGGTATGGCTCCTTGACCCATGTGTAAAGAGGAGAAACATTTTTATTTCTCCTTGTTACTTCTTATTTCTTTGTGTGATGCATTCTAAATCACATCTAGAAAAAGGAAAATTCCTTTAGTGACTGTTGTGCATAAAGGTGTCCCTTCGAACACATAAACAATCCTGAATGTACCCCAGGCACCCTGCACTATGGTGCATGGATGCCTGTGTTGGCGCTAGTAAGCACACAGTGGACCAGCGGAAGGAGGCAGCAGAAATGTGCCATATCTTTGTAAATACCTCACATTTCTAGTGTCTCCCTTCCCCGCAACACGGCTTAGCAAGTTGCCTCACTGTGCTGCGTTGCATGAAATATTAGTAAATCTGTCCAAACTCTTTTGTCTTATGTTGGGCATTGTAGGCAAACGCCTCCTTACTATTGTTTTCTCTGTCAATGCTGTTCCCTAGATTTCATGCTTTCATTGCATTTTTGTTTAATGAATTCTTCATATTTGCTCAGCTGAGTTTAGAGTAAATCAGACTCCAAGGCCCATATTTATACTTTTTTTGCGCCGCATTTGCGTCCCTTTTTGGCGCAAAAGTGGCGCTAACTTACAAAACACAATTGTAGTTTGTATATTAGCGGCGCTTTTGCATAAAAAAATGATGCAAACACAGCGCAAAAAAAGTATAAATATGGGCCCAAGTCTCTACCTCTGCATTTTGAGAATCACTTGAATATATGCTTTAGTTATCACAACAAAATGCCAGCCACTCATGCAGTTTACATTGTAGCAAGCAGTGTGGCTCCTAAGGTCAAAACAGGACATAATTATCCTCCAGCATTTCTAGAAGGCTTGTGGAAGATTGTCAGGTATTCCAGACCAGGGTGTAGCTACCAGTGGTGCAGCTGGTGCAATGTATTGGAGCCTAGAGGTGGGAAGGGGCCCAACTACAACAGACCCTTGAGCCATGAGAGGGCATCTAAATAACCACTCTGGAATCACGAAGCTGAGCCAGCATTAAAGATGACTTTAAATTTTGCATATATCTTGTAACATTTGCTGAGCTTTCAAAGATAGAGGTAAAATGTCAATCTAGTCTTCTGACAAATTTCTGCTTATTCTTGTAGCACAGAGACTGGTGTTTACTTTTCTTTCTTTGTAAAATTAACTATGTAAAAATATTGCTGATCAATATCTGAATACCTATAAAAGAACGGAATACTTTAAATAAGTAAACGGAAAAGCTTAAATGGAGCACCTTTTTTCTAATTCTAAGAGTGATGGAAAAAAGATTTTAATATGTTAAAAACAAATCAAGACACTTAACTTGATGTGCAAATGGCAAATGTTCACTGACAGACCTCGTTTGTGCACTGTATAGTTTTATCAGTACAACTGTATGTCTGTCCAAAAGATACTAGAGGAAAACAGACTCACTTAGGACAGATTGCTGGAACTGGGAAAATGAATGACTTGAATGTTGTTTTTTTCATTTTACTCTAAAACATTGCAGAAGTAACTTTAGACAATTTCTTGGAATCGCTAATGCACAATTCTTCCCTATTAAAATCAGAAGTAGGAATAGTTATCCTTCTGAGACCCATGGAAACCACCCAGAATCTCAGAAACAAAGTCATTGCTCTCTATAGCAAGATAGTGAGAGAGGTGGATTGTGAGTAACTGTTATATACAGTACTGTAGTAGAGGTGGGCGATCCAACAAATTAAAAGGAGACCCGAGTTAAGGATCTGTCTTGGCCCTAATAGCCTTTCTTCGCTCTAAGATTCAAGACATGAGCTGAGGCATGGGAACTTTTGACATGGAAATCATGCAACAAATATTATGTAGAAATAAGCAAATGTATCTCAAACGTCAATAAAGTATATTTTTCTTTGATAAGTTTTTCACCTTAGTACATACAATTATATCACTGCATTTAGAGTAATTTATTAACAGTGATAATTTTTAGGTTTCACGCACAGTGTGCATACACTGACAGTGTACACTATTTTCCTTACAAACAAATCTTAAACAGGGCTTAGAGCCTGTCCATTACTTTTACTTACTATTGGTTGGCTCCCACATCACAATTATTTTCCTTGCTTCCCATTGGTCAGCTGCTCTTCTTGGCACTGAGCTTTCTCCTGGGCTTCGAAGTCTTTGGTCCCTGCCATGGAGTATGGACCAAGAACTGCTTCCTCTGGCCAGTGGCCAGTGTCCTTCTACTGGCCAGCTGGTACTCTTTTTTTTTTAACTTACTCACATACACTCAAAGAGTGCATTTTCAGAGGTCCCACTACTTCATCCCCACCCTACTCCCACTCTCCGTAAGGTTACCTTCCCCGCCCTCTGCGGTGTCAACCTCCCCCATGTCACCTCCCGCTGACCCAAAACCCCATCTACCTCCTTCTCCAAAAGTAACTTTTCCCCACCACCCCAACTCTCCATTGATTTTCACCCACTTACCACCACTCTGATGAGTTGACCCCCCCAAATAATCCTTGCTGTTTTTTACATGTTGCACAGCATCACAATCTACTTGCAAGAAAAAAAAGATATGTTATGGTCAACAATGGCTGTCTTTTTTTCAATTTAAACTATGCTGCACATCAACTCAATTGCTGTGGAACATGTAAAAAACATTGACAAATCCAACAGATCTTGCAAAGGGGAAACCTATTTGCTTTGTCAATGCTTGTTAAACATTCATGCCCTACCCTCCCACTCTGACAACACCATTAGTGAACTCAGATGCAGGTCAGTTATCACGTGCACCCTATAAGTGGGCTATATTCTCATTTTACACAGGGGAGCATTAGTGTCCATTAAATCAAACACAAGAGATTTTGGTAGAGCATACATCCTCATGTATTTTAAGTTTTTCTAATGTGCAATAATGATAAAACAGAATCGAAAATAATTAAAATAATTGCCAAGGATCACACAATGTGGTCACTTGGCCAAGCTTGTACTGATTCCAGCTTTTCTGATCTCACATTGTGTAGTTCAACAAATCAATTGGTATTCCTTTCTCACTCCTGTTTGATTTCAAAGTTTAATACTTTGTCTTTCATTTTGGTGCATGAGGTTAGATCATATGCAGCAGGCAGAAGCCAAAACAAAGCTAAGCTCACTTGTGGCCCGATAACACAAGAGAACTTCAAGGCAAACCAGAGGCTAGCATCTAGCTTGAGCCTCCTTTGACTCACCCACTAATTTACTTTACTTTGGGTACTCTGTGCCTAAGCATTGATACTGCTGCCACTGTGATAACTGTTTTGTATGTGAGAATATTGTCTTTTGCACTGCTGATGACCATTTGGTATGTGTGCTGTATGTGTGGTGAGCTTACAATGCTACCAAATCTTGCACATTGTGTGTGCATGATGTTGTCCATGTTCTGTGCATGTGAGGGAACCTTTCATTGCTTCTGACCAGATCAGTATGTGTTCTATGTGTCTGGTGCTCTACCTGTTTTTGTGTGGAAATCTTGCTATGGTGTAAGTCAGGCATGCACTCATACACCTCAGTGCTGTTCATTACACTTGTATCAAATCTGAAATGCTGCTTCTTCATTGTATCCAAGGAAGGCCTTAAATGGTGCTGCCCAGTGCCATACTTTTTTTGTCTCTTTGAAGCAAGCTTGTCGTGGCTCATCAATACCACACTTGTTCCTACTCTTTGAAGGAAGCTTGCACTGGCTGTCCATGCAATACACCAGTAATTCCATGCCTTTGAAGCAACTGTGCACTGTCAAGAGCACCACACTTGTTCCATGTCTTTGCAGTAAGCTTGCACCGGCCCTGCAGCGCACAATTGTTCTATGTCTTCGAGCAAAGCTTGCACTGGCCCTCCAGTACCACATTTATTCCATGTTTTTGAAGGAAGCTTGCACTGACTGGCCCTGCAGTAGCATACTTGTTCATGACTTTGAAACAATCTTGCACCAGCTGGCACTGCAGTGCCACAATTGTTCCATGTGTTTAAAGGAAACATGCACTGGTCATGAAGTACCACCCTTGTCCCATCTGTTTCGGAGAAGAATGTGATGCTTTTGACCAGTACTTTATATCTTTTGTGTGTGAAACAAGGGCCCCATGAACTCATGCTCCATGCGGTCTATTTCTGTGCATTTCACATCTGACCAAAAGACTGGCTTAGCAGTCTCTCCAGCATTATGTTTTCTAAAACATAATACATAATTGGCTTAGAGTAAATGGGCTTTAGGTAAAACCACTTCAGTTATTCATTAGACAGTGTCATTTACATATTTGATCAGCCCTTTGGAACAGTATACATAAAATTGGGCAGTAGATTAGCCCTCCTCAGCCATTGGCTTTTCTGCCACTTTGTGCCTACTACATAACCACTAGTCTTTAGAATGTCATGTAGTCTGAGAAACCAGTATAAGTAATTTGTCAGCTTACTCTGTGTTATTCTGGATCTAAGAAGATATTTTGTTTAGTTCATTCCCCAGCAGCTCACCTGTAAGCACAGACTAGTGCTAATTGTGTAATGAGAGTACCAGCAGCTCCACTGCCATTGTTCTACAACTTTTTTTATACAGAGCACCAGGTAATACTGCTGCAAGCTTCCAAATTATGCCACCTTCTTGAAATGGTGCTCTGCATTTTTAACTGTTCCAAGATGGCAGACCAATGTGAAGCTTTACTTTTTTTTTATTTTTTATTGAAGCACTTGCCCCCCACATTTAGGTAGCGTTATATATTTTTCTAGTTATCTGTTTTAATTTTAGCATATGCTTACACTACCAAGAAAATCTCCTCTTTGTATTTATAACGTAAGTGGGTCTTTTTTTATACCAAGACTCTTCCTCACAAAAGTCCACACAGATCAGACTCACATGGGGCCTTATTACGATCTTGGTAGATGGGATACTCTATCACAAATGTGACAGATATCCTGTCCAGTGTATTACAAGTTCTATTATATCCTATGGAACTTGTAATACTGCAGACAGTGTGCATTCCGATGGTGTTGGGCAGAGGGGCCCCTGCACAGCCCATGGAATGAGCAATGCAGGCCCCCCCATGGCCTCCAGCACTGGCTTTCTGCCAGCCTTTCCATGGTGGGGTACCCACCATGGATTGGCTGGCAGAAAGTGGAGTTGTAGTCAGCCAGGTGGTGCTGAGTTCAGTGCCGCCCTGGCCGAGTACAACTCTGCAACATCACAAAACAAAATAAAATGATGGAGTGAGTGTTGAAACTTTTCAAACACTCACCCCCAGTGACAGATTTGGGTTTAATCCATCGTTATTTTGCTCGCCACATCACCCCACTTTGGACCCAGCCATATGCAAATCAGTCTTGACCCTGTTCCTCATGGGAACAGTCCAGCCCGAACTGCTAGGCCAAGTCCTCTCTGGACAGGAAACAAGCATCCTGGGACCGGTTTCAGGGTATCACTCTTCATCAGCCAGTGGGTGAGTGTTTGTATTGTTCAGCACTCCGTCCATCATCCTTTTGTGTTGCTAAAATTGCTCTAAGTTGGAGGGGTATGCCCAGACCTAGGTCCCTTGCTCACTGTGCCACTGGATTCAAGCTAGCCTTCATCAGCCAGGCTAGCTTGAATCCAGTGGCGCAGCGAGCAAGGGACCCATGTTGGGTATACCCCTGACACTTAGGGCACACAAAGCAACATCACAAAACAAAATAAAATGATGGAGTGAGTGTTGAAACTTTTTAAACACTCACCCCCAGTGACAGATCTCCGTTTAATCCATCGTTATTTTGCTCACCACGTCAGCCCAGTTTGGACCCAGCCATATGCAAATCAGTCTTGACTCTGTTCCCTGTGGGAACAGTCCAGCCCGAACTGCTAGGCCAAGTCCTCTCTGGACAGGAAACAAGCATCCTGGGACCGGTTTCAGGGTATCACCCTTCATCAGCCAGTGTTTGCATTGTCCAGCACTCTGTCTATCATCCTTTTGTGTTGCTAAAATTTCCCTAAGTTGGAAGGGTATGCCCAGACATGGGTCCCTTGCTCACTGTGCCACTGGATTCAAGCTAGCCTGGCTGATGGATACTCAAATTTGAAGTACATTTTGGGCATGTTGAAAGGTCAGTATATTTTTGTGCTTTTACGTTACATAGCCCAAACCTTGTTCAGCAGATAATGCCTTTCTCTCCAGGATATAGGGTCTTGCTCGAAGGCTCTGTCAGAGTTGGCATTTGGGTTGTGTTCTCAATTGATAAATCTCTGCCTGGAGGCATTCATCATGGGCATGACTATGAATTACATTGAATTCCATACCGAAGTTCCAACTTGTCTCTCTCCATGGAATTCCACTTATCCTCCTTGGAATGGGAATAACTGTGCAGACACTGAATTAATGTAAAAATTCCACATAGTATTCCCTATGTAGGCTCCTATCTGCCACCTGATTGGAGCAAGTGGTAAACGGAAGCAGTGGCTTCCCTGTGGGACATCGAGTGGAGGAAGGTGGGCTGGAAGGGTTTGTTAGGGAAAGAGAAAAATTACCATTGACATGGTTGGACAAAGGGGGACAAGGTTTTCTGCTGTTGCAGCTAGTCTCATAAGAGTTTACAGGCTGGGATTACTAGCCAAAGTCGAAGGTGTTATATTATATGAACACGTGCAAAGTCTACACAACCAGAACCTCAATGGGTATATTCAGCAAAGACAATGGTAATGCAACCTATTACAAAAGAATATGTGCTGACTCGAGTGCAGATATGAGCTGGCACATGTACTGGGGACAGCACAGCAGTAAAAGAAACACCAGGGGTTCCAAACATCTGAGCCATACATCAATGCAGTGGAAATGGATAGGTTCTTTACCCCTACCTTAAGGGTTAGGGTGTGGCTTCAACAACCTGCAGGGAGAGTCCTGAAGGGTCATGGAATCCCATAACCCTCCCAAACGTTGCTATTGTGGAGCAGTAACTGTTGCCTACCTCTGAGAGGGCATTCAGTGCACCTCCTGAGATTCTCTTTTTGCTTCGTGCCTCTGCAAATGTGTTAACTAATTTCATTGGAACTCCAACCTGTGCAAATAAGGAATAATACCCATAGCTCAAATAGGATGAGGATGTGCAACTGCATGATGGCTATTTTGGAAGGGGCATTTTACACCCACTGGATGGCAATTCTGTAGTCAAGCCCCGGGTAATCCTTTTGGTTTTGGTCCATTCTCTGCGGTGGCGGGGAAGCGGTGTTTGAGGGTGCTTTGATATTCTCAAGAGGATTCTGGGAATGTAATCCCCTTAATGACCCTTTAATTGATGGAGGCAGATCCTCAGGAGAAAGACAGAGCTGCTCGCATGCTTTCATCTATAGGCATGTTTTGACAATTTGTGGACTGTAAGATGTTTCTGCTGCGGGTGATACAGTGATTAATTGACTTATTCATAATAGAAGTGTATATTGCACATTACAATGCTCTGGTAATAGGTTATCTGTGCAATAGAAAACACATTGCATGTAACTGATCAGGTGCAGCACTGTGATGCGGCAGTGTTTATGTTAGTTGCAAAGGTGAGTCTGTGTGCACGTAGATAAATACAAACGGACATATTTACTAACGGCTTGTGGTGCCCTTGCATGGCGGAAGTTGTTGTAAGGCAACACAAGTCGTTTGTAGGATTTACTAAGCCATGCAGTGCCACCTTACATAGTTTACTAAATCAAAAGTAACAGGGTAGGACATATTGTTGCCTTGCATTACCTTGCAGCAGGGTAGGATGTGGCCGTTACCATGCATCCACCCATGGATTTTGGCACAGTTCACATTCCCAGATTAACAAAGAGTTGTAAACCTGGGAATGTGTCAAAATGGTATGGCTCCTTGACCCATGTGTAAAGAGGAGAAACATTTTTATTTCTCCATGTTACTTCTTATTTCTTTGTGTGATGCATTCTAAATCACATCTAGAAAAAGGAAAATTCCTTTAGTGACTGTTGTGCATAAAGGTGTCCCTTCGAACACATAAACAATCCTGAATGTACCCCAGGCACCCTGCACTATGGTGCATGGATGCCTGTGTTGGCGCTAGTAAGCACACAGTGGACCAGCGGAAGGAGGCAGCAGAAATGTGCCATATCTTTGTAAATACCTCACATTTCTAGTGTCTACCTTCCCCGCAACACGGCTTAGCAAGTTGCCTCACTGTGCTGCGTTGCATGAAATATTAGTAAATCTGTCCAAACTCTTTTGTCTTATGTTGGGCATTGTAGGCAAACGCCTCCTTACTATTGTTTTCTCTGTCAATGCTGTTCCCTAGATTTCATGCTTTCATTGCATTTTTGTTTAATGAATTCTTCATATTTGCTCAGCTGAGTTTAGAGTAAATCAGACTCCAAGGCCCATATTTATACTTTTTTTGCGCCGCATTTGCGTCCCTTTTTGGCGCAAAAGTGGCGCTAACTTACAAAACACAATTGTAGTTTGTATATTAGCGGCGCTTTTGCATAAAAAAATGATGCAAACACAGCGCAAAAAAAGTATAAATATGGGCCCAAGTCTCTACCTCTGCATTTTGAGAATCACTTGAATATATGCTTTAGTTATCACAACAAGATGCCAGCCACTCATGCAGTTTACATTGTAGCAAGCAGTGTGGCTCCTAAGGTCAAAACAGGACATAATTATCCTCCAGCATTTCTAGAAGGCTTGTGGAAGATTGTCAGGTATTCCAGACCAGGGTGTAGCTACCAGTGGTGCAGCTGGTGCAATGTATTGGGGCCTAGAGGTGGGAAGGGGCCCAACTACAACAGACCCTTGAGCCATGAGAGGGCATCTAAATAACCACTCTGGAATCACGAAGCTGAGCCAGCATTAAAGATGACTTTAAATTTTGCATATATCTTGTAATATTTGCTGAGCTTTCAAAGATAGAGGTAAAATGTCAATCTAGTCTTCTGACAAATTTCTGCTTATTCTTGTAGCACAGAGACTGGTGTTTACTTTTCTTTCTTTGTAAAATTAACTATGTAAAAATATTGCTGATCAATATCTGAATACCTATAAAAGAACGGAATACTTAAAATAAGTAAACGGAAAAGCTTAAATGGAGCACCTTTTTTCTAATTCTAAGAGTGATGGAAAAAAGATTTTAATATGTTAAAAACAAATCAAGACACTTAACTTGATGTGCAAATGGCAAATGTTCACTGACAGACCTCGTTTGTGCACTGTATAGTTTTATCAGTACAACTGTATGTCTGTCCAAAAGATACTAGAGGAAAACAGACTCACTTAGGACAGATTGCTGGAACTGGGAAAATGAATGACTTGAATGTTGTTTTTTTCATTTTACTCTAAAACATTGCAGAAGTAACTTTAGACAATTTCTTGGAATCGCTAATGCACAATTCTTCCCTATTAAAATCAGAAGTAGGAATAGTTATCCTTCTGAGACCCATGGAAACCACCCAGAATCTCAGAAACAAAGTCATTGCTCTCTATAGCAAGATAGTGAGAGAGGTGGATTGTGAGTAACTGTTATATACAGTACTGTAGTAGAGGTGGGCGATCCAACAAATTAAAAGGAGACCCGAGTTAAGGATCTGTCTTGGCCCTAATAGCCTTTCTTCGCTCTAAGATTCAAGACATAAGCTGAGGCATGGGAACTTTTGACATGGAAATCATGCAACAAATATTATGTAGAAATAAGCAAATGTATCTCAAACGTCAATAAAGTATATTTTTCTTTGATAAGTTTTTCACCTTAGTACATACAATTATATCACTGCATTTAGAGTAATTTATTAACAGTGATAATTTTTAGGTTTCACGCACAGTGTGCATACACTGACAGTGTACACTATTTTCCTTACAAACAAATCTTAAACAGGGCTTAGAGCCTGTCCATTACTTTTACTTACTATTGGTTGGCTCCCACATCACAATTATTTTCCTTGCTTCCCATTGGTCAGCTGCTCTTCTTGGCACTGAGCTTTCTCCTGGGCTTCGAAGTCTTTGGTCCCTGCCATGGAGTATGGACCAAGAACTGCTTCCTCTGGCCAGTGGCCAGTGTCCTTCTACTGGCCAGCTGGTACTCTTTTTTTTTTAACTTACTCACATACACTCAAAGAGTGCATTTTCAGAGGTCCCACTACTTCATCCCCACCCTACTCCCACTCTCCGTAAGGTTACCTTCCCCGCCCTCTGCGGTGTCAACCTCCCCCATGTCACCTCCCGCTGACCCAAAACCCCATCTACCTCCTTCTCCAAAAGTAACTTTTCCCCACCACCCCAACTCTCCATTGATTTTCACCCACTTACCACCACTCTGATGAGTTGACCCCCCCAAATAATCCTTGCTGTTTTTTACATGTTGCACAGCATCACAATCTACTTGCAAGAAAAAAAAGATATGTTATGGTCAACAATGGCTGTCTTTTTTTCAATTTAAACTATGCTGCACATCAACTCAATTGCTGTGGAACATGTAAAAAACATTGACAAATCCAACAGATCTTGCAAAGGGGAAACCTATTTGCTTTGTCAATGCTTGTTAAACATTCATGCCCTACCCTCCCACTCTGACAACACCATTAGTGAACTCAGATGCAGGTCAGTTATCACGTGCACCCTATAAGTGGGCTATATTCTCATTTTACACAGGGGAGCATTAGTGTCCATTAAATCAAACACAAGAGATTTTGGTAGAGCATACATCCTCATGTATTTTAAGTTTTTCTAATGTGCAATAATGATAAAACAGAATCGAAAATAATTAAAATAATTGCCAAGGATCACACAATGTGGTCACTTGGCCAAGCTTGTACTGATTCCAGCTTTTCTGATCTCACATTGTGTAGTTCAACAAATCAATTGGTATTCCTTTCTCACTCCTGTTTGATTTCAAAGTTTAATACTTTGTCTTTCATTTTGGTGCATGAGGTTAGATCATATGCAACAGGCAGAAGCCAAAACAAAGCTAAGCTCACTTGTGGCCCGATAACACAAGAGAACTTCAAGGCAAACCAGAGGCTAGCATCTAGCTTGAGCCTCCTTTGACTCACCCACTAATTTACTTTACTTTGGGTACTCTGTGCCTAAGCATTGATACTGCTGCCACTGTGATAACTGTTTTGTATGTGAGAATATTGTCTTTTGCACTGCTGATGACCATTTGGTATGTGTGCTGTATGTGTGGTGAGCTTACAATGCTACCAAATCTTGCACATTGTGTGTGCATGATGTTGTCCATGTTATGTGCATGTGAGGGAACCTTTCATTGCTTCTGACCAGATCAGTATGTGTTCTATGTGTCTGGTGCTCTACCTGTTTTTGTGTGGAAATCTTGCTATGGTGTAAGTCAGGCATGCACTCATACACCTCAGTGCTGTTCATTACACTTGTATCAAATCTGAAATGCTGCTTCTTCATTGTATCCAAGGAAGGCCTTAAATGGTGCTGCCCAGTGCCATACTTTTTTTGTCTCTTTGAAGCAAGCTTGTCGTGGCTCATCAATACCACACTTGTTCCTACTCTTTGAAGGAAGCTTGCACTGGCTGTCCATGCAATACACCAGTAATTCCATGCCTTTGAAGCAACCGTGCACTGTCAAGAGCACCACACTTGTTCCATGTCTTTGCAGTAAGCTTGCACCGGCCCTGCAGCGCACAATTGTTCTATGTCTTCGAGCAAAGCTTGCACTGGCCCTCCAGTACCACATTTATTCCATGTTTTTGAAGGAAGCTTGCACTGACTGGCCCTGCAGTAGCATACTTGTTCATGACTTTGAAACAATCTTGCACCAGCTGGCACTGCAGTGCCACAATTGTTCCATGTGTTTAAAGGAAACATGCACTGGTCATGAAGTACCACCCTTGTCCCATCTGTTTCGGAGAAGAATGTGATGCTTTTGACCAGTACTTTATATCTTTTGTGTGTGAAACAAGGGCCCCATGAACTCATGCTCCATGCGGTCTATTTCTGTGCATTTCACATCTGACCAAAAGACTGGCTTAGCAGTCTCTCCAGCATTATGTTTTCTAAAATATAATACATAATTGGCCTAGAGTAAATGGGCTTTAGGTAAGACCACTTCAGTTATTCATTAGACAGTGTCATTTACATATTTGATCAGCCCTTTGGAACAGTATACATAAAATTGGGCAGTAGATTAGCCCTCCTCAGCCATTGGCTTTTCTGCCACTTTGTGCCTACTACATAACCACTAGTCTTTAGAATGTCATGTAGTCTGAGAAACCAGTATAAGTAATTTGTCAGCTTACTCTGTGTTATTCTGGATCTCAGAAGATATTTTGTTTAGTTCATTCCCCAGCAGCTCACCTGTAAGCACAGACTAGTGCTAATTGTGTAATGAGAGTACCAGCAGCTCCACTGCCATTCTTCTACAACTTTTTTTATACAGAGCACCAGGTAATACTGCTGCAAGCTTCCAAATTATGCCACCTTCTTGAAATGGTGCTATGCATTTTTAACTGTTCCAAGATGGCAGACCAATGTGAAGCTTTACTTTTTTTTAATTTTTTATTGAAGCACTTGCCCCCCACATTTAGGTAGCGTATATATTTTTTTCTAGTTATCTTTTTTAATTTTAGCATATGCTTACACTACCAAGAAAATCTCCTCTTTGTATTTATAACGTAAGTGGGTCTTTTTTTATACCAAGACTCTTCCTCACAAAAGTCCACACAGATCAGATTCACATGGGGCCTTATTACGATCTTGGTAGATGGGATACTCTGTCACAAATGTGACAGATATCCTGTCCAGTGTATTACAAGTTCTATTATATCCTATGTAACTTGTAATACTGCAGACAGTGTGCATTCCGATGGTGTTGAGCAGAGGGGCCCCTGCACAGCCCATGGAATGAGCAATGCAGGACCCCCCATGGCCTCCAGCACTGGCTTTCTGCCAGCCTTTCCATGGTGGGGTACCCACCATGGATTGGCTGGCAGAAAGTGGAGTTGTAGTCAGCCAGGTGGTGCTGAGTTCAGTGCCGCCCTGGCTGAGTACAACTCTGCAACATCACAAAACAAAATAAAATGATGGAGTGAGTGTTGAAACTTTTCAAACACTCACCCCTAGTGACAGATTTGGGTTTAATCCATTGTTATTTTGCTCGCCACATCACCCCACTTTGGACCCAGCCATATGCAAATCAGTCTTGACCATGTTCCTCATGGGAACAGTCCAGCCCGAACTGCTAGGCCAAGTCCTCTCTGGACAGGAAACAAGCATCCTGGGACCGGTTTCAGGGTATCACTCTTCATCAGCCAGTGGGTGAGTGTTTGTATTGTTCAGCACTCCGTCCATCATCCTTTTGTGTTGCTAAAATTGCTCTAAGTTGGAGGGGTATGCCCAGACCTGGGTCCCTTGCTCACTGTGCCACTGGATTCAAGCTAGCCTTCATCAGCCAGGCTAGCTTGAATCCAGTGGCGCAGCGAGCAAGGGACCCATGTCGGGTATACCCCTGCCACTTAGGGCACACAAAGCAACATCACAAAACAAAATAAAATGATGGAGTGAGTGTTGAAACTTTTTAAACACTCACCCCCAGTGACAGATCTCCGTTTAATCCATCGTTATTTTGCTCACCACGTCAGCCCAGTTTGGACCCAGCCATATGCAAATCAGTCTTGACTCTGTTCCCTATGGGAACAGTCCAGCCCGAACTGCTAGCCCAAGTCCTCTTTGGACAGGAAACAAGCATCCTGGGACCGGTTTCAGGGTATCACCCTTCATCAGCCAGTGTTTGCATTGTCCAGCACTCTGTCTATCATCCTTTTGTGTTGCTAAAATTGCCCTAAGTTGGAAGGGTATGCCCAGACATGGGTCCCTTGCTCACTGTGCCACTGGATTCAAGCTAGCCTGGCTGATGGATACTCAAATTTGAAGTACATTTTGGGCATGTTGAAAGGTCAGTATATTTTTGTGCTTTTACGTTACATAGCCCAAACCTTGTTCAGCAGATAATGCCTTTCTCTCCAGGATATAGGGTCTTGCTCGAAGGCTCTGTCAGAGTTGGCATTTGGGTTGTGTTCTCAATTGATAAATCTCTGCCTGGAGGCATTCATCATGGGCATGACTATGAATTACATTGAATTCCATACCGAAGTTCCAACTTGTCTCTCTCCATGGAATTCCACTTATCCTCCTTGGAATGGGAATAACTGTGCAGACTCTGAATTAATGTAAAAATTCCACATAGTATTCCCTATGTAGGCTCCTATCTGCCACCTGATTGGAGCAAGTGGTAAACGGAAGCAGTGGCTTCCCTGTGGGACATCGAGTGGAGGAAGGTGGGCTGGAAGGGTTTGTTAGGGAAAGAGAAAAATCACCATTGACATGGTTGGACAAAGGGGGACAAGGTTTTCTGCTGTTGCAGCTAGTCTCATAAGAGTTTACAGGCTGGGATTACTAGCCAAAGTCGAAGGTGTTATATTATATGAACACGTGCAAAGTCTACACAACCAGAACCTCATTGGGTATATTCAGCAAAGACAATGGTAATGCAACCTATTACAAAAGAATATGTGCTGACTCGAGTGCAGATATGAGCTGGCACATGTACTGGGGACAGCACAGCAGTAAAAGAAACACCAGGGGTTCCAAACATCTGAGCCATACATCAATGCAGTGGAAATGGATAGGTTCTTTACCCCTACCTTAAGGGTTAGTGTGTGGCTTCAACAGCCCGCAGGGAGAGTCCTGAAGGGTCATGGAATCCCATAACCCTCCCAAACATTGCTATTGTGGAGCAGTAACTGTTGCCTACCTCTGAGAGGGCATTCAGTGCACCTCCTGAGATTCTCTTTTTGCTTCGTGCCTCTGCAAATGTGTTAACTAATTTCATTGGAAATCCAACCTGTGCAAATAAGGAATAATACCCATAGCTCAAATAGGATGATGATGTGCAACTGCATGATGGCTATTTTGGAAGGGGCATTTTACACCCACTGGATGGCCATTTCTGTAGTCAAGCCCCGGGTAATCCTTTTGGTTTTGGTCCATTCTCTGCGGTGGCGGGGAAGCGGTGTTTGAGGGTGCTTTGATATTCTCAAGAGGATTCTGGGAATGTAATCCCCTTAATGACAACTCTGTGAGTTGGCCAAAGATGGAACTAAAGACTAAAAACAAGTTAGCAGCAGATGTTCCTGTCTAGAGTGTGAGACCCATCTCACTTGCAAGAATTGTGACAAGGAACAATCTGTCTCCGAATACTGGGCATTACCAGTAACAAATCTTGGCACCATGATTTCACATAAATTAGTCATGGAATAATTTGCAAAAGTATAACTATGGTAAAAGAGGGATATTATTCACATGTGTATCATTAAGGAACTAACAAAACAGTCTCTTGACATCAAGAAGCTTTAGTAAATATACAGATCCCTATAAAATGTAACCATACTGTCAAGTCCTATCAAGGAACAATGCCTTTTTTTAAAGTCACTAGCCCCTCAAAGAAAAATACTGCATGGAGCCCAGATGGATTCTGCTTAGAGTTTAATCAATTGTTCTCCACCGGGCTACCAAAAATGACTAGCCAGATTTTTTAAACATTCTACAAAACTTTGAGGATTTTTCATGATACATGCAAAACATTTGTTCGGTTATTAGAGAAAAAATTTAAAAATTCTCAAGAGCAAACTTGATGTCCTCCTTTCAAATTCTGAAATGAAGATTACAACATCAGAGATGCAAAACTAAGATTTGTCCTTAATGATGGAGGTAGTTTTCTGACTGTAGGCTTTGGTCCAATTGCCAATGCCGGACTTCAGTAACACATTGCTAATTCTGCCTAGTGACCGGGGTACGGGAAAGCAGTCAGGAAATCGGTCCTCATTGTGAAAGTTGGGTTTGCCCCTATTTCCCCTGATGGGTGAAGGAGACAACCTTAAATCTTTTCAGGTTTGTCTAATGGGCTAAGTGGTGTGTTCCTTATTTTGCCATCACCAACACAAGCTACATTTGTTTTCATATAAAAATTGCTACATTATCAAGTCCTTCCCTTTGATCTAGGATTACTATCTCAGTATTTAATTCTCTGCATAACATTCTTGTTTCATGGTACTTCATTTGTCCTTGTAGTGGAAAAGCCCTTGATCATGTAAATGACATTTTAATCGCTGTAAACCAATAAGTTTGAATCAAAGCAAAAGCCTTATTTTCTTCTCCAAACTGCATTGTCTAAGTGAACAGCTATTTTATATGTCCCATTTCATATTAGTGATGAATTTGACAGGCACTTACTTCTCCTACTTGACAGCAAAGATCTATAAGCTTGCTTTTTGAATGCAGAATGTCATTTTAAGCGATGTGTAGTTCAACGAAATGGCAATAAATCATTCATTATGAGGTTTACTCACTTGTAGATTTTGTAGAATTTAATAAAAATAGTCTGGGACTTTCATGTGATACAATCTTCAAATTACTTTCCGGGCAGGGATCATAATTTAGTGAATACATTGACTCTGCCTATTAGGTTTGATTCACATTATAGAGTAACTGCGTTTTTTAAAAGAATTAAGTGAGTCATTTTAGCTTTACCAGTCTGATTGATGTGCACCTTGTTTTTCCACTTTTGTTTCAGTTTCAGTAATCCTGAGTTTTGTCCCATTATAAAAACAAGATGCAAAAACAAAGAAAAGCAAAAACAGGAAGTGACATGGAGACAAGAGATAGAAATAAAAATCTGTTCTGCAGTCAGTAGCTGAGTACAGGCAAACAGGCATGCCATAGTAAAGTGGTGTTATAACTAAAAGAGTTAGAAGTGTGCTCGAAGTTACAGTAGTGCCTCTATTTTCAGTTTCTCAATTAGCAGTATTGGAAAGAGAGATCTAACACCCCCTAACATCATCCTCCAATGGAAGAGTAAACATACCACTTCAGTCTCTTTTAGACTTATCAGATTAAATATGATGCAATTGAATATAAGAAGGTTTTAGGGCATGAGAATAATTAGGTGATAATACACATTCTCTTCTCCTCAATGCCGCTATCTCTGAATACTAAATGACATGAAATCTCTTCAGACCTTCACAAATCTTCAATATTATCACACAAAAAATGTCACAACACTTAGAGAAACTATCAATCGGTTTTCCTGTAGAAGATTTCACATATTTTGCTTCACAGTTATTATGGCACATAAAAGAGAATTTATGTAACAAATGGAAAATTAGAACTGAAGTTGGCCTTGATTAAAAAGGTCTCTCTAGCTTGAACAGATTTGTCTAGAAACAACATGTTTTAGTACATGGACCAGCTGCCATTCTGTGTAATGAACGAATAAAAAAATAATTGACCTGCATGCTTGCATTTTGCAATATATGCAATTGCCTGGAATGAAGGACATCCTCATTGATAGAACACCCTGCTAAATCCTGGAATTGTTTTTTTTCTGATTGCCGTTTTATGTGTGCAGACTCTCCAAAAATGTCCTTAAATTTGACCAGGGCCGAATTTATTTTGAATAAGTTGTTTTTGTGATTTACATGTTCTTATGTAAAAATTGTTACTTTTAATTTATTGAGGGAATTTTCATCCTTGGTTAGTTACTTTTACAAAGACTACGTTTTTTTGTCATTTCCACTAATGAACTGTATTTTGCATGCATTACACATATTGACGAGGATGGTCTTTTCATTAAGACACCAGTGTAATCTCTTAAGTACCTAGGGCCTAATTTAAGAAAAGTGGCGCTGCATCCAATGCAGCAACACTTTCCTAGTGCCCCTCAGCGCCCCCTACCGCCACCATGTGTGCTCTGTATTTAATTGACAGTGCACCCTGGCGCAGGGTAGGGGCAATAGCATCAACATTTTTGAAGCTATTGATGTACTGTGTAGGATTAGCTCAAGCATTTTGGCGCTAATCCTGCACAGTACATAGGGGCCCATTGAAAGAAATGGTGTGCCCCCTTTTAATGCCTGCTCTGTGCAGGCGTTAAAAGTAGCCGCAAATAATGATGCAGTGGAATCCCTTAAATTCCACTGTGCCATTTTTGTGGTCCCCCTAACAAGGGAATGCCCCCGTTGCATACATAATTCTTGGCGCAGCTATAATGTGGCGCAAGGGGTTACGAAGTGGAACAATGCATGTATTGTGGCACTTTGTAAGTATGGCGGGCAAATTTAGCTTCAGTGGGCCACATTAGCGTAAAAAAATGATGCTAAGGTGGTGTAATGAGGTGCTAGGCCCTCTCAAATCTGGGGTCTGGTGCTTTATTCATAAAAGTATATCTGAGTGTGTTTTTTATTGTCTGTTTCTAGAACTCAAACACAACATAAAACACAGCTAATTGGTATTGGAACTGACCCACTAAATTGTGATTACCCTTAACAGTCAGGACTTAGTGCTTTGTTGTTTTTGGAAACCTCTGCATACCTCTGTGAGCATATTTTTAAATGAAATCTAGTGTCTGTATAATCATTCTAGCCACTGACAATAAGAGATCATGAGTCTTCCTTTATTGATTGGTCAACTTAGACTCCATTGATGAATTTATTGGAAAAGCTTTCAGTGCTGTGTCAGCTATCAGGAATTATGATATTACTCTAGGATTTAGGCTTAAGTGCCAATAGGTCTGTATAACAGTGTGTCAGATATTTGCACATTTTTTGCAACTCTGTTACAACCATCAAACTTCCAATGATAAACTTGCACAGTAGTTCTGTGACCGTCTTTATCAGTATTCCTAACATATTTAGTGTGTAAAAAATAAGCATCAATCCAGTTTCTTCACTGTGTCTCTACCAACTTACCACATTACACTGATGAATGAAAGTGTATTCACGTTTTGCATATTTGTTTGTTATTTTGGTGCTCATCATTCTGGTCCTCTTATAATTTTTTATAGAGTTCTTAGATTTACACTTAAATTGAATGTCCACTGAAAAGTGGTCAGGGTTTCTTGTAATTATTCTAGAAATCATAAAAAAAGCTTTGGGCCTCTCTTGGCCCATAATTAAAAGTAGTTGCTCCATAAAAACCTCCCCAGGCAATAATTGTGTAGCGCAAAATGGATATACTCTGCAATTGTCTTAGTTTTCTATTTTTTGGGGACTGCTACATTCACTTTAACAATCAGTTAGGGGGAGTTTATTTTGTTTGGGACCCTTGTGCAAGGTAGACCCTTAATTACTTATAAGTGACTCCTGTTAAACTTCGTGCCACACAACACTGATTCTGCAGAGGAAAGGGTATTAAAAGGCTTGTTTCTTGAAGCTTCTATGCTAGTCTACAGCTTAAATTCGAAGAGAATCATGAGAGAAAGAAAATAAATGAAAGGTTAACAGAGACATCACTTTGCGTATTAGATCAAATATCACATATGGTTACCCAATTGATTTGTATAAATATCACTGATCTAAACCATCAATAAACAAGCAATTTACGAGCAAACAGTGGATTTTATATTAGATTTGTTGTCACATTATGTATTTAAATCACAGTAATTAAAGAGATAGATCTTCAGCCAACATGTTTCACTTTGTGTCGATATCAGTTTAAGGCCTCCTCAGGGCTTCATCAGCAAAATGAAATTCATAATGAACAAAAGTTTGGAGTGTTGGAGTGTATGTGAGCTCCGGCTGCCCCCGAGTTCGGAGATTACGCCTGAGTGTGGGCATAAAGATACGACTCGTACTTTCCTTTGTAAATACCGAAAAGTTGTGAAGTAAGACATTTGCTCTATACATAGACCAAAAGTCTAACTTCAGTTTTTGTTCTGTATTTTGCCATCCTGACCAACACGAGTTACAATTGTTGTCACATCATGGTCACTTGACCGGGATGATAGGCAGAAATTGTATTTTCCAACATATTGCTCATACTCCAAGTGCCCACAAACTGAAGAAAAATAGTAATTGTGAATGTTGAAAAGTAATCAGTTGACCATAAGGTTCTTCTTGTGTATTCATGAAAAGTAGTTATACTGAGTCCAGTTCATTTTTTATGGAAAATACAGGACAGTCATACAATCAAAACAGTGGATTTCGGGAAATATAGGGGGTCATTACGACCTTGGCGGGCGGCTACTGCCGCCCGCCAAGCGATAACCGCCGCAACCTCCCCGCTGGGCCGGCGGGCGCAAACCAACCAGCGGTGTTGCGGCCATGCGACGGGTGCAGTAGCACCCGTCGCGCTTTTCACTGTCTGCTATGCCAGTGGAATGGGCAGTGCAGGGGCCACCAGGGGCCCCAGGACACCCCTTACCACCAGCCTCTTCCTGGCGGTGCAAACCGCCAGAAACAGGCTGGCGGTAGGGGTGTCATAATCCCCAGGGCAGCGCTGCTTGCAGCCCTGCCCTGGCGGATTATCACTGCCGGGGCTAAAACGGTGGGAAACTGCCGGCCCCGCCGGTGCGACCGCGGCACTACCACTGCAGTCATAATAAGGGCCTCCGTACCGCCAGCCTGTTGGCGGTACGGACGCTACATTACCCCTGGCGGTCGTAATGACCCCCATAATGTTTTCTACTCTGTAGGAAATTGGGTTATTAGTGGAGGGTGTGAAACATTACTCTAGCAGCAAACACAGTCCTTGTCAAGGTGAGGCACAAGCAAACCCCAAATTAACCTGTGCTCAAACCTCTGGTAGCATGGCACAGAGTAGTAAGGCTTAACTTAGAGGAACTCTGTAAAGTGTTTTTGTAGCACTCCAAACAGTAATAAAGTGAAAACTCAACAGAAGAAAAATCCCACCCCAATTTACACAAATAGAGCAAAAGTTAATAAACAAATTAAGATCAAAATGTCAAAAACCCATTCATTGGAACCGGAGATATGCAATTGTAAAGATTTTAGTGAAAATAACACCAAAAAGGCCCAAAGTGCAACTCTCAACTATCTGGTTGACCAGGAGAAAGTCACAAGCTCAGACGGACCACAAAGGTGTGCGGATCAGATACAAGGACCAGGTTAGTCCAGCTGAACAGTTACCTTTTCAGTCCAGCGCAAACAGTCCTGTTCGTGGTGAAGGGGGCCATGAGGAGCACAGAAGCTTTGCAGACGGTCATCATTGTAGAGCGAAAAGCATACCTGGCATTGCAGGTGGTTATTGCTGTAGTGTGATGATCCTATTTTTGTCGCAGTCGGTTAGGCTGGAGCTTTGCGATGGCGCTCACCACAAGCGGTCGCTGTAGTAGCTCAAAAGGTTAGGTGGATAGAACTTCATGTTGGCAGGCAGTGTGAGAGACAAGGTTTGATACCAACGGCCCTTTCACTGTTGCAAAGAGCCCAGAAACTTGAAGTCAGCTCCACTGATGCCATGCCAAGGGTCCACGACCTGAGGGGCACCACTTGGGAGTCAATGGCGTACTTCAGCTGGATCTGGGTTCTGGTAGTTAGGGCCCTGTTATGTCCCTGTGGATCTGAACAGAAGACCAGCAGACCAGCTCTTGAAGTCACTCTGCGAGTCCAGTGGGCAGTCCTTTCAGCAGCACAGCAGTCCTTCTTCTCCACAGTTCCAGAAGTATACTGAAGCGTTGGTGTCTGAGGTCCAATTTTTATACCAGGTGCCTCCTTTTAAGTGGTAGAAGCTTCTAGAAGTTTTCCTTTGAGGCGCACAACTTTCCTGCATCGCTCTAGACTAACTACAGGGGTGATGCAGCCCTTTGTGCGGAGACAGGACACAGCCTATTCAAGTGTAAGTAGGGCTATGCCCAGCTCTGCTCCCCCATCCAGCAAATGATGGCCCATCCAAGCACACCCAAGCCCTCTATTGTGTGTGGCTGTCTAAGAGGAACACACAAAACACAACTGTCAGCTACACCCAGTCATGTGAACCTATGACCCAGAGACAGGCCACATGCACTATATGGTTATCAGGAAAATGTCAATTTTCTAAAAGTGGCATTTTCAAAATTGTAATGTAAAATTCGACTTTACCTTAAGAGAGGATTGAGGATTTTGCATTACAATTCCAAAGACAACAAACATGAACCGGTTCCCTATTCCCACTTGGAAGATACAGCTTATTAAATGTAATAAGGTAAATCCAATGTTTTCCTATGTGAGAGGTAGGCTTTGCAGTCGTGAAAAACTAATTTAGGAGGTCTTCACTACCAGGACGTGTAAAACGTAGAACTACATGCCAACTTTTTAGATACACTGCACCCTGCCCTATGGGATGTCCAGGGCCTAACCTAGAGATGACTTACATCTAGTAAAAAGGAAGGTTTGGGCCTAGCAAAAGGTTTATTTTGCCAGGTCAAAATGGCAGCTTAAAACTGCACATACAGGCTGCACATACAGACATGTATAAAGGCAACTTAAGTGGATGGCACAATCAGTGTTGCAGGTCCACCAGTATCATTTTGTTTACAGGCCCTGGATACAAGTAATGCCACTTTATTAGGGACTTACAAGTATAATAAAATTGCCAGTTGAGTAGAAGCCAATTGTACTATGTTTTGAGGAAAGAGCACAAACACTTTTGCACTGGTTAGCAGAGGTAAAATGCTAAGAGCCACTAAAAATGGGCTAATAAAACAGAAGGGTGAAGGCAAAAAGCCTAGAGACAACCCAACAGAATGGGCCAAGTCTAACATACTGTACATCTTAATTTTCTTTATTCAGGGTATCCATTAAAGGAACATGGACATCTATGTCTCCTAATGGCATGTTTATGGTTGACCAGGTGACTTCATCATTCAAACATACAGTACTGGTGGATAGCTTGTAAATCCATCTCTGTTCCTTACAGAATAGAATTCTAGTATTTTCCTTATCATTACCTGTTCTTTTAATTGTTTCAATATTGCCCAGTTGAAATCATTTGTTGTGTGGCCTGACTCTATGTAGTGGGATGCCATTCTAGTGGTCAACCCCTTGCACTGTAAATTACTCCTATGTTCTCCAATCTGGAGTTTTGCCTTGTGGCTAGTCATTCTAATACACCTCCGGCCACACAGGCACGTACTAAGGTATTCTGCAAAACTAGAGTTGCAATTGGCATTGCTGGATTGCACCCATTCTTTTTCCTGTCCCAAGTCCTAACTTTTTGTTGCTTTTGTTAAATGGAAAATACTGCATTTTCCACATGGAAATGTCCCGTAACCTCAGGGAGGTTCCACAAGGTGGGTGTTGTATCATTAACCTTTCTCCTCTTCCATTAACTAGTGTGCACCCATTTATCTTTCAAATTTCTTCCTCTCCTGTTTTCAAACAGAGGTTTTTCCAGGTCAAGTGTTCCTGTGTTGGGATTCTCCAGTTTTAATTTATTATTTTCTTAACCAGGGTTCCGATTATACTGAATGTCATTACACACACAATCTTTTCTTTCATTACTGCTCTTGTGGTTGATAGACCACACCATCATCCACCAAAGAGAGATCTGGGTGCTCCATCTGAATGGGCAAAGCCTTGGTTAAATTCCTAATCACTTGCTAAAAAGTGATACCTCTGAAGTATACAAAAAAGTGGTGGAAGGAATACTTGAATTAATGTCCGCCACCTGGCCTGGCAGTTTGGGCTGGATTGTTCCTATTGAAGCAGGGTCAAGACTGATTTGGATATTGCTGGGTCTGAACTGACGTGGAATCAAATAATAATTGTGTGGGATACTGCCCCAAATAATTACCAGTGACTGAGAATAATTAAATCATTCCATACTTCAGTTGTTTGTATGCTTCAGAACAAGTGAGCCCCCGCCACATGGCGGATTAAAATGCAATTCGTTTTTAGTGTTCATTATTGATCACATTTTCTGGTTTAATTAGGTTGACATCAAAAATAATCATGCATTTTATTTATTTAGAAGGTATAGACAACTCTCTATGGTGCATGGTATTCATGTTCATTTTGTTGTCCACAGGTTTTGTTATAGGTTTGTACAAAGAGAAAACCTCGCTTTGCAGCTGTAAAAGACTTAGGAAAACAGGAGACAAGAGGCAGCACAGAGTGTTTCGTAGTACTCTGAGGGGCATCACCAAACCTACTAATTGGTGTCTTGCACGGCGTGGTGGTGTCTGCAACTCTCTGGGCTGGTGTACATAGAAACCCATAACGTCCTTAAGGTATTCCTTGAGAATGTTATCCAAATTTCGGTCATCTATGCCGGGCACAGCAGGTGTAAGACGGTGACAGCTATGGATATTGTATTTGCTCTAAAGCAGGAAGGATACATGCTCTATAGTTTTGGAGGATAAATGAATATATTGGACAAACAACAAGGACACTCAAACCAGCCTGCAACCAACTAACTGTACTTTTCAAGGATATTGGAGACTAAAAGTAGCTCATACAGGTTCCAGAACAAAACAAATTATATCACAATTGAAAAGAATATTTTCAGCAAAATAAAACCTTTCAAATACCAAAAAAGTTCTCACCTTTTCTCACTATAGAAAGTATATATACCGAAAGAGTATTTAGATTTCAGAATATTATATTACGGTTAAACAAACTTTAGTATTTATGCTGGCCACAGCACTGTTATTATTACAGTTAATATTGCTGTTGAGAATATGCAAGCCGATTGGAATCATGAGACAGGAGGTGGCAAGAAAGGGCAAATTCTGAAGCATAATGCACCACATTTTGTTTTAGTAGTATTTCATTATTTCTTCGGGGACCAGTGACATTATGAAAAGGTCACTTCCCTGCACAGCAACATGGGTTGCAGTGCTTTTAGTAACTTTTGATTCAATTGAGCTAGAAACAAAAATGTTTCTGTTAAAATCTGCAGATTATGTGGCAAGTGATGGATTGTGTGGCAAATCCTTAATTAGGTTGAAAACGCCATGGACAAAAAAATTGCATACTTTCAGTGGCCTATAGTATATATAGATACATATTTTTCAGATAACCCATATTTTAAGCATGCTCGTGAACTGTTAATGTTATTTTAAGTTATGAATATCTGTTAATAAAAAAAAATGAAATACGCTGTTAAAGGAGAAAAAAAGAGACACAGAAAGGTTTGAAAGCTATGGAGGATAAGGTGAAAAAGTTAGTATGACAAAAAGATAAATGAAAGGATGTTTATTGCAATGCAAAAAAAATGTACTGAAGAAATGTTGAGAAAAAAGGAGAGAACAAAACGGGAGTATGAAGGGCAAAATGAAACGATACACAATCAATAAGATGTATTTTATTCATGCATTTGACTTGTTGCACGCATTGCAAACTGATTGAAAACTAGGTGTGTCTTCTGATGCTTTTGCCTCCATGACCCTCGGTGGTGCTTTTCAGTGGGACAAGAGAAATGGGTTTAGGATTTTCTTCATGCTTTTTAGGGTTATGCGCAAACTGCTCTGTCACTGGTGTAAGCTCTCTGTGGGGTTTTAACCATGGCCATGTCAAGTCCATCAGTTTGGTTGGTTCGTGGGCTTGCCTTTTAAAATTAGTTTGATTTAATTAGTGAAAGGCATGCATACATCATACCTTTTCTGGTGTTTAGCGCGCCTCGAGCGCACCGGCCAACTACTAAAAACATACGAGGCTCCTTGTTTTCCATACAGTTTCTGCACGACTTTATCTCTTTATTTCAAAGGCAGCATGATCTCGCTGGGCAGTAGTAGAGCGCTTTGCGTGACATCGACCCTGTTACATGGATATTTGCACTTTTGCTGGTTACATGGATAATTGCACGTTTTTCGATATGTTCACCTGCCAGTGAACTTCTGTTTCCTTTTGTGTGTTTGCTTTGCAATAATGGCGGCTGTTGGCTCGCTTATGCGAAACTGTTCTACTTTTCAGTTTGTGTGGCAAGAAAAGTCTGGTTAAAAAAAAAGTGTATCACCATGGAATAAGCCGACAGGTGACCTCCCCTGGCCCCAGATACACCCTCACCCACACCAGAGGGATAGTGGAGGATGGGGGAACCCATCCCAGGTAAGTATAGGTAAGTACAGATAAGTATTTTTTTTAAGTGCCATTGGGGGACCTGACGTGGGCCTCCCTACAGGGCACTGGGTCCAGTGGCAGTGCCCAAGGGACCCTGATCCCCTCTGGTGGGTATAAGGGTGGTGGGCATGAGTCCAGGAGTCATGTGGTATGGATGGTTTTGCGTCACAAAATTACGCTAGGCTGGTTAGAGTCCTTTTTTTTTTTACTCTAACCTGCCTAATGTAATTTTTTGGTGCAAAACCCCCCTTCTTCCATACCGCCAGACCCACCCGTCTAATGTCATTTTTTTTGTGTGCTAGCCTACCCTTTATACCGGCTTGCACCATTCCATAAATATGGTGCCCGGCTGGTGCTCAGAAATGGTGCAAGCTGGTGCAAAACTGCTTCGGTGCAGTTTTGCACCAAAAAGTATAAATCAGGGCCTAGGTCCCACACAGTGCCCTCTTCTCTGTGCCATCTCTTTGATGCTATCCATAGATCTTGCTCCTTTCAGCTTTCTCCTTAGTTATTACCATGAGATCTGTGAGGTCTTGACAGTCAGTTCCCTGTGTCTGAATAAGACCCTCAAGGTCTCATTCCTGCCACCTCTTGCCTCACCAAAAAGTCATCCCCACGTTAACAGAGCTTTAAGTGGGTAGGGTGTATGGGACAGACTTGCCCTTGCTTTTTAATTTTAATAAACTGTTCCCATAGATTTGTTAAAAACAACCACCCTTGAATGGTTAATGGGGACCAGCAGGTGCCTCTTGTTGAAAATAAAATGGGGGAATGGTCTAAAGTAAAGCCGATTGAGGGACTGAGAGGATAAAGAAGAAACAGGCCTTCTCACCAGGGTTTTGGCTACCTGAAAGAAATTTAAATATGTGTAACTGGTCAATCAACAAATGTAAAGGATATCTGGCAATGAATATAGGCTTTAATTTATGGAGTCACTCAAAGCTTCATGGTGACAAAGATATATTCTTTTTGAGAGGTAATATAAGGTTGCTGAGTTTTGGAAAGTGTCTTTTCAATGGACTTAAAAAAAAAATTGCACTAGGTACAGTGTGATTAACGATTAATAACAAGAATTCATTGAAACTGCTTGCTTTATCTTAAATACTAAATCATTTTGTGGCAACCTATCTTACACTCAGGGCCACTGGATTTATGCAGTTTTGTGGCTACAGTGTTTTCCCCGTAAATTCTGGATTCGCCGCATTTTCCAGACAACCCATCATCCACTACCTAATCTGCAAATTTTAATAAACAAAATTGTTTCTAGTCGAAAGGGATCAAATATGACCAAAAATACAGCAAGACATGGGGCCCCAAAAAAGAAGGCCCATTGTGAAGGATGACTGGTTATCTTTCTGTTGCTTATTACTGTTTCTGAGTGTTTAACTGGAACTAACAAGATGAAACATTTGCCCAGACAGTGGTAGCATGTCGAATACTGATAAACAAATGAAGTAATACTATCTAAAAAAGTGTTGCATTAAGATGCATATTATACCTTTTGTTGCTGCGTAATTTAGTTAACCATGAAGCATACTTTGATTTAACCTGCCTCATAATTCCAGTGGCCCTGCTTTAGCTCAGTGTAACAAAAGTTTTAAATAATGACTTGCATATTAACAGTTCATTGTGTTACAGACTGGTAATTCATAGCATAAATAGATAATTCACTATTCCACACTGTGCTAACCAGGATTCATATCTGTGACTATCACATTAAACAATTAAGATTTCAAAACATAAAAGAGAGTATTTCCAACAATTAGTTTAATATGCATTTGTTTTTCATATATTTGCATATTCATTGTTTTATATGCAGTTGGCCACAGGTGTAAAAACAACAAAATATTTCTAGAATATTTTGTTCTTTTAAGGCATGTCTTACATGCCACAACCACACCACTCAGAATCAAAGTTGCCATACTTTTAAATGCACTTTAAGTGCTGGATATAAATGAAAAAACTAAGGGCCTCATTACGTGTTTGGTGGTCTCCAGACTGCCAAACTTGCGAGTGGCAGTCGGATCACCAGGTTATGACACTGGCAGTCAGACAGCCAGGAGAATGCCTCCATCGCCAAGATCATTCTTCCCGATGGGGTGGCGGCAGTCGAAGTCATGGTCAGCCACGGTGGTGCCCATGTCGGCACTGCCGGGCTGATCCCCACTTTGCTTTTCGCCAAACTTTCCATGGGGGTTTCACCACCATGGAAATGCTGGCAGAAAGCTAGTTCTGGGAGGACCCCCTGCCAACACCATTGGACAGTGTGCATTCCGAGGGTGCTGGATGTGCGATAGCATTGGCCTTGCCGCACTGGCCTCACCGCACTGTTTCCACCAGGCTGACCAGCAGAAATGCCATAATACGACATTTCCATCTGTCAGCCCGGACAAAACATCGTAATACAATGGGGGTGAAAGCCTCACCCTTGCTGCTTTGTCGGTCTGACCACTAAAGTCATAATGAGGCTCTATGTCACACTTTCAAGCCATCTTTATTTACAAGTGCTTACTAAGGCATTTGCGATCCCTGGGGGGTACATCCCACAGCTTGAACACCTCTGACCTTCTGTGACAAGGCCCCAAAAAACATTTTCACTGTGGCAGGTCTAGCTGGTTTATTTAGAAAAACAAAGTACAGATTAAAATACTAATACTTTTTCTCAGGAATGGGACCAGCTAGAAAAATAATTAAACTACAATTTTGTAATAGTTATTAAAAATCCAATTCAACTGTGAAGTTGGATTAAAGGACAGTAACATTAAGAATGATACCCTTTACCTGCCTGACCTGTCACAAATCTAATTAGCATAAACATTTGCCAGCTCTCAGCTTTGAATAGGTGTGAAATAGGTCTAAAATGCCTTCCAGGAATAAATAATAGACTGACCTGAATGGGCAGAGACAACTTCTCTGAACTACGCAGAATATTCAGGGTGGGAAATGCTGGCATCCTTTTTGCAACTTCAGTGTCTGCTGAGCCACGTTACACTTGGTGCAGGCACACATGAAAGGTTGAGTATGGGATCCCAAGGCAGTTCTTAGGGATCCCCTGTCTGGTTGCTAATGGACCCTGATTTGGCCCTACCAGACTTCTGTCTCTCGGTTTCTTGTACGTACAGTGCCTGCTTAAAACTGGATTTTAGTGTTAAATATGGAAGGACACTAGGATTACCCAATTGCAGTCCATACTCACAACCCACCATCAGAGCCCGTTTAGTTTTTCCGAAGACCATTATGATCTTGGATTAACACTGACACATTGCATTTTGGGCCTCTGTACAGTAAGGCAGACTGGAACTACTGCAAATGTGGGTAGGGTTGGCCTCACTGGTTAGGGCATGCCCAGGAATCACACCAACCCACAATCTAGTGCCAGGCACAGATTTTGTACCTCCAGTAACCCACTTCAGAACACCCTCTGAACCTGCTGAAGATCAAAAGTGAACTGGACCTGTGGTTTGTGACCTGAGAGGAGCCTTGAAGGGATGGACATGCTCCTTTTGTGTTCCCACAACAATGTAGTGGACTCCATGGGACAGCTGGCTGATCTCCTGTGTGGCTACAAGGAGATCTCAAGCTGCCCAAGCTGGAAGTACCTAGATGACCCGAGACAACTGCACCTGGGCTGAACCCTGCTTTTGGCCTCTGCTTAACATTCTGTGAGTTTCTAAGCGCCTTACCCTGTGGTCCTGCAGGGCTTTAGAAGTATAGGACTGTGGTTGACTAGAACTTAAAGGCTAAGGGCCTGGTTTAGATCTCAGCAGATGGAATACTCCATAACAAACTTGACTGATATCCAGTCTGCCATATTACAATCTCCATAAGATATAATGGGATCATAATACAGCAGACCGAATATCCGTCACTTCGGTGACAGAGTATTACCCTCCACCAAGATCTAAATCAGACACTAAATCAGAATGTAAAAACTTTGACTGAGATTAACCTGGTTGTTTTATACAACTCACTCTCCATTGCAGTCAGTCTAAAATTGGGACTAGGTCCTAGTTTACAGTGACCAGAGACTATCCTTGGCACCAATCACTTTTTGGCACTATCACTATTCCTAATAAAAACTTTAAAATATCATGTCTCTGGTCTCCCTTGTTGGAGTTTTTTTCATTTTCATGCCAGTATGTTTATTACATTTTACTCTGTGTCTTGAATTCTGTTTGGGATTTGTATTGGTTGGCATTTTGACTTTATTTCTGTTTTGATATTTCCTAAATACTATACTTATTGCACTAAGATAAGCCTCACAGCTAAATCATACCCCCAGAACGTTTAACTTAGTTACACTCCTCAGTTAAAGTTGATGAACGAAGCTGGGCTGGTTGGATAACTACGCTCCAGAGACTTACATACTCTTAGGGATCTCTTCACTAATAATCGCTACAAGGTTTTGATGACTACTTGGACAACATCCCGGCCAACCCATTGCAAGCAAGCATTGACTTAACAATGACTCCAAAACTCCTTAAAGAAACTTTATTCTTCTTCCCCAATAAAACCCCTGAATGGCAACTTCTTACGCTGTTCCTGACAAACCCTTACTCCTCTAAATTACTTACCCGTAGGTGTATCAATGTTGTCAGTGTCTTGCCGGTTACCGGACTTCATGTGAAATCTGGATGGGAGCAGGAATTGGGTTATGATATATCAGAACAGTGGACATATTGGACATATTGTTGTCATCAGATTAAAAGTGCCTCCTTCAAAGGTAAATTTAGACTCATTCAATTAAAATGTATTCATAGGGCATATTATTACCCTGTTAACATGATGCAATATGGCCTCACTGCAGTGACAAACTATTGGAGATTTGGTGCTTCGATGCAGATTTTCTACATATGGTCTGGTCCTGTCCCCAAGTATACTCTTTCTGGCAAAAACTTTGTAGAGCACTCTAGGTGATGTCAATTCCAGATCTGTTTATCTTGCCTCTGATAGCACATCTTGAGTATGTGAAAAAGTTGCTAAACCCTACTGCAAACTTGTTGCAATTGCCCTCCTACTAGGCATAAGAGTAATAATTATGAACTGGAGAGGAGGAGGTGTTCCGGGTATCCCTATTGGCTTAGAGACCATACCGCCTGCTCTGAGAATACTGACATTTATAGCACCCTGCATTCTCTCACATCTCAACCTTAATCAAAATGTATTACTCCCCATAACCCATGTGGTTATACACTGCTGTGTATTTTCATTGTATTAATGTATTAGCCTACCTGATGCTGTGATGATTTGCATATCCTATACAATGTATTGCGGAACTGAATTCTGCTGTGCCATCTGTAACCTCGTGGTCTCTTATAAGATGTAGCTGTTACACCACAAATGAAATATCAAAACGACTGAATTTGTTTACAATGGAAAATAAAAGCTACAAAATAAAACCTCTCTGTTCTGTGCCATAGCTTCCAAGGGGTTAAGGTAAGCATAATTTAGCGTCTATGAGGGTTAACCTTGACGAGAATTGTGATTATTTCTTGAAGTAGGCAGTCATACACTACAAATAACAATTTACCTTCTCACGGTATTAAACTAATATTAGGTTAATATTAAACTACTTTGGTTCTCACTAATGAATGCACACGATGTAACTTAATATTTACCACAACAGTTACGAAGTACTACACGCATTATGTAGTCATGTTTAACTACTAACCTCACACAACCAATCACCAACAAACAAGAGGCGCATTCAACTGGTGGGCTTCTCACATATGTAAAAAATTCCCCCAGTTCGAAAATGTGCCAAGAACCAATAACAAAGTTAGTTAGGGATATAGCAATGTGAAAATATAATATAAAATATCACACAGGGATTTTATTGTAACAATACTTTCAAGCCCTATACTTGTAAATCCAAGTCAGTCGGTATCCCACATTTCAGATGTTGCTGGATTAATAGCCAGGTTTGGCTGGACGTCTCACGTGTGAAATGTAGTCAGCTGACCGGCTGAACTGCTTTTCAGAGATGCTTGATAACATTAGAAAAAGGTAATGGATGTATAGGTCACCCAAAACTGGAATATAAATGTATTTTCGAGGATAATAAAAAATGCACCGCTGGCCTCACGAGTCCATCTTCTTTCTCCCTGTCGCCCATTCATACACGCCATCATGGTTTCATCCGCACCACAGCATTGTGATTTTCACACTGCGTCACGATCTTATGTTTATTTTCCGGCTGTATTAATGCAGCCAAGCGAAAACTCAATTTATGAAGTGCGCATTTAAAATAAAAAAAAAACAGTAATAATATCTAAACACGCCTACCGGGGTTTTCTTTGAAATTCAAATCCACCCCGAACCCCACCATAGTCCGGATTAAATTTGCGTGCCTTCTAAACTGATCAAGCAAGGCCTGCTCCTCGAATAAAGGACTTCCTGTGTGGGCCCAACAAATTAAAATGCCTTGCCTGCTTTCACTAAGTACTTCAAAATAATCCTTTCCATTTGGGCCCTTCCTTTCCCTCCTCACCCTTGACCCTTGTGAAGCATTAATTGGCCGTGCGCAATAAATCAGGCGTGACAGCTGATGAATGTTGACTGATTAAAATCATTTGTTTAAAGCCGGCATAGTTTCCACTACTAACACAACTTGGTGACATGGTCGACAGCCTTTTTTTAAGCATTACTTCATGTTTTCTAATTGCTTTAAGCCGAGGCTTTCATTTACAAGAGCCGGCTTGTTAACGCAAGTGACCTCTCCTCAGCTCTGCCAAAGCAACTCTCCTTAACTCTCAGCAACCAGAACCCCACAGAACATCCGTTCCTGTTGCATTTCTTTTATGGAAAAGGGGAAAAAAAGCTTCTAATTCACTTTGAAATGTTGTGAATTAAATAGCCGTGACTGCTGGTGGCTCCACCCAAAAGCAACCTGACGCTCTTCCCTGGAGTGCAAGCACATTTATTTTATTACAGGCGAGTTGAGAGAGGCATTTACGTGGCAGCAATTACCCTTAATTGCGGAAGAATATTCGGGAGTACCAGCACTTACTGGCTGTTAAACAATTTAAATAGGTGTTTGTGAGAGGGATTGGGCTGTAGTAAGGAACAAAAACGCAGAGGCTATAAATCACTGTATCAAATGAAGGAGGGAAAACAAGCATTTGAAATGGAATAGATCTCGCATTTGTGAGAGTTAGAGCTATTGGCGTTTTAAATGACAATGTATTTTACCTATGTGTTTTGGTTTAGAGTGTAGAGGATGCATGCCTGGTACTACAGCAACCCTATCAGGCCTGTCGCTGCAAGAGAGAGGACACAACAAGGCCGCCATCTTGGGAGTGTTTTTGCCTCATTCCTACAGACTGGCTGTGATACCCAAGATGCAACCCTTTCTAGTGTGTTGACCTAAACGTTTACAGCACCAAACACGTCACAAAGAGGCACTTTCATGGCATTAAAGTCAGAGAAAGAGGGGTCAAAAGAGGTAGGAGCAAAGAAAAGGGGGCAACCATATATTACTGTATATTAACCTTTTAAATTAATTATTTGGCAGCCATATATTACTGTGTATTAACCTTTTAAATTAATTATTCCTCTACATTGGCAATACCAGCCTAAGTTTTAAAAACATTGATCGCATACAAAGAGAAACAGAAGAAACAGCTTAACTGAACAGGAGGCTTCAAATGTGTGCAGATTGGTGAAACAGAGCTTTAGTGGTAGATGGGCTGACAGGATAGGTTCTAGAGGTGCGACATCTGTGACCTCCTGTCAGTGGTTTAAATGAAAAAAACAGTAGGGCTGGTAGTCTGTATTCATTTAAATCACTGCTTTGGGTTAATAGTCTCATGAACTGTGCAGAACAGATATGTGGATGTGAATCTGCTGGGTCTTGACGGTGCAGTTTCGGTACATACCTTTGTGAACTGGCCGATGGTTTTGAAAAGAGAAATAGCTCTGTTGGTGTGGCTACTCAAAATCTGAAATCTTAGCCTTGCCATGTGGACCGCTGACAGTAGAGCAGGAAGCCTGGGATTGACAATAAAGTGTTTCTTCGTCTACACCAGTGGTGCATAGTGAGGTTCCTACAGGCTGGTTCATTGGCATTTTTTTGGCCTATGAAAAGGATTCAATTTTTTTTTACTCGGGAATCCAAGGTAGGTCCAAAACCATGTCAGAGTTTATTGATACCCACATAATATAAATTACATAAAAATAATTTATATGGAACTTATTTACACAGTGGTTGCCCTGTTAACCTGGCATGGATCCTGCCTTCCCAGTCTTTCAATGGACATTCGTGTTCTATAATGACATGCAATAAAATGTTCTAATAACCTCAACATATACCTATAAGATGCATATAGCACATAAGAACCGCAACATAAAAATGAAATAATAAAAGCTGCTGTGCAGTGCACTGCTTCCTGTGTCACCTTGTGTTCTATAAATATGCTACTCACTCTATCAGCTCATGAAGTCACTGACGTCTCTCCTCTCTGAGCGAGGGGAATGATGACAAAGGCCCAAAGCAGGCATCTCCAGCAAGTAGAAAAATTGAGTGTTCAAAATATTTGGAAAGAAAGTACTTTAGGCCCATACGAATTATGAAGTGAAAAGTTACCCAGCCCAAGGATGCTATGAAGCAGTCATGGCTTTGCAGCCCGAGCCGCAGATGACTGTTTCAGAATGCAAAGATATGGAACTAGCAAATTAGGCCGTACTTCTGTGTCCAGAAGCACACAAAGACTATATGATCACAAATCACTGTCTTCATTTTAAATGGCAAGTTAGAATTACAGAAGTGAAACACTAGCATAAATATTCACAGGGAGGAGGGGGCATTGGGATGCCACCTGGCCTGGAGTCATGGGTCCTCCAGTTATGTTCTATGCTTGTGTGTGTGTTTTTTGTCCAGACATAAGGGGCAGCATTCACTAAAAAAACACAGTCTTAGGTTTAATCCTACATTAAGGGGGAGATTTTCAATTCTGATTTTGGAACTCTCGAAGAATTCCAGAAGTGATCCTCGGAGTCTGCAACAGCCACAACTTTTCAGAAGTACTCATAATCATAATCAGTTACACATACATAACTGCTCATGGAAAACAATTTCATATTAAAAAAAAATATTACTATAACATTTCAATTTTCTAAATTTTTCTCCCATTTTTCACCAGGAAAATGTTTTTGCCAATGCAGAAGCCACATCTACTACAACTCCACAAACTTTAGGGATGTTTCCCCTCATTCTGTTACTGAGAAAGTATTTACTCCTATCTGTAACAACAGTAAGTCTCTAAACATTTCCAGACTGAGAACGTTTATGAGCAGTTACCAATTCATACATTTGTCAGTGTGCACAAACTCTCTATGGCATCCCCACTGTGGAATGCACACTCCACACCCATGACAGCAGATTTACGCCACCCTAATGTTACATAATACCGGGCTGTGGATGTAAATTGAGTTATAAGCTCAAATTCATATTCCACTTTTGTAAATCAAGCCATTTGCACAAGTAAGTTTAGCCTGTACATGCAAATGACTGTGAATTGGACAACGAGTGCTTTGCTTCCCGGGAAATCATTTTACAAGTAAATCTCATAGTGCCCAGGTATGTGCTAAGAAAAGGTTTGCATTCACAATATTCCTGCAGACCAGTATTGATCCAGCCAAGGGTGGGCACTGTCTACCTCACTGTTGTGGCAATGGATACAGCAGTGGTGGTGTCTTGTCTTATATCACACTGATGATTGGTCCCCTTTCTGGTTTTGACACAGTTTGATTGTGTAGCACAGCCGTAAATGAGAAATCACACAGACCTTTTCCAGCTGGCAAGCAGCTCTGTGTGAATTGTAACATTGAATACAATATTCTGAGAAATGATGAGGCACATTCCACTCCATATTTTTTAGCTTGTCCCATTACAGGCTGGGACAAACTATGTGAGAATTATTTTGGCCCAGCCATCCAATGGACGTTCTGTTGGAACAGCTGGGCCAAAGAAAGGTGCAATTTTCAGCTCCTCTAGCAAAATAGAACTGTGCCAATGATGCAGTACCCATATCAGTTTTTAAGGTAAATTGGCAATAATTTCACCTAACCACTAGGTGACTCCATAAGGCACCTCCCTTACACCTCAGGGCTTGGTTAGACCATATACCCTGTATAGAGGAGCTTGTGCATACCCAAATGCAACAAATATAAAGCTTACAGCATTAGTGTACTTCTTATGTGTAGTCGTAGAACAAACAATGAGAATAAGCTAATACAGTCATGCCTCTCTCAGGCAGTGACTCAGCTCTGACCTCTCTTAAAGTCAAAGAAGATGTCCAGAAATAGTCTGGTCATGTGACAGGAATATTTGTGTGTATTGAAGATGTTGTGAACCGCTGCTCTGAAACAGGTTAATGTTATGGTGATGCTGAGAGCAGATGTGTTCAAGTCTGTGAAGCATAAATAGATGTTGAGCAGCCACAAATTCTCAGTACCTCACAAGTCATAAATAGGAATCATGTATACTTGAATTAAAATATAAACTCCTGTGTTGGAAACCTAGACTGCATTTTGAATATGTAGTGCAAATGTAAAGATACATTCCTCTTCATAACCCCATCACACAACTAATGCAATAACAATAATAAAATAATAACAATCATTTATTGCCCCCACAATAAGCATGCAGTGTCTCCTTTTGGTGCATGTCGGTAAGAGGAAGGGCCACTGGAATGATGCAGTTCTGTGACTTTGGAATATTCTGCAGAGAGGCAGATCATTTGCAGAGGTCATCTCATCACTTTTTAGTTGCGAACTCTTGTGGTTATGTATTAAACTGGTTCTAATAAGGAGAAATCTTTGCTTAGACTGTATTAATGTGTGTTAAATGACAAAACAGCAAAATAATGTTTGCAATCAATGTGCATTATTAAGCACCATAATTTGTACAATCTAGCCACATAATTCATGCATCTATGCAACATACTTTTGCCCGCCATTTGCTGTATAGTTCCACTGGCCCTGATAATAGGTGATTTGAAGAGAAGACATAGATGCAGAGCACAGTGATGTATGTGGCATTGTCCCACCAGCAGCATGATTTTATCACCTCATTCCCTAAGTAGCTTCTCCTTTTTCCAGCTGACATACAAAATCCTAGGGAACTACATGGCATCACACACAAACCCATGACAAGACATGACTTCAGGACAAGAAAAGAACCAAGTGACAGAAACATGATAAAACATATATATTATCTTTCCACCGTTTGTTTTGCTCACATTTTTCCCTTCTGTATGGCATCATCTGAAGCTGTGGCACCCCTTCCACTGGGTTCTGAAAGTCTCACTAACTGGGATAGTGCTGGTCTGGGCTCAGTGTGTTAGTTCAGTGATGACCAGTGTTTTCCATGCAGTGATGGTGTGATATATCATTCCAAGGCTCAGGTGGTATCACCCTGGATGATGAAAGAACAAGTTAGCCCCTCTGTAAATCAAACATTTAGGGGGTCATTACAACCCTGGCAGACGGTGTTAAAGCAGCGGTAAGACCGCAAACAGGCCGGCGGAAAGAAAAAGGGAATTATGACCGTGGCGGAAACCGCCAACATAGACAGCCACTTTAACACTCCGACTGCCACGGCGGTACAGACAAGCAGCGTGGCGGTCACCGCCAACAGACAGGCGGAAGACAAAGTACCGCCCACAGTATTACAACAGGCCAATCCGCCACCTTTTCCGGGGCAGATTCACCATGGATAAAAACACGGCGGAAACAGCCATTTCAATGGGAAAACGCTCACCTTAACACACTCCACGAGGAAGGAGGGCACCATGGAGCCGGAACTCCAAATACTCCCTGCTATTGTCTTCCTGCTCCTCTACGAACATCAGCCGAAGACAACGGTGAGTACTGCACCTACCACATAGGGGAGGGGGGAGGCAAAAGTCAGGGACACACACATGCAACACCCCTACCCCCACCCTCACCCTCACCCTCGCACACTACAACACACACACCAATGCATTTCCAAACATCACAGTAACAACCCCCAACCCCCCCAGAAGAATGCAAAGACAAAAGGAAATGAGTACAACCATTGTAATGTATCAAAATACAGTAAGCTAATATATACAGATATATATACACATTCCAAAAATATACATCACAATTAGTAGTGCAGGTATGCACCATTCAATGTCCGTGGACCACTGGGCCCAAAATGCATGGGCGAGGCCCACACACAATACCTGTCCAGAAACAGAGAGAACACTGCAGGGGCATCAGATAGAAATACAACAGGCAGCTCAGGGGGAAGGGAAGGGGGGGGCACCTCAGCCGGATGACAGCACCAGGCCAGATCCACGACGGGGTTCCATGCCCATTGATGTATCCTGGGGAGTGCAAAGCCACAGTCTCACAAGTCTTTGCAGTGGGTGGTTTGCCCACTGTACCATCCTGGGGAGTGCAAAGCCACAGTCTCACAAGTCTTTGCAGTGGGTGGTTTGCCCACTGTACCATCCTGGGGAGTGCAAAGCCACAGACTCTCAAGTGAATAACAGTCTCCACTGGTTCTGGAGGGGGACTGGTGCCCAGAGTTCTTCGTCCTGTTAAGGACTCAGGTAGTGGATGCAGTTCACCACTGGTTCTGGAGGGGGACTGGTGCCCAGAGTGCTTCATCCTGTTAAGGACTGAGGTAGTGGATGGTGTTCTCCACTGGTTCTGGAGGGGGACTGGTGCCCAGAGTGCATCACTCTCCCCGTGACGGTCCCAGTTCCTTCACTGCCCCTGCCGCACATGGGCTAGCGATGCTTGAGTTGACGGTGCTTGCCCTGTTCAGCGGTGCTTGCCATGGCGGTCTTTGCCCTGTTCAGCGGTGCTTGCCATGGCGGTCTTTGCCCTGTTCAGCGGTGCTTGCCATGGCGGTCTCTGCCCTGTTCAGCGGTGCTTGCCATGGCGGTCTTTTCCCTGTTCAGCTGTGCTTGACTTTGCAGTTTCTGACCTGTTTAGCGGTGCTTGCCATGGCGGTCTTTGCCCTGTTCAGTGGTGCTTGCCCTGTTCAGCGGTGCTTGCCATGGCGGTCTTTGCCCTGTTCAGCAATGCTTGCCCTGTTCAGCGGTGCTTGCCATGGCAGACTTTGCCCTGTTCAACGGTGCTTGACTTTGCAGTTTCTGACCTGTTCAGCGGTGCTTGCCATGGCAGTCTTTGCCCTGTTCAGCAGTGCTTGCCATGGCGGTCTTTGCCCTGTTCAGCGGTGCTTGACTTTGCAGTTTCTGACCTGTTCAGCGGTGCTTGCCATGGCGGTCTTTGCCCTGTTCAGAGGTGCTTGACTTTGCTGTCTCTGACCTGTGCAGCGGTGTGTGCCATGGCGGTCCCTCATTGCCCAGCGGGGCTGTGGCTGCCGGGGCCCTCCTGGGCACTGACTCTGGCGGTGGTCTCCTGACCGGTGACGATTGTGCTGCCCTCCTGGGCACTGACTCTGGCGGTGGTCTCCTGACCAGTGACGATTGTGCTGCCCTCCTGGGCACTGACTCTGGCGGTGGTCTCCTGACCAGTTACGATTGTGCTGCCCTCCTGGGCACTAACTCTGGTGGTGGTCTCCTGACCAGTGACGATTGGGCTGCCCTCCTGGGCACTGACTCTGGCAGTGGTCTCCTGACCAGTGACGATGGGGCTGGCGGTGGCGTCCTGGGCAGCGGGGATGATGGCGGCCTTCTCCGCCGTGCTGCTCTTCCCAGACTTTGGCGCTTTCCTCTGCCCCTTCCCCACCTTGGGAGGAGTCACACCTGACTCGACACTCCCCCCTGGACCCTTGTGAGCGGCTTTGCCGGCAGGAGTCTTCACCCTCTCCCGTCGGACACTGTCCAACTTCTGGTGCTTCACAGGGGGGGACTGGCTGTGCTTTGGCTCCGTGTCACACTGGCTGCCCTGGTGCCCGGTGCACTCCACATACCTCTAACAGGCACCACTGGTACCGGACATTTTTTGGCTGAGGTGCTACCACAGGAACTATGAATTGGAGGTGGGGTGGTGGGAAAGAGGTCAACGTTGCTCAGGAAAAGTTTCTTAGGAACACTGGGACAGGTAGCTGGAGGGGGTCTGGGAGTGGAGGAAGAGGAGGTGGTTGTAGGAGGTGTAACTTTTTATGATTTGGGTGCAGGTGCATGTTCTGGAGGCTGTTGTGAGGTGGATGGATGTTGGGTGTGTGTGTGCCCGCGTTTGTGTACTTTGGGAGGGGGCATCACAGACATACTTTCATCACCGCCGGCGCACTCCGTCATTGGCTCCTGGGACCCAAAGGGTCCAATGTTAACCAATGCAGCATTGCGCCGCGGTCTACGACCGCCTACTGTGACGGTGTACAACGCCAGCGCAGTTACCTCACATCCCATTGTCCCACTTTAGAGGTCAGGCATCCGCCATTTCAGGGGCCCACATGGCTTCATTTTCAACTGCGTCAAACATACCTAGGCCTGGACTCAACACACATACAGACAACTTTTTGGATTTTGTTTCGTGTTCTGTGTAGCTGTGGGTACATACCTCTGAATTGCTTGACTCTGTGGTCGCTGTTGTCCTTCCTAGGCCCCGTCAGCTGGGACATGTGAGGACGGTTCGCGGAATCCTCCTGTGTACCGACCGCTGGTGGACCTGTTGACAATGGAGGAGCGACATTTAATCATCACCTACAGGTTTGACCGTGCCACAATCCAGGAACTGTGTACCAGTTGGAGCCAGACCTTATGTCACCAATCCGCCATCCCACAGGAATCCCCCCTCAAGTGCAGGTGCTATCAGTGCTCCATTTCCTAGCAAAAGGGTCATTTCAAACAACAGTGGCCATGGCATCAGGGATGTCCCAGCCTATGTTTTCCAACGTGTTGTCCAGAGTGTTGTCTGCCCTGCTGAAACACATGAGGAGCTACATCGTTTTCCCTCAGGTGGAGGATTTGGCTACAGTTAAAGGTGACTTCTATGCCCTGGGACATATCCCTAACATCATAGGTGCCATTGATGGGACCCATGTAGCTCTGCCCCCCCCCCCACAGGAGTGAACAGGTGTACAAGAACCGGAAGACTTATGTACAGATGGTATGTTTGGCAGACCAGTACATCTCGCAGGTAAATGCTATGTTCCCTGGCTCAGTGCATGATGCCTACATCCTGCGGAATAGCAGCATCCCTTATGTGATGGGTCAACTCCAGAGGCACCGGATGTGGCTATTAGGGGACTCTGGTTACCCCAACCTGTCATGGCTATTGACCCCAGTGAGGAATCCCAGGACCAGGGCAGAGGAACGCTGCAATGAGGCCCATGGGCGGACTAGGAGGGTGATCGAACGCACCTTCGGCCTCCTGAAGGCCAGGTCCAGGTGCCTCCATATGACAGGTGGTTCCCTATTCTACTCACCAAGGAAGGTGTGGCAGATCATCATCGCCTGCTCTATGCTTCACAATCTTGCTTTGCGACGCCAGGTGTCTTTTCTGCAGGAGGATGGTCCAGATGACGGTGTTGTAGCATCTGAGCCTGTGGACAGTGATGAGGAGGAAGCAGAGGAAGAAGACATTGACAACAGGGACTCAGTCATACAGCAATATTTCCAGTGACACACAGGTGAGAACACTTTCTTTACTAATACATTTACTTTCACACTTCTACCTCTATCCTGTCTGTCAATTTCAAGCAGTATTTGGTAACTGAGTTGTACATTTCCATTACGGTTTCACAGGTGTGGTTACCAACGTGTGTAATCTGCTTGCATCCTTCATGGACTTGTGATGTGTGACATAGGTATGTTGACATTACTATTGAGAACGGATTTTGTCATTGTCATAGCTAATACACAATTTTCAAAATCACAGACTGACTCCTGATTGTTTTGTGGTTCAAGGGTGTTTATTGAAGTGCTAATTATTGAAGAGGGTGGTAAAATGGTGATGGGTGATGGTGGAGGAATGTCCATGGCAGAGTCCAGTCTATTAGTCTCACAGGTGCACTGCCCATATGGGCACAGGAAGCGGAGCTGGGGCAGTTTAATTATGGACAGGGGTACAAAGTGGGACAGTGGGATGACAATCAGGGTGGTCTCATTTCTTGGCGGGGGTCTTGCCATCATTCTCTGTCCTGCCTGGATCTCAGGGACCGCTTGCAGGGTGGTTCTCCGTCTGCAGGGGGTGTGGTGCTGGTGTGGTGGTCCTGTGGTGGGGCGTCCTGTCCACTAGCGCTGGCAGAGGTGGTGGGCAGTTCATCGTCCAGGCTAGTGTCAGGGGCCCCTTGGAGTGCCACGGTGTCCCTCATGGTGTTCTGTATGTCCCTCAGCACCCCTACGATGGGGCCCAGGGCGGAGCTGATGGTTCTGAGTTCCTCCCTGAACCCCAAATACTGTCCTCCTGCAGGCGCTGGGTCTCCTGAAACTTGGCCAGGACCGTAGCCATTGTCTCCTGGGAGTGGTGGTATGCTCCCATGATGGAGGAGAGGGCCTCGTGGAGAGTGGGTTCCCTTGGCCTGTCCGCCCACTGTCGCACAGCAAGCCCTCCCAGTTCCCCTGTGTTCCTGGGCCTCCGTCCCCTGGACCGTGTGCCCACTACCACTGCCCCCAGGTCCCTGTTGTTGTTGGGGTGGTGGGTTATCCTGGGTTCCCTGTAGTGGTGGACACACAGCTGATTGACGTGTCCTGGGGACAGAGGTATGGGTCCGCTGGGTGGGTGCTGTATTGGTGTTTCCAGGGGGTGGAAGGTCAGTGATGGGCTGTGCCTGTGCGAGGGGAACCGACTGTCCCGAGACCCACGATGGTCCGGGCTGGTCATCTGGATCCAGTTGGCCAGAGCTGCTGTCATCACTGTGGGCCTCTTCTGTGGGTGGGGTAGAGATGTTTGGACCATCCTGTCTGGTGACGTTAGGTAGTGGTCCTGCAGGGGTATAAAAGCATGATTATTGCATCTGTGTGTGTCATGTTGTGCAATGGGTGGGTGAGCGTGTACCCCAATGCTAGCATTCCTGTGTGGGGGCTTGTGTGATGATGGTTAGGGATTGTTATGGGTATGTGCAGTGGGCATGCTTTAGTGATGGGTGTCCATGCTTTGTTGTGTCATGCAGGGCTTGGTCCACCTACTCTTGCAAGGCCCTCAGGATGCAGAATTGCCAAGACCTGCTCCTCCCATGTTGTTAGTTGTGGGGGAGGAGGTGGGGGTCCGCCGCCAGTCCGCTGAACCGCCAGGTGGTGTCTTGAGACCACGGAACGCACCTTCCCCCGTAGGTCGTTCCACCTCTTCCTGACGTCCTCCCGATTTCTTGGGTGCTGTCCCACTGCGTTGACCCTGTCCACTATTCTTTACCATAGCTCCATCTTCCTAGCTATAGAGGTGTGCTGCACCTGTGATCCAAATAGCTGTGGCTCTACCCATACGATTTCCTCCACCATGACCCTGAGCTCCTCCTCCGAAAACCTGGGGTGTCTTTGGCGTGCCATTGGGTGGTGTAGGTGATGTGTGGGGTGGTGTATGTGGTGATGAGTGTGGTGATGTGTAGTGGTGTGCGATGTTTTGTGCGTGGATGTTGTGTGGGTGATGGTGTTGTGTGCCTCTGTGTGGTGGGGTTGTCTATTGCTGTGCTCTCTCTGTCACCTTCGTCTCTAATTTTTGGTCATAGGGGTTTGTGGGTGATGCGGGTGTGTGTTTTAGGTTGTGTTGGGTGTGTGGGAGTGGTGTTTCTATGTGTATCAGGTGTGTGTATTTTGAATTGTCCAATGTGGCAGTGTTTTGGAGATGTGTGTGTATTTTGAGTTCAGCGGTGTGTACTGCCAATGGAATACCGCGGTTGAAAGACCGCCGTGTGGATTAGTTGGTCGCAATAGCATGGGCGTTTTTCTGTTGGCGTGACGGTGGAGGATTTGTTGTCACCAGTATATCACTGACCTTTGGTGTGGCGGACTTGTGTGGGTGTCTGAATTTCGGCGGATTCCGAGATGTGTGTCATAATAGCTGTGGCGGAATTCCGCTGCCGCGGCGGTGTATTGGCGGTCTTCTGCATGGCGGTAAGCGGCTTTTACCTCCTATGTTGTAATGACCCCCTTAATCTTTGCTGCCATATAGATCTTTGCTGAGGACACATTGAGCCTGTGGGCTACCTTACCCCAAATTCAGGCTGTCTTCACTTAAATGTCAGGACCTAAAATTTTAACCCCTTCGCTGCCAGGCCTTTTCCCCCCTCCTGTGCCGAGCCTTTTTTTGGCTATTTGGGGCAGTTCCCGCTTAGGCCCTCATAACCTTTTTGTCCACATATGCTAGCCAAGCCAAATTTGCGTCCTTTTTTTCCAACATCCTAGGGATTCTAGAGGTACCCAGACTTTGTGGGTTCCCCAGAAGGAGGCCAAGAAATTAGCCAAAATACAGTGAAAATTTCGTTTTTTTCAAAAACATGGGAAAAAGGGGCTGCAGAAGAAGGCTTGTGTTTTTTCCCCTGAAAAGGGCATCAGCAAAGGGTTTGCGGTGCTAAAATCACCAGCTTTCCAGCTTTCAGGAACAGGCAGACTTGAATCAGAAAACCCAATTTTTCAACCCAATTTTGGCATTTTACTGGGACATACCCCATTTTTATGATTTATTGTGCTTTCAGCCTCCTTCCAGTCAGTGACAGAAATGGGCATGAAACCAACGATGGATCCCAGAAACCGCAACATTTCTGTAAAGTAGACAAAATTGTGAATTCAGCAAGGGGTAATTTGTGTAGATCCTACAAGGGTTTCCTACAGAAAATAACAACTGAAAAAGAAAAATATTGAAATTGAGGTGAAAAAAAACATCAATTTTTCTCTACGTTTTACTCTGTAACTTTTTCCTGCAATGTCAGATTTTCGAAAGCAATATACTGTTACGTCTGCTGGACTCTTCTGGTTGCAGGGATATATAGGGCTTGTAGGTTCATCAAGAACTCTAGGTACCCAGAGCCAATAAATGACCTGCACCGTGCAGTGGGTTTTCATTCTATACCGGGTATACAGCAAATCATTTGCTGAAATATAAAGAGTAAAAAATAGCTATCAAGAAAACCTTTGTATTTCCAAAATGGGCACAAGATAAGGTGTTGAGAAGCAGTGATTATTTGCACATCTCTGAATTCCGGGGTGCCCATACTAGCATGTGAATTACAGGGCATTTCTAAAATAGACGTCTTTTTTACACACTGTCTTACATTTGGAAGGGAAAAATGTAGAGAAAGACAAGGGGCAATAACACTTGTTTTGCTATTCTATCTTTCCCCAAGTCTCCCGATAAAAATGATACCTCACTTGTATGGGTAGACCTAGCGCCCGCAACAGGATATGCCCCAAAACACAACGTGGACACATCACAGAAAACAGAGCTGTTTTTTGCAAAGTGCCTACCTGTAGATTTTGGCCTCTAGCTCAGCCGGCACCTAGGGAAACCTACCAAACCTGTGCATTTTTGAAAACTAGAGACCTAGGGGAATCCAAGATGGGGTGACTTGTGGGGCTCTGACCAGGTTCTGTTACCCAGAATCCTTTGCAAACCTCAAAATGTGGCTAAAAAAACACGTTTTCCTCACATTTCGGTGACAGAAAGTTCTGGAATCTGAGAGGAGCCACAAATTTCCTTCCACCCAGTGTTCCCCCAAGTCTCCCGATAAAAATTATACCTCACTTGTGTGGGTAGGCCTAGCGGCCGCGACAGGAGACGCCCCAAAACACAACGTGAACACATCCCATTTTTTGAAAGAAAACAGAGCTGTTTTTTGCAAAGTGCTTACCTGTAGATTTTGGCCTTTAGCTCAGCCGGCACCTAGGGAAACCTACCAAACCTGTGTATTTTTGAAAACTAGAGACCTAGGGGAATCCAAAATGGGGTGCCTTGTGGGGCTCTGACCAGGTTCTGTTACCCAGAATCCTTTGCAAACCTCAAAATTTGGCTAAAAAAACACATTTTCCTCACATTTCGGTGACAGAAAGTTCTGGAATCCGAGAGGAGCCACAAATTTCCTTCCACCTAGCGTTCCCCCAAGTCTCCCATTAAAAATGATACCGCACTTGTGTGGGTAGGCCTAGCGCCCGCGACAGGAAATGACCCAAAACACAATGTGGACACATCACATTTTTTCATAAAAAACAGTGCCTACCTGTGGATTTTGGCCTCTAGCTCAGCCGGCACCGGGGAAACCTAGCAAACCAGCGCATTTTTGAAAACTAGAAACCCAGGGGAATCCAAGATGGGGTGAATTGTGGGGCTCTGACCAGGTTCTGTTACTCAGAATCCTTTGCAAACCTCAAAATTTGGCTAAAAAAATACGTTTTCCTCACATTTGGGTGACAGAAAGTTCTGGAATCTGAGAGGAGCCACACATTTCCTTCCACCTAGCGTTCCCCCAAGTCTCCCGATAAAAATGATACTTCACTTGTGTGGGTAGGCCTAGCGCCCGCGACAAGAAATGGCCCAAAACACAACGTGGACACATCACATTTTTTCATGGAAAACCGTGCCTACCTGTGGATTTTGGCCTCTAGCTCAGCCGGCCCCAGGGGGGGCAGAAATGGCCTAAAATAAATTTGTCCCCCAATCCCCCAAGCCCCCCCGGGAGCGACCCTTGCCTACAAGGTCGCTCCCCTTGCGTGACGGAGTAAAAAAAAAGATCACTGGTGCCTAGTGGTTTCTGCCCCCTTTGGGGGCAGATTGACCTACAATCGGCCAATCTGCCCCCAAGGGGGGCAGAAATGGTCTAAATACAATTTGCCCCCCAGGGGAGCGACACTTGCCTAATGGGTCACTCCCCATCTCTAAAAAAACAAACAAACAAAAAAAAACCCACAAAAAACTATTTGCCCTGGCGCCTAGAGGTTTCTGCCCCCCCTGGGGGCAGATCGGCCTAATACCAATAGGCCGGTCTGCCCCCAGGGGGGGCAGAAATGGCCTAAAATAAATTTGTCCCCCCCCCGGGGAGCGACCCTTGCCTACAAGGTCGCTCCACTTGCGTGACGGCGCAAAAAAAAAAGATCCCTGGTGCCTAGTGGTTTCTGCCCCCAGATTGACCTACAATCGGCCAATCTGCCCCCAAGGGGGGCAGAAATGGTCTAAATATAATTTGCCCCCCAGGGGAGCGACCCTTGCCTAATGGGTCACTCCCCATCTCTAAAAAAACAAACAAACAAAAACAAAAACACAAAAAAACTATTTGCCCTGGCGCCTAGAGGTTTCTGCCCCCCCGGGGGCAGATCGGCCTAATACCAATAGGCCGATCTGCCCCCAGGGGGGGCGGAAGTGGCCTAAAATAAATTTGCCCCCCCGGGAGCGACCCTTGCCTACAAGCTCGCTCCCCTTGCGTGACGGCACAAAAAAAAGATCCCTGGTGCCTAGTGGATTCTGCCCCCCTTGGGGGCAGATTGACCTAAAATCGGCCGATCTGCCCCGAAAGCGGGCAGAAATGGCCTAAATACAATTTGCCCCTCCAGGGGAGCGACCCTTGTCCAAGGGGTCGCTCCCCATCTGTAAAACAAAAAAAAACAAAAAATCCCTGGTGCCTAGTGGTTTCTGCCCCCCTTGGGGGCAGATCAGCCTAATCAAAATAGGCCGACCTGCCCACAGGGGGGGGGCAGAAAAGGCCTTCCCCAAAAAATGCCCCCCCCCCGGAGTGACCCTTGCCCAATGGGTCGCTCCCCTTGCGTGAAATTCACGCAAAAAAAAAAACTCCCTGGTGTCTAATGGTTTCTGCCTCATCAAAATAGGGGGGGGCAGAAATGGCCTAAATATATTTTGCCCCCTAGGGTCGCTCCCCACCTGAAAAAAAAAGAAAACATAACAAAAAGAAAAAAAAAATGATCCCTGGTGCCTAGAGGTTTCTGCCCCCCCTGGGGGCAGATCGGCCTAATAATAGGCCTTCCCAAAAAAATGCCCCCCCTGGGAGCGACCCTTGCCCAAGGGGTCGCTCCCTTTTGTCAGTTTCAGACAAAAAAAATAAATCCCTGGTGTGTAGTGGGGTTTCAAAGCAAGCAATCCGGCTTTTGAAACCCTGGGAGAGACTTCAAAGGGAAGGGAATACATTTCCTTCTCTTTGAAGCCCCTCTGGGCCTCCCCCATGGGATTGAAAGAGAAATGCTTTGCATTTCTCTTTCAATCGCGCACGCGCTGACGTCACAGGGTGGGTTTGGGGGGTCGGGGGTGGAAGGGGAAGGGATTCCCCCTCCATCCCTGACTTGGGGGAGTGGGGGGGAACCCCACAGAGGGAGCGCTATTTGATATACACTATTTCAATTGTCTAGGGTCTTTCCACGTGGTCCTGTGCAAGCCACATTATAATAACCTATCAATGTTGTGCCAGCGACTAATCTGAACTTGTCATAGTGTCTGTTTGTAGTCTTTCTTTGTTGTCTTATGCAAAAAAAGACTTCAGTCGAAACAACACATTTGGGTTACATAAGTACAAACAGTGGATGGTCTTGGTGGTCACAGTTTGGGAAACAACAGTTCTCCTGTTTAAAACATCTCCTGCCTCTGGTGTCTTTACTCTTACTGTCCAGGAATGACTTTGAGATGTAGTCTGTGGCGGACTGGGTTGGGGCCCCTGTTCTAGTTGTATGCTGGAAGGATTCGCAAGACACGGTATGCTGCTTAAGTGCTCTTTATTTGATACAGTTTCTGTGATTATCGTTCTGGTTCGTATCCTCTTGTCCCTTCGTGTTGATGTTTCTCAAGGTCTCTTCTCTCTCTATGGTCTCCCTTTGTTCTTAATGGTGTTATCTTTTTCCCCTTCAGGTTCGTCACGGACCACTTCGGCACTCCAGGGGATATAGGGATGTGCTCCAGTCAAGATGGCGTCCGGAGACCCAGGGAAAACAGAGAAGTAGGTAAGTGGGGTTTCTAGGGGTCTATCTTTCTGTGGGTTAGTAGTGGGGAGCGAGGTTTTAGGGGTTTTGGTGCAGGTGGAGGGTGGTAACCAGGGTTTTGGGTTCTTCCTTCCCTTTCAAGCAAAAGAAACTCTCCAGGAACAAAAAGTGCTTAGAACACCCATGCAAATTTGTGCTGTTGTGTTAAAGCGATCACCGTCTCATGCACTTCCCTCTCCGCCCTCACCCAGCTCCTCTCCCCCTTACTTTCCCCTTTCCGCTCCCGTCCTTCCCCAGAATGGGCTGTACCGTACTCGAAAGCACGGCCGTACCTGAGTTAGCCACACCCCTCCAGGGACGTGGCTGGATAGTTCGTGGGACCGTCGTAGTGTATTTCGTTCCTCCTTGTCTGTGTCCTCGCCCTGGACCTCCGGTGGCTTGATCCTCTCGCTCTCCTCCTCCTTCCGGATTGCCGGTATCTTCTGCGTTGCCTCCTTCTTTTCTGGGTCCTCAACCCGGATATCCGCATTATGCACAGTGTCCCGGATGCTCTCACTCTCCTTCGTGCTCCCGGGGTACAAGCCCTGCAGCCCGGGGTCGCATTCTGTGACTGGGAGTGCCGTGGCCCAGTTACATGCCCCCCCCTCGTCTGGGGCTGTTCCAGACCCTGATCAGCGGGATATTGGGACAGATAGTCTGCGTGGCACAGTAGAGTCCCTGGAAGATGGTTCACCTGAAATGCAAAAGGTTGTAGTTCCATAAACCAACGGAGTATTCTCGGGTTGGTGTTTTTATGACGTGATAGCCAAGTAAGGGGAGCATGGTCAGTATACAACAGGAAAGGGTGTCCTAGTAGATAGTACTGTAGACTTTCAATGGCATATTAGATGGCCAGGCACTCCCTTTCGATAATTGGGTATCACTGTTCGCGCAGTAGTAGTTTCCGACTGATATACACTATTGGATGACTGATATCCTCCTCATCCTTCTGAAAAAAGACAGCACCTACACCTACATCTAAGGCGTCTGTCTGTAGATGGAAGGGTTTATGGAAATCAGGACAACACAGTATGGGCTTAGAGGTGAGGTATTTCTGAAGGGATACATAACTCTTATGTTGGGCCGGTGTGAGATTGGTTATCTTCGTTGGCTGACCCTTTTTTAACAAATCGGTTAAGGGGGCTGAAAGGGTGGAATAATTAGGGATAAACCTTCGATAGTAACCTATACGACCCAGAAAGGAGCGTTATTCCTTCTTTGCAGTTGGGGATGGGACACGTAGAATGGCGTGTACTGTGTCTAGTTGGGGTTTGATTTTGCCCCCTACATGATACCCAAGATATGCTATGTCATTACTTGCCAGATGGCTTTTTGCTGGATTGGCAGTCAAACCGGCTTGATGTAATAATGAAAATATGTTATCTAGATGGGTTAAGTGGTTGGGCCATGTTTCGCTGTAGACCACTATATCATCATGGTAGGCTGCAGCATAGGCGGTGTGCTTCTGTAATAGGTTGTCCATTAGCCGTTGAAACGTCGCAGGCGCCCCGTGTAACCCAAATGGGAGCACTGTGAATTGGTACAAGCCTGATTGGGTAGAAAAAGCAATTTTCTCTAATTATCTTCAGAAGATAGGGGAATTTGCCAGTAGCCTTTTGTGAGGTCTAGGGTAGACATGTATTTGGCTTTTCCCAACCGTTCTATAAGTTCATCCACACGTGGAATGGGGTAGGTATCGAACTGTGATATGGCATTTACCTGTCTGAAATCAAAGCAAAAACGAACCGACCCATTGGGTTTTGGGACTAGAACCACAGGGTAACACCAAGGGCTAGCCAAGGGTTCTATGACACCCATTTGTAGCATTTTCTCGATCTTGCTCCACAATCTGTTTTCATGCTTCTGGAATCCTATAAGGTCGAAGGCGAATTACTTTACCTGGTAGGGTTTTTATGTGGTGTTGAGCTAGATTTGTTTTCCCGGGTTGAGTGGAAAAGAGACGTGTATGCCTATAAAGGAGGTGACTTAGTTGTTTTTGCTGCTCGGGCAGGAGAGATATGTTCCTATGGGGTTCTTCAGGTTTGTGTTCTTGATCAGTTGGGTACAATTCGATCTCAAGGTCTTTTACGGTATTAACGAGGCACCCCAGAGAGGGTTCTCCCGGGTTTTTGTCAGGCTCTTCCCATTTTTTTAATAGGTTAATGTGATAGATCTGGGTCTTTCTCGGGTTTTCTATTATCTCAATGGTATATGTCACTGGTGTAACAGCTCCTAGAACCCTATAAGGTCCTTGCCATCTCGCTAGGAGCTTGTTCTCAGAACTAGGTAACAGGACAAGAACCTTCTCACCGGGCTGTAAGTGTCTGGGTTGGGCGTTCCTGTCATAATACTGTTTTTGTTTGTTCTGGGCTTTCTCTAGGTGTTCCCTTACATCCTCCCACACTGTCTGGACTTGGGACTTCAGGTGTTGGGTATATTCTAGCAGGGCCTTTTCTCCACCCTCGTCTTCCTCCCACATCTCTGCGGCCATGTCCAACATGGTTCGAGGCTGTCGCCCGAACACTAGCTCAAAGGGGCTATGGCCGGTAGAGGACTGTTCATGCGTTCTCATTGCATATAGGACCAGGGATAACTGTTTGTCCCAGTCCTTGCCTGAGTCGGAAACGGTTTTCTTTAAAAGTGATTTCAGCGTGCAATTATATCTCTCTACCAGACCATCGGTTTGGGGGTGATAAACCAAGGACCGCAAATGTTTTGTCCTTAAGATCTGACAGATTTGTGACATTAGATTCGACATGAACTGTGTCCCCTGGTCGGTTAATATTTCTCTGGGGAATCCTACCCGTGAAAAAAAACCAACCATTGCGTAGGCAACACTCTTGGTGTTTATACTAGTAAGGGGAATCGCTTCTGGATATCGGGTTGCATAATCTACTAATACCAGGATTTACCTATATCCTTTTGAGGGAGGGATAAGGGGTGCCACCAGGTCCATCCCAACCTGTGAGAAGGGGATGTCAATGATAGGCAGCGGTTGTAAGGGTACCTTTTTCCGGGGGCCTGGGAAGATTATCTGGCATTTGGGACACTGTAGGCAAAACTAACGGATCCGGGAATACACTCCTGGCCAGTAAAACTGACGCAAGAGATATGCCTTGGTTTTCTCCCTCCCATAGTGGCCTCCCCCTGACTGACTATGAGCCAAATGTAGGACCTGCATGCGATAGGGTTCGGGTACCAACAACAGTTTTTTCTCCTGGTTATTATGACTCGTTATCCTGTATAAGAGATCTCTTTGTATGGAAAAACAGGGTCCCGTCTCCCCTGGGTTTCTGGGCCTTGCTGCTCTCCAGGCATGTTGAAGGGTAGGGTCCTCCCGTTGACTAGTCCGGAAGGGAGGAAGGCTAGTTAGGGCAATTTCTCGTATCATTACCCTGTTATGGTTATCTCTTTCAGGTATGTACAGTTTTTTCTTCCCTATTTTCTCTGCTTTCCTGGGTTTATATCTCGTCCCATTTGGATGGATAAGCTCTTCTGCGAAAGGGGCCTCCTTCCACAAGAGGTCGATTTTCCCGTCATCTCGTATACTGTCTAGGAGAGCCGCAAAGTATGCATAGTCGGTTCCAATAATGACCTCTTCAACCAGCCGCTCGATGACCCCCATTCTGAGGGTGTCCCGTCTGTCACCCCATTCAAGGGAGACCCATGACAATGGATGTTTCCTTAAGTCTCCGTGGATACAACATATCGCTACTGCTGCTCCTGGGGTAAACGCGTGGGTGTCTATCAGGCTGGCTCTGATAACCGATTGACTACAACCGGAGTCGACTAACACTGTGGACCTACGTCAGTTGACCACCATCTCTCTTACGTATTTCTTGTCCTCTTTTCCAGCATAGTACACCCTTCCTCGGGTGATACCGATTTCCATTGGCTCAGACCTCTCTGTTTTATGGGGGCACATACGAGCGATGTGGCCCCACTCCCAGCAACTATAGCATTGGGGTTGCTGGGTAGAGAGTCTGTCCATCAGCCTAGCGCTTCTGGTGTCTCCGTGTATTCTTCGGGTTGGGGAATGATGAGGCATGGTGTCCAGACGACTGCGAACGGGGTTTCCCTGGCTGGGTCGAGACCTGAAATCGGTAGAGCGATGGAAGGCACAGGCCAGTTCAATGGTTGTTGCGGTGTCTGTGTTGGGATGTTGTTTGACCCAGTTACGCGTAGCCGTTTATAATGCCTCCATATACTGTTCTAATAGGATTGTTGTGATGATATCTTCCCGGTCCATGCCGATTGGACCCAGCCATTTTAGCCCAAGATCCTTCATGCAGTAGTACAACGCCCGGGGTTTTCTGAGGCGCTCCATTTGGTTTTTCTAATTTTGAGTCTGTAATATTCTGCATCAAACCCAACACGTTCCAGGATACTTTTCTTTAATTCCTGGTACGGGGTGGTACCCCCAGGATTTACCGCCTGGTAGGCTGCTTGTAGGTTACCTGTTAACAGGGGGGCTAAGTATTGTCCCCATCGTTCTTGAGGTCAGGCGGCGGAGGCAGCCACCCTTTCAAAGTTTGCAAAGAATGCGTCTGGATCCTCGCCTTCCTGGTACCTCTGTAGGACTGAACTGGGGACGTTGGGGTGTACCCTCGAGGATGCTATTGTTTCTGTCAGGGTTTTTAAGGCATTCTCGTGGACTAGCTGATTGTTGGCCATGATGGTGGCTTGGCTTTTCAGGGCGTTCTGGAGCGTCTCTCTGGCGGTTTTGGCCTCTTTCTGTTGCTCTTCCCAAAACATCTGAAGGTGGCGCTGGCCCTCAGCCAGTTGCTGCATCATATCCGCTATGGTTGGTCTCTCCTCCATGATGGCAATACCGTGGCGTTCCTTCTTGCAAAAGTCCCACTTCTGGCACCACTGTGGCGGGCTGGGTTGGGGCCCCTGTTCTAGTTGTATGCTGGAAGGATTCGCAAGACACGGCATGCTGCTTAAGTGCTCTTTATTTGATAAAGTTTCTGTGATTATCATTCTGGTTCGTCCCCTCTTGTCCCTTCGTGTTGATGTTTCTCGAGGTCTCTTCTCTCTCTATGGTCTCCCTTTGTTCTTGATGGTGTTATCTTTCTCCCCTTCAGGTTCGTCACAGGTCACTTCGGCACTCCAGGGCGTATAGGGGTGTGCTCCATTCAAGACGGCATCCGGAGACCCAGGGAAAACAGAGAAGTAGGTAAGTGGGGTTTCTAGGGTTCTAGCTTTCTGTGGGTTAGTAGTGGGGAGTGAGGTTTTGGTGCAGGTGGTGGGTGGTAACCAGGATTTTAGGTTCATCCTTCCCTTTCAAGCAAAAGAAACTCTCCAGGAACAAAAAGTGCTTAGAACACCCATGCAAATCTGTGCTGTTGTGCTAAAGCGATCACCATCTCATGCACTTCCCTCTCAGCCCTCACCCAGCTTCTCCCCCCCCTTGCTTTCCCCTTTCCGCTCCCGTCCTTTCCCCAGAATGGGCTGTATCGTACTCAAAGCAGGGACGTGGCTGGATCGTTAGTGGGACGGTTGTAGTGTATTTCGTTCCTACTTGTCGGTGTCCTCGCGCTGGTCCTCCGGTGGCTTGCTCCTCTCGCTCTCCTCCTCCTTCTGGCTTGCCGGCATCTTCTGCGTTGCCTCCTCCTTTTCTGGGTCCTCAACCTGGACATCCGGGTTATGCACAGCGTCCTGGACGCTCTTACTCTCCTTCATGCCCCCAGCGGCCCGGGGTCGCATTTTGTGACCGGGAGTACCGTGACCCGGTTACATAGTCCTTGGGGTGTGTACCCGTATAAACAAACACGTATATTCCTGTAGACACTGGGAGGCATGGTGAAGAACTATGAGGAACACCAGTAGGAGAAGGAGTGGGAAAAGGTCCACCTGATAGGGTCAGAAAGATATTTTCTTGACATTGACTTTCCATGTACTTGGTAACCACGACAATCAGAAATAATGCATAGAGTTTACGTCAAATGATGCATGGGAACTTAGTGGAGTGGTTACATGAAGCCTGGGGTTGGAAGAGAGGAGTGCAGGTTAAACATTACTGAAATGTGGCAGATGATGCATGGATCATTATACACATGATTCTAGAGGGTGATAGGGAAGCGCTCTGCGTCTGTGACAGCGACTGTGGGGGTTATTTGAGGTGGGACCTCTTCAAATAGGAAGCAGTGCTATCTGAGCGCTGTTTTAGACAGCACTTCCAGAAGTGGCATCTGCAAGGTTTCAGTAGGTGTGAGGGAACTATCAAAGCCATGACACCAGTGAATTCCGAGAGGAGGAAGTGATGGAGTTTGTGCCTTATGATATGCTGATCCTCTCCCTGTGGCATCCTTCTGTTAGCTTCTTTGTGCTATCGGGTTAGGAAAATGACTGCCTCTACTAACTGAACTCTAGTTGAAGAGGCCCAATTTACCTGCAAAGGCTAAATGTTTTTGCTATCAAGCTTCAGGCCGTGAAGTGCTTGGGTCTGGGGTCATGACAACATTTTGGAGACAACACCTTTCGCCATCTTCTTGCCTATAACTAACCTATGTGCTTGGTTGGTGACCCTGTGGTGCCCACTATGGAGGTCTTGACAGAATGAGAATGCCACAGATTACAATCTTGACATAGCTTTTTCACCATTTAATCTCTACAAGATCGATGCAAATCCACTATAGCAATTTTTTAAAGAACGGCACCAGCTTTGCAGCACTATGAAATGGCAGAACCTGCATCACCAAGAGCATATTTAAAAAAAAACAAGTTATTCCCAGACTGCCCCAACACACATCAGATAAAGAACCCTAGGGGAGTGGATGTGACCTAAGGGCCAGAGCTAACAATTTTGTAGCTGGGGAACACGATTTGAGTCTTGGCGCCATCTTAACGTCGTGTGATTTTGGGTGAATCACTTAATCTCCCCTTGCTGCCAAAAATGAATGTGTTCTTGTGTACTGTAGCCGATGCTCATGTAAAGTACTGTAATACTTTTGTATCGAGTTCTTGCTGAGCTTTATTTGGAGATGCCCTATTTACATCCAAAGGATAAATGTTTTTTGCTCTCAAGCTTGAGGCCGTGAAGTGCTTGGGACTGGAGTCATGACTCCCTTTTCACCATTTTGTAGACAACACCTTTCGCCATCTTCTTGCCTAGAACTAACCTATGTGCTTGGTTGGTGACCCTCTAGAGCTTATCAAGAGCATGTGCTATCGCCTAGTGTTAAGCTCTACTCAAGTCAGTTGGTTGATGCACCCACTGCAGAGGTCTTGACAAAATGAGAAGATCACAGATTACAATCCTGACATAGCTTTTTCACCTCTTCATCTCTGCAAGATTGATGCAAAAACACAAATGAATTAGAGCTATTTTGTTAAGAATGGCAGCTGTTTTGCAGCTCTGTGAAATGGCAGAACCTATATTACCAAGCGCTATATACAAAAAATGAGTTATTCCCAGACTGCCCCAACACGCACATGACTATGAACCCTAGGGGAGAGGATGTGGTGTAAGGGCCTGAGCTGCCAACCTTGGAGCTGGGGAACACGGTTCGAGGCTCAGACCTGGTTCAACATCCTGTGATTCTGGGCGAATCACTTAATCTCCCTTTGTTACCAAAAATAAATGTGTTCTTGTGTAATGTAACTGGTGCTCATGTAAAGAGCTGAAATACCTTTGTATCGAGTTCGCACTAACGGAACTCCATTTGAAGAGGCCCAATTTACATCCAAAGGCTATATGTTTTTAGCTATCAATCTTGAGGCCGTGAAGTGCTTGGGTCTGGAGTCACGGCTCCTTTTCCACCATTTTGGAGACAACACCTTTCGCCATCTTCTGCCCAGAACTAACCTATGTGCTTGGTTTGTGACCCTGCAGAGCTGATTAGGAGCACATGCTACTGCCTACTGTTAAGCTCTGCTCATGTCAGTTGGTTCATGCACCCGTTGCAGAGGTCTTGACCGAACGAAAATGTCACATATTACAATCCTGACACAGCTTTTTCACCTCTTCATCTCTGCAAAGTCGATGCAAATTAATTATAGTGATTTTGTGAAGAATGGCAGCTGCTTTGCAGTGCTATGAAATGGCAGAACCTGTATTACCAAGCGCTACATAAAAAAGAAAGTCATTACCAGACTACCCCAAAAAGCACCAGACAAAGAACCCTCTGGGAGAGGATGTGGCATTGTAAGGGCCAGAGAAGCCGACTCTGGAGCTGGGGAACACAGTTCGAGTCTTGGCGCCAGCTCAACATCCTGTGGTTCTGGGCAAATTACTTAGTCTCCCCTTGCTTCCAAAAATGAATGTGTTCTTGTCTAATGTAATCAGTGCTCATGTAAAGTGCTGTGATACCTTTGTATCAAGTTTGCGCTCTATAAAACTGCAAAAAAATAAATAAAGTGCTCCAGTACCTTCGTGTTGAGCTTGTGCTACATAAAACTGCAAAAAAGAAAAAAAAAAAAAGATCCTGCAGACATCTCAAAGAAACTGCTGGATGCCCAAAAACAAGAAAGAGGAAGAACAACATATCACCATGAGCACAAAGAAAAACTAGTGTGTCACACTAGGGTACATGCCCTATCATGCAATAATCCATGTAACAAGGTCGGTCTCCAAGGCGGGACAAACATAAAGCATTTACCAATGACATCAAGGGATTTTTGAAAGGCAATCCCAGTAACAAATGAAAGTGGTGGGTGTGGTTAAAGCCCACAGAATAGATTACAACATCTCGAAAAGAGCAGCGCTTGCACGCAGCTATGCTCGACCTAAAAAAAGGCCTGATTTTACCATCAGCAAATCTTCAATGGAATCAGCACAGGTGGAAAAGTACAAAAATACAAGCGGTAACAAGGTTATCACACACTGCTAAGCATAGTCATCTGCATATCTCTAAATTGCCAACACAAATGGAAATTCTTCTATAGGGTTAATCATTCCCCATATTTATTTACAAAACCCTGGACCAATGTTGAAATAGCTCTGTCCAACCCATGATTATGGTAAATTATATTCTACCATTTAGCAAATGTAATATCCTTGGTTTTTCCATTTATATGTGATAGTTTGAAAGGTGATAGCAATTAGAAAGTCTACGAACAGACCCCCCCATGGTTACGTGAAAAGAAAGAATGCAAGCCTCCACACTGTAAATGGAGAATGAATTTCAGAGGTTTCTGTGATTTTTTTCCAAACTAACAGCCAAAATACTCTAACATAGGTGCAATGGAAAAAGATATGCATGACATCATTATCCTCTTCTTCACAAGACCAAGTACAGTTTACCAAAGGAATGTGAGCCCGTTTGGCTTTCCACAGAAATGTGATTTAACACCTACCTATAGTTTTGTGGTTGTTTGACAGGGTGCATTAATAAAACAAGATAATAAGAGGCAAAAGCATGATTTTGAGTGTCAATTGTACCCCACTGTGAAAGTCAAAGAGGAGACCACGTATCTGTAAGCACACCAATTGTGTGTTTAATTTCCTTAGATAATAATAGTTTCAATAGTATATTTTATGAAGTTTGAATAGAAAATACCTAAATATTTTGAGTCTCATTGTGAGTCTGGTGGTCCGGCCGTCGGATCGCCAAACCCGAGGGGGTGAGGCTGCTGTCATACCGGCAGCTTCTCCCCTATTACATTACGATGTTTCCACCAGGCTGACCGACAGAAACATTGTATTATGATGTTTCTGCTAGTCAGCCTGGCGGAAACAGTACTGCCTAAAGGGAGCCGAGACCAATGCCGTCTCGCAACAGCACCCTGGGAATACGCATTTTCTGCAAAGCAGACAGTGGGCATTCCGAGGGTGTAGGGCCCCACTGTGGCTTCCAGCACTGGCTTTCCGACAGCCTTTCCATGGTGGTTAATCCATCATGGAAAGGCTGGCGGAAAGTGGACTTGTGATCTGCATGGCAGTGCTGCCATGGGCACCTTTATGGCTGACCACGACCATGATCCCAACAGTGGCGGCGGTCCCTTGGAGGTCTGACAGCCAAGGTTGTAATCTGGCGGTCAGACCACCAGGAGTGCGGCAGTCCGACTGCCACTGCGAGCTTGGCTGTTGTAAGACCGCCAAACTCATAATGAGGCCGTTTATCTTCATAGATTTCCATCTGAAACCTGTTCTTAAAACAGATCTTTATAACTGTAAACATTAAGTGACAATAAAGATTTATTTTAAAATAAAAATCCTATCCTGGTAAAAACAAAATGTGTTGTAAGTATTATATAGGCAATCAGAATAGTACACACAACGCTTAAGAGTAATGTGAACAACAGTAGATATTGGAACATATTGGCTGTTTAGCTCTGTATCAATCCCACTATCATATCTTTATCTTACTAAGCTAAATTTAGCATCAAAAGAAATCTTAATTTACGTTTCAAGATGGTTCACATTCACATACTAGCTTCATAAAATTAAGTTAATATTCAATAGAATATCATTGTCTGCTGTTCTCTGTGCAGGGAGTAAGCACCGTGTCTCATCTCACTCTCTTGGCATGAACTTCCTCTCTAGTTCTTTACACTCTGTACCTAACTTATATAACATTATCTTTTCGATTGAACAATTATCATTAAACAGTTCAGAAATAATTGGGTCTGGTAGGTTTGCACGAGCAGCTACTGACTCAAGGCGAAAAGTGCAGCCATTCGGCATGGCAAGTGGGACGATACAGAATGGCAAGGGTAATTAGCCCCACTCTTCTGGGTATATTTAGAAAGCACACCTAAAAGAATCAAAACTTCCTCTTGCTCACCATTGGATTGGGGATGCTTAAGTCTCCAGGGGAGGAGAACGATTTTTGAGGCTATAGGGATGAGAGTGGTGCCTGATGTCATTCCATTTACTTTCATAATAAAAGTACTCCTGCTCTCCAGTGGGCTTTCTGGCCCACCCAGTTGCAAATTGTGGGCAAACCCATCCCCTGGATGGGGTCGGGGGGGAGAAAGACAGGCTTGTGCTTTTTTGGGGTGGGGATATGGCCAATGCTGAGTGTAATGTATGTTCTCCTTTCTTTTACCCAAAATGAAAAATTCCTGGTGTCTATTGGGCTTTCTACCCCCATGAGGGCAGATCTGGAGGAACATACCTAGTTGGCACAAAATGCCTATCTGCTGTTATGAGTGAGAAATACACTATTGTACCTTCTGTGTTGGGGATATGGCTCGATGCCAGGATAGACCACCACATTCATTTGTTTGCTGTGGTGCCATATTGAAATCTCTGGTGTCTAGAGGACTTTCTGTCCCCAGGGCCAGTTAGGGACAAATCCCCTTTCTGCCACCCAGGAGGGGCAGGAAGAATGGCTTGTTCCTTTTGGGGTGGTAGTATGACTAAGGCCAGGCTGGGATGCCTGCACAGACTTCTTTTGCCTCAAATGCAAAATCTGTGGTTCTGGCTGGGCTTTCTGCCCTAGCAGAGGGCAGATTGCAGGTAAACCTCCAATCTGCCACTGGGTAGGCAGAAAGATTGCTAAGTGATTTTTGGGAAAGGGACATGGCCGTGCCTACGGTTGGCAGCCCATACATCTTTAGTTTTTTCAAAAATCCTTGATGTCTTGTAGACTTTCTGGGGCAAATTCCCCTGTCTGCCACATGTGAGGGGCAGAGAACTGCCTATTTTCAGGGTGGGGCATGGCCTTGTGGATGGTGAGCCACCCCACATCCCTTTTGCCCCTGGTGTGTAGTAGGCTTTCTGCCTCAATCCCGCGAAGGCTTATTAGAAGCTACCCTCCAATCTGCTCCGTGGGGACAGAAAGCCTGTTGCATCTTTTTTTGGGTGAGGGCAAGTGCCACCCCTTTATTTTATTTTATTTTACAATCTCAGGTGTCTAGTGACCCTAATTCACCTCCCCCAAGGGGGCAGAAAGTTGAATACTTTTGAACGTGTGAAGGAGCACAGGTCTTGCATCTAGGGTGAGTGCCAGTTGATCACATCTTACTGTGATTGCATGGCGCTTTTCAAAGAAAGGCAGGTGTAGTGACAACACCTCCCATTCAGCACAATTCCCAGCAAGAGTTCAAAGTACGGCTTTTTGTCAGAACCCTAAATGCTTTCAAGGAAACCAGGAAATGATTTCTTGGGTGCCAACCTACCAATTATGTGATAACTTCACTGACACCATTGATCATTGGTAGGGCAGTCACATCCCCCTGGGCCAGTGCAGGAGGGTCTCCCTCTCCAACCCAGGGCTGTGTGATCAGGCAGGGGAACCAGAATAGCACACATCAACTGCTACTCTGGTGCTTAGCCTATGGACGTGAACTCCATGTCTATAGTTCCCAATTAGGAGTGCTATGGCGGTAAAGGTTGTATCCGATGCCTACAAGACATCAACAGATTTTTTTTAACGCAAACTTTATTGCAGCTTATTGATAATAGACACATACATTTCACAGTCAATCCAAATCTAGACATTATACATTACAGCATAAAGTATTGGAATTCTATCATCTTAAGCTGTTCAGTGTAATTCACAGTATGTGCATTGGTTCCTTGCAATTCCAAACAGTCCCTCCCCCTTTCGCTAGACATTGTCACCTAATAGTTGATTTATAAGTAGAGGGTCATGTGTATTGCGAATAATGGGTCAATGTATGCACTATGGTGGAGGAGTGCATAGTTTCACTGTTGCTACTGTAATATCTGATACAGGGGTTAGATTGCATCCTTACCAGAATGTGTGAGAAATAATATATCGTGGCCATGTCAGATATAGTGTGAGGATGTGGAAATATGGATCCTCAGAATGGTGCCGTATCTGGGACAGCGGTCTATAAATTTGTGTTTACTGGTCTCTCTCTGTCGCATTGTATTGTGCTTTGATTGTTTTTAACAATTAGTTTCATGAATATGGGTCTTTTGCACGAACCTCTACACCCCTTCTGATAGATGACCCTGCTTTTTTTGCCAGGGCCCAGTATGCCACCTCCTCCCACCACAGAACAACAGGGGGAACTTGTGGAGATTCCCAGCATCTAGTCAACAGCCATTTCTCCAACAGTTAAGCCAAATCTGTAAAATGTGTTGTTACTCTGGAGCTTCTGGATTGGGGATATAAGGCTAGGACACATTGTTCAAGCATATGCCAGTGGTCCTGACCAGTCAATTCTGATAGTGCTGCTCCAACACCCATCCAATAATCAGACAGGGAAGGACACGCCCATGGCATATGTGCGAATTCTGCATCTGATGCCTGACATCAAGGGCAGGTTGAGGATGCTGTAGCACACATCATGTTGATTCTGTGTGAATAAGCCCTATGTAAAATGGAGAGCTGGATACATTTAAATCTTGAGTTGAGTGAGATATTTTGGGGATATTCCAAGAGAAAGATCTATTCCCTATCTGTTATCTCTTGGGTAAGGTTGCGTCCCATTTGGTTTTTAGAGGAGTTAGGGGGATCATGACTTGTGCACGAAGTCCCTAATACAGCCAGAGGACCAGGTGTCTACCGTGCTCCTGGTTCTTTCCCATCTGGCACCCAGTGCCGCCGAATGTAGCAGACAATGCTGGCATGTGTTAAAAAAGGGTTTTCCAGTAACACACGAGTGTGCGCAAAATTTGAGTGTGACATTAATGTACTATTTGTGAACAAAGAGCCCCAAGACAATATTCTCTCCTGTTCCCAAGGGCAAGTTGTCTACCCGTTAGGATGACTGAGGGTGTGGGAAGGCTACACAAGGTGATATTTGGTTTATATGGGGTAATGGATGCAGTGTAGCATAAGGCTGTCCTCCAGTAGGCAAGGGCATGCGTAATAGGAGAGATCCCAATGGGGTTGAGGGGAACCCTGAACATATCAATTTGTCCAGCTGCCCTTGGCTCATCAGTCTTGTTGTGTATCCAATTTCTGCAAGGTTGTGCTCGCCCAACCAGTAGGCCAGCTATTGTAGTTGTCCAGCTATACAATAGGCCTTAAAGTCCAGGACGCTCATGCTGCCTTTATCTGTTAGCAATTGTAGTTTGGTAAGACTTACTCTGCGGTGACCACCACCCCAGGTTAGTTCTATCAGTAGTGTGTTTAGTATTCTAAACACACAGGTCGGTACTAGGATCTGCAAGTTCACAAAGTGGTTTAACAAGGAAGGCAATAGGATACTTTTTGCCAAAGCTAGATGACCCACAACCGAGAGGGGCAGTTTAATCCAGTAACCCACTTGGGATTTAAGTGAGTTGATTGCTCTCATAAGTTTCACGGTACACCTGAATGCCTAGGTAGCAGAAAGTTTGTGGCACTACTTGTATTTTTGTGTGCCCGAACGGTAATAAAGGTTCCATATAGGTGTCGGTTAAGGAGAATTAGCAAGATTTAATAGCATTTATATGAAGACCGGAGAGTTCTCTGAATGTGGACATCAACCGGGCCTCACTGTATAATCTGACATGGAGATCCTTTAAGTACAGATTTATATCATCAGCATATAACAATATGGAATGTATTGTGTGACCTATAGAGAATCCCCACTCTCCAGCCTCTTGACAGATTCACTGCGCAATGGGCACCACCACTAAAACAAACAGGAGCTGTGAAAGCGGGCAACCCTGTGGAGTCCCACGCAATACTTGGTAAGAGGTGGAGATGTATGGTCCCATTATGGACCTCGGTGTCAGCAGCTAATATAACAGTTCCACCCAATGAATATAGGCTGGTGGTATCCCATATCTAACAAGCTCAGCCAGCATGAAGTCCCAGCCAAGGGTGTCTGTAGGAAAGTGAAGTATTATATGGTGTAGGAGGTTATTCTTCATAGTGTAATACTCTCACAATGCCCCAAAGATGGTCCTTGGATTCTCACTAGTATATCTTTAGCTCAATCCTGGTAGTCCCGCGAAGAGCAGTCAGGCTTTCGATAGCGAAACATGTGTTAAGTGTTTCAAAGAATCAACATTACATGACCAAAAGAAACTCGACACCAGTTTTTAAAAATAGAGCTTATTTTATATAGATTTAGACAAAAAAACAAACAGAATTGGATAAGTATAACTGGAGGTATGGATTTTAGAAGCCATATTAAATCACAGCAGAACTGGCATTTAAACATTGCATTGAAGTCTATGGGATAAATGTCACTAGTCAGAAAAACACACTTAGAAGGTGAATTACGTGGAGTCCTTTTGGGGCTAAGGTTGTGCAGTCCCTAGGAACAGATCACAACAGTCAGTGCAATTTTACCTGGCACACGATTTTCGGGTGCAGAGTTGACTTGGCTGTCCATGGTGCTGAACCGGACTTACGTTGAAGTCATGCTGCAGGGAACCCTGGAAGGGTTAAGGTTGTATGGGTCCTGGGACTAGGCAACATCAGTCAGTTCATTTCACCGTGGTCCGTGGGGTCTGGGTGCAAAGTTGTCATGGCCATCCATGGTGCTGAACGTGACTCCCGCTAGTGCCTACTTTACCACCTACACAAAGCTGATGAAAAAGAGATGCAAAATCTCAGTTGGGGCTGGGTTGCAGATATCGGCTGCAGGCTGCTCGCTGTGTCAAGTGTGGGGGTTAGTTACCGGACTGGCAACCAACAAGCCTTGGAAGCAGGTAAAGGTGCAGGATTCCTTTGAGAACCAGGGGTCCCAGGAAGCAGTGTAGTAGCCTGAAACTTGGAGGCTGGCTGGACTACAACTTTCTAGAAGGCACTGGACTACCTGGTTTTTGACGCTCCTACGGCAGGCTCGGTGAAGAATCTGTGGTTGCATTTGCTTGTTGTTTGAAGGGGACTAGTCCTGGCTTCCACAGGTGTCTCTCTGGTCAGGAGTGACAAGTTTCAGCCAAGGACAAATGTCGATCACACAATTCCCAGTCTGTTGCCTCAGGGACAGAGTTTCTCTCTTTTGTTTTGTAGCAGTGGGCTGAGTCTGGTTGTCAGTGATGCAGAGCTTCACTTGGTCCTTCTTTCAATCAATCAATCAGTTTTTGTAATGCGCAGCTACAAACCGTGAGGGTTTCAGGGTGCTGGGGCGAGGGGCCTCATCCAAAGAGCCAGGCATTGAGGTTCTTCCTGAAGATGGTGAGCGATGGGCTTTGTCTGAGGTGCAGAGGGAAGTTCTTTAAAATTCTTTGAATTTAGTCGACCAGATCTGAGGTTCTGATGTCACGGGTGTCCTTTAAATCCTGGATTTACGGAGTTAGGGGTGTGGAGACGAGAGCCAATGGGAAAATAGATCCGACAGCGAATCTGCCCCTGGGGTGACTACATTCGGTGAGACAGTACAGCTTTAGCTACCCAGAACCCTCTATTCTGCCACTCCAATATGGTAGAAATCACAATTTACTGCAGAGACCGGGCTGCTTACCCTAGAGGTGTGGTCAGCCTGTTGGGGGTGTGCACAGTCCTTTATACCTAATTTCCTTTCTGTCCACAAGCAAATGTGTCTGGGGATAGGGGAAGGGCTACTTCCCCACTAGAGGACAGCCCTGATGGCTATCAAGAGTGGTGAAGCCTTTGAAGCTCACCACCCTGATGGCTCTATTCACTATCCTGGCTGGGGGGCAAGAGGTGTTACCTCCTTCCTGCCTTAGCCTTTTGCTTCAAACCTCTGGGAGCACCCAGGCTGCCTGGCAGGAGGTCAAAAACCTGTCTTGCTGGCAGGAAGCATGGGAAAAAGCATGGGGTGCTCGGCCAGAGCAAAAAGAAGGGTGGCAAACATGTGAGCAACTTCTAGTGTGGTACCTGGATACATGTTCCTCGACAAAAGAATTGTGTTGTGGAGAGAAGGAACATTAATTGACACCACACTCCACATATGTAGGCAGTACCATAATGGGGCTAGCAGCCCAGGAAAACAGACAGTTAAGTCCTATGTTATCTATGGAGTGTACTTTAATGGAAAGGACGCTATAGAGACATAGAAGCTCATACTTATTTTTCTGTACTTTGAATATAATGCACCCTGCCTCCTAGGTTGCAGAGTCCTACCTTAGGGGTGTCTGAAATACATATAAGGCAGTGCATGCACTGTGCTATTCTTGGTGATGGCACAGTCAAACTTGAGCAGTTTGCTCCACTCTGGCAGTCTGCAATGGCAGGCCTGGCATCAGGAGTTTGCATGGGTCACCTAGGGTGGCCCAAACCCATGCTGCAGACCTGGGGACCCCATTACCACCTATGCCATGGGTACCATGGGAACAATTTAGGGGCTCACAAAGGGGTAAGGTCTTTACGAATCTGGGAATTACCATGCTGACAAATAATTTAAGAAAGGAACACATACAATGGGGCCTGGTTAGAAGGTCCTAGTGCAGAGTTGAAAACCCAGCATCTAGGTGTCCGAATGGGGGCAAAAAGTGTGGGGGGGTATCTGCAAAGAGCCACAGTTTTCTTACAGTGTCAAATGCCTGTCAGGTAACCGGGGAGAAACAGCCAGCAAATGGCTAGTGCTCTCAAGCGGCATCCATAATTTGAAATAAACAGCATATGTTTAGAGATGCATTGCGGCATGAAACAAGGCCACGTATTTCTGTGTGAAGTATGTGTGGGAAAAGGGGAAGCAGTTGGCTTGCAAGACCTTTACTTAGAATTTTCTATTCTGTGTTCATTAATGACAAGGGTCTGGAAGATCAATGGGTGATTTCCTGAGTTTCAGTAGAGAGGTCACCAGTGCTTGTCTGGTAGAAGGGGGAAGTGCCCCACTCTCTAGGGATGCATTGCATGCATTGGTAGCTGTGCAACCAGTTCTGCAGCATAAGTGGAACAAAATTCCACTGGTAGCCCTTTGGAGCCGGGCGTTTTATTGCGAGCAAGTTCTTTGATGGCCCCACTTAATTCATCTACCACAATAGGAGCATTGAGGGCTTCCTTGTCAGTAGCAGATACCTTCAATTATATTGCCCGGTGTAAGACCAAGGCTATGGCAGCGCTAAATAAGGTGGTGCAGATGTCACTAAACACTGTGTTAATATCCAGTTGTGTCACAACTCTACTTTGGTTTGGTGTGTTTATCGATAGAATGGGTGTGGGTGATGGTTCTGGTTTGAGTAATCTAGCCAGTAATGTACCTGCTTTGTCTGCCTTTGTATGTATTCTCTGGACATATTCTATAGTCAATAACTCTGAGGGGTTCAAGGAGTGCAGCATAGGCGATCCTAGCATTTTGCAATAGGGTCCAATCTGCAGAACCGAAGACATACAATTTTAAAGATTTTAGTGAAAATAGAGCCAAAAACACAAAGTCCTAACTCTGAATATCAGGTCGCTCCAGACTAATACAAAATTCACAAGTTCTGTCCAACCGCAAGGGAGCCTGGGCCAGCTACAGTGACCCAGTTGGACCCACTGAATAATGTTCCCTAAGTTCTAGTTTGTGAAGCATTTTGAGGATCCGTGTTGTAGATGAGTCACGCAGCTGAAGCGATGTGCCTGTTCCAAGATGCGGTGAGGTGCAAGGTCCTCTGTCATTGTTGAGGCTACTGTTAACAAGGACTTGCGAAGTGAAGTCCAGCGTCAAGCATGTGTCACATAGTTGATGCGAAATGTCAGTTCCGAGGAGCTGCGAAGTTGTGATGTGGAGTCTGGCGTCATTGTCAAAGCTGCCATCAATGAGGGATGCAAGGGTCTATGCCAACGATACATCGTGCAGCGCAGTTCTGATCGGCTGCAATGCAATGTGGGTCTTTATGACATGTCTAATCCATGCAGCAGTGGTGATGTGTCAGTTCTGCTCAGGATTGCATCGCACAGTAGAGGAGATGCATCAATTCGGGGGGATCACAGAGGCTGGCAGAGCACCTTAACCACACTTCCAATGGTCGAGGACTGAGGTTTGCACCACTTAGCAGGGTAGACTCACAGACAGAACAGTGCATGTTGCTAGAAGGCTGTTGTGTCTCTGAAGCTTCAGATCAAGAGACCTTTCCACTAGTCCTTGGAGTCAGTCTAGGGTTCTCGGTTCAAGAATTGCAGGTGCAGTCCTTCTTACCCTTACAGGAGGGCAGCAGGTCAATAGGGCAGCAGCCCTTCAGAGCAGCGATTCAGCAGAGTGGCAGTCCATTCAGCTGCACAACAGTTGTTCTTCCTGGTAGAGTCTCCATAGGTCCAGAAGAGAGTTGAAGAGTTAGTGTCTGAGGTACATTTTGAAGTGTGGAGAAACTTCTAGAGGCAGGCCTTTGAGGTGCACAGTTGTCCTGCCTCCATGGCCTTGTTTCCAGACTAACGGTGGGGGTTATGCAACCCTTTTTGCAGAGGCAGGCACACCCTAGTCAAGTGTAAGTGGGGCTGGGTGCATCTATTCCCTCCCATCCTTCTAGTGATGGCCCATCCAAGCACATATATGCTCCACATTGTGTATGGCTATCTAGGAGGAATACACAAAGCCCTACTGTCAACTACACTCAGTCACATGTCCAGGAGACAGGCTGCAGGCCAGGCACTAAGTGGCAAAATTGTAACTTAAAATCAGACTTCACCACTTAAGATTTTTCTTTACAATTCTAGAGACACCAAACATTACCTGGTTAATTGCTCCCATTTGGAAATTACACTGATGAAATATAATAAGGTAATTCCAATAATATCCTATGGCAGAGGAAGGCCTTGCAGTAATGAGCAACAAACTTAAGAGTTTTTCTCTACCAGGACATATAAAACATAAGGGTACATGTCTTACTTTTTAAATACATTGCATCCTGCCCCCTGGCTTGTCCAGGTCCTACCAAAGGGTGACATACGTATTGAAATGGAAGGTTTTGGCCTAGCAAAAGGTTTATTTGGTGGGTCAAAATAGCAGTTTAAAAGTGCACACACAGGCTGCAGTGGCAGGTCTGAGACATGTCTAAAGTTATACTTAAGTGGATACTGCAGGCCTACTGGTTGCATTTAATTTGCATGTCCCGGGCACAGGTAGTGACACTTTACTAGGGACTTACACGTAAATTAAACATGCTAATAAGGTACAAGCCAATCTGACTATGTCTTAAGCAGAGAGCACAGCCTTTTAGCGCTTCTTAGCAGTGGTAAAGCACACAGAGTCCTAAAGCCAGGAGAAACAAAGTCAGCAATTGGAGGATTGAAGGCAAAAAGTAGGGGAGTAAACCACATCAAGGATGCCACACCACACCAAGGATGCCAGGTCTAACATGTATCTCCCCCACCATCTAATAGTGGGGTGAATTGCTCAACACCTTCGGAGTTCTCTTCACTAAGATGGAAAAACCTGGAGAGACAGTCAGCATTGGCTTGGTTTGTTCCAGGGTGGTGTTCCACCGCAAAGACCATTCCCTATGGGGAGATGGACCACCTCACCAGTTTGGGATTCTCACCCCTCATCAGCATTAGTCATAAGAGGGATGAGTAGTCTGTGTGAACCAGGAAGAGACCACCAAAGAGGTATGGTCACAACTTCCCCAGTGCCCAGGCCACTGCAAAGCCTTCCCTTTCTATTGCACTCCACCTTTGTTTCCATGGAAGTAGCCTCCTACTGATAAAGGCTACATGTTGATCCAGGCCCTCAACGTTCAGCCGCAAGAGCACAACCTGAATAGCATGCTCTTAAGCATCGGTATAGACAATTAATTTTTTGGAGAAGTCATGATCTTGGGCATGGGTGCTGTGCACATGGCCTTGATCAGGGTGTCAAAAGAGGTCTAGTAAGCCTCCATCCAGATCACTTGTCTGGACTGCTTCTTGGAAGTCAGCTCTGTGAAGGGTGCAACAATTATGCCATATCCCATGACAAATCTCTTGTGGGAGGCAGTAAGGCTTAAGAACACTCACACTTTTGTCTGGTTCTTGAGGTGTTCCTGAGCCGGGTTTGTTTCAATCTTGGACCAGAAGGGCTGCATCATGGCTACTCCCCCTTGATGACACTAGTAGACCACTGAACCATGCCCTATCTGGCACTTACTGGCCTTGACAGTCAGGCCTGCCCTCTGCAGAGGCTGTATCACTTCCCTGAGCCAGAGGTGGTCATCCTGGCTAGAACTGAAGACCACAATATCGTCTAGATAGGCAGCACTGAAGTTCACCAACCCAGCTAGGACCTGGTTGATTAGCCTCTGTAAGGCTGCAGAGGAATTCTTTAATCCAAAGGGCATTACTGGGAACTGGAAGTGCCCTTCTGGGGTAGAGAACTCAGACTTTTCTTTGGCCCCATCAGTCAAGACCATCTGCCAGTACCTAGATGTTAAATCAAACGTGCTGCGGAACTCCCAAACTATCAGTGAGCTCATCCGCTTCATTGATGGGGTCTATATCAGTCTTGGTGATCACACTGAGCCCCTGCTAATCGACACAGAGGTGGCATGTGGAGGAGCAGCCTTGGGGACCAGCACCACTGGACTCGACCAAGGGATGTTTGAGGGATGTTTACTATTCACAGGCATAATGTCCTCAGCATCAATATCACGGGTGTACCATGCAGTGAGTTCTGGGGAAAAGGAGAAAAGAGAGGAAAACTGCCCTAAAAACTGATGGCAGTGTCTCTGTTGTTCTAGGGTCAGTGTGGAGGAGAGGCTGACACCCTTCACAGACCCATCCTGCTCCATGGAAGACGGAGCAGGATGCTTGGGTCAATTTCCTCCTCCACTCCATCATCTGTGACCAGGAGCATGGTTATTTAGGATCTCTCGAAATAGCGATTGAGGCAATTGATGTGCAAAAACCTTAAAGGGTTCTGGGGAGTTGTGAGGTCTACCAGGCAGGTGACCTCACTCTTGCACTCTTTCACCTCAGCCCAGACCAGTGTTCTTGTAGAGCCTTTGGCTCCACAGGCTCCATCACCTACACATTTTGGCCAGGCTGAAACTTGACCAGAGTGGCCTTCTCGTCATACTTAAAAAAAACAAAGGTACACAGTCCCAAACAGTGAATTCTATACAGGTCCATAGAGTGAAAGTGGATTCAGTGAATCTGCTTTCTTTAGAACCAGAGCCCTCCCTCACCAATTGGTGACATGCTTCATCATCGGGCTTTTGCTCCTCGTCAGGCCGGCACTGCAATGCCTGACGGGCCCCTCAAGGGGGCTCTTTGCCAGTCATACCACTGTTTCATTGTCTCACGGCTGGCTTGTAGATTTTCCTGGGTTTTCTTCAGGAAGTGCTTCCTCTGGGTATGGAGTGCCAGCATGTAGCTGATGACTTTCTAGGAGGCCTTCCTGGGAACTTGCTCCCAGCCCTCTTTCACCAGACTAAGAGGTCCTCTTACAGGGTGCCCGTACAGACGTTTAAAGGGGTTGAAGCCAACCCTCTTCTGTTCTACCTCCCTGTAAGCAAACAAAAGGGATGGAAGGAGGATGTCCCACTTCCGCCTCAAGAGGTCTGACACACCCATGATTATGCCTCCGAGAGTCTTGTTGAATCTTTCAACAAGCCCATTAGTTTGGGGGTAGTAAGGAATAGAGACCTTGTAGGTTACCCCACACTCATGCACTTCGAAATTAAGTTGGTACCACAGTCAGATACCACCTCCTTGGGGAAGCCCATGTGGGTAAAGATCCACACCAGTGGTCTAGCCAATGCAGGTGCAGTCACCTTCCTTAGAGGTATAGCCTCCGGGTACCGGGTGACATGGTACACCAAGACCAGAATGAACCTGTTGCCAAGGACTGTCTTGGGGTTCAGAGGCCCAACAATGTTGATGCCCCCCTGTTCAAAGTGAATGCCAACTGCATGGAATCACTGTAGGGGAGCCTTACAATTCCTTCCTGACTGGCCACTGGCCTGGCAGGTAGGGCATGACTAAAAAAAGAACACCTTTATGGCCAACCTCATTTGATGACAATAAAAGTAGGTGACAAGCCTTTCAAAGTTCTTGTTCTGCCCTAGTTGACCTGCCAGGGGAAAATCATGAGCCAGCTCCAATAGGAAGGCAGTGGGAGACCACCAGCACATGGGTTGAAACAGTCTCAGGAATCTTAGGCTCACTATACAGGAGACCATTCTCACAGTAAATCAGACGATCACCAGAGGTGTCACCAGCTGACTGATCCTTGGTCTGCCACTGTAGGACCTCAAGAGTGGCTAGCTCTTTTCATGAGCCAATCACTTCAAGTCTAGTTTCTCTTCCATGGCCAGTTTTCTTTCCTCCATCCTGGTTTTAGACATCTCCAGTCTAAACACCATTTCTGCCCATCAGCTCCTCTGGAGGCAGGCCTTGAGAAGAAACACTGGCTGGGAGTTCCAACCGAGTGGGTATGTCTTCCCCCTCAGCAGACTGCTGCCTCTCATGAACGGTGTCCAGATCCTCTCCGTGCCCTTCACCTTTCCCTTTATCCTCTCCTTCTTTGACTATAGCCAGTGACTGGTGGATGTCCGCCCATGCCCTTAGCGCCTTTTGAAGATCCAACTATCTGGTGGTGCTCTTTGCTGGAAGTCCTTCTCTTCGCAGAACTCTTTTAGCTGGGTCACAGTTAGGACTCCACATTGGCCAGCCCAAACTCAATACTTGTAGAGGTGGATTCAGGCACAACAGTCAGAAAGAGAACTTAGAGCAAAAACATCAATGAAGGAGAATTTAGAAGTTGAATTTGTCTCAGCTAGGGGATGGTAGCGTACACCAAATCACTGTATGGCACTGCACAAACACAAGTCCTAATCCCACCGCATCTACTGGTATAAGAAATTGGGTTGTTGGTTGACCGAGGGATGAGCCCTGGTCGAGCACCAACCACAATCCTTGTCAGGGTGAGGCACAGCCAATCCTAAATTAACCTATGCTCATCCCTCTGGTAGTTTGACACAGATGAGTCAGGCTTAACCTAGAGGCAATATGTAAAGTATCTGTGCAACACTTCAAACAGGAAAAAAGTAAAAGCACCACACAAAAGGATCCCACACCAAGTTCGAAAAATCACACTTTCTTTAATAAATAAAACAAGAACAAAACAATCCAAACAGCAGAACCAGAGATATGCAATTTTAAAGATTTTAGTGAAGATAGTGCCAAAAAGCACAAAGCGCTAGCTAATCTGATCATGATGGACTGGGACAAGGTCACAAGTTCAGGCCAACTGTTATACAGCGTGAGCGATCTACAGGGACCTAGTTAGGCCTGCTGAACAAGGTACCTTTAATCCTGGTTTTCAGTACTCTGTGAGGGTGTCGGTGAAGATGTGTCACGCAGCTGAAGCAATGCAGCGGTTTCAAAATGCAGCAAGGCTGAGGTAAGAGCTCCTGCATCATCGTCGAGGACCCTTTGACGAGGGCTTGCAATGGAAAGTCCAGGGTCAAGGATGCTTTGTGCAGTTGAGGTGATGCATCGTTTCCGAGGAGCTGTGAGGTTGTGATAGGTAGTCAGGCATCCTCACTGAGGCTGCAGTCGACAGGGATGCGAGGGCCTGTGTTGAGGATGCATCATACAGCAACTGTTCTGATGGTCTGTGATGCGATGTGGGTCTTTGTGACAGGTCCAATCCACACAGCAGTGGTGATAAGTTGGTTCTTCTCAGGTTTGCGCTGCGCAGTAGAGGAGATGCATCATCTCCACTATATCACAGAGGCAGGCAGAGCACATTAAGCCAACTTCTCACCCAGACAAGAGCGCAGCAGGCAGTGGGTAGGCACAGCAGGGAAGCAGTCCTTCAGGGGCCAGCAGAGAGGCAGCCCTTTCAGTAATACAGCAGTCCTTCCTTCTGGCAGAGTATCCTCAGGCCCAGAAGTATACTGCAGAGTTGGTGTTTGAGGTCCACTATTTATACCCACTTGTGCTTTTGAAGAGGGGAGAAGCATCTAGAGGCAGTCCTTTAAAGTGCATAGGTGTACTGCCTTCCTGTCCTTGGCACCAGACCAACCACAGGGGATATGCACCCCTTTGTGTGGAAGCAGGACAGAACCTATTTCAGTGTAAGTCAGCTGGATCTAGCTCCTCCCGCTGATTCTGCTAGTGAAGTCCAGTGATGGCCCTTCCAGGCAAACCTAAGCTACCTATTGTTTATGGCTGTTTAGGAGAAATACACAAAACCCACTTGTTAACTACACCCTGTCATGTGACCCAGAGGCAGGCTGCAAGCACCAAAAGGCTAAGGCTGGAAAATGCAAACTATCTAAAAGTGGCATTTATAAAAAAGTGATTTAAATTCCGACTTCACCATAAGGTAGGATTTTTCATTAAAATTGCAAAGACACGAAACATAAACTGGTTACCTGATCCTATTTGAAAATTTCACTTACAGAATGCAATAACGTAACTTCAGTGTTATCCTATGGGAGAGGTAGGCCTTGCAGTAGTCAAAAACACATTTAAGAGTTTTTCAAAACCAGGACTTGTAAACCTCAAAACTACATGTCCGACTTTTTAAATACACTGCACCCTGCCTTCTGGACTGTCAAGGGCCTACCTTCGGGTGACACGTATTAAAACAGAAGTTTGGGGTCTATCAAAAGGTGTATTTTGACAGGTCAAAATGTCAGTTCAAAACTGCACACACAGGCTGCAGTCGTAGACCTGGGACATGTTTGAAATGCTACTCGGTGGGTGGCACAATCAGTGCTGCAAGCCCACTAATAGCATTCTATTTACAGGCCCTAGGCACAGGTAGTGTCACTTTAGTAGGGGCTTGCACGTAAATTAAATAGGCCAGTTGGGTATAAGCAATCTTACCTTTTTTTAAGTAGAGAGCACAAGTACATTAGCACTAATTAGCAGTGGTAAAGTGTAGAGTGTCCTAAAACCAGAAAACACAAAGAGAAAACAGGAGGGTTGCAGGGAAAAAGGTTAGGGGACAAAGCACACCAAGGATGCCAGAATCACCAGAATGAAATTTCACTTCTGTGGATTTCAGACAGCAATAAGATTTTTTAGTCAAAAGTGAAAAAGCTTTTGAGGCAGAGGCGCAAGAGGGCAATGTCAAATTCTAACCAATTCAAAAGAACTATGAGCATAACATTTGGGGCCAGATGTAGGAAAATTGCAAATTGCGACTTGCAATTTGCAATGCAGAACGGTGTCTCAGACACCGTCTGCGAGTCGGTATGGGGTCGCAGAGACCCACCTCATTAATATTAATGAGGTGGGTCGCAAATTGCGGCCCCATACCGACTATAGGCACTCGCAAACATGGAGGCCTGCTGTAGTCAGCAGACCTCCATGTTCGTGACTGCTTATAAATAAAGCAGTTTTTTTTTTTTTTTAAGTGTAGCCCGTTTTCCTTAAAGGAAAACGAGCTGCACTTAAAAAACAAACCAAAACCTTTAGTTTCGGTATTTTTTCAGGGCAGGTAGTGGTCCCTTGGACCACTACCTGCCCTGAAAAAATAGTTTTGGGTCCATTCACAAAGGGGAAGGGGTCCCATGGGGACCCCTTCCAATTTGCGAGTGGGTTACCATCCACTTCAAGTGGATGGTAACTGCAACACCATTTGCGACCGCATGTGCGGTCGCAAATGGTATTGCATACCACTACGAATCGCAAATAGGAAGGGAACACCCCTTCCTATTTGCGATTCTGAAAATTTCTGAAATTTCCCGACTCGCAAAATGCGTTTTCTGCATTGGAAACACGCATTTGCGAGTCGCAAACGGCAGATTTTGCCGTTTGCGACTCGCAAAGTGTTTCCTACATCTGGCCCTTGGTTCTTACCTCCTAAAGATGAGAGGCACTTTAAAACATTTTATGAAAATTGGAGGACAATCACAACTGATACTTGTTTGTTGGAAGTTTAGTTAGGGTACAAGGCACATATTTTAGTAAAAGGGAGCCAAAATGATGTGTTTTCCAATGGATGAACAGGAGTTACTCGATATAGGGGTGTTGCAAATGTACGGAAAGACTCCAACGGTGAAGGTAGAAAAGAAAGACAAGGTTTGTATGTAGACAATATTTTTGATGTGAAAGAAAGATGAAGCAAGGAGCCTTGCAATAAATTTGAGAAGTTTGAACAGATTTCTCATCTACAGACATTTGAAGATTGAGGAAAGTTATCCATTGAAGGGGAGATTGGTTAGCCAGATTAGATTTGAAAGATTTTGATTGCTCTGTCTGGATAGCTCAGGAGAGCAAGGTATATCTAGAGGTTAGATGGTACTGACATTTGTAGGTATTGTTTTTGGCACCATGTTGTTTCAAGATTTTCCTCTATTCGTTGTGTTTTATTTATGAGAGGGGAGATTGAGGTTAATTGTTTATTTGGGTGACATTTTTATAATGTCATAGGACAAAAACATGTCTAAGGTAACTTACAGTTAGTACAGTGGGCATTGTACAATTGTGATGCTTTGTAATAGACGAGCAATCTTTGGTACAAGAGTGAATTTTATTTTGTAAAAAGGTGCAGGTTGGATGGGAGCGACCTGCTAGCAATAGATGTAAAATAGACTACGAAGGAGAGGACTGAGCATATAAACTGTCTGGAAATAAAAACTGTATTTTTTTCATTAGAAGTGTTCTGGGATGTGTAGAGAGGTGTGAAGTTGTTGTACATAGGTACAATATGTCAGGAGTACAGTTTATAAAAAGATTAAGGAGAAGGAGATCAGATGTCTCTGTGCTGGAGTTAGATGGTAGGTTTTAGATCAGGATCTAATGATGTGTGAAGTATACAAGAGAGCTCAGTTATCCTCAGTCGTTTCCAAAGTTGGATGCTGTAAGATGTATTCCAAAATATGGGGAGAGAATATTGAGTTCAGACAAGATCAAGAGTTTCAGTTGTTGATTTCATGTGTGAAACTTCAGAGAGAGGTACAGTTAGCAGCAATAACTAGGTGAATGACAGCTGTAATGAAGGACTCAGGAATGGATTGAAATAGATCTGAAGCACATTTGATTATAAAGTATATGGATTGGAATGTGTTTTCTTTGGGAGGTAACTTGGGGGACATTTTGAGAGCAGCTGATTGGTTGAATACCGGAGAGTATGCAAACTTATTTCAAAGATCAGTGGAGCATGTTGCAACTGCTCTCTTGAGCGGCTAGGAACATGCATAATGCCACCCTTAGGTCTTGACAGTAAATGGTGATTCTTCAAAATGTAGTGAGAGAAAAGTCTAGATTTTATTAAAGACACACCTTCCTCTCATGTATTGTGTGATAACAAATAGATACATAACTAGTTTAGAGCAAAAAACATGAAACTAATGTGAAACAGTATTTGGTTTGGATTAGTGGTTTTATTGTTATATTATGTTCACACAGGGACAATGGTGTGCAATGGAGGGATTATGAATGAAGATGAGGAAGCAATTGAGGACCATATCTGGGTGGTTTAGAAGCTGGAGTATAGGCAAATGAACAAATAATTGAAGTGTTGGCATACTCAAAGAGGGAGAATGTTGGACAGAAGCTAGTCCATGCTTCTTTAGTAATATCTCCTAGATTCTCCTATCATTAAACCTCTGAAAATCATAATTCTCACTTATCCTCAGAAATTCTATGTTGCTAAGAATGTGATTCTTGACTAAGGCCCTATGACTCGGTAATGTTTATTTAACTATGTTGTCTCATACTGGTTAGGTTTATTCACAACCGTGGTCATGGTGACGTCTGCATTTATATCCATATTGGGTTTATGCTCGGGAACACAGTTACTGGCTTATGTAATTAAGGTTCACATTTTAGTCTTGTTAAAGACGAATTATATACGTTATAGTTTTCATCCTTTTTCTTTCTAAAATTTGGTTAGCATGATTAAGGAGATCATGCATTCTGTTCTTTGAGAGTAGACTGCTACTTTGTGCTATTTCTGCCTAATTTTGGGGAAACAAGGGGGGCTATTCAACTAACTGCATTTTGTTGTATTTTTAGTAGTACTGCATCAGTACTACTAATGTATTACAAAATGGTATTTACAAACGTATGTGTAGAGGTCCCATCTCAGCCTCTCCTATCTTTTTCCCTGCAGATATCTATGCCTTCACTGCAGAGTCTTGGAACACAAGTGTATGTTTTAGTAGTAAATGTGAGCAGGACAGAAGCCAGTGCCTGCCAAACGGGGAATACTTATGACTAAAGGGTAGGGGATTAGGTAAGAGTAAGGAGGGGATTAGGGAAAGTTATGGAGAGGTTTATGGGGGGAGGTGCACTCACAGACAAAATAGTAAGCCCATTGTTATTCACAAACTGCACTTCTAAATGTGCTGAATCTGGGGGACCCAAAACAGTTGTAACTTACTCCAGCTCCAAGCTGGAATAAGTCCAGCAACACACATGACTAACCACTGGTACTACAACAACCTCCCATGGAAAATATTGTTCTTAGGGACTTAAAATTAAAACCCACCGGGAATAGTGTTACATTACGTTCAATTACATGAATACATTACAAAATGTAACTAAATAATTTATTGTCATAAATATATAAAATAATGCATATTTATAATTTTATTTAATTTACTTCTTTTAAATACCATGATGAAACATTAATTTGCATGTTTACTTTAGGTGGGAGTTTGTTTTTTTTAGTCTGGCACACTATGAGGTATGAACTCCTTAGATTCAAAGCACAATACCCACTATACCTGCAGGTGGCTTAAATATAGAGGAAAATTAAATGGGCCTGAGGCTATTAAACATCATGAAATCAAGAGTAAGGTTGAATCAAATCATCTGCATTTCAGGAAATGCCTGAAAATAGAACTATTCAAGTTTGCATTCCATTGATCTCTTCTCGGAATAGGTGTTTAGATTGATGAGCATCCAACGGGGTCTGACACGCACCCGAAATAACTCTAATGCCCCAGCCTTTCACTGATTTCTGTCAAATCTATCCATCCTCAGAAATTACAGAAACATGACATCTATCTTTATATCAATTTGCTGAATAAGTATATTACAATTTTTTTATAATTTAGCTTCTTGAGATTTCAGACATTTGTTGATTGTGAGAAAGGATCAAGTCACAGGGTATCATGTCATTTCATTTAATGCTATGTAGAAGTAACAAATGCAGATGATTTAGGTGGGGAAGGATTAGGATGTGGGAATGATAGAAGTCTATAACATTGTGAAGGGACGCACAGGTAAATGTAAAAGGAACAGCATGTAGATGTGAAGGGAATGCTGCATAATTGTGATACAAAGGGTGTTTCGGTGTGTGATGGATAGCATGAATGCAAGAAGAGGCGACCATATTGAGCCACATAGGTGTAAACAGGAAATAGATTTATAAAAGAAGTTCCAGCATTGATTCCTGACTGAAGATTGTTTAAAAACCACACCAATTTGCTATTCACACAGTTTTCAAGGATTGTCCGGAAATAAAGGTACACTGGATAATGAGTAGAAGTAGTTGAAATCCTTCAGTTCTACAGAAGGATTTTCAAAAGAGGGAATACTTGTCTGACTTTGAGACAGAGGTAGACACTCCTTTTGAGAGTTAAAAACTAATGAGGTTGGGCTATTGTGCAGCAGATGAATTTGTAATCATTTGGAAAGGTTGTTGAGCAAAGGATTGATAACATGGCTGGAAGGTTTGTATCTGGAGATGAACATCATCTTGGCATAGCTTGCCAAAAGAAGACTAATTGTTGAATTCTTAAAACAGGGACTGGTAGGTTATTTGGTTAATGATTTTGCGAGCATTTTAACCCTGCTTTAAAAAAATGTGCATATTACGTGCATTACTTTTCATGTTCTTCCAGGTTCTGCAAGGGTGAGGGATGACATAGAGTTTGTGGCCAATCTCTCAATTTCTAAAAGCTTTTTTGATTGTTTTTTGGTAAAAACAATTTATCATGTAATAGACAGTAATGAAGCTTCAGAAATACATTGTATATGCATTGGTTGGTTTGGGAACATGGCAGATGCATAGTTGAAAGATTTCCACCTCACTGCCTGGATAGAGCTGGCCATCTTTCACCGGTTGTGAGAGGATGGAGCCCATCACAGTGGATAGTGGCAAGTGGACTCTGGTGAGCTATCCATTCTCCCCAAGAACCCCCTGAAATCAACTTCAGCCTCTGTGCAGGGGCCACAGCATCATTATGGTTGAAAATGGTAGCTGAACAGTGAGCAGTTGCTCATGAGGTGACACTGCTGGTGCTAAGCCATGACTGCTTAGGTCCTGCTGACGGAGTAGCCACAAGTGAAGCAAAGGCACAGGCCTGCCTTTGCTGAAGAGTTCCCTCAGCAGCCGCAACTGCTCCTTTGTAATTTTTCTGGCAGGCAGGTCAGGCTCTAGCTACATAGTATGGCCCTCAACATGGCCTGGGCGAGGTGCCTTCAAGGGTCACAAGGGTCTGTTGTGGGACTCTACGTTAGAAGCCACAATCTCCATGGTAATGAATGTAGGGAAGGACCCTAAACTGTGTAGTTCATACTGCCCAATCTCCTTAATAAATATAGATGGAAAGTTTTTCAAGGGGGTGCTGACCAATCTGTTGGTTCAGATCCTTTCCACCATAGTTGATTGTGATCAATAAGGGTTTATAATGGCACAGCCATGTGGGGACAATACTAAAGTAATTCTAGAAATGGTGAAAATAACAGTACACTAAACAAGCACTGGCATAGCCAATAGGGTTCAGCAATCGGTTACTGGTGTTATCAATGTCAGTGTATTTTAGCCATGAATTATGGAGTGGATGTATGTGGTGTGGATTGGAATTACGTGGGTGTGATTGATATTGTTTGTTGTGGAATTGTGTGGAGGGGAATTGTATGGTATTGAGTGAAGTTATGGGTATCGGAATTATGTGACATGGTGTGCAGTGGAATTATGTGGATAGTAACTATATAGTATTGAGTCTACTGAAATTACGTGGAGTGGGATTGTGTATCATGGAGTGTAATTATGTGAAGAGGTATTGTATGTCACTGAGAGGCATGTAATGGAGTGGAATTATGTGGTGTTGTGTTGGATTTTGTGGCATTATGTGGAATTCCGTGTTGTGAACTGGATGTATGTGGTGAATTTGTGTTGTGGAGTTGAATTATGTGGTTTGGTGTGGATTTATGTAGTGTGGAATGGAATTGTGTGGAGCTGAATTGCATGGCATGGAACTGTGTGGTGTTAAGTGAAATTACGTTGATGAAATTATATGGCATTGTGTGGAGAATATTTATCTGGATTATTGTGATGTGGCATTGAATTGATTATGTGGGGTGTATTTATGTGATATTGAGTATCGTGTAATTCAGTGGAGTTAAATTATGTGGTGCTGAGTGGTATTTTGTGGAGTGTAAATATACTGTGTGGTGTGGCGCTGAATTGTGTGATAGCAAGGGGCCTTACATCATTCCTGCCCAGATTTACACTGACATGCATAAACCCTACTTCACTCCTTATCTGGCACAGGAAGAAATCAGGAACTGGTTGCAGCAAACGTTTGTGATGGTGGGGATCCCTCTTCCACACAGGTCAAAATAAACCATTTGAGGACCTCAAGACAGAATATGGCCTCAGGAGATTGGATACTAGAGTCAGAGATGAAAGCAGGAGTCTTGAGGGACCTCACACAGTTTGCAAAATGGTTATGTGGATTATGCTAGATATGTGCTCTCTTCTATATACAAGGGTCTAGTTAACAGATGCCCGGCTGAAAGATCAAGGAATGGAAACATATTTATAGACAGGCTCACACAAATATGAGGTGGTGCTTGTGATGTATTGTATGTAACCCATGATAAATTATTTAAATGGGAGAAAACTAAAGGTCAGGGCTGTTGGAGGGATGCCTAAAGGCTGAATCCCCAACTCACATCAAGTGGGGATTTGGCAAACTGGAAAGCTACTGGGAGATGATGCTGAAAGCCACTGATGAAATCTACAAGATGATAATCTCTATGAAACTTGGTGTGATAATGTTAGGGCTGCTGTACAAATTGTAGAAATCAGTGAGAATCTTTAGAGGCAAAATAATCATGGAATTAGTGGCAGTGCTGAATGTGATTATGGTGAAATAAGGGACCAGAAATGCCTATTGCAGGAGTGGATCTACAGGAAATGGGAGGTTCTGGCCTAGAATAAGATATTGGAATCCTTAGAAGAAAGAGAGAAATCATATGAAATGGATTGAGAACCTTTAATATATTCTTATCTGAGGAATACAGGTACTTGATGTGTCCCATATATCTCAAGGCACACTATTTGATGCCAAGAGAACTCTCACAGATGTGAACAGAGCAAACCAAGGACAGATAGGGAGGTAGGGAAATCTTCAACAAACATTTTGGAAGAATAGGATGATGTCTACTATGAGCTACAAAAAATCTTTCTGCTTTCATCTTTACATTTGGGAATTCAGACATTAATCATATATCACTGGGCTGAGGATGTAGGTGGAAGTATGAGTAAATGTAATTTATCAAAAAAATGATTAAATCTAAACATTTTACACAGATGCATCTCTCACTCAACAGGGTTCTATGCTTTCTCTAAACTTGGTGGATATGTCACAACTTACCAACCCTCTCTCAAAAGACCATGAATTTTTAGCCGTGCTACCATTATAACATCATTAAGGAGCTTAAATTGGTGGATGTAATGGATAACTTGAGGGACGTTTTTGCAAGGAATGGCTGGAGGATATGGTGCCACACAATGGACCAGAGTTTGTGTCTATGGAAATAAATAAAAAATCTTGAAATGTTAATAAATCAAATGTTTTTGCACTGCTCTATATCATCCGACAGAAACTGAGCTTGTTGAATTGTGTGTTGATTGAATGGATACAGTTAGTGATGCAAAACTATTTGAATGTGAGGTACAGATGTAGGAAGATGTGGTGGAGTTACAGGTGTATGTCACATTCTGCTATACATGCATCCCTATTTTGTTTAAGAGGTCACGCACCATGCTCCTAAATGTGTCCACCCTGGGTTGGTTGAAGTGGGGTAAGATGGTGAGACTGCAAGGGTATTGAAAGTAGAATGAAGCTAAGACAAGAAAATATTGGCTGAGGCATTGAATGATGAGTGGTGCAAAAATTGGGTTCTTTAGAAGTAGAGAGAGGGCTAAGCATTAAAGCGGATGAAAGAGCAAGAAAGAGTGAGAAATGCCTTTCAATACCAATGTATGTAATCTGAGAGTTTGTAATACCCTGGTGGTGGAAGGTAGAGATGCCTAAAATGTGACAAGAGTGTCTAGAAGCTAGGAGAAGCCGGATCTTGATGAGGAGTCAAGTGCTGCTGTGTAAGTGGGTGACAGGGCATGCAAGGAAAATGGCAAGTGTAGATAGAAAACACAAGGAAGCCCAGAAGATTTATTGATGATGCATGAAGTCAATGAATGCAAACTTGACTTATTTGTTATAGTCAGAACCAGTTGATAATTCTTCCCCTTGTAAATTTATTAATAATCAAAACGTTCCTTTATGCTAGGGTGGATAGTTTGATGTCAGTGTTATTTAACTGCACATTTTTTTGTTTATATAAGGAAACGGATCTGTTGCATTTTATTTGTGATGTATATTTCCCTAAAGATACAGTACATTCATGTCATGAGGCAGGTGTGATTGTTGGATACATGAGGGTCCACTGGAATGTCTATGTGGGGAAATGTTGCTGAATTCTTCTAGAGTCAGTTATAGATATGTCTGGCTCTCCTTCTTGAGCCAGACTGAACTCAACAACAGATAGTTCATACAGATAAATAGTATAGCACATACTGGATTTGAGCAAGTATAAAAACCTTGAAGTTGTAATATAAAAATTCAGAGATATTCGAAGATTTAAATTCGAAGGTCAACATATTATCTTAGAAACAGGCGAGCATACAGACATTAAAAACAAGAAGTCTCGTAGTCTCAACTAATTTTTTTCAAAGGCCAAAGGGGACGTATGTTTACATGGCCAGGCCATTGTGGGCGCTACCAACTGTGAGATGTTAAATGTTAGTAGAACTAGAACTGACCTCACTGTCCGCACACCAATGTTCTTTAGTTAGGGTTTAAGCCATTTTGACCAAGAACTAGCATAACATGGGCAAAAAACTAAAATGTGTTTCATTCTCAATAACAGTAATACAAATGGGGCACTGCGGAGAATAACTAAGCCACGCTGATATTTCAAATAGCTCAAAGGGAGAATTCTGTATCTTAGTTTTAGATATAGATATGTAGATTGGTACAACTGTTTCTAAGCATTGATTGTAAATTAGGGCTGATTTCCTTAAAATGAATTTCCTTGTTAAAGAACCATGTCATGCACAGAATCCTAAACACCATCAGCTCTGACGTGTATCTCAACATTGCTCAGTAGAGTGATGGGCTCAGTCTAGCAGTTGACTCAGTACCCATTTGGTCTAGACACTGTTGTTGTTGGTGTACTTGAGGACAGTTTCAATAATTGTTTGAAGAATCATAACTTGCAGCACAATTGATTGGAGACATCAGAAAAAACCCACATCTCCAGACCAAGCAGGAAACCTCTTTGACTTTGCATACTGTGCACCTCAAGAGCTGGATGGATCATGTGGCCACCTTTATTACAAGTAAAGTCAAGTGGAGTTTACACCCTGATCACTGGGCTATCAGATTTCCTGAGTGGTTCAGATGCTACATTTAAACTCAGAGAAGGAAAGTAAGACACCTGTTAAAGAAGAGAAAAGTTTAGAATAAAATTGTTTTTGATTCCCTTATGAAGATGAAACGTCACTAGCTTGGTTTTTGTGATGTTGATTAAAAGACCCTTAGAAGAGCAAAATTCTCAGGATCAATTTAATAGATTTTGGAGCCCAGCAGGGGGTCTTTGAAACCAAGAGACTGTCATCAGCAAACAGGAGCGTTGCCACCTTTGTCCTTTAAAAACTTGGGCATCATTTGTACAGGATTTAACATGCTTTACAACTCTGTTGAGGTGTAAGGAGAATGGTATAGGTGATACAGAGCAAACCTGTTGGAGCCCCCCCCCCCCAGGACACCGGGAACAGTCAGGCGGTCTCTGAAATTAATAAATGTACTCTGACAAATCAGGGAGATATAAATCCAAATCCACAGTTCGTCCAGGGCCTTCCTTTAGATTTCTTCACAGCAGGAACATCACAGCAACAAGGGTCCGATCCATGCAGGGAGGTTAAAGCCAAGGCTTTCCGGAATACCCAGACCTGGTGCTTGTCGGTGAATTTGCATCAATTGGGGCCCTCTAAATTGTGCACCAGGCATGGAGCATTTCAGCTTAATAGTTTAAATTTAAGCTATGGTGGATCTTAGGTATGGGAAGGCCAGATGAACATGGGCGGGGCTGCTGGTGCAGTATGCAGACCGCATCACTGAAGCAGTTCAGGAAGGACCTCAATACCTGGCTCTTCAATTGAGCAGCACAACCACAAACAATTCTTTGAAACACTGCAGGTATTTAGCCACACTTTAGAAATCACTGATTGATTAATATTGCACAGCATTGTGTTCGGAATCATGCTGAGGTTTTCACATGAGAGATAGGATAACCCAGTGACATTCGAAGAGTACTTCACTAGATTTTGTTATTATCTATTGTCATTACAGACATTGTATTACATTGTATCTTATCCCTTTCAAGAGGAAAAGTAAGACCATATAGAAGTCTTGGGCCCCTTTGGGTTTGCAAGCTTAGGTTGGTGAACTGGTCAGTCAACTGCTGCAATCCTGTACTTTTGAGGAGAATAGTAAACTAACTTTAGAAGAAATAGGTACTTTCCAGAGGGAACTTTTGTTACCAGTATTTCCTGGTTACCCAGTAGTGTCCTTTGGTTCCATAGAGCAGCATATGGGTGGTTAAACACCCAACCAGCCTCATAGGCTTGTAGGGTCCTGATCTTGGATAGTTTAAACAATCAATTGAATGTTGGTAGATCTTAGCTTTCCAAAGGATCTTAGCTTTTCAAACTCAAGAAGACACAACAAATTACTTCTATTGAGGATAGTGTGCAAACCCTCAGAGATGTAGGTGGAAGTTTCGACCATTTTACTGACTTCAAAGGACCCTCTTTTTTAAATTGAGAGGGTATGTTTAGAGGCATCCATACATGGCCCATAGCCCAAAATAGAAAGCACATTTTTTGCATTTGAATTAAGCTTCCTGGTTTGCCCTAGTATGGTGCTTTTGTTGTTAACATACAAGACTTCATGGGTGTGCTGTACCTAAGACTTAATATAGGGCTGCAAGGGACGAGGGAGTCAGTGAAATCAGGGGTTTCCTCGCATGGCATAAATTAGTATTCCTAGGTACATCTGACTGATTGGATTTGTTATTATAATCACAGGCTAGCAACCCGTTATTGGCTATTGGGTTTGATTGAGCAACCTTGGGTCGCTGTGCACCCTATTTATTTTAATCTGCATAGCTTTTAAAGTTTAGCAGACAAACTGGAAGCTGCTATCCCAATCCTTGCCTTCCAGACCTTGAGCCATGGAGCTGTTGGCTATCATCTCGATAGTGGCTAATACAGCCAAATAAGTGGTTGATTGAGGTTCATTGTTTGAAATATTACTATGCAAACCAGTGGCTGTAGATCTTTGTCAATCGCTGCTGCCATCTGGGGAAACAAACTCAGTTACTATGGAATATGGAACTCTGGAGGCAAGTTTGCCAACATCAATTTGTGGTGGTTGCTGTGAAAATGGCCACTGTACTTCAGTGCAGAAATAAAAGTTTGATGGTGTGAGCTGAAGATGAATAGAAATCAAGAGATTTGTGTCCATACTATCTCCTTCAGGTAATCGTAGCGCCTGCGGTCCTTTAACTGGCTTCTTCTTCTGATTAGACAAGAAGCAGATTATGAGCGTCAAGGGCACTAGTCTAATTTCTTCGATTATGTTATCTGATCTAAATTTGGAGTGAGTAATGCTTTCAGAGAGAGTAATGCTTTAAGGGCTCAGACACCAACCTGCACACCTGGCGACAAGATCAGTTGTCCAGCTACCAAATTGATCATGGTATATGATATGGATACGCGTCTCCAGATGTTTATCCACCTTCTCTGGTATGATCAAATGCTAATGGGGAGTGAACTCAGAAATAAACCCTTATATTGACAAATGTTGACCTTTACATGTTATATTTGGAATTGACAGAAAAAGTTGACAAGAGTGCGATATCAAGGTTAAATTCTGCTCTTCTGAGCGTGCACACCTCTGAGAAGTCTATTTTTTAAACATAGTACCTAAACTGAAAAAAACCCACTAATTTATTTTAAAAAAACTAAAAATAATTATTTTATGCGAAAAAGAATCTCAATGGTGCACAAGAGAGATTATTCCAGCAAAAACATATTGTCCAAGTCTCTAGGTCTGGGATTGTCTGCCAGCCTTTGTCAATGCCTGTTGTGTTTTATCATGATTTTTGCAAAACTTCATTCCTAGGGAAGCTGCCGAACCCTCATCAATCTGAAAACAACAAGCATAGGCTAAGACAAAAATATTTTTTTTGCTCTAAAAAAACACACATTAACATTGTAGTCTCTGGCACTTACGGGAACTACTGGGTGGATCTGCTCCTTGTGAATGGTCAGAAAGCCATCACCAACTGTGGAGTTGCCAATGGCTGAAGTAGGATAACCCACTGAATCATGATGTATGTTGTAGCAGTTGGGAGAAAACGTGCATGGCAATTACAAACCTATGAATGAAGGGGGTTGATTCAAATTCCTTATAAGTATATTATAGATAACAGTTTAGTCAAATCAAAAGGTCTAACCAAAGACCTGAAAGTGAGTCCTGCAAGATAGTTCATGGAGTTGATAATTTGGTGCAGAAATGTGCGTGTAATCTTTAGGCCACTACTTTGAATGCAGTGGGCCAAATCAGTCATTCATCTTCATGAGATTGATTACAAGAGTACCACTGTATAGTTAAGATGACAAATAAAAGCTTCTATTATTTAAATGCCAAGATATAACTTAGAGGATGTTATGATCGAAACAAACGGCAAGATATACGCTACGAAAAAAGGAAATGGTCTTGATTTGCCTGTGTACTTTGGAGGCCTAAAGTATTTTCTCTCAAGGAGCTAGCTCCTCCTGCAAAGAAAAGTGCAGCATCTTGTTAACAGACCTCTCTGCCCTGTACTGTATCTGCATACATTAAACTTCAAGCCGAGCCCCCTCCAATCTTCTCTCTTGACAATGATTAATGGATTCAGAACATGTATTTTTCTGCACCACCGTGTTTAACTTACAAACCGTCACAAATGTTTTCAAAGTAAGATATATCCTCATTTCTCTGCCAAGTGCGGAAAGCTGGAGAATAAAGTACTGTGCCTGAAATGTAAACTGCTTAGCAAGGGAACATTCCGGTTTGAATGCAGTGCAGGATAAGAAATCAAGACTTTGCAGATAAACACCTTTAGGATAAATGGACTCCATTCAGCTGTATTTTTTTTCTCGCTGTGTTTCGCTCACATATTCTCTCTTGAGGAATTACTGCACGGCAAGTCAGCTGGGCTTTCATTCGGCCCTTGCCTTGGTTGAATCATTTCACTACTAGGGCAACAGCACTTCAACAAACCTCGGCCAATCTAACATGATTACAAACATGTGAGAATGTACCAGTGGTTGAGACCATTGGCATAGCTAGTGTGTCACGTCCGTAGCGCAAGGAAGGAAATGATGCCCTGGCCGCTGTGTGAATTGTGAAATACAGCAATAATCATAGGTCGGTGGGCACTGAGACCTCTTGACCCGGCGCCACTGCACTTAACACAGTAATGGAAGCTATGCCACTAGATGAGGCAGTTACTAAGTCCCTCATTATGAGTCAGCCAGGGCTGTATCCCTGGAGAGATAGTGCTCCATCCAATTGTGAGTGGGCTGGTATTCCTGTGCCTGAAATTACCTGAGACAGAAATATCACACCCAATTTTCCTGGCGGTATTTCTGCACCTGATAAAAACACTTGATGGCTACAGGTAGACACCTGTAGAGCATGGGTGGCTCAAGGAGTGTGCTTTTTGGATAAGGGAACCCCACCTGCAATCAGAAAGCAGGAAACAATCCAGGACAAGAATGGCACAGTTGTCACGGGTGCTTGCCAAGCACCCATAGAAGGAACATTGTGGCAGGCGAGGAGTCACCACAGGTTCCAAGCTCCTCACCCATATCTCAGCAAGGGTGATTGGGTACTCAGAGCACCTCCTACAGCAGACGAGCTGAGCAAGATGTGCAGGCTGGCAAAGGGGCAGCAAAGAACGGGTGCCCAAGTCCAGTTGCAGCCCATGCTTGAGAGGAGCAGTCCAAGGAATAGGGCATAGGGTTATCTGTGCTAAGGAAAGCGGCTCTATCTTTGGGCTTTGCCTCTTCAGAATTTGGTACTCATTCTATTAGAATAGGCATAGCAACTGAGGAAGGCAGGTGAGGTTGAAATAGAGAACGGATTATTAAGTTGTAGAGGTGGGGCTCTGATGCTTTTAAAAGGTATGTTCACATTGGGGGCCAGAGGATGCTCCAGCTGTTTCTGAATTCTCTAGCACTATCCACTCACCAAGAGTACCTGTAGGCCTGGAGGGAATTTGAGCAGAGCAGTGCTTCTAGGTGATGGGAACAGTTGGAGAGAGTCAAGGATGTAGTTCAGTTTAAACTAGGGCTCATTCAGAGGGAGCAATCCAGGGTCACTATATCAGTCAACCTTGCTGGGAATTGCATTTATGGGTAAGTTATTGTGGGGTTTACACTCTACCAGCCGGAGAACTTGGTAAATGTATATTAGAAGGTTGGGCTAGGGAGGTAGGGTCAAGAGTGACTGCCAGGAGACTGGTGATGATAGAAGTGCTGGTGGCTTTGGTGCCCAAGCTACCAGAGATTTGTTTTGATGGGGGTGAGGTGGTGCTATTTAGTATAATTATGGTATGGATACTTATGGGCCTTTCAGCTGTCTGAGCTCCTGGGTGGTTGGGGGCAACCAGGGAGTCAGTGGAGGGATGTCCAATGGGGGAATACCTTATGGATTTTGCTTTACAAGTCAAAAACGGATCAATGAGGCCAGGGGAGTATTTTATAGCTAAATTCTTACCCAGAGAGACGCATATGCCCAGTAGTACGGGCCGCGTGATAAAAGCAAGGCAGGGACCTCCTAGTGAGCCAGTCTTTTTACATTAGGACAAACGGCCTGCTAGCTGTGCTAAGGAACGCGGCTCTGTCTTTGGGCTTTGCCTCTTCAGAATTTGGTACTCATTCTTTTAGAATAGGCATAGCAACAGAGGAAGGCAGGCGAGGTTGGAATAGAGAACGGATTATTAAGTTGGGGAGGTGGGGCTCTGATGCTTTTAAAAGGTATGTTCACATTGGTGTAAAAATATGCTGATGCTTGATTTAAGTGTTCTTGTGTTTTTTTTTTTTCAGGTTCGACAGCTGGTCCAGTGAGCGAGGTTTTGACAATTTGGCTGGTGAAACATTCCTTTATAAAATGGGCACGTCTGCAGGCTCAACGGGGCATTCATGAAATGAATCTGGGGTTTAAACCAATAGCATTTGAGTTACAGTGACACAGAAAGGGGGGGATGAAGTGGCTGGGTCTGTTGCCATGTTTGAATAGATTGGTTTTGTGGAAAGAGTGTCCAGATGTATTGTTAATTCACCTGGGTGAGAATTATTTGGTTGAGACGAAAGGGTTGCAAGTCTTGAAAAGCATGAAGAGGAATATAAAGGAGATTCAGTGGCAATGGGCAGGTTGCCATGTAGTTTGGACGACGTTTGTAACACGTATGGTGTGGAGGGGTGCACGGCGGCCAGGAGCCATCGAATGGGAAAGGAAGAAGATCGAGAATAAGATGTGGAATTTTTGTAGGAAACAGAGTGTTATATATTTGGAACACTCTGATCTGAAGTTGGCGGATGAAGTTTTCTTTAGAGGGGATGGAGTTCATCTGTCCTTTTTGGGTACAGAACATTATTTGTTACATATCAAGGACATTTTTTACCGGATCCTTTTAGTCTGGCTTAAGTATGGATGCCTGGAGGGATGTCTGGAGGGGTTAGAGGGGGCAGCAAGAGCCCAGTAGGGGACTCTTCTTTCTGTGTGGTGGGGGCAGTGCCTGTTGGCATGGTTTGCATAGTTTTAGGCTTGAAAGTGGCAGCCCAGGTGGGAAAGGAGAGGAGGCTGGACTTTGCATGGTCGAGCCATGTTGTTAAAATGTTCGGCAGGAAGTTATAGTTGTTACAGTTGCAGAGTAATAGCATCTTGAAAGGAGTTTTAAAAGATCAATTGCAACAATAGAAGCAGGAAGACAGGATTGCAATACAGTTTGTGGGGAGGGGGTAGGGTAGGGGTAGAGGGTGTGGTGTAGTTAAAGCAAATGTATAGTGACGCGGTTAGTTTTATGAGGTAAAGGCCAGGTTGGTATTGTTAAGGGCACCTGTCTTCAATAAAGCGGATTTCTCCACACAATTCAGTGTCATTCTTGGTTACACTCCAATTTTTCCCAATGGGTTTTGGGGGGGGGGGAGGACGAGCCAACCGGGGGAGCTTCTCTTCCCCCAGAATTATTGGGGGAACGGAGCAATCCATGACTGCTTTGGTGATGTTTGGGTTATTTTTGGGCTACGTATGTGTGTTGGGTATTTATCCCCCCATTTTACGATGTAGGTCACCATTTTGTTAAGGTGACATGGTGGCTGGCTGGCAGTCAGGAACCTAGAAATGTTTCCCTTCCACCCACCCTTTAGCTTTGCTGTTTCAGGGGTGTGGTGTCTGTTGGAGGAATCATTTGGGAGGTGAGAGATTACTTTTTGAGGACAGGTGCTGTGGTTTGAGGTTTGTATGTTTGCTTTGGTGTCGCTTGGAGGCAGGTGCCATAGCGAGGGCAGGGCCAGTTGACATGGTTTGCACAGTTTTAGGCTTGAAAGCAGCAGCCCAGGTGGGAAAGGAGAGGGGAGACTGGTCTTCATATGGTCGAGCCACGTTGTTAAAATGTTTGATAGGAAGTTATAGTTGTTATAGTTGCAGAATAACATCACCTTGAAAGTAGTTTTAAAATAGCAATTACAACAATAAAAGCAAGAGGGCTGGATTAAAATACTGTTTGTGGGGAGGGGGTAATCATAAGGGTGGGGGGTGTTGTGTAGTTAAAGCATATATATAGCGAGGTGATTGGTTTTGTGAGGCAAAGGCCAGGTTGGTATTGTTAAGGACACCTGTCTTCAATAAAGCAGCCTTTTTCACACAATTCGGTGTCAGTCTTGATTATGCTCCCATTATTCCCAATACCACAGTTACACATATATATTTTTCTTGTTGCATGCCGCTCAGTAAAAGAGAATGATATCCTCATGCATATAGAATGCCTCTTGTACCAAGTATACAGATTCAGCATAAGGCCGTGTTGGTGCTCAATCCATGGATATACTTTTCACTGAACACCCATGTTTGTGGTAAAAATAAAACACTGTCCCACAAATCGATACATGCCCAATAGTAACAATCTATTCAGAAGTTACCTTGGATAAAAGTCAAGAGAAGTCTTGCTCTTCTTGCTAATCTTTTAAAAGAGAAGGTGCACTCAAAAATCTTTCTTTATGTGGTGCTCGTCCAGTCACCTATAAGGACAGATTTACAGCATGCATCTCAAGTCCTTTTATCTACTTGTCATCTTTCACACGTGCCTATGATTCCTTAAATTGCCTCCCTTTACCAGTATCAACTCATGTTATGCCATCGGGCTGTGTTGAGTGGGAACCTCTGATTTAGCCTATGTCTATCATAAACAGAATGACCCACATTTTAGGGTTAATCCCAGGGATTTAAAGATCATATATTGCAAGTTGCTAAACTCAATGTACTTACTCACCCATAGGAGCTCACACATGGTCTCCTCTCACTATCAGGTGAACTGGCAAGACTACTTCCAGGTATCTCAACAGTGGCATTGGTCTCGAGTGGGCCACCATTGTGGTCAGCATTTAAAAAGCTTGCATGTTTTGACTAGCCTGAATGTGCATGCTAGCATTGTGCTGGGAGGGTGGTGGCAATCTCAGAAGGATTATTATATGGCTGAAACAGTGTGTCCCATCAATGGTTTTAGAGACCAAATGGCTTTAAGGTTGTACCTTGATGGGCAGTTTACTCAGTAAAGAATAAAAACGGGGAGACTCAATGAATGTTAAATCTATAAAAGACACTGCTATGTTAAAAGACCTGCTGTGAGCGGCAAAAGATCTGTTGCATCATAGGACCAAGCAGTGCACATGGCGGCCATCTTTTAATGGTCAACATTTATGTTATTACTGCATAGTGTATGAACTCACATTGTGAAATATTATTGACAGCGGCCTTCCACGTTTAGAGGTAAATGTGCGACTTGTATTGTTATTGTATGTCATTTTATTGTATGTCATCCTATGGCTCATCCAAAAATATAAAACTGATACACAAATGAAGAGGAATATGTGCATTTATGTATATGTCATGAGTAAGCAAAGAAACAAATTACCTAATACATGAAACTATAGTTCTCTCTAGGAACTATAGTATTTGCTACAGAAGAGGCTAAAAAAATAGACATGGGGCATCTCTGCTTCATGTTATCATTGAAGAGCGCCCTAGTGGTTATATAGCTAAAGAATAAATGCCCACATCTCATTCACATCATTTAATCCTATGGATGAATTTAAAACATTTTCTATAAAGATTCAAGAATATCTTTATCCAGCTGTTAGAAATGGGGTCTCTAGTTGGCAATCGGTTTGCACCCTGTCCAAGTATGGACCCTTACTCTAGTCAGGATAAGGGAGATATCCGCTCAGATAACCCCTTCGAACCCCCTTGGTAGCCTGGCATGAGCTGTCAGGCTTATCTCAGAAGCAATGTGTAAAGCCTTTGCACATAACACACAGTAATACAGGAAAACACTACAGAAGGACACCACACCAGTTTTAGAAAAATAGCCAATATTTATCTATCTAAAACAAGACCAAACACAATAAACATACAATATACAATAATAAAAATATGAATACTGCAAGATTTACTCAAAAATACAGTTCCTTGAAGTCGATAGCTCTACCTGGGGCTATCACGGCGTTGTGATCAACAAAACCAACGGTTCAGGCTAAAAAACAGTACCTTTGGAATTGCAGGGCGTCATGATCCTGGCAGTGAGCTCCAGAGAACAGTGTTGCAGTGTTGGTTCTGAAGTCGGTGCCCTTGAAGTCACAAGTGTTGCAGATCAAACTCCAGGCTGATGAAGTCAGGAGTGCTGGCGTGGATGACGTGGATGGCCCTGGGCCTGCGATGTGAAGTGAGACGATGCGACGTGCAGTGCCCACAGGTCACTTTGCAGGCAGTGGCTTGGTGATGGTGGCGGCAGTGAGACCATGCTACGGTGTGAGCAGGCAATGCCGGAGTGCGGGGCCCACAGGTTGCGGTGCGAGCACCGGCTCAGTGAAGTCATCCTATGATGGCATTGGCGAAACCAGGGCTGCGGTGTGAAGTGGGGCAGTGCGGCTCCGTGTGGCGTCAGCAGGTCAAGGTGCAGGCCTGCGGCATCATTGACGGCATCGCTGTGGTTTTTCTTCTTGAACAGCACAAAACACACAATTCCCAGTGCTGGTGGAAGAGGAAATTGAAGTTTTTGATATCTCTAAGACTTCCAACAGGAGGCAAGCTGTACTCCAAGCCCTTGGAGAACTTTCTCAAGCAGGTCACACAGATAAGTTCACCCTTTGCATTATTTTCTGGCAGAAGCAGCAATTGCAGGCAAGTTTAGCAAAGCAACACAGCAAAGGGACAGTACTCCTTCGCTCTTCAGCTCTTCTCCTGGCAGAGGTTCCTTTTGATGCCAGAAAGATTCTAAGGCCCATATTTATACTTTTTTTGCACCACATTTGCGTCATTTTGTACCTCAAAAGCGGCGCAAACGTACAACATATAAGTGTATTATGTAAGTTTGCGCCGCTTTTGCATAAAAAAATAACACAAATGAGGTGCAAAAAAAGTATAAATATGGGACTAAAAGTCTGGGGTTTTGGGTCCTCTTCTTATACCCCGTTCTGCATTTGAATTTGGCAAACTTCAAAGTAAAGTCTCAAGTGTTTGCAAGATCCTTCATTGTCCAGGCCAGGCCCCAGACACACACCAGGGGGTTGGAGACTATATTGTGTGAGGGTAGGTGCAATCCTTTCAGGTGTAAGTGACCACTCCTCCCTCCACTCTAGCTCAGATGGCTCATTATGATATGCAGGCTACACCGCAGCTCACTTTGTGTCACTGTCTAGAGGAGAGGTGTGAACAGCCTAACTGTCAAACTAACCCAGACAGGGAATTCACAAACAGACAGAGTCACAGAATGTTTTAAGCATGAAAATACCAACTTCCCAAAAGTGGCATTTTCATGTTCACAATCTAAAAAACAACTTCACTAAAAGATGTATTTTTAAATTGTGAGTTCAAAGACCCCAAACTCCACATTTCTATCTGCCCTCAACGGGAATCTGGACTTTAAAGTTATTAAAGGCATCCCCCATGTTAACCTATGAGGGAGATAGGCCTTGCAACAACGAAACCTGAAATTGGCAGTATTTCACTGTTAGGACATATACAATTCACCAGTACATGCCCTACATTTTAAATACAGTGCATCCTGCCCACGAGGCTACCTAGGGCCTATCTTAGGGGTGCCTTACATGTTCCAAAAGGAAAGGTTTCAGCCTGGCAAGTGGGTACACATGCCAGGTTGAATTGACAGTTTAGAACTGCACACACAGATACTGCAGTGGCAGGTCTGTTACATATTTACAGGGCTACTTATGTGGGTGGCACAATCAGTGGTGCAGGCCCACTAGTAGCATTTGATTTACAGTCCTGTGGCGCCTCTTATGCACTTTACTAGGGACTTACCAGTAAATCAAATACGCCAATTATGGATAAACCAATCAACACTATAATTTACCCAGGGAGCACTTGTACTTTACAACTGATCAGCAGTAGTAAAGTGTGCAAAGACAATAAACCAGCAAAAAGAGTCCAGTAAACCATAAAAACAGGAGGTTTGAAAGCAAAAAGACAGACACATCAAAAGTTATCTCAATTAAAACGAATAATTACAAAACCAATCTGATCAACAGCGAAAATGCATGTTCTCTTAAATATAATAGACAGTAACAAACCAAATTTTAAAACATTAACTCATATTTCGACATATGTCATCCAATAATCAATTACATAAGTTCTTCTCAGGTTAATAGGAGCAAGAACATAACTTAGGAGTGCAGTGCAAATTTCGACAGAGGAAAGACTTTGCAGGTAGACCAGCCCATCTTTATAAGATGGAAAGTGTTTCATTGAGAGTATTGGAGGCAAGAAGCCCATTCGGAAGGAGTCATACAGTGTGCAAAAGAGCATAAAATGTGGAATCGATTGGAAGTTAACACCATCACAGGGGCAACATCGGAGGGAAGTGTGCCAGGAGCCTCCTATGGGGAAGGCCATTAAAAAAATTACTGTATTAAGTCTTAGCCTTGTTAAATAAAATGTATATTCCTTGATTTGTTATCCAGGTAAGATATGGTTCAATGCCTGTGGTTGTAAATAGTTGCATGTACCTTGTAACTGTTGGCATATCCAGAGAACTCACAAGTCTGGTTTCCTCTCTAAAGGATTCATAAGCCCCTTTCAGTATCAATTTAGTTTTGGGGTCAATACTTTCTGGACTATTAAATAAGTGTCAATATAGCAGCCTGTAAAAAGTGTTTTTTTATAAGCCAGCCATGGGATAGCAAACATATATCCATATTTAAGCAATGTCTTGAAAATTGTGCGTTTGGTGTATTCCATATCTTTAACCATAGAAAAAATGGTGCCAGGCTAATGTGATCTTCTATGAAATCTAGTCCTAACTCCATTTGTACAATAAAACTCTCAGTAGCTCTAGCAATAGCTGAGAGCCTGCACAGAAAACTGTTTTCTGTTGCCTGGAGTTTCCCTGAGGCAGCATAAACCCAGACTCCAGCTCCATCAGCACCCACTACTAGACATTTGCTTTTATTAAGCTGGACCATCTCCTGTACTGGCCTTTAGCCAAGCTTTTTGGCAAATCTGAATATAGCATTGTGAGAAGATAGCCTCTTTCTAGCCTTGTTACCCCCACTTTTGGCCTGTTTGTGAGTGTATGTCAGGGTGTTTGTCACTGTTTTCACTGTCTCACTGGGATCCTGATAGCCAGGCCTCAGTGCTCATAGTGAAAACACTATGTTTTCAGTATGTTTGTTATGTGTCACTGGGATCCTGCTGGTCAGGACCCCAGTGCTCATAGGTTTGGGGCCTATATGTATGTGTCACTGGGACCCTGTCACACAGGGCCCCAGTGCTCATAGGTGTGCATGTTTATGTTCCCTGTGTGGTGCCTAACTGTCTCACTGAGGCTCTGCTAACCAGAACCTCAGTGGTTATGCTCTCTCATTACTTTCAAATTGTACCCTTATAATTCCCTAGTATATGGTACTGAGGTACCCAGGGTATTGGGGTTCCAGGAGATCCCTATGGGCTGCAGCATTTCTTTTGCCACCCATAGGGAGCTCTGACAATTCTTACACAGGCCTGCCACTGCAGCCTGAGTGAAATAACGTCCACGTTATTTCACAGCCATTTTACACTGCACTTAAGTAACTTATAAGTCACCTATATGTCTAACCTTTACCTGGTAAAGGTTAGGTGCAAAGTTACTTAGTGTGAGGGCACCCTGGCACTAGCCAAGGTGCCCCCACATTGTTCAGAGCCAATTCCCTGAACTTTGTGAGTGCGGGGACACCATTACACGCGTGCACTACATATAGGTCACTACCTATATGTAGCTTCACCATGGTAACTCCGAATATGGCCATGTAACATGTCTATGATCCTGGAATTGCCCCCTCTATGCCATCCTGGCATTGTTGGTACAATTCCATGATCCCAGTGGTCTGTAGCACAGACCCTGGTACTGCCAAACTGCCCTTCCTGGGGTTTCACTGCAGCTGCTGCTGCTGCCAACCCCTCAGACAGGCATCTGCCCTCCTGGGGTCCAGCCAGGCCTGGCCCAGGATGGCAGAACAAAGAACTTCCTCTGAGAGAGGGTGTGACACCCTCTCCCTTTGGAAAATGGTGTGAAGGCAGGGGAGGAGTAGCCTCCCCCAGCCTCTGGAAATGCTTTGTTGGGCACAGAGGTGCCCAATTCTGCATAAGCCAGTCTACACCGGTTCAGGGACCCCTTAGCCCCTGCTCTGGCGCGAAACTGGACAAAGGAAAGGGGAGTGACCACTCCCCTGACCTGCACCTCCCCTGGGAGGTGTCCAGAGCTCCTCCAGTGTGCTCCAGACCTCTGCCATCTTGGAAACAGAGGTGCTGCTGGCACACTGGACTGCTCTGAGTGGCCAGTGCCACCAGGTGACGTCAGAGACTCCTGCTGATAGGCTCCTTCAGGTGTTAGTAGCCTTTCCTCTCTCCTAGGTAGCCAAACCCTCTTTTCTGGCTATTTAGGGTCTCTGTCTCTGGGGAAACTGCAGATAACGAATGCATGAGCTCAGCCGAGTTCCTCTGCATCTCCCTCTTCACCTTCTGATAAGGAAACGACCGCTGACCGCGCTGGAAGCCTGCAAACCTGCAACATAGTAGCAAAGACGACTACTGCAACTCTGTAACGCTGATCCTGCCGCCTTCTAGACTGTTTTCCTGCTTGTGCATGCTGTGGGGGTAGCCTGCCTCCTCTCTGCACCAGAAGCTCCGAAGAAATCTCCCGTGGGTCGACGGAATCTTCCCCCTGCAACCGCAGGCACCAAAAAGCTGCATCACCGGTCCCTTGGGTCTCCTCTCGTCACGACGAGCGAGGTCCCTCGAATCCAGCGACTCTGTCCAAGTGGCACCCACAGTCCAGTGACTCTTCAGCCCAAGTTTGGTGGAGGTAAGTCCTTGCCTCACCTCGCTGGGCTGCATTGCTGGGAACCGCGACTTTGCAGCTACTCCGGCCCCTGTGCACTTCCGGCGGAAATCCTTTGTGCACAGCCAAGCCTGGGTCCACGGCACTCTAACCTGCATTGCACGACTTTCTAAGTTGGTCTCCGGCGACGTGGGACTCCTTTGTGCAACTTCGGCGAGCACCGTTTCATGCATCCTCGTAGTGCCTGTTTCTGGCACTTCCCCGGGTGCTACCTGCTTCAGTGAGGGCTCTTTGTCTTGCTCGACGTCCCTTCTCTCTGCAGGTCCAATTTGCGACCTCCTGGTCCCTCCTGGGCCCCAGCAGCGTCCAAAAACGCCAAACGCACGATTTGCGTGTAGCAAGGCTTGTTGGCATCCTTCCGGCGGGAAAACACTTCTGCACGACTCTCCAAGGCGAGAGGGATCCGTCCACCAAAGGGGAAGTCTCTAGCCCTTTTCGTTCCTGCAGAAACCTCAGCTTCTTCTGTCCAGTCGAAGCTTCTTTGCACCCGCAGCTGGCATTTCCTGGGCATCTGCCCATCTCCGACTTGCTTGTGACTTTTGGACTTGGTCCCCTTGTTCCACAGGTACCCTAGATTGGAAATCCACAGTTGTTGCATTGCTGGTTTGTGTCTTTCCTGCATTATTCCTCTAACACGACTATTTTGTCCTTAGGGGAACTTTAGTGCACTTTGCACTCACTTTTCAGGGTCTTGGGGAGGGTTATTTTTCTAACTCTCACTATTTTCTAATAGTCCCAGCGACCCTCTACAAGGTCACATAGGTTTGGGGTCCATTCGTGGTTCGCATTCCACTTTTGGAGTATATGGTTTGTGTTGCCCCTATCCCTATGTTTCCCCATTGCATCCTACTGTAACTATACATTGTTTGCACTGTTTTCTAAGACTATACTGCATATTTTTGCTATTGTGTATATATATCTTGTGTATATTTCCTATCCTCTCACTGAGGGTACACTCTAAGATACTTTGGCATATTGTCATAAAAATAAAGTACCTTTATTTTTAGTATAACTGTGTATTGTGTTTTCTTATGATATTGTGCATATGACACTAAGGGGTACTGTAGTAGCTTCACACGTCTCCTAGTTCAGCCTAAGCTGCTCTGCTAAGCTACCATTATCTATCAGCCTAAGCTGCTAGACACCCTATACACTAATAAGGGATAACTGGGCCTGGTGCAAGGTGCAAGTACCCCTTGGTACTCACTACAAGCCAGTCCAGCCTCCTACATTGGTTGTGCAGTGGTGGGATAAGTGCTTGAGACTACTTACCACTCTTGTCATTGTACTTTTCATAAGAGAAAAATATACAAAACAAGGTCAGTGTATATACACATAGCCAAAAAGTTTTGCATTTCCTCTTTTTCACTCTTTTCTAAGTGCTGAAAAGTACTTCTAAAACTTTCAAAAAGTTCTTAAAAGTTTAAAAAGTTTTTTCTGTCTTTCCAAAAAGTTCTGAAAACTTTTTTCTCTTTTTCTATCACTTTAACTCTCTCTAAAAAATGTCTGGCACAGGCAAAAATGTTGAACTGTCCAAACTTGCATATGATCACCTTAGCTGGAAAGGAGCAAGGAGTCTCTGCATAGAGAGAGGTTTGAGTGTAGGGAAGAATCCTTCCTTAGAACTGTTAATTAATATGCTTAGAGTACAGGATAAGGCCATAAGTGCCAAATCTGGTGAAAAAGTAGCTAATGGTTCTCAATCTGATCCAGGGACTCCCCCAGGAAAAGGTTCAGGAAAGAAACTTCTCAGCCTGCCCATTACTAGACAGTCTAGCATAGTTGGTACAGAGGTTGAATCACACCATACTGATGGTGTGCTCTCATATTATACTGGTAGCCAAGCTGTTAGGGTGCCCTCTGTAAGGGACAGGTCTCCTTCTGTTCATTCCCATCATACCTCTGTATCTAGAAATGTCCCTCCCACCCACCCTGATGACAGATTGTTAGAAAGGGAGCTCAATAGATTGAGAGTGGAACAAACCAGACTGAAGCTCAAGAAGCAACAGCTGGATTTGGATAGACAGTCTTTAGAATTAGAGAAGGAAAGACAGAAGTTGGGTTTAGATACCCATGGTGGCAGCAGCAGTATTCCCCATAGTCATCCTGCAAAAGAGCATGATTCCAGGAATCTGCACAAGATAGTTCCCCCTTATAAGGAGGGGGATGACATTAACAAGTGGTTTGCTGCACTTGAGAGGGTCTGTGTTGTACAGGATGTCCCTCAAAGGCAGTGGGCTGCTATCCTATGGCTATCATTTAGTGGAAAAGGTAGGGATAGGCTCCTTACTGTGAAAGAAAATGATGCTAATAATTTCCAAGTTCTTAAGAATGCACTCCTGGATGGTTATGGCTTAACCACTGAACAGTACAGGATAAAGTTCAGAGAGACCAAAAAGGAGTCTTCACAAGACTGGGTTGATTTCATTGACCATTCAGTGAAGGCCTTGGAGGGGTGGTTACATGGCAGTAAAGATACTGATTATGAAAGCCTGTATAACACAATCCTGAGAGAGCATATACTTAATAATTGTGTGTCTGATTTGTTGCACCAGTACCTGGTAGACTCTGATCTGACCTCTCCCCAAGAATTGGGAAAGAAGGCAGACAAATGGGTCAGAACAAGGGTGAACAGAAATGTTCATACAGGGGGTGACAAAGATGGCAATAAGAAGAAAGATGGTGAAAAATCTCAAGATAAGCATGGGGATAAGGGTAAAACCAAAGATCCCACTTCAAATCTTAAACACTCTTCAGAGGGTGGGGATAAAACAAATTCGTCCTCTTCTTCCCAACCTGCACACATTAAAAAGCCTTGGTGCTTTGTGTGTAAAAATAGAGGCCATAGGCCAGGGGATAAGTCCTGTCCAGGTAAACCCCCTGAGCCTACCACCACTAATACATCAAGCTCTAGTGCCCCTAGCAGTAGTGGTACTAGTGGTGGGACTGCTGGCAACAGTCAAGCAAAGGGTGTAGTTGGGTTCACTTATGGGTCCATAGTGGAAACTGATGTAATCAGTCCCAAGACAGTTTCTGTCACACCTAGTGGCATTGGCCTTGCCACACTGGCTGCTTGTCCCCTTACAATGGATAAGTACAGGCAGACAGTTTCAATAAATGGTGTTGAGGCCTTGGCCTACAGGGACACAGGTGCCAGTTTCACTTTGGTGACTGAAAACCTAGTGCCTCCTGAACAACACATCATTGGACAACAGTATTAGATTATTGATGTCCATAACTCCACTAAGTTTCTTCCCTTAGCTATAATTCAGTTTAGTTGGGGTGGAGTTACTGGCCCTAAGCAGGTGGTGGTATCACCTAGCTTACCTGTAGACTGTCTCTTAGTTAATGACCTAGAGGCCTCAGGTTGGGCTGATGTAGAGTTTTATGCCCATGCAGCCATGCTGGGCATCCCTGAGGAATTGTTCCCTCTCATTTCAAGTGAAATGAAAAAGCAAAGGAGAGAAGGCCTGAAAACTCAGGAACCCTCTCCATCAACAGGTAAAAAGGGTATCACAGTATCCCCTAACCACCCTACCATTCAGGATACCATTCCTGTGGTGGGAGAAACCTCTCCTGGGGTGGCACCTGTTCCAAGGGAATCATCAGTTGGCAAAACTGTACTCCCTGAGGTGGAAGTAACTCTCTGTGGGATAACTAACATTGGTGAGAAAAAGAGCACCATTTTAGTTAACATGGAGCATCCCTCCAACCCGCCCAGAGAAACTTTAGTGCAGAAACTCTGCACTGCCTCACAACACTTAGGACAGCATCCCTGCCCTAGTGTGGAGCTGATAGGACAGCATCCCTGCCCTGCTCCAACTCAAGAGAAACAGCATCCCTGTTCTCTCTTCCAGCCATATGGACAAAGTTTTTGCCCAGCTATGGCTTTATTGAGACAGCATCCCTGTCTGGCATTTCCATCACTACAAATAGGTTCAGTGGACAATTCCCACTGCTCTAAACTAAAACTTACTGATAGAAACTCTGAAAATACATCTTCACATTGTTGCTTAGCTAAAAAACTTCAAACAGGGTGGTTTACATCCCCACAGGGAAGTAACCATATAGTGGATGATAAAGGGAGTAACCAGTCTATTGCAGAGCTACTCTCTACTTATCACCACTTAGACAATAAAGTCTCAACTGGCCAAGGTTAGCCTTATTGTCCTTCGTTTGGGGGGGGGTTGTGTGAGAAGGTAGCCTCTTTCTAGCCTTGTTACCCCCACTTTTGGCCTGTTTGTGAGTGTATGTCAGGGTGTTTGTCACTGTTTTCACTGTCTCACTGGGATCCTGATAGCCAGGCCTCAGTGCTCATAGTGAAAACACTATGTTTTCAGTATGTTTGTTATGTGTCACTGGGATCCTGCTGGTCAGGACCCCAGTGCTCATAGGTTTGGGGCCTATATGTATGTGTCACTGGGACCCTGTCACACAGGGCCCCAGTGCTCATAGGTGTGCATGTTTATGTTCCCTGTGTGGTGCCTAACTGTCTCACTGAGGCTCTGCTAACCAGAACCTCAGTGGTTATGCTCTCTCATTACTTTCAAATTGTCACTAACAGGCTAGTGACCAATTTTTACCAATTTACATTGGCTTACTGGAACACCCTTATAATTCCCTAGTATATGGTACTGAGGTACCCAGGGTATTGGGGTTCCAGGAGATCCCTATGGGCTGCAGCATTTCTTTTGCCACCCATAGGGAGCTCTGACAATTCTTACACAGGCCTGCCACTGCAGCCTGAGTGAAATAACGTCCACGTTATTTCACAGCCATTTTACACTGCACTTAAGTAACCTATAAGTCACCTATATGTCTAACCTTTACCTGGTAAAGGTTAGGTGCAAAGTTACTTAGTGTGAGGGCACCCTGGCACTAGCCAAGGTGCCCCCACATTGTTCAGAGCCAATTCCCTGAACTTTGTGAGTGCGGGGACACCATTACACGCGTGCACTACATATAGGTCACTACCTATATGTAGCTTCACCATGGTAACTCCGAATATGGCCATGTAACATGTCTATGATCATGGAATTGCCCCCTCTATGCCATCCTGGCATTGTTGGTACAATTCCATGATCCCAGTGGTCTGTAGCACAGACCCTGGTACTGCCAAACTGCCCTTCCTGGGGTTTCACTGCAGCTGCTGCTGCTGCCAACCCCTCAGACAGGCATCTGCCCTCCTGGGGTCCAGCCAGGCCTGGCCCAGGATGGCAGAACAAAGAACTTCCTCTGAGAGAGGGTGTGACACCCTCTCCCTTTGGAAAATGGTGTGAAGGCAGGGGAGGAGTAGCCTCCCCCAGCCTCTGGAAATGCTTTGTTGGGCACAGAGGTGCCCAATTCTGCATAAGCCAGTCTACACCGGTTCAGGGACCCCTTAGCCCCTGCTCTGGCGCGAAACTGGACAAAGGAAAGGGGAGTGACCACTCCCCTGACCTGCACCTCCCCTGGGAGGTGTCCAGAGCTCCTCCAGTGTGCTCCAGACCTCTGCCATCTTGGAAACAGAGGTGCTGCTGGCACACTGGACTGCTCTGAGTGGCCAGTGCCACCAGGTGACGTCAGAGACTCCTGCTGATAGGCTCCTTCAGGTGTTAGTAGCCTTTCCTCTCTCCTAGGTAGCCAAACCCTCTTTTCTGGCTATTTAGGGTCTCTGTCTCTGGGGAAACTGCAGATAACGAATGCATAAGCTCAGCCGAGTTCCTCTGCATCTCCCTCTTCACCTTCTGATAAGGAAACGACCGCTGACCGCGCTGGAAGCCTGCAAACCTGCAACATAGTAGCAAAGACGACTACTGCAACTCTGTAACGCTGATCCTGCCGCCTTCTCGACTGTTTTCCTGCTTGTGCATGCTGTGGGGGTAGCCTGCCTCCTCTCTGCACCAGAAGCTCCGAAGAAATCTCCCGTGGGTCGACGGAATCTTCCCCCTGCAACCGCAGGCACCAAAAAGCTGCATCACCGGTCCCTTGGGTCTCCTCTCATCACAACGAGCGAGGTCCCTCGAATCCAGCGACTCTGTCCAAGTGGCCCCCACAGTCCAGTGACTCTTCAGCCCAAGTTTGGTGGAGGTAAGTCCTTGCCTCACCTCGCTGGGCTGCATTGCTGGGAACCGCGACTTTGCAGCTACTCCGGCCCCTGTGCACTTCCGGCGGAAATCCTTTGTGCACAGCCAAGCCTGGGTCCACGGCACTCTAACCTGCATTGCACGACTTTCTAAGTTGGTCTCCGGCGACGTGGGACTCCTTTGTGCAACTTCGGCGAGCACTGTTTCATGCATCCTTGTAGTGCCTGTTTCTGGCACTTTCCCGGGTGCTACCTGCTTCAGTGAGGGTTCTTTGTCTTGCTCGACGTCCCTTCTCTCTGCAGGTCCAATTTGCGACCTCCTGGTCCCTCCTGGACCCCAGCAGCGTCCAAAAACGCCAAACGCACGATTTGCGTGTAGCAAGGCTTGTTGGCGTCCTTCCGGCGGGAAAACACTTCTGCACGACTCTCCAAAGCGAGAGGGATCCGTCCACCAAAGGGGAAGTCTCTAGCCCTTTTCGTTCCTGCAGAAACCTCAGCTTCTTCTGTCCAGTCGAAGCTTCTTTGCACCCGCAGCTGGCATTTCCTGGGCATCTGCCCATCTCCGACTTGCTTGTGACTTTTGGACTTGGTCCCCTTGTTCCACAGGTACCCTAGATTGGAAATCCACAGTTGTTGCATTGCTGGTTTGTGTCTTTCCTGCATTATTCCTCTAACACGACTATTTTGTCCTTAGGGGAACTTTAGTGCACTTTGCACTCACTTTTCAGGGTCTTGGGGAGGGTTATTTTTCTAACTCTCACTATTTTCTAATAGTCCCAGCGACCCTCTACAAGGTCACATAGGTTTGGGGTCCATTCGTGGTTCGCATTCCACTTTTGGAGTATATGGTTTGTGTTGCCCCTATCCCTATGTTTCCCCATTGCATCCTACTGTAACTATACATTGTTTGCACTGTTTTCTAAGACTATACTGCATATTTTTGCTATTGTGTATATATATCTTGTGTATATTTCCTATCCTCTCACTGAGGGTACACTCTAAGATACTTTGGCATATTGTCATAAAAATAAAGTACCTTTATTTTTAGTATAACTGTGTATTGTGTTTTCTTATGATATTGTGCATATGACAATAAGGGGTACTGTAGTAGCTTCACACGTCTCCTAGTTCAGCCTAAGCTGCTCTGCTAAGCTACCATTATCTATCAGCCTAAGCTGCTAGACACCCTATACACTAATAAGGGATAACTGGGCCTGGTGCAAGGTGCAAGTACCCCTTGGTACTCACTACAAGCCAGTCCAGCCTCCTACAAGCATCACCTGCTGCCCCCACTGTTTGTGCTCTATAGGTCATTAACCTATCCCATCGCCCATTTGCATTCAACAAAATACCTAGATAGTTAAAGGTAGATACTTTAACAAATGATCTCCCCCCATAACATCTTTTTTTAATTTAATGCTTTTGAGACCATATGATATAATAAAAGACTATTGATGGTTCACCTTAAGTTTAGGTCCAGACATAAACACATTAAGGTAATTTAAAAGCATTTGGACACCGTTTGCTGTTTGCGCAGAAAGGACCGCATCATGGGCCAGATGTATCAAACTAATTTGCATTCGCAAACATTGCGATTCGTAGAAATCGGCCGTTTGCGAATGCAGAAACGTGGTCTGCAATGCATGAAAGGCATTCGCAGGCCAAAAACAAGGAATCGCAAAAATTGTGAATTTTTGCGAAGCGACATGGTTTAGCGTGTCTCATTTTGCGTATCGCATTTTGCGACATGAAATACCGAATCGCTTTTTTTATATCGCAAATTGCGAGTCCGAATAGCGACTTGCAAATACAGATTCGGTAATTCACGTCACAAATTGTGATACGCACATTGCGACATGCAAAACCATGTTGCTTCGCAAAAATTCACAATTTTTGCGATTCCTTGTTTTTGCTTTTATTAAGCTGGACCATCTCCTGTACTGGCCTTTAGCCAAGCTTTTTGGCAAATCTGAATATAGCATCACCTGCTGCCCCCATTGTTTGTGCTCTATAGGTCATTAACCTATCCCATCGCCCATTTGCATTCAACAAAATACCTAGATAGTTAAAGGTAGATACTTTAACAAATGATCTCCCCCATAACATCTTTTTTTATTTTAATGCTTTTGAGACCATATGATATAATAAAAGACTATTGATGGTTCACCTTAAGTTTAGGTCCAGACATAAACACATTAAGGTAATTTAAAAGCATTTGGACACCGTTTGCGGTTTGCGCAGAAAGGACCGCATCATGGGCCAGATGTATCAAACGAATTTGCATTCGCAAACAGTGCGATTCGTAGAAATCGTCCGTTTGCGAATGCAGAAACGTGGTCTGCAATGCATGAAAGGCATTCGCAGGCCAAAAACAAGGAATCGCAAAAATTTAGAATTTTTGCGAAGCGACATGGTTTAGCGTGTAGCATTTTGCGTATCGCATTTTGCGACATGAAATACCGAATCGCTATTTGCATATCGCAAATTGCGAGTCCGAATAGCGACTTGCAAATACAGATTCGGTAATTCACGTCACAAATTGTGATACGCACATTGCGACACGCAAAACCATGTCGCAATTTGATGCATCGAAAAATCGAAAATTGCAAATTTTCGCAGAACGGCCCTTTGCACATGCAAATTACCACGTGCTGAAACCAGGTGGTAACCAGGTGCATCCTATATAAAGAGACCCAGAATGCATCAGCCTCTTTTCCACAATGGCTGCACTCTACATCATGGCAAGGAGAATGAGAATCTTGGCAGGTTTGAGGAGATGGAAGAGGAGACAGGAGTGCATTTTCAGAGTGCGCATAACCCTTTTTAGACCAGACTGAGGAGGAAATATTTGAGAAGTACAGGTTGAGCTCAGCCATGATACTTGACCTGATAGCTCAGCTACAACCCATACTGCAGCGCACAACACACAGGACCAATAGCATACCCACCCATATGCAGGTATTATGCTCCCTGCACCTACTAGCCTCAGGGAGCTATCAAGGGGTCCTAGAAGCAGCTGGAGGGGTATCACAGAGTGCCCTCTCTAGATTTTTCAATGCATTCCAAAATGCCATGCTGAGCAGGATACACCAGTACATCAGATTCCCCACACCCCACAGGAAATACAGCAGACAAAAATTGAGTTCTACGAGTTAGCACAGTTCACCCACGTCCTAGGTGCCATAGATGGGACACATGTTTCAATCTGTCCACCATCGGCCACAGAGTATGTGTACCGCAACCGTAAATAGCAACATTCAATGAACATACAGGTGATATGCACTGCCTCCTGCATCATAACTGATCTTGTGGCCAGGTACCCAGGGAGCACACGTGATTTGTACATCTCTCGCCACAGCGGGATTCACACAAGACTGCTAGCTGGGGAATTTGGTGAAGGATATCTACTAGATATTTTCCCTCTTTACAATGGTGCATTGATGGCAGTGTGACGTCAGATGGCTCAGCTGCTCATTATACCCTCTGTTCCTTCCAGGAGACAGTGCCTACGCAGTGCGCACCTACATGATGACGCCCTACCTAAATCCTGCAACACCATCAGAGCGGAGATACAATTCAGCACACAGGGCAACCCGCAATGTTGTGGAGCGCACCTTTGGCCTTCTGAAGAGTCGCTTCCGATGTATCCACAAAAGTGGAGGGGCACTACAGTACAGCCCGGACACGACCTTTAGAATAGTGGCCACATGTGCGATCTTGCACAATATAGCTACCACCAGGGGCATACCTGTGGAAATATCGGAGCCAGACTCAGATGAGGATGATGATCCCATACCACCCGCACAGCCAGCAGACAGGACCAGTGCAGCAGAGGGCAGGCAAAGGCGTGCTGACCATTTTAGATGTAAGTTATGACAACACAACCTCAATGACATGTATTCCGGTAGTTAGCGCCTTTATTACCTTGACTTCAGGTAACATACGTGTCACTGGGACATAGCAATAAACATGAGTCAGACATGAGCCATTAACAGTGTCACACTATTGTCATCATAGTTTACTGTAATTCTACATGTGAAGGTAGTCCCCTGTGGCCCTCAATGTCACTTTTTACGACCACGCATTCCACTTGAGTGCGCAGTGGCCTCGCCGGCACCTCTTGTTACAGGCTCACAGGCAGTACTGTGCCAGGCACTGCAACGCCTAGGATCCATCACGGGTGCTGCAAGACTACTGAGGCTAGATGACTCCTCAGTATCCCCAACTCCCAGTTCAAAGGGTGTAGCACTGCGTGCTGTCAGCATAGCGTCCAGAACGTTGGTAATTTGCACCAATTCCTGGGCAACATCCCGACTGCTATGTGCTGCCTTCACCTGTGTAGCCACAGCATGCCGTGATATCAGGGCAGTAGATGAAGCTAGACCTTTCGCGCCTGCGGTGGCTAACTCGCTCATGCCTGATCTCAGTACAGAGTTCCTTAATGGCATTTGTCAGTTCCTTGGTGTTCTCCGCAGCTGTTTGCTGTCCCTCATGCAGGTTGCAGATGTTTGTATTCAGACACTCTAACTGCTTGTGCAGCGCCCCCCCCACCCCCCATATTGGCATTGTGTGACTGCAACTGCCTGTGCATTGCCTTCATGTTTTTGTTTTGCATGTGCTGCACTTTGAGCATGGATGCTTCCAGTCCCCCGAAAAATGATGGGCCCTCACCTACACCTGTGTGCTGTGTGCCTGCATTGTGAGACCACCCTCTCCTTGGCACAGGAACACAGGTCATACCACCTCTTGCGTATCTTTTCCACTGAGCGCTGCGCAACCCCCACTGCGCAGAGTTTGGTCTGGATGTCAGCCCAGAGTTTTCGCTTCTCACTCTCTGGTACCTGGAGTGAGCTCTTCCCAAATAGCCAGTCATGGCTCCTCACCACCTCCTCAGTGAGCACCTCCAATTCTTGCTCACTGAATTTCAGCTTCCTCTTCCTCTGTCCCTTCTCCTTCCCATTACCAGCATTGGCCATATTGATGTCAGGTCCTGGCTTGCTCACAAACTTGCTCCCTGGGGCTGGTCTGTGACACTCTGACTGCTGCTGTGGGTGTGGTACCTGGAAACAGCCTGGGCTGACTCACTACCTGCTTGTGATGTCATCTGGCTGTGCTAGGTGTCAGTTTTTGCAATTTGCGATTTTCAAATAACGAATTGCAAATATTTTCGGATTTGGTATTTGGTCCTCGCAATTTGCATTAGCGATTTTTAAGAAATCGCTATTTCTGACTCGAAATTTTGTTACATGGCAATTTGCGACTCAGAAATAGCGATTTCCTAAAAATTGCTATTTCCGAATCGCAAAGGGCTTTTTTCATACATCTGGCCCCATCTGTGTTCAGCAATACTGGGACTGCCTGGGAGTCAATTCTAGGGACATCTTTACTACATGTACTTAACACTGTGTTTAAAGAGTTAATATAAAACAATAAAAGGAAAGGAAGCTAATATGTAGCCCTGTCTGACCCCTCTGACCACATTTATCGGTGCTGTACAATCACCAGCTTGTGAGTAACATACTCTAGTAGAGGAGTCCCAATGAAGACGCCTTCTAAGATCTAAAAGTAGAGTTTCAATGCCAGCCTGTTTCATCAGATCCCACCATAATTCCCTGTCTACAGGATCAAAGGCAAAGTGAGATTTATTTTTTGCAGGACCGTCCGTATGGGAGAGGCAGCCCATTATCTCTTTACAATTAATAGTAACCAGGTTATTTAAAAAAAAATGGGTCGATAGAGCCCCACTTTAAACAAACCCACTTGTTCGCAGAGTAACTAACAGGGCATACAGCCTCACTAGACATGCTTTCAAGCAAATAGGGTTGAAATGTTGAAGTTACAGGGTTATGGTCACTGACTGGAAGCGGGCACACTCGTAATCCCAGAGATGCTGAACCAAATCCCTTGATAACAAAACAAAGTCTATTGTACTCTCCTTGTCCCACCTATACATGTAGGGGGATTTTTTTTATCACTGCCCTGGGCATTAGATAAGAAAGGTAAATATAACGATAAAATCAATTGATTTAGTACATGACCATAAGAGGAGTGTGAAAATGTCTTGTGTCAGTATCTTGAACATTAGTGAATCGATCCCCATCATGAGGGCATTTAGAGTTATTAAAATCACCCGCCCATATGACTGATGTATGGGTTTAACCCTTCTCAACACACTGTGAAATTAACTTGCCCAACTCGTCAATAATACCTATTGAATGTGACGAAATGACATGTCCCCTTTTCCTCTACCTGCAGCAGATGGAATTGAATCAGTAGAGTAAGATTTGAAACCATTCATGGCAATGTTGTCGAAGGCCCGGGTTTCCTGGCAACAGATAAAATCGAATTTCTCAATAAAGCACAGCGAATCCTCCTTTTGAAGTTTGTGTCATATCCCTGCAATGTTCCAGGAAATAAAATGTATTCCTTTGTTGCACTTGTAAGTTCCTGGCAAATGGATATTAAGTCCTAGCCGAGTTGTTAGAGCGATGTTTGTGTCATTAATATTTGTCCCCAGGTTCAAGGCAGTAAACGTCCCATTTTTCTCACCTAAATAAAGTCAAACACTGTCTTCCATGCCAGACAGAACCATAAACCAGTTCCTGAGAGGTAGGGAGGAATTTGGTTGAAATCTATGGCGGGGGTGACTTAAATAACTGGCCCAGTTATCCCATGCTGCAACAGGTTCCAAATGCCTATAAAAATATCCAAGTGGCAATATCTTCATAGAACTAGATTCGACCATACCTGCTCTTTCTTTAACCCCTTTGCGGCCAGGCCTTTTCCCCTCTTGTGCCGAGCCTTTTTTTGGCTATTTGGGGCAGTTCGCGCTTAGGCCCTCATAACCTTTTGTTCACATAAGATATCCACGCCAAATTTACGTCCTTTTTTTCCAACATCCTAGGGATTCTAGAGGTACCCAGACTTTGTGGGTTCCCCTGAAGGAGACCAAAAAATTTGCCAAAATACAGTGAAAAGTTTTGTTTTTTAAAAAAAAAAATGGGAAAAAAGGGCTGCAGAAGGCGGCTTGTGTTTTTTCCCCTGAAAATGGCATCAACAAAGGGTTTGCGGTGGCAAGATCACCATCTTCCCAGCTTTCAGGAACTGTTAGACTTGAATTAGAAACCCCATTTTTCAATAAAATGTTGACATTTTACAGGGACATACCCCATTTTTACTATTTTTTGTGCTTTCAGCCTCCTTCCAGAAATGAGTGAGAACCAATGCTGGATTCCAGAAACCTAAACATTTCTGAAAAGTAGTCAAAAATCTGAATTCAGCAAGGGGTCATTTGTGTAGATCCTACAAGTGTTTCCTACAGAAAATATCAGCTGAAATAAAAAAATATTGAAATGGAGGTGAAAAAAACAGCCATTTTTCTCCACGTTTTACTCTGTAACCTTTTCCTGCGATGTCATATTTTTTAAAGCAATATACCGTTACGTCAGCTGGACTCTTCTGGTTGCTGATATATATAGGGCTTGTAGGTTCTCAAGAACCCTAGGTACCCAGAGCCAATAAATGAACTGCACTTTGCAATAGGTTTTTATTCTATACCGGGTATACAGCAATTAATTTGCTGAAATATAAAAAGTGAAAAATAGGTATCAAGAAAACGTTTATATTTCCAAAATGGCCACAAGATAAGGTGTTGGGAAGCAGTGGTTATTTGCACATCTCTGATTTCCGGGGTGCCCATACTAGCATGTGAATTATAGGGCATTTCTCAAAAAGACGTCTTTTTTACACACTGTCTTACATTTGGAAGGAAAAAGACAAGGGGCAATAACACTTGTTTTGCTATTCTGTGTTCCCCCACGTCTCTGGACATAAATGGTACCTCACTTGCGTGGATAGGCCTAGCACCCGCAACAGGAAATGCCCCAAAACACAACGCGGACACATCACATTTTCACAAAGAAAACAGCTGTTTTTTGCAAAGTGCCTAGCTGTGGATTTTGGCCTCTAGCTCAGCCGGCACCTAGGGAAACCTAGCAAACCTGTGCAGTTTTGAAAACTAGACACCTAGGGGAATCCAAGATGGGGTGACTTGTGGGGCTCTGACCAGGTTCTGTTACCCAGAATCCTTTGCAAACCTCAACATTTGGCCAAAAAAACACTTTTTCCTCACATTCCGGTGACATTAAGTTCTGGAATCTGAGAGGAGCCACAAATTTCCTTCCACCCAGCGTTCCCCCAAGTCTCCCGATAAAAATGGTACCTCACTTGTGGGGGTAGGCCTAGGGCCCGCGAAAGGAAATGCCCCAAAACACAACATGGACACATCAAAAGTTTCCACAGAAAACAGAGGTGGTTTTTACAAACGGCCTACCTGTGGATTTTGGCCTCTAGCTCAGCCGGCACCTGGGGAAACCTAGCAAACTAGTGCATTTTTGAAAGCTAGGCACCTAGGGGAATCCAAGATGGGGTGACTTGTGGGGCTCTGACCAGGTTCTGTTACCCAGAATCCTTTGCAAACCTCAAAATATGGCCAAAAAAACACTTTTTCCTCTCATTTTGGTGACAGAAAGTTCTGGAATCTGAGAGGAACCACAAATTTCCTTCCACCCAGCATTCCCCCAAGTCTCCCGATAAAAATGGTACCTCACTTGTGTGGGTAGGCCTAGCCCCCGTGAAAGGAAATGGCCCAAAACACAACGTGGACACATCACATTTTTCCACAGAAAACAGAGGTGTTTTTTACAAAGTGCCTACCTGTGGATTTTGGCCTCTAGCTCAGCCGGCACCTGGGGAAACCTAGCCAAATCAGCGCATTTTTGAGAACTAGACACCTAGGGGAATCCAAGATGGGGTGACTTGTGAGGCTCTGACCAGGTTCTGTTACCCAGAATCCTTTGCAAACCTCAACATTTGGCCAAAAAACACTTTTTCCTCTCATTTCGGTGACAGAAAGTTCTGGAATCTGAGAGGAGCCACAATTTTCCTTCCACCAAGTGTTCCCTCAAGTCTCCCGATAAAGATGGTACCTCACTTTTGTGGGTGGGCCTACTGCCCGCGAAAGGAAATGCCCCAAAACACTATCTGGACACAACATTATCAAATACAAAACTACCTGTTTTTGCGGGGGCACCTGCGTTTTTGGTCCTGGGCTCAGCAGCCTTCTGAGGAAACCTACCAAACCCAGACATTTCTGAAAACTAGACACCCGAGGGAGTCCAGTGAGGTGTGACTTGCGTGGATCCCCCAATGTTTTCTTACCCAGAATCCTCAGCAAACCTCAAATTTAGCTAAAAAGTCACATTTGTCCCACATTTCTGTGTGGGATCACTGCATTGGGACACATTTCATACCACCCAATGTTCCCCTCAGTCTCCCAGTAAAAATTATACCTCATTTGTGTAGGTGGGCCAAGTGCTTGTGAAAGGGAAGAGCCAAAAACATGTCGATATTGAGGGGGAACCAAAAGGGGTCCAAAAGGGCAGTTTGCAAAAAAACATTTTTAGGCTCACAAGTGCAGTAGAATTTTTATCGGTATAGATGAGACAATGCTGGGTGGTAGGAATTTTGTGGATTCCTACAGATTCCGGAAGGTTCCATCACAAAAACTTGGGAAAAATGTGTGATTTCCAGCAAAGTTGGAGGTTTGCAGGGGACTGTGGGTACAAAAATGGTGCGGTGCATGTGAAACACACCACCCTGTAATCACCCAGATGTTCAGTTTTCAGATGTGTCTAGGTCTTGTGGATTTTTCTACATGGCAGCGTTCCAAAGTCCATTTAGTGCAGCCCTCATCATTCCAAGTGGTACGATTTTGAGAGTAAGCCAAGGTCTCATGGCTCAAATGTAAAACTAAAAGCCAAAATAATCAAATGTCTTCTTGCTTTCTGTGGGATAAAATGTTTTAGAGTGTGGGGAGAGCTGAAAGACTGTTACCCACTTCAGTTGAGGTGGGGGCGTAACCAGGCCCATAATGGTTGGTAGCCATCACACCAATGTTTTTTTTTTTTTTTTTTAATTCCCTGACATCTAGTAGACTTTCTGCCCCCCTGGGGTGTGGATCAGGGGCAATTCCCCCATTTTCCCACTGGTTGGCAGAACAACTTTGGCCCCATTTATTTGGGGTGGGGGTATGGCCATACCCCTACCCTCTTAATTTTAATAAAAAAAAACTGCCCTGGCCTATGGTGGGCTTTCTGCCCCCCGTGGGGGGCAAATGGGCCATCCAAAAATAGGCCCATCTGCCCCCAATGGGGGGCAGATATGGCCAACAGTAATGTGCCCCCATGGAGAGCGACCCTTACCCAAGTGGCTGCCCCCATAAAGAAAACACACGCATACACACACACCAATCCCTGGTGCCTAAGTGGTTTCTGCTCCATGGGGGCAGATTGGCCTAACACAAATTGGCCGATCTGCCCCCAAGGGGGGCAGAAATGGTCTAAATACAATTTGCCCCCCAGGGGAGCGACCCTTGACTAAGGGGTCGCTCCCCACCTCTAAAAAACAAAAGAAAAAAATATATATTTTTTTATCCCTGGTTCCTAAATCGGCCTAATAGCAATAGGCCTATCTGCCCCGGGGGGGGGGGCAGAAAAGGCCTAAAATAAATTCCTCCCCCAGGGTAGCGACCCTTGCCTAAAGGGTCACTCCCCAACTCTAAAAAACAAAACAAAATAAATCCCCAAAAAATGTATCCCTGGCGCCTAGAGGCTTCTGCCCCCCCTGGGGGCAGATCGGCCTAATAACAATAGGCTGATCTGCCCTATGGGGGCAGAAATGGCCTAAAATATATTTGCCACCCTGCCCCTCAACCCCCCGCCACCCCTGGAGCGACCCTTGCCTAAGGGGTCGCTCCCCTTGCGTGACAATTGGCGCAAAAAAAAAGATTCCCAGTGCCTAGTGGTTTCTGCCCCCCTTGGGGGCAGATTGACCTAACAAAAATTGTCTGAAATGGTCTAACTACAATTTGCCCGCCAGGGGAGCGACCCTTGCCTAAAGGGTCGCTCCCCATCACAAAAAAAAAAAAAAAAAAAATTAGCCCTGGCGTCTAGAGATTACTGCCCCCCCCCGGGGCAGATCGGCCTACTAACAATAGGCCGATTTGCTACCGGGGGGGCAGAAATGGGCTAAAATAAATTTGCCCCCCTGCACCCCCACCCCCACGGGGAGCGAGCCTTGCCTAAGGGGTCGCCCCCCTTGGGTGACATTGGCACAAAAAAAAAAGATCCCCGGTGGCTAGTGGTTTCTGGCCCCCTTGTGGGCAGATTGACCTAAAATTGACCGATCTACCCCCAAGGGGGGACAGAAATGGTCTAAATACAATTTGCCCCCCAGGGGAGTAACCCTTGCCTAAAGGGTTGTTCCCCATCTCTAAAAAAACAAACAAAAAAAAAAAAAAAATAGCCCTGCCGCCTAGAGGTTTAAATAAATTTGAGCCACTTCCCCCCGCCCCCCCCCCCACACCCCAGAGGAGTGACCCTTGCCTACGGTGTCGCTCCCCTTGCGTGGCATTGGCGCAAAAAAAAAGATCCCCGGTGCCTAGTGGTTTCTGCCCCCCATGGGGGCAGATCAGCCTAATTAAAATAGGCTGATCTGCCCCCCGGGGGGCAGAAATGGCTGGCCTAAAATAAATTTGCCCCCCCAGGGGACTGACCCTTGCCTAAGGGGTCGCTCCCCTTGCGTGAAATTCACAAAAAAAACTTCCTGGTGTCTAGTGGTTTCTGTCCCCCTTGTGGGCAGATTGGCCTCATAAAAATAGGCCAATCTGCCCACAAGGAGGCAGAAATGACCTAAATATAATTTGCCCCCTAGGGGATCGACCCTTGCCTAAGAAGTCGCTCCCCACCTCTAAAAAAAAATAAAAAAAATAATGTATCCCTGGTGCCTAGAGATTTCTGCCCCCAGGGACAGCAGAAAAGGCCTTTAAAAAAAAAGCCCCCCTGGGGAGCGACCCTTGCCCAAGGGGTCGCTCCCCCCATGCCAATTTCTTATATAAAATAAATCCCTGGTGTCTAGTGGGCCTTTTAGCAGCATTTCTCTTCCGTCAGCTTCCAGCGCGATGGGAGGAGGCATCTGTGATGGTCAGCGCGCGATCGCACGCTGACGTCACGTGGGGGCTTGGGGGGGCTGTTGGGGGTGTAAGGGGAAGGTCTTCCCCTTCCATCCCTGCCTTTGCGGGGTGGGAGGGAAGAACACAGAGGGAGCGCTAGCACTCCCTCTGGGCTCTGTGCCCAGGACGTAATGGTTACGTTCTGGGCACACGAGCACTGTGCCGCAGGAGGTAACCATTACGTCCACGGCACAGAACCGGTTAAGGAAGTCTACGAGGGCAGTGTAACCTGGATATTTCTTTGTAAGAACCAATCCCACTCACTCGCTGCACAAAGAATTCTCATTAGTCAGGTACCAATGACTGTTCACTATACAATTAAACCACAACAAAACCTTGCTCTTAAAGGACCATGTTGATTCTATACATCCTGCAGGCAGCCCAGGTACACTGGCCAAAATGATAACATAGGGGCGTGAGGCTGTGAGGAGATCAATTTCCGCTAAAGGGGCATGATTAGAGACATTTCTTTCACCCCGTCATCACAGATGAGGTGCAGGGACTTGGGGGGGCCTAACCTCTTGAAGCCGAGTTTGTGGAGGACAAATAATTTAATCTGATATAGTAGCCACATTTAAGTTTCCTGACCCATTTCAGGCACCAGTATCCTTAATACCAGCAGGGGCCACATCAGTGGTTAGGTGATCGTGGGACCAAGCGTACAGGAGGCTGTGAAGTATGCGGGAAAGTATGTTTGAAAGGTCGAGTCATCCCTTTTGTTCTGGGGCATTCTCCCCCAGATTTGGCTACTTGACTTAAACTAGCCTCAATGGTGGCAAGGCGATCATAAATGGGGCACAATTTATCACCAAGAAGCTCGCTTATGTGGTTCGTTCAGGACTCCCAAAAATCTGTTGATGAAATTGGGGTACCTACTGGGTCTGGTAATTTGCCTGATTATGGGCCCTGATTAGATTTGTTCGATTTTTGTTTTAGTACTCAATAAAGTGAAGGAAAATGTAACTCACACAATTAATCCAGGAAAAGAAAATAGCTTATGGAGCCACAACTTGGCAGTAGCAGCAAGGGCCAAAAGGCCCGAAAGCAAAATACCAAAAGAATGGACCCCGCACTGCGGGGGAGCAGCCAAGCTTATGAAGCACGCCAGAGGCCCCTCCTTCTGAGAATGGGAGGCTGGGTGATGAAGTCCCTCCCCAGCATATTGTGGCCCAAACACAACTTATGCAAAAGTCTGCTGACATGTTCACCACTCTGTCACCTGTCTCCCATGCTGTGGGGTAGTGTTTGCGCTTATGAAGCTCATCAGGGGTCCACCCTCTAAGAATGGAAGGCTGGAGGTCGAAGTCCCAACCGAGCCCGTGTGGCCCAAACACCAGGTCCTGCTGAAGAGTTTGCCACTCTGTCACCTGTCTCCCGCTCTGCAGGGAGGCGGCCACACTAATGCAGTACATCAGGGGCCAGCCATCTGAGAATGGAAGGCTGGGGGACGTAGTCCAACCCCAGTCTATTGTGGCCCAAAAACAGGGTCTGCTGAAGTAGGTGCTGCTCTGTAACCTGTCTCTATCAGTCTTGCGTTCTGTTTCTTTAGAATGTTTGACATGTGCTCTTCTCTTTTACCTTGTTATGCTGCAAATAACACTGAAAATTCCAAATCATTTCCAGTGTGAATCATTGATATGTAATGTTGTACCAATTAAGCCTCATGGGCATAGCATCTGATTCTGGAAGAATTTTGCAGAATGCGTGATTTCACCAGTTGGATAGTCTGTCCAATGTATGAATTTTTGCAGGTGCAATTTAAAAAAAATTTGTGTTCCAATTAGAAAATACAGATTGTGGCACATTAATCCTATTCAGTGTTAGACTTCTTTAATCAGTAGTAAACTTGCAGCCCACGCATTGTTGACATCTAAAATGGCTGTGGTGAGGGGGATTTAGCCCTAACAACCTGGGCAGATCAGCAGGGAGTTCCTCTGTTCTTTTCGAACGTACTATCCACCTTTTAAACAAAAAAAATCCTGTTTTAAATGAAACTAAGGCCCAAATTGATACTTGTTTTGCGCTAAATTAGCATAATTTTTTGTTTACACTAATTCAGTGCAAACTTAACTCCATATTTATATTTTGACGCTAGACCTGGGAGGCAGACCCAAAAAAGAAGTTAACTCCGATTTGTGTCAAATTTTAATGCCTGGATCAGACCAGGCTTTAAAATGAGGCCCACACATCATTACGTAAGGAAAACACACAGAAGCAAAATTATCAACCCACAGGACAAGATGGAAGTGCTACTGCTCCAGCTTGGGAACAAGCAGGGGACAGCAACAACAACAGAAACCACCACCACCACAACAGGGCCCAGAAAGGCAACTCAGAAGGCAGGAAAGGATATTCCGAAACAGGACAACCCTCGTTGGCCTCAGGGAACAAGACATTATAAGGACATACAGACTCAACCGGCAAGCCATACTACATCTGCTGCACCACATTGAGCCGCAGACCACAACCAGCGTGCAGACCTTACATAATATCCCACCTGTGACAAAGCTGCTAGCTATCCACGACATGCTGGCAAGTGGCTCATTTCGAACACCGAGTGCCCTGGTTGGTGGTGTATCACAGCCATCATTCTCGGTGTTCCTGCCAAAGGTGTTAGCCACCATTATCTCTCTGACACCCCACCACATCAGCTTTCCCAACACCCAGCACATGCGGCAGGAGATAAAATAGGGGTTCCACCAATTTGATGGCTTCCCGCATGTGCTCAGTGCAATTGACTGCACCCATGTCTGGCTTGTTCCACCTGCAGCAACAGAGCATTTATACTGGAATCGTAAATACACGCATTCAATAAATGTGCAGGCTATAGTGGACCACCAGTGACTATTCACAAACATTTTGGCCACGTATCCTGGGAGTGTCCATGACACCTACATATTCAGGCACATCAGGATCAATGAACACTTCCAGAATGGCCAATTTGGAAATCGCCTACTTGTGGGTAAGTCAACAAACCTAGCAAGTTACACACAACACACCAACCCTGTAGGACACACACAACATACACTACTCCAAAAACACATGGCCAGGGTAACACAAATGTGCAGGTAACAACACACGCACCATGCTGCAGTACAGCACAATCAGTGCACACCACAAACATATACACCCACATGTACGTAACAGACCCACAACTTGACAGGCACACCACATAGGATAGGTGGAAATATGTAGCTTTTCAAACATAAGATGCACTCAAACCACTACAAGTGCCCACAGGTTGCCTACTACGTACACTTCACACACACAGTACACCAAACAAAGAATAGCACAGCAATGTCAATGGCATACACATAATCATGTAACGTAAGTCACAAATAGGCACAGATCCCTCAAATCATGCTGTGCAAGTCTCTGCCAGAACAAACCTCAAATGCCAGACAACTGGTGCCAATACCAACTACATCTCATCAACACATGGCTGACTTACCTGTATTTTGCATATACATCTGCCTGATGTGTTGTGTCACATACAAAGGAATACAACATTAATGGCCATCACATATCATGTGTCAGATTTGTGAGAAGTGGCACCACACCTACTGTAGTGCCACCTCCCATGCACCACTTACTGACCCACAACACCAGCATGTCTGTACCGTAAACAATAAATGGCCCACCATAGGGCAGAGTCAGAGTTAGACAGTGCATATCATGGATGCCATATTATAACCCTGGACCTCACAGGAGGCAGCCTCGTATATGCCCCTCACATTGTGTGCAAAATCATCCTGAACAGCTATCCTTCACAACATATGTGTGCGGATAAACGTTCCTATGTATGACCACGTAGATGACCTGCCTGAGGATGAGGATGGTGGTGACGATATGGGGGGAAACAGCACAACCCAGCTGCTGCGGTACGCCGGGCGACAGCACATAGTTGACAACTTTTACTCTTCGGAACCACTGAATTAACCTTGTTAATTTTGTAAATAAACATTTCACTAATACAACCAATCCTGCTTTGGTCTTTTCAGTCTCCACTACATGTACCATAGGAATGTGAGTCAAACCTCAGGGATCATGTTACAAATAGGAATCTGACAAGTACTATTGCAACATCATATGTGATGTGTAAGATTGTACTGCCACCAACACACACATCACTAACAGCCTCCTCACTGGTATGTGACAACTGAAGGACACAATCTATGGCAACAACATATTTTGTACATCCACGTTGCCAACTTGTTAATCAATAGGTCATCAGACACAACTACATCATGTCCAAATGGGAAGAATGCAAGGGGCCCACACATGAGTAGTGGATGTCAAAAAATAGAAATTAAGTCATGTTTGAACTGAAAACTGTCACAACTCAGTTTGAGAGTTGCAATGGCTGCATGGAACATATGTGACAAGGGGGGGGACATCATTGGTAACTATGGTCATCATGATTTGCCCAGGTATAACAATCAATGGTAGAAGTTGGGCCTGCGCAGAATATCCATGGTAATCTGTCCTGCCACTGCCATGAGGCCCATTCCTGACACAGGGTACACATCACCTCACACATTTCACGGACACGTCTGTTGAATGCACATCAGTATGGATGAGACCTTATGCAGCTAGGGCTCTGGTCCATCACACAAAACTAACAACCATTGGTAATTGCAACAAGTTTAATCAAACATTTGTGATCAAAACATATTCTGGGTGGAATGTAGACAGAGTGTTTCATACAAACTATGTACCAAAGATGTATACTTGCCAGACAAATATGCAGGCTTCACACAAGTCTTCATAAACACAAAATCTACATACGGAGACAGTTGTCGGGTAATATTTCCTAGATAGCAATGGTTCATCCATCATCAACAATGCCTGACCTGTGTATGTAGCTTTAAATATTATGCTCTATATGAAAACATCACACATCACAGACAAAAACACAATACACAGTCACAAATCAGAACTACTGCATTGTACTGAATGCCAAACATATGTGGATACACTGTTGTTACACATGCATATATATGCACGACGGTCAACAATATGCATGCTATTGACTCTGAAAACACACATTAGTGGGACAGACCAATCACACCCTTATCTCATTGTTGCATGGACTACCACATGTGGCCATACCCAATATAGCACACTGCAGCACAGCCCATGTCATATGTATATAGATTCAGGATGCATCTAAGGACAAATGCATCCATAACATCAGCAAATGCAAAGAAAATCACACATGGGCCCTTAGTGTGAATTCCACTCCTCTCAATGGTGCCTTCAGTGAAATTGGTGCATAACTGTCATGTATCAATATAAACGTGCACATGTCTAAAAAAAACTACACAAATGTCAAAGGCATCAAATAAATACATGCATAACTGAAAAACGTGACATGGGGACAGGAAGTGATGTAATAGGAAATCCTGTCTACAAGCATGGTACAGTGAGTGTAGTTTCACTTTCTCTGTGCCTTTCTGACTGTGTGGTTGTGTTTTGGAGCTGGTGGTTGTGTCTTAGTTGTGTATTGAAGTTTGTGGTGTACCTCCTGTCATGTCTTGTTATATACCGTGTGCATTTTGTCCCAGTAGTTGTGATTTTGTGTGTTTTTTGTCTATATTTGTATTTGTACTGGGGGGGGTCTGTCTGGGGTAGCTACTCATTTGGGATTGTTGGGATTAGTTAGTGGGGTTAAGTTTCTGTTTATTGTTTTCATTCTTGGTATTTGGGGTCAACTTTGATCATACATGACATGTCTGGGAGGGGGAGGTTGACAAGGATGTCAGAGGATGAGCTAGGTGGATTTGCGTGGCTGGTATGCCACTACCTGCCTATGATGCTAGAGACGAGTGGCTGGGTCATCCAGGGATACCGGACTAAGGCCAGGTGGCTGCAGTGGGGCACCTGAAGAGAGTATGCAGGACCTGCAGGAATGAGCACCAGCTCAAACATTGCCGGTCAGATCAGGTGGCCAGGGAGCAGGATCTGCTCGATCACCTTGGTGTTGAGATCGGCGGACCTGTTGGTGAGTCTCCCATTGGCATACTCTTTACTGTTCACTGCTCTTGAACGACAGTAGCAGACGAGTTGAGTGCTGAATGCAATGCTTGTGGACAGGTTGTATGCAAGCAAAATAAAGTGTATCTGCGCCAGTCTAGGCCTGGAGTTCACATGTCCAACCATGGTACAAATGCAGGTCAGATGTCTGGTCAGTCCTGCACAACCATCACAAAGGCACACATTTCAGAGGCCATGGCAACACCTGTGCCCGGCATAGTGTCATGTATGAAACACCAAGACACCCCCAGCCTACCATATTATCCGTGGATTGTGCCAACAAAGTTGGGCAATGCATGTATAGCGCAACTTTGTCATCATTTCACGCACATGAACTCTGCTATTATTTTAGCAAAGGGGCTTACCCGCATTAGGGTGCAATGTATATGGGGCATTTGATACCATTAGACAACTTTGCCACATCAGTCATGGATTATTCAACGCATGATTATTGTAGACTTAAAATTGAGCGGTATGTCTATCACAAAGCGCCTCTGGGTGTCTTGTAGGACAAGCTAGAGTACCTGAGTCATATGTCTTGCAAAGTCCAAGGGTAGTGTCATGTTTCTTTACACAACTCCCCCTTAGAGCATATTGTTCCGTCTTCTATAGATGGCTACATATGGTTGTTGCAGGGTGTAGCACTACTTGAGTCTCTGGCCCAGTGTTAGTGTTCAGACGTTTGGCCTTAACTCACCTTACTGTCTGTGTCATTGTGTGATTGTAGTGGTGTGCCTGTTGCACTGTTTTCCACTAGAATAACTAGCTCACTCCTCTCAACTAGTTCACACTGAAATTTGTTGTCCACTCGCAGTGACTGAGATATGACACTAAGCATGGTTTTCCATTCATGTCTTACGGGTGGACTTGCCCCCTACATGATTGATGAAGTGGCACAATTTGAGGACCCAGATGTATCCAGTGAGTGTGATAATGTGTGTCCTGTGAAGTAATCCAGGGGTTGGTGTGAGTGAGTCTTGTGTGTTGAATACTATGCCAGATGTGATAAGCTGACCAATGATCAAGTATCAAAGTAGGCTGGATGGTGACATTATGGTCCATTTAAAGGATCCCTATGCACCACAAGAGGGTCACATCTTGTGAGGCTCGTGGTGCACAATGGCCAGCATCGCGTACCCAAGGTGATGACAAGCCACATGTAGGGCCATATGTGACTAGGAATGACAGAGTGCAATGCTGTGAGAATATTGGCAGTGGCGCACTCCATCATTCTCACAACACAGGGATGCACCATATTGAATCCAATTTGGTGCATCCCTGTATTGTCAGAAAGATGGAGGACTGGGCTGGCAATTGTCCCCCAGCATGGTACTCCATCTTCTGCACTCCATGTATGTAACACTTATGTGGAATGTAATTGGCTTGCATGCAGGTCAAGGCCAAATGTGTGCTGGCTTGGAAATGGGTGTAAAAGGAATAGTAGTGGCAGATCAGGTATTGATGGGTGTCTACACCTGGACATATGAATGTAGATGGGAATGACCTATGGATACCAGCTTCCTAGGTGACCGCTCTCCTAGCATATGGTCCACTCCTTGACTCCATGTATGAGTGGGCATGCCTTGGTGGACGACCAGCACATTTGAGATGATGGAATGCATGGCCATCCCCACTTAGGTTCAGGAGGAGAGGAATACCAAATTTGTAGGTAGATGTGATGCTCACTGTGTAGGTGGCAGTCATATTGATCAGGCTTGCACGTGTACCTGTCAGCTCTGACGCCTTATGGTTACCAACAACATCCCATCCTCCCAATAACATGTCCAAGTTACTGGTGATGTCTGGTTGGAAATAGACACATATGATGAGGAAGACTGTGCCTGATCTATGTAAAGTTTGCACTGCCTTTGCATTATTCTTTATTACACAAAAGTGATGCACACTTCCATATGTTTGGTTCATTTTCTCTTTTTGCAATGCTTTAGTGTCAATAAAATGATGCTAAGGCAGCGTTGTTGTTACATCTAACAGGGCCATTATCTTTTCTGGATCATGAGTTGGAGTGCATGTGTTATTAGATGTAACAGTGTAAGCTACTAATCTGTACAGACTCCACACAATGCTGATACTGATGGTTGCCTGTCTCCATTTAACAGCTTCCAACGTGACCAATAATGAGCGCATGCGTTTCAAAAGAGGGCAGTGAGGTACTGCCATATCCTGGCAGTAAAATCTGGGTTCAGTAAAATGGCTCACCGCTACCGTGCAGAGAGGGCAATGGGGCAATGGTGGGCATTCCCACATGGGGTCCCCACAATGGCTAAGACAACACAGAAGACACCCAGCTTCTCAGCAGTGCAGGGGGCACAGCTGGCACCACTCCCACAACCACAGCTGAAACAGCTTCAATTTCTGTGCAACAGCCCACGCCACCTGCTGCCATGGACAGACTATTGCTGCAGGATCTGCAGAGGGGCGTTTCCCTGGTGCTAAAACATCTGGACAGTTTGGAGATGGAGGTGGCCACTAACAATAAAAGGCTAAAATTCACCAAGAAAAAACTGAAGAAGGCCAAACTTTGAATCATATCTGAACTGTCATCTCCAAGTTCTGTGCCCTTCCTTCTGATTTAAATTTATGTTTTATTGTGGGTTATAGGGGGTTAGTGTTAGGTTAGTGTAGGTATGTAGTTTAGATCAAATAAGCGATTTGGGGGGTGGGTTATTTGCTTATTATGTGTTAAGTGGTGGGTGGGAGGGTGGGGGGTGCATGTTGGGGTATCTATGTGTTTTTTATTTAACCCTCTCGGTGCCTTGGACGAGGTGGTCTCCTCCCAGCACACGATTCCCATGTGCCTGGGACGAGACCACCTCGTCCTGCACAGGGCCCACAGGGGAAGCGCTAGCAGTCCCCCCCATGGGCTCCCCACCCACACCCCCAGGTCGAGGATGGAAGGGGAATCCCGTCCACCCGACCCCCCCTCGGCAATCTGATGACATCAGTGCGCTCACAGCGCGCTGACGTCATGAGAAGCTGCAGAGGACGCGCTGGAAGCCATTTTCTTCCAGCGCGTCGCAGGAGAGGACTTCGTCGGTGAGTCTCTCTCCTTTGGGGATTTTTGAGGGGGAAAACAGACACGGGGCAAAGGAAAGAGTTTTTCCTTCCCCGTGTGCCTGTTTTCAGTGGATTCCTGGTCGACGATCGCTGGCGGGGCCCGCAATCGTGGACCAGGAATCCCCCCTTGGCACCAGGGATTTTTTTATTTTTATTTTGGGGAGCGACCCCTTGGGCAAGGGTCACTCCCATGGGGGGCTATTTTTTATCATATTTCGGCCCCCTCTGGGGGCAGATCTGCCATTTTTTCAGCCGATCTGCCCCCAGAGGGGGTCGAAAACCACTAGACACCAGGGAATTTATATTTTTTATGAGTTTTTGGGAAGCGACCCCTTGGGCAACGGTCGCTCCCCTTGGGGGCCATAAATAATCTATTTGGGCCCCACCTGGGTGCTGATCAGCCGTTTGTTCGGCTGATCAGCCCCCAGGGGGAGTCGAAAACCACTAGACAGCAGGGATTTTATTTTCTTTATGATTTTTTGGGGAGCGACCCCTTGGGCAAGGGTAGCTCCCCTTGGGGGCCATAAATAATCCTATTTTTGCACCCCGTGGGCAGATCAGCTGTTTTTTCGGCCTATCTGCCCCCGGGGGGGGGTCAAAAACCACTAGACCACCAGGGATTATGTTTACCTTATGTTTTTGGGCAGCGACCCCTTAGGCAAGGGTCGCTGCCCCTGGGGCAATAATTTTTTATATGTTTCAGCCCCCCCTGCGGCTAGATCGGCCATGTTTTTGGCAGGTCTCGTCCCCGGGGGAGTCGAAACCCACTAGGCGCCAGGGATTGTGTGGTGTGTGTTCTGTGTGTTTGGGGGCACCCCTTGGGAAAGGGTCACCCCACCAAAGGGGGGAAAATTGGTATTGGCCATTTCTACCCCGTTTGAGGGCAGATGGGCCTATTTTTTTAGGCCCATCTGCCCCCAAGGAGGGCAGAAACCATCAATACACCAGGGATTTTATTTTTCCCCTTTTTTTAGTTTTGTGCTGGGGGTGCCCCCTTTGGCAAGGTCGCCCCCTAAAGGGGGCACAGAGCTGTTGGCCATTTCTGCCCCCCTTGTGGGCAGATTCACCTATTTTTTTAGGCCCTGGGCAGAATCGACTTTAGCACCAGGGATCTTGTGTGTGGGTGTGTTTTGTGTGGGTGGGGGGGTGGCCCCTTTGTGCAGGGTCACCCCCCAAAGGGGGGCACATTACTGATGACCATTTCTGCTCCCCTTGGGGGCAGATCGGGCTATTTTCTTATGCCTATCTGCCCCCAAGAGGGCAGAAGCCACCAAGACATGAGGGGAATTTTATTTTTTTGCTTCCCTTATTTATTTTTGTGCTGGGGCACCGCCATTCGCCCCTTTGGCAAGGGTCGCCCCCCCAAACAGGGTACAGACCTGTTGGCCATTTCTGCCCCCTTTGGGGCAGATCGGCCTATTTTTTTAGGCCCATCTGCCCCAAAGGGGGCCAGAAGCCACTTAGGCACCAGAGACAATTTCTAAGTTCTTGATGGCGGGGTGTTTGTCAACTGGCAAAGTATTTGTGATTATAACAGTTTATTTCTTCTTTTTGTTCTAGTTCAAAGCTTTTGCTTTCTTTGCTGTGGATCCTTGTGGTTTTGGCAGTAGTTGTCCTGCAGTTTGCATAGTTGCATGTTTTAGGTAAGTGAAAGCAATTTACTCCAAAGGAGTATTGTTGACATGCATGAATTACATGTTTGTAGGTGGTGTACTAAATGTAGTATTGTGTGTGAAATTGTCCTTAGATTTGAGCACAATTATATTTGTATTGTCATATGCCTAATTTGCTTTTTTCTTTTTTCTTTTTAGTGGGATATCATTGGTGATTGCTGTGCCTGTGCAGAGTAATTGCTGGTGCTTAGCTTTATCAGGCAAGTGAGTGGTATAGTTTTTTAGTACATAACTCTTTGTGATAAAGCTACACTTTGTTTATTACTTATTTTAGTGCTGGTGGTTGTTGGCAATCCATTTGTCGTTAGTGAAGATCATGGCTAGCTGCAGAGTAACCGCTAAGCAGGTTTTTGGCATGCTTTTTGAGTCGTCTTCAGACCATGATTACGAGTCTGACTCTGCATCTGAGGCAGAGGAGGAAGTGATAGATTCTGGCAGTGAGTTTTCTGTCCGAGAGGATTCTTCTGATGAGGAAGCCACTCTTAGTGCAGATGAAGGGCCTGTTTTAGAGGAGGACATTGATGTGCCAAGAGTGCAGCAGCTTGGGGCTGAAGGTTTCCCATTAGAAGACCTGACACCCGGATTGCCCCAAACATGGAGCAACCACAGTTATCTGCATTTACTGGTCTCCCAGGGTGTAGAGTCAATACGGAAAACTTTTTGCCTGTCAATTTCTTTCACTTATTTATGGACAATGTATTTTTGGAAGAGATTATGGAGCAGACTAATGTGTACGCAGAGCAATATTTGAGGGACAACACTGCCAGACTTAGGCCTCAGTCTAGAGCTACTCAGTGGGTTCCCACATATCTGGAAGAGATGAAAACGTTTTTAGGTTTGACTTTTCTGATGGGGTTGATAAGGAAGCCGTCACTGGTTTCTTATTGGTCTACTAGTCCCTTGATGGCAATGGCTAAATTTCCTGCAACTATGACTCGTAATCGTTATTTGCTTCTTCTTCGTATGCTGCATTTTGTAGACAATGCTTTAGCCTTGCCACGAGATCACCCTGATTGTGACCGTCTTTTTAAGATTAGGCCTGTCCTTGATCATTTTGTAGATCGTTTTCAGAGGACTATGTTCCAGGCAAAGCGATAAGTGTGGACGAGTCTTTGGTCCTTTTCAAGGGCCGTTTAGTTTTTAAGCAGTACATTCTTAGTAAGAGGGCACGGTATGGGATTAAATTGTATATGCTGTCAGAAAGCAGTACAGGATACGTGTATAATTTCCGGGTCTACACTGGTAGGGATTCCAGTATTGACCCTCCTGGTTGTCTGGCCACTTTTGGAGTTAGCGAAAAAATTGTGTGGGAACTTGGTAGACGACTGTCACCATTTGTACGTAGATAATTTCTAAACTGGAGTGCAGTTGTTCAAGGAGTTGTTTAGAGTGGACATTGTTGCTTGTGGCACAATCCGTTATAACTGGAAAGGCAATCCAAGGGAGCTTGTCTGTAAAAAACGTGAGAGGGACAATGCAGTGCCTTGTGGAATAATGAGCTGCTAGCTCTGAAATTTTCAGACAGGAGGGATGTGTACATGATATCTACCATCCATGATGAGAGTACTTCCCCTGTGACTGTTTGGGGTCAGGTTGCCGAAGCACGCAAACCTGCATGCATTTTGGACTACAATAGGCACATGGGTGGTGTTGATAGAGTAGATCAGAGGTTGGAACCTTACACTGCTCTGCGTACGTCTTATGTGTGGTATAAAAAGTTGGCCCTACATTTATTTCATCTGGCAACTTTTAATGCCTTTCTTGTGTTCAAGGATTGTTCACCTGAGTCAAGGATGACATTTGTTAAATTTCAGGAGTCGGTGATAGAGAGCCTTAAATTGTGGTGGAGCAGGCAAGAGTTCCTAGAGTAGCAGTGGTGGAGGAAGTGGCTAGATTGAAAGATTGCCACTTTCCAGATCACATTCCTCCCACTCCCAAGAAAGACTTACCCACTAAGAAATGTAGAGTATGTGCCCGAAGAGGTATCCGGAGGGAGAGCCTGATGTACTGCCCCGATTGCCCTACAAAGCCTGGGCTTAATGTGCCCGGCTGTTTCAGAAATTACCACACAAAGACATTTTTTGAGGAAATACCGTTAGCGTAAACTGCCTATTTTATATTTTTGTTTGTTCAGTTTCACGGTTGGCAATACTGTCATGTATTTAGTTAGAGCTTTTATGTTTGTAGTTTTGTACTTATTTTATAATTAGTTAGTGGTTTCTTTGTTGTTTATAAACAGAAAAAAAGTGATGGCGGTGTGTGTGGGGTGGCGCTTGGCTGGCTGTGTGTGTGGAGTCTCACTTGGCTGGTAGTGTGCTTGGCTGTCAGTGTGTGTGGGGTGGCGCTTGGCCGGCGGTGTGCTTGGGGTGGTGCTTGTCTGGCGGTGTGTGTGGGGTGGCACTTGGCTGGAGGTGTGCTTGGGGTGATGCTTGGCTGGCAGTGTGCTTGGGGTGGCGCTTGGATGGCGGTGTGTGTGGGGTGGCACTTGGCTGGGGGTGTGTGTTGGGTGGTGCTTGGCTGGCAGTGTGTGTGGGGTGGCGCTTGGCTGGCAGTGTGCGTGGGGTGGCGCTTGGCTGGTGGTGTGCTTGGGGTGGCGCTTGGCTGGCAGTGTGCGTGGGGTGGTGCTTGGCTAGCGGTGTGCTTGGGGTTGCGCTTGGCTTGTGGGGTGGCGCTTGGCTCGTGGTGTGCTTGGGGTGGTGCTTGGCTGGCGGTGTGCGTGGGGTGGTGCTTGGCTGGCAGTGCCAGCCAAACGTCAGTCCACACACTCCCATCAGCTAGTGTGACTGCTGTATCAGGTATGTGGGTGTATGTAAGTGATGGGCCCTTGAGTGGTGCTGTCTGTCGATGCGAGTGTTGTAATGTGCTGGGCCCGTGGCTGGCAGCGTGAATGGTCTTGTGCATGAAAGGTGTGTGAATGGACTGTAAAACAGTTGGTGCCTTGACGCGGCTTTAGAGCTCACGAGCTGTGAGTCATTGGTTCAGTTTTTTGGCCTTTCAGTTATTAACAGAGCATTTCACTTTGTGAAATCTCTTGTCAATAAAATTTGATCTACTGAACCATCACTCACCCTCGTGCCAAATCCAACCAGTATGTGTGGTACAAATGACAAAACCTGCTCCGCTGTAACCAGGCGTCGCAGCACACTTGTGACACGCTAGGTGTCTCAGGTGGGACCCCGATGATGAAGCATGCAACCAACTTGGTTGGTGGGTGAGGGGTCTTTTTAACATAACCTAAGTGCGTTTCTTTTTTTTACAATTTTAGTGTTTGGCACATCACAGACGTACGTGGACACATCAAAATGATATATTGCAAAACTACCTGTGTTTAGGGGGAGGGGGCACCTTTTTGGTCGTGGGTGCGGCCTTCATCTAGGGAAACCTACCAAACCGAGACATTTTTTAAACTAGACACCCCAAGGAGTCCAGGGAGGTGGGGCTTGCGTGGATCCCCCAACATTTTCTTACCCAGACTCCTCTGCAAACTTCAAAATGTGCGTAAAAAAGCATATTTTCCTGACTTTTCTTAGTAGGATCACCGCTCCAGCACAAAATTCCTACTCCATAGCTTTCCCCTCAGTCTCCCAAGTAAAATGACACCTCACTTGTGTGGGTCCCCAAAGCAGAGTCAGCCCAAAGATGTATAAAATAAGAATTTGTCATTATCAACTCGCTGTGATATCCCCCCTATCTCTACAAGTTTGTGGCATTATTCTGTTGCAGGCACCTGGCCCACCAACACAAGTGAGGTATCATTTTTATCAGGAGACTTGGGGGAACGCTGGGTGGAAGGAAATGTGTGGCTCCTCTCAGATGCAAGAACTTTATGTCACAGAAATGTGAGGAAAACGTTTTTTTTTAGCCAAATTGTGAGGTTTGCAAAGGATTCTGGGTAAGAGAACCTGGTGAGAGCCCCACAAGTCACCCTGTCTTGGATTCCCCTATGTCTCTAGTTTTCAAAAATGCACAGGTTTAGTTGGTTTGCCTAGGTGCCAGCTGAGCTAGAGGCCAAAATACACAGGCCGGCACTTTGCAAAAAATACCTCTGGTTTCTTTGAGAAAATGTGACGTGTCCACTTTGTGTTTTGGGGCATTTCCTGTCGCAGGCACTAGGCCTACTCACACAAGTGAGGTACCATTTTTATCGGGAGACTTGGGGGAACACTGGATGGAAAGAAATTTGTAGGTCCTCTCAGATTCCAGAACTTTCTGTCACCGAAATGTGAGGAAAAGGTGTTTTTTTAGCCAAATTTTGAGGCGTGCAAAGGATTCTGGGTAACAGAACCTGGTGAGAGCCGCACAAGTCACCCTGTCTTGGATTCCCCTAGGTCTATAGTTTTCATAAATGCACAGGTTTGGTAGTTTCCCTAGGTGCCGGCTGAGCTACAGGCCAAAAACCACAGGTAGGCACTTTGCAAAAAACACCTCTGTTTTCTTTGAAAAAATGTGATGTGTCCACTTTGTGTTTTGGGGCATTTCCTGTTGCGGACACTACGCCTACCCACACAAGTGAGGTACCATTTTTATCGGGAGACTTGGGGGAACAGTGGGTGGAAGGAAATTTGTGGCTCCTCTCAGATCCCAGAACGTTCTGTCACCGAAATGTGAGGAAAAAGTGTTTTTTAGCCACATTTTGAGGTTTGCAAAGGATTCTGGGTAACAGAACCTGGTGAGAGACCCACAAGTCACCACGTCTTGGGTTTCCCTAGGTCTCTAGTTTTCAAAAATTCACAGGTTTGGTAGGTTTCCCTAGGTGCCGGCTGAGCTAGATGCCAAAATCCACAGGTAGGCACTTTGCAAAAAACACCTCTGTTTTCTGTGGAAAAATGTGAGGTGTTTGGGGCATTTCCTGTCGCGGGCACTAGGCCTACCCACACAAGTGAGGTACCATTTTTATCGAGAGACTTGGGGGAACGCTGGGTGGAAGGAAATGTGTGGCTCCTCTCAGATTCCAGAACTTTCTGTCACCGAAATGTGAGGAAAAAGTGTTTTTTTAGCCAAAGTTTGAGGTTTGCAAAGGATTCTGGGTAACAACAGAACCTGGTGAGAGCCCCACAAGTCACCCTGTCTTGGATTCCCCCATGTTTCTAGTTTTCAAAAATGCCCAGGTTTGGTAGGTTTCCCTAGGTGCCGGCTGAGCTAGATGCCAAAATCCACAGGTAGGCACTTTGCAAGAAACACCTCTGTTTTCTTTGAGAAAATGTGATGTGTCCACTTTGTGTTTTGGGGCATTTCCTGTTGCGGACACTAGGCCTACTCACACAAGTCAGGTACCATTTTTATCGGGAGACTTGGGGGAACAGTGGGTGGAAGGAAATTTGTGGCTCCTCTCAGATTCCAGAACGTTCTGTCACCGAAATGTGAGGAAAAAGTGTTTTTTTAGCCAAATTTTGAGGTTTGCAAAGGATTCTGGGTAAGAGAACCTGGTGAGAGCCCCACAAGTCACCCTGTCTTGGATTCCCCTATGTCTCTAGTTTTAAAAAATGCACAGGTTTGGTTGGTTTGCCTAGGTGCCAGCTGAGCTAGAGGCCAAAATACACAGGCCGGCACTTTGCAAAAAATACCTCTGGTTTCTTTGAGAGAATGTGACCTGTCCACTTTGTGTTTTGGGGCATTTCCTGTCGCAGACACTAGGCCTACTCACACAAGTGAGGTACCATTTTTATCGGGAGACTTGGGGGAACGCTGGGTGGAAAAAAATTTGTAGGTCCTCTCAGATTCCAGAACTTTCTGTCACCGAAATGTGAGGAAAAGGTGTTTTTTTAGCCAAATTTTGAGGCGTGCAAAGGATTCTGGGTAACAGAACCTGGTGAGAGCCGCACAAGTCACCCTGTCTTGGATTTCCCTAGGTCTATAGTTTTCAAAAATGCACAGGTTAGGTAGTTTCCCTAGGTGCCGGCTGAGCTACAGGCCAAAAACCACAGGTAGGCACTTTGCAAAAAACACCTCTGTTTTCTTTGAAAAAATGTGATGTGTCCACTTTGTTATTTTGGGGCATTTCCTGTTGCGGGCACTACGCCTACCCACACAAGTGAGGTGCCATTTTTATCGGGAGACTTAGGGGAACAGTGGGTGGAAGGAAATTTGTGGCTCCTCTCAGATTCCAGAACGTTCTGTCACCGAAATGTGAGGAAAAAGTGTTTTATTAGCCACATTTTGAGGTTTGCAAAGGATTCTGGGTAACAGAACCTGGTGAGAGCCCCACAAATCACCCTGTTGTGGATTCCCCTAGGTCTCTAGTTTAAAAAAAAGCTCAGGTTTGGGAGGTTTCCCTAGGTGCCGGCTGAGCTAGAGGCCAAAATCCACAGGTAGGCACTTTGCAAAAAACACCTCTGTTTTCTTTGAGAAAATGTGACAAGTCCACTTTGTGTTTTGGGACATTTCCTGTCGCGGGCACAAGGCCTACCCACACAAGTGAGGTACCATTTTCATTGGGAGACTTGGGGGAATGCTGGGTGTAAGGAAATTTGAGGCTCCTCTCAGATTCCAGAACTTTATGTCACCGAAATGTGAGGAAAAAGTGGTTTTTTAGCCAACTTTTGAGGTTTGCAAAGGATTCTGGGTAACAGAACCTGGTGAGAGCCCCACAAGTCACCCTGTCATGGATTCCCCTAGGTCTCTAGTTTTAAAAAATGCACAGGTTTGGTAGGTTTCCCTAGGTGCCGGCTGAGCTAGAGGCCTAAATCCACAGGTAGGCACTTTGCAAAAAACACCTCTGTTTTCTGTAGAAAAAATTGATGTGTCCACGTTGTTTTTTGGGCATTTCCTGTCGCGGGCACTATGCCTACCCACACAAGTGAGGCACAATTTTTATTGGAAGACTTGAGCGAATGCTGGGTGGAAGAAAATTTGTGTCTCCTCTCAGATTCCAGAACTCTCTGTCACCGAAATGTGAGGAAAAGGTGTTTATTTAGCCAAATTTTGAGGTTTGCAAAGCATTCTGGGTAAAAGAACCTGGTGACAGGCCCACAAGTCACCCTGTCTTGGATTCCTCTAGGTCTCTAGTTTTCAAGAATGCCCAAGTTTGGTAGGTTACCCTAGGTGCCGGCTGAGCTAGAGGCCAAAATCCACAGGTAGGCACTTTGACAAAAAAACACCTCTGTTTTCTTTGAGAAAATGTGAAGTGTCCACGTTTTGTTTTGGGGCATTTCCTGTCGTGGGCACTAGGCCTACTCACACAAGTGAGGTACCATTTGTATTGGGAGACTTGGGGGAACGCTGGGTGGAAGAAAATTTGTGGCTCCTCTCAGATTCCAGAACTTTCTGTCACCGAAATGTGAGGAAAAAGTGTTTTTTTAGCCAAATTCTGGGTTTTGCAAAGGATTCTGGGTAACAGAACCTGGTGAGAGCCCCACAAGTCACCTGGTCTTAAATTCCCCTAGGTCTCTAGTTTTAAAAAATGCACAGGTTTGGTAGGTTTGCCCAGGTGCCAGCTGAGCTAGAGGCCAAAATCCACAGGTCGGCATTTTGCAAAAAACACCTCTGGTTTCTTTGAGAAAATGTGAAGTGTCCACTTTGTGTTTTGGGGCATTTCCTGTCGCGGGCACTAGGACTACCCACACAAGTGAGGTACCATTTTTATCGGGAGACTTGGGGAAACGCTGGGTGGAAGGAAATTTGTTGCTCCTCTCAGATTCCAGAACTTTCTGTCACCGAAATGTGAGGAAAAAGTTTTTTTAAGCCAAATTTTGAGGTTTGCAAAGAATTCTGGGTAACAGAACCTGGTGAGGGCCCCACAAGTCACCATGTCTTGGATTCCCCTAGGTCTCTAGTTTTAAAAAATGCACAGGTTTGGTAGGTTTTCTTAGGTGCCAGCTGAGCTAGAGGCCAAAAACCACAGGTAGGCACTTTGCAAAAAACACCTCTGTTTTCTGTGGAAAAATGTGATGTGTCTATGTTGCGGGCACTAGGCCTACCCACACAAGTGAGGTACCATTTGTATCGGGAGACTTGGGGGAACATAGAATAGCAAGACAAGTGTTATTGCCCCTTGTCTTTCTCTACATTTTGTATTCCAAATATAAGAGTGTGTAAAAAAAACGTCAATTTGAGAAATGCCCTGTAATTCACATGCTAGTATGGGCACCCCAGAATTCAGAGATGTGCAAAAAACCACTGCTACTCAACACCTTATCTGGTGCCCATTTTGAAAATACAAAGGTTTTCTTGATACCTTTTTGACTCTTTATATTTCAGCAAGCCCTATATATCCCCACAACCAGAAGAGTCCAGCATACGTAATGGTATATTGCTTTAAAAAATCTGACATCGCAGGAAAAGGTTACAGAGAAAAATTGCTGGTTTTTCACCTCAATTTCAATATTTATTTATTTCAGTTGTGATTTTCTGTAGGAAACCCTTGTAGGATCTACACAAATTACCCATTGCTGAATTCAGAATTTTGTCTACTTTTTAGAAATGTTTAGGTTTCTGGAATCCAGCATTGGTTTCATGCCCATTTCTGTCACTGACTGGAAGGAGGCTGAAAGCACAAAAAAATCGTAAAAATGGGGTATGTCCTAGTAAAATGCCGAAATTGTGTTCAAAAATTGGGTTTTCAGATTCAGGTCTGCCTGTTCCTGAAAGCTCGGAAGCTGGTGATTTTAGCACCGCAAACCCTTTGTTGATGCCATTTTCAGGGAAAAAACACAAACCTTCTTCTGCAGCCCTTTTTCCAATTTTTTAAAAAAAAACGAAAATGTCACTGTATTTTGGCTAATTTCTTGGCCTCCTTCAGGGGAACCCACAAAGTCTGGGTACCTCTAGAATCCCTAGGATGTTGGAAAAAAAGGACGCAAATTTGGCATGGGTATCTTATGTGGACAAAAAGTTATGAGGGCCTAAGCGCACCCTGCCCTAAATAGACAAAAAAGGCCTGGCACCTGAGGGGGAAAAGGCCTGGCAGCGAAGGGGTTAAAAAAAGTAGAACAAATATATATTTGTTTGTATTTAGTTAGTATATATATATATATAGTATTAGTATATGTTGTCCTGCATGTATCTTGTAACTTAAGGGGGTGGATGCCCCAATGTTTAGAGTGTTGTGCTAAATGTGTTAGGTAAGTTTAGCATAGGGCAGTTAGCTTTAGTTGTTGGTTAAGTATAGTTAGAATAGGTAAGTTTAGGCCAGGGTAGGTTTTATTAATGTTTTTAGTTTGGTTTAATACTTATTAAACATTTTTGCGTACTCCTATACATTTCTTGTCATATGCTTGCGTCTCAGGGTCTTCCCATGAGTGCACAGTGCAAATTGGGTGTTGGCCTACGGATTCTGTCCTGCCTCCAAGTCCTTCTCTTGACATGTGGATCACCTATTGACAACTAAGCTGTCACATTGGCAGTAACAACACATCTACTTGTCTATGCATCTGCCATCCAGTGTACCCATCACTCAAGGTTACTGTGTTTACTTTGTATTGGACAGGTAGGTGTGGAAATTCAGCTGTCAGTGTTGGGGTCCTGTGTAGGAATGTTGGGAACTGTGGCACATCTGGCAACAGCCTACATTTAAACTCTATCCTGCAAAACTGACTGGTGGCAATCACTAATGAGGTCAGGCACCTCTGTATCACACCAATGTGTTCTACTGGTACTCCCAGCTGACAATATTGCCCCAGAACTGCTATACAGCCATTCCTGCCATATGTAGTGAGTGAAGCAGACATGTGTTCTTCATTTTTGACATACTAATTGAATTGCTTGTAGGGGATGAGACCAGAATTGACATTTGTCATGTTCAATCACTCAATCAATCAAGGATTTATAGAGTGGACTAATGACCCGTTAGGGTCTCAAGGCGCTGAGGGGGTAGCTACTGGTCGTAGAGCCATGTCTTGAGGCGTTGACTGAATGTCAAGAGGTCTTGGGTCTGGCGAAGTTGGAGCAGTAGGGAGTTCCAGGTCTTGGCGGTTAGGTGAGAGAAGGATCTTCCTCCAGCGGTGGTGCAGCGGATGCAGGGGATGGAGGCGAGGGTGAGGCTGGCGGAGCGAAGATTGCGGGTGGGGGTGTGGAAGGTGAGTCTGTCGTTGAGGTAGGCTGGGCCTGTGTCCTGGAGGGCCTTGTGTGCTTGGATGAGGAGTTTGAAGGTGATCCTCTTTGATACTGGTAGCCAATGAAGGTCTCTGAGGTGGGGGGAAATGTGGTTGCGGCGTGGGATGTCCAGAATGAGGCGGGCGGATGCGTTCTGGATTCTTTGCAGCTTTGTTAGGAGTTTGGTTGTTATTCCTGCATTTAGGGTGTGTCCGTAGTCCAATCGGCTGCTGACCAGGGCGTGGGTGACAGTTTTCCTGGTTTCGACGGGAATCCACTTGAAGATTTTGCAGAGCATGCAGAGAGTGTTGTAGCAGGAAGAGGAGATGGCATTGACCTGCTGAGTCATGCTGAGTGTGGAGTCCAAGATGAAGCCTAGGTTGCGTGCATGGTGGTGGGTGAGGGCGCGGTTCCTAGGGAGGTGGTCCACCAGGAGTCATTCCAAGTTGAGGGGTTGGTGCCAAAGATGAGGATTTCTGTCTTGTCTGTGTTTAACTTGAGGTGGCTTGATTCCATCCCACAGGCGATGGTGTGAAGTCCGTTGTGGAGGTTGTTCTTTGCAGTTGTATGGTCTTTCGTGAGGGAGAGGATGACCTGAGTGTCGTCTGCGTAGGGAACTATGTTGATGTGGTGGGTTCGTGCGATGTTGGCGAGGGGGGCCATGGAAATGTTGAAGAGTGTGGCGGTGAGCGAAGATCCTTGGGGAACGCCACAGATGATTCTGGAGGCTTCTGACAGGAACGGTGGGAGGCGGACTCTCTGGGTTCTGCCTGAGAGAAATGACGAGATCCAGTCAAGTGCCTTGTCGCGGATTCCAGCGTTGTGGAGGTGTGTGCGAAGAGTGTGATGACATACCGTTTCGAAAGCTGCAGAAAGGTCCAGGAGGATGAGTGCTGCTGTTTCTCCTTCATCGAGCATGGTCCTAATGTCGTCTGTGGCAGCAATGAGTGCAGTCTCGGTGCTGTGGTTTCTGCGGAATCTGGAATGGGAGGTGTTGAGTACCTTGCTGTCTTCCAGGAAGCGGGATAGTTGGCTGTTTACGATTTTTTCGATGACCTTGGCTGGGAAGGGGAGGAGGGAGATCGGCCAGTAGTTCTTGGGGTCGTCTGGGTCTGCCTTTGGTTTCTTCAGCAGGGCGTTGATTTCTGCATGCTTCCATCTTTCTGGGAAGGTGGCTGACTCGAAGGAGCTGTTGATTTTTTTTCAGAGGTGGGGTCGATGATGATGTTTGTCTTATTGAAGATATGGTGAGCGCAGGGGTCCGATGGTGATCCGGAGTGGATGGAGGCCATGGTGGTGGCGGTGTCCTCTATGTTGACGGGGGTCCAGGTGTGGAGGAGGTGGGTGTTGCTTGGAGCGTTGGGTTCTTGGGTGTAGGTATGTGCCCCCATAGTCCAGCACTCTTGTACTGACACTCTGTGACTAATGGCATGGTTACACACATCACAATTAATAAGTGTAGGAAATGTATCACAATACACAAAGACATGCTGTTTGAGTAGGAGGTGTTTATTTACAAGCGTCCTAGTGCGATATTTACAATGTCCAGGTCAGGTACCCCATTTGTGAAATCCATACAATCATGACACAGCACAAGTCCAGGGTTGAGAGACATGTCATGGGACATGCTCTGGTGAAGTGCTGTTAAGTGCAGAGGAACAATAAATGACAATTGGTAAGTGATAGACAATGACAGTCCATTGCAGACAGGTCAACAGTGTGTGGGTATAGGGTGCTCATATCCAAATGTGCTATCACTGGCATGATCTCAAGTGCAGGACAAAGGAGAACACTGCCCATATGGCATGGGCTGGTTCTACCGGGAACTCTTATGAGTGAAGATGATCTGTTCCACATCTTCATCCTTCGATGTGTGTGGTGTCTCCTCTGCCCTTGATAGTGGTGGTGGGGCTACACACACTTCAGTGATTGGAGATGTGGAATCCCAATTCCTGCAGCTGCCATCTGTAGAACAACATATGGCATCACTGCAGCAAGGAGGAGCTGCTGATTTTTCAGGATAGCAGCAACATCTCGGTGGTAGGCAGCAATGTCTGCCTGAGGGAGGCCAGTTCCCAGTGCATGGAGCCCATCTTGTTCTCAAGCACCCTGCTGCCAGTTTGGGAGGGCAGTTGAGGTGGCCTCTTCCTCATGGCAGCAGCTATGTCCCTTAGACTCTGCTGGACTCCATACAGTGGGGAGTGTGTGCCTTGTTTGGCTGTAGTATGTTCATTGGCCATAATGAGGCACATGCGCATACCCTCTAGGCTGGCTGCCACAGCCTCCATCCCCACCGGCACCTGCTTGGCCAGCTACCACTGTCCTCTCAAAGCTGGTCCCTGGGTCTTCGGAGTCCTCAGCTGTGTCGGTGCTGGCAGGTCATACTATTGGGGTGTTGGGGAGTGCTTCTTGGATGACTGCTACATTATTTGTCCTCCTTGTGACTGGAGGTGGTGTCTGGAGGGGATACCAGGAATTCTTGGAGGGTCTGTTGGCTGATGGTTGTCAGCTGGTCATCCAGGTCTCCGGGGTACTCCAGGACTGTCAGTTCAGCAGGAGAGCCATTATCCTCTGCAATTATATGGTGTAAAATCAATCTTTCTGTCTTGTGGCAGTTGACATGTCACGTCACTGATTTGCTATTGGAGGCTCATTGTCATCTTACTTCCCAAACATTGTTCCTATATATCATGATTGCAGTCTATCAGCCCTTTGCTCCACCTGAGTGTCACATGAGGTGAAGCTCAGGTGGTGCAATTGGCTGCATCATTCTACTAGATGTGATGTATATCCTGTATGTGGCTTGACACCATCTTGTTATTGTCAACCCTCCCTATGCATCCATTTGCATGGTAGGGCCTTGCAATGTGTGGTCAAGCCACATCAACACACATGGCAATATGCCCCTGTCCCAGTCTTACACGGTAAGCTCCTCATGTTGATGTATGTGTATGCGTGCTACATTGCACAGCACACATGGACCTAGCAGATTTCCATTTCATCTTCTGTCTGTGCTTGAAGGTGAGCCTTCCTACACAACTATGATCTCCCCCTCAATTCAGCCATCCTTGCACTATGATGCAAGAAATGCAGCATAGTGGCAGTGCAGATAAATTGACAGAGGCACAGGGTGGAAACAGGGATGGCCAACATGGGCATCATTTGTTGCTGTGTACTTCATTTTGTATATACCAGTGCCTGATGGTAAATTAGTTTATGGACATAGCCAGTTAACTGGAGTTGAATGTAGGTCAGGGCCTCAAGCTAGTTTGATGGTGATTTTGCAGGTACTCATACTGGTGCATTCATGGACCCTCATTACATGTCTGGCAGTCCTATGACTACCTGACTGCCATTGTCTATATGACCACCCCCACCGGCGCAGGTGGTAGTGGCACATGATGTCAATGGCGAATGCCCCATGGGCCAATGGCCTGACACTGGCAGGTTGTTGGCAGCTTTCAGACTGGCAATGCCACCAGTCTTGTGACACCAGTCAAGTATTACGATCAGCACTACCATCCCGGTATGTTCCCGCTTTTCTGCCAGCCTTTGAAAGGCAGTAAAACCCCCATACAAAGGTTGATGGTGATGTGGTGTGATGTGCCCCTGGCTGCCCCTGCACAGCCCATGCACTTGGCCTGGGCAGTGCAGGGGGACCCATATCCTGCCCCTTTGCCCTTTCCACTGCCTGATTTTCAGGGCTAAGAGCAGTGTGTCCTGTCACACCCACTGCACCCCAAGACTGGCACTGACTATATTTGATCCATCAACAATGTTGTGCTAAGTGCCCCATAGAGCTACCATGAGCAGATAGGTTTCCACCCGCCATCCCAACGTGTGACTTATACTGCCAACTGCAAAGGCTACACTGCACTGGCAGTCTCACCAACACCAGACTTGAACATGCACCATCCCCCGCCTGTCAATGTGAAGTTGTACACCCTAATGCTCATAGTCATACAGCATGTGTTGTATTTGTGTGGTTATATCCCTATTCATATGTGTCTCACATAGTTGTGTCAGAGTGGTTGTGGGCTCAGCCTGTTTTTTTTGTGACATACAGATTGCAGTCTGTAGTACATATTTTCTCTAGTGGCACAGTTCTCATCAGTGTCAAAATGTGTGGCTCCACACTACACCAGTTTAGGTCCACTGGGGAGTGGCATGTTTACTGTGATACAGGACCACCCTGCTATTTCCCCAGTACCTGTCCAGATACATTTTGTCTGCACTGAGAGTGCCATCCTTACTGTATGATGGAGTAGTGGCTGCCTTATGGGGATGTGTTGTTTATGTGTGGGGTGTTGGTGCTTCCAGCACATGTCTGGGTTCTGTTGGGAAAGGTTTCAATGTATTGTGTGCTGTAAGATGCAGTACACATGTGTTTTGGCAATGAGACAAGGCAGTTGCAAGATGTTTCTGCAAGGGACACCACCATGAAGTAACCCCTGGAATGGTATTGACTGACTTCCTAGTCTCTGATGTCTTGGTCGTGTTGGTAGGGTTTGTTTGACTATATGCAAGGGATGTTGTGATGACATAACCAGGGGCACAGTCTTTATACATGCCTTCCATCCTATGTGCTGCATGTGTACATGTAGGTATATGTCCCTGGTGGTTAACATATGTCCAGGTTCTACATGTGTTGTGGTGCATGGCACTACCTAGGCGTATGTACATATGTTACTTACGTTAGAATGTTGCAACTTGCTTCATGTACAATGTGTCCCTCTGCGCTCCTTTGACATGCATTGAGTGTGTCCTATGTGCCTCCCCCTTCTTGCACTTGACAATTTTGTATTATTTTCCCCACGCAACATATTCTGCATTTGTGGTGTTTCCTGGTAGTCTGTGCTGTCCTGTCTTGCGATACCAGTGACCAGTTCCTCCAGGATGACCGCTGCAACCATCTCCTCCAGCTCGTCTAGGTCATCTTGTGGTGCAGGACTTCCACCTCCAGTTTGCAGTGCTGCCTTCCTGTTACTTGCCATTTTCTCCTTTGTCCTTCTCTTGTAGTCATGCCAGCGTTTCTTGCGCTCAGTTACAGTTCTCCTCACCTCTGCCACACTGTTGATCTTTTCAACTATCTGCTGCCAGATTGCCTCTCTCCTGCCAATTGGCAATTTGGAGATGACGAATAGCTGTTGTTGGTGCTCCATCACCTCTCTCACAAGAATTTCATGCTCCTCTGCACTGAAACATCACTTTCTCTTTTTCTTCTCCCTCCCCTGGGACTTGTGTGTGGTTCTTGGTTGTCTGGGGTCACCCTGGGGTCTCTCCTGGCTTTCTGGCTCCATTTTGCCTCTCCTGTGCACTGTTTTCTGCATTAGCGTCTTTATTTGACTCTAATGCCGGTAAAAACAGTACATTTCCATTTTACGATATATTTACCTGTCATAAAACAGGTTACAGTCATTTTTTCCAGCGTTAATGTCATTTTGCCTTACGACAAGGCACATGGTTAATGTAACATTTTTTGACTCTTACCATTTTTTCACGCCATCCAGCATCATAGCATAAATATGATGCCCGGGTGGCATTAAAAAATGGCGCTAACTAGAGCTAAACTTTTTGGTGCAAAACTGCATTTGTGCAGTTTTGTGTCAAAAAGTATAAATCTGGCCCTAAGGGTTTTGAGATACCAAATTGTGCTCATATACGCCACTTACGAAGGATGACGTTCTTCATTATGTTAGCCTTGGAGTTAAAAAGTAAGAATGCAGGTTAAAGGGCATGTAGTCCAGATGAGGCCTACAATTCTAGAAAAGGCCAAAATGCATTGACCAGCTATTTCATTGGAGGAACCAATTGAAAATGAACTTTCAAACTTTTTCTTTGAGGGGGAGGGTGTAATTTGTAACAAAGAGACACTACTTATTCCCCTTGCTATCTCCAGGTATATGTCAGTTTGTGTGAATACATATTTTTTTTCATTTTTAATTGTGTATATGTATTTTTACAACTTTGCACTACCAAACATCCTCGAATGCATAATACAAATAAAAATCCACATGGGACTGTGCACAAAGATATATGGGGGCATATTTATACTCCGTTTGCGCTGAATGTCCGTAAAAATTTTTGAAGCACAATCAGCGCAAACGTTGCCCCATATTTAAACCCTGACGCCCGAGGCCGCGCACGAGAAAAAACCGCAGTGTGCGCCATTTTCTGGAAGCGGCAACCCGCCCCGCGTTAATGATATGCAGGGTAGGCGTTCCCATCCAAAAAACGACGCACACACCCGTGCGCCGTATTTATGCTTCCGGGCAAAAAGGACTCTCGGCCGGTATGCGGAGCAAAAAAATGACGCAAAGCCCGATGTGCGCCAAAATTTAACGCCTGGGTCAGGGCAGGCGTTAAAATGGGGCAAACACACCTGTATTTAATCAGAACACACAGAACAAACAACAGAGCAGCAACAGGGAGACATGGAGGTGATTGTTATTCAGCGTGCACGTAGACGCAGAGCCCTGCAGCAACAACAGCAGCTACAACAACAACAGCAGGGACCCCAAAGGCAGCGCAGAAGGCAGGAGAGGATATTCCGCCCAAGAACAACCCTGCATGGCCTCAGGGAACACGACATCATACAGAGGTACCGGTTGAACTGGCAGGCCATTCAGCAGCTGCTGAGAAATATTGAACAGCAGTTGGCCCCCACTTTGGTGACACCCCACACCATACCAACAGAAACAAAGCTGCTTGCCGTACTTCACCTGCTGGCAAGTGGCTCGTTTCAGACAACTGGTGCCCTGGTTGGTTGAATATCACAACCATCATTCTCCGCATTCCTGCCAAAAGTCCTGGATGCCATCATTCACCTGACACCCCGCCACATCTGCTTCCCTAACACACTGCAGAAGCAGCAGGAAACTAAACAGGGGTTCTACGCCATCAGTGGCTTCCCACACGTCCTTGGTGCAATCGACTGCACACACGTACGCCTTGTGCCACCTGCTGCAACAGAACACCTCTACCGCAACAGGAAGCACACACATTCAATCAACGTGCAGGCCATAGTCGATCACCAAGGATTGTTCAGCAACATCGTGGCAAAATATCCTGGGAATGTACATGACGCATTCATCTTCCGTCACAGCACCATCAACCAACACTTCCAGGATGGACGGTATGGCAATGGACTACTTGTTGGTAAGTACAAAAATCAAACTTATATACACACTGCACAGCAACCCTCTAGGACAAACAACACCTACACCACAATAGCAACACCTAGCCAGGAACACACTGAGGTCCTCACATCACTAGCCATGTTTCTGAAGTCACCATTGAACCTGTCACACATTGGAATTTACTCCACAGCTTAATGTGAAGACATTAATGAGTGTGGTTGCCTAAATGTCACCTTGCAAATTGGAAGTGTCACAATAACCTGTACATTAACACATTGCATAAGTCTTAAGGTATGGGATGTCCAGGGTACTTTCATATGAACGTGTTAACTACACTTTCATGTTTTAACTCTGCATGGAACTATCATCTCACCCCCAGTGAAGACACACGGACACGTGTATCACAAGTCACAATGCAAGGGAGGGCACACTGTTCTGAAAATCCAAATACATACTGCTGACAAACGGTTAGCTAACAAACACTTGCTCAGCCAAGGAAAAAACTCAATGCAAAACTTTTCTCCTACAAGTATAGGTTGTCACATTAGTACACAAAAGAGTCACAGACAATACAACACAACTACTCCCATCAAAGGTCTGTACAAGAGTGCCTCCTACATCTAATTGATCCCATTCTGTGTTTCTCTTTCAGCTGATCAGGGGTATGGCATCCAGCCTTGGCTAATGACACCATTTGGGAACCCGACTACTGCTGCAGAGCGGGCATACAATGACGCCCATAAGAGGACACGCAGCATTGTTGAGCGGACCTTTGGGATCCTAAAGTCAAGGTTCCGCTGCCTTGACATCACTGGCGGTAGCCTACTATATTCCCCAGAGATGGTCTGTAGGATCATACTCACTTGTGCCATATTGCACAATATTTGTGTAACAAGGAACATTCCCCTCCTTGAACCAGACCCAGACATGCCGGAAGACGACGAAGAGGAGGATGTTGGCCTGCAACAGGAGGGGGAACAACCAAACACGTCTGCTGGAGTGCGTAGGCGCCAGCTTGTAAATAATTTCTTTTCATAATGTCTTATATCAACACTTATTGCACAATTGTAAATAAACACAGATAACAAACACCACATCATGCTTTGGCCTATTCATTTCTGCCCACCTTTAGTTTGACTTTGCTGAAGAAGAATGTCGTCTCATTGTGCAATAATGACATAACACTCATCACACAAAAAATATACACCACAAATGTCTGCACAGAGGCTATGATGTTTCATGATACATTACCATCCACAGAGGCCAACAGGAGTACAAATGTGGCAATGACACATGCCGGATCCAGACACCTGAGACAGTCTCTCACTCAGCACAAAAATGTAGCTCATTTGAAAGTCTCATTACACGTGTTCAGTGACAGGGTGGGACCATCCATGTGTACGTGACCATGTCCTCAATGGCATGTATCAATTTTTGATATAAACAATACCCAATTGCAACAAGATTAGCTGCCACTAACTCATGAGGAGACCTTGAAGTTACAGTGACAACATACACCCAGACAGTTGATAGTGGATCCACATTCGCCCACACATATAAACATATGTCATCCAATCAACCAAATATTTGCAAGCAGCCGATCACAGTAGTGTCCCAGTTCGAACTTAGCAGGAAGAATGTAACATGCCACTAAACCAGGTAATGCATAAAGGGCCACATACATCAACAACCTATTTGTCATCAGCACATGAGGAACGCCGAGATTTAGCAAACATAGTCAGTGCAAAATTGTATGTCAGATTGCTCCAAATAATCAATAGGGCAAACGTCAAATGGGCTAATGGGATGATTGAATGGCTAGCAGTGATTCATACCCTATGGCCTTCCATTAGCCTGCTGCTGCAGGTTTAGCATAACAGCATAAATGAAAGACCTGGATAAATTAGCAAATCTGGAAGGGCAAAACCTAGGGTGCTGGGGGCCTAAGTCCACCTCTACCGCCCCCCAAATATACAAGAATTAGGTAGATGTGAAGTAAACACATGCATAAGGCGCATGTGTGGCCTACATGTCAAAAGTCAAACACAAATCAGATACACAAAATCATTATTAGGACATGGTTAGCCCCATAAAAAGTGTAAGTGACTATAGCACTCCCTGTTTGGACTATAGATAAATGCATTACTGTGATAAATGTGGACACATTTTTGAGAAGGAATACATCCTGGTATCCCATTCATCATTTCCAAATAGCCATCAGCAATTACCCAAAATATGCGTACAAATATGGTTAATAAACATTTTGAGCAATCATAAATATTACAGTGTGAATGCCTTCTATACATCCAATAAGGGACATGTGTCATAGCTAACCACAAATGTGTATCACATAGCACCGTTTGGCCATGACAAAGTTCCTTTCACAACTTGAAAAAATGTAGAATTTTTTGTCAAAATGCGTCATTTTTCCACGCATACAGCATGGGCGTCATCATTTTTTGACGTACAGGAGTGCACAGAATGCAGAGTCAAAAAATATTATATGAAAAATAATAAAATAATAAGGTACATTACATGTACACCATATTGTCTATGAAGCGTCATATTTCCATGCATACAGCATGGGCGTCTTGATTTTTTGACGTACAGGAGTGCACAGAATGCCGAGTCAAAAAATATTATATGAAAAATAATAAAATAATAAGGTACATTACATGTACACCATATTGTCTATGAAGCGTCATATTTCCACGCATACAGCATGGGCGTCATAATTTTTTGACGTACAGGAGTGCACAGAATGGCGAGTCAAAAAATATTATATGAAAAATAATAAAATAATAAGGTACATTACATGTACACCATATTGTCTATGAAGCGTCATATTTCCACGCATACAGCATGGGCGTCATAATTTTTTGACGTACAGGAGTGCACAGAATGCAGAGTCAAAAAATATTATATGAAAAATTATAAAATAATAAGGTACATGACATGTCCACCATATCGTCTATGAAGCGTCATATTTCCACGCATACAGCATGGGCGTCATAATTCTTTGACGTACAGGAGTGCACAGAATGCCGAGTCAAAAAATATTATATGAAAAATAATAAAATAATAAGGTACATTACATGTCCACCATATTGTCTATGAAGCGTCATATTTCCACGCATACAGCATGGGCGTCATAATTTCTTGACGTACAGGAGTGCACAGAATGCAGAGTCAAATATAATTTTCATATTTGGTTCTCATATTTGCCAGCAAATTACAATTCTACTGTAGAACTGTAAACTCAGCCTCACACAAATGTAAGGGAACAATGAAGAAATTAGTTTTGACTCTGCATTATGTGCAATGTTATGCGTCAAAAAATATGACGCACAATCTGTATGCGTGAAAATATGACGCATAACGGAAAAATAAAAACGGCGGCCATTTTCTGCAGGAAGTGATGTAATAGGATATCCTGTTTACATAATCTGTACTGTGAGTTTACTTTCACTTTCACTTTGCAGTCTCAGATTCTTCTAGACTGTGTGGCTGTGTGAAAAGTGTTGTCCTGTGTTTTACTGCTTTTGTGTCCTGTGTACCTTGTATATTGTGCTTTTGTGATCATAGTCTTGTTGTCTAATATTGTCTTAGTCTGTTTTGTATACTTTTGTCAAATCCTGTGTTTGTTTGTTTTGTCTGTGGGAGTCTGTTCTGGGTAGTTTAAATTTGGGGTTAGTTGGGCTATTTTTCTTAAGTTTTCTTTTTCCTTCACTACTCTACCTTTCCCCATTTCCCAATTTTACTTTTTTGTCTAATTTTTCACCTTTCAATTTGTAAATATGTCAGTTAGGCCTCGGCTCGCCAGGATGGGTGAGGAGGAATTGGGGGGATTCTTTTGGCTTGTTTGCCATTTCCTCCCACTCATGCTGGAGGCTGGGGGCCGTGTGATACAGGGGTATCACACGGAGGCACGTAAAGTCCGGTGGGGGAAGGTGCGGCATCACCTGGGCCGGATCTACCATAGCATTAGGAATGAGCATCAACTCAAGCACAGCTGGGCTGATCTGATATCCAGGGAGCAGGATCTGCTGGACCACCTGGGAATCAGGATTGGTGGCCATGTTGGTGAGTACAAATCAATTACATGTGAATAATTGAAAGCTCTGTGGGGACATGTGATGATTGTTACCCAATCTGCTAGATAAGTAGCTGACTGTGTGTAATGCTAGGGAAACCTAATGTGTATTTGTTGCCCAATGTGTAGGAAGACCAATGCTAGCAGTCAGATGGCTCATGCCTGTAGCTGTATGTAATGTGTTGTTGCCTTTGTGTCAGACAAGCGACACGTTAATGCCTCTATTTGAACTCTACAGGTCATAATTGCCAGTGAAAAAGTGATGTTGAAACATCATACCTACATATGTAGACGCCATAGCTAGACAGAAAATTGTAAACCCATGATGATGCTATAAATGTGTGGTGCCTTCACGTCACATGAAGTTAGCTATGTTGTCCACACATATGTCACATGTGTGTTTGGTTGGTGTGTGTTGAAAATGTCCACATAGCCTGTTTGAGTTTGAGGGGTAATGCAGTCCTCAAGTAACCAGCTTTTGGATGTCTCTCTGGGATGCACATGATGAGATGAATGCAACCCTATATTATTGGGGCATACTAATGGAGGTGTATCTTTGACACCACATGACTGTCCTGGCCACTGCATGTGTGTAGTAGGGTGTGTAACTGTAGCAGGAGACTCATCCAATGTAAATGTTGCTTAAAAATACATCCATGCAGTATGAGCATGTGTGAAAGTGTATCATTACGCATGTCATATTCACACAGTGTCATAGTAACTGCAATTATTTGTCAGTGCACGGAGTCTGAGTATATTCTTCCTTTCATGCTTTACAGGTGGACCTGCACCGTACAACGTGGGAGAGGTGGCACATTTTGAGGACCCCGATACCTACAGTGAGTGTGGCCTGAGTGCTATTTTTATTGTTTGCTAGTGATGCATGATGGACTACTGTGTGTTCAACAGAATTCAAGATTTGATGCGCTGCCCGTTCATTGGCATTGTTGCTTTAGTGGGATTTCAAATATCACTTCTGTTTCTGTAGACCAATACTTAGCCATCTCTCAGATTTAGGGGCTGTAGGTCATTCCAGTCGGCCCGCTATGGGGAGTGGGGTGAGTCATGTGGAATACACTGGTTAATGTAAGAGTTGCTCTGGGACTTGGCTTGGACTGAGTCTGTATATCAGACTGACATTCTCCCAGATAGCTTTGGCAAAAGGCTTGTATAAAATATGCAGCTTCCTAGTTGAGGATGGACTGTGTACAATGTAGGTTGGATCTTCCGGGGGCATGTACTTCCACAGGTTGAACTAGAAGTGTGTGTGACTAGAGTGCAATGCCCTAGGTGTTCAGTCGACTCATGATCATGGGTGTTCTTGCTCCTCTGTGTGTATGGTAAAACATGCCTCACTGGTAGTATGTGATGTTGGCCTGAGTCAGTGCATTTTGACATGTGTGGACCTTGGATAGGACAATGTTTGGCTGACTCCAAAGTGTTGCTAGCCCTTCATTGGTGTTGTGTGTGGAGCCAAATACTTGTTGACCTTTCTATACACTCCTGGGTGTGCATTGAATCTGGGATTGTTGGTTGTTCTTCCCACCCCACCCTCAAAGAGTGCCATGTGATTGGGAATAGGGTACCTAGGACTGTAGCAACCAGTATGTTACACATACTTGTGACCTTTTGCAACTTTGTTCAGAACCTAGTGTACACATTCGGTTATGGCCCAGGGGTTCAATATTTGCAAACAACAATTTACAAATGGCATTGAGTGAGGGTTGTGATAGTTATCACATAGAGTGACATATGTAGTGAAGTCAGTATGCGGAAGAGGTTCAGCCATAATGTCAGCTGCATTAGGCATTATTTGGATGAGAAGTTTAGGCTGATGTCACCCATCATGTAGAGACATGGATATGCTAGGTGTGAGATGGCCTTATGTATGCAGGCTTCACATGTACTTCCTCTGAGACTTTCAATGAACTATGTTGGGATAATTGCTGGAACAAATACAGTACAAGTAATGTGCAAATGACCCATTGTGCTATTCCACCCAATGCATTTCCCATGGTAAATATTTGCCATATCTCTTCACAGCTGCAAACATGAGTGCCGCAGATAGACACCAGTTTGAGAGGCGTGCCATGCGATGCCGGCATATCCTGCAGGTGCAGTCGGGGTACAGGAGGATGGCCCGCAAATACCATGCAGATCGGGCCTCCGGGGCATGGTGGGCCTCACCACAGGGTGGCCCTACTTTGCCCACAACAGCCACCACCACCACATCCACCAGGTCTCCCCAAGTGGACCCAGCAACGGCGGGGACAGTTGACCCTGCCTCGTCATCAAGACCTGGACCCAGCCATGTTCAACACCCAGGACAGTCCAGTGGGCATTCAACTACTGGCACAAGGTCCACCTCGGCCAGCACACAGACTGCAGCAGCCCCTCCTGTGGACCCAGCCGCATTCCTGGCATTAAGCCGTAAATTGGACAAAGTTTTTCCAAAGGTGGACAAGCTAAGCCAGGATGTGGTATATATCAAGAAAAGGGTTCGGTCCATCAGGCGGACCCTACGGAGGGCCAACCTCTAGGACTTTTGCCATGTTTTACTTTTACCCCTCCCCTCTCTCCTCTTTCCTATTTTGTACTTATAGTTGGGTTTTGGGGATTAGTATTAGGTTAGTATAGGTTGTTAGTTTAGTTAGTGTTAGGGAAGAGGGTGGGGGGTCCTTATTCTTTCTATTTTTCTTTTTTATGTGGGTGGGTGGGTGGGGGTCAATGTTGGGATTCCTGTTTGTTTAAAAAAAAATATTATATATATATATATATATTTTTTAAATACAAAAAAATATATGATAGTTTAGGATAGTATAGTATGTGTGTAGGTTAGTATGTGTTGTCCTGCATGTGTCCTGTCTCATAATGGTGGGTGGGGGGTTGATGTTTAGATCGTTTCGTTATATGTGTAGAGTAAGTTTAGCTTAGGTTAGTTAGGGACAGTTGTGGGTTAGTAGTAGTCAGGTTAGATTAGTGTAGGTATTACTTTTCCCTTAGTTGCCTCTTGTGTGAATAAATAGTAATAAATATATAGTTAACCCTTTGCATGATACGTTAGGTGCTACTTTATCATGGCCTTGACATCAGTGTAGGTGAATGTTTTTCTATGACATTAGTGTCCTATGCTACCCACCACAGAAAATTGAGGTTTAACATGCCAGCTACCCGTGTGCTAACTTGGTAAGTATCCACCATTTGGGAGACCCACCATTGGTAGTTTGCATCGATCACCAAGGTTTTGTGTTGATGAGTAGGTATTCTACTTCACAAAGTGTGCTTCCAGACTTGTTATTGTGGGTCATTTAATAGGTCGGACTGCAGTGTGATGTTCAGGGAGATCTTTGTAGATGAGGTGTTGTTAACACTCTTGTCTTGTTGCCTTCATTGCTGACCTAGATCATGTGTGTAATAATTCAGCATGACTTTCCTTCATGGAAGTATACTCAGAAAGGGTGATTGATGCAGTGTTTTCTTTTTTTGTTTGCTTAGATTTTGCTGCATAATTTCATGTTTTAGTATTGCATGGTGCCTACATTTCTCAGCCACCATTAGTTGACTAGAATTGCTATAGATGGAGCATTATTCTGTCCAACACAGCATGATTGTGTGTGGTTTGTCCCTTCATCAGTTATTCTCCTCAGGATGGTAAGGCTATGATGCAATCCTGGCCACTGCACAGATGTATCAGACTACATGATGTCAGGACAGTTGTATTGACAAGCTACATGGTTGCCACACAGGCACTTTAGAGTTATCTACTGCACAGTTGATGTGTCAAATCACACTGAGACATATTAGGTGTGCAAGTGCTATTTATTGATAGGTACTGTAGTGCAAAATGTCCATTGTCCATGTTTGCTGAGTCCGTTCTGGTGCATTCTTACATGGTGATCCTACAGAAGGGGTGTGGATGTTGCTCCTGACATGCTGGGGTAATGTCACAGACAGTGCAGAGGGACAGGAATTGGCAAATAGTAGGAGAGATACATTCACTGGCAATGGTGACAAGTCATACAGTGGATTGCAGAACAGTCATTGAGTGTAGTTGTAGTGAGACTGGCATTTGACAAAACGTAGGAACTTGGTCAAAGTAGGCCATGGTGCAGGGTCTAGTGCTTCCGGGTACTCTTCCGTGACAATGTGATCTGTTCTATGTCTTCTTCTTCTGATGTGTGTGTTGCCTGGTTTGTCCTTGTTGTTGGTTGTGAAGGGGCAACACACACGTCAGTGTTAGAAGACGTGGAGGCAGACATCCCGGGGGCTGCTCCCTGTGAAGTTCTTAAGGGCAGTACTGCTGCAAGGAGGGCCTGCTGGTTTTTGAGAATAGCAGCCACATCACGATGGTAGGCAGCCAGGTCGGCCCTGAGGGGTTCAATGTTGCATTCGTGCACACGTTGACTGGATTGCAGTTGTAGGTGTTGTGTCAACTGGATGACAGCTGTGCTGATTTCCTTCTGTGTTTTAGCAAGTTCCTGCAAGAGAGATGTTAGGGCTTGCATTGCAGCTGCCTGATCTGCAAATGACGTCATGCACGAACACACCCCCTCAAGGCTGGCTGCCATGTTTTGCATCCCCATCCGCACCTCCTTGGCCAGCTCCCGCTGGACACCAACTACAGTTCTTTCAAAGCTGGTGCCAGTGTTGTCAGAGTCCTCAGCTGTGTAGGAGCTGGCAGGTCTTACAATTGGAGTGGTGGGTGGGTCTTCTGTGATGGCTGCTTGTTCTCTGCTCCTCCTTGTGACTGAAGGTGGGGTCTGGAGGGTTTCAAGGACCTTTTGGATGGTCTCCTGGGAAATGTTTATGGGCTCATCATCCATGTCATCAGGGAAATCAGGGACAGGCATATCGGCAGGAGATCCATGTTCCTCTGCAATGAAACAGGGTACAATTAGTGTGTCTGTGTTGTGACAATTTTGCCATAACATGCAAGCCTTTTGCTGAGTTTACTTTGTGCTCTGGTTTGGTATTGGTATCTGCTGTCCTTCATATGAGCATTGTTATAGGCCTATGGCCCACCTGTGTGTCACATGTATGATATATAGTTATCAGACTTGTCTGCCTAATCGCCTCTAGGTGTTGCTTTGTACCAATTAGGGAATTGCCATCTTTTTGTCCTACTCGTCCCTCCGTGTATATCTATTCTTATGGAGAGACATTTTGTTGCGTGGGCTCTCATTATCCTAAATGAGACTACTGGATTTCTAGGCAGCAGGATCGATAACGGTGTGGGGGCCTGAGTCTGACCCACTTGTAAAGAACTCTGTCACCCTAAATCTTTTTTATGGCTCTGGCTAACTAGCAGTGCCTCATGTCTCCCACGGGGAATAAATGATTAGGCAGCCGAGTGCATGACATTTTTGCAACTTCTCAGGGAAGTGGTGGTCACTCAGATCCAAACCAACTCTCTCATTTCCAGTATGATCTCATATACAAATGACAAAGACAGTATGAGTTTTATATGATGATTTAATTAAACAACTGTATTTTAGATAATAAGGCGTGAGCCGCAATAACCAGAACAATACAACATAGTAGAATTGAAATAGTCACCAGGAGAGTAAAACTTAAGAACAAAGCTATCATAGTGCCAAACAGTTTCTACTCTCCCTCTGCTTGTTCTATTTAGAGCACAGCATGTTCAGCTTCTAGCTTGCCTTTCCGAATCACTGGGGAGACATCAGCCCTCATACCTGAGCAAAGACCTGTGATCTGGTTCAGCATCTGCAACAAGGCAGGCAGCGTCTAGTTGTGGTTCTCTGTTCGGAAACTCCCTCTTGTGTGTATTGGGACAAGAAAGTGTTTTTATAACTAACATGTCATTGTGATCACAAAATGTCCCTACGCAGGAATGCAACATCTAAACTCCTACCACGTCTATCGGCAATGTACCAGACTGTATCCTTGACTGAAACACAGAGTGAATGTGTTATGGAGAACTCCAGTGCTGAAGTAGGCAAAACAGTGTGAAATGAATACAAAACAAGACCGTAGAACTGGCTATTTGAAAATAACAGTACGATGCCTAATAAAAAGCATTTAGTGCAAAGTGCACAGAGGCTCTAAGCTGTCAGCAAATGGATAAAATACATTCAGGGCAAAGTGCACAAAGGCCTAAAGCCTGAAGCTAATGCGCAAAGGATAGGTAAAACTTACCACACTACACTTTCACTGGCTGTGGGTGTTGTGATTGCCCTGCTAGCACACTTGCCTCTCAGGACCTGCCCCAAAATCTTTTTATTCACATTGACCTAAATGTAATTGTTATGTGACATATCCTATGCATGGCAATGTTAGGATGTGATATGGATTTAAACATTGTTGATGTTTCCAGCTGATGTTGGGTAATGTGTGTTTAATTGGATTGCCCTGTTTATCGTATCAATGTCCTATTTGGTTCTCAGACTGTGCAGGTGTGTTTCAGTGACCAGTTGCATGTGTCCCCTCCTCAATGTTGTTGTCTGAGCAGTATGACATTAGTGATGTTGCCTTGTTAGCCAGGCACGTGAGGGACCCTGACGTATGCAGCATGTGTGTGTCCTTAGTGCTGTGTGGCTCCTATTGCTGTTTACTTTGGCTGATGTATGTGTCAACTATGGGCATTGGCATTTGAGTGTACTGGTGCCTTTGTCTTATTTCTGGAAATAGTTGCAGAAGTCATCCTCACCCCCTAATTTAGGTAGGTATATTCCATGGGGAGGTTCCTGCCATTTGCTACTATAGCTGCACAGAGATCAGAGGTGTTAGTGTCAACTGTTGTTGCAGTTACATTGCAGTTGTTGTTTTGGCTACTGGATTACTGATAGGGACCTAGTTGATGTAGGATACATTTTGACTGTCGAGTGCCTGGATGTAAGTTTGACGTAGTGGCCTTCCCACCTGTCGCTGCTTTACCCTTAGCTCCATTGTTGTCATGACAGGATGGCCCCATGGGACTGGTGTTGGTGCTGTGTTTTGTCGTGCCCCAGCTTCTGTCTGTGCTGGGCATGCCCCCCTGCCGTGCCCCTTTACCCATGCCACTTCATATATATGCTGACTTACATGCATTGTGTAGTTGGTATTCCCCACCCCGTTTGCAGTTATCATTATTGCATTATAATTCCCCATGTGACTTACCCTGCATGTGCGTTGTGTCCTGGTAGTCTGCGCTGTCCTGTCCTTGAATCCCTGTGACGATGTCCTCAGGGATGATGGCTGCGACCATCTCCTCCATGTGGTCCAGGGCCTCCTGTTGTGCTGGACTCCCCCCTCCAGTCTGCAGTGCTGCCTTCCTGTTCCTGGCCATTTTTTCCTTTGTCCTACGTTTGCAGTCATGCCAGCGTTTCTTACACTCGGTGACTGTTCTGCGTTCTTCAGCCACACTGTTGATCTTGTCCACAATTTGTTTCCATATGGCCTCTCTCCTGCTGATTGGCAACTTAGAGGTGATGAACAGTTGGTGCTGGTGTTCCGTCACCTCTTTAACCAGGATTTCCTGCTCCTCTGCACTGAAGCGACACTTTCATTTTTTTCTAAAAATGTCCTGGTTCCTGTATGGATTATCCTGGCTGGTTCCTGGTCTGCTGTCATCTTCCTGGGGTATGTTGGGGCATCTGGGATCCATTTTGGCTCTCCTCTGCTGAAAGGGCAGTGTTTGCGGGTCAATTTGACGCTATTGCGTCAAAATTTACGGCGCTTTCTGGGTTGCGCTGTCATAAATCGACCCACAGTCATTTGCGTTGTGTTAACGTTGGTTTCCTTTACGACTTGACGCCGCTGTGTGCGTCACAAAATAATGACTCCCACCTGTTGGTTGTGCCGCCGTGCGTCAAAGTATAAATTTGACGCCCGCACGGCGCATCGAAATGGCGTTAGCCGGCGCTAATTTTTTTGACGCAAAACTGCGACGGCGCAGCTTTGCGTCAAAAAGTATAAATATGGCCCATGGTATTTCTCAGTTACTCTAATAAATTTAGTTTGATACAATTCAATATTGTAACTGGCGAACAAGCATGTTGTTTTCCATACATAGCCAATGAGATATATTGGTTCCTGGGCTCTCCATTATTTTATGGTCAGTTCATTATCCCAAGAGCAGTAGTGACAATGGGGCACCCCATATCTTTGAACAAGGAATGGAGCAGGCCCCTTGGAAAGAAAAGACCAAAGGATCAAGCCCAAGATTTCAGTTCAAAGGAGCAGATTAACTGGGCTGTGCACCCCCAAAGCCATGGATCAAGGTGTTTATCAGAGGGTGGCCATCTAGGAACAGTAGAGAGGGTGGAGGAGGAGGTTGCAACTACCACCCCAGTAAGATTGTTATCACAGTGCAAAGTCTCCCAGGGTGTTGAGGATTAGCAATAGGGGTAATGAAGAGTGAAAAGCTGCGTTCAAATCAGGCGTCGTGGTGGAACACAGCATAGGCCAAACTCAGCGACAAATAGGTGGGCACAGGTTGAATGAGTGGCTGTTTGGTGAGGGTGAAGAAGGTTGAGGAGGAATAGAGGAAGAGACCACTGGCTGCCTAGGGTAGTGAAGTGGTCAGGCCAGGGAGAAAGGGGCCCAGAGACTAAGCAGCAATGACAGTGTTAGCAGCTGCAGAGATGTGAAGGGGCACTCAAAATTAAAAATACTGAAGAGATGATGGGGTTGACAATGAATAGTGTTAGCCCTAAGAGGAGCACAATGGGAACTCAGTGAGACAAACAAACATTTGTCCGTAGTCTATCAAGCGGCAGGAAGCCAGGGATAAGAGACCCATCCAATCAGAAAGCCTGAGCAGGAACAAACATGAGGGGGAGTATGTGGGAAACTGGTGATATAGCTTGGGGAGATGAGACCAGGCCCCTGCGGCTAATGACTGTAGAGCGAGTGAAGTAGCCAGTGGGAGGCATGAATCGTTGGACAGTTTTGGGTTTGAACGATTTCAGAAGGCTTGGGAAGGCTCATGAGACTGATTCCTAGACAAAAGAGGACAAGTCACGGTTTTCCGCAGCCTTATAAGTGTGGGCATGTGGGTCTGTGATGGGAATAGAGTTTGAACTAGAAGGAAGAAGTGTGATTAGGATGAATGCAGAAGTGGAGAACGGCTTAACATAACAGCAGAAAAGACTGATGCACTAGGTGCTAATAGTGAGAACATGAAGGTACAGGTAAGGAACAACATCGGTAAGGTCCTAAGTAGAGTGGTTATGGGGCTTTATATGGAAGTGGCAGATCTGTTTGGGGACATCCAGTAGTGAATACCAAAGAAAGATAAAGGTAAATGAATACATACATATATTTATATGGCCACATAAAAAGTAGGGTCAAAGCTGAGGGAAGAAAGGTTGTGAGACACATCAGGGTACCAAGGAACATTGATACAAGGGCAGGGGCATTTACAATCTTTGCCTGCATTATTTGTGGGAAGTCAACTGAGTCCAGTGTGGCGCTTTTCAATTATCAAGATGAGATCAGAACATCCAGGATTAGTTTTGGGGGCATGGACTTCGTACAAACAAGAGTAAAAATCTAAAAGGAGAGTCAACCCTAAAAAATAGTACGGTGATCTGGATAACAAACTGCATGCATTTAACGGCACCAAAACAGCCATTGTCAAAGGTGCATACAGCAAGGGATTTGCCTTTGTGTTTCCCCAGTGTCTGATCGTGGAAGCTGTAGGGGCAACACTGAGGATAGGCTCAGTCAGGCAGGCTGGAATTTCAATAAAAGAGTGTGCTACTTTTGCAGATCCAATACAATTTTTAGATCAAGCATCAACCTCTTCTATACTTTTAAGAATACTTCTTCTGAGGGCTTCCAGCTATTTCATTTGTTAGTGTCAGTGTCATTTAAAAATCCTTGCTTGCTAGTGGTCAGTCATACCTCTTTGTCCCTTCTTCTTCCGTGTGGGAGCAGGGACCAACTACTGTTTAATTACGCTTGGTCCTGTTTATCTGGTACGTAGAGGACTTTGTTAACTTTGTTTCTTGCTCCTGTCCAGGGAAGCTTCCCTTTACATTTTTGCATTCTTCCTCTGAGCTTAGCTGTAAACAAGGCTATAAATCATGCTGTTATCGTGGTCACATTTGGTCTTTGTGGGCTCTATACACCCTCTCACAGCTGCCTGGCTCCCCCCCTTCCTTGGCCTGGATTTTCTTTACCAACAGTGCCTGCCTGTGTTCTGAGAGCACGGGCAGAGGATCGCTTGTTATTGCCTAAAGCCAAGGCACCCAGCTCTACCAAGGCTCCGCAATCCTTAGAGACAGTGCCCATTTCTGCTCTATACTGGGATCCCACTTGCAGCTCCATCAGCGCACCTCAGTTCACACACTCCAACCCCCTCAGCAGAGCCAGTGCCAGAACCCCACACATGCTGTCTGACAGAGCACCTCAGTTCTTACAGTCAGTACACACTGCTGTTCCAGTACTGGGACCTCGGGCGCAGCTCCATCAGTGCACCGCAGTTCACACACTCCAAGCCCTCAGCTGTGCCAGTGACAGAAACCCCACACACACTGTCTGCCAGTTCTTACAGTCAGTACACTCTGCTGTTCCAGTAATAGGACCATGGGCACAGCTACATTGGTGCACCGCAGTTCTACCCAGCGAGGTCACTTCCTTTCCTATACTGGGACCCCGCTCACATACAGTTCCATTACAGCAGCTCAATTCTAATATTCAGTCCCACTGCCAAACCAATACTGGACCCAAAAGAGCAAAACACAGCTCAGCTAGTGCACCTCAAGTCTAGCATCCAATGCCACTGTTAATGGGAACCACCATAGCTCCACCAGAATCCATCATTTCTAACATCCAGTGCATGTTTCTTCTCAATACTAAGGCTCACATACATGCCCTTCAGGACTCCTCGCTTCTGTGGTTCAGAGACAATGCCCCTCCCATATTTGGGCCCAATTCGCAGCTTCACCAGGGCAACTCCAGCCTAACACTGGGCAACAATGGCACGCCAGTACTACATACCACACATAGCTCCATTAACATACATCACTTCTGACCTTGTGTGCCTGTTAGGACTGCATCCCACATACTATTTTGTCAGTGCACCTCAACCCTAACCTGCTGCACCCCATTATTCCAATACAAGGAATTACACGGCCCTCCATTTCTCATTCCTCACCTGCTGCCTTTCTGTTATTCCGGGACATAGCTCTCTCTATACCCCCTATCCTGATCTGAAGCGCCCTAATATTGCTCCATTGGGGTTTGCATAAAACTCTGCTAATGCACCTCCTGCTGTTCTGCAGTGCCCCCTGCTGTTCCACACTCTGACTTCTGTTTGAGGATGCGGGAGAGCCAGTAAAATCTATTCTTAGCAGTCATCTTTATTTGGGAGGGTCTGTTTCACCTATCTCACTCATTTTGTTCTTTACTCTGTTTACTCTCGATGTTTTCTTTCTCCCCCATTTTTCTCTTTCCAGCTCTTAAAATCCACACCTTAACAGTTTTGCTCTTTCTTTTAACTGTTTATTTCTACTCCTCTCCTTTTTTATTTCACTCCTCCTCTTGCTACCGCCTCATTCAAACTCGCAAATAAAAACTTGGTTATTTCTTTCCTTGTTACATTCCTCTCTTTTTTCTTCATCAGGCATTCATTCTTTCACTATTTTTTCTCTTCCCATCATTCCTTCTTTGTCTTTTTTTATTTGTTCTTTCCTTTGACACGGTATGCATCCTTTCACTTTTTTTAGATCTTTCTTCCATCCTTTCTCTGGTGTTTTTTCCTGGCTGTATGTGGAAGCCACAAGTTACTTGTCGGGACCTGAAGTGTCAAAGTGGTTTTCCCATTCTGTGGTAAATGTGTCAGTACACAAATGCCCTGGTTCTTTCGCTGCTTGTTTCTCTCACCATCTCTCTTTTTTCTTTAATGTTTATTTTTCATTTCTTTTCACACTTCTTTAGTTTTTTCCTCTTTACTTTTTGTTCACTAGCTTCCTTCTCTTTTTTCTTTTGTCTCACGTTTTCTGTATTTCTTCTCTTAGTTGTGTTTTCATTTGCTCGTTCTTTCTTTCCCTTCTTTCTTTTACTTCTTTGCGACCCCTTCTCTTTCTTCCTTTTGTCTGCTGTATTCCTTTCATTTCTCTTTCTCTCGGAGACTTAGTAATCGATGGAGCAACAGGTGCAGTGGCAAAGGGGGCCAAGAGACCTATGAACCTCACTCATCACTAATTACTGCTGTATTTTCCTACCATAATTGCAGTCAAACATTTTTCTTTCTTGCGCCAGGGCCCATGACACTGTTACTATGCCACTTCTCCTCTCCATCTTTACTCCCAACTTTCTGTTTCCTGTCACCCTCCAATCCGTCCTAAAAGATATTTTTTTATGGTGTTTTGAGCATTACACTGTAATGCCAAAAGCTTATTTCTGATAAAGGTTTATAGGATAATTGTATACGTTTTAAGATAGAGGAAGAAGGTAAATGGAATGCTTTAGTTGAATGCTGGGCCACTGGAATTATATAGCAGAGAAAGACGAAATTATGAGGCAGGGTTGACTAATTTATGTGGAAAGAAAAGTCCAGTTAAGAACTTAGAATGCCAATAGCTCTAACTCAAGAAAATGTGAGACCTATTGCACTGAAACGCTTGTTTGAAGGATGGGGGAAACATCCCGTTATCCAGTGCTTCAGGAAGCAAGGGTGGGGCAAGGAGCAGAGGTGAGGTTAGGAATGAAGGTAGAACATGCTGTCAAAAAGCTATTAGGACTGAGAGATGGATGCATAAGCACCTGGATGAGTCAGCAGCCACATTTTGGCAGGAAGGATTTAAGTGTGGTTATGGGGTTCTATCTTGAGGCCCCTGGGTAACCTGGTAGGAAGAGACTTTAAGGTTATGCAAGGATGAAGTGGTTACCGCACATGACGTACTGTCAAAGGAGGCATAATGTGAGTGATGACAGGCTTCTCTGAGCCCTCTCTGGAATATCTTAACATATCTCCTCTAGAGGAGGTTTTAGAAAAAAAGGTAAGAGGGAATTTTGGTTGATGAGTCATTTGTTCTGGCTGGATGTGCTGGCAGTGAATGGTTTTATTGTGTAGGGTGAATTACAGTGATATACTTAAATATCGACATGGCAGTGAGACTGGTGAGGAAATGTGGGAAAGAAGAGAAAATGGGAAAGTCTGGTATCAAGTCAACATTTCATCGGCTGCCAGTGCACCCCGATGATTCCCAACATGCTGCACATTCAGTTTCAAGGGAACTTTCTGGCAGACAAATGTGAAGTGGGAAGTTGAGCATTTGTTTTTATATCTATGCAGCACAACTAATGATATTCTAGAGTAACTAGCGGGGTGTGATGTTCTTAAAAAATAAAAAATCCACCGGCCCATAACTAATGTGGCGTGCATGTTAATGTTATATAGGTTCTAAATACATTGGTGCTACTGAATGAACACGAAGTCTTTGTCCGTTTATTGCAAGTTGGGAAAATTATTTGGGAAACTAGAAACCTCGCTAAACAGGTTTCACAATGCTAGAGAAATTGACTTTGTACTGGCCACTTTATTCGGATGAACTATGTAACGTATGAGTTATTCGGTAAGAAGTTTACCACTTTCTATATGGCTGCCTTGATTTGTGGGCTGCATATCTCATCATGATTATATCTATGTGGTCTTATAATACTGTGTTTAAACTCCGTATTATATATGGGTGATTGTAGCACTTTTAACACTATGTACGATTTATGTTTTAAGTGTGTACTTTCATGATCTTAGTGTTCGAAAATAAAGTCTAATGATGAAGATGATGATGGTAGACAAATTCTTTCCAGTCAGATCCTTCATAGCATGAGGATTCGTGGAGCTGTTTAGCACATTTTGGGTATGGGTCCTGAATGAGGTGTCGAATTCTAAACAAGTGCAGCACTACGTCTATGATTTTCTTTTGGCTGGCAGAGCAGACGTGTTGGGTTTACTTTGATGTTTTAGGAGGTGGCACTAGGCTTTAGTATACTGTTGACTCTGGAAAAGAGGAAAGTCCTGAGTTCATGCCTGACATTCATTATGATCCGGACTAGTTAGTCTTCTAGACAAGCCTGTAAAACTGACAGTTCTATTCCTGGAAGTGGTGAACAGGAAAAAGTGTGAGTTGAGATTCAGGCAGCAGGTATTGGGTAATCTGAAATCCGTGATTTACAAAGTGTTATTTCTTAGTGTACTAGAGTACTGACCATGCATCATTTGACACTGAAAAATCTCTTGAATACTAATTAGGAATTGTGAAAAGCTGTGCATTCTTGGAATGTACCCAATAATCTTAAAGTTTAGGTATAGAGTGTCATCTAACCCACTTTAAATTTTGGATAGCCCATAATGCCATACAATTCTGACAAAGATTTTTGAAAAAGTGTTTTTGCGGACACTTTCTTATAAAGGGAAGCCAAAAAAATAGTGAAATTCCATTGATAATAGAAAATGCCACATCATCCTGTATTTCCACGCTTCTCCTGATCAAAACGTCGAGTGGGTGAGGCTACCATCCTGGACAAGAAAGGCTCAGAAACGTAACTGTGGAAGGTGCAAGAAAGGTGCTTAAAATTCATTTGATATGGGGGCAGCTGCTGTATTTAAGAAGGTAACACCCAGCAGTTATTGAAAGCTACAAACCCCAGATATTGGCAACACCTACACATCCAGGGGAATTCTCAGTGGGGTGGCCTGTGTGGATGCCACTTTTCTCTCAGAATGCCTTGAAGATTTAAAAAAATAATTCCCTCACATTTATGTGGCAGAAAGTACTGGATTCTGTGTTGCACACCAATAGTCCCACCACCCAATATTCCCACACTTCTACAGATAGAAATAGTACTTCACATGTATGTGTGTCAGCAGAAAACAAGGGAAACGCTATATGTCAATGGAATCCTCAGTAGTTATGTGCACAAATGTGGCTGAGAAAGGTATCATTCACTCATATCAAACATTTATGAGCAAATGCTTTAGACTCAAGACAATTAATGTTACTGTTAGACTTGCATCCTTGGCGTGGTCTCCCCTAACTTTTTTCCTCTGCTTCCCAGGTTGTTGATGAGTGATGGACTCTTTTTTGCTGTTTTGTGATACTCTGGGCACTTTACCACTGCTACCCAATGCTAAAGTGCAAGTATTCCTATGTAAACTATATGTGTATTTGGCTTATCCATGATTGCCATATTTGATTTACTAGTAATTCCCCAGTAAAGAGCACTAGAGGTGCCCAGGGACTGTAAATCAAATGCTACTAGTGGGTCTGCAGCACTGGTTGTGCCACCCATATGAGTAGCCCTGTAATCATGGCTCAGACCTGACACTGTAGTGTCTGTGTGTGCAGTTGTAAACTGCCAATTCAACTTGGCAAGTGTACACACTTGCCAAGCCGAAACCTTCCATTTTCATACATGTAAGGCAACCCTAACGTACGCCCTAGGTAGCCCCATGGACAGTGTGCAGTGTATGTTTAAGGTAGGACATATACTAATGTGTTTTATATGTCCTGACAGTGTAATACTGCCAAATTTGTTTTTCACTGGTGCAAGGCCTATCTCTCTGAAAGGTTAACATGGGGTCTGCCTTTAAATAGCTTTAAAGCACAGATTCCATTTGAGGGCAGAGAGAAATATGGAGTTTGGGCTCTCGGAACTCACAACTTAAACTTTTAGTGAAGTTGGTTTTTAGATTGTTAGTTTGAGCATGCCACTTTTGGAAGGTAGACATTTCCCTGCTTAAACCATTCTGTGACTCTACCTGTTTGTGGATTCCCTGTCTCGGTCAGTTTGACAGTTGGGCTGTTTGTGAATCCCCTCTAGACAGTGAGACAAAGGGAGCTGGGGTGTAGCCTGCATATCCTGATGAGCCATCTGTGCTAGAATGGAGGGAGTAGTGGTCATCTACACCTGGATGGGCTGTACCTGCCCTCTCACAATGCAGTCTCCAACCCCCTGGTGTGTGTCTGGAGTCTGGCCTGGGCAATGAAGTATCTTGTGAACAACAGAGACTTTTCTTTGAAGTAGGCCAACTTCAAAGGCAGAAAGCAGTATAAGAATTGGACCCAAAACCCCTGACAATTAGATCACTTCTGAAACCAAGAGGATCCTCTGCCAAGGAGAAGAGCTGAGGAGAAGTGCAGTGGCTGCTTCTACCTGTGAAAGGAGACAAAAACTGGACTTTGTGGTATACTCCTGCTTGTGAAGAATCCCCAAAGGCTTTAACTGAGCTTGCCTCCTGTTTTGAAGTCCCAGGGCCATCAAAGACTTCCTCTGCCTGAACCTGGACTCTCTTCTGAGACTTCTGTCCTGCCAAGTTTTGCCCTATCCAGTCCCTGGGCCCTTGAAAAGTGAAGTTAGCAGAACAAGCGCTGAAACTCCTCGCACAGAACGCTGTGCAGGGAAATTTTCGATGCACCATCTGCAACGCGGCTCATAAATGACGCGCCGTCAGCTTTGTGGCTAAAATCGATGCTCCACCTGCCTCGCGTCTGGAAGATTGACGAATGGCAGCTGAAGAAACGACGTGCAACACCCGCTTGCGGCTTATGATAACAACGCAAACCCCATACAACGCCGTTTTGTAACACTGTGCGACTGGATTTTCCATACATTGCCTCTGGGCATCAAAGTCAATCTGACTCTGCGCGGATCCAAGCTGCCCTGTCCAGAAATCGACACATCGCTCTCTTTCAAGGGAGAAAAATTACACATCGCCGACCAGACCAGAGAAGAAATGACACACGGCCTCCCTTGCGAAGAAGGAATCAAAGCATTGGTACCTTTTCGATGCCTGTTCCCTGGTTCGGCTTTATTTTTTACGCAACCAGGTACTTTGTGCAAAATCATCATTTCCATTGTTTTCTATTTAGTAAGACTCTTATTCTTTTGAAAATTCAAATTTGAACTTGTGTATGTTGGATTTTTGTCATTTTGGTCTTGTTTGATTGAGACAAATTTGAACTATTTTTCTAAACTGGTGTGGTGTCCATTTTGTAGTGTTTTAGCTTTATTGCTATGCGTGTTGGTACAAATACTTTACACACTGCTTCTGAGTTAAGCCTGCCTGCTCGTGCTAAGCTCCCAAGGGCGTTAACTAGGGGTGTTTCTCCTTTGTCCTGACTAGAGTGAGGGTCCTTGCTTGGACAGGGGGTAATCTGACTGCCAATCAAAGACCCCATTGCTAACCTTTACTCAAGAGACCAACTAACATATACAAATATATAATTGACAAAAACATAATCAAGCATTGGCCATAATCAAGCATTGGCTCTATGCAAGAGCTATTGGCTTTGCCAATGTGTTTTAACCATGTTTTATCCATATTGTACTCCAGCGTGGCTGCTGTTTAGTATGACTAAAAGTTAGAGGAGTGGACTGGACTGGAATGGAATGTCGTAGAGTGGCGGAGTGTAGAGTGGAGTGTCATAGAGTGACGTAGAATAGAATGGATTAAACTGTTGTAGAATGTGATAAAGTGTTGTTGAGTGTAGACTGACTCACTCATAGATTAGAGTAATGTGTTGTAGAGTAGAGTGGCATAGCATAGAGATGAATGAAGTGTCGCAAATTATCACAAAGTGTATTAAAGTGTCATTGAATGGAGTGGCATAGCATGGAAAGTCATGGGGTGCAGTAAGACGGCATTGAGTGTAGTGGAGTGAAGTGTCATGGAGTGGCGTAGAGTGTTGAATGATATAGAGTGTCATAGAGTGGAGTAAAGTAGTGTGGAGTAAAGTAGAGTGGCATAGAGTGTCATAGAGTGTGATAGAGTGGAGTAGTGTGTCACATAGTGGAGTATGCATGGTGCTGCCATTACAGACAATACATTTTCAATTGAAATTACCATTACATTTGTACAGACATACAGTTTTACTGTTAAAAATATACAGTGCACAAACAATAATGTGTGGAAATGGTATAACCTAGTGTACTGATTTGTTTTTATCGTATAATTATTAGTTTCTACCACACTTTAGAATTACATAATTTTTGCTTCATTTGTGCTTTCCTAATTCTGAAATATTCTGAAATATTTGCACAGATCATTTACAGATATTCACATTTTGGATGCTAGAAAGAAGCTTTTCCTTTCACACACCCATGTTGTTAAATAAATCCTCTTACTTTAAAATCGTAGAAAGAATAGTAAACACCAAGGTCCTGCTGAAGACAGAGCCTGGCATTTGATCTCTGTCTTTGTATGCACAGCAAATGTGACAAGATAAGAACAAAAATGTAAAGGCCTGTTTACAGGAAGCAAGCACTTGTGGAGGAATACAGTAAACATGTTATGATCCATGGAAGGGACAAAGACATGCTGGACAGCCTAGCAACAAATAAAGCCAGCAGATAGAAAGCAACTAAATGTGAGTGACAAACCACAAAGCTAATGGTAAGCAATGGGCCAAATGCATTCTTAGGTCAGCTTTCAGAACATCTTTAGAAACCAGACAGCTGTGCTGTCTTGTAGGCTTTGGGCTACAAATGACCCAACCCAAAGCCTTTTCAGTCAGACTGAACCCTTTAAGATGGCTGACATGAATAGTATGACCCACAGGGTCAAAGGCCACAGACACACTAAGAATCCAGCATTTGGAGCCGATGTCACAAGAGATGCTTGGACACCCGAGAGCTACTACCACCATGATTTCCATCCTGATTGGCATTGATATCAGTTAGGGGTTGCTAGGGGTCCCGAGTGAGACTCCTGGCTTGCGCCTTGCTACCCTTGACACTGGCTTTGTGACCCCTGGCCTCAGAGGTGGCAAAATCAGTGCCAAGAGCACTGAGGTGGTTCTGCATTACGTATTTTCCAGCACACATTACTTTATACTAATAATGAATAATACTCTATTGTTTACTGTTAGTATAATAAAACATGTATCACACGTAGGGAACATGGAACCTTTGGTGGCAGCTGTAATAAGTAAAAATATTTGTAATTGTATGTTGTGTTCATGCTTGTGGGTGACAGTGTGTTTATGTGAGATAAGACCGTGTGTATGTGTGAGCCTGTGTCTGTATGTACAAAACATTTGTCTGTGAGTGACGGTGAGTGAGAGTGAGTGGCAGGTAGTGAGTGAGAATGTGTGAAATTGAGGTCTACATTTTCTATTGTTGGGTGCAAGGCAAAGCCGCCCAAAGATGCTGTGCTGTATTGCGTCAAAGGGAGAGAATAAAATGCACCATAATTATTGATATATGGTGTATTTCTTTCTCCCTGTGCGCTGGTGCACTTTTAGCAGCAACACACCAATGCACACACCCATCCACCATAGCGCAAGGGTGTGTGCATTCCCCGAAGCACAGGTTTTGTACTGGAAGGGGGGCATTCTATTACAAAAACTTTGGTTTGGCTTTTACCACTTTGTATGTGTGTTGTACAGTGCATCACACATGTAAAGTTGGAAAAAAAGTAGAAATGAAAACAATTCTGCTTGTTATGCCTGCTTTGAACAGTCATACGATTGTTGCCCAAATTCCTCTCTACCACCGATAGCTAAATGAAGCAAGACTGTCTCTGTCTCATCAGCCAGTGATTTGGAAAACCTGCCTTTGACTAATCCATACTCATGTGCCATGTCCTCAAAACCACTGGCAGCCCTCGCAGGGCACCACCTGCAGTCTGTACTGCACTTGCGTGAGGCAGGGAGGGGATGTGGTGTTATTGTCAGAGCTGCCGACTTTGGAACTGGGGGACCAGGTTCCAGTCTAGGCATAGGCTCAACATTCTGTGCTTCTAGACAATCACTTAATCTCCCAGTGCCTAGAGAAAAAAATTCCACCCTGTGTAATGTAACTGGTGCTCGTGTAAAGCACTCCAATACCTTTGGTCGAGTTCTCAATACATAATACTATAGCCATAAAATAACACAACTAACTTACTCATGTATGCACTATTCTAATTAAAAGGTCTTATTAGCAAACTGGTTTTCCAAGGTGTGCTAGTGTTTGCCCATTAGCAGGAAGTACTGGCATTTGCATCTGAAAAGCTATCTTTGCCCTCTCACATACTGGGCTGTTTATCCTGTGTTTGCCCACAAGAACGAAAAAGAAAAAAATTGCAAGCACTGTGAAGGGAGTAGAAGGCAGGAGGAGTGAGAGGGGGGAATAAATAGTACCTCAATCACATCAGGAGCAGTGGACGGGCACATATTAAGTCAAATCAATCTGTGCTTGGTCCCTGCTCCACCTAAATGATCAGAAATTAAATTTATCCTGCAGTGGCCAATTAAGGGGGCTGTAAGGAAGAGTGATGTAAAACCAGAAAATAGTAAGCAACTGGTAGGCTCCAAGCTCTTTTTGTATGCAAGAGTGTCTCACAAGCAAGATGCATGCACTAGTGCAGGCTCTCACAAGCTCGACCCTAAAAAGTGCTGTGTTCTAAGTGGTCAGACTGTGAATAACAAGTCAAAGTGCATATATGTGTTTATGTACAACAACAAATGAGTGATGTTAGAAATGGGGTTGCTGGCTGGCTAGAGTAGGCATCTAAGCCAGGCAGAAACTACCACTCTAGTCAGGGCAAGGGAGCTACACGATCCCGAAATATGCCCATTATCCTAGCAGGACAATAATGTCATAATCAATCACATCAGGCCATACAGCATTAATAAAGAGGACCAAGAATGCAATGGAAAAATGCATCGTTTGCAGTAATCACCACAAACACCTTCTATCCAAATATATGGAGCGGAACTTTGGGGATCTCACAGACAAATGGACACTCTTCAAGTCAAAGAAAATAATTTCCTTAGACACATATCCAGACTAGGGAAGGGTACGCCGATGCTCCCCCTAAGACTGGACCTGGGTCTAAATAGTATTAAAGACACAGCACACCTAAGACCACTTCTGTACTGGGTCAGACTATGGAAAACGGATGAACTCGAACCTTTCAGGCTAGCAGTTAAAGAATTATTGCCACCTTGCTATGGATGGGAAAAAGTACGATGGCTAAGGGAGATGAAAGCGGCCTGGGTTAAACTGAATTTATCCCATTATTGGAAAAATCCCGAGATGATTCCTGGTAACGCTAAACGCCTGATCAAAGACCGTTATTGGGAAAAGATCCATGAGGAATCTCTCGGCTCAAATGGGTTAGGTCGGCTGACAGCAGAGTTCCTGCTGGTTAAGCACGAACCTCTGCCTGAAAGCTTCCTGGATCTCCCTATACCAGCCCGTGCTCGCTCTTTATTACTCCAGTTCAGATATGGAACATTGGCAGTCAACAGCTTCACGGCCCGCTGGTCGACCAATAGTTCCTTATCTGACAAATGCACAAACTGTCATCTATGCAAGGAAACTTCTGAGCATGTTCTATTTTTCTGTCCTTTGTACAAATGCCCCCGAGGGAAGTGGATTACCCCTCTGTGCAAAACACTGTCAATACAAAACCGTAACAGTGCATATAGAATATGCAAATATGATACTTCCATGCTGATAGTGAGTTCTGTTTCTAAATATTTCGCAGCAGCATGGAAAATCCGCAGTAGGATAACTACAGATCTTAATCCACCGGTTGAAGTACAGTCTAGAAGTTAGCGAACTAGCACCCTGTTATATTAAGTCTGGGATTTTAAATAAAACTATTAGTGCAACCTATCGAGGACAAAAGACTGTATCCCGGAGCATGCTGTCTAATGGGTTACCCCAACAGAAGTGACCTATAGCTCCTCAGCATATATAATTTTACAAATGGTAAGATGCAATTTATTTGATCAACTTATTCAATAGAACTGATTAACTTAGGGCATCATTTTCCACTGGTTGATTTTTAACTTCTGCTAACAGGAGCTATCGTATGTAGTTTTTATGTCTTATTCTTATTGTATAAACCCGTTTTAAAATGGTTTTTATGCTTTTAACAACTGATCAGTATCATTTTAGCATTTAGCGTCTTGCATAGGGTAAGATCCAGAGACTATTTTGAGAGTCTTGTCTTAACTATTTATGAAACCTTTTATGTAATTTTATGAACTTCTTTCCTGTATTAATTGCCAATGCCCTTTTTATATATATATATATTTTTTGTTTTTTTGTTTTAGTATGCAACGGTTTATGGCTTCTACCTTTTTGAATGTATGATTATTTTTAACTTCTCAAATGGTCCAAATCTGGACCGAATAAACTATTGAACCTTCTATCCAAAGCGCTTCTGCCCTTCTTCTACGGTATATACGGTAGAGGCAGAACCACCACAGTTCCCGTAGTAGTCCTCGGGCTCCTATTATGGTACATGTGGAAATTTCTCTCTCCAAGCAGAAATGGGGCCTCCGTTGAGGTTCCCGTCCTGTCCCGCGTACAAGTATTCCCCCGGAGGTATGGGAAGATAGGAAAGCCCTCCGTGAGCTTCCCAATGCACATTTCCAAGGGAGTTGGGGCGCGGTAGTCCTCCCAATCTGGATCCTGCTGACACTTTTCTACTCCCGAGAGTACCTCCCCTGGTCTGAGGGCTGGGGGAGAAGCACAAAACTCATCACCACCTGGGGGCAGAGAGGACCTCGCCAGGTTTCCTCTCTGTGCCAGAAAATCAGCAGCCAGCTGCCCACTCACTGACAGCACGTCCAGAGCACTCCAGGGCCTCCCAGACCATGGTCCCTCTCCTCCACTGGGCCGTGGCCCACAGCAGGTGGTACAGTGGTTCCGACTAGGATGGCAGCTTCCTCCTTTTTCTTTGGCCCTGTCTCATGCAGTGGAGACACCTAGGCCGGTGCCTGCTTGTGACCTCGAGGGGCACCAACTGATGTGCGAAGTTGCAACACATAATATTAAGTAGCCTGGGGAGTGCTTCTCATGCCAGCTCCTCCTGATCACAACGCTTTCCCAGTGCTACCACTCATGAGGATCCAAAAGGAGGTAGTAGCGTGCACCCCACGCTAATAGGTAGAAAACAGAGGGGAGGGGGCACACCACCCAGCCCTTGGTGATAACTGAGGGGCATCAGATGCATGGAAAGCAGCAGAAGTCCATCACAAACGGCAGCCAGACAAAGTGGTAGTATCCTCTTCAGGCTAACAGATATACTCAGCAGTCCAGGGGCCACAAGGCCTGCAGTCCAAGTGGCTGTTCCTTTCTGACAGCACCACAGTTCTGAGATGCTGCATCTGGTTCCAGGTACATGCAGCTAGCTATGCCAATGTCAATTATAGAGCTATATTTCTCAACAAATAATTCCATACGCAGTCTGTCTGTTATGGTATTGATGACGTTTCATCCCTATTATTTATTCAGGGTTATCATTAGGAAGGAAATACTGGCAGCACTTAAAAGTAATAAAATGGGGAATTGAGTAGCAGTTCAAAATATATATGTGTGGGTGGACCTATTGTAATGGACATAGGTAGGCAAAAACTATAATGTTGTGGAACAGTCAATGTGGTCTTCAAATACTTTTGGCCTATTTCTGCCCCATGTAATATGTTCACCTTTACATTATAGTTTTTTTTCAGGAAAGGTTTGGGAATGTCTTGTCTTGCCATTTGTCAGGTGTTTTCTGTCAGAGAAAAATATATTTTGTTTTTACTCATACGTTGATATTTGCAGACCAATTTTGGGTAATCAAACAGAGCTACACAAGCCACATTACTTTGGATGTCCCTCAGTCCCTACTTTTTTGAGTTGTCTGGGGTTGGTAGATTTCATAGGTGCTAGCTCACCCTAGGCCTAAGCCTACAGACCCATGTGGAAGCTCCACCCCTCAAAACCATTCCCTGGTGTCTAGCTAACACGTGCATGCCTGCTCCAACCCACTGAAAATGCATTGAAACCCATGCATGTCTGATACCCTAGAGTTTTGATAAATAAATGCTGAAAATGTAACAAACATCATGTTCACAGCCTGATACTGTCCACCCAGTCACAGGATGAGAGGTCTGGTACCCAGCAATGAAAATGAGCTGGAGAATGATAGTTATGCTGTTTTTCCATATATTAAAGGGGTAGTACCTGTGACAGAAACAGTTACCCTAAACTGGCATTCCTCTTTCAATTGTTTTTCAATTTCTCTAAATGCTCTGCACCAAGGGCCAGATGTATCAAACATGTTTGCGTTGGGTCGTTTGCGATCACAAAAATGCATTTTGGTATGTATCAAATCCAATTTGAGATTTGGTCACTTGTTACCGAATCACAAGTTGGAATTCTGACTACATACTGATTCGGTATTAGGAAGGGGCGTGTCAAGGGCATTCCTTCCTAATACCGAATCGCAGAGATATGTATGATTGTTTTGCAACCGTGAATGTGGTTGCAAAACAATCACAGTTACCGTCAATTACAAATTGGTGGTAACCCATTCGCAAAGGGGAAGGGGCCCCCAGGGGATCCTTCCCCTTTGTGAATGCATGCAAAAACATTTTTAATGGACCACTGCCTACTCTTAAAAAATGAAAAGGACACTTTTCATTTTTTAACTGCATCCCATTTTCCTTTGAGGAAAACGGGCTGCATTAAAAAAAATAAAGATTGCTTTATTTAAAAGCAATCACAGACATGGTGGTCTGCTGAGCCCAGCAGGCCACTATCCCTGTGATTGTAGTCATTTGCAATGGGTTGCAAATTGCAACCTACCTCAAGAATATTAATGAGGTAGGTCAATTTGCAAGCCCATGTTAATTGATGTATGAAACTCGTGGAGTTTCATACATTCCAATAGCGATTACTTAATTGCGATGCACAAAAAATCACAATTTGGTAATCGCTATTGGAAATAATGTTACATCTGGCCCCATATTTCTTGCCCGTAGACAACCTAAACTCCTAGAAAATCTGCACATGCTTGATACCTTCACACTCATGAGAATCAGAAGTCCAGAGAGTGGGATCACATCATAAGCACAGCAGTAGTTAGTTCTGTAAATTATAACTAGTGAATTTTAGATCTTTGTTTTGTTTTAAAACACGTTTTTAGATTATTACAATATGACATCACTTTAAATGTTTTTCCCCATGAATTTCCATTTTTTTAAATGTAACCTAAATTCTTAGCAACTTACCTAATTATAATGTTACTTAAAATGTTGTTTTTTCAGTGAATTTCTGTTTTTATTTTGCATAAAGTAAGGGATTATTACCAGACCTAACTATAGTGTCACTCTTTATCTTAGTTTTTTTGTGAATTTATTTATTTATGCCAAGTAAGATTTGGTTATCTTATCTAATTATAACATGTCTTTTGCCTTTATTTTTTTGTGTTTTCTGTGTGTTTTTTATCAGATTTAGCAAGTTTCCTCACTGAGCAAACCTTCTGACTTGCACACTGGGGAGTTGGACACTGCACCTGGATGTAGGCCCCCCACCACCACTCAAGGGATGCCAAATCCTGCCTTGTATGACCTTTGGGAGAGTACAAAAAGAAAGAAAATAAAGAGAGTACCACAGGATCATCTGGCAGTTTAAAAAAAATATTTTTACCCCAAAGTGATTCCCTCAGGGACCACCCCTCAAGGATTAGGGGGTCAAGGTACCCTTTACCCTGCCCCCAAATAACCAATTTTTTATGTAAAATCAGGACACATGAACTGAGTCCTTGTGTCTTCTATTGGCAGCTGCATCATGTCCCTTAATGTTGTGGCAAGCCAAGCAGATGGCTCTGTATTACATAAGGGTTCCAGTTCCACGGTACTGACATGCCCGAGGGGGTAAAAGCCCTCTCAGCCAACCAGAACACTCAGTTTTTTTAATCTGCTGTCCAGCAGAACTTCCAATGCACCAACCGTCCAGATATCTTTATTTTTTAACCATAATTTCTCATAAACTGCTGAACAGATTTACACCATGACAGAAAAACACACATTTTGAATAAAGGTGTGACTTTCTGGCACCTTTGCTGTAAATATTTTCTGCTGTTTTTCTATATCGTTGTCTAAAATTCTTATGGGAAATTACATAAGTAAAATGTGTTGTAGGACCCCCCCCTCTTTCTGGGCCCCCTCTTTACAGATCACCCTGAAGTTTTCAAAGAAGAGGATGAGTTGGATGAATTATATTGGGAAAGTTTCCTGAAAATTTGTCAAATTACACTAAAGTTATGAGCAAAACAAAAATTGGTCTTCTTATTGAAACTCTGGCATAACTATAGCTAAACAGTAATAACTGCCATTGTGATATTACCCAGAGGCGGTCACCACTAGGTAGTTATAGTTAGGACCATGTTTACATAGAAAAAGTGTTTTTTGACTTGCCCATGACTTTCGCACTGTTTGATGAATCATCACAATATTTTCCAAAGAAAGTGCCACAATGATTCTTGTTGGGCACAGAAAGCTTCGGGTGATCTGTCATGCAGGGGCCGGGAGAAAGAGGGGGGAATCCAAAAAGTAGGGTTTCCCATGTTAATTCCCATAGGACCTTTAAACATGACTACAGCCCAAACCACTGGATGGAATTACACTAAATTTGGCAGAAAGCTAGCTTTTGGCACGCAGATTGTGCTTTTGCTTATTTGGTGTAAATCCATTCAGTAGTTTTTGATAAATTAACAGAAATCCATATTTGCATATCTGTGATCGCGAAGACCTCACGAACAATCAGGCAGGGAAATGCACAGCTCTAATTGGCTAAGAACACTTCAAACCAGGAAGTGTTGGCAGCCATCTTGGGACTCCGCTTGAGCTGAGTACCACAAAAAAAGCTTTAAAAAAAAGACAAGGGGTCATGGTAGAGTCACCCTGACCCTTTAGCTTTGATGCTGAAGTCCCAAAGGGATGCCCCCAGGGAAAAAAAGCATTAAAAAGAAAATTACAGTGAAATTGTAACAAAGTCAGAAATTTGTGAGAAATATTAAACAAAAATTAAACAAAAAACAAGCGCAAGCTCAAGCACTTGCTTTTTTAATGAGCCCCAAGCTGCCAGGTACCCAGGGCATTTTTTTTAATGGGGGGCTCTTCCCCCACCCCTCAAAGCCCTGGGCACGACCACCTTTGGGGCATTTGCTAAATTTGGTGCAGGGGCAACATGGGTCCCGCACCTCTGGGACCACCACCTCCCTGGGTCAAAATTATTTTCTTATTTGGAGAGGCCTGATAGCAACCTCCACATTCCCAGGGACCACCAACTCCCTGGGGCTTTTATCCAATATGGTGCTGGAGGCTGCATGCCCCCCCACTTCCCCGGGGACCACCATCACCCTGGGGCTTTTAACTAATATGGTGCGGGGGGACACACAGCCCCCCCACAGCCCTGAAGATTATCTCCTCCCCAGGGCATTTATTTGATATGGGGTGGTAAGGCCATGCGCTCCCCCCCTGCTGCCCCAGGGACCACCACCTCCCCTCAAGGAGCCACTGATGGCCTTGGGGACAACTGTTTGCTTTTACTTTGTAGAAGCTGACCACTGAGCAAAAGCAAACATAACTCCACTTTCGAACAGCAGGTTCTGTCAAATAGGTCCCACTGTTTTCACCTGTCTTCCCTGCACACAGATATGCATGCAGGGAAGACAGATAAAAACATCGCTCCAGCAAGCAGGGAGCTGCTATTAAAAGCAGCTCCTTGGTTGCTGGTGAAGTGCCGGCTCATGCAGGAGGCGTGAGCTGGCTGGGACTGCGGGGGAGGCCTTGAGCTATCCCCTGCAGTCCCAGATAGCCCATAAAGAGCAAAAAAACATTTTTTTAATTGGGCAGGACCAGGGAGAGGCCTTGAGGCCTCGCCCAAGGTCACAGATAGCTCATAAAGGGCAAAAAACTGGTTACCAAAAAAATTTAGCATAATCGTGAAGGTCACAGACCTTCACACTGAGAGCTGGGGGCTCGACTCCAGGTGTATCTGTAGTCATTTCCCTCCTTTAATTTCTTTTTAACTGCAAATGTTTAAGGCTCATACTGAAAGGTGATCTTACTCTTTTTAATTGAAAAATGATTTTTTTCTTTTCAATTTCTGGAGGAATATCTCATTCTAATTATATCATTCATCAAAGCCTAAAAACTCTCTACCTCCCGCCCTCTCACTCTCTCAAAGGGCCATGTGCAGAGTAGGGTTGGGTGGTTGGCCGCAGTGACTGTTTGCAGGCCAGGTCTTGCGGGCAACACCTGCTGTGCAGTGGCAAAGACTGTGCACAGTGCAAGGTTGGATGCCTATAGCCATATACACGGCCAAAGGCTGTCTGTGGCGATGTTTCGGTTAACGTATAGTAATGAAAATTAATATACATTAAAAAAAACATGGAACCCAAAGAAGTTCTGGCAATTTGGTGAAACCATCCCTCGCATGGAGGTGGAAATGAGAGCACGTGGATTATGCTGGACTGCTGCTTTTGCAACTGGGGAACAATATTGCAGCACCACTGCAAGACCAGTCCCCAGTGACAACCCCCCCCCCCCTTCAGCCTTCCAGGGAAATGCCTGATGTCAGCTATGGCCAGCCTGGCCCTGGCCATTTGATCTTCTGCATAGGCCAGATACAAGGGCCACCAGAAGAAAAGGCAGCTCCTTTTCTGTCATGCTAAGTGCTTCTTCTTCATCAAACACCAGCTGAGTGAGTGTTGCAACCATCCCCTCATCCATAAAAGCATTTGTGTCCCAAGGCCTGCACATTATTGCAATATGTGAAAAGTAGGTGATAGAACACAAATAACCTTTAAAGTCTGCTCTCTAGTCTGCTCTCTAGTCACCCTTTTGTATACTGCGGTGTGAAACCCTAAGTGGGGTGAGTGTGCACAGACCTAGGTCTGATACACACCATATTTATATTTTGACGCTAGACCCGTCTAGCGTCACAATATTGGAGTTAGCGACATTTTTAGGAAGCGCCAAACCACCTCGCGTCTCATTGTGACAATGAGATGCAAGGTAAGCGTTCCCCTCCAAAAATGACGCTAGCCCTCTAGCGTTATATTTACCTACCAATGTAAAAATGAATCATACCAAGGAAACGGACTGCAAAAATGATGCAAAGTCCCTTTAGCGTCAAAAGTTAACGCCTGGCCAGAACAGGCATTAAAAAGAGACCCACACACCACCACTCAAGGAAATCACAAAAGGAGCATTTGCAATCTCTAGGACAACATGTAAGTGGTACTGCTCCAGCTTGGCACACGCCGCACACGTCAACAAAGACAGCTGGTCTCTACACTGCCACCACAGCCACATTGGCAGTGAAGAAGGCAGGAGAGGATCTTCAGACAGCGGACAACCATCCTTGGCCTCAGGGAACAAGATGTCATCAGGATGTACCGACTGAACCGGGAGTCTATTGTACGCCTGCTGCACCACATTGCACCACACATCACAGCAAGGGTGACAACTCCTACAACGATTTCACCCATGACAAAACTACTCTCTTTCCTTCATATGCTGGCATCTGGATCTCTTCAGATAACGGGTGCACCTGTGGCTGGTATGTCCCAACCATCCTTCTTGGTATTACTACCTAAGGTCCTGGACACAATCATATGCCTTACACCCCACCACATCTGCTTCCCAAACACTCAGCAACTGCAGCAGGAGACCAAGCAAGGTTTCTACAAAATTTCTGGGTTTCTGCATGTGCGGGGTGCAATGGACTGCACCCATGTCCAACTGGTGCCGCCTGCAGCAATCTAACATCTATAGAGGAACTGCATGCCAAATCAATGTGCAGGCCATTGTGGACCACCTTGGGCTCTTCACTAACATCCTAGCAAAATATCTCAGCAACGTCCATGATGCCTACATATTCCGCCATTCCACTATCAATGAGCGGTTCCAGGATGGGCAATATGGCAATGGTCTACTCGTAAGTAAGCCACCATACCAACCATTACACACACAACACACCAACCATGTAGGACAAACAAGACATACTCCACACTTATACACATGGGCAGGGGGGACACAGATCTACAGGCAACAACACATATGGAACATGCCACACTACACCACAATCATTGCACATCACAAACACACAGACCCACATGTACGCAACACAGCCACAACCTGACTGCCACACAACGTGTGGACAGGTGGAACAATGTCCCCTTTGCATACAGAAGCTGCCCATAGACCACTACAAGCGTCCACTGGTTGACAACTTAATTCAGATCCCACACACATTACACCAAAGAACAGCTCAGCTATGCCAATGGCATAGGCCATGGACATTTAAAGAAAGTCTCACACTGGCACAGCCCCACACAAATCATGGTGTGCAAACCTCTGGTAGCACCTACATCAAATGCCACCAAGTGATGACATTACCAACTACATATCATCTACACATACCTGACATACCTGTAGTGTGCACATACACCTGTCTGCTGCATTGTGTCACACACATAGGAATACAAATTAACCTACCATGAAAGACCATGGGGCAGAATCATGAGAAATTGGGAAGCACCTACTTCAGTGCCACCTCACATGCAAACCTTAGCCCCCACCTAACACCTCCATGTATGTTCTGTATACTAGAAACGGTCCACCATGGTGCAGAGTTTGTGCAAAACTGTAAAGATCATGGATGCCATAGGAGGACTTACTAGGAATATAGAGGACATACCTGACCTTACATGCACCGTATATAGGGATCTATGTGAAAAAATAGGTGTGCCCCTCCCAAAGCTTGCACTGTGCATGTGTTTAAAGTGTCTGTGATAAATCATGTATTGAAAGCTAGGAGATACTACTGCACCAAATTAGATCATTTTACAAATGTGTGATACACACCCTCGTGCACTTGATAGCTGACACAACCATAATCTGCCACAAAGGGTCACTAAGTTTTGCACTGCATGCGTAGTGCCACATGGTAACATGGACGGCACAGTTTGGCTTTGTATGGTTAGCATAGTGTCTCTACATCTGACACCTCTTTGGTGAAAGGAGGTGGTAGGTTCTATCTAACAATAGGACACTGCCTCAAATATGGACTACACAACAAATCTTTGCAATGATTTAACCATCAGTTTGGAATCAATATGAAAATTCCCAGCCACTACCCAAGATTGTCATGTCCATCAATACAGACCTATGAAACAATTTCACAAAAACAGGAACATACATTATACCACAAGCAAGTCTAAGTCACCACTTCACCTACAACTAACAACTGCCATGGTATACTATAAAACACTGTCAAGCTTTACCAACACATATCCTCTCATTCCTTTGCAGCCGTGGACGAGTGTGCATATAGTGAACAGTTCAGAAGAACACTCCATGTGGGGAAGAGGACATTTGGGCTTCTGAAGTCAAGGTTTAGGTGCCTGGCCCTGACAAGAGAAAACCTCTTGCATGCTCTACCGCTGGTATGTGAAATCATACTGGCACGTGCAATCCTCCATAACATATGTAAACAAACACATGTTCCTTGGGATGAACAGGTTGATGTCCCCAACGAGGAGGAGGAGGATGATGGTGCAGCTAATTTGGAGGGGGAACAACAGAACACTGCTGCAGGAGTTCGCAGGAGTTTCCACTTTTATACATAGTGACTAGACTATCATCATCACACTGTAAATAGCACTGATAAAATATTTTGCACCTGAATCTCCTTGGTCTACTCAGTCTCCATTACACATACCATTGGAATGTAACTCAAACCTCAGGGAGCAGGTAAAAAACACAATAATTATAAGTATGGTAGCAACATAGTTTGTGATGTAAGAGGTTCTACTGCCTCCATTTCACATATCAGTGACACGTAATTCATGGGTATGCAACTCCTGAAGGCCTAGATCCATGCACCACAACATATATCATGCTGTCAAGTGGGCAAGGTGCTAACTCCTTGCCCTTTCCCAACATCAACACCACATCTACCAGGATGTATGCAAGGGGGGCACACATAAGGTAGGGGATGTGATCAAATGGTGTTTAAGTAATGTAGGAAGTGAACACTGTCACATCTCAAGGTGATTGCTACTTTGCCTGCATGGTGCATGTGTGACAAGGGTGGGACATCATTGGTAACTATGGACCTTCAGTAAGTGTACAGAGATTGTAACCAATGCTAGAGGCAAAACCTACACAGTGTATCCATGGGATAATGACCTGGCACTGCCATTGGGCACAACCCTGACACATGTTGGGCTGTATCTCATTTATGGCACACGCACATTGGCTGTTGAGTGCTCTATAGGTTGCCAGACAAATGAAACAGCTATGGGGGCTGAATCACTATCCAAACATATGATTTATTGTCAGGATCTAATAATGAAATGGGACAATGCCAATGCACCACCAAATAATTGTCAAGGTACAATGTAGGTAGAGTGTGTTACACTCCCTATGTACATAAGATGCACACTTTTCACACAAATCTGCTGTCTTGACACATGCCTACAGCAATTCCAGATAAACATGTGAAGACTGATGTACCTATGTCCTAGGTAGAAAAGGGTTTGCTAGCACTAACAATACTTGACATGTGTCAGCATGGTTACCGAAGCACTGTATTACAACATCACAAAGCATATAGCAATACACACCACTCATTGTCACTCACATGCCAGAACAAGTGCAAGGTAGTAACAGTTACAAATGATCCCATATGTGTTTTGGGCTCCAACATGGCAATCAGATGTGGTATGTGCAACTATGTCCAGCAATGTTAAAAAATGTCAGGGACCCATTAAAAAAATGAATGGGAGAAGAAGTAGCCATATATGTTGCATTTCGCTAGTGAAAAAGCAGCACTAAGATGATTTCACATCTCAGCATCATTAAATCATAGTAAGAGTTACCTAGGTTGTGGCATGCTGGAAGAAATGCATACCCATCTTCTATGGAGGATTTGGATGGAGAGCTGAGAGATACCCACAGATACTTGCAAATACAACCTAGGAGGTCACTTGGAGACAACACAAGTGCTGTGGCAGGTGTAATGTCATGTGTGTGTGGCACTCAGTACATCTCACAAATACTGTCAATGGGACAGTAACTATCATTTAGCCAGTAGTAGAATATGTGTACAATTTACACAAGTCACATGTTGCACCCTGTCCATGTATGACCAGACAATGTTGCTGTAGAAGATGTGTACAAAGCGCAAGCAGCCTAAAGAATGGGAGCAATGTAGGAGACAATATATACCTTACAAGTAATGCAGTAAAACATGAAGAAGGAACACACATAAACCAATTCTGACTGTGCAACACATGAATGTCTACATGTGAACATCCAACATATGTACAGACAGGGTGGCCTGGTCAGTACATAACCCAGTCATGTTTGCCACTACCATAACCTTGTAGTTGCCCATCGCATACCAACATGACAGGAGGCAGTGACAGTTAAACCATCTGTCCCCTGGCACGTTCCCAAGATAGAAGCCACAATATCTATACAACCCCTACCAAGCTGCCCATGGAAATTACTAAGGATATCAAATGATGAGACATGTCCAACACGTGCAAGTATCCAGTCCTCTGTACATGAGAGGGTAAGGCTAACATCAAGTACTGCAGAGGAAACTATGATAGCCCGGTCCATTTGATCACAATTGTGCATTTGTCTGTCTTCGGGGGAGTGTGCATTGCTCTGCTGACTAGCAATCATGAAAAGGCTAGATCCCCGCTCAAACCACCCTAACACCACTGCTCTGGCTACATAAACGTCTGACATTGTCGGGGGCCTGATGCATGTGCACAGTGGCATGAGTAAACTGGAGCTCCGTAAACCTGCCCTTTCACATGCAACCATAGGTTTGTGTTGCCATGCAAACTCCCACAGTACTGATGGAGAGTAGGCTGCCATCTATGCCAGACTGCAACACTGCTACACAGTGGTCTGCCATTGTATGTGACAGTCATAACAAACATTACGTGGATAAATGGCTCAGGCATGGTAATGTGTATAGGATTCTGCACAAAAGGCAACCTACCACAAATGTAGGGGCATATGTATCACAAGATCAGTGACTGAAAGAAATGACCTTCACATGTGTTACGAGAAACAGAAACATAAGTGGCACTGATATGACTACACAGGCATTTGTCAAAGTCTAACATTCGTGTATGCAGGAAGATAGTTATGTGAGGTTTCACATCCCATGAACACACCACTGCGGTTATTTGTCACTGAAATGACACCACATATATCGTTACACAAAAAAGACATATAGAAACATTCAGTGACATATGTGTACATGCTATGTCCTGAAACTAAGATACATGGGGAACTATATGTCACACATGTAGCAGAACATCATGAAGGCAAAGCCAACAACACACTACAGAGTGGACACACGTGCACATGCACATTGTCAAGGGTACCGTGATGTCAGCCCAGTCCTAGTCCACTGCATCCTCAGAGTACAAATCGTCATGGCTGTCACATGCCTTACCATGTTTTGGATATAGGCCATCATATATTTTGTATTGTTGGTATGTGTACATTTGTATATCAGACATAACAATGTAGGTCTCCAACAAATAAGTGTTCAAACATATGTACACTCATAGTACACATGCTAACATGCATGTGGACACAGTGTAGCTACACGTACACATATGCACAAGGTATGAGTAATCGCATGCAGCAGACTCATAAACAAACCTATAGGTTCAACATACCAATGTCACCTTAAAGATATGACTGGATAGCTACACACATGTAGCCATGCCATAAGTACAACATTGTTGCATAGCCCATGTGACATGGCAAGTGAATCTGAGGGCACTCAAGGTCTACATTGGAAAATTACATGCATTTCTGTCATGCATCAAAACATAATGGTGCAAACGGCTCAAATCAACACTCTGCAACGTCAGAAAAATGACGCCTGGCTTCTGAGACTCTATCACACGTCCACAGTCCTTTTCATACACCATGGGGAAAATTCAATGAATGACCGTCATGCGTCAAAAATATAGACTCATACATCTAAACCTCATACTTTTATCCACTGATAAAAGACGACTGGACCCTGTGCATCTAACACACGTCCAAATGGCTCCTTATGCACAATGGGGAAAAATTCAACACAAGACTTGAAACGCAATGCACAGGCCCAGGAAGTGGGGAAACAGGACATCCTACCTGCATATATGGGACAGTGAGTCCACTTTCACTTTCACTTCATAGTCTTATTGTATGTGACTGTGTGTGGGTGTGTGGAGTTTTGGAGTGTTTTTGTGTTGTGTCCGGTAGCTGTTGTGTATTATTTGTGTTTTATTTTGTCTTTTGTATTTTAATAGCTCTGTAACTGTCACTGTATTGTGGGGTGTTTGTCTGCGGTAGGATAGTTTTTGGGTATTTGAGGTAGTTGGGGTGGTGTTAGGGCATTTCTTTTTCTTTCAACTGCATTTGCAGTGCATTATGTCAAGGAAAGGGAGGATGGCCAGGTTGTTGGCCGATGACCTGGGGGGCTTCATTTGACTGGTACAACATTACCTCCCAATGATGCTGGTACTGGGTGGCCGTGTCATATAGGGCTACCCCACAGAGGCCAGGAAGCTGCGGTGGGACAAGGTGCTCTACAGCCTGACTGGAGTTTTTGCCACTGGAAAGAATGACCACCAATGGAAACACCACTGGGCTGACCTCATCACAAGGGAGCAAAATCTGCTGGATCACCTGGGCATCAAGATTGGTGGAGCAGTTCGTAAGTATCCCATTTCCATACCAAGTCCATTATTTGCATGTGCATGACTTCGTGCTGATACGGTTGAGAGCAGGATGTCATGTTTAAAGATCTGGGAATGTGGTATGCTGCCTGTATGAAGATGCCCAGTGCCACCTTAGGGCTTCCATTCTAATGTACAGTAATGAAGCCGAGGCAGGGCAGATGTGCCATCTTCCCTGCACAACCATTACAAAGTGTTGTGATGCATGCATAGGGCAACTCGGTTTTGAGCAGCACAACATGAGGCCAGCACAATGCATCATGTATGGGAGGGGGGCCCAAAACCTGTTTTGGGCGCAAAAGTACAAGCCTCTGGGAAAAATGAGAAATACCTAAGTTCCACTTTACATGCACTTTGAACAGCTGCTGAGAGCAGGTATTGTATGGGGGCATATAAATGTATGTCCTGGGCCCCCATCTATTCAACAGAAGTCCTGCTGATTGGTTTTGTTGCAATCCCTGCTGAGTATATAATTTTCCACCATATAGATAGATGCAGTTGGACCCTACCTGCATCATGCTGTGCCTTAATTTTCATTAGGTGCACACATGGGGGGGTAAGGGATGCACTGAGGGCTACAAGGACTGTAGTGATGCACTTGGTGCTGCACCACTGTTGCTCAATCTGCCCCTTTGTGTCATGTAAGGGATCTTGACTATGCACTGGATCCAGACTACAACCACTTTTCTCTTCCTGGACATTGTGTATCACATACACCCAAGCTATGTTTATTACCGCAAACATGTGCCGATTTAGTACCACAGGCCTGCCACATCTTACTGGTAGTATGGGGCTACCCTGCATCTGCTCGATTGCTGGCACTTTACTCAGAAACCTGCAATAACATATGCATCCTTGGACCACAGAGCAAGTGGATCAGTGTTGAAGAATATGTCTATGCACATGTTCGTATCCCTCCCTGGACAAATAATGGTATACCATGCAACAATGGGTGGCCAAACACTGTTGGCAATACATCCGTAATTTCAATCAGTCAATGTGCAGGTAGGTACAACTATTTAAACATAAGTTAATTCCCATGGCATTATAGCTCGTGTATGTGCCTTGTGATGGCACACGCATATGAGTAACTGCAAACAAAGATGTATCACAGCATTCCTCAACACTTTGGAATACCCACACAACTCCTGGGCAGTTGTTTGTCAGTTTGCAGTGACAATGAGGTAGATGTCTTCCACATCTGGGGCAGGCTCAAATGTTATGGGTGTCACACTGGAATGGTCACTGCAACAACCATTGCATGCCCCTCAGATGCAGTATACAGTGTCTTGCAGTCCCATATGGTCATGGAGGTGTAACGTTAACAAACACCTGCATGACAATACCAGGTATATATGGTGCAGTGGAAAGTACCACAGGAGTGTCCATTATCTGAGACTATGTATGATTGACTGATCGTACATGTTTGTCAGTTGCTCTGATCTACCACTAGGATGACTTGCTCACTCAGCCTAACAAGTTGATAGTAAACAACGTCGTCCATTAACTGATAAGTACAAATATCACTAAGCAATGATTTCCACTCATGTCTTGCAGGTGGACCGTTGATGAGATTTGAACACCCCGATGCAGCCAGTAAGTGTCATCTTGTGCGTCATGTGTGCCAATCCAGGGTTTGGTGTGAGTCAGTCTGATGTGTGGAATGCTATGAATAATGGTTTTGCCTGACCAATGACATGATATCATTGGAGTAAGGATGGTGACATTGTGTCTGTTAGAATGTTGAGCATTGAGAATGGCTTGGTTGTAGCACAAGGGGCAATGTGTGCTGGCATGGAATTGTGGGTATTAGGAAATGAATTGGCTGGCCACATATTAATTGTTGTCTAACATGATAGCTGTTTATGTAAATAGTATGCCTGTTGACAACATTTTCACAGCACTATGTGCCACACACAGCTTACACTTACTCACAGGACGGTATAGATGTAGGTTATGTATTTAGTGGTCTCTAGGGGGCTTCTGTAGAAGACATGTGCCCCGCAGGTACCTCAGCACCCTTCACATATATATTGAGGCTGTAGTCTTGCAAGGACCCATATTGTGCTGATTAAGAGACAAATCAGCTGCAGATGGTTGTGGGATAAGTCAATGAATTTTCCCAAGCCAGATCTCAGCAGAATTCACAACATAATCCTGACACCATGATATTTGTGAGTGATGTAGGTCACATCACATGTGCATATGATGTGAATGCTGAGTGTGGACCTGTTACTTTGATGATGTCTGACATACATGTGCACATGATGTTCAATATATAATAATACTGTTGCAGCGCACAGTGCAGTGCCAAAGTCATAGTGGGCCTAATGGCACCCATTCAGCCACCATGTGTGTGCCATTGTACACATGTAGTACAACATAGCACAAGGTCGGGGGCATTAGTTCTGTAATGTATAGACAACTTTTATGTGCAGGTCAGGCTTTGCCCAAACTTTCTGGGGACATTACATTAGTTGTACATGTGGGCATATCGTAACGTATGCTCTGGCCAGGCTTTAAACTTGGACACATGAATGAAGATTTACCAAACCTTAGCATAGCTGGTGGGATATTTGCAGACCCCCTATCATATGGCACCCACCTTGCATCTGTGATGGCTGGGCAAGCCTTAAAGTGTCACCAGTGGTGTCAAGGTGGTGGATTGCAAGCAAAGCCCCCGTTATTGACACAGAAACATGAAATCCAGACTTCTGGTGGCACGTGATCCTCACAAGTTTGCTAACACAAATGTTGATCAAGGACAATTTAGTCCACTCACCTCTGGGCCCTGATGGTCAACAATGGATAGCCGTCATCCCAGTGACATATACATGATACTGTAGGTGGCTGGTAAGAAAATATTCATAGATGAGGAGTAAGCCATTGTTGAGGAATGTGTGGTGGACTGCATGTGTCATCAGCAGTTGCAGTGTACATTTTATGTCTGTTCAACTTCCACCAAATGGTGTATGTGATGCTTGATTCTCCTCATTTTTCAGCTGCCAGTATGACACCTGACTCTCATTCCACAAAAGGGCTGAAAGGTACAGGCACATTATGGAAGTGGATGTCGGATACCACATGATGGGAAGGAAGTTCTACAAGGAAAAAGCCCCTGGGGAATTGTAGGAAAGTACCATCTTGCCTGGCATGTTACCCCCATATTTCACTGTATATATGTTGTTTTAGTTGTATGTGTCACTGGGACCCTGCCAGCCAGGGCCCCAGTGCTCATAAGTGTGCCCTGTATGTGTTCCCTGTGTGATGACTAACTGTCTCACTGAGGCTCTGCTAACCAGAACCTCAGTGGTTATGCTCTCTCATTTCTTTCCAAATTGTCACTAACAGGCTAGTGACCAATTTCACCAATTTACATTTGCATACTGGAACACCCTTATAATTCCCTAGTATATGGTACTGAGGTACCCAGGGTATTGGGGTCCCAGGAGATCCCTATGGGCTGCAGCATTTCTTGTGCCACCCATAGGGAGCTCTGACAATTCTTACACAGGCCTTCCACTGCAGCCTGAGTGAAATAACGTCCACGTTATTTCACAGCCATTTACCATTGCACTTAAGTAACTTATAAGTCACCTATATGTCTAACCTTTACCTGGTAAAGATTGGGTGCTAAGTTACTTACTGTAGTGTGTGGGCACCCTGGCACTAGCCAAGGTGCCCCCACATTGTTCAAGGCAAATTCCCCGGACTTTATGAGTGCGGGGACACCATTACATGAGTGCACTATACATATGTCACGACATATGTATAGCGTCCCAATGGTAACTTCGAACATGGCCATGTAACATGATCCCCCGAGTCTCTAGCACAGACTTGGGTACTGCCAAACTACCTTTCCCAGGGTTTCACTGGAGCTGCTGCTGCTGCCAACCCCTCAGACAGGTTTCTGCCCTCCTGGGGTCCAGCCAGGCTTGGCCCAGGAAGGCAGAACAAAGGACTTCCTCAGAGAGAGGGTGTTACACCCTCTCCCTTTGGAAAAAGGTGTCAGGGCTGGGGAGGAGTAGCCTCCCCCAGCCTCTGGAAATGCTTTGATGGGCACAGATGGTGCCTATTTCTGCATAAGCCAGTCTACACCGGTTCAGGGATCCCCCAGCCCTGCTCTGGCGCGAAACTGGACAAAATAAAGGGGAGTGACCACTCCACTGACCTGCACCTCCCCTGTGAGGTGCCCAGAGCTCCTCCAGTGTGCTCCAGAACTCTGCCATCTTGGAAACAGAGGTGCTGCTGGCTCACTGGACTGCTCTGAGTGGCCAGGGCCAGCAGGTGACGTCAGAGACTCCTTCTGATAGGCTCTTACCTGTGTTGCTAGCCTATCCTCCTTCCTAAGTAGCCAAACCTCCTTTTCTGGCTATTTAGGGTCTCTGCTTTGGGGAATTCTTTAGATAACGAATGCAAGAGCTCATCAGAGTTCCTCTGCATCTCTCTCTTCACCTTCTGCCAAGGAATCGACCGCTGACTGCTCTGGACGCCTGCAAAACCGCAACAAAGTAGCAAAGATGACTACTGCAACCTTGTATCGCTGATCCAGCCGCCTTCTCGACTGCTTTCCTGGTGGTGCATGCTGTGGGGGTAGTCTGCCTCCTCTCTGCACTAGAAGCTCCGAAGAAATCTCCTGTGGGTCGACGGAATCTTCCCCCTGCAACCGCAGGCACCAAAAGACTGCATAACCGGTCCTCTGGTCCCCTCTCAGCACAACGAGCGTGGTCCCTGGAACTCAGCAACTCTGTCCAAGTGACTCCCACAGTCCAGTGACTCTTCAGTCCAAGATTGGTGGAGGTAAGTCCTTGCCTCCCCACGCTAGTTTGCATTGCTGGGTACCGCGTGATTTGCAGCTGCTCCGGCTCCTGTGCACTCATCCAGGATTTCCTTTGTGCACAGCCAAGCCTGGGTCCCTGACTCTCTAACCTGCAGTGCATGACCTCCTGAGTTGTCCTCCGGCATCGTGGGACCTTCCTTTGTGACTTCGGGTGAGCTCCGGTTCACTCTTCTTTGTAGTGCCTGTTCTGGCACTTCTGCGGGTGCTGCTTGCTTCTGAGTGGGCTCCTTGTCTTGCTGGGCGCCCCCTCTGTCTCCTCACGAAATTGGCGACATCCTGGTCCCTCCTGGGCCACAGCAGCATCCAAAAACCCTATCCGCGACCCTTGCAGCTAGCAAGGCTTGTTTGCGGTCTTTCTGCATGGAAACACCTCTGCAAGCTTCCTCACGACGTGGGACATCCATCATCCAAAGGGGAAGTTCCTAGTCCTCTTCGTTCTTGCAGAATCCACAGCTTCTACCATCCGATGGCAGCTTCTTTGAACCCACAGCTGGCATTTCCTGGGCATCTACCTACTCCCGACTTGATCGTGACTTTTGGACTTGGTCCCCTTGTTCCACAGGTACTCTCGTCCAGAAATCCATTGTTGTTGCATTGCTGGTGTTGGTCTTCCTTGCAGAATTCCCCTATCACAACTTCTGTGCTCTCTGGGGAACTTAGGTGCACTTTGCACCCACTTTTCAGGGTCTTGGGGTGGGCTATTTTTCTAACCCTCACTGTTTTCTTACAGTCCCAGTGACCCTGTACAAGGTCACATAGGTTTGGGGTCCATTCGTGATTTGCATTCCACTTTTGGAGTATATGGTTTGTGTTGCCCCTATACCTATGTGCTCTCATTGCAATCTATTGTGACTGTACATTGCTTGCATTGCTTTCTATTGCTATTACTGCATATTTTTGGTATTGTGTACATATATCTTGTGTATATTTGCTATCCTCATACTGAGGGTACTCACTGAGATACTTTTGGCATATGGTCATAAAAATAAAGTACCTTTATTTTTAGTATATCTGTGTATTGTGTTTTCTTATGATATTGTGCATATGACACCAGTGGTATAGTAGGAGCTTTACACGTCTCCTAGTTCAGCCTAAGCTGCTCTGCTAAGCTACCCTTTTCTATCAGCCTAAACTGCTAGACACCTCTTCTACACTAATAAGGGATAACTGGACCTGGTGCAGAGTGTAAGTACCCCTTGGTACCACTACAAACCAGGCCAGCCTCCTACATTGGTTGTGCAGCGGTGGGATAAGTACTTGCAACTACTTACCACTTTGTCACTTTGTACTTTTCATAAGAGAAAAATATACAAAACAAGTTCAGTGTATGTACACCTAACCAAAAAGTTTTGCTTTTCTCCTCTTACTCTATTGATAAGTGCTGAAAAGTACCTCTAAAACTTTCAAAAAGTTCTTAAAAGTTGAAAAAGTTTTTTTTTCCTGTTCCTTAAAAAGTTCTGAAACTTTTTCTTTCTTTTTCTGTCCTTTAAACACTTTTCTATCATGTCTGGTACAGGTCAAACTCTGGATCTGACCAGCACTGCTTATGACCACCTTAGCTGGAAAGGTGCAAGGAGTCTCTGCATTGATAGAGGTTTATGGGTAGGGAAGAATCCCTCTAGAGAATTGTTAGTTAATATGCTCATGGAAAATGATAAGGCCATAGCTGGCTCATCAGGTGACAGATTAGCTGATGGTTCACACTCTGACTCTGGGGTAGCCCCAGTAAAATTGTTAGATGGGAACCTTCCCAACCTGCCCCTTAGCAGGCCACCTAGCATGGCTCGTACTAATGTGAGCTCTCATCACAGTAGGAATATCACTCCTTTAGGCCAGGTTGTTAGAGTGCCATCTGTTAGGGACAGGTCTCCCTCTGTTCATTCACACCATTCTTCTGTGTCTAAGCATGCCCAACCCACCCACCCTGATGACAGAGTGTTAGAAAGGGAACTCAATAGATTGAGAGTGGAAGAGTCCAGGCTGAAGCTGAAAAAGCAACAGCTGGATCTAGACAGGGAAGCATTTGACTTAGAAAAAGAAAGGCAGAGGTTGGGGTTTGGACCCCATGGTGGCAGCAGCAGTATTACAGATAGTAATCCTGTGAAAGAGCATGATTCTAGGAATCTGCACAAGATAGTTCCCCCATACAAGAAGGGGGATGGCATTAACAAGTGGTTTGCTGCACTTGAGAGGGCCAGTGTTGTACAGGGGGTCCCTCAAAGGCAGTGGGCTGCTATCCTATGGCTATCTTTCAGTGGAAAGGGTACGGATAGGCTCCTTACTGTAAAGGAAAGTGATGCCAATAATTTTACAGTTCTTAAGAATGCACTCCTAGATGGTTATGGCTTAACCACTGAACAGTACAGGATCAAGTTAAGAGAAACCAAAAAGGAGTCTTCACAAGACTGGGTAGACTTTGTTGACCATTCATTGAAGGCCTTGGAGGGGTGGTTACATGGCAGTAAAGTTTCTGACTATGAAAGCCTGTATAACTTAATCCTGAGAGAGCATATTCTTAATAATAGTGTGTCTGATTTGTTGCACCAGTAACTAGTGGACTCAGATCTGACCTCTCCCCGAGAATTGGGAAAGAAAGCAGACAAATGGGTCAGAACAAGGGTGAACAGAAAGGTTCATACAGGGGGTGACAAGGATGGCAAGAAGAAGGATGGTAAGTCTTCTGACAAGGGTGGGGACAAATCTAAAAATGAGTATTCATCAGGCCCACAAAAACACTCTGGTGGGGGTGGTGGGCCCAAATCCTCTTCAAATCAAGTAAAGAAACCATGGTGCTATTTATGTAAAGTAAAAGGCCATTGGACAACAGATCCCAGTTGTCCAAAGAAAAGCACCAAGGCTCCCACTACCACAACCCCTACTGGTACATCTAGTGCCCCTAGTAATAGCAGTGGTGGTGGGAGCAAACCTACTAATAGCCAATCCAAGGGAGTAGCTGGGCTCACTTTTGGTAATTTAGTTGGGGTTGGTCTTGTTAGGGAGACCACAGAGGCTGTATTAGTCTCTGAAGGTGCCATTGATTTGGCCACCTTGGTTGCTTGTCCCCTTAATATGGATAAGTACAAGCAACTTCCCCTAATAAATGGTGTTGAGGTTCAGGCCTACAGGGACACAGGTGCCAGTGTTACCATGGTAATAGAGAAACTGGTCCACCCTGAACAACACCTACTTGGTCACCAGTACCAAGTGACTGATGCTCATAACAACACTCTTAGCCACCCCATGGCTGTTGTGAATCTCAACTGGGGGGGGGGGTGTTACTGGTCCAAAGAAAGTTGTGGTTGCCTCAGATTTACCTGTAGACTGTCTACTAGGGAACAATTTAGAGACATCAGCTTGGGCAGAAGTGGAGTTGGAGGCTCATGCAGCAATGCTGGGCATTCCTGGGCATATTTTTGCTTTGACAAGGGCTCAGGCCAAAAAGAAAAAAGGACAGGGTGACTTGGATCCTGGAACAATGGACCAAGTGCTCCCTAAAGCTAGGGTTAGTAAAGGTAAAACACTACCTACTATCCCTCCCTCTACAGTGGATTCTACTTCTGAGGAAGAAGAATTTCCACCCTGTGTAGAACCTACACCAGAGGAGCTGGAAGCAGATACTGCTGAGCTTTTGGGTGGAGGGGGGCCTGCCAGGGAGGAGCTGAGTGTGGCACAGCAGACCAGTCCCACACTAGAGGGTCTAAGACAGCAAGCTGTCAAACAGCAAAATGGGGATGTCAGTGACTCTCACAGAGTTTACTGGGAGGACAACCTCTTGTATACTGAAGAAAGGGATCCAAAACCTGGAGCAGCCAGGAGATTGGTGATCCCACAGCAATACAGAGAGTTCCTCCTAACTCTAGCCCACGACATTCCCTTGGCTGGACATTTGGGGCAAATGAAAACTTGGGACAGGCTTGTCCCCTTGTTTCATTGGCCTAGAATGTCAGAGGACACAAAGGAATTTTGTAAGTCCTGTGAAACCTGTCAAGCCAGTGGAAAAACAGGTGGCACTCCAAAGGCTCCCCTTATTCCACTGCCTGTGGTTGGGGTCCCCTTTGAAAGGGTAGGGGTTGACATAGTTGGCCCCCTTGACCCTCCTACTGCTTCAGGCAATAGGTTTATCTTGGTGATAGTGGACCATGCCACCAGATATCCTGAAGCAATTCCTCTAAGGACCACTACAGCTCCTGCAGTGGCAAAGGCCCTCCTAGGAATCTTTTCCAGGGTGGGCTTCCCAAAAGAGGTGGTATCAGACAGGGGAAGCAATTTCATGTCTGCTTACTTAAAGGCCATGTGGAAGGAATGTGGTGTGACATACAAGTTCACCACACCCTATCATCCACAAACAAATGGACTGGTTGAGAGGTTTAATAAAACTCTCAAAGGAATGATAATGGGACTCCCTGATAAACTCCGGAGGAGATGGGATGTCCTGTTACCTTGCCTCCTTTTTGCTTACAGGGAGGTACCCCAAAAAGGAGTGGGCTTCAGCCCCTTTGAACTCCTATTTGGACACCCTGTGAGAGGTCCTCTAACACTTGTAAAGGAGGGTTGGGAACAACCTTTAAAAGCTCCTAAGCAAGACATAGTGGACTATGTACTTGGCCTAAGATCTAGGATGGCTGAGTACATGAAGAAGGCCAGTAAAAACCTTCAGGCCAGCCAAGAGCTCCAAAAGCAATGGCATGACCAGAAGGCTGTTCTGATTCAGTACCAACCAGGGCAGAAAGTGTGGGTCTTGGAGCCTGTGGCCCCAAGAGCACTCCAAGACAAATGGAGTGGACCCCACATTATTGTTGAGAACAAGGGAGAAGTCACCTACTTGGTTGACTTAGGCACTGCCAGGAGTCCCCTTAGGGTGCTCCATGTCAATCGCCTGAAACCCTACTATGACAGGGCTGATCTCACCCTGCTCATGGCAACAGATGAAGGACAGGAAGAAGAGAGTGACCCTCTCCCTGATCTCTTCTCTTCCACAGAACAAGATGCTCTAGTGGAAGGTGTAGTTTTGGCAGATTTGTCTTACTGCTGAGCAGAAAGACCACTGCATAAATCTCCTGGGTCAGTTTTCTGAACTCTTTTCTACTGTGCCAGGCACCACTTCTTGGTGTGAGCACACTATAGATACTGGAGACAGCTTGCCTGTCAAAAGTAAGATCTATAGGCAGCCTGACCATGTCAGAGACTGCATAAAATAAGAGGTTCAGAAAATGCTTGAACTGGGAGTGGTTGTGCACTCTGAAAGTCCATGGGCCTCTCCTGTGGTACTTGTACCAAAACCTCATTCCAAAGATGGAAAGAAGGAAATTAGATTTTGTGTAGATTACAGAGGTCTCAACCAGGTAACTAAAACTGATGCTCACCCTATACCCAGGGCAGATGAGCTAATAGATACACTGGCATCTGCCAAGTATCTAAGCACCTTTGATTTGACTGCAGGATATTGGCAGATCAAATTATCAGAGGATGCTAAAGCAAAAACTGCATTTTCAACCATTAGAGGGCACTACCAATTCACAGTAATGCCTTTTGGGTTGAAAAATGCACCTGCCACTTTTCAGAGGTTGGTGAATACAGTCCTGCAAGGATTGGAGGCTTTTAGTGCAGCATATCTAGATGATATAGCTGTCTTTAGCTCCACCTGGGATGATCACCTGGTCCACCTGTGGAAAGTTTTGGAGGCCCTGCAAAAGGCAGGCCTCACTATCAAGGCTTCAAAGTGCCAGATAGGGTAGGGGAAAATGGTTTATCTGGGACACCTGGTAGGTGGAGAACAGATTGCAACACTTCAGGGGAAAATCCAAACTATTATAGATTGGGTTCCCCCTACAACTCAGACCCAGGTGAGAACCTTCTTAGGTCTCACTGGGTATTACAGGAGGTTCATAATGAACTATGGCTCCATTGCAGCCCCTCTTAATGACCTCACGTCTAAGAAAATGCCTAAAAAGGTATTGTGGACAGCTAGCTGTCAGAAAGCTTTTGAGGAGCGGAAACAGGCCTTGTGCTCTGCACCTGTCCTAAAAAGCCCTTGTTACTCCAAGAAATTCATTGTTCAAACTGATGCATCTGAATTAGGGGTAGGGGCAGTCTTATCACAACTTAATTCTGAGGGCCAGGATCAACCTGTTGCTTTTATCAGCAGGAGGTTGACCCATAGAGAAAAGCGTTGGTCTGCCATAGAGAGGGAGGCCTTTGCTGTGGTCTGGGCACTGAAGAAGTTGGGGCTATACCTGTTTGGCACTCACTTCATTGTTCAGACAGACCACAAACCTCTACTTTGGCTAAAACAAATGAAAGGTGAAAACCCTAAATTGTTGAGATGGTCCATATCTCTACAGGGAATGGACTATACAGTGGAACATAGACCTGGGAGTACCCACTCCAATGCAGATGGACTCTCCAGATATTTCCACTTAGACAATGAAGACTCATCAGGTCATGGCTAGTCTTATTGTCCTTCGTTTGGGGGGGAGTTGTGTAGGAAAGTACCATCTTGCCTGGCATGTTAACCCCATATTTTACTGTATATATGTTGTTTTAGTTGTATGTGTCACTGGGACCCTGCCAGCCAGGGCCCCAGTGCTCATAAGTGTGCCCTGTATGTGTTCCCTGTGTGATGACTAACTGTCTCACTGAGGCTCTGCTAACCAGAACCTCAGTGGTTATGCTCTCTCATTTCTTTCCAAATTGTCACTAACAGGCTAGTGACCAATTTCACCAATTTACATTGGCATACTGGAACACCCTTATAATTCCCTAGTATATGGTACTGAGGTACCCAGGGTATTGGGGTTCCAGGAGATCCCTATGGGCTGCAGAATTTCTTGTGCCACCCATAGGGAGCTCTGACAATTCTTACACAGGCCTGCCACTGCAGCCTGAGCGAAATAACGTCCACGTTATTTCACAGCCATTTACCACTGCACTTAAGTAACTTATAAGTCACCTATATGTCTAACCTTTACCTGGTAAAGGTTGGGTGCTAAGTTACTTAGTGTGTGGGCACCCTGGCACTAGCCAAGGTTCCCCCACATTGTTCAGGGCAAATTCCCCGGACTTTGTGAGTGCGGGGACCCCACTACACGCGTGTACTATACATATGTCACGACATATGTATAGCGTCACAATGGTAACTCCGAACATGGCCATGTAACATGATCCCCCGAGTCTCTAGCACAGACCCGGGTACTGCCAAACTACCTTTCCCGGGGTTTCACTGCAGCTGCTGCCAACCCCTCAGACAGGTTTCTGCCCTCCCGGGGTCCATCCAGACTTGGCCCAGGAAGGCAGAACAAAGGACTTCCTCAGAGAGAGGGTGTTGCACCCTCTCCCTTTGGAAAAAGGTGTCAGGGCTGGGGAGGAGTAGCCTCCCCCAGCCTCTGGAAATGCTTTGATGGGCACAGATGGTGCCCATCTCTGCATAAGCCAGTCTACACCGGTTCAGGGATCCGCCAGCCCTGCTCTGGCACGAAACTGGACAAAGGAAAGGGGAGTGACCACTCTCCTGACCTGCACCTCCCTTGGGAGGTGCCCAGAGCTCCTCCAGTGTGCTTCAGACCTCTGCCATCTTGGAAACAGAGGTGCTTCTGGCACACTGGACTGCTCTGAGTAGCCAGGGCCAGCAGGTGACGTCAGAGACTCCTTCTGATAGGCTCTTACCTGTGTTGCTAGCCTATCCTCCTTCCTAAGTAGCCAAACCTCCTTTTCTGGCTATTTAGGGTCTCTGCTTTGGGGAATTCTTTAGATAACGAATGCAAGAGCTCATCAGAGTTCCTCTGCATCTCTCTCTTCACCTTCTGCCAAGGAATCGACCGCTGACTACTCTGGACGCCTGCAAAACCGCAACAAAGTAGCAAAGACGACTACTGCAACCTTGTATCGCTGATCCAGCCGCCTTCTCGACAGCTTTCCTGGTGGTGCTTGCTGTGGGGGTAGTCTGCCTCCTCTCTGCACTAGAAGCTCTGAAGAAATCTCCCGTGGGTCGACGGAATCTTCCCCCTGCAACCGCAGGCACCAAAAGACTGCATCACCGGTCCACTGGGTCCCCTCTCAGCACGACTAGCGTGGTCCCTGGAACTCAGCAACTCTGTCCAAGTGACTCCCACAGTCCAGTGACTCTTCAGTCCAGGTTTGGTGGAGGTAAGACTGCATTGCTGGGCACCGCGTGATTTGCAGCTGCTCCGGCTCCTGTGCACTCTTCCAGGATTTCCTTTGTGCAAAGCCAAGCCTGGGTCCCCGACACTCTAACCTGCAGTGCACGACCTCCTGAGTTGTCCTCCGGCATCGTGGGACCTTCCTTTGTGACTTCGGGTGAGCTCCGGTTCACTCTTCTTCGTAGTGCCTGTTCCGGCACTTCTGCGGGTGCTGCTTGCTTCTGAGCAGGCTCCTTGTCTTGCTGGGCGCCCCCTCTGTCTCCTCACGCAATTGGCGACATCCTGGTCCCTCCTGGGCCAAAGCAGCATCCAAAAACCCTAAGCGCGATCCTTGCAGCTAGCAAGGCTTGTTTGCGGTCATTCTGCATGGAAACACCTCTGCAAGCTTTTCCACGACGTGGGACACCCATCCTCCAAAGGGGAAGTTCCTAGTCCTTTCGTTCTTGCAAAATCCACAGCTTCTACCATCTGATGGCAGCTTCTTTGCACCCACAGCTGGCATTTCCTGGGCATCTGCCCACTCCCGACTTGATCGTGACTTTTGGACTTGGTCCCCTTGTTCCACAGGTACTCTCGTCCGGAAATCCATCGTTGTTGCATTGCTTGTGTTGGTCTTCCTTGCAGAATTCCCCTATCACGACTTCTGTGCTCTCTGGGGAACTTAGGTGCACTTTGCACCCACTTTTCAGGGTCTTGGGGTGGGCCATTTTTCTTACCCTCACTGTTTTCTTACCGTCCCAGCGACCCTCTACAAGGTCACATAGGTTTGGGGTCCATTCGTGATTCGCATTCCACTTTTGGAGTATATGGTTTGTGTTGCCCCTATACCTATGTGCTCTCATTGCAATCTATTGTGACTGTACATTGCTTGCATTGCTTTCTATTGCTATTACTGCATATTTTTGGTATTGTGTACATATATCTTATGTATATTTGCTATCCTCATAATGAGGGTACTCACTGAGATACTTTTGGCATATTGTCATAAAAATAAAGTACCTTTATTTTTAGTACATGTGTGTGTTGTGTTTTCTTATGATATTGTGCATATGATACCAGTGGTATAGTAGGAGATTTACACGTCTCCTAGTTCAGCCTAAGCTGCTCTGCTAAGCTACCCTTTTCTATCAGCCTAAGCTGCTTGACACCTCTTCTACACTAATAAGGGATAACTGGAACTGGTGCAGAGTGTAAGTACCCCTTGGTACCACTACAAACCAGGCCAACCTCCTACAGGAATGGCGTACGAATGCACATGGGGGACCTCCACAGCAGCTGCAGCAAAAGAAGGACAATGTGGGCAAAACATCAGGGGTGCAGGGGGCCTCTCTAGGTCCAAGCCCCTCCACATCAACTGCACATTTTAGCAGCCAGGCAGCTGTGTAGCCACCTGCTGCGTCATGAGCAGCTAATTTGAAAGGGACATGCCCAACATAATGGCCAGACTGGACAGATTGGAGAAGGAAAGTGCTGACAACAAGAAGAAGTTGAAGTAAATCAAGAAAAAAATGAAAAAGATATAATAAGCTTGTTTCACAGCCTCCCAGCTCCATTCCCTCCCTTTTACTGTTGTACATAGTTTTAGATTGAGGTTTAGATGGGTAGTATTAGGTTAATGTACGATAGGCATAGGTTTGTTTGAGTATAGTGGGGGTGGGGTTTTGTACCTTTTTTTTTGGTGGGGGCTTGGGTGGAGGTTCATGTCGGAGTATCTGTGTATAAAAAAAGATATAAAAATAAAAAAGCCAAAAATATATATATTTGTTTAGGCCATGGTTTAGGTTAGTACATGTAGTCATATTTTATGTTGTCCTACTTGTATCTTGTTTGTTAAGGGGATTGGGGGGTCAATGTTTAGAGTGTGGTGTTACATGTGTACGATAAGTTTAGAATAGGTTAGATAGGTGTAGTTGTAAGGTAAGTTAGGTTAGATTAGTGCAGGGTAGTTTTTAGGATGGTGGTAGGTATATGGTTGTTTAAAATTTTACAAGAAATCCTGCTTCTACTATAATAGTTTTTTTTCAAGGTTGATTGAGTGTCTGGGAGGGTTCTCATGTGTGCACTGGCCAAGTTGGAGGAATGTCCTAGGGTATGCTTACTGTCTTGATTTCCAAGGATTACCATGTGCATCCCCTATGACCAAGGAGTTTTCAGATTGGCTTTTAAATAACACCAACTAGTCCGTGCATTTGCCATGCACTGTTCCAGCCATTCACAATGTGTATGTATACTTTATCTTGGACAGGTAATTATGGACCTTCAACTGCGATTGGTGGAGTCCTGCAGTTTCATTGTTGGCAAGTGTGGCACATCTGACAACAGGCAACATTGGAACGGCATCCTGCAACACTGCTAGGTGCCCATCACTGATAAGGTTAGCTTCTTCTGTGCCACACAAATAAGTTGTATTGGTATTTCCATCTGGGTAGATTACCACTGAGTTGGTTCTGACCATACATGCCATATGTCAACTTAAAAGAATATCTGTTCAATATTTGTATTGAGTACTCAGTAAGTCAGTTGTAGCTGACAACACCATCCTTCACCTTTCTTATGTTAGGATCCTAGTATGTGGCTTTGTGTCTGACAGTAGTGCACTCATGTACAGATATTCTGTTCTCATTGACATGGATTCACACAATGTAATCATTTCGTTGAGTAGATGGATCACAGTAAACGTAGAAATGCTACATGTATTCAAGGTGCTTTATTTAAAGGCGCAAGTGTATTTATAAATTCTATACAATGTCCAGTTCACAGACCCCATGAGTAAATGTTAGCCATATGTACCACAATCACAGGCCAGGGTTGAGAGATATGTCATGAGACATGGTAAGGAGTAGTGTGCAGTAATGAGGAGGTTAAAAATTGCCAATTGGTAAGAATGGATACAATGACAGTAAAAAGTAGAGCAGACAAGTCAACAATGGTTGGGTGAAGAGAGCACATGTCCTATTGTCACAACAGTGGCATGATCTTAAGCCCAGAACGAAGGAGATAGTGTCCATGTGGCACAGACTGGTGCGACCGGGTGCTTTTCCTTGTGAGTGTTGTTCCTTCCACATCTTCATCCTCTGTTGTGTGTGCTGCCACCTGTGCCATGACTGGTGCTGTTGTATAGGTAGAGGGGGCCACACACACTTCAGGGGATAGAGATGTGGAGTCAAAGGTCCCGGCAGCTGCTATTTGTAGGAAGCATAAGGCATCACTGCAGCAAGGAGGAACTGCTGATTTTTCTACCCTGCAGCAACATCATGGTGGTAGGTAGCCATGTTTTCCCTGAGGGAGGCCACTTCCATGGTGTATGGACTCCAGGGTATTCTCCATAGCCCCCAGCCAGTTATCTGTTATGCTGCTGCCAGTTTGGAAGGGCAATTGTTGTAGCCTCTGCCTCATGACAGCAGCTATGTCAGCCAGAGACTGCTGGAGTCCATGTAGTGGGGAGTGGGTGGCTTTGATGGCAGCTGAGTTGTTCTTATTTGGACTGAGTCACGTCTGCACTACCTCTAGGCTGCCTGCCATGGTCTCCATCCTGACCCACACCTGTTTGCCCAGCTCCCGCTGGACTCTTACCACGGTCCTCTGAAAGGTGATCTCTGGGTCCTTAGAATACAGGGCTGTGTCAGTACTGGCTGGTGGTGTGTGTTGGTAGCTGGGTGGTTCATGTGGAGACCCTGCAATGCTGTGTGTCCTCCCTGCAACTGGAGGTGGTGTCTGGAGTGATCCTGGGACATCCTGGAGAGTCTGTTCATTGATGGTTGGCAGCTGGACATCCATGTCATCTGTAAAATCCAGGACAGGCAGCTCGGCATGAGGTAAGCCATCATCAATTTAGATAGTGTAAAGTGAGTCTTAGATTGTTGAGGCTGTTGACATGGCACATCATTTATTTGCTACTGAAGGTTCAGTGAGATGTTACTGACCCAAGGTTGAAGGTGTACATTATGGGTTGCATTGTGCATCACACATGGGTCAAGCTCACAAGGTATGTTGGGGCATATTTAGGTGCCCCGAGCTGTCACTTTTGGTGAGACTCCGGTGGCACAATGCCCTGCGCCGTATTTACAAGGTGTCATAAAGCCTCTTTTTGTGGCTTAAGCCATCTTTTATATATTGCCCCTTCATATTGCCCCATCACACGCAGCACTTTTCGTGGAAGGTGCGTGCAATGGGTGTTGCGGTGGGTGTGCCACAGCAATACCCATTGCTTTTTGACACTGCCTCAGATTTAGCAGTTTTCATAAACTAGAAGCAGCGCCAAAATCTTTTCTGCAGCACACATAGAAAGAGCAAATTGCCATTTAAGTTTTTTGTTGTGCAGGAAGGTGTTCCTTGCTCCACAAAAACAATCTCCCCCTCAACGCAGCCATCCTTGCACTATGGTGCAAAGGTGTCTCTGTTGGTGCACAACAGCAACTTTACCGCTGGCGCAGGAGGAAACACAGGGGTGCCCCCGTATTTCTATAACTATGGCACATCCCTACGTTTTGAAAATAATGGTGTGTGATGCTGCTTAATTTGGCACAGCACCACGCACTATCATTTTCTGTTTAATATGGGCCTCTATCATGTCAGATGGTGAGATTGCAACTATTTGTACAGCTGCACATATGATGTTCACAGATGTGCTCAACATGTTGTATTTTGTGGCCATTCCCATATGCTGCATATAATTGTCTCTGAGTTGTTGTGGGATCACCCTGTATGGGTTGTGTCCCATAGGTTGCAAGCTTTAGGGCAGATATTTTCTCATGTGGCATGGCTCAGAGCAGCAGCAATATATGTTGTACAACATTGAACCAGTTCAGATACGCAGGGATGTGCCATGTTTACTTGAATACGGTACAGCCCTGCAATTCCCCCTGAGCCTGCACAGATTTGTTCTCACTGCATCAACACAGGCATTGTTGCAGCATGATGAAGTGGTGTCTGCCTTGAGGGGTGATTTATTTATGTGCAGGTATGTGTTCCGTACTGCACATGTACAAGCTATTTGTGCTAAGGTGGCATTTCAATGTGAGCTGCAAGATGGAGCACACACGAGAAAGGCACTGCAACAAGCAGGAAGGGAAGCATTTTGGCCAGATACACCACCCTGACACCACCCCTCAGGTGGTATTGACTTCCATCCTAGACTCTGATGTCTAAGTTGTGTAGGTACAGGGGCTTTCACAATATGCAATGAATGCTGTTATGGCACAGCCACACTATTTGAACGTCCCTTTCAGGCAATGTGCTGCGTATTTAAGTGTTGGAGTATAGCCATATCGAATGGCCTATTTCCACGTTGTATATATGTTGGAGTGCATAGCACAACCAAAGCGTCAGTACATGTGTGGCTTGGGTGGGGAAGGCACATCTTGATCCAGGGCCTATGTGTCCTGATGCAACCCTTTAGCATGCATTGAGCATATCCTATGTGCCTCCCCCTTCTACCATTTGTGGAATTCCAGATATTCCCCTCTGCAACTTACCCTGCATTTGTGGTGGTTCCTGGTAGTTTGCTCTGTCCTGTCCTGCGATACCAGTGACCAGCTCCTCCGGGATGTCCGCTTCAACCATCTCCTTCAGCTCATCCAGGTCCTCCTGTGGTGCTGGATTTCCACCTCCACTCTGCAGTGCTGACTTTCAGTTCCTGGCCAGTTTCTCATTAGTCCTGTGCTTGCAATTGTGCCAGTGTTTCTTGCACTAGGTGCCAGACCTCTTTACCTCTGCCACGCTGTTGACTTTGACTACTATTTCCTGCCATATTGCGTCTCTCCTACCGACTGGCAATTTGGAGGTGATGAAGAGCTGGTGTTGGTGCTCCATCTCCTCTCTGACTAGGATGTCATGATGCTCCACACTAAAGTGACACTTGTGCTTTCTCTTCTCCTTCTCCTGGGACTTTTCTGGACCTTCCTGGCTGGTACTTAGCTGACTGGCACCTCTCTGGGGTCTCTCCTGAAAACTCCATCTACTCTTCAAATTGCAATTTTTCCTGATTGTGAGTTTTGTTTTGACGCTTATGCAATAAAAAATGGCACTAACCCATTTGAGACATACTTATGTGCCGCAAAACGGTCTGGTGCCACTTTTGCAATATTAGTGTCTTATTTCCTTACGACACGCTGCAATAGTTAACATTTTTTTTTTTACGCTAACCATTTCTTAGCGCCATTGTGCATAGTTTTTTAAATATGGGGCACGGATGGCGCTAGAGAATGTCTTAAGCTCGGTTAAAAAAAAATACGTACAACTGCGCTAGTGCAGTTGAGAGTCATTTTTCCTAAATATAATCCATGGTGTCTCATGGAGGTCCGAATGAAAAAAGGCAATTCACTGATTGTGACTAGCAGAAGGATACAAGTAATTCAGTCAGAAGGATGGAAAAGATGCTATGTTCCAGCAGTGGCACAAGCACAACAAGAGGCAAGAAAGCCTCCGAATAAGACATAAGCAAAGAACGGTAACAGTAAATCCAACTTATGGTAAAAAAAAGTCGAGCAGTAAACGCACTGTATATTTTTGGTATAAGGCACCCGGAACTTTTCTACAGCAGACTACTAAAGGCTGTCTGTATGCGAGATCCAAAAAATAATGAAGAATATTCATCCATGTAATTCAAAAGTACTTAATCACAGCGTGTGCCATGATTGGTCAGAACAGTCCCAGTAAAGTTCAGTTCCGAATACAACATGTGTGACATTTTGTAATGTTTCCACCTTTTCTTCCATTAGAGTTTAGTGTATTTGTTGATTGAATGATTTATTTATGGTTTGGACAGCATGTATGCTTCAGAGTGCTCTTTCTGTCAAGGAAGGTCAGAGGATCAAGCCTGCGAGTGAAGTAGCACTGTAGATCTGTGCATCATAATTACTAAGCGTGTGTATGCATAATTTGCTGCAGACCCAGCATATATCACTTGTAAACTGCCCGTTTAAATATTTTATTATTAAACACCAGTCTGTTTGCACAGAAACAGCGAAAGAATTATATTTGAGTAATTTAGAAAATAGCTTTCAGACTCTGAAAATAGTTTCGAGAACAGCACGAATATGTTATGAAATATGTATTTAGCAATTAGCGGAATTAATCTCTTAAATATACCTGTTTGCACTAACGCTCACTCTTGCACCATGCCGCTTAAAAGGAACATAAGACACTTGCAGCGTGACGAATCTTAGGGATTTTGGGAAGGTCTGATTTCCCTGCAATAATTGTGTGAAACTCTACTATCGAAACAAGCACCAGAAAAGCTGGCTTGCATTTTGAACTCTCAATAAAACATTTAAGAAAAGCTTCCAGCAGTGAGAAAACAGAAGACATATGTTCTGTGCACTTATGAGTTAAATATGCTAATGTATGATGAGTCAGTGTACTTTTGAGGTGTAAATAGTCCCTCATGTGTTGAACTGCATAGACTCCAATAGAAATAGGAGAAGCCAATACATGAGGTCAGAAAGAAAAGTACTCCCCTGGGATTAGCGAAGTATCGTTCCTGGTACATTTCAAAGTATCAATAATAATAGGTATTGCAGACAGCTGTGCTACAATGCCAGTCCTAAAAAAGAAAATATGTTGACATGAGGTACATTAGTGGGAAGCAGGTGGGGGTATTGAGGGATATTGTGAGGGGTGAAGGAAGGGGTGCTTGTAAAGTATGCCAGTAGGAAGGAGACCGATATTCTCAAAACTAAACAGCACGCTTGTCTAATGTATAGAACCTCAGGGCAGAACATAAACAGACGAGGATTTGGCACATTTAAGCTTTTTTATAGCAATGCATAGGAATGTCAGCCAATCCTACTAGTTAATATGCTCTAATAACTTTTGCAAGAGAGTTGCAGCCAGGTGTGCTTATGGGGGCTATGGGAAAATTGCAATAGTAGCTGGCTTCCAAGTCCATAATGGTATTATCACAAAAATAAGCCAGTTTTGACTTTCTCTGGGCCTATCAGCAGAGTTGCAGCTAAGGGCGTACACCGGTAGTAACAGACTGTTTTCAGGGAAATCAGACTGGCTTTCCTACCCAACACTACATTGAATGTGCTAATATCTAACCTGACACACACACATGTTGGACTGGCTGCATGCGAAGAGAAAAACAAGTAAAAAAAGAGTCAACATGAGAAAGTACCCAAGCCATTCAAACACTGTCCAAAGATTACACTGAAAGTAAATGGTTGTGCAATATATTTTATGATTGAGAGCTGTGCATTGATAAATATTATGCCTGAAGAGAAGTATAATGAACTATCTCCATTACCAAGACTGACAACATTGGAAAACACAAAAGTATGCATATGGCTGCACCGATGCCTCTGAAAAATGAAGGTTCATTTGTAGCGACTATGAACCAAAAGAAAAAAAACTGCAAGTGCCCATTAATGTACTTTAAGCCATAGCGTCAAGTGTCTGTCTACTTAGTTTTATCATGTCTGCTGAAATAGGACTAACATCGGTGAATTACATTATGAATGGTCTTTGTGAAATAAAATGTCAGTTTCCTTCACTATTTCTTTGGTTAGGAAAACTTAAGACAATGAAAGTACTATTACGTATCAATGAAGATGTTTGAACTGTTGCTCAGTGACGCAGAAGAGTTGCATTTCATTTACAAGAAGCTGTTGAAAAGGAAATTGAATCATCACTTAAGCATGACAACAATGAGCATTCTACTGGTCTGATGCCATGTGTTGCTCCTGCTGGTGCGCCCATAGAGGTCTTCTTCTCGCCTCAGGTTCAGAAACCGCGAGCACTCTGGTGAGACACCTCACGTTATCCCACCTACTGCACATTTCCTGGATCTTTGGACTCAGTGAGGAGAGTGGTAAATAGATTCATTCAATTTAAACCAACAATGTGAGATAAATAAACACTCTCAAACAACATGATCAATTTAATCATAAACCAACTCCAAACTGAATAAAGTTTCAAAGCTTTATTACAACCACAGAGCTAATGCAACATAAATGGTGCGCAAAACGAAGTTATAAAAAGTTATAAACATACATGAAAACCATAGGCTGTCCAAAACGTCTGTAGAGATTAAGCCTACGTAACATCAATACTGTTAATCACTCCAAAAGAATAACACAGATTAACAAAACTACAATATGCACATTAAAGTCAGATTTCAAAGCAGATGATGGTGACATCAGTAAATCAAAAAAACTTCTCTCTAATATGAATTTGGACTTAAATGCGTGAGAACAGGCTAGCACATGCGGCAAAACAAAAAGGAAATACAAAAATAAATTGGAAAATCAACTAGCCGGGGCAACTCACTATAAAAATACACTGGTGTAATTATCTAAACTGAAAAGGAAACAAGAAACCACAATATGAGTTATATCTCTCCTCGTGGGACAGCAGACAGGAAAGTGTCATCAAGCAGAGCAGTCACCATTTTGCTGCATCACTAGACAGTTGCACCAGGACAGTGCAGAACACAAGTTACACAAAGGGCAGGTCAGTAGTTCAGAGTTGATTGAGCATATAAGTACTGAACAGCATGAGTAAGCGGGGCAATTAGAACTAAAAGAAAACTCATATCATAAAGACCAAATATGGCAGAAGAATAGTAGAGGAACAGAAGGTGACAACATGAACACCCAAGAAGAAGTCTCAGCCTGCCGGCTCAGCAGACTTCACCAGACTAACTAAAACTTTCAAAAGTCTCTCCCTAACTAGAAATGTCCATGGGTTTCCAATTGGTCCTCCAGGTAGGCTCATCTTGCGCACCACAACCAGTTTACCAGTTCTCAGATGAAATTATTAAGGCATCCTGTCTTGTCCGACAGCTAGAACAAATGTTGTTAGTTTGAATTAAAACATGTTCCCAGTCTCTAATACAGTAGAACATTCAACAACATGTCAGCAACCTAGGAAATAATTCAGGTCAAAGGGAAACAGACTAACCAAATAATTTTCCTCTACTGCTACAAAAATTAATCTTAAGGCATAGTCTAGCTAAGAAAGTCGTATTTCACATTAATACAATTAACACACGTAAATCCTATTGCACATCCTACAATTGGAATCAAATATCAAAGCAAATTATTTAATATCAAACATTATTCATGAAATATTAAAATACAATTTTAACGTGCATTTATTTTTCCGCACACATATAACTCACATTAATAAATTCATTTCAATCAATATAAGTACGATTAATTCATGTTTGTTTAGTACTCCTGAAATACTTCATTTCTACTGTTTCTCTAAAAATAATACTTTCAATATTAATTTATGTCAGTAGTTCACTCAAATATAAATGTACAATATCTTTCATTTTAAAACACAATGTCAAATATGGATGGAGGCCACATTGTCCATCATAATTTTAACATGCACATTTTACATTTTATGTTAATCACTCTGCTAGGCTTTCAAATGAAGGTTAATAAGTCACCGTATGCTAACTTCTATGCCACTAAAGTATTAGTAAAATTTGATCTCTCTCAGTCCCTCCTCTGACAACAATTTATGCTGTTACAAAAGGACATTCTCATTTACAATGAGCCAAATCAAAATCTCGTAGTCTAATAACGCATAGGTCTAGGTTTGCGATAATTTTCAATTGTCTTCATGGTCTGGTAATATCTATTTCTCATATTTTCCATTTTGATCTCTTCCCTGATCTGTCTATTCTGTACTCTTTGGCTCTTCCAGAAATTGTAAGCCTTGTAAAATCCAAATGCACAAATTATGCACACTGTCACAATCAATAAAGGTTTCAGGATAATTCTCACTAATCCATTTCCCAAATTTCCAACCCAAGATCCTACTTCACCTACTTTTCCCCAAATATTTGTCTGTTCCAGGTCATTTAAGTCATTTTTCAGACTCGTCAAATTAGAAAGGTATTTCCTTATTTCTTTACTGTTGTCGGGTATGTACGTGTAGCAGTTGCATCTTTAAAACTCAACAGACTTCACCTTCCTTTGCTAAAAGGATGTCTAACACAAGGCGATTTTGCGAAAAGATTGATCTTACCGCAACCATTTTCATGTAAATCAGGAGCACTGCATTTGCAAAATCAGTTGACATCTTATCTACAATTATTGATAACTTTGTTATCTTAATGTCATTTAGGATCATACTGATGGAATAAAGGCTCAGAAAATATATCCCGGAATCTCTGATCTACTTGCTTCTTTTTTAATCCTCATTTTAGGTCTTTCATCCCCTGCTGAATTGTCAGTGTTGTCTACTTGGTAGATTTTCAGAAAAAAACCACCCCTAAGCATGTGCATTACCAATCTTTCAGTAACTTCTAGTAAGCATTTTTCCAACAAATGTAACATATACCAGGCACAGTGGGGTCTTGTCCATACCTTCTTAAAGAAAAACACATGTCTGCATTCACTTGTTCCTACAAACTTATAGTCAGTTTTCGATTGCAGCCTATCTATATATACACAAACTTTCCCTACATGTTGCCAATCTAAAGCAAAGTATCCTTGTGCATTAGGCATATTATAAGCTGATTTCTTCTTGCAATCGTCTGAAACTATGCCCTTTACTATCTTTTCTTTCATTGCTCTTCTTCTGTCATTAACTTCATTAATTAACTCCTTTTCCACTTGTGTAAAAAGACATGTTAGATTATCCCTGTGTGCATATGCTGTGCCAAAAGTTAGCATAGGTTCAAAGAACCCACCTATTATATCAATGTTCTTAGCTTTTGCAAAGCTGCTCAAATGTTTGTAAATGGGGACAAAAGAGAATACTAAGTCTTAGCTTGCAGAATAATACTGAATATATTATTGATAGTACAAACGTATTAATAATAAGCTGCAACTAATGCCACAAGTCAGTAGTAAACTGTGATATGTGATCCCGTTTTGTACTGACAAAGAAATTTGTGTACACACATAACTGTCACGCACATTCATTGTATCCACATACTTATACAGCAAACTATAATAAACATTGGAAGACAGATCTAATTTTGTGTCATCTAAATTAAGTAATCTGTCATCCTTATGTAACTTATCCTGCTTAGATGGTGTTATTCTCTGCACTAGAGTTGCTGTGCTTTGCATATCTCCTTTTATTGAAGCACTCATTCCCACAATCAATAAAATGCACACAATCATGCATGCTATAACTAAACCAATGCACACATTTACATTTACTGTGTTTACCCTGTCCTGGGTTCATGACTTCTGAAGAATCAGAGAGGGAAAAGCAAAAGAAAAACAAAACAAAAGCAAAGCAAATAAAATAAAATCCAAAGCACCTTTTGTAAAGTCTTTTTGCACTTCTTTATAACAGTTATTGATGTTCTAGAAAGTTCAACAAGTTTCAACTAAAAAGTTCTCAAAATAGTTCACATGTTCATTTTCAATATATCATAGTTTGATGGTCTCATATTATTACTTTCAGTGTGTGATGTTTCTGCCTGGTCAATTGGCAAGGTAATTTCAAAACTCAGCTCAAATGCGATTTGAAGTTCCAGAATGTTTAAATGAATCCTCACAGTCAAATCAAGAGGCCATAAAGTTGTTCTGCCATTCATCTGCAACAAGATAGATCCATTCAGGTAAAGAATATTTGCGGCTTGGCACTCTTTTTCTTTTTGTTCTTATGGCACAAACTTCGTCTTCACTCTGATTCGACTCTTCAACGGCTTCTGTAATAGTTGGGAGTTTGTCAGCAACCAGTTTAGGTGCAGATGCAGGTCATTGATCTTTCTCCTACAGCACTCTTTTCAAATGCGACTGGACTCACAACATTTTCTGTATTGACAGGAGTCGGTTGGCTTTGACTTTGCTCTCCTGCACTTTTATCTGCATTCAGAGTACTTGCATTTTACTATTTTGCACGAGTGCTGCTTCAGCCACTTGTTCAGTCCCTACAGCTTGATCATTTTAACCCACTCTTCTTCTTCATTCACTTTTTGGGGATCATACCCTGTGTTTTCAAGAAGACATGCAACTTTGTGCATCTGGCTTGCATGAATCCAGTTTGGATGACGAGCACACTTCACATCTGTTGTCATCACCAAGATGACTTGAAATGGTCCTTTCCACCTTGGCTCTAGGCAAGCCTTCCTCATGTGTTTTTTTTTTTATAAGAACCCACTTGCCAGCCTTGAAGCGGTGGCACTGTTCTTGAGACATTTGAACTGTTGCTGCTTCAACCTGATGAAATAAAGAGTGAACCACATCAGCCAGACCTTTGCAATAATCCAGCACTAAGTCATTGTTATGCTCACAACTGCATCTGCAGGCACTGCTGGCAACCTCATTGCATGCCCCATAAGAATTTCATTTGTTGGCAGTCCTGTCAGGGGTGCTACGCATGCTCATCAGGACAAGTGGTAATGCATCAGGTCATTTCAATGTTGTAGAAGCACACACCTTCGCCAATCAAGCTTTCTCTGTTCATTTCATTTGTTCCAACATTCCAGATGCCTCTGATCTGTCATTGCAGTGCAATTTTTGCTCACTGTTTAGTGCTGCACACAACACTTTTATGATCTCATTATTAAAATGAGTTCCTCAATCTGATTCTAAAAAAGTTGGGAATGTCATTCCTATCTGTTAGATGCGCTTTTATCTACTGTGAAAACACACACTCAATCAATCAAGAAATTTGTATAGCGCGCTACTCACCCGGAGGGTCTCAAGGCGCTGGGGGAGGGGGGACCGCTACTGCTCGAACAGCCAAGTCTTGAGTTGCTTCCTGAAGGAGAGGTGGTCTTGGGTCAGGCGGAGGTGGATGGGGAGGGAGTTCCAAGTCTTGGCTGCCAGGTAGGAAAAGGATCTTCCTCCCATGGTGGCTTTTCTAATGCGTGGCACGGCGGCGAGGGTGTGGCTGGTCGATCGTAGCTGGCGGGTGGGAGTGTAGAAGGTCAGGCGGTTGTTGAGGTACCTGGGGCCCAGGTCGTGGAGGGCCTTGTGTGCGTGGGTGAGGAGACGGAACGTGATTCTCTTGCTAACGGGGAGCCAGTGCAAGTCTCTCAGGTGTCCGGAGATGTGGCTGTGACAGGGGATGTCAAGGATGAGGCGTGCGGAGGCGTTCTGGATGCGTTGGAGTCTTTTCTGTAGTTTGGCCATGGTTCCGGTGTAGAGGGTGTTACCGTAGTCCAGTCGGCTGGTGACAAGTGCCTGGGTGACCGTCTTCCTGGTTTCGATGGGGATCCATCGGAAGATCTTTCGGAGCATGCGTAGGATGTTGAAGCATGATGATGAGACGGCGTTGACTTGTCTGGTCATCGAGAGGGAGGAGTCCAGGATGAAACCCAGGTTGCGTGCGTGGTCCGTTGGTTTGGGTGCGCTGCCCAGGGCAGGGGGCCACCAGGAGTCGTCCCAGGCAGAGAGTGATGATCCAAGGATGAGGACTTCCGTCTTGTCTGAGTTCAGTTTCAGGCGGCTGTTCATCATCCACTCGGCTACGTCTTTCATCCCTTTGTGCAGGTTGGTTCTGGCGGTGGCTGGGTCGTTGGTGAGGGAGAGGATCAGCTGGGTGTCGTCGGCGTAGGAGATGATGTTGAGGTTGTGTTGGCGTGCGATGGCTGCGAGGGGGCTCATGTAGACGTTGAAGAGGGTGGGGCTGAGTGATGATCCTTGTGGTACGCCGCAGCTGACTTCGGTGGCCTCGGATCTGAACGGGGGGAGGGGGACTCTCTGGGTTCTTCCGGCGAGGAACGAGATGATCCACTCTAGTGCCTTCTCTTGGATTCCGATGTTGCTGAGGCGCTGCACTAGGGTGCGGTGGCAGACAGTGTCGAACGCTGCGGAGAGGTCCAGGAGGATGAGGGCCGCTGTCTCCCCGTTGTCGAGCAGGGCTCGGATGTCAGCGGTGGCTGCGATGAGGGCGGTCTCAGTGCTGTGGTTGGCTCGGAAGCCGGACTGCGAGTGGTCGAGGGATCCATTAGTCTCGAGGAAGGCGGCTAGCTGTCTGTTGACGGTCTTCTCGATGACTTTGGCAGGAAACGGGAGGAGCGAGATGGGGCGGTAGTTCTTGAGGTCGGTGGGGTCTGCTGATGGTTTCTTCAGGGGGGGCGCTGAGTTCGGCATGTTTCCAGCTCTCCGGGAAGGTGGCGGTGTTGAAGGAGCAGTTGATGATGTCCCGGAGATGGGGTGCGATGACTGAGTCGGCTTTGTTGAAGACGTGGTGGGGGCATGGGTCGGTTGGAGAACCGGAATGGATGGTGTTCATCATCTGGATGGTGTCTTCGGTGCTGACTGGGGTCCAGGCGCGGAGGGTGGTGTTGGGGGGCGTCGGTTTGGTGGTTGGGTGCGTGGTCTGTGCGCCGAAGCTGTTGTGTATGTCGGCGATCTTGCGGTGAAAGAACGAGGCGAGTGAGTCGCAGAGGTCTTGTGAGGGAGTGATGTTGTTGTTTCCGGCGCTGGGGTTGGAGAGCTCTTTGACGATGCTGAAGAATTCCTTGCTGTTGTGTGCGTTGTTGTCTAGTCGTTCTTTGAATGCTGTCTTCTTGGTGGTGTGGATCAGCTGGTGGTGTTTGCGGGAGGCGTGCTTGAGGGCGGTCATGTTGTCTGTGGTCGGGTTTTTTCGCCAGGCTTTCTCGAGGGTGCGGCAGTTCTTGGAGTTCTTGAGGTCGTTGTTGAACCAGGAGGCTTTCTTGCTGTTGGGCCTGGTGGGATGGGTTTTCAGAGGTGCGAGGTTGTCAGCGCAGTTGGTGATCCACTGTGTGAGGTTGTTGGCTGCTTGGTTGGGGTCCGCTGAGCTGGCGGGAGGGTTCTGGCTCAGTGATGTGGAGAGCTGGTCTGTGGTGATCTTGTTCCAGCTCCTGCGGGGAGCCTGTTGTGGGTGGTGGTGAGTCGTGGTTCTTCTGAAGCTGAAGTGGACGCAACTGTGGTCTGTCCAGTGGAGTCCGGTGGAGTGGCTGAAGGAGATGTACTTGCTGGAGGAGAAGACTGGGTCAAGCGTGTGTCCAGCGTAGTGGGTGGGGGTGTTCACCAGTTGCTTGAGTCCGAGGTTGGCGAGGTTGTCCAGCAGGGTGGTAGTGTTGTTGTTGTTGTTGTTCTCCAGGTGGAAGTTGAGGTCCCCTAGGAGGATGTAGTCAGCGGAGGGGAGGGCGTGTGGGCTGATGAAGTCTGCGATGTCTTCGCTGAATTGTGTGCGGGGTCCTGGGGGTCTGTAGATGAGGGTGCCTCTGAGTGAGGTCTTGGGGTCGGTGTGTATCTGGAAGTGGAGATGTTCGGCGGCTGTGAGGGTGTCGTCGGAGTTGGTCGTGATGCGGATGGTGTTCTTGTGGACGATGGCGATGCCTCCTCCTGTCTGTTTGACGCGGTCCCTCCGGGTGATCTTGTATCCGTCCGGGATGGCGATGTCGGGCGCTGAGGAGGCGTTCATCCAGGTTTCTGTGAGGAAGGCGACGTCTGGAGATGTGGTGTCGAGCAGGTTCCAGAGTTCCACGGCGTGTCTGTGGATAGAGCGGGTGTTGAGCAGGATGCACTTCAGGTGGTTGCTGCTGGTGCTTGGCTTGGTGGGTGCGGTCCGTGTCTGAATGCAGGAGAACTTGCAGGATTGGCAGGTGAAGGGCCCGTGGGTGCGTCTAGGGGTGGCTCTGCAGCAGCCGGGGATCCGGCCGGTGTTGATTGCGATGAGAGTGGCGGCGTTGTAGGTCTTGCGGGTGGGCTGGCCTCTGCGGGGGCAAGGGGGTCTGGCGCTGGGCGCGGGACAGGCGTGGACGGGTGCAGACATGCTTGCCTTAGGCGCGCCTACGCCACGCCAGCGGCACGGCCGCTGCGCGCGCCCGCTGTGCGGCCGCAGCGCGGCCTCCATATGAGTGGGAGAGGGAGGGAGGAGCAGCTGGGAGGTGGGAGCGGAGCGGCCAATGGGGTGCGAGGGGGCAGAGCTACGGAACGCGGCGGCGGGAAACGGGCGGCGAGGGGGAGACACGGTGAGCAGGGAAACAGAGATTTAGGACCACAAACTTAGCAGAAAAAGGTGAGGGGAGCAGTACAAGGCAGCAAAAGGACGCAGGAATAAAGCAGCGGTCAGCGGTCTCACAGGGGCTGCGTGGCGGTGAGGGGAGCGACCTGCCTGGTAAACAGGGTCAGAGGTCGCTCTCTCTACCACAGCGCGGCCAACATATGAGTGGGAGAGGGAGGGAGGAGCAGCTGGGAGGTGGGAGCAGGGCGGCCAATGGGGTGCGAGGGGGGCGGAGCTACGGGACGCGGCGGCGGGAAACGGGCGGCGAGGGGGAGACGCGGTGCGCAGGGAAACAGAGATTTAGGACCACAAACTGGGAAGAAAAAGGTGAGGGGAGCAGTACAAGGCAGCAAAAGGACGCAGGAATAAAGCAGCGGTCAGCGGTCTCACAGGGGCTGCGTGGCGGTGAGGGGAGCGACCTGCCTGGTAAACAGGGTCAGAGGTCGCTCTCTCTACCGCAGCGCGGCCTCCATATGAGTGGGAGAGGGAGGGAGGAGCAGCTGGGAGGTGGGAGCGGGGCGGCCAATGAGGTGCGAGGGGGGCGGAGCTACGGGACGCGGCGGCGGGAAACGGGCGGCGAGGGGGAGACGCGGTGCGCAGGGAAACAGAGATTTAGGACCACAAACTGGGCAGAAAAAGGTGAGGGGAGCAGTACAAGGCAGCAAAAGGACGCAGGAATAAAGCAGCGGTCAGCGGTCTCACAGGGGATGCGTGGCGGTGACCAGCACATACCTCAATCCATTTCAAAATGGCATCTCAATAAAATCAAACTGCATTCTGTTAAATTGACCTCACGATTTGCCTATGTGGATCAAATTAACCACAATGCATTTTCCTACATTCATCTGTTGACATGTAACACATCTGTGACATACCGCTTCTGCATTTAATCTAAATTCGGGGTTGTACCATGTCTGTTTAAAATGTGTGAATCATTGCATCTCTGTTGAGATTAATTTGACCATGATAATATCTAACCATAGCAGTCAAAAACAATCTGGCAACATGTCTTTCCCTTCATTTGAAATTCACAACTTGCTCTACTCCAACTTCTGTGTTCTTCCTCCATTGCCTCCACCTGAAAGCTTCTAATTTCAACCCAGGTATCAACTACTGACATTAGAAAGCTTTGATTTGTCTCACCGGTGTCACTTCCACCACCCCACTCTTCATTGGAGGTGGCGCAATGGAGTGCACAATATCTGGCAATTTGTTAAGCATAGGCATTGCCCAACAAGATATAGGCCCTCATTATGACATTGGCTTTAAAAAACTAATACCACCATGCTGATTGCCGCCAACATGCCGCTGCAGACATCCGTCAGCCACATTATGACAAACACATTCAAAACCGACAGAAAACAGCCACAACCACAAATCGGCCAGACCCACTGAACGTGATAAACTGTTGGTACTACCACCCATACTGTTACGCCACCAACACTATGCCCTCCAAATCATGACCCACTAATCACCACAGCGGACATTCAAGGACGGTAACCATTGGCGGTGAACACCACTGCAGGGGATAAGGCCACCCAAAGACAAAACAAGACAACATTGGGCAGAACTAAAAACCCACACCTGACACAAATACACACACCACACACACCCACCAACAGCACTATAAAACACACACCCATATCACCCACAATGCTTTGCCGACAAGACCGCAATAGCTAACCACTCAAATCACTGAGACAACGTCACACACATACACCACAACCACCCATTCATCCGTCACGCATCACATACCCCATACCCCACCACATTACTCTACATCCTCTACACAACACCCACCACACAACACCCATGTCCCCACAAAGGCACCCAAGTTTCACTGATGATGAGTTGAGAGTCATTGTTGAGGAAGTAATCAGAGTGGAGCCACAGCTGTTTGGAGCACAGATCCAGCTGACCTCCATTGCTAGGAAGATGGAGCTATGGTGGAGGATCGTGGACTGGGTGAACCTCGTGGGACAGCATCCACAAACAAAGGACGACATCTGGAAGAGGTGGAACGACCTACGGGGAAAGATACCTTCCATAGCAGCAAAGCACCAGCTCGCCATCCAGAGGATTGGTGGTGGACCCCCGCCTCCTCCCCCACAGCTGACAGCATGGGAGGAGCAAGTCTTGGCAATCCTGCATCCTGAGGGACTCACTGGAGTAGCCAGAGGATTGGACACTGGTGAGTCAATTTTACTACCTATCACCCCCATACCTGCATGCCACCACAATCCCTCACCCTGAAACACATTACTCCGCTCCATCCCGCACAGTGCACCACCACAATTATCTAACCCAAATGCCAAGCGCTGCATGCCATACCCACTGCCTGCTAGGGATGCTGAATATGTCACAGACATGTAGCATAATACACCACTTACATCCCCACAGGTGCCCCAGCCACTGCCAGCGGCGAGGAGGTGCCACTGCTACCCAGTCACCCAGCAGAAGATACACCCAGTGATGACAGCAACTCTGGACTTCTGGATCTGGATGAACTCCCCGGCCCATCAGGGACCACTGGCCAGTCGGATACCCAGCCCACACCCACTCCACCACAGAGCCTCCCCCCTCAGTATCCAACATCAAGCACCCACGTCCCCAGACCTCTGTCCAGAGGACACGTCAATCAGCACTGTGCCCACCTGTACAGAGACCCCAGTCCACACCTCACAGGCAAGAAAATGAGGGTCCTGGGGTCAGTGGGCACATCGTTCAGTGGACACAAGCACAGGAGGCTAGGGACACTTGGAGGAACGCTGTGCGCCAGGGGAGGACAGGCCCAGGAAACCGACTGTCCAGGAGAAACTTACCAATGTCCTGGGGGACCCCAGGACAAGATGGGTCAGTGATAGACATCATGCAGGAGAACCAGCGGCTGCAGGAGGAACACCACCAGGAGATCAGGAAAAAATTGCAGGCCTTCAACACCACCATGGTCTCCATAGCTGGGGTGCTGGGTGATATGGCCAACATCATGAGGGAGTACACATCACACCAGCGAGCCCCTTCCACTAGCCAGTCAACTGACCAGTTCTCCACATCTGCTGCAGCTAGTGGACAGGAGGCCCTGCCACAGGACCCACAGGCCACCAGCACCGCTCCCCCTGCAGAAGGGGAACCCCCCTCCAAACGTTCCCTGGCAGACACCAGAGACACTTGCCAAGACAAAGACCACCGCCAGGAAATGAGACCCTCCTGAATGGCCCCCTTGTGTTCCAGTGTGTCACCATATCCACTTTGAACTGCCATTGCTCCCCTTGTTATGGCCCCTTGGACACTGGACCTGTGCTACAAACAGACTGGACCAATACCCTGGATTATTCCCAACCATCACCCCACTCTATTGCACTTCCCATTGTAGAACTATTTTCAATAAACAGCCTTGGGCATAACTTGTGTAATAGTGCTTTATCTACAGGTAATGTAGAATGTAACAAACTGTAATGAACTGCATGATCCTGTGTAAATGTCCAGTAACATGTTGACCCATCCAACAAATGTGTCTCAGCAGTCTGTACACATCACAGCAGTACACTGTTGTAACAGCACCAACATCTGCAATAAGGACTGATATAGGTGACATTCAGGTGGGACGCAAAGGGAATGGCTGGCATCATGCTGGAGCCACACAGTACAACACTAAAATGTAGTCTTGCTTAGTTCAACAGTCCTACCTGTGTGTCATTGGAAGTACTGCCTGATTAATGTGACCTGTTGTCCACATCCCCCTCTTCCTCTTCCTCACTGTCCTCAGTGTCCACTGCTGCCACAGCTGCATTGACAACTCCTTCCTCCTGCAGATAGGGTACATGCCACCAGCGGGCCAAAACTGTGCAACATGCAGCACACAACAATGATTCTGAAGACTTTCCCAGGGGAGTAGCATAGGGATCCACCTGTCAGATGAAGGCACTGGAACTTATCCTTCAGGAGACCGAAGGTCCTTCCGACAATCCTTCTGGTACGTCCATGGGCATCATTATACCTATTATACCTATTTTCATCCCCTGTTCTCTGATTCCTAACAGGGGTAATGAGCCAGGACAGGTTTGAATAGCCGAATCACCTGCAAGAGATGAGGAACACACATTAGCCTTGCACATTGGTAGGGGGGATTACTCCTGAAGGCATACACTGACATACATTGGGTGGGGACTTAGGCTCACCTATAAGCCACACGCTGTGCCTCTGTAGTTGTGCCATCAGCTATGGAACACTGCTATTCCTGAGGACATAGGCATCATGCATCGACCCTGGATACTTGGCAGTGATGTGGGAAATGTAATGGTCAGCCAGGCACATCATCTGGACAATGAGTGAGTGAAACTCTCCTGATTCCTGTACACCTGTTCATTGGCCCTGGGGAGGGGGAGACTAAGGCAATACGGGTCCCATAGATGGCCCCAATAACGTGACGTATATGCCCCATTGCATGGAATCCAGCCTTCACAGTGGGTAAGTCATCTACCTGAAGGAATGCGATGTACCTGCACATGTGTTTTTACAAGGCAGACAAAACCCTTGCAAGCACAATAAAGAACATTGACTGTGACATCCCCGCAGCCAAGCCCACTGTCACCTGGAAGGCGCCTGTTGCCAGGAAATAGAGCACTGAGAGTACCTGCACAAGAGGAGGATTTCTGTAGTGCTACAGATAGCAGTTAGCAGATCAGGTTCCAATTGTGCATACAGCTCTGTGATTGTGGCCCTGTCCAGACGATAGGTGAGTATAATGTGCTGGTCCTCCAGTGTAGCCATGTCCACAAGGGGTCTGTACACGGGTGTTTGCCTCCTCTTATTCCTCCGCAGTGGTTGGTACCTAAGGGACCCAAATGTAGAAAAGGAGTGTGAACAGGAACCATGACCTCACTCCAGCAGTGTACACAGGGCATGTTTATATTTTGGACACTTGAAATGTGTAGGAGAGTACATTTGACTACAATGCCGCACTTATTAATCTGTCCGTGTGTACCAGCATTAGAAAATGGCACCGCCTGTCCTGTATTTATGGACAGGTGGAAGTGACATCACACCGCTGGAGTTGGCCTCATGGCGGAAGGTGTTCCACACCGCCATGCAATTCCTCATTGGCTAACATGGCCCTTCATGGAGTATGGGAACCAATGATGATCAATGCTGGTGGTGACGGTGTTTAACTCCACAGATGTGACCAACATTTTCTTTCTACCACTTAACTTCATTCTTGACTTTTCACAGAACGTCATCTCCACTGCATGTGCTGCTGTGACCTGTGTCTAGAACCTGCCATGGCTCGTTGGCCCCAGCCTTCACGTCGGAGGAGTTGGAGTGCCTCATGGACCAACAGATGAGTACACCATCGGACCATTGCATGCAACATGACTGCATGGAGATGTGTGTGTGCTGGCAGTGTGTCAGGTGGGGGGTATGGCTGGTGGCAGCGTCAATGTGTGTGCCTGATGAGGGGAAGTGCTTTTTGTGGGCCATATATGTGACAGGCTGGATTGTCAGGTTCATGGTGTCCCGCCTTCTGTGTTTCCTCTGCAGGTCAGCGCCCATCAGACGAAGGGACTGTGGCATGCCATCGCAAAGGCTGTGTGGACCCTGGAGGTCTATAGCAGGTGGAGCACCCACTGCAGGAAATGGTGGGAGAACCTGAGACGCTGGGGCTGCAAGACCATGGAGGCCCAGCTGGGGATGGCCTCCCAATGAGGGAGGGGGTGCCCATCAGAACCTGACCCCCTGATGGCCCGCATACTGGTGGTGGGCTACCCAGAGGTGGTTAGACGCTTGAGGGCATCACAGCAGCCACAAGGGGGTGAGTACAGTGTGTATATCAACAATCTCTTTTGCCTGGCATGGGATTTGGGAGCAGGGTACTAGTCAGTGGATGCCCCATTATGCCAGTTCAGATATTGCTGCTTGGTCCAGCTCAGGGTAATAAGGTTGAAAGGAAGTATTAAATAGCTAGGTAGGTGACGTCCCATGTCAGGCAGTGCTTAGGTGGTCCCAGTTGATGTGTGATTGGCAGTGCTTGGCTGCTACCTGCTTTGGTACTTAGCCAATGGTATGTCGGTGTGGTCCATACTGCCCATTCTCAGTCTCAGTGTGTGACAGTGATGTGTCTGCCAACTGTGCTGTTGGTGCTGAGATTGACCCTGTGCTCCTTTTCTCTCTCTCCCCTCTCCTTCTGTCATCCTGTCCATGTGTGCATTAGCATCAACTGGCGAAGGAGCAGTGGCACTGGCGAGTGAGGGAGCTGCAGTCCACCGACGCCAAAAGGACCAATGGGATGGAGGGCGAGGGGGGCACCACAGCAGGGACAGGAGGTGACACCACTGACTCTGATTCGTCCTCCGATGGGAGCGCCCTGGTGGTGGTGGACCCCTCTGGTACCACCCCAGCTACAGGTTCTACTGCCACCCCTGTACCAGCACTGTCTTCCCAGTAGCCCTCACAGAGTGGCCCGTGCCCGCTCACCCAGGAAGATGGGCTTCTCCTTTGCCCCAGGCACCTCCGGCCCTGCCCCAGCCAGCCCTGCTGCCCTCCGGAGGAGGCTATTGACCTCCTGAGATCCATCTCTGTAGGGCAGTCAACCACTGTGAATGGCATCCAGGAGCTGGCATCCCAGATGCAGCAATGCAATGCCTTTCTGGAGGGCATCCACAGTGGGCTAGCGGCCCTACAGAGATCGTTTTAGGCCCTGGCTTCTTTACTGATGGAAGCCAGTGTCCCTGTTTCATCCGTCCCCCCTCCTACTACCACTACCCAGTCCCAGTCTCCTTACCCCAACCCATCCCACGCACACAGTCTGACAAGCATACACCCAAAACAACACACAAAACTCACACAGACAAGCACAGGAAGCACACTTCAGTCCACAAGCACTCACACAGCCATCATCCAGATGCACACACAACATCATCCACTGCTTCCACTGTCTCCCCCTCCTCCTCCTCCCTCACAGTCACATCACTCATACCTGCATGCACTGCATCAACATTCACAGATCCTGTCACCTGCACAGCCTTGCCCAAAGTCACCTACAAACATGTACGCCGCACACCACATGCACAGTCTCCGCTTCCACCACCATATACAGCACACCCACCTCACTTGTACAACATCCATCCACACGTCATGTTTTTCCTTCTCAATCATGTCTGCCCCCCTTCCAGTAACACACAAACGCTCACACTCAGACCCCCAACAGCCAGCCACCTCATACATGCACACTGTTCATGCACCTACACCACAACTCCTCCTCCTGCAACCACTACGTCTACCTCCACTCCCATCCCTCCTCCCAACCCATTGTTCCTAAGAAGCTTGTTCTTGCCTGCTTGACCTCTATCCCCCCCTCCCCCATCCTGCTTTTAAGAGAAAGGTCACAGTACCTCAGGCACCCATTCTGACACAGCTCCACCCCCAAAGTCTCCAGCTGCCACTAAGGGGCACATGAGTGGCACTCCTCTTCCCAAAACAGAGGTCTAAAGTACTGCCCCCATCCAAACAGACTGGCAAGACCACGGGGCCAAATGGTGAACCAGAGTGTTCACCATTTTGCGGCATCAGTAAACAGCAGCATCAAGGCAGTGCAGAACACAAGCTGCACATAGGGCAGGTCAGCAGTTCAGAGTTGATTGGGCATAACTGTACTGAATAGCATAAGTTAGTGAGCCAATTAGAACTAAGAGAAAACTCATATCATAAAGACTAAGGGCCTCATTACACCCTTGGCGGGCGGCCACCACCACCCACGAGGGTTTAACTGCTGTGCGGCCGCCAATGCGGCCGCACTCCCGCCGCCCCATTTTGACATCCCCGCTGGGCCGGCGGGCGGATACAGAGTTTCTTCCCGCCAGCCCAGAGGAGATGTCTACCGCAACATGGGAGCCGGCTCCTAATGGAGCCAGCGGTGCTGCAGCCGTGCGACAGGTGCAGCTGCACCTGTCACGCTTTTCACTGTCTGCTGTGCAGACAGTGAAAATCAGTGTGGGGCTGTGCCTGTGGGCCCCTGCACTGCCCATGGCAAGTGCATGGGCAGTGCAGGGGCCCCAGGGGCCCCGTGTCTCCCCTTCCTACCAGCCTTTCCGCCATGGACAGTCTGGCGGGACAGGGACTCGTAATCCCCTTGGCAGCGCTGCCCTGGAGGATTAAATCCGCCGGTACATCCATGGCTTCCGCGCAGTCGTAATAGGCAAGATTGCACTGCCAGCCTGTTGGCGGTGCAATCGTTAAAACAGCCCTGGCGGTCTTTGACCGCCAGGGTTGTAATAAGGCCCTAAATATGGCAGAAGAATAGTAGAGTGACAGAAGGTGACAGCATGAATACGCAAGAAGAACTTTCAGGCTTCAACAGACTTCAGCTAACTCAGTAGACTTCGCCAGACTAACTAAAACTTTCAGAATTCTCTCCCTAACTAGAAATGTCCAGGGGTTTCCGATTGGTCCTTCAGGTGGGATCATCTTGCGCACAACAACCACCACCCAATAGTAGCCGCTGACACCATCAAGTTTGCAACTATTCTGGATTTTCTCAGGGAAAATGTTTGGTCATCTTGATGAATTCAAACAGGTCGCCAAAATCTTACATTTTCTAGTTGATTGTAACTTTGGGATCCTCTCTCACAGTACACTGGATGAGTTGACCAGTTCTCAAATGAAATTCATAAGGCTTCCTATCTTGTTCAAAGGTTAGAGCAAATACTGTTACTTTGTTGACAACGAAACATGTTCTCAGTCTCTAATACAATAGGACATTCAACAACACGTCAGCAACCTAGAAAATAATTCAAGTCGAGGGAAACAGAATAAAAAGTAATTTTTCTCTCCTGCTGCACAAATGAATCTGTAGGCCTAATCTAGCTAATAAAGCCTAATTTCACATTAATACAATTAATACACCTAAATCCTATTGCGCACCTTACAATTGGAATCAATTATGCCAAGCAAATTATTTAATTACAAACATAATTCATGACATATTAAAACACAATTTAAATGCACATTTATTTTTCTGCACACATATAACTTATGCTAATACAGTCATTTGAATCAATATAAGTACAATTAAATCATGTTCATTTAGTACTCCTAATATACATAATTTCTACTGTTTCTCAAAAAAATTTATTAATTTATGTCAGTAGTTTACTCTAATATAAATGCACAATATCTTTCATGTTAAAACACGATGTCAAATATGAATGGAGGTCACATTGTCCACCATGATTTAAACATGTACATTTTCAATTTCATGTTAACTGCTCTGTTAGGCTTTTAAATGAAGGTTAATAAGTCACTGTATGTTAACTTCTGTGCCATTAATGTATTAGTAAAATTTGATCTCTATCACTCCCATAGTAGTAGTGCCCAAAAAGGACAGTGAAGGAGTTGTGTGCATTTGTGTGGATATGCATCAAGCGAACAAGGCAACTGAAAGGGAACGACATCCAGGCCTGCACTTTGCTGATATGATAACACAATTGAATGGTGTGAAAGTCTTCTATGGCCTTGACTTAAACAAAGGATGTCGGCAGTTGAAACTCAATGAGAATTGCAGGTACGTTACTACCTTTTGTACATATATTGCTTTGTTTCCATACAAGAGACTTAGGTGCTCATTATGACTTCGGTGGGGAAGACCGCCTCCTGCTGTGCTGGTGGCTGCCAAAAGACCTACAGCATGGAAGTTCTCAGACTGCCATATTATGACTGCTGGTGGCTTTCTGCCATTTTCCAGGTGGAAAACCACCCGCAGTCGTACTGGCTGTCAGTGGTCTAGTGGCGGTTACACTGCCAACACCGCCACGGCAACAAAACACCACCTGCCATATTTCAATTCGAAAAACGGTGGGGCGCTGGCGGCGGTGAAACTGCCAGGACCCTTTCCCTCCTGGACGACCACCTCGATGATCAAATAAGGTGACCATTTGAAAGGGGAGGGTATTGTGTGCGTGTGCGTGTGCTTGTGAGTGTGTGTGTGTATGGATTCAGGAGGAGGGGGTGTTGTGCGTGTGTGTGTGTGCGTGTGCAAGTGTAAGGATGTTGTGAGTGTGAGTGAGTAGCAGGGTGTGCGTGTGGGTGCATGTGTGTCAGAGTGTGGAAGTGGGGGTAAGGACAGGGTGGGCGGTTACTAAAGTGAGCAGGGGTGTTGTGTGTGTGGGCGTGTGTGAGTGTGTGTATGGATTTGGGGGGTGTTGCGTGAGTGTGTGTAAGTGTGAGGGTGTTGTGAGTTTGAGTGAGTGTCAGGTTGTGCATGTCTATGGATGCATGCGGGTGCGTGGTTGTATGCCGCAGGTTGGTACGGGGATCAGGGTCGTGAGGGTAAGTATGTGTATGTTGGGGGTTGCTACTGGGAGTTTACTGGGGTTTCAGGGGATGGGGTTGGGAATGTTGTAAGGTAAGGGAGGCTCTTGGGTAGATGAGGGGTGGGGGAGTCGACTACCAGTGGCAGGAATCCAAATTCCTGTCACCGATAGCCTTTCTGCCAGGGATTTCGTGGCAGTGTTACTGCCACAAAATCCCTGGCGGAAAAGGGACTCATAATACCACTTAGGTCTTGGTGGGCCCTTAGTTTTGGTGCGTCATCAGCTGCTGAGATTTTTCAAGGTGTAATTAGATCTGTCACACAACTTGTTGTAAATGCTTTCAGCTATAGCAATGACATATTGTTTTTCAGAGCTACAAGGAAGGAACAAGACGAAGCAATACAGCAAGTGTGTTGTCTACTTGTTGATGCAGGCTTAACTCTAAATGCTGAGAAATGTGAATTCAATGAGACAAAGCTAAAGTTCTTTGGCAACATATTTTCTGATGGGGGCATGACACCTGATCCAGCTGAGGCACAAGCATTGTCATCTGCAAGTCCCCCAGAAGATGTTTCCATGTTGCATTACTTCCTTGCCATGGCCAGTTACTGTTCACAATATATACAAGACTTTGCCACTGTGAGTGCTCCACTGAGGAAGCTGATAAAAAAATAATATTTCATTTTAATGGCCACATAAATGTGAGCAAGCAGAGTTTTATGAGAATTAAACAAGTTATTGAAAACGCTGCTCATGCGCTAGCATATTTTTATCCTAAGCTACACACTGAATTTATTGTTGATGCTAAACCAGTCGGGCTAGGTGCTATCCTTGCACAACGCAGTGGGCAGCCAAATGCTCAAAGACATATTGTGGCCTATGCAAGTAAATGTGTTCCCAGACTGAGCGCGCTCATCCCCAACCAGAAAAAGAAGGTTTAGCAGTGGTGGGGGTTTGTGAACATTTCTTTTCATGCTTGTGCATTGCTGACTGTCTTTGGCAATTCAAAAGCCAAGATGCCTCCACCAATTGAACGTTGGGGTCTACATTGAAAGAGTACCACTACACAATTGTGCATTGTCCAGTGAAATATCAAAACCCTGTGATAGCTCTCAAGAGTGCCTGTACAATGCCAAGGTACCCCATGTAAGACTGCTGAAGGCTACAAACATTTTATTGTGAAATCGAACACACCAGCTGCCATTTCATTGAACAAAATAGCTCCTTTAAAACATATTCTCAATACACCTAAAAACAGTAATATTAAAAAAAGATTCAATCACTTCATTACTCCAAAGGGGGACTCTTCCAATTGACTTACTTCTATGATGGCCTCCTTGAGAATTTTTTTAAAAAGCGTTGATGCCAGACAAGAGGACCCATATAGACAGAAGATGACTGCCTCGTTGCAGGATCTTATTTTTCAGGGTGCAGAAGATCGGTTCTCACCAGTATTTCCTAACCCAAGTCAAAAAGGAAGATCATCCTGGAGTCATCCGATGACTTCAGCCGGGCTATTTCTGCAATTATCTGGAGAAGTCATCCAAAGCACTCCAATCAGTATTTTGGGGTTGAGTTCCAGATGTATAAAACAGCAAAAAACAAAAAAGTATTCCAGGTCCATGCGTCTTTAGTTAGGGCAGGCCTGTTTTTCCCTTAGAATATGGAACTTGTGACTTGGCTTTATGCTGGGTTAAATATGACTAAAAGTCCAAGAATTCTAAGAAAAACCAATACTGGCCTAACTAATCATACCTGGAACAGCAAGGCTTGGCAGCTATGTTTATGTACTCCATCGTAATAGTACCAAAGTACATTATAGTACATTATAAGCAAATGATAATCATACATTAACATATAAACACATTTTACTTAAATGTTATGGTGTGTACTGCAATAAAAGCAAATTAGAATAAATTAAAGCAAATAACTGTTATCTCTGGATATTAGAAGCACACCTTATATCAAGTTCTCTTTGATCATAGTGTTCTGGGACTGCTAGTATTTGCTTCAAGCAGCTGAAGTTACACTGATTTTGAAAGGAAACCAAAGCACCTTCGTAATATAGAGTGATATGACATTCCCATTGTACAAGTGACCTGAAGGGTTCTCTCTGATCTCTGCAGAAGGTGCTTCAACCTAATGAGTTTTTTTAAATGCATCTTCAGCATACTTATGTTTCTCACCTGATTTGATTGGAATGGGGAGTCCTGCTTGGTTTTGATTAACCTTGCTGCTATTAGTACCCAAAGTATTATATTCCAATAGCATACATGCCCAAAGACCAGTTCCGGTAGGACTCTCCTGTTTTTTCAAGCCAAAAATCAATGTATTTTAGCTGCCTTGCACCTAAATGTGCTTCTGCTTCAATGGAGACAATACTCCCCCAGATATTTATTTTATTTCTGGTTCTAAATGTTGAATTTTTTTCTATAGCATTCACATAGTCCTATGCATGCCACCTTCAGCAAGTCCATGCATTTTAGCTAACAAAAATGAAATTAAAATTGATGACACGCTCGTAAAATAATCCTTCTCAAATCGTCAGGAGCTAGTTCTGTGTATACAAAATGGTGACGCGTGTAAAGTAATCAAATATCTATTTTAAAGCATCCGCAAGTTTTCAGGAACAACCTCACCCACTGAAGTCTTCAGATAACCATTTTCAGCTCAGCCTCGAGTCATCAAGGATGATCTCACTCTGGGAGGTCATCAGACAATCATTTTGAACTCATCCCCAAGTCATTACAAACAATCTCAGCTTGGGAAATAATCAAATAATCATTTTCAAAGCACCCTTGAATCATCAGACACAACTTTCTACCCTCTAGTGATGACTTTAACAGTTTGCTGTTCTCTGATGATGTGAAAATTACTTCTACAGTAGTTCGATGAACATTCAATGACTCTGTGATGGCTTCTAAAGTCACCTTGTTTGACTAGGGAAGTGGGAGCATTTTCATTTTCAAACACACGTGATGTGGCTTAGTGTTTCTGGGAGGAAGCCTTTCACAGACTACATTGCTATTCAGAGTTACTACAGAGCCTCCCATACCAATGCCCCCTAGGAGAAAGTAGTCCTAGCCGCAAACTAAATTATTGTTGTTATGATTCCAGTGATAGAGGTTGCTTCAGATATGCTGGGCAATTCAGTGGGTCATACAGTTTCGACTGGCTGTAACATATTTAAGTGGTGGCAGTATGGGGAAGAAGACATTGTGAGTGTTGGAGATTCCATGTGTAGGTGCATTTCCGGGAGGAGACAAAGCTGTGTAGAAGTACGCATGCATGGGGGTTGATACTGTAACAGTGGGTGAGGGCCTCTGCCGCTTTGATCAGTACTTGCCTTCTGCTGTAGTGCGAATGGTTTCTGGCTGTTCCCGAAAGCTGTTGACCCCGTCCTTTAAAAAAAAAGGATTTCACTAACTATACAATCAAGCCCCCAAACGTTTTATTAAAAAAATGTGAATCAATGAGGTGAAAATGGAGGTTTGCATGGCCCTTATTCTGCAAAGTTCACAAAACGCTCACAATATACTGGTATCTTGATTTGTAAAATGCACTGGCTTCAAGCGGCGGCTTCTGCATATGTCGATGAGGAGGATGGGAGGGCAGGCATCGGACAACAGAAGAAATTTGTATTTAAAAAAAATCAAAGAAACTACTTACCTTTTGCCACCTGTGTCTCAACGCCATCTCCTGCTTCGTTGCTGCTCTGCTCCTGATAGTGTCCCAGCATTCGGAGCCAGCTATTGTTTTATTTTTCGTCTGCTGGTTCATCCAGGGGGGCGATGCCCCTCCGCCACAGCAAAGGAGCCGCCCCTGGGCATCCCAGTACTTAAAATCTACAAAGCTCTCAAAATCAGCCTCTGTAAGAGTTTGTATTTCAGTACTGATACTTTCACAACACTCACAAAGAATACTTTTAACACATTTCAGTAGCAGTTTCTATTTTATCTAAAGAACCCAAGCAGTTTTACAAACCACAGTCTGGAAAAGAATATAAGAAGCCCATCAACCCTATTCGCCATTGAGGTCTATTGGGGTCATTATGACCCTGGCGGAAGGCGGAGAACCGGTGGTAAGACCGCCAACAGGCTGGCGGTCTTACTTTGTGGAATTATGACCATGGCGGTTACCGCCATGGTCATCCGCCGGTTCTCCGTTCCGCCTGCCAGGGCGGAGGCGACCGTCGGGCTGGAGACCTGGGTCTCCAGCCCGGCGGCCGCCACTATACCGCCGGCGGTATTTGAACCCGGCTTACCGCCGTGGATTTCCAGCGGTTTGAACCGCCATGAAATCCATGGCGATAAGCATTATCAGTGCCAGGGAATTCCTTCCCTGGCACTGATAGGGGTCTCCCCCACCCCCAACCCGACACCCTCCCCTACCCCCCCACCACCCCTGCCACCCCCCCAAAGGTGGCAGGGCCCCCCTCCCCACCCCGACCCCCAACATAATTTCACCAATACCCACACGACACGCACGCAGGCACCACCTACATACTTACACTCACACACGCCGACATACATGCCTACATCCACACACACAGTCATACACGCACACCCACATTCAAACATACACGCACACATCCATACAGACATACCCACAGACATACATGCACTCATTCCCACACACACAACACCCCCGCAGGCATACACGCACTCACACACCCCCTCTACATACACACACACAACACCCCCCCACCCCCTCCCCTCACGGACAAATGACTTACCTGGTCCGACGATCCTCTGGGAGGGGATGAGAGCCATGGGGGCAGCTCCGCCGACACCACACCGCCAACAGAACACTGCCACGGCGAATCACAGGACGTGATTCGCTGGGCTGCGTTCTGTTGGCGTGGCGGTGGAGCAACCTCCACTTCCCCGCCTTCCGCCAGTATGGCTTTTGGCGGCTCTCCGTCCGTAAAAGGACAGAGAGCTGCCAACGGTCATAATAGGCCGAGCGGCAAACCGCCACCACTGGCGGTCTCCCGCACGGCGGTCCCTTGGCGGTCTTTAAAAAAAATACCACTGAGGTCAAAATGACCCCCTATGTGTTTTGTGCCTAGAGCTTCAGAAAAGCCGGCAGTACTTCGTTGAGTTAGCCACATACCACAAAAACTGGGTAATCTGTGGCTCTAGTCCTGCAGATTACGGGCCAAAAAAACAGTTTAGGAGATCGATTGGTGCAGGTAATTGTGTGGAAGATAAACGCCACCGTTTTCAAATCCAGTACAATAGCCTGGGAGGCTCCATGATTATTGTGTATCAGCAGGAGAATTTCAAAATGTAGGTGCTACACACAGAACAGTTTTGCTTGAAACCAGATTGCAAGAAATTGCATGTAATAAAATCGGAGAGAATGGCATTTTTTATTTTTTGACATTACTAAACAGCAGACTCTCATAAGAACTAAATGTACCTTCCAAAATTCAGTAGAAAGGGAAAAGTAAATATATCATGGGCACATTTATTGCAAAACATAGGTGTAAAATAGTTATTATTGTCCCTTTTTCTATCAGTGAGTTTAAAAGTAGCATTGAGATACCCCTAATGCAGTTGGAGCTGGAAGATCGGACATTGTTAATAAATCAACAAATAGGGTGTGGGTCTTCTAACCGAGCCTTAGTAATTGCAGATTAAAACTTTTTGTGATCCAACTTTAATTACCAATACAAGCCATCTCTCTGCTTTATTTCACTGTTTTTTTATTGCTTTCAAACCTTGGTTTTTCCTGGTCACAACTGCCAAGCCTCGTACAGCCGCAGAAGCCATACACTGCCTATGTTCTTGTACCCAGGAATAATTATTTTATGTTGCCTAATTTCTGCCTGTAAAGTGAGTCTCTTTAACTTTATGTCCGCACCAGGTTGCACCTGGAATCGTATTGTAGAGCTATTTTGCTTGAGTTCAGGTAGCCCATTGGCATTTAACGTAAGCACTTCAAGCTTTTTTATCAGAATTTTTTTTCTTTCAGTTCCTATATATTTTTTTCTTAGTTTACACACCAGACTTCTCCCTAAATTGTTTTAACTGTTTACCCATTTCCAATCCCTCTACCTTCCTTCTCCCCCTTCTTTAATCTTTCCGAGACAGCAGGTAATTGACACCAGGTACTCCTCCCTGTTAAGCCGAAACACTTTTGGACGCTTGCAAACATTCCTAGGTGATGGGGAACAGAGAAGGTACCTGATTGAGTCCATCTCTTCATATTAGTATGTTCATTAGCTCTATGACTACATACAAAACCAGAATGTCGTCCTTATTATTACTACTTTCCTGCATAATTTTAGAGTTAAGGCCCTCATTACAACCTTGGCGTTCGGACGAGGCCGACCGCCAAGGTTGTACCGCCAGATGGCACCCATGCGGCCGGAAACCCGCCGGCCACATTTGGACATCTCCGCTGGGCCGGTGGGCGGAAACAGAGGTTCCGCCCACTGGCCCAACGGGGATGTCGACCATAACATTGCAGCTGGCTCCTAATGAAGCTGGCGGCAATGTGCTGGTTCGGCGGGTGCAGCAGCACCCGTCACGCATTTCACTGTCTGCCAGGCAGACAGTGAAAATCGCGATGGGGCTGTGCCTGGGGGACCCTGCACTGCCCATGCTAAGTGCATGGGCAGTGCAGGGGCCCCTAGGGGCCCCGCGACTCCCCTTTCCATGGCGGTCTCTACTGCCATGGACAGGCTGGCGGGAAGGAGAGTCAAAATCCCCAGGGCAGCGCTGCCCTGGCGGATTCAAACCGCTGGGACAACCATGGCGGAAAACCACCAGTCCCAGCAGTGTGACCGCGACGCTACTGCCGCGGTCAAAATATGGCAAATTGTACCGCCAGCCTGTTGGCGGTACGATCGCCACTTCAACCCTGGCGGTCTTTGACCACCAGGGTTGTAATGAGGGCCTAAATGCCTTACTCTCCTGTGCTAAATGCTCTATCTCCTCACCCACTTAGTTCAACCTTTAATCGCTTATCAACCTTATGTTATAACATTTCCTCTGCTTCCCTCACCTCCTGATTATATTTTTTTGTTGTTGTTTCAAATGATCATTACTCTTCTTTACTGCACAATCTGGGTTTGAGAACCTGCCTGCTTAATTACATGATTCAAACGTCTTGTTGTTTACTACTTGTGGAATGATTCAAATGACAAGCCTGGACATATTTTAAGAGTGTCTTGTATGTGCTTTTCAGAATTTTCTCTATAATTTTAAAGTCTAGAAGATATACAACAATTTGTATGGAGGGAGCCCTTGTGTCTCTGCAATGGTGCTATATGTTTTCATTCTATTGTCTTATAATTTGGTACATCTATGAGGTGTACCAATGATGATTCTGTAGGTATATCAGTGATGATTCTGTACTTGAAATTAGTCAGGAGCTCTTTATTACCTTCCTCCCCTTCTAAGATACCTAATTTTCTCAATTCTATTTCAGTTTTTTTTTTTCTTATATTGCACTATTTTTTCACAGTGTTCAATTTCTCTTTGAGAGCAACTATCTTCAAGCGTTTTTTTGGTTGTATCCTACGAGACAGCACAATTATGTGGTTTGCTAAAGACACCTTAGAGGCTTTCAGAAAGTTGACTTAGGAATGCATATCGCTCATTTATTACCATTGGCTTTGTGGTTTGTAACTCACACTTTCTGGCTTTCAATTTGCTGACTTTATTTGCTTTAGGCTCTCCAGGCTTAGATCGTCCCTCCTGTTGCCTAAATCGTGTTTACTGTATCGTGTCACTAACTCCCTATATGTAAATGGGCCTTTCAATCTTTTTCTTATCTTGTCACATTTGCTGTGCATTCAAAGGCCGAGGTCAAATGTCAGGGGCTGTCTTCCAATGGCACTTGGTGTTTATTTTTAGTTTTCTAAATTCAAAGTAAGAGAATCTATTTTTTTCACTGTTATATTACACAAACTCAATCATTTACATTCATGTTTTTTTAATTTTATTTACACACAGGAGCATTACCTTACACAAAATTACATTAATCTTTTTTATTTTTTTATTTAGGCACATTACATGACACCACATTACATTCACATTTTTTTTTTGTTAAGGCTTTTTTTGTTTTGCAGTGTTGTAACGCACTCAAGTTTGTGCTATAAGACCACCATAACATAATTTAAAAAATATATATATATTTATGCATGGGGACATTAAGGGCCTCATTATGAGTTATGAGACAGCTGTATTATGAGTCAAACAGGTAGGACCAACAACTAAAAAAAGACTAAGGCCCTCATTACAACCCTGGCGGACGGTGTTAAAGCGGCGGTAAGACCGCCAACAGGCCGGCGGTAAAAACTTTGCAATTACGACCGTGGCGGAAACCGCCAACAAAGACAGCCACTTTAACACTCTGACCGCCACAGCAGTACAAACAGCGCGGCGGTCACCGCCAACACACAGGCGGAAGCCAATGTACCGCCCACACTATTATGACAGGCCTATCCACCACTTTTTCCGGGGCGGATTCACTGTGGATAAAAACACGCGGAAACAGGAATTTCAAAGGGAAAACGCTCACCTCTACACACTCCACGAGGAACGAGGACACCATGGACCTGGAACTCCAAATTCTACCTGCGATAGTCTTCCAGCTCCTGTACCAGGAGCACGAACGTCGGCGGCGAAGACCACGGTGAGTACTGCACCTACGACACAGGGGTGGGGGAGGCAAATACAGGGACACACACATGCAACACCCCCACCCCCACCCCCACCCTCACCCACTACAACACACACACTAATACATATCTATCCATTATAGTTACACCCCTCAACCCCCGCAGAAGAATGCAAAGACCAAAGGAAATGATTGTAACCATTGTAATCTATTAAAATACAGTACTATAAAATGTATATACACTATAAAAAAATATATACACCAATAATACAAGTCCAGGTTTGCACCATTTACAGTCCGTGGACCACTGGGCCCAAAATGCATGGGTGAGGCCCACACTCAATACCAGATCAAAACAGAGAGAACACTGCAGGGGCATCAGATAGAAATGCAACAGGCACCTCAGGGGGGAGGGAAGGGGGGGCACCTCAGCCGGATAAGTGCACAACGCCAGATCCACGAGGGGGCTCAATGCCCACTGTTCAATCCTGGGGAGTGCAAAGCCACAGTCTCTCAAGTCTCTCCAGTGGGTGGTTTGCCCACTGTTCAATCCTGGGGAGTGCAAAGCCACAGTCTCTCAAGTCTCATCAGTGGGTGGTTTGCCTACTGTTCAATCCTGGGGAGTGCAAAGCCACAGTCTCTCAAGTCTCCCAAGTGGGTGGTTTGCCCACTGTTCAATCCTGGGGAGTGCAAAGCCACAGTCTCTCAAGTCTCTACAGTGGGTGGGTTGCCCACTGTTCACTCCTGGGGAGTGCAAAGCCACAGTCTCTCAAGTTGATAACAGTCTCCACTGGTTCTGGAGGGGGACTGGTGCCCAGAGTACTTCATCCTGTGAAGGACAGAGGTAGTGGATGGATGTCTCCACTGTTTCTGGTGGGGGACTGGTGACCAGAGTGCTTCATCCTGTGAAGGACAGAGGTAGTGGATGGATGTCTCCACTGGTTCTGGAGGGGGACTGGTGCCCAGAGTGCATCACTCACCCTGTGACGGTCCCAGTTGCGTCAGTGCCCCTGCCGCTCATGGGCTAGCGGTGCTTGAGTTGGCGGTGCCCTGTTCAGCGGTGCTTGAGTTGGCGGTGCCCTGTTCAGCGGTGCTTAATTTGGTGGTGCCCTGTTCAGTGGTGCTTGAGTTGGCGGTGCCCTGTTCAGCGGTGCTTGAGTTGGCGGTGCCCTGTTCAGTGGTGCTTGAGTTTGCGGTGCCCTGTTCAGCGGTGCTTGAGTTGGCGGTGCCCTGTTCACCGGTGCTTAAGTTGGCGGTGCCCTGTTCAGCGGTGCTTGGGTTGGCGGAACCCTGTTCAGCGGTGCTTGAGTTGGCTGTGCCCTGTTCAGCGGTGCTTGATTTGGTGGTGCCCTGTTCAGCGGTGCTGGATTTGGCGGTGCCCTGTTCAGTGGTGCTTGATTTGGCGGTGCCCTGTTCAGCGGGGCTTGTGCTGGCGGTCCTTCATGGCCCAGCGGGGCTTGTGCTGGTGGTCCTTCATGGCCCAGCGGGGCTTCTGCTGGCGGTGGCCTCCTGGGCAGCTGGGCTGGGGCTGGCAGGGCTCTCCTGGGCAGCTGGGCTGGGGCTGGCGGGGCCCTCCTGGGCAGCTGGGCTGGGGCTGGCGAGGCCCTGCTGGGATGGGGCTGGCCGTGGCCTCCGGGCAGCTGGGATGGGGCTGGCGGTGGCCTCCTGGGCAGCTGGGACGGGGTTGGTGGTGGCCTCCTGGGCAGCTGGGATGGGGCTGGTGGTGGCCTCCTGGGCAGCGGGGATGATGGCGGTCTTCTCCGCCGTGCTGCTCTTCCCAGACTTGCTGGGTTTCTTGTGGCCCTTCCCCACCTTGGGAGGTGTCACTGCTGAGTCCACACTCCCACTGGGACCCCTGGGAGCGGCTTTGGTGGCTGGAGTCTTCCCCCTCTCCCACCGGGCACTGGCCAACTTCTGATGCTTCACAGGGGGGGGACTGGCTGTGCTGTGGCTCTGTGCCACACTGGCTGTCCTGGTGGCTGGTGCACTCAACATACCTGCGACTACAGGCACCACTGGTCCCGGAGATGTTGTGGCTGAGGTGCTAGTTTGGGACCTATGAGATGGACGGGGTGGGGGAGGTGTGGGAAAAAGGTCAAGGCTGGACAGGAAAAGTTTTTGGGACACACTGGGACGGGTAGCTGGAGGGGGTTTGGGAGTGGAGGAAGAGGTGGTGGTTGTAAGAGGTGTTCGTTTGGTGACTCTGGGTGCAGGTGCATGTGCTGGAGGCTGTCGTGAGGTGGATGGCTGTTGGGTGGGTGTGTGCCTGCGTTTGTGTTTCTTGGGAAGGGGCATCACAGACACACTGGGAGAGGACACAAGGGACGTGTGAATGGTAGTGGGGTGGTGACTGCACGTGAGCGGGGTGTGGTAGTGGGTGTGCTGGTGAGGGACATAGTGGCTGTAGAGGTAGTGCATGCAGGTGTGTGTGTAGATGAGACTGGGAGGAAGGAGGGAGACGACGAGGAGGGGGACACAGTGGATGCAGTGGATGTTGGTGTGTCTGCATGTGTCTGATGCTTGCGTGAGTGCCTGTGGGATGTGTGGTGCTTATGTTTGCCTGAGCTTCCCTTGTGTGGTGAGGTGTGTGCAGGCTGGTCTGATGGTGTGCTTGGGATAGGCAGAGGTACAGGGGATTGGGTCTGGGTGGAGGAAGTTGGAGTGGGGAGGCTAGACACAGGGACAATGGCTGCCATCAGTGCTGAGGCCAGAGTTTGAAAGGCTTGGTGAAGGGCCGCCTGACCAGAATGAATGCCCTCCAGGAATGCATTAGTTTGTTGCAACTGCCTTTCTACACCCTGGATGACATTCAAAATGGTAGACTGCCCAACAGTGAGGGACCTGAGGAGGTCAAAGGCCTCCTCACTGGGGCAGCAGGGGTGACTGGGGCTAGGCCTGAGGTGCCTGGGGCATAGGTGATGCCCACCCTCCTGGGTGAGCGGGCACGGGCGAAAGCTGAGGGGCTGCTGGGAGGGCGGTGCTGGTGGGGGGGTGGCGGCTGTACCTGTAGATGGGGGAGCACAGATGTTGCCGCCACCACAAGGGAGCTCCCATCAGAGGACGAGTCCGTGTCGCTGGTCTCAGCTCCTGTCCACGCCGTGGAGCTCCCCTCCCCCTCCGTCCCACTGGTGAATTCAGAGTCCGTAGTGTGGCCCTCCATGGCCATGTGGGATGCAGCTCCCTCATGCTCTGGTGCCACTGCTCCTCCGCCTGTTGATGCTAATGCACACAAGAACAGGGAGACCACAAAAAGGGGGGGGGACAGAATAAAGACATGTTGAGTGCATGGATTACCGCTACCGTTGCGGACAAGACAGACACAGAAGCCCCCTGAACTACGCCGCGCTCTTTGGCTCTACAGTGCAATTCCTGGGAAATGGCCTACAAGGCTATGGACGACATCTGCACACATAGATGACACAGGGGCATGATTAGGTTTACTTGGCACTCTACAGAGGTGGGGTGGGGGGCCACAGGGCCATGCCTTACGGAGGGGCCTAGCCTACGGAACTCGCCCTGGCCTAGGGAAACCCACAGCCCTCCTCCTCCACCCAGACAACTCCACTGCGCGCAAAGTCAGCTGAATGAGAGTGTACTCACCCCCTTGTGTCTGCTGTGATGCCCTCAAGCACCCATCCAACTCCGGGTACGCCACCGCCAGGATCCTGAACATCAGTGGGGTCATGGTTCGACGGGCACCCCTCCCACGTTGGGAGGCTATCCCCAGCTGAGCCTCTGCCGTCTTCTTGCTCCAGCGGCGAATGTCCTCCCATCTTTTCCGGCAGTGGGTGCTCCGTCTGTGGTAGACCCCAGGATCCGGATGTCCTTGGAGATGGCACGCCAAATATCTTTCTTCTGGTGGGCGCTGACCTACATGAAATATACAGGGGAAGAAGAGAAGTCATTACCAACTGCACCGTCAAAGTGAGTGGCCCCCATCCCTACCTTTGCCATGTGGCACATGCACCCACCGTCTTTCATGCCCCCTTCCTTCTTACATCCAGCCCTCTCCACACAGGCATAGCCCATACAACATGCTCCCTGTGTACTTACCTGTTTGTCTGGAGGACCGTAGAGTAGCGTGTACTGGGGGAGGACCCCATCAACGAGCTTCTCCAACTCCTCCGATGTGAAGGCAGGGGCCCTTTCCCCAGACGCACAAGACGCACAAGCCATTGTCTCTTCCAGACTGAGGTCACAGCAGCACTTGCAGTGTAGGTCCTCTCCTGTCGAAGATCAGGTATCGAGTGATTGAACAGATAGAAAATGGCAGTCACGTCCGCGGCGGAGCGTACCATCACCACCGGCGTACATCGTCATTGGCTCCTGGGACCCATAGGCTCCAATGTTAACCAATGCAGCATTGCGCCGCGGTCTCCGACCGCCTACCGCGACGGTGTACAACGCCAGTGCAGTTACCTCACATCCCATTGTCCCACTTTACAGGTCAGGCAGCCGCCATTTCAGGGGCCCACATGGCCTAATTTCCAACTGCGTCACACATACCTAGACCTAGTCTCAACACACATACAGGCCATCTTTTGTGTATGATTGGTGTTCTGTGTAAACTGTGGGTACGTTCCTCTGAGTTGTTTGACTCTGTGCTCGCTGTTGTCCTTCATAGGCACCGTCCGCTGGGACATGTGAGGAGATGGCGGCATCCTCCGGTGTACCGACCGCTGGTGGACCTGTCGACAATGGAGGAAAGACATTTGATAATCACCTACAGGTTTGACCGTGCCACAATCCAGTTGGAGTCAGACCTGATGTCAGCAATCCGCCATCCCACAGGAATCCCCCTCAAGTGCAGATGCTGTCAGTGCTCCATTTCCTTGCAAGTGGGTCTTTTCAGACAACTGTGGCCATGACATCAGGGATGTCCCAGCCTATGTTTTCCAACATATTGTCCAGAGTGTTGTCTGCCCTGCTGAAACACATGCGCATCTACATCGTTTTCCCTCAGGTGGAGGATTTGCCTACAGTGAAAGGTGACTTTTATGCCCTTGGACATATTCCCAACATCATAGGTGCCATTGATGGGACCCATGTGGCTTTGGTCCCCCCCAGAGGAGTGAACAGGTTTACAGAAACCGGAAGAGTTATCATTCGATGAATGTACAGATGGTATGTTTGGCAGACCATTACATCTCCCATGTGAATGCCATGTTCCCTGGCTCAGTGCATGACGCCTACATCCTGCGGAATAGCAGTATCCCTTATGAGATGGGTCAACTCCAGAGGCACCGTGTGTGGCTATTAGGTAAGCCCCTGGAAGCAAGACAGTGGGAATGGTTGTCTGGGGTTATCCCTACAGGTTAGTGTGTGTCTAACAGTTGTCCCTTGCCATTTTCAGGTGACTCTGGGTACCCTGTCATGGCTACTGACCCCAGTGAGGAATCCCAGGACCAGGGCAGAGGAACGCTACAATGAGGCCCATGGGCGAACTAGGAGGGTGATCGAGCGGACCTTCGGCCTCCTGAAGGCCAGGTTCAGGTGCCTCCACATGACAGGTGGATCCCTATTCTACTCACCAAAGAAGGTGTGCCAGATCTTCGTGGCCTGCTGTATGCTTCACAACTTGGCTTTGCGATGACAGGTGCCTTTTCTGCAGGAGGATGGTCCAGATGGCGGTGTTGTGGCAGCTGTGGAGCCTGTGGACAGTGATGAGGATGAAGCAGAGGAAGAAGACATGCAGAACAGGAACTCAGTGATCCAGCAATATTTCCAGTGAAACACATGTGAGAATACATTCCTGCCTACTACATGTACTTTTCAACTACTACCTCTCTACTGTCTGTCGTTTTCACCCAGTGTATGGTCACTGAGTTGTCACTTTCCCTTACGGTTTCACAGATGTGGGTCCCAACGTGTGTCATCTGCTTAGATTCCTCATGGACTAGAGCTGTGTGACATAGGTATGTTGACATTACTGTTTCAAGAACATTTGGTCACTGTAATTGCATATACACACTTTCCAAATAACAGACAGACTCCAGATCATATTGTGCTTTAGATGTGTTTATTTAAATGCAAAATATTGGAGGGGGAAGTTAAATGGTGAGGGGTGATGGCGGAGGAGTGTCCATGGCAGAGTCCAGTCTATTAGTCTCACAGGTGCATTGCCCATATGGGCATAGGAAGTGGAGCTGGGGCAGTTTAAGTATGGACAGGGTGACAAAGTGGGACAGTGGAATGACAATCAGGGAGGTCTCATTTCATGGCGGGGGTCTTGGCATCGTGCTCTGTCTTTGTCCTGGATCTCAGGGACTGTTTGCGAGGTGGTTCTCCCTCTGCAGGGTGTGGGGTGGTCCTGTGGCGGGGCGTCCTGTCCACTAGCGCCGGTGGTGGGCAGTTCATCGTCCATGCTAGTGTCAGGGGCCCCTTGGAGTGCCACAGTGTCCCTCCTGGTGTTAAGTAGTTCCTTCAGAACCCCCTACGATTGTGCCCAGGGTGGAGCGGATGGTTCTGAGTTCCTCCCTGAAGCCCATATACTGTTCCTCCTGCATGCGCTGGGTCTCCTGAAACTTGGCCAGTACTGTTGCCATCGTCTCCTGGGAGTGGTGGTATGCTCCCATGATGGAGGAGAGGGCCTCGTGGAGAGTGGGTTCCCTTGGCCTGTCTGCTCCCTGTTGCACGGCAGCCCTCCCAGTTCCCCTGTGTTCCTGGGCCTCCGTCCCCTGGACCGTGTGCCCACTGCCACTGCCCCCAGGTCCCTGTTGTTGTTGGGGTGGTGGGTTATCCTGGGTTCCCTGTAGTGGTGGACACACAGCTGATTGACGTGTCCTGGGGACGGAGGTATGGGCCCGCTGGGTGGGTGCTCTGCTGGTGTTTCCAGAGGGGGGAAGGTCTGTGGTGGCCTGTGCCTGTGTGAGGGGAACCAACTGTCCCGAGGCCCCCGATGGTCCGGGCTGGTCATCTAGATCCAGTTGGACAAAGGTGCTGTCATCACTGTGGGCCCCTTCTGTGGGTGGAGTGGACATGTCTGGACCCTCCTGTCTGGTAACGTTGGGTAGGGGTCCTGCAGGGGTGTAAAGGCATGATTATTGCATCTGTATGTGGCATGGTGTGCAATGGGTGGGTGACCGTGTACCCCAGTGCTGGCATTCGTGTGTGGGAGCTTGTGTGATGATGGTTTAGGGGGGTGTATGGCTATGTGCAGTGTGCATGCTTTGGTGATGGGTGTCCATGCTTTGTTGTTGCATGCAGGGCTTGGGGTTGGGATGTGTGGTTTGTGATATTGGTACATTTGTGAGGAGTTGGAGTGATAGGGGTGAGGGCGAGGGTGGGGGTATGTGATAGCATACAGGTAGGGTGGGGGATGTAATAGTAAAGCTTTGATTTACCAGAGTCCATTCCTCCACTACTCCTGCGAGGCCCTCAGGATGCAGAATCGCCAAGACCTGCTCCTCCCATGTTGTTAGTTGTGGGGGAGGAGGTGGGGGTCCGCCGCTAGTCCGCTTAACCGCAAGGTGGTGTCTTGAGACCACGGAAGCACCTTCCCCCGTAGGTCGTTCCACCTTTTCCTGATGTCCTCCTGATTTCTTGGGTGTTGTCCCACTGCGTTGACCCTGTCCACTATTCTTCCCCATAGCTCCATCTTCCTTGCAATTGAGGTGTGCTCCACCTGTGATCCAAATAGCTGTGGCTCTACCCGGACGATTTCCTCCACCATGACCCTGAGCTCCTACTCCGAGAACCTGGAGTGTCTTTGCCGTACCATGGGGTGGTGTAGGTGATGTGTGGGGTAGTGTGTGTGGTGATAAGTGTGGTGATATGTAGTGGTGTGTTGTGTGAGGTGTGTGGAAGTTGTGTGGTGATGGTGTTATGTGCCTGTGGATGCTGTTGTACTTTCTGGTGGTGTCTCTCTCTGTGCTTCGTTCTCAATTTTTGTCGTAGGGGTTTGTGGGTGATGTGGGTGTGTGTTTTATATTGTATTGGGTGTGTGGGAGTGGTGTGTGTAGGTGTATCAGGTGTGTGTATTTTGAATTGTCCAATGTGGCTGTGTTTTGTAAGAATGTGTGTATTTTGAGCGCTGCGGTGTGTACCGCCAATGGAATACCGCGGTTGAAAGACCGCTGCGTGGATTCGTGTGTCGTGATAGTGTGGGCGAATTTCTGTTGGCGTGACGTGGAGGTTTTGTTATCACCAGTTTATCACTGACCTTTGGTGTGGCGGACTTGTGTGGGTGTCTGAATTTTGGCGGGTTCCGAGATGTGGGTCATAATAGCTGTGGCGGAATTCCGCAGCCGCGGCGGTGCGTTGGCGGTCTCCTGCACGGCGGTAAGCGGCTTTTACCACCAATGTTGTAATGACTGCCTAAATGCCTGTGGTGTAGGGCCCGAGAATAGGTGGTCTGAACCCCAGCCCTGACTGTATTATAATACCAAAGTCGCAGTGGTGGGCACCCATGGCAGTTAGCCAGTGGTGGTCCGAACCACAGTGGGTCATGGTCAACAAAGTAATACCCAATAGCACATTGGATGGATTTGAAAACAACTCAGCTGACACACATTGCCACACTCGACACACTTGCAAAGGACACTAGAAAACACACCCCTTCACACATCACAATTGTTTGCATTTACACTGCAAGACAACAAAGCCAGCCCACTTTTTTTGTTGAGTACATGGATTAGGCTCCCCTTTTTCCACTATCACATTGAACACACTGCGCACACTTTTGTCCTATCACAACCTAATGCACTTCCCCTATTTAGTAAGTCACTCTTATCCAATTATTTTTTAGTTCCACTATGTCACGTTCCAAAAATCCCTGTTTCTCTTAAGACGAGTTAAGAGTCATAATGGATGAAATCATGAGAGCAGAGCCACAATTGTTTGGAGCACAAGTCCAGCATACTCCTCTCAGTAGGAAAATGGAAATGTGGGAGAGGATCACAGACAGAGTGAATTCTGTAGGGGCCACCTCGTGAACAAGGGAGAGCATCTGGAAGAGTTGGAACAAAGTCAGGGGCAAGGTCTGTTCCCTGGCCTCTACGCACCAGCTGCAGGCTAAGAATACTGGTGTTGGCCCTCCCAGTGCCCCTCTACAACTCCTTCCCTGGGGGGAGAAGGTCTTGGCCATTCTGCATCCTGAGGGCTTGGCAGGAATGCCTGGGGGAGTGGAGTCTGGTAAGTTAACAAGTTTTACCAGAATGCAATGTCATGCATGCCCATGGGTCAACTTTTTACTGATTTACTTTTAGCCCACTCACCAGCCCAGTGTTCACTCCTCCAAATACTCCTGTATGTGAACTTCCAATTAAAGTGTACCCACCTGGGGTTTATCTGTTTGTGTAGAGTGCATGGTACATGGGGTGATAGGACTAAAAATTCCAGGAAGCACTGTTATTGTAACCCCAAACACCTGCAGAGTGTTTTCTTGACCAACTACACTTTTGGTAATCTCTCAAATGAAGTGTCCTCACCTAGGAAGTTGAGAATTGTATACCGTGTGCGTTATAGTGACTGACATGATTCCAACTCCCAGCAGGCCCTGTTACTGTAACTCCACACACCAGCACAGTGTTCTCTTCTCCAAATACCCTTTCGGTGATCTGTCAAAGGAAGTGTAGTCACCTGGGGGTTCACACACGTATAGTGTGCACACTACATGGACTGAGAAGACTGCAACTACCAGCAGGCACTGTTTCTGTAACTCCGATAACCACCACATTGTACCCTTGTCCAAATACCCCTGTCTGTCAACTCACAAAGGAAGTGTACTTACCGGGGTGGGGGGGTGTTCACATATGTATAGTGTTTACACTACAGGGACTGGCAAGACTGCAACTCCCAGCAGACATTGTTACTGTAACTCCAAACATCAGCACATTGTTCTCTTGTCCAAATACCCTATTGGTAATTTCTCAAATGAAGTGTACTTACCTGGGGGAACAAGACAAGATTTGTATAGTGCATGGACTCCAGGGACTGACAGGACTACAAAGGCCAGGAAGGCCCTGAATCTGTCACTCCAACCACCAGCCCAGTGTTCACTGCTACAAATATCCTTATCTGGCAAGTCTCAAATGAAGTCTACTCACCTGAGGGGTTCACATATGTATAGTGTGTGCACTACAGGGACTGACACGAGTGCAACTCCCAGTAGGCACTGTTACTGTACCTCCAAACACCAACACAGTGTTCTCATGTCCAAACACCCTTTTGGTAATCTTTCAAATGAAGTGTACTCATCTGGGGGGGTTCACATATGTATAGTGTGTGCACTACCGGAACTGACAAGACTGCAAGTCACAGCAGGCACTGTTTCTGTAACTTCAAACACCAGCACATTTTACCCTTGTCCAATTACCCATATCTGTCAACTCACAAATAAAGTGTACGCACCTGGAGAGGTTCACATGTGTATTATGTGAGCACTACAGGGACTGATAAGACTGCAACTCCCAGCAGGCACTGTTACTGCAACTCCAAACACCAACACAATGTTCACTGCTACAAATACCCTTCTCTGGCAAGTCTCAAATGAAGTCTATTCACCTGAGGGAACATAATTTGTACAGTGTGTGTACTACAGGGACTGACAGGAATGCCAAGGCCAGGAAGGCCCTATGTCTGTGAATCCAAACACCAGCCCAGTGTTCATTGCTACAAATACCCTTGTCTGTCAAGTCTCAAATGACATCTATTTACCTATGGGAACAGCATTTGTATAGTGTGTGTGCTACAGGGACTGACAGGGCTTCAAAGGCCAGGAAGGCCCTGTGTCTGTGAATCCAACCACCAGCCCAATGTTCACTGCTACAAGTACCCTTCTCTGGCGAGTCTTAAATGAAGCCTACTAATCTGGGGGGGGGTCGCATATGTATAGTGTGTACACTGCAGGGACTTAGAAGACTGCAACTCCCAACAGGTACTGTTACTGTAACTTCAAACACCAGCACAATGTTCTCTTGTCCAAATACCCTTCTGGTAATCTCTCAAATTAAGTGTACTCACCTGGGGTGTTCATATATGTATAGTGTGTGCATTGCCGGGACTGACAAGACTGCAACTCCCAACAGGCACTGTTACTGTTATGACATTGGTGGTAAATGGCGCTTACCGCCGTGCTGACGGCCACAGACTTACCTCCACGCTGGTGCATATCTGTTCACCATATTATGACACACACACACCCCAATTCGACAGAATACAGCCACATACACAAATCCGCCAGACCAAAGGTCAGTGATAAACTGGCGGTCCCCAAACCCACACCGTTACGCCAACAGAACAACGCCCATCACATCATGACCCAGGAATCACCACGGTGGATATTCAACAGCGGTAAACCATTGGCGGCACATACCGCCGTGCTCACAATGGAGACCCACATACAAAACAACACTACATTGGACAATTCAAACACACACCTGACACTTAAACACACAACACACCAACACACCCACACCACTATAAAATACACACCCACATTACCCACAACCCTTTACCAACAACTATTGCCACCATAGGACTGAGAGGAAGAGTACAGAGACAACTAGACACACATACCACTCACACCAATACACCCCTCAAGCACTCCACATCACACACCAACCACATTACCCAACACACCCTCACCAATACACATCACACAACACCCATGGCACCACAAAGGCACCCCTGTTTCACTGAATAGGAGTTAAGGGTCATGGTGGAGGAAATCGTTGGGTAGAGCCACAGCTCTTTGGAGCACAGGTGCAGCAGATATTAATAGCAAGGAAGTTGGAGCTATGGCGGAGAATCGTGGACAGGGTCAACGCCGTGGGACAGTATCCATGAACAAGGGACGACATCAGGAAGAGGTGGAATGACCTATGGGGAAAAGTACGTTCCATAGCAGCAAGACACCAGCTCGCCATATAGAGGACTGGTGGTGGACCCTCAACTCCTCCTCCACAACTCACAGCATAGGAGGAGCAGGTCTTGGCATTACTGCATCCTGAGGGACTCGCCGGAGTTGGAGGAGGACTGGACACTGGTAAGTCTACTTTTAAAAATTATCACCCCCATACCTGCATGCCATCACACACCCTCACCCTCACTCCCATCACTCCGCCACATTCCACACACTCCACCATCACATCTCAATAATCCCAATGCCAAGCCCTGCATGCTGTACCAATGCATGGACACCCCTCCCAGCCCTGCATAGACACTCATCACCAAACCATGCACAGCATAGGGAAACTAACATAACCACAATACACCAACATACACAGGCAAAAGCTGGCAGGGGAACAACAACCATAGAGGGGAAGCTACAGAAGTACAAATGTCTGATACCTGAAGCATAATACATCATTTACATCCCCACAGGTACCCCAGCCTATGTCACTGGAAAGGAGGTGCCACCACTATCCAGTCCCCTAACAGAAGAGGCCCTCAGTGTTAACAGTAACTCTGGACTTCAGGATCTGGACGATCTACCTGGCCCATCAGGGACCATTGGACAGCTGGTCACCCAAGCACAATCACAGTCCACCAGAGAGCCTCCCCATCAGGATCCAACACCAAGGCACCCACCCAGCGCATCCACACCACTGTCCCCAGGACATGTCAATCAGCAGTGTGCCCACCTTTACAGGGACCCCAGACCACACCTCGCACACAAGACAATCATGGACCTGGGGTAGTGGCAGCGGACACACAGTTCAAGGAACAGAGGCAAAGGCAAACAGGGACACTGGGGGGACTGCTGTCCGCCAGGGGGAGGACCAGACCAGGTAACTGATTCTCTGAGATGCTAGGAGCCTACGAACATTCCCAGGACACAATGGGCCAGATCCTAGACAATGTGCAGGAGAACAGGCGGCTGCAGGAGGGTCAGTGTCAGGGGATCAGGGAGGGCTTACAGGCCATTAACAACACCCTGATCTCCATAGCGGGGGTGCTGGCAGACATGGCCAACGTCATTTGAACAGCCCTCCACTTCTGCTTCCGCTAGTGCTCAGGAGGCCCCGCCACAGGACCAACAGGCCACCAGCACCCCTACCCCTGCAGAAGGTGAACCACCCCGCAAACGTTCCCTGCAAACCAGACAGAAACCCGAGACGCTTGCCAAGACCACCGCCAGGAAATGAGAATCTCTTGATTTTCCCCCTTGTGTCCCACACTGTCACCTTGTCCACCTTGAACTACCATTGCTCCCCTTCCATTGTCCCCATGGACAATGCACCTGTGCTACAAACAGACTGGAACAATACCCTGGACTTTCCTCTATCATCACCACATTTCATTGCACTTTCCCCTCTATATTTTAGCACAACAATAAGCACCCTTGGAAAAAACTTGACTACTAGTATTTCATGTTCTGCAAATTTGTATTGATTGAAACAGATACAACTATTGCAAATTAACTGTACTTAGAATGAGCATAGAATCAAGGACCTGTAGCTGGCTGTTGTGATCACACCAGGAATATTTGTCAAATCACCAACAGCTGCAAAATGAATATCCAGAGTTAAGTGGGAAATACCAGCATGCCATTGCCACACAGAATACAACCAAAGTCATTGAAATGTAAAGTTGCACTGTCTCACCTGTGTGTCATTTGAAGTAATGACTGATTAAAGATGTTTTGTTGTCCACATTCTCATCCTCACTGTCCACAGGCTCCACTGCTGCCACAGGGGCATCTCCAGTCTCCTCCTCCTGCAGAGTAACATGCCGTCTGAGGGCCAGGTCGTGCAACATGCAACATGCCACCACTATCTGGCAGACCTTCTTGGGTGAGTAGCACAGGGATCCACCTGTTAGATGGAGGCACCGGAACCTGGCCTTCAGGAGGCCAAAGGTCCTTTCAATAATCCTTCTGGTTCTCCCATGTGCCTCATTATAACGTGCTTCTGCCCTTGTCATGGCATACCAGACAGGGGTCAGCAGCCATGATAGGTTTGGATAACCAGAGCCACCTACAAATATTGAGGGACAACATTTAGCCACACGCTTTCCTAGTTGGCCAACACCATAGGCATACACCGACATATACTGGGAGAGAACCAGGGTTCACCTACTAGCCACACCCTGTTCCTCTGTAGTTGTGACATCACATTTGGGATGCTGCCATTCCTTAGGACAAATGCATCTTGCACCAACCCTGGATACCTAGCACTGACATGGGAGATGTACTGGTCCACCAAGCACACCATCTGCACATTCATGGAGTGGAAACTCTTATGATTTCTGAACACCTGACCATTCTGGCGAGGGGGTGCAAATGCAATATGTGTTCCGTGAATCGCCCCAATTATATTGGGGAAATGTCCCATTGCATAAAACCCAACCTTCACAGTGGCCAAATCCTCAACCTGGGGGAAAGCAATGTAGCTGCACATGCGTGTTATCAGGGCAGACAAAACTCTTGTTAGCACAATTGGGAACATTGGCTGTGACAGTTCTACTGCCAAGCCCACTGTCACTTGGAAAGAACCAGTTGCCAGGAAATGGAGCACTGATAGCACTTACACAAGAGGGGGAATCCCAATGGGATTACAGATGGCTAATGTCAGGTCAGGTTCCAATTTAGCACACAGACCCATGATTGTGGCCCTGTCCTGTCTATAGGTGAGAGGCTAGTGTAGCCAAGTCCACCAGTGGTCTGTACACGGGTGTATGTCTCCATCTCCTATTCACCCGCAGCGGTAGGTATCTACGGGACAGAGAGTGAGTAGGCTGTCACAAACTGAACAACAGCAGTCCACAATGTGCAAACATGTTATGGGACAGTGTAATTTGTGAAGTATGTGCCTATTTATCCTGTGATGCAGCAATTATCGATAGGCCTGTTCACCCCCCATGAAATTGCGACCGCCTGTCCTGTGTGGAGGGACAGGTGGAAGTGAGGTAATTCTGCCGACGTTATGCACCATGGCTGTAGGCGGTCGTGAACCGCTGTACAATTCCTCATTGGTTATTATTGGGCCCTATGGGGTACAGTGGCCAATTGGTATCCAAGCCGGCGGTGACGGTATGCACCGCCACGGACATGACCGCCATTTTCTCTTTGATTCCTCACTTGTTTCCTGACCTTCCATAGAAGAGGACCTACACTGCATGTGCTGCTGTGACCTGTGTCTGGAACCTACCATGGCCTGTGTGACCGGGGAAAGGGCCCCAGCTTTCACTTCTGAGGAGTTGGAGCGACTGGTGGATGGGATCCTACCCCAGTACGGACTGCTGTATGGGCCTCCAGGCCAATAGGTGAGTACACTGTGGGTGCGATGCATGTGGCAAGAATGCATGGAGTTGTGTGTGAAGGCCTTGTGTAGGGGTTGTGGGTGGATGTCCTCTTGGGGGTGTACATGTTGTGGGCTGGGCTATGTGTGTGCCAATGGTGATGCAAATGGGTATGGTGGGCCATTTGTGTGACAGGCTGGACTGATTGTTTAATGGTGCTCTCCTGTCTGTATTGCCTCTGCAGGTCAGCGCCCATCAAAAGAAGGGAATATGCCATGCCATCGCCAAGGAGGTGTGGGCCCTAGGGGTCTGTGGCAAGCGGAGCACCCACTGTCGCAAACAGTGGGCGAACCAGAGACGCTGGTCAAGGAAGATCAAGGAGGCCCAGCTGGGGATGGACTCCCAATGAGGAAGGGGTGCCCGTCGGACCCTGAACCCCCTGATGGCCCGCATACTGGCGGTGGCCTACCCTGAGCTGGATGGGCACTTGAGGGTATCACAGCAGCCACAAGGGGGTGAGCATAGTGGCTATCATTACAACTTATGACTAGTGGGGTGGTATCCGGGTGGTGGTTGTGTGTCAGTGGGTGCCCCTAGGCCAGGCCAGACATAGCAGCATAGGTCCTCTGGTGGCTAAGGGTTTGAATGTGAAATACTGCTTACCTAGCTTGTTAGTATTCACTTCTGGGAAGGGCTGCGTGGGTCCCAGGTGTGCTGCAGTTGGCAGTGTGTGTGTCATTCCTTGGTGACTAGCCATTTCACTGGTAGTGCCATGCATAGTGCGTAGGCCTGTTCCCTGTGTGTGAGGATGCTGTGTATGCCAATCGTGGTGTTGGTGCAGTCACTGACCCTCTGTATCCTTTTTTTCTCCCCCCCTTTCTTGTTTTGTCATCCTCTCCTTATGTGCATTGGCATCATCTGGCGGAGGAGCAGAGGCACCGGCGACAGAGGGAGCTGCATCCCACAGGTAACCTGAAAGCAGAGTCCACCGATGCTGAGGGAACCAGTGGGACGGAAGGCGAGGGGAGAACCACGGTGGAGACTGGAGGGGACAACACAGACTCTGATACCTCCTCCCATGGGAGCTCCCTGGTGGTGGCGGACACCTCTGTGACCACCCCACCTGCAGGTACAACCGTCACCCCGTACCAGCACCACCCTCCCAGTAGCCCCTCAGTGAGTTGCCTGTGCCCGCTCACCCAGGAGGGTGGGCATCTCCTTCACCATAGGCACCTCAGGCGGCTATTGACCTCCTGAGATCCATCTCTGTAGGGCAGTCAACCATTGTGAATGCCTTCCAGGGGCTGGCATCCCAGATGCAGCAATGCAATGCATTCCTGGAGGGCATTCACAGTGGACTGGCAGCCCAACAGAGATCGATGGCAGCCATTGTCCCAGTTTCAGCCGTCCTCCCTCCAACATCCACTTTCCAGTCCCATTCTCCTCAACCCCAACCCATCCCAAGCACAAAGCCAGACAAGCATGCACACAAGACAACACCCAAGACTGGCACAGGCAAACACAAGCACCACATTGCATCCCACGGGCATTCACACAAACACCATTCATTTGTAGACATGACAACATCCACTGTCTCCACTATCTCCCCCTTCTCCTCCTCCTCCACCTCCCACCCAGTTACGTCTACACTCCCACCTGCATGCACTACATCAATATCTACTACCAGCATCATCACCACACCAAACAGAACACACACCTCACTGGCAGACACCTCCACAACATCCATGCACGCATCCCCTGTGTCCTCTCCAACTTGTCTGCCCCCCCTAAAGGAAACAAACACAAGAACCTCCCACAACTACCACCACAATGCAGCCAGCAGAGAGTGCAGGGGCTTACCAGGAGCCTCCCACAACCACCACCACAGTGCAGCCATCAGAGAGTGCTGGGGCTGACCAGGAGCCTCCCACAACCACCACCACAGTGCAGCCGTCACTGCCGGTGGATGCCATGTAGTCCAGCCTCCAGGGGCTACTGTGGGGTCTGCCCCCTCCAGAACCGGTGCGGAAGACACCCACTTGAGAGACTGTGGCCTTGCACTCCCCAGGACAAAGAGCAATGGACATGTTGCCCCCTCCAGAACCAGTGGGGAAGACACCCACTTGAAAGACTGTGGCCTTGCACTCCCAGGACAAAGAGCAATAGGCATGTTGCCTCTCCAGAACAAGTGGGCTTGCTGCCGCGTCCGGCTGAGCTACTCCCCTCCCCTGAGGTGCCTGCCTATTTGACAACTGATGCCCCTGCAGTGTTCTCTCCGGATTGGTACAGGATTTGAGTGGGGCCTTGGACTGTGCCCTGTGGCCATGTGGCCCCTTTGAACTATGGACTGGGCAGTGTCCCTTTTTTATACAAGTGTACATATCTGTTTCATTGCCAAATCAGATTGTTGATTTTATGGTTGGATTGATCACAATCACTTTCGTCAATTTATGTTGTCCTTGCATTATTCTGCAGTTTTTTGGGGTCAAATTGTTTTTGTATTGCATCTGGTTGTGTATATGGCGTGTGTGTGTCGGGTGTGTAGTGTGAGTGTGTGTGTCACTCTCTTTTTCCTTCCACCCTCCCTTGTGTGCGTGGCAGCTGTACTCACCGTCGTTGTCTTCTCTGGCGTTGGTGTTCCATGTGGAGCATAACTTAGAAGATCGTCATGAAGACTTGCAGTTCAGGTTCCATGGCAGTGTGTTTTTTCCCTGTGTCTCCAATGGTGAGCCCTTTGACTTTTGTGCTCTGTTTTTGCCAGGCTTTTGATGGCATTGGTATCGCCCCGGAAAAGGTGGCAGATTGTGGTGTCATAATATGGTGGGCAGAAATTTGTCTTCCGTCTGGCTGTAGGCGGCCACCGTGACTGTTGATTCCGCCCTGGTGGTCAGTGTGGTACAATGGCTGTCTTTCGGAGATATCACCGCCATACACAATACAAAAAACTGGTAAATTAAGTACACAAGCTCTTAAAAGTGCATATTATTTATACTATTTCTCTTGGTTTGAAGCTAAACAAGAAACCAAGAGAAATAGTATAAATAATATGCACTTTTAAGAGCTTGTGTACTTAATTGACCAAAGAATTTATCAGTTTTTTGTATTTTGGAAAGGGAAAGGATAAAATATTGGATGTGTATTTATTTTAATATTTGTATATATTGTATATATATATTTGTTATAATTGATTGTTATATGTTGTGATTCTCTCAGCCTTGAAGAAGTCCAGTCAGCACGAAACACGTGTCGGCTGATGGCTTTTCATTCTTTTTCTAAATTTTGTGTATATATGTTTATATGTTTATGTGTAGGCTGATGGCTTTTCATTCTTTTTCTACATGTTGTGTATATATGTTTATATGTCTATGTGTATAATATGATATATTCTTTTGTATTAAAATTCTCTATTTGCATGGACATTTCTGTTTGGTTAGTTTTATATGCGTACATGGTTTTTCTCTTTGGTTAGTTATTGTTTATTTCAGAAAAGGAAGATTTATCAACTAGCAATTTAGTTTGATCATACTAGATTCTCTCATGTCATCTCATTTTGATAATATAATAGTTTAGACATTGATTGTTGATGTGCCCCACTGAATTGTTTGTTCATTATTAAAACGGGTCTACTATTGTAAACCCGGAAGTACATATCAAGGCAACGATGTGTGTCAGTGTATGAGCACTCAAAAGTTTTTTCCTATATGTTTAGAATGTGCATTTATTTCAAGTTATGAGTTGCCTTTTGTTGTTGATTGCAGATATCACAATACAACCAGTAACATGGTACCTTTCACATCAAAAGGTTGTGCTGCCACTGGCTATACATAGGCCACTGAAAAGACTGCCACAATCCCCCAGGATGAATCCCTCAGTGATGACAGCACTCCTGGACATCTGGACGTGGAGGATGTTTCTGGTCCATCTGGGAAACCTGGTCAGACACCACCAGTGAGGTTCACTGTGGCCACATCAACACCTCACAGCCAGGTTGCCTCAACATCATGGGCAACCATGCCCCCCCAACCTGAGCCCCTAGAAAACTGACAACCATCTTGTGCCCCCTAGTCCAGGATCCTGAGTCGCAAGACAACATCTCTGACAATGATGGTCTAGGAACCTATGGGAGAGGGCACACTGTAGCAAAGGCCCAAGGGGGCAGGGTTCATGTGAGGGATGCTGTGGGCCAGTGGGGTGAGGCCACTGGGGATGCTCCTGACCTGGACGCCATCAGCCACTTCACTGGGGCCTATCAGGAGTCCCAAGGCATTATGGGCCATGTACTAACTGAACTCCATGAAATGAAGCAGCTCCAGAGGGAATTCATACAGGAAGGGCGTGCACATTGGAAGGCCCACAGCACCAACATGGCCTTCCTAACAGGGGTGCTGAGAGACATCAACGCCATCCTGAGCAGGGATAAATAGCAAGACTCCACCCCTTCCCTTTACATGTCCACACCTGGCACCTCAACATCAGTGCCAGCCACTGGAGGTGAGGCCCTGGCAGCGGAAGGACCTACCTCAGACACCCCTTCCTCTGTAGCAGCAGATCACCCCCCACACAAGCAGGGATGTCCAGCAGAGTGTCTGAGAGGTGCGGACGGCAAGACACCTACCACTGCCAGCAAATTACCTCTTCCCAAATGACCTCCTTTGTGAGTAATATGTTCACTCTGCTGACTGTTCCTCAACCACCTTCCATTTCCAATGAGAGGAGTACACTTTGGCCTCAGAATGCTGTGGCATCTACTACAATGATTTCATCCACCATGACTGAGCCCTTCTAAATTCTGTTCCGTTAAATACCTATTTTTTGTTCTATTCACAAATTTAGAATAAATACCACTTAGCACAAAGTTTGTGTCTGTTTGCTTCTGTTCCAATTTTTGCTATGTTATGATGTAAGATCATGTGAAGCAAATCATGAATATATAAGATACTAGTGCAAGGAGGGATGTGTTACAAGAACAGTGTCCTGCTAAGAATTACAACCAACATACACAAACACATTGGTACAAGTGCCATTGTACAGCACAAATGTTGTCAACATGTCTGGACTTTCATAGCCATGAATGGGTGACTCAAATTGCGTCAAGGTACATAGTCCAAGATACAGCACCCCAGATAGTAGAAAGAAGGAACTTCTCAGACATTGTCCTGTAGAATAGGCTAACCGAAAAGTGGATGGTGACACCAGCTTGGGCCTTATCTCATACCACACCAAAGCAATATAACATCACATACCCAGAGGTACAGACAGAGGGCAGTACAACATTCACTGATCAAGGGCACTTCATGATCCAATGACCATGCATCTGTTGGTATGACACAAACATATGTCAGTGTTCTGGCGCAGGCACTGTGGCCTGTAATGATGAAACACATCTACAGCTACATTCAGGTCACACAAGAAGAGTGATTAGCCTATGTGAAGGGTGAATTGCTTACTTGCACATTATGACAACAGATTTTACACACACATGATGAAATCGGCCCACCTTGGCACACTAAACAAGTACAATCTGCACTTCAGACCTTCCACCCAAACTCTGTCCAGGCTGCCTGATATAGGTCTCATACACTCCAAATCTGTTACCTACATTACCTGGAACAATCCATGTCCACTTCCAATGTTGGAACAGCAGAGGAAACCTGCCAATTTCACTCCTCTAAAATGCCCAGATCAGGATGTTATGGTGAGGGTAACTGGACAAAGACAAAACAAGGAGTATGGGCTTTGAAAATTCGTATTACCTAATTCATATGGCAAGCATCTGGAAAGGAACTAACATTGCAATGAGACTGACAAAAATGATGTAGCTACAGCGAGGTGGGGATATGTCATAGATTAACCTTTCATGCACCCTTGAACAGAACATTGCAGAGCAATAGCTCCCCAGTTCTTGCAAAAACACTCTACTACACATATTCTAACAACTACAGTTCTTCGTACAGACACAGTCATTGCGTCACATGGCATACTTACACTCAAGCAAAGGAGCCGTTGATGAGATCTTCCCACAAGTCAGTTCCCTCCTCTTCACCACTGTCATCCTCACTCAACATTTCATGAGTCTCTCTCAGTGGCAAAGCAGGCTGCCCCTTCTCTGGGATGTAGGGGATATTCCTCCACAGGGCACGGTTGTGGAGCATGCAGCATGCCACAGGGATCTTACACATTTTTTTCGGCTGAGCGGAGGAGGGCTCCACCAGTCCCGTCCAGACAGCGAGACCTGGCCTTCAGAAGCCCAAAAGCCCGCTCCACTACCCGCGTTGTGCTTACATGGTCATCATTGAAGTGACTTCCTTATTCGCGTCAACAACCATGGACAGTTTGGATATGCAAAGTCTTCTGTTTAGGAATGGGACATATGTACAATTAATCCCTCTTATCAGAATTGTGCCACCAGACATTGCACACACACAAACAGCACAGATTTGATTTACCAACCAGCCAAGCCCTCTCTTTGTACAGTTGTGGCATCAGCTGGGGGATCCTGCTGTTCCACATAATGAAGGAATCATGGACTGAACCCGGATACCTGTCACAGACCTGTGAAATGTATAGGTCAGTCAAACATACAAATTGGATGTTGAGGGAATGGAAATTCTTTCGGTTGCAGTATACTTGTTCATTGATCAATCTAGCATGTGGGCCGTCAATAGCCCCCACAACATGTGGTAGGCATGCAAAATCATAAAAGCCAGCCATCACATGGGCTAAATCCTTACATTGGGGATACTGGATGTAGCTGTCAATGTGTTTCAACATTGCTGAGAGGACATCCTTCAACACCAGATTGGACATGCCAGCAGTGAGGGCCACTGTATGTTGGAAGGACCCTGTGGCTAAGATGTGCAATACTTACATGACTTGTACAGTGGGTAGTATGCTGTTTGGATAACTAATAGCTGGCATCCGATCTGGCTCCAACTTACTACACAAGTCCACTATTGTTTGCCTATTCGTACGATATAGGAGTATGACGTGGGGTTCTTCCATGCTCTGTAGGTCTGGCAGTGGACGGTAAACTGGTGGTTGATGCATTCTCCCTCTCCCTGGGTTCCTATATGTGACAAGAAATGAGTTCTGACATTAGCCACTGTGTCCCCAGCTACGTAGATGATGCATGTCAATTATAACATGTGACAAGACATTGTAGTAGAGATGTACATGGCACCTAATACACATCACAGCTGCTAATGACACAAGGGTGACTTCCATGGTTTGCCATACATGTATACACATCATGTATCTGGACCTAACTCAAAGATGTGCATCACAAATGCCCCTCAAAATGTGACTGGGTATTCCAACCGCAAAAAGGACCTTTGACGTGGGTTGACTGTGCCCCACTGTAAAATGCCAACTGTGCCCTGTAACATTGGTGTTTGAGTACATGACAAGACAGGGTTTCGGAGGTGTGATTCAGTTTGTGAAGCCCAATACAACATTTGAGGCCTCTAACAAGGCAGATGCCTGACCTACTCCACTGGACATATTAGGAACCACTCACAACCGCCAGAGGAAGTCGCCATGGCAGTAGGTGGTTGCAACCACTGCGGACACAGCCATAGCCAGTGGTAGTCGTGGGCCAGTGGTTGTGTCCACCAGCAGTGACTACCGCGTACGTGGCCAACATGACCGCCATATTCTGCAGATTCCCTCACTTGACCCCTAACACTGTTGCCAGCAAGACCTCCACTACCTGAGCTGCTGTGTATCGCCTCCTGGAGCAATCATGTCACATCCAGCAGGTTATAGAGCCCCTGTCTTCTCACCAGAGAAGCTAGAGTGGCTGGTGACTGAGGTCCTACTCCTGTATGAACAGCTCTATGGTGCACCAGAGGAGCAAGTAAGTGCCTCATATACATATTTTTCTCTATACTTCACCATCCTTTCCCTCATCACAGGCTAGATTATGCCCATGTGTGCCAAATTGACTACTCATGTGCCTGTAGGTGCAGTCTGGGTGGCATTAATGGGATGTACAATGTGCAGGTATTGGTGGCCGGTGCCATATGTTGAGTTCATTCCCATTGTGGTGGGTATATTTTTGTGTTCTTAGGTCCAGCTTGTGTTGGATGCACAAAACTAGGTGAGGTGACATTACAGCCATCCACTGACCTATCTTTCCTCATGATTGTTGTATATTTGAGACAACATGTATGTGCATGACAGCATGAACTGAGTATGAATGTTCCATGAGTCTGTTGAGAACAATGTGTATGGTGCCACAGAGATTTCTTTACACAGCTGTCGTTGCAAAACTGTTGTTTCAAAGGCATATCATGAGTCAACCTGCCCTTCAAGTTGCCACACACACAACATGCCAAATTGCTGTTGGCTACATTATGCACTGTCATGCATGTATGTGATGAGAATGTAGTTTCATGTAGGTTCTGTCTGCTTAGACTGCAGAGACTAGGGCCTGGCAAATATATCTCCCACTATGGGTCCTAGTCTAGGCTGGGGCAGAGTCACTGTGGCCATGCAACTGTACCCAATCCCTATCCCCCAGAAGATCCTGCCATGTGGGAAATGTGAAGCTCTAGGATAAGATCCTGCCCAGGATGCCTCATTCCTTTGACCAGATTAGGAATAGGTACGGAGGTAAGTCATTAAGCTAGTCCATATGTAAATTTTTCCTCATTGTCAATGGGTGTCTTTGACTCATGGCAGGTCCCTTACTCCCACAGCTCAGTTGTCACATTTGTCCTGTACAGGCTTATTGCATGACAGTTCCACAGTGCAGACAATGGGCCTCATTCTGAGGCCGGCGGGCGGCAGTCGCCGCCCGCCTGGCGGGAACCGCCATATGGCCGCTCCGCGGTCGAGAGACCGCGGAGGCTATTCTGGCTTTCCCGCTGGGCTGGCGGGCGACCGCCAGAAGGCCGCCCGCCAGCCCAGCGGGAAACCCCTTCCCACGAGGAAGCCGGCTCCGAATGGAGCCGGCGGAGTGGGAAGGGTGCGACGGGTGCAGTAGCACCCGTCGCGAATTTCAGTGTCTGCTAAGCAGACACTGAAATTCAAAGTGGGGCCCATTGGCATGGGCACTGCAGGGGCCCCCAGGGGCCCCACGACACCCCTCACCGCCATCCTGTTCCTGGCGGTCGGAACCGCCAGGAACAGGATGGCGGTGAGGGGGTCAGAATCCCCCATGGCGGCGCAGCAAGCTGCGCCGCCATGGGGGATTCCTCAGGGCAGCGGAAAACCGGCAGGACACCGCCGGTTTTCCTGTTCTGACCGCGGCCATACCGCCGCAGTCAGAATGCCCTGCGGAGCACCGCCAGCCTGTTGGCAGTGCTCCCGCCGACCCCGGCCCCGGCGGTCGGAATGACCCCCAATGTGGTGATTCCTGGGAGGCCATGATATGTGACTCAGTAGTCTGGTCACATAGCAGAAACTGGACTAAGTATGTCTTTGTTTGTTTGATGTCATCTCTGTGGGATGGACACATATGTCCAAAGAAGTGTTCTGTGGTGCAGCTACATGTCACAGAACTGCACCCCCCGAAGTGGCATGAGTATGCATTTGTTAATCCACATATCCACACATGGTCAGGGATGACACTTTCTGTACCCATCATTCCAGTCCATTCATTATTACCCATAATAATAATGCCAGTACTCTGGCAGAAACCGGTAAGGACTGTTTGCAGAGAGTCATCCTCACAGAGTGTGAATGTGTTGGTCCATTCATGCCTCAGGAGTTTATCCTTCAGAAGCCACAGAGGTGTGATGTGTCTCATAGTGGCTCACATCTCAGCCAGGTTGCTAAAACATGTGCTACATGATGTCAGTGAGCTTGCTTAGTCATTGTAAGGCCTGAGCAGGATGGGGAGTTGGTCTGCAGATTGGGAAATGTATGTCTCTAGTCATGTCCCTGTACTTCTTGGCATGTATGTGTCACACTTGGGGAGTATTAACAAATAGGAAAGTTCTAGCTTGTTGTTTCTTATATGTATGTGACTCAACCATTTGTGATGAAACTTGGGATCAGAATCTCTTTATTTGTCTTTTGCATCCATGCAGGTCAACGCCCCTCAAAAGAAGGTCATATGGGGAGCCATTTGCCAAGAAGGTGTAGACCCTGGGGGGCAACTGGCGTTGGAGCGCCCATTGTAGAAAAAGGTGGGAGGACCTGAGAAGCTGGGCCCTGAAGATCTTGGAGGCCCAATTGGGGCTGTCCTGCCAACATGGGAGGGTGCCCGTCGGACCAAGACCCCCCCCCAATAGCCCGCATCCTGGTGGTGGCCTATCTGGAGCTTGATGGGCATTTGAGGGCAGCAGAGCAACCACAAGGGGGTGAGTACATTGCGTATGCCTGCCTGTCCCATTGCCAAGTGATTGCATTAGGTTCTGACAGCTCACTCTGACAATTAGGGATGAGTTATGTGTCACACAGTAGATGAGAGCTTGTTTGTGTTGACATGTTGTGTTGTATACTGATGTGCCTTCTGTATTGGACCTAGGACACAACTGGGTGGAATCTACAAACTACTTGCTCTGCAGGGACCACATATATGTGTGTACATTGATCAGTCATGTACTGTGTGTTGTTATAGTGGATGTAATTACAGTGCAACAGAGGACTACTCTGCAGTGTTCCAGTCCAAAGGTAAGCAGATAATGTATCACTGTCCTTTGCAATGAGTCTCGGTAATTGTGTATGTTGGCATCTGCCACCCAGAAGCTAGTTTTTTTCTGCATATTATGAGTGCTGGTGCATCACTGCAGTCTGTAATGTGAAGGTGCCTAACATACATGTGATATGGTTTACATTGTTCTTTGGAAACAGTTGTAGGTCACTACTCTCCCTTGGTAAGTGAGGAATGTCCATTGACATGATTTATGTGCCATCACTGTTGCCACATTCCTTGTGCATACATGTCAGCATGTGTCCCTTTCTCTACAGAAAACATTTGTAAACTGAAATTTCATGCATGGTATACCTATGTTGATGCGATGATGTCTGTATTCCCTCACATATATGAGCATCGCAAACTGTTTGTGAAAAAGTGCATTTACAGTGGGGGTACATTTCATGTTATATCACAGACAGGAGTGTGTCACCATTGTTTATAGTCTGACACATACCCTCACCCATCATAGCATGTCATTTGGCATGCACAACTGCAGTAGTGATGAGGGAGGTGACAGGAAGGCCTAGAGTTTAGAGTCACAATATGGATATCTCTGCCCTTGAAGTGCCATCGGGTGGAAAAAAGCATTGCACTTATATAATGATTCAAGTTTATAACCTGACTGTTGGTATGCATCATGGAGTGACTTGCAGTTATGTTGAAATCACATGTGTTTGGGTGCACCCATTCATCCACAGACAGATATCTGCGTTTGCGAACATGCAATGGACTAATGCCTTCTACTGAAGCACTCAGAGTATGCCATTGTAAGTGGTGCCAGACAGTGGTTATAACCCTGGAGCTTGCTCATTCATTTCATTGTGTATTTTGGGCACATCTAGCCCTGACATCTTGCACATGATGTCCACAGTGTTCATTTTCATGCCATATGTGTGGCCTATCTGAGCAACAGAAGTGCTACCTCCTTGACTCTATTGGGACAAATATCACTGGTGAAGTGTACATTGTTCATATGTTTCCAGTGTGTCTTTCCATGTCACCTTCTCCAGGATATTGTACTGTTGTCATCAGCATGGCATGATGGTGTAGTATCAGTCCTCATTGTTGGGTCATCATGTATGTGAAAAAGAGATGTGCGCTTGATCTTGTGTGGGATCTGTGGAAATAAATTTTCTATTGGCCCACTATTGTATCCCAATGGGTGACTGTGGTCTGCTCCATTAAGCAAAGTTTTGAGGGTGATGCTGTCTCCTGATTGTTGAATGGTCATTGTGATTGCACACTACCAACCATCCAATTGTAGTTGTGTGAGATCCTGAATTATTGTGGGTAACTGTTGCCAGTTCAGATGGCATGCATGCACATGATATGGCACATGTATGGGCCACTTAGGTGGAATTTGTTGCTGGGGCCAACTTGACATCATGGTAATGTTTCCTAATCAGAGCTGATGTTCAAATGTGAATATGGACATGTGATGACCCTATTTCTCTTTGTAGTTGCAGCATCAGCACAAGCAAGCGAAGAGACAGGGTAGAGATGAGTGGGGCAGCATGTGGCCACAGGACCTCGGGTCAGGACACCACTGACACAGAGGAACCCAGTGGCCCGGAGGGCAAGGGAAATGCCACGGGGGAGACCGCAACATCATCGGATTCCTCCACCAGTGGACAATCCCTAGTGGTAGCGGACCCACTGGGGCATCCCCCAGCATCATCTTTTCTTCCACCCTCAGTTCTATCACCACCCTCCCTGTTCTCCACCAATTTGGCCGTGCCCGCTCACCCCAGCCCCTGTTACCCCTGCTGCCCTCAGTGAGGAGGCTACTGACCTCCTGAGAATTATCTCTGTGGGTCAGTGAGCCATTGTAAATGCCATCCAGGGATTGGCCACCCAACTGAAACAAACCAACACATTCCTGGAAGGCATTCATGGTGCAATGGCTATCCTACAGAGATCTTTTCAGGCTCCCTCCTCCACAATGACAGCTGCCAGTCTCCTCCTACCTTCTGTCCCCCCTCCACCTTCACCTCCCTCTTCCTAATCCAAATCCCCCTTCCCCTATCTGCCCAAAGCACCCTGATCTGCACACAAGATGAGCCCACACAAGCACCACAAAACACACCATCATGCAAGCAAACAACATCCACACCCAGTCATGACTTCATCACACACTCCCACAACCACCAGCATCACACATACAACATCCTGCATACCCACAGGTACAACACCATCAGTCACTGACACACCCACAACACCCATCATACCTGCAGACACCACCCCAGAAGACCCCCAGACATCACCACAGTTACCACACCCACAGACACACAACTACAGCCACACAAACATCCACCACATCCAGCAAACCCGCAGTCACTACAACAGCCAAACACACATCCACCATTCCATCTCCCTGCACCTCCACCTTCCAGTCCCCCAAGAAACACAAACACACTCACTTACCCACCCAACAGACACCCACCACACACAAGCATACCTCTCAGAAGCACGGAAACACAGCAGACAACTGCTCCCACAATCTAAAAATCCCGACCCCCTTCTAATGATTGTCCTGTGTCTTTAAGAAATGATTTATGTTTGACTTTGACCTTTACCCTGTACCCTCCACCCTGTCCCAAACCCAAGAGGCACCCAATCACTGCCCAGCCCCTACCTTCCACCGCCCAGCCTCCACTGCCCCTCTGCAAGCCCCCATACCTCTCCCCCAAGAGGAATCACACCCCTCCCAAAAAGAGGACCACCCCTCCCAAGCTGAAGCTCAAACCCCCATCCTAAATCCAATCCCCCGATAATATGTGAGGTGCCTGACTGCCCCATTGATGACCCGTTCTGTGGAGGTTCCATGGCAGTTGGGAGTCAAGTTTAGGCACAACACTGTGCTATTATTGGACTGCTTTTGGACTGGCCAATGGCCTTTAGACTTCAAATATTTATTGTTTATTAGCTCCAGATAGTTGTGTTTCTTTGGGTATACATTTGCCCTGCAATTCCGTTTCTACCTCACTTTTGTTCCTGAGTGACTTGTGTTGTAGTCTACAGTTGTGTGTCTTTGAGCCTGCTTGCTGCTCCATTTGCTGTTGTTGGCAGTGTCTGACTTTGAGGGCAGTGATAGTTTCCCCCAGAGAAAGGTATATGTTGGGTTTGTGGATATGTGTATGTAAATGCAATTGTGGTGTCATGGCATTGTGCACTGTTTGTTATGGTAAGCATTTCATCTTGTGTTGTCTAATGTGAGCATGTATGGTGTTAGGCATGTCCCCTGATATGGCTTATGGATTCATCTGATGTGTATCAGCTTGAGTTGTGTTTGTGCAGACATGAAGCCCCACATTTATGGGAAAATGACGGAGTGCGACGCTGTGCCAAAATTGGCAGCGCGGCGCTCCATAATTTTCACAATGCAGGGATGTGCCATATTTAATTGAATACAGCTCAGCTCACCCCTGAGTTGTCCCCTGTGCTGGCACTAAACTTTGTGCTGCGAATACATGCATCCTTGCACATTGTGTATGGGTGCCTGCATTGAGGGGTGTGATTGTTAATGTGGAGGAAGGGACAACTTACCGCACATAAACAATAATTTCTCATTGCACCTTGTTGACGCCACCCCTGGGGTGGCGTTAGATTTTGGCGCTGCCTCAGGCTTATGAAATAATCTGAGGCAGCATTAACATGCAATGAGTGTTGCTGTGGCATGCCCACAGCAACACCCATTGCACGCCACTCAGATAAAAGAAAACTGTGTCGGAGGAGCCCATATTTACAAGGAGGGGTAAAGTCACATAAAGTAACACTCCAGTGGCTCTAGGGGCTCTTCCATATGCCCCGAAATGTGTTCAGTTGTGCTAGCTTTGTTTGCATTTGAGTGTGCATGTGTTCATTCAGCTATGTGTACCTTGCAGCAAGTTCCTGTAGAGGTATGTCCCATGCAGTTGGAGTTGTATGTGCTTTGTTGACTTGCACTTCCACATTGTGCAGATGGGCCACACATTTGGGTCTAGAACTGTTTGTCCATGAGACACATGTATGGCCATTTCCTGTGTATGTTGTTTTAGGGGCCTGTGCAAAGTGATATATGCCCCAGTGCAGTGTCCTTACATGAATGCTTCTGGTTCCCCCATCCCTATTGTGCAGGTATTGTTGGCATGGTGCTCTTTGCCTATTTGTCTCTCTGTCTATTGTGTATACCATTGTCCTTCCATTGTGCTGTGATATGTGTGATGTGGATGCCCATTGTAGGGCTGTTTACTGGAAGTGTTTGTGTTCCATGCCACATTAATGCATATGTGTGCTGTATGTGACGCCAGTCCCTGAACTGTGTGAAATGTGAGTGTGTGAGTTGTATTGGTCAATGTGATGTTTGTGTGTTGTTGGTGATGTGTAAGACAATGTTGTTTAGTCTTCACTATCCCTGTGCCTGAGATGTGTGGACGTGTGCTTTTGTGTAGTCTTGCTATGCAGTGAGAGTGACCAGCCTAAAGGGGGTTTATTGTGACTGTGAGTGTGTCTGTCTTCATGTATAATTTGGCTTGTGTAAACAGTGAGATGTGTACCTGGTGCCCATAGTGTGACCCCCACATGATGTGGATGACGGCACTGCCATCTGCTGTTAAGATTGATGACACAAGTAGGTGTGCACTCATGGTCGGTTGCACCCTAGGGGTCATTGATTTTGTGCTCCTTTGATCATCAACAACAGCTGCAGGACATGTGTGATGGGTTCATGGTGGCACCGGACATGTGAGGCTGTCTGCAGGTGAGTGTCTCCCTTTCCAGTCCAGTTTTGGCCTTCTGAGACATGGTGGTTGAACTGCCACTGTCACATTGGCAGTGTGCAACTTCATAATGTGTCCGGCGGTAAAACAAGTTCCGCTGGCCTGTTTGTGCTGCCTTGTGACTGTAGTGGTCTGTGCTGTGTGGTGGTGCCAGCAAGACCGCAGTGGTCTTTGCTCCATAGGCCCGCATGACTTGTAATATGGTGGTCTGACTGCCATCCCGACGGTGGTCAGGCAACCATGGCAGTTGATGGACCACCAAACCCGTAATGAGGCCCTACGTTCATGTTATTTTTAGTTTAGGCATGGAACGATTAAGCAGATTGCTCAGAATCACAGGATGTTCAGCGCTCCCGGGACTGAAACTTGGCTCGTCGGATCCAAAGTTGGCAGCTCTGGCTATAATGCCACATCCTCTCCCCTGCTGGCATTGCAGTATATGTCACCATTTTCTATTGTATTGGGTTGGTTGACAGGAGGGATACGTATAGGAGTGAAGGGGAAGATAAGGAAAGTGTTCTGGAACGTAACAGGCCTGCTCTCTAAAGTGGTAGTAGCAGACTGGTGTAACTTTGTTAATAGCGCTACTGTAGTCTGTGTTTAAGAAACATGGGCTGTAAACCCAATCCACCTAAATGGCTTTAGGACCTCTCATACTCCACCGGTACCATCTAACTCAGGGTGAGCAAAGGGGGAATTAGTACCTATGTATCTAATACCCTTAGGGCATCTAGAATAACTGTGCCGGCACCGCAACTCTACCATCATATTATCACTGTTGAAATCTCAGTGACACGCGTGCTGGCATTAATCAACTTTTACAATACCATTCTGAAAGCTGAGGAAAAAATAGTCTTTACCTTGTTAAAAAGGTATGTTGAAGCTCTCAGGAATAGGAACTACAATTATTTGGTATTCCTATGGGGAGGATACTTCAATACTGAAATACGTACTGAAGTATGTACTAGATCTGTGGGCTAACTGGAAAGGGGAATGCTGGGCACTCTCTTTCTACACACTCCATCCTTGGGGAGCAATTGAATGAGCTTATATTTAGTATTAACCTTGCATTCTGTAATCAGACCTGCTGCCCACCTATCTCATTTGCAACCACATTCATTGGTCAAGGAAAAATCTTCGTGATAAACTACATACTGATCACAAACAGACACGCTACAAGGGTTGGAAACTTTATCAACCATTCAATTGCATGCAGTGACCACTACCCACTGAGTGTAGATTTGGACGTGGCATCAAGGGATTCCTTACCCCAAGTGCCATTTCCCAAATATTGCACGGTGGGTGACGTGGACATTAATAGGCTTAACCGGTACACCTTGCGTTGGTCAAAAATTGGTCCCCAAACATTCCTAAAAAGGCTGATCTGTGGATGTGTGCAGGCTTTTGAAAATTGTTTAGACTGGGGTACTAATCCCGAGGATATCATTGAGAGTTTTCAAAAGATTGCTGGGGACATTAAGGAGGTAATGGTGATTACAGGTAGGGGCAATGGCAATAACAGGATGATAAGATTGTTTGATGAATCTTGTACCAAGGCCCATAGTTTGCTGAAGCTAGTCCTACAGAAACATCCATGCTGTGTAAATGAAGCCAGGGCAGCCAGGAAAAACTCCAAGTATATTTTAATGCAGAGGAAATCAGTATTGAAAAATGAATTATGGGACAAACTGCAAGAAGATAGCAATAGTCAGGATTCTGAAGCTTTCTGGCAGGTAATTAAATGGCCTATCTCCAGTCAGACACCGGACCACACCTTGAAATGGCCATTAGCGAGCGAGACTGGATCTCCCACTACTCAACCATTTATTCTAATCCAACCGATACCTTAAGCCGGACAGAAGACGAGACGCCTGACAGCAACTTTCTTTCCCCATTTAACTGCCTAATCAAGCTTGCATTTACCCTGGTCATTACTGCCCTAAAGACAATTAAAGCCAGGAAGGTGACGGGTCCAGATTTCATCCCTGTAGATCTGTTTAAAGCCAACATGACGCTCTGGGGGGCACTGCTTACTCAAGTCCTGAATGCATGTTGTCAAGTTGTCCTATTGAGGTCTTAGAGGGAATCAATTATTGTGCCAATTATTAAAAAGGGAGACAGACATAGCCCTGCCTGTTACCATCTTCTCTCCTAGATTCGATGCTGAAAGTGGCAGGTCAGGTTATCTTGAACAGATTTCAAGAATGGGCCCAGGAGAAAAACGTGCTATCAGATTTACAGTATGGGGTCCGGGAGGGAGTGGGGACCGTGGAGCAGGGCCTGAACTTAAGCATGTTGATAAAGAAATATTCGACTGTCAAACAAGGGAGACCGTACTTGGCATTTGTTGATTTAACTGCTGCATTTGATTGCGTAATCCATAGTAAGTTATGGAATATTATGGGGAACATGGGGGTGGATCCACCGATTGTACAATTTCACAGGCAAACATATTTTGAGTACAGGGCCAGAGTGTGACATGGTTTAATGGGCGAATGTACCCAACCATTTAGCATAGAGAGGGGAGTAAGACAGGGTTGTGTTCTGGCACCCTTCCTTTTCTCCTTATACGTTAATAGTCTGGGTAATGTACTATCTGCTGCCTGTAACAACCTGCCCCAAATAGGGTCCTGGGCCATTCCTGCCCCACTATATGGTGATGACGCTGTTCTTATGGCACAAACTCCCCTTACACTGCAACAGTTCCTAACGCGCTTTGTGTCCTATATGGAGGAACTGGGCTTATTAGTTAACAAAGGTAAGACATTTGCCATGAGGTGTGGGAAAGTGATCCCAAAAACACCCAGACTCATGATAAAAGACACTAGAATTGACTACGTCACATCCTTCTCCTATCTGGGGATCATGTTCAATTCAAAAGGGACATGGCGGATGGCAACTAGAACTAGAGGGCTACACTTTCAGAAAACTGTTACTGCCCTGCCCAATTTTGCATGCAAGGTTGGAAAGAAATCCCCTAGGGAGATACTAACAGTATAAAAGGCCAAATGTATGTCAACGGCCCTGTATGGAGCAGGCCTTTGGGGGCACATAAACCATGACTCTACAGCTGACAGAGAATGCTTTCTTGAAGTAGCTTCTTTTGCTCCCACAGAGTAGTCCATCACAGGTATGTCATTCCGAAATAGGGGTCCCTCTAATTTCAAACATAGTTAAAATACAACCGATCCTACTATGGAACAAGATATGTACTTCCGAGTACACCAAGCTGAACCAAGAGTTTATAAGGGACTGTCTTAGGTCCTCCCATGCAGGAAGAGTACAATGGTTAGGATATGTAAAAAAAATTATGAGTGTTCTGAGGCATCAAGATTATTATTAGAAAATAGAAGCTCTATGAGCTCTTACAAGAAAAACCCTGAAAAAAAGAGTGTTTTTCACACTTTGAAGAATTAAGCCTATCTGCTGAACTGCTTAAGCCAAGTATTGTTAAAATCAGTTGATCTTTGATCATTCAGCATGCAACTACATCTAAAGGAAGTGAGCAATGAACAGCATAGATTTGTTTTAACCAGGTTTAGGCTAGACCTCGTTTACCATTTGTTGAGCTTTCCAACCACAATTGATTGGTCAAGGCCTTTGGCTAAATGCCCGTTCAACAAGGTTACTAAGCAAAGTACTTTTCATACGGCTTAATTCTGTACACTGTATAACTTGCTGAGAAAGACATTTTGCTGCCATTATTGATAACTATGGACTTGGTGCAATGTCAATCCGCTTATGTGTTTTTACAGTCTCTGCAATCATATATATCTGTAATATCATGGCTACATTTTTATGGGCCGTTTTTAGACATACGAAGTCAATACATTTTAACAATGACTGAGAGGCAGATTTTATACTTTAGCTGCGTGAGACCTGTTGTTCTCTTTCTAAATAGTCTTTTATTGTCTGTTATGTGTGCTTTTATGATTTAAAAAAATTTAATAAAGCTAATTTGATTGGATTTGAGTGAACAGAACCATTTGACCACCTTGCTTTGGTTTTCAGGAGCTGATGTGTCTTTCCCTGCATGCCTCGAAGGCAGTGCTCCACAATAGTGTACACACTAATGCTCCCCTTCCACCAATCTAACCAAGCAAATCTGCTATACCAACTGCCAGCCAGACCCTCCTAAACCAAGCAACTGGATCATAACATGGTGCTTTACTGCACAAGAATATCTAAAATGTAAACAAATCCCTGTTTGGTCTTGAAGATACATGATCAAAACACATTAATGTACTCATTCCAAGTCCCACATGCTTGCTGTCAGTGCTGAAACCCCTGCGAGCATGCGGTTATTCTCTGCAGGAGGGGGGCATAACTGCCTTTGTCTAAACACCATTACCGGAAAATCTTCAAATGAAGGGATACAAATTGCGTTCATTTAGCTTCCCTTTTAATCAGTTCAAATTCAGTGCTCTAAATGATATGGAAATGAGACAGAGCATTAATGTCACTAAGCGTCTATCACAGGACCATTAATATTCCATGCCACATATTTTTCATAATGGCCCATGTTCTTATTGTAATGATCTCACAATTTGATTTTAACTGTGGATTTTAAAGATTTTAATGTTGAAGACCTGAATGTTACGTGATGGAATTGAAAAGATTTTAGTCATAACTAGGTCTGGGCTGAGTTGATGGAGTTCCACTCCATGGAATTCCATGGAGTTGATTAAAAACTCAGTGGAATTCCGTGAAGTTGGAGTTACGTGAGCCGTGGAGTCCTGAATACGCCCAATCTCTGGAGCGCTAAGCAAGGTCGGGCCTAGTTAGCCAGGCCCGACCCTGCTTAGCGCTTCCAAGATCGGACGCATTCCGGAGAGGAGCTTAGACAGTGAAAGCTGCCGTTTAAGGCCTCTTCTGCACCAGCCTGTCCTGTGTGCACTGCACACGGGGCAGGCCGGTGTACAAGAGGCTGAAACAGCAGCTTTTTTTGTTGCCTACAGCCCTGGCTTGAATTCAGGCCAAAGCCGTAGGCAGCAAAAGCTGTCAGGCCTCTTTTTTCGCTGAGGCTATTCTGAATACAACATATTTGCCAGTCTCTCTGATATCAGTGCTTCAAATCCTAGTTTTTCTTATTCTTATTGTTTAGGCTGATCGCACTGAGTGTCCTGCTTCATTACACAAGGTTCTGTAGGTGGCAGCCTGGCACAACACTGTTTTTCTTCGTACTGTCTCCTCTGTACATTGGAATCGATTATTGATTTTTTCTAACATTTTTTTCTTTGATTTATTTTCTCCTCTGGAGAGATGTATTTTATATGAGCTCCTGAGGTTTTATAAACATAAGTTACAGTGAATTGTTCCCATTCTGAACATTTTAATAAATTGTTTTCTATGTTTTTTGTATATAATATGCCAGCAAGATAGGAAGCAGAAATAGGAAAGGTTTGGTTGGGGATGAATTATGTTTGAACAAAATATCGAATTAAAACTATTGTGATACAGAAATATTGTGTCAAGAATATTGGGACTTCATATATATATTGAGGTAAGTAATATCAAAGTTGAAAGTATTGTTTTTAATGTTATATAAAATATCAATGTCAAAAATATCAATGTAAGAAATATTTTTGTGTATTATATCGTTTTTCAGTTTAAAATAGTCTATAATGCAATAATTTTTAGGTTCATGTGTTGTGATTGTTATTTCTTTTTTGAGAATTTGTTTTATTTATGATATTTTTTTAATTTTAATGTTTGATAGGGGGATTATTTTAAAAATAAGTTTTGAATTTCTATTTTTAAGGTGATAATTTGCTAAATATGCAAATTTTTTATTACATTTAATTGCAAAATTATTTCAATTTATATTTAGAATTTTTTAGAAATATGATATATTTTATCTTTTAGAAAATGGTTTCAATAAAAACATTGAAAATTACTATATTAAGATTTTTATAGATTGTTTAGGTAAAATATGTTAATATATTAGTGAAATTGTAAATATTTATGCATTTTTCAAAAAAGTTAAACATTAATAATTTATTTATTGAAAAAATAAAGTTTAGACAGAATTTATTTTTTAAAATTTGCAAAAAGTTAATATATTTTGCTGTAATATAGTAAAATGTTTTTGAGTGGAAAATAATGGTATTTATACCATTGTATTATTTATTATTTAATAAACTATACATATGGTATTTTTTAATGTATTTTTATATAAATGCTATTAGTCAAATTAGTTGATTAGTTTATTATTTCATATTTCCACAATTTGTACATTTACTATAGTTTGATATTTTATGTTATTAATAGTGCCTTGTTGTTTTCTGAAATACAATATTTAAATTCAAAGTTGGAGATGGAAATCTTTAAATAAAATGTATTATATATTTTTTCGATTTTAATTTTTTTAAAATTTATATAGGGGTGAGAATAGTAAATGTCACCCCTTTAATGTCCAACTCCTGCCCCAAGTGGGTCTACATTGGAATGGGAATAATAAATCTCACTCCTTTAGTGCCCAACAATTTTTCCCATGTTTGTTTAGATTGGAATGGGAATAGTACCTGTCACCCCTTTAGTGTTAAAGACTTTCCCAAAGTTTTGTTAGATTGGAGTGAGAATAGTAGATGTTACTCTTTTAGCGTCCAACGCCTTCTCTGAGTTGGTTTAGATTGGAGAGGGAATAGTAAATGTCACCCTTTTAACGTTCAACACTTTCCCCAAGTTGGTTTAGATTGGAGAGGGAATAGTAAATGTCACTCCTCTAGTATCCAACACCTTCTCTGAGTTGGTTTAGATTGGAGAAGGAATAGTAAATGTCACCCTTTTAATGTTCAACACTTTCCCCAAGTTGGTTTAGATTGGAGAGGGAATAGTAAATGTTACCCCTTTAGTGTCCAACACTTTCCCAACGTTTTGTTAGATTGGAGTGGGAATAGTAAATATCTTTCCTATACCACTCAATACCTTTACCAAGTTGGTTTAGACTGGAATGGGAATAGTAAATGTCACCCTTTTCATGTTCAACACTTTCCCCAAGCTAGCATAGATTGGAGAGAGAATAGTGTTTAGTGTCCAACACCTTCCCCAAGTTTGTTTAGATTGGACTGAGAATAGTAATTGGCATTGCTATACCACTCAAAACCTTTCCCAAGTTCGTTTAGACTGGAATGGGAATAGTAAATTTCACCCCTTTAGTGTCCAACATGTTCCCAAAGATTAGTGAGATTGCAATAGAATAGTAAATGTCACCCATTTAGTGTCTAACACCTTCCCTGAGTCGGTTTGAGTCGGAGTGGGAGCAGGACATTTCACCCTTTCGGTATTCAACACCTTCTCTGAGTTGATTTAGATTTGGAGAGGGAGTAGTGATTGTCACCCCTTTAGTGTCCAACACCTTACCCAATTTGATTTATATTATAGTGGGAATAGTAAGTCACACCCTTTTAGAGTCCAACACTTTCCCCAAGTTGGTATAGATTGGAGTGGGAATAGTAAATGTCACCTCTTTACCATCCAACACCTTTTCCAAGTTGGTTTTGATTGGAGTGCGAATAGTAAATGTCACCCCTGTTAGCGTCCAACACTTTCCCCAAGTTTGTAAGGAATGAAGTGTGAATAGTAAATGTTACCCCTTCAATTGTCCAACACTTTCCCAAAGTTTTGCTAGATTGGAGTGGTAATATTAAATGTCACACCTTTAGACCCATATTTATACTCTGTCTGCGCCGAAGTTGCATAAAAAGTTTTGACTCAAATTTGGCGCAAACCTTACACCATATTTATACTTTGACGTCCGAGTCCGCGAATGACTAAATTCCGCCGTGTGCGTCATTTTCTGGATGCGTGAAACCGCCTTGCGTTAATGACATGCAAGGTAGGCATTCCCGTCCCAAAAATTACTTAAACACCCGTGCGCCATATTTATCCTGCCGTGCAAAAATGCCACACAGCTGGGAGGCGGAGTCGGAAAATGATGCACAGCCCGATTTGCATCCAAAAATAACCCCTGGGTCAGGGCAGGCATTAAAATGGGGCAAACATACCACTACTTAAGGAAAACACACAGAAGCAACATCAGAGCTCAAAAAGGAAGACATGGAGGTGCTATTCATCCAGCATGCACGAAGACGCAGAGCACAGGACCAACAGCAGCAGCTTCCACCACACCAGCAGGGACCCCAAAGGCAACGCAGAAGGCAGGAGAGGATATTCAGGACCAGGACAACCCTTCTGGGCCTCAGGGAACATAACATCATCCGGGGGTGCATACTAAACTTGCAAGCCATTCAGCAGCTGCTGCGCAACATTGAGCCACAGTTGGCACTCAGCTTGCAGACACCCCACATCATTCCACCAGAGACCAAGCTGCTAGCTATCCTCCACATGTTGGCAAGTGGCTCATTTCAAACCACTGGTGCCCTGGTTGCCGGGATCTCACAGCCCTCATTCTCTGCCTTCCTACCCAAGGTATTGGATGCCATCATCTCCATCACACCCCACCACATCAGCTTCCCCAACACACAGCAGAAGCAGCAGGAGACCAAACAGGGCTTCTACCAAATTAACAGCTTCCCACTCGTGCTTAGTGCCATAGACTGCACAGATGTACGGATTGTACCACCTGCTGCAACCAAGCATCTATACCGCAACAGGAAGCACACACACTCCATCAATGTGCAGGCCATTGTGGATCACCTGGGATTGATCACCAACATCGTGGCAAAGTATCCTGGGACTGTACATGATTCATTCATCTTCCGCCACTGCACCATCAATCAACACTTCCAGGATGGACGATATGGAAATGGCCTACTTGTTGGTAAGTACAGAAACCCAGTTAAATACACACAGCACAGCAACCCTGTAGGACACACAACACATACACCACTACATTGACACGTGGCCAGGAAGACACTGAGGTTGTGACACTGCTAGTCATGTTTGATATCCTGACACAATGGGATACACACCTATGGACAAATTACAGATGCAAATAACAACAGATGCTAGTCCACAGACACAAGGGAACTATTTAAAAGTGCACAGTGACAATGGCATGGCCTTAACTGGCAGTACAACTTGGAAGATGAATCTTACAATATCACATCAATAACACTCAATCACACACCCTTCCAAACAATATGTACTGTGTAAGGGGTATGCAATGTGTTTCTCTGTAGGTCTAACACCATTGCATGATGATAATGACTCAAATGAAGGTGACATGGAATCATTGAGGCTGTTTCAACATCTCACATCACTCCTGGTCTGACATTGCCCACTACCAATAAGCAAGTGGACTGTGCCAAGAACACATATTGATGTGACAATATTGCAAAGTGCACATTGCTACACATACGGATTGAGACAATTACACATATGCACAACAGATGTACAGGCATATGGACCTTCTGACACTTAAACCTTCACCCCCACAACTAAGTTAGCTAGCTTACCTGGACCAGATTCAGTAGTGTAGGTACACGTTTGAACATGACCCAACTAGGTGAGGGCAGCTAAATAGGTTTGCATAGAACTTGTCACACATGGGATATTTGTCCATTGTCAATTGTCAACACGTCAGTGCTGCCAACTTATGGAGATGTGTTGTACATTGTCACCTAGCCAAATCAAAGGGCCTCATTGATGTTGAACAAATTCTATTGCATATGTTAAATTGGATGCGATGTTTAGGTCATATAGATGCAACCGTGTTACCACCACTGTGGAATTGATTTTGTGTATGGAAGGATCATGTCAACCTCCGGTTAAGACGCATGGACACCACCTTCACATGACATAATGCATGGGAGTACACAATTTACTGCAAGTCTACAAAAATTCCGCTGACATCCGGCCAGTCAGCCAAACACCATTTCAGATAATTAAACATTCCAATGCTGATGGTACATCCTAGAAGCCTAGGATTCCACAGAATTACACAAACACAGATGAATCACAGACAACACAAGATGATACTGCCATGCAAAGTTATAATCATGGTGCAAGCTACATCAACATTTTTCACTCATTTTTTCTTTCAGCTGGTCAGGGGTATGGGATCCAACCATGGATCATGACTACAGTTGCAAACCCAAGCACTGCAGCAGAGCATGCCTATAATGAGGCACATTGGAGGACACGTACCATAGTAGAGAGGACCTTTGGCATCCTGAAGTCAAGATTCAGGTGCCTCAACATCACCGGAGGCAGCCTCCTACACTCCCCTGAAATGGTGTACAAGATCATTTTGACCTGTGCCATCCTGCACAACATTTGTGTAAGGAGGAACATTCCCCTCTATGAACCAGACCCACAAATGCCTGAAGAGGAGGAAGACAAGGATGCTGCCCATCAACATGAGGGGGACCATCCAAACACTGCAACAGGAATGCGTCGGAGACAACACAGTGTACAAAACTTCTTTTAACTCTAGTCATCATCACCACTGCCTTACCATATGTCATTAAACACCTCACTTCATCACTAAATCATGGTCTGGGTAATTATTTATGCATCACATGATCCCTAGGAATCATAATCAGAGTTTAGCCTCATGGAGCATTGCAGATATACAGATTAGGATACTGAAAAAGCCACATCACATTTGATGGGTATGAATGTACACCCAAATTTCACACACAGTGTAAATGACATATATCCTGTCCATTTCACATTTGAAGGGCAATATCAGAGTAGCACAGCTATGGCACACATCCATGTTGCCAACGTGGTTCATTGCAGCATATATCACACAACTAAGACACCATCAATCATAAGGTAAAACAACTGTTTCATACATGAGGTAGTGGATGTGCTATTGCATTGGTAACAGGAATGCATGACCAGACCCTTGACAACAGTAAGTGTGACATCAGCTATCTCTGCAAGGAGTATGTGTGACAAGAAGTCGATGTAAGCTGCAAATGGATAGCACGAGTGCCCCAGGTAGGACAAGCATTGTTCACAAGACATGCCCTGTGCATGCCGTCCCAGGTTATAAGTCCTGCCACTGCCATGTTTTAAGTCTCTCCCCACCCTTCTCTAGGGGGGCCTGTAACTGGACTATTTGTACCCTGATAATCCTTCATCTACATGCAGCCAGACTCACATTATGACTCCAGTGTGCTTCCCTTATTAGTATGGCATGCCATAGTCCTAGTTCATCGGTCTGCATGGACTTCAGGTCCGATAATGCACTGCCTGGTAGTCTGTAGGACCTGTAATCACCTGTCCGTTGCTTCCCATGTGAAAGGTACTGTTGGCCCTTTGAACTTGATTCTCACCTACAGGACTTGTGAGAGACTGAAGCTGCACACACCTGTGAGCACTTCCATGCAGACCAGCCATTTGAAACTTCACTGCCCTTGCTGCTACCTGGAATGGCTTAGAAGCTGCCATTTTATGTATATCCCTGTTGTGCATTGCCATATAAATCACTTGTGTAACACAGGCCTTGGGTGATTGTGTAACGTTGCAGCCCATATCACAAATACAGTTTTCATTTTCCACAGTGTTGTTCCAGCTTTTCCCAGTCAGAGTCTGCTCACTGTGTATTTGCCTTGTTCATGTTAGTTCCTGACAGAGCCCCATCCAGTTAGCCTGATTGGTTCCTGTCTTTGTGTTACCATAAAGGTTCCCTGTGGCTACATTTGCCTCATAGTTGCTTTCCATGCCCTCACTTTCCTCCTGGGGTATTGTGTCTGGTAGGTCTACGATGAATCCTCAAATAGATTGTATAGTGTAATCAGTTTACTTATAGTATCACGGTCTGGGACACGTATTCAAATAGCCTAATCCCGGCCCTATCCCTTGTCTGAGTTTCATGTATGCATGAGTGACAAACAGTGACAGAGTACCATGGCTGTATGCATGGATTGGGTATGGTGCCTCCAGCACAGCAAACAATGTTTGCTAATGTGCGTGAAAGGACAAAACATGTTTGTGCCCTGACGGTCCACACACAGATTCACACAGGCCTCAACCCATTGATGGTGCTTGCCTGGTGACTAGCTATGAGATTAATCAGCACAGAGGCACTGAGGGTCCCGGTTGCAGTGGGAATTTTAGAGGCCAACCTGTGTACAAATTTTGTGATGAAACCTGCCGGTTTTAAATTACTGATCCATTAAGTTTGTGAGCACACCAAGGTTGCCCTGTTGCAAGTCACATAAAACTTCTGCAGTGCCATAGCTGGACTATCACCATGTGTGTTGTCAATTCCTCTTAGGCTTTCGGTCAATTCTGCTTTGAAGGATACTCGTTTAATGCAGGGAATGGCTCCACAGACTCATGACTAGACCTGCACGTAACTGTGACAACATGGAGGCCAATAATGACACAGGGTACACATGGCCACACACTTGAACTGGACACCTTTGTACAATTAACCACTGGAAATATGTGAACACATGCAGCTTGGTCTGCTGGTCCTCCACTGCCACAAGAGAAACTTAGGTCATTTATATGACTCAAACTGTGGAGTTACATTACATTTTTGGATTGGGTTTGGGATTCTGTGTCACAAACACTGTACCCACATAGCATTTTCAAATGCTGACTGGTGGGTAGTATACAAAAAAGTTACCAGGAAGTGGTATCCAACATTCCAGTACATGTAATGGCTTACTCTTGTAACATTGCCATTATCAACCGTCCTCTATCTATCCTGTGCATAGTTTGTCATGGGAGATGTCTTGTCCCAAAAGTCAGGGAAGTTCACTCAGCATTAGTTGCTACGAGTATGACAAACACATACCTTTCTTTAATTTTCCTCCCTCCTTTCCCTTTATTTTCCTCTGTACCCTTTATTTTTCCTATTATTTCTGTCATGGTGGGTAGGCCACGTCTGGGGAGAATGGGTGAGGAGGAGCTGGCAGCATTCATTTGGCTGGTGTGCCAATTCCTCCCCTTGATGCTTGAAGCAGGTGGCAGGGTGATACAGGGGTATCACACAGAGGTGAGAAGGTGTTGTACCATCTGCGTCCCATCTTCAACACACCGCGCAAAGACCACTAACTGAAGCGCCGCTGGGCTGACCTTAGTGCCAGAGAGCAAGACCTGCTGGACCACCTGGGTATTGTGATTGGTGGCCCTGTTGGTGAGTACAATTCAGAGTAATGTGCACATTTAAATGCTCTGTAGTGACAGTAGCAGATTTGTTGATATGCTGAAGGCAATGTTTTTGGCCATGTGGAATGCAAGTTAAATATACAGTGGCCCTGAGTTATACAATAATTGCTACACATTACCGTCATTTGTTGACGCAACAGCTGCACTAACTTAAAAGACACAACTTGATCTTGTAAATTAGTGCTGCCTTCACGTCAATGGATGATGCTAATGCAGCTCAAATATATGTTTTCTCCATGGTCTGTGAGTGTACCAGGAAAGAGATGTTTTTCACAAGCTAAAGCAAAGAATTCATGTGTGTGAGAAGGTAGCCTCTTTCTAGCCTTGTTACCCCCACTTTTGGCCTGTTTGTGAGTGTATGTCAGGATGTTTGTCACTGTTTTCACTGTCTCACTGGGATCCTGATGGCTAGGCCCCAGTGCTCATAGTGAAAACACTATGTTTTCAGTATGTTTGTTATGTGTCACTGGGACCCTGCTGGTCAGGGCCCCAGTGCTCATAAGGTTGTGGCCTATATGTATGTGTCGCTGGGGCCCTGTCACACAGGGCCCCAGTGCTCATAGGTGTGCATGTATATGTTCCCTGTGTGGTGCCTAACTGTCTCACTGAGGCTCTGCTAACCAGAACCTCAGTGGTTATGCTCTCTCATTACTTTCAAATTGTCACTAACAGGCTAGTGACCAATTTTACCAATTTACATTGGCTTACTGGAACACCCTTATAATTCCCTAGTATATGGTACTGAGGTACCCAGGGTATTGGGGTTCCAGGAGATCCCTATGGGCTGCAGCATTTCTTTTGCCACCCATAGGGAGCTCTGACAATTCTTACACAGGCCTGCCACTGCAGCCTGAGTGAAATAACGTCCACGTTATTTCACAGCCATTTTACACTGCACTTAAGTAACTTATAAGTCACCTATATGTCTAACCTTTACCTGGTAAAGGTTAGGTGCAAAGTTACTTAGTGTGAGGGCACCCTGGCACTAGCCAAGGTGCCCCCACATTGTTCAGAGCCAATTCACTGAACTTTGTGAGTGCGGGGACACCATTACACGCGTGCACTACATATAGGTCACTACCTATATGTAGCTTCACCATGGTAACTCCGAATATGGCCATGTAACATGTCTATGATCATGGAATTGCCCCCTCTATGCCATCCTGGCATTGTTGGTACAATTCCATGATCCCAGTGGTCTGTAGCACAGACCCTGGTACTGCCAGACTGCCCTTCCTGGGGTTTCACTGCAGCTGCTGCTGCTGCCAACCCCTCAGACAGGCAGCTGCCCTCCTGGGGTCCAGCCAGGCCTGGCCCAGGATGGCAGAACAAAGAACTTCCTCTGAGAGAGGGTGTGACACCCTCTCCCTTTGGAAAATGGTGTGAAGGCAGGGGAGGAGTAGCCTCCCCCAGCCTCTGGAAATGCTTTGTTGGGCACAGATGTGCCCAATTCTGCATAAGCCAGTCTACACCGGTTCAGGGACCCCTTAGCCCCTGCTCTGGCGCGAAACTGGACAAAGGAAAGGGGAGTGACCACTCCCCTGACCTGCACCTCCCCTGGGAGGTGTCCAGAGCTCCTCCAGTGTGCTCCAGACCTCTGCCATCTTGGAAACAGAGGTGCTGCTGGCACACTGGACTGCTCTGAGTGGCCAGTGCCACCAGGTGACGTCAGAGACTCCTGCTGATAGGCTCCTTCAGGTGTTAGTAGCCTTTCCTCTCTCCTAGGTAGCCAAACCCTCTTTTCTGGCTATTTAGGGTCTCTGTCTCTGGGGAAACTTTAGATAACGAATGCATGAGCTCAGCCGAGTTCCTCTGCATCTCTCTCTTCACCTTCTGATAAGGAAACGACCGCTGACCGCGCTGGAAGCCTGCAAACCTGCAACATAGTAGCAAAGACGACTACTGCAACTCTGTAACGCTGATCCTGCCGCCTTCTCGACTGTTTTCCTGCTTGTGCATGCTGTGGGGGTAGCCTGCCTCCTCTCTGCACCAGAAGCTCCGAAGAAATCTCCCGTGGGTCGATGGAATCTTCCCCCTGCAACCGCAGGCACCAAAAAGCTGCATCACCGGTCCCTTGGGTCTCCTCTCAGCACAACGAGCGAGGTCCCTCGAATCCAGCGACTCTGTCCAAGTGACCCCCACAGTCCAGTGACTCTTCAGCCCAAGTTTGGTGGAGGTAAGTCCTTGCCTCACCTCGCTGGGCTGCATTGCTGGGAACCGCGACTTTGCAGCTACTCCGGCCCCTGTGCACTTCCGGCGGAAATCCTTTGTGCACAGCCAAGCCTGGGTCCACGGCACTCTAACCTGCATTGCACGACTTTCTAAGTTGGTCTCCGGCAACGTGGGACTCCTTTGTGCAACTTCGGCGAGCACCGTTTCACGCATCCTTGTAGTGCCTGTTTCTGGCACTTCTCCGGGTGCTACCTGCTTCAGTGAGGGCTCCTTGTCTTGCTCGACGTCCCCTCTCTCTACAGGTCTAATTTGCGACCTCCTGGTTCCTCCTGGGCCCCAGCAGCGTCCAAAAACGCCAAACGCACGATTTGCGTGTAGCAAGGCTTGTTGGCGTTCTTCCGGCGGGAAAACACTTCTGCACGACTCTCCAAAGCGAGAGGGATCCGTCCACCAAAGGGGAAGTTGCTAGCCCTTTTCGTTCCTGCAGAAACCTCAGCTTCTACTGTCCAGTCGAAGCTTCTTTGCACCCGCAGCTGGCATTTCCTGGGCATCTGCCCATCTCCGACGTGCTTGTGACTTTTGGACTTGGTCCCCTTGTTCCACAGGTACCCTAGATTGGAAATCCACAGTTGTTGCATTGCTGGTTTGTGTCTTTCCTGCATTATTCCTCTAACACGACTATTTTGTCCTTAGGGGAACTTTAGTGCACTTTGCACTCACTTTTCAGGGTCTTGGGGAGGGTTATTTTTCTAACTCTCACTATTTTCTAATAGTCCCAGCGACCCTCTACAAGGTCACATAGGTTTGGGGTCCATTCGTGGTTCGCATTCCACTTTTGGAGTATATGGTTTGTGTTGCCCCTATCCCTATGTTTCCCCATTGCATCCTATTGTAACTATACATTGTTTGCACTGTTTTCTAAGACTATACTGCATATTTTTGCTATTGTGTATATATATCTTGTGTATATTTCCTATCCTCTCACTGAGGGTACACTCTAAGATACTTTGGCATATTGTCATAAAAATAAAGTACCTTTATTTTTAGTATAACTGTGTATTGTGTTTTCTTATGTTATTGTGCATATGACACTAAGTGGTACTGTAGTAGCTTCACACGTCTCCTAGTTCAGCCTAAGCTGCTCTGCTAAGCTACCATTATCTATCAGCCTAAGCTGCTAGACACCCTATACACTAATAAGGGATAACTGGGCCTGGTGCAAGGTGCAAGTACCCCTTGGTACTCACTACAAGCCAGTCCAGCCTCCTACAATGTGCTCCCCAATTATGTTGAATACATGTCTGAACTGTATTCTGGCCCATACGTACCAATTTCTTTCTAACCTCTGGTAATATATTCGGTTGATAGTTTGACTTGGTTGTGCCGCAATTAAATTAGGAATGGATGCCAAAGTAATGCACATGGGCTCATAACTAAATGTGTGGTGCTACTTTCCATAGCTGTAGCATAAAACATGAAGCAAATGATACAAATTAAGAGGGATAACAACTATTCCTGGCCCTCTGTTCATTGTACATGTGTGTTTTAAATTGGTCTTGGGCACAATAGCTGGAACAGAGCTGATGCATTCACCATCTGTGTTACTCTATAGCCATGCACCTCTCATAAGTTATTGGGTCATCAAGAGATACCTGACGGTGGGGAATGCATGGTCATAATGTATTACGTGCATGATGTTGTGCAAGAGACCCATGACCAAATCCATCATACATATAACGTTTCCTAATACTTTGCTAGTGTACCTTTGGTACACCCCTGCTGATCTAGTGCAGCATATGTAGAATAGCTAACTTCCCAGTATGGAGGCTATCACAGACATTGGTGTCTGCTAAGATCAGAAGACCAGCATTCCTGTGACTGCTGCCATTCCAAAGATACATACAAATTGAAACCTACATTATCATGATTGACACAATAGGACATTTGCTAAACCATGTTTCAATAATGGGACAGTGTCAGTTTGCTGTATACTCGCTGATCTCCCAACTTGGCAAATGTAAGATGATGAATGTGGCTAACTGTGATTTCCAAAACACAATATAGGTACACAGGGCAATGAGTGACACATTTCAGGTGCAATGATTACACTTGTGCCCATGAATTCTGTCATGGGTGACCACAAAATACCCTGTCAGCATATATTTCTTTGTTGTATTAAATTTTGACAAATGGCCAATTCATGTTTTGCCTCAGATTGTCACCAAGTAACGCACAGGATCCCTGCCATTATGGTGTCATAGGGGGCATATGTGGCTCAGGGTACACTGTAAATGTAGCATATGTAACTTAAACACAACACATGCCCTACATGTAAGGGACCATAGAAAGCATAATAAATCATCACCTTCAATCAACCCACATGAGCATCACACAGTAACTGATTGTCCTTTGATGCACAAGCCACAATACCTGAGTGACTGGTATTGCAGTGCTCCAGGAATGTGGCTTTGCATGTCTCTCATTACAACAAACGGTGAAAGAATTACACTCTATAAATGAGTCTGCAACCAACTGATGGATCATGTTTGTCAGCACATGATAGTTAGGGCCACTGCATGTGTGCAGATGTGTATGTATCACTCACTGGAGTGACAGGGTTGAAACATGTTTGCAGTGCTATGTATGTTTGAGTATTCTCATGCCTGAGAGGCTGGACTTTCAGATATAATGTCACACACAGTAATTTTATTTGAAAGTGTTGTACAGTGCACAGACATTGAGCACATTTCACCCTTACAGGTGGATCTGCCCCTTACACAATTGGAGAAGTGGCTCGATTTGCAGACCCAGACATCCAGTAAGTGCTGATATTTCTGTTCTGTGTTGTGTTTGCAGTTGTTATGTGATTGACTCCTGTGTGTTGGACACATAGCAAGGTATGATGTTCTGGCACATGATCTGATATGTAAGGTGACTGGAGATTCACTTTTGTTTCCATATTTGAGTTGGACAATCAGTAGCGTAGAGTCATATTTTTGGATTGTAGTGCAGCCCAGTGGGCATGGCCATGTGAATAGGGTGACATTTGTTGTTAAATTTCTTGTAAAGAAAATTTTGCAGAGTGCCATTTGCACGATTTAGTCAGCAAGTCAGACCCTGAATCTAACAGAATAGGGATGCCAAAGTCTTGCCTACAGACTTGAGCCTCCCTGTTCACTAATGAACATGTTCCACTGTATGTTTGACTTCCTAGCAGCATCTAGCTCAACATATTGTGCTACGTGTATGTGGTACTTGAGTACAATGTCATAGATGTGCATGCAGCTCATGCCCAGATGTGTGCTTGCATCTATCTGCTTGTTGTAGGACAGGTATTGGTGGTATCAAATGATGTTGACAATTGTCTACAATTACAGACATAAATGTGGATGGGATTGTCCAAGGTTTGTGTCTATCCTAGTTGGACACCCTCCTTACCTGTGGTGGACTGAGCTGTCCAAAGCTTCCTGGGTGTCCTTCATGTTTGAAAGTATGTGTTGCTTCTCCATCCCCCCTGAAGCACATGCTTAGGGTTATGAAATATGTGTACCTAGGTCTGATGATCCAAGTGTAGTACACAGACATGTAAATCTGTAAATCATTTGTCCCAGCCTAGGATACCCACTCTTGATTAGCAACTGTATACCATCCTGGCAATTCCATTTACAAATCACACATTGTGTGGCCCTTGATTGTCATCCAGAAGATAATCATTAGTTGGCCTGTCACATGTGGAGGACTTGCAGCATTTGTTACTTGACTAATGGCTGAACAATGATGCTTAGATCATTTAAGTTGGTACACATCTTTTAGAACATTGCTGTGGTGTTAGATAGGACATGTGTAGGCTGCATTAGCATGTACTTCCTCAGGGAGAATTTGTGATCTGTATGGTGATATGGCCTGTTTCAGCTACATTAGATGTATTGTCTGATTCTCATCAGTAGCTTATCACAAAATGATGTACCTAATGTTTGGCTTTATCTTTTTTAACAGCAGCCAATATGGATGCTAGCCAGATCTGTGAATTTCAGCGGAGGGCAATGCGTTACCGCCACATTCTGGATGTGGAGTCTGGGTTCCACCACATGGCACGGCGTTATCACCATGAAAGAGCCTCAGGGATGTGGAGGGCATTTATCCAGGGGGGCCCTTCTGTGTCCAAAACAGCCGCCACCACAAGCACCACCACTACGACCCAGGTGGCACCAAGGATGCAGCCACCACTGCAGGACCATCAAATTCCTCAGCTCCTGGACCACTGACAGCAGCACCAGCACCTCCCCCTCCTAGCATTGCACCACCAACTGGACAACCCTCGACAACTGGCACTCAGACCACCCCTGCTGCAGTCATTGACACTGGTGATTTTCGTGCTATGCAACATGACATGCAACGGATGTTGCGCAGACTGGACAGGCTGCAGCAGGAGGTGTCGCAAATCAATAAGAGAGTGTGTTCTATTAAGAAGACCCTGCGGAGGGCAAACTTGTGAATTTGATACCCTCACCCATGATTCCCTCCCCTCTCTTCTCTTTCCTGGTTCTTTTAATTAGTGGGTTTAGGGGGCTTAGTGTTAGGTTAGAATCGGCTGTTATTTTAGTCAGTAGTAGTGGGTTGGGGGGTGAAGGGTATGATATTTTTACATGCTTTGTTATGTGGATGGGTGGGTGGGGGATGATGTTGGGGTTTTTGTGTATTAAATTAAAATTTTGTTTTTTAATAAACACCCCAAAAAATATATATGTTTAGTATAAAATAGTATGTGTTTAGGTTAGTTCATGTTGTCCTCCATGTGTCCCATCATATAAGGGGGCTGGGGTGTTGATGTTTAGAGTGTTTAGATAAATGTGATAAGTAAGTTTAGCTTAGGGTAGTTAGGGCCAGTTGTGGGTAATGTGTAGTTAGGGTAGGTTAGGTTAGTTAAGGTGTTTCCCCTAGTTTTAGTATCCTTTTTTACAGTTAAATAGATATTTAGGTACTCCTTTACAGTGTGTGTCATATGCTTGGGGATCAGGGCCTTGGCATGGGTGAACAGTGTCAATTTAGTATTTGCATTTGTGTTCCATCCTGTATCCAAATCCCAATTGAGCTGTCACATTGGAAGCTACACCAAAGCTACTTCTCTATGCATCTGCCATCCATTGCACCCACCACTCAAGGTTACTATGGTTCCCAATGTATTGTAAAGTTTGAATGTATGTTTTCAATCTGACATACTTTGAGACCAGATTTGGTATTGAGGACACTGTTTTACATCTGCCTGCAGCCTGATGTTCATGTGAACCCTGATAAGGTGAGTGGTGGTATAATCTCATGTAGTATAGTATACGTGACTCACACCTATCATTTGTTACATTGTACAGCCAGGTTACTTATTTGTACGTGCACTCATACACATCCATTCCTGCTGTATGGTGTGTGTGATGAAAAATTTGAGTCAAATGTCACATATGTAAAGATTGTCTGGAAGAAAAATTTGAAGACAAATATTTTCTGCTTAGAAATCCCTTAAAGAAGGCTTATTCTGTCCAACACAGCATTATACTGTATAGTTTCTATTTACCTCAGAATTAACCCTCAGGAAGAGCAGATGATGGTACAATCCAGACCACAGTGCATAGTTATCAGCCCACAATCTTTCAGGGCAGTTGTATTGACATTCTATGGGCATTGACATGATGCAAACATCACTAATCTCCCTCACATTTGATGTGTAACATTACACAGAGACAAAGTGGTTGTGTAAGTGCTATTTATTTTAAAGTGCTGTAGTGCTATATTTACATAGTCCACGATTGTGAGTCCATTAGTGTGACACCTTCCACTGTGATCCTATACAAGTGCAAAAGGACATGTCATCGGATATGCTTGGGTGAAGTGTCATACAGTGCAGAGGGACACGAATTGCCAATGAGGTAGTGAGAGACAATCACAGGGCATATTGCCAAGGTAAACAGTGAGCTGGAGAACAGTGCTTGTGATCAGCTGTTGCAAGACTGGCATGTTACAAAGCACAGGACCTTCGTTATAAGTGCACATGTGGCAGGGACTAGTGCTAATGGGTACTCTTACGGGTGAAGGTGATCTGTTCCACGTCTTCATCCTCTGATATGTGTGTCGTCTCCTCTGCACTTGGTGGTGGTGGGTTTGAAGGGGCAACACACAGTTCAGTTTTTGAAGACGTGGAGTCAGAAATCCCGGTAGCTGACAACTATGGGGTTATTAAGGGCAGTACTGCAGCAAGGATGAGCTGCTGGTTCTTAAGGATAGCAGCTACATCACTGTGGTAGGCAGCCAGGTCGGCCCTGAGAGGGTCCATATTGCATTTGTGCACGTGTTGAAAGGTTTGTTGTTGGAGGTATTGTGTCAACTCTCTTACTGCTGTGCTGATTTCATTCACACTTTGTTGAAGTTCTTGCAAGATTGATGTTTGCCCTTGCATGGTTGCTGCCTGTTCTGCAGTTGACATCATGTACGAACGCACCCCCTCTAGGTTGGCTGTCACATTTTGCATCCCCACCCGCACCTCCTTGGCCAGCTCCTGCTGTACTCCAACTGTAGTCCTCTGAAAGCTGGTGTCAGTGTCGTCAGAGTCCTCAGCTGGGTTGGAGCTGCCAGGTCGTACAATTGGGGTGGTGGGTGGTTCCTCTGTGATGGCTGCTGTATCTGTGCTCCTCCTTGCGGCTGAAGGTGGGGTCTGGAGGGTTCCAAGGACATCTTGGAGGGTTTGCTGGCTGATGTTGGTCAGCTCATCATCCATGTCATCAGGGAAGTCCAGGACAGGCATATCCACAGGAGAGCCATCGTCCTCTGCAATGAGATATAGTACAATTAGTGTGTCTGTGTTGTGGCACTTGTAATGTGACGTGCCTGACTTCCTATTAGTTGCACATTGTGATATTGGTTCATGTTCATTGTTCCTGTCTTTAATATTAGCATTCTCCCAGGTCTATGCCCCACCTGCGTGTCACATGTAGTGTGGCAGTTTGGGGAATTGTCTGCATCACATCCTGTAGGTGTAGGTTCTGCCCAAATTATATGTTGACACCTTCTTGTCCTACTCAACCCTCCTTCTACTTCCATTGTCATGTTGTGGCCTTGCACTGGCTGTGGGTGTTCTGATGGCACTTGCACCACACTTAACAATGTGGAACTGCCACAGTCTCTGATATTTCACATCCAGCCATATGTTGCTGAGACCTAGCATATACTATGTATGGCATTGGCATGGCACACTACAGATGTCAGCATTGGTAGTGTGTACTGTTGATGTTGGGGAGTGTGTGCTACATTGGCTTGCACTGATGGTCCTAGCAGTGTTCCATTTCCTCGTCTGACTGTGTGGGTGTATTTCACTAGCCGGTAGCATATGTCCTCCCCCTTAATGCTGTTGTCTGAGCAGTATAACAGTTGGGATGTTGCATGGTGTCATTGCAGCTATTATGACCCAGGCACAGGGTGGACCCTGACATATGCAGCATGGGTATGACACTATTGCTGTGTACCTTATAATGTTTATGACAATGGCTGATGTTTGTAGTGACAGGTTTAGCACATTTGTATTGATTACATTGAATTGATAACGTTGTCACCCTGAACCCTCTAATTTGGGTGTGTTTGATCCATGGGCAAGTAACTGCCATTAGCTACTTGACCTGCACACATAGCAGAGGAGGTAGTGGCAACTGTTGTCAATGTTAAATTCTACTTACGGATATGGCCTGAGACTGTTAATTGAGCCCTAGTTAATGTAGGGAGAATACCAGCTGTCATGTGACAGCAGGCCAGTTTTACGTTGTACCCTAACATCCTGGACTGGCTTTACCTTTCCATCATCCTTGGCATGGCAGCATACCCCAATACAAAGGTTGTTGGTGTAGAGTAGTACTGCGCCCCAGGTTTCCTCTGAACAGCCCATGCCCCCGTGCCGTGCCCCTTTGCCCATTCCACTCCCTGAATATCATGACTTCCATGCATTGTGTAGTAGATATGTCCCCCCGGTTACAGTTAAAATTTAGGCATTTTAGTTCCCCATGCCACTTACCCTGCATCTGTGTTGTCTCCTGGTAGTCTGCGTTGTCCTGTCCTTGAATCCCTGTGACGATCTCATCAGGGAATAATGGCTGCCACCATCTCCTCCATGTGGGCCAGGGCCTCCTGCGGTGCTGGACTCCTGCCTCCAGTCTGCAGTGCTGCCTTCCTGTTCCTGGCCATCTTTTCCTTGGCCCTGCGCTTGCAGTCATGCCAGCGTTTCCTGCACTCGATTACTGTTCTCCGTACTTCTGCAACACTGTTAATCTTGTCAACAATTTGTTGCCAAATTGCCTCTCTCCTCCAAATTGGCAATTTAGAGGTGACAAAAAGTTGATGCTGGTGTTTCGTCACCTCTTTCACCAGTATTTCCTGCTCCTCTGCACTGAACCAACACTTCCTTTTTTTCTTCTCCCTCTCCTGGGTCTTGTGTGGATCCTCCTGGCTGGTTCATGGTCGGTTGTCATCTTCCTAGGGTCTCTCAAAGCTTCTGGGATCCATTTTGGCTCTCCTTTGCACATTTTGCAATGTTTGCACCGATTTTTGATGCAATTGCGTCAAAAAATGGCGCCTATCCAGTTTGCGATATCGTAAACCGGATCAAAGTCATTTTCGATGCATTAACGTCATTTTCTTTACGATGTGACGCACTGCTTTGAGTAAAAAAAGTGACTCACACCAGTGGTTTGCCCGGCCGTGCGTCAAAGTATAAATTTGACGCCCTAGCGGCGCTGAGAGTTGGCGTTAGCTGGCGTTAAATTTTTTTACGCAAAACTGCATCAGCCTTAGTGTCTAACACCTCACTGGTTTGTTTAGGTTATTGTAGGAATAGTGAATGTCAATGGCTTATTGTTTAAAAATATTACAACATTTCATATAGTAATAAGATTTCACATACATTTTTATATATTTATTTTATTATAATTTTTATTTATTATATAGGTTAACAGTTTAATGATTTTTCAATAAAGAAAATTGTAAACATAAAGGGCCTCTTTACGAGTGGGGTGGTCTTACAACTGCCACATGACCACCCTGCCATTTTAACCACCAGGGAACAGCCAGGTCTGGCGGTGGCGGAGATCATAATCTGCCAGAGTAGCGCTGCATGCAGCACTGCCCTGCGGATTACAACTTCGTTCTTCGCCAGCCTTTTCATAGCAGTAACACCGCCATTAAAAGGCTGGCAGAGAACAGGTGAAGAGGGCCACAGAGGGGCCCCTGCACTGCCCATGCACCTACCATGGGCAGTGCAGGGACCCGCCTGCCCAGCACCATTTCAATGTTCACTGTCTGCTTTGCTTTGCAGACAGTGAACATTGCAAGGGTGCTGGTGCACCCTGCTGTCTTTAGCATTGCGCTGGCTCGATTACAATGCTGTAGCCTGTTTCCCGCTAGGCTGGCGGGCGGAACCAGCCTAGCAGGAAACTCATAATGGGTCTGGCGGGGAGGTAGCCAGTGTGGCGGCAACCTCCGAACTCCTAATGAGACCCAAAGTTTAGTCAATAACAAATAATGTATTATATACAAATTTGTAAAATGTATATTTTCACATGTACATTGACTCCTAGTATAATTTTTACACTTTGCTGAATATTTTTAATACATTTTTAGAATATTATTGAACACATTTTTGATTTGTATACATGAAATAAGTGCAAATATTTTATACAAATATTTACCTTATACATTACAATTGTTGTCACTTTTGTTACAACTTTTTTCTACATATAGAACATTTTAAATAATTTTTAGAATTCTTTTACATTTATTAAAAATGTTCCATATATTTCCCATTGCTTTCTGTGGGGAGATTTCTTCTAGTTTAAGTTGGCGCCCTTTTTTAATGCTACCTTGTTTTTTTGCAATTTATTGGTGTTGTTTGGAACTTTTTTCCAGGAACAGAGTTGCAGGTAGGTGCTGCTGATCATCTGACCAGGTAAGTACTTTTTTAGGGATTTTTTTAGGGTTTTGAGGGTCGGGATAAAAGGTGGACATTTAAAAGTCAGGGATAGTGCTGTTTGGTCGTTAGAAATGCATTTAGAAACATATTTTATTGTGTATTGTACTATTGTGCTCTATTGTGATTTTATCATAATGTATTACTATTGTATGATTATATTGTGTTCAAATATGTAATATTACTGATGTTTGGTTTATTAAGTGTTATTCATGTGTGTATTTGGTAATGTAATGTATTGTACGGGTCGGTTGTTAATGTTTCTTTTCCAGGTTTTTGCCTTTCATCGAATTTGATGGGAAATTGGACATAACACTTTTGTTTAAGGAAATCTATTTTGGATTATTGTAAACCAATTATTCCTACTTAGATTTCCTTTTTTGGGTTTTCTAGAGCGGTTAATTTTTTTAAACTACTTTTTCAGGATTTTTATGGAATCTACAAACTTTGGATTAATTCAAGTGATATCTACAGTTTTTAATTGGATTATGGTTTTTTCTTCCATGTAGATAAAATGAGATTTACAGCTACAAAATTTGTAAAGTTTATATTTGTATTTTATTGTAGGTGGGAAATATTAAATATTGTTTATGTTGTGTATAGTTTACTATTATGTATAGTTAATTGGATTACGGGCCTCATTATGAGTTTGGCGGTCAGACCACCAGACTGCCATGTTGGCGGTCCTAAAAAGACTGCCATGTTGGCGGACCTAAAAAGACTGCCATGTTGGGAGTCCTAGACCGCGCTATTACGAGTTATACAGGCAGGACCGCTGACCGCCAGCCAAAAAAGGCAGACCAGCAGTAGTGTGGAGGCCTGGAAATAGGCGGTCTGACCCCAAACCCCAACACCACAGCGACGAAACACTGATTGTATTACAAGCACACAGTCGCTATGGTGGACCCCCATGGTGGTCAGCCAATAGCGGTGCAAATCACGACGGTCCACAGACAACAAAGTAGTACACAACTGCACTTTTGATTCATTTGAAAACAACACAGCTGACACATTGCCACACTGGACATACCTACAAAGGAAACTATAAAACACACCCTTTCACACATCACAATCCTTTGCATTTACACTACAACACATAGAAGCCAGAGTATTTTTTTTTCCACACAGTACAGATACTAGGCCCCACTTTTTTCACCATCCCATACAACACCCTACACACACTTTTGTCCACTCACACCCAATTGCACTTTCCCTGCCTAGTAAGTCACTGTCACCCATTTTGTTTTGTTCCACCATAACACGTTCCAAAAATCCCAATTTTTCTGAGGATGAGTTAGAAGTCATGGTGGATGAAATCATAAGAGTAGAGCCAAAATTGTTTGGAGCACTAGTCCAGCATACTTCTCTCAGCAGCAAAATGGAAATGTGGGACAGGATAGTCAATAGAGTGAATGCTGTAGGCACCACCCTGCACATAAAGGAGGACATTAGGAGGAGGTGGAATGGCCTCAGGGCAAGGTCTGTTCCCTCGTCTCCAGGCAGCAGCTGCAGGCCAAGAAGACTGGTGGTGGCCCTCCCAGTGCTCCATTAAATCTCTTTCCTTTCCAAAAAAAAGGAGAAGGTCTTGGCCATCCTGCATCCTGAGGGACTGACAGGAATACCTGGGGAGTGGAGTCTGGTAAGTCACAGCACTAAAAATGTCACCAAAATGCGGTCATGCATGCTCACAGGTCAGATTTGCCACTTTTACCGTCACTCCACTCCACAGCCCAGTGTCCACCCGTGCCAAGACCTCTATTTGGCAACTTGCATTTGAAGTGTACTCACTTGGGGGATGACATTTGTATAGTGTTTGTAGTACAGGGACTGACAAGACTCCAACTCACAACAGACACTGTTCTATTACTCCAAACACCAGACCAGTGGTCACTTCTCCAAATGCCCCTGTTTGGTACCTATCAATTTAAGGGTAGACACCTGGGGAGCTAACATTTGTCAAGTGTGTTTAGTACAGGCACTGACATGACTACAACTCCCAGCAGGCAGTACTCCTGTAACTACAAACACTAGCACAGTGGCCACATGCTACAATACATAAGCTAGTGAACTCTCAATTAAAGTGTACTCACCTGGGGGGAGAACATTGGTCATGTGTGTGTACTAGAGAAAGTGACCTGACTGCAACTCACAGGAGGTACTTTTTTCAGCAACTCCAAACACCAGAACAGTGTTTACTTGTCTAAAGTCTAGCAACTCACAATTTAAGTTTACTCAGCTGGAAGGATACCATTTGTCAAATGTGGGAAGTAGAGGGAGTGATATGACCAATAAGGCCAGGAAGGCCCTGTGTCTGTAAAACCAACCATCAGCCCAGTGTTCTCTTGTCCAAATACCGCTGTTTGTGAACTCTCAATTGAAGTGGACTCACCTGGGATGACAGCATTTGTATAGTGTGTGTAGTGAATCTCCCAGGAGGCTCTGTTACTGTCACTCCAAACACCAGACCAGTGTCCTCTCCTCCAATGACTCCTCTCTGGTAAATCACACATGAAGTGCACTCACCTGGGGGGATACTATTTGTATAAAGTGTGTAGTACAGGGACTGACATGACAACAGCTCTCAGCAGGTCCTGTTTCTGTAACTCCAAAAATCAGCACAGTGGTCCCTTGCCGTATACCCCTGTTTGCCAACTCCCAAATGAAGTTTACTCACCTGGTAAGTAGAGAGAGAGTGACCTGACTGCAACTCAAAGCAGGCCCTGTTTCTGTAACCCCAACCACCATGATAGTGGTCACATGCCCCAATACATCTATTAGTGAACTCTCAAACAAAGTTTACTCACCTGGGGGAGAACATTGATCAAGTGTGTGCAGTAGAGAGAGTGACCCGAATGCAACTCCCAGCAGATCCTGTTTCTGTAACTCCAACCACCAGCACAGTCGTCACATGCCCCAGTGCAATGTTAGTGAACACTCAAATGAACTTTACTCACCAGGGGGGAGAACATTGGTCAAGTGTGTGTTATAGAGAGACTGACATGGCTGTAACTCCCCGTAGTTTCTGAAACTACAAACACCAGCACAGTGTTCCCTTGTCCAAAGACCCCTGTGTCTTAACTCTCAATTGAAGTGTCCTCACCGGGAAGGACGATATGTGTATAGTTTGTGCAGTACAGGGAGTGAAATAACTGCTAAGGCCAGGAGCACTGTTTCACTAACTCAAAACACCAGTCCAGTTTTCACTTCTCCAAATTCCCTTCTTTGGAAACTCACAAATGAAGTGTACTCAACTATGGGAATGGCATTTATCAAGTGTATGAAGTAGAAGGAGTGAAGTGACTTCTAATGCCAGGAGGCTCAGAAAACAAGCCCAGTGTTCTCATGCCCAAATACCCCTGTGTCTTAACTCTCAAATGAAGTTTACTCAACTGGGAGGATAACATTTGTATGTAGTGGTGAGAACTAGAGGGAGTGATCGGAATGCAAAACCCAATAAACCCTGTGTCTCTAACTCCAACCACAAAAACAATGTTCACTTGCTCAAATCTATTTATGAACTCTCAATTGAAGTTTACTCACCTGAGAGGATAACATTTGTCAAGTATATGTAGAATAGAGAGCAAAATAAACTTGTACAAGGTCTATGCTTAATGTAACACCAAATTGTTGGCGGTAGATGTCACACTACAACAAGTAACATTGTATCTTTCACATCGACAGATAGAGTTGCCACTGGGCACACAGAGGCCACAGAACAGATTGCCACTACCCTCCTGACTGAAGCCCTCAGTGAAGAAGACACTCTTGGACGTCTGGCCGTGGAGGACAGTTCTAGCCCAACTGGGCAACCTGGTCAGACACCACCAGTGAGTCTCACTGTAGCTACATCAACACCTCCCAGCCTGGTTGCCTCATTATCACAGGCAACCATTCGCCCCCCCAAGCTGTGTACCAAGCACAGTGTCTACCACCTTGCGCCCCACAGTCCTGGATCCTGAGTTGCAGTGCAACCCTTGCGACAATGAGGGTCCAGGAACACGTTGGAGAGGGCACCCTGTGGCAAGGGTACTGGCCTGTAGGGGTAAGGTACATGGGAGGTATGATGCAGGCCAGCGGTGTGAGGCCACTGGGGCTGCTCCTAGCTAGAACACCATCAGCCACATCTTGGGGGTCTATCATGAATCCCAAGGCGTGATGGTCAGGTCTTGACCAAACTCAGGGAAATCAAGCAGCTACAGAGGGACATTCATAGGGATATACATGTACAGCGGGCAGATCACAATACCAGCATGGTCTCCCTAAAAGAGGTGTTAAAGGACATCAACACCAACCTGAGGAAGGCTCTACAACACCACTTTATCCCTTCCTTTTGTGCATCAACATCAGGCCCTTCTTTATCGGTGCCAGCCACTGGAAGGGAGGCCCTGCCAGAGGAACAAGCCCAAGACACCTCTGTAGCAGCAGATCCCTCCCCCACCGGGCAAGCTGGGTCGTACAGTGAAGAATCCAGGAGTTGCGGATGGCAAGACACACACTATTGCCAGCAAGTTACCTCTTCCTAAATGAACTCGTTTGTGTGCCACACATTCACTCTATTGACTGATCTGGAACATCCTATTGTTCCAATGGAAGGAGTACTCTGGATCTTTGGACTCCCAAATGTGTGGCATCTACTTCAATTATTTCACTCTCCATGACTGACACCTTGGCTTTATTATATTTTTTCTTTTCTGTCATAATTTTAGTCACTGCCTCAGCACTGTAATAAATTCACTGATCACAAACTCATTGTCTGCTTGCTTAATTTCAACATTTTGCTATGTTAAGATGTAAGACCATATGAACCATATGATCAAGATGTAACTTACTTACAGTGTCTTGCTCAGGATTACAACCATTACACACAAACACACCCGTACAAGTGCCTGGTCACACTAAACATGTTATTCCAGTGTACAGCTTAGAGGCTGCCCATATGTCTGGACCTTTTTGAAGCAAGAATGTATGACTCATACTGAGTAAAAGTACATATTCCAGGGTACAGCCCCCAGACCACAAAGGGAGGGGTTTGTCAGACATTGTCCTGCGGAATAGGCAAACATTAAAGAGGATGATGTCAGCAGCTTGAACCTTATCACATACCACACCAAGGTAATCCAAGAGAAAGATAGATGGCAGTACAACAGTCCCTGATCGCAGACCGTCCACCTCCCACCCTTCCGCTCAGAAGCCAACAACATCATCTGCGGCGTCCCCCAGGGCTCCTCCCTGAGCCCAACGCTGTTCAACATTTACATGGCCCCCCTCGCACAAGTGGCCCGCCGTTTCGACCTCAACATCATCACCTACGCCGACGACACCCAGCTCATCCTCTCCCTCACCAACTACCCTGCCACCGCCAAAGCCAACCTCCACGAGGGAATGAAAGCAGTCGCCGACTGGATGAGAAATAGCCGCCTGAAACTCAACATCAACAAGACAGAAATCCTCATCCTCGGGACATCTCCCTCCGCATGGGACGACTCGTGGTGGCCCACCACCCTCGGAACTGCCCCGACGCCCACCAACCACGCCCGCAACTTGGGACTCATCCTCGACTCCGCACTCTCCATGGACAGACAAGTCAGCGCCGTCACCTCCTCCTGCTACAACACCCTCCGCACCCTCCGCAGGATCTACAAGTGGATCCCGACCGACACCAGGAAGACAGTGACCCACGCCCTCGTCAGCAGCAGACTGGACTACGGCAACGCACTCTATACAGGAATCCCAGCAAAACACCTACAGCGACTCCAACGTATCCAAAACGCCTCAGCCCGACTCATCACCAACGCACCCCGCCACAGCCACATCACCCCTCACCTCAAAGGACTCCACTGGCTCCCCGTCAACAAAAGGGTCACCTTCAAGCTCCTCACCCACGCACACAAAGCACTCCACAACGCCGGCCCCTCCTACCTCAACGACAGACTCAACTTCTACACCCTGACCCGCCAACTGCGATCCGCGAGCCTTGCCCTCACCACCGCCCCCCGCATCCAACGAACCTCCTCCGGCGGCAGATCCTTCACCTACCTCGCCGCCAAGACCTGGAACACGTTCCCTACCTACCTCCAACAGACTCAAGACCTACTCGCCTTCAGAAGACTCCTCAAGACCTGGCTCTTCGAGCAGTAGTAGTCCCCTCCCCCCTCAGCGCCTTGGAACCCTAACGGGTAAGTAGCGCGCTCTATAAATGTCTGTGATTGATTGATTGATCGCAGGACCATCATGATTCGTTGACCATGCATCTGGTGGTATGACACAGAAATATGTCTGAGTTGTGGCCTGCAATGATGAAACACATCTGTAGTTACATACAGATCATACAAGAATTGTGTTTAGGCAATAAGAAGGGTGAATGACTTGCTCGCAATCAATGACTACATATTTCAGACCCACATGAACACACACATGATGCAATCAGCCAAACACAACACATAATCCAAGTTCAATGTGCACTTCTGACCTTCCACCCAAACACTGTGAAAGCTGATTTGGCACATACACCCCAAATCTGTGACCTACATTACATGAAACAATACTTATCCACTTTTTATGTCAGAACAGTATCAGATATCTGCCAATGCCACAACTCTGAAATGCCCACATGAGGGTGTCATGGTGAAGTTACCTGTACAAAGACAAAACAAGGAGTATAGGCTTGAAAACATACCTATTACACAAATCACATCACAAGCATCTGGAAATGTTATTACATTGCAGGGAAACTGACACAAAGAAAGCAACATCATCAAGGTGGGGATATGTCTAAGGGTAACTCTTCAAGCAGCCTTTGGCTGAGTTTGCAGAGTATCAACTCCCTAGTTGTTGATAAAAGACTCAACTTCACACATTCTCACAACTGCAGTTCATTGTACAGTCACACGCTGAACTTTGCCTGGGGAACTACACATCCCAGACTGCTCTTGGCCCCTGGAGGTGGCCAGCTTACCTGCTCAGCTGCTCACACTTGTACTGATGACAAGCGCTATATAGCACCAACAAGATCACTGCTGTGCAGGACGCGCTGAATTTTTTCTGGGGAACTACACATCCCAGACTGCTCATGGCCCCTGAAGGTGGTCATCTTTACTGCTCAGCTACCCACACGTGTGCTGATGACGGGTGCTATAAAGCGCTATCAAGATCACCCCTACGCAGGTTTGGCTGAACTTTGCCTTGGGGACTACACAATCCAGACTGCTTTTGGCGCCTGGGGCAGCAATCTTACCTGCTCAGCTGTGCATACTTGTGCTGATCATGTGTGCTATATAGTGCTACCAAGATCACCTCTGCACGGGATGTGTGTGAGCCGTGCCTGGGCAACGCAGTGTTTGTGTGTGGGTGTGTGTGTGTATGTCTGTGCATGCCTGTATGCGGGTGTGTGTTGCGTGTTGTATGTGTGTGCATGTTTGGGGGTATGAGTGTGTGTATGATGAGTTGTGTGAATGCGTGTCTGCGTGTATGTGTGTAAGTGTGTTTGAATGGATGTATGCATGCGTGGATCAATGTGGAATGGGGGTGTGTATGTGTGTGTGAAGAGAGGGGTGTGTATGAAGGGGGGTCTGGAGAGGAAGGGGGGGTGGGGGGAACTTGTGGAGGGGTGGAGAAGACCCCTATCAGTGACAGTGAAGGGATTCCCTGTCACTGATAGTACCTACAGCCATGGATTTCGAGGAAGTATGGATGCTACGAAAACCATGGCGGTAGGCAGGGTCATAATCCCACAGGCAGGCAAGTGACGGCCACCGGGTTGGAGATTGATGTCTCCAACCCGGCGGCCATTACCGCTGTGGTGGTTGGTGTGGTACATTGGCGGTTTGGCTTCTGCAAACCGCTAATGTCATAATAAGGAGGAAAGTACAGCCATTCTGTTGGCAGTACTTTCCTCCATATTACCGCTGATCGCCGGGGTCATAATGACCCCCCTATATGTCATGTTCTTTGTTTTGAAAGCATTGCCACCCATCTCATGGTAGGTTTTAACTTTGGTGGCAAAAGACTCAAAAGGAAACATCCTCAGTATAATAAGGACTGTTGGGCCTCTAACACATTTTTTGATAAATCTATCAAAACCAAGGATATAGCCTCCATCCACATAGCCAGGAAGTCTTCCAAGGCTGCTATCAGTAAAGCCAGGTGCATGCAGAATGAAACACGGTGGGCTGCACTGAATGAAGCTGCATCTGATAAGGATTAGGTAAAATGTTGGTCCTTGGCTGCGCGAGGCCCTGATAATGGTGTATTGTGCCTAAATACAAACATTGCTCCATCAGAGTGGATTAACCATTTCAGTCAATTAAACTCTACCAATTGATCTAGTGTGATGTCTGAGTAGAACTGGGCTGTTTCTGCTATTATTGATCAACCACCCAACTTTCCAACTTCACATTTGTTCACTCTTTCTAATGTTGTGCATTCATTAGCAACACTTAAGCGTGGTGGGGTGTCTGGTCAGGACGGCGTTCCAGCAGACATATTTTTGACTTACATAGATGCCTGGTCCAGATACATCCTTATTATATCTAATGCAATAGGGGCGTGGGCACCAATTCCTGATTCGTGGAAGGGTGATGTCCATTAAAAGGGGGCTAGATCCTTGCCCTGTAACTATAGGCCTGTCAGCTTATTAGAATATGTACAAAAAGTGTTCTGCCGCTGCCTCCTGGGAAAGATCCAGGACTGGATATCTGAACATGACATTCTTAGCCCACTGCCAGCTGGTTTTTGCGTAAACATTTCCACTATTGATCAAGTTTTTAGATTCCTGCGTCTATATTGGAAAACTGTCTTAATTGGCAAAGGAAATCTTTATGTTGCTTTTGTGGATTTAAAATCTGTGTTTGACTTAGTACCCCGCAATAAGTTGTGGGAAGTTCTTTCTGACTTTGCAATGCCTCCCCACATTCTTTCATTACTAGTGTGCCTCCATGAGGACACCTATGCACACGTCAGTTGGGCTGATCAGGGGCAGCTTATTGACAAAAAACCTGGTGAAATGTGGAGTACGACAAGGATGCCTCCTTGCTCCAATTTTATTTTCTATACTATATCAATGATATTGTCCCCTTTTTAGCCCAGGCGGAGTCAGATTCACCATGTATAGGTGCCTGTAAAGTCCCTGTATTGTTGTTTGCGGACCACACTCTGTTAATCTCCAAGACCCCGAGTGGTGCGGGAACTTCCCTTGTGTTACTGTAACCATGTTAAAAAACAAAGTACAAGCCATGTTACCTTGTACTGCCATCTATATGAAATTCCAAGAAAGGCCTTTTAAATTCCATGTTTGCAAGTGGCTGGTTTTAATCATTATCGTGAAGCTATGACATTTTGCAGAATCTTGGTTCTATGGAAAAGTGTTGTGCAGTTTTCAATTTTATTAGATCTGCCCTTTGTAGAAGGAAAAGGTATGAGATGTTGGTCTTTTCATGATGCTGTAACCTAAATGTTTAATTTTTAATACGTTTAATTCTTTTGTTTTATTATGAATATTGTTTGCTGTGCTTGTATGGCAAATGATTTTCCTGAATAAAGAGTTTTTGAGTTGAGTTCTTGCTGGGGCCTACCTGACACCATGGTAATGTTTGCTGATCAGAGCTTTTGTTCAAGTGTGATTATGGACATGTGATGACCCTATTTCTCTTTGAATGTGCAGCATCAGCCAATGGAAGCAAAGGATACAGGGCACAGCTGAGTGGGGACACACCTGGCAATGGGACCTTGGGTCAAGACACCACTGATACAGAGCGACCCAGTGGCCCAGAGGTTGAAGGGAGTGCCATGGGGGAGACCGGTACAACATCATCTTAATCATCAGAATTTTCCTCCAGTAGCCACTCCCTAGTGGTGGTGGAATCATCGGGGCTTACCCCTGTATCATCTTTGTCCGCCACCACCCATTCTATCACCACCCCTCCTCTTGCTCCCAACCCATTTGGCCATGCCCTCTCAGCCAAGATGGTGGGTGTCTCCTTTGTCACAGGCATCTCTTCCCCAGCCCCTGTTACCCTTGCTGTCCTCAGTGAGGAGGCTATTGACCTCCTGAAGAGTATCTCTGTGGGTCAGACAGGCATTGTGAATGCCATCCAGGGATTGGCAACCCAAATGCACCAGACAAATCCATTCCTGGAAAGCATTAATGGTTTAATGTCTGGCCTACAGAGATCTTTTCAGACTCTGGCCTCCTCACTGATGGGAGCCAGTCACCCCAAACCTTCCATCACCCTCCACCTCCCTCTTCCCAATCCAAATCCCCCATCTCCCTACATACCCCAGGCAAACAGACCGATCCTCACGCACCGACTTCAGCACAGACGAGCAGTACACATAGACACAAGCACCACAAAACACACTGGCATGCAAGCAAATAACAGACACCCACACACACATCAGTCACCACTTCCCTACATTCCTCAACCGGCTCACAAACAACATCCAGCATACCCACAGTCCCACCACAAGAGTCAGTGACACACCCAGCATGCCCACAGTCACCTCCCCAACAGACCCACAGGCATCCACCACAACCATCGCACCAGAAGACACCACCAAAACAGACGCACAGGCATTCACCATATTCAGCATACCCACAGACACCACCCCAACAGACACACAGATCTACCACTCCATCACCTAGCACCTCCACCTCCCAGCCCCCAAGACACACAAACACACACACACCCAAAAAAAGCATACCTTCCCCCGACATTCACACTGACACAGCAGACAACCACTCCTTCGACCTCCAAAACTCCAACTCCTTCTGCTGACTGTCCCTGTGTTCCTAAGAAAGTTTTTTGTTTGACCTTGACCTTTCCTCTATTCCCTCCATCTGTGTCCCAAACCCAAGAGTCTCCGACCCACCTCCCAACCCATCCCTTCCACCTCCAAGTCTTTCCCATCACACCTGATCCCCACATGCACCCATATCCCTCCCCCCAAGAAAAATCACATCCCTCCTAAAAAGCAGTCCACCCCTTCCAAACCCACCCATCCCAAATCCAACCCCCTCACCGAAGATGATCCCTGAGGTGCCTGCCCCGCCTACTTGATGCCCCTTCCTGTGGAGGTTCCCTGGCAGTTAGGAGTCAAGTGATGTGCCTGAACATTTTGAGATGGCCTGGTTAATGGCCTTAGACGTTTCAAGTTTCAATTTAATAAACACAAACTGTTGTTTTGTTGGGTGCACATTTGTCCTGCAATTCCTTTTCTACCTTTATGTTGTTCATGAGTGACTTGTGTTGTTTGCCTTTAGTTATGTGTGTTTCAGCCTGCTTGCTGATCCATTTGCTGTTGTTTGCAGTGTCTGACTTTGTGGGCAGTGCTGGTGTCCCCCAAGACAAGGGTATATATTGAGAGTATGGATATGTGGGTGCTAATGCAATAGTGGTGTCATGGCATTGTGTACTGTTTGGTATGGTAAGTGTTTCATCTTGTGTTGTCCAATGTGAGCATGGATAGTGTTAGACTTGTCCCCCTGACATGGATTATGGATTCATCTAATGTGTGGCAGCTTGAATTGTGTTGGTGCAGACATGGAATGTATTCAATTTTTCTAGCTTCCTTTGCATTTGACTATGCATGTGTCCATTTAGCTGTGTGTACCTTAGAGCTACTTCAGGTAGAGGTATGTCCCATGCAGTTCGACCTGCACTTCCACATTGTCCAAATAGCGATGTAATTTGAGTCTAGTACTGTTTGCCCCTGAGATACATGTAGGGCCATTTCCTATGCAAATGTTGTTTAAGGGGCATGTGCAAAGTGATATGTGCAGCCTCCTTCCCTGAGTGCTACAGATACCTTCACCCCTATTGTTCAGGTATTGTTTTCATAGTGAGCTTTTTATATGTGTCTAACTGTCTATTGTGCATCCCATTGTCCTTTGACTGTGCTGCAATGTGCGAGATATGTGTGTATCCATTACACAGCTGTTTACTGAGAGTGGTGTTGCATGACTAAAGTTGTCCAATCACAATACCCATGTATCAAGTCGGAGATCTCATCGCCTAGAATGGTTTGGCTCTTGTAGCATACCTCAGTGACCTGATATCAGCAAATAGTATGGCAATGCCAAATGTTTTCCTACACATTCCACACAAGGCCCTACAATCCGCAAATTTTTATATACCTACTACCATATAATGATGAAATGATGGTCATCTAATACAGCTATGTTGCAGCAAGCTGTACAGTAGCAGGAATAAGGTGACATGGAAAAACTCATGTCCCATTGTAGAAACCTCCGAATGCTATCTTCCTAATATGTCCATTGTCAGAATAGTCTCATGAAAGTTGTACAAATGTAGCTTTGCTGCGTAACAAATGTCGCACAGAAAAGTAGACTGGAGACAATCTGGGCCAAATGTCTACGAGATTTGTTTAGAAATATCCACAGCATAATGAATCAGCTAGCCCTAAACTAAAAGCCAACAGGCCATTGAATGTTATTTAGGCTCAATGAATCTCCATTACTTCAAGAGGTAGTTAAATCTGTTTCTCAATGGGAAGGCACATGGCTGTACCTTTGTTCATACAAACCACTCCCTGATTTATGTCAACAGTCAGTTAAGGAACCTCCACCAATAAACATGTGCAAATCACTTAGCTGAATAATTCCACATCAATGGCAGGGAAATTTACAGTGTGAGAAATTGCTGTAGGTCTACCAACTGTAATGGCCTTCATTGCCTTAGCAATTGATCATGACTAATGACACTGAATAATGGCTTAGAGTATGTGTGACCCACCAACCAATGTTGACACACTCATGTCAGTGATAACACATGAACTGTATACCCATCACATATAACTATTTTCCAATACAGCTTGGCATACACACATATGTGATGGAATCAGACATCATCCTATGAAGACAAGTTGATCATGTGTGAAACAGTAGTGTAAATGATACGACAAAAGTGAAATGTCCACATGACAACATGTAGGCACAAATACTGATGGCACAGTGATGTTTGCTAACTCATGTAACTGCACATTCCCCACTTACCAAGGGGAAGTACTGCTCAGTGGCTGTGCTAAAAGTATATTGTATGCTATGTCACATGTAAGAGGGCCACCATCACATGAAAGTCAGTAGTGAGGTAGCATCACTCTTGACACCCTGAAGACAAGTGGCCTGTTGGGTACAAATGCAATATTCTTTTTTGCGCAGACACATGGGTGAACACAATGATCAACCAGCTCATGTTGATTGATGCTGTGGGTGACACACTGAAGACAAGTGGCCCTTTTGGTACGAATGTCACACACAACATCAAACAACATGAGCTGATTGATCACTGTACTCAGCCATGAATCTGCTCAAGAGATTATATTGGTAGTAGACTAGACTCTGTTGCGTTCCTGGTCATTAGGAAATTAGGCAAATCACATCAGCATGCACCTACTACCAGACCTATAAAAACAATTACACTTCTTGTGTGTTGCACATGGGCTACCACAAATACGGATGGAGAGATGCCTGCCTGTAACACGTTAAGTGGGCAGTGTAACATGTATGATTCTGCCCTGAACTCATCCCTTTGTAGCTGTTGTGATTCCCTCAAGCGCGGATATAGCTCTGGGTAGGCCACCCCAAGAATGTGGGCCACTGGGTGGGGTCAGGGTCCAGCGCGTACCCTGTTATTGAATGGTAAGATCCCACATCTAAAATATATTCTGGTAGAAAGCACTATATACACAATACGTAACGTGGGTCGAAGTTCAACAGTCATTTATTTTGTAGTAAAGAAAAATGAAAAGACATCAAAAAGACCGTCTCTCAATTGGCACAATTATCAAATGTTCCACAGAGTTACGGCCCAATTGGCGCGTTCCTAATTTGAGAAGAGATTAGGTTCCAATATTCAACAGAGTTGCAGCCCAATTGGCGAGCTCCTAATTTTGAGAGGAGATTAGGTTCCAATATTCAACAGAGTTGCAGCCAACACGTGTTTCGCCCCACATTGCAAGTACGCAAGGGCTTTCTCAGGGCTGTAAGAAATATATAAAGACAGTATGAGACTCAGTGTGAATCACGTACTAGAAAAAAGTGCTACCAAGAAGGTGAATATCCTGAGTGCAGACGGATGAAAACTGCATCCCTGTCTGCTGTGCTCCCAAATAATGAGAATAGTGATTATAAGAGTTATAGTACAGACGAATCCCCTAGTGGTGTTCAACACAAGAGAACTATTTGTTGTAAACAACTCTGTTTGTTACGAGTATTAGTCAGTATGTGATGATGGAGGCAACATGTGTGTAGCCCAGTGATGTAAGAGAGGGAGGAAAGAGAAACAGGATTAGGAAAGTGAAAAGGAATGAACTGAGAATTATTACTATCATATCAAATCAAACTAGTGAATACATGCTGGCACTCACATGGTTTTAGTACAGTCATGCTCAAGGCAAGCTGAGAGAGTAGCTAAATAAAAATAAGTAATAAAAATAAAAAGATGACCTGTGTTGGTAACATACCACATTCAATACAGTAGAAAAATCTTCTGACAAAATTGTCTCGATTGTTGATACAGATCTGGGCACAGAAATGTATATGACATTTAAGAAGGCCACATGACAAGACGTTGTTACAGATAATAGTTAACCCATCATTTGTAGAACCATACGATATCCCACTCTGTCATATTTCACAACTAACTTCATTTTAAAATAGGATACAAGAAAACTGGTAATTGGCTGATCCAAAATGAATTAATAGCAATCACAATGTATGCGGTACATCTAGAGACCTCGAGTTTATAGAGGAATACAAAATAAAACAGTCTGCTGGTATAAGCAAAATGTCGAGCTATAGCTTGACAGGGTCCGAGAGAGATGTAAAATAAAGCCACTCGAGGACCTTACGATCGGTGGAAAAAAGCGGTAAAGTTTTGCACTTACCAATGAAAGTAAGAACAAACAAAGATGTGTCCCGACGCCTCCTGCGGTAAATCGCTAAGGACGCGCCGGAGGAAACCGCGATTAAATAGCGGTAGTCCTTCCTCTGTTTCGGAAGTACCGAAACAGAGGAAGGACTAAGAGATTCTAATAACGTCCGAAAGTGGCGGCGCCATTTTAGAAAAGGGCAGAACTGAGGCCAAGTTTGCTAAGAAAAAAGAAATCATGAATAATATGCAAAAATAAAGTAATGTGAATACAGAAAGGTAGAGGTATATTAAGTCTTGATGTAAGGCCACAGAAAAGTTGAGAAGGATGACACTAAAACTTGAATCTAGAATGAAAGGAAAACAGAAGAGAGAGAAAAGAAAAAGGAAAAAGAAGGAAGAAAAAACAAAAAACAAAAGAAGGACAGCGCGTACCCTGTTCACGTTGGGTGGACAGCCCCAGCTGGACCTCTGTAATCTCAGATCCTCCCACCTTTTCCGGCAATGGACTGGCTGCGCCAGTGATTTACCGCCAGGGTCTGCACTTTCCGGGAGATGGCTCCCCAAATGGCTTCCGTCTGATGGGCATTGACTTGTCTGGATGCAATAGATAAATAAAGAGATCATAATTGCATATTTTAGGATATCTGTTTGATTAACACGTTTTGTATGCATCTAGCACAAGCATTTGTAGATTTTTAATACACTACATACGTAAATCTCACTTGCTGATAATTACAGGGGCATAATACACACTTTTGTAGTCATCTGCTGACTATCCACAACTCTGCTCATAGCCTACACTGACTAAGCCAGCCCCCTAACATCAGGTAGCCCAGGGCCAACCGACATGTACTGTGATGTGAGCCACTATGAAACGAAACACACCATTGTGACCTTCTGCAGGGTTAACTACTTGTGCGTGTCTGCACAGACACCTTTACAACCAGGCACATTGGCTTGTTGCATACGGTCCATACCGGCCACTATCATAGTACAGAATACACCCTAAAACGTATCACAGGAGACACCTTTTACCATATGTGGCACTCATACAGAGATGATACTCAACATACCAAAATATGTGTGGTCTGATTGGTTCAATGTAACAAAGCTAGTGATTCAAATGCAATGATCTCTCCAGAATTAACCAACTATCTGCACTGTATGTTTGTCACTTGTGCATTAGGCCAGAACAGTGCAAACATACATTAGGGAAAAGTGACAACAGACCTGTGGTAGTAAGGGGCCTGTCAGTAGTAAATGTCACAAATTGACAATGTGGGTCAATGGAAAAATGTAGCAGGTCAGGGGGTTATCTCAGTCACCATTCCAAATGTAGTCATTGTAAAAGCATTCAGGCCTACCATTGGTTCTGAAGACTCATTTTGGGAACATCCAGTGATCTTCAGACCTACCGGAAATTTACCCTATGCATCAATTGTATTGCCACAGTAGCTCTGCCACTGCTAAGGCTATGGCCCCTAATGGGAAAACTTTTGACAGACCTTGCTCTCTGCAGGCTGAGCATACTGAACCAACACGAACATCACTTTTCCATCACTCCAATGCATAACAGTACAACTTGTGGGTGTCCCATATGAGAGCTCAAGGCGGTGTGGCACTCTGAAAGGGGCAGTGAGGTTTAGTTTGCTCTATGACAACAGTTTGCCAAGGTTTGATCTGGCCTGAGTGATATGTGGGACTGTACACATTGCTAACATCCTCCTCAACTGCTTTTAACAGTATACATACACAGTTCATGCTGTAATGCAAATACATTTATTTTCTCATTAACCATCATCTTATCATCAAATATATAATTGGTACCCTGAAAGGTTTACTTGCACAGATATGTGAATGCAATAGGAGGAGGATCTAGGGTTTATCATACATCGTACAACACAATGATGATTTGAAATACACAAAGTACAGGACTCCACAATCCACTACATTGTCATCCTATGTACTGACCACATATTATAACTGCAGTCATCAAATAAACTCTCTGAGACTCAGAGGTACATTGTAGTCTGTGAGAAAAGGCAAGGGTGATGTTTGACATAGTCAAATATGTATATGAAGTATTTACCTGTTCCACTGGTGAGCCTTGGAGCTGACCATACTGGGGAGGACCTCTTCAACAAGTTTCTTCATCTCCTCTGGAGAGAAGGCAGAGGCCCTTTCACCTGCTTAGCCTGGCATGATTGCTCCCAGAGGTGGCAGGCAGCAGCTAAAGTGGCAGAGGTGTTGCTGGCAACAGTTTCTGGAGGCAAGTGAGTTATTTTTCAAACCACAGTGTACATGTACACCACTTATGCGGTCATCGGCGCAGATGGGCACAGCCATTGGGCCGCAACGTCACAGTCAACAACGTTAGCCTATGGCTGTGTTCACTATTGATAAAACTGCCCACCGAATGGCCAACTTACCCGGGGGTGCCAGCTTTTAAAAGTCTAATATACAAGGTCAGGCATCCGCCATTTTAGCGGTTGAAACTACTATAATGGTGAATGGTAAATTTGTAACCACCACCACAAATGTGTTGTAACATGTTACATATGTGCTACTTCATTGATCTGTTATTTCTCCTACACAATCATCAGTGTAGAGCGTTACTGGTCATGAAGGCCATATGTACATAACTGCAGACGATATTTTGGGAGGACGAAACATACTTTTTAATATCAAGGTGCACGTGAGATACATTTAGGTGCATAATGTGCACATATATGTTGTAGACACATGTGTAAACCATATTAGGGATTATAGCTGGATTTTGAGTAGTGGACAATTGTAATGTGAAATGTGTGTAATGTGTTTTTAGCCAGTAATGATTTGTCACATGACTTTTCTGCTTACTCATTATATATGTTGCTCTGAACACTGTGACTAATGCTCCAATTTATTAGATTCCACACATAGGTACCCTGGGAAATGGAGGAGACAACGACCTCCTGTGCACCGTCCATTTCCAGACCTTCAGACCATGAAAGAAATGGATGGATTAAAGAAGTTTCCTCTGAATAGGCAAATGATACAAGATTTATGTCATCATTTGGAGCCTGATCTCATGCCTCAAAGCACGAATCCAACATGTGTACCACTTATTGTGAGACTCATGGCAGTATTACACTTTCTGGCCACAGGATCCTTTTAGTATACAGCAGCAATATCTGGTAGTGCCTCACAACCTATGTTCAGTGGTGAATTAAAAGACGTGCTATCAGTAATAATGAAACACATTGACAGCTGTATCAGGTTGCCCAGACGTGAGGATATAGCCAATGTGAAGGTTGACCTCTATGAATTTGGTTGCCTACCACATGTGATGGGAGCCATTGATGGCACCCATATTGCATTAGTACCACCACAAGCCAGGAACAAGTCTATAGAAACAGGAAGCACCTTCATTCTATCAATGTGAAAGTTGTCTGCTTGCCAGATTTGTACATTTCCAATGCCTCAGCCTGGTTCCCAGGTTCGGCCCATGATTCCTTAGTTATGCGGAACAGCACTATACGCCAGTTGATGTCACAACTACAACCGGAGAGAGCCTGGCTTGTTGGTAAGTATTATCTGTCCTAACTTTGTGTGTGCAATGACAGGTGCTATAATCAGGACGTGTGTGACTCATTGCAGCACTTATGTGTCATTTTGGGCTCCTGAAGGCCAGATTTCACAGTCTGGACAAGATGTGGGACCTCTCCTCAACCCACCCAGGAAGGTGTGTGAAATCACCGTGGCCAGCTGCATGCCCCATAATATTGCCCTGCAATGGGACATCTCTTACATTACAGAGGAGGAAGAGCCTGAGGTACAACCAGGTGAGAATCCTGAAATGTCAAAAGAGAAAGATAGCAGTGAAGAGGAAAGAGTGGACGTGCAAAATCTGGCAAAGGGTGTTTGGTGAGGAAAATGTTGAGACATTTTCAGTTTGTTAATGTTGCTTTGTTTAGCTCAGATTTTTGTCATGGACTTCTCCAGACAGTTGCTATGTGAATTATGCTATATGTATGGCTTCATAGCTAAACTCTTTGTTTTTGTGTTTGTTTAGGGCCCTTCACCATCTTCATTTGGACACTTCAGAGTTGTGACATTAGCAGGCATATGATGCTGTTAGGACATACGAAGTGGACATGGATTGTTCCTGACAATGTATGTCACAGACTTAGCGTGTATGAGACCTTTGCCAAGGTGGCATGCACCGTGATAGGATGGAAGGTAAGGAGACCCCATTGGACTTGTTCCTTGTCATGTGGTGGCCATAATGTATTATGTGTGTCATCATGTGTTCAGACAATATGTAGCTCTAGGCTGAATTCATGTAAGTTTCCCTTCACATTGACTAAATACTTTTTTTGTATGAACTGGATGTAGCTGTTGACATGTTTCATTGTTGTAGGCCAAAGTGCCTGTGGCACATCACTGACATTTGTTTGTGTCATATCACTAGATGCAGAAGCACTGGATTGTAATGACCCTGTAATCAGAAACTGTTGTACTGCCATTTGTCGGAATCTTGTGTTACATGTAGTTAGATTTCTTTTGTGAGGTAGGCGATATGGCTCCAGCTGATGACATCAACCAAGTTAATTTTTGCGTGTTCTATAGGACAATATCTGATATATCCCTTCCTTCCATGTTCAGAAGGTCTGCACCTGTAAATGTCATCACTTACACAGTTTGATTCAGTTGTCTGATTTGCTATGTTCCTGACATCTTGCCAACCTATGATTTGAATAATGTAATAAAAATGTTCTTAAACAAGACACTTATATGTATGTGTTGGTTTGACATGGTTGTGACCCTGAGCTAAACATTGTGTAATACAACACATCCATTCTTACATAAGTAGCTTGTTTTCTCCATGGTGTTACATATCTACATTGCTAAATTTGGAATTTACTACAGCAGACAATGAGTTTGTGACTTTTGAATGTATTAAAGTAGTAAAGGTGAAGACATACTTGGTGCAAAAACAAACATAAAAGAAAAGTGAAGTAGTCAGTCATGGTGAATGAAACCATAGACGTAGATGCCAAATCATCTGAAAACCGAAGTCCAGATTACTCCTCCCATCAGAAATGGAATAGTGCCCAGAATTAGTCCACAGAATGACCATAGCAGGCCAACCAGTGGAGAGAGTCAGCCAATTTGATTATCTGGGGATCAGGCTAAGCGATGACCAAAAGTGGTCGGCGCAGATTGGGAAGAGTTTGACAGCCTTGAGGCAAAGGTCTTCAGTGATAGGGAGGAATATCGCAAATACCTCGCAAGGGGAGATATCACCTGCTATTACTGTTTATAAAGCTGCGGCAGTTGCAGCCTCAACCTATGGTGCTGAGCTCTGGGGCCACACTAATTCCAGGTGTTTGACTATGGCAGAAAACCATTTTTTACGGAACTTTCTGCGACTGCCGACGAGTACCCCTCTTACTCCGCTTAGACTCGACCTAGCCTTAAATGAAATCCACTACGAAATTGCGCTAAGACCACTTAAGTATTGGGTGCGTCTTTGGACTTCTGAGTACCTGTCTATCCTACGCATAGCACTAAAGGAGTTTCTTGTAGGTGACTACGTATTAAAGATCCCTTGGCTTAGACACATTAGAGACACGTGTAAACTCCTTAAAATGGAGGAGGTGTGGAGTGCTCCATATAATCTGACCAAGGAAGCAAAAGAGCGTATTAATAGGTGTTATTGGGAGAACATCCTGGTGCAAATTTGGACGAAAAGTCAAGGTAGTCTGCCCAAGAAGAAGTGGATTGCCCCGTTATGTAGGTTAATGGGGATAAGGGAATGGAACATAGCCTTACGTCTCTTCATAACTGACCCAAATGACAAAATAGTATTTTCTGTCGCAAGATACCTGCAAAGTGCATGGGCAATAAGAAATAGAGAATTGTTATAATTGTGTGTTTTAACATATTGGTTTTAGATTCTACTTATTTATTTATTTTAAGAAGCAAGTTGTAAATTGACCAGAGCCAAGATACAGTGGTCATCGCACTATAAATCTAACACCTTAAGACAAATAAGGTTTAGAATAATGTCTGTTTTATATTGGTTTTATAAAAAGCGATTTTATTATTTATCTAGGGTCTTAATGTATAATGTGGTAATTGTTGCTGATTTCCATTTGTAACTGGCATACTGCTCAACTATGATATGATGTTTTATTGTTTACTTTTATGGCTTTTAGCCAAAATAAAGTATAATTTTGAATTTAGTCCACAGAGTGAATGTGTGACACACAATGGTGGAAATTAAGGTTGAGGTTTCTTGCTGGCAGTGGTGGGTGTCTTGCCATATGCATCTCCTTGATATTTACATGAATGTCTTGCTTGCGAGGGCGTGGGGTTCAGCTGTTGCAGGGGCAGGGGTGTCTGAAGGTTTCTTCCTCTAGCAGGGCCTCCCTTCCTGTGGCTGCCACAGATTTAGATGGGCTTGATGTAGTCCTGGTCCCTCTGTGTCAGGGCTAGTGATTCACACTTCAGGATCCATGATTGGGGGAGGGGGCAAGATTTTATTAACTGTGCTAGGTTGGTGTGGGCACAGTGAAAGTCACTGTTGTTGTCTGACCAGGTTGACCAGATGTGCCAGGTCTGTCATCCACATCCACATGTCCAGGAGTGTTGACATCCCTGTGGGCTTTATCTGGGGGGGGTAGGGAGTTGGGAGCTTGTTTGGTGGACAATCTCTGCCCAGGTGCTATGCCAAATCAATCTGTTGTGAAATAGAGTACATTGTTATTGTTGGAAGTATGAAATCTTCATCCAAATGTTTTGTGTCACAGTAAGTAGAAACCTAGGAAAATGTTAATAGTTAGGGTTTCCTTTTGTTATATATTTCCATGGTATTGAACTTGTTGACAAGACATCTGTAGAGGTTGGACAAACTGTATTAGAATTGAGCAGCTCATTAGATGTGCTATTATGTTGCATTTTAGATGAAGGAATGAACATGACATCTAACAAACAGTTAAGCCAACACATATTAGAAATAGCATGTGTATGTGACCATTCCAAGGCCTACTTGTGTATAATACAGGTGAACACACAAATTAGTTTTATACGTAGCAGTAGTTGTCATGTGAGCAGTGCAGAGTCAATGGATTACCTGCCACTTCCAATTGGCTGAAGCAGCTTAATGCTTTACAAATAATTGATGTACACACTTGGTAAGGTGTCATTCATGCCATCAATAGTTTCATTTGTGGATACCATAACAACATCAGTCTAGGTAGGCAGACACATCTCTGAGTTAAGCATGTTACACAGATTGAACATTAGTTATGAGTTACAGAAACAGGGCCTAATGGTAGTTGTAGTCATGTCACTTTCTGACTCCTAACACCGGTCAAATGGTAAACTCCATGATGAGTGAACATCAGATGTGACATGGCAAACAAGTGAATATTGGCAAGAGCACAATGGCCTCATACTGTGAGTTACAGAAATAGGGCCTCTTGGTAGTTGTATTCATGTCACTTTCTCACTCCCAACACTAGACAAATGGTAAACTCTATGATTAGTGAATATCAGTTATGACATGAGAAACGTGTGGGTATAGGCAAGAGCACAATGTCCTCTTGTTTTGAGTTACAGAAACAGAGCCTGATGGTAGTTGTAGTCATGTCACTTTCTAACTCCCAACACTTGAGATATGATTAGTCTTACATACCTGTTGCCACACTGCATTCAGGTTGGCTCATACATTTACATATTGACATATACCATGGATCCTGGGATGATAATTTGATATTAAAACACTTGCAGACCCTCATTTCAAAACATGGAAAGTAATGGAGATTGATACATGTGATGTTATGTATGACAATACACATTGACAATCTAACATCTCTGATTCTTTGTGTATTGCATTTTAGGAAAGTAGATGGACAACACAATGCTAATAAACTGAGACGTGAGCATACAGGACATTGAAGTTTTGTGACAGTTACTGTGGTGTAACTCACCAGACTCTGCTCCCCCAGCTATTTCTGTCAAGCCCTCAGAATGCAGGATGGCCAAGACGTTCTCCTCCCAGGGAAAGGGCTGTAATGGGACACTAGGAGGACCACCACCAGTCTTCTGGGACTCCATTGATTGCTTGGAGGACGAGGAATGCACCTTCCCCCTCAGGTCATTCCGCCTCTTCCTAATATATTCCTTTGTGTGCATGGTGGTGCCTTCAGTATTCACTCTGTTGACTATCCTTTGCCTCATTTCCATTTTCCTACTGAGAGGGGTATTTTGGACTTGGGCTCCAAACAATTGTGGCTCTACTCTTATGATTTCATCCACCATGACTCTCAACTAATCCTCAGAAAAACGATGATTTTTAGAACGTGACATGACTGTAAATTAAAGTAGGTGACAAGGACTAAGAAAACAAGACAAGTAATTTTTGGGAAAAAAATGAGAAGTGTGTTAAATAGGATGGGGAAATGGGGCTGCCTTATTTCACAAAAATGACACAGTGATGTGTGGTGCCTGTCTTGCTTTGCTGCAGTGGGGAGGCAAAGGATCCTGGTCTGGGATGGGGTGTGTTTTATAGTATGATTTGCAGGTGTGTCCACTTAGCCAATGGTTGTCAGCTGTGTTGTATTTGAATCCATCCGACGTGCACTGTTCTCGTGCTTTGCTGAGGGCGTATTGTGACGGCCTACCAACATCAGCTAACCGCAGCAAAGGGACAGCCAGTATAACTGTGTTTTTTGTAATTGAATTGGCAGTTAGCTGCGGCCATGATGGTGATGGAGTATGCACCACCACCTTGCAGCCCGCCGTGACACCGTCGGGTATTACTCCATCAACGCAGTCGGCGGTTCGGCCTGCATACATCGTAATGGGGCGGATGAGAGACCACCAGTGCAGCAGTCTTCTTGGGACCGGCACTAAGGCATACTGGTGGTCCGACACTTAAACTCACAATCTAGCCCTTCGTTTGTCTTCATTTTGTTGGTAGAAAGGGATTTCTATCAGTAAGTGTTTGTGGTTTACTACCTCTGTGACAGGGTGTTAAGCTAATATTATTAGTTTCTTTATTTCAAAGGCAAATTGGCTGCTGGTGGAATAATCTATACTTAGGGCCTCATTCCGAGTGTGGTGGTCTATAGACTGCCACAATAGAACCCTGGCGGTCGACCACCAGGGAACTGGCAGCCATGCCAGGATGTTGGATCCTGGAAGTCTGGTGGTGACAGAGATCCTAGTCCGCCCAAGCAGCGCTGCCCTGGGGATTACGACCAGCGGTTTCTTGGTGGTAGCACCGCCATGAAAAGGCTGGCAGAGAACAGGTGCCCCCCTTGCCGGCACCATCACAATGTTCACTGTCTGCTTTGTCTCCATTGTGAGGGTGCTTGTGCACCCTGCATTGCCGCCGGCTCGAGTATAAGCCAGAAACAATGCTATATCCTTTTTCCTGCTAGGCCAGCGGGCGGAAACTTAGGTTTCTGCCTGCCTACCTAGCAGGAAATCCATTATGGCCCCGGCAGGGAGGTCATCGCGTAGGCGGCAGCCACCGTGTCAGGAGTTTGGAGGATGCAGTTTTCCGTCCGCCAAACTCATAATGGGGCCCATTGTGCACATTTTTTGTAGGTGTCGCATATACTCTGGTTAAAGTGGTAGTATCAACCTTGTATGGCTGTGTGGGGGTATATTTTTCATATTGTTTGAATCACAGCTTGTTCAAAGTCTATGATAATGTTTTGGGGGTAGTAGTTATGTGTTTGTTGTTTTATATAATTTAGAAGTTCTGAATAGGTGCTGCTTTGTTTATTTGGGAGCAAAGCATATACAAAAGGGATGTTGGTATGTTGGTATTCATCATGTATGGTAAATATTTGAATGAATGGTTAAGAACCCCAAGACACATTTTAAATGTTCTATCCATCATCCAGGTTTGGCATTGGGTAAGTCTTGTTAAATTGTTTGCAGCTGAAAAGATTAGGATTCGTTATTTGTTATTCAGATTGTCAAGTAAAAGGAAGGGTTCTTCATTATGTGTTATTATCAAATGGTCTGGTATTTCTATATCTTGGTACCTTCTGGTTTTAAAGTAGGGATAGATGGCAGTGGCCCTCTTATGTGTTCAGGGTCTTTGGGTAGAATATGTTTAAGTATTTTACTTGTGGGTTCTAGAGAATTAGTGCTTGGGTTGGTTATGCTCTCTAATATTAATGACAACATTGTCTCTAGTAGTTAACCTTCCACAACATGCATTAGAGTAATATTTAGTACATTTCGAGTTTATTGTTTATGTTGATGCACCTTCTTGGCTGTAGGTGTAGGCCATCTGACTTAATAATTGCTTCCATTTCTGACAGGTTATATGTTAGGCATCTTCTGTCATTGTATTTGTAAGTAGTTTAATAATACAAAAACATATTATAGTTTACGTTTTGCATGTTAATAATTTAAAAATGCAGTTACATTATTTTGTCACTTAGGTTTTTTTTGTGGTGGTGTTATGTACGATTTTGCAGTTTAGCTTCTATGTCCTGTTTAGCATTGATTTTCTGTTGAAAGAGAAAATTAGTATAGTTAAATAATATGGCATACTTATTGTTAGTTTGTGATTGTTTAGACAGTTAGGCTTTTTTAGGTAGCTGTTGGATAATTTTATAATTTATTAATTTTGTCAACATACTTTTTATATGTTTATGTTGCTCTGTGTTTGTCGATTTTTTCTGGCACTGTTTAGACCTTGAAGATTTTGTTTCTTTTAGGTAGGCTATGAAAAACGATAAAAGGTATGGAATGTGTCATTATTTAAATGTTTAATCATATTTTTCAAATTGGTAACAGTTACTTTATTATTTAACTATTATTATTATTTACTTGGATATGTATTAGTTGTGATTTCTATTTCTTTCTATAGGTGTTTCTGGCTAGAACCCAGCATAGTTTCCTCCTCTTGCAGCGTTTGTTGATTTCTGGAGTATTTATTTGTGTTAATTAGTGTGCCTTTTATATTGTTTCATTGTGTGATTATATTGGTTTAACTCGTTTATAGTTTAATTTTATTGTTTGGGTTAGTTTAGTTTGAAATTTTATTAGCAGTTGGTACCTTGTTTGATGAACACTAATTTATACGTAATTTATTTTGTATTATTAATAGGTGTTTTAAATAAATGTATTTTTCTGTATTTTTATATTTAAAATATATTGTTGTTTGTGTGTTCATATTTATAATTACTAGTTTTGTAGTATTTATTTTTTTGAATTAAGTGTCTCTTTTCTGTACTGAATATATACGTTTGTGTTTATTTAATATATTTTATTTAAATTGTAGATGTTAGTGATAAGTGTAGGATTTATTTAAAGTAAATATTTTATGGTAAAATTGGTATTTTGGTGTTTAATTGGTATTTTGTTAATGATTTAGATGATATTTTGGTCTATGATGTTATTGGTCTCTATATACTTGTGACATGTATTTAAAAGTGACAATATTTGTGTTTCTGATATTTGTGTTATTGATACCTGTAAAAATCTGTGTTTTTGATTGCAATATTTGTGTTACTGATATTGGTGTTTTTTTAGTTAAGTATACAGAGGTGATATGTTTGTCCTCCTTACTAAATTTATGATATTTGTGTATCTCAATATTTGATGAATCAATTTTATGTCACTGACCTAAATAGATCTATCCATTTTTACACCTTATATTTTTTACCCAAGCTTGAGAACAAATCAAGGATTTCTTTTCAGAATAATTTGAATTTGACTAATACCTGCACAGTATGTAGCACCTTTAAAGCATACTTCAGAGAACGGTTGGTAGCTAAAGGCTAGGAAAAAAGAACAATTAACATACATAAAGGAAAAAAAACAATGTTAATGGACTTTTCAAGAAGTAATATATAATGAAGAAGGAATGAAGAATATAGACAAATATGATAAGAGGAATAAATAAGGTAACTGGTGTAAGAAGAAAACAATAAAGTGGTAAATTGTTAGCCTGGATGCTAAAGTTCAATCAGGAGAAGAACCAAATGGGAAAAGTTTGGGACTTTGTAAAGGGAAAGTTTTTGGAAGATTAAGAAAGAATCACTATTGTCTTATAAAAAAATGTGTAGAAAATTGTACAACAAGCCCTCTACCTTGACAATTAAAGAAATGCAAGATTTTTTTTGCAAGGCTAGTTTTGGAAAGATAACTGCTAACTGAAGAACAACATGAGGTTTTTAGCTGGTCCAATTAGTACTCAGGAACTCGAGGAAGCATTAGGGGCCTGATTTAGATGTTGATGAATTAGTTACTCCATCACAACTGTGATGGGTATCCCGTCAGCCACAATCTAAATCCGATAGAATATAATGGGATTGAGATTTTGGCAGATGGGATATTTATCACCCTTGTGACAGAGCAACGTGTCTGCCAATATCTAAATCAGGTCCCAAATTACTTAACAAGATCTAAGTTCCAAGACTTAATGGTATACCTTAGGTGATCTATAAACTATACAAGTAGACATGAATCTCTCATTAATCACTCTTTATTATACCCTACTACTTGACTATGACATGCCTCAGTCCTTCATGCAAAATATTTTAACCTCTTTTCAAACCTGGAAAAAACCCTGGACCATGTGAATCATAGAGCCCCAAAACACAAATGTTGATTATGCACTTTTAAAGACAATTTGTTTGACAAGATTAGATAATATGATCAAATAAACTGTTAATGGAATCCAGGTAGGATTTAGCCTGGGCTGATTTATGGGAGGTAGTATGTTTAGGAATTTTATAGATCGTAACCTATACCCGTAAGTGTCTTGTCTTGGTGTTTACTTTGACAGGTCCAATTGCAGTTTTTACACTGCCATAGCCAAGCTGCACTGATAGGCCCGACGTCATGTTTGAGGGGGACTTATAAGCAATTTATATATACCAATAAAGAATATGCCATTTGACTCCAGTTAGGAGGAAAAAGTGCACCAAGTTCTAAAGCCAGGAAATATATCGGGTCCAGCAAAAAGAGAAGAATTCAGGATGACCACGCAAACAAAAAAGCGGATTTCCTTCAACAATCTATAAGTTGTATTAACTTATGTTGAAGAAGTACCTGTTATACCCAGCATAACTACAATTAGGCTACATGCAGTTGAGACAATATAAAAAAGATATTTGATAGCGTTGACAATTTCTCTCAGCTATCAGGATGTAAAGTAATTAGGGCTAAACTTGAGGCTTTACAGTTAAGTAGCTGTTCTCACAATTATCCTCAGGAATTTAGTGGTATGAACATTATGAGGCCTATGGAATATGTAAGAATTCAAGTATCAAACTCGATGAATGGAATGCATTAAAATTTAAGCTATGGTAGTTTAATTATATAATCAGTTCCCAACCTTTTTAACAGCACAATTTATCTCTTTTAATTGTTGGACAAATAAACATTATCACATTGTCATACTACCTGAATGCTTATTTATATACTCTTCCCTGCTTTTTGAATGCGCAATTCTTGAAAATATTTAATGAGATTATTAGGTAAAAGTGACCTTGGATTTCTAGTAAAAAAAAAAAACACAAAGGCCTGATTTAGAGTTTGGCAGATGGGTTTCTCTGTCACAAACATGCACATTATTCTATAGCACTTATAAAAAGGCATTCTCTCCTACACTTTTTTTCATATAATATTTTTTCCTTCTCCAGTCAGCATTCGTTTCAGACCCCAACCTGGCAAACTGCCTTCGGTTTAGCACCATCCCGGCTCTCGGGATGGTCTGCCAGACATTGCAGCGCCGGTCTGACGAGGAGACAGCCCAGTGATGATACTGGTCATCCTTTTGGGTGCTTGAGGGCTCTCCTGATACCATGGGTATCCCTAGATGATTTTGTCCCTGCATCCCTTTCACTTTCTTAGTATTTTGGAACAGTGTACTTATTTGGTTTATAGCGCAGTTCGGGAGACTGTACACTGGACCAGTAATCTCCCTGTCCCTCTTTTGTATTATACAAAATGATATCCTGACATTTGAAGAAATTAGTCAAACATTTGTTGTTCAATTATCAGGTAATGTTTATAAATACCTACAATTATAAAAATATTCAGAATTATGAAGGCGTGTGTCTGTATCTGTACGCTAAAGACTCCACAGAGGACACTGTGATGCAAGGGAGTAGACAGAAGATGAAAGTAGCCCCCGCTTTGAACAAATGTGCTGATGCCACCATGCAAGCAAAGCAAGTGAGCCAACCTCTCCTGTGAAGAGGTTCCCTGTCTCTTCCATATATACATTCATTCTTTCACCCTTCCATCCATCTGCTGATATCCATTATTTAAAATTTCCATTCTGCTATTCATCATTCAATCACCCAACATTTAATCTTACCCATTCCATCCATTCATCCATTCTGGCATCCATCCACTTATCCACTCTGCCATCCACCCCCTGTACTATCCATCCACTCTGCCATTCATCCATCAATCCATCCATTCTGCCATCCATCCATTCATTGTGCCACCCATTTACCCATCTGTTCATCCACCCATCTGAATCTGCCATCCATCACTCCTCTCTGCATCTACTCTGCCATCTATCTGTCCACTCTGCCATCCATCCATCAACCCAACCACTCTACCATCCATCCACTCTACTATTCACCCATCAATCCACCCACTCTGCCTTCCATCCATTCACCTACTTTGCAATCCACGCTGCTATTCATCCATCTTTTCTGGCAGCCATACATTCACTCTGCCCTCCACTCTGTCATCTGTCATCCATCCATCCACTTTGCCATCCATCATTCCACTCTGCAATCCATTCACCCATCTTTTCACCAACCAATCAATTCCTTTACTATGCCATCATTTAACCTGTCTGCCCACTTTTCCGTCCATCCCATTACTCCAATCCTTTTGCATGTCCATCCACTTATATAATCGCATCCCCAGTTTCCCAAGCTCTTTTAAATCTGGGGGGGTGTCAAAATCCATGAGTGTTGCATGGGGATACCCTCCGCAAAGCCCATGGAACACCTCCTTTGTGCAGAGTAAGGCAACTTAGCGCTATGCACAGTCTTGCCTAGTCCATATAAATGAGGCTATTCAAAGCCATGTAAAGTGGATTCACCTCATAGATGTGAGTTCAAGGTTTGTGCTGCTGTTGTGTCACAAAAAGTGACGAACGGCTTGCAATGGGCTCATAAACATGCCCCAAACTATTCTAAGCCAAATCCGGGATATAATAGTACCATCACTAGATGAGCTCCTCTAAATCAATGTTGTACTGAAATGATAGTCCTGACGCCACCATGTAAGCCCCACTGATCACTGCGTGAATCCAAGTGCAGGGACAGAGCTGTGTGAGAGCCTTAAGAAAGCTGCTGGTTCTGGATCGTGGAGTCTCAACTACTTGGAGTTTGTTTGCCAAAGCCATGAGCCACCAACACAAACATGATTGCAGCAACAGCAAGGCACAACTCTGCCTCTTGCCATTAGACAGGTGATGTGAGAGGAACTGGTGAACTTATTCACATTTGAATGATCGAAGTGCATGGGAGTCCAGTACACATAGAGGAACTGATGAATCAGAAACCTTGCTGGAGGGTAGCCCTACCCTGGCACCACGCAAAAGTGACTTGCATGCTCCTCTGCAGTTCATCGCACGTGTGGGGTCAGTGTTAATGAAAGACAGGGGCCCACTGGTACCCTGCGTCCAGACTACATGGCAGTCAAAAACATCACAACTACATCATGGTACAACGAAAACATGGTTTAAATTTAGGGATTGACAAATATTGAATAAAGATGTGTAGAATTATTGCTTTTCTTGGGATTAGGCTGCCTTACAGGAGATATTTAGAGGCCTCTGCAAAGGAGTCCTTTCTGAGCAATATGGATGGGTTGTGGTCTTTTACTTATTGAGTAATATGCAGACTTTATCCTACAGTTTGTAGAATAGACAAGTTTCATAATTTACTGCATAAAAGTTGTGGAGCTTATGTGGTCCAACAGATGTCAATAACGTTTTGAGTGTGCTGCTTTAGAGCAGTCTGGGTAATTTTGATGTGGGATCAGAAACATAATTTAGCACTTTATACCAGTGAGAAAAACTTGGGAGTTGTTTTTAGTCCAAAACACGTCACAGGTATCTCACTATAGGGTAGGTCTCATGGACGTTGAGTGACCTGTAGCAGAAATACTGAAATATGAATAGGGTAGCAATACCTTGTCAGAGGGTGTCTTCTACAGTTCAGTTATATTTTTCAGGTTCCACTTATGTCATGATACATTGACTCATTTATTGACTACAGAAGACACCAAGAGAGCCACACCTGATTTACATTCTAGGGAGGTACAATGTCACCACAGTTATTTTTGGGGCTTTAGGTGGCAGACAGAGAAGGAAGGTGGAAAAGTCGATGATGTACACCCATCAACATATAATAAAACTTCTCATTCAAAAGTACAATGTTAATTTTTGTGCTTGGCTAAAACATTTCCAAAAGCCCCGTGCCCTCATATCATGCAATCAAACACTCAAAAACTCACACATTCACTAAAAACCAAGGAGGTCCTGGATGTCCTTGGTAGATCAAATGGCACGTTGATGTTAGAACTCTCTCCCATGGGTCGTGGATGGTAAACCACACAAATACGGGCGGTTGATGTGCATTTCGGCGGCTCCTATTTCTTTTTTGTGCCACGTTCTTCTGGACCATAGGTGCAGTGGGTCTTATTTTCAATGATAGTACGTACATAAGCGAGTCAACAAGCACCTGTGGTAGATACAATCTACACAAACACAAACAAGCACAGCTTTTCAAATATATACATTTATATCACTTTGGTTAGTGTTATAACGTACTTTGGTGTAAACAATACAGTTCTCATATGTGCAATGGGAACAAAATGAACAAGCATTTACAATGCAACGGGTCTCGCGTTTGCTCATGTTAGAGCTGATCGCGTTGTAAACTCCTAACCCGACTTTTCACCTATCAGGCAAAAGTGCATTTATGTACATAACCCGAAAAAGTGAAATGAACTATGTAAAGGGCTCGACTTCTGCCAAGCGAGATCGCGCTCGTAAATTAGAGAAAAAGAAGTCCACGAGCCCGATGGAAAACAGCTAGCCACCGGAAAAGGCATGACGTATGTGTGCCTTCGACTAATGAAAGCAAGCAGATTTTATTAGGCAAGCCCACGAACCAATAAAAAACACTGACGTGAGGTTGACAGGGCTCCGAGCCCTTTTCTAAATACAAAAGCGTCTCGCTGCGATACGCATGCGCAAGCGCATGCAACGCAGGCTCAACCCTAAAAATTGCTACACATATCTACAATGAACAAAATAGAAAACTCCAATTTAAATGTAACCTAATCCAATTCAATATTTGTTCTTTGTTTTAGAAATCAACCTGTTATGGACAATCCCTTTCTCAGTGCTGACGTTTCGATCCACACCCTGATTAAAGTGTGTCTCCTCTGGACAACAATGCTGTCTCTTATAACACCTCAGTACTGTGGGAGTCTACTAGAGTACAGGTTACAACTCCCATGTTATTAAGTAATTACCCTCCACACAAAGACGACAGTGCCAAAAGGATGCACTAATCAGTTTAGTCAAGATGGACATGGTCTCTTTACTTACAAAGAAGAAATTTAAAAACAAGTTACGGCTATGCCAGTATGTCTCTGCTCCAAAAGATGGAGCTATTGGCTGTGCCACATCTGTTTTCAAACTGCATGTGTCTATGTGGGAGCCCGAACTCCAATAATTTACTGACCCACAATAATCTAATCACCCCAAAATTGACCTCTGACAATATTTGTCTCCAGCACCCTTGATCTAGCAATAAAAGACACCATCTTCCACAACATCAGAACAACAAATTAGCAAAGTAAATTGAAAAATAGTGACTGAGACCACTCAACAAAAAAGTCCTATAGTGATAAAAAAGTTAACACATTTTATTACAAAATGAATCATAGGCATTACAGAGTAAATCAGTACGTACGGATTAGATTTAGAAATACAAAGTCAGAAATGAAAAATCATTCGTAGTATCTGCAATTGTCTGGTTGATAAGGAACACTAATAGCATTACTAATAGGGAACTTAAGTGCCATATTTACATGCCCTGTGCGCTGCCGGTGCATCACCTTTTGTGATGCACCAGCGGCACATAGTGCAGACCCATATCTACAAAGCAACGCAAAGCTACTTTGCATGGCTTTACTGAGCTTTGTAGATATGGTGTAAGGCAATGCAGCACGAGTCGCTGCGTTGTCTTACATTGCGTCAGGGAGGTGTATCATGGGTTTTGAGGCACTCCCAGATGTGCAAGAATCTGTAAACCTGCGAATGCATAAAAACTTTACTCTTTCTCAGGACAGGCACAACAAGGAGAAACATCCTTATTTCTCCTTCTTGTTTATTTTTTCCAAATGTGCTGCATTCTGCATCACAAATAGAAAGAGGAAAATGCCTCTCTTGATTGCCTCTTCCTGCGTAGAAACAATCCTTCTGACAATGCAGGCACCCTTACACCATGATGCTAGGGTCCCTGCGTTGGCGCTAGGCATAAAGGTGAGAACCAGCACAGGGGGAAAGGACAGAAATGCACAGTATCTTGTAAATGCAGTGCATTTCTGCCCTTTCCCTGTGGTGTAGAGCAGCACAGCAAGGTCACTTGCTGCACTGCCCTGCGCCACAGGGCTTTTAAATATGCTCCTAAGTTTCTCAATAATCAGACAGAGTTTATGAGAAAAATAAAAAGCGGACAGTGTTCCATGAGGAAAAATAAAAGTACCACCCATCTACTTAAAATGGCAGATTCAACATAGCATGATTATCAACAGCACAGTTTAGACAAATCAGAAAATGGATTGGCATTATAAAATGTATAACACTACCTCATGTCTAAGAATAGTCAAGAATATTCCATTACCTTCCATAGCAAAAGAAATCCAGAGATGCAATCACAATATGAAACATTCTCAGACAAAGACCAATACACTAATGTGCTAGTAAGCTGGCAAAAAGTTCTGTCAGGAACATGATGTAAAGTTTCATTCATGATACATGCTCTCTTAAGAATTGGTCAGTTTCCTCATGTTGTACTGTGTTCTGCGATCCTGTGATTCTGTTGGGAGAGAAGATTCACAGAGGGATATTGATTGGAAGGAAGGACTGAGAAGATGATGAATGAACAACACACTAGAAACTGCATCCATTTTAATAGGATGGTGTCTTCATGAAAAAGTGGCATAACTTAACTACACTAATAATCACACTTCTAAGCAGTACTATTAATTGATATTAAGTGCAATATTATTAATTCTTCATTACTGCAGTACCCAAAAATACAAGATCACCCACTGCAACTGCACCAACAAGCCAGATGAAGGGATTGTCAAGACAACCATCCAATGCACCACCCTCACCGATAACAACAAATCAGCCATGAAGCACCTAAACTTCAAAATCCAACCTGATGGCAAGTCTACCATCAGGTGCATGCTCACAGACCTGGGACCGAGATCAAGTTTCAACTTCATCACAAATGTCATCACGCCTCCTCCCACTTCACCGTAGACTCCAACGAGTACATGTTCCTCTGGGACCTCAACTTTTGCCTCAACAACCTCAATGACACCAATGCCTCCAACCTCCTAGACAACGTGAATACCATCGGCCTCTGCCAACTCCACAAGCCACACACTGGACCCCATTTTAACTTTCAGTGACCACATCAAGTACAGCCACATTCCCAACCTGTGCTGGTCTGACCACTCAGGGCAGACAGCCTTGCCCTCATCAGCAACGACAATCACATAACAGCCCTCAAACAAGCAAGTTGGTACACCGAAGACCTCTGGACCGACAAATGCTGCTGCATACAACAAGAAAGGAGATGGCATAGTGGCAAGGATACCACAGACAGGACATCCTTTAAAGCAGCCTTAAACATCTACCACAGGCAGCCATAACAGGAAAAGAAAACAGCAATAACCATCCATATCAAAACCAGCCCCAACAGCAGTAAAGAACTTCTCAAAATTGTCAAAGAGTTCTTCAACCCCTTGACCACAGCGAACAACATCACCCGCTCCCAGGAACTTTGCGACAACCTGACCATTTTCTTCCACAACAAGATCACCAAGATCTACAAGAACTTCGAAACCCCAGCCCAAGCCCACTGACTTCTTCAACCAACTCATCCACCCCATAACCACCAAAAGTACCCGAATGACCACTTGGAATCAACTAACCCCCCCCAAACCTCCATCATGAAAACTGTCCACTCAGGGGCCCCCATCGACCAGTGCCCACACCACATCTTCAACCTAGGAGGCACCAAAATCAGCCACAAACTCACCTCCTAATTCAACGCATCTATTGCCACAAGGACCTTCCCCAAGGACTGGAAACAGGCCAAGGTCACTGCAATGATAAAAAAACCTTCTGCAGACCCCAGTGAACTCATCAACTACTAACCAAACTCCTTGCTCTCATTTCCTGCCAAGGTCCTTGAGAAGGCATTAACCAACAACTCACCAAGCACCTGAAACAGAACCATCTTCTCAACACCTCCCAAACCAGCTTCCATACCAACCGCAGCACAGAGACAGCCCAGAGAGCGGCCACTGATGACATCAAAGCCTCCTTGGCCAAGAAGAAACAGTGGCACTCATCCTCTTCGAATGATAGTCAGCATTCAACACGGTCTCCCACCAAATGCTCATCACGAGGCTGCATAGCATCGGCATCCGAGGAGCCACTATCAAATGGATCACCTCCTTCCTCACCGGAAGAGCACAGAAAGTCCACCTGCCACCTTTCACCTCCGAACCCAAAGAAACCTCTTTGGAGTACCCCAATGCTTATTTCTCAGCCCCACCCTTTTTAACACTTGCATGACCTCACTAGCCTTCATAGTCAGATCCCATGGGCTCCAAATCATCTCAGACGTCGATGACATGCAACTCATCCTCTCTGAGGACTCTATCACCACCGCAGACAACTTCCACAAAAGCATGACCAGCCGCACCAACTGGATGAGGAACAACTGCCTGAAGCTCAACAAAGATAAAACCAAGGTACTGATCTTCTGCAATAACCACTACTCCCCCTGGGACGTCTTCTGGTGACCTGCGGAACTGGTCCCAGCACTGACCCATCCAGCCTTCCCAGAAACCTTGCCATCATCTTGGACAGCAAGCTAACCATAGCTGGATACCCTCCTGGGTGCCATGCAGCTCTCTAGAAATCAACTGATAAAAGTCATTGTGACACACATTATTACATAAAATTACACATGTGAAAAAACTTTAACAATACATGCATTAAGACACATGCAGATGCATGGCTAGCAATTTTAGAATGGGTTTCTAGTTATGCATGCGCCCACTAGCGTCATTCGGCAGGTAACACTTTAAATCTACTGATCTTAAATGGAGGAAGGCTAAGTTAAACTGGTGCACTACATTAAAAAATAGAAACAAAAAAACAATTTGACTGAAGCATGAAACCGAGAGCAAGCGTCTGGACACCACTTTGCAGCTTACTGGAGTTCATCATTAAAATACACATATGAAAACAATTAACACAATAAGTGAGTGGGAAACAGGATATGGATCATGTGGGCAGCATCAGGAAGCAGTGAGAGCTGAAAAGAGAGAGCAGGGTTGAAGAGAGGTATGAAATACATTCACACTCATGGAGCGCTAAATGTTAAATAAAGAGTCCCTTGAGGTATTTAGCGGAAGGATCCAAACTCATCCACACAGAACACTGTGAGACTGAAATGCTTCTGGACAGGACAAACACAAGAATACGGAGGAAAGACATTGAATTGGAAGCAGACAACTGAGAGAGACAAGAAATCCATCCAGATCTGAGCCTGGGGTTGAGTCAAAGCCCATTGGAAGAATAGGTAATGTATTGGAAACAATAGGTCTGCCTGAATTCGCAACTCCCTATAACTAAGACCCAAGGGCCTTGCCTGTTGTGAAGAAATGTGGACATGGCCTTTGTTTTAAAGATTCTATGCTCTCACCATCTTCTTTTGGTACCTGCTTTTCTCCTGCCATCTGATTGCCCGCATGCAGTGTCCATCCACTTTAGTGAACTAGGCTCAGTAGTGGTCAGCCTATTGGCAAAATATAGTAGACCCTGGCCTGATGGATTTAAATGGTTTAATCAGGCATGCAGGAAGGCTTCCAAGAGCCTGGCTATGACTTTAAAGGATAAACCAAGGAATGTGCTTAATGTGCACCATTGCGGGCAAGTTGGAAAGAATTAAAGGATGAGTTGTGAGGAGATCTGGTGAAGGACTGTAGATTGAATGACACCAGCACATTTTGGTCCACTAGAAGCAACATCAAGACTGAAGGGGCCAAACCTAACTCTGTCATCACTACTCTAAGCCAGGAAGCCTGGGTTGAGCATTTTAAAAACGCATATGGTTTTTCAAGTGCCAGTGTGGCCTCTGAGGAGGAAGTAGTTTTCCCCTCATCAGTGGAATTCTCTATGGAGGAAGTAAGGGAGGCACTTTCTAAAAATGCATGCAGAAAGGCCCCTGACCGAGATGGGGTGCCAATGGATTCATACAAAACTGCCCGACCTCTGGGCCCCCTTACTTTGTAACAGTTTTAATGTCTTTTGCTAGACCGGCCTGCTGCAAACCTGGCTATTATTGTCCCGGTCTTTAAAAAGGACAATGAATGCTACCATCCAATCTTGTTACTGGGCTCCACTGGTAATCTGGTGGGTATAATAATGCTGGCCTGCCTCCAGGATTGGGTGCAGGCTTCTGGCATTCAGCACATATTCCAGGAGGGGCTAGGCACATTGGAGCAATGTTTAAATCAGCACCTGCTAGTCAGCAAATATACTGTTGCCAAGCAGGGCTCTGTGTGCCTGGCATTCATGGATTTGTCCCGTGCCCTCAGTAGCATTGTGAGGTCCAAGCTCTGAGAAATACCACCTGACCTGGGAATTGATGGTGACCAGGTTCAGTTCTTGAGAGCTCTCCATTATGATCTTTTTGCCTCAGTCTGGTCCCTCAAGAGTGAGGACTGAGGGATTCAGGATTGTGTGTGATGTCTGTCAGGGGTGTGTTTTAGCACCGCTTTTATTTTTGTTATACATAAATGGTTTAGTTCCTGCCCTGATCGCCTCAGTCTCTAATGCCCCATGTTAGCTGTAGAAAAGATCTCTGTATTGTCATACGTGGATGATGCCATCTTGATATCCAGGACCCCAATGGTATAAAGATATTATTTCATGAATGTGTCTCCTTCGTGGGTTCCTTAGGTCTGTCTATAAATCGCTCCAAAACCTTTGACATGACGTGCAACTTAAAGCAGGCTAGAATGAGGGACATTAGTCTGCAAGGCCACCCATGGCACTTACCAAGGACTTCTCATATCTAGGCATGGTGTGTGATTCTAAGGGGAACAGACGGCCTTGTATCTCAGCAGTAAGGCAGAAATTCTCAGGCTCTGTTGAATATGTCTCCCGTTTGGCTACATGCATTGATAAAAGTTCGGTGGCACCCCTTTTGGTAGGTATGTAGGAGGAAATTTCTCCCTATTTTGATGTGTGGTGAAGGTATTTGGGGTTGTAATAATCCCAAGACACTGCAGGGGGTTCCAAATAGAGTACTGAGGTGACGCCTGGGTGTCTCACCCACCTGTTCTACCTTTGCCTTGCAGTAGGAGCTAGTGATGGAATATGTGGAGGATGCCATGTATCTTGCCCCACTGCTATTGTGGTGCTCGATATGGAATAACCCCCTTACTGCCTTCAATAGGGAAATCATCCTTGATTGCTTGGCATGTGACTGAGGGCTTAATATACCCTGTTTTGGTAGGTGAAGTATGTGTTGGAGGACCTGGAGGGTTCACAGTTTTTCTATAGTCCTGAAAACCTGTTTAAGCAGAGCGTGGCTCAGGTTAAATCCCTGTTTAAAATCAATCAACATAACCTTAGGGCTGCAAAAGAAATTTCTAAATCCATGGTTAGAGACTATGAAGCCCTGAACAATACTCAAGGACTAGTACCATATCTGGGTGGATAGATTCTACTTGACAGAGAATGTTACTAACGTGTTTCTGACTGGGTTTTGTATGATGGCACTTAAATTTTCCCCTGGGGCAGTATGATGTGGCCAGCATTGTGATATGTCCATTTGATTAAGTTTCTCCTCAAAGCCTGCTCCATTTTGTAAATTTTATCAGGACACTAAATTGTATTTACTCCCTTTTAACAGGAAGCAAGGAACACACATCTCCCTGGCTGCCCTGGAGTACCTTCAATCTGTAGAGCCCCCCCATGATTAATGTCTAGTCCTTTCTAAGAGGTGCTATAAAAAGAAGGAATGTAATGGTGTTTTAACTTATTCTATTTGTTTTAATTTGTTTTTATTGTTTTACAGCCGTCCAGCCTTTTTAGCTCTGATGGATATATTATGAAGTTATTTTATACACTGTGCACTTGTTTGCACTCTTTTATCCGGGCAGGTGTATAATTTTCTTATATCTGAAATTATGCTAATATTCGGAGGTTCTGATGCAAATAGATTAATGAAACTGAGAGTAATGTTAGGTCCTCATTTTGAACAGCATTGTTCTTTTTATGATTTGTATGTGATGATCTTTCTTTTTGCTTGTACTATCTGCTGCACTTTTATGGTCATTGATGTGGCCGAAATAAAGGTTTAAACTAAGCCAAACTAAACAAGTCTGGAGTGGAATGTAGTCATCTGATGTGGTTCTGGTTCTTTGTAGCCCTTCCCATTTGAGTGAAATTCAATTGCTTTATAGTTTACCTAATGTCCATTTGCTATTTGTCCTTTTCCTGTCAGTGCCTTTTGCAGAACTGAGGAGTACAGTTTTATTGCAGTGACACATCAAGTTGAGAAATTAGTTCAGTTCTTTAAGCAAGATGGAATCCTAGTAAGGGAGCAGCAAGCCTTAAGTTTGAGGTGGAATGGAGTAACATCATGGAGGCAGTAAACCTTGTGTTCCCACCAACAGTCTTTTACCCTTATTTACTGGCATTACTCCACCACTGGATTGCTTCAAAATCTCTACCAGTTTTTTCCATAGAACGGTGCCTTCTCATAGAAGAAAGATCACCTCTCCATCTGGGGCTGCACTCCACTGGTTGCCTCTCAAGAATCAGGTACAGTTCAAGGCCCTGTGCCCTAGTATAGAAAGTCTTTTATTGCAACGGTCAAAGATCCACTTTCTGAGAAGTTTATTTCTTGTTATTACACAAACATTTCTAGATAAGTCATGGTAAACCCCATCATAGTAAGAGAAGGGGTTATGTAACAATTGTTAACATAACCCATAATATATAGTCGTCATGGCCACACCCTGCATCTTATTCTGGAAGCGATGTCTTGACTAGTAAATTACTGCTCCACCAAGATTACCACTCTTGGGTGCCAGTGTCAGCGGTATCACCCATAGTGCCTTGAGGCCCTGCTAGAGGCACACACCTATAAAATGTTGTGTGCTGCTTTGTGTGAGGGCTACTATCATACTCTGTGTTTATGTACAAAGGCTTCTGTTTGGACCTGACGATGGTGGAGTCTAGTAGAACAGAGACAATAGGCTGATATGTGAGGTGCACCGAATGAAGGTGTACCCTGATGATCCCTTCTAGGCTAAGTATTTGTAACAGGGTTTAGGTTTTGGGGTTGTACAGAGGACCACCAAAAAAATCACAGTGTGTAGTGGATTATTGATTGTTTTTTGATTGCTCCCAAGCAAACCTGTGGTTTAGAGGCCTTGGTAGATACCTCATAGTCATCTGGTTACATGCTGGCCTATAGTGTCAGTCAACATTGTGGCTCAGTCAAGGCTGTCAGCCTAAGTACTGTTCTATTTTTATGCCTACGATTTTTTAAGTCACTGACAATGACTTTTACAACCGTTATAGCATTCTTAAACACAGCCAATAAACAAAATCTGTGTCTTTTTCTGAAGTCGGGTCCTTTATATGATGCCAAGTAAAGACTTGGCTTTCCTATGAATCAGTAAGAAGGAAATGGGGAAGGTGGTGCTGGTGAATTAAGTTATTTGTTTTGTTTTCTATAGCTTGGTTTCCTCCTTAGCAAATTACAGCAGCTGGATTAAATAACAGCCTTACTTTCTGTCTGATGACCTTCTAATCGAATATGACTCCACAAGTTAAACTCAGGCCTTGGATCTCTGTCTGGAGTGTGTTAAGAAAATAAGCAGGTATGAAAAAAAGTATCAGAAAAACAAATATCAACCAAACCTGTGCTGGCTGTCTGTGGTAGGTGTCATGTTTTGGAATGAGGGATATATGACACATCTGTAGTTCCATTTCAACCATGCTGTTTAGTGCTGGGAACCATAGTGCTCTCTTGCTCGGTTTTACTGCTCTGTGTCCTTCACAGGCAAGTTAGATTGCCTGCTTTCTTAGTCTATTGAGAAGGACAGTTCTGGACCCCCTTAGGACTGGTCCTTCTTTTTTGCTGGCTAGTTCTTTCTTGATATTGTGAAATGATTTCTGCTGGCTTTTCCCACCAACCTTGGCTGTGCCTCCTCTTTTGTGTCTTGATCAGTTCCTGTACTTCCTCTAGGTCACTTTTATGACTTGTTGGAGTGACAGTACTGTTGGCACTGTTGTGCTGACCAGCAATTGTAGCTGACAGAGGGGTTTGTCTTTGTTGACTTCAAGGGATGCCATGAAAATTAGATTGCTGCGTTCTGCTCTTCATCTGACTTATGGGTGATTTGGTAGTCATACTCGGTGGTCCTATTCCACACTGTTCAATTCTCTGGACATTTTACTTCATGGGGTTCCCAAAGATGGTCACCAGAGCTTTGTGATTTGTTATAATGGGGATCTATTGTCACACAGGAACATGTGAAAGTGTTTACATGGCCATTCTACTGCCAGGCTCTCCTTTTCTGCTTGCGAGTTTGCCTTTTATGTACCTGAAAGGTTCCAGCTGATGTTTGCTATTACATGTCTCAGAGGTCCTGGAACTTCCGCTTGTTGTGCTAGTATGGATGCAAGTTCTACTCTGCTAGTGTCAACCCTCACTTCTGTGTTTAGTTTGGGGTCAAAGTATGCAATGACTGTTGTAGATTCTATAGCCTCCTTAATGTCCTTGAAGCTTTTGTTGCACTCAGATGACCACTTGAATTTTGTAATTTTTTTTGTCAGTTATCTGACAGGTGTTTTCATGGTGGCATAGTGCTTGATGTATCCTAAACAGGAGCTGGCCATGCCTGGAAATCACCTCCCTGCCCATAAGTCTTGTGGCAGGGATTTGTTGCTGAATATTTTGACTTTGCTTGGGTCTAGTGTCATCCCTTTTTCAGAACAGATGTGTCAGAAGAATTGTAGTTTGGGTTTGTGGAATTCACATTTCCCTGCTTTTATTGTAAATCCTGCGTCTACATGCAGGGCAGCATCATGTATTGATGAGCTGAATACAAAGTTGTCATTGCTGTATTTGAATGCATTGATTATTGGTTGTATGGTTCAGCGAATGACCTTTTGGAAGATCTCCATTACAGATGATATCCAAACGTTCAGCTATTTGCATCTGAAAAGTACAAGATGTGTGGAGAATGTTGTGTTATGTCAGCTTTCTTCTAGTTCCATTGTTGGCACCCTTTGTTGAGAAAGATTTTTGAGAAGATATTGGCCCTGTTGAGATGTGTGATCATGCCTGATATGTGGAAACCCAATGGCATTCATATTTGATGGCGTTGATTGGCTGGTAGATGTCAACATATATCATGTCACCTTTTGTGTCCTTCTTTGGAACCACTGCTATTGGGAGAACCCATGGTGATGGGCCTATGTAGGCTTCAATGATGTTGAGCTTGAGGTTTCCGATATCTCCCTCTACAGCCTCTTGCAGTTGAAATGCTACTTGCCTGTGCCATTGCACTACCAGGTGAATTGCTTCATTGATATGCAGATTGACTCAGACATCTCTCATTTTCTCTAGCTGATTGAACAACACTGGGAAGTTCTGTGTTTCCAGGTGGCTGACTTGAATGTTGTAGTTGACAGATGTTAGTTCCACAACAGTGACAAAGCTTACAACACAGGCATCTCACGCTTTTCCTTCTTAGATGTGAAGGGCCACCTTTATTGACATTGATTGGTAACTCAGAGTCTCTTGAAATGACCCTAAACTCAGAGGGGTCTGGATGCTGCCTATGTGTAGAATTAAATGTGAGTTTGTCTTCAGGATCAATATTGGCTGTATCTTTCAGACTTCCTCGATGCACATCACATTGACTGATGCTATGTTGCTGCGGATGAATGATACTGGGTGGACATTTACTTTCATGTGAACTATAGGGCATTTGCTCTCAGCTCCTATAGTTTTCACTTGCCCACAGTTGTGCTAATTCTTAACTAGCATTCCTAGGCTTGTCACTGTCTTGAGGCAAACTATGCACACACAAGCAAAACGCTATGAGAGAGCGAGAGGAGGGGGAAACCTAGCTGTGTATGCCCACACAGGTGGAATTTGTTTGGCGGCGGTCAACTGGCAAGAAGCTCGGTTCGAGATGCAGGCACTGCCACCTTGACAAAGTAACCTGGACTGGGGGTCTGGCACATTTTATTAGGACAAAACATCATTTTATCTCCATAGTTTCAAAAGGTCCTGAGACTAAGCTGAAAAGACTAAAGGGGCTGATTTATTTTATATACTGCCCTTTTCTAAGAAAAGTCGCCTGCTCCTAATCCCTACCCACGTGCACGGAAAACTCGCTTTGACTTCATTAACTATCAGAAGCTTGCATTTCATATAATTTCTACCTAAGCACCCAGCAATAATTGAGTTCCTTTTTATGGATATATGCATAACGTTATACAGACCAAAATATTAGTGACTTCGATCTGGACCATGCCAAGTATAGATTTTCTCCAAGAACACTTGCACCCATTACTAATGACTAGAGAATTAGGGGCCATTTTGTCAAAAGAGAAATAAAAAGTGTATCCTTCCAGAATTAACAAACACTTTATTTAATGTGACATCAATAATCGTGGCTGTGTGTAAATGGTGCGCACTTTCAGATGCAACACTGCACCCAGTTGAAACGATCGCCAGTCCTGTTGTAGACTTACCATGGTCTTTGGACTTTCTCACTATTTATGCCAAAATATTTGTATTTTTCAACATCTTTGAGCATTGGAGCCTGTCAATATATCCATTACTTCTATATATTAGGAGCCTTGAAAAAGTCAATGTTGACGAAACACATGTCGTCTGTTTCCTTACAACCATGAAAACTGTATTGGTTTACAAACAACTTACCTAGTGTGATTTATTGGATCAGGGTATTTGTTTTCTGAGACATCACAAAGAAATAAATGGATTTCCTTACGATCCTGCGATGTGCCGTGGTTTTTCTCTTTTGACACTTTATTTAATGTGTTCTTCTGTAAGTGTGTGACTACAGGAGCATTTCTCTCCTTTGACTGGCATGATTCCTGAATCACCCAAAATCAGGGTAAGCAATATGATTACATTTTCACATCCATTAACATGTGTTTTGTGTCCACGAGTGATCTATTAGCAGTGATTTTCTGTGATTCAATGGATTGTATCACAACCGTCACATATGAATGCGTGTTTTAACATTTTAGTGTCTGATAATGGGAAATGAATAGTTGTGACAACATGGGTAGAAACAACCTATCACTACTATGAATGTACAATTTACCATCATACATTACTGAATGTCAGTCTTGTGAACAATGACTTCAGTATTTAATGGTTTTTATTTGACAATTTTGATCCTAGGCAATTTCGTAGAAGGAATTTTCATCAGATGAGAACTTTACGTCTCATTTGGATATTCATGGCATGATTGAGTAGACAGACAGAAATACTAACAGCCCTGATGAAGTCCTCAAACCCATATAAGCTTTAGATGAAGCCCAAAACTTGTTGGATCTAGAAGGCTAATTGAGTCATGGTTAATCTAATATACCCAACACAGATTTTCAACCATGTCTAAGGTACAAATACAATAAAGGTTCTTTCCTCGGGTAAACCTTAAGACATTTTTAAGTTCTTGGATCCCTGCTACGTATCCAGAAGTAATTTATTGAAGACCTCCAATTCTTGGTTGAGTCCATCATGATGGTATTACTGTATCAGGGTGTGGATAGGTGCCAATAATGAGATATGCAACAATACATAGTAGGTGAAGTCTATTTCAAAATCTTTATATTTTCCAAGGGACTGACCACATAATGTAGACGTAGTTGCCTACATGTGAATGGTTGATGCCAAAAATGTATGGAGGTGGTGTTAGATCATCCAGTACATGGATTTTGACTGCTAACTTTTCTGCTTGGTGTTGAAGTTAAGCTATAAGTTTTCTTTTACATTCCAATAGCTTCACTTCTACCCATGTGTATATATGCATGTGGGTCTCAGGACGGTGTGCCTTTCATTTCATGTGGGCCAGTGTCTACCAGGAATTCTGATTGGTGATCTCCAATCAGGAAAATGACTGTCAGAGTTTGACTTCTATGCCTGATGATGGACATCAAGAGGATGTAGTCCTCGTCCTCACTATCCTCGGATGTGGAGGATGTGGTTGAACTCTGGATGATGATGTTAAGGGCCGACTTCAGGATTTAGCCTTGATTGCTCACATGTGGTTCCTTTCTTTGGTTCTCGAATTGCATCTGTGTCTAGGGGCATCAGCTTGTTTCCCGTGATGTGTGTGTTGATCTCCATTTCCTCACTTTTTTTGTGCTCTAGAGACGGATTTGAAATATTTTTCTTTCCCACATCATTGGCATGTTTGCCCGATGGCCGGGTATCTACCTTCATGCGGTTATAGTTATACACACTTGTAGCATGCCATGAGATCTACATGGACATTGCTCCTTGTTTGTTGTGCTCAAGTGTTCCTTGCCTCTCATGGCTAGCACGTTTTCCTTGGAGCATATGCTGGCTTCCATGATTGGTTCTTTGTCTGCCCTCTCCTCCACTCTTGCTATGGATAACATTTTGTCTAGTGTGTCTGTTCCCTGAGCATTCTCCATCAACGTAACTCAGACTGACACCCATATATGATTTGTAAGCACATGGCTTCTTCATAGTCAAATTAATTACAATGGCAGTGTTTGAGACATTTTTCCAGTTGTTCTGCAAATTCATCAATTGACTCCCTTGGGTGTTGTCTTGCCCTGTTAAACATGTATGGTTCATTCTCCACATTGTTTGTAGGATCGAACTTCTTTCCAAGGATGTCTTTCACACACTGGTATGTGGTTATTTCTTCTTTTAAGAGTTTTTGAGGACTTCATTTACCCCATCTCCTGCAAGTTTTTTTTAGGTATTTGATTATTTTGGTATTTTCTGTTTCCTCTAAAGCTTCAATGGAGCTGTTGAATTTCTCAGTCCATGCTACCCATCTGTCACCAATGTTCTAGTTTTTGACTGAAGCCAAGTGGCAGTGGTGGTTTTAAAAAAGAGACAGCATCATATCTCATTCTTCTGGCCCTAGACATTGAGCTTGAAGGGGTTGATCAGGTTCTGTAACCAGACTTTGTAATGAGGCTGTGGCTGTTCACTTCTTTCTTCAAGATGGCATCCTTTTCTGCTGATGCCTGTGTCACCTGATGCTTGTGCTGCTCTCCTCTTTCTGCTCTGTGGTGCTCCATGGTGCTTGTGGTGCTCTGCCTCTTTGCAGCTTTTGCTTTGGGACATCTGTGTGTGCTATCATTTTAAACATTCTAGGCAGTTGCTAGTGTCTAATATGGCTGCTTCTTGGTTTTCAAATGTTGTTGGCTATGAGCAATCATGTAATTGTAGCCTTCTTTCCTGGGTTGTGGAGGCATGTCATGTGATGCGCTCTGCTTCTGATGCACAGATGCACGCTGCTGGGTCTGCCTCAATTCAGCAGTTCTCACCATGCATTGCTGGAGTTCCGTGTACATGGCAGTGCTCTTCTAATGCAGAGGGAGGCTCGTGGGCATGCCCCTCTCCGTGGTCCCTTTGTCAGCTGGTGCAGAAGTGCATAAGGCTAGTATGGCCCTGCAGGTGCTGGCTGGCCTTACCATATTGCTTTGCTCGTGGAGTCCTGGTTCTGGTGCCTGCTCTCGTATTGGTCAGTGTCCAGGCTATTGGGTGACCTGAAGGTTCTATCTCCCCTTAGTCCACAGCAGGCTAAAAAGAAGTTTCCAACAGCATTGTTTATTCACACTTCAAGGTCGGAGCATGCAAATCCTATGGAATAATTATCAATAAGGAAAAAAGTAACAGAAGTCGGTGGATGCATAGCACTAACTTATGGGAAGAAGGATTTTGTGTTCACTGTCTTTTCGTGCACAAAGCTATCACTGAGTACTTGTGCCAACGAATTTTCACAGACAGAGGATTTGCGTTCAACAGAGCAGGAGATTGAGCACACTGCACACTACACGGAGAGAAGTTGAAGTGTACTGAAAGGTTGCTGTCAAAAGGTCCCTTTTGTCTTGTAAACAAATGGGATTGAGATGAGCCCATTGTAGTACTGAATTGATAGTCTTTCTGGTGGTGATTTGCTTGCTCTTCACCATCTGACAGGGCTATGGAAATATAAACATTGGTAAAGCCAATCGGTCTTTGCAGGGAAACCTATTGGCTTTGCCAGTGCTTTTATATGTAAGATATCCACTGCAACCCAAAGGGTAGGGGAAGATCAGAGTGTGAGTAAACAAGAGCAATAGTCTCTTTAATCCAGTGGTTTAAAGTTATCTTGAAAGCTTTTTTACTTCATCCAGATAGATCATAAGTGACAAATAAAGTGTCTGTCTTCCAGAACTCCCTGGATCCTTCAAGATAAATGGACATAGCATGCTTAGCATCCAATAAATGCAATAACTGTTCTTCATTAAAAAAAGGAGGAGCAAAGAAGGTCAGAAGCACCACTTACTGAGAGGGATGAAATTTAGAACTGATCTTAAGGAGAAGGAAGGATGTAATTTAAGTACCACCTCATTCCCCAAAAAAAGCCAAGAAAGGGAGGATAACATTGTAAAACAGACAGTTTCCCAAACATTCTAGCAGAAGTTATAGATACCAAGAAGAGAACTTTACAAAACAGACATTTGAAATCCATTGTGGTCAAAGATTCAAAAGGAGGGACCTGCAGGGCACGAAGACCCAGAGGTAAATCCCAAGCAGGAGCTGAAGAAGAAAGAAAAGGCCCAGAAAATAGTAAAACTTTTAAACACTCAGGCCACCAGATATTCTGCCTCCCTAATTACAACATCTCTCTTGTGGAAAGCTTCAATAGCATATGACTGAGATTTCAAAGTGGATAGAGATACATTCTTGTTGAAGCCATCCAAAAGAAATCAAAGGAAGGAGGCAACAAGGAAAGATACAGAGAAGCACTCATTCTTAGCACATCATTCATCAAAATTCTTCCAATATTTAGAATAAGCAGACAGCAGGGAAGCCCACCTCGAAGTTTGAACCACCTGAATATCATCAGGAGCCAAGCCCTGCTTTTCAAGATTTAACCTCTTAACCTCCAAGCTAACAAGGTGGGATGAGATGGAGAGGAGGCCGAGAGGAGTTCAGAGAAGATAAAGACAGAAGACGAATTCACGGAGGTTGAAGGGCCATCCCTTTCAACCGAGGAAACCAACTTCTCCTGGGCCAAAACGGAACTACTACCAACTACATGGGCCTGCTCTTTTTTCCATAGCAGCTTCTGTATCAAATGAAAATGAGGGAAACCAAACAGAAGTTTCTTTGCCACTTCAAAGTCAAAGCATTCACTCCCCAGACTCTTTGCTCCCCAGACTCTTTGCGCTGGGAAACCTGGAGCCAAATCACAGTAGAAGAATGAACAAGTCCATGTTAGGTTCTCCAAACCTCTTGTATATTTTCCTGAAGGTTGATTTAGATAGGCTTGTGTTCTGGGAAGATTGAAACACCTTGTTTAGGAGATCTGCCTCCATATTGTCGAGACCCTTGATATGGACAGCTGATAAAAACAGGGGTTGATATTCTGCCCACACTGTCAGCGAACAGGTCACCATGTTCAGAGCTTGAGAATGAGTGCTGCCACTGTCACAGTGTTGTCTGATCAAACTAACAAAGTGGCCTGGTGCTGCTGTGTTTTGGAAATACAAAGTGTGTTGAGCACTGCTGTTAGCTCCCTCCAGTTTGAAGAACTTGAAGTTTTCATCTGAGTTGAGGGTGCTTAAACTGACAGATTGTTCAGCGTAAACAACCCGTCCCAAGTTGCTTGCATCTATTGTTAGAACAAGGGGAAGATCTGGGTGCCTCAAAACCCCTTTGCTAAGATTGATGGAGTCCAACCACCACTGACAGTACCTCTTGATGTCTGACATTACTAGAATCATCATCTCCATGTTCCTCAATTACAGAACTCCCTTTTTATGGAAATGGCAAAGCAGAGGTAGCAGATGTAACCTTCTATTGAACAGTGAACACTGAAAATGCCATTTGTCCTTTGGCTCCATCCATTTGAACAAATTTGCCTCCTGTTTCTGAAGCAAAAGAGTCAAGAGATTCTAGAGGCGATTGATTCTCTCTACTGTGATGAAATGTGCCCTGGATGCAAACCAGCTCTTGAGAGAGCTGTAGTTGATAGTTCTACAACATTGGAATAAATCTAAGGTGGTTTAGGGGATCTATGGTCCATGAAAAATGCTGGACCATTATTTGTAGAGAAGGGAATAGGAACAACCAATCGTCCAGGTAAGGAAAAAAAGAGATCGCCTGAATGTGAAGATGGGCAACCCGAGAAGCTACCATCTTGGTGAAGCCCTTGGTGATGATCTGAGACCAAATGTAGTAAAGAGTCTGTATTGCCAATGTTGGCCCAGCACACAAAAACACCCATTGGATCCAATGTAACCAGAAAATACCTGAGTTGAACCAGAGGGATGATCCTTTGAAAAGTTCCCATTTTGAATGGAATCTTCTTCATCAACTTATTGACTTCTTTCAGACCTATTACAATCCAATATCCTCCTTTGTGTTTCAGAACCAGAAACCAAAACCTCTCCTTTTGGTCCTGAAACAATAGCTCTCTTCTGATCAGAGACGGAATCCCTTCCTTCATCTCAAGCATCTTCTATTGAGATTGCAGAGCAGGTGTACAAATGGCCCCTGAGTAACTTTGTGGTGAAGAGAATTCTATCTTTTAATCTCTCCTGATCACATTGAAGACCCCGTTGTCGACAGTGGTTATCTTCCAGTTCTTGAGGAAACCGTGGATCCTGCCAACAACCTCAAACCTGGAACCATCTGTCTTCTGGTCGCCAGCATAGATAGGAGCACAGACTTGGATTAGAGAGATCCTGCTTCTTCTTCATTCAAAATTTCGAGGATAATGATTTCTATAGCTTCAACAGAATATAACATGGATGTAAATAATGGAATACTAATTTTGTCTGGTTCGTTCCACTCATTTAGGATGGCATCAAACACATACTGATACACTGAAACCCCTTTACCCATAGGCTTCTTAAGTGTTGTCGAACAGTGTCCTTAGATGAATTGGCCACTTTCTCTGCAGGAAAACCAATTTTGTTTCTGATATTTCATAATAATTCTGGGAATAAATCTTTGAAATGTACTTCCTGGCATGTTCTGAAGAAGCGGAGGCATCGAACAAGTTCTGAGAGGGTAGAATAGATTGAATCATGACAGATACCATCACCTACATCCTTTTTCTTCTGCTTAAGGGAAATTAGTCTCTCCAAAATCAGTTTTTTAAATCTCTCATCATCACTGGAATATTTGGCCCATTCTTCTGAGGAGACAAGGAGGCTAAACTACCCAAAGAAGCCAAGGATGCAGAAAGATAAACTTGTTTGGGGAATATTTGCCCATGATGCAGGAACAAAAGTCTGGAACAGCTCAGATCCGTTATAGAAGCATAGCCCTCCAAAATATTGCCAGGAAACACGGTTCATACAGTGAACCCTAAAGGAGCACTCACCTGAAACTCTGAAGAGTAGAAAAAGAGTGAAGCCTGCATCTGTGCTCCCGTAACCGTCAAACAAAATCAGGAGCTGCTGCAGAACAAAGAATCAGAAATCCATTGCCACAGCCCATGCACAAATTCCCAACAGGCCAAGAAGGAAAATTACTGTGAGAATAACAAGAGGAAGTGAAAACCACCCTGCATAACATTTGATTACCGCTGCCTTCAGTGGTGCTCAGGGGTCCATTGCAATTCCCTCAGAGCGGCTCCCATGCCAGTAGAAACGTGTTCCCCCAAGATCAGCAGGGAGAACAACGACCGCCACATCATTCTAAAACAATGCCTGCCAAAGGTTTCAGCATTCCCTGAATACAATCCACATGACAGAAACAAAACAGGAAGTGCTGCTGTGACTCAGTTCCTTTATAGTACACATCTGAGGCTGGGTGGGCCTGCTGACATTCCTATTTAGTTTTTTGTCATGTGGTTGGAAGTCTCACATAGGTAAATGACTGGTTCAAGGGGATGTAGAGGTAATACAAACCCATTTCCTTGTGCCTTCTGTTCATTCGTGAACTCATTGGCGGCTGACTTGAGAAGACCCATTTAGAGGTGAACACCTGCTGATAGTGTGGCAGTTGCAAAACAAATAATAAAATAAAAAACACTAACATAAGAGTGAGAGGGTTGAAACATATGGTAACATCGAGGAAGGAGTATATATTTTTTTTAAAGGAGCAGGATGGGGGTCAAGGGAGGTTCAGTAGCACAGGGATGAAGTCATAAAAAAAGAAGAGGGTTGACTCACCAAGTTAAGCAGAATGGGCATGACATCACCATGCATGACATCTCCATGTGTGACATCACCGGGCGTAGCATCACAGGAAGTGACATCAAAGGAAGTGACATGCATGTTCAGTTGGTCTATCATGAGTGCACTTGAATTTATAAAGAGATTTAACAAGTATTATGCTGATCAGTACTTAAGCCTGTGGCATACTAAACTTGGCACCAAGAACAAAGCAGTTAACACATTGCAATAAAGATGCTAGAAACTGCGGTTGTGAACAAATAAAATGTATTAATCTACCCAAGATAGCACCATTGTATACACCAACAATTATAAACCCTCTGATCATTATAAGAAAAAATGCAAGTTGCACACTGCATTTGATATTCTGAGCCTGGAAAGCTGTGTTGTTTCCTGGGTGAATGAGACCCGATGCAGCCACACTGTGTTGGAGGATGGACCATGGCAGGAGTGCACAGGACCGAGAAATGGGGCTTCAGGCCAGCACATAAGCAGGGAGCTCTGTTTAATTGGGTGGCTTCCGGGATAAAGTTGGTAAGCTGTGACTCATAAAAAGAAGACTACATATATTAGAAGACTGTAAGCATTTTGGTAGTTGAAGGACAGATGGCATCATGCTGGCCCAGTTATTCATTCCTTACAAAAACTTCAGAGGTATTTCAGGGATAGCCATCAAGCTGGAACCAACAAATATTAATAATCCAAAGAGCCGAAGGAATTTTGGCGTCTGAATCAGGCGCATACAGCTTTTAGTGAAAATTAGATCAAGTTCACTGGAACAATTTGTGGTCCTTTGTGCAAGGCATAATGAAAATATATTGAAGATCTGGCATCATAGCACATGCTCACATTGTGAGACAGTTACAGGTGGAAGGGTGTTCACACAAGTACTGGGATGAAGCAGTGAGAATCAGAATGCTGATCATTACTTGTAATCAAACCATGAAATCCTCACCCCAATTTGTGTCCCATTCCTTATAAGATGGTGTTTCTGCAACTATTAGTTTAAATGTTATGTGAAGGACATACATGAAGATATAACCTGAGCATCAGAGTCCTTAAGCACATGGTTCCTTGAGCTTTAACTCTATACCTTACACTGCTGTGAGCAACAGTAATAAAAGAAAACATGAAGAACATTTCCACATATAAAAATGAACTGAGCGACATCAGGCGGTTAATGTGAAAATGTGCTTAACAAAGCTTCTCTTTTAAGTGCTTAAGTCACAATTCATACAGGGCAGCTCTGCGCTGTGAATGTTAGCAACAACATTTCTAGCTCAATAGCCTGAAAATAGCACAAAGTCACTTTAAAAATATTCCAATATTTGGCAACCTGCACAAATCAACATTTCTTCTCAGTCACAAGTCCTAATAAAAAAAGAAAAGAAGTGGGGGAACTACCCAAGTTAGGCAGTATGCAAGTGACATCATGGTGTTTAACATTACAGTGTGTGACATCACGGCAGGTGACATTGCATGTGGTTCGATTCCGTGGCAGGGGTCTCCAGGCTTTTGTCTGGAAAAAGTTAACACCTTTTCCCACGTTCTGCGAGCATGTGTGGGAACTAAAAATGTCATATCACACCAGTTACAAGTCTTGGTTAGGCAGCTGAATTTCACATGGATGGCCATTGCTGATCATTCCCATGGGACGCCCTTTATCCCGGTCCATTGACCAAGCCATCTCTGGCCTGAAGGTAATACATCAACACACCAGGCTGTCCAATGAGGTCAGGCAGGATATGAGAATCTGAGAGTGATTCTTGTGTGACTTTAATGTGACCGTGGTGTGGCCTGGGCATCCTAGAACCAATGAGGAGCTAGCTCTCTTTACCAATGCAGCAGAGAGGAAAGGTTTTCATGACATTTGTTCATGTAGCAAGGTGTGCACAGCGGTGGTCCAAGGAATGGGTGCAATAGCTGTTGGTTACTAACATAGGTTTTCTAGAGCTCTTTTCTAATCCTGGTGGCACTGTCTATTTGCCAAGAGTAGTTCCACAATCAGTCAGTAGTGTTCTGGACTGATAATATGACAGTGGTTGACTGCATTAATCAACATGCTGCGAAATGCAAAATTATTCTGAGGTTGCTGAAGGAAATTGTACTACTGCGTTTGAAACTTAATGTACTTTTCAAAGCCAAGCATGTTCCTGGTGTGTTAAACAACACTGCTGATGTATTGTCTCGTTTCAAGATGCACATTTTGAGGTTCAATCATTCAGGAGCAGGGGAGGTCCCTACATCTTTTGACTATCTGTGGAGGCTTGGTGCCCAAGATCACTGGACTTCATGGCAGCCAGTTTAGCCCCCAGGACCAAGCAGGCTAATGTCATTGCATTCCTGTGGATGCTAAGGGGTGAGGGCCTGGCGGTTCCTTAAGCCAGGCACCACACCGCAGCAATCTCCTTTTTCGCACACATGGGGGGACACACAGATGGGACCGAGTCTTTCTTCCTTCAAAGGGCCATGAGGGGTTGGCAGCACCTAGAAGGGGCCATGTTGGATTCTGGGCACCCCATTGATACTGCCAAACTAGCAGCAATTCTGGAGACTTTGAGAAACATCTGTGCTTGTCCATGCTGAAGGAGCTCCTCTGACCAAGTACCACATTTTCAGAATACCGAAACGGGCTCTGCAAGTGGTGGAGTATGACTCACTAGAGTTTAGAACTCACTCCATTAGGATTGGTGTGGCAACTGTGGCAGTTGCAATGAGGCTCTAAGGCTGTCCTGTTAAAAAAATTGGCAGGTTGACCTCTAACTGGTACATGCGCTATGTGAGATTGCACATGTTATAAAGGCTACACCTGATCCCTGTTTTCTCTCCTCCTCCCCTTCTTTCTACTAATGCAGGTGTTATGTGCTGAGTAGAGTGATTGGCTGGAATTCTTGGCGGCCTCTGTACATACAGAGGAAACCAGGATCACAGACATGTGGGTCATAGGCCATATCTATGTGCGGTGAAAATTATAGTTGTAATTCACAGGTGCTATTGCATTCAGGTTGCAGCAGAAGGGTTACTTTCTGTTCTTTTATGGTTTTGGAGAACCTGAGATCTTCACTGGAGACAATGCTGCCTAGAGGGTACACATCACCTGGCATCATCATCCTGCATCTGGGTGGCAAAGATTTGGTGCATATTGGCTGGAAGCTCCTATTTGAACTTGTGATTCCTGAGATTGGTTGGCTGGCTAAAAACATTCCCTCAGGCAGTGCTAGCATGATCTAACATCATCCCAAGTTTGCAGTGGACAAGTGGCAAATCAGTCAGAGCTCTGAACGGTTTGGCAGAGTGAAAAAACAACAAGATTTGTAAGCTGTTCAGACCGCCTAGGCTGTCGACTGTACCCTGTGCGTACATAAAAAGTGAGCGTTTTTTCTTACAGGATGGGGATCACCTGTTGAGAATTGGTAATGAGATGTTCCTGGAGAACTTACTGGCCTGGCTGCTGCACCACACTCACTAGGAGGACAGCTTGGGCTGGGCAGAAAGTAGGGGAACTATGCTGGTGTGTGGCGGGGTGAGATCATTATTGGGAGGGCAATTCGGCATACCTCTCCTCATTGAAGAATGTCAGTAATGTTACAGGGCCCTCCAAGGGGTGCTGGCAGGTAATCAAATGGAGGATCCAGGAGCGTGGGGATTGCGAGCGATCGCTGGCACCTGGTCCTTATGCCCAACCACCTGTGCATGTGCAGTGGGGGCAAAGCAAGTGCAGGCCCTTGAGGTGAGTACTGATGGGTGGAGGGGGTGTCTGAGGTAGGTATCCAGGCAGGCTGGCCCCCTACAGAAAGTATGCTCTGGGAGGGGCTGTCACAGGGTGGGGGCCTCCCCTACAGAGGGACCCACCCCCTGTCACATAGACAAAAGGGCTGGTTTCCAGACAAGGAGACACCATTGAGACCAGTCATGATCTCATTCACAGGTATAAATTGCGATATGCAGGAACATGTTTATATAGTGCTAGAAAACCAGATGTATTAGCGTCTCTGTAAAGGCTAGCCATCGACATATGTAAAGAAAGCTACAAATACTAAGGGTTACTGTGTATGCTATTGAAATGATGTGTGATTTTACTGAAGATGTTTTTTTTTAAAATAAAATACGGCCAAGGGTTTTCGACCCCTAACCCAAAGATGTGTGTTTTATTGCCTACCAATGTGGAAGCAATGGGAGGTTGTTGGGGAGGGTGGATTTGAGGATGGGGAGGGAGGCCTTGGCCGTACCTGGCCACATGCCCAAGGCTCCCTCATTTTGAGGGAGCCATACATATGGCGGGTCTCACAGGGTCAGAGATTGGGGGCTAGCGGGACAATACACTGCCCCCCCAAGTAAGGTGAGCAGCAATTGGTTTCCCACCTGATGCAACCATGGACGCACTTGGAGTGTTTCCAGGTGGTGCATAGGTATCATGCGCTCTGGCCCCACCTATGAAAGGGGCTGCGAGAAGGTGAACAGGCCTTTCCCTCCTGCTCACCACCTCCCACACAGATGCATCCGCACCTTCTCCTCCACCCAGTTTGAAAGGAATTTTCTTTGCCCTCCTGACCTACATATAGCAGTAGAGTTTTAAGTTAGTTTATGTTTTCCTGGGTGATTTGTCTTTGATAACTTTTTTTGATAGTCAACTTTCCTTTGTAGCTGGTTTGACACCACCTTTTAGGGGAGCATAGTTTTGCTCCTGGTAACTGTCTTGCTAACAATTTTTTTCCTTGTAGCGGTGGCCCTTGTCGTATTTCATTTGTATGTAGCCTGGCGGGCTGAGATCATGATTGGTGGGACAATTCAGCATACCTTTCCTTACTTAAGCATGACAGCGATGTCACAAGGCCCTCAAAGGGGAATCTAAGGGAGGATCCAGGGGTGCGAGGGGTTGTGAGCCATTGCTGGCATCTGGTCCTTATGGCCAACTGCCTGCGCAGTGAGCGCAAATCTAGCTCGTGCCCTTGGGGAGAGTACTGATGGGTGGAGGGGGTGCCTGATGTAGGTATCCTGGTGGACTGTTGGGCCCCCAATACAAAGTATGCCCTGGGAGGGGTTGCGATGGGGTGGGGTTATCACCTGTAGAGGGACCCACCCCGGATCACATAGATGGAAGGGGTGGTTTCTGGACCAGGTAACCACCTTTGCCCCAGTCACGATCTCAATTGCGGGTATAAGTTATGATACCCAGGAACATGTTTATATAGAGCTATAAAACAGGCTGTATTAGCGTCTCTGTTACAGCTAGCCATTGACATATGTAAATCCGGTTGTAAATACTAAGGGTTACTGCATATATTGAAATGATGTGTGGTTTTGCTGGAGATGTTTGTGTGTTTAATTAAATATGGCCGGGGGATTACGACCCCTAACCCAAGGATGTGTCTATTATTGCCTACTAATGTGGAAGAAAGGGGAGGTGTTGGGAGGGTGAACTTGAGGCTGGAGAGGGAGGCTTCGGCAGTAACAGGCCATACTAACTCCAAACTGAATAAAGTTTCAAAGTTTTATTACAATCCCCAAATCAAAGTCACATAAATGGTGCGCAAGACTGAATTATAAACACCCATGAAAACCTAGGCTGACTGAAACGTCTGAAAAGATTCAACCTACTAAACATCAATTCTGTTAGACACTCCAAAAGAATGATATAGCTTAGCAACAACAGGATATGAACATTATTACCATGTTTCAAAGCAGATGATGGTGACATCAGTAAATTCTCATAATACAATTTTAACAATTAATTTCAGAACTGGGCCATTCCGAACACTAACCAGAATCAGGACTTGCATGTGTGGGAATGGGCTAACACATGTGGGCAAAAGCAAAATTAAAGGATGACAAAAAATATTTGGAAAACATCTAACTAGGACAGCTAACTATAAAAATATGCTGGTATTAGTGACTAAGCTAAAGAAACAAGAAACCACATTTGGTTATACCTCTCATCATGGGACAGCATACAGGGTGATTCCACAGGAACTGTCACCTTCTTCCACAGTCAGTTGACAGCAGCTCAAGACAGTGCAGAACACTGGCTGCACATAGGACAGATCAGAAGTTCAGAATTAGTTGGCCTTATTGGTACTGAACCATATAATAGAATAGGGCAATTAAGACTATGATGAGAAAACTCATCAGGAAACTCAGAGAGAAGAGGGTGAGAGCAAACTTAAACAGACATGAACAGAATTGTAAAAAGCTTCAAGACAACAAGAGTGGACTGACTTCAAGAAGATGCTGAAGGGATCTCACTTCAGTTCCAAAGTAATTCACTAATTAAAAATACACAAAATTCATTAATTGGTCTTCAGGAGGACATACTCTGGGCGTTGATTTCACCATCCAGTCACTGTAGATGGCACCATCAAGTTCTGATACATTTAAGAATCTTCTCAGCAGAAGTACGTTGTTTGCTGCATGAATAATACAGTTCTGCCAAAATATTACATTTTCTAATAATGTCCTACTTGGTGTTCTTTTCACACTATCCACAATGAACTAAAATAATATTCTTTCACATGAACACTATGATTTCCTGTTCCATTCAACAGCTAGAACAAATAATGTTACATTAACTACATTTGAAACATGCTCTTCTCCTGCAGTGCAAGAGGACATTCAACATTACATTAGCAGCATAGGGAAATAATTCAGGTCACAGAGAGCAGACTAAACAAACAATTTTCCATTGCTGGTTGCAAAATGACTTTTCAGGCCTAGTCAATTTTAGAAACCTAAATGCACATTAATACATTTAATACATTATTAAAACCTATTGCACACCTTAAAATTCAAATCAAATATGCAAAGCAAACTGTTTAATTTCAAGCATTAGTCATGTTAGGTATAAACAATTTTAAACATATAATTATTTTTCTCTGCGTGTTAATGGAATTCATTTAAATCAATACAAGAGTGTTTAATTTGTATTAATTTAATAGTCATAATATATTTTATTTCTACTATTTGTACTTAAAAGTAATACTCCCAGGTTAAAGTTTATTAATAATTCACTCATTTATGAATGCACAATTTGTTCATGTTAAAAGTGATGTCAAAATGCGAATGGTAGGCACAAATTTCCATCACAATTTAAATGTGCACATTCTCATTTCTACATTATTTTCTCTGTTCAGCCTTTGAAACTACAGATTTATTAGCTGCCATATGCTACTTCTATGCTACTAATTTATTAATTTATTAATAAAACTTGATCTCTCTCACCACCACTCCCACTTCCAGATGCCAATGGGTTAGAAAGAAGACTTTGCAAAATGCTATTTTCATTTTGAGGTTGCAAAAAAGTATTCAGTACATTAATCCCCAAGTACCCAAAGTAAATATGTTGAGGTGCTGTTCGGTTGTTTAATAATTTGATAAATGGTTAGGACTCAGTCTGAATGCATGGAACACTTAATCAGGAGATAAATTCTAGTAGCGAGATTACGTGTAATACTGGGATTAAAAGGTAAACTTTAAAATCACACACTTTTAACGATGAAGACAAGCTTTCACACATTTTCCCAGCAAACTTACCAACACACGTTTGATGTAGGCAAATCAACATAATTGTACCGTGACGTAATGCGAAATTTAACATCGGAGGTGGTAAATCTGCGGTAATGTATCCAAAACCAAATAATGTGCAATTTATCATATCGAAATTCAAGAGCTTTTTCAAACTACGTGAAAAATCGGGTTTCCACCGCTGCATGAAAAGACATGAAGTGTGCAGCGTGTGTGTAGCATGCAGACCAAGCAACAAAGAGCATGGCTTTGTCTGTAGACAGTGAACTGTTAAAGACGCTGGATTTATAGACCAGCTAACATCTGCAGACTTGAGTGCCCCAGCCTCTAACAGCACCCTCCGGAGCGAATCTTGTCGCGCTCCACATCTGGTAATTCCGGAAAATGGTATGTGTAACCCAGCCCAGAGCTGTGCTATGCACGGCCATAAATCTCTACTGCCCTCCGCTCCCCCGCGCCATAAATCTGAGTTGTCCCTGTCGGTGCTGAAGCCAGAGGACACCGGTTTCAAACAGTTTCTCTGTCAGATGGCTCAGTGGGCAATAAATCACTCCCAGCATCCTTCTCTTTCATGTCGACTTCTCTGGGGTAGACAGAAACACATTTTAAATACTTCCATCCCTCTTGGACGCCTGTCTTCCTCAGCCCCGGCTCTGGGGCGGTCAGAACTAAGAACTTAGATGTGACTTCAGTGGATGGAAACATGCGTGTTTCTTAAAAGCTAACTTGTCTTTTTTTTGCTACTTATTAATATTTCTGTGTGCTTTCTTGCTACAAGTTGTGAAGTTTGGAATGCACATCCCCAAGAAAATAATTAAAAACAGGAAGCTGAAGTTTAGCAAAATGACTAAGGATCCGGGCCATCAGAAAGAAATGCACTGTTATGTTAACCTGGGTTCGTGCTGTAGCTTTTGTCTGATTTTGCTACCTCGTTTCTTTTCAAACAGAAGAAGATTCTCTGTTCAATCGTATCCTTTCTTACTCTTTCGCTCTGTTTGGAGCAAGGCCGGGCTGGCCATACCGGACATCGGGCGTTTCCCGGAGGTTGGAAGGGATTGGGGTGCGTTTTGTCACTGATGGGGGAGGTTTGTAGCAGTGCAGCAGTTTTATAAGCACTTCAGGGTTCTTGTATATCGAACAGTTTTTAGGCAATGATAAAACTGCCAAGATAACACTGGTGATTGATGTACCTGCTGGGGAGAGATTGGAGTTTTGTCTCGTGGCATTTTTAACTCACCTTAGGTAGTGCAAGGGGTTAATATGCCTGCTGCAAATGACGTGTACTATGCAGTTAACAGAACAATATGTTATGTGCAATGCTTAGTGGGATTTTGTTTTAGTCACACAGATGCTTTTCTTACTGTGCAGTTCATAAGCAGCGGTGGAAGTGCGTTAGAAAACGTATGGGAACTTGATGCAGCATGCAATGGGGGCAGGGGCAGTGAGCGTGGGGGCGGGGTCAAAGGTGTGGCTAAAAATAGAATATTAAGTACTTTTTTTTTGGTCTTTCGCATTCAGGTAGCTACATATAAAGTAACTCACAGCTTAAATGAGAAACACATTTTAAAAAGATAAGTTAGTAAGTGGCAAATGCACTATAATGCATTATGAAACCTCTCTTAGTTAATGCACTGCAGAGGTCAGGGTGTAATCAGAGAGACACAACTTAAATCTTGCTTGGTACAGTGGATATTAGTAACTTGTATATGTTATTGCTACAAGTACCCAGCCTGTTACAGAAACCATTGTGAATAAGTCCTTTTTTTAAACTTCCATTATATACAGTGTAAGATAGACTGCTGGAAAATATTTAAAAAGATATATCCAAAATATAGACCCATATTTAAGAAAAAGTGGTGCATCAGAACTGATGCGCCACTTTTTCTGCGTCCCCCTACCAGCACCTAACAAAACCATGGTTGCGCCGTATTTATAATACAGCGCACCATAAGGGTCATTAGCACAATAGCATTTTGTACGCTATTGTGGCGCTTTGCTAGGCTAGCATCAAAAATGTTGACGCTAGTGTAACAAAGTGCAAGGAGGCTCATAGGTTTCTATGGGTGCATCATTTTAACACCTGCTCTGAGCAGGCATTCAAAATTACGCCAAAAATGGGGAAGTGAAATCTGGTAAATTTCAGTGCAACATTTTTGTGGGCCTCCTAGTGCCAGAATGTCCACCTGTATACATTATGCCTGACGCAGATATAATGTGGCGCAAGGGTTTACAAAGTGGCGTAATCCATGCATTGCACCACTTTGTAAATATGGCACAGAGAAAAAGCCACTTTAGTACCACTTTAGCGTAAAACAAATGATGTTATGGCGGCTCTAAGGTGGAGCTAGGGGCTCTTAAATATGCCCCCTAGTTATAGTTAGTAATACTCAGACTGCACATGATGAATTTCTTTGTATAGCTGCCCCTTAAAAGCAAGCACTTCACAGTTCAGTCAGTAACTCCCTTGCACTACCACTCAAAAAGAGTAAATCTTTGTCATGCCAAAGCTTCAAGTGATTCCATCAATTAAAGCCAGTACTGACTTTATAGCACCCTTTATATTTGCTGTTTAACCAGCTTCACACTTTTGCATTTCTTTCAGGCAAGCAGGCACCCTGATAAGAAGGTTTGATTTTTATTGAACTTTCTGCCCGCCTTCAGTTTCACAGCGCAGGAGACTCCCTGAATGACACTTTAGCAGCAGCATTTAATATCAGAATTAAATGTTCTAGGATGGCTGTCTTTTCAAAAAAGTAGGGGAACAATTTTTCAGAAATTAAAAAAGTAGGGGCACGTCGAGCCAGTGTGATCCCACCCACTTCGACTACTGTTCGTAAATTACAATTATAATCTAGCACATGAGCTATGTACTGCCATCAAAGAGCTGCTTGCAAACTGCATGATACAAGTTAGAAAGCTATGGGCCAGCTGTACAAAGCTATTTAGTGATCCCAAACGGCAAAATTTGACATTTGCGACTGCTGAATGGCCTTGTACCATGCACCAACCCTATTTTGCGACTCTGTAACCTATTACCAACTTGCAAAATAGGGTTTGCGAGTTGCTATGAGGAAGGGGCATGCCTGTGTCTGGAAGATGATTATAATAATGGGACCCAAAGCACCCAACTTTTTTCTAGCTCCAAGTTCATCTTGACAAAGAAAGGGACTGCTTCATAGAGTACCCGAACGAGTGCATATCAGCCAGACTCCCAGGGGTGAGGAGACATCACTTTTAGTTTGCAGTTTTGCAGGACAACAGGGTCTGCCTCATGTCTAGAAGCCTACCAGTCCACAGAGAAGTGGAAGGAGAGGCCTGACTCAGCAGGAGGAAACTCTGTTCAGGAGGAGAACCCCTGGAAATGTTCATTATGAGGGACACACAAAAGGAGCTGCCAGCCAGTAAGAGTGAAAACAGTTGTGATCCCTGTTTTGTGGGGTCTCCCTGAACAGTTCCCATTGAGAACTAAGCCTTCTTTCATGTGAGAAGCGACATCTTGCCTTGTGCCCTTCCATGTGCCCAAAAAGACTGATGCTGTTACTGTCTGTCATCAGAATTTCCCCAAGAGGACAGAATGTCATTGCTGATGTGGAGGCCCTGATCCGGCCTAAAGGTGGCAAACGCAAAAGACAACCACCTGCTTAACGTCTGGCCTGGAGGCTGCAAATACCACAACTGGGAACCCATTTGCACTAGGTTTGGCAGGCTGCAATACTGATGACAAGCGGTGCCATGCATGTCGGTGACACCATTGAAGCAGCTTCAGCCCAGCATCACTAAAGTCACTGCTGGAGCTTCCGGTATGCTGAGCACGTATGCCAGAGCCACAAGAGCTCTGGCTCTATCAAGCAGGTAAAGCTGGGCCTAACTGAAAACAGAGTGAAATACGTAGGCCCAGGTTGACAAAGAGTTGATGAAATGCAGGAAAACAAGCAAAGTTGCTGTGCTGCGCTTTGTGAACTGGAGAGAGCCGAATGGAGACATATCTACAAAGAAGTGGCTTGTTTCCCTTCTCTCCCTGCGCTAGCGCACTTTATGCAGCTGTGTGCCAATGTAGGCACCCTTGGCCATAGTGCAAGAGTGCCTGCATTTTAGTCAGCATGGTTTTTGTGCAGCACAAAAATAGGCTTTAAGACAATTCTTTGTATTTGTATGCACCACACATTCAAAGAGGAAAAAACAAGAGATTTTAAAATATTTCTCCTTTTTACGTCAGCTTCAGGGAAGCATCCAATTTTGGTGCACATCCATGTCTATAGTTCTTTGTAGATGTGCATGTGATTCAGAATCCATGAGTGGATGCACAGGAATGTCTATGTACCACCCATGGAATGACCTCTTGAAGCAAAGTATCGCAAGGCAGTCAATTATGCTTCATTGATTTTGTTTACAAATCACCGCAAATCACCATTTGTTTGTTTTGTGAATTGCAACCTGGATTTTGCATCTGGATTGCATTAAAAAGGAATACAAATCTGACACAATTTTTTTGTAAATATGGGGAAGTGTGCAAAATCTGCAAATAAATCTTCCCATGGACAATGGACTTTTTGCCCGCATGAACTCTGCCTGGAAAAAGCCATTGAATTGATCAATGCACTAGAGAGTGGGAAATGCACTAGTGCCTGATTAAGGTCTTTGCCCATATGATATACTGGGAATAGTGGACATTAGGGTTCCCAAAGAGGGGAAAGGGCACTAGACAGGGTGCAGCAAATTGCTTTGGATTGTAGATGAGATTGCAACCCTGGCACTGTACCTTTATTGAATTGTGTGGTATTTTGTTCTTCGGAGAGACTAAAGTAGTTTCTTTTTAAGTACAAATAAACAATGGGATGGACATTATATTATTGTGTCTCTTGGATGACTGTTAAGTTCTGAACTCTTGCCCCCACAATACTTTCCTGATAAGCCTTTGACTCCTCGCTTACGATACCTGCAAGCAAAGAGCGGAAAGGGTGTACCTGGCCTAGTTTGCAGAATCACACTAGTAGTGTTCCCAGACATACAGAGGTAAACAACCCCAACCATCACTAGTCCCTGTGTGTTCTGTGGTCTCCATACTGGGTGTGACAGGGGTCATTTTCCACTTCTCCCATGTACAGCCGGTGTACAAAAATAGCTACAGCAAAGTTAATTTTGCAAATGAATATTTTGACACAGCAGAAATCCAAAGCATGATCATAAGGCTTCCTTTTGATACGTCAATTTAAATGGCATGTTAAAGTACACCAGAATTAGTACAAAGAAGGAACAATTATGAAAGAAGTGAGGTGGTTAAGGAAACAAAGGTAAAAGGTTTCTATAGTCTGGCTTGACAGTGCAGCCGTCGCTGGTCAATGATGTGAGCTTCACTAAAGGGGCTATGGTCCTCACACATGTTGGGACCCAGGAGTATATGTTTTGAAAGTGGAGAAGTTGCGTTCTTCCAACAAACGTGCTTGCCCTCCACGCAGTCAAGTGGCACAGGAATGGCTTTAAAGTGTCTTAAATAACTAGGGGCCAAATGTATCAAATGTTTTTGCATTTGCAAACGGTGCGAATCGCAAAATTTGGCCGTTTGCAAATGCAAAAATGTGGTCTGCAATGCATGAAAGGCATTCGCAGACCAAAAATATGAAATCGCAAAAATAGCGATTTTTTGCGTTGCGACTTGGTTTTGCGAGTCGCATTTTGCGTCTCGCAATTTGCGACATGAAATACCGAATCGCAATTAGCGATTCGGTATTTCAAGTAGGAAATTGCGAGACGCAAAATGCGACTCGCAAAACCAAGTCACAATTCGATGCACCAAAAAATTGCAAATTGTGATTTTTCACTGTATGGCATTTTGCACATGCAAAATACCACTAAGTGAAACCAGGTGGTAACCAGGTGCAACCTATATAAAGAGCCCCAGAATGCCTCAGACCTTTTTCCACAATGGCTGCACTCTGCGTCATGGCGAGGAGAATGAGGATCTTGGCAGGTTTGAGGAGAGGGAGGAGGAGACAGGAGCGCATTTTCAGAGTGCGCATTACACTTTTTGACCAGACTGAGGAGGAAATATTTGAGAAGTACAGGTTGAACTCAGCCATGATACTTGACCTGATAGCTGAGCTACAACCCATACTGCAGCGCACAACACATAGGACTAATAGCATACCCACCCATATGCAGGTATTATGCTCCCTGCACCTACTCGCCTCAGGGAGCTATCAAGGAGTCAGAGCAGCAGCTGGAGGAGTATCACAGAGTACCCTCTCTAGATTTTTCAATGCATTTATCAATGCCATGCTGAGCAGAATACACCAGTACATCAGATTCCCCCACACCCCACAGGAAATACAGCAGACAAAATTTGAGTTCTACCAGATAGCACAGTTCCCCCACGTCCTAGGTCCATAGATGGGACACATGTTGCAATATGTCCACCATCAGCCACAGAGTATGTGTACCGAAACCGTAAATACCAACATTCCATGAATATACAGGTGATATGCAATACCTCCTATATCATAACTGATCTCGTGGCCAGGTACCCAGGGAGCACACATGTTTCGTACATCTTTCGCCACAGCGGGATTCACATAAGACTGCTAGCTGGGGAGTTTGGTGAAGGATATCTACTAGGTATTGACCCTCTGTACACTGGCACATTTATGGTGTGGTGATGTCAGATGGCTCAGCTACTCATCATACCGTCTGTTCCTTCCAGGAGACAGTGCCTATGCAGTGCTCACCTACATGATGACGCCCTACCTCAATCCTACAACACCTGATGAACGGAGATGCAGTGCAGCACACAGGGCAACCCGCAATGTGGTGGAGCGCACCTTTGGGCTGTTGAAGAATAGCTTCCGGTGCCTCCACAAAAGTGGAGGGGCACTACCGTACAGCCCAGAGACAACATGTATAATAGTGGCTACTTGTGCAAGCTTGCACAATATAGCAACCACCAGGGGCATACCTATGGAAATATGTGATTCTGAATCTGATGAGGATGATGATCCCATACCACCCCTACAGCCAGCAGACAGGACCAGTGCAGCAGAGGGCAGGCAAAGGCGTGCTGACATCACGCACAACCATTTCAGATGTAAGTATGAACAACACAAATCCACTGACATTTGTACTTGTAGTGAGTACATTTATTACCTTAACATCAGGTATCATCAGTTTCACTAGTAACAAAAATAAGTAAATGAAACAAAAAACAAAAGCAGATAACAGGATTTCACTATTCCTTCACAGTTTCCTGTATTACACAAACATTAACAGTCCCCTGTGGCCATTGCTCTCATTTCCTCCGGCCACGCAAGCCACAGGTCGCCTCACTGGCACCTCTGTTTTCTGCCTCAGTGACAGTACTGTGTCTGGCACTGCAACGTCTAGCATCAGTTGTGGGCACAGCTACACTGCTGAGGCTAGATGTGTCCTTTGTGTCCCCCAGTCCCAGTTCACTGGGTGTGGCAGAATGGTTATTCATCATATTGTCTATCACATTTGTGATCTGGACCAGTCCTTTTGCCACATCCCTACTGCTGTGCGCTGCCTCCACCTGTGCGGCCACAGCATGCCGCGATATGAGGGCTGTTGAATTTGCCAGGCAATTGACAGAGTGACAAAAACCACCAAACATCCCCATAAAACGTCTCTCCTGCCTGCGGTGGCTAACTCTGTCGTGGCGCACCTCAGTACACAGTTCCCTCGCTGCACTAGTCATCTCCCTGGTGTTCTCCGATGCTTGGATCTGTCCCTCATGCAGTTTAGTGAGGTTCCCATTGAGGCACTCCAGCTGGCGATGCAGCCACCCCATGTTTGAATTGTGTGCCTGCATCTGCCTTTGTAAAGCAGAGATTTTCTTGTTTTGGAGGCGCTGCTGCTTTAACGTAGCAGATTCCAGGCCACCGAACACTGAAGGTTCCTCACCTGCTTCGAAAGCCTGTGCTCCTGCATACGTAGGCATCTTGCGGGGTGTTGTGCTACGCTGGGGCCGGGTCTCATGCATACCAGTGCATCTGCCAATTGAGGAAGGTGTGTGGGAGTCATCCTGCAGGTCATCAGAGTCCTGGCTAAGTTCGGGTAGTGGTACTGCCCTAGCCCTGCGTCGGATGGGCGCTATATTCTGTGACTCGCTGGTATTTGAGTCAGATGCAGGGTGGGTTTCTGTATCCCTCGCGACCGCACTTGCAGAAGCTGCTGGGCCTGGGCCACCTGCAACGACCATATGCAGCATGTCAGTAATGCATGTATCACCAAAGGTCACACAATTTTAATAAATGTAATTACTTCTCATCACAATGTTGTGGGTGTTGTGTTCTTCTGGGTGTCGCTCTGCCTAATTACATTCTATGTGCTACTTTCAGCTTTGGCTTGTGGACTACCACTCCCATAAGGCATTGTTGTGCTACTTCTAAGATGTGGAATGGACTACTTATCACAATGCTTTGCCCTACCTGCTATTTCCTAAGGGGCTTTTGTACATACACATATGGGGTTGCATTTCAATGTTGCACTTACCTTTACTGGTACTTGGTGTGCCGTATGTGTCGATGTCCGTGACCCCACTGACTGCTTCTGGTCAGGAGTGTCGACTCCACTAGGTCTTCCATTGGGGTGGAGGGTGTCTCTGTGGGTGGGCCACCTCCTGTGCTCCTGTCCTCCTGCAGTCGTCTTGCCACCCTCACCTTGGCACGCGACCGCAGGTCGTACCACCTCTTCTTTATCTCCAACACAGAGCGCTGCGCTACTCCAACAGCGCAGATTTTGGTCTGAATATCTGCCCAGAGTATGCGCTTTTCACTCTCAGGCACCTGGAGTGAGCTTTTCCCAAACAAACGGTCATGGCTCCTCACAACCTCCTCTGTGAGCACCTCCAGTTCTTTCTCACTAAACTTTAGTTTCCTTTTCCTTTCTCCCTTCTCCTTTCCCTTTGCAGAGGTGTCCATGGTGGTTCTGCAGTCCTGCCTTCTTCACAGAGTTGCTCACTGTGGCTGGGCTGCCTCTCTCTGAGTGCTACTTTGGGTGTGGCACCTGCAAACTGCCTGGGATGACTCACTTCCTGCTTGTGATGTCATCAGGCTTCTCCAGGTGTGCATTCTTGCAATTTGTGAATTTCAATTACCGAATCGCAATTTGCGTTCTCGCAAATTGCGATTTCGTATTTGGGCCTCGCAAACCACAAATAGCGATTTTAAAGTAATCGCTAATTCCGAATCGCAATAGTGATACATGGCCTATTGCGACTCGGAAATAGCGATTTCTTAAGAATCGCTATTTGCGATTCGCAAAGCCCTATCATGATACATCTGGCCCTAGATAATTTATGTTTTCTCTGGCATTAGCACTAACGGAGGGAGGGCGTTCATTTACCTACATGTATCTTTAGGTCTGGCTTGAGAGTACAACTATCAATTGACCGTTTGATTTACATCAATAGTTTTCTACAATTCTTTGCATCCATACAAATACATATCTATTGCCATGCTATTTTTTTTTAGTTAATCAATCCAAGAGAGTGCATGTGTTTTCCAGCCCTTTCCCACATGTGCTTCTCCGTGCCAAATACTCAACTCCTGCTTCATCTTGCTGTTTCCCTTGTGTTGAAAACACTCTGTCATGTGCTTCTAACATCTCCAAACTCTTTGCCCCTGAACTGTGTGTTGCTTTCTAGTTTGTGTCCTTCTCTGCCCCCCTTGTGCTGCTGTCCCTGTGTGTTGCTTTCCCCTTCCTGTTGCTCCCTTCTAGTGACTCTTCCATTGCCCACCACACCCTAAGTCTTTTTTTTTTATGGAAGGATAGGAGCTAGCCGATCAAAGAGATGCTGAAGAACGATGCTACACTGCAGGTACAACAGAAGATGGAAAAGCTGGGACAAAGAAAGATATTAAATAAGAAGCAAGCAAATGAAAGCACAAATACAATCAACAAATGGTAAGTAATCTGCAGGAGTTTAGGCCCCTGTAATGCCTTGGTAAGCCCATAATAGATATTTTGCAACTGGTGGGCTAAACTTAATAAAAATGAAGCCTGTGTGTACTTGTGTGACAAGGCATGCACATGCATACATCATGCATGAGTCCACATACAAAATGAAATAACCACAACTCAATCATCATCCTGTTTCCCTTTTGGCCATACTGCACTGCTTCTGCAAAAAATGTTTCCTTCCCATGCTACAAAGCATCACCAAAGGGCATTGGCAAAACCAACAGACTCCGAAAATGAGACCCATTGGCTGTGCCAATGCTTGTCGAGATTGTCATTTCATCGATTTGACATATTCTCTAGTCCTTCCCTACGATAGTATTCTAAAGTCCTGGCATTCCCTTAATCTTTTTTCCTCATTTAGTTTCCTTCTGTAGGAGATATGCTCCTATCTTTTCTCGACAGGCACGTTATCTTTTTATGTTCACGCTCTATTTGTACTTTTCTTTCCCTTGTTTACCGTCTTTTTCCCACGTTTCTTCCTATCTGGTGGCTCATTTGGCGGGCCCATCTTTTGTTTCCCTCCCCACAACGACTTTCAGTTTTAATAAGAACTGTACAGAAAGGTCACACAAAACTCAAGGGCATTAAAATATAAAATTCGTCACTTTCATGAGAGGAAAAAAGAAACAATCTGGAATTCATTGGCAAGATAATTAGCAGGACTTAACGAGCCGAAGTCATCAGCAGAAACCAGTCATTTCGGACAGCAAACCACTGATGTCTGACCCGATCATAATCCATCTTTGTAGATTTTATTATCTCCATTAATACAATGAACATATTAATCTCATCTGATTAGACTGTGCAGTCGATAGAGCCGAATGTGTTAGCGAGCTTTTCATTTACTCTATGGAACTACCCATTCTTTATTTCTACCTACTTTTAGTCTTGGAATGTAATATTTTAACAATCAACAGTGATCCCAAGTAGCAAGGCAATGGAAGTATGATGAGAAAACACTGCCCTTAGTGCCTAATTTTAACAATCTATCATTCAATATTAACTTCTTTCTAACGGACCTTTCTTTGAGAAATCCTCATAAAACATTTATATATTATATAAGTCATATTTGCTGTTGCTGATGAAGATTGCGAAATTGTGATATTGGTATTGAACAATGGTCCATGTGTACTGAGTTTATAGTATGTGCCTTACAAAAATGTAGACAATCAGTTTTAAATATGCAACCTAAATATGAGGGGGAACGTATGTGGGGTAACAGCCAGAGCTGCCAACTTTGGAACTGGGGAACCAGGGCCCAGATTTACAAAGGCCTTGCATTTCCATTGCATCATGCAAGGCACAAAGCAAAGCAAGGGCCTCAGTGAGATTTTCCAAGCCACCAAAGCCACCTTGCGTGACTTAGTAAATCTGAAGTAATGCAAGGCAGCACAAGTTGCTAGTAAATGTAGATGGTTAACTAGCTTTACCTGATACAAGTAAATATATATATATATATATATATATATATATATATATATATATATATATATATTTATATATTCACTAAAAAAACAAAGCTTACAGGGTCGTTAGAGTTAGGTTCAGATTTTACACTCAAAATAACAAAGAAATTCAGCTGCTATAGTTAGATTTCATTCTGGCAACTATAACTGCCACTCTCACCATGCATAGTTTTCTCATCAACAGCAGGTTTTGAGGGTCACAAAAAAACACAAAAAGGAGAACATATAAAGGGTGATAACAGATTTAAATTACAATATAAATCCTTTGTTGTTGGTACCATAATAATTTTAGGGACTGTGGTGAGTTCTAAGGTGACTTTACCCTGTGAAAAAGCCTTCTGCTGGGACGTCGTGAATCATGTTTGAGAGAAAACGGTTTTCTGATGATTTTCACTTAGAAGTTATGGAAGATGCTCAAGAAGCTAACATGAGAACATTTTCACACCATCCTTCTCAGCCATATGAGAATGGAGTCTGACATTCTCAGTAAAACATATTCTTCCAGCAGCAGCAGCCTGTTATTTGATTCCCTTGTGTTCTACTGAAGCCCCCCAGATTGTTCTAAAGAACAACTAGAGTGCTAACAGTCATACTTATGACAAAGGTGTGGCACACCTGATGTAATCTTGATTGAGTCAAACTGGTAAAACTTAAAATATTTAATTTAGAAAGAAACAAAATGAGGAGGTTCATTTTGTAATAGAAATTATAGTTAGTGCTGTCGAAAGAAAAAATAGTATGTTTTATGTGAGTTCTGCTAACGCTGAGTTTTAATGAAGTTATTATTGAATATCAATGTATTTTGAGTGTTGGATTTGAGTAGAGAATGTTTTAACTTAGAGAACATAATGCAAGTAATATACACAAGTTATATGTACACAAACCAAAATCAGGTAAGTAAGAGTCAGAAAAGTAATGCAAACAGTTTAGAATTACAATAGGTTACAATAGGCAAGCATAGGTATAGGGGCAACACAAACCATATACTCCAAAAGTGGAATGCAAATCACAATTGGACCCCAGACCTATGGGAGCTTCTAGAGGGTTGCTGGGACTGTAAGAAAACAGTCAGGGTGTCCAAGATACCCCACCCCAAGACCCTGAAAAGTAGGAGTAACGTTACCCTACCACCCCAGAGAGCACAATAGTCGTGATAGGGTGATTCTGCAAGAACAACAAACACCAGCAGTGCACTGACAACGGATTTCCGGACCTGAGGACCTGCAAGGCAAGGGGACCAAGTCCAATAGTCGCGACAGTGTCCGGGGGGGGGGGGTAGGAGCCCAGGAAACCCCGGATAAAGGTGCAAGGAAGCTGCCTCCGGTTGGAAGAAGCTTGGAATTCTGTAAGAAAGAAGAGGACTAGGAACTTCTACTGTGGAAGACAAATGTCCCACGTCGCAATGAAGCTTGCAGAGGTGTTCCCACGTAGAAATACCGCAAACAAGGGTCGCGGTAGAGGTTTTTGGGTGCTGCTGAGGACCAGGAAGGACCAGGATGTCGCCTTTTGGAGAAGGAGACAGAGGGGGCGCACAGCAACTCAGAGAGCCCTCACAGAAGCAGGCCGCACCTGCAGAAGTACCCCAACAGGCACTTAGAAGAATAGTGAACCGGAGTCCACGCAAAGTTACAAAAGGGTGTCCCACGATGTCGGAGGCCAACTCAGAGGGTTGTGCACTGCAGGATGGAGTGCTGGGGACCCAGGCTAGGCTGTGCATAAAGGAAATCCTGGAAGAGTACACACGAGCCGGAGCAGCTGCAAATCACGCGGTACACAGCTTTGCAGTCTATCGTGGGGAGGCAAGGACTTACCTCCACAAAACTTGGACTGAAGAGTCACTGGACTGTGGGAGTCACTTGGACAGAGTTGCTGTGTTCCAGGGACCATGCTCGTCAGGATGAGAGGAGACCCAGAGGACTGGTGATGCAGTCTTTTGGTGCCTGCGTTAGCAGGGGGAAGATTCCGTCGACCCACGGGAGATTTCTTCGGAGCTTCTGGTGCAGGGTGAAGGCAGGCTACCCCCAGAGCATGCACCACCTGGAAACAGTCGAGAAAGCCGGCAGGATTAGGCGCCACAAGGTTGCTGGTAGTCGTCTTGCTACTTTGTTGTGGTTTTGCAGGCGTCCTGGAGCAGTCAGCGGTCGATCCTTGGTAGAAGGTGAAGAGGGAGATGCAGAGGAACTCTGGTAAGCTCTTGTATTCGTTATCTGAAGAATTCCCCAAAGCAGAGACCCTAAATAACCAGAAAAGGAGCTTTGGCTACCAAGGTAGGAGGATTGGCTACCAAGAGAGGTAAGAGCCTATAAGAAGGAGCCTCTGACGTCACCTGCTGGCACTGGACACTCAGAGCTGTCCAGTGTGCCCCCAACACCTCTGTTTCCAAGATGGCAGAGATCTGGGACACACTGGAAGAGCTCTGGGCACTGGTCAGCGGAGTAGTCACTCCCCTTTCCTTTGTCCAGTTTCGTGCCAGAGCAGGGCTGGGGGATCCCTGAACTGGTGTAGACTGGCTTATGAAGAGATGGGCACCATCTGTGCCCATCAAAGCACTTCCAGAGGATGGGGGAGGCTACTCCTCCCCAGCCCTTCACACCTATTTCCAAAGGGAGAGGGTGTAACACCCTCTCTCAGAGGGAATCCTTTGTTCTGCCTTCCTGGGCCAGGGCTGCCTGGACCCCAGGAGGGCAGAAACCTGTCTGAGGGGTTGGCAGCAGCAGCAGCTGCAGTGGAGACTCCGCAAAGGCAGTTTGGCAGTACCTGGGTTCTGTGCTAGAGACCCGGGGGATCATGGAATTGTCCCCCAAATACCAGAATGGCATTGGGGTGACAATTCCATGATCTTAGACATGTTACATGGCCATGTTCGGAGTTACCATTGTGACGCTATACATAGGTAGTGACCTATGTATAGTGCACGCGTGTAATGGTGTCCCGCACTCACAAAGTCCGGGGAATTTTCCCTGAACAATGTGGGGGAACCTTGGCTAGTGCCAGGGTGCCCACACACTAAGTAACTTGGCACCCAACCTTCACTAGGTGAAGGTTAGACATATAGGTGACTTATAAGTTACTTATGTGCAGTGGTAAATGGCTGTGAAATAACGTGGACGTTATTTCACGCAGGCTGCAGTGGCAGGCCTGTGTAAGAATTGTCAGAGCTCCCTATGGGTGGCAAAAGAAATGCTGCAGCCCATAGGGATCTCCTGGAACCCCAATACCCTGGGTACCTCAGTACCATATACAAGGGAATTATATGGGTGTACCAGTATGCCAATGTGAATTGGTAAATTTAGTCACTAGCCTGCAGTGACAAATTATGAAAGCAGAGAGAGCATAACCACTGAGGTTCTGGTTAGCAGAGCCTCAGTGAGACAGTTAGGCACCACACAGGGAACACATACAGGGCACATGCTATGAGCACTGGGGCCCTGCCTGGCAGGGTCCCAGTGACACAAGGACTAAAACAACATACATACAGTGAAATATGGGGGTAACATGCCAGGCAAGATTGTACTTTCCTACACTTATGTCAAGCTGCATTTCTTAGGCGTTTAGTAAAAATCTTTGCTTAGGGTATTAAGTTGTGATTTTCCACTGCACTGTCCATGTGCTTGTATCTAAAAGTCTTTCTCATGAGAACTGCTTGGTAGAAGATGCTGTTCTTGCTAATGCAACATTGTTAATGTAATTTGTGTAAGACTGACTTTCTCAGGAGAGTACATTGACTGGAGTATAAGCTGCAACAATATTGTTATCTGACGAGCCGGATGATGTGAACAGTACGAAAGGAGCCAATCATCGGCATGTGAATCATGTACTACTAGAAATGTAGATTTGAAGTTTTTGTTTTATTGGACAAAGTGTGAATATGCAATCCCTTGACCAATAGGGACTTGGGAAATAGTTTAAGGAAATCTAACTTAGCCGGACTGCACTGAGAGAAGACAACGCATTTGCCTATTTTATATCTCGCCGAAAGGCCATTACTTTCTTGAGCGTCTTGAGAAGAGACGTGCTTAACTTCTTTGATTAAAGACTTTGCCTTTTCTGAACTTTAATGCTGAATCCTGATCCCTTGCTGACCAGACTGATGTCCTGATGACGAAGACGGTCAAAGCTTGTTGATCCAAACTGAGGATAGGTATATTGACTATGAGATTGTTTGCTATGTCTATTTGATTTTCTTTCTAGGCCACAACGGTGCTGTTTTGATAGAGCCATAGTTAGGTGTTTTTCCAAATTTGTGTTGACTAAATTGTTTTGCATGAAGCCCAACATGCTAATTCTGATCTAGTGTTAGTTAGGATCCTCACTAATGAAAATCAACACATGGAGTGACATTTGATGTCATCCATGCTAAATCTAAATGTATGTGATATCGTTTGCGCAGTTATTCTTGCTATTAATTTGCACTGTAACTTTAGAATGTGTAGTAGCTCAAGCCTTGATTAGATTGCAAGTTTTCCCCCGCTTTGGTCAGCCAGTGTTGTTTCTGTATGTTGATCATTTGATTTTGAGATTATTTTACGTGACATGAGCATTGTTAATATAGGGAAATAAATATTCTAGCTTTTACATAATGTTGTGGTTATTCATGACCGCAAGGTCATGGTGTGTGACAATTACTGACTCCTATTGATTACTAATGTTATTGATTGTATCACTGATCTGCATGTACTGCGCAAATGGTGGGAACATCTTAAGCGCAGTCAAAAGGTTAATCTACCTATTGTAAGTATACTTATTAAGGTCAGATGTGCTAACAGAGATGGTAGCAGAGATTGATGGTTTGTCTCCTTAAGAGCCCATCATACGATCCTGTAGTAGAGTATCTGATCCTAGAGATAGTAGCAGAAAAATAACAGGCGTCCCCAGAAATGGTAGTAGCTTGATGGTCTTGTCTTATGAGGGCTTATCAGCACCAAGATTTAGATTTATTTTTTCAGTGATACAAATTGGAGGGAAAATGTGCCCCTAAGTCCTTAAGAGGACTTTCCCAGAACCTTGGAGCTTGCCAATGGTTGTTTGTGGATGTTCTTGGGGTTCTAGTGAATATGTGAATGGAACAGGGTTTGGGGTTTGCACAGCTTATGCAAATCACAGGTGAATTGTGATGTTTGGGAAGGTTTAGGGAGTTTGCGTACTCCAAATGAAGTTGTAGAAGGAGTGTGCGTTCTCCAAAGTGTGAGAGTAGGGAAGTCGTCAAACTTCACATGTGTGTGGCGCTTTGTGCTAAAAAAATGTCCACATGGTTGTTGATGTACGGACCCTGCGTGGCCTAAGACTACGGAGTATATTGAAAACAGTGAGAACGCAGTTAGAGCTTAAAAGTACCTGGGTAACGTCAAAGTAAAGCAGCACAGGCGAGTGCTCATCGAAAAAGGCCAGCGTTTCGTTGATTTCCCATTCGCAAGCAAAACCGTGCATCGTTCCTCCTCCAGTCGGTTCAGCGTGCGTCGTTTCTTCTCTCTCGCAAGAGAGCAATGCGTCCATCCAGACAGGCACCTGGGGTCCGGGCAGGCTTTGCGTTGTTTTTCCACACCGATCGGTGTTGCTTTGAATATCCGGTTGCACGGTATCACAAAACTGCGCTGCATTGGTTTTGCTTCATTAGCGTGTTTTTCACGTCATTTCTCCAGCCACTTTGCAGCGATCTTCCAGCCGCGATGCAAGTGGAGAATTAATTTCAGCTGCGAAGCCGGCAGCGCGTCTTTTACCAGCCGCGTCATGGAAGGTGCGTCAAAAATGGCCCTGCACTGCGGTCTGTGCATGGATTTTCAGTTTTTGTCTGCCAGCTTCACCCTTCAAGGGCCCAGGAACTGGATAAGACACCACTTGGCAGGGCAGGACTATCAGCAGTGAGTCCAGGTGCTGGCAGGGGAAGTCTTTGATGGCCCTGAGACTTCAACAACAGGAGGCAAGTTCAGTTCAAGCCCTTGGAGATTCTCCTCAAGCAGGAATGCACAACAAAGTCCAGTCTTTGTCCCCTTTTCACACTGCAGGATAGCTCCACAAGGCAAAGTCACAAGCTCCTCAGCTCTTCAGCTCTTCACCTCTTGATTCCAGAAGTGATCTATTTTTAGGGGTTTTGGGTGCCCTTCCTATACCCCTTTCTGCCATCGAAGTAGGCCTGCTTCAAAAAGAAGTCTCTGATGTTATCAAGGTCCTGCCTTGCCCAGGCTAGGCCCCAGACACACACCAGGGGGTTGGAGACTGCATTGTGTGAGGGCAGGTACAGCCCTTTCAGGTGTAAGTGACCACTCCTCTCCTCCCTCCTAGCACAGATGGCTCATCAGGATATGCAGGCTACACCCCAGCTCCCTTTTTGTCACTGTCTAGAGAGAGGTGCAAACAGCCCAACTGTCAAACTGACCCAGACATGGAATTCACAAACAAGCAGAGTTGCAGAATGGTTTAAGTAAGAAAATGCCTACTTTCTAAAAGTGGCATTTTCAAACACACAATCTAAAAACCAACTTCACTAAAAGATGTACTTTTAAGTTGTGAGTTCAGAGACCCCAAACTCCACATGGCTATCTGCCCCCAAAGGAAATCTACGCTTTAATCATATGTAAAGGCAACCTCCATGTTAACCTATGAGAGAGATAGGCCTTGAAACAGTGAAAACCGGATTTGGCAGTATTTCACTGTCAGGACATGTAAAACACATAAGTACATGTCCTACCTTTAACATACACTGCACCCTGTCCATGGGGCAACCTAGGGCCTACCTTAGGGGTGTCTTACATGTATAAAAGGGAAGGTTTAGGCCTGGCAAGTGGGTACACTTGCAAAGTGAATTGGCAGTTTAAAATGCACACACAGACACTGCAGTGGCACGTCTGAGTCATGTTTACAGGGCTACTAATGTGGGTGGCACAACCATTGCTGCACACCCACTAGTAGCATTTGACACACAGTCCCTGGGCAACTCTAGTGCACTGTACTAGGGACTTGCTCGTGAATCAAATATGCCAATCATGGAAAGTCAATTACACATACATTTTACATAGGAGAACTTGCACTTTAGCACTGGATAACAGTGGTAAAGTGCCCAGAGTAACAAAAACAGCAAGAAAAGAGTACTGCATACATCGACAACCTGGAAAACAGAGGCAAAACATTAGGGGAGCCCATGCCAAGTCTAACACCCACTGATTAGCTGAGAGTGAAATTTGCGGGTCGACTTTTGCTTGCAAGTCAGTAAAAACAGAGAAAGAAGGAGTAGCTGTAAGAGCGAAATGGCGTCAGTAAAAAATCTGTAAAGTTTCTGGAGCGATTGTGTTACCCTACCTGTAGTAGACCGGCAAATTGGGTTTTGATTTTGTTTAGTGCTCGCAGTATTTTGCTTTGGTTTCGTGTGAATCTGAGTTTGGGAGGACGAGCCGCAAGACTTTGTCAATCGCAGTACTTGTGAATGTGACATCATTGGAGCCTCGCTAGGATAGGTTGGTTAGTGAGAAGGGTTGCGCACGGATTGGCAGCCGCCCGTGAAGTGCAATTGGGTGAAAGGGTGGGTGGAGAGAATTCTGGGATGGAAAGTCACTTCCTGATCTGATTTTGAATAACATGAAGGTCAGAAAGATGCAATTTTTCAAAGCTTTAAAGAGTGCCTTAAGGGGAGACACGTACATTACAACGAGTATATGGGATATTGCACTTCTAGAAGGTACACCAGCTTACATTGTAATCAAAGAAAAGGATGTTGCAGCAGGTCTTTGGCTAATGCAATGGTGCAAAGTGACAGAGAGAGATGGGAGCCTAGCATTTCCTGCTAACGGAACATTCAATTTGAGGAGTTTAGAGAATCTGAGGAAGGCACTATATGTTTTGAAACCTCCTCCGAGACTAGCACAGTTTGAGGCATTAGCGATCTGGGAGTTAGTAGCCAAACAGCAACAGAAATTTGAAAGGAGGATGAGAAAGGCAGAGAAGACACTAGCAGAGTCTAGATGGGACCATGTTAAAATTTTTTGGAGAACCAAGACTTTGCAGGGGATTAAGTTATTCCCAGCAATTATGCAAGATGGTGAGACGGAAGGAAGGAAAGCTACTAGAAAGACTAACAAGAACGCTTCAGAGAGTAGGGAAGCTAGAAAATCTTTGACATATAAGGAAGAATCAGACGATGATGAGGTTCTTTTACAGTTATCTAGAAATCGTCCACTACCATATGCAGCAGATGAGAGTGGTTTGAGGACCAGTGCTGATCCTTCAGTGTCGACACAGGCTAATGGGACAGCGAGTCCAGTGCAGGTTAATCCTAGCCCGACATAGAGTCCAATTCAGAGCAGTCTTAACAAACCTACTATTCCAGTAGTACAAATTCAAGTGCCACAGCCAAATATCCAGAGAATTTACCCCGAGGTACTCATCTTAGAAATTACCACTAATCTAATAGTTCCCTGAAACCAACGTTGGTTCAGACAGAGTGGACTCCACTTTTACTGCCACGATTGCAGCCACAAGTAATGCCGAGATACACTCCGATAACAGGGACCCAGACAGATATATCTGCACTGATGAGCCAAAATATGGGAGCTAAGCAACCACAGAACTTGAGGGTCAGACCAAGCCCAGATGCTGGATCTGTGCCTGTTACCATAGGTCCGATTGTACCTCTTGTTTGCACAGGAGAATAACAGAGTAGGTTAACAGGAAGGTCCTGAGTCAGAATTCAATGAGAGGAGGACTTAATGAGAATATCTGAGTAGTCTCTCCAGTGGGACAGACTTTTGAAGGAACAAGATCATTGTAGATCTTACCCCTTTTGGAGTTCCTCCGGATACTGTCAAAGGGTCGAACACTAGTCAGAGCCTGAAGCTGTTGACACCGCAGACCCCAAATATAGTTGTACAACAGGCACCACATGTCCAGGCTAAGAACATTTCATCACAAGGATTGACAGATCAGCAGTTAACTGAATGGTTAGATAAGCTGAATACCCCACAGAGTGCTCCTAAGGGAGAGGACTACTTGAATTATACAAGACTAGGAATGGAAGAGGGTGAGCTCATTGAGGGAACTATGGGTATGAATGGGTTAGAATCCTACACAGAAGCAGAACTGACATATCTGTGCTTGAAGATGATGAGGGAAGTGAACAATCTGCATCAAAAGCTAGTAGACCTTGCAGAGAAATATGGCATAGAAATAGAGAAAACAAAGCATTTGGAAAGGAGTTACAGGTTAGATTTTGAAGCTAAAGATTTTGAAAACATGAGATCTGCCGGAATGAAGGCACACCTTAGGGAGTTACTTCAAAGTGCCCAGACTTGAGGAGCTTTAGACAAATGGGAAGGCAGATGAGTAAAGATAAGAGATAAAAGGAAAAATGATTCTGCGTAGATGACTGCAAATGTGCAGCAGGACAAAGATCCAGTGAAAATTTTACCAATGAAAGAGATTCCAGGGGGAAATTTTGTTCACGTCCCTTGGAGCAGAAGTGACATCCTGTCATTACACATGATTATCCTAGATTGAGAGAGAAGCCAGTAGAATGGTACCAGCAGACAGAAAGGTATTCGAAACTCACGAAGGGTTTGTGGGACAACTTGAACACTCTTTTGGAGATAGTAGTTCCAGCGGACTTATGGATGGAGTGTAAGAGGAGTGTAGATTGGCTTACAAAAGAACAAGAGAGAGATCAAGTTACAGGTGCGCCGTCTCCTGAGGTAATGAAATATTACTGCAAGGTGATTGAATTCTTGAAGATGAGAATTTCGCCCCAAAACATTGACTGTCAGAGAATTGATAGAACAGCTCAGAATGCAAAGGAGTCGATACATGATACTATAAGAGATTGTTGCAGGCGTTCAGGCACTACAGTGGTACAGAAACAATTGTGCCGAAGGACATGATTCATTTTGTGTTCAGATTTGTGGAAGGATTGATGCCTGAAGTTAGCCAGATGATTGAGAGTCATTTGACTTGCTGGCCAGTAAAGCCGACTGATGAGGTGTTGCAGTATGGAAAGTAATACAGTGATGAGATTGAATTGAAGCAGAGAAAGCTGAAAGAGATGGCGATAGTGATGCAGATTAAAGATGCACAGACAGGGATGCAGGGAAATTTTCCACAACAGATACCACAACTGCAGCAGGGAAACATGGTGTTTCAAACCCAGATGAGAGTTAGAGGTTGCAGAGGTAATGTGAACTGTGGTCCAGACTTGGGTACTGTAGTGGTTTAGAATGATGTGCAGGGAATGAAGAAATTGTTCCTTGTCACACTTGTAGAGTGGTCGGATATTGGAAACAGGAGTGTTCACAGTGAAGGAGATTCACCCTGATTTACAGGGAACGGTTAAGGAGAATTGTGGGATCTGACAGGGAAGGTGATAGGTCTGATAAAGGGAGTTGAGCCAGTTAAAGCTTCTGTGAAGCTGAATGTGATTCTTCCTCAGATTCCCCAGTACCACATGCCACAAGATGTTATTATGAAGGTTGCCCAAATAATGGCAGAGTTTGTGGATCAAGGGGTCTTGAAAGAAATGCTGAGCAGCCCATGTTACCCACCGATAATGGGTTTGAAAAAACCCTGTGGGAATGTTTGAATTGTCCAGGATTTGAAAAAAATAAATGACGTTGTGATCAAATGTTGCCCGTGGTACCAAATTCAGCTATGATAATGTTTCAAATTTTATGTGATGCTGAATGGTTCATCGTCATTGATTTGTCACAAGCCTTTTTTCTGTGCCTCTTCACAAGGATAGTCAATTTCTCTTTTGTTTCAAATTTGTGGACCGAGTTTACTGTTAGTGTCGAATTCCTAAAGGGTTTTCAGAGTCACCTTCCATATTTAATCAGATCTTGAAAAAGAATTTGGAGTCGTTGGAATTGCCTTTCCAGTCGAAATTGGTAAAGTACATTGATGACTTGCTGACTGCGATCAAAACAAGGGACGAGTGCAAATATGACACAGTTGCCTTATTGAACCATTTGGGAAAGAATGGTCATAAAGTGTCTCCACTCAAATTACAGTACTGTCAGAAAGAGGTGAAATACTTTGGTCACCAGAATGAGAAGGGATCAAGGAAAATATCCAGAGAAAGGGTCACAACCACATTGCAGATGAATCCCCCAACCACACAAAGAGATGTCAGGATGTTTCTAGGCATGGTAGGCTACTGTCACCAATGGATTCCCAAGTTTTCAGTCACTTCAAGACCATTGCAGAAGTTGAAGTTAAAGAAGTCACCAATCCCATAGAGTTAGAGCAGGCTGGTATGAAAGCATTTTCTAAATTGCGAGAGAGTCTGTGCAAAGCTCTGGCATTGGGTGTGCCTGACTACACAAAACCTTTCACATTGTTTTTTCATGAGCGTGATGCATGTTCTTTGTCTGTCTTGACTCAAGTCCATAGAGGTGTAAACCTCCCAGTCGGTTATTTTTTAGCTACTTTAGACCCAGTCGCAGCGGCTTTACCAGATTGTTTGCGTGGAGTTGCTGCGCTTGGACAGAGCCTCAAACAGTGTGAAGGCATTGTGATGGGACACCCCTTAACTAGTATAGTTCCTCACTCCATTGAGATCCTACTCACAAAGACAAAGACCCAATACCTAACAGGTGCAAGGTTGACCAGCTATGAAACAAATATTGTGGGATCACCAAATGTGTCATTGAAAACATGTATAGTGCTTAACCCGGCTACTTTGCTTCAAAATGAAAATGTTGAAATTGAACAATTGGAGGACATTGAGCATGATTGTCTTGAAGTAACTGACTTGTGCACAAAGCCGAGAACTGATATTAAAGACACCTGATTGGAGGAGAATGACCAAATTATCTTTGTTGATGGTTCCTGTCTAAGAGATAATACACGGACACTGAGAGCAGGATATGCCGTGTGCACAATTACTGGTATCCTGGAAGTGTCTTGGCTTTAAGGAGTGTATTCTGCACAAGTAGCGGAACTGGTAGCCCTTACTTGAGCGTGCCATGTTTCTGCTCAGCTGAAATTTACCATCTATACAGACAGACAGTATGGATTTTAAATAGTCCATGATTTTGGCCAGTTATGGTCACAGAGAGAAATCGTGACCTCTTCTGGTTCACCAGTGAGAAATGGTGAGAGAATTAAAGAATTGTTGCATGCTATCCAGGTGCCTCAAAAGATTGCCGTGGTAAAATGCAGTGCCCATCTGAAATCGCAAGACTTTGTGTCAAAAGGAAACGGATATGCAAATCAAGTCGCAAGGTTTTGCACATTGAACTGTATATCGTTTAAGGATAAGTGGCAACTGTTACCTGAAGAAGATAAAGCATGTTCGAGTTTTGCATTGAAAGTAATTGATACATTGGAAGAATTGAGAACATTGCAGAATAATGTTGACAGGGAGGAAAAACTTTCATGGAGCAAAATGAAATGTGCACAGAGACAAGATGAACTGTGGGTATCAGAAGAGGGTCAATTGTTTTTGCCCTACACTCTGTTGTCTGAAATGGCCAGGTATTATCATGGTCAAGCACATGTTGGGAGGGATGCCATGATTAGTTTCTTCAAGCACAATTGGTTCAACTCAAGGTTTAGACAGGTTGCTGAAGCAGTTTGCCATTGTTGCATCATTTGCCAACAAATGAATGTGGGAAAAGGGACAGTGGTTAATTTGAGCCACATTGGAAGAGCAGGAGGTCCATTCAGCAGAATGCAAATGGATTTTATTGAGATGCCTGCGTGTTGAGGTTTGAGATACGTGTTGGTGATTGTCTGCATCTTTAGTTACTGGATTGAAGCGTACCCTATGCGAAGAATTGACAGCCTCACAGTAGCGAAACTGCTGCTTAGTGATCTGATATCATGTTTTAGGTTTCCGATAACTTTAGAGTCAGATGGGGAAGTCACTTCAAGAATGAAGTAATTCAATTACTGTGTGCAGCATTGAACATTGAGCAGAAGTTGCATTGTAGTTGCCGCCCTGAAGCACCAGGACTAGTGGAACAGATTTATGGTACCTTGAAGCCAAGAGTTGCAAAGATGTGTGCGTCGACAAATCTGAAACGGCCTGACGCGCTGACTTTAGTACTGATGACAATGAGAAACACACCTGACAGGAAGACAGGATTGTCGCCGCATGAAATCCTCATCGGTCGAGCCATGAGGTTGCCAGCGGTGCCTGCAAATGCACTTGTCAATATTACACATGATATGGTGTAGGACTACTGCAAGGGTCTGGCTGATGTTGTTCACTTTTTCTCTCAGCAGGTGGAGGCCACCACACTGCCACTGATCCATGATCAAGGACACAACCTGAGAGCTGGTGACTGGGTTGTGGTCCGGAAACACGTGAGGAAAAGTGCTTGGTGTCACGCTGGAAGGGTCTGTTCCAGGTAATTCTGATGACTACCACAGCTGTGAAGTGTGCTGCAGTTTCGAACTGGATGCACAGTAGCCATACGAAGGAGGTGGCATGTCCCTTGGACAATGAAGAAGAGTTGTTGAGAGTACCATGTGACAGGTCGGACCATTTCGACCCGCACACAATTGCGCCTAGTGCTGTCTCTGCTGGTGGTGTCCCGGAAGCAACCCAGAGAGCCGCCCTTCCTATTGGCTCTCCGTGGTGCCCGCGGGACGTGTGGGCCATAAAAGGGGATGTCAAGAAGAGATCGTCTGGAGCGGAAACCTCCAGGAAGCGGCTGCAGAGCGGACCCGAAGGAACGAAAAGACCAAGGAGGAGAGGAATCTACTGTCGTCTGGAGTTCCTGGGAGAGAACCCGACTGGATCCGAGAAGCCCTCACAGTCCCAACCCGGGACGAAGATTGCTGGCCCCGGGGAGCATTCGCCTAGGACCCGCCACGCTTCAGTAGAAGCGTGGCCAAGCCAGGTACGGAGCTAGGGACGGGTAGGGAGGGCGGTAAGCGGGAGGAGGAGGTGGAAAATAACATGGGCACAGGGTGGGAAAACGAATATAGAAAAGAAGGGGGGGAAGGAAGGAAAGAAAAAGACAAGCAAACAGGGAAATACTATAAGCACAAACTAGGTGATTGATCAGAAAAGAAACAGAGGCAGACCCGGCAGGAAGGACCAAATAGAGCGATTAACAATACAAAGAGCAGAAGACTCAAGAACCTAAGAAGAAGGGAAAGAAGAGAAAGATACAGGAGAAAAAGAGAAAAGCGGTCAGAAGAAGCACTCAAACAGACAGGGATAAGAAAAGACAGAAATCAGGAGAAGAAAGGAAAGACCAGAAACCAAGGCTAAGGAAGAGCCAGTAAGGAAAGGACGAGACAAGAGCGGAAGACAGGAAAAGGGAAAGAGAAAGTAGAGAATAAGACCCTAAAGTGAATGGAAGAGAGAGAGAAAAAAGGAAAAGAGAGCGTTTAAGCAATCACTTACCGTACCTATTCTTCTTCTGTCCCCACATGCTTCCCGAGAGGCCTATGGAGAGGAAAGAAATAAGAAGATGAGATTAGCACCCAGACGAGAGAAGACATCTGCAACCAACTACCTCAGACATACCCATCATAAAGTACTCTGTAAAAATAACAATAAACCGTACTTACCTATAGACACAAACAGTCTGGTGTACTTGATATCGGCCAGCCTACGACAAAGTGGTGTCAGAAGTGGGATTACAGGAAAACTCCCAGAATGGAGGAAAAACCCACCATGGCAGACGTTATAGTGCAGTTAGCGGAAGGACAACGTCACCTCCAATTATTGTGGGGACAACAGATGAAGGAAGCACAAGAGGAACGCGAGGCCCTGCAGACAGCCCTTAAGAGCCAAGCCACAATCATGGCTAACAACCAACTAGTCCATGAAACAGCCCTTGGAAAGCTAACCGATACAATAGCCCAAACTAAGGTGCATCCCAACGTACCAAGCAGTGTCTTACAAAAATATCAGGACCAGGAAGATCCAGACTCCTTTTTCCTCAACTTCGAAAGAGTAGCAAGCACGGCTAGTTGGCCTGAAGATAAATGGGGCAAGTATATTGCCCCGTTACTGACAGGGCATCTTCAAGCAACCTACCAAGCTATCAATCCTAGTGGTAACCTCCCTTATAAAGAAATAAAGAAGACCATACTAGAAAGGGTAGGGATTGACAGCAAGAGTTATCGGTCCAAGTTCCGCCATACGAAATGGCAACCACAGGAGAACCTGCGTATCCTATACTACAGGGTACAACATGCTGCTGGTCGATGGTTACATCCCACCGAAAAAAACAGAGAAGAGATGTTTGATGTAATCGTCTTGGAACAATTTTTAGACGCCCTACCCAACATTACCCGTAATTGGGTTCGCCAGCACCCCGGGTTGAGCAATGACACAGCCATTGACCTAGCTTGCGCTTTCCACAGGAGTCCAGACTTTAGAGAAACTTCCAGCAGAACCTTAGTCCCCTCCCCTGTGAGGCCCACTATAGGAAAAGGAGCAGCCCCAAGACCTCTGGAGACACACGATCCAGAAGGGGTACGGATACCCCAACCTCTACAATCGACTTTCTCCACAACAGGGCCTCAGTGTTACCACTACTTGGAGTGGGGACACATAGCAAGATATTGCCCCCAGAAAAAGGACATGGAAGAACCAATGGAAATTGGAGTTGCGAAGGGAAGAGTATTCTGGGCCGGGGAAACCAAACCTACATATACCCTCCCTATCCTTCTCAATGGCAGGGAAAGGGTAGCCCTGGTGGACTCAGGATGCAGCCAGAGTGTTATCCGTCAGGAATTAATTGAACTCGGACAAGGGTTACCCCAGGCACAAGTATTGATAGCCTGTGTCCATGGGGACCACAGGTACTATCCAGTAGCAGTCATCAACTTTCAGTGGAGAGGAGATAAAGAAACTCTCAAGGTGAGTGTGTTACCTCACCTGGAAGATGATATTATCATTGGGACTGACTATGTGGCTTTTTCCCTTTTGTTGACAAAAGCAGGACAAGAGCATACTTTGAAAATGTGGTGGAAAGGAGTCCCATATGACGCTTGGGAGATAGCTAGTCAGCAACCTAGAAATCATCTAAGTAAACGACAGAAAAGGATACAACAACAACAATACTCAGTAAAAGACTATGAAGTCTGCAAGACGGATCCAGGAGCCACGGGCAAGGTATATACGGTGGCAGGAGATTTTAGACAGAGTCAGAGGGACGATCCCTCCTTAAAGAACGCATGGCAACAGGCCATGCATAACGAGGAGCATGTGGTAGGACCGAAATTCCTCATCCAGAACCACCTCTTGTATCGAATTCCCCAGTCTAATGATGGTAGGCAGAAACAATTGTTAGTCCCCGGTAGTCACAGACAACAAGTCCTACAATTGGCTCATGGGGACAAGGGGGAAGGGCATCTAGGTAGGAAAAAGACCGAGGAGGCAATACTCTGGCAGTTCTACTGGCCCGGGGTTTTTGGGGATATCCGTAAATATTGTTTGAATTGTCCGAAATGCCAATTACATAATCGCATCACACAACCACCTGCTCCATTACAGCCGCTCCCTATTATAGAGACCCCTTTTTCCCGGGTAGGCATGGATATCATCGGCCCTCTCAACCCATCCAGTAGAGGTAGACAGTATGTCCTGGTATTGGTTGATTATGCCACCCGCTATCCAGAAGCTATTCCCCTCCCCAGCATGCACACGAAAATAATCGCCCAAACAATGATTGAGTTTTTTTCAAGGGTGGGTTTTCCTAAAGAGATCCTAACCGACCAAGGCACACCTTTTATGTCCAGACTTATGGGGGAAGTAAGCAAGACCTTAGGAATAAAACAGATCAGAACATCAGTATATCATCCACAAACCGACGGTCTTGTGGAGAGATACAATCGGACTATTAAGTTCTTACTCAGAAAGAGCATTGCTGAGGATGGAAGGGATTGGGAAAAAAACTACCCCTGGTATTGTACGTGATACGCACGCATATACAATCTTCCCTAGGTCATAGTCCATTTGAATTGTTGTTTGGTCGGCCACCCCGAACCCTTCTCGAAATGCTAGCCGAACAATGGGAAGAGACTGACGATGAGACAAAAGACCTCCTTACTTATATCAAGGAATTGAGGGAGAACCTACAGTCAGTGTGGGAAAAGGCCCACACCACTCTCCGCGAAGCCCAAGAAAAACAGAAGAAGGGGTATGACACCAGGAGTGTGCTCCGTAGTTTAAAAATAGGCGACAAGGCACTGGTCCTCCTTCCCAGTAGTGAGAATAAATTATTAGCACGATGGCAGGGACCATACGAGGTGCTTGAACAAATCAACCACACCACCTATAAACTGGCTCTTCCCCACGGCCAAGGTAGGGAACAAATATATCACATAAACATCTTTAAAAAGTGGCAGGAACCCGTTAGTGCCCAACCAGTCCGGTACATCACAACTGACAAGAGAGAGGATATCCCGTACCCAGCACTTTCCCTCCCACATGGTCAGGAGGAATCTAGACCCTAAACTAATCCATCCCTCCCAGATACACAGTTGATATCTCTATTACAGGTTATGAATGCATATAGGGATGTTTTTTCCAAACAACCCGGACATACCCAGTTAGCTGAACACATCATTCGCACTAAGAATGAGTCTATATCAAGACAAAGACCCAATCCCAGAGGCAAATAAAGTCTTAATAGAACAAGAGGTCCAAACTATGTTGGAAGCGGGAATCATAGAAGCCTCCAACAGCCCATGTTGTTCTCTGGTAGTATTGGTCCCAAAACCGGATGGGAGTACTCGGTTTTGTGTAGATTACAGGAGGGTCAATGAACTGACCTATTTTGATGCCTACCCAATGCCCCGTATTGACAAGCTGTTAGAAAAATTGGGACAAGCTAGGTTCATGTCCACCCTGGATTTAACGAAGGGGTATTGGCAGATCCCCTTAAAAGCAGGTGACAAGGAAAAGACCGCCTTCGCGGCGCCGTCCGGTTTGTACCAATTTACTGTTCTTCCTTTCGGGTTGCATGGGGCCCCCGCCACATTTCAAAGATTAATGGATAAGGTACTACGTCCCCATCAGCCATATGCAGCTGCGTATCTAGATGACATAGTGATATACAGCCAGACATGGACTGATGATCTAAAACACTTGAGGGCGGTCTTACAGGCATTGAGGGAAGCCCATTTAACAGCTAACCCCGAGAAATGCAGACTAGGGTTTACAACAATCAGGTATCTAGGGTATGTCTTGGGGGAAGGAATGGTCCGTCCCCAAATAGAGAAGGTAGAGGCGATCCAACAGATCCCAGTACCTAAGTCAAAAAAGGACGTACGTGCTTTCCTCGGTCTTGTAGGGTACTATCGGAGGTTTATTCCACAATTCTCAACAGTGGCCGAACCTCTCACCAACTTACTTAAACATACTACTTCTAAAACCTTCTCCTCACTTCCGGAAGCAGCCCACCACAGTTTTGTCCATCTAAAAAACGCCCTAACCACCAACCCGATATTATGCTGTCCGGACTTCCAAAAACCTTTTTTCTTGCAAACAGATGCATCTGATGTGGGACTTGGGGCTGTTTTATCTCAAACTCAAACGGATGGGTCCATCCACCCTTTATTGTACATCAGTAGGAAGCTGCTCCCGAGAGAAACACATTACCCCACAATTGAGAAGGAATATTTGGCTATTAAATGGGCTGTTGAAACATTGCGCTATTATCTCAGTGGGCGAACCTTCACCCTACTTATGGATCATGCACCTCTCACCTGGCTCGCTCGCAACAAAGACACAAATGTTCGGGTTCTAAGATGGTTTCTCTCTTTGCAACCCTTTTCCTTCCAGGTGCTCCACTCTCCTGGCCGCCACATGTTGAATGCTGATTACCTATCCCGCTACCCTGCTCCTGAGCGTCATCGACAGCCGCTCCCTAGGGGGAGTGTCTGTGACGGGTCGGACAGTTCCGACCCGCACACAATTGCGCCTTGTGCTGTCTCTGCTGGTGGTGTCCCGGAAGCAACCCAGAGAGCCGCCCTTCCTATTGGCTCTCCGTGGTGCCCGCAGGACGAGTGGGCCGTAAAAGGGGAGGTCCCGGAGTGTCAAGAAGAGATCGCCCGGAGCGGAAACCTCCAGGAAGCGGCTGCAGAGCGGACCCGAAGGAACTAAAAGACCAAGGAGGAGAGGAATCTACGGTCGTCTGGAGTTCCTGGGAGAGAACCCGACTGGATCCGAGAAGCCCTCACAGTCCCAACCCGGGACGAAGATCGTTGGCCCCGGGGAGCATTCGCCTAGGACCCGCCACGCTTCAGGAGAAGCGTGGCCAAGCCAGGTACGGAGCTAGGGACGGGTAGGGAGGGCGGTAAGCGGGAGGAGGAGGTGGTACACGGGGAAAATAACACGAGCACCAGCACGGGGTGGGAAAAAGAATATAGAAAAGAAGGGGGGGAAGGAAGGAAAGAAAAAGACAAGCAAACAGGGAAATACTATAAACACAAACTAGGTGATTGATCAGAAAAGAAACAGAGGCAGACCCGGCAGGAAGGACCAAATAGAGCAATTAACAATACAAAGAGCAGAAGACTCAAGAACCTAAGAAGAAGGGAAAGAAGAGAAAGATACAGGAGAAAAAGAGAAAAGCGGTTAGAAGAAGCACTCAAACAGACAGGGACAAGAAAATACAGAAATCAGGAGAAGAAAGGAAAGACCAGAAACCAAGGCTAAGGAAGAGCCAGTAAGGAAAGGACGAGACAAGAGCGGAAGACAGGAAAAGGGAAAGAGAAAGTAGAGAATAAGACCCTAAAGTGAAAGGAAGAGAGAGAGAAAAAAGGAAAAGAGAGCGTTTAAGCAATCACTTACCGTACCTATTCTTCTTCTGTCCCCACATGCTTCCCGAGAGGCCTATGGAGAGGAAAGAAAGAAGAAGACGAGATTAGCACCCAGACGAAAGAAAACATCTGCAACCAACTACCTCAGACATACCCATCATAAAGTACTCTGTAAAAATAACAATAAACCGTACTTACCTATAGACACAAACAGTCGGGTGTACTTGATATCGGCCAGCATACGACACACCAACAGACACAATGACAAAACGAGTCTCAGGACCAGAAGGAGAAGATAGAGGAACTGAGACCGGATCTGAGCCTGTTTAGGACGGTTCAGTCACTCCTGTGAGAGACGAAGGAAAACACCTCCAGGAGGGTGACCGTGAGCCAATCTCAATTGAGGCAACAGGAGAGCCTAGTGAGAGGAGGGCTTTCCCAGAAGCAGATGATTTTGAGAGACAAATAGAGCAGTTGCCAGACCCCGAGGGCAAAGTAGTTGAGGCGGATCAAAGCCATTGTGATCTGACTCCTCCTGAACCAGTTGAAGGTCCGTCAAGAGAAAACACCACAGAACAAGGAGAAGTTACAAATTCAACACTGAAAAAAGCATTGACCAAGGGTCCACTGAAGGGAGATAAGTGGCCAGAGTCAGAAGCAAAGGGAAAAAGGGAAGGGAAGCAGTTGTTCAAACAACAATCGAGGAAGAAATAGATGCAACAGGGAGAGAACGTCTAAGTGAGTGAGAATTGAATGGCGACCGAAAGTTGAAAAGAGAGAGAATAGCAAGTCGAAGGTACGCAGGTCCTGAATGGGCGTATGCTACTACAGTGACAGTGGCAGAAAGAGTTTTTGCCATTTTGTTTTGATCAAGACATTCTAGGTCAATATTTTGGCACTTGAAGGAAGCTGATGAACTGAACTGCTTTATAAAAACTGAGAAAATTGCAAATAGAAGGAGACTGTTGAACTTAACCAGAAAATACTTTGATAAACTAATTTGACCTCATGAAACCTTGATTTGACAAGCTGCTAACCTGATTTTGACAAGCTGCTAAACCGATTCTTGACAAGAGATCCTCAAAGTGAGACTGGGAGCTGTTAAAAACTGCTGAAAGAAGATTGAAGATTTTGTTTTTGAGTCTTGCTGCCTTTTCAAAATTTTCTCTTCTGCTTCCTGATTCTTTACAGATCATGAGTAACATTAGTCAACAGGGTAGAAAGAAAAGGTGCTGTAAATACATGAGGATTGGTTTGGCAATTGTGTGTGGGATATTTTTTTTGACATTCATTGTGGGTATGACTGTTCTTGACAAGAGTAAAAACAACCATACTTCAACTTTAGAGACAACTACTGCATTAACTGTAATAGAGAAGTTTAGGTTAGATGAGAAGTATCTGCACGTGGGTAATGCCCAAGGGGAACTTTCTTCTAACGTCTTCTATCACTTATTGAGTGAGTATGTTGAGACAATGGATGCAAAGAAATGTTTTGTGTGTACGCAGATTCTTTCATCAGTCGGAGTAGGAGTTATTTATCACAGTTTGCCTCTTACTTATAGGATAAGTTTTAGTCTGTTACTAACAAGATTGTATCTATCTACCAGGAGTACATTAGTCGAAGAAGGAGTTACTTATCACAGTTTGCCTCTTACTTATGGAATATGTTGTAGTCTGTTACTAACAAGATTCTATATATCTACCAGGAGTACATTCAGTACTTTTACTCCAACCACAATGTGGTGTTTTCGGTCAAGGGATCGCATGTTCATACTTTGTCCAATAAAACAAAAGCTTCAAATCTACATTTCTACTTATACATGGTTCACATGTCGATGATTGGTTCCTTTCGTACTGTTCTCATCATCCGGCTCTTTAGGTAACAATATTATTGCAGCTTATACTCCAGTCAGTGTCTTCATTGTATTCTGCTGAGAAAGTCAGTCTCAAACACATCACATCTTCTACAAAGCAGTTCTCATGAGAAAGGCTCTCAGCTACGAGCACATGGACAGTACAGTGGAAAATCACAATTTAATTCTCTAAGCAGACATTTTATTAAATGCCTAAGAAATGCAGCTTGACATGAGGCCATGTAACTAGGCCAAGATCTCCGCTAAGTTGAGGCTTTAAATTAATAAAGCCAACACATAATGCATAACCCTTAATATGACATAGTACTAAATTAATCAAACAAAAGCTCAATATTTCATATTAATAAGCCATTAATATGTATACTTCATGAAGATTGACGGCCACTCATGTGGTCACACATTCAGATGCGTGTATTATTTTGTCTATATCATTTCATTTTCTATGCAAATTCAACATTCAAAATACATGAATAATAATTTCAATACTAAAACCAGGGTTAACACACGGCATATGCCCTCTGATCCTCTCATAGACATGGCCTGTAGGGAGGAGTTGTGGACTGCTCTAGAGAATTATCTCACTAAGAACTGGGGGACCATGGAGACAAGGGAGATTGAGTGGGATGCCTTAAAGGCTGTAGTGCGGGAGGAATGCATTGGGTCTGTCTGCGGAGTACGTAGGCATCTCAGACCTGAAGACACAGGAGGATCAACTAGCCGACCTCCAGAAGCAGGAGATAAGCTCCACCGATATCTGTGTAACGACTTTAGTGATACACAGGGAGATACACTCCCTATGAGACACATTGTACAAAACCACATTCAAATCTGTCATCAGCTACTACACAGGGAGGGGGACAAATCTGGGAAGCTACTGGCATGGATCCTTAGATGAGGAATGGAGGTGCCCCCCCATTGTATCCATGCGGATTGCAGAGGGTCATTTACAAACTCATCGGCAGGGAATTTTGTTGGCCTTTTTGGACCACTTTAAGCAGGTGTACAGAGCTGGCCTAACAGACACTTGGGAGGGATAGATAGGTTTTTGGCTAGAGTAGGACTGCTCCAGTTACAGAGAAATGCCATGCAGGAATCGGAAGGGGATCTAATTCTGGAAGAAGTAGGTGCAGCCATCAAGGCGCTTAGTAGGTCCAGGGCTCAGGGTAGAGATGGATTCCTTGTGGAATTCTATCACGCCTTCTCTTCTGCTCTCAAAGAAAATTTTCTGGAGGTCTCTATAGAGGCAAAGGAGAGACATCTTCTACCACTGACTATGTGTGGAGGGATAGTGTGTCTGATGTTAAAACCTGGTGGGGACTCTGATGACCCTTATGCTTACAGGCCTCTAACTATGCTAAAATCATATCTTAAAATACTGCACAAAATAAGGGAGGGTTCAGGAGTTAGTCAATGAGGCTTTATGCCAGGCCGTAGCACCACACCTGACCTCCATAGGTTGAGCTATGTACTGCATGACGCCCGGGACAGAGAGAGGGATATGGCTTTGGCCTCTCTCAACCTTGAAAATACATTTGATACGGTGGAATGAGTCCAACTAATGGCAGTCCTGTGGTTTGGCCCTAATTTTTATGCCTGGATACAACTCCTATACACCAATCCTTCGATACGCATTAGGATGGGTGGCAGACTTCATAAGCCTGGCTGGGGGGGAGGGGTATGTGCCAGGGGTGCCCTCTTCACCCCTCTCATTCACCTTAGCGACAGAGCCCCTTGCGCTGTTACTACATGGGGAACTAAAACCCTGGGGGATTAGGGTGGGGAATGTCACCCATGTTGTTTCATTATATGCAGATCATGCACTGGTGTATGTGCAAGCACCCATGGAGTCAGTTTCAATCCTGATGCAGTTACTAGATTCCTTTGGTGAGGTCTTAGGTCTCAGGATTAATGTCCACAATTCATTCCTGTTCCCCTTAGATGATCTAATTGGAAGGGAGCTGGACCAATTGCTGGATGTGGGTTTCCAGTGAGATTTGGAAGGATTTCGGTATCTGAGGATATGTGTTACCCACACTGAGGTGCAGCATCAGTGCAAAAATGTAGACAGGGTGTTGATGGGTCTAGAGAACTCTGTCAAATTCTGGAATACGTTTCCCCTTTCAGTGATGGGGCGGGTTGCTGTGGCTAAGATGGCTTCCTTCCTGATTTACCTATACCTCGTCCAGAATTGTCTGTTACCTCTGAAGGAGCATTTTTTATGCATTCTGGATAGCTCTGTTGTTGAATTTCATGTGGGTAGTGGGGAGGTAAATGTACCAGGGTGGTGTTGGCAACTCTTAAGAAGGACTTGGAGGATCGGAGTCATGGATATACAGCTCTACTATTATGTTGCACACCTGCAGCATGCCGCTGGATGGCTCATTGAGCCACTGAGTGGTAGAAACACTTTGCCTCAGTTGCTGATGCGAGAGGGCAGATTGGATCATCCGGTTCTGTATTTTATCCAAAACACAGCAGAGTTTGGGAGAAAGTAGTCCAAAAGATTCTTTGTAGGGCCCCCTTCAGTAGGGAGCTAGGGCTGTGGGATCTGGGTACATTTAGCAATATTGATGTAGACATGTCTATGGAGCAATGGAGGGTGTGGGGGTTCCTGATAACCGGGGATATATGTAACCTGGAGACACCTTCATGACATTCCATTATGCCCAAGACTCTTGGGTTTGGACCTGCCCACTTCTTGCATTATGCTAAGTTATACAGAGTCGCTAAGGAGCTCTGGACAGACTTTCCTGCAGTGCCTCAATCCTTGCGGGTACTAGATGGCCTCATTGAGTGGGGTGAGGATGTCACCTGATTATCGTTTTCTACAAAGCTCTTAGGGGTGACACACAATCTCGACAATTCCTAGCACGTGGGTCCTGGAAGAAAGATATGGGAATCCCAATCTCTGATTCATATTGGTAGAGTGCAATGTACCTCGTGTGTACTGTATCTTGTAACAACAGATTTAGGTTACTGCACTTTCATTTCTTCAATAGTACCTTGTCACTCCCTATAGCCTGAACAAAATAGAGCCAAGTGTGGACAATGTGGTAAAATTGGGGCCACTTTCATCCATCTAGCTTGGGAATGCAAATAAGTTCTGAATTTTTTGAGACAAGAAGTGCCACTCATATAGACGGCCACTGGGATTAGATTACCATTGACGCAATTAGCCTGCTTGTTGGGAGTGGTGACATGCCCTAAAGGTAATAAAATCCCTTACAGACTCGCCAATCTGGCTTTATTATTGGTGAAGAGATGGGTGGCCATTGGGTGGATGGGTACAAGAGTTCCTCTGTTGGAACTTTGGCTGCAAGATCTTTTAGAGTGGGGAATGGCAGAGGAACAACACATGAGGGTTTCTCATACCGATGACAGAGCAGCAGGTGCATAATGTTATGGGCACAATTGCTGGTGATGTTCCAGGATAGTGATGCGAGTGTCAAGAGTGAATTTGATATAGAAGGTTAATTGTGTGCAGGGTTAATAATATTCACATCAAATTTCTGATGACCAAGTGAGTAATGGTGCTTCCTTGCATAATAACAGTTATGTAGCCTTGGTTCCATACTTGATGTACCTTGATTCTAGATAGATAATGTACACCGCTTTTCTGTCACTGCTTCTAATAGGTGCTTGCAATAAGAATATGTATGACACTGTCAACCGACACTGTATGCTTTGTTTCTGTACTTATTTTTATTTTGTATAAAATCAGTAAATTACAGTTTTAAACAAAATCATAATTTTTATTGAAATAAGACCCTCTTATTTTTACAATCGCTAAAGGAAATGCTTTAGGTATTACAGTTCTGGTTATATCAAGATGATGTCAGGCATGCCACAGTTGTGTAATAAATATAAAATGTAAACAATCTAGTTGTTCATTAGAATCCTGTGAGGGAAGCTGAGGTCAGGGGCACAGACTTTGATAACTGAGGGCAGGGATGACGGTGCAGAAGCAACAAGTTGATCACAGTGGCAGGCGGGAGGGGCAGTAGCAGCTCAATGAACCATGGAGGGCAGAGGAAAAAGGGGTAGGGACCACAAACCAACCACATAGGACATGCAAGAGAGGCTGCAGCAATATAATAGACCATTGAGGACAGAAGGAAGAGGTAGTGGCAGTACAACCATACAAGCCAACAGACCCAATTCAGGCAGGAGACTCTCGATGTTTTTCAGCCTAAAATGTCTTTATTTTATCAAACTCCTGCCTATCATATCCTCTTTTTCAATATAAATCAATGGGAAAAATCAATTCAACAGATTTTTTTTTCCAAAATCTTTCGCTCATCAAGTTCAAAGTGTTGGCAAGTATGATGCATTGGATCACAAAGGTCAAGAGGAAAGGGGTAGGGACATAGAGTCAGATAACAGAGAGGAGACAGGAGATGGGCAGGGCCACCAAAGTAACATTACAGGGCATGTGGGACGGCATTGCAGCACAAAAAGATCATAGAAAACAATAGGAAGGGAACAGAGCCATGCACATAGACAACAGTGAGCAATTGGGAAAGAGGCAAGGGTAACAAGCTGACCATACTGGACAGACAGGAGGGAAAATTGCAGCATAACAGAAAATGAAGGACAGGAGGGATGGGACAATGGCAGCACATTGGACCATGTAAGGCAGGAGGGAGGGAATAGGGGGCCTGCACATGACAAACAGAAGGCAAAGGGGCAGGGCTGGAGCAGCAAGCTGACCATGGAGGGCAGGCGGAATGGGCACTGGAAGCACAGCACACCATAGAGGGCAACAGTGAGACTATAATGGCATTAACACAGACAACGTCCCTGTGACCAGAGGTTCAGGAACATTATAATTAGGCTCACATTTTAAACATGCAAAACCATAGACATTCACCTGTTATAGTTAGAGTTATCTCAAGTAACTGTAACTTGTGCCCTAAGGTAACTATACCTCGCGACCCTGTCAGGCACAGTGTTTTTGAAATAAATTTTACTGCAAATATTATATTGATATTATCAATGAACTTCAAAAATATGTCACGAGTGCCATAATTTTTGGAGCAACTAGCATTAGCAAATTAAAAAAAATGTTTTTATGCTCTGGGTGGTCCCCCTGGGACCCAGGAACCAGAGCTAACTGGTAAGGGTGTCGCTACACTGGCCCTTTTCTTTTCTTTTAACTCTTTTTTCTGGGGCTCAGCTAAAGCTGACACTTCCTTGTTGATGTTTTGGCAGCCAATCAGCTACTGAATAGATTTACACCCAAAAACAAAAAGGGTGCTTTCTAGTACAAGGGATACCTTACTGCCAAGTTTGGTGTAATGCTGTCCAGTGGTTCGGGTGCTATTGTTTTCAAAATCCCTATGGAAAAATGCATGGGGAAAAAGTGTTTTGCTCCCTCCCTCCTACACCTCCCCCTTTTTCTAAGCCCCAGCTTGAGGGATCATCCTGAAAATATCCTGAAGATTAATCAAACGGCACCAAAGTTATTAGCGAAGCAAACAAAAACTATTCTATAGAAACCAGGTCCTAACTATAACTACCTAGTGGCAATCGCCACTAGGTAATATATATCTATATGTGTATATATATATATATATATATATATATGTATATATATATATATATATATATATATATATATATATATATATACATATATATGAAAAAAGCAAAGATTACGGGAACATTATACTTAGGTTCACATTTTACCAATACAAAACCATAGAAATTCAGCAGTTATATTTAAACTTATAGATATACTTATTTTAACAAACTATAACTTGTGGCCTAAAGTTATTTAACAACCCAAGTTATAGTTTCTTCAGATAAGTATAACTGTGAATATAACTATTCTTGCTGAATTTCTATGGTTTTGTATGGGTAAAACGTGAACCTAAGTACAACGTCCCTGTAACCTTTGATTTTTTCAGCAAATATATATATATAGACAAATTGCTGTCTCCGCAGGAAAGTGTGTGAACAAGTTGCAATGCCGAAACGCATCCCAGGGGTTGTTTGTTTGGAGAAATAAAGCAAAGCACTTGTTTGTACTCTGAGAGCGCGTGACTTGTCTTTCCTGTGGAGAAGGCAGTTTGGATGTGGTTACCACTCCCACAAGGCAGCCTGGGGTTTAACAGTGGTTTCTGGAAGTGGCATCTATCTATTTATCTATCTATCTATCTATCTATCTATCTATCTATCTATCTATCTATCTATCTATCTATCTATCTATCTATCTATCTATCTATCTATCTATCTATCTATCTGCCTGTCTATCTATCTATCTATCTATCTATCTATAGAAATGCACACACTATGAAAAAAACAAAGGTTAAACCTTTGTTATGGTTAGGAAAACTTTATTTTTTCTATACAAAACAAGCTTTAACTACAGTTATTTCATATTCTAAAGGTATAATTATACCTTAAATTTACCATTTATGCATCTCCTTCAAAGTGCTATAAATGTATTTATTCTTTATCTACAATCCAAACTTAAACTGCACAAAAATGTAAAATTCAAAACTTAAACATATACTTTTAATTTATAATTTACACAACATCTTTAAATGATCCTAACTCATGCATCGCCATGAACAGTGTATTCAACTCGGTAGCCACACTACAATTACTATAGTTTGTGGCTTCTCCATGCACTGCTTGCAACCTTTTACATTACATCACTGATACCATTTATAAAATAATAGTATTTTTAAAAACACTTATAACATCACAAATCACATCATTTGTAAGAACACAGTGCTCTGCAAAATGGTGAGATATAGTTAATGTAGTGGGGTAAAGTGGAATGGTGTTGAGTGGAGTGAATTAGAGTGGAGCGGCAGAGCGAACAGTGGTCTAAAATGTCATAGAGTGCAGTGGCGTGTTGTGGAATGGCATACGTTGGAGTGGCATAGAGTGGAGCGACATAGAGTGTAGTGTGGTACTTGAAGCAGATGTAGCATGAAAGTTGGTGGATGGCTGTAGATGTAATGTGGCATGAATACAGGTAATGAGGTGTAAATGGCAATTGTTGGTAATAGATGTAAATAGTGTAACTGGTGTAAAACGTATGTGTTAAAACACTTAGGGGCCGATTATGAGTCTGGCGGTCACAAGACCGCCAGACTCAAAGTGGTGGTTGGACCGCCGCAGCTTTGGTGGTCCGACCGCCACATTACGAGGATGGTGGGCAGACCTGCCAATGTACTGCCGTCCATCCCAGGGTCGAAGATCCCGATGGGCTGGCAGCAGACCTGGTTGTAATCAGCCAGGGAGGTGCTGAACTCAGCACAGCCCTACTGATTACAACCTCGTTCTCTGCCAGCCTTTTCATGGTGGGTTCACCACCATGGAAAGGCTGGAAAACAACAATTGCGGGGGGCCACAGGGAGGCCCCTGCACCACCCATACCTGTGGCATAAGCAGAGCAAGGGTTTTGCTGCCCAGCACCATTAAAATGTGCACTGTCTGCTGTGCAGACAGTGTGCATTTCAAGGCTGCTGGTACACCCTGCATGCAGAAGAATGCTGCCGGCTCAGTTATGAGCCGGAAACAATGCTGCTGCACCTTTCCCACTGAGCTGACTGGCAGAAACCTTGGTTTCTACCGGTCAGTCCATTGGGAAAGTTGCAATGGGGCCGGTGGGGAGATCGCCAGCATCGTGGCAGTCTACTCAGCGGAAGTTTGGCGGACGGATGTTTCCGTCTCCCAAACACCTAATGGCACCCTTAATGATATTGTACGGAGCTATAGTGCAGTAACTAAGCAGTGTACTGCAGTACATGTCAATGAGAAGGCAGTATTTATGGGCTAATGGATGTCTTTACAAAATGCAAAAGGCTGCCATGTATTTTTCAGCAAACTTTCCCTGCGTTCTGGGTTAGGGCCTTAGATATAGGTAAGTATTAGGTTTTATTGCTGTTCGATACCTTTGACCACTTTATTCAAGTGGCAATAGGTAGAGAAATTTATATATATTTTTCTAAATATTTTTACAGGATTTTATGGAGAACCACACTATTTTTTAAAATGTTTTAAGTCATGCGGTAATTTCTTGAAATTACAGCAATACTCAGCAGACGTTTTATAAAGAACACTACTACTAACACAAAGTGTACTTAAAACAAAATGGCTGCCTTTCACATTTGTAAAATCAGCCATTAGCCAATCACATAATGCCATGTCATTGCTATGCACTATGGTAGTACAAAACTACCTCAACAGCATATATCACTAAGTGAAAATGCCTCATAACTTACAAATGGCCTACCTCACTCACCTGTAGTACAAAAAAGGATCCTCTGCACACCATAACCTATAATCCTCCCAAATTTCATGGAAATCCGTTCAACCATTTTCACACTAAGTCCAATACAAATTATTAAGAAAATATATTGGAGGAAAAACACATTTTGGCACCCCTCTTTTATCTTAGCACCCTCTTAACCAACCACTGTGAAAATTTCTATTCTCCACCAATGTAGAAAAAGCTATAGGTCTAGAAAGTTTTGTGGAGCGTTGTTAAATAGATTTAGTTATTACAGAGCAAAAATAAAAATAGAGGAATTCCTATCCCTGGGAAATCTAAGTGTAATATAAGTACAGAGTGGTGGGTGGCTGATAGAGGTAGCTATAGCAGAGCAGCTTAGGCTGAACTAGGAGACATGCAAAGCTCCTACTATACCACTTATATCATGTAGCACTATATCATAAGAAAACACAATACTCAGAGTTACTAAAAATAAAGGTACTTTATTTTAGTGATAATATGCCAAAAGTATCTCAGAGGATATACTCCCTTAGGAGGTAAGTAATATACACAAAATATATACACACAAATCAAAATTAGGTAAGTCACAGTTAGAAAAGTAGTGCAAACAATGTAGAATCACAATAGAATGCAACAGGGAGAAATAGGCCTGGGGCAACAAAAAACATATACTCCAAAAGTGGAATGCGAACCACGAATGGACCCCAGGCCTAGTGTAGTGTGTAGAGGGTCGCTGGGAGTGTAAGAAAACACTAAGGGTGTCCAAGATAACCCACCCCAAGGCCCTGAAAAGTAGGAGTAAAGTTACCCTACTACCCCAGAAAGACAGTAAAGTCCAGATAGGGGATTCTGCAAGGACAACAACTGACTGCAAAACACTGAAGACGGATTCCTGAATCTGAGGACCTGCAAAGGAAGGGGACCAAGTCCAAGAGTCACGCAAGTGTCCAGGGGGGGCAGGAGCCCACTAGACCCCGGATGAAGGTGCAAAAGGGCTGCCTCTGGGTGGAAGAAGCCAAAGATTCTGCAACAACGGAAGGTGCCAGGAACTTCTCCTTTGGTCAGAAGATTTCCCACGGCGTGCTGGAGGATGCAAAGTTGTTTCCACGCAGAAAGACCGCAAACAAGCCTTGCTAGCTGCCAGAGTTGCGGTTGAGGATTTTGGGTGCTGCTAGGGCCAAGTAAGGACCAGGAGGGGTCGCCCCTTGGGGGAGGAGACAGAAGGGGCGCTCAGCAACACAGAAAGCCCATGCAGAAGCAGGCAGCACCCGCAGAAGCACCTGAACAGGCACTTCGAAGATCTGAGGACAACGGTCAACTCAGAGCCACAAAAGAGGGTCCCACGACGTCGGAGTCCAACTCAGCGAGTTGGGCAATACAGGATGGAGTGCTGGGGACCTGGGCTAGGCTGTGCACGAAGGAAGTCTTGCAAAAGTGCACAGAAGCCCGAGCAGCTGCAGTTCACACAGTACACAGGATTACTGTCTGGCGTGGGGAGGCAAGGACTTACCTCCACCAAATTTGGACAGAAGGGCCACTGGACTGTCGAAGACACTTGGACCCAGCTCCTGTGTTCCAGGGACCATGCTCGTCAGGATGAGAGGGGACCCAGAGGACTGGTGATGCAGAAGTTTGATGCCTGCATTAGCAGGGGGAAGATTCCGTCAACCCACAGGAGATTTCTTCTTGGCTTCCAGTGCAGGGTGAAGGCAGACAGCCCTCAGAGCATGCACCACCAGAAAACAGTCGAGAAAGCCGGCAGGATGAGGTGCTACAATGTTGCTGGTAGTCTTCTTGCTACTTTGTTGCGGTTATGCAGGCGTCCTGGAGCAGTCAGCGGTCGATCCTTGGCAGAAGTCGAAGAGGGAAGTGCAGAAAAAACTCTCGTGAGCTCTTGCATTCGTTATCTGGTGAGATGCCCACAGGAGAGATACTAAATAGCCCACAGAGGAGGATTGGCAACAGAGAAAGGTAAGCACCTATCAGGAGGGGTCTCTGACATCACCTGCTGGCACTGGCCACTCAGAGCTGTCCATTGTGCCCTCACACCTCTGCATCCAAGATGGCAGAGGTCTGGGACACACTGGAGGAGCTCTAGGCACCTCCCCTGGGAGGTGCTGGTCAGGGGAGTGGTCACTCCCCTTTCCTTTGTCCAGCTTCACGCCAGGGCAGGGCTGGGGGATCACTGAACCAGTGTAGACTGGCTTATGCAAGGAGGGCACCATCTGTGCCCTTCAAAGCATTTCCAGAGGCCAGGGGAGGCTACTCCTCCCAGGCCCTTCACACCTATTTCTAAAGGGAAAGGGTGTAACACCCTCTCTCAGAAGAAATCCTTTGTTCTGCCTTCCTGGGACTGGGCTGCCCAGGCCACAGGGGGGCAGAAACTTGTCTGAGGGGTTGGCAGCAGCGGTAGCTGCAGAGTAGACCTCGGAAAGTTAGTTTGGCAGTACCCGGGCTCTATGCTGGAGACCCGGGGATGCATGGAATTGTCCCCCCCAATATGTATGTATGTACAGTATGTATGCCATGATTTATAAAGCGCATTCCTACTCAAAAGAGCGTCGAAGCGCTAGGACGAGAGAGCGTGAGAAGAAGAGGACACAATAAAGTGCACTAGCCAGAAAAAAAAAAGTTATAAAACACACAGTAAACAGAAGAAAAGAGAAAGAGAAAAGCTGAAACACTTGTCATAAACCACCAGGAAGAAATTTTAACGAGGAAAAAGCCAAGTTTTTACCAATTCCCTAAATTTCATATATCAGGGTTCTTGCCTAATGTTCTTACCAGAATGGTATTGGGGTGACAATTCCATGATCCTAGACATGTTACATGGCCATGTTCGGAGTTACCATGGTGACGCTACACATAGGTATTGACTTATATGTAGTGCACGTGTGTAATGGTGTCCCGCACTCACAAAGTCTGGGGAATTTGCACTAAACAATGTGGGGGCACCTTGGCTAGTGCCAGGGTGCCCACACACTAAGTAACTTGGCACCTAACCTTCACTAAGTGAGGGTTAGACATATAGGTGACTTATAAGTTACTTAAGTGCAGTGCAAAATGGCTGTGAAATAACGTGGACATTATTTCACTCAGGCTGCAGTGGCAGTCCTGTGAAAGAATTGTCTGACCTCCCTCTGGGTGACAAAAGAAATGCTGCAGCCCATAGAGATCTCCTGGAACCCCAATACCCTGGGTACCTAGGTACCATATACTAGGGAATTATAAGGGTATTCCAGTGTGCCAATTAGAATTGGTAAAATTAGTCACTAGCCTGCAGTGACAATTTTAAAAGCAGAGAGAGCATAAACACTGAGGTCCTGGTGATACAGTTGGGCACCACACAGGGAACACATACAGGGCATACTTTATGAGCACTGGGGTTCTGATTAGCAGGATCCCAGTGACAGACAGGCAAAAACAAACATACATACAGTGAAATTGGGGGTAACATACCAGGCAAGATGGTACTTTCCTACATATATATATATATATATATATATATATATATATATATATATATATTCACTGAAAAAAGCAAAGGTTACAGGGATATTATAGATTTCTATGTAAATGTCTATGGTTTTGTACAAGTAAATTTAGAACCTAACTATAACATCCCTGCAACATTTGTTTTTTTCAATGAATTTCTATGGGTTTTTTAAAGTAAAGTAATTTTAATTACTATACGTTAATCCAACCACCGCCGGGCATGTCCTTTGGCTGTGCCAGGCGGGGGTTGGCGGCACGGCCCAGGCTATGGCCAGGACCTGCCGCCAAGCCCTTATAATGACCCAACGCCGTGCTGCGCACAGCCTCTGACCATGCGCAGTGGCCCCACGGCCTGTCTCTGTCAGTGGATCTGTGAGTGGGTATGTGAGGTTCTGAGTGGGTCTGAAAGTTGGTGTGTGAGTGGGCGCATGAGTCTCTGAGTGAATGCATGAGTGAATGAATCATTGTACAAATGAGTCTGTGAATGATTTTTTTGCATATTCTCAAATATTCTTCAACCCATAATTTGACCATCAAAACCCTATATCACACCTCTCAGGTCAGGGTACCTCCACCCTGGCCCCTTTAACCACTTATTGTTTGTATTTTCAGCCCCAGGGGCCCTCTTCCATAACATATAATGGCAGCTGCAACTTTCTAGTCAGGTTGTAGCCACCCAATTTATTTGGTGCAAGAGATTTTTAGAGAGATAATTTCTCATAAACTACTGAACAGGTTTACACCTAACATACAAAAGCGTAATCTGCATACCGAAAGCTACCTTTCTGACACATTTAGTGTAATTCCGTCCTGCGGTTTGGGCTGTAGTCGTGTTCAAACCTCCTATGAGAATTAACATGGGAAACACACATTTGTCTACCTCTTTCTTCCTGCCCACGCTTGGCGGATCACGCAGAAACTTTCCATGCACACCAAAAAGCACTTTTATTGGAGAGGTTCTTGAAGATTCGTAAAACGACATAAAGGATATAGGCAAGTCAAAAAATGCTTTTTCTATGTAAAAATAATCTTAAGTATAACTGCATATGTATATATAAAGGAGCACCCTGCAACACCAGCAACACTATAGATTTGCTCAGCTCCAATATCTGTTTATCTAACAAAGTTTTTAAGTATAGGATCAGCACAGTGCTATCCACACCACGCTAGATAGGGACAAAGGGGCATATTTAAGAACCCCTAGCGCCATCTACCGACACATTAGCATCATATTTTTAATGCTAATGTTTTGTTAGATGGCCAAAATCCTGCACCATATTTACAAAGTGGTGCAATGCATGCATTGAGCCACTTTGTAACCCTTTGCGCCACATTATGCCTGTGGCAGAAACCCCCTAGACGCCAGTTCTCTTTATTGTTCATTTTTTTTTTTTTTTATATGTGGGGAGCGACCCGTTAGACAAAGGGTCGCTCCCTGGGGGGCAAAATTACTTTTAGGCCATTTCTGCCCCCCTTGAGCCTATTTTTTTATCATTTTTATTAGGCCACTCTGCCCCAAGGGGGGCAGAAACCACAAGACACCAAGGATTCTTTTAAAAATATGATTGACTGAGGGGTGCGGCCCTTTGGGCAAGGGCCGCTCCACAGGGGGGCAAAATATTTGTAGGCTTTTTCTGCCCCCGTGGGGGCTTATTGGCCTATTATAATTAGGCCGATCTGCCCCTCGGGGGGCAAAAACCCCTAGACACCAGGGATATATATATTTTTTTTACTTTCTTTTTTTATATATGGGGAGTGACCCTTTAGCTAAGGGTTGCTCTCCTAGGGGGCAAATTGTATTTAGGCCATTTCTGCCCCCAATGGAGGCAGAAACCACTAGGCAACAGGGATTTTTTTTGCATCAATTTCAGGCAAGGGGAGTGACCCCTTAGGCAAGGATCGCTCCCCTAGGGGGCAAATTTATTTTAGGCCATTTCTACACCCCTTGGGGGCAGATTGGCCTGTTTTTGGAAGGCCCATAGAAAGCCCACCAGAGACCAGGGAAGATTATTTTCTTTCCAAAATAAGAGGGTGGGGGTATGGCCATAACCCCACCCCAACTAAATGGGGCCAAAGTTGTTCTGCCCACCAGTGGGCAGATAGGGCAATTACCCCTGATCCACATCCCTGGGGCGCAGAAAGTCTATTAGATGCCAGGGAATTAAAAAAAAATTGTGGGGTGGTGGCTACCAACCAGTATGGGCCTGGTTATGCCCCCACCCCAACTGAAGAGGGTAACAGTCTTTCAGCGCTCCCCCCGCACACTAAAACTTCTTTTCCCATGGCAAGCAAGAGGACATTTGATTATTTGGGGCTTGGCTTACTCTCAAAATCATCCTTTGGAATGCTGCCTTGAAGAAAAATCTGCGTGAGTCCTGGGTGGTGTGCTTCACATGCACCCCACACCATTTTCTTACCCACAATGCCCTGAAAACCTCCAACTTTGCTGGAAATCACACATTTTTTCCCCATTTTTGTGATGGAACCTTCCAGAATCTGCAGGAATCCTACAAATTCCTACCACCCAGCATTGTCTCATCTATACTGATAAAAATTCTGCCCCACTTGTCAGCCTAAAAGTGTTTTTTTTTCCAACTGCCCTTTTGGACCCGCTTTGGTTCCCCCTCAGTTTCAACATGTGTTTGGTTCTTCCCTGTCACAGGCACTTGGCCCACCTATACCAGTGAGGTATAATTTTTACCGGGAGAGTGAGGGGAGCGTTGGGTGGTAGGAAATTTGGCCCGGTGAGGTGATCCCACACAGAAATGTGGGATCAATTTGATTTTTTAGCTAAATTTGAGCTTTGCTGTGGATTCTGGGTAAGAAAACATTGGGGGATCCATGTAAGTCACACCTCCCTGGACTCCCTCGGGTGTCTAGTTTTCAGAAATGTTTGGGTGTGGTAGGTTTGTATGGCTGCTGAGCCCAAGACCAAAAACACAGGTGCCCCGCCCGCAAAAACAGATTGTTTTGTATTTGATCAATTTGATGTCTCCATATAGTGTTTTGGGGCATTTCCTTTCGCAGGCAATAGGTCTACACACACAAGTGAGGTACCATTTTTATCGGCAGACTTGAGGGAACACGGAGTAGAAAAAAAAGTTTTATTGCTACTTGTCTTTCTCCATCCTGGATTTCCCTAGGTGTCTAGTTTTCACAAATGCACAGGTTTAGTAGGTTTCCCTAGGTGCCGGCTGAGCTAGCGGCCAAAATCCACAGCTTGGCACTTTGCAAAAAACAGCTCTGTTTTCTTTGGGAAAATGTGATGTGTCCACGTTGTGTTTTGGTGCATTTCCTGTCGCTAGCATTAGGCCTGTCCACACAAGTGAGGTACCATTTTTATCGGGAGACTTGAGGGAATACAGAGTAGCAAAACAAGTTTTATGGCTCCTTGTCTTTCTCCACATTTTTTCCTTCCAAATGTAAGGCAGTGTGTAAAGAAGACATCTATTTGAAAAATGCCCTGTAATTCACATACTAGCCTAGGCACCCCGGAATTCAGAGAATTGAAAATAACCACTGCTTCTCAACACCTTATCTTGCACCCATTTTGGAAATACAAAGGTTTTCTTGATACTTATTTTTCACTCTTTCTATTTCAGCAAATGAATTGTTGTATACCCGGTAAAGAATGAAAACCCTTTGCAAGGTGCAGCTCATTTATTGACTCTGTGGCCCATATTTATACTTTTTGACGCTAAACTGCGCTAACGCAGTTTAGCGTCAAAAAGTTTTGCGCCGTCTAACGCCATTCTGAAGCGCCATGCGGGCGCCGTATTTATGGAATGGCGTTAGACGGCGCAATCAGACCGGCGCTGCCTGGTTTGCGTGGGAAAAAACCACGTAGACCAGACAGCGCCGGCGTAGGGGGAAGATGGCGCATGGGCGTCTTAAAATGGGGCAAGTCAGGTTACGTCGAAAAAATCGTCTTAACCCGACTTGCGCCATTTATTTTCGACGCCCATCCCCCATCAACATGACTCCTATCATTGTAAAGATAGGAGTCATGCCCCCTTGCCCAATGGCCATGCCCAGGGGACTTCTGTCCCCTGGGCATGGTCATTGGGCATAGTGGCATGTAGGGGGGCACAAATAAGGCCCCCCTATGCCACCAAAACAAAATATAAAAAAAAAAAATCATACTTACCTGAACTTACCTGAATGTCCCTGGGGTGGGTCCCTCCATCCTTGGGGGTCCTCCTGGGGTGGGCAAGGGTGGCAGGGGGGGTCCCTGGGGGCATGGGAGGGCACCTGTGGGCTCATTTTGAGCCCACAGGCCCCTTAACGCCTGCCCTGAGCAGGCGTTAAAAAGTGGCGCAAATGCGCCGTTTTTTGTCACGCCAACTCCCGGGCGTCTCTTTTGCCCGGGAGTATAAATACCACGTAAAGGCCTGGGAGTCATTTTTTAGACGGGAACGCCTCCCTTGCATATCATTAACGCAAGGAAGGGGTTCACGCTAAAAAATGACGCACATTCCGGGAACTTTGGCGCTATTCGCCTCTAACGCCATAGTATAAATATGGCGTTAGTTGGCGTTAGTTTTGCGTCGAAATTGCGTCAAAAAAAACGACGCAATTTCGGCGCAAACGGAGTATAAATATGGCCCTGTGTACCTAGGGTTCTTGGTAAACCTACATGCCCGATATGTCCCTGCAACCAGAAGAGTCCAGCAGACGTAAAGGTATATTGCTTTCAAAAATCTGACATCGCTGGAAAAAGTTATAGAGTAAAACGTGGAGAAGAATTACTATTTTATTACCTCAATTTCAATATTTTTTTATTTCAGCTGTTATTTTCTGTAGGAATCCCTTGTAGGATCTACACAAATTACCCCTTGCTAAATTCAGAAATGTTTAGCTTTCTGTGACCCAGCATTGGTTTCACACCCATTTTCGTCACTAACTGGAAGGAGGCTGAAAGCATAAAGAAAATATAGTAAAAATGGGGTATGTCCCAGTAAAATGCAAACGTTGTGTTGAAAAATGAGGTTTTCTGATTCAAGTCTGCCTGTTCCTGAAAGCTGGGAAGACGGTGATTTTAGCACCTCAAACCCTTTGTTGATGCCATTTTCAGGGGAAAAAACACAAGCCTTCTTCTGCAGCCCTTTTTCCCATTTATTTGAAGAAAACTAAATTTTCGTGTATTTTGGCTAATTTCTTGGTCTCCTTGAGCAGAACCCACAACATCTGGGTACCTCTAAAATCCCTAAAATGATGAAAAAAAAAGGATGCAAATTTGGCGTGGGTAGCTTATGTGGACAAAAAGCTATGAGGGCCTAAGCGCGAACTGCCCCAAACAGCCAAAAAAAGGCTTGCCACCTGTGTGGGAAAAGGCCTGGCAGCGAAGGGGTTAAGGCTCCAACTTTTAGCAAGTACGGAAGAGCAGCAGGAATGTTAGTTGTAACAGCTGCAGGAACCAGGTCTCCAGGAGCAAGATGCGATGCAGAAGATGCATGCCTCACTATTTCTGATCGCAACAGGATATTGGGGTGGATGGTCTATAAGTGCTTCAGCATGCTGCTGGTGTCATGCAAATACTTTTTATTAGTCCCTCTAGACAGTTCTTTGTTGCAAAGGTTGCATTTGACAAGCTTTGCAGTTACCTTTTTTCTTCAGAAGGAATGCTTTTTAAATAATTTAAGTTATGTAATTTAATATTTTTGTACATTTTTTTGCTAAGACAATTCAAGATGAGAATCAAATAAAAAACTTAAGGTTAAAGTAATGTTACAGTCAGGTCCACTGGAATTATGTGATTGTGCGGCCATAAAGATTTTAGCATAATTATTAATTTGCAGCATTTGCCATATAATCCATCATCTGCTGCATAATCTGCAGATTTTAACAAACAAAATGTGTTCCCAACTCAAACATTTGAAAAGTTACTAACAGTGCAGCAACACATGATACTGCACAGTGGAAGGCCCTCTGGAAAGCTGGACTATGCACCTCTCTGTTGGTTAATGTTGTATTTGGGTGTTAAACTTGTACTAATGAGGTGCAACTTACACCCATACACTCTTGCGAAGTTTACAAATGATGATACAATGAAGTAATATTATTACAAAATGGGATGCATTATGCCGCTTAATTTGCATTTCCTTGCCTCATGATCTATTTGACCCTGTTGCATAATTTGGCCCTCTCCTGTTGGTAAATCCAGTGGCCCTGGTCACACTTAGATGTGCTCATTATTATGTTTTTTTGCTAAAAGAAGCTTAGAAGTTTGCTGAAAAAACAAAGGTTACAGGGACGTTATAGTTAGAAACTAGCATTAAAAAAACTCAAAGTTCACTAAAAAAACAAAGTTTCCATGAGATTTTTTGTTAGGAAATAGCAATAAAAAACTGTATAAATTCACTGAAAAACAAAGTTTACAGGAATCTTATAGTTAGGAAATAGATTTAAAAAACAAAACCTTAGAAATTCACTGAAAAAAAACAAAGGTTACAAGGATGTTATAGTTAGGAAATATAATTTAAAAAACCTTAAAAATTCACTGGAAGAAACAAAGGCTACAGGGACGTTATAGTTAGGCTCAGAATATACACACACAAAACCATTTAAAATCCCTTTTATAGTTACCTGAGCTAGCTATAACTTATGCCCCCTGCAATGCACAGCTTATGACCACACATATTACATCACTCATGACATGGTCAGTGACATTATGGATAACATCACTGATGACATTTCAAAGGATATCACTGATGACATCACTGATTACATCATTCATTGAGTGTAAGTATCTTGTAAAAGTTTTGAACACTGAAAAATATATAGTGAGTTACAGCTTAAGTTATAGATATATAATCTTTCTGTAGTAAAAAAAGAAATAGACAAATCAAAAATAATAAAATATTAAAATCCAATCATACTAATAAATTAATGGGAAGAACATTATATATATTTTTTTTTTACATATTTGAGAATAGAACATGAATAAATGTATATATTAAAAAAGAAATAAAAAGCAAAAAATATTATATACATGTTTACATATATATTTAACTTTATCATTATATCCATACATAAATAGATTAATACATTAATAACATAAAAGATGATGAGTGTATGCTTGTTGGTTTATTTTCCTATAACAAACCATATCTGTCACAATGTGTAAATATGATTCTATCAATTGTGTTTATACATGCTTCACTACTGAAATATTGGGGGCGCAAATAAAAATTAAGAAACATAATAATAAATAAAGTAAAAAACTTACATTTGTAGCAAAAAAAGGAAAGCTTGTGTTTGTACCTATTTATCCATACATGTCATATGGGACTTTATCTAGAACAATGTTATATTTCTCTACAATTTTCCATATGTGTATAATGTTAAAATCTCTGGGCATGTATGCCTCTCTTGTGTGGTTATGTACGCACATATTTATTTATATATTTTCCTCTCATTGCAGAAAAAAGGTTAGCTAACCTCCCCAAACATCACCAAACCACCACTCTATGACTCATCCTATTACTCCTCCAAAATATCCCTATCTCCATTCTCTGACTCATCCCAAACCTCTTTACGACTACGAACTCCCAAATAACCTTTTTCAAACTCCACCCTCCTCTATCCATCTTTTATCCTATTCATCCAACTAGCAGACTCACACGCCTACCACGATCACCACACCAATAAACAATTTATATTCATCCAACTAACAGGCTCTCTGACTCCTCCTAAACCTCTTTTACTGCTATGAACTACAAAATAATATTTTTTAAACTCTTACCTCCTCTGTCCACCCTTTAGCCTGTTCATCCAACTAACCGACTTCCATGTCTACTACATCCACCACTCAAAAAACATTTTGTATTTCTGTCTACTAATCCACCACTATTCCACCTTTGGGTTTCGGAGAAGTGTGCTATTTGCCAAACCACGCTTAAATGCCTCATCAGGGGTAGTAAGCACTATGTAAATAGAATTACAATGATATCTCCCACAGCAAAGCTTATGTCTTTAAATCCCACAAAGAATAAAGGTTACAGGTGCAAGCTGTATGCTAACAATGGCCCCACAGCACAGGTTTCCCAGTTTGATTAGCTAGGGATAAGGCTCTCGTCACACCTGGATTGGTCTATATAGGTCCAAAAATCTCATTGTTCACTGCTCAACTATATGACAAGATTGACAAGGATTTGTAATAAAACTTGCTCACAAAGAGTTGCCCCAGCCTGTGAGATATACAATGTAAAGGCCCTGGGTGTTGTTTTGTATGGCTCTGAGATGTGGGTCCATGTAAATTGTAACATTTTATCATCAGCCGAAAACAGTTTTATAAAGTCCCTCTTTGTTCTTTACAAACGTATGCCTTTGATTCCATTGTTTATTGATCTGGCATTCAGGAAGATCTCCTGGAAGGTTGAGCACACACCTTTGCTCTACTGGCATAGACTTTGAACTTTGTCCACTTTAGGAGTTTATAGGGAATGCTTTATGGATTTTTTGGCCACCTCTGGTGCCTACAAACTACCATGGTTAATGTCTGTTAGAACTTCACTAAGACTGGAGAAATCCAACTCTGTATCCAAAATGGCTATCAAATCTGCCTACTAAGAGTTTGTATCTTCGGAGACCTTCTGCAGGAGCAAAGGTGCCCTAACCACAGAATATCTCTACTTGTAAAATGCTTCCTGGGAATGTAAAGGAAATCTGGCACAGAAACCGTTTTTACAGTTTAGGTACCAGTGCCTTCCCACCCAAACATTTTGAACAAAGTGGCCTGGCATGCGACATTTGAAAGATGAGTGTCCAGCATGCAGAGGATGCTCAGAGGCCATCCACCACATTTTGGTCTTCTGCCCTCCGTACGGCAAGCAGAGGAAAAAATGGCTATTGCCCTTGTGCAGGTCCTTGGGCATTAGAAAGCACATGGAAGGCTTTAGTATCTTAAGAACTGATGGCTGTAGGTTGGTGGTTTTTGCAGCTCAAGATTTCTTATGGCTGCTTGGATTTGGCACTCAAAATGTATCCAAGCTAGCGATCTGCAACTACTAGTTCAACTATCTAGGAAGGCCTGGTGCAGCACATCCTCTTGTATTTTGTATAACATGCTGCTATGTACCTTGGTGATTTTGCTATTATGAACTTTACATGTTGTATCTATCTGCGCTTTTGCAATTGCCCTTTCAATGGTTCTAAATTCTGGCTTTTATTTGTGTTTTAATCCAATTTACTGGTATTTGTTGCACAAAGTCATTTTACGTACCTTTTGTGTTCCCATAGCTTTATGTAGGCCATAGGTGTTGTATGTACTGCTCCTATAAAACTATATTGGTCCTACAATTTCTGATAGGGAGAATGTGGGAACTTCCGTTAAGTATTGTACACATTGTAGCAGATCCATGAGTATAAAATGTGTACTTTTGAGGTTTTTAATTTGTATGATATTTATGGATGTGTATCGAATGGATTTATATCTTTGTTAAATGTGTGCTTATATGACCCTCGGCGATCAAATAAGGTTTTTGAAACAATTACAATGATATTTCCCACCAAAAGTTACCCATATCAGAGCATTCATAACTATGAGAGGGGGCAATGAGTGGGACCAGGAGGCTTCCCTTAGAAATGAGAAATGACTGAGAGGATTGATACTTTTTTACCCATTTTTTTTGGTTATTCCTCTTTTCTCCCTGGTATTTTACCCAGATACTTCACCAGCATTAAGCATGTGGTGTGAAGAACCTTTTCAGGCGGTCCGGGACAGCCAGGGATTAATGGACCCAGATTGTAGATATTCACAGCGGGTTACCACTGGTGTCCTGGGGCTATACCATACTATTAGAACTAAAGCTGAGCACCAAATACACCCCTTTAGCACTTCACTCTCAGTGCAGCATAGATGAGCACCCCAAGGCTTACTAATGGAGGTGGTGTGGTGTTGGCGACTAAGGGCCTCATTACGACTTTTGCGAGTGGAAAAGGCCACCCGCCAAACTCCTGTGTTCAGGAGACCGCCAGTGCGGTCTCCTTCACGCTGGCCCTATTGTGAGTTTCCCGCAGGGTCAACGGGTTGAAACACAGTTTCCGCCCACTGGTCCAGCAAGAAACGCACAACAACATTGATACCAGCTCATAATATGGCCGGGGCCAATGTCGTTGTGCGTCGGGTTCACTAGCACCCGTTGCGCAAATCACTGTCTGTAAAGCAGACAGTGATATGCGTGACAGGTCTGGCCAGCGGGAGCCCCGGGCACCCACTCCCCACCAGCCATTACATGGCTTGTGAAATTGCCATGTAAATGCCAGTGGAGAGAGGGGTTGTAATCGCCAGGGGCAGCGCTGCTAATGGATTGGGACTGCCAGCACCGCCAGGCCACCGGGTGGACAAAACGTGTCAATGCTGGTGGTCCGACCATGGCCGAAATGCCACAGTCATAATGTGGCGGTCAGACCACCACCGCGAGTCTGGCAGTCCCAGGACTGCCAGACTCATAATTAGGGCCTAAGGATCTGATTTATATTTTTACATATGGCCAGCCATTCCATCATGGAGATGGAGTAAATTACTCCGTCTTCATTGTCAGAAGGACTGTCTGCCTAATTTATAAATGACCGCAAAGCAGAAGGTCATTTATCAACTCATTGGCAGGAACAGCCACAGGGGTTCCTGTCAATGCATCTCACTCTGAAACAGGGCTGTATCAGCAGGACTCAGCCCTTTAGCAAATACTATTCTTTTTTTAGTTATAAAAAGAAAATCCTCCCAAAAACCTTTTTTATTGTAAATCTACCATTGTGAGGGGAACAGTATTTGCATTTTAATGTCCCTCACCACCAGAGTTTGCCTGGTGGTGAAATACAGTAAAAAATGGCTCTGTGTCTGCCCATTCTAATTAGGCAGGTGGGCCTGTAGCCATTTTCTTTATGGCATATATTCCACAAGGCCTTCAGAAAGTAGTCTCCGCCGTTACTAAATTTAAGGTCCGTCCGCATACAGATTGGTGGGCGGACCACTATTTTTGCGGGGAGGGAACTGCATCACTGGTACAACAGAGTTTGCTTCCTGCAAACATATAAACCAGGCCCTAAGAACTTAACAAACAGGAAATAACAGTTAGTAAATTGCTGTCCATCCAGTACTTTGGTTTACCAAAAGAAAAGTACTATAATGTACTATCCTACACACAACTATTTTACACATCATAGACAAAAAGCACTTCCTGGTACTAAAAGGAAAGGTATCCAAGGGCAGTCCCTGAAAGTAAAATGTCTTCATTAGTAGCCTTGTGAGGGGGAATCTCACTAATATAAAATTGGTGAGGTAATATAGCATATTAGCTCACACACAGTCACTTGTTATTCCCTTTCAGAACTACCTGCTTATTTAGACTCAGATGTACTATTATTTGACGCAGCACAATGCAGCTGCGCTGCATTCTATGGAGAGAGCAGCAATGTGTCATAATTACTATTATCTGGCTCATTCCTGCTCTCCGTCTGCACTGGTGTATTTGTGGCTGCCAAGCGCCAACACAGGCACTTTTGTGACATGGTGCAAGGGTTCCTGAGTTACAGCCAGGGTTGTTTTGTGCAAGAAGAGACACCTTTGTGCTCAAAAACAATTCCCAGAGGCACATGTCCTCTTTCTATGTGTGCTGCAGAATGTAGCACACATAAAAAGAGGAAATAATGAGGAGAAATAAACATATTTCTCCTCATTACACCTCAAAGGGACGGTGTAGCATTTTGACTCATTCTCAGCTTTACTAGACTTAGTAAATATGGGAATGTGCCAAAAACCATGGGTGGATCTGTGGAAACTCTCACTCCACCCATGGAACACCATGCATTGCGGCTTAGTAAAGCTCACTTATGGGCTTGCATTGTCTTGCGTCTCCTTGTGCGATGCAAGGGCAATGCAAGCCCCTGATAAATGTGGGACTTGGTGTCCATATTCACAGTACCCGCTGTTCGGTTAAGTTTGTGTCTCCTGTATCTCTTCAGCAGGTCATTCCTACCATGCTGATGTCAAGGTGAGCAAGCTTGATATGGAGGTTGTGTGGTGTATAGCCCTCCATGCAGTGAGGCTTGACCTGTTGGCCAGCTGAAGAAAACTGCTAGGAGTGCCAGCACCCGCATTCACGTATTAAGCATTGGCAGCAGCAGGAAATATTTTGTTAGCAGGGGCACCGGAAGGGGTTGAATTTGTGGCTGCAGGGATTTCGCCACTTCAGTCTTTCTTAGACACAATTGAAAACAAAAACCTGACTGAAACAATGAGAGGCCCACTTTTGGTCAAAGTGGTGGCCCTCCTTGACTTTTTCTTTCCAGCTTGTAGATTCTTGAAAGACCAGCCATGTCACGCAGTCACAACTTGTCATAATGCTTCAGCATTTCTTGGTACTCCTCTTCCCAGTCAAACTCTCCTGTATTTGAGATGTTCCACTCAGATACCTATTAACCATCAAAGGATTACCCTCTCAGAGAACAAAGTGGCAGGAAATGCGGGGGGAACTCCCTGACCTCAAAGGGACTCACCCTTCTCCTCTCCTGATCACTCTTCAGTCTGACCTGCTGCAAAGATCCATAGAATGTCTGAAAGAATCCTTCAATTAACATGGACCGTCTGGGATCTCTCTCACTCCATCTGAGGTACCACTGAATTTGACCACAATCAAAATGGAAGCCAGTTTGGCCATGGCCACATGTACCACACATATTTCACGCAGACCTGTGAGTCCCATATACATGCACACACATGCTGGTTGCATCGCATATGGAAGGGCAGTGGACCTTGTATGGAATGGCAGACAAATGAAAGAGATGGAAGATAACAGTATTGCTTCTCCCTAGAAGGTGACTGGTAAAAAGGCTTGCCATACTTGATAAATTAGTATCATCACCACCACTATCAGCCCTCTACTACATACTGAGGTACCATAGTCGCACTCATGTAATAAGGATACACATGATTTGCCCCTCTGACAACAAAGCCCAGTTTTAGATCTTATTCCTTGACAAAAAGGCCTCACAATGCATGCATGATCATTGTGTGTACTGAGGCCGGGGTTAAAAAGCTACATATTATAATGGTGAATTCGGGTCAGGGTGGCTGTCAGAAAATATCGGACTGGCATCCTGCATACTCCTCAGATGATCTGGCACCACTGGACAATCAAAGGTGGCTGATAGAGTTCAAAGATATGCATAGCGCCACAGTAGTTGTAACAGCCCTACCGTGTAAAAGCTATCACCCCCTATCACCTGGGGCACAAGGAGAAAGGATCTTACCTATAGTGGCTGGGGGACAAGGATAGCAAGGCCATGGCTAGGATTTTCTGGTCCTTAGTGGTGAGGGCACCAACAGTGTTATATTGCACAGGAAACATCTATATCTTTTGGGCTATGTAAAAGTGCATGTGAGAAAAAAATATGTCCCTGCCAAGGTTAGAACTCATGTAGGCCTAGACAGTCGCTGTGTTTGCACACTCATTGTGTTCCCTTCACTTTAGCTATTTTCCTCTGGGTTTCAGGGATTTAGACTGCATCTAGAGATACTTTATGAAATATTTTACCACTTTTATTTACCTGCTAACTAGTTATTTGGTGGATGGACTAATTCCTGGTGGGTCTGAGGCTAGTCAATGTATTTCTCTATGTAAATTAAATTAAGACTGAAGCTGGGGTCATCAATTATTATATGTGTGGTGTGTTTCTCCTTTAATCACTTAAAGTATTTTCTCCTTGTATAATCCTGATTGTAAGAACCTGTCAAGAGGGACTATCTGTTCAGAGTTTCTTGACCAGCCTAAAGCTCACTCACACCTCCTCCTCCTTATCTACCATTACTTTTCCATTTCCACTGTTTTCCTCTATGAGGTACCAAGTAAGTTGACCACTGACTGGGTATTCATTGCAAAAAGACCCATCTAGAATCCACATTGTGAATTCTTTAGCTTTTTCTGGTTTCTGACAGAGGCACGCTCTATAGTGCTATACATAGAGATCTTTCTCTTTCCCATCATGTTGTCTCTGAATGGAAGCCTTGAGAAACACTAATTTACTGAACATCTTGTATCCATTGCAACCAGCAACTCGACTTAGCCACCCGATCAGAGTTAAGAGGGTGATGATAATAAAGGTCTGAAAGACCTATTATCAAAGACTGGATGTTCAGAATGCCTGTATAGAACTCTTCTAAATTGCCTAAGGAGAGGATGATGCCTTCCAGTAGTGATGGTGCCACCCTGCACAGAATATACATGAGAGGTTAAGAATGTTTCATTTAGACTATCACAGGTTGAAGGAAAACCTACAAAGGAGAAAGACTCCCTTAACAATCTTGGTACTTCTAGACTAAAGATGAAGATAACACAAGTGAAAACAACATGGCACCAAACTCCTCCCGAACAGGATGAAGAAAAGGATCAAACAGAATAAGCATAGTCAAGGAATGATGGATAAGTACAATGATACAACCTGCTAGACGAAAAGATCAGCGACAAAAATGAACAGCAAATGGGCATTGAGTGTAACAAAAAAATCAGGGAACAGAATGTGTTGAGAAGCATCATGCCCTTCCAGTCGCGTGAAACAGGAGTGTCATCACAGGAAGAACCCTAACATATTGGATTGCTTCAGTAGCTTCAAGAGGACTGAGTATCATCTCAGGAAATTAATCGTATAAGGTTTAGTTTTACCTCTCTTTGAAAATTCATGGCATTCATTTCACCTTGAAAAGGAAGTCCAAGATTGGCATCCAGTGCACCATGCAGCATTCTAAGAGCTTGTTGCCACTGCCTGTGCTCCATATTACACGAAGCCCATGAGAAACTCCTCTGCATTACCGTGTGGACAAAAACAGTAGAGGATCTCCGGCAGTGAGGAAGTACCATGTCTGATTAGACATGGTGTTCTGCAACAAACTGATTTGACCCACATGAAAGATTTCTTCCTCTTCTGAGTGTACATAACCTTAAGTAAGTTCTATGTACGGTCTTCCTCACAAATGTAACAATATGCCCCCCCCATCCCCCAAAAGCACTGCTCTTATCTGGGCTCATCAGCTTACACAGGGGCTGAACAAAAGAAGCATCTTTCCAAGAGCATTCACTTTGAAGATACACATTCTACTGACTGAACGGGTGCCTTCCTCAAACGTTAGTCCCAAATTTCATGAACTTCTCTTTCAGGCTATCCTTGTACCAGTACTGGTGGAGGGTCAGATGGAAGTCACTGATAAAAATAGGGGCTATATGGCTTCTGCTGAGATGAATGGAAAACAGAATAAACCTTTGATGTGCAAAGCCAATTCAACTGAAAGACCATTTGTATTATTTCAGTTATAACAAATGGACCAAAAATATCTCAGTCAAACTTTACTGGTAAGTATTCAATTGATAAAAGGGAACAAAACTTGATCTTGACTTTAGGAAATTGGTTCATTCGCTGAGGGGGTAAGTACCCGCTTCAAGTAATAATCAAAATTCTTGTCAGGGAGAACCGCTGAGGTCACTAAATAAACCTGAGCTCAACCCCATTATGGAGATTGCAAAGAACACATAGGTTTACCTAAGAAGCAATAAATAAAGTATTTATGCAATCCTAAAAGAGTAATAACATAAAGCGCAACACAATAAAAATCCCAAAATTTATTACGAAATGGAGAAAAATGGAATGAACAAAATTACATGAAATGAAAAAAGCCAATAAGGAGAACCAGTGATATAATGTTTTTAGGTTTTAAGAAGTAATAGCTTCAGAAGCACAAAGTGCTACTGATAACCAATGGTCACTGTAGACCAAGACCTAGGTGCTGACCACAATAAAGTGTGGGTTAGACACACTAGCCAGGTTCATCCTCATTAACAATTTTGCCTTCTGACTTTAATCCTTCCAATCCCAATCCACCACAGGAGTACACTTCTAAAGCCACCAAGGACCTGAGTCGAGTCACTTAGAGGCTCACAGGGTGGCATACAGAGGCCAATAAGAGAACTAATACAGATCGAGTTTCCACTGGTCTGTTGGGCAGTTGCAGGAAAAGACAGCTAGTGGGTTTGAATGACCCCTGGAGATGCCCTAACCAATGAGGTAAAGGTTTTTGCTGTTAACCATACCTACTCTGGCCATTTTCAAGATGGTCAGAGTCTTTGGCCACACTATACTTAGGCTCTGAGCACTGGAGGTATGTGTGTTAAGAGTGTGCTATGCTAAGTCTAATGTCTTCCCACAACTAACACTAAAAGAATGTTTTAGACAGTCACTGTGCATGCCTCCAACCAGCTCAGAGACAGGAGTCTGGTAGAGAAAAGCTATACTTTCAGGAACCAGAGAGTTGATACACACACATTGGGCCTACTTGGGATAACTTATAAGTTTTAAGCAGTTATTTTGCAGGTTGAATTTTAGTTTAAAATTGCAAAAAACAGACTACAAATGGTAGGTCTGCAGTCATGTTTGCAAGGTCACTGTAGAAGGTGACACAAAAGTGGTGGAGTTCACTAGTGATATTTAACTTACCATTTGGGGAAACGTAAAGATTTATGGAGAAATGCAGAAATTGGATAATAGTCAATAGTGTCAGCCTAGCAGAAGCCTCAGTAGAAGTTCTGCAAAAGGAGTTGTGCATAAAGCCACTCTGCCAAAGGAAAAATAGAGAGATCTTCACCCCTCTAAGTCTCAAGGGAATCCACTCTAATCAAAGAGTAGAAGGGATCTGCCTCCCCTAACTAAATGAACACCACTTTAGAACTTGAAGACCCATCAAGAATCCACATCATCATCACCAGTAGTTTTCCATGTTCCATCCACAGTTTAGAATTTGCAACTCCCATTAGACTTTAATCCCATGAACCAAACATCAGGACGACCTTGGATACCTCCCTTCTCCAGGAGTTCACAAAGGAGTTCTTCTTTCTTATTCATTCATGAGCACTCCCTGCCGTTGTCAACCTATTCTCCCATACCCCCTTTATCTCAAATACACAACATACCTTTCAAAACTGTAGACTTGTGCAGATGCACCTGCAAATAAAGAATAATGCAATGCAAGCAAAACTCAATTTTGAAGGATAAGCACAGAAAACCATTTCAGGCCTCCACTTGAATCAACTTAACAAGCAGTTCAATGCGCATTTGAGTACATGGCAATATGTGTACTTCTCAGAAATTTAATACATGGCACATAACTGTGATTATACAACTTCTAATGATAATGCTGTAATCCCAATAGGTTGAATATGAATGCATACATGTATTATATTTCAGTCCATTAATGTCATATAATGTTCTTCATTTTTACTTGGGAGTGCACCTTGAATAATATGATTCAGTGCACCATTTAGCATTGCTATCTTAGCGCAAACGTTACATATGTTGTTGATTAGATTTTTATGTCACTTCTATGATGCACAATGGCACAGCCAAGTTATGCTTTCTTAGTTGTGACCAATCATTTAGCACTTTGGGGACGGCTCATCCCCAAACCCGAATGCTGTCCTCTTGTCCTGTCAGAGGCCTGATCCCCTAAAGTAATCACTCACCTCAAACAGTCTGTACCTCTGTTTCCATCTTTAGTGTGGGCAACAGGTAATTATTTCTCTTTGGGTAAAGTTACAAGAGATCGTGAATCTAGACTTAGTAAGGGAGATGAGGAGGAAGAAACATCCTTCATGCATGTCTCTGTGCACCCTGATTTATCTCCCAGTCACTGCTTTAACTCACCTCACAGTCGCCTCATCTGTCTCTCTCTCTCTATCTCCTTCCTAGCTCTCAGGTTCCATCTAACTCCCCTGCCTCTGCACCTCACGTCTTGTATTTCCACCCTCTGTATTTTCCAGTCAAATACCAAAGAAAGTTTACCACACAATGCACTAAATCTCCTACTGGTGAGAGGAGTGTTTTGAAGTTTACATACAGTGTTTCTTTCTTATGCTAAAAAAATGTGTCCTCCTTTATCTTTCTTTTCATGTTATGAATCTCTCCTGCACTTCCTCAGAGCTTTGAGGAACATAAAGGGCTACACAAATGTCCCACATGAAATAACCTGCAGTGAACAGACCATGTCTAATGCAAATGTAGCATGTTTGTGGCTCTCATTTCTTTTCTTCCTTGACCAACACTTCAAAAACAAGCATTGGCAAAGCAGATATGTCTCACCTATATAGGAGCTATTGGCTTTGGCAATGTGTTTTGCCATGTTGGTCACCAGTGTGGCTGCTGTTCAAGATGGCTAAAAGTTAGTGGCATAGTGTCAGAGTGGAGTCGGGGGAGTAGGATGTCATAGAGTGTTGAGAGTGGATTGGTTGGAGTGTTGTAGAGTGGAGTAAGGGGAGTAGAATATCATACAGTTGGGTACAAGGGAGAAGAGTTCAGTGGCAGAGAGTCTCATAGAGTGAAGTGGAGTGGGGTCAAATAGGGTGGGGTGGGTTGGAGTGGATTGAGGTAGTGAGGTGGATTGAATTGGAGTAGAGTGTGGTGGATTAAAGTAGAGTGGGGTGGATTGTGTGGGGTCGGGTGGATTGGTGTGGGTTGGATTGGACTAGACTGGGGTGGATTGAAATGAGATGAGGTGAATTGGATTGGGGTGGGTTAGATTGGATTAGGCATGGTTGAGTAGGGTGGATTGAGTAGGGTGGATTGGAGTGTGGTGGATTGCACTGACGTGAGGTGGATTGGATTGGTGTGGGGTAAATTGGATTGGAGTGGGGTGGATTGGAGTAGGGTCGACTGGAGTGGGGTGGATCGGATGAGTTGGATCAGATTGGGGTGGATCTGATTGGGGTGGAGTCAAGAGGAGTAGAGTGTTTTGGAGTGGGGTGTAGTGGATTGAGTAAGGTGGATTAGAGTTGAGTGGGGTGGATTGGTCTGAGTGTGGTGGATTGGATTGGAGTGGATTGCATAGGGGTGGAGTTGATTGGATTGGGATGGGATTGAATGGAGTGGGGTGGGTGGAGTGGGTTGCGGTAGATTGGACTGGAGTCTGGTGTATTGGATTGGAGTGGAATAGATTGTATTAGAGTGGGGTGGATTGGATTGGTATTGGGTGGCTTGATTGGAGAGGGGTAGACTGGATTGGAGTGGGGTAGATTAAGGTGGTTTTGAGTGGGGTAGATTTGACTAGAATAGGGTGGATTAATGTGGACTGGATTGGATTGGAGTGTGATGGGATGGGGTGGATAAAATGTATTGTATTGGAGTGGGATGGACTGGGTTGGTGTGGTGCGGGTATGAATTGGAATGGAGTGAGGAGGGTTGGGTATTGGTAGACTGTTTGCGTACTCTTTTGGTGACAATACTAACTGGAATTTCATGTACTGTTCTTGTCAGCCTTGGACAGAGGTACATAGTGAAATGTCGTGCACAGAAATAATAACAACGCTTTTGCAGGATCACAGCTGATTAGGAAAAATAAAACATCCCAGCTAAAAAGCAGGCTAACTAAAATGAATAAACAAATAAATGAAATTAGAGCACATCTGTAAGTAAAAGGGCACAAGCCGCAGTCTAAGCTAAGATAAAATATGTGCGTCAAACAAGGTGCAAAATGAACCCACGACATTGGATTGGAGCGAGGTGAGGTGTATTGAAATGAAGTGGGGCAAACTGGAGTTGGTCAGATTGTTTTGGATTAAAGTGGGGCAGATTTGAGTGGGACAGACTGGGGTGGGCCAGATTGAAATGGATTGGAGTAAAACAGGTTGTTTTGTTTTGAAGTGGGACAGATTGTTTTGGATTGGAGTGGTGCAGATTGTTTTGGATTGGAGTAGGGCAAATTGTTTTGGATTGGAGTGGGTGAGATTGGAGTATGGCAGATTGTTTTGGATTGGAGTGGGGCAGATTGGAGTGGGACAGATTGTTTGGGATTGGAGTGGGGCAGACTGTAGTAGGACAGATTGTTTTAGATTGGAGAGGGGCTGATTGGATTGGGGTGGATTAGAGTGGGACAGGTTACATTAGCGTGGATTAGAGTGGAGTGGATTGAATTGGAATGGGGCTGGATTGGATTGGCGTGGAGTAGAGTGGATGGGAGTGGGGTGTATTGGGATGGAGTTGGGTGGATTGGATTGGGGTGAGGTGGATTGGATTGGAGTGGGGTGTACTGTTGTAGATTGGGGTGGGGCAGATTGGAGTGAGGCGGATTTGAGTGGGACAGGTTATTTTGGATTGGAATGAAGCAGGTTGGAGTGGGGTGGATTGGAGTGGATCAGATTGTTTTGTATGTATTAAAGTTGGGCAGATTGAAGTTAGGTGGATTGGAGTGAGGCATATATGGGATTGGAGTGGGGCAGGTTGTTTTGGAATGAAGTGGGGCAGGCTGGAATAGGGCAGATTGTTTTGGACTGGAGCGCAGCAGATTGCAGTGTGGCATATTGTTTCGGACTGGGGCAAATTGGAGTGGGCCAGATTGTTCTGGACTGGAGTGAGGAAGATCGGAGTGGGTAGATGGGAGTGGGACACATAGTTTTGGATTTAAGTGGGGAATAATGTTTTGAATTGGAGTGGAGTAGATTGTTTTGATTGAAGTGGGACAGATTATTTTGGATTGGAGGGGGCGAATTGGAGTGGGGCAGAGTAGATTGGGTGGGTTGCGAGGATTGGAGTGGGGTGGGTTTGAGTGGATTGGATTGGGGTGAGTGGTTTGGATTGGAGTGGGGTGGATTGGTGTGGGGTGGGGTGAGGTGAATTGTAGTGGGGCAGATTTGAGTGGTGTGTATTGGATTAGGGTGCACTGCATGATTATGCGCTAAAACATAATTTCAGAAATTACACATAATGAAGAAACACTGTTGCTTTGCAATATTTAAAACAAGATAATTGTCATCAGCGTCCACGAGCAAAAACAAAACATGAGTGCAAAGGAAGAAAAGATGACTTGGCAAAATAATAAAAAGTTAGGGCCAGAAATGCGACCATTTTCTATTGCGACTTGCAATTTGCAATTTTTTGCGAATCACAAATTGTGAGTCACAAAACAAAATATACAACAGTGTCTCAGACACTATATGCGATTCGCTAATGGGTCGCAAGGGACCTGCTTCATTAATATTCATGAGGTAGGTTGCAATTTGCAACAAATTTGGAAATTACCGCTCTCACAGGAATTGTCGCCTGCTGGGGCCAGCAGACCACCATCTCTATGACTGCTTTTTAAAAAAAGCAGTTTATTTTAATGCAGACCATTTTTCTTATAGAAAAACAGGATGCATTTCAAAAATAAATAAATATGAAACATTTCAGCTTCATTTTTTCAGAGTAGGCATTGGCCCATGGGACCACTGCCTGCTCTAAAAAAATGTTGGTGCCCACAGTCACGTTTGCGAATGTATTACCACCAATTTGAAAATGGTGGTAACTGCAATCGTTTTGCAACCGCATTCACGGTCAAAAAACAATCATACATGGACCTGCAAGTTGCTATTAGGAAAGGACGCCCTTGGAATCCCCTTTCCTAATAGCGAGTCGCAATCTCAATTTTGCGAGTCGGTAACAGGTCACCAACTCACAAAATAGGAATAGTACGTCCTACAAGTCCATTTTGCGGTTGCAAAAGGTGATTTTTACATTTTGCGACCACAAAATCACATTGTACATCTGGTCCTTAGTTCTAAAAATTTTAACTTTGCATTTTTCTTTGTCCTACTGGGCACGTTTTTGCCATTTGCCAGTCACAAGCCTTCTGTTTGTAGGCATTAGAAGTTAAAAGGAACACAATAGTACCTCAATCACGTCTGGAGCAGCTGACGAGCAGTACTTAAGTTCAATACATCAGTGTTTGGTCCCTGCTGAAGACAGGGGAACTGAAAGGATGATTGGCCTGCAGTGATGAATTACGAAGCTGTAAAGAAGAGTGCCATGCAGGCCAAAAGATTACAAGCAATGGGTGGGCTCCAAGCCCTTTACTGTACACAAGAGGGTCTTGCAAGTGAGACACGTGCGCTAGCGCATGCACTCGCAGGCTCGACCCTAAAAAGCTGACTTTCAGTTCTGTGTCAACGCGCACACATCTGGACTGCAGTACACTGAAAATTAATTAAATAATATAGTGCTCTGAAGTGACATACCAGTGCTTCATAATAAGCTGTCACAAAATAAATGATAAAGTGCGAAATGCATGTATGCACAGTGTTTCACCATAAATTCCATGCTTTTTATTAGGACAAGATATTTTATTTTCTGATACCACTTGCATTGAAGGACATTTGAGGGAAATTGTCTTTATGTAAGTGCAAAGATGTCAAAGGTGAATGAGACATTTTGCCTTTTGTCATTCAAGTATGTGCGAAACATTTGTGTATTATAGTTTTGCTTTTATCATTGTAAGTATGGCTGAAAATGCCAGTGTTCAAAGTTCTGTTGGTTAAAAAGAAAGCTCTGGTTGAGACAAATTTGTTATGCTGTGATATTGATGCAGGATCTGGAAGTGTGGTGTTGTAGGCTCCCCTCACAAATACCAAATCGGTTCCTTATGTTTCAATGTTTTGTAACCAAAATCCGGTTGCAAAACATTGACAGATTTTTTAAAAACTTTTATTTCCACAGTAGACAATATTGCATTTTCATAGCAAGTATTTCACATCTGCACACTCCCAGATTTACCATTACAATAGGATCACTGGTAATAATTTCTTATGACGTAGGCAATACCATAACTGCTAAATATTATTACAATATTTTTAATGCTTATGTAAGAAAAATGAACTGTGTTTGCTTTATTTGAAAACTAAAACAGACGTGTTGGCCTGCTGACCCCAGCAGTTCATTATCCCTGTGACAACCTCCATAGTGTGTTCAATTTTCTCCTCAAACCAGTCTCCTGCGAGTATCTCATGTGACTTTTGTGCGTGAGGTACACATTCTCGGAGAACAGTTTCTTGAGACATCAGTGATATGTATCGTATGTAATATGCATTACTGCTCGAAAGCTGAAAATATTTTTTTTTAAAAAGCAAATTCTCTAAACTCCTATGTACAACCAGGGAGTGTGCTTTTATGTTTTTCTCACAAAGAGAGACTTAATAAGATGGCATACGATGTGCATCTCCTCTACCATATTTTCACTATGTGATCCTGTGCCACTAAACTCACCGCCTCATAATTCAGTTACCCATTGTTTCAGCAATGTCATCCCTATTGACAAATGCAACCTCACCAGGCACCGAAGTGATGGGTGAGCCCATTGTGTTTCTCTGTGGCAGATTTATTGTTCTCGAAGGCTTGGGACTGCAGGCTGATTTCCCAGTTTCCTGAAGACGGTAATGCAGGGGTGCACTCGGCCGGTCAACAGAATATATCCGCCTCCTTTGCAGCCGGATTGAAGTCAGCAGTCCTGCAAAGCTCTCTGCCGATACAGCAAGGGCTGATGTATAGCCGCAGCCATTCCCAGCGCTCCCTCCACTCTGTCTCCGCGTGGAACAATACGCGATTAATTGATTTTGTGTCGTTGTTTTAGTACGGAAAATTAATTTCTGAGCAAGCTTGTTTTCAGAGGGTATGACTCCTCAACATGCAGAGTAATTCAGTCCGCTAAATTATTCATGAACGAAAATAGTGATGGAGTGCAAGGCAGGCCAGCCCCCGAGCCACAAAGTGATAGTCTGCGTTATTGATACAACAATATTCCACTGATGCTGCTGAATAATTCACGGCTACAACTCAATCTAGCGCCGAACGATAGTCTGAATGGGGCTGGCTCAGGAGGGAGCAGTTTGTGTGTACCCAGAGCTAAGCTGAAGGGTCAAGGAGACTCGAAGTAAAGCTGGCAGAGAACTGATGGACAACATTCTACTTCAAACACAACTCTGCCGCCTAGTGCTAGTATTTAGCAGTAGATGATATCAATCAGGGGAGGAGTGGGCAGGGGAAGAGACAGGGGAGGGGGGGTGGGCTAAATATAAAATAAAAAAAAGTACCTGTTCCCTTTGCCGCTGCCTGCTGCCTCACTCCTCTGCTCTTCTTCCAGCAATCCTGGTGCTCCTCTTATGCTAAAGCTAGTATGAGAGCAGTGCCAGGATTGGTCTGAGCAGCTTGCTTTGCAGCTCAGACGGTGCACTGGACCCTTTGCAGTTTCTCCAAACCGTCTGTGTAGCACAACCGTCTGTGTGCAGGGCCGACTTTAGGGTTGTATAAGTGGTGCGGCCTCACTGGGTGCTGACCTGGATTAGGGGGCGCTGATCTCAGGGGGGTGCTGTGTTTAACAATAACTTTACTTGCGATGTAAAAGCACCTGCTGAAAAGTTCCTTGTGCATCAAGCCTTCAGGAAGCGATTAAAATGTCAAGAATCTGCTTGTGATTAATGTTCCGTCTAGGGAGAGAAATGGAAATGTTGTCCAGTGGGAAATGGAAATGTTGTCCAGTGGCAGCTTTGACTCACCATAAAGTAGCGTAGAGGGTTAATATGCCTGCTAAAAAGAACCGAATTATATTTTATGTGGAAAGCTGAGTGGATAGGAAAAGCCAGCCTTTACAAGTACTTTAAAACAAATGAATGTATGTGAAAGGGGGGCTATGGAGAGATTAGGGGCACATTTGCTGGGTGGTAGTGAGGGAATCTGAGGAGGTGTTCATGGAGTGGGGAGCACCAAAACAAACTGTTGCACAGGGTGCCACTGCATGTGTATTTGGCCAGCCTAAGACACCGGCCAAACACACATGCACACTTAGAAGTGCACATACTCCACTCTCCATTGGCTCTCCCCTCCTCCTGTGGCCCTGCCCCTCACTTCACATGCTCCTGGCTATGGGCATGCATTTCCTCTCTGGGTTTCAAGCACACCTTCCATATTTGGAAACAGTATCACTTTGTAAGAATGGAGGTGGGGCTTCAAAGGAGTGGGATTGGAAGTCATGACAGACATTAAAGGTGGTTGGACCTGTGGGGCCGTGGGGTGTTATACAATAAACAGGCAAAAAACTCTTAAATTACTTCTGCTGTCCCAAAGAGGTTTCATAATCCGTAATAAATTTTAAAAATGCGGAGACTACACAAGCAGTTGGAAACATACTGTGTGGAGTGGGTTCCAGCTCACTTGGTGCTCTCTGTGTAATATTTGCACCTCAGCTGGTGATCCTGTGAAGTGTGCCTATATTGTGTGACACATGGTGGCTCTCTATGAGTTGGCAGGTCTGATTTCAGATTTCTATTGTGGTTAGGGCGCTGCAGGAATTGGAAGAAATTTACTCTGGGAACCCATAAATTGGAGGGTCAAACTGTGGCAGAGGAAAGTGAGTGGAGTAACAAGGAGCGGGATCTGAGTCAACTTATACATACAGTATATTAAAAAGAAATCTGCTGCAAGGAAATTGGCGACAAGGACATATGTCACAGCAGATCTGATCTAGACTACATAATGGGTTGCAAAGAGGCTGCATTTTGAACTATTTTATGTGGTTAAGACACCTGCTGCAGAGATCATTGTGTTTCCAGCAAACCTGAGGGTATTATAACAGTGGGAAGATGACTATACTGCTTAGCACGGTTCTTTGATACTTCTATGTTTTGCCCAGCCACAGTTTTGCCTCATTAAGTGGCAAACACGATTGATGTAGCTGCTGTAGATCACATTGTGTTACATGCAGGTCACAGATTTGTATTTTACTTAGATAGGTAAAATGTTACTACTTTTGACACTGAGATCATTTTGCTACTTCCAGTTCATAAATTGCAAGCCTTATAATTTAGTACAATAATCTATCTCCCAGCATCAAGGTGCTACATGCCAACTATATTTAATGGGTTTACATTCTTAAGGCTCACTTATGAGGCCCGTGGTGCAGAGCAGCACAGCAAGTGCATTGCTGTGCCTCACTGCTTCACTGGGAAAGGCCAGAAACGTGCCATTTGTACAAGATATGGCACATTTCTGTCCTTTCCCCCTGCACTGGGACACAAATTGTTGCCTAGCACCAACACAGGTACCCGAGCACCATGGTGCAAGGACGTCTGTGTTGCGGGGAGGATTGTTTTTGTGCAGGAAGAGGCAACTTCCTGCACAAAAACAATCACAAGGGGTGTTTTCCTCTTTCTATGTGTGCTGCATTCTGGAACAGGGAGATATTTCACCCTGTTGCATCACCCTTACACCATCCCTGAGGTGGCGTAGGAATCTGACTCATTCCCAGACTTGTAAATCTGGGAATCCATCAGATTCCTTCTGTTTCCCTGGGTGTTACATGGGAACACCCCAAGCAACACCCGTGGAACACCCCTTTCAAGCAGTGATATTCGTGAAAGGCAGCCATATTTACAAGGCCATGAAAAACCATGCAAGGTGGCTTTGTAGGGCCTTGTAAATATGGGCTGGCACACTGCACCACCGGAGTGCCAAAAAATGACACTCCAGTGGCTCAGTGTGCCACTAGGGACTCCTAAATGAGGACCTTAGTTTTTCTCAATCTGTTGTCATTCTAAGAATGCAAAGAACTGTTCCTTTTAGTAGCAATAAAGTCTTGTTAGAACAGACAACTGCAATCACTGTGTTACGTTTTATATCTTGACTTTATGTTTCTTCCTCCCATTCACTCTAAATATAAGGGCATATCTATAGGAAAGTGGAATATCAGCATTGATGCACCACTTTTCTTGTGCCCCCTAATGGCACAGTGGGTGCACTGTATTTACAATACCACACTATGGCACACAATATCACAATAGCATCAACATTTTTGGCGCTATTTTGGCACTTTGCTGCACCAGCGCCAATAATTTTGATGCATGGTCCAGCAAAGCACAGGGAGGCCCATTGGAGATTATGGGTGCATCATTTTAACGCCTGGCTTGAGCAGGCATTAAAAATGACACCAAAGATGGCGCAGTGAAATCTTGGAAATATCACTGCACCAATTTTTTTGGGCCTCCCTTGCATATATTATGCCTGATGCAGGCATAAGGTGGCACCAGGGTTTACAAAGTGGCACCACTTTGTAAATATGACATGAGAAAATTGCCTCTTTAACACCACATTACCGTAGAATACATTATACAAGTGTGGTGCAAAGAGGCACAAGGGGCTTGTAAATATGCCCCATAGTGCCTACAAGTGTGAATGAAATTTGATTGCTCTGCCTTATTTCCCTCATTTTCTTAAGTAACATTTCCTGAGCATAGTTTTACACACATGTATGATTTATTGGGCCTCTGTGCATGATGTAAAGTGGTTTAACACCATACATTGTGATGAGTAGTGCTATAAAAGATTAAATAAAAATCTGCATGTGCCATTTAAATAAAAATTTATCACAGACAGATAAATCATGCATTCTTGCTGTGTAAGCACATCTCTTACATAGGGAGTAGAACAAAGTTAAGAACCTCCCTCGAATAGTTTTTCACAAGTACTTGTGAAACGATAACAAGCTTTGTGCCTTTGTTTCCTTCCATTGCATTTAGGTGTTAGGCTCTAGATGACATCAAGCCAGAATGATGCTTGAACAAAAGGAGGGTTGAAGGCCATTTAAATCAGGTCTTTGTGTTGGGCCCAGCTGGATGTTAAAATAAGAGCGCCACCTCGCTGCCTGCAGGTTGCTACTCTGAACGAAATGCAGACAACCTGCGAACACTGCTACATTGTGTCCCAGTGTCAGGAAATGACACCAGGAGAAATTCATGATGTCTCACTGGGCCCAGAAATGCTGCTGAAATCGGAATCTGGCACGATCCCCTACTTTTCAGTGCTGTTTAGGGCAAATATGCCCAAAGTAGGTTCCGGTAGCGTAGAGTCGTGCAGATTTTTAGATAAGTGGGAATTTTTTACATAACCAGTGATCAGTAAAAAAATCTACCTGGGACCCGAGTCCTTGGGCCTATGTTAGAAAACCTTTGGCTAGGACATGCTTTATAACAAATAAAAATGGCTGATCGGTAATTGTAAGATACAAATTGCTCCATCTTGATTACTCATGATTTTTCTCTGTTTTACCACATTTGAGAGAGTGACGCAGTGGCCCTCTCGCACCAAGTAGGAGGAGCAATCATTCATGGTTGACAATTGTTAACGCTGATTTTATTATTGAAATTATTAATGAAAATTCATGTATTTGCTTGTTGGATCTGCATAGAAAATTAAATAATATAGAGAAAATAATGCATGAATTTGAAGGTGTGCCCACATGAGTGGCCACCATTGTTTATGAAGTGTATTTATTATTGGCTTATTAATATGAAATGATGAGCTTTTGTTTGATTAATGTAGTAATATGTCATATTGAGGGTTATGCATTATGTATTAGCTTTAGTAATAGTAGGCCTTAACTTAGCGGAGGTCTTGGCCTAGTTGCACGGCCTCATATCAAGCTGCATTTCTTAAGTGTTTAATAAAATGTCTGCTTAGAGAATTAAGTTGTGATTTTCCACTGTACTGTCCATGTGCTCATAGCTAAAAGTCTTTCTCATGAGAACTGCTTGCTAGAAAATGCTGTACAAGCGAACGCATCTTTGTTTAACGTAATGTGTGTAAGACTGACTTTCTCAGGAGAATTCAATGGAGACTCTGACTGGAGTATAAGCTGCAACAAAATTGTTACCTGACAAGCCGGATGGATGAGAACAGAACAAGAGGAGCCAATTATCACCATGTGAACCATGTACTAATAGAAATGTAGATTTTAAGTTTTGGTTTTATTGGACAAAGAGTGAACATGCAATCCCTTGACCAATAGGGACTTGGGAAGTAGTTCTAGGAAATTTAACTTAGCCAGGCTGCACTGAGAAGAAGACACCATTTGCCCATTTTCCGTTTGCCATATCAATATTACTTTCTTGAGCATCTTGAGAAGAGATGTGCTTAACTTTACTGTGTAAAGACTTTGCCTTTTCTGAACTTTGATGCTGAATCCTGATGCCTTGCTGACCAGACTGATGTCCTGATGATGAAGACGGTCACAGCTTGCTGTACCAAACTGAGGATAGGTATACTGACTATGTTATTGTTTGCTGAGTCTACTTGCTTTTGTTTCTAGGTGCCAAACGCTATTTAATAGAGCCATAGGTAGATGTTTTTCCAAATTTGTGTTGACTAAAATGTTTTGCATGAGGCCCAACATTCTAATTCTAATCTGATGTTAGTTAGGGAGCTCACTGATGAAGTTCACTATGTGTAATAACAGCTGATGTCTTTTCCTTGCTGAATTAAATGTATGTGATATCAATTGTGCAGTTGTTCTTGTTATTAATTTACACTGTTATTTTAGAATGTTTAGCAGCTCAAGCTTTGAATAGATTGCGATTCTTTAGTCGTTTCGGCCAGCCAGTGTTGTTTCTGTATGTTTATTGATTGATTTTGAGAGTATTCTATGTAACTTTAGCGTTGATAATATAGGGAAATGAGGGGCATGTTTATACTCCGTTTGCGCCGAATTTGCGTCGTTTTTTTCGACGCAAATTCGACGCAAAACTAACTCCATATTTATACTTTGGCGTTAGACGCGTCTAGCGCCAAAGTTCATGGAGTTAGCGTCATTTTTTGGCGTGAACACCTTCCTTGCGTTAATGAGATGCAAGGTAGGCGTTCCCGTCTTAAAAAATGACTCCCAGGCATGTGCGTGGTATTTATACTCCCGGGCAAAAATGACGCCCGGGAGTGGGCGGGGCAAAAAACCCCGCATTTGCGCCTCTTTTTAACGCCTGGGTCAGGGCAGGCGTTAAGGGACCTGTGGGCTCAGAATGAGCCCAGAGGTGCCCTCCCCTGCCCCCAGGGACACCCTCTGCCACCCTTGCCCACCCCAGGAGGACACCCAAGGATGGAGGGACCCATCCCAGGGAAGAAAAGGTAAGTTGTGGTAAGTATTATTTTTAAAAAAAATGTTGTGGCATAGGGGGGCCTGATTTGTGCCCCCCTACATGCCACTATGCCCAATGACCATGCCCAGTGGACATAAGTCCCCTGGGCATGGCCATTGGGCAAGGGGGCATGACTCCTGTCTTTGCTAAGACAGGAGTCATGTTAACGGCGTCTGGGCGGCAAAAAAAAATGGCGCAAATCGGGTTAAGACGATTTTTTTGCCTCAGCCTGACTTGCCCCATTTTTGGACGCCCAAACGCCATTTTTCCCTACGCTGCCTGGTGTACGTCGTTTTTTTTCACGCACACCAGGCAGCGCCGGTCGGCTAACGCCGGCTAACGCCATTCAATAAATACGGCGCCCGCATGGCGCTTCAGAATGGCGTTAGCCGGCGCTAATTTTTTTGGCGCAAAACTGCGTTAGCGCAGTTTTGCGTCAAAAAGTATAAATGTGGCCCTAAATATTCTAACTTTTACATAAAGGGGTGGTTATTCATGACTACAAGGTCATGGTGTGTGACATTTACTCCCTCCTATTGATTACTAATGTTGTTGATTATTATTGATTATAGATCTGCACGTACTGGATATATGGTGGGAACATCTTAAGTGCAGTCAAAGGGTTCATCAACATATTCGCATCCCCTTGTAAGTTCACTGATTAAAGTCAGACGTGCCAACACAGTACCATTAGAAATTTGATTAGTAGTGGCACTGCAAATTAAATGTGTGAGACAAAGTGTCAGATAATTCAAGGGACTGAAAGGTGAACTACGTTATTTACCTCCCTTTGGCCCAAGCCTTTCTGTTTCACTGTAATACTCCATACTGTGCTGCATTTTACCTTGTTTATATGAATGAAAGAGTGACTGAAAAAGTCATTCAGGGACAGATAGATTGTGTGTATGTTTTACTGCTACAGCATTAGGGGCACTAGGGGCATATTTATGATGGAGTTACGATATGCTTTCTCCACGCAACGTAGTACATGTGTGGCTCAAACCACTAAGTCTTATTTTTGAAGTCATGCAAAACCACTTTGCATGGCTTTGAATGGCTTCAAAATATGGTGTAAGGCAAGGCAGCGCAAATCACTTTGTTGTCTTACTCTGCCCCAGAGAGGCATTCTATGGGCCTTGCGTGGGTGTTTCCACACAACTTCCATGGTTCTTGAAACATTCCCAGATTTACCAACCCTGGTAAACTTGGGAATGCTTCAAAATGCTATGCCTCCCCAGGTGAGGCATAATGAGGAGAAATAACTTTATTTGTCCTCTTTTGCTACTCTGTCTATGTGTGCTGCATTCTGCAGCACACATAGAAAGAGGAAAAAGCCTCTCAGCATTGTTGTTGTGCAGGAGGTGCCCCTTTATGCACTAAAACAATCCTGCAAGCAATGTAGCCACCCTTGCACCATGATTCAAAGGTGTCTGCCTTTGTGCTAGGCAGCCAAAGGGGTGTCAGCGCAGGTGGAATGGACAGGAATGTTCCATGTTGGATAAATACAGTGCATTCTTGCCCTTTCCCTGTGATGCTACGTAGCAAGTTGGCTTGCTGTGCCGCCCTCTGCCACAAAGCCCATAAATATGGGCCTAAATGTCTATCCACTTTTCAACTTGCACCTTAGGTTTTGTACTTCTGCAAAGCACTCAGCACGGATTAAAGCAGCTTTCCTGCAGCTAATCAGTCTTGTGTAGCATGCACTTTCATGCCAATAGGATAGTGGGGTAGGTGTTTCACTGTCCCAAAGTCCCTCAAATATTCTTTCCTGGGTAAGATGCTCTCATTTAAACATTATACAGTGCTGAACAATCAAGGCATTCTTCATCCAGAAGATTCCCAAGAAAGCTTGACTTTTTAGTGACTCAAAGGGACAGACAGCCACTTCATCATATGCTGATCTTTAGGAACCCACCTTGCAGGAACATGCAGTTCAAGAAGCAGTTGGGGATTTACAGCTTCTCATCAGTTCCTGGTGACATTTGGTGCTGGCTACAGCTTGGAAGTTGAGGAGGCTAACTCATGGGAGATTGACAAGTCAAGGAACCTAGACTTGTGTCTCACCTCAGGGATCGATAAACTCATTAGTTTATATTCTCCACTGAAACCTTAATTAACATATGAAATCCACACCGCTGTATTGTATCTTTTAATGCACCAGAAAGGGCATTTGGTGCCTCAGAATTTGACAATGTTACAGCTACCCTGAAATGACCAAGCCTACAGCTTATTTATATTTAATATGTTTTTCTATAGCACGAATCAGACCCAAGGATTGTAATTGTAATTGTCATTGTATTTATATTTACATAGTGCTTACCACCCCTGACAAAGCTCATTTCGACAAGTAGCATGTTACTGCTGAACCTTAAAAGGAATAGTGGTGGATTAGTGTAGGGAAATATGAGATATTTTGAGCAGTGTCTGTTAGTTGTATTGAAAAAGATAATATGAGGATAGAAGAGGGAAGAGGCTAAAAAAAGGTTTATTTGGGAGATCATAGTGGTAAGATGAGGTTTAGAATGAGTAAAAGGAGAAATGGAGGAAAGAAGAGTCTCTAGAAATGGATTAGGGATATAATGCCAATAAAATGAGTGTTGAGATGGGGCAAGGAGGAATACATGAGGGAAGAATTTAGTAGTAAAATAAGGTTTGGGGTAATCCAAGGAGGAGGTAAAAGTCTAGAAAGGAGGATTACTTAGGAGACATCATAGTATTAGAACGAGGTTTGAGATGAGTCAGAGAGTAGAGGCAGTAGTGCATTGGAGTCAAAAGTTTTTTCTTCTACAGTAGGAGTAAAGTAATAAATATATAGATACATAGGGAGGGTATACATGTATAAGAAAAATAATTTATTGAGATTTAAAGTAGTATTTTATAAACCCAGACTTTCACGTTTGTGGTATACATGTATAACAAAAATAATTTATTGAGATTTAAAGTAGTATTTTATAAACTCAGACTTTCATGTTTGCTGTACTATAAGCTAATTTATTTGTGAATTTTTATAACTAATATAAAAAAAAATTAACTATATTTTCCTCGATATTCCAATAGTGAAGCACTTGTGGATTAAATAGCTATGATACTGTTTCAATATTATGATAGATAAATAAAACAAGGACCCATAAGTTTATATTTAAATAACATATGAAACACACACATATGTATGTGTATATATATATATATATATATATATATATATATATATATATATATATATATATATGTGTGTATGTATATATATATATATATATATATATATGTGTGTATGTATAGATATATATACATGGTTAGCCCCACACTTGCCTGGTATCTGATGTGATTTCAAACTGGGTTCATGCTATCCAGGTCCCCAGAGTCAGATCTCTCTCCCAAAACTGCACAATGGTTTTCCCAACTGGCAAACTCTTTAGCACCCTCTGTACATTCCTAGTAAATTGTACCCCTGGTATCTTGGGCCAAAGATACTAAAGAGGGTCCCTACGGGCTGCAGCATGAATTGTGGGACCCTAAGAGATCCCTCAAGAAGCGCATGACAGGATGTCATTGCAGGCTGTGTGACTTGGGTGCAGACCAAAGTGAAAACATAACATGGCACATACCCAGTGTGCCATGTCCTCTAACACTGCATGCACTATATGTAAGTCACCACTCTAGCAGGCCTTACAGCCCTAAGGCAGGGTGCATTATGTTATATGTGATGGCATATCTGCATGAGTAGGTATGCCCCTGCTATGTCTATGTTGATTCTCGACATAGTAATTGACCAGGAAGCCTTTTTAAATACATGTGTTGGACACTGGTCAATACGAGTTTCCCAGCTACATGATGGCTTCATTGGAGATAGAAATGTTTGGTATCAGGCATCTTGTATTGGTGAACAAACACTGATATCAGTGTTCGATTTAGATGTACATGGCACTTTAGAGGTGTCCCCTGAAAACCTACCAACTACTAGTGTGTTGACTGGCTGGTCCTGACCAGTTCAGCCACCTTAGCCACATTTCTGGCTCTCAAAGGTAGAAACCAGTGTTCTCGGATCCCAGAAACAAAAGCCTACAAAGGGCAGGGGTGTTGACAGGATAGACATTCCAAGGTAGGAAGCCACAAAGACCCAGTCGCCTTTGTAATGCAGCCCAGGTTTCTCCACATGGTGGGGATAACCAGCCCCCCTGTCCTGACCCCACTTCTCGGGGCAAGACAGACAGGAACAATTGTTCGATTAGGAAGTGTGCCTACATCATGCCAGTCCCACCCCTAAGGTGGATGAGCTGAAGTGGACTCCACCTTTTAAATTCTTCCATCTTTATTTGGAAGGAATTAGACTTCTAGGGTCAGGGTTGTGCCCATTTCCCAACAGAAGCGGTCATAGAGATGGTGTAGTCACCCTAAAGGTGGGCATCCCATTGGCTGCCACTTGGCACTACCGGAAACACCCCTAAACTGAGTGTTTAGGTGACACCCCTGAACCTAAGAACTCATAGCCTGATGACATAAGAAGCCAAAGGGCACTGAAGAGTCACACCCACAGAAGAGGAGAAGAGAAGCAGCTGACGTGGTAGCAACCCCGCCGGCCTATGTGCAATCCTCAATGGACTTTGCACCAAAAGAGGGCTCCTCCTGCAGCTGAGCCTCCAGAAACACAGGAGGCCTGCCTGTCTTTGAAAAAGACTCAAGACTCCAGTGAGCAGTGGGCCTGCTTCCCAACAAACTGTAAAGAAAGGACTCTGCAGCCTCCGGAATCGCAAAGACATGACACCTGAAGTCACCTTTGCACCCACCATCACTGACCCGAGTTGAAGTGGATTTCCGTTGCCAACAAGGTCCCAAGTTCTCCACAGTCTGAGTCCATCACAATTTCACCCCTCCTTGACTCCCTGGAGTCACCTGCAATTCCTGCACGCAGCCTCCCACCCCGGCAGACTCTGAAGTGAGAGAAACCGACATCTGAAGCAACAACTGCATGTGTTGCTTACAGCTCGATCTGAAGTGGGTCCTTGGTGTCAACCATGTCACCCAACTCTCCTGAGCTCAAGTCCACTGTGGTTTCACCCCTCCTGGAACCACAACGATGCCTGCAGCCTCAGGCCCAGGACCCCTCAACATCAAGTGCTCTCAGACACAGAAACCCAATGCCAAAGAACACCCCTGCACTCGTTGCCTGTGGGTCTTGGTGAAGAGGATCAAAGGTGCACCTACGTCCCCAAGCACCCCATATTTGTTACCTAACTGTTGGTTTTCCCTAACTGGCTTCCTAGTCAGAGCCTGCAGTCTATTTATGAAATACATTATGTACCCGACTCCCTACTGTACCTCTACACCTGGCCACCCCAGAGCTGTCCGGAGTGACCTGTTGGTGTGGTCCAGACCCTTGCCCAATACTTACCTTATGTCTCAGAGTTTGGTTTCGTAAGTCATCATAAAGTACGTTTGCTATACTTGTTTTCCTCCCGTAGGTTAACACTGAAGAACTCAAAAATGTCACTGTGCCCACTTTTGCAAGTATAAAGTATCTATGCTTAAAATTGTGCTTAACTTGTAATGAAGTTCTTGGTTACAAAGTATATACTAAATAAGCGTCATTTGTCTAATTGGTCTTGGATTTATTCTGTGAGTGTGTGTCTCATTTATTGCCTCTGTGAGTATGACAAATGCATAGCGCTAACCTCCGATAAGCCTAACTGCTCGCCCTCACTACCACAAAATAGAGCATTATACTATCTACTTTTGGCTCTGCAAACCAAAAGAGGATCCACTGGACTCTCTGCACGGTGTACTTCTTTTTAGTGTACCATATAGAGAGCCAGCTTCCTAAATACATTTGTTAAGCAGTCCTAAAGAGTACCTATATATTTAAAAAAACATAATTATTATATATATTTGTACAAAGAAATACACATATTTAGATACATACATATAATCAAATTATAATTGTTCATATCCATAGGCATATGCTGCACATTCGTGTTTGGTGGTAACGTAAGAAAGAGCCAATTTTTGAGTAGTCTTCTGATGATAAGATATCTGTTAATCGTATGTTTTGAGGTAATGAGTTACATAGTTTGGCTGCATGGACAGAGAAATTGATAACCAGTGTAGGGCCCTCAAGGCAGGGGAGATGTGGACATGTGGCTTTACATGTATGAGTAGTCTGGCAGCAGAGTTCTGAATCCATTCTAGTTTTTCCTTGTTGATAAAAATGATCAGTGGTAAAGGCCATTGGCGTAATCAAGTTTAGACAGTGCAAGAGTGATAATAGCCCAGACCTTGTGTGGAATTCCCTGGTGGGGGAAAATGTATCGTAAAGTTTTCATAGTAATAAATCTTGATCTTGCTAATTTATCCACTTGGACATTCACTGATAACTTGGAGCCATTGAGAATTCCAGGGTTGTATACTTCATTAGATACTTTAGGAAGTGGTCCCAGATTGTAAGGCCAGGTGCAGTGGGTCATCATTTTTCCAAACACCACATGTTACTATTTCAGTTTTGGAAGCTTTCGGTGTGAGATGGCTCCATGTCATCCACTGATCAATGGCTCTGAGGCAACTGAGTATTTCTGAGTTTTCAATGTCTTTGGGGATTTCCAGTTTATGGAGTATATTTCTGTCAATTGCATAGCTATAGCATGTGAGCTGGAATTAATTGATTATTGTTGATAGTGACTTCATGTATATGTTGAAAAGCATGGGTCAGTTGATGGAGCCTTGAGGGACCCCCACTTTTATGAAGTACAGTTTAAGTGTGAATGGGAGTATAGATGACATTTGTTTTGAAGGGAGGAGGTGATCCAGTCAAGACCAGTCAGCTTGGTAGAGTCTATGTATTAGAGTGTCAGGATCAACTGTGTTGAAGGCAGCTGAAAGGTCCAAAAGAAGTAATGCAGCAACCCCGTTGTGGTTTACTGTGTTTTTAAGGTCATCCCAAATGGTGATGAGGGCAGATTCTGTGCATCTTCTTGGGCAGAATGCTGTCTGGTAATCTGAAAGTATGGAGTTTTCTTCAATAAATTGTGACATCTGGGTGAATGCTGCTCTTTCTATCAATTAGACGAGGAAAGGCCCATTTGTATTCGGTCTGTAGTTGTTGTGGTCATCCCGGTCCAGGTTTGTTTTCTGTAATAATGGGGGTATGTATGCCTTTTTGAGGTCTTCAGGAAAGATTCCCTTAGTTAAAGAATTATTGATGATTTCTCTTACTGGTGAGGCAGCAGAGGTAGTTAGAAGAATGTTCTTGAATATTTGTGGTGGACAAAGGTCAGAAGGGCAGCTGGCTTGCCTGCTTGCCTGCTTGCTTTGACCAGATCCATAAATTCATTTTGTGATATTTGTTTGAATGAATGCAGAGGCTGGGTTTCCCTAATTGTGGAGGGGATTTTTGGAGACGGTTTGGTGCTGGTGGTTTTCCTTTGTTTTAAATAGGAGTCCAATATATCTGATCTGGTTGTGTAATGATTTGCCAATGGTTAGTCAGTGAATCCTTGAGGAATGTCATGAGTTCCTTCTGTGCATTTAGGTTTACAAAATTCAGTGAGAAATGTGTAAAATTCTTTATTTGCACATTTTGCATTTTGAATTATTTCTAAATAGTAATGTTTTTAGCTTTTTTGATTGTTGACTTGTATATTTTGTTGTTTCTGTAGGTGAAGCTTGTCTTGATTGCTATGTGTTTTGATACAGGGGCATTGCAGCTTTCTAATTTAGGGGGTCATTACAACCCTGGCGGACAGAGTTAAAGGTGCGGTAATACCGCAAACAGGCCAGCGGACAAAAAAAGGGAATCATGACCATGGCGGAAACCGCCAACATAGACAGCCACTCTAACACTCCGACCGCCACGGCGGTACAGACAAGCAGCGCGGCGGTCACCGCCAACAGACAGGCGGAAGACAATGTACCGCCCACAGTATCACAACCCACCAATCCGCCACCTTTTCCGGGGCGGATTCACCGTGGATAAAAACACGACGGAAACAGCTTTTGCAATGGGAAAACGCTCACCTTAACACACTCCACGAGGAAGGAGGACACCATGGAGCCGGAATTACAAATCCTACCTTCCCTTGTCTTCCTGCTCATTTATGAACACCAGCAACGGCGGCGGCGAAGACAACGGTGAGTACTGTACCTATGACATAGGGGAGTGGGGAGGCAAAAGTCAGGGGGACACACACGAAACACCCCCACCCTCGCACATTATAACACACACATCAATGCACTTCCAAACATCACAGTAACAACCCAAACCCCCCCCCCGGAAGAATGCAAAGACCAAAGGAAATGAGTGCAACCATTGTAATGTATCAAAATACAGTTACCAAATATATACAGATAGATATATACACGTTCAAAAGTATATACATTACGAAAAGCAGTGCAGGTATGCACATATCAATGTCCGTCCACCACTGGTCCAAAAATGCATGGGCGAGGCCCACAATCGATACCTGTCCACAAACGGAGAGAACACTGCTGGGGCATCAGATCGAAATACAACAGGCACCTCAGGGGGAAGGGAAGGGGGGGCACCTCAGCCGGATTACAGCACCACGCCAGATCCACGACGGGGCTCCATGCCCATTGATGTATCCTGGGGAGTGCAAAGCCACAGTCTCTCAAGTCTCTACGTGGGTGGGTTGCCCACTGAACAATCCTGGGGAGTGCAAAGCCACAGTCTCTCAAGTCTCTACAGTGGGTGGGTTGCCCACTGAACAATCCTGGGGAGTGCAAAGCCACAGTCTCTCAAGTCTCTACAGTGGGTGGGTTGCCCACTGAACAATCCTGGTGAGGGCAAAGCCACAGTCTCTCAAGTCTCTACAGTGGGTGGGTTGCCCACTGAACAATCCTGGGGAGTGCAAAGCCACAGTCTCTCAAGTGGATAACAGTCTCCACTGGTTCTGGAGGGGGAATGGTGCCCACACTGCATTTAGCTCCCCGTGACGGTTCCTGTACCGTCACAGTCCCAGCTGTACATGGGATAACGATGCTTGATGTGGTGGTGATTCCCTTGTTCAGCGGTGCTTTGCCATGGCGGTCTCTGATCTGTTCAGCGGTTCTCTGCCCTGTTCTGCGGTGCTGTGCCCTGTTCACCGGATTACAGCACCACGCCAGATCCACAACGGGGCTCCATGCCCATTGATGTATCCTGGGGAGTGCAAAGCCACAGTCTCTCAAGTCTCTACAGTGGGTGGGTTGCACACTGAACAATCCTGGGGAGTGCAAAGCCACAGTCTCTCAAGTCTCTACAGTGGGTGGGTTGCCCACTGAACAATCCTGGTGAGTGCAAAGCCACAGTCTCTCAAGTCTCTACAGTGGGTGGGTTGCCCACTGAACAATCCGGGGGAGTGCAAAGCCACAGTCTCTCAAGTCTCTACAGTGGGTGGGTTGCCCACTGAACAATCCTGGGGAGTGCAAAGCCACAGTCTCTCAAGTCTCTACAGTGGGTGGGTTTCCCACTGAACAATCCTGGGGAGTGCAAAGCCACAGTCTCTCATGTGGATAACAGTCTCCACTGGTTCTGGAGAGGGAATGGTGCCCACACTGCATTTAGCTCCCCGTGACGGTTCCTGTACTGTCACAGTCCCAGCTGTACATGGGATAACGATGCTTGATGTGGCGGTGATTCCCTTGTTCAGCGGTGCTTTGCCATGGCGGTCTCTGATCTGTTCAGCGGTTCTCTGCCCTGTTCTGCGGTGCTGTGCCCTGTTCAGCGGTCTTCACCATGGCGGTGATTCCCTTGTTCAGCGGTGCTTTGCCATGGCGGTCTCTGATCTGTTCAGCGGTACTCTGCCCTAATCTGCGGTACTGTGCCCTGTTCAGCGGTCTTAACCATGGCAGTGATTCCCTTGTTCAGCGGTGCTTTGCCATGGCGGTCTCTGATCTGTTCAGCGGTTCTCTGCCCTGTTCTGCGGTACTGTGCCCTGTTCAGCGGTCTTCACCATGGCGGTGATTCCCTTGTTCAGCGGTGCTATGCCATGGCAGTCTCTGATCTGTTCAGCGGTTCTCTGCCCTGTTCTGCGGTGCTGTGCCCTGTTCAGCAGTCTTCACCATGGCGGTGATTCCCTTGTTCAGCGGTGCTTTGCCACGGCGGTCTCTGACCTGTGCATTGGTGTGTGGTATGACGGTCCCTCATTTTTCCAGCGGGGCTGTGGCAGCCGGGGCTCTCCTGGGCACTGACTCTGGTGGTGGTCTCCTGACCAGTGACGAGACTCGTGCCCTCCTGGGCACTGACTCTGGCGGTGGTCTCCTGACCAGTGACGAGACTCGTGCCCTCCTGGGCAATGATTCTGGCGGTGGTCTCCTGACCAGTGACGACGGTGCTGGCGGTGGCGTCCCGGCCGCCGTGGAGGATGGCACCCTTCTCCGCCGTGCTGCTCTCACCAGACTGTCCAGACTTCCTATGGCCCTTCACCACCTTTGGAGGAGTCACAGCTGACTCTGCAATCCCCCTGGGACCTTTGTGAGCAGTTTTGCCGCCCAGAGTCTTCACCCTGTCCCTTCGGCCACTTTCCAACTTGAGATGCTTTACAGGGGGTGGACTGGCAGTGCTTTGGCTCCATGTCACACTGCCTGCCCTGGTGGCCGGTGCACTCCACATACCTGTAACATGCACCCCTGGTACTGGAGTCTTTTTGGCTGAGGTGCTACTACGAGACTTATGAATTGGAGGGGTGGGGATGGGGACAAAGAGGTCAATGTTGCTGAGTGAGAGTTTCTGACGAACACTGGGATGGATACCTGGAGGGGGTCTGGGAGTGGAGGAAGAGGAGGTGGTTGTAGGAGGTGTTACTTTAGGTGTTTTGGGTGCAGGTACTGGAGGTGGATGGATGTTGGGTGTGTGGGTGCCCGTGTTTGTGTACTTTGGGAGGGGGCGTCACAGACACACTGGGAGAGGACACAGGGGACGTGTAAATGGGAGTGGGGGTGGTGAGTGCAGGTGAGCGGGGTGTGGTGCTGGGTGTTCTGGTGCGAGTCCTATTGCCTGTAGATGTAGTGCATGCAGGTGAGAGTGTAGACGACACTGGGAGGGAGCAGGGAGACGATGAGGAGGGGGACACAGTGGAGGCAGTGGATGTTGCTGTGTCTGTATGTGTCTGATGCTTGTGTGAGTGCCTGTGGGATGTGTGGTGCCTATGTTTGCTTGAGCTACTTTTGTGTGTTGAGGTGTGTGCATGCTTGTCTGTTGGTGTGCTTGGGATAGGCTGGGGTACAGGGGCTTGGGTGGAGGAAGTTGGAGGGGGGAGGCTAGACACAGGGACATTGGCTGCCATCAGTGCTGAGGCCAAAGATTGCAGGGTTCGATGAAGGGCAGCCTGACCAGAATGAATGCCCTCCAGGAATGCATTACTGTGTTGCAACTCCCTTTCTACACCCTGGATGGCATTCTCAATGGTAGACTGCCCAACAGTGAGTGACCTGAGGAGGTCAATGGCCTCCTCACTGAGAGCAGCAGGGGTGACAGGGGCAGGGGCTGAGGTGCCTGGGGCGAAGGTGATGCCCACCCTCCTGGGTGAGCGGGCACGGGGCGAACGCTGAGGGGCTGCTGGGAGGGTGGTGCTGGTAGGGGAGGTGGTGGCTGTACCTGTAGAAGTGTGGGGCACAGATGGTGCTGCCACCACAAGGGAGCTCCCATCGGCGGATGGGTCTGTGTCGCTGGTTGGTGATCCGGTGCCCGACGTGAAGCTCCCCTCGCTCTCCGTCCCACTGGTGCATTCTGAGTCCGTGGTGTGGCCCTCCATGGCTATGTGGGATGCAGCTCCCTCGTGCTCCGGTGCCACTGTACCTCCGCCTGATGATGCTGATGCACAAAAGAACATGGAGAGCAGAAAAGGGGGGGGGACGACAGAAGAAAGACAGGTTGAGTGCATGGCATACCGCTAACGTTGGCGGACAATACAGACACAGCGGCCCCCTGCACTACGCCGTGCTCCTGGCCTCTACAGATGCAATTCCTGGGATATGGCCTACATCGCTATGGTGGACATCTGCGCACATAGATGCCACAGGGGCATGTATACCTGTACTTGGCACTCTACTGCGGTGGGGTGGAGTGCCACATGGCCTGCATTACGGAGGGGCCTAGCCTATGGAAGTCGCCCTGGCCCAGGGAAACCCACAGCCCTCCTCCCACACCTAGACCCCTCAACTGCACGCAAAGTCCCCAGAATGATTGTGTACTCACCCCCTTGTGTCTGCTGTGATGGCCTCAAGCGCCCATCCAACTCAGGGTAGGCCACTGCCAGGATCCGGAACATCAGGGGGGTCATGGGGCGACGGGCACCCTTCCCACGTTGGGAGGCCATCACCAGCTGAGCCTCTTCCTGATGTCCTCCCTATTTCTTGGGTGCTGTCCCACTGAGTTGACCCTGTCCACGATTCTTCGCCATAGCTCCATCTTCCTGGCTATGGATGTGTGCTGCACCTGTGAGCCAAATAGCTGTGGCTCTACCCGTAGGATTTCCTCCACCATGACCCTGAGCTCCTCCTCAGAAAACCGGGGGTGTCTTTGGCGTGACATGAGGTGGTGTGGGTGATGTGTGGGGTGGTGTAAGTGTTGATGTGTGGGGTGATGTGTAGTGGTGTGTGGTGTTTTGTGCGTGTAATGTTGTATGCGTGATGGTGTTTTGTGCCTCTGTGTGGTGGGGTTCTCAGTTGCTGTGCTCTCTGTCTATCTGGCCTTCGTCTCTGATTTTTGGTCATAGGGGTTTGTGGGTGATGTGGGTGTGTGTTTTACATTGTGTTGGGTGTGTGGGAGTGTTGTTTGTATGTGTATCAGGTGTGTGTATTTGTAATTGTCCAATGTGGCGGTGTTTTGGAGATGTGTGTGTATTTTGAGCGCGGCGGTGTGTACCGCCAATGGAATACTGCGGTTGAAAGACCGCTGCGTGGATTCGTGGGTCGTGATAGCCTGGGCGTGTTTCTGTTGGCGTGACGGTGGAGGTTTTGTTTTCGCCAGTTTATCACTGACCTTTGGTGTGGCGGTCTTGTGTGGGTGTCTGAATTTCGGCGGATTCCGAGATGTGGGTCATAATAGCTGTGGCGGAATTCCGCGGCCGCGGCGGTGTTTTGGCGGTATTCTGCACGGCGGTAAGCAGCTTTTACCGCCAATGTTGTAATGACCCCCATATTGTTTTAACTTCTTTGGTTCTGTATTTTTCAAGGTGCTTGTTTTCATGTGTTCTAATGTGTTGTTCGTTGTGGTAGCATAGACTTCCTGTAGCCACTCATAAAGCTTCTAAAAGGGATTTATTGTGTCTAGACCTTTATTGGATGTTAGTTGTGTTTCTAAGTATTCAAGATTGAGTTTGTTCCATGGTCGATAGGTGGATGAATGTAAGGTGGTCTTAGGTGTATTGATTTGTGGTGTTTTGTGTTGGACAGCTAGCAAACAGTGGTCTGGCTATGTGAATGGGGAAATCCTTTGAAAGATAACTAGCTCTGGATTAGCAAAAATGACATCTAGGATGTGTCCAGCTATGTGTGTGGGTTTGTGTATGACCTGGTGTAGGTTCATTGTGACTAGACTAGAGTGCAGTGGTAAAGAGCAGAGTGATACAGAACAGAGTGGCTCACTTTAAAGCAGTGAAGTATAGATTGCAGTGGTGTAGAGTGCAGTGGCGCAGAGTAGATTGTTTTAGAGTAGAGTGAAGTAGCATGAAATGGAATGATGCAAGGTAGAGTGGAGTGGGGTAGATTATGGAAGAATAGAGTGGATAGCATAGAGTGCACTGACGTACAGTGTAGGGGCTGCAGAATGCACTTGTGTACAGTACAGTGGTGTAGAGTGCAGTGGCGTAGAGTCATCCAGTGGCGTAGAGTGCAGTTTCGTAGATTGCAGTGGTGCAGAGTAGATTAGGACAGCATAGAGTGGATAGCATAGAGTGCACTGCTGAGCAGTACAATGGCTTCAGAGTTCACTTACATACACTATAGTGGTGTAGAGTGCAGTGGCATAAAGTGCAGTAGCTGCACAGTACAGTGGCGGCAGAGTGCAATGGCTGCACATTGGAGTGGCTTGGAGTGGTGTGGTGTGGCATAGACTGGAGTGACACAGAGTGGCGTAGAGTGGAGTGGCACAGAGTAGAACAGTACAGAGTGGAGTGGCGTAGAGTCCAGTCATGCATAGTAGAGTAGAGTGGGGTAGAGTACATTGGCAAAGAGTGATGCAGATTAGGGAGGTGAAGAGTGAAGTGGCATAGAGTGAAACAGGTAAGAGTAGAGTGCAGTGACACAGTGTGGATTGGCGCAGAGTAGACTGGTGTAGTGTGGAGTGGTGCAAAGTAGAATGGGATAAAGTGGAGTATGCATGGTGTAGTAGCACACTGCCATTACAGGTACCATATCTTCACTTGAAATGACATTTGCACAGGCATACAGTTATACTGATGAAAGTATACAGCACACAAAGTATAATGTCATGACCGTATATTGATTTGTTTTGATGGTTTTAAAATATTTGTTTCCACCTCACTTTAGAATTACCCACACTAGCCAGCATGATTGTCACATTCATCTTCCCACTTGAAGTCAGAGAAAGAAAAGTAAACACCAAGCTCCCTTGTGAGACAGAGTCTGACATTTGATATGTATCTTTGAATGAGCAGCAAATATGGCAAAAGAAGAACAAGGCCTGCTTACAGAAAGGGAGCACTCTGATAGATGTAAATAAGGTTTGGGCAATGTTAGGGGCCACCTTAAGCTGGGCAGCTAGGCAAAAACCTTGGGCAGTTAACAAGTTCCTTGTTCAATGGATGTTTAACTTATCACACTCCAGTGATCCTTTATAGGCCAGACAGAGCATTATATTGATGTGGTTGAAGCTCTTGAGTTTGATCTAAAGAGAAACTTGTTGTCTGGGATGGAGACTTTAATGTCTACTTATGCTCTCTTCCCTCTGTGGTTGGTGGAATGGGGGTTAACCTGGGGTAAGGTCAGTGTCATTTTGCAATCACCATTTATGGTGGGCACACTGAATAATTGTTTTTAGTAGTTTAACATCAATAATGCTGTGGACATTTTCTGCACAACACCTAAACTCATGGCAGAGAATAATAAGTACAATTGATCACATGATAGTGTCAGTCTGTTTAAAGTTCTCAACCCTTGGCTGTACAGTCAATCAAAAGTGTTTGAGAGATCATAATCAATTGTGTTAGAAATATATATGTCATGATCAAGGCTAATGTCCCAAACAGTGGAAACCGTGGATACGGTAATCTCTAATTGGGTTAGGATTAAATGGTCTGGAGTCAATACTACAAGGTTCCTGTTGACATTGGTTCCCATCAAACTAAATGATACGTTGGCATGTCTTGAGAATAAAGTAAGGGCTCCCAAGATCAGAGCATTTTCTGTATTCATTTGTATTTCTATCAAAGACCTTTTGCCATAATGCAAAGGTGCTAACAAGAGCCAATGTGAGGGCTGGTTTGATTGAGCTTGTAGTGAGGTGTATAAAAATGTAAAAGACATCTTGAAATGAATTGCGAGCGAAACAGCCAAGGTCTCAAATTGCAGACCAACATCTAAAAAATTAATCTAATCCACAGAAATAAAAGTCGGAGAAGCATGGGAGAATTTAGTTAGGGCAAGCAAATCTAAAGACAACACATTAATTCCCAGTATTTTAGAGAGTTAACAGTGCCTTTAATGTATGTGCTCACAAAGGACTGAGTTGAACATTATAGCAATATCCCTAACCCGGACAGTGATGTGATTGACACAACAGCATGCAACAAAATTAGCTTGGTCATTGAAACCAGGTGCATAAAGTTCACACTATCTGATTTTCATTTAACCTTAAACAAAACACCCTCTGGAAGCTGACAGGTCCAGATGTTGTAACTTTGGACAGCTATAAGGCAGTATAAATCTATGGCACCTATTATAACCAATGTCTCTCTGACTTTGGGAGGCAGGGACTTTCCTTCTACTTGGTCCAAATCAATAATTCTCCCTACTTTCCCAAACAATTAGAACCAACGTAAAGTGCTAATAGCCAATATACCTACTTAGTAAATTGCTTAAGAGAGTTTTACTAGAGAAAGTGGAAACATGGGTTTTACAGAGCACCAAGTAAGATAAGGGATCAGAAAAATCAAAAATAATTTTTTTGCTAAAGCTCGGGCTGTCAGTTTTTTTCCTGCATTATGCAGATTATATTTACACTTAGGCCCTCATTATATCTAAAGACCGCTACACTCGAAGCAGCGGTAAAGTCTGCTGCGTCCCCACTGTAAACACCGCTTCATTACAAGTTCGGTGGTCTGGCTGAAGCCAAACCGCCACAATGCTGCCAGTCACGCTGGTGGACCGGGATGGCCAGCGGTGAGCTCCTCCGGGCAGAAGGCATGCCTAAGCCCACCGGCCATATTACGAGGCAGCAAACAGCCAGGCTTTTTGGGGTGGTCGGCCATGAAATCCCTCGCGGTAATGCTCCTGGCAACAGGGATCCCCATTCCTGTCCCAGCACAGGCCTCCCCACGCATCACCACACTTGCAAGCACACCCCCCCCACTCGCCCACACACTTGCAGACAACCCCCTCACTTGCCCACACACTTGCAGACACACACCCAACCGATCACATGCATACATACAGACACCCCCACGCAACCGCATGCATACATGCAGACACCCCCACCCAACCGCATGCATACATACACACACCCCCACTCGCTCGCACACAGACATGCACCCTCACTCGATTGTATGCATACGCATCCCCCTCTGCATTCATGCACACACCCCATCCGCATTCATGCTCACACACACACACCCTTCGCATTCATGCACAAACACACCCTCCACATTCATGCACACACACACACACACCCACTCCGCATTCATGCACACACACACCCCCTCTGCATACATTTTGAAAGTTGTATTTTACACGTTTAACACTGAGAAGTCTGCTCATTCATTCTCGTTTGTTTTGCACATGATGGCCCTCATTACAACATTGGTTGTAAATCCTGCTTACCGCTGTGCAGAAGACCGCCAACACACCGCTGCGGCGGCAGAATTCCGCTACAACTATTACGACCCACAGCTCGGAATCTGCCAAAATCCAGACACCCACACAAGTCCGCCACACCAAAGGTCAGTGATAAACTGGCGATAACAAATCTGACTCCATCACGCCAACAGGAATACGCCCACAGTATTACGACCCACGAATCCACGAGACGATCTTTCAACCGCGGTATTCCATTGGCTGTACACACCGCCGCGCTCAAAATACAGACACACTTACAAAACACAACCACATTGGACAATTCCAAATACACACACCTGATACACATACACACACCACTCCCACACACCCAATCCAATATGAAACACGCACCCTCATCACCCACAAACCCTTACTACCAAAAATGAGAAAGAAGGCCAGAGAGAGACACCACCAGAAACAACACTAGCATCCACAGGCACACAACACCATCACTAACACAACATCCACGCACCTCAGACAACACACACAAACACATCCCCTCACACATCACAACCGACACCACCTCACACATCACCCACACCACATCATGGCACCTCAACGACACCCTAGGTTCTCTGAGGAGGAGCTCAGGGTCATAGTGGAGGAAATCGTCCGGGTAGAGCCACAGCTATTCGGATCACAGGTGCAGCACACCTCCATTGCAAGGAAGATGGAGCTATGGCGCAGAATCGTTGACAGGGTCAACGCAGTGGGACAGCATCCAAGAACTAGGGATGACATCCGCAAGAGGTGGAACGACCTATGGGGGAAGGTGCGTTCCGTGGTCTCAAGACACAAGATTGTAGTACGGAGGACTGGCGGTGGACCCCCACCTCCTTCCCCACAACTAACAACATGGGAGGAGCAAGTCTTGGCTATACTGCATCCTGAGGGCCTTGCAGGAGTAGCAGGAGGACTGGACTCTGGTAAGTCAACTCTTAACTATTACATCCCCCACCCTACCTGCATGCTACCACATACCCCCACCCTCACCCCCATCACTCCAACACCTCACAATGTACCACTATCACAACCCACACATCCCAACACCAAGCCCTGTATGCAACACCAAAGCATGGACACCCATCACCAAAGCATGTCCACAACAGATACCCACACAAACCCCAAACCAATTATCACACAAGGTCCAGGACAAGAATGCAAGCACTGGAGTACAGGGTCACTCACCAATTGCACACGATGGCACACACAGATGCAATAATCATGCCTTTACACCCCTGCAGGACCCCTACCCAACGTCACTGGACAGGAGGTTCCAGACATGTCCACTCCCCCCACCGAAGAGGCCCACAGTGATGACAGCAGCTCTGTCCAACTGGATCAAGATGACCAGCCCGGCCCATCTGGGACCTCGGGACAGTCGTTTCCACTGAAACTGGCACATGCCACCACAGAGCCTCCCCCCTCAGGAAACAACAGCACCCACCCAGCGGGCCCATCCCTCTGTCCCCTGGCAACGTCAAGCCGCAGTGTGTCCACCTCTACAGGGAACCCAGGCAAACCCACCACCCCAAGAAAATCAGGGACCTGGGGGCAGTGGCAGTGGGCACACGGTTCAGGGGATAGAGGCACAGGAAAACAGGGGAACTGGGAGGACAGCTGTGCGACAGGGGGAGGACAGGCCCAGGTAACCCACTCTCCACGAGGCCCTCTCCAACATCATGGGAGCGTACCATCATTGCCAGGAGACGATGGCAATGGTACTGGTCAACTTTCAGGAGACTCAGCGGCTGCAGGAGGAACACTATCTGGGGATCAGGGAGGAACTCAAGTCCATCAGCGCCACCCTGGTCACCATTGTAGGGGTGCTGAAGGACCTTGTGAACACCAGGAGGGACACTGTGGCATAACAAGGGGCCCCTGACACTAGCCTGGGTGATGAACAGCCCACCATCTCCGCCGGCGCTAGTGGACAGGAGGCACTGCCACAGGACCATGACACCAGCATCCCACCCCCTGCAGATGGAGAACCACCCTGCAAACGGTCCCTGAGATCCAGGAACAAGACAGAGAACAATGCCAAGACCCCTGCCAGGAAATGAGACCCCCCTGAATGTCATCCTTCATACCCACTTTGTCACCCTGTTCATCCTGAAACTGCCCTAGCTCCACTTCCTATGCCCCTTTGAACAATGCACCTGTGAAACAAATAGACTGGACTCTGCAATGGACATTCCTCCACCATCACACCTGCCCATTTTACAACCCCCTTCACTTATTTGCACAAAAATAAACACCCTTGAATCATAAAACAATCTGGAGTCAGTCTGTGCTTTCACAAATGTGTATTTACAATAACTATGGAATATAGCAATGTCAATTTTATTGTCAACATACCGATGTCATGCACTGAGCCAGGAAATTTGGCATTCGCATGGGAGATGTACTGGTCGGCCAAACACACCATCTGCACATTTATAGAATGGTAGCTCTTCCGGTTTCTGTACACCTGTTCACTCCTGCGGGGGGGTACCAAGGCCACATGTGTCCCATCAATGGCAGCTATGATGTTGGGAATATGTCCCAGGGCATAGAAGTCACTTTTCACTGTAGGCAAATCCTCCACTTGAGGGAAAACAATGTAGCTGCGTATGTGTTTCAGCAGGGCAGACAACACTCTGGACAACACATTAGAGAACATTGGCTGGGACATCCCTGATGCAATGGCCACTGTAGTCTGAAAAGACCCACTTGCCAGGAAATGGAGTACTGACAAGACCTGCACTAGAGGGGGTATTCCTGTGGGATGGCGGATGGCTGACATCAGGTCTGGCTCCAACTGAGCACACAGTTCATGGATTGTTGCTCGATCAAGTCTGTAGGTGACTATTACGTGTCTCTCTTCCATTGTGGACAGGTCCACCTGCGGTCTGTGCCGCCATCTCATCACCTGCCCCAGCGGACGTGCCCTATGGAGGAGAACAGCGAGCAGAGAGTCAGCCAACACTGAGGTATCACAAACTGTCATTTGCACACATTTGTTAATCGGCAATGTGCCTGTTACTGTGTGTGTGCAAGGCCTAGATAGGTGTGACGCAGTTATTAATGCTATGTGGCCCCCTGAAATGGCGGCTGCCTGACCTGTAAGGTGGGACAAGGGGATATGAGGTAACTACGCTGGCGTTCTACACCGTTGCGGTAGGCGGTCGAAGACCGCGGCACAATCCTGCATTGGTTAACATTGGGCCCTATGGGTCTGAGGAGCCAATGACGATGTACGCCGGTGGTGACGGTACGCACCGCCGCAGACGTGACCGGCATTTTCTATCTGTACACTCACTTGATACCTGACCTTCAACAGGAGAGGGCCTACACTGCAAGTGCTGCAGTGACCTCAGTCTGGAAGCGACGATGGCTCATGTTTCTGGGGAAAGGGCCCCTGCCTTCACTTCGGAGGAGTTGGAGAAGTTAGTGGATGGGGTCCTCCCCCAGTACACGCTACTCTACGGTCCTCCAGACAAGCAGGTGAGTACACTGTGAGCATGCTGCATGGGCAATGCCTGTTTGGAGTGTTGTGGATGGAAGATACATGTGGGGGGGGACTGAGCCCTGCATGAGCAGACCGTGAGTGTCTGTGCGTCAGGGCAAGGGTGGGAACGTGGGCCAATGACTGTGACGGTCCGGACGGTTAAAGTTTTTCCTTGTTCCCTGTACTATTCCTGTAGGCCAGTGCCCTCCAGAAGAAGGATATTTGGTGTGCCATCGGCAAGGACGTCTGGACCCTGGGGGTCCACTATAGACGGAGCACCCACTGCCGGAAAAGATGGGAGGACATTCGCTGCTGGAGCAAGAAGACGGCCGAGGCCCAGCTGGGGATGGCCTCCCAACGTGGGAGGGGTGCCCGTCGCATCATGACCCCCCTGATGTTCCGGATCCTGGCAGTGGCATATCCGGAGTTGGATGGGCGCTTGAGGGCATCACCAAAGCCACAAGGGGGTGAGTACAGTCACATCCATCTGACTCTGTGCGCATTACGAGGTGTCTGGGTGGGGGAGGTGGGCAGTGGGTTCCCCTAGGCCAGGGCGTGCTTTGTTGGCAAGGTCCCTTTGTGAGGCAGGCTATATGGCACCCTAGCCCCACCAGTGGTAGGAGCCATCTACACCTAGTCAGGCTCCTGTTACTTCCATGTGTGCAGCAATCGGGCATAGGCCTTGTACCCCATGGCCCTGTGAATTAACTAGGAACTATAAGTGCATGGCGTAGTGCAGAGGGCTGCTGTGTCTGTAGTGTCCGCCAATGGCAGTGGTATTGCATGCACTGTACATGTCTTTCTTCTGTCTTCCCCTCCCCCTTTTTGTGGTCTCCCTGTTCTTGTGTGCAATAACATCATCTGGTGGAGGAGCATTGGCACTGGAGCAGGAGGGAGCTCCATCCCACTTGGCCCTGGAGGGAGAGACAATGGAGTCTGAAGCCACTAGTGGGACGGAGGGTGAGGGGAGCTCCACGGCAGGGACAGGAGGTGCCAGCGACTCCTCCTCTGATGGGAGCTCCCTTGCGGTGGCGGGCCCCTCTATGCTCCCCACATCAACAGGTACAGCCAACACCACCCCTACCAGCACCACCCTCCCAGCAGCCCCTCAGCATGTGTCCCGTGGCCGCTCACCCAGGAGGGGGGGCATCTCCTTTGCCCCAGGCACCTCAGGCCCTGCCCCAGTCAGCCCTGCAGCCCTCAGTGAGGAGGCTATTGACCTCCTGAGATCCCTCACTGTTGGGCAATCTACCATTGTGAATGCCATCCAGGGTGTCGAGAGGCATTTGCAACAAACAAGTGCATACCTGGAGGGCATTCATTCTGGGCAGGCAGCCCAACAGAGAGCATTTCAGGCTCTGACCTCAGCACTGATGGCAGCCATTGTCCCTGTGTCCAGCCTCCCCCCTCCAACTTCCTCCACCCAGACCCAATCCCCTGTACCTCAGCCTATCCCAAGCACACCATCTGATCAGCATGCACACACCTCAACACACAAGGGTGGCTCAGGCAAACATAAGCACCACACATCCCACAGGCACTCACACAAGCATCATACCCATGCAGACATACCAACATCCACTGCCTCCACTGTGTCCCCTTCCTCCCTTCCTGTCTCGTCTCCACTCACACCGGCTGCACTACATCCTCAGCCACTACCTCCATCACCACACACCGCTCATGTGCACTCACCACCCCCACTACCATTCACACATCCCCTGTGTCCTCTCCCAGTGTGTCTGTGAGCCATCCTCCCAAAGTACACAAAAGCAGGCACACACCCACTCAACAGCCATCCACCTCACAACAGCCTCCAGCCCATGCACCTACACCCAAATTCAGCAAACGTACACCTCCTACAACCACTACCTCTTTCTCCACTCCCAAACCCCTCCATCTACCCATCCCAGTGTGTCTAAAAAACGTTTCCTGGCTAATATTGACCTCTTCCCTACACCTCCCCCCCTCCGTCCGTCCCCTAAGGCCAGGTTTTCCAGGTCCCAACCCAGCACCTCAGCCACCACATCTCCAGGCACAGTGGTGCCAGCAACTGCGGGCTATTGGAGTGCGCCAACCAACAGGGCTCCCAGTGTGCCACGGAGCGAGGGCAAGGACATTCTGCCACCTGCAAAAGTTAAAAAGTTGCCCACATCCCGGAGGGAGAAGCAAAAAACACCTGCCACCAAGGGCTCAGGGAAAACGAAAGGGGATAATGGCAAGACAGCTGCACCATCATCCAAGGTGGGGAAGGGCCAGGAAATAAAGGGCAGGTCAGGAGAGGGTATGGTGGCACCGACAATTTGACCAGTGTCACACCTTCTGTCCACGCCGACGCCAACCTGTACGGCGAAGAAGACCACCACCTGCACCGCCACCTGCACCGCCACCAGCACCGCTGTCACTGAGCCCGCCACCAGCACTGCAGTCACTGAGCCTGCCACCAGCAGCGCCGCCATAGAGCCCACCGCCAGCACCGCCGCCACAGAGTCCGCCACCTGCACCACCGCCACAGAGCCCGTCGCAAGCACCGATGCCACAGAGCCCACCGCAAGCACCGCCGCCACAGAGCCCGCCGCCAGCACCGATGCCACAGAGGCCGATGCCAGCACCGCCGCGACTGACCCCGCCGCAAGCACCGCCAACGGCCCGCGACATCCTGAGCCTGTGGCACCACCGCAGACATGGCTGCCATCCCCAGTGGTCAGTCGTCCAAGGCTGGTGGTCAGTTCCAGGAGCCTATGCAGCTTCCATGATGCACGACTTTCTGTGGAGAAAGGCATCCACTTCCTCAGTCCTTGGCAGGATGAAGCACTCTGGGCACCAAGCCCCTTCCAGAACCAGTGGAGATATACATCCACTACCTCAGTCCTTGGCAGGATCAAGCACTCTGGGCAACAAGCCCCCTCCAGAACCTGTGGAGAGATACATCCACCACCTCAGTCCTTAGCAGGATGGAGCACTATGGGCACCAAGCCCCCTCCAGAACCAGTGGAGAAAGGCATCCACTACATGAGTCCTTGGCAGGATGAAGCACTCTGGGCACCAAGCTCCCTCCAGAACCAGTGAAGAGATACATCCAATACCTCAGTCCTTGGCAGGATGAAGCACTCTGGGCACCAAGCCCCCTCCAGAACCAGTGGAGACTGCTATCCACTTGAGAGACAGTGGTTTTGCACTCCCCAGGATGTAGCAGTGGGCAACCCACCCACTGGAGAGACTTGAGAGACTGTGGCTTTGCACTCCCCAGGATAAAGCAGTGGGCAAACCACCCACTGGAGAGACTTGAGAGACTGTGGCTTTGCACTCCACAGGATATAGCAGTGGACAACCCACCCACTGGAAAGACTTGAGAGACTGTGGCTTTGCACTCCCCAGGATAAAGCAGTGGGCAGACCACCCACTGGAGAGACTTGAGAGACTGTGGCTTTGCACTCCACAGGATATAGCAGTGGACAACCCACCCACTGGAAAGACTTGAGAGACTGTGGCTTTGCACTCCCCAGGATAAAGCAGTGGGCAGACCACTCACTGGAGAGACTTGAGAGACTGTGGCTTTGCACTCCCCAGGATAAAGCAGTGGGAAACCCACCCACTGGAGAGACTTGAGAGACTGTGGCTTTGCACTCCCCAGGTTAAGCAGTGGGCAACCCACCCACTTGAGAGACTTGAGAGACTGTGGCTTTGCACTCCCCAGGATAAAGCAGTGGGCAACCCACCCACTGGAGAGACTTGAGAGACTGTGGCTTTGCACTCACCAGGATATAGCAGTGGGCAACCCACACACTGGAGAGACTTGAGAGACTGTGGCTTTGCACTCCCTAGGATAAAGCAGTGGGCAACCCACTCACTGGAGAGACTTGAGAGACTGTGACTTTGCACTCCCCAGGATATAGCAGTGGGCAAAACACCCACTGGAGAGACTGTGGCTTTGCACTCCCCAGGATAAAGCAGTGGGCAAACCACCCACTGGAGAGACTTGAGAGACTGTGGCTTTGCACTGCCCAGGATAAAGCAGTGGGCAACCCACCCACTGGAGAGACTTGAGAGACTGTGGCTTTGCACTCCTCAGGATATAGCAGTGGGCAAACCACCAACTGGAGAGACTTGAGAGACTGTGGCTTTGCACTCCCCAGGATACAGCAGTGGGCATGGAGCCCCCTCGTGGGGCAGTGGCGTTGTGCATTCATCAGGCTGAGGTGCTCCCCTCCCCCTGAGGTGCCTTTTTCATTTCGATATGATGCCCCTGCAGTTTTCTCTCCGTTTGAAGTCTGGTGTCATGTGTGGGCTTCGCCCATGCATTTTGGGACTCCGATCCACGGACAATGGTTGAGTAATATCCGGACTTGTGTAGTTGGTGTACATATTTGTATATACTGATTTCTTAAATTGCACTATCTGATTTTTATTCAATACTTTCGTTCAAATCAATTCCTTTTGTCCTTGCGTTATTGAAGGGGGAGTTGGGGGGTGTATATGTAATGTTGCTGCATGTATTTGTGTGTATGGTGTTGTGGGTGAGGGTGGGGGTGTTTCGTGTTGCGTGTGTGTGTCACTCTCTTTTCCCTCCCCCCTCCCCTGTGTTATAGGTGCAGTACTCACCGTGGTCGTCGCTGCAGTCTTTGGTGCTCCTGATAGAGGAGCAGGAAGACCATCGCAGGGAGTATCTTGAGTTCTGCCTCCTCCATGGCGTCCTGGTTCCTCGTGGTTGTGGAGAGGTGAGTGTTTTCCCTTCCAAGTCCTGTTTCCGCCGTGTTTTTATTCGCGTTGGTTCTGCCCCGGAAAAGGTGGCGGATTGCTGGGTTGTGATAGGGTGGGCGGTACTGTCTGTTGGCGGTGACCGCCGGGGTGTTTGTTTGTACCGCCGTGGTGGTCGGAGTGTTAAAGTGGCTGTCTATGTTGGCGGTTTCCGCCATGGTCGTGATTCCATTTTTTTTTACCGCCGGCCTGTTGGCTGTGTTACCGCCGCTTTAACACCGACCGCCAGGGTTGCAATGAGGGCATAGGTGTTTTTTCACTGCAGATGATGTGGGTTTTCAGATGCCTTTTTCTAGTTAGTGAATAGTTTATTATTATGTATTAGAAGACTGATAGTGAGGTTCTTATTAAAAGAAGAAGAAGGTGCCAAGATGGGAGAGCAACTTGTGTGACAAGCAGACTGTTGCCAACAGTCTGTCTCCTATAACAATTCAACAACATAGCCATGCATAGACCATTGTGTTGCCCTGAGACAGAGGGAAGTTTACCCACTCCCAGAGAATGGAATAAAATGATTGGCTTTTGAGAATGAGAACAAGCTGTAATGTTGCAAGCTAGTGCCTTGCTGAATAATAATAGTGTGTGTTCCTTAGACTAGGGAAGAGATGGTTCCTGACTTCAAACTGAGAAGATCCCTCTCACCTCTACTGATCTCCACTGTCCATGGCTTTATGCCTAAGCATTCTTACTTTCTCATCAGAAACCTTTATTCGGTTTTCTAAAGCTGACACCTTGCCTTATTTGCCTAACTGAATTCCCTTTCCCAACTTATACATGCTTAGTTTAGATTAGGGTTTTCCTTTATGGAACACACATTTTGGAGATATTGTGGGGCAGATTTAAGAAAGGTGGTGCTCCACCACTTTCCTAGTGCCCCTTAGCCCCCCACAACCCCCCAAGTGCCATCATGTGTGTGCCGTATTTAAAATACAGCGCACCATGGTGCAGGGACATTCTCACTATTGTCCTGATTGTGAGTTCAAGGTGGCACTAGGGGATTATAAATATGCCTCTGTATTCTTTATTTCGCTTTTGTTAATATTTTTTTTTTATTATTTTGAAATATCAGTTCTTGGACCATTTAAATTTGTAATATTGGTGCTTAAATTAAATATTCAATAAATGATTGACATTAATTTAACTAAATTTGTTAACAATTATTTATAACATTATAATTGTATGCAAGACTGGAGGTATCCTTATTCATAAACCTTTTATTCACTCCTTCTGAAAAGCATTCTTTAAAAGCTTCCAAAATAAAGCTTTAAAAAACATCACCATGTAATTTAGAACTTTCAGTCACCGAAATACTCTTCATCCTCTATTTTCTTCCTCTTTTGTTTGCTGCTTCTGAGCAGATACATATATAGAACATTTATGAGTTATATGTTTGTGGTGATGGTCTGTTAGAATGACTGTGGGTTGTTTTTGTCTGTAATACCCGATCTATGGGTATATTTAATTGGGTTAAATTACTAATTGGAACAGAATAGCTTTTATTTGTTGTATCTAATTACATAACTGTTTATCTGGTAGGTATGATCAATGGATTCAATTTATAGTCTGTGTTTTTTAAATAATATTGTTAATGTACAGTACCCGATATAAATATGCATTTCAGGCATTTGAGAACTGGTAAAAGGAGCACAAGAGCATGGATAGCTTGACTCGTGCTCAGGTGCTGAAACGGTTTTGTCCTTGAGTGGTTGTTAGAGGCGAGCGCAACGCGCTCCCTCCCTCTTCTAATCTCTCTTTAGGGGGATTTTAACCACCCCATGCTATGTCAGTCACTTTCATTGGTTCGTGAGCTTGCCTTTTAAAATCCGCTTGTTTTCCTTCGTGAAAAGCATGCATACGTCATGCCTTTTCCGATGTCTAGCCCTCCTCGAGAGCACCAGTGAACTACTGGAAACATACGAGGCTCCATGTTTTCCGTATGGTCTCTGGACCACTTTTTCTCTTTATTTCGCAGCGCAATCACCCTTGTTTTTTTTTCTTCATTCAATGTGACAAGAAAAGTTTGATTAGGAGTTTACAACGCTAATAGCTCTAACTCGACATAATGCAAGACCTGTTGCATTGCAAATGCTTGTTTTTTCTTGAGAGGGGGCAAGGAGATTACATTGGTAGTGATGTACAATCTCATTGCGACCTGATGAGCTTCTGAGAATGTCAGCACGTTAGCTGCGTGTGACATCAGTCAGCATTGTTGTTCAATGCTAAGCTGTTTTTAAAGGCACTTTGGCTTGTTAAACCTCACAAGTATATTGTTCTAAAGGAAATAGGCATGCAAGGTATGTCACCCTGACAACGAAGTGCCTGAGAGGTGCAATCATTGTAAACATTTGAAAATTGGAAAGAATATTGTTTTACATCAATAATATGGAATATTAAGTAAAATACTTAATTTATGTCATAAGAAAAGTCTGTGTAAGTCAATATGATGGAAATTGTTATGGAGGGCTCCAAACTGGAGGAGATAATACGAAGGATTGTGAGGAGTTACAGACAGCTATTCAGGAGTCTGTTATATGAGTTATTTCAGTTGGAGCCCAGTCCTGAAGCAATAGTAGTGGATGCATTTTTGTAGGATTGGAGGGCAAGAAGAGAGTATGTTTTCCCCCCCATTCTCTATGATTCAAAGAGTCTTGGTTCAGGTGAGGAGACAGAGGTGTCAGATGGTTCTAGTAACTCCATTTTGAAAAACTCAGGCTTGGTTTCCATCAGTGATGGAAATGGCAATGGAACAGCTACATTTGAGAATGTCTTCCAAAGGTCAATTGCTGGGCATAGATAGCAGGGAATATCCTTTGGTGGAGGTGTGTTCTCTCAACCTTCTAGTTTGGACAATTTCAGATGTTCATGAAGATTCAAGGGACTTTCAAACACAGCTTCATGATTGCTCAATGAGTCATGGACTCCAGGAACAAAGGAAGGGGTATGAAGGAGCATGGAAGGTATGGTTATGTTGGTGGATGGAAATGGATTTGGATCCTGTGGATGCAGATGAAGTAGAGGTAGCAAATTTTCTAGCAGGTTTATTTGAGAAGGGGATGTCTTACAGGGCTGTAAATTGATGTGGATTTGCAGTAGCAGCTGGTCATTCATTTCAGCACAGGCTGTCAGTGGGAAGCAGTCCTCTAGTATGCAGAGTAGTGAAAGGGATTTGGTTAAGAAAATCACCTAATGCAAAATATCAAACGTTGTGGAATGAAGATTCAGTTTTGCAATTGTTTGTGAATTGGCCAAGTAATAAATATTTGGAGTTGAGAGAGTTAACCTGGAAGATGGCAACTTCATTATGTCTTCTTTCTTTCAGGAGAGTCTCAGATGTTCATGTATTGAAAGTGTCACATAGATTTTTCAGCCAGATGGAGTGGTTTTTTAAATCTGTAAGAGGACAAAGACTATGTCATGTCCTATTTTTTATCCTATATTTGACACTTTTCCTAAATTGAATTGTGAGATGTTTAAACGAATATGAGTCACAAATGTTGGAAAAGAGAACTTCTGGGGTGGGTCAATAGTTAATATCGTAAGTAAAACAATTTAAACCAGTTACAAAAGCAACAATAGCTGGTGGGTAAAAGCTGTTATGAAAGAAGCAGATATAGATGTGTCAAAACGTACAGCTCATTCAGTCAGAGGTGTTTTGGCAAGGTTTGTATGATGGGGTCGTCTGGAAGATTTCATGAAGGCTGCAGATTGGTCTACTGCTGACATGTTAATTTCAACACTGTAGATCATGTTTCAAGATGTGTCTTAAGGGACTTTGAACATGGATAATACTAGCCTCCTGCCTTGCATAAAATGATGATTCTTAAAGGATGACTGAATAAAGAATCACATTTTTATTAAAGACAAGGCGGCTAACAATATTCCACCCACCCTTCCCTAGGAGGAAGTTATGTGGGTAGGGAATAAATAGTTTATCATATTTATGGTGTGAATAGTTTAGTTTGGAATAAAGTTATATTTTTAACATAAGTATTGAAGGCACAGCTATGTGGTGTAGATGGATTATAGAACAGCAAGACTGTCAAGAAGGGAAAAACAAAAGAGCAAGAAAAGGGAGGATTGGAGAACATTTATGGGACTGAAAGTTCTAAAATATATTGTGATGTTTTTAAAGTTCTACTTTCGAAGATTTTAAAGATTGCTGATTAGAAGGAGTGCATAAAAAGGTTTATAATTAATGCTAGCTTCCTGGTCTTTAATAAAATCACAATTCTTTATTCAGTAGATCTTCAAAAATTGTCATTCTCTTTGTCATTTCCTTGGAGCCCCCCTGGTCTTCACAGTTTATTGAAATTTATGTAAATGATTGCTCCTAGATCATTTTCTACATCATCGAAAACATTTCCGTACGACCAGTGGAGGGGTTTGTCTGATGATTAAACCCAATGTTTGAAATGTAAAGATCCTGCTTCATCGATTGTGGCAGAGGTCAGTCCTGTCATTGGGGAGGAGGAGATACAAAGGTTCAGAAAATCTAGACCTCATTGGACCTTGCTCCAGCTCGAATTTGCACATGCACCTAAAGTCCATGGCCAAACATTGAAGATTAACAGTTTTGGAGGTTCCGAAGGCATTTGCAGCAGTGAAGAAGTGAGTATTTATTAAACCTTTTCTGTAATTTTAATAAGTAATAATAGCTTAGAACATTGCAGCAGTATTAACAAGAATTACATCAAAGTAGCAGTGGCATTAGGTAAGTACCACATCGTAAGGTAGATCACTATATCAGAACATAACAATGGTAGACCCCTGTTATGTAAGGAGACAGGAGAATGAAGCAAGAATAGTATCAACTGTAGCTTATGTTGCCATCTCACAGTTTCACTGTTAAATCAATTGCAACACCTCACTTTCTGAGGATTCACCCTCTGTGCCAATTCCCCCAGGACCCATAAAGTTAGTGCATAGGGCACCCCTTTTCTCCATGTTCACTGCAATTTAGCATCTGAGCATCTGGGACTCCTCTACCACCGACCACTCAGAGACATTTCTAACCCATGCTTCCTCTGTGGAGGCCCAGGGTAAACTAGATGACCCAACAGACAAAACTGGCATGAGTACACAGGCTAACGCTGAGGCTCGACCCAGCCTACCCACTACACCAACCCAAAAATCTCTCACCTGCAGGCAACCCCACAACGGATACATAAAATCAGCATCTATGGTTCCACATCGAGGACATGCAGAGGTACGCTCCTGGTAGATTCTACACATTCCTACCGGTGTCATATAAGTACAATGCACCAAACTGAAATGTATCAACCAAAATCAAGCATTACTGGACATTGTCCTCCATAGCACACATATCTTAGCCCAGTTCACATTCATGAAAGGGGTCCCAAGTTCACCCTCCCAATCCCGCCACACTCTTAATGCCTCATTAACCATGTCTGCCAGCAGTGCTTTATGAAATGATGACGCTAGGTGGCACATATCCCCCAATGTCAACAATACCCCCAGTACAGCCGACGCCAGAGTCACCGCACAGAAAGGAGACCAAACTGACCTCACCACATCTATCACACCTGCATAATGCAGAAACTGCCCAGGTCCCAACCCAAAGCCATCCTCGCACCTTTAATGGAAATATTTCATTTTGATACAAATCTCCACCCAGCTCACACTCTTCCTCTCACCAGACTTGAAACAACATATTCTCTTCCATTTTATGGAGTGGAGCCAAAACCCACAATGGTACCCCCTGATCTCTGTCACACAGTGGCTGTCTGACACAATATATAAGGAACTGCAGTTGCCACTCTCATTTCCTCCATTAACTACTCCAGAAGCCCAGTCCCTTCCACTAACCCGGCCAACATTGCCTTCTCTCAGTTAGTCTTGGACTCCATCCATTTCGCCTCATTTTGCAAGTGGAAGCAAAGTAGTAATATTCCAGATTCAGGACCCCAAGTCCACCCTCCTTGTATCCCCTCATTAGCGTCAGATGGGCCACCCTGTTCTTCGTGACCGCCCAGAGTAGTGAGATAAAGAATGAATTCAACTGACAAAAACACCTGATCTCAGGGGGCACAAGGGGTTCTGGATCACTTATAAACAGCACAGCAGAAACACCATCTTAGGTAATACAATTCCTCCCATCAACAACAGTGGCAGAGTATTCCAGAACTGAACTGGTGCTGCCAAGGAACTTGTCACCCGCTCAATATAATACTGCATTTGCTTTTTGTGCGTATGAACCACAATCATGCCCAGGGAACAGAAGCGATCAGTCTCCCACCGCATACCTAAAGCCAGTAGCCTCCCTGTCAGAACTGTCAGTGGGAACAATAGGGATTTCCTACAATTTCTTTTGAGGCCAGACAACTCCCCAAACTCCATCAGTAGCTTCAACAGGATTGCCACCAATGAGTGAGGTGCCCTGAGGTAAAACAAAGCGTCATCTGCATAGAGCGATATGATGTGCTTAGTGTGGCCACCCTCTATCCCACATTCCCTCAAAAGAGTGAGTATTAAGAGGGTTGTATGTTGCAATTAGCACAACAGAGAATACATATGTTTAATAGTGCTTGCCTTAGTGTTTGTAGAAGTTATAGTATGGAAAATTGTAGAGGAGGGTGAACCTCTGTGAGAAGGGAGGAATGCCCCCAGAAAGTGCAGTGCTGGTATGGGGCATTTAGTGCTAAGTGCTGTGCTGGCACTGGTTGTTGTGTCATCAAGTGTTCTGCTGTGATAGGTCCACAGAGAAAAGAACCACAATGGGATTGGATGTAAGTGTCCATCTGTATTGAATTGTGATTTAAACTAAAACTCTGCCTATTTGAATTGACATTTGTTCATCTTCATTGCTAAAACATAATCATGAAATATTTCAGAGTCAATAGAGATTTGATGAGGGGTGATATGTGAGTTCCTGTTTGGGAGGGTGAAGAAGCTCCACAGGAAGTTATGGCAGGTAATTATATGGTGACAAAAGTAGTGTTGCATAAGATACAACTTTGGCCTAACTCTACAAGGGATGCTTTCCCCTCCATCAATGACACAAGTGAACTTGGTTCAAATGCACCAGCGAGGAATGTGAAAGGCACGTTATTGTGGCCCTGCAAGACACTATTTAATGTGTAACCGAGATATAAGCATTGCTTTTGGTTGACGAACAATACCATAAATAGATCAAGGGCACCTTAGACAAAATAACAAACCGTGCTTCGTTATTCATTGTGTAACACACTGTACTAAGAAGAATGAACACTTTTAAAACAAAGTATTTATTACTAGACTAATAATCTGTTTCTCAGTACGTCTCAAACAAATATACACAGAATATTATATAATCAGCAAGCAGACACATTATAAATAACAGGAATAAAATAAAAATTTCTAGCATGTTTTAAAATGTCATTTAAAATCTAAAACCTTACTGCATATTTCTGTGCATTACACTAAAAGGGCATGGAAGGAGCAACTTGCAGTCTGGAGTTTTTCAAGGAGGAGCAAAGCACTGCATATCTTTTTGACATCAATGACTGCCTTTATCAGCGGAGGTGTGAAGACAGTGTTACCCATGAAGGGCTAGCTCCCAGTGTGATAGCAGTCTGTTGGTCTTCCTCCGGGAGTCAACTTTATCAACTTCTGGCTTCATGCAAGGTGTGGCATCTATGAAGTGTGAAATGTGCTGGCAGTAAATTAGACAGTCTCTGGTGAAATCTTGGGCGATAATCTGCTCAAAGGTGCTCTCTAGAAAAGTGGTCAAATGGTAATCCTTATATAGTAAATCTTATCAGAAATTGTAATTTTTGACATACGTTTTGGAATGTCTGACATAGATTAGGTGCATCAAGGTGTGCTCCCCAGACATTTCCTTATGAACATCTAAGGTAAAAGAGCATCAATCCAGACTACATTTTTTAGCTATATCTCTGTAGAAATTCTTATTAACCCTTGACATGGTGGAGATTAGACATTTGACCCAAACGAATGTCGCATTAGGTGTTGTATCTATGTTATTATTCAAATGATGCTTTCACAGTTCTTAAAGAGATAACGGCAGAGGACATTGGAGTATAAAGACAGACAAGATGATGATTATGCATACATCAGAAAATATAGAGATATCTATTGTTTGAAAGTGGCAAAATGCAGTACTCCTTTGTCCACGATGGGTTCAGGGCCTACATAAGATGGTGTGGGGCCTTAGGAACTTTACGTCAGTAGAACATAACATATGTTTGTGATTTTGTCACTGGGATAAGATCTCCAAGGATGAAGGACCACTATTTCCTCGTTATGGCACATTTAATGTCAGAGTTATTGAGAACTAGAGGGGAGTAGTATATGACATGAAATCTCCCCCAGACCAGCACTGTATGAGGCTTTGAATGCTTTGGAGCATGCTGTGCATGCAGAGGAGAGAACAAAATACCATACTAGAGCTAATAGATCATAGTCACATGGATGCTAAGTGGGATGAAGAACAGTATAGGTGGAGGAAATGTGTAGTTGAGAGAACTAGGATGCACCCTGCACTGATGACCGAGATTTTTAAGAAGAAAAGAAAACAGGGAGAAAAATATGCAGATGCTGCACAGAATTCAAGCATTTATAGTGACAATAGGGATGATCTCTTAGATGCCTTGTTGTCCTCATATCCACTACCTTATGCTGTCCAGTACACAGATCAAGATGCTGCTACCCCTAGTATTAAGCAGTATTGCCAAAGCCCCTGTTGACCCGTATGTGACTCAGATTGAAGGACCTCTTCGAGCTCTTCTTGTTACAGTTGCATGTACAGAAACAGCTACTATTGTGGTTGATGCAGTTGTTCCTGCCCCTGTTGGGGGTTTTCCTGCATCAATGCCACAAGTCATACCAGCTTAGACTTTAGCTGTTCCTGTTGTACATACCCCACTAACTTGTGCTCTGAGTTCTTCAGTCCCAGGAGCTGTAGGTGGAGTGGCCATGACAGGGTTTAATCCGATGTTGCAGAATTCACAGATTATTGCATGGAGCCCACCACAAAATGTACAAACCAGGAGAGAAGGAGGGAAATTTGTTTTCACAACACCAATTGCCCAAATTGGGATGGGACAATTTGATAATGGAGTTTTGCCCACATGTATCAAGGAGTCCCTCAAGAACAGAGGTACAGATAAGACTTAGGCCCTCATTATGAACTTGGCGGTAAACACCACTGACCGCCGGGATGACGGTGACCAGAAGACCGCCAGTGGTGGTAGACTGTACACAGCTGAATATTGATGCCAAAAAGTCAAACCTACAAAAATTCTGCAACCTCCACCCACCGCCAGGGCCTACGACGGCAGAAAGGCAGTACACCCCACCCGCCACCGCCATGCAGAAAAGTCCCCCGCCCACCAAATAATGATGCACAAATCAGCGTGGCGGATAGTGAATGCCGAACGACCATTGGCAGTATGCACCGCCACTGCCAGCAATGGGACCCACCAACAATAAATGCACACATTGGCAACTTTGAAACCCACACACCTGACACCCACCCACAACACTATAAAACACTCACATACATACCCCACAATCCTTTGCATCACCAATAGCACGACTGAGGTTGACAACACAACACGCATACACTGAACCCAACATCAGACAAGTCACACACACAAATACACCACCAAAACACATATATACCCCAAACACCATCACAAGCCACACACACAACCACACAACCACACAACAGCACCCTCACCAATACACCCACAACACACCACCCACAACACACACCATGGCACCCCCTAAGTACCTCCACTTCACAGACAGGGAGCTAAGGACCATGGTGAACGAAATACTCAGGGTCGAGCCACAACTATTTAGAGCACAGATGCAGACACCCACGGCCAGGAAGATGGAGCTATGGCAGTGGAACAAGGTCAATGTAGTGGGAAACCATCCACACACAAGGGACGATATTCGGAAGAGATGGAATGACCTGCGTGGGAAGGTTCAGTCAATGGCATCCAGGCACAACATCGCAGTACAGAAGACTGGTGGTGGTCCCCCACCTAAACCCCCCAAATACACTGACTGTGAGGAGAAAGTCCTGGCTATCCTGCACCCGGAGGGCCTCACCAGACTCACTGGAGGACTGTACTTGGGTAAGTCAATTACAATACCTTAAATGTCACCACACCTATAATGCATGTATCACCCCACCCCTCTCACTACCACCAGGACCCCCTCCCTGGCCAGTCCACAACACCCACATCCATGTCACCTGCATGCCTACAATCCCACAAACAAACCTCCATCCAGCCACCTGGGCACAGTCACCTACCCCTGCATGGATTTCCAGTGGCACTACAGCACCCACAATGCACCAACACCCCCCACATAAAATGCAACTAAATGTACACGAAGGGACCTTACAGGCCACGACAGGGGAATATACCATCAAATAGTGCAGAGCACTGCAGCAATTGCTGATAAAGTACCTGACACCCTCCTGTCTATTCCCCCACACACAGGCACCACCACCACCCATGCCACCCGGACGGAGATGGCAAGGAGTGCCAATGCCCCACCTGAAGACAGGGCCCCCACTCAGGAGAGTGCAGAGGGATGTCTGAAAGTAGAGGAACTCCATGGCCCATCACTCAGTCCTGGACTGTCACCCTCCAGCAGCCCCACCCAGGATACCACTGACACCCCTACCACACAGCCACCATTATCAGCTCTGGCCAAACTACCCCACACCAGTGTTTCCCGGCCAAGAACTGGCAGCCCACATGTACAGAGGCCAGAGTCTCCACCCACCAACAGACAGGATGATGAAGGGCCCAGTGCAAGTGAGACTGCCAGACCTGTACAGGGGACATAGGCACAGGGAGCTAGGGCCAGTGAAAGGGCATCAGTGGCCCAGGGGGTGGCCAAAGGATGGATGCAGCAGCCCAGGAGGTGATATCTGATGTCCTGGGAGCATACCACCATACCCAGGACAGGATGGGCCAGATCCTGGCCACCTCAGAGCAGAATCATAGGATGCAGATAGCACACCACCAGGAGGCCATGGAGCAATGGAAACAGCTCAATGCCACCATGGTCTCCATTGCAGGGGTGCAGCAGCACCAGTACCACAGCCGGTCTGAGACCTCCACCCACGGCAAAGCCCTGACCACTAGCCAGGACACTGCCCTGCCAACTATATCTGCAGCAGCAACTGGACTGGTGGCACTGCCAGATGACACAGAGGGAACAAGCACCCCTACCCCTGCAGCCCAGCTTCACCGTGGCAAATGTGCCCTCAGACCCAGATATGCCACTGAAACTCCACCCAAGACCAAGGCTCTTTAAGTACAACCACCTATCACAAACCTACTGACCGTAACAGTCTCCTTCTATATGATAGTCACCATCCTAAAGCTCTTAGAGACAATTTACCAGTGGGCCAATTTCTTCGGTTGAGACGCAATTGCAGCTCCATACGTGAATTTGATAAACAAGCAGATATTCTACAAATGAAACTTCAGGACCGACATTATCCAACCAAGACTATCAATATGGCCCGTAAAAGAGCTAAAAACAACCATAGGGATTCCCTTTTGGCTAAAAATGAGAAAATTCCTCAAACATGTATAACCTGCGCCACTACATTCACGCCTTTGTCAAACACCATTAAAAAGGTGATTAATAGACGTTGGCCGATTTTGGAGAGTGGCGGAGACGTAATACCGAGACCCATTTTTGCCTTTAAGCGCACTCCTAACATTAAGGATATAGTGATCCATACACGTCCACGAGGTCGGGACATCCCGATACAACAGACACTGTGGGATCTCCCACCTGTTGTAGGCCATTTTCCCTGTGGCAACTGCAACGTATGCCCATTAACTAGCAAAGTTACATTTATAGATTTAGACCCTATTGGTAGGTGGTTTTTAAAGAAGCATACGAACTGCAATTCCAAAAATTGTATCTATATGATCACCTGTCGATCTGGTTTACGATATGTAGGGATGACCACACGACCAGTTAAGATTCGCATAAATGAACATAGAAGCAACATTATATGTCGCAGAATGACCACAAAACGGAGTTCCCATTTTTTGGATGCTACACACTCTCCAGACGACCTTAAATGGGTTGTCTTAGAAGCCCCAAAAATTCTTCCAAATGGTTCCACTTTACTCTTTAGAATTGAACAAAGATGGATTTTTAAATTGGGAACATCACTACGGGAACTAAATGATGATATCCCATGGACCACTCTCTCACCTTAAGACATACTGCACTGAGAGTTTCATTATACCCCTTTTTTTTGGTTAACAACCTCTGGTGACTTTGTTCTGGAATCTGTTCTTCTTTACCCATCTTTTATCCATTTTTGCTAGCGTTTGAGATTGATTTGGGCTAATAAGATTGATTGACGATTCCATCTGGCATAATAATTCCTAAAGTTGATAGAAATACAACTCTGTATTTGATTCTATCCTATTTATTGTTGTGAGGCTATTTTTAACCATGATGTAGATCGCTTTAATTACTAGCGACCATTACTCTTCTTTATTTATTTTCCAATTTAGATATTGGTTTCCCACCTCCCGGCAGGCTGCAATTGATTGCATCCCGTTTCGTATGTTACGATGTGGCGACTGAGTACAAACTGGTATTGAAGTATTTCCTTTCACTAGATTGTAGTCTGTTTTTACTGCCCATGGCCGTGTGAGCCGGCAGTCACTTCCGGGTTTCGAAGATTGGTTTGGTAATAAAACCCCGGTGAACACCGCGCCAACGTGTTTGGAGGACGCGCGCCGGTGGGGTAGGTTTACTTGCCTACTGTCAGGAAATTGAAGTAAGTCTCCGCGGGATTCCCTTAAGGAGAACTCCTTTCTCACTCGAGCGTGCCGTTTGAGTCCGATTTTGTTAACTTCAAATTTATGGCTGCTCGAGTTTGAGCAAATAGACCGTCTTTTTACTCGGCTGCCTATCGCGCCTCCTTATACTTCTATATCATCACAGAAGGATATTCATGTAATCATTACCTTTTAAAGATGAGGTTTATATCCACACCGACTTATTTTTGTCTGGGATTGATGTTGACAAACTTGAGATTTAGAGGGTTCTCTAGGATGGATGGTAGTACAATGTTTAAACCATTTAACTGCGCTTTATGTCTGGAATTACCAGATATGTATAATTGTGAGTTCATTACCCTTGAAACTCATTATGTCGTGGATTTTTGACCTATTATGATTCATGACTTGTAATTACAGAATTTTAGTTTCTTATTCTGGCCAGCGATCCTTTTGGGCTCTATCCTGAAATTGGGGATGGTAAGCTTGATTTCCTTTATTTTATTTTTCACACGAGTGTGTCACTTTGATCACTTTTATTTCACAGGCGCACCAATTCGCGATTGTATTATCACTTCACTGTATTTGACTTTGGTTTCTCTACTTACATTTATTTAGGGCAACCTTTTGAATAAACAAGTAGGACTAAGTAAGTGACTTTGTTCTTTTCACACATTATTGATTATAATACTCTTTTGGAGAAGGTTTTTGTCCTGATGAAGCGTCACTGGATCCGGCTGGACCGCTTAGACGCGAAACATGTAGACTTGTGATTGTGAGGTACCATAGTTGGTTATATCCTCCCCTTTTTAAGTGAGAGTAGGTGAGCATTATCAATCACCCATTACTCCTTATTTTGTTTTTAATCTTGGTCACCATCACATTTACTATTGATTAAAATTATGATTTATTGTTTGTTGATGGCAAACCAATTTTAACATTTGATTCTCTCCAACATTTGCTCGGGTACTTAAAATTGGGTATCCCAGTGATAATTATCCCCCCTTTTTTTCACAGCTACTATCTGAGCAAAGTGGTTAAGAGCACCCCGTCCCGGGGAGCCTGTCAGGCATTGCAGCACCAGCCTGATGAGGAGCTTTCCCAATGATGATGCTAGTCATCCATTGTGATGCATGAGGGTTCTTGCTCCTGTTGAATTGGTTCGCTTATGTGAATTTTTTATGTGTTTGGAACAGTGTACCTATTTTTGTGTGAAGACTTTAATAAACTGCCATTACTTGCATACAGCCTGGCTGTCAGCTAAGTACTGATCCAGTGTCATACACACTCACCATGAGCCGTCCCCTTGTGGTTGTTCCATCATGTGTGGCACACTGCTGTTCCTCAGGACAAACGAATCATGGACTGATCCTGGGAACCTTGCATTGACATGTGATATGTACTGATCAGCAGTACACACCAATTGTACATTCATGGAGTGATAGTTCTTCTGATTCCTATATACCTGTTCATTCACTCTTGGGGGTATGAGAGCTATGTGGGTTCCATCAATGGCACCTATTACATTGGGGATATTAGCAAAGGCATAAAATCCAGATTTGATGGTGGGAAGTTCAGCCCTTTGGGGAAACTGGACATATGTTTGCAAGTGTTGAACGTAGGCATCCAGGAATTTGGACAGGATGAGGCTGAACATTGGCTGTGAGATCCCAGCACCCATGCCCACTGTCACCTGAAATGAGCCCTTAGCCAAAAAATGGAGCACAGATAACACTTGCACAGTTGTAGGGATGGCATGCTGATTTCGATTTGCCAGATTTAGAACAGGATCCATTATTGCACAGAGGACATGGATTGTAGATCTATTGAGTTGGTAGGTGATAATGATGTGACGGTCCTCCATAGTTTCCAGATCTACCAGGGGTCTGTATACAGAAGCGGCCCTCCCTTGTCACATGGGTCTGTACCTATGGGGGAGGAAAAAACACATTCACAGTGTCAACTTACACTTGCTTTCCCATGATGTCACTGTATTTTCCAAAGTGCAACACATAGTTAACACACACAAACGGAAAGTATGAAGTACACCGTCAAGCAAATGTGTGCTGAGTTAACTCTGTCATAATAGCATCACAGTGTGGACACACTTCCAAAGATAGGTAAGTGTGAGGATTATAGAATCATGTCAGCAAGCAACGAATGGGAGAGAGCTTTGATGACGTGGTGGTAGCAAAATAGCAGCCTCCTGCCATCCAGGTATGATAGAGTGGAAGTGACTTCATTCCGCTGGCGTTAGTCATCATGGCGGAAGGCGGTGTTCACCGCCGTGTACCTGATCATTGGATTACATGGTGTCAATGGGGAACCTGGGCCAATCATGATCGCTGCCAGCGGCGACCGAGCACACCGCTGCACTACCTACGCCATTTTGTCAGACACTTGACTCCTGATTCCCGTGAAGGGTAGTACTCCACTGCTTGTGCTGCTGGTCCCTGAGATGGCGTGGGTTACAGGGGAACGGGCCCCGGCCTTCACCGTGGAGGAGCTGGAGAAGCTGGAGAAGCTGGTGGATGGGGTCCTACCCCTGTATACAAGGTTTTATGGGTGACCAGAGGAGAAGGTGAGTTGGCATCTGTCATGCTTAGATGTGTGTGGTTGTGGCAGATGCCTGTATGCATGTGTGCCCGATGTGTGACTGCCCAGCCATAGATTGTCTGCCACGTTCTGCCTTTGAGTTGAAAACATGCCTGTCAACAATGGCCGTTCCATATGGAACAACATGGCATTTGTATTCAGTGCACCCATACCGACGTCTGTTTCTTTGCTCTGTGTGTCCCATGCAGGTCAGCGTCCATCAAAAGAAAGTCCTGTGGCAAGCCATCGCCAAGGAGGTGCGGACCCTGGGGGGTCTACAACCGGCAGAGCACCCACTGCAGGAAGTGATGGGAGAACCTGAGGCGCTGGGCCAGGGAGTCCGGAGAGGCCCAGCTGGGGAAGCCCTCCCCATGAGGACACTGACCCCCCTAATGGCCCGCATTCTGGCGGTGGCCTAACTGGACTTGGATGGGTGCTTGAAGGCAGCACAACAGCCACAAGGGGGGTGAGTACCAACACTATTGTGATACCGCTTTGATGGATGTATGTTGGTGATGTGTTTTGTATGTATTTTAGTGCCAGGCACTTGGATAGGTGTGTTCCTGCAGTCCTGCCCCTCCAAGTCCTTGGGATGGTGTAAGGGCCAGTTTGGGCAGTCTCTATAGGCCTATGAGGGGTCCCCTTTCTCTCATCTGGTATTCATTCTGGCCTTATGGACTTGTAAGTGCATTGGTTGGGCATGGTCTCTCATGGGTGTACTCCACTCAGTGTGTCAGGTTCGTGTTTCATGAGGGTTATCTGGTGTATTCTGGGGTCATGCCCACTAGTCAGGGGCACAGTCATTACGTATGTTGTCTGTGCTGAGTGTACGTGCGTGACCTGGAGGGGAATGTGTGTGAGCCTCAATGTACATGTATTCATGATTTGACAAAGTTCTCCCTTGTTTTGTTTCCCCACCCCTGTGTTCTTGTGTACATTAGCATCATCTGGAGAGGGAGCTGAGGCACCGGCGAGTGGGGATGCAGCAGCCCATGGTTCCAAGGAGGCAGAGTCGAGCGATGCCAAGGGGACCAGTGGATTGGAGGGAGGGGGAGTACCACGGGGGAGGCAACTACCACTGGAGGTAGTGACTCAGATACCTCCTCTGATGGCAGCTCCCTGGTAGTGGCAGACCCTACTGGGACCACCCATTCTTTGCCATCTTCCACCACCCCCATACCTTCACCGCCCTCCCAGTTGCTCCCCACCGAGTTGCCCGCGCCTGCTCACCCAGGAGGTTGGGTGTCTCCTTCGCCCCAGGCACCTCATCCTCTGCCCCAGTCAGCCCTGCTGCCCTCAACGGAGGAGGCTATTGACCTCCTGAGAACCATCTCTGTAGGGCAGACAACCATTGTGAATGCCGTCCAGGTGCTAGCATCCCAGATGCAGCAATGCAATGCATACCTGGAGGGCATTCACAGTGCCATGTATGGCCTACAGAGATCTTTTCAGGCTCTGGCCTTCTCTTTGACGGCAGCCAGTGTCCCTGGTCTTTCCGTCTTCCCTCCCACCACCTCTATCCCTTCCAGCACCCCACTCCCTTCACCCACCCCAAGCACACATACAGTCAGCCATGCACATAGATCAACACACAGGAAGCACACTGAAAAACACAAGCACCACATTTCCCACACACCCAACATACAAAAGCACACACAACATCCACTTCCCCCAGTTTGTCGACCTCCCCGCCACCCTGTCTGTCACCTCACCATGCACTTCCACACGCACTGCACCCTCAGTCACTGCTGCTGCCCCCATTCATGCAGTCACCACAACATCTGACATCCAGTCATGCACCCCAGACACCACATCTGCATTCACCATGACTATATTGACAGACACTTGCAGCACACTCACCAGACCTGCAGACACCCATACAACAACCATGTACACTGGCAGCCTGTCTTCTCCCGCTTTGTCCACCCCCTCCTCCCAAAAACTTATTTGGACATTACGGTTCTTACATTTCAATACATTTCAGTGCCCAGTAGTGCTGTTGGCACAAGGTAATGACGTTGTTCAGCATTTCACTGTGGGGTTGTGGTGTGCACATGCGTGTACTTTGGTGCAGGTCTTTGTTGGCTTGTGTCTGGCAAGTACATTTTGTTATGGTATGTTTGGCTTGGGATGGTGGGTGGGGTTGGGAGTGCGTTGCAAGGTGGGTGCGGTGGGTGTGTAACTGTGCCCTTTCTTCCCATGTGTACTAGGCTGCGGTACTTACCATCGTCGTCTTCGTCATCCGTCATGCTCCTGGAGGAATATGGCAAGGCGCAGCACTGGGATTATTTCCAACTCTCTCTCCATGTTTGCATCGGTGTGTTCTGTATGCCTCCGATGAGTGTTTCCTTTTATATTGTTGATTTCTGCCACACTTTGCGTGGCGGTGGTTCCCGCCTCGGAACTGCTGCCTCTCTGGTATTTACCTGGTTGGGGGGCGGTAGGTCCTTTCCTCTGGCCTGTGGGCAGCCTGCTCCATCCTCGTTGGGACTACAAATGTGTTGGTGGGTGGCTGGCCCGCCAATTGTTTCTCTTGTGTTTCATTATTTGGAGGTCCAGTCTGTTGGCGGTAGTTACCGCCACCGCCGGCAGTGCAGTGTTTACCACTATGTTCATAATGAACACCTTAGTCACCATCCATGATTGAAGTATCAGGTAGACCCTTAGATGTACCAAAGTTGAAGGTAGAATTGGAAGAACTTATCAGAGGATGTTTAGACCATTCACATTTGAATCAGTACCAAAAACACAAGCTGATATAGCATCATGTGAAAACATCACTAGGTGTGCAACTATTACACATGAAAAACTATCAGACTTGGCAGGAAAATATGACGTTGACCTTCCTAGATGTCTTCACTTGCAGAAGAGTTTCAGAACTCAACTGGATGATGACTTGGTTATCACTGTGCAATCTTCAGGGATAAGGGTATATAAGGGTATATAGTATTGAATTGGTTAAATGCAGTTGGAAATTGAGTGATTTTGAAAGGTTGGAGAGCAAGTGGCCAAAGCAACAAGAGAATAACAAGAAGCAAGCAGAGAGTGTAGGGGTGAATGGGAAACTGCCTCCAGCACCCTCGGATTAAAATAAGACACAAATGTTTCTTATGGGAGAGGAATCAAGTGGAGGTTATGCTCCTATGCCATGGAGTCAAGGTGCTCTTGTGACATTTATGAGCAATTTCCCCAAAGTGAGAGAGAATCCTGCCTAAGGGTACACCCTGGTTGTTAGTTAAGATTTTGAAGGTTTTGAGTACATATTGAATATCTTTTTCAGCACTGTAGTACCAAGACGATACATCCTGGTTGACAGGTTTATTAAGATTTCAAAGGTTTTAAAGATGGATTTGAATACCTTTTTCAGAAATGTGGTACTGATTGATTTATGGGCTGAGTGTAAGATAGTCACACTCTGGCCTTGTACAGAACTCCCAAGGTATCAATGGACTCATTTGCCATCCCTACCCAGGAAGTTAAAGAGTCAGTACAGGCCTACTATGAACAATTGTTGCAGGTATTTCAACAGCATAGCACTCAGGAGTTCCCTGACAGTGGAGATATGGGAAGTTTTGTGTCACAGTTCATTCTTGAATTGCACCCAGAGATTAGCATGCATATTCAGCAGAATGTGATTTGTTGACAGTCCAAGTCAAATTGAAATATACCAAGTACTTCAGTGATGAGCAGGAGATGAAACTGAGGAGACTTCAAGAAAAGTTCAAGCTGGCACAAACAAAGCTAGCACAGAAAGGACTTCACTATCAGTAGTATGTGCGAAATGATGGTGGATGCAAGGTGTAGGATTGCAGAGTGGCAATCAAATGGCACAAGGTAGAAATGATGTTCCATCTGGTGGTGGATGTAGTGTTCTGGCTGATTTGAATTCAGAAGTAGATATTGTACAATTAAATAGGTCGACTCCATGTCATTATTGTAAGAAGTTAGGCCACTGGAAAAGTGAACATCTTCAAAACCCCAATCAAGTAGTTACTGATGGTCAAATGCAAATTGTTAATCCTACATAAGTTCAGAATGTCCCGATCCAGAGAATGCAAAATCCAAATCAGTCACAAGTCCTAAGTTTGTAAGTCCGACAAGCTCAGGTTATTTCGCAAAATATGGGCAACCCCAGGTTTAATGTAAACCAAGTACCAAGAGGAAGCCTGAATCCTTTCCAGAATCAAAACCAATTTCAACAATACTCCAAGTTTAAGAAGGAGAGTTTTAATTTTGCTCAATCACAATGACAGTCACTGGAGGGAGAATGGAAGGTTGCATGCTTGGCGCAGTCTAGGAAGTAGCACAGAGTGGTCCATTCATAACAGGTGAAGTGAACAGACATCAAGTGTCATTTGTGACGGATACTGGTGCTACCCACTCCACTCCCAGACCTACCTCTCCTGGGAATTAAAACCCTCTTAAAATAGGCTCAGTTGAACAAGATCACAAATTTATTGAATATGATTTCAGCTATGTAAACCAGTTAGGGAGAGACCTGTTATGTAAGTTAAATCGCCCTATTTACTGTTCACTGGATGGTGTTGAGTTCCAAACACATGTTGAGAAGGTTGAAATCAAAATGGCCAGACAAGGGACAGCATTGGGCTGTTTCCTGTGAGGACAATACTAGGTGGCTTACATCCCAAGCCTGTGAAAGTATGGGATTTCTCAGGAAAATACATCAGACTCATTAAAGGTACAGAACCTATCTGAAAAACTAATAACCCTAATGCTGACTATTCGAGAACACCACCATACAATCTCTCACCCAAGACAGTGACTACAATTACCCCAGTGAATCGTACAGGATCTGAGAAAGATTAACAAAATGGTAGTTCCATGTTGTCCCATCGTACTAAATCCAGCAGTAATATTATTTCAGATACCCTGTGACACTGAGTGGTTCACATTAGTTGATTTGTGTCAGGCATTTTTCTCCACTCCCCCTTGCCTAAGGAAAACCAATTCCTTTTCTCAGTTCAGTCCCAGAATAAAGTTCTGGCTTGGTGCTGAGCTCCACAGGAGTATCCAGAGAACCCGTTGATTTTTAATAACATTTTGAAGAATTTTTTTTAGTCTTTAAAATCACCCTACAACACCTATGACTTCTTGTTCAGTACATTGATGACCTGTTAAAGGCTTCAAGTATACAAGAGACCAGTAAACAGGATACGATTGCCCTGTTAAATCATTTACGGACAATGAACACAAGAGGTCCTGAGCAAGTTGCAGTACTGTCAAAAAGAGGTCCTGTACCTAGGACATCACATTGAAAAAGGAGCAATGAAGGTGTCGCAAGACAGAATCACTGCCATCGTGAAAAAAAATCTGCCTAAAATATAGGGAGAAGTCAGAATGTTTCTGGGAATAGTGGACTACTGTAGATACTGGATACTCAACTTTTCCCAAATGACAAAGCCTTGGCTGATGCTGACACACAAAGATGTGCCTGGTCCACTTCCATGGGACAATGAATGTTTGAAAGCTGTCTTAGAGCTGAAAGTCTCTGTTGTGCCTGGCACCGGGAATGCCTGATAACAGTAAAATGTTTACTCTGTTTTTCAGTGAGAAGGAGGGCTGCACTCTCTCAGTGCTTACTCAGTTGCATGGAGACTTTTAAAGACCTGTGGCTTATTTCTCGACAACCTTGACCCTTGTAGCTGCAGGACTGCCGTTGGTGACAGAGAAGTGAGAGTATATTCAAGGGACATCTTCTGACAGTGATGGTCCCGCACTCTGTGGAGATTTTGCTTACCTGCATAAAACCGGATCCCGGACTAGTAGAAGGATCACAAAGAATCAGCAATTGGTTCTGGCTGCCAAATGTTATTCCAAAAAGGTGTCAGACCCTTATCCAAGCTACACTGTTCCCATAGCCTGAAAATGAAGTTGATGGGGAGGAGGTTGAGCATGACTGGCTTCTTTTCACAGATTTTTACACCAAGCCAAAACCTGATATTAAGGATGAACTCCTTGATAGCCTGACTATGTAATGTTTGTTGATGGCTCATGCTTAAGAGATAATACTGAGGGACTGAAAGCAGCTTATGCTGCCTACACAGTTCATGGCTCTGGGGTGTCACCTCTACCAAGGTAGCAGAATTGGTTTCTACTACCAGAGCTTATTATCTTTCAGACCAATTGAGGGTGACAATATTTACTGATAGTCAAGATGGCTTTGGTGCGGTCCAATGCTTCGGACAGTTGTAGTCATAGAGGGGATTCATGACTTCATCTGAGTGACCCATCTGGAATGGGGAATATGTGATATGCCTGTTAGAAGATTTAATGTTGCCACAAGAAGATGCTGTAGTTAGATGTGTACCCCACCGGACTGGAAATGATCATGTAGCCTCTGATGATAGATACACCAGACAAATTGCTTGGTAATGTGGCACTGTGGCATGCTCATGTAATGGAGTGTTCGCAAATTAATCAGATCCGAACACCAATTTTGCTATGCTGTTGTCTGTGGCTGATAATTGCGAGGAGGGTAAGAGAATGCAAGAGGAAATGTCAAGTGGAACAACAGGGATGGGTCAGAACAGGATGCATCAAGAATGCAAATTATATCTGGGTCTCAACTGATGGAATGCATGGGTTGCCTGAGAGTTTGTTGTTCTCAGTGACTAGATATTGTTATGGTCCCGCACAAATAGGGAGAGATGACATGGTTAAATTGTTCAGACAGAATTGGTTAAACCCCTGATAAAGTGCTATGGCTTAGGATTTGTGCAATAGGTGTGTGACCTGTCAATAAATGAATGTAGGAAAAAGGACAACAGTAACCATGAGTTACACAGTCAGATCATGAGAACCTTTAACAGAATGCAATTGGACTTCGTCACGATCCCTGTCTGTAATGGGCTAAGATATGTCCTTGTCATAGTATGCATTTTCTCTCAATGGGTGGAAGCCTACCCAACATAGATGAATGGCAATCTCAATGTAGTCAAACTGATGTTGTGAGAATTCATACCATGGATCAGATTTCAGGTTGCCCTGGATTCAGCCTGAGGGTCTCATTTTAATAATGAGATTCTTAGAATGCTTTGTGTGGAACTGCAAATGGGACACACATTATATTGTAGAAACAGACCAGAAGCTTAGGGCATTGTGAGAAAGATTCATGGGATTACTAAATTCTCATTTAGCCAAATTGCGTGCATCCACTTCTTTAAAACTACAGGATGCCATTCCTTTGGTGTGGATTAGCATCTGAAGTACCCATGACAGAAGAACAGGATTGTCACCGCATGAAATGCTCATGGGATGTGCTATGAGACTGCCTGCTGTGCCTGCAAACATGTCTGTAAATATCACAGATGGCAATATTAATTAATAATTAAGTACTACAAAGGACTGGCTGATGTAGTACATTCTGTTTCTCACCAGGTTGGAGCTGCTACTGCCATTCCCCATCAAGAGCAGTGCAATGACCTTAGTGCTGGCCACTGAGTTCTGGTGAAGAAGCATGTTTGGAAGTCATGGTTGCAGTCAAGGTGGAAAGGAACCTACCAGGTAATCTAGACCACCAACATTGCCATGAAACGTGGAGGACTGACTAACTGGGTTCATGCCTTCCACACTCAGAGAGTAAGGTACCAGTTCAAAGTGTAGCAATGTCTTGGATCAAGTTTGGTTCCCCCTGTTACTTAGCTCTCTTTCGCATTGCACATTTTACATGTTATACATTTTAGCTGCATCACATTTCTAGCAGTATTGTTTTTAATGTACAAGCTTGAATAGTATATTTCTGCGAAAGGAGGATACATGATGCTTGTTTCTAGTTGGCTTTCTTGACACACAAACAGGGACACTCTGTCCAAGGTCACATACAGAATGAGATATTCTGGGTGCTGTGTTGCCAGTTTAGGTAGCCAGTTCTAATACCGATACAAAGTATCATGTCAGAGCTGCATCTTCTAACACAGTGCAGTTTTATTATATAAGCAGTGTGCTGACTGGAACGGTCAGAGAGGCATTCCTGCTGCGACCATCTTGGGACCGCTGTGCTTGACAATGCAGCGTGGTTGACGCTGATCCACCAGCCTCCTGACAAGAATTGCCATTCACCACACAAGCAGACTCCTAATACCAGTTTCAGGTATGATTCTGAGGCAAATCCCTTGGATTGGGCAGGCAGAAGGGTGCACCCAAATAAGCTTTCTTTAGGGTACTAGGGCCAAGTAGGAATCTCTAGAATTTCTAGAATCAAATAACAATGGTGGGGATGTTCATTGTTTTCACCCTTGCTTGTCATAATGCTGATCATTTTGCTCTTTCATCTGCCTAATTATCGCAGCTCATTCTCTCTATATAAGGTTACTTAGGGGGCCATTACAACATTGGCGGTAAAAGGCGCTTACCGCCATGCAGAAGACCGCCAATACACCGCCGCGGCTGCGGAATTCCGCCACAGCTATTATGACCCACATCTCGGAATCCGCCGAAATTCAGACACCCACACAACACCGCCACACCAAAGGTCAGTGATAAACTGGCGAAAACAAAACCTCCACCTCCACGCCAACAGAAACACGTCCATGCTATTACGACCCACGAATCCACGTGGCGGTCTTTCAACCGCGGTATTCCATTGGTGGTACACACCGCCGTGCTCAAAATACACACACATCTCCAAAACACCACCACATTGGACAATTCCAAATACACATACCTGAGACACATACAAACACCACTCCCACACACCCAACACAATATAAAACACACACCCAAATCACCCACATCACCCACAAACCCCTACGACCACAATTCACGGATGAATGCCAGAGAGACTGCACAGCCAAGACAACACCACCACACAGAGGCACAGAACACCATCACCCAACCCACATCCACGCACAAAACACAAAACACCACACACCACTACACATCACCACACACATCAACACTCACACCGCCCCACACATCACACACAACACCCCATGTCACGCCAAAGACACCCCCGCTTTTCCGAGGAGGAGCTCCGGGTCATGGTGGAGGAAATCATCCAGGTAGAGCCACAGCTATTTGGCTCACAGGTACAGCACACATCAATAGCCAGGAAGATGGAGCTATGGCGAAGAACCGTGGACAGGGTCAACGCAGTGGGACAGCACCCAAGAAATAGGGAGGACATCAGGAAGAGGTGGAACGACCTACGGGGGAAGGTGCGTTCAACGGTCTCCAGGCACAACATCGCGGTTCAGCAAACTGGCGGCGGACCCCCACCTCCTCCCCCACAACTAACAACATGGGATGAGCAAGTCTTGACCATCATGCATCCTGAGGGCCTCGCAGGAGTCGGTGGAGGATGGGACACTGGTAAGTCAAATCTTAACTATCATATCCCCCACCCTACCTGCATGCTATCACACAGCCCCACCCTCACCCCCTCCCCTATCACCCCAAATCCTCACTAATGTACTAATAACACAAACCACACATCCCAACACCAAGCCCTGCATGACAGAACTAAGCATGGACACCCAGCACTAAAGCATGCCCACTGCACACACCAATACAACCCCCTAAACCACCATCACACAAGCTCTCACACAGTAATGCTTGCACTGGGGTACACGCTCACCCACCCATTGCACACCATTACACACACACATGCAATAATCATGCTCTTATGCCCCTGCAGGAACCCGAAGGACCGTCACCAAACCAGAGGGTCCAGACAACACCACTCCACCCCCAGAAGAGGCCCACAGTGACGATAGCAGCTCTGCCCTACTGGATCCTGATGACCAGCCTGGACCATTGTGGGCCTCAGGACAGTCGGTTCCCCTTGCACAGGCACAGCCCAACACCGACCTTCCACCCTCTGGTAACACCAGCACAGCACCCACCCAGCGGGCCCAAACCTCCCTACCCAGGACAGGTCAATCAGCGGTGTGTCCACCACTACAGGGAACCCAGGATAACCCACCACCCCAACAACAACAGGGACGTGGGGGCAGTGGTAGTGGGCACACGGTCCAGGGGACGGAGGCACAGGAACACAGGGGAACTGGGAGGGCTGCTGTGCGACAGGGGGCGGACAGGCCAAGGGAACCCACTCTCCACGAGGCCCTATCCTCCATCATGGGAGCATACCACCACTCCCAGGAGACAATGGCGACGGTCCTGGACAAGTTGCAGGAGACCCTGCGCCTGCAGGAGGAACAGTATTTGGGGTTCAGGGAGGAGCTCAGGACCATCAGCTCTACCTTGGGCACCATCGTAGGGGTGCTGAAGGACATACAGCAGACCTTGAGGGACACCGTGGCACTCCAAGGGGCCCCTGACACTAGCCAGGATGATGACCTGCCCACCACCTCTGCCGGCGCTAGTGGACAGGACGCCCCGCCACAGCACCACCACACCAGCACCCCACCCCCTGCAGACGGACAACCACCACGCAAGCGGTCCCTGAGATCCAGGAACAGGACAGAGCAAGATGGCAAGACCCCCGCCAGGAAATGAGACCACCCTGATTGTCCTCCCACTGTCCCACCTTGTTACCCTGTTCATACTTAAACTGCCCCAGCTCCACTTCCTATGCCCAGATGGGCAGTGCACCTGTGAGACTAATAGACTGGACTCTGCCATGGACATTCCTCCACCATCACCCCTCACCATTCTACCACCCCCTCCAATAATTAGCACTTCAATAAACACCCTTGAAACACAAAACAATCTGGAGTCAGTCTGTGATTTAGTAAATATGTATTATCAATGACAGTGTCATAATGCGTTTCCTATTGTAAAGCTAACATACCTATGTCACACATCACAAGTCCTTGAAGAATGCAAGCAGATGACACGTTGGTAACCACACCTGTGAAACAGTAATCGAAAGGTACAACTCAGTTACCAAATAGTGGTTGAAATCGACAGACAGGATAGAGGTAGACCTGTGAAAGTTAATGTAATGTTAAACATGAAAATTTTCTCACCTGTGTGTCACTGGAAATATTGCTGTATGACTAACTCCCTGTTGTTGTTGTCTTCTTCCTCAGCTTCCTCCTCATCACTGTCCACAGGCTCCACAGCTGCTACAACACCGTCATCCGGATCATCCTCCTGCAGAAAAGGCACCTGGCGTCGCAAAGCCAAATTATGAAGCATGGAGCAGGCGATGATGATCTGGCACACCTTCTTCGGTGAGTAGAATAGGGATCCACCTGTCATATGGAGGCACCTGAACCTGGCCTTCAGGAGGCTGAAGGTGCGTTCGATCACCCTCCTAGTCCACCCATGGGCCTCATTGTACCGTTCCTCTGCCCTGTTCCTGGGATTCCTCACTGGGTCAATAGCCAGGAAAGGTTGGGGTAACCAGAGTCCCCCAATAGCCATACACGGTGCCTCTGGAGTTGACCCATCATATCAGGGATGCTGCTATTCCGCAGGATGTAGGCGTCATGCACAGAGCCAGGGAACATAGCATTTACCTGCGAGATGTACTGGTCTGCCAAACAGACCATCTGAACATTCATAGAATGATAACTCTTCCTGTTCCTGTACACCTGTTCACTCCTGTGGGGGGGGACCAGAGCTACATGGGTCCCATCAATGGCACCTATGACGTTGGGGATATGTCCAAGGGCATAGAAGTCACCTTTAACTGTAGGCAAATCGGCCACCTCAGGGAAAATAATGTATCTCCTTACGTGTTTCAGTAGGGCAGACAACACTCTGGACAGCACATTGGAAAACATAGGCTGGGACATCCCTGATGCCATGTCCACTGTTGTCTGAAAAGACCCACTTGCAAGGAAATGGAGCACTGACAGCACCTGCACGTCAGGGGGGATTCCAGTGGGATGGCGGATTGGTGACATCAGGTCTGGCTCCAACTGGGTACAGAGTTCCTGGATTGTGGCACGGTCAAACCGGTAGGTGACGATGACATGTCGCTCTTCCATTGTCAACAGGTCCACCAGCGGTTGGTACACCGGAGGATTCTGCCATCTTCTCACATGTCCAAGCTGACGGTGCCTACGAAGGACAACAGCGACAAATCAGTCACTATTCCTCCAGGTATGTACCCACAGTTACACACAAGACTGCATCACTCACAAATCCCTTCCTGTATGTGTGTTGAGTGTAGGCCTAGCTATGTGTGACGCAGAGGTAAATCAAGCCATGTGGGCCCCTGAAATGGCGGCTGCCTGACCTCTAAACTGGGACAATCGGATTGTGGGGTAACTGCGCTGGCGTTGCACACTGTCGTGGTAGGCGGTCGTAGACTGCGGCGCAATGCTGCATTGGTTAACATTGGACCCTATGGGTCCCAGGAGCCAATGAACAGGTGTGCCGGCGGTGATGATGCACACCGCCGCGAACGTCACCGCTGCGGATGTGACCGCCATTTTCTATCTGTTCAATCACTAGATACCTGACCTTCGACAGGAGAGGACCTACACTGCAAGTGCTGCTGTGACCTCGGTCTGGAAGCGACGATGGCTGCTGCGTCTGGGGAAAGGGCCCCTGCCTTCACTGCACAGGAGTTGGAGAAACTGGTAGATGGGGTCCTCTCCCAATACATGCTACTCTACGGTCCTCCAGACCAACAGGTTAGTACACAGGGAGCACGTTGTATGGGCTAGGCCTGGGTGAAGAGGGCTGGTTGGATTAGGGAAGGGGGCAGAGTTCATAGAACATTAATGCATGGGAATGAATGGGCCACATGGCCAGAGTAGGGAGGGGGCAACTCACATCAATGGTGCAGTTGGTAATGACTGTTCCTCTTTCCTTGTGCATGTCATGTAGGTCAGCGCCCACCAGAAGAGGGACATTTGGCGTGCCATTGCCAAAGAGGTCCTGACCCTTGGGGCCCACCAGAGACGGGGCACCCACTGACGGAAAAGATGGGAGGACATTCGCTGCTGCAGCAAGAAGACGGCGGAGGCTCAGCTGGGGATGGTCTCCCAACGTGGGAGGGGTGCCCGTCGCACCATGACCCCCCTGATGTTCCAGATCCTGGCGGTGGCCTACCTGGAGTTGGATGGGCGCTTGAGGGCATCACAGCAGACACAAGGGGGTGAGTACTCTCTCATTCTGCGGACTTTGCGTGCAGTGGAGGGGTCTGGGTGGGGGAGGATGCCTGTGGGTGTACCTAGGCTAGGGCGAGTTCCGTAGGCTAGGCCCCTCCGTAATGCAGGCCTTGTGGCACTCTACCCCACCTCAGCAGGGTGCCAAGTATAGGTATAGTTGCCCCTGTGGCATCCATGTGTGCAGATGTCCACTATAGCCATGTAGGCCATATCCCAGAGATTGCATGTGCAGAGGGCAGGAGAACGGCGTAATGCAGGGGGCTGCTGTGTCTGTCTTGTCCGCCAACGGTAGCGGTATGCCATGCACTAAAACTCTCTTTCTTCTGTCTCCCCCCCTTTTTCTGCTCTCCCTGTCCTTTTGTACATCAGCATCATCAGGCGGACGTACAGTGGCACCGGAGCACGAGGGAGCTGCATCCCACATGGCCATGGAGGGCCACACCACGGACTCAGAATGCACCAGTGGGACGGAGGGCGAGGGGAGCTTCACGTCGGCCACCGGATCACCTAGTAGCGACACGGACTCGTTCGCCGATGGGGGCTTCCTTGTGGTGGCGGCAGCATCTGTGCGCCCCACTTCTACAGGTACAGCCGCCACCTCCCCTACCAGCACCGCCCTCCCAGCAGACCCTCAGCGTTCGCCCATGCCCGCTCATCCAGGAGGGTGGGCATCACCTTCGACCCAGGCACCTCAGCCCCTGCCCCTGTCACCCCAGCTGCCCTCAGTGAGGAGGCCATTGACCTCCTCAGGTCACTCACTGTTGGGCAGTCTACCATTGTGAATGCCATCCAGGGTGTAGAACGAGAGTTGCAACACGGTAATGCATTCCTGGAGGGCATTCATTCTGGTCAGGTTGTCCTTTAGCGAACCCTGCAATCTCTGGCCTCAGCACTGATGGCAGCCATTGTCCCTGTGTCCAGCCTCCCCCCTCCAACCTCCTCCACCCAGACCCAATCTCCTATACCCCAGCCCATCCCAAGCACACCTACATACCAGCATGCACACAAGTCAGCACACACAAGTAGCTCAAGCACACATAAGCACCACACAACCCACAGGCACTCACGCAAGCCTCACCCACGTACAGACACAGCAACATCCACTGCCTCCACTGTGTCCCCATCCTCCTCTTCTCCCTCCTCCCTCCCAGTCTCGTCTACACACACACCTGCATGCACCACATCTACAGGCACCATGAATCGCACAAGGAGACCCAGCACCACGAGCCGCTCACCTACACTCACCACCTCCACTGCCATTTACACGTCCCCTGTGTCCTCTCCCAGTGTGTCTGTGACGCCCCCTCCCAAAGTACACAAACGCGGGCACCCACACACCCAACATCCATCCACCTCACGACAGCCTCCAGTACCTGCACCTGCACCCAAAACACCTAAAGTTACACCTCCGTCAACCACCTCCTCTTCCTCCACTCCCAGACCCCCTCCAACTACCCATCCCAGTGTTTGTCAGAAACTGTCCCTCTGTAAAGTTGACCTTTTTGCTCCCACCCCCCCCTCCAATTCATCAGTCCCGTCGTAGCGCCTCAGCCAAAAAGCCTCCCATACCAGTGGTGCCTGTTCAAGGTTTGTGGAGTGCACCGGCCACCAGGGCAGGCAGTGTGACCCAGAGCCAAGGCACTGGCAGCCCACCCCCTGTAAAGGCTCTAAAATGGGAGATTGGACGACGGGACCATGTGAGGACTCCTGGTGGGAAACCAACTCACATGGGTTCCAAGGGGATTGGAGAGTCAGCTGTGACTCCACCAAAGGTGGAGAAGGGCCAGAGGAAGTCTGCCCAGCCTGTTGTGAGTGTCATGGTGGAGAAGGGCACCATCATTCCCGGCAGTCGAGACCCAACCGCCAGCACCGTCGTCACTGGTCAGGAGGCCACCGCCAGAGTCATTGCCCAGGAGGGCCCAAGTATCGTCACTGGTCAGGAGACCACCGCCGGAGTCACAGCCCAGGAGGGCTCAAGTATCGTCACTGGTCAGGAGACCACCGCCGGAGTCACAGCCCAGGAGGGCCCAAGTATCGTCACTGGTCAGGAGACCACCGCCACTGCCGGAGTCAGTGCCCAGGAGGGCCACGGCTGCCACAGCCCAGGTGGGCTATGATGGAACGTCATGCCACACACCAATGCCCAGTGTAGGGAACGTCATGCCACACACCAATGCCCAGTGTAGGGAACGTCATGCCACACACCAATGTCCGTACAAGAACGGCCATGGCAAAGCACCGCTGAACAGGGCAAAGACCACCATGGCAAAGCACCACTGAACAGTCCAAAGACCGCCATGGCAAAGCACCGCTGAACAGGGCAAAGACCGCCATGGCAAAGCACCGCTGAACAGGGCAAAGACTGCCATGGTGAAGACGGCTGAACAGTCCAAAGACCGCCATGGCAAAGCACTGCTGAACAGGGCAAAGACCGCCATGGCAAAGCACCGCTGAACAGGGCAAAGACCGCCATGGTGAAGACCGCTGAACAGTCCAAAGACCGCCATGGCAAAGCACAGCTGAACAGGGCATGCACCGGGTAGGAATGAATAGACCGCCACATCAGGCATCCTTATCCCATGTGCAGCTGGGACAGTGACAGGACAGGAACTTTCACGGGGAGACTCATCCAGTCTGGGCACCAGTCCCCCCCAGAACCAGTGGAGAATGTTATCGACTTGTGAGACTGTGGCTTTGCACTCCCCAGGATGGCACGGTGGGCAACCCACCCACTGTAGAGACTTGAGAGACTGTGGCTTTGCACTCCCCAGGATGGCACAGTGGGCAACCCACCCACTGTAGAGACTTGAGAGACTGTGGCTTTGCACTCCCCAGGATGGCACAGTGGGCAAGCCACCCACTGTAGAGACTTGTGAGACTGTGGCTTTGCACTCCCCAGGATGGCACAGTTGGCAAACCACCCACTGTAGAGACTTGTGAGACTGTGGCTTTGCACTCCCCAGGATGGCACAGTGGGCAACCCACCCACTGTAGAGACTTGTGAGACTGTGGCTTTGCACTCCCCTGGATAGCACAGTGGGCAACCCACCCACTGTAGAGACTTGTGAGACTGTGGCTTTGCACTCCCCAGGATACATCAATGGGCATGGAGCCCCGTCGTGGGTCTGGCTTTGCAGTAATCCGGCTGAGGTGCCCCCCCTTCCCTTCCCCCTGAGTTGCCTGTAGTATTTCTATCTGATGCCCCGGCAGTGTTCTCTCCGATTGTGGTCAGGTATCTTTTGTGGGCCTCGCCCATGCATTTTTGGACTGTTGGTGCACGGACTTTGTTATGTACATATCTGCACTACTTCTCGTAATGTATATATTTCTGACTGAATTTCGTATATATCTGTATATTTTTGTAAGACATGTATATTGCTACATTACAATGTTTGAACGGATTTCGCTTTGTCTTTTCATTCTTCCGGGGGGATTGTGAGTTGTTACTGTGATTTTTGTGGATGCATTGGTGTGTATGTTGTATTATGCGAGGTTGGGGGTGGGGGTTGGGTTGTGTTTGGTGGGTGTTCCCCTAACTTTTGCCTCCCCCCACCCCCATGTCGTAGGTGCAGTACTCACCGTTGTCTTCGGCGCCTACGTAGATGATGGTCGTAGAGGAGCAGAAAGACAAGGGCAGGGAGTATTTGGAGTTCCGGGTCCATGGAGTCCTCGTTCCTCGTGGGATGTGTTGAGGTGAGCGTTTTTCCATTGCAGAAACTGTTTTCGCCGTGGTTTTATCCACGGAGAATCCGCCCCGGAAAAGGTGGCGGATTGGCCGTGCTGCTTGTCTGTACCGCCGTGGCGGGCGGTGTGTTAAAGTGGCTGTCTTTGTTGGCGGTTTCCGCCAGGGTCATAATTCAATTTTTTTATCCGCCGCACTGTTTGCGGTATTACCGCAGCTTTAACACTATCCGCCAGGGTTGTAATGACCCCCTTAGTGTCAATAACTGCATTGAAAACTCATATTTTCTCTGTGTTTTCTCCATGGCATGCATGAGTAATATGACGAAAGGGTGAGATCTGTTTCTACGACTTCCCTGGGGAATGTCATGTTTCAGGTTGCCACTAATCACCTTCTCCCTGTAAGATTAGGGGTTCAAGTGAGGCGCTGGGAGCTATCCAATAACTGGGTGAACATTTTCTAATGTTATGGATGGACTCAGTCCCCCACATTCTAAAGTTCTGCTGTCCCACATGCACAGTCCTGTTCTCATCATAGGAACCGCACCACAAAAGAGTTAGGAATGCCGGAAGCAAGTTTGCATCCTCCTGTGCCTGGCTGTTCAGTAGAACCAGAGGGGGGGGTCATGTAACAGAGTTCCCCAGATGACCTAGTACTACATATCTTACAGAGTGCTGTGGAAGCATCTCAGGAGGAGGAAGAGATGAGACCAGAGTGGGGGAAAACCACAGAGCAATCACAAGTGGTGAAAGGTGACCCTGGTGAAGGAACAATGTGAAAGGAGTGGGGGCACCAGAGGGTAAGAGAAGTGGTCAAATAGCAGAGAGAGAATGAGATCTAGTTTGTCGGTAGAACACATAACACAGACCATCACCGAAGAGAAAGAGTCAAGTGGTGTGAGTGACACTGAAGGAGATCAACAGACACCTAGAAGTTCAAAGAGGGCAACAGTACCTTGTTGCAGATAGTAAGCATCTGAGTGGACCTATTACATGGACTGAATGCCAGATTTGACAATCTATTACCCTAATGCCACAACAGTAGTAGAGATTGATTCCTGAACTTGATTAATTATTACATTAGTCATAACCTGTCACTGATGAACTGTGCCTGAACTAAAAATGACTTCAAATGAACTTTACAATTATTACTTTAAAGGGCAAGAGACTAAACTACAAAATAAAGAATTAAGAAGACTACCTAGAGCCAGTCTTGCAGTAGAATAGTAGGTTTGCCAATCTAGAAGAAGACGGAGTACAGTTAGGGATGTCTTTCCAAAGGACTTCTGTACATAAGCTGAATGAAATAACCACAATTAACAACAATCGATTTTGCTCATTTTGCACAAGTAGAACCAATTGCAGAATATTACAAGTCTGTTTGCTGGTACATTCTACTTAAGGTCGGACTGTAGACAAATGTGTTTACCAACCAAGACTAGATGTAGAGTAGTGATTGATTGATTGGTTGATGCAGCATTAACAATTGTGCTAGTATTAATAACCCTTTTAGTTGGTATGAATACTTCCCCAGAAACAGGTACCCTTAGCTCTACCTCTACCCCCTACATCACCTGCACATTTAATAAATCAGATAAGACTTAAGGCTTTATATTTAGATGGTTCAGAGAGAGATTTCACATCGACCATTTATTCTAGATTAGAGCAAGAATACACATGTGCCTCAGATGCTAAGGATTGCCATGTTTACTCACATTTTCCTGCTTCAGCTGCTAAGGATATGACGTATCATCACATTCCAATTTCATATGGAATCATCTGTAGTATATTGCTTAGCTTATTTTATAGGCTGAAACATTTTGAGTATTATTTTTCCAATTATGATTTCATCCTTTCAGAATGAACCTTCACCTGGAAGCTAAGGATATGGAAACAGCTTGGTATTTCTTTAGGTTCCCTAGTAGAATAGACACTCTTAGAGCACATGAACATACTTTGACATATTCAATGAATCTACTAGAGAAAAAAATTATTCAGAATTTGGAAGAAATGAGAGCTCACATCTTTCATAAGGCAACAAAAAAGGAAGATGTTTGAAAGAATGCGTGGGAAAAAGAGGAAGAAAATATGGTGTATCCTAGATCGAACCTAGACAGAAAATAGAAAGGAAAGTTATGCATTTTTAAAGAAGAACCACCACTAGAACTCAACATATGGGGTTAAGTGAATGTGAGTACAGATTTGAAATCATTAGAGTGCCTGTTCAATGGCTGTTTAGATTCTTAATGGAAATTATCCTGTTATTCTTGGAGTATATTTGGTTTGCAGACGGATGCCTATTTTTAGCTGCCCGCTGGCTGGGTAGGTACATGCCCCTTAGCTTTAGTATTACTGAAAACATATCATATGAATAGTTTTAAGGCTTTGGGAAGAATACGCCTCACAGATCTATAAGTAGTAATAATGATGGTTCACATGTAGGGATACATTTATCAATACTTGATGAAACACAGCAAGCCACCTTGCTGTGCTGCATGAAAGGAAAAGGCAGAATGTAACACAGGGACCCTTGCAACATGGTGCAAGGGTGTCTGCATTGCAAGCAGGATTGTTTTTGTGTAGCAAGCAGGATTGTTTTTGTGTAGGAAGGGACACCTTCTTGCCCTAAAACATTTTTTAGAAGGATTTTTCTCTTTCTAAGTGTGAACAAAATGCAGCACACTTAGAAAGAGGAAACAAGGAGAAATAATGATGTTTCACCTTGTTGCACCTGTGGTGGGGAAGGATACAATTTTAGCACATTTTCAGGTCTATCAATGTTGGTAAATCTGGAAATGTGTCAGAATATATGGGTGGATGCATGGGAACACTGAACACCCACACTCCAAATATAGCATGCCTCCCCAGGCAGTGTAACACAAGGCAATGATTTGCGCTGTTTGTCGTACTCTAGTTTTATCAAGGCATGCAGGGCCATGCAGGACCGTGCAAGACATAAATCTCATTTAGGTTTTGCCTCTTGCGTGGCACAAGGCAATGCAAAACCTCAATAAATATGCATATAGTGGGAGATATTTTTGGTGCCATTATTCCTGCAGTAGGAGTAATCTTAAATGATGAGAAGATTAGAAAGCTTTCCACATGGACAAATTAGAAACTAATACATCTGGTGCATTGTTGGTAGATACAGAATTAGTAGCTCTTAGATCTATGGATTTACAAGAGCAACTGGCTTTAGATTTGTTGTTAGCAGAGAATGACACAGCCTGTAAGATGTTGAAAGTGCAACATTGCTGTGCTCATACCTACGATAAGAGCAAAAAGATAGGGAGATGTTATAAACCTTAGGAAAGGGGGTTCCTGCTATTGGTAGCTGGCTTGAAAGCATTAGTAGCGGATTTTTAGTTGCTGTATTAAGGTCTATTTTAATTATTGATTGTTTGATGTGCACTCCCTTTTACTGAGCATGACTGCCATCATCTTAAAGAGCTGAAGAAGGCTGACAGTGGTGGCAGCTTCTGATTATACCTGCAGGATAGGCCTTATTACTAGTTTCCTGCACTGGTTGGAGTTGTCTACTAGCCTCTTCTGCATGCCAGCCACCTTCTACAGGGTCCTTGACTTCATCCATGTGAGTTAAGCTTGTGGCATATATGTTTACCCTATGTAAGTATAGTAGAATGAGCATGAAGAACATGTGCTGGAACTAACTGTTGTGGCCCAAGAATCCATGTTGGATGGCATGAATTTAATGGATGCATAAGTTTGAGAAAAGAAAGAACATGCCAGACAACGTGAATTAAAGGGCTCCTTCAAAGAATTCCTGAGGGCATTGGAAATGGACCAGAAATTATGGCATGAGGAACAGAGGATAGAAGGCACCTTTAAACAGTAGGACTACCCTTTTCCCAATTCCTGCCCATTTGTCCCTAGAATTGTTACCCTTAACAGGTTAAATGCTCTCCCTTCCTTGTGCTTTTGCTTTGGATCTCTCTCAGTGGCATAATAGTGACTAAGATTTGGTTTGACCAGTCAGTGAGGCAAACACAAAAGTAAGGAAATGTCTAAAAACTGTCCCAGAATTATGCACGTGGACTATATAGAAACTCTTTCAGCAAACTAGGTATAAGTATGGTGCAGGAACCCCTAATCAGTGTATCAGAATTTCCCATTAGGCTTTGCCAGGAGGCCTGCAAAATTAAAGACCAAGAAAGACATGTGAGCTGCATTGTTAGGCAGTTGACTGCCAACCCCACTTTCCAGGTTCGAGAAAAAGGGCTTGGAAGTTCTTCAGCCTGTCACAAAGAGGTACCTTGAAACCACATTGAGGGAAAGAGAGCACTGACTGCTTAGAATGTGTGCTGAAGGTACACTTGCATGAAAGAAAGGCGACTGAGGAAAGCAGTTTCATGAAGAGCTATACAGAAGGAATTTATGTTGACCCCATTGTAACCCATGGAAGGATTTGCACTACTATTCCGTGAGGTGAGGTGCTGTAACCCTAGTCCCGCTTCAGTGTGTTCTGGAGTGAGGGTTTTTGCATTACAAATGTGTCCTTGCACAAAGGACCTTTATCTCCCCCTTCTAGTCCATGATGCATTGTGGAAGGCAACACAAGATAGTGAAAGTGACTATAAAAGGGACAATCAACAAAAAAGCATCAGTAAGGGTTTTGTGTGAAATAAATTCATAACCACAATCAGTGTACTGATCACTAGGTGGAGAAACACCTGTAATGATCAGGTGCTGGGAGAAAATTAAGAATGCGCTTCTGGGATCCCAATCTCATTTCTCACTTTTGCAACAAGGATAGGCTCTACATTTCTTTGGGTTGCTGGGTTTGAGTTCTTGTCAGAGAAATATACATGGAAAGAGAAATTGATGTCCACAGCCAGCACTATTGAGTGCAAGTTGTATTCACCCAGGCTGTAGAGGAGACTGCAGGGCTGCAGCATTGGCAGAAACTGCCACTCCCCCAGGAGTGCTTGTGATTGCGCAGTGACAAGTTGGCTCCCAGCCTGATAGTAACACCACATTTGAGAAGCCCAGGAATTAACATTCATAGGTACTGTGTGAGACTAGAGACTGCATAAAGTCAGTATTAGTCTTGTACTGCCTACTACCTCAGAAGGCGGGAGAGACCTAAAAGACATTGCACTATGCAAGCCATCTAGGTGGCATTGATTATATTTTTGTCCTGATCTTTTTGTGTTGCCTAAGAAGGCTTTGTTATATCTTTCAGGCAAGATTTTTACCTCAGGAACACGTGTGAATAATGTATGTACTCATTGTATTTCATGTGTAGTATCTACATGTAAGTCATGATTAAAGCACTTGATATTTTCAATTAAAAGCATTGGCTGAACAATGAGTGACTAATTGCTATTATTCACTGGATTGAGTTCTGAATCTATCATCTGCACCATCTCTCCAAGTTTGCCTTTGAATGCTCGAATTCACTACCCCAAATGTCAAGTTCTAAAGGGGTGTGCTTGATGCTGTGTTGCTGGTCCAGCAGTAAGGTAAGGTACAGGTGTGCACACCAAATATTAAAGTCAAAATATGGATGGCAATAAATATTGAGGACAAAAAATTAAAAGAGAAATATCAACAGGTAAGTCTAGAGTTTCTATACCTAACTCCAAATATATTTAACTATGCAGTACTTATATCTTCGAGGTCTGTAGAAGTGGAGGAAGGAATAGTGAATCTATTCTTCCCTATATGTACTTATCTTTCGATATCTTGTCCCTTCTATATTCTGTCCTCAATATTGTTGTACCATGATATTCTTCATGTCGATATTCATCAGTACATTCTAAAACTCAGGATGCTAGAGGTAAAAGGCTCTTGTTATTCAGAGCCCAGCAATCCATGATTACCCTAGGACTACTGGAAATGTACCCAGAGGGGCAGATTGCTGATTTTTGGCATGTATCCCATTTCCATCTTGTTCAAAATGTCCGTTCAAGATACAAATGCAGGTTTCACCACGGTGCAACTTACCAGGAAAACAATGGAGTACTCTGTTACTAAAGTAAATATACGCAAATTCCACCCTGTGAAAGATGAAAAAAACTAGACATTTACTTATAATGTCTAACCAGAAGTGAGTCGTTAAGAGCAGAGTTTTGCTGAGATAAGTTGTTGTGTGATCCACACAGTGTAAAGGAAGATATGTATAGGGACGTAATTTAGGGGGGAATTCATAGAGTGATTCAGTTTCAAAGGTTTGTTATTAAGAAATGTTATTTAGCTACCATGCCTTCTGGCCATTTTATCACAAAAATGAAAAAGAAAAAGCATCAGAGTGCAGAGTGGTTAAATTTAGCCAGTTAATCCATAAACAAACACAACAGAGCTCTATATTGTTCAGTGGCTGTAGTGTATTACCAGCCCCTAGCTCTGAAGAGAGGCACATGCAGGTTTTTTTATTCAGGTCATGAAAACCAACTTTCCTGTGGGTGGATCCTTGTTTGTAGAGGTGAGGTGATTTTTGCAAATGCAGGGGTTCTACCCACAAGGCCTTCCAAGGTGTAACATGCCCAAACAGAGGAGTCGACATGGAGTCTCCATTTACCTGCGATGCCCCGGCAACAGAACCACCTTAGTAAAAGGTCAGTGATAGATATGTTCCAGCCAATAAACACATTTCACCATGTGAGGAGGGGACGTGGCCTTGGAGAGTGGAGTCTCGTGCGAGAGTCACCTGAGAGTCACTTTGCTCTCCTCCAATACACCCACTCTCCCTAAAAACTTTTTTTTTTAAAGAACAAAGGATGGTTGAGGCTTTCTTGAATGTCATGGGGTGTTTCCACACCCCTTAATAGACATTGGCTGCTGCAGTCTCCAAACACAGCTGGAAAGCCACTCTATTTAGTGTTTTTCAGCTTGTCTTTCCTGCCACTCTGTGATTTCGACTTCCCACCGTGTGGAGGGAGCCAAAATCATGCAACACATGGTGACACAGTGTGAGTTGGCAGGTCTGTGTGATATTTCATGGGCCCCTATCCCACTAGTTTAGAAACCGCTATACATCATTGCAACTTTTGCATACTCTGTTGATAGGGCAGGCTCAGAGAGAGCTAGCTTGAAAAATGCACAAGCAGGGTGGACAAAGGAAGACATAGTGGGAGCGGCAACAACACTCTCCATGAGCATAAAGGAACATTCAGGAATGGAAAGAGATTAAATGCAGCGCGATAGGAAGAAGTAAAATAAGAGGCCGAAGAATAAATAAACAAGGTTCTAGGGGTGGAAGAGACACAAAGGTTGGAGGAGGATGAAACGTATAGACAGGTGAAACAAAGTACAAGAGAAGCACTAGAGTCAAGGAACAAGAGATGATGAAATGAGGTGCAAGATGATGAGGAACTGTAACAATTTGTAGGATGAAAAGAGAAGGGGAATGTTTAGTTAAGAGGCTCAGATTAATCAAAATGCATGAGGAGAAGGTGGTGAAATTTAGAAGGAGGAGAAAAGAGAGAAACAAACAGCTGTGAGAAGTCAAATGTGCAAAAGTAGGAGAAGGGTAAAAAAGTGAATCAGTGGTAAAAGGAGGAGGTGAAGCGAGGTGCAGGCACTGGTCAAAAGAGGAGGTAAAAGGATGTAGACAAATAATCTAAATGAGGTGCAAGAGGAAGAGAAAAACTAGATGGGGAAGAAGTTTTCACAGGTTGAGGTAGATGAAGAGGGATCCAAGACACATATGTGGAAGAATACAGTAAATGTGAATACAGAGATAGAACCACATAGCTGAGAGAAAGGTGAACATGTGGGCTGTCAGCAAACATGTGGTAGCAGTGCCTAATTTGAGACGGTAGTTGCCTATAAGGACCACCAGCACGTATGTCCGGAGATCAACACTTATTTTTCTTCATTAGATATTTCCTGAGAACAAGAGAGGAAAGAAACACTATGGAGAACAAAGGAGGAAGAGAAAACTAGACACCAAGGGCGAAAGAAGGAACATGTAAGAGAGAGATAAAGGGCAAGGGGTATCTGATAGTGGATTTAAGAGGCATGTTGCCTCTTGATCTTAAGGCCAGGTTCAGTCTGTGAGAGCCCAGCACTGATGTCAGCCAGTGTCCTTGGAAAAACGAACTCCCTGGATCCAAATGTTTGTGCCTCTTTGTCTGAGATACACAGTGTTTTATTTGTACTGTTTGAAAAGGCAACACGGACACAACTATGAGATGGTGTTCATGGCGTAACCTGAATCAGCGTGTGATGAATCACGAAGAAATCCTTGCAGTGTAAAATTTGAATGCACTGAAAAGAAACAACATACATAGACTAATGAATGAATGTATGCAAAAGAGGGTCCCTATCACAATACCTAAAAGAGAAGAAACTGGCATTCAGCATTATTTGACCTACTATTGTAGGCATGCTTTATTGGTGTCTGCCTTGTAACTCTGCTTACTGTGGAAACCAGGAGGGTATCTATCATTGGTGCAGAAGGTGCAGTGGCACTAGGGCCCCACGCCCTGAGGGGCCCTTGAACCCTGATTATTGTAATTGTTGCATTTTACTGCCTCAACAGCAGTCAAATGGTTCATTTTTCTTGCTTGCACCTGAGCCCACCACATCCTTGCTGCGCTATGGGCGGACACAGGAGTTTGTACCCAGAATGCTGTTACCAATTACTGGCCCACCTACAATCTTTTCCAAAATTAAGAAGTTATGTTTTTGATTGTAAGCTTGACAGAAAAAGTCAGTTAGGAAGCTTTGATATTCCTGTGAAATTAATTCATATAAAATCTGATTATATAGTAGATAATAAGCGGTGACTATGAAGGAATGGAGAAGAATTAGTATGTGTATCAAATTCTAATGTGTTATAAGGGAAAGAAAGAAAAGAAACAGAAGGTAGAGTTTTTTATTTAAATGCACATTCACGATGTATTGAATGCTTTTCCAAATTTTGTTCTATGTTCACAGATATTAGATATTATTTTATGTCTCAGTTCATTACACGTGCATAGGCATCCCACATAAGCTGCTATTACCAGCTTAACTACATTTGGCAGTTTTACAAATTACAATGGAAAAGGTTATTAATGTTGCCTAGTCACAGTCTATGGTATATTTGTCAATATTTTGTATGATCAGACAGTTGTCCGCAACTTTTAATTTCGTTTATTTTTTTATACTGACTGATTGTAATAATGGTCTAATGACTGCGTTTTTGATTGATGAAAAATGTTTTACCTTTGTGCTTTTACGGCTTATAGACTGGCCGAATATAGATTGTTAAAAGAAAGGAAAGATGTGACATGTTTCCTGCCAGGAGTATTGGGAGTGTGTACATAAGACTTATGCTTGTTTTATATATTTTTTTGTTTTTTCCTGTCAGAGCAACTTCTCTTGTTGTATCCTCTTTTGGAGCTTTTATCATTTTGTGATTTTGGGAGACATCTGTTTTCTATATGCATTCTCGTATTTGATTGGAAACACAGTATTTATTAATGTTACTGTTTTTTAACCTTTGCTATTTGAACCATGTTTTGTATGTACACTTTTATGATTTTTATTTAAAAATCGAGAATGGAAGACAATTAATAAATGAACTGCAAATTCCAAAATAGAGAAAAGGCCATTTTTTTTGTTTATTAGCCAAAAAAAATCTCTTTCCTGGCTGGACCTTCTGCTACAAATTGTGGTGCAGAACATATGCACCTTATGCACGGGATTGATGTGGTTTTCTTGGTTTATACATTTATTTTTCTTCTTGAGGAAATCAGCTTAACAATTCCTCTTGGGCAGTCAATTTTTTACTTAGTTGAAAATGTCAGCACTACGTTTGACGTACAAATTAAGACTGAATAATAAAACATCAAGGAGCTGGCAGAGGAATGCGAGGTGCTGGTGTGTGGGGAAATAAATACAGTAAATGTAAATTAAAAATGTAATTCATGCTGATGCCAGTGAACAGTTGCAAGTAAGGTACGATGATCCGAAAAACAAGCCTTCACTACCACCACCGCGACCCCACTATAACCCCACCTCCATCTTCTCACAATTTGCTCACCCACCTCAGCATAGAACTACTTCATGACTGGGCCTCACGGAAAGACAAAGAAACTGTAATGTAGTATTTGTCACTCAAAGACAGGTGTTCAACAATTTTAAGCTGTTCCACAAATAAAGATGAGTTATGATTTCATTCCAAATATTGTTGGAATCACTGATGCAAAAGGGTGAGTTTTATCACACAAGTTCTGCACTGCCGATTCAAAAGTGGGATGCTAAATAGAATTGTGAGCATGTTTATGACCAAAAATATTTAATTATTGGTTGAGTTGATACAAGATTTTATTTAAAAAAGAAAACTGTAGGCAATGCATGACAGGACTACAGAAAATAAGTCACTTTTGGTTTTAACCCACGTGCAAAATAGTTCTGAAAAAACTGTAGTGAAAAGGCAGCTTTTGACATGTGTATTAGATGACAAGATGTTGAGATGCTGGATGTGAACTGGATGAACACTGGGTAAGTATTTCCACTGCCACTGAGAAGGAATGGACGTCCGATGACCAAAAGGAGTGTCCTATATGAGTTCACTGGCTATCTCGTAGTGAGGAATGTATTATGCACCCCACTTCCTACATGCATTCTAAACACATACTTAAAGCATTATCCCACAACGGATGTCGAGTCAAAAGCTTCCTAGCAGCAGTTACGTCAAGATGTTTGGTGTCTCAGCTCTGGAAACCTCGTTCGAGACACTATAAGTTGGCAATGGGCAGTGTCTGGCTCCAACACAGTGGCGAAGGGGTGTGCCAATTTGCCCACAGTCCATTAGGCTCTCTCTTTGGGTGACATTGCCCTATCAATTAGGGAATGCCAGTGTTGATAGTTCTGACCACAGGTACTGTGGAGTCTGTGTGGGGGAGGAGGATGTCTTATTCCTCTCTCCTGCTTGTCCCAGAATCCCTCTGGAAGCCTAACATGATTTTTACTCTCTGTCAGGCTCTGGGGTCTTCATATTTCCTACCTCCTCCTTGTCAGGAAGACTGTTGTCTGCTACCCCCATGAACATATCTCCATCCTGTGAGATGCAACCTTTTTGGGTTAGATCATTCAATTTATAATGCTTCACCTCATTCCATCTCTATGGTTTCTTCCTTTCCTTTTTATTTGACACGTTGACATTGTTTTTCACGCAATAGTCTGTAGAAGACGCAGTTTGGCTCCTTAAAGTGCTGTATAAAAAATAGAAACAGAACATTACACAGCACTAGCTTTCTTAGACCTTCCCGTAGGCCAAACATTTTTGCATCATCCTCTTGCAAGCATGATTTTACTTCATCCCTAAGAACCTTTACATAGGCATGGTAGGTTTAAAGAATCCAACAGAATAATTACTCTAACATAACAATATGGTGTCAGCACTCTGAAACCATCCCAGAGAACCAGCACTCCTACACCTCCACATTCAGAAGAACCATTCACTCTTAAACCCACACATAGACTCATCACTTGACACCTTCCCAGAGATCCAACACTTATATGTCATCTAGGACCTAACTACACACTCCAGCCCAAAACCTAACTTTTTTTCTGACCTCCCCTAGGGCCAGCACTGCCATACCCTCTTACACAACCAGTGCTATTAACCCCTCCAATGGGAATAGGATTCTTCAATTACTGCATAGAAACAATACTCTAACACTACGATATAGGACCACCCTTCACATGTCATTCATGGTCAACTTTCCTACTCAATGACAGGTTGTCACACCTCAAAGCAAGCACGATCATGCAACCTTCATCTTATTGAATCTTCTTTAGCAAAAAGAACAGTCCTCACTTGGCAAAATCTTGACTCGCCTTCATGAATTCTTCCCTATTCCAGTGCTGTATGCCTGTCTTCCTAAAAGCCCCTACTGTAGCTTTTTAACTGAAGAATGAGGGGCCTGCAGTCTGTTTTAGGTCAGGAAACAGCAACAAATCTGCTACTACACATGCTGTCAATTACATCCTCGATATCCTAAACAAATGTTTATTTTTCTTCCTGACAATTCTTGACTCTTCTATCACATTCAGTACTCTAGATCATAAAATGCTCCTGAACACACTCTAAAAATTTTTTATTTACTTTGAAGACTCGGAGCCCAATGGTTATCATCTTATCCTTGAAGCAGAAAGAAGTCCAAAGTTTAAATGTCTCATTTTACATTAAGCCTCAACTCTTCTAAACTGGAAAAATTTATTTATTTTGTCCTCACTTGATGATACCACAATACAAGACTGGCATTCATCCAGCTCACCATTGGGGATCACAGGGTTAGTGAAAATAGGTCAGATCTCTGACATTCAACCTTGATAAGAGACTCTGCTTGCATGAACACATTAAGGGGCATATTTATACTCCGTTTGCGCCGAATTTGCGTCGTTTTTTTCGACGCAAATTCGGCGCAAAACTAACGCCATATTTATACTTTGGCGTTAGACGCGTCTAGCGCCAAAGTATGAGGAATGAGCGTCATTTTTTTGCGTGAACGCCTTCCTTGCGTTAATGAGATGCAAGGTAGGCGTTCCCGTCTAAAAAAATGACTGCGACGCAAATGCGTCGTATTTATACTCCCGGGCAAAAATCATGCCCGGGAGTGGGCGGGGCAAAAAACCCCGCATTTGCGCCTCTTTTTAACGCCTGGGTCAGGGCAGGCGTTAAGGGACCTGTGGGCTCAAAATGAGCCCACAGCTGCCCTCCCATGCCCCCAGGGACCCCCCCTGCCACCCTTGCCCACCCCAGGAGGACACCCAAGGATGGAGGGACCCATCCCAGGGACATTCAGGTAAGTTTAGGTAAGTATAATTTTTTTTTTTTTTTATATATTTTTTTTGGCATAGGGGGGCCTGATTTGTGCCCCCCTACATGCCACAATGCCCAATGACCATGCCCAGGGGACATAAGTCCCCTGGGCATGGCCATTGGGCAAGGGGGCATGACTCCTGTCTTTACTAAGACAGGAGTCATGTAAATGGCGTCTGGGTGTCGTTAAAAATGGCGCAAATCGGGTGGAGGCGATTTTTTTGCCTCAACCTGACCTTCCCCATTTTAAGACGCCCTAACGCCATTTTCCCCAAAGCCGGCGCTGCCTGGTGTACGTGGTTTTTTTCCACGCACACCAGGCAGCGCCGGTCTGCTAGCGCCGGCTAACGCCATTCAATAAATACGGCGCCCGCATGGCGCTTCAGAATGGCGTTAGCCGGCGCTAAACTTTTTGACGCTAAACTGCGTTAGCGCAGTTTAGCGTCAAAAAGTATAAATACGGGCCTAAATATTTGGTCAATTTCAATTTGATTTCATTTAGTCAAATTATTTAAAAAGACCATAAAAGTAAAAAAAAACATGTTAAAATAAAGCCGGTAAATATGCACAAGAAATATATACATATAATAAAATATTTAAATTGCCTATAACATTTTAAATGACAAGTCTTCAAAATACCTAATAATGTGTTGTTAAAAAATCCAAAACCAAATCTAATAACATGTCTGTTAATCAATTTTAAAGTGCATATTTCCTTCTAATGTGTAAAGCAGTTAGCAGGTAATCTAAGATTGCTGAAAAGGTTTCCTTGGACGACAGTCACTGTAGATAATACAGCACTTCTTTATGAGATAAAAAAACCTTTGTTCAAAAGAATATGACGCACAAACCTTCATCCAGGAGAGGAGTAAAGAGAACAAACAGCCTAAAATGTGTGGTTGTTTGCTCTGTTACCCCATCGAATGGACAGGTGGAAGAAATGTATGCCACGCCTTCGCCACCGGAAAGGCAAACAGATGATGGACTAGATTCAACCATAATCGGGTAAAATGAAACCTATAACCGGTCTTTATCGACCATGTTAGATAGGGCTGTAGGGTAGATAATGTGGTTATGTGCATATATCTTATTACCCAGGGCATGCCTAGCACACTTGCGATCCTGAGTTATTCACTATATGACAAGTAATCGCCTTCGCCTTACAATTTGATGTAACAAGCTCTAGTTTTTCAAATAAATACCCACTATCCACCATATAAAACACCTTTTCTATATAGGAAAGCCATGGAAATGCAGCCATGTTGTACAGTTTCAAACAACCTGTCAGAACTTGTCTAGAGAAGGTAGCCTGCGGCGTACTCCAGATTTGTACCAAACGGAACAGGGGGGCCAATACAACACGGTCTTCAAAGTGACCCTCTCCTAGTTCCATATGGGTGATGAAGCTAGTGATAGTCCTAGGAATGGGTAAAAGCCTAACAAAAAAGCTGTTTTCGATAATCTGGAGTTTCCTTGCCCCAGAGTAACTCCATACCCCAGCGCTGTAGGTACCTACAGCTATACATTTACTCTTGTACAGCTAGACTAGGTCCCTTATTGGCTTTTGCCCTAGTTTCCTCGAAAATCCAAATATAGCATCCCTGTTATCCTATTTTTTTGTGCTCGCAGGGCCACTAACTTGTCCCAATTTCCCTTCAGATTGAATAAAATGCCAAAATAATTAAATGTCTGAGTTTTTGCAAACCACCCCCCCCTCCCCGGGTAAAAACCCTATGCTTGTGCTTTCCAGGACCGTATGACATTACAAAATACTTTTGATCGTTTACCTTTAACTTAAAACTAGACGTAATTTTTTTTTTTTTTTAAACATTCAAAAGTTTTTGCAGGCCAGCAGCTGTACGTGCCCCCTTATTCACTGAGTAGGAAACTGGTGCCATTTGCAGCCCAGGTGTACACTTTGCCTTTTGAAACGCTAAAGATAATGAGACGGGGTAATGGTTACTAAATGGGAGGGCACCTCAAAACATACAAGCTGACAGTCTAGGACTCCTGAGAATAAAACAAATTTGATTGTTGCTTCTCTCCCCCCCTGCCAATAAACATTGGCAAATTAGCCTTTTGGTGACCCAAAACCTCAGAAGCAAATGTTAAATTAAAACATATTATTAGGTGGTTTAGGACTTCACCATTCCCTTGTGTGAGAAAAGTGGCCTACTAATTTCTGATCGTAAAGATCCGAAATCTCACAGGTTCACAACTCATTTAGTGATATTAAAATCCCCAGTCCAAATAACGGAGCTGGGAACATTGCTTCAGCTAATATATTCTGTAATCTTTCCTCCTAGTTCTTCTATGATAAAGAGTGGATGAGAGTTAAAATAGTTAAATAAAAATTGACTAGAAAAGCACTTGGCTGGTCTGGTAAACATAATTTTAAAATTTGGTAACATGGCCTCGACTCCAAAACTTTCACTTTTAATGAGCCAAGGGAACTCATTACAGAAACCACTAATGTCCCTTAGCTCTCCCAGCAGCCGACGGAATAGCACTCGAGCAATGAGATGGAAATCCATTTATATTCATATCCATTGATATTCTCCAAGGCCCATGTTTCCTGGCAACAAAAGATATCATCATCCCCTATAAAAGTCAATTAATTATCATCATTCAGCTTATCACAGGTCCCTGCGATATTCCAAGATAAAAGGGAGAGACCCTGGTTCCTCTTGTTTGATATCGGAATATTCAAGGTATCAGGGGAGCAAATGTAGCCCTGGCTCCTCATATCAACTATTGATAAACTGGGATTTTCACTAGAACCCAGTTGAGAAGAAATGGAAGGGTCAAATAGACCATTACCTGTGCCTGGGTTGCTATTTGGTATAGGGGGAATATTGGCAAAACACAATGGAGGGGATGAGGCCAGAACGCATTGGCCCATATAGTTATCTTGTTTGTTGTAAGGCCCATGCATTCCCTCACAGTAAATCATTAGCATCTAAATCCCTCAATTTAGAAAAGCTGTTTGCCAATAAAGGCTGTGAAACCTGCCAGCTACTTTGAGGGGTAGAATATGGACCCATCCTCATTCTTCCTCTGGGCGGGACTGGCTGCAGGTGTCTATAAAAAAAAAAAAACAGTGGCAAGATCAACATAGGCTCAGATTTTATCATACCTGCCCTCACCGGCAAAAAGATTTCCTCGACTAGGACAGGTCTGCGAAAGTTTATTATCACAGTGTCTCCTTGGTAAGTTTTCTTCAACGGGCCAACTCCACCCACTCGCCTTACATATGAAATCTCATCGGCCATGTTCCACTGTTGGTCTATCCTTTGTTTTAACCAAAAAACAACTTTATCTTTTAAAGATGCAGTTGTCTCAATCTGGTCAGTGATAATTGGGGGACGTTAGCCAATATAATGACATGTGGACATGAGACTGGGGAGGGTTAATAACGAAAAGCTGGTCGATGCTGCTAAGATTGGGCTCCTCCCGGCAACTTTTATCTTGTGGGGGATTAGAGGGGGGAGCTGTGATGCCTACAGTGAGTGAGTGTCAGAATGAGATTTAGGGCATATAGATGGTTCAGGTGTTAAAACCATCTCTCCCGCCATGTCCTCCCTTTCCTGAACGTTTGGTGCTCTAGCTATCTCACTCAATTTCTCTTCTATCATTGGTAGGCGGTCACATATTGGGCCCAATTTACTATCAAATAATTCCACTAGGCGGTCCTTCACATATTCAAAAAAGTCTCCTGAAGGGGAATTTTTTTGTGCCAACGATTGCTGGCTGCCCACTTCCAGTGTCCCTCGTTTCTTGTTAGGAGCCCTCTAAGCAGTCCATTTACTCTGTTTGATCGACCATTCCTCACAAAGTTCATTCTCTGCAGTACTTAAAATGGGGAAAGTGGACAGTCCATCTACATAATCCCAATCCTCCTGTTGCAGGGAGATTGTTATTTCATCGCCCACCATGTTATCTTCACTGTGTCCCTGCAACTCCATGTTGGAAGAAGAACCAGGCCTTGAATTTTAGCTGCTCCCGTGGCCAGCAATACAACTACTCTTTGGTGCTGCTGAAGTTGATGGCACGGTCGTCAGTGTTATATTTTCTGATGTTAAGGAGAGCCAGCGTTCAGCCAATTTAATTTAATTTGTAACTAAATCAGCTGCCCTCACTAAAAAGTTATTGATAGTTGAACCTGGGGTTTTTGATTGTGGCTCCCCCTGCTATGGTGGCCACCTTTTTTTCTCCCCATTTGACTTTGGAGCCAATCAGCAGGAAACACACTTGCGTTACAGACCTTAAGAGGGTGACTTCAAATAGCAAGAACAGCGTACCCCAATTATCCAACAAATCAATATACACCAGTTGTGGGGAGAATAGCCCAGAAAGACAAATGTTAGATCAAGGGCCTGGTCCAGCCTTCGTCGGGCTGTGAAGGGCTAAGATGGGCCCTTCTTGGCCCAGTCTTCACCCGGGGCATCCCGCGCTGCAGGCAAACAGCAGCGATATAATAGCGCGTCAGTGCATTTGTGGTCGCCCAGGTGATAGGAAGGCTGACTGACGAAGCCCCACTCGAGCCCCAAGTGCTGAGCAATCGTACTGATTGAAAGTGCAGGGTCCCGCCCTGTGTGAAAACAGCAACAGCTCGTCAGAATGTTTGTGGCCACCCAGGTGATAGGAAGGCTGGGGGACGAAGTCCTACCCCAGCTGCAAGTGCCCAGCAATCGCACTGACCGAAAGTCCAAGGTCAAATCTGCTTAGCTCCAACTGAGAATTTAAAACAAATAAAAAATCTTGTGTTCTTAAGCAAGTTTTCCTTAACAAAATCAACTATGGCAGTACCCACCTCGTCGGCCTTCTCAAAGTCCACCCAGATTCATGTCTTCTGCCTGACACCTGCCTTATAGCCCACATCACCCCAGTGCTAAAGGATCTCAAATGGCTCCTTCTCAAAGCCAGATGTTCCTGCCAGCTGGGTTGAACTACCTACAAAGCAGTCTATCTACATGTGCCAAAATACCTCTTACAAAAATGTTACATTTCTGGAGCAATTCGCTCTTTGAGAATCAAAAGTGATCTACCTCTGGAAGTCTCTAGGTCTCTGAAACACAAAACATTGAAACGTGCTTTCTTTGGAGCAGCCTGGAACTATGGAACTCCCTTCCCCTATTCCTCAGGAAAGCTTCTTCTAGCAATACATTAAAACATGAACTCAAAAACACCTTGACTAAAAAGTAGTCTTAGCACTTTATGCTTGTGTTGTCTCTGCAATGCTGACATAAACACTGATCTTGCATTTCTAATTTTCTAGTTTCTGTTTTTGACTACTATATAACCAGTAAGCACTTAGGCGCATTTAACAAATGTTCACGCAACGCAATGCAGCAAGCCACCTTGCTTCCCTGAGTGAAAGGGAGAGGGTAGTAATGCACCGTATTTAACTTTATATGGCACTCAAATGCTCTCTACCTCTGCTGGCACACAAACAGCTGCCTAGCACCAATGCAGATACCCTTGTCCCATGGTGCAAGGGTGCCTGTGTTGTATGCAGGATTGTTTTTGTGCAGGAAATGGCACCCTTTTGCACAAAAACTATTCTCAGAGGCATTTTCCTCTTTCTGTGTGTACTGCACAATGCGCCATACTTAGAAAGAAGAAATAATGAGAAATAAAGATATGTCTCCTTGTTGCGCCTCTGGTGGGGAGGTGTACAGTCCTGACACATTCCCAGGTGATCCAAACACATATTTGGGAATATGTCAGAATGCATAAGTGGATGCTGGAAAACACCCACGCTCCACCCTTTGCATGCTTCCCTGCCAGAGAAACTCAAGACAGCGATTTGCGCCACTTTGCGTTACTCCTTATTTATCAAGCCACGCAAGGTGGACTTGAGTGGCTTGGTAAATCTCATTTCAGATTTTGTGTTAACCTGTGTCCCCTTGCATGGCACAGGGCAACTGTTTTGCTTTCCTGCTCTTATCTCATAACCAAGCTTACAGAACCTCTCTGGAATGCACTTCTGAGTTTAAAGAAGACAGTTATTGTTATTATTATTTCACCACGAGGTTCGTGAGAGACTAAATTAGTAGATTGGCAGCACACGTTCAAAAGTAGTCACGGGAATGAAAGCAAAATATATCAAAGTACTTCTCAGTTGCAATGTACACAGCAAATACATGTGATTATATTATAGCATAACTTCAAAGCAAAGCATAAAAGTCAAAATTCATCACCGTAGGGCCTATAGCTCATCTTCATCTTTCTGGGGTCTGCAAGTTGATGACTCCGGTCAACTGCAAGAAAGAGATTTTCTACCCAAAAGGGAGACAGGCAACTGATGTCTCCGTTCCTGTCTGAAGTCAAAGCAGATTCAATCTAACTCTGCTGTCGTCCAGAGCCATCCTTAAAAGCAAACTCAGTGTGAGAACCGAAGAAACTTGGAGAGTGGCCAATTCTCCGAGAGCCTCACTTGTTCTCAGACTGGATTGAGAGGTAAACACAAAATCTACGTGCTCCTATCAGCTAGGGTCTGGTGTGAAAAACACAACTTTGACTACCATGTGGAAAAACACAGCTTGGAAAAACACAGCTCATCTGCAATGTCTCAACTGCAATGTTTAACCCCACGTTAAAGCCAATAGGCAGCTAACCTAAATATCAAATGTAATGTCTAATGTCATGTCAAAGCCAATAGGCTGCTAAACTGAATACAGAATGTAATGGCTAACTCCATGTTAAAGCCAATAGGCAGCTAAACTGAATACAGAATGTAATGGCTAACTCCATGTTAAAGACAATAGGCAGCTAAACTGAACACAACATGTAATGTGCTACTGGTGAACATTGAGCAACTAATATGCGCAGTGGTGAAACACAAAGTCATTGGTCAAACACAATTAATAGCATCACATTCCACCCTATGACCAATGAATTTTTGTTTACATACCTCTTATTTCAAACAAAAACAAAAAACAAAAACATCAACAAAAAAAACATTATAAGCAAATCAGATTTGAATGATAAAAGCAATCACTGTTAAGCAATGGAAGTGGATTAACATATTGATCTCATAATCTTTCACATCAGATACATCTACACAGAAAAGACTGAAACTTATATACTCTTATTGGGATAATAGTGTCTCTAAAACAGCAATTCGATGTAGCATGAGTTCTACTCATGTAAAGGTACACGGTCCACCTGAAAGGTTTGCTGGAATGTAAGCGAAAGTCAGAGTTCCATACAAAAAAACACAGACAGTTAACTGGTAAGGTTACTTAGTTCCAGTGGAAGAATGTAATCAAACAAGGTGAACTTGAACTGAAGGCACCAGTTGCGCAAAATGGATCCATGGTGCTTGTACTTTAATCAATCAGGTTCAGGTTGGGGGTTCGGTCCCTTCCCCGACCCCACACGCACACACCCAAAGGGAGACCACACAGCACACTCATGGTCAGTGGCGAAACGTGGTAGGATCTGCAAAAGAAAAAAGTGTGACTTTTCTTGCAAATAACATCTGTCATCTGAAATGTGCCCTTCTTCTTCCTTTCCCTGTTTTATAATTTTGGGGCCCTTTGTTATGATTTCTGCAGGTTCTGGAGGGTCACTTGGGGATTTAACCCACACCTCAGCACTGAGGTTTTTATCTGCTGCACCACAGCTTCCCTTTTCTTGCACTGTCAGAAGGGCTGGGGCAGACTCCTTCTTTACCAAACCTCCATTCACTCCATTTTTGACAAGTTGGGCCATTCTGTCTCCAATTTGTATGAATGGATCAGATTATTTTCTAGTTATCAGCATAATTTTGATTTCTCCTTGGTAATCTGCAGCAATCACTCCCCCTAAAACCTGATCAATTTGCCATATCTGTCCTGGTAACTTTCCTCTCCCCAACTGCAAGATCACAGTTTTTATCAAATCTAGGGGAATGTGCATCTCTCTAATCTCTGCCCACCTGTAAGTGGCTTTTTCTCCCAGATGTCCACATTTCTGGTGCACCCACTTATCCATCCCCACTAAGTCAGACACTTCTCTCTCTGATGATTTCTCCTTAACATCTGCAAGGGAATTGAACCAGTTAGGTACAAGCCATGTGGAAAACCAAACGGCTAAACCATTGGCAGTGAACCAAGAATCAGTGTAAAAATGACACATCTCAAGCAGCTCTTGCTTTAAAGTCTGACACACATTGTACAACACTGTTCCTTCTCCTGTACTAGAAAACCACTTTTCAGTCAATGAATCATTAGTCAAACAAACATGCTTTTTATCCTCAGGGGACACGAATTCAAATGGTGCACTTAATTTCACTGGTGACTCTTTTATCTGTGGTACTCCCTGCACTCTCTCCACATCCTGAAAAGGGGCTTGTGACACCTGTTCATGTAGGGCTGCAGTGACTCTCGCCCTGTCTTGCATGTACCAGATCCAGTGTATGATATTAGCCTCCTGTGCCTGTCCTATACTGTGAGAGTTAAGTGAACTCATCACCCACTGATAACAAGTCAAAAGCTTACTCCAAAGTTCCAGGGGCACTCTTAACCTCCCCTTTTCCTGATTTACATGTAAATCAGTATTTCCCTCTTGCACTGCGCAGAATCCTAAAGTCTGAATTATTTCATTTGCCAAATCAAAAGCGCACAGCTGCTTATTTTTTTTCCTAGTTACTTTATACCAAAGTCTTAAGATTTCACTCAGATGAGGGCTATACTGTTTCCATAAATCAAACAAGCTCATGAAACTCGGTGTCTCTTGGTTAGTGCAAATAGTCACATTTTGCGACAGTACTTCTGCCTTGTCCGAATTAATTTTACTTTGTCTGTAAATAACATTCTGAGCTCTGTTCTCAGTGTTATCTGTTAAGGAATGCTCTTCAACTGCCAAAAACTGTGAGGTGTTTTGCGCTATGCTCTGCTCACACGGAGGCTCACACTGGCCTACAGCAGTTTTAACCCCCTCATTACTGGAATGGGAAAAGCCAGATTCTTCTAAAACAGCAGCTTTACAGATTTCAGCATTATCTTGCATTAATGTGTTCTGGCTAATTTGCTCACGTAAATTCTTATTTTCATGTTCTAACTGCCTACATCTCTCCTGCATTTTTCTATAAGCAGACAAAAGTATCCAAACCCTTCTGTCAAGAACAAAAGGAACATCATTTCTTTCAAAAGTCACATTTTCTAAATATGCTTTATCACAGCACTCATCCCAAGACTCACACAGTCCTGATTAACAAGAAAACATGTTTCTCACAGCACCATAAGGCAGTTTAACTTCACATGCATTTTCAAACATGGTCTGCCGTGCTTCTTTAATTCTCTAAACAACAAAAAACAATTACACTTTTAAATCGTGCACTTCGAAATCTCCAATTCCGACTCTGAAAACTGACGACTGCGCCAAAATGTTCTGCTTTCCTGCTCTTATCTCATAACCGAGCTTACAGAACCTCTCTGGAATGCGCTTCTGAGTTTAAAGAAGACATTTATTGTTATTATTATTTCACCACGAGGTTCCTGAGAGACGAAATTAGTAGATTGGCAGCACGCGTTCAAAAGTAGTCACGGAAATGAAAGCAAAATATATCAAAGTACTTCTCAGATGCAATGTACACAGCAAATACATGTGATTATATTATAGCATAACTTCAAAGCAAAGCATAAAAGTCAAAATTCGTCACCGTAGGACCTATAGCTCAGCTTCATCTTTCTGGGGTCTGCAAGTTGATGACTCCGGTCAACTGCGAGAAAGAGATTTTCTACCCAAACGGGAGACAGGCAACTGACGTCTCCGTTCCTGTCTGAAGTCAAAGCAGATTCAATCTAACTCTGCTGTCGTCCAGAGTCATCCTTAAAAGCAAACTCAGTGTGAGAACCGAAGAAACTTGGAGAGTGGCCAATTCTCCGAGAGCCTCACTCGTTCTCAGACTGGATTGAGGGGTAAACACAAAATCTACGTGCTCTTATCAGCTAGGGTCTGGTGTGAAAAACACAGCTTGGTCTACCATGTGGAAAAACACAGCTTGGAAAAACACAGCTCATCTGCAATGTCTCAACTGCAATGTTTAACCCCATGTTAAAGCCAATAGGCAGCTAACCTAAATATCAAATGCAATGTCTAATGTCATGTCAAAGCCAATAGGCTGCTAAAATGAATACAGAATGTAATGGCTAACTCCATGTTAAAGCCAATAGGCAGCTAAACTGAATACAGAATGTAATGGCTAACTCCATGTTAATGCCAATAGGCAGCTAAACTGAACACAACATGCAATGTGCTACTGGTGAACATTGAGCAACTAATATGCGCAGTGGTGAAACACAAAGTCATTGGTCAAACACAATTAATAGCATCACAGCAACACAAACCCTTTCATAAGTTTAGTCTTCATACAATATTTCATTCTGACCACTTCTGAGGTTTCTAGGTATTTTTATGCGTAAATGTGCAGTATATCTTCTTCAGTGATACCTTAGAATCTTCTGTGCATGAAAGGACCTGTCACGTATCTCTACTAGGCAAGTGATCAAGATTAATTTCAATATACTGTTACACATTAATTGCCCTACACAACGTTTACGGCTATACTTTAGTATGTTCTGTATTCTCTGCCTGTGCAAGGACCTGTCTCACTATTTTTTTTTTACAGTGTCACGGATCCTTTATTTGCCTGATCATGTTTTCCGAATTTGCTTGTAACATTATATGTACACACGCCTGTCTGCAAAGATGTTATGTGCTGTAAATGTTTTTTTTCTGTAATGTGCTCCAGCTTCCTTGCAACCTGGCCTGTACTATAGAAAACCTTGTAAATTAAAAATAGAATAATCAGTAAAGAATATGGCCAAGACATGCAGCCTAATGCGTTCTCGAAAATCTGATTGTGATGCAGAATCCTTTTGTGCCTGGCATTGCAACCCAACAAGAGGCGGAACAATACAAACAAGCATTTGCAATACAATAGTTAAAGCTATTGGCATTGTAAATTCATAACTGGACTTTTCTTGCCACATAAATTGGTCAACCTGCCTCATAATTTTGTCTTTCTGCCATATAATTACAGTGCCCCAACATTTAACTACAGCACTTCCAATGACCTTCTTCCTCCTTCTTAAAAGAAGTACAATGATCATATAAACCTTTATCAGAAATAACATTTTTGGCATTAGAGTGTAATGCTGAAAACACCATAACAAAAATATCATTTGGAATGGTTTGGAGGGAGAAAGGAAAGAGGGAGTCGGGAGTAGAGATGGAGAGAGCACACACATAGTAACGGTGTCATGGGCCCTGGAGTAAGAAAGGAAAATGGTTGACTGCAATTTCAGTAGGAAAATACAGCAGTAAGTAGAGTTGAGTGACGTCGATAGGTCTTATGGCCCCAGTGCCACTGCAAGTGTTGCTCCATTGATAGCTAGGCATCAGGAGAGAAAGCGGATGTGGCATAAAAAGAGAAGCAAAAGGAATACAACAGCCAAAAGGAAGAAAGAGAAGGGGTTGCAAAAAATAAAAGAAATGGAAAGAAAGAACAAGAAAATGAAAACACAGCTAGGAGATGAAATAGAGCAAACGTGTGAGACAAAAGAAAAAATGGAAGGAAGCTTGAGCACGAAGAATAAAGAGGAAAAAATAATGAAAGAAGTGTGAAAAAAGAGAAAAATTAACATTAGAGAAAAACGAGAGATGGTGAGAGAAACAAGCAGCAAATGAACCAGGGCATGTATGTACTGACACATTACAGACAAGTAATTTGTGGTTTCCACTTACAGACGGGAAAAAGAGGGATTTATAGTAAAACGTGCACCTGCAGATAACAAAAAATACCAGAGAAAGGAAGGAAGAAAGATCTACAAAAATAAGTGGAAGGATGCATACCAAGTCAAAGGAGAAATGTAATAAAAAAGACAAAGGAAGAATGAACGGCAGAGAAAACAATTGTGAATGAATGAACACCTGATGAAGAAAAAAGAGAAGAAACAAGGAAAGAAATAACCACGTTTTTGCGAGTTTGAAAGAGGAGGCAGCAAGAGGAAGAAGGAAATAAAAAGAAAAGGGAGAGGAGTAGAAATGAAAAGTTGAAAGAAAGAGCGAAACCTGTGGATTTCAAGAGCTTGCAAGAGAAAAGTGGGATAGAAAGAAAACATTGAGAGTAAACAGAGTAAAGGAAAGAATGGAGTGATATAGGTGAAACAGACCCTCCCAAAAAAAGATGGCAGCTAAGAATAGATTTAATTGACTCCCCCGCGTCTTCAAACAAAAGTCAGAGTGTGGAACTGATGGAGCTGCGTCTGAGGTCCCAGTACTGGAGCAGCAGAGTGTATTGACTGCAAGAACTGAGGTGCTCTGGCACACAGCATGTGTGGGGTTCCTGGCACTGGCATGGCTGAGGGCTTGGAGTGTGTGAACTGAGGTGCACTGATGGAGCTGCGCACGAGGCCTCAGTACTGGAGCAGCAGAGTGTAATGACGGCAAGAACTGAGGTGCTTTGGTAGACATCATGTGTGGGGTTCATGACAGAGGCACGGCTGAGGGCTTGGATTGTGTGAACTGCTGTGCGATATGGAGCTGCGCCAGAGGACCCAGTACTGGAGCAGCAGAGTGTACTGACTGCAAGAACTGAGGTGCTCTTGCAGACAGCATTTGTGGGGTTCCTGGCATTGGCATGGCTGAGGGCCTGGACTGTGGGTACTGCAGTGCACTGATGGAGCTGCACACGAGGTCCCAGTACTGGAGCAGCAGAGTGTCCTGACTGCAAGAATGGAGGTGCTCTGGCAGACAGTGTGTGTGGGGTTCCTGGCACTGGTGCGGTTAAGGGCTGGGAGTGTGTAAACTTGGGTGCACTGCTGGAGTGCCACCCGAGGTCCCAGTACTGGAGCAGCAGTTTGTACTGACTGCAAGAACTGAGGTGCTCTGGCAGACAGCATGTGTGGGGTTCCTGGAACTGGCATGGCTGAGGGATTGGAGTGTGTGAACTGAGGTGCACTGATGGAGATGAAAGTGGGATCCCAGTATGGAACAGAAGTGGGTCCTGCCTCTAAGCATGCAGAGGTCTGGTAGAGCTGGGTGCCTAGACTATAAACAATTACAAGTGATCCTCTGCCCTTGCTCTCAGCACACAGGCAGGCATACTTGCTAAAGAAAATCCAAGCCAAGGAAGGGCAGGAGCCAGGCGGCTTAGAGAGGGTGCAGAGAGCCCACAAAGGCCAAATATGGCAAATATAACAGCCTGATTTATACACTTGTTTACAGCTAAGCTCAGAGGAAGAATGCTCTGCAAATGAAAGGGGAAGCTTCCCTGGACAGGAGCAGGAAACAAAGTTAAAAAAAGTCCCCTACAGACCAGATAAACAGGACAAAGCATAATTATACAGTAGTTGGTCCCTGCTCTCACACAGAAGAAGGAGGGACAAAGACGCATGACGGACCACTAGCAAGCTAGGATTTTTAAATGCCACTAAAACTAACAAATGAAATAGCTGGAATCCCACAGAAGAAGAATACTTAAAAGTTTACAAGAGATCGTATGCTTATGCTCAACCTAAAAATGAGAGCTTTAATAGAGAGAAAATATGTCTGGAAATAACTGTTCCATTCCCGATTAGGTGATGAAGTACTGACATCCTCAAAGAAGGGAGGTTACATGCAAGTCCTGTGGTCACTGGACATTCCAAGAGACTCAGCTCTCACCTGCAAACATCATGTACAGTAGGTAGAGAAACTATATATGCCTCCACATGCTCTGCAAAAACAAACCACCTAAAGACCAGAATGACTCACTCTGTGCTAGAACAATGATTGAAGCACCAAACTTATGCCAGGACAAAAAGGTTTAAAGAGTATCTAAACCTCAGCCAACTCAGGACTTTTGACTTGTGAAATACACCCAGGAGGGTTTCTCTCTGAAAACATGTGGCCTCTGACATCTCAACAAGTATAATGTCCTACCAAGAATAATTTATTTTTGTCATGCCGCGGCCGAGGGGGTTTCAGGCCTGACCGCATATAGCGCATTACACGCTTTTACATTTAGTTTCCTGCATTTTTCATTACCTCTGCTCACCACTTACAAATATATCTCCAAAACAAAACCGAACCCTTGCACATGGTGATACTTTATACCTGCCTTTTCCTTCCCAGCATGCTGACCACTTCCTCTCTGCCCAGCATGCATTGTTTTCTCTTTATTAGACGCACGTACCTGATTCACTATTGCTTTCTTTTCCCCAATCCAAGATGGTGGTATTTCTACTTCCTGTTTCCTACTTCCTGTCTAGGAGTATATAAGGGGAATTCAGCTGCTTGTTCATTGCGTTGCAACACTCCTTGGTGGTAGTCACGCTCTGATTGATTTCTTCCTGCGTATCCAGTGTTTCCTGACCTGTCTTTGTTCTCCAGTCTTCCTGATCTTCAGTCCTAATGCCTTGGTGTCCTCCTTTCGTTTCAGGGAGTTCCTGTGGAGGTTTTTTACCCTACTGGGGTTTTTCCTCTGGGACTCCTTCTGGAGGGCACGGACTTTAGTGGTTTGCTCTTACCAAACAGCACCGTGGCTACCGGAAGGGGTCGCCCCTACCTCGGCCAGAGCAGAACCTGCCGGAACCAGGGCCGTTATCCTACGCCTCTCAGCTTCGACGGTAAGCCCATTGAAAACCGTGACAATTTTCGACGATTATGACAAAGCAAATAAGAACTGGTCTGCATTGTATCAGCTTACTCTATAAGCAAAGTCCAGAAACATCTTGTAAATTCTTCTGCAGTACTATGTGCACAAACAACACCTGCTGCAACATACAGATGGGATTTACCGGTTGCCTCCTGGTAGGCACACACAATGTTGATATGTTAGGTGGTTCACATATGTTTTATCCCACAAGCAAATGGCACTTCTTTTCTAGATAGCTAGTTTGTGCACCATAAAGTGAATGCACTGATAGGGACAATGGAGAGTTTCTATTTGCTCAAGGGACCATTTAATAGGGATATAACTATCCACTTTCTGTAGAAAATAAATGAATGCCCCTAGGGAGACAATGACCATGCAGCAGGAGCCATGTGTCTCCGGTGTTACTGTCACTTAAAACACCCTTCGCCCTGACTCATAAGGAAGTGCCTGAAAGTCAGAATAAGGGTGAGTGCAGTTTATGACTCATGTCTGAACTATCTTGTCAAATACCCTGGGAGAATTCAGGCACACACACTGGGGTATCTTTAAATGCCACCACCTCCCACCCATCAATATCATAATCACCATCCAGGGAGACAAAATTAGAGAGGGGTAGAATTAGAGGAGATTCATTCCTATGTAAGGGCAACATAGGGTAAGTGCTGCACTGTAGTGTTGTAGTGCAAGGGCACCACTGTGTATCCACTAGAGTGCATACTCCTTGATACCCTTACATACTTATGTAAGTGCTCCAATGGATTTTCAGGGCACTACAGTGCAGTACATACTGCTCAGCTCCTTTACATAATTATGTGAGGGCAACGAGGGGTATGCTCTGCACTGTAGTGCACTGCATAGCCCTCGGTACCAATCGAGTTTTTACTCATGAACGTTTATTAAAATATTTTTGATAACCGGACATCGGAAGTAATGGCCAGTTAAACAATATTTTGAATAAATCTGCCACTACATGCAATCAACACACTTTTCTTACATGGGATAGAAATTTCAGTCTCACCAGTGCTTTAAATGGGCCGGTACTCACCGGTACTGAGTACCGGCACTTTTTTTTTTTCCTCCCAAGAGTACCGGAACTTCTCCGTTACAAAGGAGAGTACCGGTACTCACTGTAACAGGCCCGCATTTAAAGGGACAAATAGTCATCATGTGAGAATGCACCACATTTCTACAATGCGGCGCATGCTCTCATGATGGCCATTTCACACTGTCAAGGCAGAGCAGCGTGTGACGTCACCCGCCAGGTAGCTGTGTGGCGGGAAGAAAAGAAAGCCCTTTAAAAAGCGCAATTTGCGCTGGCTTTCACTTTCTTCTTTGCCAGCACAGGCACAGCAGATGGAAAAAGCCATCACCAGACAAGGGGCAGAGGAGAGCAGCTGCAAGCAGGTTTGCTGCCAGATTGAGGACCCAGCCAGGAGTCATCAAGCAGGACAGGACTCTGTGCCATTATCGAGCGACATCGAGTCTCAGCAACTGGACCCTCGTGCCATCCAGAAACAGATTGCTGCAATGAAAATTCTTGAGGTCTTTTAATGTTTGTCAGTAGCCCGCCCAAGCCCCGCCCCAAGCCCCGCCTCCTTGTCACGCCCCCAATCAAAGCTCAAAATGATGAGTACCTGCACTTTTTTTTTTCCATTTAAAGCACTGATCTCACCACTTGTGAATTTAAAAGTCAGCCAGTCTGTGGGGGATATATTGACTCAAACAGGGGATGACTCCACACATTTTATCCATACTCCTTATGGAGAAGCCTAAAATGGTCTTATAGCAAAAAATTATTTAGTTTTCGCTAGTATTCTATCAGCAGGTGAATTGCCTATGCCAAACTTTTTACTGGTTCTCGTCAGGGCAGTATTGTTGATTTTATTTTATTATCTTCGGATTTACGTACTCTACTTACTGATTTCAAGATGATTGTAAACTGCATGAGAGATCACAATCCCCTCCAGACAGCAGGGCTGTAAATGTGAATTGAAGAATGGGGGTGTTGGGTTTTTCAGAAAGTAAACATATAAGTATTAATTGAGGTAAAATAGACCCACCTCTTTTACCGAGGGACTTGTAACTCTGTAATTCCGTTTTTATAGGTAATTGTTTGCCCCCTGATGCTGAACCCAGCATAATAATCAAGAGTTTTAATATGATTACCCAACATATTTCACAGATGCTTACTGATAAAAAAAAACATGAATTCCACCAGCAACATGCCTCCAACCAGGTGGGTTGATTCAGCCTGTACGGCAGCATATAAGGAACTTCAGGCTGCTCTCAGCGTTGCCCCACACAATATAGACTTAATCTGTCAAGCCTGTACATTTTACAAGTCAGTCCTCAACTCCCGGAGGGAGGAGATTACCAGGACAGCATGGGTTAATATTGGAGGAGCAGCGAGTGCAAGGGATACCAGAAGTTTTTGGGAGGTTGTGAACGAAACTTTTTCTGATAATGCAAGCACTGGAGTTGAATGTCACATTCCAGGCAATATATGGAGATCTTATTTTGGAGGGGTTTTTAATTCTGGCTGAGAAACCGAAGGCCCATTTATCAAGGCAGGTGATGTCAAGCTTAGGCTGCTCATACCCGAAGCCAATCAATTGACATCAAGGAAGCAACCTCTGCCATAATGAAAAGCCCTCTAGGGAAATTACCGGACCCCAGTGGCATAACAATGGATGTGTTTAAAGCTAATTTGCAATTTTGAGCACCGATACTTACAATCTTTTTGTGCGCTGCTATTGAGGGCCTCTTGTCTGTATGGTGGAGGGAAGCGATAGTCTTGCTTATTCTTAAGAAGAGAGACAGAAATAAGCTGAGCAGCTACCTACCAAATTCACTTTTAGGTTCAACCACTAAAATATTAGGGCAGATTTTTCTCTCTAGACTTAAGGAATGGGCTGAAAGAAATAACCTTTTATCGGATCTTCAATGTAGATTCTGATTCGGAGTTGACATCGTGGGGCAATCTGTAAATGTAGCACAATAGGAAAGTATGTCAATGCAAGGGGAGTTTCCTTGCACTTGGCTTTTATGGACGTCTCCTGTGCGTTTGGCAAAGTAAATCGCTCTAGACTGTGGGGTATGTTAGAGGATATGGGAGTGGAAGAGGCATTGGTCTCTTAACTGCGTAGATTGCACACAGATACTGGGGTTAGGTTATTTACAAGCCCCTCGCCACCAAAAGGTCACTTTCAGGGAGACTCCGGTGGCGCTGTGCCCTTTTCCATATTTACAAGGTAGCATTAAGCCACTTTGCGTAGCTTAACACCGCCTTGTAAATATGGGCACCCTGATGCAGTTTTCTGCAGCAGAGGGGCGTGAAATGGGTGTTGCTGTGGGAGTTTTCATGCAACACCCATTGCTTTTGCCACTGCCCCAGACTTACGAGAAATCATAAACCTGAGGCAGGGCCAAAAACTAATGCCACCCCAGGGGTTGCTTTCGAGTAGCGCAATGTGGAGGAATACTTGTATTTCTCCTAGTTTTTGCTTTTTCTATGTGTGCTATATTCTGCAGCATACACTGAAAGAGCAAAATGCCATTAATGGTTGGTTATGTGCAGGGAGGTGTCCCTTCGTGCATATAAACAATCATGAAATGATGACAATTTGCTACTTCTATATTTGCTGCATTCTGCAGCACCTATAGAAGTAACAAATCACCATTACTGATTGTTTAGGTGCCAGAAGGAACACCCTCCTGTACATAAACAATAATTCATCGCAATGCAGGGACCTTTGCACTATGGTGCAAGGGTGTCTATGTTGGCGCTAGGCAGCTTATTATAGTGCCAGCACTAGGGAAAACACGGGGTGCACCCTATTATTGTAAATATGGCGCATCACTGCGTTTTTGAAATGTCAGAGCACAGCGCTGCCAAATTTGGTTCAGCGCCGTGCTCCAACATTTCCTTGTAAATGAGGCCCAACAAGTCCAAATGACGAGTGCACAGTGTAGGAAGTTGGCTCTGTATGTGCTATTTCAAAGTAAGGAACAGCATGCACAGAGTCCAAGGGTTCCCCTTAGAGGTAAAATAGTGGTAAAAAGAGATAATACTAATGCTCTATTTTGTGGTAGTGTGGTCGAGCAGTAGGCTTATCCAAGGAGTAGTGTTAAGCATTTGTTGTACATACACATAGACAATAAATGAGGTACACACACTCAGAGACAAATCCAGCCAGTAGGTTTTGTATAGAAAAATATCTTTTCTTAGTTTATTTTAAGAACCACAGGTTCAAATTTAACATGTAATATCGTGTTTGAAAGGTATTGCAGGTAAGTACATTAGGAACTTTGAATCATTTCAATTGCATGTATACTTTTCAAGTTATTCACAAATAGCTATTTTAAAAGTGGACACTGCAATTTTCACAGTTCCTGGGGGAGGTAAGTTTTTGTTAGTTTTACCAGGTAAGTAAGACACTTACAGGGTTCAGTTCTTGGTCCAAGGTAGCCCACCGTTGGGGGTTCAGAGCAACCCCAAAGTTACCACACCAGCAGCTCAGGGCCGGTCAGGTGCAGAGTTCAAAGTGGTGCCCAAAACGCATAGGCTTCAATGGAGAGAAGGGGGTGCCCCGGTTCCAGTCTGCCAGCAGGTAAGTACCCGCGTCTTCGGAGGGCAGACCAGGGGGGTTTTGTAGGGCACCGGGGGGGACACAAGCCCACACAGAAATTTCACCCTCAGCGGCGCGGGGGCGGCCGGGTGCAGTGTTAGAACAAGCATCGGGTTCGCAATGGAAGTCAATGAGAGATCAAGGGATCTCTTCAGCGCTGCAGGCAGGCAAGGGGGGGCTTCCTCGGGGAAACCTCCACTTGGGCAAGGGAGAGGGACTCCTGGGGGTCACTTCTGCAGTGAAAGTCCAGTCCTTCAGGTCCTGGGGGCTGCGGGTGCAGGGTCTTTTCCAGGCGTCGGGACTTAGGTTTCAGAGAGTCGCGGTCAGGGGAAGCCTCGGGATTCCCTCTGCAGGCGGCGCTGTGGGGGCTCAGGGGGGACAGGTTTTGGTACTCACAGTCGTAGAGTAGTCCGGGGGTCCTCCCTGAGGTGTTGGTTCTCCACCAGCCGAGTCGGGGTCGCCGGGTGCAGTGTTGCAAGTCTCACGCTTCTTGCGGGGAGATTGCAGGGTTCTTTAAAGCTGCTCCTTTGGATAAAGTTGCAGTCTTTTTGGAGCAGGTCCGCTGTCCTCGGGAGTTTCTTGTCGTCGTCGAAGCAGGGCAGTCCTCAGAGGATGCAGAGGTCGCTGGTCCCTTTGGAAGGCGTCGCTGGAGCAGAGTTCTTTGGAAGGCAGGAGACAGGCCGGTGAGTTTCTGGAGCCAAGGCAGTTGTTGTCTTCTGGTCTTCCTCTGCAGGGGTTTTCAGCTAGGCAGTCCTTCTTGTTGTTGTTGCAGGAAACTCGTTTCTAGGTTCAGGGAGAGCCCTTAAATACTAAGTTTAAGGGCGTGTTTAGGTCTGGGGGGTTAGTAGCCAATGGCTACTAGCCCTGAGGGTGAGTACACCCTCTTTGTGCCCCCTTCCAAGGGGAGGGGGTCACATCCCTAATCCTATTGGGGGAATCCTCCATCTGCAAGATGGAGGATTTCTAAAAGTTAGAGTCACCTCAGCTCAGGACACCTTAGGGGCTGTCCTGACTGGCCAGTGACTCCTCCTTGTTATTCTCATTATTTTCTCCGGCCTTGCCGCCAAAAGTGGGGGCCGGGGCCGGAGGGGGCGGGCAACTCCACTAGCTGGAGTGTCCTGCGGTGCTGTGACAAAGGGGTGAGCCTTTGAGGCTCACCGCCAGGTGTTACAGCTCCTGCCTGGGGGAGGTGTTAGCATCTCCACCCAGTGCAGGCTTTGTTACTGGCCTCAGAGTGACAAAGGCACTCTCCCCATGGGGAAAGCAACATGTCTCTAGTGTGGCAGGCTGCTGGAACCAGTCAGCCTACACAGATAGTCGGTTAAGTTTCAGGGGGCACCTCTAAGGTGCCCTCTGTAGTGTATTTTACAATAAAATGTACACTGGCATCAGTGTGCATTTATTGTGCTGAGAAGTTTGATACCAAACTTCCCAGTTTTCAGTGTAGCCATTATGGTGCTGTGGAGTTCGTGTAAAACAGACTCCCAGACCATATACTCTTATGGCTACCCTGCACTTACAATGTCTAAGGTTTTGCTTAGACACTGTAGGGGCACAGTGCTCATGCACTGGTACCCTCACCTATGGTATAGTGCACCCTGCCTTAGGGCTGTAAGGCCTGCTAGAGGGGTGTCTTACCTATACCTCATAGGCAGTGAGAGGCTGGCATGGCACCCTGAGGGGAGTGCCATGTCGACTTACTCATTTTGTTCTCACTAGCACACACAAGCTGGTAAGCAGTGTGTCTGTGCTGAGTGAGGGGTCTCTTAGGGTGGCATAATACATGCTGCAGCCCTTAGAGACCTTCCCTGGCATCAGGGCCCTTGGTACCAGAGGTACCAGTTACAAGGGACTTATCTGGATGCCAGGGTGTGCCAATTGTGGAATCAAAAGTACAGGTTAGGGAAAGAACACTGGTGCTGGGGCCTGGTTAGCAGGCCTCAGCACACTTTCAATTCAAAACATAGCATCAGCAAAGGCAAAAAGTCAGGGGGTAACCATGCCAAGGAGGCATTTCCTTACACAACCCCCCCCCAAACGAAAGAGGATGAGACTAACCTTTCCCAAGAGAGTCTTCATTTTCTAAGTGGAAGAACCTGGAAAGGCCATCTGCATTGGAATGGGCAGTCCCAGGTCTGTGTTCCACTATAAAGTCCATTCCCTGTAGGGAGATGGACCACCTCAACAGTTTTGGATTTTCACCTTTCATTTGCATCAGCCATCTGAGAGGTCTGTGGTCAGTCTGAACTAGGAAGTGAGTACCAAAGAGGTATGGTCTCAGCTTCTTCAGGGACCAAACCACAGCAAAGGCCTCCCTTTCAATGGCACTCCAACGCTGCTCCCTGGGGAGTAACCTCCTGCTAATGAAAGCAACAGGCTGGTCAAGGCCATCATCATTTGTTTGGGACAAAACTGCCCCTATCCCATGTTCAGAGGCATCTGTTTGCACAATGAACTGCTTGAAGTAATCTGGAGCTTTTAGAACTGGTGCTGTGCACATAGCTTGTTTCAGGGTGTCAAAGGCCTGTTGGCATTCTACAGTCCAGTTTACTTTCTTGGGCATTTTCTTGGAGGTGAGTTCTGTGAGGGCTGTCACAATGGATCCATATCCCTTCACAAACCTCCTATAGTACCCAGTCAAGCCAAGGAATGCCCTGACTTGAGTCTGGGTTTTTGGAGCTGCCCAGTCCAGAATAGTCTGGATCTTAGGCTGGAGTGGCTGAACTTGGCCTCCACCTACAAGGTGTCCCAAGTAAACCACAGTTCCCTGCCCTATCTGGCATTTGGATGCCTTGATAGAGAGGCCTGCAGATTGCAGAGCCTTCAAAACCTTCTTCAGGTGGATCAGGTGATCCTGCCAGGTGGAGCTGAAGACAGCAATATCATCAAGATAAGCTGCACTAAAGGATTCCAGCCCAGCAAGGACTTGATTCACCAACCTTTGGAAGGTGGCAGGGGCATTCTTTAAACCAAAGGGCATAACAGTGAACTGATAATGCCCATCAGGTGTGGAGAATGCTGTCTTTTCTTTTGCTCCAGGGGCCATTTTGATTTGCCAGTACCCTGCTGTTAAGTCAAAGGTACTTAAGAATTTGGCAGCCCCTAATTTGTCTATTAGCTCATCAGCTCTAGGAATGGGATGGGCATCTGTCTTGGTGACAGAGTTGAGACCTCTGTAGTCCACACAAAACCTCATCTCTCTCTTTCCTTCTTTGGTGTGAGGTTTGGGGACTAAGACCACTGGGCTAGCCCAGGGGCTGTCAGAGTACTCAATTACTCCCAATTCCAGCATCTTGTGGACTTCCACCTTGATGCTTTCCTTAACTTGGTCAGACTGTCTAAATATTTTGTTTTTGACAGGCATGCTGTCTCCTGTGTCCACATCATGGGTACACAGGTGTGTCCGACCAGGGGTTAGGGAAAAGAGTTCAGCAAACTGCTGCAGGACCCTCCTGCAGTCAGACTGCTGTTGGCTAGAGAGGGTGTCTGAGTAGATCACTCCATCTACTGAGCCATCTTTAGGGTCTGATGAGAGGAGATCAGGGAGAGGTTCACTCTCAGCTTCCTGGTCCTCATCTGTTACCATCAACAGATTTACATCAGCCCTGTCATGGAAGAGCTTAAGGCGGTTCACATGGATCACCCTCTTGGGGCTCCTGCTTGTGCCCAGGTCCACCAGGTAGGTGACCTGACTCTTGCTCTCTAGTACTGGGTAAGGGCCACTCCATTTGTCCTGGAGTGCCCTGGGAGCCACAGGCTCCAGAACCCAGACTTTCTGCCCTGGTTGAAATTCAATCAGTGCAGCCTTTTGGTCATACCACAACTTCTGGAGTTGTTGGCTGGCCTCGAGGTTTTTACTTGCCTTTTCCATGTACTCTGCCATCCTTGAGCGAAGGCCAAGTACATAGTCCACTTTGTCTTGTTTAGGCTCATGAAGAGGTCTCTCCCAGCCTTCTTTAACAAGAGCAAGTGGTCCCCTTACAGGGTGGCCAAACAGAAGTTCAAAGGGTGAGAATCCTACTCCCTTCTGAGGCACCTCTCTGTAAGCGTAAAGCAGACATGGCAGGAGGACATCCCATCTCCTTTTGAGTTTTTCTGGGAGCCCCATGATCATGCCCTTTAATGTCTTGTTGAATCTCTCAACAAGGCCATTAGTTTGTGGATGATATGGGGTAGTGAATTTGTAAGTCACTCCACACTCATTCCACATGTGTTTTAGGCAAGCTGACATGAAGTTGGTACCTCTGTCAGAAACCACCTCCTTAGGGAAACCCACTCTGGTAAAGATACCAATGAGGGCCTTGGCTACTGCAGGGGCAGTAGTCGACCTAAGGGGAATAGCTTCAGGATACCTAGTAGCATGATCCACTACTACTAGGATGTACATATTTCCTGAGGCTGTGGGAGGTTCTAGTGGACCAACTATGTCCACACCCACTCTTTCAAAGGGGACCCCCACCACTGGAAGTGGAATGAGGGGGGCCTTTGGATGCCCACCTGTCTTACCACTGGATTGACAGGTGGGGCAGGAGAGGCAAAACTCCTTAACCTTCTGGGACATATTGGGCCAGTAGAAGTGGTTGACTAACCTCTCCCACGTCTTGGTTTGTCCCAAATGCCCAGCAAGGGGAATATCATGGGCTAAGGTCAGAATAAACTCTCTGAAACCCTGAGGCACTACCACTCTCCTAGTGGCACCAGGTTTGGGATCTCTTGCCTCAGTGTACAGGAGTCCATCTTCCCAATAGACCCTATGTGTTCCATTTTTCTTGCCTTTGGACTCTTCAGCAGCTTGCTGCCTAAGGCCTTCAAGAGAGGGACAGGTTTATTGTCCCTTACACAACTCTTCCCTTGAGGGTCCCCCTGGGCCCAAGAGCTCAACCTGATAAGGTTCCAGCTCCATAGGCTCAGTTCCCTCAGAGGGCAGAACTTCTTCCTGAGAAGAGAGGTTCTCTTTTTGGTGTTGTGTTGCAGCTGGTTTCCCAGCTGACTTTCCTTGTCTCTTGGTAGGCTGTGCCATTTTTCCAGACTCCAGCTCTACTTTTTCACCCTGTGCCTTGCACTGTGCCCTAGTCTTGACACACACCAGTTCAGGGATACCCAGCATGGCTGCATGGGTTTTCAGTTCTACCTCAGCCCATGCTGAGGACTCCAGGTCATTTCCAAGCAAACAGTCTACTGGGATATTTGAGGAGACCACCACCTGTTTCAGGCCATTGACCCCTCCCCACTCTAAAGTTACCATAGCCATGGGATGTACTTTAGTTTGATTGTCAGCGTTGGTGACTGGATAAGTTTGTCCAGTCAGGTATTGGCCAGGGGAAACCAGTTTCTCTGTCACCATAGTGACACTGGCACCTGTATCCCTCAGGCCCTCTACACTTGTCCCATTAATTAAGAGCTGCTGCCTGTATTTTTGCATGTTAGGGGGCCAGGCAGCCAGTGTGGCTAAATCCACCCCACCCTCAGAGACTAATGTAGCTTCAGTGTGACACCTGATTTGCTCTGGGCACACTGTTGATCCCACTTGGAGACTGGCCATTCCAGTTTTAGCTGATTGGGAGTTAGAAGTGGTATCTTTCTTGGGACAGGCCTTGTCTCCAGTTTGGTGTCCAGACTGACTACAGTTACGACACCAGGCCTTTTTGGGATCAAAGTTTTTACCCTTGTACCCAGAATTGTTTTGTGAAGAGGCTCTGGGCCCACCCTCCTGTGCAGGTTTTTGGGGGCCTGTAGAAGACTCTTTACTATCTTTGTTTTTGGCTGTCTCACCACCTTTCCCCTGGGGAGGTTTTGTGACCCCTTTCTTTTGGTCACCCCCTGTGGAAGTTTTGGACACCCTAGTCTTGACCCAATGGTCCGCCTTCTTTCCCAATTCTTGGGGAGAAATTGGTCCTAGGTCCACCAGATGCTGATGCAGTTTATCATTGAAACAATTACTTAATAGGTGTTCTTTCACAAATAAATTGTACAGCCCATCATAATCATTTACACCATTTCCTTGAATCCAACCATCTAGTGTTTTTACTGAGTAGTCTACAAAGTCAACCCAGGTCTGGCTCGAGGATTTTTGAGCCCCCCTGAATCTAATCCTATACTCCTCAGTGGAGAATCCAAAGCCCTCAATCAGGGTACCCTTCATGAGGTCATAAGATTCTGCATCTTTTTTAGAGAGTGTGAGGAGTCTATCCCTACACTTTCCTGTGAACATTTCCCAAAGGAGAGCACCCCAGTGAGATTTGTTCACTTTTCTGGTTTCACAAGCCCTCTCAAAAGCTGTGAACCATTTGGTGATATCATCACCATCTTCATATTTAGTTACAATCCCTTTGGGGATTTTCAACATGTCAGGAGAATCTCTGACCCTAGTTATGTTGCTGCCACCATTGATGGGTCCTAGGCCCATCTCTTGTCTTTCCCTTTCTATGGCTAGGATCTGTTTTTCCAAAGCCAATCTTTTGGCCATCCTGACTAACTGGATGTCCTCTTCACTGGAGTTATCCTCAGTGATTTCAGAGAGGTTGGACCCTCCTGTGAGGGAGCCAGCATCTCTGACTATTATTTTTGGAGTCAGGGCTTGAGAAGCCCTGTTCTCCCTAGATAGGACTGGTGGAGGGGATTCTTCCTCCAGTTCACTATCATCTTCCTCTGTGTTATCCACAGAGGGGTTGGCTCTATCATACTCTGCCAACAGCTCCTGGAGCTGTGCTTTGGTAGGTCTGGAGCCCATTGTTATTTTTCTTATGTTACAGAGTGACCTTAGCTCTCTCATCTGGAGATGAAGGTAAGGTGTGGTGTCGAGTTCCACCACATTCACATCTGTGCTAGACATTATGCTTCTAAAAGTTGGAGTACTTTTTAAGAAACTAAACTGGTTCTAGAATCTAATTCAAACTTTTACAAACTTTTAAACTCTAAAAGAAATGCTAACAGGGACTAACACAAGGCCCTAGCAGGACTTTAAAGAATTTAGAAAACTTTTCAAATTGCAAAAATCAATTTCTAATGACAATTTTGGAATTTGTCGTGTGATCAGGTATTGGCTGAGTAGTCCAGCAAATGCAAAGTCTTGTACCCCACCGCTGATCCACCAATGTAGGAAGTTGGCTCTGTATGTGCTATTTCAAAGTAAGGAACAGCATGCACAGAGTCCAAGGGTTCCCCTTAGAGGTAAAATAGTGGTAAAAAGAGATAATACTAATGCTCTATTTTGTGGTAGTGTGGTCGAGCAGTAGGCTTATCCAAGGAGTAGTGTTAAGCATTTGTTGTACATACACATAGACAATAAATGAGGTACACACACTCAGAGACAAATCCAGCCAATAGGTTTTGTATAGAAAAATATCTTTTCTTAGTTTATTTTAAGAACCACAGGTTCAAATTTAACATGTAATATCTTGTTTGAAAGGTATTGCAGGTAAGTACATTAGGAACTTTGAATCATTTCAATTGCATGTATACTTTTCAAGTTATTCACAAATAGCTATTTTAATAGTGGACACAGTGCAATTTTCACAGTTCCTGGGGGAGGTAAGTTTTTGTTAGTTTTACCAGGTAAGTAAGACACTTACAGGGTTCAGTTCTTGGTCCAAGGTAGCCCACCGTCGGGGGTTCAGAGCAACCCCAAAGTTACCACACCAGCAGCTCAGGGCCGGTCAGGTGCAGAGTTCAAAGTGGTGCCCAAAACGCATAGGCTTCAAGGGAGAGAAGGGGGTGCCCCGGTTCCAGTCTGCCAGCAGGTAAGTACCCGCGTCTTCGGAGGGCAGACCAGGGGGGTTTTGTAGGGCACCGGGGGGGACACAAGCCCACACAGAAATTTCACCCTCAGCGGCGCGGGGGCGGTCGGGTGCAGTGTTAGAACAAGCGTCGGGTTCGCAATGGAAGTCAATGAGAGATCAAGGGATCTCTTCAGCGCTGCAGGCAGGCAAGGGGGGGCTTCCTCGGGGAAACCTCCACTTGGGCAAGGGAGAGGGACTCCTGGGGGTCACTTCTGCAGTGAAAGTCCGGTCCTTCAGGTCCTGGGGGCTGCGGGTGCAGGGTCTTTTCCAGGCGTCGGGACTTAGGTTTCAGAGAGTCGCGGTCAGGGGAAGCCTCGGGATTCCCTCTGCAGGCGGCGCTGTGGGGGCTCAGGGGGGACAGGTTTTGGTACTCACAGTCGTAGAGTAGTCCGGGGGTCCTCCCTGAGGTGTTGGTTCTCCACCAGCCGAGTCGGGGTCACCGGGTGCAGTGTTGCAAGTCTCACGCTTCTTGCGGGGAGATTGCAGGGTTCTTTAAAGCTGCTCCTTTGGATAAAGTTGCAGTCTTTTTGGAGCAGGTCCGCTGTCCTCGGGAGTTTCTTGTCGTCGTCGAAGCAGGGCAGTCCTCAGAGGATGCAGAGGTCGCTGGTCCCTTTGGAAGGCGTCGCTGGAGCAGAGTTCTTTGGAAGGCAGGAGACAGGCCGGTGAGTTTCTGGAGCCAAGGCAGTTGTTGTCTTCTGGTCTTCCTCTGCAGGGGTTTTCAGCTAGGCAGTCCTTCTTGTTGTTGTTGCAGGAAACTCGTTTCTAGGTTCAGGGAGAGCCCTTAAATACTAAGTTTAAGGGCGTGTTTAGGTCTGGGGGGTTAGTAGCCAATGGCTACTAGCCCTGAGGGTGAGTACACCCTCTTTGTGCCCCCTTCCAAGGGGAGGGGGTCACATCCCTAATCCTATTGGGGGAATCCTCCATCTGCAAGATGGAGGATTTCTAAAAGTTAGAGTCACCTCAGCTCAGGACACCTTAGGGGCTGTCCTGACTGGCCAGTGACTCCTCCTTGTTATTCTCATTATTTTCTCCGGCCTTGCCGCCAAAAGTGGGGGCCGGGGCCGGAGGGGGCGGGCAACTCCACTAGCTGGAGTGTCCTGCGGTGCTGTGACAAAGGGGTGAGCCTTTGAGGCTCACCGCCAGGTGTTACAGCTCCTGCCTGGGGGAGGTGTTAGCATCTCCACCCAGTGCAGGCTTTGTTACTGGCCTCAGAGTGACAAAGGCACTCTCTCCATGGGGCCAGCAACATGTCTCTAGTGTGGCAGGCTGCTGGAACCAGTGAGCCTACACAGATAGTCGGTTTAGTTTCAGGGGGCACCTCTAAGGTGCCCTCTGTGGTGTATTTTACAATAAAATGTACACTGGCATCAGTGTGCATTTATTGTGCTGAGAAGTTTGATACCAAACTTCCCAGTTTTCAGTGTAGCCATTATGGTGCTGTGGAGTTCGTGTAAAACAGACTCCCAGACCATATACTTTATGGCTACCCTGCACTTACAATGTCTAAGGTTTTGCTTAGACACTGTAGGGGCACAGTGCTCATGCACTGGTACCCTCACCTATGGTATAGTGCACCCTGCCTTAGGGCTGTAAGGCCTGCTAGAGGGGTGTCTTACCTATACTGCATAGGCAGTGAGAGGCTGGCATGGCACCCTGAGGGGAGTGCCATGTCGACTTACTTATTTTGTTCTCACTAGCACACACAAGCTGGTAAGCAGTGTGTCTGTGCTGAGTGAGGGGTCTCTTAGGGTGGCATAATACATGCTGCAGCCCTTAGAGACCTTCCCTGGCATCAGGGCCCTTGGTACCAGAGGTACCAGTTACAAGGGACTTATCTGGATGCCAGGGTGTGCCAATTGTGGAATCAAAAGTACAGGTTAGGGAAAGAACACTGGTGCTGGTGCCTGGTTAGCAGGCCTCAGCACACTTTCAATTCAAAACATAGCATCAGCAAAGGCAAAAAGTCAGGGGGTAACCATGCCAAGGAGGCATTTCCTTACACACAGGGTTAGAATTCTACTCGTGGAGTACAGCAGGGGCACATTTTGGCTCTCTTTTTGTTTTTATTATATATAAATGGACTTGGAAGTCACTTACTCTAACTAGGTGCTGATGTACCTCAAGTTCCGGAGCGCCCAATACCCACTTTGCTATACGCTGATGATGCAGCTCTCCTTGTGAGAACAGCAAATGGCCTTCACCTACTGCTGGCTCAAGATCTGGCTTACAGGGAGGTATCTTTCTCTAGATTAATTTTCAAAGATTGCCAACAGCTGGAAAACATTTTGAAGATTCTGTGGCCTAATTACATTAAAGAGACATTCTTAAATCTGGGAGTACCAGATTATTTTACAAAACCAGGATCCATTGAGCAAAACTGTAAGCAGCAAATCAATTTTTGAAAATTATTGCAGCAATGAAAGGTTACTCTACGTTCAAAATATGCAGTCTTTTTTGTTGTATTCTCCTTTAAGTAACATCCACGTCCTAGAACATTATTTGTCTTTTAGCTGGAACCCCCATATAGTTTTTATTTTACATTATTTTGTTTAAGCATGCTGCATTTTCTACTAGCTTTCACAGTGTGGGGGGGTGGTTTGAGAATTTATCAAACTGTCCTTGTGACAATGTGTCTCCAGAGTTGCATGCACTTTGCACAATTTTACACTTTATATAACTCACAATGGAACCGGCTAATAACTCCAATTGTACGTGCATTTTCTCTCAGAAATGATAAGGTAGGTTTTTATAAACCTACAGATCCTCGAGTCTCCGGAGATTTGCTTTGCTGTGATCAATTTAATTTGTGAGGCCCTGCCAGTCAGGAAAAAATATTAAAGTCTACTCTGATCACTGTTTTTTATTGTAATTATTCATAACGTTAGTATTTATGATATGTAGCAGTGATGTATTACATGAATTCTTATGCCACGTCTTCATTCATCTCGATTCGATTTTATGATTTTTAATCCTTCAGATTTAGCTGTTTAAGCCTACATTTTGCAGATCTTCATAAGATGTGCAACTCTATAGTACTTTATGGCTTTATTGCTGAATGAGGTTTATGATGATGTTGATGACTGTACTCACCGTTGTTCGTGCCTTCAAGATGTTAGGGAAACTACTTTTTCAACCCTCCTCACATTAACGCAAAGAAAACACAAACACCAGGCAAGGCACCGGAACTGATGAAATGTTTGTTGAGGTACCAAGGTTTATTGGCAGGTCAAGGCAGAAAGCAGACGCACATCCCAGTGTTACGTCTTACAAGCTGGCATCTTCTGCCCTGAAGCATATAAGTCAGGCAGTTATATATGTTAATCGGTGTTGTCACAGCAAAACCCCAAAAGGGGATATAGTCCAAACACAGGCTCACATATACAAAAGAAATGCTGCCTATACAAAACTTAAAGTCCACAGAGTAAAAATATACACAATGCAGTGTGAGCATGAACAAGTGAACAGACAACAGGTGGACCGTAAAGAAACAAAGGCTGGGTTGCTGACTGGCTGAACTTAAAGTGTGAGACCGATCTCAACTTAACAACATGGTTTGGAGAGGTATGTTTGCACAGCTGGCATAGGTGACAGAGAGGTCAGCAGGGGTGTCTTGGAGCAGTGCTAGAATAGTAACGTGGATGAGTGGAGTCACCCTGTGAATGAGAGGAGCAAGTGTCTTGGTAAGAGGAAAGAATAAATAGCTTACTGGGATTCAGATAATGGAGGAGAGAATTGGAACTAAAGTATCATATCTATAAGTACATACATGGGAATATATTTTCCTCAACAATACCTCCTTTTTGATAGTAATATCATACCTGATTGCAAAAATATATTATATATACATGGCAGAAGCATAATAATAACAACTTATCAATAAAATACATATCCTCGGATGGCATTACACATTTTTTTAGATGAAATACAGATATTATCATCTAGCTATCTACCTATGAGATTTTCATTATTCAAACATAGACAAAATGACATGCTAGTATCTAATGCATTCATGTGTTATGGGTCTATAGCCATTAAATCAAACATTTCTTTGTGTGCTTCCTCTACATCTTGTTGTATTGTAAGATATCTGTGGGCTAGCTCCTGCTCTGTAGGAGGTAGAACTTTAACTGCAGAAAATGAATTGATGTTCTTACTACAGAATTGCTGGAGCATGGGGCAACAAAACTAGAGGCAACACAACACTACCACTATTGTTATAAAGATACCGAATAGTGATCGAACTAAGCTCTTCAGCCATCCTGTTGGTAACCATGGACAAAGCCCGGACCAATCATCAGAATCAGAAATATTTCCTGCTCCATGAAATATTCTAACTGCTTTCTTAATTTGGGCGATATCCCTTGCTATGTTTCCACTTTCGTTTAAAAAATAACAGCAAGAGGAATTCAATAAAACACACAGTCCTCCTTGTTGCAGTGCCAGGAGGTCAAGGTCAATTCTATGTTGAATAGTCATGGCAGCCATTGAATTTATTTCCACCTGGAACTCTTGAAGTGCATCTCTTGTTGCATTGATTGCTATGGCTAGCTCAGCAGACATGTTAACAAGGGCTATTTCCAAATCATAAACGCCATATCCAGGGATTAATATACGCATTAGCTCAAAAAATAGACCTTGTCTGGCCTCCAGAATAGGTGTATGTATATCTCTTTTATACCTATGAGTGAAACTCCCCAAATTTAATGGCTCATGTGCTGTAATATGCGGCACAACTGAAATGTTTGGTGTTAGATAAGAAATAACACACATGCCTCCCCAGTGCCGCGGAAGCCCCTTGTACGCCTTAGTTCCACAAATGAAATACATATTGCCCTGTAACTGTGTGTCCAATGTGTGATATTTACTGAGAGGAAGGCCTACCCCATCAGGGAAAGAGTTCTGAAATTGATCACACCATTTATAATCAATCCATGCAGAATTTATAAAAGTAACATTTGCCCACGGCGCCATGTAAGAGCAGCGAGCTGACTATAAAGGATATTATAATATTTTAGAAATCACATTTGGTGCACTAGCATAATAATTTTTTTCATGGATCGTATAGAAGACCATCTGGTGTTATCAACAGTGTCTCTCCATGAATAGTGATGTTCCAGTAATGTAAAGTGTATGTAACTTTCTCTCCTTGTGTCTTAGTCGTCCAGATCCTACTTATTAACTGTCTTCCCCTTATATTCCAATTACCCATGGTATCATTCAATTCTAATATGTTAGGACACTTGCTACTTGCTAGATATCCTAAGTATTGGGAAGCTGGGTTACATCCTGAAACTTGATGCTTTATACATTGAGGAAACACACTGTTCTCTGCATTGTTTTCCCTCATAGGAGACACTGGGTATTGAATATTTGGCAGTATGGTACAACGTGGGTACCATCCAATCCTTCCTTCTCCACAGTCCCAAGTTACATTTGGTATAAGGCATCCTTTTCCTTGTGCAAAATTCTGTATAGGCACAGGTGTCTCATGTAAGCCAAAGGGGGCATCGAGGTGTCTGGATAATTCTCTGCACATCCAGCAGTTTTCAAGACCTAAGACTTGGGCTACTTTCTCATGTACTGCAATGAGGGGATGGTCAGCTGTTTGTCTAAATACGGGTAGCACATACACAATTAAGGTACTAAAAAATATTATTTGTACTATGCGATGCATTTTTTTCCCCAAAAGTTATAGATATAGATATGAAGTCTGATACTCAGTTCTAAGCCATTTTCTCTAATTGCCAGTAAGGCAATGGCACACAGCCTCTGTCCTCTGCTTCTCCTACTAGTATGCAGTCGTCTTGTTCAGGGGTGGTTTCACGGACCTGCCCTGCGGTGTCCTCTTAAGTCTATTTTTCTGCAGGTGTGACTATCACCTTTCTTCGAGACTACGTTGTGTGCTTCACTCAACTGCATCAGTTGGTGTCACCTGACACTTGATGAGGGGGCCTCAGAGTGGCTCTTATGAATTGTCTGGTCTGTCTCCCCCTTTTCTGGTATGTTGTGCTGCTCCACGGGTTGCAGGTGCTCATCCATTGCAGGCACGTCGGTCTTGGTTGTTTTTGGTGCGGATCTGCACCTAGTGCCGTGAATCCACTCAGGACGTCCCTGTACCTTCACCGCCGTCTGCGTCACCAGGAGCACGAGGTGTGGTCCAATCCACCTAGAACTAAGGGAAACATCTTTTATTTTTCTCACCATGACCATGTCTCCAGCTTCAAAAAGATGTGTGGGCTCTGAGGACGGATGAGGCAAAGCTTCCTCCACCTGGAGATGGTGATGCCTCAAGAGTGATGACAACTTTATAGCATAGTCAGAAATGTTTTCATCTGTCCACAGAAGTGCTGCTTGAGATGCTGGGAGAGGCAACTTCAACCCCACAGACATAGGCCGCCCCATCAGTACCTCATGGGGGGCACAAAAGGGTTGTCCTAGATGGTGTTGCCCTCATGGTATGCAGCACTAAAGGCAGTGCATCAGGCCATTTCAGGCCTGTTGCATCAGTTGTTTTTGCTAATTTATTTTTTATTGTGGAGTTCATCCTCTCCACCTGTCCTTAACTTTGGGGGTGGGTGGGGGTTTCCACTCTATTTCCAAACATTCACACATCTATTGCACAACTGCAGCCACAAATGTACCCCCTCAGTGGCTATTTATGCCCTGGGGGACCCTAAATCGGGGTATGATATCTTCATCAAGCATCGCACCAGAGTTGCCACATCATTCTTCCTTGTGGGAAACGCCTCCACCCATTTTGAAAATTGATCTACACACACAAGCAAATATTTGAATCCATTCACTGGGGGCATATAGGCAAAGTCTATTTGGACATTGATAAAGGGCCCCTGTGGTACTGGTAAGTAATCTGTGTAGCAGGGGACCGGCCTCTAGTATGTTGGGCACAGACAAGACATTGGGAGCAGAATTGTGCAGTGAAGGCTGTTATCCCTGGTGCAAACCATTCCTGTCTAATTAGTTCACTCATCCCCCCTTGTGACATGTGAGTGAGTCTATGGCAAACCTTGTAAGGGGAAGGAACATACTACGTGGAGCAACATGTCTCCCATCCTGGTGGACCCATAATCCCTCATCATTTTGTAAACACCCAGCATCAATCCACACTCTTTCTTCTGCCAGTGTTGCAGATCATTGTGCCTCCTTCACATCAGCTAGCAACAATTGTCTCTGAATAAGCTTAATTTTTGGAATGCTTTAGGGACACCATTTGTACTGGCTATAACATATTTTCTCTTGCTGTTGTGTCAGCCATGGCATTTCCTCTGGCTATCTTGGTGTTAGCCCCTGCATGGGCCTCGCATTTTATGACTGCTATGCTGTTGGGTAGTAGTATTGCTTTTAACGAGTTCCGTACTAAAAGGCCATTTTGGATGGGGCACCCTGCTGCTGTTATGAAACCACTATACTGCCACAGCTCACTAAAATAGTGGACAACTAGAAAGGCATAACATGAGTCAGTATAAATGTTAACAGTTTTCCCCCGGCTAGGATGCATGCTCTTGTCACAGCATGCAGCTCAGCTTGCTGGGCAGATGTGCCAGGGAGCAGAGCTGCACTTTCAATTATGGTGTCTACTGTTGTTATAGCATACCCTGCTCTGTAATCAGTGTATGTTAGTCTGCTGGAGGAACCATCAGTGCACCACTCATAGTCTGCCTTTTTTCTATAGGTGTCTGTTGCAAATCTGGCCTGGGTGTGGTGCATGTTTCTACAACCTCAACACAATCATGGTCAGGGGTCTCATCAGAATCACATATTGCAGGTAATAATGTTGCCAAATTAACAGGTGGGCATTTTTTAATGGTGATACTAGTGTTAGACAACAACGTGACCTCATAACCCGTGCTCCTGGCTGCCGAAAAATGCTGTGTTGCTGCTGATGACAACAACAACTGTACCGAATGTGGCACATAAACAATACAAGGGTAGTCCATCACAATGGGAGCCACCCTCTCTACCATCACAGCGGCTGCAGCCACTGCTCTCAAACAAGCTGGATGCCCAGTCACTGCTGAAGGCAAGGTCACAGAGTAATATGCCACAGACCTTTTTCCAGAGCCATGCTGCTGTGTCAGCACATTATTTGCAATGTAATTTTGCTCTGACACATAGAGATGGAAGGGCAGTTTGTAATCAGGCATCCCCAATGCTGGTGCAGTACACAATGTCCCTTTCAGTTTCTTGAAACATTCTGAAAGTTCATCAGTCAATACAATGCTGTTGGGTGCATCTTGTAGTGTGCATTTCCTCAAGAATGCATCATAGGATCTGTATTCAGGGATCCACTGGCAGCAGTAGTTCATCATCCCCAGGTGGATGGGGGCTGCTTGCTTTGAATCATTTTTATTCTGTCAGGAGATATACAGCGTGTACCTTTGCATACCAAATAACCAAGGTAAGTCACCTCTTTTTCTCAGCACTGAAATTTTGACAATGAGGCTTTGTGTCCTCTCTCCTGGAGGTGGTTCAGCAGAGCTACGGTGTCTTTTTCACAAGCCTCAAGTGATGGAGATGCCACAAGGAGATCATCAGCGTACTGTAAGATGACAGTGCTCCCTTCCAGGTGTAGGCCGTCCAGGTCTCTCTTTACTACCTGTGGGTAGACCGTGGGACCCTCTGTGAAACCTTGGGCCAGTCTTGTGAAAGTGTACTGGGAATCTTTTATTGTGAAGGCAAAGAGGTACTCACTCTCTGGATGGACTCTAATGTTAAAAAAATGCACTTGAGAGATCTATAACTGAAAAGTACTCTGCTTCTGTAGGTAGAAAAGATAATATAGTATTAGTATCAAGCACAACAGGTGCTAAGGGAAACACAATGTTGTTTATCTGGCGTAAATCCTGTATGAATATATACTGCCCAGTGTTGCCCTTCGGCAATGGAATTATTGGTCTATTACAGGGGCTAATTATCTTTTTAATGATATACTGTTGTAAAAGAGACTCAATCACAGTTTTTATTCCCTCCTCTGCCTGAGGTGACAGTCTATACTGCCGCACATAAGGTAGTTCTGCATTTTCCTTAAGCATCATTTTATGGGAATGGCATGTTTTTAACAATCCTGCCTAATTTTTGTGTTTTGCCAAAACCTCTGAATTCACTTGTTCTAGGACCTTGTTTTTTGTCAGCTGTGAAACCATATTCCCTTCAAGCTTGTCAAAAACTGCAGCCCTGTTGCTTCTGAGCATACACAACATTCAACACCATCCTTTTCCATCTCCCAACACAGACACAACTCCCAAAGGAAATGTGAAATGTGAGACCCGGAGTCGTTGGACCATAGGGGCCCAAATCTTTAGGGTAAAATCCTGGTGCTACAGCTGTAGAAACGTGTGGTTCTGAAGCTGGTACTTGAAATAACTTCTCTTCCTGTGGTCCTAGCTCAATGCTGATAGCACACCCTTCTTTTCCTACATACAATGTGTCTTCATGCAACTCCATTGTCCAGTACAAATATTTGTCTGCCGTGTAGGCGTACCATTCAGGCACTAGGCCTGTAAAAAATGCTGCAGTACAGTGCCTGGGCCCAAGTACTAATGCCAACTGTACTAACTTAGTCATCAAATCACTCTGAATGTCAGGGCTGTATTTAAACAGTTATTGAAACATTTCATTGTAGAAATCTCCCTATAACTGAGTCCATTGTTATTGTGTTGGAGAGAGAGAGACAAGACAGGGTTTGGACATAACATAAAGTCCTCACTTAGGTGGTCATTACAACCCTGGCGGACGGTGTTAAAGCGGCTGTAAGACCGCAAACAGTCTGGCGGTAAAAATTTTGGAATTATGACCGTGGCGGAAACCGCCAACAAAGACAGCCACTTTAACACTCCGACCGCCACGGCGGTACAGACAAGCAGCGCAGCGGTCACCGCCAACAGACAGGCGGAAGACAATGTACCGCCCATAGTATCACAACCCGCCAATCCGCCACCTTTTCCGGGGCGGATTCTACGTGGATAAAAACACGGCGGAAACAGTTTCTGCAATGGGAAAACGCTCACCTGAACACATCCCACGAGGAAGGAGGACTCCATGGAGCCTGAACTCCAAATCCTACCGGCCCTTGTATTCCTACTCATCTACGAAGACCAACGCCTGCGCCGGCGACGACAACGGTGAGTACTGCACCTATGACATAGGGGAGGGGGAGGCAAAAGTTAGGGGGACACACACGCAACACCCCCACCCCCACCCCACCCTCGCATATTATAACACACACACCAAAGCATTTACAAAAATAACATCAACAACACACAACCCCCCCGGAAGAAAGCAAAGACAAAACGAAATCAGTCCAAACCTTGTAATGTATCAATATACATGTCTCAAAAATATACAGATATATTAGCTAATAATACAAAAGTATATACATTTTGAGAAGTAGTGCAGATATGCACATATAAATGTCCGTGCACCACTAGTCCAAAAATGCATGGACGAGGCCCACAAAAGATACCTGTCCACACACGGAGAGAACACTGCAGGGGCATCAGAAAGAAATACTACAGGCACCTCAGGGGGAAGGTAAGGGGGGGCACCTCAGCCGGAGGAGTGCAAAGCCAGATCCACGACGGGGCTCCATGCCCACTGTTCCATCCTGGGGAGTGCAAAGCCACAGTCTCTCAAGTCTCTACAGTGGGTGGCTTGCCCACTGTTCCATCCTGGGGAGTGCAAACCCACAGTCTCTCAAGTCTCTACAGTGGGTGGCTTGCCCACTGTACCATCCTGGGGAGTGCAAAGCCACAGTCTATCAAGTCTCTACAGTGGGTGGCTTGCCCACTGTACCATCCTGGGGAGTGCAAAGCCACAGTTTCCAAAGTAGATAACATTCTCCACTGGTTCAGGAGGGGGACTGGTGCCCAGACTGGATTAATCTCCCCGTGGAAGTTCCTGTACCGTCCCTGGCCCACCCGCACATGGGATAACGATGCTTGATGTGGCGGACATTTCATACTTCCCTGGTGCATGCCCTCTTCGGCGGTGCTGTGCCATGGCGGTGTCTGGACTGTTCAGCGGTGCTTTGCCATGGCGGTGTCTGGACTGTTCAGCGGTGCTTTGCCATGGCGGTGTCTGGACTCTTCAGCGGTGCTTTGCCATGGCGGTGTCTGGACTGTTCAGCAGTGCTTTGCCATGGCGGTGTTTGGACTCTTCAGCGGTGCTTTGCCATGGCGGTGTCTGGACTGTTCAGCTGTGCTTTGCCATGGCGGTGTCTGGACTCTTCAGCAGTGCTTTGCCATGGCGGTGTCTGGACTCTTCAGCGGTGCTTTGCCATGGCGGTGTCTGGACTGTTCAGCTGTGCTTTGCCATGGCGGTGTCTGGACTGTTCAGCGGTGCTTTGCCATGGCGGTGTCTGGACTGTTCAGCGGTGCTTTGCCATGGCGGTGTCTGGACTGTTCAGCGGTGCTTTGCCATGGCGGTGTCTGGACTGTTCAGCAGTGCTTTGCCATGGCGGTGTCTGGACTCTTCAGCGGTGCTTTGCCATGGCAGTGTCTGGACTGTTCAGCGGTGCTTTGCCATGCCGGTTCTGGACTGGGCATTGGTGTGTGGCATGACGTTCTCTGGACTGGGCATTGGTGTGTGGCATGACTTTCCCTCATTGCCCAGCGGGGCTGTGGCAGCCGGGCCCCTCCTGGGCACTGACTTCGGCGGTGGTCTCCTGACCAGTGACGATACTTGGGCCCTCCTGGGCAATGACTCTGGTGGTGGTCTCCTGACCACTGACGATACTTGGGCCCTCCTGGGCACTGACTCTGGCGGTGGCGGTGGTCTCCTGACCAGTGACGATACTTGGGCCCTCCTTGGCACTGACTCTGGTGGTGGTCTCCTGACCAGTGACGATACTTGGGCCCTCCTGGGCACTGACTCTGGCGGTGGTCTCCTGACAAGTGACGATACTTGGGCCCTCCTGGGCACTGACTCTGGCGGTGGTCTCCTGACCAGTGACGATACTTGGGCCCTCCTGGGCAATGACTCTGGCGGTGGTCTCCTGACCAGTGACGGTACTTGGCCCTCCTGGGCACTGACTCTGGCGGTGGTCTCCTGACCAGTGACGGTACTTGGGCCCTCCTGGGCAATGACTCTGGCGGTGGTCTCCTGACCAGTGACAATACTTGGGCCCTCCTGGGCAATGACTCTGGCGGTGGTCTCCTGACCAGTGACGACGGTGCTGGCGGTGGCATCCCGACCGCCGGGAAGGATGCCGCCCTTCTCCGCCGTGCTGCTCACACTAGGCTGTGCAGACTTCCTCTGGCCCTTCCCCACCTTTGGAGGAGTCACAGCTGACTCTGCCATCCACCTGGAACCCCTGTGAGTTGTTTTGCCACCAGGAGTCTTCACAGGGTCCCGTCGGCCACTTTCCAATTTCAGAGCCTTTACAGGGGGCGGGCTGCCAGTGCCTTGGCTCCGGGTCACACTGCCAGTCCTGGTGGCCGGTGCACTCCACACACCTTGAACAGGCACCACTGGTATTGGAGGCTTTTTGGCTGAGGCGCTACGACGGGACTGATGAAGTGGAGGGGGTGGGGCAAAAAGGTCAACTTTACACAGGGACAGTTTCTGACGAACACTGGGATGGGTAGTTGGAGGGGGTTGGGAGTGGAGGAAGAGGAGGTGGTTGTAGGAGGTGTCACTTTAGGTGTTTTGGGTGCAGGTGCAGGTACTGGAGGCTGTCGTGAGGTGGATGTATGTTGGGTGTGTGGGTGCCCGCGTTTGTGTACTTTGGGAGGGGGCGTCACAGACACACTGGGAGTGGACCTAGGGGACGTGTAAATGGTAGTGGAGGTGGTGAGTGTAGGTGAGAGGGGTGTGGTGCTGGGTGTTCTGGTGCGAGTCCTGGTGCCTGTAGATGTAGTGCATGCAGGTGTGAGTGTAGACGAGACTGGGAGGGAGGAGGGAGACGACGACGAGGGGGACACAGTGGAGGCAGTGGATGTTGCTGTGTCTGCACGTGGGTGATGCTTGCGTGTGTGCCTGTGGGTTGTGTGGTGCCTCTGTTTGCCTGAGCTACTTATGGGTGTAGAGGTGTGTGCATGCTGGTCTGATGGTGTGCTTGGGACAGGCTGGGGTACAGGGGATTGGGTCTGGGTGGAGGAGGTTGGAGGGGGCAGGCTCGACACAGGGACAATGGCTGCCATCAGTGCTGAGGCCAGAGATTGCAGGGTTCGCTGAAGGGCAGCCTGACCAGAATGAATGCCCTCCAGGAATGCATTACCGTGTTGCAACTCCCTTTCTACACCCTGGATGTCATTCACAATGGTAGACTGCCCAACAGTGAGTGACCTGAGGAGGTCAATGGCCTCCTCACTGAGGGCAGCAGGGGTGACTGGGGCAGGGCCTGAGGTGCCTGGGGTGAAGGAGATGCCCACCCTCCTGGGTGAGCGGGCACGGGGCGAACGCTGAGGGGCTGCTGGGAGGGCGGTGCTGGTAGGGGAGGTGGCGGCTGTACCTGTAGAAGTGGGGCGCACAGATGGTGCCGCCACCACAAGGGAGCTCCCATCGTCGGACGAGTCCGTGTCGCAGGTTGGTGATCCGGTGCCCGGAGTGAAGCTCCCCTCGCCCTCCGTCCCACTGGAGCATTCAGATTCCGTGGTGTGGCACTCCAAGGCCATGTGGGATGCAGCTCCCTCGTGCTCCGGTGCCACTGTACCTCGGCCTGATGATGCTGATGCACATAAGAACATGGAGAGCACAAAAAGGGGGGGGGGAGACAGAAGAAAGACAGGTTGAGTGCATGGCATACCGCGACCGTTGGCAGACACTACAGACACAGCAGCCCCCTGCACTACGCCGTGCTCCTGGCCTCTACAGATGCTATTTCTGGGATCTGGCCTACATGGCTATGGTGGACCTTTGCACACATGGATGCCACAGGGGCATCTATACCTGTACTTGCCACTCTACTACGGCGGGGTAGGGAGCCACATGGCCTGCATTACGGAGGGGCCTAGTCTACCTATGTCTGCCTGGCCTAGGTACACCCACAGGACTCCTCCCCCACCCAGACCCCTCCACTGCGCGCCAAGTCCGCAGAATGATGCTGTACTCACCCCCTTGTGTCTGCTGTGATGCCCTCAAGCGCCCATCCAACTCAGGGTAGGCCACCGCCAGGATCCGGAACATCAGGGGGGTCATGGGGCGACGGGCACCTCTCCCACGTTGGGAGGCCATCCCCAGCTGAGCCTCCGCCGTCTTCTTGCTCCAGCGGCGAATGTCCTCCCATCGTTTACGGCAGTGGGTGCCCCGTCTCTGGTGGACCCCCAGGGTCCGGACGTCCTTGGCGATGGCACGCCAGATGTCCTTCTTCTGGTGGGCGCTGACCTACATGACATGCACAAGGGAAGAAGAGAAGTCATTAACAACAGCACCGTCAATGTGCGTGGCCCCCCCTCCCTACCCTAGCCATGTGGCACATTCATTCACATGCATTAATGTTCCCTGATCTCTGCCCCCTTCCCTCTTCCAACCAGCCCTCTCCACCCAGGCCTAGCCCATACAATGTGCTCCCAGTGTACTTACCTGTTGGTCTGGAGGACCGTAGAGTAGCATGTACTGGGGGAGGACCCCGTCTACCAGTTTCTCCAACTCCTGAGCAGTGAAGGCAGGGGCCCTTTACCCAGACGCAGCAGCCATCGTCGCTTCCAGACCGAGGTCACAGTAACACTTGCAGTGTAGGTCCTCTCCTGTCGAAGATCAGGTATCTAATGATAGAACAGATAGAAAATGGAGGTGACGTCCGCGGCGGTGCGTATCATCACCGCCAGCGCACTTCCTCATTGGCTCCTGGGCCCCATAGGGTCCGATGTAAACCAATGCAGCATTGCGCCGCGGTCTACGACCGCCTACCGCGACGGTGTGCAACGCCAATGCTGTTACCCCACAATCCCATTGTCCCTGTTTAGAGGTCAGGCAGCCGCCATTTCAGGGGCCCACATGGCTCCATTTACTTCTGCGTCACACATAGCTAGGCCTACACTCAACACACATACAGGAAGGGTTTTGTGTTTGGTGTCGTGTTCTGTGTATCTGTGGGTACATACCTGGAAAAAAGTTGACTCGATCCTCGCTGTTGTCCTTCCTAGGCGCCGTCAGCTGGGACAATTGAGAAGATGGCGGAATCCTCCGGTGTACCGACCGCTGGTGGACCTGTTGACAATCGAGGAGCGACATTTAATCGTGACCTACAGGTTTGACCGTGCCACTATCCAGGAGCTATGTACCCAGTTGGAGCCAGACCTGATGTCACCAATCCGCCATCCCACTGGAATCCCCCGACGTGCAGGTGCTGTCAGTGCTCCATTTCCTTGCAAGTGGGTCTTTTCAAACAACTGTGGCCATGGCATCAGGGATGTCCCAGCCTATGTTTTCCAACGTGCTGTCCAGAGTGTTGTCTGCCCTGCTGAAACACGTAAGGAGATACATCATATTCCCTGAGGTGGAAGATTTGGCTACAGTGAAAGGTGACTTCTATGCCCTTGGACATATCCCCAACGTCATAGGTGCTATTGATGGGACCCATGTGGCTTTGGTCCCCCCCCCACAGGAGTGAACAGGTGTACAGGAACCGGAAGAGTTATCATTCCATGAATGTACAGATGGTCTGTTTGGCAGACCAGTACATCTCGCAGGTAAATGCAATGTTCCCTGGCTCAGTGCATGATGCCTACATCTTGCGGAATAGCAGCATCCCTGATGTGATGGGTCAACTCCAGAGGCACCGTGTGTGGCTATTAGGGGACTCTGGTTACCCCAACCTTTCCTGGCTATTGACCCCAGTGAGGAATCCCAGGACCAGGGCAGAGGAACGCTACAATGAGGCCCATGGGCGGGCTAGGAGGGTGATCGAACGCACCTTTGGCCTCCTGAAGGCCAGGTTCAGGTGACTCCATATGACAGGTGGTTCCCTATTCTACTCACCGAAGAAGGTGTGCCAGATCATCAAAGCCTGCTCGATGCTTCCCAATCTTGCTTTGCGACGCCAGGTGCCTTTTCTGCAGGAGGATGGTCCAGATGACGGTGTTGTGCCAGCTGTGGAGCCTGTGGACAGTGATGAAGAGGAAGCTGAGGAAGAAGACAACGACAACAGGGAGTCAGTCATACAGCAATATTTCCAGTGACTCACAGGTGAGAACATTTTCTTTTTTAACCTGACATTCACTGTCACACGTCTTACTCTATCCAGTGTGTAATTGAATGGGATTATTTAGTAACTGAGTTGTTCCTTTCCATTACGGTTTCACAGGTGTGGTTACCAACGTGTGTCATCTGCATGCATCCTTCAAGGACTTGTGATGTGTGACATTGGTATGTTGCCTTAACAATAGAAAAAGCATTTTGACACTGTCATTGATCATACATTTTACTAAATCATAGACTGACTCCAGAATGTTTTGTGGTTCAAGGGTGTTTATTTAAGTGCTCAAAAATGGAGGGGGGTTGTAAAATGGTGATGGGTGATGGTGGAGGAATGTCCATGGCAGAGTCCAGTCTATTGGTCTCACAGGTGCACTGCCCATCTGGGCATAGGAAGTGGAGCTGGGGCAGTTAAAGTATGGACAGGGTAACAAAGTGGGACGGTGAGGGGACAATCAGGGTGGTGTCATTTCCTGGTGGGGGTCTTGCCATCTTGCTCTGTTCTGTTCCTGGATCTCAGGGACCGCTTGCGTGGTGGTTGTCCGTCTGCAGGGGGTGGGTTGCTGGTGTGGTGGTCCTGTGGCGGTGCCTCCTGTCCACTAGCGCCGGCGGAGGTGGTGGCCAGTTCATCGTCCATGCTAGTGTCAGGGGCCCCTTGGAGTGCCACGGTGTCCCTCAAGGTCTGCTGTATGTCCTTTAGCACCCCTACGATGGTGCCCAAGGCGGAGCTGATGGTCCTGAGCTCCTCCCTGAAGCCCAAATACTGTTCCTCCAGCAGGCGCTGGGTCTCCTGAAACTTGACCAGGACCATCGCCATCGTCTCCTGGGAGTGGTGGAATGCTCCCATGATGGAGGATAGGGCCTCGTGGAGAGTGGGTTCCCTTGGCCTGTCTGCCCCCTGTCGCACAGCAGCCCTCCCAGTTCCCCTGTGTTCCTGTGCCTCCGTCCCCTGGACCGTGTGCCCACTACCACTGCCCCAAGGTCCCTGTTGTTGTTGGGGTGGTGGGTTATCCTGGGTTCCCTGTAGTGGTGGACACACAGCTGATTGACCTGTCCTGGGTACGGAGGTTTGGGCCCGCTGGGTGGGCCCAAACCCAGCGGGCCCAAACCTACGGAGGTTTGGGCCCTGCTGGTGTTACCAGAGGGTGGAAGGTCAGTGTTGGGCTGTGCCTGTGCAAGGGGAACCGACTGTCCCGAGGCCCACGATGGTCCGGGCTGGTCATCAGGCTCCAGTAGGGCAGAGCTGCTATCGTCACTGTGGGCCTCTTCTGTGGGTGGAGTGGAGATGTCTGGACCCTCAGGTGTGGTGACGGTCGTTCGTGATCCTGCAGGAGCATAAGAGCATGATTATTGCATGTGTGTGTGTCATGGTGTGCAATGGGTGGGTGAGCGTGTACCCCAGTGCTAGCATTCCTGTGTGGGGGCTTGTGTGATGATGGTTAGGGGGTTGTTCTGGGTATGTGCAGTGAGCATGCTTTGGTGAGGGGTGACCATGCTTAGTTGTGTCATGCAGGGCTTGTTGTTGGGATGTGTGGTTTGTGTTCTTAGTACATTAGTGTGGAGTTGGAGTGATAGGGGAGGGTGTGAGGGTGGGGGTATGTGATAGCATGCAGGTAGGGTGGGGGATCTGATAGTTAAGATTTGACTTACCAGTGTCCATTCCTCCACTGACTCCTCCGAGGCCCTCTGGATACATGATGGTCAAGACTTGCTCCTCCCATGTTGTTAGTTGTGGGGGAGGAGGTGGGGGTCCGCCGCCAGTCCGCTGTACCGCGATGTTGTGCCTGGAGACCGCTGAACGCACCTTCCCCCGTAGGTCGTTCCACCTCTTCCTGATGTCCTCCCGATTTCTTGGGTGTTGTCCCACTGCATTGACCCTGTCGACTATTCTTCGCCATAGCTCCATCTTCCTGGCTATGGAGGTGTGCTGCACCTGTGATCCAAATAGCTGTGGCTCTACCCGTAGGATTTCCTCCACCATGACCCTGAGCTCCTCCTTGGAAAATCGGGGGTGTCTTTGGCGTGCCATGGGGTGGTGTGTGTGATGTGTGAGGTGGTGTATGTGGTGATGAGTGTAGTGATGTGTAGTGGTGTGTGGTGTTTTGTGCGTGGATGTTGTGTGGGTGATGGTGTTGTGTGCCTCTGTGTGGTGGTATTGTCTATTCTGTGCTCTCTCTCTGGCCTTCTTCCTGTATTTTTGGTCGTAGGGGTTTGTGGGTGATGTGGGTGTTTGTTTTATATTGTGTTGGGTGTGTAGGAGTGGTGTGTGTATGTGTATCAGGTGTGTGTATTTCGAAATGTCCAATGTGGCGGTGTTTTGGAGATGTGTGTGTATTTTGAGCGCGGCGGTGTGTACCGCCAATGGAATACCGTGGTTGAAAGACCGCCACGTGGATTTGTGTGTTGTAATAGCATGGGCGTGTTTCTGTTGGCGTGGAGGTGGAGGTTTTGTTTTCGCCAGTTTAACACTGACCTTTGGTGTGGTGGACTTGTGTGGGTGTCTGAGTTTCGGCGGATTCCGAGATGTGGGTCATAATTGCTGTGGCGGAATTCTGCAGCCGCAGCGGTCTATTGGCGGTCTTCTGCACGGCGGTAAGCGGCTTTTACCGCCAATGTTGTAATGACCCCCTAAATTTTCAAGCAGTAAGTGCTCTATTACCCAATTATAATCTGTCCTCAGGCACTTGTAAGTAAATCCCATGTTGTGAAAAATATAATGTTGCATGCAATTTACAGAGGAGGTATCTTTCCAGCAAATTGATGGGCGCATCTGGTGACAGGAGAAACTGATGGGTCGTTGTGAAACCCTCAACAGAAACTAGAAGGGGTTCTGATAACTCTTTGTGCGTCAGCATTCCATTTACAGCTACAGTAATTACTTTTTTACCACTACTGGGACCCAACTTGTTTCTTACTGCAGAGATAGTTGCACCGATGTCTATTAGGAAATCAATTTCCTTACTACCTACCTACCTTAATTGGGAACATGGGATTCTCCTCAGGCGTGTCAGATACCTTCATCATAAAGCACTGGGCTCGCCGGTTTTCTGTTGTTTGGGTTATCTCTCTCTCCACCTGGTCCTATGCCGATCCATGTGGTTCCTGAAAAGTGTTCCTCAGGGAGTGCAGTGTTTGCTTGATGTCTCTAGGCATGGATGGTGCTGATGGCTGGACCTCGTCCCTGTCAAACCTGCCATACCTATTGTTTCTATCTTTTCTCTCATATCGGTCATTTTTGTCATTTCTATCTCTTCTACCTCTATAACTTTTACAATTTCGACCCAGTGCCCATACCTCCGACAAACATAGCACTGATCACTACTCTTGTCTCTTTTCTGGTATCCTTGTCCTTCATCCTGTCTATGACGCGCCTCCTGATAGTACATTCCCTCTGGCTCTTCCTCTCATTGTACTTGCTGCAACATCATCCCTTTGTCAGTTTTAGCTGAGTCCTTCTTTACTTTAAAAATATTATCCCTTTCTATACTTGCCAGCAGCATGCACAACTCTTGATATCCTTTAGCAGACCAGTCAGGGTGGCGTAGTTTACAACTATGGGTCACAGATGTTAATAATCCATTCATAAGGGGCTGAGTGGCCAATACTTTATATGCCTCTGTCATGCGTGGTACACCTGCACTATTATCCCATGCTTTATGGAACCTTGGGATGTCATCAGCCACTGATTCCGCTGACTTCTGCAACTTGGTTGTTACTTGAGAAAAATCACCATGTTTCACTGCTAAGCCATTTCTTTTGTCCCTGGTAGACTCTAACCAATTCATCAATCTATTTTCTGTGACATCCATATTATTAGTCAGTATTGTCCACTCCCTTTCCTGTGGAATTTGGAATGCACTCTTTACTAAAGACCATCTGCTACCATATCCTTGTTTTAGTAACATTTCTACATCTCTGGGAAGCGGGGTATAAGCAATGCATATTTTATGGAGCCATTCATAATATTTTACACTGGCTGTGAATGGGTCTGGGGCATCCTTAGCCATCTGAGCTGCTTCCAAGGGGGTCCATGGTTTTAACATTGCTGTCCCTCCTAACACTATTTTAGGGTTTAATAGTACATCATCAGTATATGAGTTCTCACCCTTTCCTTTTAGAGTCTGTGTGCATGACTGTGTAAGTATCAGCCGTTCTCTGCTATCTATCTTTTCCTGAAGATTATGAATGGAGCGTTGTATTTTCTCCCTTTCTGTGTTCACCTCTTCCTGGAACCTATCTGCCTCTCGCCTAAGGTGAGCTAACTGCCTGTGTTCCTCCTTATTGTTTTTCCCTTGGGCACTCATCCCTAAATACTACCTTAGACCAAAAGTGGAAGTTGGGACAGGAGTTTCAAAAGCAAGCGTATGTCCTCCCCCAAAGAACAGGTGTCTATTCAGGACCTGTGTTGTGGCACAACCTTCTCTGGCACTGGTTGGCATGTCAGATACCCTAGTCAAATCACCCTCCAGGGATATATGGAAATAAGGCACACGTGGAAAGCCTGGTTTTGGACCCAGAGCCTCCTTGTGTGTGTTATTTCTTTCACAATGTATATAGGGGCCTGAAAGTGATGGGTAAATTGGAGTTGTTTGAGAAGGTAGAGCTGGCACTGCAGAATGGATGCTTTGGTCCAATGCTGGGGGACTACTCTCATTGTTATTTCTACCTGTGCTCCAGGAATCTAATTCACTATTCACATCCAATCTCTGTCTTTTCCTTTCTTCCTCTGTTAATAACAGTATCTCTTCCTCAGTTAATGTATTACTAGTTATTTGTTGATTGTTCTCTCCTTCCCCTAATTTTACATAAAGGCCATGAGGCTTGGAGGTGATATACAGTTTCTTCAATTTATTTATGTCAATATACAGTTGGTGGTGAGTCCAAATACACAGCAGAGCAGCAGCCCTTCTAGAAGTAGTGGCATTTGGTATTGTTTTAACTCTGTATACTTCAGCTGTTGCCAAACCACAGTGGTTACCTTAGTGACAAACAATGCTGCTCTGTTTGCACATTGTTACTTAATTCTAATAAACATTGGCTATATGTTGTGGGCCAATCCTTTGCTACTTCTAGCTCCTTTTTATTAGGTTTTTCGCATTCCATGTTCACCACGGCCACTGTAGAACAGTCTCTGGCGTCTGTGGAGACATTTTCCTGGCCTTTCTTTTTTGAAAGGAGAGCTTTCATTTTAGCAATTGAAAGCCACTTCTGCAAGCAATCACTTATATAGTGTGAATCCCATGATGGGTCACCCCATACTTCTATAGTCTCTGTCAAGAGTTCATTATCCTCTATCTCAAGGGAACCAAATCTAGGCCACCTCCCGTTATTCCCCTTCCAAGTCCAAACTAGCGCGCAGAAAGGTTTCACATATTCCAGACAATTTGCATCTCCTAGAACCTGAGCTGCAGGGCTATCTGGTGATAATTTAAAACCTTTCTCTCCCGTCAGCTGTTTAAACAACTTTTTAGTCTTTTCCAGCATTCTAGGGCTTACCACCATTACATTTCCTTTAGACTTACCGCTGCCCATTGTGCCCTTTCTGTAAAACACAAGAGCCTACTGAAAGTAGAGCGACCGCATGCACAGAAGCAAAGATTGGTGGATGTACCACACTCAGGCGCATATTTATGAGCCCCTAGTGCCACCAGAGAATCACTTTTTGTGACGCTCCGGTGTTGCTATGCCCTGCGCCGTATTTACAAGGTGGCGTTAAGCCACTTTTTGAGGCTTAACGCCACCTTGCAAGTACGACCCTTTCACATGCAGCCCTTTGGGTGGAAGGGACGTGCAAGGGGTTTGCTGTGAGCGTGCTACAGCAACACCCATTGTATTTTGACGCTGCCTCAGATTTACGAGTTTGCGTAACCTGAGGCTGCGCAAAAATCTAACGCCACCCCAGGGGTGGAGCTAGCAAGGCACAACAAGGAAGGATACTTTTATTCCTCCTTGTAATTTGCTTTTTCAATGTGTGCTGTATTCTGCAGCACACATAGAAAGAGCAATATGCGAAGCATGATTGTTTATGTGCAGAAAGGTGTTCCTTCCTGCACATAAACAATCATTTGAAAATTACGCTTTGGCACTTCTGTGTGTGCTGCATTGTGCAGCACACACTGAAGTGCTAATTTGACATTAGTGATTGTTTATGTGCAAGAAAAGACACCTTCCAGCACATAAAGAATCACACCCCTCAATGCAGACATCCTTGCACAATGGTGCAAGGATACTTGCATTGGCACTGGCAGCTAAATTTAGCGTCAGCGCAGGGGACAACACAGGGGTGTGGCATACTCAATTAAATATGACGCATCCCTGCGTTGTGAAAATGATGGAGCATGGCAATGCAATTTTGGTGCAGCGTCGCGCTTTGTTATTTTGTGGGCCTCAGTGTGTTTGTGCTTCATAGTCTGCAACAATGCTCTAACACACTGAAGTAGCACATTCAATGCAGACAAAGCTGATTTTTCTTTATCAGGCAGAGAGCTGCACAGCCTGCACCAGCAACACCCACTAAGAGTGTGCATCAGTACAACCAGGACCTGTGCCCCAGATCAATAATCCATACCTAGGCCAATGGTTAATTTGAACCAGTAACTGCAGGTGGTGCATTCATTTTCGGGAATCAGTGCTTACTTTTCCTCATTAGCCTTGTTCCGGAGCAAGGGACCAATACAAAAGCATGGAAAGATGGAGCAAAAGAAAGATGGAAAAACAGTGAGAAAGTAAGGATGAAAAATACTGAAAGAGTGAGATTAAGGGGGTCATTCTGACCCTGGCGGTCATTGACCGCCAGGGCCAACGACCATGGAAGCACCGCCAACAGGCTGGAGGTGCTTCCTGGCCAATTCTGACCGCAGCGGTAAAGCCGCGGTCAGAAAAGGGAAACCGGCGGTTTCCCGCCGGTTTTCCCCTGGCCAAAGGAATCATCCATGGCGGCGCTGCAAGCAGCGCCGCCATGGGGATTTCCGACCCCCTTCCCGCCAGCCTGTTCCTGGCGGTTTACACCGCCAGGAAGAGGCTGGCGGGAACGGGTGTCGTGGGGCCCCTGGGGGCCCCTGCACTGCCCATGCCGCTGGCATGGGCAGTGCAGGGGCCCCCTAACAGGGCTCCAGCAAGATTTTCAGTGTCTGCTTGGCAGACACTGAAAATCGCGACGGGTGCCACTGCACCCGTCGCACCGCAGCAAATCCGCCGGCTCCATTCGGAGCCGGCTTCATCTTTGCTGGGGCTTTCCCGCTGGGCCGGCGGGCGATCTTTTGCAGATCGCCCACCGGCCCAGCGGGAAAGTCGGAATGCCCCCCGCGGTCATCTGACCGCGGGGCGGTGTTTGGGCGGTTTCCGCCCGGCGGGCGGTGCCCGCCGCCCGCCGGGGTCGGAAATACCCCCTAAGTGTCAGGGAGTGTCTAATAGTGTATTGAAGAAGCATGGGGTGGAATCAGGGCTAAGCAGCTTTGGTATTCATCGCCCCAGATCTTCGATATTGCTAACTCTGGTCTTCTTCATAAACCTTCTGGCTCGTATTTATACTTTTTGACGCTAAACTGCGCTAACGCAGTTTAGCGTCAAAAAGTTTAGCGCCGGCTAACGCCATTCTGAAGCACCATGCGGGCGCCGTATTTATTGAATGGCGTTAGCCGGTGCTAGCAGACCGGCGCTGCCTGGTGTGCGTGGAAAAAAACCACGTACACCAGGCAGCGCCGGCGTTGGGGAAAATGGCGTTAGGGCGTCTTAAAATGGTGCAAGTCAGGTTGACGCAAAAAAATCGCCTCCACCCGATTTGCGCCATTTTTAACGACGCCCAGACGCCATTTACATGACTCCTGTCTTAGTAAAGACAGGAGTCATGCCCCCTTGCCCAATGGCCATGCCCAGGGGACTTATGTCCCCTGGGCATGGTCATTGGGCATTGAGGCATGTAGGGGGGCACAAATCAGGCCCCCCTATGCCCAAAAAAAATAAAACAAATAAAAAAATTATACTTACCTGAACTTACCTGAATGTCCCTGGGATGGGTCCCTCCATCCTTGGGTGTCCTCCTGGGGTGGGCAAGGGTGGCAGGGGGGGTCCCTGGGGGCATGGGAGGGCAGCTGTGGGCTCATTTTGAGCCCTCAGGTCCCTTAACGCCTGCCCTGACCCAGGCGTTAAAAAGAGGCGCAAATGCAGGGTTTTTTGCCCCGCCCACTCCCGGGCGTGATATTTGCCCGGGAGTATAAATACGACGCATTGTGTCGCAGTCATTTTTTTGGACGGGAACGCCTACCTTGCATCTCATTAACGCAAGGAAGGCGTTCACGCAAAAAAATGACGCTCTTTCCTCATACTTTGGCGCTAGACGCGTCTAACGCCAAAGTATAAATATAGCGTTAGTTTTGCGCCGAATTTGCGTCGAAAAAAACGACGCAAATTTGGCGCAAACGGAGTATAAATATGCCCCTTAGCATCGGCCCTTATTGATTTACAAATCAAGCACTAACTCAGACACATAAAATCTCTACCTACAATAAATTTGAGGCTCCTGTGGCATACACGCATACCTGGAATGACCACCACCTCCACTGGTCTCATCCGTTATTCTCTGTCTTGCCTTCTTTCTTCAATCGCGGTTCCTGTTTCGCTTCTTTTTTGCTCGACTTCCCACCTCCAACACTGAAGCCACCTGTCACTTTTTGGCGACTTTAGAATTGTTAAAAGCACTATACAGATAACATCATAAAACAACTGGTTATTGGAAGTTCTCACTTGTAAGGACTATAAACAGAAATGATTTTGCATTTAAACTGGGTTGGTATTAAAGAAAATACTATCGAGGTTTATATGCGTCATCCCAAGCACATTAAGCTCCACTGGGCTGAAATCGAGTTTTTATGAAACACCTGTGATGAAAGGATTTATGAAGCAATTTTAGCTACAATTCCCTTAAAACAGAGCCAGGTTAAATTCCGATGACCGAACCTCGGTGCATGAGAAAGAAAACTCTGTTCTGGATTTCACAGAAGTACTAGCCAATAAACCCTCTGTCATCCTTTATTAACAGCGCTAGATCAATTATCCAGGAAAACAATAAATCGAGGAAGCAGATTTGGGAAGCACATTTTAACAGGCCAACTTTTTTACAGAACATAACCAGCACTAGTCGCAGGATAAGAGCTGTAAAAAGCATTTTCTCACTTGTTCCAAAACCTTCCTGTGTAACTGCTTTGTAACATGTACCAGATGTACTGTGGCAGAACTCAGGTCTATAACTTCGGAGAAATGGTAATAAATCCCGCAGGATGCTAACGCACTTGTAATTTACAGCTCTGCTAAAATGAACATTATTCCAAGCTAAGTGTATTCTCGGAGGTGCGAGGGGAATGAAGCACGATTCCTGCTGACAGCAGACTTTCCTTTAAATGTCATGCATACACTTTCATTAGGTCCAAATTAAAGCCCAAAAGATCAGGGGCTGGAGGCCGAGCCTGTTAACATTTCAAACTTCTGCTAATCAATTCCATCATCACAAAAGATCCATAGAGGCCTTAGTAGATACAGGGATAGAATGGCCAAGTTGCCGTCATTGAAAAAAGAGGGGGCCAGACTGTAACTAGATCTTTGCATCATAGCTGTCAACTGTCCAATGCTATGAGGGTCACTTTCTGCCAGACAGGTTTTTCTGATAAAAAAAAACACTAAGCATTCTGGAACTTGCAGTTTCTATTTAGCCTGCAATAAATGTAAATCTAAAACTCCCATGAGGTTTTTTTTAAATAAAGCATAACATGGATACCCTGCAAAATATAGCTTGAAAACACACATGTAAAATCACGGACGGATAGCACAGCAAACATCAAAATAAAATCATTAAACGTTTAAAATAGAGAACCTAAAAAATGCATAAACTGAGCAACACATTTTAAAATGTGTCAAAGTTTACTTGAAAATTATTGCTTCCAAACAGGGAGCCTTCAGATGGGATTTTAAAACTTGAAACAGGGTGCTTGTTTCTAATGGATTACAAAAAAAATCCATAGTTTAACTCCAGCATCTTCTAGGATTTGATCCCCCAAAAACCTGAAATGCCTAGTGGCATTCATTTTGATTCTGAGTTTGGGAAAAATATCTACTGTGATTTGTACTGGAAATCAACTTAGCAACATTGTCCAGACCATGGGCGTGTGTCCCTGCTGTCTGCACACAGGAGGAGGTTTAGTATTAGCGAAGAGACCACTGATGCTTCCATGACGCCTTCAGGAATACAGATTGCATCGTCTCTACATGTTTGCGATCTCAAAGGGGCATTCCCTCATTTGCATGGGGGCATGAGATCATGTAAATGAGAAAACACATTGCCTTAGCACTAGTGTCATATTACAGAGGCGGGTGCGAAGGCAAAGAAGTCCTCAGTGTGCACATTTGAAGCAGTGAACAGTCAGCGCATCCTCCAAGAGCGCCCAAAGAAGTAGGGGAATATAGGTCCCATTGACTGCCCCTACCAGACATCCACCTGCAGGTGGGTGCAGTCACTCACTGCACTTACCTTCAGGAGGATCTCTGTCCCCATTTCAAATGTAAGACAGTTGATGCCTCTACTATCAAAGGAGGGCCGATGCCTTCAAACAAGCATTCCAACACATACAAAAGGGTCTTAAGTTGGGCCACCCAGAGAAATATTTTGCTCATCTCACCATGTAATCAAACTTATTTTCTGCTTCCACCATTTATTCTCTGCCCAGCAATCTGGTATTGCCGGACCACCTTTAGAGTGCCTATCAAACTTTAATGGTATTTGATTGTTGATGGCAAAAAAAAAAAAATCCAGGGACGACACATAAACATTAAAAAGCAATGGAGACATGACTGAACCATCAATAAATCACCAAGAAATATTAAGAGTGGGGAAAATAAATTTGACCCAATTTCACTCACTGGTGCTTACCAGCAATAAAAGACAGCAGCCAATTCAAAGCCCTTACCGAATCTCTACACAGTGATTGAGGTAAGGCTGCCGCTTGACTGTCCAATTCATGATGGCCCAACTTAAAAGCTATGGTGTATGATGCTTTTAGAAAATAAGTGCTGACTGTTACAATTATTTTGTATAGAAAATAGATGTCTAACATACCTCACTACTTCACTGTCTGGGTGCTGCACCCCAACACAAAATAAGAGAACCACTCTGGCTGCTCATGCATGTCACCAAAATGTTTTTTTATGCAGGATCACACCTACAAATACACCACTGAGCCAACTACGCACTCAACAATGGTGAAGAATGCTAACCATCTCAAAATGTGCTATTGTGCCCTACAATTTTTGCAAAACCCTATATAAGTGATACAATATAACAAAAAAACAGGTATAGCATTGGAGGCAGCCGCTCATTCTTGATAAACAGTTGTAAAACAGGTGTAACTGCAAATTTCCATCACACACAGAAGGGTGTGATTACAGGTTTCAATAATCCATGCTGGCATGCACATACAAACACACATATGCACAAACCGTACACAACCACCCCATGCCCACGTGTACACACATAGGCCTAGATGGAAGTCTTTATGGTTGAAGCATGCCATTTTGAAGTGGAATCTGGCATTAAGGGAAAGCCAGTGGAGCTCACAAGGAGAGCTAGGGCACAGAATGTTGGATGTGTTTGAGGGAATATCGGTGTTGTTGCAAAATCAACTACGTTTGGGACCCTCTAGGTGTGATAGAAATACAGTTTGAACAGTGGTTCTCAATGCTGAAGGCATGATGGAAGGTTCTAGTTTTCTGAGACTGAGATACTATGGAGATGCTGTGGTTGATGATAAACTTAGGAACTGGACCCGAGGGTACAAAAGTGTGTGAGGTGCCAATGTCAGTGAGTTGTATCAGCCACCTTTTGAACTGTTGCTTGGGATTCACTAGAGTATAGGAATATAGGAGAGTGGGTTCAGTTTTTGAGAGATTTAGCATTAGATTAAATTGCCTTTTCCAATTTGAAAGATTTTCCAAGAAGACTTTTGGAGTAGTAATTTTGGAGATATTTCATATTTTAAAGTGAAGTTGGGTATCTACACCAGAATTCCTGTACTTTTAGGTTTTTGGGCAATTGGTCCATGTAAAGGTTGAATAGAAAGAAGAGAGGATTGCACCTTGTGGTACACTGCAGTTGGGAGGCAGGGGAGGTGATCTGAAAGGGGCTATTAGGTTTTGACTAGCAGACAGTGCAAGTAGTCTGGAAAAAGGTGGGAAAAATAACAATTGCTGGATTTACAGTTGTCCTAGAGATTGTCCTCTGCTTATCACTGGCTTTCTTTTTTATCACTCTCATTTGTTTGATTTATATTTGTTAGCTTGTGTGGGCTTTTCTTCCTCTTCTTGAATCTGTCCCTCCCTGGAGCATAATATCTTCACTTGTGCCTTTCCACTGCTTACTTTTCAGGCAATATTTTTTTGGTTTTGGTTAAACACACCATGAGAGCGCATCTGTTGTCCACCAACGTCTTTTCCCCACCCTGGCATTGCTCTCTTTCACTTGTGTACTTGCCCTTGTGTGATTCTCCCTACATTACTTTCGTGCTTCAGTCTCAAGCACTGCTTTCTCTCCCCACCAATCCACTCTCCATTGGTGCCCACCTAAGGTTCGCCACTCCCAGTTCCTGCCCCCTCCAGTCCATCCGATTGTGCTTGATGATCCCTCCCCCCAAGTGCAGTCCTTTTTAAATTGTTGATTTATTTCTTTGTGGTGGACCAAGCAACAACTTGTTGCTGGCCTGTCTACCTTAAAAGCGCTTTTGCTCTAGTTCTATTTTTCTTTTACTAATCCATCTCAATAAATAAACAAGAAAATAAACAAGAGTAGACATGAAAACGTCCAATAATTTACAATGTATTACACAGCAAATGAAAAAAATGGAAAAAACTGTACCCTCATACTAGGACCAAGTACAATTCAGTATGTTTTAGAGTATATAATTGTAGATGGGTGAGACTGATCTGCAGCCTTGCCAGGGCCTTCATTAAGGATGAAAGAACTGGAGTTGTTCAATAACTGATTGAATAGTGGACTTAGACCATTAGAAAAAGAATGTAGAGAGACGACATAGGTGACTTTTACCAAATCTGCCATATCTGTCCTCACAGATATCTGAATAATGGATATTAGAAGTACTGAATTGGAATTTTAACAAGAGGAAATATAAACAATATTGCAAAGGATATGAAATTCAACAAAAAATAACTGTGCACGAACACATCCTACATTAAGGAGACTTTCGTAAATAATTTGCTGACATTCTTAACTTTGAAACACTGAGATGTCAGTAGCTCTAAACACTACCACCAGGCCTGTCAACTTGGGAAAGCTGATAAGGGAGTCAGAAACTTCTCCCTACCTGAGACAGAAGGTTTTGGTGGTCTCGATGTATCAGTAGGGCACTCCGGACATCTCAGGCAGATCTGAGAATCAGACCTGTTAAGCCACTTTGTGGATACCCAGTAGGGCACTGGCTTGACTGTTTTTAAGCCTCCCCCTGGGTATACACTCACTACATCACTTGTTATACTGCATGCCAGTAGTATCACATCAGCTATATTGACCGAATAACTACACTGCAAGCAGGTATATATGTGTAGATGTGAAGTTAAGAATGGTAAATATTGACTTACTTTGAGGAGGTAGTTGTAGGGTTTGTAGTGGATAAAATATTACTGTAGGCTGATATTGTCGACCTCCATATAGTGTTATTTAACATTATCAACAATTTTAAGCTGCACGGAATATGTACAGGAGACATGCACTCTACCAACAAATCTACCAAGCATGGACTTTTTTCCCAGAGAAGTTGAATTTTCTTCGCTGGGTTAGTAAATGGGACAACTGATGTAGCCAATAGCAAGCAGATTTTTTCCCCAAACAACACGTTGGTTTAATACCCAACTAAAACATGCTCAAGTAATTGGATTCAGTTCAAGATGTCAGATCTAATTACACTGCTCTTCCCGTGGCCAAAGCTGTGGCGAAATCCAATTAACAGCAGCAGGCAGATCAGGACAGCAGAGGTCAACAAAGCATCCCTCGGGAACTGACGTCGCCATCAGCTGGCCAAGAAATGTGATAGGTGTGTGACAGGTGTAATGGATAAAGGGGAGCAGTATAAGAGGACAGGTATGGAGAAAGACATTGTAGACTTGGGAGCAGAAACTAATTGAATCAAAACAAAGTCCTGTAAAAATGATTGAGATGGAGGTTAACAAAAAAGGGGTAAATCAGTACTAGAAATTGAGATTAGGGGGGCAGAGAGAGGAAAACAGAGGGTTACCAGTGAGTAGGACTAGAGGATGTGGACAAAAACTTGGGCCCAAATGTAAGAATGGCCTACCCCCAACTATTGCCACATTAGTATCATGTGGCGATAATGTGGCAAAAGCGCTGAGCGATATTTACAAAGTGGTGCAATGCTTGCATTGCGCCACTTTGCAAACTCTTGCGCCACATTATGCCTGCGCCAAGCATAAGGTATGCAAGGGGGCATTCCTCCGTTGGGGGGCCCACAAAAATGGCACAGTGGAATCTCTGAGATTCAACTGTGCCATTTTTTGAGGCATTTTTAACTCCTGCACAGAGCAGGCATTGAAAGGAGGCACACCATTATTTTTAATAGGCTTGTATGTACTTTGCAGGATTAGCGCCAACATTTTTGGTGCTAATCCTGCAAAGTACAACAATAGCATCAAAAGTTATGATGCTATTGTCCTTAACCTGTGCCATGGTGTGCCGTATGTTAAATGCAGTACACACACGGTGGCATTAGGGGGGCGCAACGGGCCACAAAATAAGTGGCGCTCCATGACATGAAGCACCACTTTTCTTAAATCTGGGCCTAGGATTCAGACAGAGCCCAGGGTTAAATGGAAGCAGGATTGCGCCAGACTACTCCGTACCGATTCAGATTTTGAAAAAGAATTCCATTGGCTGATGAAATAAAACTTACATGCATGCTAAAAAGCACATGTAAGGCAGTCACCTAAGTTAATAATACAAAAACAGAGAGAATCCTACATTATGCATATATGTGACCTGTCACATCTCTCAGTCAACCCACTCAATTGTATTTATGGAATATGTTATATTATGATATATATTTTGATACGTTATCTACGTTGTGACTTGCTATTTTTTTCACTACATGTTATATATAATAAGGAATATGTTGTGTGTTGTATTGTAAAGTATTTTTCTCTGCTGTCACATTATGTTGTTATGTTTACCTTGACCCTGACCATTTTTATCGATGATTACCTAAAATCATTGCAATGTATACAGCTACGAAAAGTGAGTTCATTTAGTTGAACACGTACCTCCTTCATTAAAAACATAAAACATTGTCATTCTTTTAAATGATCGGTTATCTTCTAAGAACATAAATAATTGAATTGAAATGTTATAGATGTTTTGCCTGCCTTAAATATTGAGCTTTAGTTAATGCGGGCAGAAAAAAGGAGCACAACTATTACAAATAGAACACCAAAGAGGAGCTACTCCCACTAGCAGAGAGCATTGTCACATTTTCCTTTTAACTTGCTCAATGTAAATTTAATAGACTTTGTCAGTTTTCCAACTTGGCTCCCAACAGTACCTCACACATGTAATTTTACTGTATCTGCAATTGTTGTTATGTTATGATATGATACATTATCTGTAAATTGCTTGCTTCTCGATGGAATGGCTTCACGGTGCAGTGAACAACATGAAACTGGAAGAAGTCTGAAGAGTTAGGGAAGCAGACAAAAGAACAGCAAGCAATTTCGCGTGGAATTTCAGGGAGTGGAACTTGCCATCAACATCTATGAAGTACTTCCAGATTTATTTCTGTGCTCTTTGCAATGACCTACACAGCCGACATCTCTTCTGCCAAAGCAACCATTAATACCAAATGTAAAGAAGCGCTTTTTAAATTAGGATATGAAAACTCTGAAAAAATTGGCGTTTTCTGAAGCAGAAAGAAATCATCTAAAATTATCTGAAATCAGGGATATTCCTTGTAATCTCAGGAGTGCAGCATCGCTGCCAGGTTATTATGATATCTACATAAGATCAGTTTACATACAATTAACCGCAATATATCATATTTATATATTCAGTGGTTATTTCTGAAAATTAAGCATGTATCCTGGACCCACCCTGGACACAAGCGATTTAAATGCAATACTGCCGTATTGGAGCTAGCGCATAGTACATATACTGCTCCACCACCCTGGATTTGAATATAGAATTCAGTGCATACGGTTAGTTCATACTGGTTCATGAATTTAGTGCACATAACAGGGGCGTACTGCAGACCTCTGTTGCCCCTGTGGTTTAGCAGCCCCCCACTCATCATTGGACCCTTCAGACAATCTAAAGCCTATGAATATCTGTCAGTTACAGAGTCTCAAGGGCCACTCACTACATTCTGCAGGGTGGTCGCCATCATCTTGCATTTCACCACTGGGATTTGGTGTTGCTTTGAACCCACCACCTGGTGATCTTTCATATTGAAAGTTGAACTTGGCACAGGTGTTAATGGACCATATTGAATGCAGTATATAGTGGGATCCCTCCAGCTAGTTTCCCACTGAAATGCATACTCTTTTGTGAATTATGTCATCTGTGGTAATTTGTTAGATTTGTTTCAGGATGCAAGACAGGCAGAGATCTGTCACACAGAGCATGGACCCAAAGTTTGGTCACTCCATGGTCTGAATGAAGTCCCTAATGTAACATTTCAAATTGACTTCTGAAAACAGTAACTTTAGATGAGTATGCATGCACTGTCTCTACTCATTGATCTACAACTTTTACTGCTGTCTGATCTGTGACTTACCTATCCACATATTATTAGCATTTGATGCTCCCCATTCCCTGCACTGCTAAAAGCCTGTAAAAAGGCCTGCAAAGCTGATCATTGCTTTGGATAGCCAGGGCTTGAAATGTGATGGTGGCATGCTTTGTGGATACGTCCTGAATTCCACATATGCCATCTGCTTTGGATAAGTACTGACTTTCCAAGGTTATCATATATTATTCGCCTTGATTTCACAGCGAAACTCTGCAGTGCAAAATGAAAGAAGGAGGATGTGCTGCTGTTGTCCCCAAGGCTGGAAAGAAGCCTTGTATCCGAGCGATGCACTGCCGATGTGTCCTTCCTGTAACACCTGTGGATCAACTGTCTGATGAGAGGGCCTGCTCTGCTTTTGAGGACAAGTATGAGGCCAGTTTACTGAGGCCTGTGTGGAGCCTAACTGAGTAGCCGTGCAAATCAGTAGCATAAATGGCAAATCAAACGGAAAATGAGTTCTGAATCTAACTAGAAACACTGAAGAACTGTACCTACGGGTGAATCTGCCTGTCCCCTGTACTTGTCGGTGAATGCGGTGCTCTATCACGCTGGTTCTAAACACCATACATTGAGGGCTCTGTCAAAATGGATTCCAAACACAATGTACCCATGGCTCTGCTAGACCATGTTCTACCTACATTGAATGGAGTGCTCTTTCATGTTGGGTTCTGATTCTGAGAACAATCCGTGTGCTTTGCAGGGTCCTCAGAAGAGTGCATGTGTCATGCAAGGTTCTGAGCACTGTGCAAGCAGTTCTCTGCCATACTGGGCTCTGAGTTTTGAGCACTGTGCAGATAGTGCTCTGTCAAGCTAGACTGCGAGCGCAGACAGTGCTTTAAACGGCCAGGTACTATCAAGTACTCAGTACCTGTACTTCCTTAACTTGAGAAAGATAGTGCCAGCAGTTCTCAGCACCACTTCAATGCTTTTAGTGGGAATACACCAGCCCTTCTAGGCAGGAGATGGGTACTGTGGGACAAGGAATACCTGCACTTCCATATTTCCATTTCAAGCACTGAGCACAGAGCACAACATTCCCCACCATCCTGAGTACAGAGAAGGGTGCTTTCAGATCTCCTCAGTTATGCTACGTCCTGAGCACCGTGTTGTAGTATCCTGCTGGACATATACCTATACCTTTACACCCATTTAACACAGGGGTCACCAGTCAGGTGACACTGTCAATAAAAGAGCCCACGCGCACGGGCTCGAGACCACTTTACCACTGTTCAGAGGGGTGTCCATGTAATTAATTTATTAACATGTGGGCTTAGGTCCCAGGACACCACAAGTGTGTATGGTGCTCCGCCTTGCTGGGTTCTGAAAACAGCGCAAGCGCTTCTCCTCCATAAATGGAAGTATTTCTTGTAAGTAGTGCCCCCCCCCCACCCCCACACGCCCCAGCCTATCGCCTCTCGTGCTCACTTCACAGTGCCATGCTAGGGTTAAATTCAAAACTGCTCTAGACATCTATGAGGCAGGATAATCAATCACTTCATCACTGACAGTACGGATAAAAGCAGACTAAAATAAAAAATACAGTTATGACTGCTCAAAGCATCTGTTTTAGGGAATTGGACTCATAAATCAAAGCACTCTGTCAGAGCTGGTTGCAACAGTGGAGTGGAGTGTTTAAGCATCTTGTGTCCTTTACGTAAAGGCAATTTCCCAAAATGTCAGCAGGAAAGCATTACAGATAACACATTGTTTGTGTCTTTGACCTAGTAAGTGCTGAAATCACAGCTCTTATTTCGACATGAGAGGATTTTTTTCTCCAGTTTTTGACCCCACGAAATGTTTTTGTCGGCAGCAGTCTACATTTTCCTCACACGGAACACCTCAGCGTGCTCAATTTAAGTAGAATTTTTCAAGTGAACCCAGGCTGTTCTGTTTATCACAGGAGTGTCCCGAAATAAGAACTTGCGGGAAAAAAGACGCTTCTCGTGGCTGGGTGAACACGCTTGAGGGATTAGTGACGTTCCTAATGTTAGTGCATTTATTTTATTCACCACGCGTTTCACATCAACGCATGTATTTTAACGAACGTTTCTTATTTTTTTAACATAAGGAATATCATTTTTCAACATTGTTTTATTTATCACATTAGGAGGGATAACTTGCATGTCCCCTTGACTCTTCCAATATTGCTCCTCCTCAGGAACATAAGGTTTAATTCATCAAAGTGCTATGGAAGTGATACAATGCATCATTTTGTCTCCACTAACCTTGTCCTAAACATAGCTTCACAACAGCTTTCTACTTGTTGAAGAAGGCCATTGGAAAAAAAACAAATAGAAGAAACAAAGGCAAGCAAGCTGGGTTTTTAGAGCTTTTCTTACTTTTTATCTCTTGTCTACAGAGAGAGTTAAAGACCCATTGTCTAAAATACCTTAATCATGGTTGGATGGCTTTGTCTGCCTCTGAGCCCCTTATTCTATGTCATTCTTCCCTATTCTTGTGGTTGTCTCACCTCTCAAGAATAGCTTCTTTGCCATCATTTTGATTGGCTGACTTGCATATTTCGAATGCTTACATTCAAGGCGCTACTTTTTAGGTTTTGCCTACAGACAGCTGTTCGTTGTCTGTCTGCAAAAGGCATCTTGTGGGCCATACTAAATCTTATAGTGGGCCTTGAACTCTCCCATTGCTTACCATTGGTTGGTGTTATTGTCACTCTCATTTGCTTACTTCTTATTCAACAACTTGACTTCCTCTTCGTGTGGCTCTCCCTCCCAAGGAACAAAGCTTCTTTGCTATCCTTTTGATTGGCTGACTTGTATACTTCCATGACATACATTTAGAGAACTATGTTTTCGTGTTCATTAAGCACTCAATAAGAGTGTGTATGTTTTCTTGCTCACACTCATGTGCTGCTTTCCCCATAAAATAGCCTCCCCTCATTGTTTCCCCTTCATCCACCTCCAACTCGCTCCTGTATTACTAACCTGCCAGTTGAGGTCCTTTAATAACATGTATAACTTTCCTTTTGTTAGGGCCTAGCAGCTGCCATTTGATGCTGAGCTGCTCTGCATTACAAAAGGCACTTTCATGCTAATAAAATGTCATTATTTTCATTTACGAATCAAAGTGGTGTCCACCATTGGAGCAGTGCAATTTAGACCCATTCCTTTTACTCATCATCATTGCAAAAATATGTATTTATATTTGACATTATATTTAATGTGTGTGTAAATAATATTAAAGTGTGTAAACCTTTATATGCATTAATGAAATGTAATCACTGAAGCTTCTATGTATTCATTATTCACACTTTATATTTACATTTCATAAGTAAACATGCCATTTCTTAATCGTGTTTTGCATTTATTTCGAAGGTTATATGTGTCCATGTGTAATCATATATTCGAAATGCACATTAAATGTTCAGTTAAAGTTAGGCTGACCGCAGCCCTTAATTTTTAAATGTATTTTGCTTGGTTAGTGTGTTCTTTCTTTTGGAGGAGAAAGCAACAATTCAAGAGTTGAGAGTCATGCCAGCACTACTTCTAGATTGGCAGAACAAAGGGAAATTATCTGTGAGTACAGATAAATATTCCTTTTACACTAAGTATACGGGAAGAAGTGATTGTGACCATATTTTTGAATACGTAAAAACTAGGCTTCTGTTTTTGGGAGGAAAAGACTCCGGTATTCCTAGAGTTTAATTTGTTTGTGGAGGGCATGCATACCTAAAATTGCCTCGGGATGGTATGGTTATTATTATGTTATTTAGGTGTAGTTTTCTCAAAGATTTATCATGTGGAACATTTGAATGATCCTGTGTAGGAAACAAAAACTAGAACTATACTAGGTAGTAGTGGTGCTGAAAATGTGGGAGACATATTTGGTGCAGTAGTTCCATATGTAGGTGTAATTTTTCATGATTTCAAGATTAGAAAATCGTCCACCATCGTGGGTAATTTGTCCACAAGTCCAGCATGTTTCTTACTGGGTGTAGATACTGAAATGATAGCTATGAAATCCATGGTTTTGCAGAACCATCTTGCGTTAGACATCCTTCTCTTCTCGAGAAAGAGGGCAGATTTGCAAAATGTTAAAGGTCAAGCAATGTTGTACCTATTCCCCTGACAAGATTCAGGAGTTAGTGAAATAAATTAAGAACATTAGTGATCTGAAAGGAGATTTGGGGGAACTAGAAGCTACAGGTGTTTGGAAAGCAATTGGAGAAGGGGTTGCAAAGATTGGCAAATGGTTTGGACACCTAGGAGGTGGAACAGTGGGTTCTATCTTGAGACCTCTTGTTGTTATCACAATATGTATGATATGTCTGTTCATTATCTTCAAGGGATATAAATATGTAAAGGCAAAGAAGGACAAGCAACACTCAAAGGGATTGAAAAGAACTAGAAAGGATATGGAAATGGAGGAGAATCAGTGTAGAGTTTATGATGACATGAAACACCTGGAAAATACAAGATTAAAGTTGTTGAAAACTTCAAGGCTTTGACTTGATCTCACCTGATAACGATTCATATGTTTGCTATTATGATGCTATTGCTATTATGATGCCTAACATTGCCAACACAGGGGGAGTGGAGCAGCGTAATTTAGACCACTTCCTTTTCCACATCATCATTGTGCAAATACGCATTTATATTTCACATTATATTTACGGTGTGCCTTAATAATGTTAACATGTGTAAACCTTCAATGCATTAATGAAATGTAATCACTGGGAACTGGACCTTTAAAAATTGTGTGCCCTTATGATTGTTTGAAAAAGCCTATATATATTCATTAATCATGCTTTATTTTTACATTTCATAAGTAAACATGCATTTTCTTATTCAAGTTTTGCATTTACTTTGAAAGTTAAATGTGTGCATGTGTAATCAAACATTCAAAATGCATATTCAATGCTTAAAGTTAGCCTGAATAAAGGACTTAATGTTGAAATATATTTCGTTTGGTTAGTGTGTTGTTTCTTTTGCAGGTGTGTTCTCAAGATTGCATTAGTTAGAGAAAGGAGTACTGTTGCAATGTATTAGTTTAGTGATAGCAAGCCTGAGTAAAGAAATCTTGGCAGAGATGTGATGACCTAATGAGCAGCTGAAGATTCCCATTCATCACATATCAGGAATGGGGGATGCTCAAGGTTGCAGTAACTGTCCATCTTCTGCAGGATGGGAAATGTAGGTGATGTTGCAAAGGTACTCCAGGGAAGCGAAGCGATTGGTTCCTGGTGGGGTAGCAAGAGATACAATTGATGTTGAACATTCTATTTGTTTTAATTAATGTTTACCATGCTAAAAGAGAGCAGATTTCCTTAGAATTTGAGGGGTACAGACCTCTCTGCTTCCTTTATTCTTGCAAGTGTGAAGACTTATGCTAAACACTTAGACCAAAATTAAAGAAGGTCTAGAGCCACATAGTGCCACATTAGCGTAATTCTTTTACATTAATGTGGCATTAGGTTGGCAAAAATGCCACCCCAAATTTACACAGTGATGTAATCCATGCATTGTGCCACTTTGAAAACCCTTCCGCCACATTATGCCTGTGCCAGCCCTAATTGTATGGTAGGGGGGCGTTCCCCCATTAGGGGTGCCGAAAAATGGCACAAGAAAATCTAAGACATTTCCTTGCACCATTTTTTTCGACAGTTTTATAGCCTGAGCAGATGCTAAAAAGGGGTATACTATTATCTCTAATAGGCCCCTATGTGCTCTGCAGGAGCAGTGCCAAAATGTTGGCGCTACTCCTGCAGAGTACATCAATAGTGTAAAAACAAAATAATGCAATTGACCCCTATCCTGAGCCATGGTGCAACATATTTTAAATATGGGGCACACAGTGGTGGTAGGGGGGCACTAAGGGCTCAAGGAAAGTGGCGCTGCAGCCAGTTTCTTAAATCTGCCCCGCAGTTTCTGTTTTGCAGTGTCTGTTATTGCTTTGTATCTTAATCTATTGAAACTAAACCTACTGTAATATTTCATCTTGCTAGCTGTAATTTTGTTTTATTACTGTTATCTCCCTCGGTGACTCAATCAACTTAAAAAGATCCATCAAATGAGTGATTGTAAATCACGCACCCGCATGTTCTCACCATCATGGATCTGTAAACAAAATAAAATGGCGTCTGCATCATTCTAAACAAAACAGCCACCAGCAGTGGCTGCACCATCTTGCTTTTCTCCCTTTCTGTCCATACTCCACAGAATATGAAAGAAATACCAGCAAAGTCAATAGGTCAAACATAGCGCGATCTACTTACTTTGTCAATGTTTGTTTTCCTTTACCTTTAGCACTCCATGGGAGTGGATTTGTTTTCTTGCACTTTCACATGTTTCCTATGTATTTCTGTCCGCCTAACACTCCCGCCCTTCTGCACTTTCCATGCTGCTCTCCACCCTTCAGCTCATCTGTTGCTTTCTCTTCCCTCATCTCACTCAACTTTTTTTTAACAACCAAACCTCCATTTCTCCACCACCCTTCACTCCTCTCTGCTACCACTTGTTGGTGGCATTTATTTACTACTTGCACTCTCTGTCTATGTTTTGTCACTCTCTCAACCTCACACGGTACATAGTGTGAAATCATGTGGCATGATGCAACATGACAGCCTTATTGAGAGTTTAGATTCAATGTGGTGGCCATCTTGAAAGTATAGAAATCAATGTTTTCTATACTTTTAGTATGGCTGGCCAATGCTACTGGTTTGTGAATGTCAACATGTGATGACATTATTCATTGTTAACAAATCCAATAGCCATAGACACAAATCATTGACCAAGTGAGACCCACTGGCGTTGCCACTGGGTCTTTCATTTGTGTTTTGGCATTCCATGCAAGTACATCTCTTTCATCCCTCTCTGCAATCAGCTCTAGACCACCCCATTGCCTCAATGTCATGCATCTTTGTGCCAGTCATTACTTGTTCAATTGGCATTCTTCCTGCTAGGAAATACAAACCAAGAAATGCTGTGTAAAATAAGCCCCACCCATTCTCCCTAGGTACCATATAATACTTGGTTGATCCAGCATCCTCTTGTTTAGTTTTACCTGCCTTTGACCATGACAGGAACAACAAGGAACGTACTTTACTTTGGACAGATATTTGCTGGGCTTGGATTGTTTTTTAATTACTGACTGTTTTTGTTCGTTTTTTTACTATGGTCTCTTGCTGGGCTTGACTTCTTGGAAAATATATGTTTAATTAAACAGGGCATATTTTATTTGAGTACCTCGTGGATCAGTTTTCTGGTAGGTGTTAAGCCGGTTCCGTCATTTTTTTCATCATTTGCTGTAGAATTGGTCTTTGTGAGGCTTAGATCGATTGCAGCAGAATCATTGTTGCAGGAGAAAAGTTCAGTTGGTAGCAGAATCTGTTCTCAGTTGTTCACAATACCCTAAGCATGTCACAATGACTGAACCCATAAGAAAGAAGCATTTCAGGATCTGCGGACACTCAGTGTAGACGACCAGTTCTGAACGTGTGAGGGCTTTTATATTACACTGGGGCCTCCCGGTGAAACATTTAACATGCTGCATTGAGTCAGGTGAAGTCTAAGTGCTTATTGGGTCGAAATTTACCTGAACTTTTGTGGATATTTGAGTTTCTTGGTGTTGGCAATGGAAAAGCAGACTAGGAAATTACATTATGTGGAAACTGAGTTCACAGCGTCTTTGAAGACCTCTTCTCTGACAAAGAAGAAAAACACAAAGCTGGAATAAGAGAAAATCAAGCTAGTGCTTGAAATGATTATGGGACTAAAAAAGAAACATTAGAAGGACAAAGCTCCAAAATCTGTGTATGTTACTGGTGATTTTTATTTTTTGCCGGTGTCTTCACACTCTGGAAAAGGTACAGAGGATACAATTGAAAGTGCATTGGGGAGGCTATTTTGGCAGCAGTCCTCTATTGATGTATGTCTGTAAACTGGATATCCTATTTGTGAATCACAAAACAACAATTCAGATGCTATTTTGAGACGGTTTCAGAAATCAGCACAAGTTAATATACCCAAACATTTCCTTCTTTTGTGGCTGGAGGAGATGAAATCTCACAATTAACAAGGGGGCAAGGAGAAATCGTGGCAGAGCCTTACCATCTCCAGTCAAATTCCTATATAGATCAACCAAGGTAAAACCCTATACAAGACAATCCTGTGGATACTTGTTCAAAGGAAAACGCTTTTGGTTTGTAAAAAGGGTCCTCACCCACAAGAGTTTGTGGTATGCTTCATCATCAGATCCTCAGCCTATGAAGGACAGTCCATTACAGTACATTGGGGAGCTCTGGGAAGTACAACACACTGCACTAAACGTGCTAAGTGAGTTATGCAGGGAGAACATTTGCTACTTTTTCTGAATAAAATGATATTGGGGTCACTGTTAAAAATTGGGTCTCTAGTTGGAAAAAATATGCACCCTGTCCAAGTAGGGACCACGATCCTACCCAGGTTAAGACAGATACACACCCTAAATTAACCTGTGCTCACCCTCTGGCAGCTTGGCCAAGATCGTCATGCTTAACTGAAGAGGCAATGTGAAGTATTTGTGCAACACATATTACTGCAAAGCCGTGAAAACACCACAAAAGGACTCCACACCAGTTTACAAAAATGGTGACAATATGAATAAAGTCAGACCAAAGCAATAAGAAATTCAGTTAATATCTTGCAGGTAACACAAAGTATAATCGGTCAACAGAGGAATAGCAGTGCTTTACAAAGTGATCTCCTTTTAGAGACTATGAGGTGATTTGTCAGTTTCAATCTGAGTGCTAAAAAAGAAAATGTTCTGAAGGTGTAGGTGCTCTGCTTAGGGGAGCTGCAGTAATTCTCAACTCAGCCCGCCGGCCACCTTCACTGTTGGAAAAGGTGGGGACCTAAATGCAGCAGAAGTCTATCTGGGGTAAAGAAAAAGGAAGCTTTGGTGACATTTCCCTTCTACAGGAGTATGGGGTTGAACAATGCTGCCGTTACTTGGCACATATAGCACTCGCGTGAGCCATGGCGAGCAGGACGGAGTAGTTACAGTGTTTTGCCGCTAGGAAACTGCCATTTACCGTATATCAGCAGTGCCAGCGAGTGCACTCCTACACAATACAACAGACCCAAACACTCTCTCCTGGGGAGAGCAGGCCGTATTTCCACCCATCAGCAGCTTGACACCTAAGGCCTGGAATTTAGGTGTCTTCTGCAACCCGAATCTGAAACACAGGCCATCCTCGAGTGGGCTTCACAGTGAGGGGGGATGGACTTTCGAAATCCTCTGCAAGGCAGTCTCGGGTTGTAGGGAGCGCAGCTCACAGCGACCAGCGGCAGTCTGCGGTGAGTGTGCCTCGTAGTAGAATGGTCAGGGATGCTCAACAGCACTGGGTTGTAGAGAGGGAAGTGCTCAACTCAGAACATGATCAATCAGTACATGAGGTCTTTGATGTCCTGGGGACCTCTGGAGAACCCTGGGCAAGCCAACAAGCCCTTGGAGTTTCCTGGGGAGCATAGAGGTGATAGAGGGGAGCCTTGATTTACCCCACTGCAGAGGCAGAGGGCCAACATAGCAGAGCAAGCTGCAAGTTGTAATCCCTCCTGGTAGCACAGCATTCAGCAGGCAGCAGGCCAACACAGCACAGCAAATTGGAAAAATGGCAGTCCCTCCTGGCAGCACAGCTCCTCTCAGTTGCAGAGTCTCCTAAGGACCCGGAAGTGAACTGATTTGCAGGGTTTTGGGGACCAGTACTTATACCCAAAAAAATCTTTGATGTGGAAGAGACTTCAAAGGAGTTCTCTGAAGTGCACAAGGGTCCCTTTCATCCCAGCCCTGTCTACCATGCTATCTGTGGGGGGTGGTTAGTCCTTCGTGTGGACACAGGACACCACTTATTGAAATGTAAGTGGCAAGCCCACCCCTTCCTTCTGCCCAGGACAACCCATCAGTATGCAGATGAATAAAAATGCAGCTGAGTGTTCTGTGTTTGTGGCTGTGTAGAGGGAATTTACAAAATGTAGCTAACACTCAGCCCAACCCAGAAGTATATTCAGAGACAGGTTAAGACAGAATGGTTTATAGTAATGAAATGCCAACTTTATAAAAGTGGAATTTTCCGACATACAATTTAGAATCCAACTTCACTATAAGTTGAGATTTTAAATTGTGAGTTCAGAGTTACCAAATTCCATGTCTCTATCTCTTCCCAATTGGGAATTACACGTAAAAGCTGTTTTAAGGTAATCCTAATGCTATCCTATGGGAGAGATATACCTTGTAATAGTGAAAAACAAATGAAAGAGTTTTTCACTACCTGGACATGCTAAACTAAAAAGTGCATGTCCAACTTTTTAAATACACTGCACCCTGCCCTTGGGGCTAACTAGGGCCTACCTTAGGGGTGACTTCCATGTAATACCAAGCACTTGCAATACAATGGGTCTCACATATGCTCCAGATAGAACTCTTGGCGTTGTAAATGCCTAAATGTACTTTTCTTGCCACGTAAATTGAAAATGAAAAGTAAAACATTAGTTGACATAAGCAAGCTGATTCAAAGAGCCATGGCCGCCAGAAGAATGAGCGGGAAGGAGAGACACAAAAGGAAAAAGAAGTTCTCTCACAGTCAAACATATCGGCAATCGTGCAATTATCCATGTAACAGGGTTGGTCTGCAAGGCAGTAACAAAACCTCTCCAAGGAGAGACAAATGTAAAGTATTTACCAATGATAACAAAATATTTTTGAAAGGTAAGCCCACAAACGAGTGAAAGTGATGGACATGTGGTGGGCAGGGTTGAAAGCCCACAGTACTTACAAAAGGTCAAAGCACTTGTGCTTTTGACCTAAAAAGGGAGATTTGGCCCTAGCAAGTGTATACAGTTGCCAAGTCGAAATGGCAGTTTAGACTGCAGACACAGGCCTTCCAGGGACAGGCCTAAGAGGTGTTTGAAAATCTACTGTAGTAGGTGGGACGATTGGTGCTGCAGTGCCACTGGTAGCATTTATTTACACACCCTGGGCACATGTAAAACACTTTACTAGGGACTTATAGGTAACTTAATTATGCAAACTGTGGAGAAGCCAATGTTACCATGTTTTAGAGTACAAAGCACCTGCACTTTACCACTGATCAGCAGTAGTAAGGTGCACAGATTCCTAAAAGCCAGGAAAATGAGTCAGAAAAACAGAAGGTTAGAAGGCAAAAGGTTAGGGGAGACCACACTAAGGATGCCAAGTCTAACAGTGACATTATAGAGAACACAGCAATGGGCAACTTGATGTAGCATGTACTGTGTGCATCATCTTGCACAACCACAAAAAGCGTTGCTGCGAAAAACGAAAGCACCAAAAGCTGGACTTACAAATCCCATTAGAAAGATGCAGGGTGCGGATTTCAACCTAGGGCAATTGCAGACCAGAGCTCTTGACACAGTAAGTGGGACATGGGCTTCCTCCTGTAACGTGTAATTTTAGATGGTCGCATATATATATAACATTTTTGTACATGTTATAATCAGCCTCAGCCATCTTTATTTACCTTCATTAAATTCTATTTAGTGTCTAATATAGCCTTAGAACCCGCCGTAGCGGGCTCTAAGGCTATTAAAGGCCCGCTCCCGCGTTAAATGCCCGAGCCGAAGGCGAGGGCATTTAACAAGGGAAAGGGCCTTTAATAGCCGGTAGAGCCCGCTACGGCGGGTTCTAAGGCTATTAGAACATTCTGCCACTCAGGGCAAAATGTTCTATTAAAAAGAAAAATTGCTCACGGAGCCCGAGGGGTTTAAAATCCCCTCGGGCTCCTTGAGGCTTTGTTCACAGCTGCTGCTGTGAACAAAGCGAACATTGGAATGTTGGCGCTGCGGGCTTTTACCGGGCAGTAAAAGCCTGCAGCACTCCATTGTTTTCAATGGAGCTGCCAACTTCCAATGTTCTAATCCTTTTTATACAGTGTGTGACTACAGAGCTCGTCCCACTGTGCATCCTATGGGGCCAATATATACCCCAAGTGGGGGTAAGTGTGTCAGATGAAAACCTTTCTATACCCTGATAAGAAACCTATGTGTTGTGCTGTCTGTTTAGTCTTTATGTGCAGGACATCTACCTATGTTTTTCATCTTCACATCCACCTTATTATGTTTTGTCTTACATGTGTGCCGTGATCCTAGAACGCGGAGGACTTCAGGATATTTTGTTTTGAATTAACTAATGGTTTTGACTTCCTGAATTGCTATTTACAGGTGATTAATGAGTCCCCTCCGCAACTGTGAGTTTTCATGAGTGTCTTGCATCAGAATGTGAATGCGCAATAACTTTCACAAATGAATGAGGGAGTTACTAGTTGATTTCCCTGTATGTTGTTTAGGGTTATTTTGGACCTGACGAAGGCCAAATGACTCGTATGGGCAACTTGGAATTACCATAACATGTAGACCTGGAGATGGGGCACAGAGGCCATGATTATCCTCAGAATGTTCCCCTTTGCTGTACTAAATTAGTACTTCGATTTTTAATCCAGTCAGAATGACCAGTGATAAATGAACCTTATATGGTTACATATTAGTTCATTTTCAGCTGATCTTTTTCCCATACCCGTACAATATCAAAGAGCTACCAGAATACTGCTTGAGTCCACCCTAAAGCAGAGTTATTCATAGGGTGAGGGTCCGATGATGAAGCGTGTCATGAAATGTCATGGGTGAGGACCCTTTTTACAAATGAAAAGGGTTTTTCTATCTCAGGGCACTATAGCAACGAAGTATCCACAGGCCTGGTTTGTATTAGACCTTACCTTGGTTGATCTATATATGGAGTAGATAACAACCTCATGAGTAATGACTGGTGTGAGGAAGCCAGGATCAAGAGTAATGAAGATTTCTGGTCAGTATTCCTAGTTAGACCCTGCCTCTGTACCCACTATCATCACTTGTCCACTGCTCCTGCACTACTCCCTGCCTCATTATTACTTTTTTCTGGCTTGCATATAGCAGGACACAGTAGATGAACACTGTTGCCAGTCTGCTTACTTTCTCTTCCATTTCTCATCAAACCACCCCTTCTCATATTACACTTTTTAAATGTATTTTTTTCCTGCAGGGCCTGGCAGCTGTGCACATCTCCCGAGCCACTCCCTTCTTGGTGATAAAACTTTCACACACATATATATTATTTGCCACGTGGGAACAGTAAATCAAAAAGGGCAAAATAGCTGTCAGTGTGTTATGACTTTAGCGCACACATGCACATTGGTAGCAGCCGCCTTGAACCTGTGCTGTGAAACTTCTGAGAAGAGGTATGTAGCTCTACCTAAAAAGCAAGGTACTAGCACATGTTATTGGTATCATTCCACAGTGTTTTCTTCACCCATTTCTATTGACTAACTCATTACAGGTAGAAGCGTCGCCAACGCCTTAACAAAAGTGCCCCAGCAATTAACAAAACTTCGTGAATTCCTTTTTACGCAGGAGTCTCAATTACAATTGTGTTGGAGTTTGCCATATCTGGTAATTAGCAGGTACAATGATGCTTGCATCCTTCAATTCAATTTCGCAGGCCTGCAAAATATCGGGAGATGTAGATTTTGATGCTGACAACGACAAAATCCATACGTTGTTCCCCATTTATGAGGGCTATGCTTATAACAGGTGATATTTATCTCACTTGTTAAATGCTAAACAAGAAGGCATCCAATGTAAAAGGGTTCGATATCTTGCATCCCCCACCAGTGAACATACAATCATGACTATAGTGAGAATGTCCCTACGCCATGGTGTGCCATAATTTTAAATACGTCGCACAAATGGTGGCGGTAGGGGGCGCTAAGGGGTGCTAGGAGAGTGGCCCTGCAGTATGTGTAGCGCCACATTTCTTAAATCTGCGCCTAAATATTTTATTTTGTTTATGTACAGTTACTTCTGCCAGAAATGAGATTTTCTTGAGTGTGATAAATAAGAGGTTGTGCTGACGCAAAATAAAAGATTAGTAACGAAATAGTAAAACATACCCCACATAATATAGACTGCAATTTCATGCACAGTGAATTTAGGACTGCTCACTTTGATAGGGAAGACCCATATCGGTTGTGCTGCTATGAAATACATCAATAAAGTGTTGATTTTAATTGGCTATCGGGATCTGACAATTCAAGGATTTCAGGGAGCATCCTTTCAGACAGGTTCCATTTTTTAAATAAAAAATTACAAAAAAACTCCTCACAACCTTTCCAAACCTCAACGTGGTTAAAGTGTGTTAATAACTCCACCTCAGCAACTCACTTGAAAGTAAAGAAGTATTTGTAAATTGCTTGGTGATTGAGAACCAACGGGTCATTAATCATGGGCACGTCAGGCTGACAGCCTAGGAAAGCCAAGCCGAATAATGACTCATACTTCACGGAGCACGTCAGGAAGCAAGCGGGGATCCCGCGCTCATTAGAGACACACCTTCCGTCAGCCTAAGTGTAGGGCCGGACTGGAAACCCAAAGCAGTCCTGGCAGTTTTGCCAGATCAGCCCGTGCACTAAGGCTGGACGTGAGAGTGAGTGCAGAAAAAATTTCTATCATTCCCAATCCCAAATTTCAACTCATCATCAAAGTACGTTATTCGGCAATTTTGTAGCCGTGTTGGGGACATACATACGTGACACTCTTGTTGGTGTAAAAGGTCATTTTATTAGAACAGGATTTAAACACAACAATACTTCAAAACATTTAACTGTATGGGGGTCATTCCCACCCCGGCGGTCATAGACCGCCAGGGCCGGGGACCGCGGATGCACCGCCAACAGGCTGGCGGTGCATCCAGGCCAATTCTGACCGCAGCGGTAAAGCCGCGGTCAGAAAAGGGAAACCAGCGGTTTCCCGCTGGTTTTCCCCTGGCCTGAAGAATCCTCCATGGCGGCGCTGCAGGCAGCGCCGCCATGGGGATTCCGACCCCCTTCCCGCCAGCCTGGTTCTGGCGGTTTTGACCGCCAGAACCTGTCTGGCGGGAACGGGTGTCGTGGGGCCCCTGGGGGCCCCTGCAGTGCCCATGCCAATGGCATGGGCACTGCAGGGGCCCCCTAACAGGGCCCCACAAAGATTTTCAGTGTCTGCATAGCAGACACTGAAAATCGCGACGGGTGCAACTGCACCCATCGCACCCTTTCCACTCCGCCGGCTCCATTCGGAGCCGGCATCCTCGTGGAAGGGGGTTTCCCGCTGGGCGGGCGGGCGGCCTTCTGGCGGTCGCCCGCCAGCCCAGCGGGAAACTCAGAATGACCGCCGCGGTCTTTTGACCGCGGTACGGTCTTCTGGCGGTTCCCGCTTGGCGGGCGGCTCCCGCCGCCCGCCAAGATTAGAATGACCGCCTATATCTTTTAAAGCAGACTTTAACTTTTACAACTCCCTTGCCTTTATTTTCTCCTCAAATGTCTCTCTTCAAGTTTCCTGCCGTATATGCTCTCCTATTCCGCCCATGCCTTCCCTGCCTGTAGCCTACCCCTCCCCGCTCTGATCCTTCACCTCCTTGTTTTCCCCCTGGAAGGGTGGACAAGCCCGCACCTGGCTCTCCACCCTCCCCCATCTCCTGCTACCTCTCTCAACTCACCTGTCCTAAATGACTGTTAACCCCCCCTACCTGCCCTAACTAACCTGCCTAACTAAAAACCCTTCCTCCCCCTGTCTTCCTAAGCTGGGTGGGCGGGTGGTCACTTTAATAAAACGACCCTCCCTCACCTAAGTCGGCGTGAAAAAGGGCCGACCCCACCCTCCACCCCCCTTATAAACCTGTCCTAATCCCCGCCCCAACTTACTTTCTACCCAATCGGGCGCCTTGCGCACCACTTCCCCCGTCCCGAATCCACCCGCGGAGAGACTAGACTGCGCCTCTCTCTCCGCGGGTCCCTTCATCGGGACATACATACGTGACACTCTTGTTGGTGTAAAAGGTCATTTTATTAGAACAGGATTTAAACACAACAATACTTCAAAACATTTAACTGTATATCTTTTAAAGCAGACTTTAACTTTTACAACTCCCTTGCCTTCATTTTCTCCTCAAATGTCTCCCTTCAATTTTCCTGCTGTATATGCTCTCCTATTCCGCCCATGCCTTCCCTGCCTGTAGCCTACCCCTCCCCGCTCTGATGCTTCACCTCCTTGTTTTCCCCCTGGAAGGGTGGACAAGCCCGCACCTGGCTCTCCACCCTCCCCCATCTCCTGCCACCCAGGGAAACCCGTGAGGCGTTTCGCTGCCCCACCCCCCTTTTCATTTTTGGGTACACAAATTTGTACCCCACATGCTTTCTAGCATTAGTCTCAGTTCTGTGATATAGAACGCGTTACCTATCTGTGATAGATGTACCCCGTCATCACGAAATAACTCTTGTTCTTGCTCTTTTATGTCCCCGTGTCTTAACACCTTGATCCCTTGAGCCCAACAAAACACTCTCATGGCTCTGTTCAATTTTTTCCGAGCCCGCTCAATGGCTCCATCATTGATAGCCCCTCTCCATGCCCTTCTTGGCACAAATTCGGTCCACACCAAGCTTGTCCCGCATAGCTTTCGTTTCAAGAGCTCCAAATCCCTCTGCATCAATTGTATCAAAGTGAGCCCCGATAGCTTCACTAAACTATTCTCCCCCAGGTGAATCAATTAAAGATCTGGGCATCCCCACTGCGGCAAGTTACCCGTGATAAATGGGAGCAGACTCCCCCACCTCATACCACTCTTGCCCCACCAACGCACTTCATGGTTTCTGCTGGGCAATCCCAATGATCTGCCGTAAATTTGCTTCTCTGCAAATTTCGCTGCCCAATGAACGAACGAATGGCCGACCAACCACGTCGTCATCTTTCCCTTCTCCGGCCCGGCCACACAGCCTGTAAAGAAAAAACATTGTGACCACTGTATTGATAAACTAACCACAAATCCCCCCCCCCAAACCTGTTCGTTTTGCCCTTTTTAAGGCCTGACATACCGATCACAGCACCTAGACTTCCATCTCCCTATGGATTTGATTTTAGCCCAATCCCAGCCAATATGTGCTGCCTCCGTCGCTGCGCCAATTCTAAATGAGTGCGTTCCATAATCACCTGCGCGCCGCCCTATCCTTCCAATGGTCATTCTCATAACTTGTAACAATTGATAACTAGTTAGCTTTTTTCCTGACGCATGCATAAAAACCCCGGATTCACCTGCCCCTGGCCACCTCGTTTTGAAACTGACCCAATCCTCTACCGGGCAAGCCGCTTCAACTCCTCCTTTCTCCAGCCATATCCACTTGCCCTTTCCCAGCTGATCCGTTTTGGACCGTCTTAGCCATATCCCCAACCTGCCTTTATGCATGCATACCTCTTTTCTCCTTACCCCAATTTCCTTACCCACCCCCAACAACTCTGATACTCTAAATGCTCCAAAAAACATCCACAAAATACATAAACTAAATAAACCCGTCTTGTATTCGTCCCTGCAACAACTTGGTAACACTTGTGTCATCTCTACTAACATTTCAAATGTAATGGGCTCTCTTGCCGGTTTATCTCCACTCGCTCTGACCCTGCCCCATCCCTTCAGCATTTTACCCAATAAATCACTGTGTGCTGGGTCATATCCAAAAAACAGTTTCCCGTAAAAAGACACTCCAGCCAGTTTCCCCCCAATTGTCGCTGGAGATAAACCCTCCCTGATCAGAAACAGCACGAAACGTCTGGTCCGTGCCTCCAGTACCGGCAGGCTTTGCTCCCAAAAATTGCCCCCAAACTGTTCAAAAGATTGAAACTCCAACCATGCCAGTCTGTAATTACGCCGTGTGGATTCTGCTAATGACATCTCCACCAGCCCCGTGATCGTCATGCCCCCCATTTGAAAAATCACTGTCCTGCTGGCTAATTCTTGTCCCCACACTGCCAGTGCCACTAAAAGGGGAAAAAACTCCAAGAACGCGATGCTTCTCCCTTGTTGCCTCCAGGATGCCGGCCAAGTCTCCGCACACCACCTCCCATCCCAGTATAAGCCAAAACCCGACGCTCCTGCCGCGTCCGAGAAAATTTGTACCTGCCATATTGTGTCTGACTCACCAAACGACATTGGTGCTCCGTTGAACCTTCTAAGAAAAATCTCCCATATCCTAATGTCTTCTCGTAATGCCAATGACACTCGTATCCTGTGGTGCGGAAGTACGGCACCTGACATGGAAAGTCCCAAACGCCTACAAAAAGTCCTACCTCCCCTAACTACCCTGCATGCAAAATTGAGGTAACCTAACAGCTTTTGAGCTGTCCGCAAATCCATCTTGCGCAGAGTGCGCACCACTGCTAAGAAATCTAGTATCTCCCCCACTTTTGTCACTGGCAACCTAGCGACCAGCTTTCTCGCATCTAGTTCAATGCCCAAAAAGGTTAGAATCGGCGTGGGGCCTTCCGTTTTCTCCGGGGCCAAGGGCACATCCGCCTGTTGTGCCAGCTTCTGAAACGTGTCCAGGGCCCGCCCACACTCCCCAGATGTCGCTGTTCCTATGAATAAGAAATTGTCCAAATAATGCGTCACCCACCTATGCCCGCTTGTCCTCACAAAAACCCACTGCAAAAAGGTGCTGAACGTTTCAAAAAGGGCACATGATATCGAGCAACCCATGGGCAACACTCTGTCCACATAGATGTTGCCATCCAGCTGCATGCCCAAGAGGTCAAAGTCTGCTGGATGAATAGGGAGCAATCTAAAAGCTGATTGAATATCACATTTTGCCATTTCCGCCCTCGTACCGCACTTTAGGACTAACTTTATCGCATCGTCGACTGACGCGTAAATTACCTTAGAATCCTCTTGGGCAATGAAATCATTGACTGACGTACCTTCAGGCCATGAAAAATGGTGAATCAAACGAAATTCTCCCTGCGCCTTCTTGGGTACCACTCCCAATGGTGATATCATTAAAGCGTCACTTGGCCACCTGGAAAATGGGCCTGCTATTCTGCCTAAACCTACCTCCTTTGCTATTTTGTCGCGCACAATCTGCGGATGCTCTTTGGCTGACCGCAAATTGTCAGCCCATCTCCTTTGACGAGGGCCCTGATAACCTAATCTAAAACCTTCCCTAAAGCCCCATTCCAGTAGTCACGCCTTATCCGTATCTGGGTATATGTGTAACCATGGCCGCAGGAATTCCAGTCTAACTGGTGTAGGTCCCTTTTGGCGCAGGAGCGCCATGCGCCCCTCTCCCTCTAGCAGCCCTCCACTGCTCCGCTGGGCTGGACAATGAGAAACATTGGGTGACTGGATGACGACCCCCGCACTTGGAGCAGTCATGCTTGAACCTACATTGTGCTCGGGAACAAAATCCCTTGTTAAAGTTCCAACAAGCCCCCGCGGTTGCCCCCGCTGTCTTTCTGGTATTGCCCACCCCTCCATGGGCGGGGTGAGCCTGAAAGGGCTTGTAAGTCACCGGTAGTCCACTCGCCGTGTGAGTGGACACCGCTGTCTGTGCCGATGCCATCCATTGCATCCACAGTTCGGAGTCCACGTCACCCCATGGTTTATCCGGATTAACACTTACCCGGGCCCTAAACTCCTCGTCGTAACTGAGCTACGCGAAACCCCCAAAATGCATTTGAGCTTTTCTAATTATGTCCATGTATTTAAACAGGGCGATAGCCCTGTCTGGGTATTTCTCGCAGTATATACTTGCGAATATCAAAAAGGCCGACGTCCAGTTATCCATTGTTATAGGTACCCGGGGCCTACGTGCTAGCTCCCATTCCTTCGCCTGTATGTCCCTATGTAACAATTTAAAAACATCTACATATTCGTGTTTCCATATCTTGCTCTTTGTCTTCTCTGCTACGTGTGAACCCAGTGGCATGGCTAAACCCATGTACGGCAGCCTCTTCTTGTGACTTCCCCCCTCCCTATCTTCTACCGTTTTTTCTCCCGTATCCGCCTTTCCCGTTGTGGCTGTGTCTATCGTGGCGGTGCCCTCTTTCTCTTTGTTCTCGCCCGTCTTCTGCGTGGTGCTATTGCCTGCTACCTCCAAAACTGACCCGTCACCTACCCCGATGGACCTACTCGTGTTAGCCTCCCTTATTGTCCCCCCCCCTCACCCCATACTGACCACCATTGCTTACCTCCAGCGTTGTCCCCCAGACTCCTTGGCACTCTTTTCAGGCTCCTGCCGCGTTGCACGACTTGCCTACTCCGAGTGGGGCCTTCCAAAGGAGCTGTAACCTGTAAAACAGAACACGAAGAAGAGGTTGCGCCACTCTTGCGCCCTCGCCCGCCACCCTTTTTCACTGCGCTCACCTCCCAATCTCGTATTTCGCCATCCTCCCATTCATCCCCTTCTTCTTCGTAATCCAATTCCAACTCATCTTCTCCTTCCCACTGGCCCTTGTGTTTGCCAAAAACTCTCGCCTTGGTTGATGTACTCTCGTTTGCCTCCATCCCCGCATGATGCGTGTCATCGGGACGGGATCCGTGGTCCCCCGGTGTGGAGAAGGCCGCCGTAGACCCCTCCAGTGCTTCGTGCCAATGCATTTGGGCCGTATTGCGCCCAGTCGGCGTGTGCCTTCTCTTGCCAACCTCTGTCGTTGGCATTGCTGCCTTTTTGCCCCTGTGACCGTCTGCGTCACCGGGTTTTCCCGCGCCAACTGACCCCTCGGCCGCTCGAGCCTCTTGTCTCTGTTCTCCCCTTACCTGTGGCACCCATACCCAGGTTCCGCTTCCTGGCCCTGGCTGCTGCGTACCTGATTGCCCTCTGGCCTCTCTGATCTTAGGGGTTGTCCCGCTGTGGGCGTTCGCCTCTTCCCTGTCTTTGCACAGCTGTGCCCACCTGGCCTCCGTCTCTAATACAACCCTACGCTGTTCCCGAATTCTGGCCTCCAAGTCCCAGGTGTCTGCCTGGTCCCAATTCCCCTGTGTGTACGAGCTCTGGCCCACCACGGGCCTTGGTTCCTGTGGTGCCTTGACTTTCCCCCCCCTAGCCTGGCAGGGCGCTGTCTTGACCCTCCCCGGCCCTCCCCTGTTTTTACCAGCATACTTGCCTCTTTTCTTTGCTGGCGCTACGAAACAAACTGGACTGGGGGCCTCCCCTCTGTGGTATGACAAATCTAGGGGAGCGAAATCCCTGCTGGGCCCCGGTATGGGCTGCTCTGCCTCCTTGTTTTGGCCGTCGGGCCCTTCCCCCCCCGCCGCCTGTCCTCCCGGCTCTGCGGGGTCAACGCCTAACTGCGTGCTTTCTGTTCCCTTGTCCTGGGTAGCTTGCGTCTCCCCGCCAAACATCACCGGGCTCTGCGCCCCGTGAAGAACTTGTGCCGTTTCGCCCTGCCCGTGGGTCATAGGCCCTTCGTCCTGTTCCCCGTCTGAGTCCTGTGACTCACAGGCCGCTATTGCGGCCGCAACCCTCCCCGATGCCGCCCTGGTGGGGCGTGTCATCCCCACCCAAGCCTGGTCTAGGACCCCTGGCCTGAGTAGATCTGCCCTGCCTGCTTCACCCAGCACACGTAGGGCGGCTCTCACTGCCTCTGCATCGTGGCCTGTGGCCATGTTGTCAGCCGTTAACTGTCGGCTGCAGTTCTAATGTGGTCCTGCTTAAACTGTTTCCCTGTGTTTCCTGTTATAACTGTGTATATGTGGGCTTATATATATATGTATTCTTATTTTTTTTGTTTTTTTTATATATATATATATTTTTTTGTACCCTTGTGGGCCTGCCCTGTTTGAACCTGGGGGGGGGGATCAAAAGTGTCTAAGCGCCCGCGATACTGCCCCTTTTTTTTATGTGCCCAAGGGGCCCTCCCCGCCCGTTGCGCGTTCGTTGGCCCGATTTGGGGGCCCCCCGCGGGGGTGTGGTGGCGCCTTTGCGCGGCTGGGCCTGCTCCAGCTGGCCTTTGTGCGCGGCCCCCGCGCGTTATCTAGAACCAAGTGGGGGGGGCGCCTCCCCTCACCGCGTGCGCTCTCCGAGCGTTAAACAAACAAATGCCCGAGGGGCTGGCTTCCCCCGGCTCGTGTGCTGTCCTTGGGTGCCCACGGGGGGTGGCTTCCCCCGTCCTGTGCTTCTCCCTACTCGTGCCCGTAATGCCCGAGGGGCCGCCCACCCTTTCCTCTGATGCCCCGCTCTAGCTACACGGTCCGTGTCTCAGGGCCCTGTTTGCCAAACACACACCTACGCTGCCTGACTGGCCTTGCTGGCCTATCTGGAAATACCTCCTTACCTCTACACCTCACTTTAATAAAACGACCCTCCCTCACCTAAGTCGGCGTGAAAAAGGGCCGACCCCACCCTCCACCCCCCTTATAAACCTGTCCTAATCCCCGCCCCAACTTACCTTCTACCCAATCGGGCGCCTTGCACGCCACTTCCCCTGTCCCGAATCCACCCGCGGAGAGACTAGACTGCGTCTCTCTCTCCGCGGGTCCCTTCAAAGTCACAGATTTACAAAATACCTACAATAATACAATAAAATACAGTAAAATAAGCACATCCCTATAGGAGGCTGGCCTGGCTTGTAGTGGGTACCAAGGGGTACTTACACTCTGTACCAGGTCCAGTTATCCCTTATTAGTGTAGAAGAGGTGTTTCTAGCAGCTTAGACTGATAGAAGGTAGCTATAGCAGAGCAGCTTAGGCTGAACTAGGAGACATGCAAAGCTCCTACTATACCACTGGTGTCATATGCACAATATCATAAGAAAACACAATACACAGATATACTAAAAATAAAGGTACTTTATTTTTATGACAATATGCCAAAAGTATCTCAGTGAGTACCCTCAGTATGAGGATGCCAAATATACACAAGATATATGTACACAATACCAAAAATATGCAGTAATAGCAAAAGGAAATAATGCAAGCAATGTAAAGTTACAGTAGATTGCAATAGGAGCACATAGGAATAGGGGCAACACAAACCATATACTCCAAAAGTGGAATGCGAACCACGAATGGACCCCAAACCTATGTGAGCTTGTAGAGGGGCGCTGGGGCTGTAAGAAAACAGTGAGGGTTAGAAAAATAGCCCACCCCAAGACCCTGAAAAGTAGGTGTAAAGTGCACCTATAACCCCCAGAGAGCACAGAAGTCGTGATAGGGGGTTTCTGCAAGGAAGACCAACACCAGCAAAGCAACCAAAGTGGATTTCCGGACCTGAGTACCTGTGGAACAAGGGACCAAGTCCAAGAGTCGCGACAATGTCGAGAGTGGGCAGATGCCCAAGAAATGCCAGCTGAGGGTGCAAAGAAGCTGCCACCAGATGGTAGAAGCTGTGGATTCTGCAAGAACGAAGAGGGCTAGAAACTTCCCCTTTGGAGGATGGATGTCCCACGTCTTGAAGAAGCTTGCAGAGGTATTCCCACGCAGAAAGACCGCAAACAAGCCTTGCTAGCTGCAAGGGTCGCGGTTAGGGTTTTTGGATGCTGCTGTGGCCCAGGAGGGACCAGGATGTCGCCACTTGGATGAGGAGACAGAAGAGGCGCCCAGCAAGTCAGGGAGCCCTCACAGAAGCAGGCAGCACCCGCAGAAGTACTGGATGAGGCACTTGGAAGAGGAGTGAACCAGAGTCCACCCAAAGACACAAAAGGGAGTCCCACGACGCCGGACGACAACTCAGAAGGTTGTGCACTGCAGGTTAGAGTGTCAGGGACCCAGGTTTGGCTGTGCACAAAGGAAATCCTGGAAGAGTGCACAGAAGCCGGAGCAGCTGCAAATCACACAGTACCCAGCAATGCAGTCTAGCGTGGGGAGGCAAGGACTTACCTCCACCAAACTTGGACTGAAGAGTCACTGGACTGTGGGAGTCACCTGGACAGAGTTGCTGAGTTCCAGGGACCACGCTCGTTGTGCTGAGAGGGGACCCAGAGGACCGGTGATGCAGTCTTTTCGTTGCCTGCGGTTGCAGGGGGAAGATTCCGTCGTCCCACTGGAGATTTCTTCAGAGCTCCTGGTGCAAGAAGGAGGCAGGCTACCCCCAGAGCATGCACCACCAGGAAACAGTCGAGAAGGCGGCAGGAGAAGCGATACAACGTTGCAGTAGTCGTCTTTGCTACTTTGTTGCGGTTTTGAGGGCATCCTGAGCAGTCAGCGGTCGATCCTTTGGCAGAAGGTGAAGAGAGAGATGCAGAGGAACTCTGGTGAGCTCTTGCATTCGGTATCTGAAGAATTCCCCAAAGCAGAGACCCTAAATAGCTAGAAAAGGAGGTTTGGCTACCTAGGAAGGAGGATAGGCTAGTAACACAGGTAAGAGCCTATCAGAAGGAGTCTCTGACGTCACCTGCTGGCACTGGCCACTCAGAGCAGTCCAGTGTGCCAGCAACACCTCTGTTTCCAAGATGGCAGAGGTCTGGAGCACACTGGAGGAGCTCTGGGCACCTCCCCTGGGAGGTGCAGGTCAGGGGAGTGGTCACTCTCCTTTCCTTTGTCCAGTTTCGCACCAGAGCAGGGCTGGGGGATCCCTGAACCGGTGTAGACTGGCTTATGCAGAGATGGGCACCATCTTTGCCCATCAAAGCATTTCCAGAGGCTGGTGGAGGCTACTCCTCCCCAGCCATGACACCTTTTTCCAAAGGGAGAGGGTGTAACACCCTCTCTCTGAGGAAGTCCTTTGTTCTGCCTTTCTGGGCCAGGCCTGGCTGGACCTCAGGAGGACAGAAACCTGTCTGAGGGGTTGGCGGCAGCTGCAGTGAAACCCCGGGAAAGGCAGTTTGGCAGTACCCGGGTCTGTGCTAGAGACTAGGGGGATCATGGAATTGTCTCCCCAATGCCAGATCATTGGGGTGACAATTCCATGATCTTAGACATGTTACATGGCCATGTTCGGAGTTACCATTGTGACGCTATACATAGGTAGTGACCTATGTATAGTGCACGCGTGAAATGGTGTCCCCGCACTGACAAAGTCCGGGGGATTTGCCCTGAACAATGTGGGGGCACCTTGGCTAGTGCCAGGGTGCCCACACACTAAGTAACTTAGCACCCAACCTTCACCAGGTGAAGGTAAGACATATAGGTGACTTATAAGTTACTTAAGTGCAGTGGTAAATGGCTGTGAAATAATGTGGACGTTATTTCACTCAGGCTGCAGTGGCAGGCCTGTGTAAGAATTGTCAGAGCTCCCTATGGGTGGCAAAAGAAATGCTGCAGCCCATAGGGATCTCCTGGAACCCCAATACCCTGGGTACCTCAGTACCATATACTAGGGAATTATAAGGGTGTTCCAGTATGCCAATGTGAATTGGTGAAATTGGTCACTAGCCTGTTAGTGACAATTTAGAAAGCAGAGAGAGCATAACCACTGAGGTTCTGGTTAGCAGAGCCTCAGTGAGACAGTTAGTCATCACACAGGGAACACATACAGGGCACACTTATGAGCACTGGGGCCCTGGCTGGCAGGGTCCCAGTGACACATACACTAAATCAACATATATACAGTGAAATATGGGGGTAACATGCCAGGCAAGATGGTACTTTCCCACAATCCCCCAATAAAATAAACCACAATGACCAAAGGAAGTCTCCAAGACGCATAATAGATAAAGTAAAACAACTTAGGGACACATTTATACTCTGTTTGTGCCGCATTTGCGTCATTTTTTTTATGCAAATGCAACGCAAACTTAACTCTATATTTTGATGCTTGACACATTTAGCATCAAAATATTGAAGTTTGCACCGTTTTTTGGATGTGTGAACCTACTTTGCGTCAATGAGATGCAAGGTAGGTGTTCCCATCCCAAAAATGGCGCTAGGCCCTTAGCACCATATTTATGCCCCTGCAAAAATGATGCACAGGAGGGATGCAGCCCGAAATAATGGCGCTAAGCTTGCTTAGTGGCATTATTTAATGCCTGTGTCAGAGCAGGCGTAAGGGGACCTGTGGACCCATTTCCATGGTCAAACACCATAGAATGGGCCCACAGGTACCCACCTCAAGAACAACCCCACCCACACTAGACGGACACCAGAGGATGGTCTACTCCATCCCAGGTTAGCAAGGTATTTTTTTTTTTTTAAATGCCATTGGCGGCCATAACTTGGGCCCCCCTGCATGGTACTGGGTGCAGTGGCCATGCCTATGGGACACTGGTCCCCGTGCTGGCCATTGTGGTGGTGGGCATGACTTCTGTCTTTTCTAAGACAGGAGTCATGTTGTAGGATGGTTGTGCGTCTGGAAATGATGCAAGACTGGTTAGCAGCATTTTTCTGCAGCTAACCAGCCTTGCGTCATTTCCAAACGCACAACCTCCTATTTCCATACTGCCACCCCCACCCAGCTGGCGTCATTGTTTTTTACACTAGCCCAAGCTTAGCACCGGCTTGCACCATTCCATTAATATGGCGCCCGGCTGGCAGTCAGGAATGGCGCAAGCCGGCGGTAAATTTTTTGATGCAGAAGTGCGTTAGCGCAGTTTTCCACCAAAAAGTTTGAATATGTCCCTTAGGGGCATATTTATACTCTGTTTGCTCTGAATTTGCATCATGTTTTTTTACGAAAATTCGGTGCAAACTTAACTCCATATTTATATTTTGAACCTAGACATGTCTAGCGTCAACATATTGGAGTTTGCACAATCTTTTGGATGCACGAACCTACCTTGTATCAATGAGATGCAAGATAGGTGTTCCCATCCGAAAAATGGTGCTATTCCCATAGCCCCATATTTATCCTCCAGTGCTAAAATGATGCACGAGTGGGAGGAGGGGCCAAATAATGGTGCAAAGCTTGCTTTGCACCATTATTTAACGCCTGTGTCAGACCAGGCATTAGGAGACCTGTGAACCCATTTCCATGGTTAAATACCATGGAATGGGTCTAAGAGATCCCACTGCATCATAAGAGATTTAACTGCATCATGTTTTTTAAGCTACATTTAATGCCTGCTAAGAGCAGGTAGTAAAAGGGGGCACACAATTGGTTACAATGGGCCCCTCTGTACTATTCAGGGTTAGCACCAAAGGTTTGACGCTAACCCTGAAGAGTACATCGATAGCGTCAAAAATGTTGATGCTATTGCCCCTACCCTGCGCCACTGTGTGCCATATTTTCAATATGACACACACATCGTGGCGGTAGGGGGTGCTAAGGGGTGCAAGTGAAGTGGCTCTGCACTGGATGTAGCACCACTTTTCTTAAATATGCCCCTTAGTACCTAGTGCACGCAAAACTTGCCACAAAAATTGTAATCTAAAGGGCGCATAACAGGAGCAGAACAATACAAAGTGTAATGTGCTTTGTTCTTCTGGAAAATGACAGTGACAACAAGGAAGAAAAGGAAACCAAGTGCCTTTTTGTGAAAAACCACTAGGAAATGTATTGTTTGAAGTCTAAACCGTGTCAATAATGTGTGTTTTTTTATAACAATAAACTGTATTTAAAGGGCCAGGTGCAGTGAGAAATCATAGGGGCGGCTGACAATCACTCCACTTATTGATACCAAACTAGCACTGCCATTACATTGATTAAAAAGTTATTTGATCTGACTCGGGGAATGGAAACTAAACTGTCAGGATCAGAATAAAAAGCAGGGGTACTCAACCTTTCAAAACTAGTCTTAATATATTTTAACCAGGGAATATCTTGGTTCCTATCGAGTGACATACAATCCTTGATTATAATTCGACAAGTTGTGCCTCAGGATTTGTCCAAATCCTATGCCGCAGCATCAGAGCCTGCAGCCCAATGTAATCTCCCAAATTAGAAAGCCCAACCAATTCATGACAGAAAACAGCAGGAGTGAACTGCATGACTGCCAGCAATCTTTTTCAAAACTTATTTTTAAGAGTTTGAAGAGCTTTGCTATTCACGTAGCCCCACAATCCTGTCCCAAAGCTGCCCCCAGAACACATTTACTTTTAAAAAGACAAATAATTTCTCTCATTGGGTTGTGGTCCACCCACTCAGAAAATCTAAAAAGAGCATCTTTAGTTCATTGAAATTGCATCACTGTCACATTAAGTAAAAACTTACAGTTTAGGTCTACATCAAACCGAATTCTCAGGTAAGTAAAATGAGGGGATTTAAACATTTCCTTGTCATTAAGTAAAAACTTTTTAGTCTTCCAAAACTTAGGGCTGCATCTCATCACAAAGGATTTAGGGCCAGATGTAGCAAAAGTAGATTTTGCGACTCAGAAATTGCGACTCGGAGCGACTTGCAATTTCCGAGTCGCAAAACCATATGCAGAATGGAGTCTCAGACACCTTCTGCGAGTCGCTATGGGGTCGCAAAGACCCACCTCATTAATATTAATGAGGTGGGTCGCATTTTGCGACCCTATATCGAGTCCCTGCACTCACAGGGATGGTGGCCTGTTGAAGACAGCAGACCTCCATGTCTGTGACTGCTTTTTAAATAAAGCAGTTTTTATTTTTTATTTTGCAGCCCATTTTCCTTAAAGGAAAACGAGTTTCAAAATAAAAAAAAAACGAAACCCCTTGGTTTCGGTTTTTCAGAGTAGGCAGTGGTTCATTGGACCACTGCCTGCTCTGAAAAACCCTTTTTGGCAACATTCACAAAGGGGAAGGGTTCCCATGGGGACCCCTTCCCTTTTGCGAATGGGTTACCACCAGTGTGACACTGGTGGTAACTGTGAATTGCTTTGCGACCGCGTTTGCGGTCACAAAGCAATTTAGCATAGCGATGCGAGTCACAAATAGGAAGGGAACACCCCTTCCTATTTGCGAGTCGCATTCACAATTTGCGAGTCAGTACTGACTCGCAAATTGTGAATGTGCATCGCAAACTGCATTTTGCATGGCGCAAACTGCGATTTTCGCAGTTTGCACCATGCAAAATGCTTTCTACATCTGGCCCTTAGAGTGGTTAATATTAAGGCCCAGGGAATCCATAAAGATTTTAAAAGTGTCTAAAAGAAGCTCGAGGGCATTGGCTGTTTGTGCAATGAGAATGGCATTGTCTGTGTAAAGCAGAACCTGAATTTCTTTCATGCCAATTTTAGGAATATCTGTCCCAACCCTAGACAGATGTTCCCCCATGGAGTTAATATACATTAAAAATAAAAAGGGGCCAGGACACAACCCTGTCTAACCCCCATGACAGATGGAAACTGATCTGTAAGATCCCCTCCCTATAACGGACACTAGCTGTTGTCTGATCATGAAGCCTACTAAGGAGGGAAGCAACAGCTCTATCAATCCCCAGATTCAGCATAATAGTCCGTAGATTTGCCCAGTCAACCATATTTAAAGGGTTTGTAAGGTCCATAAATGCAATATGAACAGAACCTTTCTTGCCCTTAGTTTACTTTTGAATAATGAGGAAGAGAGTTAATGACTGTTCCACAGTCCCCAGACCAGACTGAAAGATAATCTGTAAGTAAGAGAGCCCCTGTGGCTCTATTGCCCAAGTTTCCAATTTGGACAGTATAAATCTACCCAATATCTTTATTGTACTGTCCAAAAGAGAGATAGGGCAATAACAGTGGGGAGAGCTCTTGTCTCCTTTTGTAAATATAGGAACAATAATGGCCTCATGCAAAATTTAACTAGGGGCTCTAATATTGTACTTCTAAGGATCTTGCCCAGACCTCCGGCAATGATTTAAAAATGTCCACAAGGACTCTATCAGGGCATTTCCATACAGGTGTCGTTTTAGGGGTTCAATGGCCTTAACAAGGGCTCTATTGACCGAATGTTGTACCCCACCATCAAGGACATTCACCAGATCTTGCTCAAAGAATCCCCGGAGATCATCATAGCAATAACTTTCTAAGTTGTCTTCCGCATAGTTAGACATATATAAGATTTCTTAAGCCCCAATTTGCAGGAAACTGGCTCAAAGTAGGAGGGATGAAGAGGCCAAAATCAATAAAGAGCCAATCAGGTGAGTATCACAGTCAAACCTCAAGCAGGTAAAAATAAAACACAAGGTGGTTTCAAATCGATTAGGAGGAAGGACCTGCTAAATAATCTAGGCAAAACCTATGAAAATGTTTGCAATCCTGGGTCATAAAATTTAACTAGGGTGTATACGGGGAGACGAATGTGTATAAATGGGCCAACAAGCAGTTGCCCGTGACTCCTGGTGCTCGCAACTCAGAACAGGAGTCGCACACGCGCACAAGAGAGCTTCTACAGCAATAGAAGGAGGACAGCACGGTTGTGCGTCCTCGCTCCTCTTCTCTCGCTCCACTTAGCTGATAAGCGAAGGTGGCCAGCTGCCCTGTAGGGTGGAGAAATGCTTCTAAGAAAGCACATTGCGAAATGCGGTGTGAAACAAACACAGCATAAAAACAATAGTGATTTTTAAGATTAACAAGCAATACAGATACGAAACACATCCATTGCGCATGCAAGTATCCGCAAATAATGCCAACACTAATTAAGTGAAAAAAGGAGGAACGCACTTAACTGGCAGCGGAGCAGCAATGAAAGAGGTTGATGTAGAGCTGCAAGCGTGTTATGTAGGGATGGGTCTCTATGGTCTGTCATTTGATTGTGTATGGTCATGGGAAATGTAGTGTTTGTTTAACTTTTTCTTGATTGGCTGCTGAAATTTGGGAAGTAAAGAAAGAGAAACATAATTGGAGCCTCCGGTCCTGACATAGAATTATGCTGGATTGCTGCTTTTATTACTGGGGGCCGATATTGCAGCGCAATTGCAAAACCAGCCCCTTCCACTCCAACTTCCCGGTGAAACACCCGATACCCGCTACAGCCAGTCTGGCCCTGCCTACGTGGAGCTCGACTGAAGGCGCACATCCTACTACTGTGCAGAGGGAGGCGCATAGATTGGGCCAGGCGGGTTCCTTCACTTATGCTCGTGGAGAAAGAGAGATAAAGGTAGGGAAGTTAGGGAGGAAGGAGGTGTCACAAGGCAGATAGACGACACAAGAGCCCTACCTGATTCATACATTCATGAAAAAGCAATTGGGGAGTGGGTTAGGATCTAGACTAAGGAAAAGGAAACTGGGGAAATCTGCACATAGAACGAGGTAGTACAGAACACCCTGTCAGTCAGCTCTGGTGTGAGAGAAAAACATGACAACCAGCTTCATTTATTACAATAAATGAGTGCAATATGTAGCACAATCATACATGCCATCATTTTAGACAGGGACCAAGCCCCAAAAGAAGATGTTTGTATCGGTATTCAGAGGTTGTGTGCCAATGCAGCCACCCTCAATAAACCAGGAGACGACACTAGACACGGTACTACAAGCTATCAGGGAATCTCATGAAGCCCTCGAGTAAAAGATAGACAATTTGACTGTGGACCTCTCATTGTTAAGGGATGGCCATTGCAGACTTACGTTAAGAGTGGGAACAAACGAGAAGGCGCTTGAACAACTAATTTCAACCCAGAAATCCTCAACCACTGAACGCATGGAACATACCTCTCGGGTAAAAACTCTGGAAACAAGGGCAGAAGATGCTGAAAACCGCACCCGTAGGAGCAACCTTTGATTGATCGGTCTGCCGGAGGGAGCGGAATTATCAGCAGTGAATATGGAATCCTTCCTAGAGGACTGGCTCAAAGAAACTGTGGCCCCGGAGGGCCTCTCACCCTTTTTTGCAATAGAAAGAGCTCATAGAGTTCCTAGCAAACCTCCTGCCCCCGGAATGAGACCACGACCGATAGTGACAAAACTGCTTCACTTTAAAGACAGGGACTACATTCTAGCTCAAACCAGTTTAAAAGGTGAAATTACACTGAAAAATCCGCAAGTCATGATAGTGTAAGGATGGCTGCATTGAGGGGCAGAATATGTCTGTGCTGAAAGGAACTCCGTCCTGCACAACAAGAACAAGCAAGTGTGATTTGCTCTTACTCTGTGTGTTGCAGAATGTGTCACGTATAGTAAAAGCAAGAAATGCAGTACTAATGTAAGCATCACTCCTAAATCATGATGTGCAAAACCTACCCCTGGACTGATGTCAGATATTGGGCAAACGTCCGGAATACAATTAGTAAAAAAATCTGAGTCAGTGTCAAAACACAATGGGTGTTGCCGTGGTACGTCCACCGCAACACCCATTGCATTTGGGCGCTGCCTCAGATTTACGACTATCAGGGAACATGTGGTAGTACAAAGATCTAAGGCCATCCGAGGGGTGGTGCCAGCAAGACCCAACCAGGATGCTTACATGTATTTCCCCTTGTTAATATGTGTCTCTGTTGGCTGCATTCTGCAGCACAGACAGAGGATCCAAATTGCCATGAGTGTTTGTGTATGTGCAGGAACAGACACCTTCCCACACAGAAACAATCAAACCTTACAACACAGACATCCTTGCACAATGGTGCAAGGATGCCTGTGCTGGTGCTAGGCAGCTCTATGTAGTGCCAGTGCAGGAGACAACACATAAGTGCCCCATATGCAATTGACACAGCAGGGCCCTGCCGCTTTGAGCGCAGTGTTGCGCACCATCATATTCCATTACTAGTGAGCTTGACCCATGTGTGATGCACAATGTTACATATAAGTACAACCACAATTTTGGGTCAGTGACATGTCAGTGAGCCTCTAGTGGAAGATACATGATGTCCCATGTCAACAGCCGATGCAATACAATATAGATTTTACACTATCTCATTGTAGAGGATGATGGCTTATCTCCTGCCGACCTGCCTGTCCTGGATTTCCCTGATGACATGGATGACCAGCTGCCAACTGTCAATGAACAGACCCTCCAGGATGTCCTAGGAGCACTCCATACACCACCTGTAATTGTAGGGAGGACACACAGCACTGCTGGGTCTCCACAGGAACCACCCAGCCAACAACACATGCCACCAGCTAGTACATACACAGGACTGGACTCCGAGGACCAAGAGATTAGCTTTCAGAGGACAGTGGTAGGAGTCCAGTGGAAGCTGGAAAGGCAGGTTAAGGTGGGGATGGAGACCATGAAAGGCAGCCTAGAGGGAGTGCGGACGTGCCTGAGTCCAAATAAGGACAACTCTGCTGCCATTAGAGGTACCCATTCCCCACTACTTGGAGTCCAGCAGTCTCTGGCGGACATAGCTGCTGTCATGAAGGAGAGGCTACGACAAGTGCCCTCCCAAAATGCCAGCAGCATCCAGAATACCCTGGACTTCATATAGTGGGAAGTGGCCCACCTCGTGGAGAATTTGGCTGCCTATTACCGTGATCTTGAAACGATCTTGAAGAATCAGCAGTTCCTCCTTGCAGCAATGATGCCTTATGTGTTGCCACAAATGGCAGCTGCCAGGCTCTTTGACTCCACATCTCTATCCCCTATTGTGTGTTTGGCCCCCTCTACCTCTACAACAGCATCAGCCATGGCACAGGAGGCACCACACACATTATGGTATGAAGATGTGGAAGGAATAACTTTCACAAGGAAAAGCACCCGGTAGTACCAGTCTGTGCCACATGGACAGTTTCTCCTTAGTTCTGGGCTTAAGATCATGCCAGTGTTGTGACAGTATGAAATGTGCCCTCTTCACCTAACCACTGTAGAAATGTCTACTATGTGCTGTCATTGTCTCTACCATACCAAATGGCAATGTTAGGCACTCCTCACTAATGTACACTACACCTAACCATGTCTCATGACATGTCCCTCAACCCTGGACTCCGACTGTGCTACATATGGCAAACGTTCACTCATGGGATTTATGAAATGGATATTGTATAGAAATCACTTTAATTATTGCACCTGTAAACAAAGCACCTTATACACATGTAGTATTTCTACATTTATTGCGATCCATCTACTCAGCTAAAAGTTTGCATTGTGTCAATCCATGTCAATGTGTACAGAATATCAGTACATGAGTGCATGACTGTCAGACACTAAGCCACACACTAGGATCCAGCAAGAGGAAGCTGAATGATGGTGTTGTGGGCAACAACCAACTGACAGTGTACAATAAATTTGAAATACAGTTTCAAAATTGGGAGTTGTCAGATGTACCAGACTTACAAACACTAAAATAGCAGGACACCATCAATTACAGGTGAAGCACCCATAATGCGCAAGATGACACTTACTAGATGCATCAGGGTCTTCGAATCATGCAACCTTTCCCTCGGTGTAGGCTGCAGGTCCACCTGCAAGAGATGGATTGAAAACATTGGTTAGTGTGATTTGTACATTACTGTAAATAGTTGACATTGTATACCGTTAACTTGTTAGGATGAGTGAGCACGTCATCCTAGTGGTAAGGCAGAGCAACTAACAAACAACTGTGATCAGTCAATCACACATAGTCACAGATAATGTAGACCCAGGTGTCGGTTAGCTCTTCACCTCCATGACCATATGAGACTGCTTGACACTGTATGTTGCATTTGAGGGGCATGCAATGGTTGTTGCAGTGGCTGTCCCATTGTGACACCCATAGCAATTGGGGCTGCCACAGATGTCGTAGACATCTACTTCATTGTAACAGCAAACTGACAAAACTACTGCCCAGGGGCTGTGTGTCTATTCCAAAGTGTTGAGGAATGACGTGATACATCCTATCCTTCAGTTAAGTTAGTAATGTGTGCGTGCCATCACAAGGCACACACGTGAGCAATAATGCTATTAGAGTATACTAATGTGAAGACAGTTGCACCTACCTGCACATTGACTGATTTAAATCTTGGATGCCTTGCTACCATTATTTGTCCAGGGAGGGGAAAGGACATAGCCATAGAATATGCCTCAACATAGAAACTCTTGCTATGTGGTCCAAGGATGCCTTTGTTGCTGCAAGTTACTGAGTGATGTGCCGGTGAAGGAGCAGATGCTGGGCCTCCCCATACTGTCAGTGAGAAGCGGCAGGCCTGTGGAACAGACTCTGCACATGTGTGTGGGAATAGGCATAAGCCCTCATTACGACCCTGGCGGTCGGTGGTAAAGCGGCGGTAAGACCGCAAACAGGCCAGCAGAAAAAAATTGAATTATGATCGCGCGGTTACCGCCGCGGTCATCTGCCACTTCACCATTCTGACCACCATGGTGGTGAAAACCGCTGGGCTGGAGATTGCGGTCTCCAGTCCGGCGGTCGTCACTAGACCGCCAACGGTATCAGGACCCTGCATAGCGCCATGGATCTCTGGTGGTTGGGAACCGCCATGAGATCCATGGCAGTAGGCACTATCAGTGCCAGGGAATTCTCTTCCCTGGCACTGATAGGGGTCTCCCCCACCTCCGCTACCCCCCACAAATCCTCCCCCCACACCCCCACCCCCCTGCCACCCCCAAAGGTGGCCCAACCCCCCTCCCCACCCCGACCCTGAGCATGCACATATACACACCCCTACACGCACACCCCCAACATGCACATATACACACCCCTACACGCACACACCCCCAACATGCACATATACACACCCCTACACCCACACATACACCCCGACAACCCATATCCGCACACATACACCCAGACATGCACACCGTCCGACCCGCACACAGTTCCCATACACACAACACCCCCCCGCACGCATACACTCACTCACCCCCTCTACACTCCCATACGCACACCCCCATGCACGCACACAACACACAACACCCCCCACCCCCTCACCTAACGGACGATCAACTTACCTTGTCCGTTGATCCTCCGGGAGGGGACAGGATCCATGGGGGCAGCTCCGCCACCAGAACACCGTCACCAGAACACCGCCACACCGAATCATGGGACGTGATTCAGTGGGCGGTGTTCTGTTGACGTGGCGGTGGAGGTTGAGCAACCTCCACTTTCCCGCCGTCCGCCAGTATGGCTGCTGGCAGCTTTCCGTACGTAAAAGGACGGCGGGCTGCCAGCGGTCATAATACACGACGCGGAAGACCGCCACCAGTGGCGGTCTTCAGCACGGCGGTACCTTGGCGGTCTTGCGAAAAGACTGCCGAGGTCGTAATGACCCCCATAGTGTAGGGTGTATGTGATTCACAAGGAACAAGAATAGGGAAGTGCTAGTAGTCTGGACCCAGTGCATGGTTGAGCTCCCTTACATGGCCTTGGCCAAAGATACAAAGGGGACAATAGAAAAATAGGGGTGCTTCACCAATTGCATTAATACAGTCCTTATGGCCATCAGTGCACCCCTTACCCCTGCCATGTGTGCGTCTAATGAGAATTAAGGCACAGCATGATGCAGGTAGGGTCCTAATGGATCTGTTTCTGTGTAGGTAAATGATGTACACAGCGGGAGTTGCAACAAGATCCTCACAACTTTTACTGAGTATATTGGGGGCCCAGCTCATACATTTTCATCCCTCCATATCACACCTGCTCTCAGCAGCCCTTCAGAGTGCCGGCATAATTGTACTAAGGGATTTCCCAACTTACTCAGTGGCTTATACATATGCCACCCATACAGGTTTTGGGACCCCCTTCAATACATGATGCATGGCAGAGGCCTAATTTGGTGCTGCTCATCACTAAGTTGTCCTATATGTTCATCACAACACTTTGTAATGGTTGTGCAGTTGAAATGGGACATCTGGCCAGCACTGGCTTCATCATTGTACATCTGGCTTGCAGGCCTAAGGTGGCGAAGGCACTCATCATACAGGTAACATACAACATATCCACATTCACAGGCATGACATGCAGCACTCAAACGTACCTGCAACTGTCATGCACATGCAAAAGTAAGGACTTTGTATGGAACTGTGAGACCTACCAACTGCTCCACCAATCTCATTTCCAAGATAGCCCGGCAGATCCTGCTCCCTTGTCACCAGATCTGCCCATCAATGTTTTAGTTGGTGGTCATTCCTTCCACTCACAAATATCGTATTGAGGTGGTGCAGCACCTTGCCCCACCACAGCCGCCATACCTCTGTGGGGTTTCCAAGTATTCCCTGGCCACCCAGTTGCAGCATCAATGGGAGGTAGTGTTGTACGAGCCAAATAAACCCCCCTAGCTCGTCCGCAGACATCAGCCGCATCCTCCCCTTTCCAGACATAATGCAATTGCAGTTCACCCTAAACAAAAAATAAAAAGTAAACCTTACTCATAATACACCCAGCACATGCAGAAACACAGCCATTTGATAGAAACCTTGCTTGGTCTCCTGCTGCAGATGCTGGGTGTTTGGGAAGCAGATGTGTTGGGGTGTGAGGCTTAGGATTGTATCCAGGATCTTTGGGAGGAAGACGGAGAAGGTTGGCTGGGATTTGCCAGCCATTTGTGCCCCCTGCTATCTGGAATGATCCTGACACCATCATATGGAGGACCGCAAGAAGTTTTGTCATGGGTTGAATGTTATGGGGAGTTTGCACCCTTGCCGTGATGTGTGGCACAATGTGGTGCAGCAGGCATACAATGTACTCCTTGTTGAGCCTCTACATCCGGACCACATCTTGTTCCCTGATTCCAAGGATGGTTGTCCTCTGTCTGAATATTCTCTCCCTACTTCTGCACTGCCTTTGTGGCTGCTGTGGTGGTCCTTGGGGTTGCTGCGGTGGTGGTGAAGGGACCTGCTGTCTTCGCAGACGTCTGCGGTGTGTATCCAGCTGGAGCAGTATGACTTCCATGTTGTCCTGGACGTTTCCAGAACTCCTTCTTTGAGTTTTCCTTGAGTGGTGGTGTGTGAGCCTCTTTTTTTTGGTCTGACCAGGCATTACATTTTGACACTAATCGGACTTAGCACCATTTTTTGAGTCCGCTTCCTTAGTTAGCATCATTTTTGCATCAGGAGTTAAATATGGTGCTAGGAGGTTAGCGTTGTTTTTAGGACAGGAATGCCTACCTTGCATCTCATTGACGCAAGGTGGTTTCGCGCATCCTAGAAATGGCGCTAACCCCAATATTTTGACGCTAGACTGGTCTAGCGTCAAAATATAAATATGGAGTTAGGCTAGTGCCATTTTAGCACCAAAATAAATGGCGCTAAGGCAACGCTAACATCTATAAATGTGGGCCTCTGTCTCCTATGTCTACAGTAAGTACTATATACATTTATAGATGTATACTGAGAGATTTCCTCAACTTTTTAGACAATTAAAAGATCACTTATGCACTTATTTAGTTACTTGGGCCCATATTTATACTTTTTGACGCTAAACTGCGCTAACGCAGTTTAGCGTCAAAAAATTTAGCGCCGTCTAACGCCATTCCGAAGCGCTGCCTGGTGTGCGTGGAAAAAAACCACGTAGACCAGGCAGCGCCGGCGTAGGGGGAAAATGGCGCTAGGGCGTCTTAAAATGGCGCAAGTCGGGTTGACGCTAAAAAATCGTCTTAACCCGATTTGCGCCATTTTTTCGACGCCCAGACGCCATTTAAATGACTCCTGTCTTAGTAAAGACAGGAGTCATGCCCCCTTGCCCAATGGCCATGCCCAGGGGACTTATGTCCCCTGGGCATGGTCATTGGGCATAGTGGCATGTAGGGGGGCACAAATAAGGCCCCCCTATGCCACCCAAAAAAAATTGAAAAATAAAAAAAATTATACTTACGTGAACTTACCTGAATGTCCCTGGGGTGGGTCCCTCCATCCTTGGGTGTCCTCCTGGGGTGGGCAGGGGTGGCAGGGGGGGTCCCTGGGGGCAGGGGAGGGCACCTGTGGGCTCATTTTGAGCCCACAGGCCCCTTAACGCCTACCCTGACCCAGGCGTTAAAAAGTGGCGCAAATGCTGGGTTTTTTGACCCGCCACCTCCCGGGCGTGATTTTTGCCCGGGAGTATAAATACGACGCATTTGCGTCGCCGTCATTTTTTTAGACGGGAACGCCTTCCTTGCATCTCATTAACGCAAGGAAGGCGTTCACGCTAAAAAATGACGCTCTTTGCCCATACTTTGGCGCTAGACGCGTCTAACGCCAAAGTATAAATATGGCGTTAGTTTTGCGCCGAATTTGCGTCGAAAAAAACGACGCTAATTCGGCGCAAACGGAGTATAAATACGGACCTTGGTGTATCTAATTTTAGGTTTAAACTCTGTTTTATTGGATTTTCAAAGTTAGACAATAATACAAAAGTACCCACCTGCATGCCTGTATCTAATTTTATACAATATTCTCTAGAGATAAATGCATTATTTATTTGTTTTACAGATATCTACTTTCATTCAAAAAAGTTGCCAATGCCTAACAAAACACAAAGAAGAAAGAAACAGAAACAACAGTACTACCTAGTTAAAATTGACAGTAAATAAAATAAGGTGGGAAGTGTGCAGAGACTACAAATTTGTTTTTAAACAAATATGGCATAAAATGAGAAATGAGGTAAAGACGTCAATTAAAAAGAGAAATTTTAAATGTCCTGTCAAACAGGAAGAATTGCATAGTGGTAAAAGAAGGAAATCCAATATGAAAACAGAGACTTTGACTTGGAGACAGAAACAGTTTAAGGAGTTAAGAGTAAAAAATTTCAAAACAGAATAATTCAAAATTTGTTGGAGAAGATGAAGAAGTATAAGAGAAGAAGTGCTGTCCTTAAGCAAAAGAAACCTTTTGAGAGTATAATTGAAAAAACATTTGCTGTGAAGGGGAAATGTTTTATCTTAACATTGAGCAGAATGAAGACACTAGATAAAATAGTACTGTGCATGAGGAAAATAACATTAAGAAAAAGGCTTATTAATAAAAGTAATTTTTGTAACATTTTTAAAGGTGAATGGCTGCAAACATCTAGGACAGAACCGTTTTTTAATTAAGAGAGTTATTTACAAGAGAACACATTAGGGCATGCAGTTGACACAACTAGTCATTGCTATGAAGTAAAAGACAGTGCTCCCAAATAAAAAGAAGAGATAGTTCCTACTAATGTAGAAGAAGTCATAGCTAAAGAGGTACAATGAAGGTATAGACAGAACCCTGTGTACAAGTAAAAATGTAGCAGTATTTGTACTATCCATCAGGAATTAATTGATAAATTGAAAACATTCCTAAGAGGTTTTTTTTTTTGCTGCAAGGATTAGATCCATGCAAAGTTAGGAAATACACAATCTTACAAGGGCATTCACTAGCATGGCTTCTAAAGAAAGTGTGTAAAAGCACTTTTCATCACTTTAGAATGTTAGCTGTGCATCATTCAAACATGTGAAACATAGTTAGAAGACTTTACTATGTAAAAAGTCCAGCTTTATGTTTAGGAGAGATGAATAGAGCTTTATTACATGGTACTGTGGCTGGGGTAGAAAAAGTTTGTGACATTATTCAGTTTTGTTTCTTTGTTCTTGAAGAGGAGAATAGGGAAAATGTGGAGGTCATGACTGCAGTTGTAGAGCAACAGGAGAGAGATTAGGAAAGAACAATTTAGAAAAAGAGATGACCAAGTTCAACACACTGTGTTCAGAGAAACCAGAATGTGTTTTTATTTGTCGCTACACTCACTACTAAAGTCAAACTCATAAAGTAATTATATTTTTTAACCCCTTCGCTGCCAGGCCTTTCCCCCCCTCCTGTGCCAGGCCTTTATTTACCTATTTGGAATAGTTCTCGCTTAGGCCCTCATAACTTTTTGTCCACATAAGCTACCCACGCCAAATTTGCGTCCTTTTTTTCCAACATCCTAGGGATTCAAGAGGTACCTGGACTTAGTGGGTTACCCTGAAGGAGGCCAAGAAATTAGCCAAAATACAGTGAACATTTCATTTTGTTTTTAAAAAAATGGGAAAAAAGAGCTGCAGAAGAAGGCTTGGGTTTTTTTCCCTGAAAATGGCATCAACAAAGGGTTTGCGGTGCTAAAACCACCAGCTTCCCAGCTTTCAGGAACAGGCAGACTTGAATAAGAAAACGCAATTTTCCAACACAATTTTGGCATTTTACTGGGACATACCCCATTTTTACGATTTTTTGTGCTTTCAGCCTCCTTCCAGTCAGTGACAGAAATGGGTGTGAAACCAATGCTGGATCCCAGAAACCTAAACATTTCTGAAAAGTAGACAACATTCTGAATTCAGCAATGGGTAATTTGTGTAGATCCTACAAGTGTTTCCTGCAGAAAATAACAACTGAAATAAAAGAATATTGAAATTGAGGTGAAAAAAAACTGCAATTTTTCTCTACGTTTTACTCTGTAACTTTTTCCTGCAATGTCAGATTTTTGAAAGCAATATACTGTTACCTCCACTGGACTCTCTGGTTGCAGGGATATATAGGCCAGAGCCAATAAATGAGCTGCACCTTGCAGTGGGTTTTCCTTCTATACCGGTTATACAGCAATTAATTTGCTGAAATATAAAGAGTCAAAAATAGGTATCAAGAAAACCTTTGTATTTCCAAAATGGGCACAAGATAAGGTGTTGAGGAGCAGAGGTTATTTGGACATCTCTGAATTCTGGGGTGCCCATACTAGCATGTGAATTTCAGGGCATTTCTCAAATAGACGTCTTTTTTACACACTGTCTTATATTTGGAAGGAAAAAATGTAGAGAAAGACAAGGGGCAATAACACTTGTTTTGCTATTCTATGTTCCCCAAGTCTCCCAATAAAAATGGTACCTCACTTGTGTCTGTAGGCCTAGTGCCCGTGACAGGAAATGCCCTAAAATACAACGTGGACACATCATATTTTTCAACAGAAAACAGAGGTGTTTTTTGCAAAGTGGCTACCTGTGGATTTTGGCTTTTAGCTCAGCTGGCACCTAGGGAAACCTACTAAACCTGTGCATTTTTGAAAACTAGAGACCTAGGGGAATCCAGGGCGGGGTGACTTGTGGGGCTCTCACCAGGTTCTGTTACCCAGAATCCTTTGCAAACCTCAAAATTTGCCTAAAAAACACTTTTTCCTCACATTTTGGTGACAGAGAGTTCTGGAATCTGAGAGGAGCCCCAAATTTCCTTCCACCCAGCATTCCTCCAAGTCTCCCGATAAAAATGGTACCTCACTTGTGTGGGTAGGCCTAGTGCCCGTAACAAGAAATGCCCCAAAACACAAAGTGGACACATCACATTTTCTCAAAGAAAACAGAGGTGTTTATTGCAAAGTGCCTACCTGTGGATTTTGGCCTCTAGCTCAGCCGCCACCTAGGGAAACCTACCAACCTGTGCATTTTTGAAAACTAGGGACCTAGGGGAATCCAAGATGGGGTGACTTGTCGAGCTCTCACCAGGTTCTGTCACATTTCAGTGACAGAAAGTTCTGGAATCTGAGAGGAGCCACAAATTTCTTTCCACCCAGCGTTCCCCCAAGTCTCCCGATAAAAATTGCACCTCAGTTGTGTAGGTGGGCCAAGTGTTTGTGACAGGGAAGAGCCAAAAACACGTCGAAATTGAGGGGAACCAAAGTGGGTCCAAAAGGGCAGTTTGAAAAAATTTAGGCTGACAAGTGCAGAAGAAATTTTATCGGTATAGATAAGACAATGCTGGGTGGTAGGAATTTTGTGGATCACTGCAGATTCCGGAAGGTTCCATCACAAAAATGTGGGAAAAATGTGTGCTTTCCAGTAAAGTTGCAGGTTTGCAGGGCATTATGGGTAAGGAAATGGTGTGGGGTGCATGTGAAGCACACCACCCTTGAATCAACTAGATGTTTAGTTTTCAGATGTGTCTAGGTCTTGTGGATTTTTCTACACGGCAGCGTCCCAAGGTAAAAAAAAAGTGCAGCCCTCACCATTCCAAGTGGGACGATTCTGAGAGTTACCAAGCTCTCATGGCCCAAATGTAAAACAAAAAACAAAAATAATCAAATGTCCTCTTGCTTGCCATGGGATAAGATGTTTTAGTGTGCGGGGGAGAGCTGAAAGACTGTTAGCCCCTTCAGTTCGGGTGGGGGCATAACCAGCCTGTGGGCAGAAATGGCCTTGAAATGATTTGCCCCCTGAGGAGCAGCCCTTGCCCAAGGGGCTGCTCCCCTTACTTCAAATACACCACAAAAATATATATTCCCTGGTGTCTAGTGGTTTCAGCCCCCAGGGGGGCAGAAATGGCCTAATAATAATTTGCCCGCCCCTGGAGCGACCCTTGCCCAAGGGGTCGCTCCCCAAACATACAAAAAAAATAAAGAACATTTTCCCTGGTGTCTAGTGGATTTCTGCCCCCCGTTGGGGGCAGAAATGACCTAGAAATAATTTGCCTCACGAGGAGCAGCCCTTGCCCAAGGGGCTGCTCCCCTTACTTCAAATAGCCCTAAAAATATATATATTCCCTAATAATAATATGCCCCTCCTGGAGCGACCCTTGTCCAAGGGGTCGCTCCCCAAACATACAAAAAAACAACAACAAAAAGAACATTTTCCCTGGTGTCTAGTGGGTTTCTGCCCCCAGAAACAGCCAAAAAATGAATTGCCCCCCTGGAAAGCGGCCCTTGCCCAAGGGGCCGCTCTCCTTATTTAGTAAATAAAAAAATAAAAAAATCCCTGGTGTCTAGTGGTTTCTGCCCCCCTTGGGGGCAGATTGGCCTAATAAAAATAGGCCGATCTACCCCAAGGGGGGCAGAAATGGTCTGGAAAAAATTTCGCCCCCAGGGGAGCGACCCTTGCCTAAGGGGTCACTCCCCACAAATAAAAAAACAAAAAAACAAAACGAAAAAGCAATCCCTGGTGTCTAGGGGGATTTCTGCCCCCCCCTGGGGGGGCGAAACTGCCCAAAAATAAATTGCCCCCCTGGAGAGCGGCCCTTGCCCAAGGGGCCGCTCTCCTTATAAAATAAACAACAACAAAAAAATCCCTGGTGTCTAGTGGTATTTCTGCTGCCCGATCGGGCAGCAGAAATGCTCAGAGAAGCCTGAAAGGAGAGGAAAGGCCTTTTGTCTCCTTCCAGGCTTCTCTGACCCCCTACACGTGATCAGAGGAGAAATGCTTTGCATTTCTCCTCCGATCCGGCACTGGAGGGAAGGCCTCTGATGAGGTCAGCGCGCAAAAGCGCGCTGACGTCATCAGACGCTGCGGGGGTGCAAGGGGAAGCGATTCCCCTTCCATCCCTGCCTAGGGGAGGGGTGTGCCTGGCCATCTAGCAGGACAAGGTGATCTCGTCCAAGGCACCGGGGAACCGGCGCCTTGGACGAGATCACCTCGTCCTGGGCACACAAGGGGTTAAATCTGAGGAAGAAAACAAGCATAAGTGGCAGGTATTTGGTACATATCTCTTTGTGGAGCAACACTTTGATTTAGCCATAAAGGAAAACATATATAAATATTGTTATGATAAATTAGAGGATAATAAAATATTAGCTAGAGCAATACGAGGTACCCATCCCAAAAGAACTTCAACAATTAAATGTGCATGAATCAATTCTCATTTAAACTATACACCCATTTCAACAAAAATTTGAATGGAACCAAAAACAGGGAAACTACCACCAAAAGATTTACAGAAAGGATTGAAAGGAAGAGTTGTCTACTTACTTTTAGACTTTACAAAAAGGTTTACCCTGTGGGTGCTGAGACAGATATAGATGAACCACTTATCATTCTAGTAAATGGTGTGCCTACCAAAATAAAAAAAAAATCTGGCAAGTTAGTGGATGTGAGTAATGTGAAAAAAACACAATATTTTTTTTATTGTTTCAAATCACAATCAAGTGGACAGATAGAAAAAGTGGCTAAACAGAAATCAGAAGAAATATATGAGAACCACAGTATCCATCTACTTCATTCCGAAGAAGCTATTGGCAATGCCATTTATCTGTTTCAAATGAAATAAGCAAACAGAGCTCCAATGAGTGAATGGTAAAAAAGCTTAGAAGCTTGCTGTTCTCCAAAGCTATTTCCTACTGGAGAAGGTGGCCAATACAATGACCATCCTGTATAAATACCAGCAGCTGAATGCAGGTCAACAAGACTAAATTCAGATGACCCTAGGTTTTGCCATTGTATTCCATATATATTCCCCCTATCATTTGAGAGTGACTTGTCAGGACTTTCATAAACTGTAAACCAAATTCTAAAGAGAGTAATTAATCTGTAAAATCTCTCTGCAAGTGGTTTTGTTGACAAAGTACAAATTAAGGACGAAAACCTGGAATTCAACCTAATTAATTTGATGGCATGTCAAAATGGAATCATCAAATATTGGCATTGTTGTCATGGAGAACTCAGAAGTATGCTCTGAAATTTAGGTGCACCTTCTTGTTTTTCACACCTAGGTCCTCATAATGACATTGGCGGTGAATGATAAAGTGGCAGAAATACCGCCAACAGGCCGGCGGTAATTATCGCCAAATTATGACCATGAACTCCCATAGACAGCCAATGTACTACACCATCTGCCAGGGCATCAACACCACGTACGCCGGTGGTCACCATCAACAGCCAGGCGGAAGGCAAAGTACCGCCCACCACTTCTTGACACAGTACACCGCCACGATTTCTGGGGTGCAGGCAATGGCATCAGAAGCCTGGCGGAAACAGAACACACAAGACAAGAGACTCACCTACAGAGACACAGAGAAGACGAACACCGCCATGGAACTGGAACTGCAAGTCTTCCTGATGCTCTTCTACGCCATGCTCCACCTGGAACACCAACAGTGACAAAGACAACGACGGTGAGTACAGCCACCTACCACACAAAGGAAGGAGGGAGGAAAATGAGAGTGACACACACATGCACAACACACACCAGAAACACACACCATACACACAACCAGCTGCAGAGGAAAAACAATGGCACACGACACACAGTAGAATAATGCAAGGACAACAAGAAGGCAGTATTGAGAATGTATTGAATGTGAAAAAGAGATATGTGCAAAGGTCCACAAAGGGCCAATGCCCAGTCCAAAGTACAAATGGCCCACATGGCCACAGGGCACAGTCCAAGGCCCAACTTGTCTCCTGACATCATCTGCACAGAACTCTTCAGGGGCATCATTTTGCAAGTGGGCAGGCACCTCATGGGGGGGTTGGGGGGCAACTCAGCCAAAGTCGGGAACTTGTCCACTGGTTCTGAATGGGGCTCCATGCCCATTTCTCTGTGCTGGGGAGTGCAGGGTCACAACCTCTCAGGTGGGTGACTTGCCCACTGGTTCTGGAGAGGGCTTCTTGTACAGCACTCCCAGGAGGGTGGCCTACATGCCCTCTGCTGGAGGTGGGGCTGCACTGTCTCATCTGGAGGTGAGGGCTGCACTGTCTCAGCAGGTGAAGGAGCCTCCCGGGCAGCCTCTGTTAGAAGTGAGGGCTGCACTGTCTCAGCAGGTAAAGGAGCAGCCTTCCCTTTCATGGCAGCAGTCAAGGGCTTCTTCCCCTTCATGGCAGTGGGTGTGGGATCCTTACCCTTCCTGGATGGTGGAGTGGGATCCATCACTGTCTTGCCTCCATGACTAGGAGGTGCCTCCACTGTCCGTGTGGACTGTTTGGCTGAGGTGCTGGGTTGGGTCATTGGGACCCTGCTCTTATGTGCAGGACAGGGGTGAGGGGGAGATAAGAGGTCAAGTTGGGCAAGCAAAAGCTTTTTAGGGAATGTGGGGCGGAAAGTGGGAGGAGGGATGGGAGTGGAGGTTGAGGAAGTGGTTGTTGGAGGAGTACGTCTGCTTGACTTGGGTGCAGGTGCATGGGGAGTGTGCTCATGTGAGGTGGATGGCTGTTGGGTGTCTGAGTGCTTGCATTTGTTACCTTTAGGAGGGGGGACAGACAGGGTTACAGAGGACACAGGGGAAGCATGCATGGATGTTGTGGAGGTGTCTGCTAGTAAGGTGTGTGTGCTGCTTGGTGTGGTGATGCTGGTGGTAGATATTGAAGCAGTGCATACAGGGGTGAGTGTGGGTGTGACAGTGAGGGAGGTGGAGGAGGAAGAGGGGAGACAGTGGAGGCAGTGGTGTCTGCAACTGTCTGGTGTTTGCATGAGTGCTTTTGGGCTGAAGTGTTGTGCCTGTGTTTGACTGCGCCACTCTTGTGTGTTGCCTTGTGTGCATGCTTGTCTGTATGCTTGCATGGGATGGGTTGGAGTTGAGGAGACTGGGACTGGGAAGTGTGGTAGTTGGAGGGGTGACAGTAGGAACAGGGACAATGGCTGCCATCAGGGAGGAGGCCAGAGCCTGATTCGATCTCTGTTGGTCCCCCAATCCACCCTGGATGCCGTCCAGGAATGCATTGCACTGCTGCATCTGGGATGCCAGCCCATGGATGGCATTCACAATGGTTGACTGCCCTACAGGGATGGATCTCAGGTAGTCAAGAGCCTCCTCACTCAGGTCAGCAGGGCTCACTGTGGCAGGGCCTGAGGTGCCTGGGGCGAAGGAGATGCCCACCCTTCTGGGTGAGCGGGCACGGGTAACTCGCTGAGGGGCTACTGGAAGGGTGGTGCTGGTACGGCGGTGGCGGCTGTACCTGGAGCTGGGGTGGTCACAGAGGTGTCCACCACCACCAGGGAGCTTCCATCGGAGAAGGTATCTGAGTCAGTGTTGTCACCTCCTGTCTCCACCATGGTGCTTCCCTCACCCTCCGTCCCACTGGTTCTCTCGGCGTGGGTGGACTATGCCTCCTGGGTCCTGTGGGAAGCAGCTCCCTCTGTCGCCGCTGCCCCTGCTAACCTAACACTACCCACCGAAAACCCTCTAAAAAAGTTAACATTAGTAAAAGGGAGAGGAACTGGGAGGCTGTGTCTCAAATAGTTTACACCTTCTTCAATTTCTTCTTGCAGTACTTAAGTAAATTGTAATTCCTGGCATTGTCTTTTTCCAAAGTATCCAATCTTGCCATCATGGCTGCCATGTCCTGTCTCATATTGGCCTTAAAGGTTGAGGCTGGAGCAGGTGGCTGTTGGGGTGCCTGGTTGTGGATTGGTGCAGTAGATATGGAGGGGTAGAACCAGCAGAGGCCCCCCTGACTTCAGATTTATTCTCTGATGTGGCCTGCACAGTTGTGGGCTATAATGAAGGTACCCCATTAGAAAATGCACACCAATCCCCAGTGGATTTCTCACTCCTATATTTCTTCTCCCTCCTTTGGTACCCGGCCTGTACCGCCATTATGTGTCTGTATCTGTCAGCCCTCTTCTCAAAAGTATGTTTCACGCCTGGGGTCATATTGGCAGCTGAAGCATGAGGAGAACATGGCTTTAAATACAGCATTGGGTGGAGGTAGAACAGACATGCAATGTACACAGCATCCTCAGATGACACATGCTGTCCATCACACATTCCACAACACTGACAAATTCCAAATCTATACTAACTTCCTACCAGCCATCTACGGTATCATGTACGTCACTGGGGTAACGGCTATCAATTGCTGACCATCAGGGCCAAGAGGTAAGTGGATGACTGCGTCTTTGCGCAACATTTGTGTCATCATACTACTGAGGATCAGGTGGCCCTACAATTCCAGAATCCCTGTGCCATTGTCAATACATGGCGCGATGTATGCAATTCACCACTTTGATACCCCTGGTGCTACATCAAGCCTTGGCCAGGCATCATGGGTGCAAGATGGAGGTCATCTGATAGGAAACTTCCCACTGGAAATTCTGAGGATTAGCAAGCATCATTTAAGGAGCCACACCATTGCTCCCAATGGGCCCACATGTACAGTTCAGGATTAGTACCCATATAGTTTGTCCAAAGTATGAACAGTACATCTATGTTGTCTACAGATTTTGTACCTATTGTCCCCTGCCCTGTGCTATTTTGTGCAAATTATTTAATGCAGCACACACATGGTAGCTGATGGTGATTCTCCTTTACCCTGACTAGAGTGAGGGTCCTTGTTGGACAGGGGGTAACCTGACTGCCAACCAAAGACCCAATTTCTAACACTGGTCCTGTCGGTAATTCCACATTCTAATTCCTCTAGGCAGTGCTGCAGCTGTCTCTCTGTTCCCAGTGGTAATTCCATATTCTTAACCCTCTAGACAGTGCTGCTAGCTGCTTCTTTGGTCCGGTCAATAACTCTACCATTCTTAGTTCTCTAAGCAGTCTTCTAGGCAGTGCTGCAGCTGTGCCTCTGTTCCCAGTGGTAATTCCTCTATCTTAATCCCCTAAACAGTGCTGCAGCTGCTTCTCTGAATGTGTGAGTGTGCGCATGAATGTGTCTGTCTGTGTAGTGTTGTTTGCGAGGGTGTATGCATTTGTGTGAATGTGTGTTAGAATGAAAATGTGAATGCGTGTCTGCATGTCAGTGTGTATGTGTGTACGGATGTGTGCGAGCATGAATAGATGTATGCGTGAATGAATGCGTGTATGCCAGTGTGAGTGAGTGGGTGTATGAGTGGTGTGTGTCTGCGGGTGTTTGCGTGTCTGGGGGGTGCGGGTTCAGAATGGGGGAGCATGGATGGAGAGGGGGTGAGGGGTGTCTTGGGAGTGTTTGGGGGTGGGAGAGCCTCCTACCAGTGACAGGGAAGGAATTCTCCGTCACTGTTAGGGCCTACCACCATGGTTTTCGTGGCACTGCTAACGTCACGAAAACCATGGAGTTAGGCTGGCTAAAAATGCTGCCGCATGTGCAATAGCGGCCGGCAGGCTGGAGATTAATATCTCAGGCCTGGAGGCTGCTACCGCCATGGCGGTAGGAATGGTATATTGGCGGGTTGGCTGCCACCTTACCACCTACCGCCGGGGTCATAATGACCCCCTTTGTCATTTACAACAGCAATAGCACTAATTCTCACAAATGCGAGACCTATTGCATTGCAAATGCTTGTTCTATATTACACTTTGGTTCCTATGCAAACAACATTTCCATTAAAAATGTAATATGATACTTAATAGTTAAATAAAAAAAGAATCCTTGCAGGTCATTTTCCCTAAAAGGCATTTCAATCAGTGTCTTAAGTGCAAGTCTGGGGAAAGCTAAGCCACCTGAAATAAAAATCGTTTGAGTAATTTCCTTCTTGTGGAAAACAGACATCACCTGTTAACTCTGATGCATGTCTCCTCTGTTTGCTGCTTGCAGTTCTCTTATTTACTCATTCTGGGATTTGCATTTTTGTCTACTTGTGTACACGTTTGCTTTCTTGTTTCTTAAACACCCCCACATTTTTTTCCCAGAAGTGGCATAATGTATAAATCCACATCCTGGTGCATGGATTTACCCTCTCATAACCTTGTCAAAGCAAAGTCCTTTTTCTGTTTTAGCTGCTGCCTCCATGACCTTTAAGACCAGTGGTAGTATGGACAGTACATGGCATACCACAAGTAAGTCAAGTATAACAGTTGCTACCACTCTTTAACTTTAGTTGACCAACATGTTTGTGTTGCAAGTACACAAGGATCCAGAAAAGCACTTGGGAACAGATTTACTACTTTTTCAGGAAACATAATGCAGCAACCAAAGTTGGTGCACTCCGTTGTGTGAAAGGGATTGAGCGTAACACATAATGGGGGTCATTACAACATTGGCGGTAAAAGCCGCTTACCGCCGTACAGAAGACCGCCAACACAGCTATTATGACCCACATCTCGAAATCCGACAAGATTCAGACACCCACACAAGTCCGCCACACCAAAGGTCAGTGATAAACTGGCGAAAACAAAACCTTCACCGTCACGCCAACAGAAATACGCCCACACTATCACGACACACGAATCCACGCTGCGGTCTTTCAACCGCAGTATTCCATTGGCGGTACACACCGCCGCGCTCAAAATACACACACTTCTACAAAACACCGCCACATTGGACAATTCGAAATACACACACCTGAAACACATACACACACCACTCCCACACACCCAATACAATATAAAACACACACCTACATCACCCACAAACCCCTAGGACCACTATTACAGAGAGAAGGCCAGAGAGAGACACCACCATCCACAAACTAGCATCCACAGGCACTCAACACCATCACCCACACAACTTCCACGCACAAAACACTACACACCACTACATATCACCACACTTATCACCACACACACCACCCCACACATCACCTACACCACCCCATGGCACGGCAAAGACACCCCAGGTTCTCGGAGGAGGAGCTCAGGGTCATGGTGGAGGAAATCGTCAAGGTAGAGCTACAGCTATTTGGAGCACAGGTGCAGCACACCTCCATTGCAAGGAAGGTGGAGCTATGGCGAAGAATAGTCAACAGAGTGAACGCAGTGGGACAACACCCAAGAAATCGGGAGGACATCAGGAAGAGCTGGAATGACCTACGGGGGAAGGATCGTTCCATGGTCTCAAGACACCACCAGGCGGTTCAGCGGACTGGCGGCGGACCCCCACCTCCTCCCCCACAACTAACAACATGGGAGGAGCAGGTCTTGGAGATTCTGCATCCTGAGAGCCTCGCAGGAGTCGGTGGAGGAATGGACTCTGGTAAGACAAATCTTAACTATTACATCCCCCACCCTACGTGCATGCTATCACATACCCCCACCCTCACCCTCACCCCCATCACTCCAACTCCTCACAAATGTCCCAATATTTCAAACCACCCATCCCAACACCAAGCCCTACATGCAACACCAAAGCATGGACACCCATCACTAAAGCATGCCCACTGCACATACCCATAACACCCCCCTAAACCATCATCACACAAGTCCCCACACAGGAATGCCAGCACTGGGGTACACGGTCACCCACCCATTGCACACCATGACACACACAGATGCAATAATCATGCTTTTCCACCCCTGCAGGACCACTACCCAACATCACCAGACAGGAGGGTCCAAGCATCTCCACCCCACCACAGAAGAGGACCACAGTGATGACAGCAGCTCTGTGCACCTGGATCTAGATGACCAGCCCGGACCATCGTGGGCCTCGGGACAGTTGGTTCCCCTCACACAGGCACAGGCCACCACAGACCTTCCACCCCCTGGTAACACCAGCACAGCACCCACCCAGCGGGCCCATACCTCCATCCCCAGGACACGTCAATCAGCTGTCCACCACTACAGGGAACCCAGGATAACCCACCACCCCTACAACAGCAGGGACCTGGGGGCAGTGGTAGTGGGCACACAGTCCAGGGGACGAGGCCCAGGAACACAGGGGAACTGGGAGGACTGCTGTGCGACGGGGCGGACAGGCCAAGGGAACCCACTCTCCACGAGGCCCTCTCCTCCATCATGAGAGCATACCACCACTCCCAGGAGACGATGGCAACGGTCCTGGCCAAGTTTCAGGAGACCCAGCGCATGCAGGAGGAACAGTATTTGCGGTTCAGGGAGGAACCCAGAACCATTAGCTCCGCCCTGGGCACCATCGTAGGGGTGCTGAAGGAAATACTCAACACCAGGAGGGACACTGTGGCACTCCAAGGGGCCCCTGACACTAGCATGGACGATGAACTGCCCACCACCTCCGCCGGCGCTAGTGGACAGGAGGCACCGCCACAGGACCACCACACCAGCACCCCACCCCCTGCAGATGGAGAACCACCCCGCAAGCGGTCACTGAGATCCAGGAACAAGACAGAGCACGATGCCAAGACCCCCGCCAAGAAATGAGACCACCCTGATTGTCAACCCACTGTCCCACTTTGTCACCCTGTCCATATTGGAACTGCCCCAGCTCCACTTCCTATGCCCATATGGGCAATGCACCTATGAGACAAATAGACTGGACTCTGCCATGGACACTCCTCCGCCATCACCCCTCACCATTTAACTTCCCCCTCCAATATTTTTTATGTAAATAAACACACCTAAAACACCAAAAGATCTGGAGTCTGTCTGTGATTTCGAAATAGTGCATTTGCAATTACAGAGACAAAATTTTCAGGAAATAGTAATGTCAACATACCGATGTCACACAGCTCTAGTCCATGAGGAATCTAAGCAGATGACACACGTTGGGACCCACACCTGTGAAACCGTAAGGGAAAGTGACAACTCAGTGACCATACACTGGGTGAAATCGACAGACAGGAGAGAGGTAGAAGTGTAAAAGTACTTGTAGTAGGCAGGAATGTATTCTCACCTGTGTTTCACTGGAAATATTGCTGGATGACTGAGTCCCTGTTGTCAATGTCTTCTTCCTTTGCTTCCTCCTCATCACTGTCCACAGGCTCCACAGCTGCCACAACACCGCCATCTGGACCATCCTCCTGCAGAAAAGGCACCTGTTGTCACAAAGCCAAGTTATGAAGCATACAGCAGGCCACGATGATCTGGCACACCTTCTTTGGTGAGTAGAATAGGGATCCACCTGTCATATGGAGGCACCTAAACCTGGCCTTCAGGAGGCCGAAAGTGCGTTCGATCACCCTCCAAGCCCGCCCATGAGCCTCATTGTAGCGTTCCTCTGCCCTGGTCCTGGGATTCCTCACTGGGGTCAGTAGCCATAACAGGTTGGGGTAACCAGAGTCACCTAATAGCCACACCCGGTGCCTCTGTAGTTGACCCATCACATAAGGGATGCTGCTATTCCGCATGATGTAGGCATCATGCACTGAGCCAGGGAACATGGCATTCACATGGGAGATGTACTGGTCTGCCAAACATACCATCTGTACAGTCATGGAATGATAACTCTTCCGGTTCCTGTACACCTGTTCACTCCTGTGGGGGGGGACCAAAGCCACATGGGTCCCATCAATGGCACCTATGATGTTGGGGAAATGTCCAAGGGCATAGAAGTCACCTTTCCTCCACCTGAGGGGAAATTATGTAGCTCTGCATGTGTTTCAGCAGGGCAGACAACACTCTGGACAACATGTTGGAAAACATAGGCTGGGACATCCCTGATGCCATGGCCACAGTTGTTTGAAAAGACCCACTTGCAAGGAAATGGAGCACTGACAGCACCTGCACTTGAGGGGGGATTCCTGTGGGATGGCGGATTGCTGACATCAGGTCTGGCTCCAACTGGGTACATAGTTCCTGGATTGTGGTACGGTCAAACCTGTAGGTGATGATCACATTTCTTTCCTCCATTGTCGACAGATCCACCATCGGTCAGTACACCGGAGGATTCCGCCATCCCCTCACATGTCCCAGCGGGCGGTGCCTATGAAGGACAACAGCGAGCACAGAGTCAAACAACTCAGAGGTATGTACCCACAGTCTAGACAGAACACGATTCATACACAACATCATGTATGTGTGTTGAGAGTAGGCCTAGGTATGTGTGACACAGTTGGCAATTAGGCCATGTGGGCCCCTGAAATGGCGGCTGCCTGAACTCTAAAGCGGGACAATGGGATGTGAGGTAACAGCGCTGGCGTTGTACACCGTCGCGGAAGGCGGTCGAAAACCGCGGCGCAATGCTGCATTGGTTAACATTGGACCCTATGGGTCCCAGGAGCCAATGACGATGTACGCCGGCGGTGATGGTACGCACCACCGTGGACTTGACCGCCGCGGATGTGACCGCCATTTTCTAGCTGTTGAATCACTCGATACCTGATCTTCGACAGGAGAGGACCTACACTGCAAGTGCTGCTGTGACCTCGGTCCGGAAAAGACGATGGCTCGTGCATCTGGGGAAAGGGCCCCTGCCTTCACACAGTTGGAGAAGCTCGTCGACAGGGTCCTCCCCCAGTACACGCTACTCTACGGTCCTCCAGACCAACAGGTAAGTACACAGGGAGCATGCTGTATGGGCTATGCCTGTGTGGAGAGGGCTGGTTCTAAGAAGGAAGGGGGCAGAGTTCTGAGTGCATGAAGAACGGTGGGTGCATGTGCCACATGGCAAGGGCAGGGATGGGGGCCACTCACTTTGACGGTGCAGTTGGTAATGACTTCTCTTCTTCCCCTGTACATTTCATGTAGGTCAGCGCCCACCAGAAGAAGGATATTTGGCGTGCCATCACCAAGGACGTCTGGACCCTGGGGGTCCACCACAGACGGAGCACCCACTGCCGGAAGAGATGGGAGGACACTCGCCGATGGAACAAGAAGACGGCGGAGGCTCAGCTGGGGATGGCCTCCCAACGTGGGAGGGGTGCCCGTCGAACCATGACCCCCCTGATGTTCCGGATCCTGGGGCGGTGGCTTACCCTGAGTTGGATGGGTGCTTGAGGGGATCACAGCAGACACAAGGGGGTGAGTACACTCTCATTCTGCTGACTTTGCGCGCAGTGGAGGTGTCTGGGTGGGGGAAGAGGGCTGTGGGTTTCCCTAGGCCAGGGCGAGTTCCGTAGGCTAGGCCCCTTCATAAGGCATGGCCCTGTGGCCCCCCACCCCACCTCTGTAGAGTGCCAAGTACAGCTATTCATGCACCTGTGTCATCTATGTGTGCAGATGTCGTTCATAGCCTTGTAGGCCATTTCCCAGGAATTGCACTGTAGAGCCCAACAGCGCGACGTAGTGCAGGGGGCTGCTTTGTCTGTCTTGTCCGCCAACAGTAGCGGTAATGCATGCACTCAACATGTCTTTCTTCTGTTTCCCCCTCCCTTTTTTTGCGGTCTCTCTGTTCTTGTGTGCATTAGCATCATCAGGCGGAGGTGCAGTGGCACCGGAGCACGAGGGAGCTGCATCCCACATTGGCATGGAGGCCCACACTATGGACTCTGAATACACCAGTGGGACGGAGGGCGAGGGGAGCACCACGGCGGTCACAGGATCTGCAACCAGCGACACAGACTCGTCCTCCGATGGGAGCTCCCTTGTGGTGGCGGCAACATCTGTGCCCCCCACTTCAACAGGTACAGCCAACACCCCCCCCACCAGCACCGCCCTCCCAGCAGCCCCTCAGTCTTTGCCCGTGCCCGCTCACCCAGGAGGGTGGGCATCACCTTCGCCCCAGGCACCTCAGCCCCTGCCCCTGTCACCTCTGCTGCCCTCAGTGAGGAGGCCATTGACCTCCTCAGGTCCCTCACTGTTGGGCAGTCTACCATTTTTAATGCCATCCAGGGTGTAGAAAGGGAGTTGCAACACACAAATGCATTCCTGGAGGGCATTCATTCTGGTCCAACTGCCCTTCATCGAACCGTTCAAACTCTGGCCTCAGCACTGATGGCAGCCATTGTCCCTGTGTCTAGCCTCCCCCCTCCAACTTCCTCCACCCAGACCCAATCCCCTGTACCTCTGCCTATCCCAAGCACACCATCAGACCAGCCTGCACACACCTCAACACACAAGGGAAGCTCTGGCAAACATAAGCACCACACATCCCACAGGCACTCACGCAAGCATCACACACATACAGACACACCAACATCCACTGCCTCCACTGTGTCCCCCTCCTCCTCGTCTCCCTCCTCCCTCCCAGTCTCGTCTACACTCACACCTGCATGCACTACCTCTACAGCCACTACGTCCCGCACCAGCACACCCAGCAGCACACCCCGCTCACGTGCAGTCACCACCCCCACTACAATCCGCACGTCCCCTGTGTCCTCTCCCAGTGTGTCCGTGACGCCCCCTCCCAAGATACACAAACGCAATCCACACCCACCCAACATACATCCACCTCACGACAGCCTCCAGCGCATGCACCTGCACCCAAAGCCACCAAAGTTACACCTCCTACAACCACCTCCTCTTTCTCCACTCCCAAACCCCCTCCAGCTACCCGTCCCAGTGTCTCCAAATAACTTTTCCTGTCCACCCTTAACCTATTTCCCACCACCCCCGTCCAACTCATAGGTCCCGTACTAGCACCTCAGCCACAAAATCACCGGGACCAGTGGTGCCTGTTGTCACAGGTATGTGGAGTGCACCGGCCACCAGGCCAGCCAGTGTATCACGGAGCCAGAGCACAGCCAGTCCCCCACCTGTGAAGCACCGGAAGTTGGCCAGTGCCCGGCGGGAGAGGGGGAAGACTCCAGCCACTCAAGCCGCTCACAGGGGTCCCGGGGGGAGTGTGGACTCTGCTGTGACTCCTCCCAAGGTGGGGAAGGGGCAGAAGAAACCCGCAAAGTCTGGGAGGAGCAGCACGGCGGAGAAGACCACCATCATCCCTGCTGGGCAGGAAGGCCCCGCCAACCCCATCGTCGCTGCCCAGGAGAGCCCCGCCAGCCCCATCGTCAGGACCCAGGAGGGCCCCGCCAGCCACAGCCCAGCTGCCCAGGAGGGCCCCGCCAGCCCCATCGTCGCTGCCCAGGAGGGCCCGCCAGCCCCATCGTCGCTGCCCAGGAGGGCCCCGCCAGCCAGAGCCCAGCTGGGCAATGAAGGACCGCCAGGCCCAGCTGGGCAATGAAGTACCGCCAAGGCAAGCACCGCTGAACAGGGCAAGGACCGCCAAGGCAAACACCACTGAACAGGGCAAGGACCGCCAAGGCAAGCACCACTGAACAGGGCAATAACCGACAAGGCAAGCACCGCTGAACAGGGCAAGGACCGCCAACTCAAGCACTGCTAGCCCATGAGTGGCAGGGGCAGTGACGCAACAGGGACCGTCACGGGGTGAGTGATGCACTCTGGGCACCAGTCCCCCTCCAGAACCAGTGGAGACTTGCATCCACTCCGTCTGTCCTTGGCAGGATGAAGCACTCCTGGCACCAGTACCCCTCCAGAACCAGTGGAGAACTGCATCCACTCCATCTGTCCTGCACAGGATGAAGCACTCTGGACACCAGTCCCCCTCCAGAACCAGTGGAGACCTGCATCCACTCCGTCTGTCCTTGGCAGGATGAAGCACTCTGGGCACCAGTCCCCCTCAAGAACCAGTGGAGACCTGCATCCACTCCGTCTGTCCTGCACAAGATGAAGCACTCTGGGTACCAGTCCCCATGTAGAACCAGTGGAGACAATGCATCCACTCCGTCTGTCCTTGGCAGGATGAAGCACTCTGGGCACCAGTCCCCCTCCAGAACCAGTGGAGACCTGCATCCACTCCGTCTGTCCTTGGCAGGATGAAGCACTCTGGGCACCAGTCCCCCTCCAGAACCAGTGGAGACCTGCATCCACTCCGTCTGTCCTGCACAGGATGAAGCACTCTGGGCACCAGTCCCCCACAAGAACCAGTGGAGACCTGCATCCACTCCGTCTGTCCTGCACAGGATGAAGCACTCTGGGCACCAGTCCCCCTCCAGAACCAGTGGAGACCTGCATCCACTCCATCTGTCCTTGGCAGGATGAAGCACTTTGGGCACCAGTCCCCCTCCAGAACCAGTGGAGACCTGCATCCACTCCGTCTGTCCTGCACAGGATGAAGCACTCTGGCTACCAGTCCCCCTCTAGAACCAGTGGAGACTTTTATCCACTTGAGAGACTGTGGCTTTGCACTCCCCAGGATGTTACAGTGGGCAAACCACCAACTGTAGAGACTTGAGAGACTGTGGCTTTGCACTCCCCAGGATAGTACAGTGGGCAGACCACCCACTGGAGTGACTTGAGAGACTGTGGCTTTGCACTCCCCAGGATACAGCAGTGGGCAAACCACCCACTGGAGAGACTGGAGAGACTGTGGCTTTGCACTCCCCAGGATACAGCAGTGGGCAAACCACCCACTGTAGAGACTTGAGAGACTGTGGCTTTGCACTCCCCAGGATGGTACAGTGGGCAAACCACCAACTGTAGAGACTTGAGAGACTGTGGCTTTGCACTCCCCAGGATGGTACAGTGGGCAAACCACCCACTGGAGAGACTTGAGAGACTGTGGCTTTGCACTCCCCAGGATACAGCAGTGGGCAAACCACCCACTGGAGAGACTTGAGAGACTGTGGCTTTGCACTCCTCAGGATACATCAATGGGCATGGAGCCACCTCGTGGATCTGGCGCCGTGCACCCATCCGGCTGAGGTACCCCCCTTCCCTTCCCCCTGAGGTGCCTGTTGTATTTCTAGCCCCTGCAGTGTTCTCTCCGTCATGTTCGGGTATCTTGTGTGGACCTCGCCCATGCATTTTGGGCCCAGTGGTCCACGGACTATGAATGGTGCAATACCTGGACTACTAATCGTGGTGTATATTTTGTTAATAGTGAATATATGTATATATTTGCTTACTCTATTTTGATATATTACAATGGTTACACTAATTTCCTTTTGTCTTTGCATTCTTCTGGGCGTTTTGGGGGGCGTTACTGTAATGTTTGGATATGCATTGGTGTGTGTGTTGTAGTGGGTGAAGGTGGGGGTGGGGGTGTTGCGTGTGTGTGTCCCTGTTTTTTGCCTCCCCTATGTCGTAGGTGCAGTACTCACCGTGGTCTTTGCCGCCGGCGTTGGTGCTCCTGGTACAGGAGCAGGAAGACTAGTGCAGGAAGAATATGGAGTTCCTGCTCCATGGTGTTGTCGTTCCTCGTGGAGTGTGTAGAGGTGAGCGTTTTTCCTTCGAAATGCCTGTTTCTGCCGTGTTTTTATCCGCAGTGAATCCGCCCCGGAAAAGGTGGCGGATTGGCCTGTCATAATAGTGTGGGCGGTACATTGTCTCCCGCCTGTCTGTTGGCGGTGACCGCCGCGCTGTTTGTTTGTACCGCCGTGGCGGTCTGAGTGTTAAAGGGGCTGTCTTTGTTGGCGGTTTCCGCCACGGTTGTAATTGCAAAAATTTTACCGCCGGTCTGTTGGCAGTCTTACCGCCGCTTTAACACCGTCCACCAGGTTTGTAATGACCACCTATATCTACTGGCATATTTAACTGTTTTCCTCTCTTCCTTCTCTGGCGCCTTTTTAATGTGCCATGTTGCAAAGCTAACATCCTTATATTAAGGTACACGGATGTGTGCGTTCTCTTAAGTATAGGTTTTGTAATGGAAAGTGTCCCTTCCAGTACAAAAAATATTCTTTAATATTTTGTTCATAGTCTAAATGTACTGCATTGTGTTGCACACATCAAAGCTGGAAAAAATGTTGACTTAAAAGTTGCCCTGTCGTTATGCTGTTGCACATACCTTGTGGAAGTGTATATTTTTGGTGTAAATTTCTATCACTGTTAGTAGATAGGGATTTCCATCAAAGCCAATGGGTGGGTGCATGGAAATGCTCAGGTGCCATTCATGATATGACCCTTGATACAAAATGGCAAAGGGTAGTGCTGCTTTGCCTTACTTTGGGCAACTTTCTTACACAAATCATGATTTGCATTGGAAAGTAAATTTCATCACAATAATCCACTGTGACCCAAACCAAGACCACAGTGTTAGTAAATCAGGGCCTTCGTTTCTAGTACTATTCATTTTCAAAGGCAGATAGACGACTCTTGCACGATGCCTCTGGTGGAAATGGCAGAGTCAAAACAAAAACAACTAATGGAGCAGTCTGGGATCGACCTGTCTCTGCAACACAATTGAAATCAGAACTGCCCTGCTTATAAGAAGAAGGCTGCCTTGTTCAAGGAGAAATCGAAAACGCTACACTTTTGTTTTACTTCAGTATTGAGGCACCAATTGGTAAAGGAAAGTGTATACATTTATTTTGCTTTACAGAAGGGTCTCCATTTATCAATTTATACTAAAAACAATGATTTACTGAGCAGGTCAGAGGAGGTTGGAGGCAGCTGTGCCTAAGTAGTGCTAAGTAGCGCCAACAACAACCTCGAAATGTTTCACAAACAGCTACCTCACTGTAAAATGCCAGCCTGCCCAAACCATTCCTTGCGGCCTTGGACTGGCTCTTAAAAGCCTTCCAGTCAGCAAGAGCCCCCTCATTATTTTTTAATGTCGCTGTAACTTTATGGCTTCATCAGCATTTGCAATTTGTTAGTTGTCCAAGCTGCAATAAAAGTGTTTTCCAGTCCCTGGAAGGCTCGACCAGGCTTTGTAAAGCTCGGCTCCTGGTTTATGGGTATTATAAAAAATCCGGTCCTGGCAGTCTGACAGGACTAATAACTTTTTTTTTTATCAAGTGTCTAATTTGCGAGGAAATGAAGCCATACATGAAATGTAGGTCTGGGAAGGCGCCCAGCATTGACTCCTTTCTGCTTCTCCGTGCTCCATGCCAGCTAATGAATGTTTCACTTTGGCTGTTCGTTGGAGAAACTGTTTGCGGGCCTTTACTTCAAGGCTCTGCATGTTTACAGCATTACATATCATAATCTGAATTTATAGTTCTCTGCGTCTAACCAGAGTCTTTGCACAAGCACGATTTTCCACCGCATGTACAGAGAACAACTTATGATAGTTTGTGTCATTTGAAAGAGGCTAAAGACAGGCACTGCGCCTTTCAACCATGCACCTGCTTTTGTTTAGGTAGCCAAAACAGGGCTCGAAAAATTAAGGATATTGATTAACTGTCCGAGGAGGCCGAAGCTGTCAGAAACCACGGTACCCACAACTCGGAAGGGGAAGCGCTAGTTTGCCGAGGCGCCTTCAGCCCCTCTCCTCCTTGGAGTTAGCATTTCATGTTTAAAGCAGGATGAAGATGACAGAACTTCTAAAACTTTTTTGGTCACCCTTCATAGCGCAGATGTTTGTAAAACCAAGGGGCAGATTTTCTAAGAAGCTGTCCTTGTGTGATGCAAGTCGTCACAAGGAAATGCCAGCCCTTAACAGGGATTACCAGGCCACACAAGGGCACTTTGCGAGGTTTCTAAATACAAAGCAATGCAATGCAGCTCGTAGTGCTGCTTTGTGTTACTTTGTTGCAGATAGATGTAATGGGTGGTGTATGGGCGTTCCCATGCAGTCACCCACATTTTTTGAAGCAAAACCAGATTTAGGAAGACTTGTAAACCTGGTTTGCACCATAATGTTGTGCCTAACTGACCTGAGGTGTAATGAAGAGAAATATCTTTATTTCTTCCTGTTGATTACTCTTTGCATGTGTGCTGGACACATAGAGAGCAGTGGCGGCCAGCAGCTTTAGGAGGGAGAGGGGGGCGGGCAGGAAGCACACACACAGACACACACTCATTCTTTCGCACACAGACACGCACGCACATCCATTAACAACACTCATACCATTCAAACATGCACGCACGCACCATTCATTTTAAAACATGACACACACTCATTCTTTCAGACACACACGCACGCAAATCCATTAACAACACCCATAACACTCAAACATGCACATGCGCACCAAATATTAAATTTAAAACATCACACACATACACACACACACTTACCTTCAGCCTCCAGGTCCCAGGAGGGTTGGGACTGCTGCTTTCCCTCATTGGCTGACCTTGGGTCAGCCAATGAGGGAAGGCAGCAGTCCCAGCCTCTTCACAGAGTGGGATGGGGTCAGTGAGACTGCTGACCCCCCCCCACTCTGTGACGAAGTGTCACTGATTGACACTCGCCGTGGGCGCTTCAGGGCTTAAACCTGAAGCGCCCAGGGCGAGTGTCAATGGGTGACGCTTTCCACGTCACCCAGGGGAGGGCCTCAAGGCACCTTTGCTGAGGTAGGAGCTGTGACCTCCTCAGCCCAGCAAAGTTCAGCTCAGGCAGCCAGGAGTCTGCGCAAATCGCGCATGTCTGCTCCTGGCTGTCTGAGCTGAAAATGAAGAGTGTCTGTCAGGCTGGCCATTGTTCAGCCCGACAGAAACGCTTCATGACGGGCAAAAGGTGGGTGGGTGTGGCCCCTCTGCCCTAAAGGACGGGCCGCCACTGATAGAAAGAGGAATATGCCTCTAAGGGTTGTTTTTGAGCACAAAAGAGTCCAATCCTGCATTAAAAAAATCCTGTCTGTAATGCCGACACCTTTGCGGTAGGGTGCAAGGGTGCCTTCATTGGCACTAGGCAGCAGAGAGTACACCAGCACAAAGAGAGAGCAGAAATGCTCCATATCTTTGTAAATGTGGAACATTTCTGCTCTCTACCTTTCATGTAATGCAGCAACGCTAGTTGCCTTGCTGAGTTGTGTTGCCTTAAAAAATGATAAATCTGCCCCTTAGTATAAACAATATATACAGAGTGGTCTAGGGGTCAGCCAAACATCAGCCTGATTTGGTCAACCCTTTCCAACCACTACTTTGAGGCAGTGTAACCAGATCTTGGATAAGCCTAGAGGAGTCTGTGTGTCTGACTTCATGCTATTTTCTGGGTTTTTTGGTATATCATTCTTAGGTTGTAGTTCCATTGCAAACCATGAGGGACTACTTACATCTGAAAAGTACACTAAGTCATCCCTCTTTTTGTCACCAGCAATTTATTCTATTATATATGCATTTAAAAAGCAATCATATTTGGGGGGTTTTCACTCCAAGACATATGGGCTCACTCTTAAACAAAACAAATGAATTGCAAGAGATGCCCATGGCTCAGCCTCTGGGCCATTGATATGATTAGCATGACAGACAGCTTTCCTTTTCCTACTACAGATGAAATACAAATTTGGTGCACTTGGCAGTTTTGGCATAGCCAATATGCCTTCCTTAAAACTCAAAATGCAAGCTGCCAATGCTTGTTTGGTATGTAGCCTCAAGGTTATTTAGCTAACTGGGTTTAATAATAACATCACTGTTGTAAACACATCCACTCTCATTGCACCTCTAATCAGACAACTGTTTGTTACTGATTAATAGTGAACAGAAAGAGAGAGAAGCCATGTCTACAATAGTGATGTTAGCAAAACCAAACCCCATAATGGTGGTACTATATGCAAAGAGTAGAACGACAAAAATAATAGATATATAATGATTAATTTCAGGCAACCCTTGGCAAACCTGTATTAAGGCATTGTAGAAATTAAGACCCATATTTATACTTTTTGAGTGCCACATTTGTGTCGTTTTTTGACGCTAAATTTCAGCAAACGTACAAAATACAATTGTATTTTGTTAGTTTGCGCCGCTTTTGCATCAAAAAGCAGCGCAAATGTGGCACTAAAAAAGTATGAATATGGACCTAAATGCTAATCTGACTGTTCTCTTTAAATATACAGGCAATCTCCAACCTTGGAGGCAAAGACCAGATTTATCTTCTCCACATGGAGGGAAAAATGCTACACCACTCTTATTCCACAGGCAAACTTAAGTTGAATCATCCCGGAACCTGCCAACTCACACACACGCGATATTGGCTCCCCTCACACGGTCTCCCGCCAAGGAACCAATATCATCCAGTGTCAAGGAAAACAAGATGAAATCCACAGTAAACAGTGGTTTTCAGATCGTTTTCACAAGGTCTTCAACTGCTGATGACCATTAATGCATGTGAAAACACCCCAGGACATTGGCAGTAGCCTCAGCAACCTTTTTTTAAATTTTTTTTAGGAAGGGGTTTGGGGCCGGGGTCGTGTTTCTCGGCATGAAACCACAACCCCTCCAAGGCCCTGTTCCCTCCTCACACTGTGAGCTTTTTGGTAAAGTTGGCAGGACTGGTACCCTGCTAGAAATTTGGACCATACTGGTGGAGCAAAAGCCAGTTTGTCCCTTGCTCCAAAATGTTATTTTCCTAGACTCCTCAGTCTGGGAAAGACAATGATGAAGTCAAAGGGCGTGGACTGATGGCCTTCTCCGCTCCTGTCACCCTTGGTCCCTCACAGTTCCTCATTCAGCACTCTGAATGAAAGTAGGCCAATCGATATGATGAGAGAGGGGCATATAGCCAAGGGTCTCACTTCACTAAGGTTTTCACCTAACAGGTCGGAACAAAATTGTTTAATACTCACTCTGATAGGTATGAGGGGAAAGGTGCAATTAATCACTGATGTCCTTGGAGTCTCTGGGCTGTCCACTAGTGATGAGGCAATGACTTGGGTTATTTGGGCCTAGTACAGAGATCTCCCATTATTAAGACTCTTATTAACTAGACAATCCTTAAATGAGATTCATGGCAAATTAATGTAATTAGAAAATTGTGAATATACCAATAAAAAAAAGTACAGGTTTAAATAATAATTATGAAAATAATATATGCAAATAATAATTCTTAGTTACTTTGCAATAATAATCTGAAGTGTAAAAAACACAATGTGGCTGTGTCATAATGATGGATTAATCGAGAACATTATTTTGATTTTTTAACATTTAATTAAACATGCTTTTCTCAGGAAAATAATTTTTTATTTACTAGTTATCCCTGCTGAAATATATGTATTTTCCACTTTTTTTTAATTTTGTGTGTATTTGAGGGGTCCTTATTTTTGTTCAGTATTTCAAACTTTTTTCACTTGATCCTTTAGATTAGACATTTTCAAGACTTTTAGTCATGTTCTACAAAACATTCCTTTACAAGGAAGCGGTCTAAGAAAACGTCAGTAAAGGTTGCATCACCTGTGGGAAGGTGAAAATATTGAATGCAGAAAGAAACATTCAATCTGACCATTAAGGATAAACATATTCAAATGCTTAATCGCCTGTGTAACCTACTTGCTGTAGAGGAGGAAGGGCCCCTTGTCTGTCTGTGCAGTTATCTTCATCTTCAGACCCTCACAGACCCCACTCTCAAACTCCAAATTTGCTACTGCCCCTCCCCAGCCTCAGGAGGAGGAAAGAGCCTGGAAATGTCTGCACAGATTTCTGCTTAGGGCCAGTGAAGGGGTGCTGAGCTCAGCAGGGATTCCAACTTGCATTGTATCTCAGAAACTCCAGCTGGAAGTAGATGATCCCAGAAAAAACTTTGAATGCACAAAATGAATATGAAAAAGGAAGAGGATGCTGTCAATCTGCAAAACACGGTCAGAAATAATGAGCTCAGACATTTAGGAAAACATCGCTGCAGTCAGAGACAGGTGATCCTGAACATAAACTGAGAGATCCGGAAAGAAGCTGTGAAGGACAATTCAGTGATGTACGAGTCTGAGCTGTGCAGCTCCATGTCACAATACTAAGAAATGACCGCTTTGTGAATTCGTTGTGATTACTTCCAGCACTGGGGAGTGCCTGACATTATTTTAATTCTCCCCTTGCTTTGGAACTGTGCTGTGCATCGCCAAGGATGATACCTGCATTACACGTGGTGAGCCACTGTATTCCACATTCTCTGGCGACTTCAACTCGCAAAACTCCCAGCAGTTCTTTCAGCTGCCGGCAATCAACCCTATTTAAGGGCTTCACTGTTCCACTGTGCAGGAAACGCTTTGTGACTTTGTTGTGATTATCTTCAGTTCTGGGGAGTGCCTGACATTATTTTACTTATGTCTTTCCGGGGAATTGTGCTGTGCATCACTAAAAATAATGCCTGCATTACGGGTGGTGAGCCGCTGTATCCCACAGCCACTGGGTACTTCAACTCCCATAACCCCCTACAGTTCCTTCAGCTGCCCGCAATCAACCCTATTTTAAGGGCTTCACCATCCCTCTGTGTGACGGCTGCGTTGTTACTTTGTTGTAAACACTTCCAGCGCTGTGGAGTGCCTGACATCTACTTCTGCCTTTGCTGGGGTCCTGTGCATCACCAAGTATAACACTTGCATTACGGGGGGAACGGTAAACCACTGGATTCCACAGCTGTTGGGGACTTTAATTCCCATAAACCCCTGCACCCTATTTAAGGGCTTCAATGACCCACTGTGCGGGATGCGCGTGGGCTAAGGCGGCCCATTCATGCCCATCAGAGACAGGGAAGGGCTTTTTAATATTGTTATCAAGGAGGTATTCTATACAGGTGTCTGAATCTGTCATCGAATATTTTAATATAACTCTGCCTGAAATTTGGTATAAGTAGTGAGGATGAGAAGGAGAAAGCACCCCATCACTGTAGACAAAGCTAGGTCTACAACTAATACACATACTTCCATACTGAAATATATCACAGGCACTATGGGGGTGCTCGATGAACAGAAAACAAGTGTAGAAGAAAGTTTGCTAACTTGTGGTGAGGGGTTTTTGGTTTCCCCCACACCTACTGAGCACCATTGGTCAACTTAGTTTCCGCAACCCCACCTAACAGCGAAGAACTCACTGTAATTAACAGGCTCCCTCTACACCAGCTGCAAAAGTGGCTGCCGTAAAAGTTCTGAATTATAATCTTAGGATCCTTTTTTGGCACAGTCAAATCATTAGAGCTATTTGCAAGATCTTCACTGGAGTCTATGGCTATTAGGCTAAGGCTAGTGGACAACCTTACTACTTCCTTTCTGGACCTATTAAATACCATGCCTACTGTGCCTCAACATCATCTAACTGTGACCCACGTGCACAACTTCCCCTGGCATCTTTTGAGTTTACTGATGATACATGGCATTCCTCTAGTGCCCTTCCTGTACAGGAGCCCCCAGCAAAGACAGTTACTAACAATACATGTCCAAGATGTGCTCAAAGGATACTAAACCATCTACCTATGCAGACACGCAGACTCACTAACGGGGGAGGTAAAGCTAACAATCTAATTGCACCTTGCCCAGCCACAGACTTTTTTCCTTATAGGGACTCACCTATAAGCTCTCTAATCAAGACAACCAATTATTTGGATCTCCCTCCTGTTGTAAGACCATATGTGGAAGTGCTGGCTAATGTCCCCACCTTACCACTTCACGAGAATGAAACTTGGATCTCACTGAAGAACAAGACCTAAATTATGTGGGCACTAGAACATGCTCGACAGGGGTGGCTTTTGATAATATAAAGATGGTTAGAAGAGTCAAATGGGTAGGTAAGAGTCACAAATCTTTACCAGGAGACTGTGTGGTGTTGGCTTTTAAAACACCATGCATGGTGGAAACTATACTGGAAAAACTAGCCCTCTAGGTGTGTCTCCATAGAACATCATACCCTTCCGCTAGGATATTTTTATCAACCGGCATCAAAATTGGAAGTCTCTAGAACCTTGATACATTTTAATTTCAGTGCACTGCATGCTTCCCACTTCCCTATTCCAGCACATAATTGTTTTGATATTTTGTCAACACTAGATGGTTTTGATTGACACAATGAGGAATTATATGGAGTCGCTAAGGGTAAGGGCACTGGGTCTCATGGCCTTGAGGTGGCAGGCAAGAGTTTCCTCTCTCAGACAGATGATGATCTGGAGCTTCTTTTTAATGTATCTACTCTCATTTTAAGTCCCTGCTTTTCATCAGCTGAACTATGTTATAGCCAGATTGTAAAGCCTGCCCCTACATCGTGGGGATTCTTATTATGTAATGTGGCTGGCCTACACAGTAAAATAAGAATTAAGAATGGCTAGAGTTTGTTGCAGGTTTTCATATGTTTGGCATACAGGAGACATGGGTGTTGGACCCGCTACATATTAATGGCTGTAGAACATATCACGTCCCTGCGGTTGCATCTAGTCATGGTAGACCAGAAGGAGGCTTATGTATTTACATATCTAATTATGTGCCCTTTACTGAAATTACAGTGCTGGCATATAATTCTATAACTCGTTTTATCAGATGATGGTTTGTGATGTTTCCATAACCACCAAGCTACCAGTGCTAAACTTTTATTAAAATGCTATGCCGACTGATAGAACTATTGTTCTTCGACAACTAGATGAGGACTTAGAGTTACTTTGTAATGGTAATCAGAAGGATTTAATCATGTTGTGGGGTGGAGACTTCAATAAATGTTTGTGCAATCCACCTTCTAAAAAGACATGTGGATTCATTAACTCTGATATTCTTGCCCAATCTAATTTTCTACACAGCCACTATGGGTAAAAGTTTAAAGGATTTATTATACAAATGTGACCTAGAATTTTGCAACGAGATTTGCTCTCCCTTTGCTCCATTCAAGTCCACTTTCAAAGGCAGAGGTAAACATAGTGCCGTTGACTTTGTGCTCCTTTCTAGTCATTTCTTTGCCAGGACTCATAATTTTGTCAGGCCCTTAGATATATTTTGTATCATTTACTAGGGACTTAAGCTCTTTATACCAATTAGCAGTGTACCAATGGCACCATGTTTAAGAGGGAGCACTGGTACTTCAGCACTGGTTAGCAGGGTTAAAGGGCACTGAGAGCCTCATTACGAGTTTGGTGGTCTTCAGGCAAGACCGCCATGGAAAATCCCGCCACCATCCCCCCAGTGTTGGCTGCACCCTAGCCAGTGTATTATGAGTTACAAGCACCAAGCCGTCGAAACACAGCCAGAAATCCAACACCATCAGTGCCACTGGCGGTGAAAGAGTGACTGTCCGGCCGCCAGGTCCGCCACGCCGATACCATACCAGCCACCATATTAGGAGTCAGAATACAGCACAGTGGAACATGCACGGTGGGAAACCATTGGCGGCATGCACTGCGGTGGGCTAGAAAATCACCACCAATAGAAGACAACACCAGATTGAACAGTTTGAATACCCCATACCTGAAACACACCTGTTGACTGCACTATAAAACACACCCTCTCTCACCCCCACAAACCCTTGCGAGTACTACCACGACCCAGTGATACATGACCCACTGAACAATAACCACTGAATACACACAGTGCATGCACCCCCACAACATGTCACGCCACAAGCACCCACGCTTCACCGATAATGAGTTGTGGGTCATAGCGGATGAGATCGTCAGAGTAGAGTCTCGACTGATGGGAGCACTAGTCCAACAAACATCAATGGCCCAGAAAACCAAGCTATGGCAGAGGATCGCCGATAGAGTGAACGCAGTTGGTAGCTACCCACGCACAAGGGAGGACATCAGAAAGTGGTGGAACGACCTCAGGGGGAAGGTCCGTTCCATGGCGTTCAGGCATAACATCACCCTCAACAAGACTGGCGGTGGGCCCCCACCTCCTCCCCTTGACTTGACAACCTGGGAGGAGAAGGTCTTCGACATCATGCATCCTGAGGGCCTGACTGAAATCATTGGAGGGATTGATACTGGTAAGGAACCTACACCACCCCTGAGCACTAACCACCCCAGTCCTGCATGCCTCCCAAGCACCTACCACTCCCCATCATATCACAAATCACAAGAATGCACCCCCCACTATCACCACACCTTCCTACTCTGCATTCCACACCACCCCTCTCCCACCATCTACACACCCACCCCACACAATGCGCGTTAAACCTTCACTAACTCCTCAACTACCACTCCTACAATCAATCACTAGGCATGCCGGATCCGAGTCACACTCACACCTCACAATGGTGCACCTGCATGGACATTCATCCCACAGCCCACCCAGACTGCTAGCGAACACCACCTCACTACCTATGCCAATTACAGCAATGTCAAACAGAAAACCCACAACTACAATTGATATGACGAGCATGGCCCAAAGGCCATTCGTCATGCAGTGTCCGTATTGCTGCAAATGTCATTGCCATCCATGGGTAACGATTCCAACCACTGCAAGTGGCACACCATAACATTACAATGACATTTCCACGTACTAACTCTCACCCTTTCCATCCACAGCTAACCCTGCTACTACCATCCAGCAGAGGATGCCAGGGTCAGATAGCCGTCCCCAGGATGAAGGCCCCAGTGGATGTCTGGAGGATGACGAATTGCCTGGGCCATCTGGGGTGACTGGCCAGTCCACCCGCAGCAGTCCCAACCTAGACAACCCGGACTCACCCTCCTGTGTGGCTACAACACCACAGCTAGCCCCTCCTCCCCAAACCTGTGTCTCAGGGACCACTAAATTAGAGGTGTGCCCCACAGTACAGGGGCCTGAGTCAAGGGCACCCGCACCAGACAATGAAGGCCTTGGTGCTACTGGGAGCGGGCACACTGTGCCTGGGGCACAGGCACAGAGGGTTAGTGGGAGGGGATCTGTGGTCCAAGGGAAGGGGCAGCAAAAACATCAGACTGGCCAGGAGGCCCTCACCCACGTCCTAGGTGCATACCACCAAACCCAGTACACCATGGCCCAGATCCTCAATACCCTGCAGGAGACCCAGAGGCTGCAGAGGGAGAACCATCAGGAGGCCATGCAGCAGTGGCAGACCCACAATGCCAGCATGGCCTCCATAGCAGGGGTGCTGATGGAACTTACCTCCATCCTGCATCAGTCCAGCTCCCACCAGCAGGCCACAGCCATTAGCCAGATCCCATCTGAGCCGTCCACATCAGCTGCAACCAGTGGAAGTGAGGCCCTGCCACAGGACACACATGACACCAGCACCCCTTCCCCTGTAGCTGAGGAGCCCCCACACAAGCGAGGACATCCAGACAGACACCCAGCCTCCACTGATGTCAAGACCAAGTCTACCACCAGGAAGTGAGCCACTTCTGTACATACCCCCTTGTGTGTCACAGCGACACCCTGTTGACTGTCCACTGTCAGAAAGCCTAACAAATACTCCCCACAGGTGGGCTAAGTACTCTGATGATCCCACTCGCCATGACCCCACTCATCAGCCCGTGCACTTGTATATTAAAAATAAACACCTTTGAGCACAGTTTCTGTCTACATCTTTATCTACCATGAGTACAAAATATACAGCCATCTTATATGTGATAGGAAGACCATTGAACTATTAATTTGTGTGACAGTACCAGAAGGGGGAGCAATCATTTACAAGTTCTGTAATACAGTTAACAGCACCACATCTAAAGTAATGAGTTCACCCTATACCCACATTGAACACACAAACGTGGAGCAGCCCTGCACACAGCACACATTGCTACTGGTTACATATCATGGCTTTGACTCATACCTGTATGTCAGTGGAAGTATTGTTTTATCAGCTCTGCTCTGGAATCAGCTGCATCCTCTGCATCCTCCTCCTCATCACTCCCCATGTCCCCTTCATCAGCCGCACCCTCCTCAGCATCCAGTAATGGGATGTGACGTCTGAGAGCCAAATTGTGTAACAAGCAGCACGCTACAATGATCTGGCACTCCTTTACTGGTCTGTAAAGTACAGCTCCTCCAGTAAGGTGCAGGCATCTGATCCGGCTTTCAGCACTTCAAAGGTGCATTCTATTCCCCGTCGGGTGCTACCATGGGCTTCATTGAAATGTTTTTCTTCTGCTGTAGTCAGATGCCTGAGATGGGTCAGTAGCCATAGCAGGTTGGAATAACCAGTTACCTGTGTGCACAGAGGTAATAGGCATATTGAAAACTGTGGGTAAATCTGGAAGGTGATGTATAGTGTGCAGAATACAGAGGCACACATATGACACAATACACACCAATGAGCCAGGCAGGATCCCTTTGCAGTGGGGACATCAGGTGTGGGATGCTGCTGGTCCGCAGTATGTAGGCATCAGGCACTGACACTGGGAACCGGGCAGTCACTTGAGTGATGTAGAGGTCTGCGAGACATACCACCTGAACATTGGTTGAGTAGAAGTTTTTACGGTTCCTAAACACCTGTTCACTCCTCCTGGGTGGTACCAGGGCAATGTGGGTCCCATCAATAGCCCTGATCAGATGTTGCACATGTGCTACAGCATAGAAGGCTGCTTTCACAGTGGGCAGATGGTCACGTTCGGGGAACCTTATATAGCTGCCAACATGTTTGAGTAAGGCACATAGGATGTTCTTCAAGACGTTACTGAACATGGGTTGGGACATTCCGGCAGCCCAGCTACTGTTATTTGGAAGGACTCTGAGGCAAGGAAGTGGAGGACTGCCAACACCTGTACTGTGGGTGTGATGGCATTGGGATGACAAATACCAGGCCGCAGATCCGGCTCCAACAGCCTCACAACCTCCATGATGGCCTGACCGGTGAGCTGATAGCACTGGATAACGTGCCTCTCTTTAAGGGTGGCAAGATCGACCAGGGGCCTGTAGACAGGAACATTGCTCAAAATCATTCTTCCACCGTACTTGGGAATAGGGGGGAGTGGCAATCATTATGTGCATAAAGGACAGTGTGGACGCAGTGGAGCTGTGCACAGGTCACTATTTAACATCCATGATGCACCTCATTAACTCCCTCTGTACACATTGTAGAAGTAAAACGGCAGCCGCCTGTCCTGTATGGAAGTGAGCGAATCCTGCCAACATAAGACGTCATGGCTGTAGGTGGTCACTACTGCCGTGCAACTCCTCATTGGTTAACATGGTTGTCAATGGGACGCATGAGCCAGTGGCGATCACCACCAGCGATGACGATGATGTCTGTGGCGGCCGTGACTGCCATTTCATGTGCTCCTGCTCACTTGATTCCTGGCACTCGTGCTGAGAAGACCTCCACTGCATGTGCTGCTGTGTTCTTCCACTGGTAGCCGAGATGCCACGTGCTGCAGGGGATAGGGTGCCAGCCTTCTCATAGAAAGAACTTGATAAGCTTGTGGAGGGTGTCCTACCCCTGTATGCCCAGTTGTGTGGGGCACCAGGGCAGCAGGTGAGTGCACTATGATTGTACTGTCTGGGAGTGGTACAAATGTGAATGGGGGCCTCGGGACGAGGATGAGTGACTTGTGGAAGTGTAGGAAGGTAGCCTCTTTCTAGCCTTGTTACCCCCACTTTTGGCCTGTTTGTGAGTGTATTTCAGAGTGTTTTTACTGTCTCACTGGGATCCTGCTAGCCAGGGCCCAGTGCTCATAGTGAAAACCCTATGTTGTCAGTGTGTTTGATATGTGTCACTGGGATCCTGCTAGCCAGGACCCCAGTGCTCATAAGTTTGTGGCCTGTATGTGTTCCCTGTGTGGTGCCTAACTGTATCACTGAGGCTCTGCTAACCAGAACCTCAGTGTTTATGCTCTCTCTTTGCTTTAAAATTGTCACTGCAGGCTAGTGACTAATTTTACCAATTCTCATTGGCACACTGGAACACCCTTATAATTCCCTTGTATATGGTACCTAGGTACCCAGGGTATTGGATTTCCAGGAGTTCCCTATGGGCTGCAGCATTTCTTTTGCCACCCATAGGGAGCTCAGACAATTCTTACACAGGACTGCCACTGCAGCCTGAGTGAAATAACGTCCACGTTATTTCACAACCATTTTTCACTGCACATAGGTAACTCATAAGTCACCTATATGTCTAACCCTCACTTGGTGAAGGTTAGGTGGCAAGTTACTTAGTGTGTGGCACCCTGGCACTAGCTAAGGTGCCCCCACATTGTTCAGGGCAAATTCCCTGAACTTTGTGAGTGCAGGGACACCATTATACGCGTGCACTACTCATTGGTCGCTACCTATGTGTGGCGTCACAATGGTAACTCTGAACATGGCCATGTAACATGTCTAAGATCATGGAATTGTCACCCCAATACCATTCTGGTATTGGGGAGACTGGGGGGACAATTCCATGATCCCCCGGGTCTCTAGCACAGAACCCGGGTACTGCCAATCTGCCTTTCCGGGGTTTCCACTGCAGCTGCTGCTGCTGCCAACCCCTCAGACAGGATTATGCCCTCCTGGGGTCTGGGCAACCCCGGCCTAGGAAGGCAGAACAAAGGATTTCCTCTGAGAGAGGGTGTTACACCCTCTCCCTTTGGAAATAGGTGTGAAGGGCTGGGGAGGAGTAGCCTCACCCAGCCTCTGGAAATGCTTTAATGGGCACAGATGGTGCCCATCTCTGCATAAGCCAGGCTACATCGGTTTAGGGATCCCCCAGCCCTGCTCTGGCGCGAAACTGGACAAAGGAAAGGGGAGTGACCACTCCCCTGACCTGTACCTCCCTGGGGAGGTGCCCAGAGCTCCTCCAGTGTGTCCCAGACCTCTGCCATCTTGGATTCAGAGGTGTTGGGGGCACATTGGACTGCTCTGAGTGGCCAGTGCCAGCAGGTGATGTCAGAGATCCCTTCTGATAAGTTCTTACCTCTCTTGGTAGCCAAACCTCCTTTCTTGGTGGCCAAACCTCCTTTTCTGGCTATTTAGGGTCTCTCCTCCGGGGTATTCTTCAGATAAAAAATGCAAGAGCTCATCAGAATTCCTCTGCACTTCCCTCTTTGACTTCTGCCAAGGATTGACCGCTGACTGCTCCAGGACGCCTGCAAAACCACAACAAAGTAGCCAGACGACTACCAGCAACATTGTAGCACCTCATCCTGCCGGCTTTCTTGACTGTTTCCTGGTGGTTCATTCTCTGAGGGATGTCTGCCTTCACCCTGCACTGGAAGCCAAGAAGAAATTGACTGAACCTTCCCCCTACTAACGCAGGCACCAAAAGACTGCATCACCGGTCCTCTGGGTCCCCTCTCATCCTGACGAGCGTGGTCCCTGGAACACAGGAGCTGGATCCAAGTAACCCCCACAGTCCAGTGATCCTTCAGTCCAAGTTTGGTGGAGGTAAGTCCTTGCCTCCCCACACAAGAAAGCAAACCTGTGTACTGCGTGATTTGCAGCTTCTCCGGTTTCTGTACATTTCTCCAAGGATTGCTTTGTGCACAGCCTAGCCTGGGTCCCCAGCACTCCGTCCTGCTTTGCTCAACCCTCTAAGTTGGACTCCGACGTTGTGGGACCCTCCTTTTGTGACTCCGGTTTCACAAATCTTCTAAGTGCCTGCTCCGGTACTTCTGTGGGTGCTGCCTGCTTCTGCAGGGGCTCTCTGAGTTGCTGAGCACCCCCTCTATCTCCTCCTCCAAGAGGCTACATACTGGTCCTTCCTGCTCCCCAGCAGCACCCAAAAATCTCTACCGCGACCTTTGCAGCTAGCAAGGCTTGTTTGCATTATTTCTGCGTGGAAACTTTTGCAACATCCAGCATGCTGTGGGACATCTTCCATCCAAAGTAGAAGTTCCTAGCCCTTTTCGTTGTTGCAGAATCTTTGGCTTCTTCCACCCAGAGGCAGCCCTTTTGCAGCTTCATCTGGGATTTCCTGGGCTCCTGCCCCCCCCGGACACTATCACAACTCTTGGACTTGGTCCCCTTCCTTTTAAGGTCCTCAGGTCCATGAATCCATCTTCAGTGGTTTGCTGGTGTTTGTGGTTCTTGCAGAATCCCTCTATCAGGTCTATTGTGTCTTTCTGGGGTAGTAGGGTAACGTTACTCCTACTTTTCAGGGTCTTGGGGTGGGGTATCTTGGACACCCTGACTGTTTTCTTACAGTCCCAGCGACCCTCTACAAGCTCCCATAGGTCTGGGGTCCATTCATGGTTCGCATTCCACTTTTGGAGTATATGGTTTGTGTTGCTCCTTGACCTATGTTTGCCTATTGCATCCTATTGTGATTCTACATTGTTTGCACTACTTTTCTAACTGTTACTTACCTGTTTTGGGTTTGTGTACATATATCTTGTGTATATTACTTACCTCTTAAGTGAGAGTATTCTCTGAGATACTTTTGGCATATTGTCATAAAAATAAAGTACCTTTATTTTGAGTAAATCTGAGTATTGTGTTTTCTTATGATATTGTGCTATATGATGTAAGTGTTATAGTAGGAGCTTTGCATGTCTCCTAGTTCAGCCTAAGCTGCTTTGCCATAGCTACCTTCTATCAGCCTAAGCTACTAGAAACACTTCTATTCTACTAATAAGGGATAACTGGACCTGGCACAGGGTGTAAGTACCACAAGGTACCCACTATAAGCCAGGCCAACCTCCTACAGGAAGGACCTGGCTGAGGGCTGTGAGGACAACTGGAAGGTCGAAATGTGCGTCTGTTCAGGGGATGTGTTGTGTCCAATGCAGTCCCTAAGATTCCACGCTACATGACTGTCTCCTTTTCTCTGTGTCATTCATGAAGGTGAGCACCCATCAGAAGAAGGGGATCTGGTGTGCCCTCGCCAAGCAAGTGCGGACCCTGGGGATCCATGCCCGGTGGAGCACCCACTGCAGGAATTGGTGGGAGGACCTGAGACACTGGGTGAGGAAGAACTGTGAGGCCCAGCTGGGGACGTCCTCCCAATGAGGCAGGGGTGCCCTTCGGACCCCGACCCCTCCAGTATCCCGCATTTTGGCAGTGGAGTACCCTGAGGTGGATGGGCGCTTGAGGGCAGCACAGCAGCCACGAGGGGGGGTGAGTTCACATTCATACTTAGGTTATGTGGTGAGTGATAGGTACAGCCTGTGCAGTGTGTGAAGGCTGTGAAATGTATGCTAGGTAGCTAATGTCAGACTAGGCTTGGGACACATAGAGGCCGGATGTGCCACATACAAGTGTTCATATGCCATGCAGGATGTAAGTTGAGGTTGACTTTACTGCTAAATGGCATCGATGACAGGGCAAGCATGTTAGCACGGTCTTAGATGTGGACAGGGAACCTGCTTCTGGAGTTCACACAGATTGTACTCCGAACTATCCAATCAGTGTTGCTGGGGCTATATCCCTATCCACTGTCTGTTGGCATGTGGTGTATGTGTAGTGTGCGAAGTCTGAGGTTTCACATAATACAGCTATATGTGGTTGGGTTATGTGGCTGTGCAAGTATGCCTCCAAACTCCCGTAGAGTATTAAATATGGGTCTAGTGATCTTATAGATCCATGAGCCAATGGGGTGGGTCAGGTATGTGTTGAGGGTATGGCTTTCATCCTGTACAGGATACATTGTGTCAGCATGAGTGAAACTCATGTGCATGATGGAGGTGGCCCGTATGGGTTGTCATTGCAGGGCCATGTGTGTGTGAAGGCATGACATGTCATGACATGGTACTATAGTATGTTGTAGTGACCTGTGTGGCTGTTGTGCTGGAATTGACCACTTGCTCCCTGTTTCTCTCTCTCCCACCCTGTCTCTCACTGTCCCTCCCTCCCTCCCTCCCTCTCCTCCTCTGTCTTTGTGTGCAACAGCATCATCTGGCGAAGGAGAAGGGGCACCGACGAGTGGGGAAGTTGCATCCCACAGGACCCAGGAGGCTGATACCAGCAGCGCCGAGGGGACCAGTGGGACGGAGGGTGAGTGGAGCACCACCAGGGAGACAGGAACATCTACACCATCAACTGATTCTTCCTCCGATGGTAACTCCCTGGTGGTGGTGGAACCTTCAGGACCTATACCTGCACCATCCTTGTCCGCCACTCCCCTCACCAGCACCGCCCTCCCTGTAGCTCCCAAACCAGTTGCCCCTGCCTGCTCACCCAGGAGGGTGGGCATCTCCTTCGCCCCTGGCACCTATGCCCCTGCCTCAGTCAGCCCTGCTGCCCTCAATGAGGAGGATATTGACCTCCTGAGGTCCATCTCTGTTGGGCAGACAACCATCGTGAATGCCATTCAGGGACTGGCATCCCAGATAAAACAGTCAAATGCGTTCCTGGAAGGCATTCACAGTGCCCTGTATGCACTTCAGAGATCTTTTCAGGCTCTGGCCTCCTCATTGATGGCATCTAGTGTTCCTTCTTCTTCCGTCCCCTCTCCAACTACCTGTTCTCACTCCCACATCCCTCTCCCATTTCCGTTCCAAAGCACACTTTCATGTCAGCATGCATCCCCTCCAACAGACCGAGACTGCAAGGACAATCACATGCACCACAAACGCCAACACTGCCATGCACACACCCACCATTGAGATGCACACACTACAACATCCACTAACTACCCTGACTCCCCCACCTCCTCCCCCTCACAGTCACATCACCACTCACACCTGCAGACACCACATTATCAGTCCCAGTTCCAGCCACATGCGCCATCACTGCCACAGTCACCACAATAGCAGACCCACATACATGCACCCCATACACCACATCCACACGCACCACAACAGTCAACACAACCACATGCAGCACATCCACCCTACCTGCACATACCACCCCCACATTCACTCACACATCCCCCCTGCCATCTCCCTGTGTCTCCTCCACTCATCCTCCCAGTACACCTTTACGCCCACACTCATCCACTCAACACACACCCAGCACACACATGTCATACACCCACGCACCAGCACCCAAACCACATCCACGTTCTCACCTGTCAACCATCTCCTCTCCCTTCACTCCCAAATGCCTTACCCATGACCTACCCGCTGCACCTAAGAAAAGATTCCTGCATGAGCTTTCCCTGTTCCCGCCTCCTGATGCAGTCTCTATTCCCCCCAAATGCCCTGCTAGCCTTCCCATAGCCCTGCCTTCCACCCCTTGTCCTCCTATGGGCTGGGCCATACCCCACAGTCAGTAGTATGCAGTGCTGCCAAAACAGGCACACTTGCCCCTCACACCTCCAGGCCTAGTAGCACTCCATCCGGGTCCCCCGCTGTGGTGGCCTCCAGGGGCAAGGCTAAGGCGTCCCCCCAAAAGCAGGACAGTAAGGGGGGAAGCCTAATAAGAAGAGGAAGGACCCTCATACAAACCCTGATCACACCCCCGCAGCAAACCATCCCTGAGGTGCCTGCATGCCCCATTGATGCCCCCCCTGTGGTGGTCTGCACATTGCAGTCAGTAGTCAAGTTGGGCAGTCCTCACATGCCCAGTGTGTCCAGGAGATTTGGACAATGATGCACTGGCCCTCGTGGCATTTTGTATAGAGTTATTGTCATAACATATTTGACATTTCGAATAATATTTTTCTACAATGACACTGTTGGTGTCGGTGCTACATAGCTTGTCCTGGCTCTCCTTGCACATGTATGTATGGTGACTGTGTGTTTGTGCATGTGTGTGTGTACTAATTTCCTTCCCTCCAGTGTGTGCGAGGCTGGGGTGCTTACCGCTGGTGTCTATGCCGACGTCGCTGGTCCTGGATGACCATGGCCCTCAGGAGCATTGAAAAGATTTGCAGTTCATGTGCCATGGAACCCACAGACGTGCCTGTGTTCCAGAAGGTGGGTGCTTTCTTTTACGTTGTTTGTTCCCGTCACAGTTTTCGGGGCAGTTAGACTGCCCTGGAAGTCCTGGCGGTGTGCAACCTTGTAATACGGTGGGTGGAAACTGTCTGACTGCCGACCTGAAGAGACCTTTCGCTAGCAACAGCGGTCCATCCACGATGGTGGTCCAGACAGAAACTTGACTGTGTCCTGCAGGTGCCTTCCCAGTCCATGATGGTGCGACCGCCATCTCCGCCGAGGCGGTCCACTGACCACCAAACTCATAATTAGGGCCTAAGTTCTAAAGCCAGAAAAAATTTAGAGCTTAGCAAAAGGTGAACATTTTGGGATGACCATGCAGATAAGGCAGATTTCCTATGACTAGCAAGCAAAGATTATTAGGAAACTGGGTGTCACAGTATTTACAAATGCAAGGATAAAAGTCCCTGTCATCATGTGCAGCTAGTATCCCCACCATTTTGCATCTTTGTTCCACATGTTTTACCCCGTTTAACTTTTTTGGGTAAATCTATGAGACACCATTGGTCACCCACCACCCCATAGTCCACTCCTCCTAAACCATTGCAGATGGCAGCTTTTTACTAGTTTGTGGAGTGCCCGGGTGCATCCAGAGAGGGTAGCTACTGACAGACATGCATAAAAAGAAGTCCAGAGGCTTGGAGTCAAAGGAGGTCATTTGCCTTTATGTCATCACCAGCACAACCTTTTGTTAACTTTAGTCGGTATGAAATATGTTACAAGGATTCCACACATTATTTGTGCAACTGCTTTTAAGGTTGCACTAAGTAGACATTTATAGAATGGATGCTCGGTGCTGACAATAGAAATAATACAATAGATGCTTAGGGTAATGTTTGAGAAACAACAGTGATGCTCACATGCTGTGAAAAAAGGTATATTTGAGCATGAAAACTGTCATCCTCCCTATGGTCAGCATGCTCCAGCTTAGAGCTCCTCCTCACAAGGACACTCTTCGGGGTATCAGTGTGGGCTGTAAACCTCAATTGAGGGAAGCTCTTTGAGATGTAACAAACAAGAAAACTTCTTTAAGTATTTGTGCTACGTATAGATTTTGGTAAGCACACAGGTAAAAATATTCTGGTGAAAAGGAATTAAACTACATTATGGTGCACCCTAATTTTGTTTTTGTCTCCAGCGGGTAAACTTTAACAGAACAGGATTGATTGAACTGAAAGGAGTCATCAAAATGTTTCTGCCTGCATTAATATTCTCATACTGTGGTGATGTTCATCAGAACCTGCCCCCCTCTGTTTCCCATAATACACTGAATGATCAAGAGAATAAAGATACAAAAACAGTGGCATTTTTTGCATTAAAAGCCACATGCATAGAACCTTTATTGGGTTTAACTAGTGCCTCAACTCATCATCCAGACTCAGCATAGTGAACCTCAGTACCCTTTAGAGTCACCCATTGTCATTTCTGTGAGAAGAGAGGTCTACCTCCTAGTTCCCTTATGTTAATGTATGCCACATGTGGAAGACATCTCCATATCCCCACTTCTTCTTCCTGCTCTTCCTTTCCTTTTGGTAGTTTTGGGGATTCCACATAACTGCACACAGGCAAAGGACTCTGGTACCCCCAGACTAGACAATGAGGGAAGCCTGACCCCAGCTTGATTGGTTGGAACTTTTAATTGAACTGTGGGATGAACTGTTTTTTAATTGGGTACTATTTCTTTACAATCTACCCACCATAGTGAATATAAGCTGGAGCTGGAAAGCAGACCATTGGACTTTCTAGAATTGTATCTGTTTGGGCTCTGTCTTGCTGAACTGTATATTGAGTGTGGAGACGGAGTGCTATATTTTTCTTCTTGGCTGTAACTATCGAAACTGAAGTTCTGATTTTCTACCTTGTTGCTTCTGCTATTGTTACCCAGCAAGAAGTAGCTATCCAGCCAAAGGATTTGTGTTCTATGATAGAACATGATCCAGCTGTACCCCTTGCAAAGATTTAGGCCCATATTTCTAATTTTGTGCACCACATTTGCATCATATTTTTACGCAAAAAGCAGCGCAAACTTACAAAATATGATTGTATTTTGTAGGTTTGCACCACTTTTGCTCCAAAAATTGACGCAAATGCAGTGCAAATAAAGGATAAATATGGGCCTTAGCCTCATCAGACATTGATGTAAGAGAACATCATTGGAGCCTCTCACATGCCACACTAGCGGTGGAGATGGGCTGCAAGAGTGATTGACTCCAGTAAGTGTAATTGAAAGGGTGATGACTCAAATACAAATACAATCCTCTTTGCAGCATCCTACTGTGATTAGTTCCACTATTGCAATCTTTTCACCTCTGTGTGGTAGTCAAGCACCTGGCCGGCTAGACCTCAAATATAAACTAGGGCCCTTTGTGGCCCACCTTTATTACCCCTGTGCTCTTGTGTGTTACTCTTGTGTGCCTCTGGTACTCTGGTGGTTGGTGTACCTTGCCCATACACCAAGTACATGGAAATAAGTTCCAAGATGCTGAAAACGCATTGTGACCATTTTCTAGTTCTCTTGTTCTGATGAATCTTCTTAGGAGTTCCAAGAGGTAAGGAGACACAAACCAACACCTTTTCAACCAATTAACACCCATTTGGTCACACATTAAATCTCTGAGGTGGATGTTCAAGTTCAAAGGTTTATTACAAATTTAAGGCCAGACTTGTGTAAATGATTCTCAGAAACATACCATATAAGTACAAAGTCACCAAGGGCAAAGAAAGGGTATAATTAGATCACATAGTTTAAGCATAAGACATATCAATATTTCAGTTGCAGCAATACAAAAGATAAGAAAAAACATGATATTCAGAGTCCACTTTACGTTCTTCGTGTCTAATCATTTGAAAACAAATTAAATCTAAATATACTGATTAAGCTAAGGGGCACCTACGGATTTATCCGGAAATGCAAGAAATGCAGAAAAGTCAAAAGTGTAATTATAGCAGAAACCTCAGTAGAAGAGTGGTGTGCATAGCAGGAAGCCACTTCAACCAAAATAAAGAACTGTAACGTTTTAAGTGTGTAGGGAACTACTCTAGTCAAACGGTAAAAAGGGTCTGCCTCTCCTAACTAATTGAACACCACTTTAGACCTTACAAGTCTTTCAAGAGTTCTCGTCATCATCGCCAGTAGTTTTCCATCTTCTGGACACAGTTTGGAATTTGCAACTCCCATTAGACTTTCATCTCATGAACCGAACATCAGAACAACCTTGGGTACCTCCAGTGTCCAGGAGCTTGGAGGGGAATTGTTCTCTCTCATCCTTCAGTTAGTGATTCTCGTCCTTGCCAACATATCCTCCCATACCCCTTTATCTCAAACTCACAACAGGCCTCTCATTAACTGCAGACTTGTACAGCCGCACCTGCAAATAAAGAAAAGGCAATGTGAGCAACACTCCACATCAAAAGTTAAGCACAGAAAAACATTTTAGGCTTTAACTCGACAATTTAACACAGAATTACCAGAACATACATATAACTTTTCTACATTTCTACTTGTGGGTGCACCCTGATTAATATGCTTTCGATGCACTACATTAACATTGATACATTAGTGCATGTTATATGTCAACTACATTTTCATGTCACTTCTGGAATGCATAATGGCACAGCCAAGTTATGCTCTCTCAAAGAGCCGGGTCTGGGGTGGCGTGACTGGTGCCACCGCACCATGTGCTGACTTTTTGAACGCGGGTTGAACGCGGACCCGGGTAGGTGAACCGACGATGGCGGCAGTAGTTTGAAATTATTTTTGAGCCCGACCAAGGGTCCGTGTGGTCCTAGGAAGCGCGCTCCCCTAATTGGGTTGGGCGACGGTTAATAGACTCTCTTATTAATGTAAGTGACTGGATACCTTTTTCTCTTGTTTTGACAATTTCTGGTGAATAGTTTTCCAGACCCCCTTTATATCTAGGAGATACTTATAGTCGTTTTTTGGTCCTGACGAAGCATCACAGGATCCGTATGGACAACCAGGATGCGAAACATGTTGACCCATGATAGGGATGATTTGGAAGTTCCCCACCCCTGCTTTGATTGTTCAGATTCAGAGTGACTGATCATTATTTCGGCTTCACTCAGATGACTATTGTTAACCTAGGCCTTTTTCTTCTCATCGGGTCCAATAAATTAGTTACCCGGTGTTGATTTTTGAGAGCCAATTTTAATCACTACCTTTTGATCTCCTTCGGTACTCTTTCTGTCACTTTTGGGGTCACGGCTTCATTATCACAAAAGATCTCCGGCAAAGAGCCCCCCCTTTCGGGGTGGTGCCCGTCAGACATTGCAGTGCCGGTCTGACGAGGAGCAGCTCCGATGATGAAGCATGACATCCCTCGGGATGTGTGAGGTGTCTTGCTCCTAAAATTTAGGACCCCCACTACGGTATCCCCCTTCTCTCTTTCACTTTTGGAACAGTGTATCTTATGTTTTAGACTTATTACTTGGGAGGATATTCACTGGACCACCACACCTCCCTATCCCTCCATTTTGTTCTGGCCTCAGCTATGATTACCTACATTGCTGCCTCCCAGCAACTCTGCAATCACCTATCCAACTTCTCCCACTGCAAATTTGCAAAGATATACAGCAACTTCGCACACCAGCTCAACCCCAGAGAACGCGTTGCTAACCAACTCACCACCAACCAAGATGGCAATCAGACCGAATGGACAACACTCACCAGAAACCACACACAGTGGGAATCATGCAAACCATCCACTCAGGGGCCCCAACAAACCCATGCCTCCACCACATCTAAAACCCGGGAACATTACCAATCAGCACCACCCTGACCCACATCATCAACACCTCCATTATGTCCACCCCTTTCCCAGATGAATGTAAACTTTCAGAAATGAATGCCCTCCTCAAAAAGCCCCTAGCTGACCTGACCAATTGAACACCTTCCAGCCCATCTTCCTGCTTCCATATCCAGCCAAAGTGATTGAAAAGACCATCAACAAGCAACTCACAGCCCACTTTGAATTTCACCATCTTCTAGACAGCACACAATCAGGATTCCGAAAGAAACACAGCACCAAACCAGCACTCATTGCTGCTATCAATGACATTCAAATCATCTTGGGCCGAGGAGAAACATCGGCCCTCATCCTGCACAACCTCTCTGCAGCCTTCAACTCTGTCTCCCAAAAAGCCCTCATCAGAAGACTCCAGGAGTTTGGCTTACAAGGATCTAGTCTCAAATTGATCTGTTCCTTCCTCACGGCAATTATCCAAAGGGTCAAACTGCTATCCTTCACATCATACATCAAGAAATTGATACATCCCACAGGTATTGTCCCTCAGACCCCACTTTTCAACATATCACATGACACCGCTCGCAAACATCGTCTGATCACAAGACATTACTGTCACCTCCTATGCTGATGACACCCAATTCATCCTCTCCTTGATGGACAAAACAACCGCTGCCAGAACCAACTTCACTAACTGCATAACCATGGTAGCAGAGTGGATGTGAACCAACTGCCGGCAGCTCAACTCCGTCAAAATGAAATTGCTGGTCTTCAGGAACAAGACCTCCCCATTGGACTCCACCTGGTGGCAGATGGAAATAGGACCAACACCTACACCCAAAGACCACGTAAGAGATATAAGGATCATCCTAGAAGACAGGCTCCAGAAAAGCAAAACTGGAGATCGCTCATTCTCCAACATTGCACCCAAGACATGGAACGACCTCCCTCAACACATCGGAGCCTCCTCAGCTCTGACCTGGCTCTTAAAATAAGCACCTTGGGGACCACAAACCTATACACCTGCTCAAGGTCATGGACACCCTCTCGGGTAATTAGGTCACTATAAAAAACAATGTGATATAACATAACACTAATAAAGGCCAGCAGCCAAACACTGTCATCACCCCAAAAACACATTCCTTATCCTTACACAACTTCATTCCTTAAACCTGTTATTTATGGAAAACTTTACCATTTTGACAAAGGCTCGTTGCACCCTGGGATTACCAGTGGATCCAAGCCCAATCCATGTATTCAAGATTATCCTCAACAGCAGCTTTTAAGCCATCCATTACCTGTAGACTTCTTACCAGAAATGTTTTAAAACACTTGTGTAAAACCAATGCTAAAGGAACAGGCTGCACCTCAATACCCTCAGCCATACAGTTTAATCTATTGTTTGATTAAATAAAATCATAAACAAATCATGAATCAACAGCAGGACAGTTTTAAGATGTTATCAAGCAATACTGTATAGTGGAATCTAATTAAACCACTCTGAAAGCAATGTTAAAAGTAAGCCTGGGTGGAGCTCATGGAAGAGACTCAGTGGAATTCCGCAGAGTTCAGCTTAGGGGAGGATTTCCACCTGCTCTACTCACCCTGGTGATGAATGCGCCCGATCTAGGTTGTATGCCGGACCTTAAGCAGCAGAAGCTGCTGTTTCAGGCCTCTTGTGAAGACCTTGTCCATCGACCTGGAGCCACACCTGCATATTTCTCTTCACCAACTGCCCTCCTTCACAAACTTGCTAAAGAGGGCCAAGCACACTCCCTGTCTTGCACCAGCCATGCAACTCCTTCCTCCTCACTTATGCACTGCCTCAGACTGCCCTTACTTTAGGGCTCAGCACTAGAAGCAGCAAACCAGCTCACCACCAGCAGTCTGATGCTCTCCAGGTCTTCAGCTTTCCCTCCTGGTCTCAGCACTGTCCCCCATAACACCACTTCCTTTTCCAGAGACTCAGGGAAGACATGTTCTTTTCAAAGGGAGCTCTGATGGCAAGTTTCCTTTTTTCTCAGCACAGACCCCCCTCATATGCAATCCTATCAATGCCCGGTGCTGCCCCCCATGTACACACAGAATAGAAAGAGAAACAAGGACTTCATTGGGTCCAGACGGGTCCCGTTGCAAGCAGCCTGACTCTCTGCCTCCTTCTTCTCCCTGCTCCCGGGCAGAGGACAGTGAAAGGAGGGAGGCCTGGATCTGGTGCTGGCACCAGTGCAGCTGCTCAGTTACAGCTTTCAGCAGCGCCACGCCCAGCCGCCACCAACATCTTCTTCGCGTCGAGTGCGCACTACAGCCCAGTTATGTGCCACACAGTGCAAGTGCCGACTGTGCCTGCACTGTGTGGCCCATAATTGGGCTGCAGTGCGCACGCGGTGAGCTCTGCACTGCTGCAGGGGCTAGGGCAGTTTTTGGCTGAACTCCATGCTCCAAGCAGAGCGCGGAGTGCCAAAAACTCTGTTAACTCCACCAGCGTAGCAGAGCTCACTGCCCACCCCTAGTTAAAAATACCTGAATACTGAGTTTGAACAAGAAGCTAAAATGAAGTTCCTACATGCACACTCTTCATCGGAATAGCTGTCCTATGACAGTTCTCAAATTCAGAGACCCATATGACTAAAAATATACTTCCAATATGCTCATTAACTATGAGAGTAACTACAGCTGTTTAGGCCAGGGATTTGCGTTTGATCACTGTATGCACAGAGAGCATTATGATGGTGTTCATTTCATGTCCAAAGGCAGGGTTTTTGTGCAATCAGCACAGAAATGTGAGCTGATAGCTGAAAGGTCTCCTTCAAAGTGGGCCAAACTACCTTGTACCAACCACCTTGAGACTTTCAGCTTACTATGAGCATAACTGCAGTGGCTCTCTTCCGGTAAACCTAATTGAAAGAGCTGCTTAATCCCAACCATCATCCTACATTCAATTAAATGACCTGCTTTCCAAATTCCAAATAGGATTCCATGCAGGTAGCAGCACAGAATCTGCACTAATCACAGCTTGGGATAACATAGAGAGCACTATGGGCTTGGTTGAAGTAGCTGTACTCATGCTTTTAGTTCTCTCTTCAGCCTTTGACATGGTCCACCGTCCCACTCTGAAGACTGAAACAGACCACTGCTGACTTGAATTCTTGCTGACTAATTGATCCCTCATTCTATGCCACCTGCCTATCAGCTATGTCTTTTTCCATTGTGGGTGTCTCCTACATTGCTCTCCTCTGTAATGTATACATTAGACTGCTTCTCAAGCTGACCTTCTTCTTCAAAAACAGTAGCTATGACTATGCAGATAAAACAAATTATTCTAAAAGTTTAGAGCCCAGCTGACCAAGATTCTTGAACTGCCAGCCAATGACTCCTTGCAATAGACCAGTGGGTGTGAACACAGTTCCTCAAACTAATTGAGCCACAAACAAAGATACTAGCATTTGGAAGAAAGATCATCCATTTTTGAATGAACACCTTACAAAACAAGCATGGACCAGCTCCTAACATAACACTCTTAGTGAAGAATCAGCACATTATCAACTACTTTTCTCCCTGTAACCACAAAGGATTCTTAGTATGAAGCCTCCCTCACTCTTGATTCCACATAAAGGTGCACAAAGCCAGCAGTGTAGCACACAAAAAGCTACAAGGATCCTTGAACTCAGTTGGGAGACCATCTCACCTGAAAGTCAGGTCACTTATTTCCGCTGCTTCCCAATCCCAAGAGTGGCTGGCTGACTCAAGAGATATCACCATTAGAGTTATTTTCACAGCTTATTGAGCCATCCATGGATCACAAACCTACTTCCTTCAGCAAAAAGTTTACACCTAAAAATCAAACCTTACCTTTTCAATGTAAACTGGCCCCACTCTTATGTGTACACTATTTCAGGAAATCATGAAAGAGAACAGCCTCCTTCTTGGTTCAAACTGTTACAATGTAGAAATCTTCTGCTAAAAATTGGCTTTTGTAAAGTCAGTGTGTTATCTCAGATAAAAAAGAAAAAGAAAGGTATTGACAACCATCTTGAGTTCTGGAGGGATCTAAAAACAGACTCTTGACAAGTTTACAACACTTAATTATAATTAACCTAGTAAATAGGTTGGCATCTGCTGTCACAAAGCATATATTCTCACACTATTCCTCAACAATTCATGTTTAAGTACATCACCACACAATGTTTTGAGCCACTCTCAGGGACTTCACCCAGCTAGGACCTTCCACATAGATAATTCTACATCCAGTACCCACTTGTAACCCTCCATCAGAGGACTGAACTGCTCTACAAATTGCACTATATTAGAAAATAATACATCAAACCAAAAGGGTTGTAGGTAAAAAATATACCAACAATTTGCGCAACTTGCTTCAGCAGTTTGCTAACATAGTCTCCATTTGCGAACTGAAAAACTGAAACACAATTATACCAGGTGAAATTGACTCAAGCCTTTAGACGTTTTGTGAACTTATAGGAGTTGTCCACATTATAACCTCCAAAAGAACTCCTTTGGCTCCTAGTGCAGCAACAAATCAAACTGAAAACCCTATGTACGTGGTACAGAGCTACCCAGGGTAAAATACAATAACAAATAGAATAACATGATACCTGCAAAAATCATGTCTACAGACTCCTGTACTCTAATATAATCTATATGGTTCAATAAACCATAACGACCGAAGACACAAAATAGAAATAGCTGGCTCCCATAGGGAGATTTATCTTGAAGAACATCATTCTACAACCTTTCCTGAAAATAACTTTGTAAAGAAGATCTCTAACAGAGTTATTCAGACATCACTGGAAAATGTCCCTTCCCTCTATGGAAAATGTCTGCTCAGTAATGTTTTACTGACATCTGACCCAGAGAGCAAGATTGCCATTACTGCTTCTCAACTACATGCATTTGTGACTGATAGCCAAGAGACAATCAGCACCATGAACTGATCAGTAGGCAACATGCTAGCGCATCACAAATCATTCAAATTAATAGAATAAATACAAACATGGCCAATAAATTCTCCTAACTTAGTGGACCCATAAATTAAGCCATGCCTAGAGACTACAACCACTGAGGAGCATTGGCAAAGTCAATAGGTCTCACCTATCCAAGAGCTGTTGGCTATGGCAATGTGTTTTTGCCATGTTGAACACCAGTGTGGCTGCTGTTCAACATGGCTAAAAGTTAGTGGTATGGAGTGTTGTAAAGAGGACTTGGGGATTAGAGTGTCAGAGAGTGATTTTTTTGGAGTAGAGGGTCATAGAGTGGAGTAGAGGGAGTTGAATATCATAGAGTTTAGCAGAGGGAAGTAGAGTTCAGTGGTTCAGTGGCAGAAAGTGTCTTAGACTGCAGAGTCATGGAGTGGAGTGGGGTGTAATGGAGTGGAGTGGAGTGCAGTGGAATAAGGTGGACTGGGTTGAAGTGGATTGAGGTAGTGGGGTGGATTGTACTGGAGTGGGGCAGATTGGATTAGGGTAGAAAGGTGTGGATTGAGGCAAGTGGGGTAGATAGGATTTGGTGGACTGGATGGGGTGGATTGGATTGGAGTGGGGTGGTTTGGACTGGGGTGAATTGGAGTCGGATGAAGTGGGATGGATTAGATTGATGTGGAGTCAATAGGATTGGATTGGGGATTGGTGTGGGGTGGATTGGAGTTTGGTAGAATGGAGTGGGATAGCCTGGTGGGGGTGGATTGCATGCAGGTGGGGTGAATTGAATTGAATGGGCCATATTAGATGGGTGGATTACACTGGAGTAAGGTGGGGTGGAATGCAGTGGAGTGGATTGGATTGGATTTGAGTGGGATGGTGTGAACAGGAGTGGAGTGGATGAAATTGCAGTGCTGTGAATTGGATTGGAGTGAAGTGGATTGGTTTGAGTAGGGTTGACTGGAGAGGGGTGTGATGAATTGGGTGGTGTGGATTGGATTGGAGCAGGTGGATTGGATTTGATTGGATTAGAGTGGGGTGGATTGGAGTGAGTAAATTGGATTGTTGTGGGGTAGATTGGATTAGATGAAGTGGATTGGATTGAGGCTGATTGGACTGAGGTGGATTGGATTGGGGTGAGGTAGATTGGTTTGTGGTGGATTGTTTTGGAGTAGAGTGTAGTTGGGTGGATTTGACTGGAGTAGGTGTGGTGGATGTTTGAAGTGGATGAGTGGGATGGATTCCAGTGGGGTGAATTTGATGTGAGTGGAGTTGGAGTGGGGTGCAATTTGATTGGGGTTTAATTGGATTGGGGTAGAGTGGACTGGATTTGAGTGGACTGCATTAGAGAGGGTTTGATTGTGTAAATTGGGCTGGAGTGAAGGGGTGGGTTGGAGTGGGTGAATTGGATTGGAGAGTAGTGGATTGGATTGGATTGGATTTGAGTGGGTGAATTGGATTGATTTGGTGTGGATTAGATTCGAGTGGGATGGATTGGATTGGGGTGGACTGGTGTGGGGTGGATTAGACTGGAGTGAGTTGGACTGGTTTGGATTGGGGTGGATTAAGGTGGATTGAGTGGGATGGATTGGACTGGAGGTGGGTTGATTAAAGTAGACTGGATTAGACTACAGTGGGGTGGATTAAGGTGGATTGGATTTGTGTGGGATGGACTGGAGTATGGTGGGTGGATTGGATTGGGATGAAATGGGTTGAGGTGGATTGGATTGGAAAGGGGTGGTTTGATTGGAATGGGTTGGATTGAATTGGAGCGGGGCGGGTTTGATTGGAATGGGGTTGATTGGATTGGGGTGGGGTGGGGTGGGTTGTAATGGTGTGCACTGGAATGGGTAGGGCTGGATTGGAGTGGGGTGGATTGACTGGGGTGGGGTGGATTGACTGGGATGGATTGGACAGGAGAAGGGAGGATTTGACTGGGGTGGTGTGGATTGGATTGGCCTGGAATGGGGAGGATTAGATTAAAGTGGGATGGATTGTGGTGGACTGGAGTCGATTGGGGTGAGCTGGATTGGATCGGATTGGAGTGGTGGAGATTGGATTGGTGTGGACTAGTGTGGGGTAGATTGGTATGAGGTTATTTGTGGGGGACTGGAGTTGGGTGAATTGGGTGGAGTGGATTGGATTGGGGTGAGGTGGATTGGATTGGAGTGGGGCAGACTGTTTTGGATTGAGTAGAGCAAATTGGAGTAAGGAAGATTGGAGTGGGGCAGATTGGAGTAAGGCAGGTTGTTTTGGATTTAACTGGGGCAGACTGGAGTGGGCAGATTGTTTTGGATTAGAGCAGACTGTTTTGGATTGTATGGAACAGATTGGTTTAGATTGTAGAGGGGCAGACTGAAGTGGGGTAGATTGTTTTGGATTGGAGTGAGGAAGATTGTAGTGGGGCAGATTTCTTTGGAGTGAAAATGGGGCATATTGGAGTGGGGCATATTGTTTTGGTTTGGAGTGGGGCAGATTGTTTTGGATTGGAGTGGCGCATTTTGATTTGGATTGGAGTGGAGCAGATTGGAGTGGGGCTGATTGGAGCATCGCAGATTGTTTTGGATTGGAATGGGGATTGTGGTGGACTAGATTGAAGTGGGGTGGATTGGGATGTCATAGGGTGGATTGGATTAGGGAGAGGTGGATTGGAGTGAGGTGGATTGAATTGGGCTGGATTGGGGTGGATTGGACTGGAGTGGGGTAGATTGTGGCAGATTGGAGTGTGGTGAATGGGGATGGAGTGGGGTGGATTAGATTGGAGTGAGGTGGATTGGATTGGAGTATGGCAAATTGAAGTGGGGCAGACTGTTTTGGATTGGAGTTGGGCAGAACATTTTGGATAGGAGTGGGGCAGATTGGAGTGGTGTTGATTGCAGTGGGCAGATTGTTTTGGATTGGAGTGGGGCAGATTGGAGTGTGGCAGAATGTTTAGGACTGGAGTGGAGAAGATTATTTTGGATTGGAGCAGGGTATATTGTTTTGGATTTGAGTGGGGCAGATTGTTTTGTATTGGAGTGGGCAGTTTGGAGTAGGGCAGATTGCTTTGGATTAGAATGAGCCAGATTGGAGTGGGGCATATTGTTGTAGATTGGATTGGGACAGATTGTTTTGGATTGGAGTGGGCAGATTTTTTGGATTGGAGTAGGGCAGATTCTTTTATATTGGACTGGGCAGATTGAAGTGGGACAGATTGGAGTGTGGCAGATTGGAGTAGAGAAGAATGTTTTGGAGTGGGGAAGATTGGTTTGGATTGGCAAGGCTGTAAAGAAGAGTGACATGCAAGTCAACAAATAGTAAGCAACAGGGGAACTCTAAGCCCTTTTCTGTTTACAAGAGTGTCTTTCCAGGAAGACACATTTGCTAGCACTTGCTATTGCAGGCTTGACCCTAAAAAGAACAAAATAGTACTTCAATCACATCAGGAGCAGTGAAAGGGCACTGATTAAGTTGAATCAATCAAAGATTGGCACCTGCTCCAAAGACAGGAACAGAAATGGTGCTAGGCCTGCAGTAATTAATTATGAGGCAGTAAAGAAGAGTGCCAGGCAAGACAACAAATGGTAAGCGCCCAGTGGGCTCCAAGTCCTTATTGTTAACAACAGAGTCTTGCAAGCAAGACGCAGGCACTATTGCGTGCTCTCATTCTCGACCCTAAAAAGCAGCACATTCTGAACCACTCATAACTTGGGCATTTGCTGAACTGAAGTATGGTTCCACCTCCACTTTATCTGGCCCTTCCTTTACTCATTTAAAAAAGTAATTTAACTCTTCCCCTTGAACAATTTCCTCATGCATCTAATACGGAGACAGGTATATTTTTAGACTTGTTTTTACTGCATTCTTTGTCAAGACTAGATCTGAACTTTTCTCACCAAAGGCTGTTTCCAAAGATCCTTAAATAACATGTGTATCTCCAACTTATACATGAACCTGCCATTTGACATACGACTAAGACTGACTTTATTCTGGTCTCTGAGACACCCCTGTTTTTATTTCTTACACAGTCAAAGTCTCTATCTTGATTTTGTTTTTCCATATATGTCATTAAGAAAATTAACTTCCCTCCTAATCCAAACATAATTTAATTATCTGCACTACAGAGACTTTTCATATGGTCAATGCTAATATATTTTTTTTATTTTACAATTTATAATGCGTCACATAGCTAAAAATGAGCAGAGCACTATATAAGTGGCAGGTAAATTATAAAATGAGAGAAAAAATAATGCAAAAAAACTAAATAAGATATATATACATTAGAACTGAAAGGCAAGCATGATTGCTAGATTATAGCAAAAAGAAAACAGTAGATTGTAATTGTATTTATATAGCACGTATTACATCTGACAAAGCGTTGAAGCACTTTTGACGAGTAGCACACTATTCCAGAACGCAAAGTATTAGAGGTGGTTTTGTTTAGAAAATATACATTGTTAATTTGACAGGTGGACATGTGAATCAGTTAGTTTGATTGAATAGGATAAAGGGGGCATAAGCAGGGGAAGAGTTAGTTGGGATTTCATAGCAGCAGGATGGGTAAATGATGGAAGAGCATAGGAAGTGTTATTTCGGAGTTCATAGTAGTATTATGAGGTTTGGTTGAGTCAAGTAGAGATACAGGAGGGCAAAGTCTAGAAAGGGTCATATGGGAGATCATAGTTATAGAATGAGGTTTGGGGTGAATCAAGGAGGTATGGAGGAGAAAAGGGTCAAGGAAGGGTCTTAGGAAGATCATAGATGTAGGATGAGGTTTGGGATTAGTCAGAGAGTGGAGGTAGATGATATATTAAGAGAGGTATAGAATTAAACATAGAGTAGTGCATTGGAGAGAGCTGATTTTTTAAATATTTCATTTCTTTTTCTTACTTTTTTCTTCTTTCTACAAAATAAGTAATCTTTAGCACCATTTGCTGAATCTTCACAATATTTTTAAACAAAAGTGATCGGGAGATCCTTATTGCGGATGGAAGGTTTCGGGGTGATTCGTCAAGAGGGGCAGAGAAAAAGGGGGGGGGGCAAAAAAGTTCCATTTAATTCCCCATAGGAACTTTGAACAAGGCTACAGCCCAAACTACTGGATATAATTACACCAAATTTCACACTCAGACAGACACTCTCACACCTAGAGACACCCTCTCACACCTATTCTCACAGGAAGAGAGACAGACTGGCTGTGCACGGTTCAGGGTTAGGTGGTTATGGGGTTTGCTGCAGGCCCTGTGGCCAACCCCAACTGCACACGGTCGAAGGCCATGCTCAGCACTGAGTTGGGTGGTTTTAGGGGTGGTTATAGGGGTTGGCTTGCTCAGGCCCTGTGGCCAACCCCTGATGCACACAGCCCTGGGATAGTGTTGTTAATGGGGTTGCTGGCCAAGCCCTGCTGCCATCCTCCACCAACAGAATTACAAAACCTTAGAAATTCACTGAAGAAAACAAAGGTTACAGGGACGTTATAGCTAGGTTCTGAATTTATTAGTACAAAACCATAGAAATTCAGCAGTTATAGTTAGAGGCCTTTCAAATAACTATAACTCGTACCCTAAAGTAACTATAACTCGTGACCTCAACCATGCCCTGCTAATTACCCCAGATATTACTGTATTCATGACAACTTCTATAACGTCCTTAAAACCATAAATTAAACATTAGCAGTTATATTTTTTAAGATAAGCACAGACATATGCTGTACATTTGTGTTTGACTGTGGTGGTCATGTAGGAAAGAGGCAACTCTTGAGTAGTCTTCTGAAGATAAAATAGTTATCCATGACTCTTAAGTTTGGGGGTATTAAATTCCATAGTTCGCCTGCTTGAGCAGAGAAAGATATACCACCCATGTTTTTTTCATGTAAGCTTCAGGTTTTGAGGCAAGGTGCCAATCTTCGGTGAAGGTTCATTTGTTGTATGTATTTGGTCATTTTATTCCTGATGAAAAGTTGTCCTGTTGCCGGAATTGCTTTGTGGGTGATACAAAGTAGCTTAAAGATGGATCTTCTGGCAACTGGTAGTCAATGGAAGGCCCTCAAGGCAGGTATGATGTAGCCTTGTGGCTTTTCAGTTAGGAACAGTCTGGCAGCAGAGTTCTTAATTAATTGTAATTATTTCATAAATGATAAAGATGATCAGTGGTAGAGGCTAATGGCGTAATCAAGTTGAGACAGCACAATAGAGGTAGTAGCTTGGGCCTTATGTGGAAATCCTAGGTGGGAGACAATGTGTTGCAGAGTTTTCATAGTAATTAAGCTTGATCTTGTTAACGTATCCACTTGGGCGTTCATTGATAATTTGGAGGCCACAGTAAATTCAAGATAGTTAAATAATAAAACACATGCAAAAGTACAAAAGGCTAGCCCAGGAAGAGGAGCAATATCCGCATAGGCCAGCATAGATTTGTTTAAAAAAATAGATTGTAAACGCTTTAAGGAAGAGTAAAAGTGTGTGGTATGATGGAGGGAAAGAAAGAGCTCCATCTGTGAAGTGAGGCAGCAGAGAAAACCTGTTCAAAGGGTGTGTTGGGAAATTTAAGACTGTCTAAGTGCTGTACTGCAGTAGTCTCGTTGACTCTGGAACCACCTGAAATATACCTGCTGTTTGCCAATACAATGACTGCAAAAAGACAATGCTTTTACATTCTCCAAGATATTTTGAAAACAATTGTATGCTATAGTGGCAGCTAGTGAGGTGAGAGGTGAATGTGGGTGTTGTGATCAAATATATGTTTTTTGCAGAGTTGAACAGAGGCTTTAATGTAGAGAGATATTATTTTATGGAGTTTTGACAGGATAGTGTTGTCTTCATCAAAATAGACAGCATGTGGGCATGAACAACCCAGCAAGTTAGACACCTCAAAATCCATCCCACCAGAACACTCACAATTTTTATGAATTGAGAAAGAAATAGAAAGCATCCCTAGTATGGAAAGTCTCCCTCTCACTCCGAAAATCAAAGGTTTTCATACATTTTTTTCACATTTGAAATAAATAGAACTGCAGAATCATTGTGGTGTGAGAAAATGTATCAATTTATTGGCAAATTAAAGTACAGTCTCATAAAAATGTCATATTGACTTAGCTTGTAAGCACTATCCCACTACAAAAATAATTATTCTGACCCCTCTATTCTTATGTCATCAGGAGATGCTAGAACAAACTAGATACGTAAAACCAGCATGTTATATGAATGAATAGGTCACAGTGATTTAGCAGAAAGACTATGAAGAAATAGTAGCAGTTTTGTGACTGGGCCGAGGAAAGTTCACTGAAATCAGCATGAAAAATGATAATGCAAATAAACAAATAATATGCTGCAGAAATGTCAGACAGTGGGTTGTGTTAGGGGTTAGACGTAGGTGACATCCCTTTTGAAAGTCATGGCGCCTCGGCCAAAATTGAGCCCTAATTATTAAGAGACAGAAAAACTCACTTCTACTCATAATAGAGAATGTGTTCCAAAAGCAACAGTACTATATAAGTGTGTATATGTGTAATCAAGTGTGAAAATACATCCATCAAATTGTTAATGATGCACAAAAATATAAATGCACAAAATCTTTTAAGAAATTCCCCCTCCATGTATTCTATAAGTACTAAATCACATAATCAAATTACATTTGTCAGCCATTTTAACAGTCTGCATAACTTTTGTATTGATCCCCCCAACAATTTTAGCTTGTTGTATACACAATATTTGACATCCTCCATCTCAAGTTCTTTTCTCTTTCGGTTTGACAATTTTCCTTTGCCCTTACAACCACATTTTAGAAACCATGCTCCGAAAATTGAACAAGAGAAACAGGACAAATGCACAAATCAATACAATTACTGTGGGTGTTAAGAGTAGTCTCACTATCAAACTATTCACCAACCTTGCTAAAACCCATTTTCTATCCCACTAACCTGGGAACCTATTGCTTCCCCAAGCCATGCTCTTCTAAAGCTTGGACTTCATGAGAAATATTAGTGACATAACTCACCTATGCATATGCATTAATAACCTTACTGGTATCAGGCAGGACGGTGCACTGTTCTTTAACCTTCAGTGCCTTGCAAACACAACCCTTCTTCATGAGAAGGGCATCTAGTGCTAAACGGTTTTGTATTATTAATTCATGCATATCAATTAACTCAGAATTAATCTGGGTTAGGCACCATTGGTGTTAGAAGTAAGAGAATCTTCAAGTGTAGACAAATTTCTAATCCTCACATTATTCATGTTATGTTATGTTATATTGATTTGTATAGTGCATTAATCCCCCAAAAGTATATCCAGGTGCTTGGGCAGGCATATAGGTGTGGTCCCCAAGATTTGGTGCAAGTGTACGAGGTTATTCAGGTATTCTGGTCCCGTGCTGTATAGGGCTTGTATGTGTGCTTGAAAAGTTTGAATTTGCTGTGCTTGTTAATGGGGAGCCAGTGAATCTTCCTGAGGTATGGTGTGATGTTGGTGCAGCGTGGGAGGTTTATTACTAGTCTTGGAATGTGTTCTGTATAATCTGGAGTCTGTATAGAAGTTGTTTGGAAATTGCGATGTAGAGAGTGTTGTTGTAGTCCAGCCTGATGGTGATGAGTGTTTGTGTTATGGTCCATCTGGCGTTCTTCGGCAAACATTTGAAGATCTTTTGCAACATGTGTAGGATGTGGATATGGGAGGTGCACACTGCGTTGACTTGAGCTGTTATGTTCAGCTTGTTGTCTAGGATGATCCCTAGATTTCTCACGTGGTCTGTGGGTACTGATCCTACCTCTGACCGCAACCAGGTGGAGTCCCATGGGGAGGTCTTGTTGCCATACACCAGTGCTTGTCAGAGTTTAGCTTCAGGCAGTTAGTTCACATCCAATCTGCTACCATGGTCATGCAGTGGGTGAAGTTGATTCTGGCGGTGGTTGTCTTGTCTGTCAGAAATAGCATGAGTTGAGTGTCATCCACGTAAGAGATGACAATGATGTTTTCTGATCAGATAATGTTGGGTGGAGGTATCATGTATATGTTGAAAAGTGTGGGGCTGAGGGATGATCCCTGTAGAGCTGTGCTTATCAGTTTCCTGGTCTCTGATGTGAAGGGTGGAAGCTTGATCATTTGGGTCTTCCCATGAGGAAGGGACAGATCCATTTGAGAGCAGATCCTTGTATGCCAGTCTTGTGGAGTCTTCTGATGAGGGTGTAGTGGGGGGCAATGTTGAAGGCAATGGAGAGGTAAAGCAAGATGAGGGCTGCTGTTTATCCTTGGTCCAGGATGATTTGAATGTTGTTGGTGACACAATGAGTGTTCTTTCGGTGATGTCAGAATCCTGATTGTGTGTTGTCTAGAAGCTGATGAATTACAAGGTGAGGTGAATTGTGAGTTGCTTGTTGATGGACTTTGTAATTACTTTGGCTGGATAGGGGAGCAGGGAGATGGGATGGAAGTTGCTCAGTTGATTTGGGTCTGCTGTGGACTTCTGGAGGAGGAGGGCATTGATTTCTGGAAGTTTCCATTCTTCAGGGAAAGTGGCATAGGTAAAGGAGGTGTTGATGTGGTCATGGCGGTGCTGATTATTAATATTCCCACGTTGTAGATGTGGTGGGGGCATGGGTCTGTTAGGGCCTATGAGTGGGTGGACCACATGATTGCCACTGTGTCATTTCTGGTGAGGGTTGTCCATTAAGTCAGGTAGCCGTCTTGGTTAGTGGTGGGTAGTTTAGTGATGAGTTCTCTGGGGTGGGTTGGTGTGCAGTGTTGCTGTAGATGTTTGTACTTTTGCTGTGGAAAAAGTTGGATAGGTTGTAGCAGATTTGTTGGGAGGCAGTGATAATATTGAGAGTGGCTGAGGACGAGGTGAAGATCTTCATTCATAGCCATACCTATAGAAGAATCATAGCCTGATCTATGAATGCATTCACGGCCATATTTATACTTTTTGACGCAAAACTGCGCTAACGCAGTTTTGCGTCAAAAAAATTAGCGCCGGCTAACGCCAATCTGAAGCACCATGCGGGCGCCATATTTTTTAATCAATGACGTTAGCCGGCGTTAGCCGCCGGCGCTGCCTGGTGTGCGTGGAAAAAAACGACGTACACCAGGCAGCGCCGGTGTAGGGGGATATGGGGCTTGGGCGTAAAGAAATGGGGCAAGTCAGGTTGAGGCAATTTTTTCACCTCAACCCGATTTGCGCCATTTTTTTCGACTCCCAACCCCCATAGAAATTACTCCTGTCTTAGCAAAGACAGGAGTCATGCCCCCTTACCCAATGGCCATGCCCAGGGGACTAATGTCCCCTGGGCATGGTCATTGGGCATAGTGGCATGTAGGGGGGCACAAATCAGGCCCCCCTATGCCACAAAAAAAAAAAAAAAAAAAACCACTTACGTGAACTTACCTTAATGTCCCTGGGATGGGTCCCTCCAGCCTTGGGTGTCCTCCTGGGGTGGGCAAGGGTGACAGGGGGTGTCCCTGGGGGCATGGGAGGGCACCTCTGGGCTCCTTCAGAGCCCACAGGTCCCTTAACGCCTGCCTTTTGCAGGTGCTAAAAAACGGCGCAAAAGCGGCCGTACGTCATTTTTTTTGACCCGCCCACTCCCGGCCGTGAATTTTACCCGGGAGTATAAATCCGACGCACATGCCTCGGAGTCGATTTTTTAGACGTGAACGCCTACCTTGCAATTCATTAACGCAAAGTAGGTGTCCACGCTAAAAAATGACGCAAACTCCATGGACTTTGGCGCTAGACGCGTCTAACGCCAAAGTATAAATATGGAGTTAGTTTTGCGTCGGAATTGCGTAAAAAAAAACGACGCAATTCCGGCGCAAACCGAGTATAAATATGCCCCTCAGTGCCATATTTATACTTTTTGACGCAAAACTGCGCTAACGCAGTTTTGCGTCAAAAAAATTTGCGCCGGCTAACGCCATTCTGAAGCACCATGCGGGCGCCGTATTTAATCAATGACGTTAGCCGGCGTTAGCCGCCGGCGCTGCCTGGTGTGCGTGGAAAAAAACGACGTACACCAGGCAGCGCCGGCGTAGGGGGATATGGGGCTTGGGCGTCAAGAAATGGGGCAAGTCAGGTTGAGGCAATTTTTTTGCCTCAACCCAATTTGCGCCATTTTTTTCGACTCCCAACCCCCATAGAAATGACTCCTGTCTTAGCAAAGACAGGAGTCATGCCCTCTTGCCCAATGGCCATGCCCAGGGGACTTATGTCCCCTGGGCATGGTCATTGGGCATAGTGGCATGTAGGGGGGCACAAATCAGGCCCCCCTATGCCACAAAAAAAAATAAAAAAACACTTACCTGAACTTACCTTAATGTCCCTGGGATGGGTCCCTCCAGCCTTGGGTGTCCTCCTGGGGTGGGCAAGGGTGACAGGGAGTGTCCCTGGGGGCCTGGGAGGGCACCTCTGGGCTCCTTCAGAGCCCACAGGTCCCTTAACGCCTGCCTTTTGCAGGCGCTAAAAAACGGCACAAAAGCGGCCGTACGTCATTTTTTTTTACCCGCACACTCCCGGGCGTGATTTTTGCCCGGGAGTATAAATCCGACGCACATGCCTCGGAGTCGATTTTTTAGACGTGAACGCCTACCTTGCATCTCATTAACGCAAAGTAGGTGTCCACGCTAAAAAATGACGCAAACTCCATGGACTTTGGCGCTAGACGCGTCTAACGCCAAAGTATAAATATGGAGTTAGTTTTGCGTCGGAATTGCGTCAAAAAAAACGACGCTATTCCGGCGCAAACGGAGTATAAATATGCCCCTCAATGTTTATAATTTTTCAAACAGTATCTGCCCAAAAGCACATTTCACTCTCTTCAAACAAAAAGTATCATTTACTTCACTCTTGTGATGGACTCTAGGAAACACTAAGGGCCTGATTTAGAAGTTGGCGGATGGGTTACTCCATCACCACAGTGACAGATATTCATTTTGCCTAATTTAATTCTCATTGAATTTAATGGGATTTAGATTTTGGCAGATGGGATACTCATCACCGTTGTGAGAGAGTAACCCATCTGTCAAGTTCTAAATCAGGACCTAAAGCAAGAAAGCATGAATCCACTCAAACACACTGCAGGATTAAATATGCAGTCTTCCTACACACATAATAAATAACTCTCAAAATTGATTCCCCACCAGTCACAAAATCACCATTTATAAAATGACTTCTTTCATACTCACTTTCACCCACACATTCAATTGAACTAACTCCTGTATATTCATGACGCACCATGCACAATTCACCCTTTCTCTCATGCTCCATTCTCAGTCTTAGAAGCAAATTTGCTAATCTAAGTTCTTCAGACTAAATCTGCTCTCTTATCTTCTTCTCATCTTCTCCACTCTCTCACACTTTTCACTTCTGTCCCATTATATTCTCTACAAACTCACACTCTCCTTCACTTAAACTGCACACATAGTCCTGTTTAGTATAATTAGTATTATAGATAACTTGTGAAATTGTATTAAGAAATTAATCATATTTTAACCAATTCTTTCCATCTTCAGAAACAGGCAAGTCTTCCAGCAAGATGTTGAAAGCCGGTACATAAGGCAAATAAAAATCATGTTAATTAAAACTTGTAACAAACAATACAAGAAAAACCATATCAAACAGGAAGCTGTAGGTAGGTTACACCTTCAAAAGAGGGAAGAAAAGTACCTGCAAAACAATTCTTGAGACCCATATTATCTACATATTTACTCAGCAATTTAGTATAAATATATCATGAAATCCGCATCATGATGAACTGTAGTATTTCAAATTCTGTGGAGACATATCCCAAAGAGAAAGGAGGCACAGCAATAAGACAACTTAGATTATTAGTGTGATTACCAATAAGATTAGGCCAATAATTTTGCATCAATTGCTACATGCCATATTCTATTGAGATCAAACGCAAAAGGGATCATAGAACTCTAAAAAAATCAAAATTTTCTTTAAAACAATAGTAGTGCTTTTTTCTATCAAACCTCAAAATTTTAATACATTTCTAAAACATTTTATTAGTTCATCTTAGTTCAGTTCATACAGTTCATATTGTCAAATTCTTTCCTTGGTCTGAATTTCTTTTCAAAGTTGAAAATATCTCTGACCGTCTTTTCTGAACACTCAAGGTGATTCTTCTTCTGGTTCACTTTCAAAGTTGTATTGGCAATAGTTTATTAGACTGTAGATTTTTTCTTCTTCAGATGCTGATGCTAGGTATACCTACTCAGATTAAGCAGACCTTCTGTTTGGGATTCTCTTTCGTGCTGATCTTTTCATAGCTGACAAATCACTTCACTGATCTCTAAATGTATTTCAGTTACTTCAGGTTTTTCATGAATTTGCTTAAGTCTTTTATTCTGCCACTGCTTCCTTTTGCAGGTTCTCTTTAGTGCTGTTATTGTCTTGATTCTTGCATCTTCACCTGTGATTACTGCTGAATCGTCTCCATTCACTGGACTTGAACTTTGGTCGACATCCACAATTTGACTCACTGTGAACTGTTTCCTTCCTCTGGAGCTTCTAATGATTAAGACTTTTAACTGGAGATTTTCAATGGTCAGATCAGAGACTACTTGCTGCTACTCATGACTTTCTAACAGCCTTTCACTCTGATACTGAACTTGAACCTGGCCACTGCAGGTGGTACCTTCAGCAGGTTCTTCACTCTCATTACCAGCAATGTTGTCGAACCAGGCCCTTTTTGCAGGGTCATCCCCAAACATTTTGCACTTTTTCTCCAAGTTCTCTGGTCTGTTTTTGTTGGCTTTAGGGCTCTGGGCACTTTACCACTACTGACCAGTGCTAAAGGGCAAGTGCTCACTGTCTAAATGGTATTGGTTTATCCATTACTAGCATATTTGATTTAATAGTAAGTCCCTAGTAAAGTGAACTATGTGTGCCCAGGGCCTGTACGTCAAGGACTACTAGTGGGACTGCACCACTGATTGTGCCACTCAAACGAGTAGCCCTGTAAACATGTCTCAGACCTGTGACTGTAGTGTCTGTGTGGGCAGTTTCTGAACTTCCACTTCGACCTAGCAAGTGCACCCACTTGCCAGGTCTAAACCTTCTCTTTTATTACATGTAAGTCACTCCTAAGGTAGGCCTAAGGTAGCCCCATGAGCAGGGTGCAGTGTATTTAAAAGGTAGGACATGTACTGGTGTGTTTTACATGTCCTGATAGTGAAATACTGCTAAATTCGTTTTTCACTATTGCAGGACCTGCCACTCCCATAGGGTAACTTGGGGATTGCCTTCAAATATCTTTTAAGTGTAATTTCAGATTGAGAACAGATAGAGATATGGAATTTTGGGTCTCTTAACTCACAATTTAAAACTACATGTTTTGGTGAAGGTGGGTTTTGAATTGTAGATTTGAAAATGGTGTTTTTAGAAAGTGAGATACAAATAGGGGTTGGGCTAATTTTAAGTCAGTGAGGTTAGGCAACCATAACAATAATAAGAAGAAATTAAACTACATTGACACTACTGAAAACTAATTTAAATGAGAGGATGCAATATCAAGTTTTTTATTTATTTGATAACTTCTTGTTTTATTCCATTCTATAAGACAGTTTGAAGAAAAGACATGTCATCCTCTTCAGAAAGACAACAAGACTCCACACACGAATAGAACTGATGGCTTAACCACCTTATTGTCAGAGGACTTGACCGACACAACACAAATATGTTAGAAATACATTCAACACTAACATGACGAATGGACTGTTGGCAATACACAAATAACAATATTACCACCACCCTATTGAAACCAGTTCAATCATTCAAAAAAGGGAGAAAAGAGAAATTACAAATAATTTTAACAGAAAAACATTCTCCCACTTTTGTACTAAGGGAATGGACTGCACATATCATTTCACATTTAAAGGGCCTATAATAGAAAAGAGATATCAATGACTTGTTCTATTCCTAATAGTTCCCTTCAACTCAGTCAAATTCGCAGCCAAATCCCTAGTGAAGAACTGTTGATGCATTTCAAACCCTTTGAGTCAGAGTTCTCCTCAGGACCATGAACTGGATCAAGGCTACGGCTTCTTGAGGTCTGAAAACAATTCTTACTTATTAGACAATTCAGTTACTCAGAATTTGCAAAAATCCAGGATGTTCATCAAGTCAAGCACGACACTTATCAGCTTGATTAACTTGAGGAACTAACAGACTTAGGGGGTTATTCTAACTTTGGAGGAGTGTTAATCCGTCCCAAAAGTGACGGTAAAGTGACGGATATACCACCAGCCGTATTACGAGTTCCATAGGATATAATGGACTCGTAATACGGCTGGTGGTAAATCCGTCACTTTTCCGTCACTTTTGGGACGGATTAACACCTCCTCCAAAGTTAGAATAACCCCCTTATTATTGAAACAACACCTTGAAATGCCAGTCTGTCTTCGAATGAATTGAGTAGCTCTTTTAACTCAATCAAAAAATCATTAGGGACACGATGAGGCTTCAACGCCATCCTGCTGGGGAATTTGGGTGTAATGAGAAACAACGTCTAGGGTGACCAACCATTGGATTTCAGAGCTAAATTCTACCCCTTCGATTTTATTAATTACGTCTGTTGTGTTTTTCAGGTATGATGGCACTTTCTGAACTAAAAGTTTCAAAAATATGTCTACGTATAGTGAAATTGGTTCTAAAACTGTGTTGCAACCTGACACTTTTGGACACCTCGGAGGGGATCTTTCATCCTTGTGGATTTTAGGAAGGAAGTAAATCACAGGAGTCAGTGGGTTCACTTTTTTAAGGAATTCAGACTCTTTTGGCTGGATATAACCTTTTTCAAAAGCTCTTTAAACAATTACTGACATTTCCTCCTTTGTGGGAACCTTAGTGATCGTCTGACAGTTGTCTTGGTTGAGAATTTGCTTGTACCCTTGTTTGATATAGTCCTCTCTCGACCAAACAATAATAGCACTGCCCTTATCCACTTGCTTTACCACAGCAGTTTTGTCCTTCTGAAGATTGTTAAGAGCTTTTTGTTGGTTTTCAGTGAGATTTTGCTTGACAAATTCCTTCTTACTTTTTAGTTGGCTAATTGCTGAAAAAACAGATTTAGGACAATAGCTAAAATGGAATTCTTGATAAGTTTGTGGAGAGGTGTACAATATAATTTAAAATTTTAATTTTTAAAGTGGAAGCCACAATATATCTCAATCGAGGTCAGCAAGCAGAATTGGGTTATTAATTCCCTTAACAAGAGTTTACTAACTGTCAGACTGTCCGATGTCCATGTGGGTAGGCATCAACCCATTTAGAGAATAGGCTGACGAATAATCAGAAGAATGCATGTAAGGGGATTGTAAACTAGAATTTTAATGAACTCTGCTTGAAGTCTCTTAAATGGGCCTTCTGATTTGCCAGTTTGATCCATGATGACAGTATTATTCTTGCCTTGATTATTCCTCTGACAAATTAAGCACTATTAACACATATGTTCTGTAACGCATCTGAATTTAGAGTTGAACCCATAATTAATGTGTGTCTCATGGCATCCCTTGTGCAGTGACTGAATATGTAAGTACCTAGCCATGCAATCTGATATAGTGTCAGGTACAACTTATTTAAAATCAGGAGTGATATACATGTTGTGATTATTTTTTTATATAGGCCAACATTTCCCATTTTCTTTTCCCTTTCTCTGGAGCTTTATCCTGATGGTCCCTCAATTCACTCAAACAATCCTGAATTGGGTTTAACAAGAAATAACATTCTTTACATTTTGAACAGAATATTCATTTTGTTTGGTACCTTGAATCATAATTTTTAGGTCGTGATTCAGGACCTTTTATATACACTTTGTGGGCTTCAAGTCCACCCATTGCTTTTCATTTGTCTAAGTCAGTGTCCTTTAAAAATCCTTTTTGTTAATGGTCAATCCTTCCTGTTTCTCACTCCTTTTTGTCTTTTGTTTTGTCCCATTGAGCACAAGTCAAGTACTGTATCCTTATGCTTTGGTTGTATATCTGTTCATTTGGGGGATTCTTTTATTGCATCTTTCCTGCTCGTGTTATACTGTGGGTGCTCGGTCAGCTTCGAAGCCCGTATTTTAGAGCATCTTCCCTTCTGTTCCTCCTGCTCATCCTCCTGTTCCCTTATAGCAGGCATAATCTTATTGATAATTTTCAAGCTCAAATTCATCCAATTGCAGAAAAAAGTGGAATAACTTAAATAGTGTATTTAAACAAACATGTTTTCCGTAGCTGTATTTGGCTACTGTTAGACTGCAGTCCCAGAAGGTGTTTAGCAGCAGCAGATGGTTATGGATGAAAGAATATGCATTAAAAAAAGCTAACATAACATCTTAAAGAATGTTTAACAGCATCAAGTGCTTGCATCTGCAGCTTGTGCTACCATTAATGAAAATAACAAGCTTTCTAACCTTGATAACATTAGTTTTAGGTAATGTATTATTTTTTGTTAACTCTTTGTAACCAGCAGATTTCAACCAATATTTATTGTCTAAACCTGATAGAATTCACATTATGTCCTGCAGCAAGTTGTACCAAATCTGCAATGCATATTTAACATGTGCAGAAGACACAAGCATAATGATGTTATTTGCACTCCACCCTAGTTTAAATGTGCTATACCTGGAAACAGTGCAAAGCTAAGTTCTAGCTTACAAATACCGCCTACACCTTTCTTACTGATAAGAAGCATTTAGGTAGCCCAACGAGTTGGTGAAATCCATTCTTTCCTCTGACCTGAAAGAGTAAGGAGAAACTATTCCATGCAATTGGTGAAAAATACCACTCAGCTTTCTTCTTTCCACAACAGTCTAAAGCACACCATCTGGGCTGAGAGGACGATGATGTACTACTTTACCCAGAGAAAGGTCAGCTTTGAAACAGCTGTACCTCTTTTACATGCTGTAAAAGTCAGTGGTATCAAAGGCGGGTTTAAAGAGAGGGGTGCTCTCTTAGTCCATCCTCTCCTACGAGCTCTTTAACTCATAGTCTTTTCATACTTCTGAAAATCATAGCAATAAATGACTTTGAGATTCAGACAAGGGATGCCACCTGAGTGTTTTTTTACCAGCTTCACCGGTATTGTGATGTCTTAGCCTGGATATACTTGAAAGAACAAATATAGATAAAAAACACTTTTAAACTTGTTCCAGAGCTGCATTAATTAAGCCCACTAAGAGGCAACCCACATTCGCTTTGAGTGCAGTTATGCACTCTTTCTGTCAGAGCAGGTGTTAAGATGATTTTGTTAGTTGCGGGCTGGACTCAGCCACTGTTTATTTTTTTGTTCTCCTGAGGCTTGTGATTATCTCACGTGGTGTTTTTTGCGGGAGTAGGCTGGAGTGAATTTGTGCACTGACCAGACTTCTTCCTTTTATTTTTCTTTCATGTGGCCTTGAGAAAGATTTATTGCTCTCTCCCAAGGCTCATGTTTGTGATATCCTGCTGATGTATTGAGTGTGGGGTGCATATGGACAGACCCACTGATGCTGCAGTACTTTGGCCTTTAATTTATTTTTAGCGGCAACAGACACTTCAAGCATAGTGCGGTGCTAGGGCTAAAATACATTAATATTGGCCAAGCCAATTGCTCTCGCACTGCCTCCTCCTTAGCTCAGATGTGTCTGATGCCTGTCTGGTGTCAACATTTCACTGTCCAAGCAGTGAAGGAGGGACTGTTCCATCCTCAACACAAATATTTCAGTTTTTTTATAGGCTTGGGGATAGCCAAGTCCTTTTATCCACCCCAACTGCCCTCCCATTCACCAACATCCTGCCCTCCCGTTCACCACCAGTTCACCACCCCTACTCGATTGTCAAAGGCAACAGCTTGTCCATAAGTGAGACCTATTGGCTTTGCCAATGCTTGTTTCATTTGATCTCACAGTTTAATTTTCAAGTGCACAAAACCTGGAAATGTTCCTGATGATAGTTCCACAGGATGTCATAAAACGCCTTTGTGACCACAATTGTCCACAGTCACAAACCACTCCAAGACCATTTTAGCTGTCTGTGTATATTGTCACGTTCCAATCATCTGCACATCAGTGCAACCAACTCTAACACTTGTGCTGATGTTATATTCAGCAGATAGGATGCCTAAAGAATCTCAGAAATGGACCAGGCAGCATAGAAAGCCTTCAGAGCTCCAAGATGGCCGCTTAAACAAGAACCATCAACGAACAGAATCTGATCAGCCATTTCAAGGAGATTTCTTTAATATCTGGTCTTGGCTAAGTACATAACTCTTTGACACTGATACAGTTCTTTTCTGGCTCATTATCATCATACCTGCCTTTGTCTTCATTGTGGTTTTATACAGGAAGCAGTGCTGCAGGATTTAGGAAGTTACATCTTTTGATTGATATATTCTCAGCTGCCGGAATGACTTGTTTATATCTGGTCAGATAACTGTCTTGTGCTGAGTCCAAGTATGGGTCAGCAAAGTCTCAACAAAATGTGGAACAAACATGAACAATGTATGTTCTAGTATAAATATTTCTCTTCGCTTAATGCAATGCAAACACGTTTAGACAACCAGAAAGACATAGCATAGTTGATAAATACACTTCTGGCAGGTGACTCTTCTATGTTTCTGTGTTAGTACAGAAGAGCACACCTGCCTTGCTTATAGCAATCAAGGAAAAACTCCATGTTTTTGTCAGTCATTTCAAGGGTGGGAGCATTACACAAACTTTCCCTCAATACCCCAATACTTTATATCACTGTGGGCCAGCTTTACTATAGGCTTTGCAATCAAGGACAAGTTTGGAATCCACTACCAACATCAACTCCCAGGAGCATTATCATCTCTCTCTGGGTGGTCTGAGGACTTATTTTTAGTATGGTACAAACACTTTCTTTTGAGACTTTCTTTATTAATTTTTCAATCTGATGGCCAAGATACAGGAGTTCTTGTTTGCAAAACTGCATCTTTGTGGGGTAAACCTTGCAACCATTGTCACCTAAATGAGTCATCAGAGCAATCTTGTCAAGTTTACAATCTTCTTTTGTCTTAGTTGCCACTAAGACGTCATCTACCTTTTGTACTAGGAGTGAGTTACAGGGCCACTGTAAATGTTCCAAAACTTTCTCTAGGATTGGACTAAAAATTGAAGGACTTCCAATATACCACTGTGGAATTTGACACCAAAGGAGTACTTTATTTTGGAATTAGAATGCAAAAAAGATACTGGATGTCTTCATGCAGGGGAATAAATAGGAAGGCTTGGCGTAGGTCAATGACTGTATATCATTCAGCGTCTATTGGGATTTAGAACTCAATTACTGCAGGATTCTGTACCACTGGACAGAATTGAATCAATATTTTATTTATTTTTCACAGTTCCTGCACTATTCTCCATTTACCTCTTAGTTTCTTAATGCTTATTGTGGTAGAATTTTAAGGGCTACCAGGCACTTCTTGAAGAATTCCCTGTACAATCATTATTTCCAGTGACAGGCTCATTCCTCTGTCTGCCTCTTTTGACAGTCTGCAATGTTTAAATCTAGGGAAAACTGCATTTGTTTTCACACTTATCTTGACATGCTTTGCACTTTTAATTAATCCTATCTCTTTGCCAGAGAAATTCTGTAGCTTTTCCTTGACAGTCTCTTTTAAATCCAGAAGCACATCATCTTTAGTTAAATCATGTGATTTAATTCTAAACACAGAATCTTCATCTTGGGTGTCCAGTGTCCAATAAATCACACAAATCATTTTGCAAAGCATGTCCCTATCTAATTAATTGCCAGTACTCAAATCACATAATGTGAAACTGATGATTATTCTCAATCTGCTATTACCTGGTTAATAATCTGTTTAGTACTGATACCTACAACGTGGACTTCTCTTACAGAGAGGATTAAGTCTGGAACTTCCATAAAACGAACTGTAGAATGGGTAGGTTCCATATCTATCAAGAAAGAAATGGGGTGGTCATTGACCTCACCATCAATGTATGGGACACTTTGGTCTACCTCCAGGACTACTCCATGTAAGTAATCCTCCTCCTCCATCAGGCACTGTCATTGGGAATTATTTTCTGGGGAAATCTGAGGAAAATCATTATTCAGAATCAATGGATTCCATTGACACCTGAAATTATGTGGCATTCTGTTTATCATATTTTGCTGCAACACTGGGGCTATGGACATATTAATTTTAACCTGCCCTTGATTTTGCATTTTGTGGATAGGGGCTAGTTGAGCTGGTGCTAATGACTGTGTTTGCACCTGATTCACATTCCGCTGCACCTGCTGAATAAAATCATTTTAGATATGATCTGGAATGTTTTTTTACATTCCTGCTTCTAATGGCAGATTTTAATGTAGAAATGAGAAGCATATTGATATTTGCTCTTCTTTAGCACATTGATAGTTGCATTCCTTACCGAATTATTTGTGACCCCTCTTCCATGCCCATGTATCTGCTCCATCTCATTTATTATCTTCACACCTTGAATAGAAGACATCACGTTCCCTCCAGCATTTTCAGATTATATAAAACCCAAATCAGAACCTATCAACTGATTCCTGCTGTTTCTCAAAAACTCAATTGTTTGGGCAACTAGCTGCTTCTCCTTCCTCTTTTCTTCTTTGAGTCACACCAGTTGCTAATGTATTTGGCATACTTCAAGATTTCATCAATACCGTTAGGGGCATATTTATGAAAGACTTGTGTAGCCCTTGTGCCATGCTATGGAGTCCAAGAGCGAGCAACTCTTAAGTTAGATTTATCAAGCCACGCAAGGTCACCTTCCTTGACCTTGCCTGGCTTGATAAATCTAGAGTAACACAACTCAGTGCAAATAACTGCATTGTGTTACTCTGCCCTGGGAAAGCGTTCCATCAGTGGAGCTTGGTTATTCCGATGCATCCACCCATGGATTTTGGCCAATTCCCAGATTTACTATTACTGGTACACCTGAAAATGCATCAAAGTCATGCACCTCTATGTTTTACATATAGAAAAGGAAAAATGCCTCTCAGGATTGTTTTTGGGCATGATGATGCCCCTTCCTGCACAAAAGCAATCCTGCTTACTACTCTGGCATGCTCGTATCATGGTACAAGAGTGTCTTTGTTGATACTAGGAAGCACAGTGTGTGCTAGTGCAGGGGCAAGACAGGAATGTATTGTACAAAGTTAAATTATGCTGCATTCTTGCCCTTTCGATATCATGCAGTACAGCAAGGTCACTTGCTGCGCTGCATGATTACTTAATAAATTTACCCCTTATTGAGCCAGCACATCACACTCTGCTGAATATGTGAACTGAGGGCATGTCACAAAATACCCTTAACAAAAGGAGATATGAAATCACTTAGACCATCTTTCACTTGATCTTCAACTCTGCTGTCTTTCTTTAAAATCTGCATTAGACTCTCATAATAGGCATGTACAGACTTTTTGTGCTCAAGTATACATCTCAGAATCTTTTAACTGTTAATCTCTTTCTCTGGCACCTTCTTTTTAAAATTCTCTTTCAGTTCTCAGTATTAGTCAGCAGCCACTCCAGAAGGAACATTATTAGGTGGAACCCTAACTGAATCATCATTTGGCCAAGCAACAGTAAACTTACGCTTGAACCGCAGATCACTCGGAATAACAATCTCAAGCAGTGCATTCAAATCACTACAAATCATTTTCAAAATCATTGTCATTCTATAAACCTCTTAGTACCACTTCTAGTGTTCCTCTCTCAATTTTAGAAAATTTGGCATAAAAGCATATAGATCACTTCTCGTCAAAGGCACACGCACATAATTCCTTCCATGTACCTCTCTTAAGGGAAATTCTGAAACTGCCTCTAACTCAGAATCACTAAATTGTCTCCTCACTTTCTTCCCTGCCTCTGAAGCTTTCTTTGTATTACTAATCCATTTCTTTTATCTCTCTCTGTGTTTCTTCAGATCCCCCAAGTTCCTTGCCTTTCCAACCAGAACCTTAACATGAGCACTTACTGTTTTTTTTAACTTATTTCTTTTACTTCCTAATTGGTCAAGTCCGTTTTGAAATTTCTCCTCACAATTTTCATTTTACTGATGTCAACCTTGCATTCATCAGCTAAGTCCTCAAGCTTATCATGTGCCTCATTTGTATATTTTGCTGCTTTTTTAACCAAGTATATAATTTAATCATCATGTGCTATGGAACCTTTCCCCTATCTCTCGATTCTATTTGTATATGGAGGAGGTACTGATTTGAAAAGATCATTTAAGAAGTTATCCTCCTCATTTGAATCTTGTTATTGGTTTTGTTTCTCTCTGTCTCGATCACCAGATTTCTTTTTTCTTTCTGTTTGTCTGTGACCTCTTTGACTATTACAGGGAAAAAGTTTACTTCATCTATTGTATTCTTCCTCTACTATTTCTATTGATCTCACTTGCTTTCCAACCATTGTTTAAATTAACTTTTTACCTTCTTCATTTTCTTTCTCTCCTTCTTTGTAGCCATCAGATCTCATTTGCTCAATGCCTCAGATGTTGTAGGTTTAGGTAATGGTTTTCTGTCATTCTTGGTTTGTCTTAGGAAATCTAGGGCCATATGTACCAACGCATTTTCCCATAAACACAGAATGGGTAAAACCCTTTGATACATCTGGCCCCTAGCTCTCTAATGTTAAAGGTACTCTCTAAAAAAATGACAAGACCTTTCCAGAAGAGGTATATTCATGCCATTTGGAAATTGAGGTACACATATATAAAACCCGATGCCTGCCATCATTTCATATGCAGGTGTACCCTCTGCCAAAATGTATATCTCCCTCTGTGGTAGATATGTTAGGAGCTTCAGGCTTTTTACACACAGCTTCCATTATTTTGCCTTAAAATAATCTGAGAACCACACAAAACAAACTAGCGAACAGCATCCAATTTTAGCATGACTATTCCAAAGGTTAACCAATCACGGTGTAGCCTTGTCAGCAACCAACCAATAATAGCGTGGCTCTGTGGTGAGAGATCCCCAATTTTAGCGTGACTACTCGGGTGGCTAACCAATGACAGGGAGACATCTACACGAATGGAAAAACAATTGCCCAGCCTTTCCTTTCTCAATACACACACTAAATTAACTGAAATAAATCTTGTCTAATGAATCTTTTTCAGTGCACTAATGAGCTAAGAACACTGACACAGATTAAACATGCAAACCCTTAGAAAGGCTAGTTTGTCCGTATGTATGCGGTGCCTCACAAAACACCACCATTTTGAACAAAAATGTCTCAAGATCTTGGATTTCGACAAATCCAATAACCAAACCAAACATTGATAAAAACTAAAACTCTTTCAACACAAATCACAAATAAGAATAGTATATCAATATCAGAGTAATAAAACCACCAATTGAACCTATACTCAACATTACATAACCAAAAGCCTCACACACACCATAACAATCCATTACCCGATACAAGACTTGGCACTTCAGTTGCACACTAGAACACTCTCAGACTTAAGAATCATTCCACTCTATACGTAATTACAGTCTAAATTGTTCAGGAACAGCCCTGGAATTCAGGAACTGCAAAATCCACTAAGAAGATTCACAGTGCAAAATCCAACAACACTAAGGAGTAGGCAAAAAGGTAAATTTCTAAAGCAAAAATAAGGTGGTCTTAACCCTCAATCTTGCTTTGCTTCCACAATTTGTGGACAAGGTAACACAATTACCCTGACTGTGAAGCAGAAGTCAATAGCAGATAGTAAAGGCTTGATCTTCAAAAAGAGTAACAACTGATAGCAGCAGTATGAAGATATCAGTTTACTGATGTGCGATTTAAACTTCAGGGAAGACTTGCGAGTCAAGAAAGGGAAGAAGTAAGATTAAAGGGCAGAGGAAACACTGAAGAGGAAAGTGTTAAATTGATTCTAAGAGTGAACTGGGATGAAAGCCAAGATAATTCAGAAGGTGCTCAAGTTGAAGAGGAATTAAGTAGAATGTTCAAAATGATAATTCTCCACAAGGAAAGATGCTAAATGTTATTTGCCATGATGCATACACAGCTCAACATTCTAGTTATCAGAGTCTCAAGCCCAGCCATAGCAAACATCTCTGAGGGAGCTGGCAGAGTAACGAAACAGACATCTGCACCATCCAGTAAATGAAGATTGTCATACTCTGCATTAACAGTAGTGGGTTCTGTGCTACACCATGGAAGGAAGCAAAAATGATGGTGCTAGAGTCAGATATGTGAGCCTATGTGTCTTTAGAGTTAAAGCACTGCACGTTTTTCAAGACAATTGGCCAGAAACAGTAAAATGCATAAAAGTTGTTGAGTTCTAGAGTAAACTATTTGAGAATATGTAAACCAAGACCAAACTATAGGGAGTCATGTAAGAAACCCTGACAAAATGAATGCGCTGACAAGCATGAGCCACATGTTTATAATCTGAAGGCCATATGCAGTGGCGGGTTGGCCATAGATGTACTATGATAAGATCCTACATTATGTTAAAATAGATAGAAATTCACAAAAAAACAAAGGATAATGTTGATCTATACATTAGTAAGATAGTAACTGGTCTAAAGACAACTTGCAACGCTATGATGCACTGTTTATGACATCACATACTACATCACTGATGACACCTTAAATCTACAGCAGTGCATATATATTTATATATGTGTGTGTGTGGGTGTGTACATTTATATATGTGTATATATATATATATTTATTTATATATATTTATATTTTTATATATATATATATATATATATATATATATATATATATATATATATATATATATATATATATTTCCTTCCAAAAGTAATTCACAGCACTTCAAAAGACTTTGTGTCAATATTGATTCTTCTGCAGAACAACCATCCTCATATATATTTTATATATTACCTAGTGGCGGTCACCCCTAGGTAGTTATAGTTAGGGCCACATTTCTATAGAAAGAGTGTTTTTTGTTTTGCTAATAACTTTGGCACCAGTTGACAAATCTTCACAAAATTTTCCAAGAAAATATTATGTTCAATCGAACTGCTGTCTGTATGTTTCAGGGTGATCTGTCTAGTGGGGAGAAAAGGGGGGGGCCCTAAAACACTTTTTCCCCACTCATTTTTCCATAAGGATTTTGAACAGTGATAGTGCCAAAACTACTGGACTGAATTACACAAAATTTGGCAGAAAGGTAGGTCCTGGTCTGGAAAGCAACCTTTTTTTCTTTTGGTGTAAATCCTTTCAGTAGTGTTTGAGAAATTAAGGGGAAAACAAATTTGTATATCTATAGGGAAGTGAAGGATTCGCTACCCCTCCCAATCTCATGCTGAAATTTGATTTGCTGTCAACACTTCAACTAGAAGTTTTGGTACCCATCTTGGGACTCAGTAGCCGAGGCCCAGAAAAAAAAAAAAAAAGAAAATGGGACCCCATAGCTCCAGTGATAGGGTCCCAGAGTGACCCACCCATGGCTAAAAAGCATTTTTTAAAATTTTCACCATGATTTCTGGTGGATGCGCAGATCTGGCAATTTTTTTTTTTTAAACTAAGTGCTGCTAACATGCTTCATCCTTTTCAAGCCTCCGGTTGGGCCAAGTCTTTCATTGGAGTGCGGGACCCCAAGCCCCAAAGATCACCACCTCTCCAGGGCTAAATTAATTACTAGCATTGGGTGGGCCCCTCTGCAGCCCCAGAGATCACCACCTCCGCAGACTATATTACAAATAATTACAGGGGACCCACTATGGCCCAGGGATCACCAACTCTCTGGGGCTTTTACTAACTTAGAGGGGGGCCACGCGGCCCAACTTGAGGAGCCACTGATAACCCTGGGAACTACCACTCCGCAGGGCCGGCTCCTACTACGTCCTGGGGTGCCTACCTCTGGGACATAGCTGTTTGCTGTGGCTTGGCTGCAGTTTCGACATCTGCAGCCAAGTAAAAGCAAATACTCTGTTTGTTGACATGAGGACCTGTCAAACAGGTGCGGCGGTCAAAAAGCAGAGTTTTCATCCCTGTTCCCAGCACGCAGATATGCTTGCAGGGAACAGAGATGAAAGCATTGTTCCAGCAACCATGCAGCCTCTGGTAAACATAGGTGCTTGCTTGCTGAGCCAATGTGACTGTGGGGGGAGGCCTTGAGGCTCCCCTGTGGTCCCAGATAGCGTATAAAGGTATTTTATAAAAACAATATAGTACGGGACCGTGGGGGAGGCCTTGAGGCCCCTAGCGGCGGTCCCAGATAGCCTAGAAAGAGCTAAAACAATACATAGAAAATGTATAGCTCAAGTGTGAAGGTCACAGCATTGAGGGTTCGAGACCAAATGTGTGTTCCTAGTCATTTCCCTCCTTTATTATTATTTCTTTTTAACTACAAATGTTTAAGGCTGCAGCTCTGGCCGTAACATCGCATTCTCTCTCCTAAGTGTAACATATGATCATGTGATGAACTTGATAAAAAAAAAAAAAAAAAAAGATAGCAAACAATTTAAAAGCACTTTCCCACTATTTCGGAACCCAGAAAATATGTCCTCATTATAGTATTAGTTTTTTTAGAGCACTAACCATAATTTCTATGGGAATAAGACCCTCTCATTTTTATAATTCCTGAAGGCAAAGCTTTAGGAGTCCCAGTTTTTATTACATCAAGATGACGTCAGGTGTCCCACACCACTTTTGCAATAAATAGAGAATGCTAGCAGTCTAGTTGTTCATTGTATACTATGGGAGACAGATGTCAGGGCCACAGTCTCGGATAATTGAGGGCAGGGAAGAGGGTGTAGAGGCAACACGTTGACCATGCTGGGCCATCTAGGGGGGCAGTGGTAGCACAACAGACCATGGAGGGCAGGGGAAAGGGGGACAGGGACAACAAACCAACCATGCAGGACTGGCAAGAGAGGTTTTGCCAATATAACAGACCACTGAGGCCAGAAGGAAGAGGCAGTGGCAGTACAACCATACTTGCCAAAAGACCCAGCTTCCTGATGTTTTTAAGCCTAAAAGGGCTTTATTTTATCTGCCTCCTGACTAAAACCTCCTCTTTTGCAGTGTATATCAATGGGGAAATTCAATAATCAATTTTTGTATTCTTTAGTCAGTTGGAAGCCATGCACAGCAGAGGGATAGGCTTGTGAAGACCTGCGCATAAGGGGTTGACTGCCCATAGAGGGTTGGGACAGGGCTTACCCACTTGCAAGACCCTGTAGCCAACTCCCATTGTGCATAGCTGAAAGCCTTGTGCACTGGGGGTTGGCCACCCACACAGGTTTGAGTTCAGGGCATGGCCTCTGGCCACCCCTTAGTGTAGGCCCTGCGCAGTGGGTGTTGGCTGCCCAAAGGAAGTAAGGTGCAGGCTCTGGCCAGCATCTAGGTCCTGCATCCAACCCACACTGCGCATGGTTGAAGGCCATATGCAGTAGGGCTGGCACGCCTTTTGTGGGATGGGTGCAGGAGGCCAGGCACTACACCCAACTCTACTTATTACACAAGGCTGAACCCCTACACAGTGAAGGTCTGCAGAGAACTGGGAGCACAAATGTTTTGCATTTGGAATATGATAGAAAAATCCATAAATAAACCATCAAAACAAATGAAGTTTTGTTTGTCTTTGTTAAAATAACAGAAATTCACATAAGAAACCACAGTTAAAGGACGGGTTTGGCTACAAATGAAAACAGATTTTTTTTTATCCATAACTGTCACAACATCCATGCAACCATAACACACACAATAAATGCAATGCTTATGACCTCACTATATGTCTCCAAATAAGTAACAATACCTAAAAGCTAAAGTAATTAAACACAAATACATAATCAAACAAATTAATGACACTACATTCATACTCATCTCTGTCAACATGGTAAGGGAAAGGTGATATGTCATTTCGCCTGTTAGGGGTTTCACAGCATTTGTAATGGCATCTGTTTAATTAAGGGTTAGATCATGAGCATTGCATTTGGTGTGTGTGATGTATGGCGTCTCCCTTGCAATATTAACCAGATTTTTTGTAACATCAAGAACGATAAATATGTTGTCCCCTTCCTGAACTATGAATTCACGCGCATTTGTTCAAGTGTTTATTTGCAATACATTTTTCTTCGGAATATGAGGTTACTCTTAATAGTTTGTCACCCGTTTGTGCATTCACCACACTGTGCCGACTTTATTCACTGAAAATGATGTATGTTTATTCTTAAAATTGAAATTGAAGACATATCTCTTGTATCCTTTTTAAAGGTAGACTGCACGCAGTGGTTGTAGGTTTCGAGGACCACATCCGCATTAGAAAGTATTTTGTTTAATATCCTATTAAATGGTGGTCTTTCAAGACCCACAACCTTTTTGATTGATTCCTTCCCTGTGTTCCCACTACAGTGTGAACTCCTATTCAGGCATCACAGTTATTTTCAGAACTGCAAGAAAGCCTTTTTTGCCACCGCTTTCTAACAATTTTAGCAGCTCGAGGAGGGTTGTACCACAATCTTTAGTAGGGAAACATAGTTTCATGTAAAATGTTTTTGCTGCATGCTATATCAACTGTTTAGTCACTTGCTAACTAGACGTTTTTACGGGAAGGACTAACACAGGGAGTTTAACTATGGCTCTTGACGGCCTGATTTATGATAGATTTTTGGGACAGCCACATTAAACGTCTTTACATATAATACATCTAAATGAACATAGTTTACATGTTCAGAGGTTATTGTGAAAATCTTCCTGAAATCCGGTATCCTGGACACAATTTGGACTTCTTGATCTAATGCAGAAGCCATTTAGCCAAGAAAATGCTGTCAAGATGTGGTGTAATTACACAAAAGAACCTTGGGGAACACAAATATCCAGACCAACCCCCAGCACTATACTTTCTCTTTTTCTTACTCTTTCTGCCTAAAAAATAGGTGATCATTAAAACAATGGCAGAAAAAAACGCCTACTGCTGTGATGACGGCTAACAAAATACCGTCCCTGCGGCGTCCATCCGTCCGCCATATTATGATCACTGCCAGACTTCCGCCACAATAAGGGCAGAAATCCGGCAGTGATCATACTGGCGGACGGTGGTAAGCTGGCAAAGCTACCACCAGCATCGCCACACCAGTTTAGCGCCGCCAGCTGTATCCTGGTGGTGTTGTGCTGGTGGGGCACTGCTGGTGATAGCAGCGCCCCTTCTCGTTTCCTGACGGAAGACCTCCTCAACATAGGTAAGTCGGGTTTCCGACAGGGGAGGGGTTGGGGGGTGTTCTGTGTGTGTGTGTATCTGGTTGTGTGCATGAATGTGTGAGTGTGAATGCGTCTGTGTGTGTTGTGTTGTTTGCGTGGTTGTATGCGTGTGAGTGAATGTGTGTAGGAATGGTGAAGTGACTGTGTGTCTGCATGTCATTGTGATCGTTGTATGAATGTGTGTGAGCATGTCTGGAAGTATGCATGTATGAATGTGTGTATGCAGGCGTGCATGATTGGGTATATGCGTGGTTTGTGTCTGCGAGTGTGTGCATGAATGGGGGGTGGGTGTGTGTGTGTGTGAGGATCAGAGGGTGGTGGGGGAGTGTGTGAGGATCAGGGGAGTGGGGGGGTTAGATGGAGAGGGGGTGGGAGGCGTCTGGTGAGTGTTGGGGAGGTGGGGGAGCAGCCTACCGGTGATAGGGAAGAAATTCCCTGTCACTGGTCGGGTCTACTACCATGGTTTTCGTGGTGTTGCTAACATCACGAAAACAATGGTGGTAGGCAGGATCATCATGCCACCAGAGGTACTATGGTGGCGGCCGGGCTGGAGATTGACATCTCCGGCCCAGCGGCTGATACTGCCATGGCGGTATGAGTGGAGAGCTGCAGCCAACCCGCCATTCTCATAATGTGGCGGTATATACCGCCAGCCTGATGGTGGTACTACAGCCACATTTCCACCCACCGCCGGGGTCATAATGACCCCTATAATGTTTGCCAAAACAATTATCTAGACAATAAGGGGTGTAAGAGGTGCAACACACCTATGGCCTTCTAAAACTGACTTTGGTATAGTTTCCTTCACAAAGGAGATACGCCATGCTTGTTGTTCTGTAGGGATTTAATCACAAGGTGCTTATTAGCTACTGCACCTGTGAAGACTCCCAACAACCATTGCGGGGTCTGTGTGCCCCATTGATATGATCTTGCCCAAAAAAGAGGGAACTAGAAATATCTTGGCCTGGATTTCCTAATATTTGACAGAGCACAACAGAGCATGACAACGTGCTGCATTGTACTGAATCAAATGGAGAGAGGAGGAATGTGCCATATCTACTGAGATTTATTGCATCTTGGCTCTCTCTTTGCTTTAGTGCACTTATGGATGCCAAGTTCCAATGCAGACACCCTTGCACCATGGTGCAAGGGTGTCTGTGTTACAGCCAAGATGGTTTTTGTGCAGGAAGGAACACGTTCCTGCACACAAATAATCCCCAGAGGTATTTTCCTCCTCCTTTGAATACTACAGAATGCAGCACACATAGGAATAGAAAATAACCAGGAGAGATAAACATATTTTTCTTTGTTAATCCTCACCTGGGAAGGCATAGCATTTTGACGCACTCGCAAGTTTACTAGTCTTAGTAAATCTGTGAATGCACCCAATATAATGGGTGTGTGAATGAGAACAATCACACTTCACCTATTGAATGCCTTCCCCTGCAGATTGAAGAAAGGCAGCGACACGTGCTGCTTTGTGTTACTCCAGATTTACTATGCCACAAAGAGCCACACAACGTGGCTCTGCATGACATAGGAAATTTTACTTACAGGCTTACATTACATTGCCTTTCATGACACAAGGGAGCTAAAGTCCTTGATAAATCTGAGCCTTTGTGTTTAAATAACCCAGAATGATAACAAGCCCTAAGGCCAGGTTGATGTCTTGATTCGTATTTTTGGTGGCTAATTTTCACAAAACCATAAATTCTTCATCCTTCACCTTAGCATGTATTTGCCGCAGATACTACGTCTAAAGCGAAGAGGAGAAAGTGACCCACAAGCGAGCTGTCTTTAAAAGAAGCATAAATGTAGGGAAGTGCTGAATTTAAATGCTATTGTCAACTGCATTGTGATCAATTACCTTTAAAAAATGGTTAGTGAAGCTGAGATTGTCCCATTTTCTCCAAAAGACATGCTACTCTCTACATGGAAATTCAGATGACAATGATAAGTAGTATTCATCAGATTGGATTTTTTTTAAAGCATGCTTGTATTTCCTTTGGGAAAAAGAAAGGGAAGAAGGTCTGATCATGTGTGTTCCACTTTTTTGTAGTTTGTCTGATCCTGGCGTCTGCAAGTGAAAAGTGTAAGTGAAAAGCCAATGAGTATTGTTCCCATTTTACATCTGCCTTAAGTGGACGCATTGACTGTATCATTGGGGATACACGCTATTTTGTCTCCATGTGTTTTGAAAATTCAGGGCACATTTATAAGAAAGTGGTGCATCAGTCCCAGTGCACCACTGCACCACTTTTCTTGTATTGCCCCTGCCCCACCTAACGACACCACAGTTGCGCCAGAATTACAATACAGAGCACCATGAAGGTCTTAAGGACAACAGCGTCAACATTTTTGACTCTATTGTGGTGCTTTACTGCACAAGCTTCAAAAATGTTGACTCTAGTGCAGCAAGGCACAGGGAGGCCAATGATCAAAATAGGTGTGTCATTTTAACGCCTGCTCAGAGCAGGTTTTAAAAATGACAAAACAATTGTGCTGTGAAATGTTGTAAATGTCACTGCAGCATTTTTTCAGGCCTCCCTGCGTGAGAACGCCCCCCCTTGCATACATTATGGCTGGTGCAGGCATAGTGTGGAGTAAGGATTTACAAAGTGGTGCACTGCAAGCATTGTGCCACTTTGTAAATACGGCGCATGAGAAAGGCCTCCTTAACGCTGCCTTAGCGTAAAAAGAATAACGGTAGGGCGGTGCAAGGTGGCGCAAAGGGCTTGTAAAATGCCCCTTCCTCTTTAAGCTACTATTTAATGGACCATAAACATGCTTAGTGACTGTTGTGACTATGTTCTTGTAATTAATGAGGGCGATGCATGTTTATAGAGCCCTTCTCTCATCTACATTACAAATCTGTGAATGGTCGTAGCGAGTTTTCAGTTAGTGTCTACTAACACACTACAATCAGTGCTTAATTCTTTAAAAAAATAAGTGCAGGGGCCCAAAGTTTTGCTTAGCCGCTGGTGCTGGTGACTGCCAGGACTGATCAATATCAAGGTTGCCTAATCATGACTCCAGCTCGTCCCTGTTACCATTACATCTTTCCTGTTTTTTTATCTCACTCTCGGGGGTTCTTTTTCATCCAGGTTTACTCTCTTTGTCAGTCTATTCTCTTCTTTCCCTCCTTCTTTCACCGTTTTCCACCTTTATCTTTTGCTTGGATCAAAATCTGAAGATTAAAAATAAGACCAGTCCTTAAAATTGAGCTCTGGAGCCAGGCACTGGTTCTCATTCCCAGAAATTAAGCAAAACATTATTCCCTTTTACATCCCTTCACCTGTAGCAAACAGGCTAAATACATTTATTGGGCTAGTAAACTGAAAATGGCATATGCTCTAGATTCCATGAAGATTGGTGCCTGTTGTAAAATGCGCTCAACAAACCAAAATTAAAGAGGTGCTACAATCGTCGTTGTCCAGAAAGTCTGTCTTCTTTTTTATAACATAAAGACATTCCAGCGAATCAGTGCTTTAAATGAGCAGGTAAGGACCTGTCTACTCGCCTTAATTGTAAAGGGAGTGTACCATTAACCCAGGATGGACTGCCTTAAGGGAAAATAATCAGCAGTTCTTATTAGCAAAAGGTTAGTCTGGGGCAGACAGTACCTGCACTTATTTTAATTTCAATCACTGTTTCAAATATAGATCATGAGAAACTTGAGTGCAGGAAAACAAACCCTGGATTTTCGATTCCTTATTTCTGTTAAGCTATTTCGCTATTTGTGTTAAAAAATATCAGTTGTTGTATAGAGGGCATAATAAACGCCACGTTCCGTTGTGCAATTTGTTAATATGCTTCATAAAACCTTCTTGTTTAGGGTGATTATAAGGAGGACGCCAGGGAATTTCACGCAGACTTCTAATAGTGTTTCTATTTATTGGGAGATGAGAATAACAATTCCAAGCAATCCTGCACCAGTTGAATGTGATAGGTGACAAATAGCGCAATACGGTCATTGTCTTATTTTTGTTTTCTTGAAGAGTGCTTCTGTGTAATCAGAGCCAGAACATCTAAAGAACAGACATGAGCTTTGGAAATTGTCTAATCAATCACTCAATCAATCACTCAATCGGTCAGTTAGTCAAATAATCTTGATTTTATCACCCAGAACCCTATATTTTTCGGCACGGTTCCAAAAAATGGACCAGACGGTTGCCTTAATAACCACAGCACTTTTGCACATAACTCTCTAAGCTGACGTATTCTTCTTGCTCAGTCCACTTCTTTCAGCACCATGGATACTAATACTGTATCTGTTATGCTCTCTTCTCTCTGGCTGTATCTGATTCTGCTCTGTCATTGTTTCTTTGTATCTTTCTTGTTCTTCTTACTCAGTTTCCTGGTGTGGTCTGGTGAGCTATGCTCAATTCTTCTATTTGATGGCTTTTTACAGGGCTGAGTCCTCAGCTCAATTCCTCTTTACATTTTTATCACCTATTTTGTACTCTACTCTCATGTGCGTTCTGCTCCTTTATCAGTCGAGGCACACTCCTCAGGGTAGTGGGATCGCTAGTTGCCCAGCCAGGATATGCCAGAGCATCTGACAGGTGACACTTCTGTAAAAGGTAAGGCTGACACTTGCTCCATCATAGCGTTGCCCACACAACTGCTTCCTTCCCCAAGTAGACCATAGGAGAGCACACCTTGTCTTTTGTCTGCCTAGAGTGTGTTTGGTCACCAAAACATAGCACATGGGCTTTCTAGAGCTTGAATCTCAGGGAGGAAACGGCTATCTGCTCTTACTGATGCTGAGTTGGGTTTATGGGGTGTGTATGGGCACACCTGCTGACTCATTGCTTCGAGCGAATCAAGATGCAGTGGGTCCCTTCGAAATAATGTTTGAGAATTACATAAATTACACACAAAGATATTTACTGAATACACAGTATGTTTTTCACTGTTAGGACAATGTTATGCAAGTGTAACCACTCCATGACACTCCACTTCACTTCACTCCACGCCACGCCACTCAAGTCTACTCTACCCCAGTCTACTTCACTTTACAACACTCCACTTTCCTTAACCCCACTAACTTTCAGCCATGCTGAAGAGCAGCCACACTGATGTACAACATGACTAAAACATATTGGAAAAGCCAATAGCTCTTGTATAGGTGAGACCTATTGGCTTTGGCAGTGCTTGTTATATTTCTTAGGCTACTTTCTGGGTGGCCTTCAGAGACTATTTACAGTGAGTGAGATCTTGAAACAGTATTCATACTGTCTACTGTACAATGGCATTGTCCATGTCTATATGTTTATACTAACATGTTTTTTCCAAATGGTAGGTAAAATAACTAGTTGTAGTTGTTTTACTGCTAGGAGTGTTTAATTGCATACATTGTTTAAATTGCTCTACACTGTAGAAACACTTTGGTTAGTTACATTATAAGCTGTTAGATAGAGATCTGAAGTCTTGTCGATCATACTCCCAGAGTTCGAGCTGACTGATCTCCTCTCTGTGAAGTCTGTAACTACTGGGTGGACAACCCTAGAACACCATAGGGTAGTCATCCCTATTATAAAAGTTCCCTTGGAAGCACATTTACTCATCACGTAATTTCCATTTATCCAAACTCTGCCTGACATTCTAGAGAAGTTAGTACTCTGGACTCTCATCAGTTATCAAAGTGCAGAAGAGCTTCACACGCTCACTATACTCAATTCTCAGCAAGCAGTTTCCCAAAAATAATCTATTCCCTAACTGTTCTCAATCTGTTCCTATAACGTTCTCCCAAAGACGTATGACTTTTTCTATGGAACTGCTGCCTGTTTTAATCAAACATATATGTTTTTCTTCCATTCTTGCCTATTTTGAACAAATATATTTTTTCCACTTCAACATGTCCCGAAGCAACTCCTCCTCCCTCTGTCTTTTTGTTCACTGAAAATGTCCATCTTTCTTCTCCCTCCCATAACCTGAGGGCACTCAATACACAAACAATTCGTTCTCTCCTTGCCCCCTTCCTTAGGCAGATTCTTATTCTTAGTTTATTTTTTATCCTCAGATGATTATTGCTCTTATCTTTAGAGTACTCTTTCCTTCTTGAATTCATGTGTGATCCTTCCATCCAACTGCTCTTTAAACTTCTGTTTTCTTCTCCTGTATTCTCATATCTCTCCTTCTCTTACTTTGTCTCACATTCTCTTTCCACATTCATTGTAAATTGCTTTGAAAAGGCTCCTCTTTATCTTTCTATTCTGTGCTCCATCTTCATCATAATCTGAACACGTCCCTAAGTTTCTCAAACCATCACGTGCTATGTTTGCTTGCTGCTTTTTATGTTGGAATTTGCTGCGGTTTTCCATCTATTCTATTGCATAACTTTCACGGTTTTGCCTTTTTCCTGGAAGACAGCTGAGTACTTTGCATAAATCAGGGAATGGGAATTATATGCCTAAACATACAGCTGTTAAATGTGAGATTTCGATGTTTGTGCCAGCAACAGGGTGCATATTATATAATCGAAGAACCACACAGCATCAAAGGCAAAGTGAAGCATCCATAATTAAGGCAAAGCATCAGTCCATATGACTGTCAGGCGAAGAGAGGGTGAAAAGTATATTAGGACAGTGGTCTAAGTGCATTAAGAGAAGAATGGGAACTGTGATACTGCATGCAGTGGGGACGGGGTCAGTGGGGGCGGGGTCAAAGTTGTTGCTATAAAAATAAAAAAATCTCTACTTTTTGGGGTCTTTCACCATCAGGTAGCTATGTATAACATAAAATGCATTTTAAATGAAAAATAAATTTAATTGGGAAATGCGCTATAGTTCATTATGAAACTCTCTAAGTTAATGCACTGCAGAGGTCTGTGTGTAACCCAAGGGCCACACAATTAAATCTTGGTTGGTGCAGTGGAGAAAAGTGGCTTGTGTATTCTTAGGAGGTCACAGCCTATGACAGAAAGCACTGTGAATATGTAAGTCATTATTTAAAACTTGCATTGCACACAGTTTAAGACTGTTGCAAAATGTGCAACCTGTTTAGGATAAAATAGTGCTTCCAGAATATAGATTTTAGTAATACCCAGAGTGTAATAATGTATTTTTTTACATTACTATCGCTTCAATACCTCCAGTTGTAGTAAGTGCAATATAAATGCATTTACAGTTAAAAGCACAGACTACACAGCTCAGTGTTGTTAACTCTTTGCACTACCACTCAAAAATAAACAAATCTTAGTCATCACAAAGCTTCAAGCTATAAGGCCAATTAAAGCCAGTACCGGCCCCCAAGCATCCTTTATATGAACAGATTAACTCGTAGAGAACATTTGCATTTCTTTAAGGCAGTAGGGACCCAGGCAGGAAGGCTTCTTTACTGTCTCCCGGCTTCGGTGTCAACACACAGGAGACTCACTGCATGACCCTTCAGCTGAAGCATTTAAACTGTCAGAAACAGCTGTTCCTGGATGGTTGTCTTTTTACAAAAAGCAGATGGACGTTTTTTCATAAATCATGAAAGTATGGACACGTCATGCCCCTCTGATCCTGCCCACTTTGACCACTGTATTAGGAGGAGGAAAGATTTTGGTGTCTTCAGTTCTTCCCTGAAAAGTAGGAATAAAAAGTGAGGTGGAGACCATTCCACAAGTTAGGGACAAAGGAAGAATGAGGGGCGGCTCCTTCGCAATGACGAAGGAGTGCCACCCCACTGGCTGAGCCAGCAGTTGAAAAACAAAATGATATTTTACTATTGTTTTATTTTTCAGCTGCTGGCTCAGCCAACATGTGAAGGGAGGGGTGGGTCTGGGCCATGGAAGGGGGAGGGGAGGAGAGAGGGAATGGAGTGCACCTAAGTGTGCATGTTAGTTTGGGCGGCTGTCTTAGGCCGGCCAAACTGACATGCGCACTTAGTTTCTCCAACCCGGCTGTGTTGCACAGCCGGGTTGGAGAAACTGCAAAGACTTCCAGTCACTGTCTGAGCAGCAGACCAAGCCGTTCAGATCAATACTGATGTTGCTCTCATGCTATGTGTAGCATGAGAGAAGCACCAGGATTGCATGGGAAGCCTGTGCTGGAGTCCCAGGGATTGCTGGGACCCCAGCACAATCGAGAGAAGAGGAGCAAGGTGGCCGTGGCAGGACCAAAGGTAACCTTTTTTAAATTATTGTTTTATGTCCTCACTTTCTCCATCCCCTGCCTGCTCCTCCCCTTGAGATTTGCGGCAGTCATCGCTGGGAAGAACAGGCTACTTTTCTGTCTTTTTTTTTTTATGCCATGGCGATCTTTAATACCATGAAGTTTGGATTACAGTTGGTGCTGATATGGCAAGAAATTAACAGGTTTTTAGTCTGTTATCCAATCATATTACAGTGAATGGTCTTGTAAATTATGAGGCAATCAGGCTGACAGGTGACTCGGGACTTGCCACTGGTAGCAAATCTGTGGAAAAAGATCTGTAAGTGGTGCATGCTGTCATTTATGAGAACAAAATACGTTTTTGTAAGCTTTGCTTGAAACAACAGCAGTGTTTGGTGTGTATCTAAGCAGTGTCTAAAGCACAGTATGTCAGAAGAAGATAGCACCCTGAGATACAGTGGTGTGGTGTCGGCATGCTGGTGTATGGTTACATGTTGCTTAGCCTGTATGAATTCTAGAGGGTCCATGCAGAGTTTAATATTGTTGTGGTATGAATGAGCCCATGAGAGACGTCATACTTGACTGGGAGTTGGAAGAGTCCGATTAAACATATCAATGAACATTGACTAGGAAGACTGGGAACCACATGAGGGCTGTTTAAAGAAACCCGTCATGGTATAGTTCGCGTCAGATGGGCAGATGGGAGTTGGTGATCAATTAATGTCTGGCATCCTGTCTTCATTTTATTTTTGATCCATCCTCCCGGTCAGTCAAACTGGTGAGTAAATTGTGCTATTTGTTATAAAAGCATTTAATTGGTAAATGTGTACATGCACTGACATGAGTTATTCTGCTTTATCCATTTTGTAGTGTCTGACATGCAAAAGTTCCTGCTCTTTTCTGAGGTGAATATTTTGATAAAATGAGTACCATTAATGGCGACATTGAGGATCTGTTAGCTCAAACGTAAACATCCCTTAATGAGGGAGGTTCAGAGGTAACCCCATAATTTTGGATAGGATCTTGGAAATGAAGTGTCCCTCTGCACTGAACATGTCCTCTCTGGTGAAATGACTACTACCAGATAGCAAGATATATATATATATATAGATATATGTATATATATATATATATGTATGTATGTATATATATATATATATATATATATATATATACATATATATATATACACACACACACACACACACACTTTTTTGCACAAAAAACAAAGTTTACAGGGACCTTATAGTTAGGCTCAGACTTTACACACACAAAACCATAGAAATTCAGCTGTTATAGTTAGAGTTATTGCAAGTAACTATGACTCGGGTCCTAAGATAACTACAACTCAGCTGAATTTCTGTGGTTTTTTGCATGTAAAATCTGAATCTAACTATAACGTCCCTGTAACTCTTGGTTTTTTAATGAATTTCCAATATTTGTTTATTCTATTTTCTAACTATAACGTTCCTGAAACGTTTGTTTTTTCAGTGAATCTCTAAAGGTTTTTTTTTAATGTTAAGTAAGATGCCCATCACAATGAATGGTGTGCGGGGGAGGGATTGGACACAGGGCCTGGCATTGTCCTGCCCCAACCCAAGCTTACTGCTCCTGCCCCACCTCCTCCTTGCCATCTGTTGTCCAAGTCCATGCCCCTGCTCCATCATTACAACCCTGCGTGGCCATTGTTCTGCCACTTCCCTTCCTTCCAACACTGAACAGTTAACTTGCTGCCCCACCCACCTCCTCCCTACCCTCTGTTGTCCAGGTCCATGCACCAACCCCTCCCTCCTGCCTGCATGGTCCGATGTGTGCCAGTGCTCTCCATTTAGCTTGATGTTCCTACCCACTCCCCCTGCTCTCTGTTGCCCAATTCTATGCCCATCATTTCCCTCCTGCTTAGCCTCTGTGTTAAGCTTGCTGACTTTACCCTCCTCCTGCCTGCCTAAAAATGTCGGTGTGCATGTCCATGCTCCCTCCTTTGTGTCCATCATGTTCCATAGACCTGTCACTGCAACTCCCATCTACTCTGAGTGTTCTGTTGAGCTCCCACCTGTCCCTGCCACCTTCACCCTGCCTGCTCGAGTTCCATGCCCCTAACCCCTCCCTCCTGTCCTCCATGGTCCATTTTGCTGACATTCCCTTCTGCCCTCCATGCTTTGCTGCAGCTGTTCCTCCTGCCTGCATGGTCCATTTTGAAGCCCCTTCCCCTGCCCTCTCATGTCTGTGTCCAGCCCCTACATCTTCCTTCTGTCATCCAGGGGCCTTTGCGCATGCCCTCCTCCCCTCCCTCTTGCCTACCATGGTCGTTGTGATGCCACTAACTGTCCCTCTTGCAATTTATGATCTTCTGTGCAGCCACAGCCCCTCCCACCTGCCCTGTGTAGCCAGCTTGCAGCCCTGACACCCTCCAACCTTCCTTCCATTGTCTGTGTGTGTGCCATTATAATTTAACTATTGCCTTCCATGGTGTATTGTGCTTCCAGTGCCAATCCTGCCTGCCATCCATGGTCAGCTTGTTGCTCCAGCCCTGCACCCTTGCCCCTGCCCTGCAAGCACCTATCCCCTCCCTCCCTCCTTGTATGGTCTATTGTCATGCCCTGCCCTTTCCTCCCTCCCCCTGATGGTCCGCTCTGCTGCAACTGTCCCTCCTGTCTGACCTGTATGGTCAGCTTGCTGACCTTGCCTCTTTCACCTCTGCTCTTTGTTGTCCATGTGCATGGCCCTGCCCCCTCCCTGTGGATTTCCATGGTCTGTTGTACTCCACTGTGGTTCTGCTTGCCCTGTGTGATGTTTTGTGCTGATGCATCCACTGACACTTACCGTGTAAGGACAGGTTGGTGCCCCTTCCCATCTCCCTCCTTACTTTTGTAGTTTAAGTCCATGTGTGAGTGTGTTTCCTCCTTCAGGTCAGGATTTGAAAAAGCTTACACTGAGGTCGATGGGATCTTTAGACCCAATGAAGAGTGTGGTAAAACAAATCACATTCAATCAAATCAAAATCAGTACAACAAACAAAGTAGACACCATATTCAATGTGGCCATGGAAACAAAACTTCAATCAATGAAACGTCTTGAAGCTTTATTACATCAACGAAGCCAAAGTCATATAAATAGTGCCTAAAAATGAGTTATAAAGATAAATGAAAACCATAGGCTGGCCAAATCTGCAAAACAAATGTATTCTACCCAACGTCAATGCCATTAAACATTCAAGCAGAATTATGCAAACAAGCAATGATAATATTTGTGCAACAGAAACAGATTTCAATTTATTAGATGGTGACATCACTCAGTATCTGAATTCAAAGTTCAATGGATCAAATTTTATGAGGACGGTTATCCCTTCTACTATCACAAATTAGGGCACGCTTGTGTGGGAATGGACTAACACATGAAGGCAAAAGCAAGAGGAAAAAAAGAGAAGACAAAAATAATTTGGAAAACTCATCTATCTCGGGTTACATTAGGCTAACTAATAAAAATCAAAACAAAACAGGTGTCAACATGGTAAACAATTTAAAATAAGGCAAAGGGACAAATAAAATTGCTATTTTATACCTCTCCCAGAAACAGCACACAGGTCAGGTTAAGCTGCACAACACTTCAGATCCAACAGAGTACATCAGGGGAAAATGCAGAACACAAGCTGCACATCAGGAACATGCATTGGACAAAGTAACAATTAAATTCAAAGGGACAGTTTATGAGTACAAGCGGGACTTAACAAGGTGAAGACTGAAGAGCATGAGAGACAAAGAGGGACTGACTAAATGTTTCAAAGGTCTATGCCTAACTAGAAATGTCCAATGTAATGTGATTAATCCCCTGTGTAGAACCATATTTCGTAAAAGAACAATGTCCAAAGAAATTTAGAATGCCCATTAGGTTTGCAACATCTCCAGATTCTCTCAGGGTAGGTGTGAAGTCATCTCAGCTTCCGCATGACACTGGCAGTGACTGGCAACTCTGTACATTAGTTGATACAGTCCAAAATCTTCCCATGGCTCACAACAGTTTACTCCTTTCACATGGGAGTAAGCATTTAAACAATGGTACTCCTTTATTTTCCAGTTCTCATGTTCAAGTGTTGCAACAATTTAATGGTAAAACAGAATGAGCTTACACACAATATAATAGAACTTTTTGCTCAGCATGTGAGATGACCTAATGGAAAAATTCAGATTAAAGGGAAAGAAATTATTCAGCTTTTTTAATACTGCTGAAACTGTAAAACTTCAGGCCTAGTTAGGCTAACACAGGAAATTCTCTAAATTAATATAACCATTAATAAAAACACACAAAGGTTGAAAAATATTCTAATATAATTCATTAATAATATAGCAGAAAATATGTAAAACATTTTCAATTATTAATTGAAATATTTGTTAACGAATTGCATTAGTTATGCCTGAGACGTGCATTTATTTTTCTGCACACATGTAGCTTTAAAATAATAATTCATATAAATCATCATAAATCAGAATTATTTTCTATTCATAATAATGCATTGTAATGATTAAGTATTCTCAAACATTGCTATAAATCAGGTTAGCATTTTATTGAACATGGTTGGACAGTACGTCTGCCAGTGTAAGCATGATACCCACCTATGGTAGGCACAATGTCCAACATCAGACAAAATGTGTACACTTTAAAATACATGTCAGTGCATCTCAGTTAGGTTTTTAAATGTGAAAATAAAGTCACTTAATGGTGACTTCTGTGCCACTAAAGCAGTACCAGAATCTCCCTCTAACAATCCCTCCTCTGAATGCAATTTATACCATCACAAAAGGACACTCTTATTTACAATGAGACAACTCAAAGCCTGGTTTTTTGATAACGTAAGGGCCTTGGTCTGCTGAAATTCTCCAATCTCCTCAGGTTCTTATAATAACTGCTCCTCATTTTCTCCATTTCAAATTCTTCCCTCCTCGGTTTATTCTTAGCTCTTTGTTTCTTCCAAGAATTATATGATTTGTAAAGTCCAAATCAACAATAATGCACACAGTCACAATCAATAAAGGGATCAGGATCATTCTCCAATTCCTTTTTCTAAATCTCCAAACCATGATCCAACATTTGAGAATCCTTTACCTAAAGATTCCCAGACATTTGTCTCTTTCAGATCTTTCAAGTCATGTTTCAGGTTTGCCATGTTTGATATGAATCTCCTTATCTCCTCACTGATATCAGGGATAATGGTATACCACTGTTGGGCCTGTAAAACTTTGCAAATTCTGCATTCCTTTGCTAATAAGATGTCTAACGCAAGACAATTTTGCAAAATCATTGACCTCATAACAACCATTTCCGTGTTCACTAAAAGCATAGCACCTGCATAATCAGTTGACACCTTAGCTACAATAATTGTCAACTTTCTTTTCTTGATGCCATTCAAAATCACACCAACAGATGGATATCTACACCACAAATGTCACCTGTAATCTCTGCTGCATTAGCTCATCTCTTTGTCCTGGAATTAGGTTTCCCTTTCCAGAGTGGATTGTCAAATTTCTCCACACAGAGTTTCAGAAAAACTACCCCTAAATAGCATGTACCATAATAGCCTTTGGACAGTTTGTGATAACCATTTCTTCCACATATGAAATAAACATCTGGTGTGGCCTGGTCTTGCCCATTTAGCATAAAAGTCCAAGTACTCTTAAACAAAAAACACACGTCTACAGTCTCTAGTCCCTATAAATTTATAATCAGTCTTTGACTGCGGCTCATATATACTTAGCTTCCCTACATGTTGCCAATCTAAAGCTAAGCGTCCTTGTGTGCCACCACCTGGAACATGGGTAGTATCTTTCTGCCAATCCTGTAAAACTATTCCCTTTCCTATTTTAGTTTTCATTGCTTTTCTTCTGTCATCTACTTGATATATGAAATCCTTCTCCACTTGTGTGCGAATGCCTGTCAAACTATTTTCGTGAGCGTAAACAGTGCCGGAGGTTAGTGTTGGTTCAAAGAAACCTCCCACTATGTCAATATTCTTTGCCTTCCCAATACTACTCAAATGCTTGCTAATAGCAAAAAAGAAAAGATGAGGTCATAGTTACAATAGAAATACTGAATATACCCTTAATTATGCAAACATGTTAATAACAAACTACAGCTAATACCAAAAGTCAAAGGCAGACTGTGGTATGTAATTCCTTCTTGTACAGATGAAGGAATCGGTATATACACGTAACAATCGTGCACATCCATGGTCTCAATGTATTCATACAGTAATCTGCAATATACATTAGAAGACAAATCTCCCTTAGAGTTGTCAAGATGAAGCAATCTATCATCCTCATTTAATTGATCTTGCTTTGTATGTGTCTCTCCATACACTGGAGTAACTGTGCTCGCTATATTGTCTTTCACTGACATACTCATTCCAACAATTAATAATATATTCACAATCATGCACCCAATTACCAATACACACATATTTTCATTCACTCCATTTACCTTGATCTGGATTCATGGCTTATTTATAGTCAAACCAAAAATACCAATTTCAAAAATCAAAAACAAAATCAAAAATCAAAATAAAAAATGTAAAGCGGCTTTTAGAATCAGTTTTTTTCATGTGAGCAAAAACAAAATAAAAAAAACTCAAAAGGCTTTTTGCACTTATTTACAACAGTTCTTGATCTTCTTGAAAGTTCATCAAGTTTTTCACGAACAACAGTTCTCAAAGACTTCAAAAGGAATTGTCTTTAATAAATTACCATTTGGTAATCACTGATTAGCACTTCCAGCAAATAGTGTCTCTGTTCATTAATTGGCAAAGTTATTTCAAAATTCAGCTGTAATGCAATTTCAAGTTCCAAAATGTTCAGCTGAATGTGCACGGTCAAAAGAAAAGGAAACAAATTTGTTCTCCCATTCATTTGCAGCAAAGTAAGTCCACTTGGTTGCAGAGTATCTGCGGCTCAGCACTCTTTTATATCTTTGATCTCCTTGTTGCACTGTTTTCACCATGACTTTGATCTGATTCTTTAGCTACTTCAGCAATTGTTGGAAGCACATCTTCAACTCGTTCCGGATCTTTGAGGGCCACTGATTTCCTCTTACAGTTTGTGTTTCATGCACTGCTGGTACTGCAATGTTAAAAGAGCTAGCACAAGCTGACTGACTTTGACTTGGCTCTCCTGAAACCCCAACAGTCTTTGATGCTCTCAGACTCTCACCAGTTTTTTCAGGCTCTGAAGCAGCCACGTGTCCAGTCCTCACAGTTTGGATAACCAGACCCCCTTCACTCACCGATTCCGACCCTAGAGGTACAGGCACTGTGTCTTCAAGAGGACATGGAACTTTGGGTTTGTGGCTAGCATGAATCCAATTCGGAAGACCAGCACACTTCATAGCTGCTGTAGTTACCAGGATAATCTGATATGGACCTTTCCAATGCAGCTCTTAGCATGACTTTCTCACATGCTTCTTGATAAGCACCCAATCGCCTGAACTCAGGTTATAACATTGTTCCTGTGGCAGCTGAACTGTTGCTTCCTCCACCGATGAGACAAAGAGCGAATTACCGGGTGAAAGGCAAACATGGTGGCTGGCTAGAAGCAGGCTGTGAAGGAATTCCGCAGGCGGCAGTATTTGAAGCTGGTGAGGCAGGAGGAATGACGGCGGAAGCAGCGACGGCAGTGGTGGCAGCAGGAGCAATTCGAGACTAACCTGGGAATGTAGGGGTTCTTCAAGGTGGAGGGGCCTTGAAGTTCTGGGGCACTTTGCTAAGCCACACCCTGGGGGAGAGCAGCAACAGACCTCAAACGTGGTAGGGAGGCAGCGGCACAGACTCCCCTCCGGGGGAGAATTGGCAGAGTCAGCACAAGTCGTGTGAGTAGCCTGAATGGACTTGACATGGATACAGACTCAGACGCTCAAAGTACTGTGTTTTTACCTATATTATTAGAGCAGTAGAAAGCTGACACTGTTGAGTTTGGGGTGTTTGGAGGTAAGAGGCCCATTTAAAGAGGCTCCTGAATTCTCACAAAATAGCACGGGGTGCAGAGGAAGTCAGGGAATAGTCCAGTGTATGCCCTAAGAATTGGGAGAAGGATTTTTGGGAGTAAAGACAATTCAAAAGACTTCCCAGTTAAGGAAGTGACAAAGTTATTACCAGAGGCGCAAGGTGTCCATGGTCAAGATGAAAACTGCGATACTCCTAAGTGTAGGTGTTCCAATAGGCCAAAGGTCAACCCCTCATTGAGGACATAGTTTAGGGTGCTCTATAAATCACAACCCAACAAATTTGTTTCTAACGTACAGGGGGTCCTGAGATCCGAGGGTGGGTGAGGACCTGCATTCTGGCTTAGTTGACACAGCTGAGGTAGTTGAGATGGCAGAGAGGGCACCGGGTAGAGACCCTCAGGCAACACAGGTGACACATGCGCTTTCTCTGTCAAACAGGTTTTCTACTTTGGCTGAATCTCTGCAAGAGCAGGGGGAGGAGGAGAACGTTGTGCCTCAGGAAATGGTCTCCCCCAGCTCAGGACTCCTTGGAACTCACAGAAGAAGACCTGGCAGAACTAGGAGGGACCGCATATCATGAACATAACCCCTCTCTCTCAGAGGGTCTGGTGGCCACGACCTCATCAGGAACCAGGGAAGAATCAGGCCAGGCCAAGGAGGAATGGGAAATACCATGAGCACCATGAGTCATTCAATATCAGAAATCCTGAAAAGTTTGGCAGTTGAAATTAAGGATGGTTTTGAGAGGTCAAGCTCCAATCAACTTGAGATGCAGTAATTATGTGAATCATTGGGGGAAAAAAAATGATGACCTGGCATGTCGGACAGCAGTTCTGGAAGAAGAAGTGGGGAGCTTAAAGGTGGAAGTAAAGAAGAATAAGGAAGTTATTCAAACTTTGAAAACGGTGAGGAAAGTGTCAGAAGCAAGCTTGAAACCCTAGAAAATCACCAGAGACATAACAATTTGAGAATCCTAAAAGTTCCTGAAGGATTAGAAGTGGATGATTTGAAAGGCCTAGTAGTTTGGCTGATTAAAAAGGGTTTGCAGGTGACATTGGCAGATGCAGAAATTGCAAAAGATATTCATAGAGTGCATTGGGGGCAGGTATGGGAGGGGGGCAGGATGGTAGGTGCACTGGGTGGGGAGCATACGAGGGGAAAAAAGTAAAAAAGAATGGTCATCAGAATTAAAGACATTAGGGTGTTTTTAGGGGGTGCATGTGTGTCAACATAATTTACCAGGGAGATGATGAATGAGAAGTAAGTGATGCTCCTTTCTTGGAATAAAAATGGCTTATGGGTGGTGAGTAGGTGAAAAAAGTTGTTGTAATACATGAAGGATGCTCAGGAGGATGCATTAGTGCTTCAAGAGACTCATTTGTCAAGACAAGAATGTATGGAATTGTTTAAGCCTTGTGGTTGGATACAAGGGACAACTTGTTCAGGACCGAGTGGGGGTAGTAAAGGGGTTGCCATCCTTGTTAAAATCATCCTAACATCTCCTTTCAGGAGGGCCGATTTGATGAGGGCGCTAAAATACCGATTCCTTAAAATTGCGACCCTGTTTAGAGAGTCGCAAATTAGAAATCGCAAATAAGGATTCCTTATTTGCGATTTCTTAGCACATGTATGAAGCAATTCCTAAATGTGATTTTGGCATTTAGGAATCGCTAATTACCACCAAGTTTAACTTGGTGGTAACCATGTGCAAAATTTAAAAATGCATTTAAAATGTATTTTTAAATTGTACATGTAAAGCACACATGACCTTTTGGCATGTGTGCACCTTACATGTCCTCCAAAAAATGTTTGGGGTGCAGCAGAGGGGGCCTTAGCCCCCCAGCACCCTGGGGTTTTGCATTTCCAAAATTGTGATTTCTGGGTCAGAAATCGCAATTTTGGAAATGCAACAAATTCGCAGTTATGGGCCAACAGGCCCATAGCTGCAAATGGGGCCGTTATCGCAATTTGCGATTCGGTAATAGCATTTGTGATTTTTAAGAAATTGCTATTACTGATTCGCTAATGTGATACATGGCACTTTGCGAGTCGGAAATAGCGATTTCTTAAAAATCGCTATTTCCGAATCGCAAAGGGCCGTGATGATACATCTGGCCCCAATTCCTTTTTTTGGGACCTGTGTAATGATATCTTAGAAGAGAGAAGTAAAATGCCCCTGTCGTGGAAGGAAGCAAATATTATGTTGATTCCAAAGCCTGGGAAAGATTTGAGATCTTGTGATGCATATAGACCAATCTCTCTGCAAAATAATGATTATAAATATTTTGTGAAAATCATGGCAGATAGGCTAAGTGGGGTCCTGGACAAAATTATTCATCAGGATCAAAAAGGTTTTATGAAGGGGAGAAGGATGCAGGATTTGACACATACTTTGATAGGCTCAATTGATTTGGCCATTACTTGCCGGGATCCTTTGGCGATAGTCTTGATGGATGCCACTAAGGCTTTTGATAGGGTTGAACTGGGTCTATCTGAGGAAGGTTTATGAATTTTTTAATTTGGGAAAGAAAATGGGGTATGTTGCAGGGAATATATCAAGACTCTGTGGAAAAGATCTCGGTAAATGGTATTTTATCCTCATCCTTCAAAATTAAGAGAGGTAATAGACAGAAGTGTCCGTTATCACCATTGCTTTTTAATATATATATATTTAGAGCCTTTTGTGTGGAAACTTAGGAGAGGTCAGAGAGTATTCCCGTTTTGCTGTGGGGATTGGAGTAAGACGATTCCACACACAATATATTAATATATGTGCATTTGACTTGGCCCAAACGTTAGATGCCTTGAAAGATCAGGCAGGGGTTTTTGGGAAGATTATTGGTGTCACTATTAATGGTGAAAAATCGGAAGTAATGGTGTGGACTATGAAGGTAACCAGAGTCCCGATGGAAAAAAGCGGTGAAATACTTAGGAGTTAGTATAACGCAAGAAATAGATAAAATTGCGGAAGTTAACTTTAAAAACATCCTGAGGGAATCTGCGCAGCTGATGAAGAAATGGGTTAGTCTTCCCCTTACATTCAAAGGACGGGTAAACTTAGTAAAGATGATGATCCTTCCTAAATTTTTATTTATTTTCAATGCGATCCCGCTGATGTTTGAGAGACAGTGGCTGAGTAAGCTTCAGGGAGAAATTGGTAGTTTCATTTGGGCCTCTAAAGGAGTACGTATTGCTTGGAGGAAGTTGAGGAGGAACCGAGAGAAAGGAGGGTTGGCTTTACCAGATGTGCAGTACTACGGGTGGGCTATTTTCTTGAAGAACTCCAGGGAACTAAGGGAGGAACCTAGGGAGAAGGGGCACATTTTTAAAGCTATGTTGGAACTTAGTGGTATACACTATAAGGGCTTGCTGTACAAGTTTGGTGACCCCAAGTTCTTTATAAAAAATAATTTGAAAGTAATTAAGGACTGGGTAAAACTTTGGTGGGGTCTGAAAAGAGATGTTATTATTATAGTTATCATTATAGCAGGTACGGGACTCACCAGGTTCCCCAGAGTGGACTAGAGACAAGTTGGCTGTCCCATTGAATGAGACAAACCTGTTGGCTTGGGGACAATTGGTCAAGGACGGGAGTTTGGCATCTTTCGAGACATTTGCTGGCAGAATAAACTGATTGATGAAGTGCGGCAGTATGCTAGGTACTGTAGTGATAAAATTGAATTGGAGCAGAAAACGTTAAAGGAGAAAGCGATGATGTTGCAAATAAACTTTTGCCCAAGCAGCAATACAGGATCCGCAAGGAATGGTGAACACTAGTAGGATGCATGGTATGCAACTGCAGGTTAGCAATGTGTCTCAGATCAGAGGGAGAGGATGCAGTGTTCAAATAGATCAAAGTGGTACTGCAGTTGACATGCAGTTGATGAAGAACATGCTTCCATGTCATGATTGTGGAAATATCAGACATTGGAGACAGGTGTGTCCGTACAGTAATGTGAATAACTTGGTGCAGGATGGTGGCATTGCACAGACAGTGGACAGTGGTCAAGTTCAAATTCAGAGAAGACAAAGACCCTGAATTCAAAATGTGACTGTTCCTACTCGATAGCCAGAGATGCAAGTCCTTCAGCAAATGCAGGTTCCACAAGCCTCGATGCAACAGCACCAGGATTGGTTCCTCAGCAAAATGTGAATAAGAAGGCAAATGCAAATCTGAAACAAAATCACAGCAGAGTTCGGTACCACAGGACAACATGGAATTAAAGAATTTGGTGATGATGGTCCATCTTCGGCACATGGTCCTCCTTACAAATTAGGCTTAATGGGAAGCTGCAGAACAGAATGACTTGGGCCCAAGGCTTTTTGGTCTCGGGTCAGTGCTGCTTTATACTGGCCCATCATCCCAGTCCAAATTTGGGGCAGTGTTTTTTAATTTGTAGACAGAAAGCAAGTCCAGTATCCACATCCTACGCCTCGATATACTTGTTTCAAAGATTGAGGCATGCACCTGTAAGTAAACCTGAAGAGTGAAATTATATTTCGAATGATTCAGTACATTAGTCTAGGGTTTGCGACTTGCAAGATGCATGAAAATTAAGTACTAAATTTGCTAGCTACCTTGTATTGATGGAATTAAACAGGCCTGTACAGGAATATAGGCTGTGCCCAGCAGTGTTCAGCCTGTAGCCACACCCTGAAGCCAACCCCGTATAAGCACCTAATCTTGCACCATGCACGGCCTTCACCTGAGTGCAGTGGAGGTTGCCTGCAAGACCTGGCCTGCAGCCAGACCCTGCAGCCAACCCCCCCTAACCACTAAGCCCTTTGGCTGTGTCTAGCAGAAGTTGGCCATGGCCTCTCTGGGTGTCAGAATGGTACGTGGCCCCTTAGATCACGGGGCCGCCGTGGCCTGAACCCTGCGCACTAGTGGTGCGTTGGGCTGGCCTTGCCACTTTCGCCCTTTCACCTTACGAGGTGTGAGGTTGGAAGTGCTTCTGAGACGGTCTCATGGGCCGAGTCACTCCTGGGTCCGGCCGCCTGCGTGCATCAGATGGGGGGTGGCTATTTAAGTGCCCCCCCTGTAGGGCCTCGGCCTTTCCTGATGTGACGTTGGCAGTCAGGGCACCTAAAATGATGTGTGTTGTTTACATTTGTTGCCCATTTCAAGATATAAGGGTGATTTGTGCTTAAGTAATTCAATCTTATAACAGTTTGAGTGTGCATCAAGGGTCATGGCTTGCAACCGCAGTAAAGTTGGAAAGAGAAAAGGCAAAGACCCTGAATTGTCGCAATTATTGAAATTGGTTTTGGCAAAATTAGGGGATGGGGAATCAGACAGTGGGAACTCCGCATCAGATGGGGAAAACAATGGGGCAGAAGGCGACCGCCCTAGGCACTCTCATGTCCCCAGTGCAGCATTCCCCCCTGTGAAGCACAGAGTTAGGAAACAGGTTTTAAACATTCCTGTGGGCGGGCCAGAAATGGCAGCACAGCAGGTTGGTGCTGCTACTGCATTACCTACCTCCCCTGCACAGTCACCTAGGGTGGATAGTTTGGCCCAACCTTTATGCACTAATCCAGAGGTCCCCCCGGTAGAACTGAGGGTAGTTCCTATGCCGCATCTAGGGGTCATGTCCATTTTAACCGATATGCGGCAGGCATTGTCAACTTTAACAACACCCCCTGCAACCCAAGGAGTCCAGACCATAGCGCAAGCGGTCCTTACTCCCACCTGACAAGTGCAGGCCAGCACCACTGCCCAAGCAACTACGCAAGATGCGACCACACAAGCGCTGCTGTCAGCGGTACAGCTTTTGTCTAGCCTTGATACTCCCTCTGCTTCTGTTCCACCAACTGCCCGTGGGCCCCCACAGATACCCTAAAGAATACAGTAGCAGAACTCAAGTGCCAGATCATGGCAATTACTGCAGCGCACATTATTGGGACAGCAGCTACTGGAACTACAGGCTCGAGTGACATCCTGTCACCGGGCATGTAGTCTCCTATCCCCAACAGCATGGACAGAGGTAAGATCACTGAGAGCAACACAAATAAGTCTGGGGTTGTTAGTTTGTTAATGAGCGCCGGACAAGACACTCTATTATCCCGGCCAGGTAAGCTTGCGGCCAACGTTGCAGCAGATGTGAAAGAAAAGATTTGGAAAGGGGAGTTTGTAGACATTTTTTCACTCATCAGAGCTAAGAGAAGGGAGGTAGAATTGAAAGATAAGGAGGGGAAGGCCTTATCTTCCAAAGACAAAAAACCTAGGGCCGAAGAGAATATGACGAATTGGTTGTTTGGGTTTAATGTTTATAAGTCTGTCATGCTTGAGAAGAAACCAGACTTGGCAACCTCTATGATTTTTTAATGCAAATAAGATATTGAAAGCACACCATGTGTACAGAGGTAATGCTTGGATGGAATATGATAGGGACTTCAGGTGGGCTAAGGTTGAGGACCCAGACATAGGATGGGACCAGACCGAAGTGAATGTATGGCTGGAATGCATGAACAGTAAGCTGCCTGAGAAGCAGCCTTTTCGCACACAATATTCCAATGAAAAAAAGGCTCTTGCTGGGCATTTAATAGAAAGGTGTGTTCACGCCCAGTGGGGCCCTGCAAGTTTAAACATAACTGCTCCTTCTGTGGACATCCTTCTCACTGAGAGTTCAAATGCATCAAGAAATCCAAGGAGAAGGTTAGGGAGGGGAGTACGCCCACAAGCTGACTTAATCTTGACCTCACCCATACAGATTAATGCTTTCCTCCCATGGCTGCAGTCCTATCCTAACAAAGACTCTGCAGACTTATTGTTTGGAGGTTTCTCTTTTGGTTTCAGGATTCCCACCTTAAAAGTGCCCCCTAATCCATATTGCATTAATCTATTATCAGCCTGGAGAAATCCAGGGGTTGTTATGAAGAAGGTTGAGAAGGAAAGGTTGTTGGGAAGGTTGGCGGGCCATTTCTCCTCTCCTCCGTCCAAGAATTTTGTCTGTTCCACCTTTGGAGTAGTCCCTAAGAAAGAGCCCAGGCAATTCAGATTAGTCCATAACCTCTCAGCCCTAAGTGGGTCTTCAGTGAATGAAGCAATGGACCCCCAACTATGCTCAGGTCGCTATGCCACAGTAGATCAGGCTCTTGAGAAGTTGCGAGACCTAGGCCGGGGGGCCCTTCTGGCCAAGACGGACATTGAGTTAGCATTTCCAATTCTCCCAGTACACCCAGAAGATTACCATTTATTAGGTTTCCAATTTGCAGGGTCTTATTATTTCGATAAATGCATGCCAATAGGTTGCAGTGTGTCTTGCAGTTATTTTGAACAGTTCAGCTCCTTGTTGCAAAGGATTTTCACCAAACGCACTGGGCACAGGGATGTGATTCACTACTTAGATGATTTTCTGGCACTGGGCCCACCAGGATCAGCGAGGTGTCTGTGGGTTTTATGGGCTTTGACTACAATGTTTGAGGAATTTGGGGTTCCACTAACAAACAAAACAGAGGGCCCGCAACCTGCATTACATTCCTCGGGATCGAGATAGACTCAGTGGCTGGTGAGTGTTGCCTCCCCTTGGATAAGTTGTTGGCTTTTAGAAATTCGATTGACTCAGTTCTGACACAAAAGAAGGTCACGCTACACCCGCTGCAAGTGTTGAGAGGACAACTGAATTTTGCTTTACAAAATATTCCCATGGCGCGCCCCTTTTCCCGGTCCATTACAATGGCTATGGCAGGGTTGACTGAGAAGCATCATCATACCAGACTGTCGCTAAAAGTCAGAGAGGATTTAAAAATCTGGGCTTCCTTTTTACAAGATGTCAATGGGGCGGTCATTTGACCTCCTCGCCTAATCCCTTGTTCTACCCTGAGCCTCTTCATCGATGCAGCTGGTAATGTAGGTTTTGGGGCCACCGTGGGTAACAATTGGTGTAGAGGAGATTGGCCAGTTGAGTGGCATGATCCTGGGATTATGAGGAACGTGGCATTCCTGGAGTTATTCCCCATTGTGGTTGCTGTCACAATTTGGGCCCTTATGTTTAAGGATAGATCTGTGATATTATGGTCTGAAAACATGGCAGTGTGGACGCCATTAATAGGCAGGGTGCCTCATGCAGGCTTGTACTGCGGTTACAGAAACATCTAATCTTAATGTGTTTGAAACTGAATATTACCTTCTGTGTAAGACATGTCCCTGGTGTTTATAACAATGCAGCTGATGCTTTATCTCGCTCATTGATGCAGGATTTTCGAGGTTCCACCCACAGGCGGCAGAGAAGATGACGGAGTTCCCAGCATATCTGTGGAAGATTGGTGTCCCGCCCTCTCCAATTTAGTAGCAGCGTCCCTAGAAACCCGCACATGCGGGTCATATGAAAAATCATTCAAGCAATACAGAATGTTTTTGAACTCTTGCCGCCATTCGTTTTTTCGCAAAACTACATAATCAGGAGACTCAACTTACCGCATTTATCATTAAGAGCGCTGTGGCCGGGTGGGCTCGTCTAGACTGCACAACGAAGGATACTAGGCGCGCCCTAACGGCTCACATATTGGGGGGCTCCTGGACAGTCTTGTGAAGGTTTGTTCCTCCCCCTTTGAAGCAACATTCTCGGCTGCATTCTCTACAGCCTTTTATGGAGCTTTTCACATGGGTGAATTATTGGGGTCATTCAAGGGTGACTACACAGGAGGCCTCCAGTTGGCCGAAGTTCGGATTATCCCATAGTTGGTAACAATTCGATTACTGAGGTCCAAGAGAGATCAACTAGGAAAAGGGTTGATCATTGAACTTAAGGCTGCCCAGGGATCCCCTTTGTGCCCAGTGGATCACCTGGGCTCATACTTAGAAGTTCACCCAGCCTCCTAAGAATGGGGAGTTCTTATCCCGTTACCAATTCTTAGCAGTAATGAAGGCGGCACTGGGGGCTGCGGGGGTAGACCCTCAAGGTTACTCATTGCACTCATTCAGGATTGGGGCAGCTACTCTAGCAGCCGGGATGTCCCCTGCAGAAGTGAAGACCATCGGGAGATGGTCATCCAATTGTTATGAACGTTACATACGGCCTGAGTTGCAATGATAAGTGTTACACACTCCTGTTTTTTGGATTCCTCATGATGGTTACTCATGCCACTTTCTTTTGTTTCCGTACTAAGCTGTCTCACGTAGTTTGGGTGCTGGGGCACTCTTTTGTCCTGCGGGCGGCCTACAGATTGCAACTGCTTCGTAAGCCCAAGCCGGCGGCAATTCATGATGTGGCCTTTCATTGGTGTGGGATTGGTGGGCTGGGAGTCACTCAGCTGCAGCAACTGGTGAAAATGGTGAAAGGGTGCGAGGGACTCCAGTTCCCGGACCTCATTGTCATACATATAGGTGGAAATGGCCTGGTGCGACTGGGCCGCAAGACTGTTAGGGAAGCGATTTTAACGTAAGTCACCCGATTATCCAAGGAGTTCCCGAACGCTGCCTTTGCATGGTCACACATGGCAACTGGGGTCCGAACACTAAATCAAGGACCATGAATGTGTCAGTTCGTCAACGTAATCTGGAAATATCGAGACTGTGTCCTGGTCCAGGCCGCTTATGGAACATCCCACACAAACTGCTAAAAGGGCCAGAAATGTTTCATAAGCTAGGGTGCTTTTAGCTGACGCAGGTACGGACCATTTCATTGTGGACATTTGGTCCTTCTCTCTCAGCTTGTTTGGGGGTAGGGAGGGCGAAGGACCTTTGGGCCCCTGGTCGCCCTTCGTGGTGAGAGAGAGATACTAAAGTCACCATAACCAACAGAGGGGTCCCCAAGGCAGGGTCACCTGGATAACACCAGAGGTAGGATCCTGAAGTCCTGAACCAACCAGTGGAGGTACACACCAGCTTGGGGGGTAGGGAGCCCAGATCACTGGGGTAAGCATGGGGCTCCTGCTCCTGGCTGCCCCATTTCACCCCCATGGCGGATTGGTGTTTGGAGAGGGGGCGGACCCCAAAGCATGAGGACAAGGGACAGTGAAGTCTGGGGAACCGCCGCCCCCAGGGATAGAGGAGAGGTATGGTTCACCTGTGTGGTCCAAAGGAGGTTCAGGACAGGAAGGGATCCTGTCACATTGATTTATGACTTTAGTAACAGAGAAATTCTTATTGAAATGATGTGAAGTTATTTGATGTATTGTTTTTTAAGTGAAATATTAACTGCGTGTGTTTTTAAATCTTCAATTTAAAATAAATTCCTTCCAACAAATAAGTCTTGTCGGTCTGCGTGTGTCAGGTGTTGGGGTGAGGGCTTTCTGGTGGCTTCTGGGTTCTATAGGTGTGAGATGGTTATCTGGGGGTGAGTGTGAGAGTGTCTGGGTGTACATCAGTGTTTTAGTGGGTGTGTCAGTGTGTGCGTGGGTCTGTAAGTGGGCGCATGAGGTTGTCAGTGGGTCTGTGAGTGGGTGTGAGAGAGTCTGAGTGGGCCTGTGGGTTGATGCGTAACTGTTTGAGTGGGTCTGTGAGTGAGTGAGGGTCTGACTGAGGCGGTGTGTGTGTGTGTGCACAAGGGGCTGAGTGGGTCAGTGAGTGGGTGCATGAGTGTCTGAGTGTGTCAATGAGTGGGTGCATAAGGTTCTGAGTGCATGTGTGAGTGGGAGAAAAAGACTGAAAGCGAGAGAGAGAGAGAGAGAGAGAGAGAGAGAGAGAGAGAGAGAAGGAGAGAGAGAATTTCTTTTAAGTTTTAATGTATGATCTACTTAGAATGAGATATTTCTGTACAATTTGAAATAAAAATGTGTCTGTCAATCAATCAATCAACACAAGCTTTATTAGGTCATAAATAACCATCAAAGCATAAAGTCACGATAATCCAAAGATTACATACTTGAATACTAAAAAAGAATAAATATGAAAAGTTAAAAAGATGTCAATCAACAATTATAATTGAGTAAAACTCTCATTCCATAACCTTGCAGCATACATATTTACAAATTACGGTATTTTAACAAACGAATACATGTATGCCATGTGGCCACAAGGAACTTGCTAACCGCACAAATTAAGGCAGGTGAAGTATTGGTCTTCAAGATCCTTAGGGCGATACTACATTGTCTTATGCCCATATTCCGGCAAACTGGTCCATTTACGCCGGAAGAGGGCACACGTTGGACAGAAAAACATAAAATCCTCAACAGATTCAGAAACATCATTACAGCCAGGACATAAATCAGATATCGATAGTGGTCTCCAGCTACCGGTTAAGTGCATTAACGGTAAACACCCAAATCGAAAGCGAGCGTACAAGCTCTTGCCCAATAAATCAGGAATAAAATCTAAATAAAATTCAAACTGTGGACACCACTTAAAACCAAGAAATTGAGTGGTCAGTCGTCCATATGATGTGCAAACAAGATAGTTATTTCTAACAAAGGACCAATAGGCAGATTTTAAAAGTTGTTTCTGGGACTTTCCTAAATTCCCAGGGTTCTCCCAAGAGTTCCCAAGTCCCAGGGTGCAAAACCATTTTGACACATACCTGAGCCATGGAATGGAAGCTGCATTAGGTCTTTTTAGAATGTCAAGGAGGGAGTCCCTGTAAATGGTGAGCTCTGGAGTGGTCCAGATCCTTACCCAAAAGAGTAAGGGTCTCAAAGCTATCACATCAGAGATGCGATTAAGCCCAAGATCCAGAAAGACCGGAATCAAGGGTGTACTACATGAACACACAAGTAAGGCTCTGGCGAAGTTATTTTCAGCCACAGACAATTTGTTAGCATTACAAAAAACCCACACCTCAGTACCAAAAGCAGCAGCACTCTGCGCTTTTGCCAAGTAGATCTTAATAGCCGGAGAAACAGCTTTTGTGGCAGTGCTTTTATAAAAGCGCAGAATTGCACCTGACCTATGTTGAAGAAGTGATACACTTTTACTGATCTGATCCTCCCAATGTAAGTTGTTTATAATTCTCACTCCCAAATAATCTATTGAGCTAACCTTGCTTAAGGGGGCCGCGTCTAAGATAATGGTACATCTCCTAACAGTCGTAGACTAAGCACAATCAGTTTAGTTTTACTAACGTTGAGTTCCAGGCCCTAGTCTACACAGAAATCATTGAACCTGTCAACAAAATTCTGAAGACCCATTAGGGTTTTAGAGATGAGGAGGGAGTCATCTGCAAAGAGTAATATAGGAATTTTCTGCACATTAAGGGAGGGGACTTCATTTTGGCAAGAGGACACAGCATGCACCACCTCATTTATAAATAAAGTAAATAGAGTTGGTGCAAGAGCACATCCTTAGCGAACCCCCGCTGAATGGCTATGCAATCAGTTAATTCTCCCTGACTACCCCATCTCACCTGGGCATATGTGTTCTCATGTAACCGTTGTAGTAAATACATTATGTTGGCAGGAGTACCTACTCTGTGCAGAACATCCCATAACTTTTCTCTGGGGACCATGTCGAAGGCAGACCGAAGATCCACAAAAACAACATATATGTTTTGCTTCGCCAGGACTACATATTTCCAATAAAGGAGGGTCAGCCTAAAGACCTGGTCCACCGTACTGGTTTTCGGGCGAAAACCCACCTGAAGTGGGGATAGAACCTGATGATCTTGTACCCAGTCCAGAAGCCTATCCAAAAGTTGTTTGGTGAAAATTTTCTGGAGGTTGTCAATAAGGCTAATTGGTCTGTAGTTGGCAGGGAAGCTCATGTCACCCTTTTTGTAAATGGGGATTATTTCAGCCCCTTTCCAGGTGTTAGGAATTGGGCCTCCTGCAGCTATGACATTTGAGATTATGTTTATGTACCAGGCCCGAATTACTGGTTCAGAGTTAAAAAGATCCCCTGGTATCTTTTCAGAGTGAATAGCAGCTGTGGTTTCCCCCAGTGTAAAAACAATAAAATCATCATGACTAAAAATGTACATTCCTTGCTCGTCGGGCAGATAGCACATTTTAACCGGCTGCTAGGGGGGGGTCCCTGTGTCGCAAAAATACAAGGTAGTGGCATAAAGTTTGGAAAAATGTTCCACACAACTTTCTGGTTGAATATAAGTGCAGATTATACTCTTACCCCCTCTATGTCTATTGGACAATAGCTTCCAGAATGTCCCGTTTTCATTGTAATTAATTGCATCGAGCAGTTTCTGCCAGGTTATGTCTTCCCAACTTTTCTTTGCCTGTGTTAAGGTTTTATTATAGGTGAGTCTAGCTATCTAATCGCCCACTGTGAGCGAGTCATAATGGCTGATTTTAAAGCTGATTTGGCATTAGAACAATCCTTATTAAACCACCCATAATTTGGTAATTATCAGCAGATTGCTTAGTAGTAGTCTTCCTATGGAAAATATCCTGTAGTTTCCTCATAATTTCTTCATGAATGCTGCGGATTGGAATGTCACTGACCTCACGCTCCTCATAATTAGCCAAGACATCAATAAACAGTTGATAAATTTTCTTGATCAAATAAGGATTAGACGTTACTTTTGGCCAGCTGACACAAGTAAGACTATTGTCGAAAAGAGGCCCTGGAACCACAGTGAGATGAGTGTTCTGCGATCTCCTAAATACGTTACTGTATAGGGTGAGAAGCAGGGAATTATGGTCACGAAAATCCACCTTCATGTCTATTAATAATGGCCAAAGCCTTACATCCACTAAAAAATAGTCTATAACGCTGGAGAATAGACCTCACTTAAAAGTAGGTGCAATATTCAAATCGGAAGAAGTGCGTCCATTACAGGCCCTAAGTCCATATTTAAAACACAGGGATGTCAACTGTAAGGCAGCACGTGAGCGAGTACACTGTGGATTGTTCGTCAGTTGGGGAATACCCCAAAATTCATCCTCTTCGGCCATCAGACTGCTACTTAAGCAGAGAGGTTCAACAGTACAATTCATATCCCCTGCGACCACTAGTTTGGTTGAAGAATGCAGGGTATCCATATATTCAGACAACTGAGCCAGTGTCTGAGACTCTAATCCCTGAGAGACAGACCTGGCATATACGTTAATTATAGTCATCTTAAAATCGTAGTTAAATACAAGCTGGACACCCAAAATATTGGGGGAGTCTATATTTAATACAAAATGGTCACACTGTAATTTCTTATTTAACAGCATCATGAGACCCCCCTTAGCACGGCCGAAGCCCCCAACTGCTGGCTGGGCCGGGGAAAAATAAGACAGAAACCCATCCAGGAAAACCAGGTCCTCGACCCAAGTTTCCTGGAATAGGCATAGGTTCTGCTTATTTATGTAATTGACCCACTCAGGATCTCCCAACTTCCTACCTAACCCAGCCAGATTCCAAGACATAATGGAGAGTTCCCGACTAGTTATTAAAACACTAGGCCTGGAACACTGGGCTTCCCCATAATTTCCAGTCCCCTCTCTGAATCTAGTCTCAGGACTCACAGTTGGGGATATTAGGTGGGGATCAATAAATAGTAAGTCGATTTCTGATAGTGTATGGAGATGATTTGCTCACAGGACCAGAGCACACTTTTGACCAGGATCACAATTCCCGCCCGCTGGACCATCACACAGAATAGGTGACCTACCAGAGGGAGGGGACAGTTTGAGTCTAATACCAGCCCCTATGGGGTTCCTAAGATAGCAGGTGCACAGTTCAAAATCAATAAGATTATCCACCAGCAACCTGTCTACAAGGCAAATGGAGATGAAATCAAAGTTTGAACAAAGCTGACTGTGTCTGCCCACCTCAAGAATATCTGCACGGATAACAGAGAGACAATTTTGCAGGACTCGCAACCAATAGATAACCTTATTTATCAGGGAATCCTGGGTTTCCAGAGAACCAGTGGGCAACTTCGGTACCCCAACCATATAAATAATGCCTCCTTTGCTCCACAAACCTCGACCCTGGTTCTTAACAACAGGTCTACTCGTTCCAACCAGATGTAAAGCATCATCAGAGAGCTTGGCAAGACAAGCAGAGGAGGTAGTTGTTCCAGCAAACACCTGGGTGCCAGGCGCCCCCCCGAGGGCCCTTAACATAATCAGCAGACTGGGCTTTATATGGCCTCTCTGGTCCACATGTATTCCTATCCTTAATACCAGAATAGTACTTCCGGCTTACAGCTGCTGGCACAACCGGGAGACCCTCTGCACGGGGTACAAGTAGACTTTCAGGAGGGGGGATAATAGCCGGCCCCGGGGGAAGCTTGTCCACTCGAGTCCTAGATTCAGGCACAAGAACAGCAGTGGGAAAGCCCCCCGGAGCAGGCAAAGTCCCACCCCGTTTACCCTCAAACATTTACACGCACACTTCTGTGCCAGTTCTCCCGTAAATGTGTCCATCATCAACAACACCAAAGTCTTTACTTCATCTAATTTCAGAAGAATGGAGGCCAGATCAGGTTCCCCACATGGCCGTGACAGACTGCCCAAGTTCAAGGGCAAACTCGTCACAGCGTTATCATCAGCACAAGCTTCTGAATGTAAATGTAAGCCGCAGTCATAAGACCCCCCAATCTCTGTCAGAGGCCCATACTGATTAAAACATGGGATATTAGAAGTCACCAAGACCTCAGCACTTAAAGGAAGACGGGGAGCCTTTTCCCCATAGGAGAACCACCTGTGGTGGCCAGGTCACTGCGCAGGAAAATGCTTGGCACGGGTGGAGAATTAGATCTTGAAGCTTGAGGTGCCATGTTTGATTCATCCTCTTTGTGGGGATTGGACAGTTGTAACGTTTTCTCAAATATATCAGGAATCTTTTTAGCAGAAGTAGCAGAAGTACCACATTTTGTGGATGGTGTGTTGGAGTTACTTCTCAATATGGCTTCCACCTCTTCAAATAATATATCAATGTCTTTTAAGGGATTACTTTCTTTGTTAGACAGGCAGCTCAATTTACAATTAAGCCAATTTTTAGTTTTTTTTGTTCCACTAGGGAGTGCGGGTACATCCACAGCCTTACGTTTCCCCATATCTGTTCAGTCGATGATATAATCAGAAACAATGAGCGTAACCAAAAGACAACTCCCAGGAACAAAAACGTACTTCCCAGGGGTTAGATGGGTACACCCAGCCTAGCCTCTGTCGGGCTATGACGGGCGTTGACGGGCCTGAAGGAGTGGTGAAACCTGGGGAATGTGGTCCCACCTAGGCAGTTCAGCCGAAAAAGTGCCCAGTAGCAAACAGTGCGTCTCGCTGCACGAGTCTGTAGTGCTTATGAGCACCTGAAGGAATGGAGGAGCCTGGGGGATGTGGTCCCACCCCAAACAGTGCAGCCAAAAAAGTGTGATCTTTGTGACTGGGGGTGAATGTTTGATTTGCTCTGCATTCCGTCCATCATTTGCTGTTTTTGCAATGGTAACCCCAAGTGGGAAAGGTATGCTCAGACGTGGGTCCCGTGCTCACTGCACCACCGGATTGAGGCTAGCCTAGCTGATGAAGGGTGATACCCTGAAACCGGTCCTAGGATGCTTGTTTCCGGTCCAGGGAGGACCTGTCTTGGCAGTTCGGGCTGGACTGTTTCCATGAGGAAGAGTGTCAAGACTGATTTGCATATGGCTGTGTCCAACCTGGGGTGGCGTGGTGAGCAAAAAAACAATGGATTAAACCCAGATCTTTGTGACTGGGGTGCATTCCGTCCATCATCTGCTCTTTTTGCAGTGGTTCCACCCCAGGCAGTGCAGCCAAAAATGTGCCCAGTAACAAACAGCGCGTCCCGCGCTGCGTGAGTCTGGAGCACTTATGAGCGCCTGAAGGAGCAGAGGAGCCTGGGGGATGAGGTCCCACCCCAGGCAGTGCAGCCGAGTAAGTGCCCAGTAGCAAACAGCGTGTCCCACGCTGCGTGAGTCTATAGTGCTTATGAGCGCCTGAAGGAGCGGAGGAGCCTGGGGGATGAGGTCCCACCCCAGGCAGTGCAACCGAAAAAGTGCCCAGTAACAAACAGTGCGTCCCACGCTGCGTGAGTCTGGAGCACTTATGAGCGCCTGAAGGAGCGGAGGAGCCTGGGGGATGAGGTCCCACCCCAGGCAGTGCAGCCGAATAAGTGCCCAGTAGCAAACAGCGTGTCCCACGCTGCGTGAGTCTATAGTGCTTATGAGCGCCTGAAGGAGTAGAGGAGCCTGGGGGATGTGGTCCCACCCCAGGAAGTGCAACCGAAAAAGTGCCCAGTAACAAACAGTGCGTCCCGCGCTGCGTGAGTCTGGAGCACTTATGAGCGTCTGAAGGAGCGGAGTAGCCTGGGGGATGAGGTCCCACCCCAGGCAGTGCAACCGAAAAAGTGCCTAGTAACAAACAGTGCGTCCCCAGGGCTACAAATCCCAGAATTGAAAGCAAAAAAAAAACTGGACTGGAGCAGCACATAAGGCATGAACCTGGGAAACTTGGCAGCTATGTCTCTTTGCATGAGGTACTACATTAAACCACGAGTGGAAGCAGAGTTCTGTTGTTTTTCCATTTCACCTCTGATTCGCATAGCCGCATATGCATCATGCTTTTAACCTCTTAATTAGAAAAATGTTTTTCACATTCTTCTCACAACGTGATTGGATAGAAGCCCAGTGTGGATGAAATGTCTGCTCCCTCAGCCCCATGAAGGAAGCCAGAGCGCAGTGACACAATGGCGTCATAAAATCTGCCCGACCCATCGCGCCTTGATCAAAGGTGAAATTTGCCGTTGTGTGAGTCAGTGTTTGCGAACGGTCTGTGTACGACAGGAAAAATGGAGGTGTCCGACCTGCAGCCCAGTTACTCCTCTGCATCTGTCATTTTTTCAAATTAAAATAATTTGTAATTTTAAAAAAAGGGAAGCAAGTCTGGCTGGACTCGAACCCTGAGTATTCAGTGTGATGGTCTTCATACTGAGCTATTCATTTTTTTTTGCTTTTACAATATTTTTAGCCACTTATGTGCTATCTGGGACCCCGGGGAAGCCCTCTTGCGCTTTACGGCCTATCTGGCACTGCGGGGGGAAACCTTAGGGCTTCCCTTGCAGTGCCAGTGCTTCATTGCTTTAACAGCAACTCCATGCTTGTTGAAGCCTTTCATCATTGCTTTGACAGCATCTCTGTGCTTGCTGAAGCATTTCATCTCTGTCTCCTGCACGTGTGTAGGGGACAGAGGTGAAAGCTTCAGATTTTGACAGTGGGACCTGTTTGACAGGTCCCGCTGTCAAAAACGGAAGCGTTTGCAGTAGCTTGGCTGCAGCTGCATAGCAGCAGCCATGCCACAATAAACAGCTATGTCCCCGAGTGGGCACCCCAGGACATAGCAGGAGCCGGGCCTGGGGGGTTGCTGTCCCCAGGGCCATCAGTGTTTCCACAAGTGGGGCACTGTGGCCCCCCTCCAACATGCACACAGCCCTGGGGAGGTGGTGGTCCCCAGGCTTGGGGTTCCCAAAGGTACCCCCTTTCTTTTTTTAAATATTTTCCCCAGAGAGGGTGTGATCCATGAGGCAGCGGGTGGTCACATGCCACCATATATCAATTACGTTTTGCCCTCCGCATATTTACTATCAGCTCTGGGAAGGTGGTGGTCCCCAGGGCAGCGGGGGAAATGTGGCCCCCAGCATATGACTCATAAGCCCTGGGGAGGTGGCAGTTTCCTGGGCAGCGGGAGGGAACCAGAAGGCCCGATGCATTTTTAAACAAATGGCCCAGTGACTTGGCCCAGCAGGGGGCTTTATAATAACGAACAGCAGGCTTCATTTTGTTTCAAATTTGACAGTGGATCGGTGGATCCACCATGACTCCGTCCCAAAAATGTAAAAAACATGCTTTTTATCCCTGGTGGGTCCCTTTGGGACCCCATCCACCATAGCTAAGGGGTCAGGCTGCTTAAGCTGAGTCCCAAGATGGCTGAAAGAATTCAACGACTTCAGCCAATCAGATCTCAACACAAGTAACCCTATAAATACACATTTGTTTTCCCCTTAATTTCTCAAAAATCTACTGCACAGAATAACACCAAAACAAAAAAAGGTCACTTTCTGGACCAGGACCTACCTTCCTGCCAAATTTGGTGTAATTCCGTCCAGTAATTTCAGCTCTATCGCTGTTCAGAATCCCTATAAAAAAGGGAAAAGGGAAAGTGTGTTTTGGGACACCCCCTTTTTCTCTGCCCCCCCTGGATGGATCACCCCAAAACTTTCCGGACAGCAGCTGATGTGACTGCTAAAAGTTTGGGAAAGTTTTGTGAAGATTTTTCAAGTAACGCCAAAGATATAGACAAGTAAAAAAACACTTTTTGGATAAAAACTAGGCCCTAACTATAACTACCTTGTGGTGAGTGTAAAGTTACTACAAAGTGTAGACCTACATTTCCCAAACCCCTGAACCAGGGATTGGAGTTGAAAATTGTTGAAAATGGTTGTATGTTTTTTCCTCTTTGCTTGATACCTATTTTATCTACTCTAGGGGCTTTTTCACCTTCATTTCCCTCCCTTTGATAATTTTAACATTCTCTGTTGTCCTGTGTCTCTGTCATCCACCTGCCCCTTTCTCATCATGTATACTTTAATTCCCCTCTTTTCTCATCTTTCTTGCAGTGACACCCATTTGTGAATTTGAAAGCTAAAAAAGTGGCCCTTGTTTGCAAATTGGGGAAGTAAAGAACTTGAAATGCCATATGAGTGTTTTGCAATGTATTGAAGACTGCATGCAACTTATCTTGCTACATGTACAGTTTTGTTTAACATCAAGAAAATCAATAGGAAAAAACGCCCCAGTAAATCACAAAACAGGCCCACAACAATCAAAAAACTAGTCCACACACTGCCCTTCCAAACCAGCCCTTCTGGCACTGCCTAATTGCCCTATTGGGCAGTCAGACCCTGCTCTTGCCCTCCCCCTTTCCTGTGTGTGCCTCAGGGACAGCTCCTCCATTAGGATGGAGGAGCATCGGGCCTCCGCCAGCAGCGGCAGCTGCAAAACCTTTCAAAGAAATTGATAATAAACTATGTTTATTATTGTTTTCTTTGAAAGTGGCAGGGCCATGCGAGTGACGTGCACTGAGCTGTGCATGTATGTTTGGATGGCCATTTCGGGCTGGCCAAACACACATACGCACAAGCTCCCAGTCTGCCTGGTAGCACCCTGGCTGGGCACTCCCAGACAATCCTGACGCTACTCTGAGCAGCGTCAGGATTGGCCGCAGGGCAGGCTGGGAGCCTGTGCCTGCAGCAAGAAGACAGAGGAGCAGAGCGGAGCGACGGCGAGGAGGTAAGTGTTTTTTTTTCTTAATTTATTTAATTTTTATTTCCCCCACCCTCTGCGTGACTCCCCGCCCCTTCTGCACCCTGTGAACCGCCACTGTTGTGCCTCCTCTTTTATCTACCCATGTGTCACAATTTATTTGCGATCTGGCTGTAGATGCGTTTGTTTGGAAAATAACCGTATGTTTTGCCATCAGCAGATATGGAAGTCTCATCGGAATGAAACGAAAGCAGACATGGGTGCTGACCTCACTGCTTCGAAGAGACTCAAGCAATAAATGACAATGCGTCTAGGATTACTTGTGCTCCGGTTAGTAGCGAACACGACCTAGCAGACTGGGCTGGACTGTCCTATTTCATGACACACGTTGGCATATCGTCTGTATGGATAAGAATGAGCTACAAAAAAATGGATCAGAATGCGCTTAGTCTAATTTAAGCATTTCAATTCACTGATTTTGTACACTTTAAATCATTAACAGCTAAAATTATCAGCTTTGCTTTCTTATAAGACCACGCATAGTGTTCCAATTTGTATATTAGCATACAAATAATAGCAGGAAATCCAGAAGTCGCATGATATGTTGATCTGTATTCTGTTCACATTGTAGGAGTCATTTGATGCCTACACTTCAGAACAAGTAAATGAGACACTAGATCACACACCTCACCTAGATATTGAGGTGCATTAAGAAGCAACAACAGTTACACTATTTGACATTTTGCAATGAAGTATGCGAGTAATACCATACATACTCTTCAAATATTTGCATTTCAGGTGCCTGAGCAATACTTTCTGCCATTGCCATGATGAGAAAATCCTGTTTACTCTATGAATCATAGGCAACATTGGAGCTATGCTTGTCTAGGGCGTCTGAACTAATGAGAATTTCCCAACTATCTCCATGAACAGTTTCTCTTTCACTTAATTATATGTATTTAAAATTTTTACTGACAGTTCACACTTTTGGAGGGGTCATGAGATTCTATGCCACTTGATGACATATTATATTAATATGTGCCTAGCTTAAATGGTCGTCTTTTATAGGCAAAAACAATGTTCTTCTATTAGAAAGCCTATATTTTACTACAGTGCACCCTAGTACTTCAGAGGATTTGAATTCTGTATTTGCATTTATTCGTTAGTTTGAACATTTTACTGTAATGAAGTCAAAAATATGAAGTAGAGTAAGGGCCTGATTTAGCGTCTGGGACACAGGTTACTTTGTTACAAATGTGACAGATAATCGACCAACCTTATTACAAGTGCCATAGGATATAATGCACTTGTAATAAGGGAAATGAGCTGTTGGTCATGTTTATGACACAACTGCCAAACTATATCAGTCATTTTGGCTCCTTTGAACACATTGGGGGTCATTCTGACCCCGGCCGGCGGCGGTAGCCGCCGTCCTGGCTGCGACCGCCAGAAGACCGTACCGCGGTCAAAAGACCGCAGCTGTCATTCTGGGTTTCCCACTGGGCTGGCGGGCGACCGCCAAAAGGCCGCCCGCCAGCCCAGTGGGAAACAGCCTTCCACGATGAAGCGGAGTGGAAGGTGTGCGACGGGTGCAGTAGCACCCGTCGCGAATTTCAGTGTCTGCTGAGCAGACACTGAAATTCAAAGTGGGGCCCTCTTACGGGGGCCCCTGCAGTGCCCATGCCATTTTGGTCGAAACCACCAGGAACAGGATGGCGGTGAGGGGGTCGGAATCCCCATGGCGGCGCAGCAAGCTGCGCCGCCATGGAGGATTCCCATGGGCAGCGGAAAGTCGGCGGTACACCGCCGACTTTCCGTTTCTGGCCGCGGCTGTACCGCCGCGGTCAGAATGCCCAAAGGAGCACCGCCAGCCTGTTGGCGGTGCTCCCGCGGACCCCGGCCCTGGCGGTTTTTACCGCCAGGGTCGGAATGACCCCCATTGTCTCTTTTTTCCTGAAATGTCATTTACTAGTAATAGTGATAGTGATGGTAGAAGTTGTTCGGGGAGGAAATGGTAGAAGGTGCTGAGGATGCTTCTTAAAGTAAACTAGAAAAAAACAAAAGTCTCTGGGATCTAAGAAAACTGTTAGGCTCGCATGGAGGTTTGAGGACAGCAGAGTCACACAACGTTGCCAGCCTTAACTGCTCTTACAGTTCCTACCACTTTCATGCAGTGTATTTCTTTAGCAGTGAGCAGAGTCCTTGCCTTTAAAATGAATAAATAAATACCACAAAATGGGCCATGGTTATTGCTTATGTGATCAATTCCCATTCTTGCCCTTTTGGTATCCTTCAACAGCATCTGTACATGGAGCATGTGGCGATATGGATTACTGGGCCTTCTTTTAGTATCCCCTTTAGGTGCACAGACTAAAGGGTACAAAAAAGGGATGGATGAAATGCTTGAATTAATGTCAGCCACTTGTAATTATTTTGGACTAAATCCCAGTCCATCTTTGTTTTGAACACCACACACACCATGCCACCTCAGCTTGGACACAGCCATGTGCAAGTCTTGACCCTGATCCAATCGTAAAGAAGCAACACATTTTAGACTCCTTCTTTTCTTGTTATCATTGCACAAATGTGCATTTATAGTTGATGTTCTATACACAGTGGCCCTCATTCTGACCTTGGCGGGCGGCGGAGGCCGCCCGCCAAAGTCCCGCCGTCAGGTTACCGTTCCGCGGTCGAAAGACCGCGGCGGTAATTCTGACTTTCCCGCTGGGCTGGCGGGCGGTCGCCTTCAGACCGCCAGCCAGCCCAGCGGGAAAGAGGCTTCCACGAGGAAGCCGGCTCGGAATCGAGCCGGCGGAGTGGAAGCTGTGCGACGGGTGCAGTTGCACCCGTCGCGTATTTCACTGTCTGCGCAGCAGACAGTGAAATACTTGTAGGGGCCCTCTTACGGGGGCCCCTGCAAGGCCCATGCCAGTGGCATGGGCACTGCAGGGGCCCCCAGGGGCCCCGCGACCCCCCCTACCGCCATCCGGATCTCGGCGGTCCGACCGCCGGGATCTGGATGGCGGTAGGGGGGGTCGGAATCCCCGCGGCGGTGCAGCTAGCTGCGCCGCCGCGGAGGATTCAATGGGGCCGCGGTACACTGGCGGGACCCCGCCAGTGGTGCCGGTCCGACCGCGGCTTTACCGCCGCGGTCGGAATCCCCATTGGAGCACCGCCGGCCTGTCGGCGGTGCTCCCGCGGTCCTCCGCCCTGGCGGTCAAAGACCGCCAGGGTCAGAATGACCACCAGTATGTCTTAATAATATTAATGTGTGTGAATATTTAAAATAAATAATGAAATGTAGCCCCTGAGATATCAAAGCTTTACAGATGTGCGCTCCAAAGTTTCTTTGAAAATGCTTACATATATTCATTATTCATGTTTTATATTTACACCTCATAAGTAAACATACATTCGTTTATTCACTTTTTTTTAATTATAATGCTCATACAAGGGCATATTTATAGGGATTTGGCTTAGGGCAGTACAGCAAGTCACCTTGCTGTGCTGCCCTACGCGAAAGTGACAGGGCAGAACGCAGCACACATGGAAAGAGAATAAACAAAGAGAAATACAAATATTTCTCCTTGTTACACCTCACCCCGGGAGACGTAAGGTTTTGGTGCTTCCCCAGGTTTAAATGATTTTGTAAATCTAGGGCAACATCAAAATCCACTGGTGTTACATGGGAAAGACACTTTGCGTGGCCTCATAGATATGGGTGAAAGGTTTGCGCTGCTGCTTTGTCACAAAAAATGAGTCAACGGTGGTGCAAGCCTCTCATAATTATGCCCCTAATGTTTAGTTAATATTAGCCTGACTAAAAGCTTTTATTTTGAAATGTATTTTGCCTGGTTAGTGTGTTCTTTTCTTTTCAGGTGTGTTTTCCTGATCTCATTAGCTAGAGAAAATGAATATTGTTAATGTATTGATAGCAAGGCCTGAGAAGAAAAATCTTGGCAAGAACTTTGAAGATCTAATGAGCAGCTGAAGCGTCCTACTCATTGTGTATCAGAAATGGGGATGCTCAAGGTTGCAGTAAATGCCCAAGTTCTGTGGGATGAGAAATGTAGGTGATGTTGCAAATGCACACCACAGTAGGAGACATGATTGGTTCCTGGTGAGGTGGGGGGAGATACGATTGGTGTTGAAGGTTCAGTTTGTTTTAATTAATATTCACAATGCTAGAAGTTAGAGCAAAATTCCTTTTGGCTTTAAGGGGTGCAGATCTCTTTTCTTCCTTTATTCTTACATGTGTGAAGCTTCATGCTAAACACTTAGGCCCTCAATACAACATTGACGGTAAATGCCGCTTACCGCCGTGCAGAAGACCGCCAACACACCACTGCGGCTGCGGAAATCCGCTACAGGTATTACAACCCACAGGCCAGAATCCGCCAAACTCTAGACACCCACACAAGTCCGCCACACCAAAGGTCAGTGATAAACTGGCGATAACAAAACCTCCACCGTCACACGAACAGGAATACGCCCACACTATAACGACCCACGAATCCACGCGGCGGTCTTTCAACCGTGGTATTCCATTGGCGATACACACCGTCGCGCTCAAAATACACACACATTTACAAAACACAATCACATTGGGCAAATCGAAATACACACACCTGATACACATACACACACCACTCCCACACACTCAATACAATATAAAACACACACCCACATCTCCCACCATCAACAAACTAGCATCCACAGGCACACAATCCCATCACTCACACAACATCCATGCACCTCACACAACACACACAAACACATCCCCTCACACATCACAATACACACCACCTCACACATCACCCACACCTCACCATGTCACTGCAAAGACACCCCAGGTTCTCTGAGGAGGAGCTCAGGGTCATGGTGGAGGAAATCGTCCGGGTAGAGCCACAGCTATTGGGATCACAGGTGCAGCACACCTCCATTGCTAGGAAGATGGAGCTATGGCGCAGAATTGTAGACAGGGTCAACGCAGTGGGACAACATCCAAGAACACGGGATGACATCAGGAAGAGGTGGAATGACCCACGGGGGAAGGTGCGTTCTGTGGTCTCAAGACACCAGATTGCAGTTCAGAGGACTGGCTGCTGATCCCCACCTCCTCCCCCACAACTAACAACATGGGAGGAGCAGGTCTTGGCTATACTGCATCCTGAGGGCCTCGCAGGAGTAGCAGGAGGAATGGACTCTGGTAAGTCAGATCTTAACTACTTCATCCCCCACCCTACCTGATGCTATAACATACCCCCAGCCTCACCCCCATCACTCCAACAACTCACATATGTCCCACTATCACAAACCACCCATCCCAACACCAAGCCCTGCATGCAACACCAAAGCATGGACACCCATCACCAAAGCATGTCCACTGCAGATACCCACACAGATCCCCAAACCAAATATCACACAAGGTCCTAGACAAGAATGTAAGCACTGGGGTACAGGATCACCCACCCATTGCACACGATGGCACACACAGATGCAATAATCATGCCTTTACACCCCTGCAGGACCCCTACCCAACGTCAACGGACAGGAGGTTCCAGACATGTCCACCCCCCCACAGAAGATGCCCACAGCTATGACAACAGCTCTGTCCAACTGGATCTAGATGACCAGCCCGGCCCATCTGGGAACTCAGGACAGTCAGTTCCCCACACACTGGCACATGCCACCGCAGAGCCTCCCCCCTCAGGAAACACCAGCACAGCACCCACCCAGCGGGCCCATACCTCTGTCCCCAGGACACGTCAAGCAGCAGTGTGTCCACCACGTCAGGGAACCCAGGCAAACCCACAAACCCAAGAACATCAGGAACCTGGGGCAGTGGCAGTGGGCACACGGTTCAGGGGACAGAGGAACAGGAAAACAGGGGAACTGGGAGGACTGCTGTGCAACAGGGGGGAGGACAGGCCCAGGGACCCCACTCTCCACAAGGCCCTCTCCAACATCATGGGAGCGTACAATCATTCCCAGGAGACAATGGCAACGGTACTGGACAAGTTTCTGGAGACCCAGCGGCTGCAGGAGGAACAGTATTTGGGGATCAGGGAGGACTTGAAGTCCATTAACACCACCCTGGTCACCATTGTAGGGGTGCTGAAGGACCTTGTGAACACCAGGAGGGACTGGCGCTAGTGGACAGAAGGCACCGCCACAGTACCACGACACCAGCACCCCACCCCATGCAGATGGAGAACCACCCCGCAATTGGTCCCTGAGATCCAGGACAAAGACAGAGAACAATGCCAAGACCCCTGTCAAGAAATGAGACCAACCTGAACGTCATCCTTCTGTCCCACTTCGTCACCGTGTCCATCCTTAAACTGCCCTAGCTCCACTTCCTATGCCCCTTTGGACAATGCACCTGTGAGACTAATAACTGGACTCTGCCATGGACATTCCTCCACCATCACCCCTGACCATTTTCCAACCCCCTCCACTAATTTGCACTTAAATAAACACCTGTGAATCACAAAACAATCTGGAGTCAGTCTGTGCTTTCACAAATGTGTATTTGCTATAACTAACGAAAATAGCAATGTCCATTGTATTGTCAACATACCTATGTCACACAGCTCTAGTCCATGAGGTAACATAGCAGAGGTCACACAGTGGGACCCACATCTGTGAAATGGAAAGGCAAAGTGACAGGTCAGGGTCCATACACTGGGTGAAAGTGACAGACATAAGATAGGTCTAACAATTGTATGAGCTGTAGGAGGCAGTGATGTCTTCTTACCTGTGTCTCACTGGAAGTATTGCTGGATCACGTTGTTTCTGTTGTCAATATCCTCTTCTTCTGCCTCCTCTTCTTCACTGTCCACAGGCTCCACAGCTGCCACAAGACCTCCTTCTGGACCATCCTCCTGCAGAAAAGGCACCTGTCATCGCAAAGCCAGGTTGTGCAGCATACAGCAGGCCACGATGATCTGGCACACCTTCTTTGGTGAGTAGTAGAGGGAACCACCTGTCATATGGAGGCACCGGAACCTGGCCTTCAGGAGGCCGAAGGTCCTTTGTATCACTCTCCTAGTTCGCCCATGTGCCTCATTGTAGCGTTCCTCTGCCCTTGTCCTGGGATTTCTCACTGGGGTCAGTAGTCATGACAGGTTGGGGTACCCAGAGTTACCAGCAAATGTCGAGGGACAACTGTTAGACACACACTAACCCTTAGGGACAACCCCAGACCCAGACAACTATTCACACAGTGAGGGGGACCTTGTCCTCACCTCTTAGCCACACATGGTGCCTCTGGAGTTGCCCCATCACATAAGGGATGCTGCTATTCCTCAAAATGTAAGCGCCATGCACTGAGCCTGGAAACTTGGCGTTCACATGGGAGATGTACTGGTCGGCCAAACACACCATCTGCACATTCATTGAATGGTAGCTCTTCCTGTTTCTGTACACCTGTTCACTCCTGCGGGGGTACCAAGGCCACATGTGTCCCATCAATGGCACCTATGATGTTGGGGATATGTCCCAGGGCTTAGAAGTCATCTTGCACTGTGGGCAAATCCTCCACCTGAGGGAAAACGATGTAGCTGCGCATGTGTTTCAGCAGGGCAGACAACACTCTGGACAACACGTTTGAGAACATAGGCTGGGACATCCCTGATGCTATGGCCACTGTTGTTTGGAAAGACCCACTTGCCAGGAAATGGAGTACTGACAGGACCTGCACAAGAGGGGGGATTCCTGTGGGATGGCGGATAGTTGACATCAGGTCTGGCTCCAACTGGGCACCCAGTTCCTGGATTGTGGCACGATCAAGTCTGTAAGTGATAATGATGTGTCTGTCTTCCATTGTCGACAGGTCCACCAGCAGTCTGTACACCGGAGGATGCCGCCATCTCCTCACCTGCCCCAGCAGACGTGCCCTATGGACGAGAACAGTGAGCACAGAGTCAGCCAACACTGAGCTAGTAAAAAAAGAATTTATTGCACACATTTGTCAATCCGCTATGTGCCTGTCACTGTGTGTTTGCAAGGCCTAGATATGTGTGACGTATTTAAAAATAATGCCATGTGCCCACCTGAAATGGCGGCTGCCTGACCTGCAATGTGGGACAGGGGGATATGAGGTAACTGCGCTGGCGTTGTACACCGTCGCAGTAGGCGGTCGAAGACCGCAGCGCAATCCTGCATTGGTTAACATTGGGCCCTATGGGTCCGTGGAGCCGGTGACGGTACGCACCGCCGCGGACGTGACCGCCATTTTCTGTCTGTTCACTCACTTGATACCTGACCTTCGACAGGAGAGGGCCTACACTGCAAGTGCTGCTGTGACCTTTGTCTGGAAGGGACGATGGCTCATGTGTCTGGAGAAAGGGCTCCTCCCTTCACTTCGGAGGAGTTGGAGAAGTTAGTGGATGGGGTCCTCCCCCAGTACACACTACTCTACGGTCCTCCAGACAAACAGGTGAGTACACTGTGGGCATGCTGTATGGGCAATGCCTGTTTGGAGTGGTGTGGATGGAAGATACGGGGGGGCTGAGGCCTGCATGAGCGGACGGTGAGTGTATGTGCGTCAGGGCAAGGGTGGGAACGTGAGCCGATGACTGTGGCGGTCCGGACGGTTAAAGTTTTTCCTTTTCCCCTGTACTATTCCTCTAGGTCAGTGCCCACCAGAAGAAGGATATTTGGCGTGCCATTGCCAAGGACGTCCCTGACCCTGGGGGTCCACCACAGACAGAGCACCCACTGCCGGAAATGATGGGAGGACATTCGCCGCTGGAGCAAGAAGACGGCAGAGGCCCAGCTGGGGATGGCCTCCCAATGTGGGAGGGGTGTCCGTCGCACCATGACCTCCCTGATGTTCCTGATCCTGGCAGTGGCGTATCCGGAGTTCGAGACAACAGAGTCTGAAGTCACTAGTGGGACGGAGGGCGAGGGGAGCTCCATGGCGGGGACAGGAGCAGAGACCAGCGACACTGACTCCTCCTCTGATGGGAGCTCTTATGCAGTGGCGGGCCCCTCTGTGCCCACCGCATCTACAGGTACAGCCGCCACACCCCCTACCAGCACCGCCCTCCCAGCAGCCCCTCAGCCTTTGCCCTGTGCCCGCTCACCCAGGAGGGTGGGCATCACCTTCGCCCCAGGCACCTCAGCCCCTGCCCCAGTCAGCCCTGCTGCCCTCAGTGAGGAGGCTATTGACCTCCTGAGATCCGCCACTGTTGGGCAGTCTACCATTCAAAATGCCATCCAGGGTGTAGAGAGGCATTTGCAACAAACAAATGCATACCTGGAGGGCATTCATTCTGACCAGGCAGCCCAACAGCGAGCATTTCAGGCTCTGGCCTCAGCACTGATGGCAGCCATTGTCCCTGTGTCCAGCCTCCCCCCTCCAATCTTCTCCACCCAGACCCAATCCCCTGTACCTCAACCTATCACAAGCACACCATCAGACCAGCATGCACACACCTCAACACACAAGGGTGGCTAAGGCAAAAATAAGCACCACACATCCCACAGGCACTCACACAAGCACCATACCCATGCAGACATACCAACATCCACTGCCTCCACTGTGTCCACCTCCTCCATGTCTCCCTCCTCCCTCCCTGTCTCATCTCCACTCACACCTGCATGCACTACAGCTTCAGCCACTACCTCCATCACCAGCACACCCACCACCACACCCGCTCACGTGCAGTCACCACCCCCACTACCATTCAAAACATCCCCTGTGTCCTTTCCCAGTGTGTCTGTAATGCCACCTCCCAAGGTGCACAAACGCAGTCACACACCCACCCAACAGCCATCCACCTCACAACAGCCTCCAGCCCATGCACCTTCACCCAAAGTCAGCAAACGTACACCTCCTACATCCACTACCTCTTCCTCCACTCCCAAACCCCCTCCATCTACCAGTCCTAGTGTGTCTAAAAAGCTTTTCCTATCAAATGTTGACCTCTTCCCTACACCTCCCCCCCGTCCGTCCCCTGAGGCCCGCCTTTCCAGGTCCCAACCCAGCACCTCAGCCACCACATCACCGGGCACAGTGGTGCCAGCAATAGCAGGATTCTGGAGTGTGCCAAGCAACAGGGCTGCCAGTGTCCCAAGGAGCGAGGGCAAGGGCATTCCCCCACCTCCAAAACAGAAAAAGTTGCCCACATCCATGAGGGAGAAGGCGAAAACACCTGCCACCAAGGGCTCAGGCAAAACAAAAGTGGAAAGTGGGAAGACAGCTGCGCCACCATCCAAGGTGGGGAAGGGTCAAAAAATCAAAGGCAGGTCCACGTCGATGCCAACCTGCACGGCGGACAAGACCGCTACCGGCACTTCCACCTGCACTGCCGCCAGCACCGCAGTCAGTGAGCCCGCCACCAGCACCGCGGCCAGCACCGCCGCCAGCACCGCCGCCAGCACCGCAGGCACTGAGCCTTTCACCAGCACCGCTGTCTGTGAGCCCGCCACCAGACCAGCAGTCAGTGAGCCCGCCACGAGCACTGCAGACACTAAGCCCTTCACCAGCACCGCAGTCAGTGAGCCCGCCACCAGCACCGTTTCCACAGAGCCCGCCGCCAGCACAGATGCCACAGAGCCCGCCGCCTGAACTGATGCCACAGAGCCCGCTGCCAACACCGATGCCACAGAGTCCGCCGCAAGCACCGCCGCTACTAACACTGCCGCCAGCACCGCTGCTACTGACACTGCCGCCAGCACCGCCAGCGGCCCTGCGACATCCTGAGCCAGTGGCACCACCGCAGACCTAGCTGCCATCCCCAGTGGTCAGTCGTATGAGGCTGGTGGTCAGTTCCAGGAGCCTGGCCAGCTTGCATGTTGCACCACCATCAGTGGAGTATCACATCCATTACCTCAGTCCTTTGCAGTTTGAAGCACTCTGGGCACAACGCCCCCTCCAGAACCAATGGAAAAAGGCATCCACTACCTCAGTCCTTGGCAGGATGAAGCACTCTGGGCACAAAGCCCCCTCCAGAACCAGTGGAGTATCACATCCACTACCAAGTCTCTCCAGTGGGTGGTTTGCCCACTGCTTAATCCTGGGTAGTGCAAAGCCACAGTCTCTCAAGTCTTTTCAGTGGGTGGGTTGCCCACTGCTTTATCCTGGGGAGTGCAAAGCCACAGTCTCACAAGTCTCTACAGTGGGTGAGTTGCCCACTGCTATATCCTGGGGAGTGCAAAGCCACAGTCTCTCAAGTCTCTACAGTGGGTGGTTTGCCCACTGTTCAATCCTGGGGAGTGCAAAGCTACAGTCTCACAAGCCTCTACAGTGGGTGGTTTGCCCACTGTTCAATCCTGGGGAGTGTAAAGCCACAGTCTCACAAGTCTCTACAGTGGGTGGGTTGCCCACTGTTCAATCCTGGGGAGTGCAAAGCCACAGTCTCACAAGTCTCTACAGTGGGTGGGTTGCCCACTGCTATATCCTGGGGAGTGCAAAGCCACAGTCTCTCAAGTGGATAACAGTCTCCACTGGTTCTGAAGGGGGCTTGGTGCCCAGAGTGCTTCATCCTGCCAAGGACAGAGGTAGTGAATGTAAATCCTCACTGGTTCTGGAGGGGGCTTGGTGCCCAGAGTGCTTCATCCTGCCCAAGACAGAAGTAGTGGATGTAAATCTCCACTGGTTCTGGATGGGGCTTGGTGCCCAGAGTGCTTCATCCTGCTTGTGGCAGCCTCAGTAGCGTCAGTGCTTGTGGCGGCGGGTTCCTTGGCAGCGGTGCTTGTGGCGGCGGTGTCATTGGCAGCGGTGATTGTGGCGGCAGTGTCCTTGGCAGCGCTTCAGCTGCTGGCGGTCCTGTCTTGGGCAGCGGGGCTGCTGGCGGTCGCCTCCTGGGCAGCGGGGCTGCTGCTAGCGGTCCTGTCTGGGGCAGCGGGGCTGCTGTTGGTTGCCTCTTGGGCAGCGGGGCTGCTGCTGGCGGTCCTGTCTGGGGCAGCGGGGCTGCTGCTGGCGGTCCTGTCTTGGCCAGCGGGGATGCTGATGGCAGTCGCCTCCTGGGCAGCGGGGCTGCTGCTGGCGGTCCTGACTGGGGCAGAGGGGCTGCTGCTGGCGGTCCTGTCTGGGCCAGCGGGGCTGCTGGCGGTCGCCTCCTGGGCAGCGGGGCTGCTGCTGGCGGTCCTGTCTGGGGCAGCGGGCTGCTGCTGGCTGGCTCCTGGGCAGCGGGGCTGATGGTGGTCTTCTCCACCGTGCTGATCTTCCCAGACTTACCGGGTTTCTTGTGCCCCTTCCCCACCTTGGAAGATGTCGCAGCTGACTCCACACTCCCACCTGTACCCCTGGGAGGGGCTTTGGTGGCTGTTATCTTCCCCCTCTCCCGCCGGGCACTGGCCAACTTTTGATGCTTGACAGGTGGGGTACTGTCTGTGCTGTGGCTCCTTGCCACACTGGCTGCCCTGCTGCCTGGTGCACTCCAGAATCCGGTGACTACTGGCACCACTGGTCCCGCCGATGTTGTGACTGAGGTGCTAGGTTGGGCTTGGAGAGTCGGGCCCTAGGAGACCTCCTAGGAGGGGAGGTGAGGGAAAGAGGTCAAGGGTGGACAGGAAAAGTTTCTTAGGAACACTGGGACGGGTAGATGGAGGGGGTTTGGGAGTGGAGGTAGAGGTTGTGGTTGTAGGAGGTGTACGTTTGGTGACTTTGGGTGAAGGTGCATGCGCTGGAGGCTGTTGTGAGGTTGATGGCTGTTGGGTGGGTGTGTGCCTGCGTTTGTGCACCTTGGGAGGTGGCGTCACAGACACACTGGGAAAGGACACAGGGGATGTGTGAATGGTAGTGGGGGTGGTGACTGCACGTGAGCGGGTGTGGTGGTGGGTGTGCTGGTGATGGAAGTAGTGGCTGTAGATGTAGTGCATGCAGCTGTGAGTGGAGACGAGACTGGGAGGGAGGAGGGAGACGAGGAGGAGGGGGACACAGTGGAGGCAGTGGATGTTGCTATGTCTGCATGTGTGTGATGCTTGCGTGAGTGCCTGTGGGATGTGTGGTGCTTATGTTTGCCTGAGCTTCCTTTGTGTGTTGAGGTGTGTGCATGCTGGTCTGATGGTGTGCATGGGGTAGGCTGTGGTACAGGGGATTGGGTCTGGGTGGAGGAAGTTGGAGGGGGGAGGCTAGAGACAGGGACAATGGCTGCCATCAGTGCTGAGGCCAGAGTCTGAAAAGCTCGCTGAAGGGCTGCCTGACCAGAATGAATGCCCTCCAGGAATGCATTGGTTTGTTGCAACTGCCTCTCTACACCCAGGATGGCATTCAAAATGGTAGACTGCCCAGCAGTGAGGGACCTGAGGAGGTCAATGGCCTCCTCACTGAGGGCAGCAGGGGTGACTGGGGCAGGGACTTAGGGTCCTGGGGCAAAGGAGATGCCCACCCTCCTGGGTGAGCGGGCACGGGGCAAAGGCTGAGGGGCTGCTGGGAGGGCAGTGCTGGAGGGGGGGTGGCGGCTGTACCTGTAGATGTGGGGGCACAGATGGGGCCGCCACCGGAAGGGAGCTCCCATCAGAGGACGAGTCCGTATCATTTGTGTCAGCTTCTGTCCCCGCTGTGGAGCTCCCCTCGCCCTCCATCCCACTGGTGAAATCAGACTCCGTAGTGTCGCCCTCCAGGGCCATGTGGGATGCAGCTCCCTCCTGCTCCGGTGCCATTGCTCCCCCGCCTGATGATGCTAATGCACACATGTGCAGTGAGACCACAAAAAGGGGGGGGAAGACAGAAGAAAGACATGTTGAGTGCATGCATTACCGCTACCGTTGGCGGACACAACAGACACAGAAACCCCCTGCACTACGCTGCGCACTTGGGGTCCACTATTCAATCCCTGGGACATGGCCTACAAGGCTATGGCTGATATCTGCACACATGGATGTCCCAGGAGCCTGACTAGGTGTAGTTGGCACTGTACCCAGGTGGGGTGGTGTGCCACAGGATCTGCCTGAAAAAGGGGGCTTAACTAGCACACTCACCCTGGCCTAGGGAAACCCACAGCCCACCTCCCCCACCCAGACACCTCCACTGCGCGCTGAATCAGCAGAATGAGAGTGTACTCACCCCCTTGTTGCTGCTGTGATGCCCTCAAGCACCCATCCAACTCCGGGTACGCCACCGCCAGGATCCTAAACATCAGGGGGGTCATGGTGCGACGGGCACCCCTCTGACGTTGGGAGGCCATCCCCAGCTTCGCCTCCGCCGTCTTCTTGCTCCAGCGGCGAATGTCCTCCCATCTTTTCCGGCAGTGGGTGCTCCGTCTGTGATAGACACCCAGGGTCCGGACATCCTTGGCAATGGCACGCCAAATACCCTTCTTCTGGTGGGCGCTGACCTACATGAATTGTACAGGGGAAAAAGAGAAGTTATTACCAACTGCACCGTCACAGTCATTGGCCTGCATCCCTATCCTTGCCATGTGGCACATGCACTCACTGTCGTCTCATGCATGCATCATTCTCCTACCGTATCTTTCATCCACACCACTCCACACAGGCATTGCCCATACAGCATGCTCACAGTGTACTTACCTGTTTGTCTGGAGAACCGTAGAGTAGTGTGTACTGGGGGAGGACCCCATCCACGAGTTTCTCCAACTCCTCCGTGCTGAAGGCAGGGGCCCTTTCCCCAGACGCACGACCCATTGTCTCTTCCTGACTGAGGTCACAGCAGCACTTGCAGTGTAGGTCCTCTCCTGTCGAAGATCAGGTATCGAGTGATTGAACAGATAGAAAATGGCGGTCACATCAGCGGCGGTGTGTACCGTCACCGCCGGCGTACATCGTCATTGGCTCCTGGGACCCATAGGGTCCAATGTTAACCAATGCAGAATTGCGCTGCGGTCTTCGACCGCCTACCGCAACGCTGTACAACGCCAGCTCAGTTACCTCACATCCCATTGTCCCACTTTACAGGTCAGGCAGCCGCCATTTCAGGGGCCCACATGGCTTTATTTTTAACTGCGTCACACATACCTAGGCCTTGCCTCAACACTCATACAGGCAAAATTCTGGTTATGAATGGTTTTCTGAGTAAGCTGTGTTTACGTACCTCTGAGTTGGTTGACTCTGTATTCGCTGTTATCCTTCATAGGCACCGTCCTGCTGGGACATGTGAGGAGATGGCGCATCTTCTGGTGTACTGACCGCTGGTGGACTTGTCGACCATGGAGGAAAGACATGTAATCATCACCTACAGGCTTGATCGTGCCACAATCCTGGAACTGTGTGCCCAGTTTGAGCCAGACCTGATGTCAGATATCCGCCATCCCACAGGAATCCCTCCTCAAGTGCAGGTGCTGTCAGTACTCCATTTCCTTGCAGGTGGGTCTTTTCAAACTACAGTGGCCATAGCATCAGGGATGTCCCAGCCTATGTTTTCCAACGGTTGTCCAGGGTGTTGTCTGCCCTACTGAAACACATGCAGAGCTACATCGTGTTCCCTCAGGTGGAGGATTTGCCTACAGTGAAAGGTGACTTCTATCCCCTGGGACATATCCCCAACATCATAGTTGCCATTGATGGGACACATGTGGCCTTGGTCCCCCCGCGGGAGGGAACAGGTGTACAGAAACCGGAAGAGTTACCATTCGATGAATGTGCAGATAGTGTGTTTGGCAGACCAGTACATCTCCCATGTTAATGCCAAATTCCCTGGCTCAGTGCATGATGCTTACATTCTGCGGAATAGCAGCATCTCTTCTGTGATGGGGCAACTCCAGAGGCACCGTGTGTGGCTATTAGGTGAGCACCTGGAACCAAATCAGTGGGAATAGTTGTCTGGGTGTGGGGATATCCCTACAGGTTAGTGTTTGTCTAACACTTGTCCCTCGCCATTTGCAGGTGACTCTGGCTACCCCAACCTCTCATGGCTACTGACCCCAGTGAGGAATCCCAGGACAAGGGCAGATGAACGCTACAATGAGGCACATGGGCGAACTAGGAGGATTATAGAGCAGACCTTCGGCCTCCTGAGGGCCAGGTTTCGGTGCCTCCATATGACAGGTGGTTCCCTATTCTACTCACCAAAGAAGGTGTGCCAGATCATCATGGCCTGCTGTATGCTTCACAACTTAGCTTTGCGATGACAGGTGCCTTTTCTGCAGGAGAATGGTCTAGATGGAGGTGTGGAAGCTGTGGAGCCTGTGGACAACGAAGACGAGGAAGCAGAAGAAGAGGACATCGACAACAGGAACTCTGTGGTACTGCAATACTTTCAGTGAGACACAGGTGAGAAGACAAACCTGCCTACTACATGCACTTTAACACTACTACCTCTCTACTGTCTGTCTTTTTCACCCAGTGTATGGTCACTGAGTTGTCACTTTCCCTTACGATTTCACAGATGTGGGTCCCACTCATGGACTAGAGCTGTGTGACATAGGTATGTTGACATTACTATTGAAAGAGCATTTTGTCACTGTAATTGCTAATACACTATTTAGAAATCACAGACAGACTCCAGATTGTTTTGTGCTTTAAGGGTGTTTATTTAAGTGCTCAATCTTGGAGGGGGTTGTAAAATGGTGAGGGGTGATGGTGGAGGAATGACCATGGCAGAGTCCAGTCTATAGTCTCACAGGTGCATTGTCCAAAGGGGCATAGGAAGTGGAGCTGGGTAGGTTTGAGGATGGACAGGGTGAGAAGATGGGACAAAAGGATGACATTCAGGGCGGTCTCATTTCTTGGTGGGGGTCTTGGCATCGTTCTCTGTCTTTATCCTGGATCTCAGGGACTGTTTGCGGGGTGGTTCTCTCTCTGCAGGGGGTGTGGTGCTGGTGTGGTGGTCCTGTGGTGGTGCCTCCTGTCCACTAGCTCCAGCAGAGGTGGTGGGAAGTTCATCATCCAGGCTAGTGTCAGGGGCCCCTTGTTGTGCCACAGTGTCCCTCCTGGTGTTGAGGACTTCCTTTAGCACCCCTAAGATGGTGCCCAGGGTGGAATTGATGGATCTGAGTTCCTCCCTGAAGCCCAAATACTGTTCCTCCTGCAGCCGCTGGGTCTCCTGAAACTTGGCCAGTACCGTTGCCATCGTCTCCTGGGAATGATGGTATGCTCCCATGATGTTGGAGAGGGCCTCGTGGAGAGTGGGTTCCCTGGGCCTGTCCTCCCCCTGTCGCACAGCAGCCCTCCCAGTTCCCCAGTTTCCCTGGGCCTCTTTCCCCTGAATGGTGTGCCCACTGCCCCTGCCCCCAGGTCCCTGTTGTTGTTGGAGTGGTGGGTTAGCCTGGGTTCCCTGTAGTGGTGGACACACTGCTGATTGACGTGTCCTGGAGACAGAGGTATGGGCCCGCTGGGTGGGTGTTGTGCTGGTGTTTCCAGAGGGGGCAAGCTCTGTAGTGGCCTGTGCCAGTGTGAGGGGACCGACTGTCCTGAGGTCCCAGATGGGCCGGGCTGGTCATCTAGATCCAGTTGGACAGAGCTGCTGTCATCACTGTGGGCCTCTTCTGTTGGTGGTGTGGACATGTGAGGACCCTCCTGTGTGGTGACGTTGGGTAGGGGTCTTGCAGGGGTGTAAAAGCATGATTATTGCATCTGGGTGTACCATGGTGTGCAATGGGTGGGTGACAGTGTACCCCAGTGCTTGCATTCCTGTGTGGGACCTTCTGTGATGATGGTTTAGGGGGTGTATGGGTATGTGCAGTGGCCATGCATTGGTGATGGGTGTCCATGCTTTGTTGTTGCATGCAGGGCTTGGTGTTGGGATGTGTGGTTTGTGATATTGGGACATTTGTGAGGAGTAGGAGTGATGGGGGTGAGGGCGAGTGTGGGGGTATGTGATGGCATGCAGGTAGGGTGGGGGATATAGTAGTTAAGGTTTGACTTACCAGAGTCCATTCCTCCAGCTATTCCTTCGAGGCCCTCAGGATGCAGAATAGCCAAGACTTGCTCCTCCCATGTTGTTAGTTGTGGGGGAGGAGGTGGGGGTCCGCCGCCAGTCCTCTGAACCTCAAGGTGGTGTCTTGAGACCACGGAACGCACCTTCCCCCGTAGGTCGTTCCACCTCTTCCTGATGTCATCCCTATTTCTTGGGTGCTGTCCCACTGCGTTGACCCTGTCCACTATTCTTCGCCATAGCTCCATCTTCCTAGCTATGGAGGTTTGCTGCACCTGTGATCCAAATAGCTGTGGCTCTACCCAGATGATTTCCTCCACCATGACCCTGAGCTCCTCCTCAGAGAACCTGGGGTGTCTTTGCCGTGCCATGGGGTGGTGTGGGTGATGTGTGGGGTGGTGTGTGTTGTGATATGTGGGGTGATATTTAGTGGTGTGTTGTGTGAGGTGCATGGATGTTATGTGGGTGATGGTATTGTATGCCTGTGGATGCTTGGTTGTAGAATGTAGTGTCTGTCTCTGGCCTTCTGTCACAATTGTGGTAGTAGGGGTTTGTGGGTGATGTGGGTGTGTTTTTTATATTGTATTGGGTGTGTGGGAGTGGTGTGTGTATGTGTATCAGGTGTGTGTATTTTGAATTGTTCAATGTGGTAGTGTTTTGTAAATGTGTGTGTATTTTGAGCGCTGCGGTGTGTACCGCCAATGGAATACTGCGGTTGAAAGACTGCCGCGTGGATTCGTGGGTCGTGTGGGCGTATTTCTGTTGGCATGATGGTGGAGGTTTTGTTATTGCCAGTTTATCACTGACCTTTGGTGTGGCGGACTTGTGTGGGTGTCTCAATTTTGGCAGATTCCGAGCTGTGGGTCATAATGACAGTGGTGGAATTCCGCTCCCACGGCGGTGTGTTGGTGGTCTTCTGCACGGCTGTAAGTGTCTTTTACCGCCAATGTTGTAATGAAGGCCTATATGTCACAGTATCCTGGTTGTAATGTCGATCTGACAAAAAAATCATATGCATATATGGACAGACACATATTGTCATGGTAAATTTGTGTGTTCATACTTTTTTGTATAATTAATTAATATCATTGCAATTACCATATAAAAAGAAAATGCTAGAATACCATGAAACATTCTATACATTCTTATTTTCCCTTACTGTTAATAGACAAAAAAAACTTACTCACTTGTTGATCACCTTATGGCGTACAGTCCTAGGTATCAGACCAACATTGAACCACTGACCGGTGTATTATACCTGCTCAAATGGCTCTGGATGGTAAACATCAGAAAACATTGCTGGGTTACTTATTCATACAGAATTTTTAGAACTCTTAGAATGCAATTTGTCCAGTCCAAGGGTAGGGGATAAAGTGCAGTTGGAGGAAATTCTGTGGCCATTGCTCATGTGTCCAGATCTGACAGTGTTCATTTATGATACGAGCTGGTGGTTTGGTCGACCGTCTTGTTTTTTTGTTGCCTATTTTAAGAGGTATTCAGTTTTAAAAATACATTTGGCCAAACAGGCCATGTATTGCGGAGTCAACCCTTTCAGAATAAACAGGATAGCCTGCTGGCATGATCTGATACTATTGACATTGAGGATATTTTTAAGATACAGCTTCTGCCAAGGTAGCAGAGCAGGGCATATACAAAGGATGTGTAGAAAGTCTTCCTGGTGATGCGCGCAAAGTCTGCATCTTCCGCTGTTATGTATTGGTTTAAAGAGGTTTAGAGTTGCTTTTCTTACCTCCACATCTAATTAATTTGACAATATGTTGTTAGTCTATATCTTGCATTTCCAGAGCAGGCAGTTGTCCCACAGAACACCACCTACTCTGAAAAAATGAAAGAAAACATTTCATTTTTCTTTTGGGAATACATCCCATTTTCCTTTAAGGAAAATGGACTTCATTTAAAAGAATCTACCCCATTGAAAAACATTCGCAGACATGGTGGTCTGCTGTGTCCAGCAGGCCACCATCCATGTGAGTGCAGCCATTCCCAAGGGGTTTGCAAATTGCGAACTACCTCATGACTATTAATGAGGTAGGTAATTTGCGACGCCATTGGGAATCGCTAAATGTGTAAGATACACATTTGATTATTTCATTTTGCGAGTCTCTAATTGCCATTCGCAATGATTTGCAGTTAGAGACATGCAAAATGAAATGGTCACACATCTGGCCCTAATAATATTAGTAGGTCAGCAAGATTTTTATTGAACATAAGTAGCACGTGTTACAGGAAAGGTTTGAGTTTCCTTGTAATACGCACAATATTCTGTCAGGTCGATATAAAAACCATGCTATGGTGAAGTAACACCTTATGAGCCATTGTATTTATAGTTTGACAAAAAGCCAATCTACCTAAATAAAATCTCTTTAGATTGTCCGATGCAGAGACCTTACACAGCTATAGTAAAAACTAAAAATGTAATGGGTGGATTGCTTGAATTAACCACAGCCACTGGTGATTACTCTGAGGTGCAATCCTGTGAGACGGTTTTTAGCCCACCATGCCACCTCAGGAACCAACTATATGCAAATCAATCTCGGTCCAGGTCCAAGAGGAATAATCCAGCCCAATAGGCCAGGCCAGGTTTCAGCTTATTGGTGCTTTGTCTGTGGGGTGCAGCTTAAGTCTTGTGGCACAGTGACGTTAGGACCCATATCTAGGCATATCTGTCACACTTAGTGCATTGCACTGAGAAAAACAAAAAAGTGATGAGTAGGGCTCATGAATGAATCAAAGCCACTGAGGCACCAAACAATGACAACCAGTTGAAATTAATTCAATAATTCCTTCCATTACTTTATTGTTTGGTTTTCTGATATTGTGGTAGCTCTGCTATTGTAAGTCACACAATCAGCGTTTTGGTAACTGTAAGTTAGCCTTTTTTCAGTATAAATAAACAACTTCTGAGTGGCGCCAGAATGTGAAGCGAGGTGAGTAACAATGCTAAGGCTGGCTAGAAATGTGCCTTACTCCTTTCTGTTTGGCCATCAGGTATTGATTGCTACATATAAAATCAAGGACAATGTTCTATAAAAAAAGATCAAACATAGAGCTTTATAGCATCAAGTAGAAGGACTGTTGCTCATCTCCTTTTGTATAACTAGTATAGATTTTTGCTCATTCCGAATCCACCTATCTCATTTCAAAACACTGCATACTACAAGTTTGGCATGTTTAAGGAATCTCCGCGGTGTGGTGAGATTGGCTGACCACAAGCTTGCTAGGGTGCATGCTACATATACCACATTTTATGGCTATATTCTGGGTTTTGACCTTTTCTCCCATAGTTTTTAATATGAAACACAGTTGTTGGTTGTCACGTGTGCCTAAAGTAAGCGAGCAATGAAGAGATAGATAAAGTAATATTCCCCAGCATGCAAGAATGGAAAACCAGGGCTTTCATTATAGAAATAATTCTGACCGGAAAGCTATTTATGGCTTGACAGAAGCGGACACCTGCTGTAAACCTGCTAATGTTTCACCTCCCCAAACCTGCAGACACTGCCTCATTTAGTATTAGAAACCACTTAGTTTTTTACAGAGGCTCTGCTGTTGGAAACCTTTCGCCAATACTCCATCTATTGCCAGTCTATGGGGCACTTTATATTGGCAAGAGTCAAAAGGTGGGGCTTCTGACTCACATTTTACAGGTTCCGACTGTTATTTAGTAAATGTGAAAAAATCCAGTTTGTCTCTGGCATACAGTGAAAGAAAATCCTAGGCATCTAGAGTTTTTGTTTTTCATTTCTCAGAAGCAAACTCCACTTTGGGGTTTTGTTTCTGAAGAACAAAAAAAAAGAACAAAATACCGATTCACTATGAAATGGCATCCCTGCTATCAATGACATTTGTTTGAAAAGGGTTTACCATTTCATTGTGAATACTTTCTGCTAAACATCTCTGGAGAAGTGAATGCAAACTCTTAGTTTGGGGGTTAGTATGCTTCTGGTAGAAACAAGGTAAGAAACACCTCCTGACTGGTAGGTACAGGGCCTTGATGGAGCACTTCAGGTATGCTATAAACGAGGTTCACAAAACTTTTCACCCAGCAGTGAGTAACAGCGATTAATATTTCAATCAATCAACATTCAATTTACGGTATGACCAATTTGGTCAAACGATGAAAATCCAAATTAGTAACAAAGTTAAAGGACTTTATTACAAATTAATACCCAGGTTATTGTAATCAATTCTGAAAACAGGCTGTAATGGTACAGCAATGAACTGGTTGTCCAAACCTCTGGAAAAATGAGATCTGATTAGCATTAAACAAACTAATTGCTCAATAACTGCTATACAAAGCAACAATAACAACACTTGAGGTTCAGTAAATAGGCGTCATCCAACCCATCTAAGCATTAGTACAAATTAAAATCATCTAATTAGCTGATTAAACAGCGGGGATTCCTCAAAGTCAGTGAGTCACTAATTGACGTGCTGGCCATAAAATATAGGGACAAAAGGAACAAGCATATGCAATGCTCACATTTGCTCGAGTTAGAGCTATTAGCGTTGTAAACTCTAATCCGACTTTCCTTTCCACATAAATTGAAAAGTAAAAGTAAAACAACCTTATAAGCGAGGCGATTCACAGTGCCACGGCCATCATGAGCATCAGCGTGGAGAAACACACAAAAGGAAAAGGAAGTTCATTCGCAATCAAACGATCGGCGAAAGTGTAATTAGCCATGTAACAGTGGCGATGGCCAAAGCGGTAAGAAAACCTCCCCAAGGAGAGGCAAAGTTAAACTATTTACCAATGTCATCAAAGGATTTTTTGAAGGGCATGCCCACGAACAACTGTTAGTGATGGGCATGAGGTGGGCGTGGTTAAAAGCCCAGATACATAACAACAGGTCGGAAAGCAATGCTTGCGCGCTGTTAAGCTCAACCTAAAAAGGAAATAAAGGACAAAAGGAAGCTGGAAAAAATGATGCCTGTGGCAAAATGAAGCTAAGGTTGGCAAAAAGTAAGTCAAAAGATAAGGAGCCTGCATTCTAAAAGCTCAGTTAAGAGTATTTTCATGTGTCAAAGAAAATCTAAGTCCTCCTGGAAAGCATTTGGGGAAGGTGAGGGGAAAGGGAAAAGAAGTCTGTACCTCTCAAAGTCCAAGGGATCTCTCTTACTGCCGCTAACTGAAAATGATTAATTAAAGTCCAAAGTGAATGATGATTTGTCCATTGGTAACACCATGTAGGTCTGAAGTTTCATTGTCTAATCATTTCATATCATACGACAGGCATCTGAAACATGGCTAGAAGTTCCCAAGACCGTCCTGGGAAAGTATCAATCCTTGGTGCCCTGTAGGAATTTGCAACATACTGAATAGAACTAGACTTCAAATTATTTACTGCTCCATGTACTGTCCTCAAGGTTAATTTCTTCGGCTCTCCATGATTAAAAAAATAGCACATCTATTTCCAAAGTAACAATCCATGTGAACTACACCTGGAAAGAAATGGCATGTATGCAAAAAGAAATACTGTTTTCCCACATTTCTATGAGACTGAGCCTTGCAAGCCTAATAGAATAAACTAAAGCAGAATAAAAATGGCACACTTTATTCACATCATTCAGACATGTAAGCTTCTCAAACTTCATGTTACAGTAAAATACAGAAGTGAAATAACCTCTTAATACATCTCAGTAAATAGGATGAGGACAAATTTCAACATTAGCCTATTACATTTAGGCCCTCATTACAACCCTGGCGGTCGGTGTTAAAGCAGCGGTAATACCGCCAACAGGCCGGCGGGAAAAAAATGGAATCACGACCACTGGGGAAACCGCCAACATAGACAAACACTTTAACACTCCGACCACCACGACAGTAGAAACAAACACCGCGGCGGTAACCTCCAACAGACAGCCGGAACACAAGGTTCCGCCCACTGTATTACAACAAGCCCATCTGCCACCTTTTCCGGGGCAGTACCAACGCTATCAAAAGAACGGCGGAAACAGGACTTGAAACTGAAACCACTCACCTCTCGACACCCAACGAGGAACCAGGACGTCATAGAGCCCGAACTACAGGTCCTGCCCATGCTGGTCTATCTCCTCTTGTATCAGGAGCAGGAAAGACGCCGGCGATGACCACAGTGAGTACTGCACCTAGCACACAGGGGAGGGAGGAGGGAAAAGAGAGTGACATACACACGCAACACCCCCACCCTCACCCACAACACCATACACACAAATACATGCAGCAACATTACATATAGACCCCGTCACCCCCTGGAAGAACGGAAGGACAAAAGGAAATTATTGTAGCATGTGTAATCAATAGAAATAAGATAGCGCAAATTCAAAAATTAGTATATACAAATATGTACACCAACTGCACAAGTCCGGATATAAATTAAATCATTGTCCGTGGATCAGTGTCCCAAAATGCTTGTGTGAAGCCCACACAAGATACCTGACTCGAAACGGAGAGAACACTGCAGGGGCATCAGATGGAAAATAAACAGGCACCTCAGGAGGAAGGGGGAGGGGGAGCACCTCAGCTGGATGAACGGACGACGCCACTGCTCCACGAGGGGGCTGCATGCCCACTGCTTTATCCTGGGGAGTGCAAAGCCAGTCTCTCAAGTCTTTCCAGTGGGTGGTTTTGCCCACTGCTGTATCCTTCAGAGTGCAAAGCCACAGTCTCACAAGTGTTTCCATTGGGTGGTTTGCCCACTGCTGTATCCTGGGGAGTGCAAAGCCACAGTTTCTCAAGTGGATAACAGTCTCCACTGGTTCTGGAGGGGGCTTGGTGCCCAGAGTGCTTCATCCTGCCAAGGACTGAGTTAGTGGATGTGATTCTCCACTGGTTCTGGAGGGGGCTTGGTGCCCAGAGTGCTTCATCCTGCCCAGGACTGAGGTAGTGGATGTGATTCTCCACTGGTTCTGGAGGGGGCTTGGTGCCCAGAGTGCTACACATGCAGTGTGGCAGATCCCATTCCCTCACCTGGGTGTGTGTGCCACGAGATTGCCTGGGAATAGGTAGCATGATACGCCATGGAGGCAGAGACACACTCCACCCTGCTGCGACTTCGCCTGCCACCTGAAGGTACAAACAGTGCTGGGAGTCATGCCTCAGGTACGCTGGGCAGGGTCCAGGACATTTCCTGCAGCCTCGGACAGCAGCCCACTGGGGATGATTGCTGTGTCAGCTGTGGTGGCACTGTCTGAGCACGTCGCAGGGCTGGTGGCGGTGGTTGCGCCGGTGTTTGTGGCGGAGGTGCTGGCGGTGGTGCATGTGTCTGCACCTGTTGAGGGACACAGCAGGACGTCTCCTGCAGCCTCGGATGGCTGCCCACTGGGGATGATGCTGGGGACTGTTGCTGAGGCAGCAGACGTGCAGGTGGCGGTGCTGGTGGTGGTGGCGGTGCAGGTGGCGATGTCCACCACCGTACAAGTTGATGTTGTGGTTGACAGAAAGGGTGACTCTGGTCCCTCATCTGGACCCACCGTGCCCTGTCCTGACCTGCTCTTCGGCTTGTGTCCCTTCCCCACCTTTGATGTTGCTGCTGGTGCCTTGCCACTGTCCCCTTTTGGCTTGGAGGAGCCCTTGCTTGCTGGTCCTGCTGGCTGGCTTCTCCCTCCGGCATGTGGGCACCTTCTTCACCTTGGCAGGTGGCCGAATGGCCTGCTCCTTGGCCTCGCTAGGTGGCACACTGGCAGCACTGAAGGGTGGCTCCCGCGCTGAGTTGCTGGGACCACTGTGCTTGAGGATTTGGTGGCTGAGGTGCTGGGCTGGGACCAGGACAGCCTTGCCCTATGGGAAGGACGGGAGGAGGTGTAGGGAAGAGGTCAAAGTTTGTGAGAAAGAGTTTCTTAGACACACTGGGACGGGAAGATGGAGGGTGTTTGGGAGTGGAGGAAGAGGTAGTGGTTGTAGGAGGTGTACGTTTGCTGAATTTGGGTGAAGGTGCATGGGCCGGAGGCTATTGTGAGGTGGATGGCTGTTGGGTGGGTGTGTGCCTGCGTTTGTGTAGTTTGGGAGGAGGGCTTGCAGACACACTGGGAGAGGACACAGGGGATGTGTGAATGGTAGTGGGGGTGGTGATTGCACGTGAGCGGTGATGGGCGTGCTGGTGATGGAGGTAGTGGCTGAGGATGTAGTGCATGCAGGTGTGAGTGGAGACGAGACAGGGAGGGGAGAGGACGTGGAGGAGGGGACACAGTGGAGGCAGTGGATACTGGCGTGTCTGCATGGAGATGGTGCTTGTGTGTGTGCCGGTGGGATGTGTGGTGCTTATGTTTGCCATGTCCACTCTTGTGTGTTGATGAGTGTGCATGCTGGTCTGTAGGTGTGCTTGGGATAGACTGAGGTACAGGGGCTTGGGTCTGGGTGGAGGAAGTTGGAGGGGGGAGGCTGGACACAGGGACAATGGCTGCCATCAGTGCTGAGGCCTGAGGCTGAAATGCTCTCTATTGGGCCGCCTGGCCAGAATGAATGCCCTCCAGGTATGCATTTGTTTGCTGCAAATGCCTCTCAACACCCTGGATGGCATTCAAAATGGTAGATTGCCCAACAGTGAGGAATCTCAGGAGGTCAATAGCCTCCTCACTGAGGGCAGCAGGACTGACAGGGGCAGGGGCTGAAGTGCCTGGGGCGAAGGAGATGTCCACCCTCATGGGTGAGCGGGCACAGGAGCCATGCTGAGGGGCTGCTGGGAGGCAGTGCTGGTAGGGGGGGTGAAGGCTGTACCTGTTGATGCGGTGGGCACAGAGGTGCCCGCCACCGCAAGGGAGCTCCCTTCAGAGGAGGAGTCGCTGTCGCTGATGTATGCTCCTGTCCCCGTCGTGGAGCTCCCCTCGCCCTCTGTCCCACTGGTGCCTTCAGACTCCATTACTTCACCCTCCAGGGCCATGTGGGATGCAGCTCCCTCCTGCTCCGGTGCCACTGCTCCTCTGCCAGATGATGCTAATACACGCAAGAACAGGGTGACAAAACAAAAAGGGGGGGGGAAGACAGAAGAGACACAGGTCGATGCATGCAACACCACTACCGTTGGCGGACACAACACACAGGGAGCAGCCCTATGCACTAAGCCATGCACTAACAGTGCACATGCCCAAGGGGGACTCTGTCTAGACCCATTTCATGCACAGCTGGAACCCATGGGAGCATGACTAGGTGTAGAGGGCAAATACCACCTTTGGGGTTGGATTGGGAAGGAGGCTGCAAAACAATGGATCTACCTTTGTACATCTGCCCTGGCCTAGGGGAACCCACAGCCCACCACCCCCACCCAGACACCTCGTCAAGCATGCAGAGTCAGATGAATGAGAGTGTACTCACCCCCTTGTGGCCACTGTGATGCCCTCAAGTGCCAATCCAACTCCGAATATGCCACCCCCAGGATCTGTTACATCAGGGGGGGTCATTGTGCGATGGGCACCCCTTCCACATTGGGAGGCCATCCCTAGCTGGGCCTCCGCTGTCTTCTTGCTCCAGCGGCGCAGGTCCTCCCATCTTTTCCGGCAGTGGGTGCTCCGCCTATGGTAGACCCCCAGGATCCGCACTCCCTTGTCGATGGCACGCCAAATACCCTTCTTCTGGTGGGCGCTGACCTAGAGGAAAAGTGAAGTTAGAATGGATGTTACTCTCCCGTACAGTTCTTCTCACACATTGCCCACAAACCTCCCACCCTGGCCCAGACATACATACACACTATCCTCACATGCTGGCCTGTCCCCCCCTCCATCCACGACACTCCATACAATCATGTGCCATCCACCATGATCACAGTGTACTCACCTGTTTGTCTGGAGGACCGTACAGTTGCGTGTACTGGGGGAGGACCACATCCACTAGTTTCTCCAAATCCTCCGAAGTGAGGGCAGGGGCCCTTTCCCCAGACACTGTAGCCATTGTCGCTTCCAGATACAGGTCACAGCAGCAATTGCAGTGTAGGTCCTCTCTTGTTGAAGGTCAGGTATCAAGTGAGGGAACTGATAGAAAATGGTGGTCACGTCCGTGGCGGTGCGTACCACCAACACCGGCGTACATTGTCATTGGCTTCTGGAACCCATAGGGCCCAATGTTAACCAATGCTGAATTGCTCTGGGGTCTTCAACTGCCTACCGCGACGGAGTACAACGCCAGTGCAGTTACCTAATTTCCCCTTGTCCCACCTCACAGGTCAGGCAGCCACCATTTCAGGGGGCCACATGGCAGGCCAAATAAATGTGTCACGTCTATTTAGGCCAAGAATACGGACAGACAAAGGCACATAGAGAAAATTTAACGTTTTTGCTAAACAGCCTTGTGATACCTAAGTGGTGTATGACCCTCTGCTCACCGTTCTCCTCCATAGGGCACATCCGCTGGGACAGGTGATGAGATGGCGGCATCCTCCTGTGTACAGACCCCTGGTGGACTTGTCGACAATGGAAGACAGGCACATAATTATCACTTACAGACTTGATCGTGCAACAATCAAGGAACTGTGTGCCCAGTTGGAGCCTGACCTGATGTCAGCTATCTGCCATCCCACAGGAATACCCCCTCTAGTGCAGGTCCTGTCTGTACTCCATTTTCTGGCGAGTGGGTCTTTTCAAACAACAGTAGCCATGGCATCAGGGATGTCCCAGCCAATGTTCTCTATCGTGTTGTCCAGAGTGTTGTCTGCCCTGCTGAAACACATGCGCAGCTACATCGTTTTCCCTCAGGTGGAGGATTTGCCCACAGTGAAAGCTGACTTCTATGCCCTGGGACATATCCCCAACATCATTGGTGCCATTGATGGTACACATATGTCATTTATCCCCCCGCAGGAATGAACAGGTGTACAGAAACCTACCATTCTATGAATGTGCAGATGGTGTGTTTGGCAGACCAGTACATCTCCCATGTGAATGCCAAGTATCCTGGCTCAGTGCATGATGCTTACATTTTGAGGAATAGCAGCATCCCTTATGTGATGGGGCAACTCCAGAGGCACCGTGTGTGGCTAATAGGTGAGCCTAAAGTCCTCACACAGTTTCATTTTCTGTCTGGGTATGCGAGATTCCCTAATGTTTGGAGTATGTCTAACAGTTGTCCCTCGATATTTGCAGGTGACTCTGGTTACCCCAACCTGTCCTGGCTACTGACCCCAATGAGGAATCCCAGGACAAGGGCAGAGGAACGCTACAATGAGGCACATGGACAAACTTGGAGTATAATAGAGCGCACCTTCGGCCTCCTGAGGACCAGATTCCGATGCCTCAATCTGACAGGTGGCTCCCTATACTACTCACCGAAGAACGTGTGCCAGATCATCATGGCCTGCTGTATGTTGCACAACTTGGCTTTGTGACAGCAGGTGCTTTTTCTGTAGGAGGATGGGCCTGATGGTGGTCTTGTGGCAGCTGTGGAGCCCGTGGACAGTGAAGAAGAGGAGGCAGAAGAAGAAGATGTAGACAACCGAAACAACATCATCATGCAATACTTCCAGTGAGACACAGGTAAGAAGATGGAACTGCTTCCCACATCTCATACTATTGTAGGACCTAGCATAAGTCTGCCTTTTTACCTCTGTGGATAGACCCTGACTTGTCACTTTGCCTTTCCATTTCACAGATCTGGGTCCCAATTTGTGCCCTCTGCTATGTTTACTCCTGGCCTACAGCTGTTTAACATTGGTATGTGAACAAGTACATTGACATTGCTATATTCCAGAGATTTTGCAATTACACATTTGTGAAAGCACAGACTGACTCCAGATTTTTTGGTGATTCAAGGGTGTTTATTTCTGTGCAAATAAGTGGAGGGGTGTGTGAAATGGGCTGGGGTGATGGTGGAGGAATGCCCATGGCAGAGTCCAGTCTCTTGGTCTCACAGGTGCATTGTCCAATGGGGCATAAGAAGTAGAGCTATGGCAGTTTAAGGTGGACAGGGTGACAAAGTGGGACAGAATGGTGACATTCAGGAGGGTCTTATTTCCTGGCGGGGGTCTGGGTACTGTTCTCTGTCTTGTTCCTGGATCTCAGGGACTGTTTGCGGGGTGGTTCTCCTTCTGCAGGGGGTGGGGTGCTGGTGTCCTGTTGGTCCTGTGGCGGTGCATTCTGTCCACTAGCGCCGGCGAAGGTGAAGGGCTGTTCATCGTCCAGGCTAGTGTCAGGGGCATGTTGGTGTGCACAATACACCAAAATACACTGTTCCAAAGAGGAAGATGGAAAAGGAAATCCTAATTCTAGGAGCAAGAATCCTCACACACCCAACTGGGTGTCATGCTTCATCATCGGAAATGCTCCTCGTCAGACTGGCGATGCAATGTCTGGCGGGCACCCCCTGCAGGGGGGCTCTTAGCCGGAGATCTTTTACTCGATGATGCCAAGACCCCAAAAAGTGGGTTTGGAAGGAAAGAAGGGAGAAGATGATAGGAAAAAGAGTTAAAATTGACTCAGGACCCAAACCTAAGGGTAATCATTTATTCAAACAAAAAGGGTGAAGGCCAAGATTAAAACAAATGAGGAGAGTGAAATGAATGTAATGGTCAAAACACTCTCAACCACACATAATGGAGTAAGGATGGTGTGGAATTACCAGACCGTCCCTGAAACTAGGGTCAACATGTTTCGCGTCTTTAATGGTCCAGATGGATCCAGCGACGCTTCTTCAGGACCAGGTGGAATTAAACTTCTTCTTTATAAATGTAAAAATACATATGGACTGAGACTGTCAATTGTCAGTGCTACTGTCAGTTACACTAATGTGCGATTTGGACGTCCTATTCCTAATTGTCGCCCTGCAAACAAAAGAACAGGTGCCGAAACAATAATGTAGTTAAAACAAATTGACTACAGAGAACATTGTAATGGGTGAGAAACACGCTGTGATGGTGCAGGTGGTAGCACACTAGTGCATTCAAAAATTATTGAATAGCTTACCCCCTCATTAAAGGAACGAGCTTCATGAGACAGCGGGGGTCCAATGACGAGCATGAACTATCCAGTCATTAATTGAACAAAAAAATGGTTGTTAGTAAAGGTAAACAAGGTCAGATGTCCCGAAGTAGTCTCACAGTAAAAGTACCCACATTTTGGAAAAATGGCCTCTTACAACAAAGTAGAGTTTGGATCCAAAACCCACTATTCCAATCAGTCAATGCAGAGTCGTCAATCATAATGCGGGATAAGAATTAAAAATAGGAAATAATAATAGGCCTCTCTGGTATGTAGTCATTTCGAATGTTAATAACATAATCATCCAATTATGAAGTATAAAGGGAGAGTGACAACAATACCGACAGCAGAGTCATACTGACCAAAGTACTAAACACTAACGAAATGAGGGCAGAAAGTCACTGGTAACCGCCTTTAATACCGTTGAATCAGTTACCGGAAGATAGACGGAGCTAAAATCCAGTGCCCGTAAATGCTGATCCCGGCCAAATGGCAAAGTAGTCTAAGTCTGCGTTGTTGGGGGAGAAACTCACTTGATCAGCTCCCGGTCATTGGCGTACATCTACCCTGAGCTGCGCTCCTGAAGGAATGGTGAGAGCGCGGCAAGCGGTGCAGAAAAACCCGCTTGCCGGAAGCGGGTGCGTCAACGTGACACGTGTGTTGCTAAGCAACACCAACCCAGCTTCTGCAGTGTGTTGCGGTCGTTTAAAAAAAGTCAAAACAAAAAGAGGACTAATCCCCAAATGTCAATTGCGATCGGAAAGCGATCGGAAGGGGCTATATGTGTCAAAAATATGCACTCAGAAAAAAGGAAGAAAAAAGGTCTTCTTCACAAAGTGGGGGTGCTTTTTGAGAATGGTCACCCAGGGTTCAAGCACCCAACAAATAAAGGGTAACATTAATGGGAGTTGATAAATAATGGTCAATGGTAGTAAGGGTAAGGTGGCATCATGTGGCAGTGATCTTTAAAACAATAATGTTCAAATGTAGAACAGGGTTCCGATATATAGTAGAAACTGACCTTGGTAAGAGGCCAGTCCTAAACAAAGAGATTGGCAAAGAACCAAACACATTGATGAAATTATCTTAGTGAAAGACTAATCCAAGGTATGTCATCATTGAGTCCCCTAATATGGGTGTTTAGTTTGTACACCCAATGTTGTTCAAGATCAAAAAGGGCTTTTGGGTCCTTCAGAGGGCAGGTCTGCAAAATAACCCACCACATGTCATCTGGGCTATGGTTCACCTCAATGTAATGAAGACTGAGGGGATCATTCCAACCCTGGCGGTCGGTGATAAAGCGGCGGCCAACCCGCCAACAGGCATGCGGTCCAAAAAATGCAATTCTGACCCTGGTGGGAACCGCCAACACAGCCCGCCACTTTAACACTCCGACCGCCACGGCGGGACCGACAAACAGCGCGGCGGTCCCCGCCAACAGGCAGGCGGCAGACAATGTACCGCCCACCCTATCACAACTCACCAATCCGCCACCTTTTCCGGGGCGGGATCCCCGCCGATAAAAACACTGCGGAAACAGACTACGAACGGGAAAACGCTCACCTCCACACACTCCACGAGGAATCTGGACAGCATGGAACCCGAATTAAACATACTACCAGCTCTTGTCTACCTGCTCATCTACCACGAGTACGAACGCCGGCGCAGACGACAATGGTGAGTACTGCACCTAGGACACAGGGGAGGGGGGAGGAGGAAAGGTTACGTGCACACACATACGCGATACACCCACCCCCCCAACCCACCCCCCCAATACCTACACACCAATGCAGAGCAACAAGTCAGAGTGACACCCCTCACACCCCCCGGAAGAATGCAAAGACATAATTAAAATGAAGTTACATATTTATGTATAAAATAGGTTCATTGAAGTCATGGTAAATATGCCATATGAAATATACAAAAGAAATAATGAACATAGTGCAAAGTATAAACATAGTCAATCAGTCCTGCACAGTCCATTAAATATCCATAGTCCGTGGGCCAATGTGTACAAACACATGGGCAAAGCCCACACAGGAGACCGGATACCATTGGAGAGAACACTGCAGGGGCATCAGATGATAAAACAACAGACACCTCAGGGGGAAGGGAAAGGGGGGCACCTCAGCCACATGAGTCCACGACGCCAGATCAACGAGGGGCCTCCATGCCCACTGTACCATCCTGGGGAGTGCAAAGCCACAGTCCATCAGATGGATAACCGACTCCACTGGTATTGGAGGAGGCATGGTGCCCAGAGTGCTTCGTGAACACCTGCTCGCCACAGAACTGGCACTGTCAATGGACCAGCGGTGCTTGAGACGGCGGTGCCCAGCGGTGCGGTGCTTGAGATGAAGGGCCCAGCGGAGCGGTGCTTGAGATGAAGGGCCCAGCGGAGCGGTGCTTGACAGGAAGGGCCCAGCGGAGCGGTGCCTGACAGGAAGGGCCCAGCGGAGCGGTGCTTGAGATGAAGGGCCCAGCGGAGCGGTGCTTGAGAGGAAGGGCCCAGCGGAGCGGTGCTTGAGACGGCGGTGCCCAGCGGAGCAGTGCTTGAGATGACGGGCCCAGCGGAGCGGTGCTTGAGATGAAGGGCCCAGCGGAGCGGTGCTTGAGATGAAGGGCCCAGCGGAGCGGTGCTTGAGATGAAGGGCCCAGCGGAGCGGTGCTTGAGAGGAAGGGCCCAGCGGAGCAGTGCTTGAGATGAAGGGCCCAGCGGAGAGGTGCTTGAGATGAAGGGCCCAGCGGAGTGGTGCTTGAGATGAAGGGCCCAGCGGAGCGGTGCTTGAGATGAACGGAGCGGTGCTTGAGATGAAGGGCCCAGCGGAGCGGTGCTTGAGATGAAGGGCCCGGCGGAGCGTTGCTTGAGACGGCGGTGCCCAGCGGAGCGGTGCTTGAGATGAAGGGCCCAGCGGAGCGGTGCTTGAGATGAAGGGCCCAGCGGAGCGGTGCTAGAGATGAAGGGCCCAGCGGAGCGGTGCTTGAGACGGCGGTGCCCAGCGGAGCGGTGCTTGAGATGAAGGGCCCAGCGGAGCGGTGCTTGAGATGAAGGGCCCAGCGGAGCGGTGCTTGAGATGAAGGGCCCAGCGGAGCGGTGCTTGAGACGGCGGTGCCCAGCGGAGCGGTGCTTGAGATGAAGGGCCCAGCGGAGCGGTGCTTGAGATGAAGGGCCCAGCGGAGCGGTGCTTGAGACGGCGGTGCCCAGCGGAGCGGTGCTTGAGATGAAGGGCCCAGCGGAGCGGTGCTTGAGATGAAGGGCCCAGCGGAGCGGTGCTTGAGATGAAGGGCCCAGTGGAGCGGTGCTTGAGATGAAGGGCCCAGCGGAGCGGTGTTTGAGATGAAGGGCCCAGCGGAGCGGTGCTTGAGAGGAAGGGCCCAGCGGAGCGGTGCTTGAGATGAAGGGCCCAGCGGAGCGGTGCTTGAGATGAAGGGCCCAGCGGAGCGGTGCTTGAGATGAAGGGCCCAGCGGAGCGGTGCTTGAGACGGCGGTGCCCAGCGGAGCGGTGCTTGAGATGAAGGGCCCAGCGGAGCGGTGCTTGAGATGAAGGGCCCAGCGGAGCGGTGCTTGAGATGAAGGGCCCAGCGGAGCGGTGCTTGAGATGAAGGGCCCAGCGGAGCGGTGCTTAAGATGAAGGGCCTAGCAGAGCGGTGCTTGAGATGAAGGGCCCAGCGGAGCGGTGCTTGAGATGAAGGGCCCAGCAGAGCGGTGCTTGAGATGAAGGGCCCAGCGGAGCGGTGCTTGAGATGAAGGGCCCAGCGGAGCGGTGCTTGAGATGAAGGGCCCAGCAGAGCGGTGCTTGAGAGGAAGGGCCCAGCGGAGCGGTGCTTGACAGAAAGGGGCCAGCGGAGCGGTGCTTGACAGGAAGGGGCCAGCGGAGCGGTGCTTGAGACGGCGGGCCCTGTTCAGCGGTGCCTGTCTTGGCGAGGCCCTGTTCAGCGGTGCTCTTCACGGCGGGGCCCTGTTCAGCGGTGCTCTTCACGGCGGGGCCCTGTTCAGCGGTGCCTGTCTTGGCGGGGCCCTGTTCAGCGGTGCTCTTCACGGCGGGCCCTGTTCAGCGGTGCTCTTCACGGCGGGGCCCTGTTCAGCGGTGCTCTTCACGGCGGGGCCCTGTTCAGCTGTGCTCTTCGCGGCAGGGCCCTGTTCAGCGGTGCCTGTCTTGGCGGGGCCCTGTTCAGCAGGGCTCTTCACGGCAGGGCCCTGTTCAGCGGTGCTCTTCACGGCGGGGCCCTGTTCAGCGGTGCCTGTCTTGGCGGGGCCCTGTTCAGCGGTGCTCTTCACGGCGGGCCCTGTTCAGCTGTGCTCTTCACGGCGGGGCCCTGTTCAGCGGTGCTCTTCACGGCGGGGCCCTGTTCAGCGGTGCTCTTCACGGCGGGGCCCTGTTCAGCGGTGCCTGTCTTGGCGGGGCCCTGTTCAGCGGTGTTTGTCCTGTCTTTCAAGGGACCCAGACCTGGCCAAGACTCCCTGCTTAGTCGCCCTCCGACCTTGCGGTAGCGGGGCCCTCCTGTGATGGAGTCTTGGGCCCGTGGGTGTCGTCCGTCACCCCCGGTATGGGGCTGGTGGGGCCCTCCTGGTGCGCTCGCCTGCTGCATGTCTTCTCCGCCCTGCTGCCCTTGCCCTCCTTCGCTGCAGCTCTCTGGCCCTTGCCTCCCTTAGATGATGTGGCAGGTGACGGGGCAAGGCCACTCTCCTTGGTGGCAGCCGTCTCAGGCTTTTCGCGCCGGCCCTTAATTTTTCTTGTCCTCTTCCCAGGGGGTGGGCTGGCTGTCCCCTTGCTGCTGGCCGATGTTCCTTCCCTAGGAGCTGGTGGACTCCAAGAGCCCTGCACTATGGTGATACTAGATGCAGGGCTGGTGGTGGCTGAGGTGCTCTTTGGACTCTTACCAGATGGAGGGGGTGGGTCAGGTGATGCAAAGAGGTTAGTTTTGGAGAGGAAAAGTTTTTTAGGAGCAATGGGAAGGGTAGGTGCAGTGGGTATGGGAGTGGAGGAAGAGGATGTGGTTGTAGGAGAGTCAAGTGTGCTGTCTTTGGGTGCAGGTGCTTGGGCTGGAGGCTGTCGTGAGGTGGATGGCTGTTGGGTGGGTGGGTGGCTGCGTTTGTGTGGTTTGGAAGAGGGAATGACAGACACAGTGGGAGAGGACACAGGGGACGTGTAAATGGCAGTGGGGGTGGTGACTGCACGTGTGCTGACTGTAATGGAGGGTGTGCTGGTGATGGAAGTACTTGCTGATGGTGGTGTGCATGCAGGTGTGAGTGGAGACGTCACAGGGAGGGAGGAGGGAGACGAGGAGGAGGGGGACACAGAGGTGGTAGTGACTGTTGGCATGTCTGCATCTGGATGTTGTTTGTGTGAATGCTTGTGGGATCTGTGGTGCTTATATCTGGATGAGCTGCCCTTGGGTGTTGAGGTGTGTGCAGGCTGGTCTGATGGTGTGGATGGGATAGGCATGGGAACAGGAGACTGGGACTGGGTGGAGGGAGTTAGAAGAGGGAGGCTGGAGACAGGGACAATGGCTGCCGTCAGTGCTGAGGCCAGAGCGTTGAACGATCGCTGATGGGCAGCCTGACCCGAATGAATGCCCTCCAGGTATGCATTGCTCCGATGCACCTCCCTTTCTACACCCTGGATGGCATTCAAAAGGGTAGACTGCCCAACAATGATGGTCTGGAGGAGGTCAATGACCTCCTCACTGAGGGCAGCAGGGGTAACTGGGGCAGGGCCTGAGGTGCCTGGGGCGAAGGAGATGCCCACCTTCCTGGGTGAGCGGGCACGGAGCGAAGGCCGAGAGGCTGCTGGGAGGGCGGGGCTGGTGCGCTGAGTGGCGGCTGTACCTGTTGTGGCGGCGGGCACGGATGCTGCTGCCACCGCAAGGAAGCTCCCTTCTGAGGACGTGTCGGTGTCGCTGACGTCTACACGGGTCCCCATTGTGGAGCTCCCCTCGCCCTCCGTCTCACTGGTGAACTCTGAGTCGGTTGCATGGCCCTCCGGGGCCATGTGAGATGCAGCTCCCTCGTGCGCCGATGCCACTTCTCCTCCGCCTGATGATGCTAATGCACACATGCACAGGAAGAAAAAGAAAATGGGTGGGGGGGAGAAATGAAGACAGGTTGAGTGCATGCATTGGCAACACCGTTGGCAGAGAGGACAGACACAGAAGCCCCCTGCACTACGCTGTGCAATCGGGGTACACTACTCAGTTCTTGTGACTAGGCCTACAGGTCTATGGACGACAAATGCACACATGGGTGATGCAGGACCATGGATAGCTGTACTTGGCACCCTACAGAGGTGGGGGGCGGGGCACAGGGCCATGCCTAATGGAGGGGACTAGCCTACAGAAAGCGCCCTGGCCTTGAGTTACCCACAGCCCTCCTCCCCAACCCAGACACCTCAACTGCGCGCAAAGATAGCAGAATGTGCTGATACTCACCCCCTTGTGTCTGCTGTGATGTCCTCACGCGCCCATCCAAATCGGGGTAGACCACCGCCAGGATCCGGGACATCAGGGGGGTCAATTGGCAGCTGGCACCCCTCCTACGTTGGGAGGCCATCCCCAGCAGAGACTCAGCGGTCTTTCTGGTCCCGCGGCGGATGTCCTCCCACCTCTTTCGGCAGTGGGTGCCCCGTCTGTTGTGGACCCCCAGGGCCCGGACGTCCTTGGCGATGGCACGCCAAATGTCGATCTTCTGATGGGCGCTGACCTATGTGACATGTACAGGGTGGTAAAGGAAATCGCATCAGTTTTCTGCCTGGTCAATGTGAGTGGCCCCCCCCTCCCCAACCTTGCCATGTGGCACATGCTCTCATCTTTCGTGCGTTGCACTCCTCATTCGCTCCCCTCCCCACCATCTTACATACACCCCACTCAACACAGGCATAGCCCATTCAACGTGCACCCTGTGTACTAACCTGTTGGTCTGGAGGACCGTAGAGTAGCGCATACTGGGGGAGGACCCCATCAACAAGTTTCTCCAATTCTTCGGCAGTGAAGGCAGGGGCCCTTTCCCCAGTCGCAGCAGCCATTGTATCTCCCAGACCGAGGTCACAGCAGCACTTGCAGTATAGGTCCTCTCCTGTGGATGATCAGGTCTCGAGTGATTAATCAGATAGAAAATGGCGGTCACGCCCGCGGTGGTGCGTACCGCGGCGGTGCGTACCGCGCCCGCCGGCGCACATCATCATTGGCTCCTGAGACCCATAGGGTTCAATGTTAACCAATGCTGCTTTGCGCCGCGGTCTTCGACCGCCTACCGCCACGGTGTGCCACGCCAGCGCAGTGACCTCACATCCCACTGTCACACTTCACAGGTCAGGCAGCCGCCATTTGAAGGGCCCACATGGCATGATTTCTACTGCGTCACACAGGCCTAGGCCTTGCATAGCCACTCATACAAGCCGTTCCATGCATAGCGTGTACTGTGCAAGCTGTGTGAACGAACCTGTGGGTTGCTTGACTCTGTGCTCCATGTTGTCCTTCCTAGGCACCGTCCGCTGGGACTTGCGAGGAGAAGGATGAATCCTCCCGTGTACCGACCGCTGGTGGACCTGTCGACAATGGAAGAACGACATATCATACTTACATACCGGCTTGACAGAGCAACTATACATGAACTATGTGCCCAGCTGGAGCCAGACCTGATGTCCCCCATCCGCCAACCCACGGGGATTCCCCCTCTGGTGCAGGTTCTGTCAGTACTCCATTTTTTGGCAAGTGGGTCTTTTCAGACAACAGTGGCCATATCATCTGGGATGTCTCAGCCTATGTTTTCTAAGGTTTTGTCCAGAGTGTTGTCTGCCCTGATGAAATACATGCGGAGCTACATTATTTTCCCTGAGGTGGGCGAATTGGCTACAGTGAAGGGTGATTTCTATGCCCTTGGACATATCCCCAACATCATTGGTGCCATTGATGGGACCCATGTGGCTTTGGTTCCCCCCAAAGACAGTGAGCAGGTGTACAGGAACAGAAAAAGTTATCATTCGATGAATGTCCAGGTGGTCTGTTTGGCTGACCAGTACATCTCCCATGTAAATGCCAAGTTCCCTGGGTCAGTGCATGACGCGTATGTCATGCGAAATAGCAGCATCCCTTATGTGATGGAACAGCTACAGAGACACCGTGTGTGGTTATTGGGTGACTCTGGTTACCCCAACCTCTCCTGGCTATTGACCCCAGTGAGGAATCCCAGGACCAGGGCAGAGGAACGGTACAATGAGGCCCATGGACGAACTAGGAGGATCATAGAAAGGACCTTCGGCCTCCTGAAAGCCAGGTTTAGGTGCCTACATATGACTGGTGGATCCCTAATGTACTCACCAAAGAAGGTGTGCCAGATCATCGTGGCCTGCTGTATGCTTCACAATCTTGCTTTGCGACGCCAGGTGCCTTTTGTGCAGGAGGATGGTCCAGATGGGGGTGTTGTTGCAGCTGTGGAGCCTGTGGAGAGTGAAGTGGAGGAAGACGACGGGGACGACACGGACAACAGGGATACAGTCATACAACAATACTTTCAGTAGCACACAGGTAAGAAACAGCCACCCCAATTTACATTTACTTAAGGCCTCCTGCGTCTCTACTGTTTGTGTTTCCCCCCAGTTCCTTTAAAGTTAATTGTGACTTTCCCTTCCCTTTTCAGAGCTGTATGACCGACTGCGTGACTACTGCTTTGTTTGCCCGTGGACTAAAGCTTATTGACATTGGTATGTTGTCATCACAATGTTACTGAACATAATTGCACCGTTATGTGTTATACATTTGTGAAAAATAGAAGTAGACTCCTGTTATTTTAAGTGCAATGAGTGATTTATTTCAAGTGCTACATATAGGTAAATGATTGGGAAGCGGGGATGGGTGGGGGTGGAGTAATGTCCATGGCAGAGTCCAGTTCTCAGTCGCACAGGTGCATTGTCCATATGCCTGTGGAAGGATGGAGCAGGGGCAATTCAAGGTTGGACAGGGTGACTATGTGGGACAGTGGGATGACATCAGGGGGTATCATATGCTGGCGGGGGTCTTGCAATCCTACTCTATCTTCTTGTGAGATCTCAGGTTCTGCTTGCGGGGTGGTTCTTCTTCAGCAGGAGGTGGGGTTCTGGTGGACTGTCGTTGTGTGGGGGCCTCCTGTCCACTAGCTCCGGCGGATGTTGTAGCCTGTTCCTGGTCCTGGCTAGTGACAGGGGCCCTTTGTGGTGCCACATGGTCCCGCAATGTGGTGACTATCTGGTTAAGGGCCAGGATGATGGTCCCCATTGCGGAACCGATGTTCCTCAGTTCCTCTCTGAACCCCATGTACCGTTCCTCCTGCTGTGCCTGGGTCTCCTGGAACCTGGCCAGTACCGTCGCCATCGTCTCCTGGGAGTGGTGGTATGCTCCCATGATGGTGGAGAGGGCCTCTTGGAGAGTGGGTTCCCTGGGCCTGTCCCCCCCCTGTCGCACAGCAGCCCTCCCAGTTCCCCTGTGTTCCTGGGCCTCTGTCCCCTGGACGGTGTGCCCACTACCACTGCCCCAGGTCCCTGTGGTTGTTGGGGTGGTGGGTCAACCTGGGTGCCCTGTAGTGGCAGACACACCGCTGATTGACGTGTCCTGGAGACAGAGGCATGGGCCCGCTGGGTGGGAGCTGTGCTGGTGTTCCCAGAGGGGGTTGGGTCTGGTGTAGCCTGTGGCTGTCTGTGGGGAACCGACTGTCCAGATGTCCCCGATGGGCCGGGCTGGTCGTCTGGCTCCAGGGAGACAGAGCTGCTGTCATCGCTGGGGGCCTCATCTGGGGGTGGGATGGACATCTCTGGACCCTCCATGGCGGTGTGGTGGCGTTCGGGTCCTGCAGGGGTATTAAGGTATGGTTATAGCTTCTGTGTGTGGCATTTCGTGTGATGGGTGGGTGTCCGTGTACCCATGTGCAGGCATTCCCTTGTGGGGGCTTTTGTGAGGGTGGCTTGTGGGGGTGATGTGTGTGTGCAGTGGGCATGCTTTGGTGATGGGTGTCCATGCTTTGTGCTCGCATGCAGGGCTTGGTGTTTGGATGGGTGGGTTGTGATGGTGAGCCTTTTGCAAGGAGTTGGTGTGATGGGGGTGGGGGTGAGGGTGGGGGTATGTGCTGGCATGCAGGTGGGGTGGGGGTGGGAAGTAGTAGTTAAGATTTGACTTACCAGAGTCCATTCCTCCAGATACACCTGCGAGGCCCTCAGGATGCAGGATGTGCAAGACTTCCTCCTCCCATGCTGTAAATTTGGGGGGAGTAGGTGGGGGTCCGCCGCCAGTCTTCTGCACCGCAATGTTGTGCCTTGATACCATGGAACGCACCTTCCCCCGTAGGTCGTTCCATCGCTTCCTGATGTCATCCCGATTGCGTGGATGCTGTCCCACCGCGTTGACCCTGTCCACTATCCTTTGCCAGAGCTCCATCTTCCTAGCTATTGTGGTGTGCTGCACCTGTGCCCCGAATAGCTGGGGCTCTACATGTACTATTTCCTCCACCATGACCCGGAGTTCTGCGTCAGAGAACCTGGGGTGTCTTTGGGGTGCCATGAGGTGAGGGGTGGTGTATGTGTTGTGGAGTGTAATGTGTGTGGTGGTGTATGGTGTTTTGTGCGTGGTAATTGTGTGGGTGATGTTGTGATTTGCCTCGGTGTGATGGTCTACTCTAAGCAGTGCTGTCTCTCTCTGTCCTTGATTCGCAATTGTTGTCGTAGGGGTTTGTGGGTGATGTGGGTGTGTGTTTTATTCTGTATTGGGTGTGTGGGAGTGGTGTGTATATGTATCTCAGGTGTGTGTGTTTCAAATTGACCAATGTGGGGATGTTTTGTAAAGGTGTGTGTATTTCGAACGCGGCGGTGTGTACCGCCAATAGAATACCGCGGATGAAAGACCGCTGCATGGATTCGTGGGTCGTAATGGCATGGGCGTATTTCTGTTGGCGTGACGGTGGAGGTTTGGTCATCGCCATTTTTTCGCTGACCTTTGGTGTGGCGGACTTTTGTTGGTGTCGGGTTTTTGGCGGTTTGCCAGTTGCGGGTCAGAATGACCGTGGCGGTTTACCGCGGCGGTGTTATGGCGGGCTTCTGACCGGCGGTAAGCGCATTTTACCGCCGAGGTCACAATGACCCCCTGAGTTTGGTTGTGGAGCAGCCACATCTGATGTTACTCCGATGTTCATTGATTCTCAATTTAACCGCTCTCGTAGTCATGCCTACATAATACAAATTACACGGGCAGACAATCAAGTACACACAGTTACGGGTATTACAGTTGGTGTGTCTCAGTAGCCACCATGTGCCTATTGGGTCAAGTTCAAGGGTATCTATGCGTTTCGTGAGTATACACACATTGCAGTTGCCACAAGGGAAATGGCCTGCAACCGGTGGAATATCCCACAGAGCCCTTTGTCTACAAGGTGTGACCCCAGGGTGTGGTCGGGTATGGACCAACATATCCCTAATGTTGGTCGTTCATTTGAAAGCAAAAAGAGGTTTCGGAATATCTGCACCTCCACTACATAATATGTTCCATCTTTTATTAATTACCCTCTTTTTGGTGTTGGACAATGGAGTGAATGTGGATACACAGGTCAGCTTACTATCTGTTAGACGAGGACTAGTCTGCAATAATGTGTCCCGATTACAATGCTTGGCTCGTTTATAAGCAGTTTTAACCACTTGATCTGGGTAATGACGTTCACTCAATTTATTAGAAAGATCCTGGGCTTGAGTGTTAAAAGTGGGTAAACTGGTACAATTCCGACGTAATCGAAGGAACTGAACGGAGGGAAGATTATCCCGAAGTGCTTTAGGGTGGTGGCTTTCATAAAGTAATAGACTGTTGCGATCAGTGGTTTTATGGTAAGTTCTTGTCACAAGTTTGCCATTGTCAATACTGATCAACAAATCCAAAAATGGAATCTCAGTGGAGGATACTGAGGAGGTAAACCTCAAAAAGGGGTCTAAACTATTGACCCATGTCGTAAATGCATCGACCTCCGAGAGGTGTCCCTGCCAAATGACCAAAATGTCGTCTATATAGCAATGCCATAATTTAATATTGTCATGAAAAGGGTTAGAGTGGGGCAGAATGAACCGCTTTTCAAAGTCATAAATGTATAAGCAGGCCAAACTCGGGGCAAAGGTACTCCCCATCGATGTGCCACGTATTTGATGAAAAAGAAGGTCTTCGAATTGAAAAAAAAAGTTCTCTGTCATAGCAAGAGTGGCGCAATGCATTATAAAGTGGACGGGAGTTGCTGATGCCCAGTTGGTGGATAAAAGGGCGGATTCAACTACCTTAACCTGTTCTGTGCTTGGACGAGATGATCTCGTACAAGGCTACAGCTCCCCTGTGCCTTGGACGAGATCACCTCGTCCAAGGCACAGGGGAGCTTGGGGGAGCGCTAGCGCGCCCCCGTGCACCCCCCTCCCCCCCCAAGGCGGGGATGGAAGGGGAAGACCTTTTTTGTTTGTTTGTTTGTTTTTTTAGAGATGGGGAGCGACCCATCAGGCAAGGGTCGCTCCCCTGGGCGGCAAATTGTATTTAGGCCATTTCTGCCCCCCTTGGGGGAAGATTGGCCGATTTTAGGTCAATCTGCCCTCAAGGGGGCAGAAACCACTAGGCACCTGGTATTTGTTTTTTGGCGCCAATGTCACGCAGGGGGAGCGACCCCGTAGGCAAGGGTCGCTCCGGGGGGGGGCGGTGTTGGAGGGGCAAATTTATTTTAGCCCATTTCTGCCCCCCCCTATTATTAGGCCGATCTGCCCCCCCCCCCCCCTCTAGGCGCCAGGGGAAATTTTTTTTGTGTGTTTTTTTGTTTTTTTGTTTGTTTTTTTAGAGATGGGGAGCAACCCATCAGGCAAGGGTCGCTCCCCTGGGGGGCAAATTGTATTTAGGCCATTTCTGCCCCCCTTGGGGGCAGATTGGGCGATTTTAGGTCAATCTGCCCCCAAGGGGGCAGAAACCACTAGGCACCAGGGATTTGTTTTTTGGCGCCAATGTCACGCAGGGGGAGCGACCCCGTAGGCAAGGGTGGCTCCCGGGGAGGGGGGGGTTTGGGGGGGAAAATTTATTTTAGGCCATTTCTGCCCCCTCTGGGGGCAGAAACCTCTAGGTGCCAGGGCAAATTTGTTTTTGTGTTTTTTTTATTTTTTTTAGAGATGGGGAGCGACCCATCAGGCAAGGGTCGCTGCCCTGGGGGGCAAATTGTATTTAGGCCATTTCTGCCCCCCTTGGGGGCAGATTGGGCGATTTTAGGTCAATCTGCCCCAAGGGGGCAGAAACCACTAGGCACCAGGGATTTGTTTTTTGGCCCCAATGTCACGCAGGGAGAGCGACCCTGTAGGCAAGGGTCGCTCCCGGGGGGGGGGGGCAAATTTATTTTAGGCCATTTCTGCCCCCCCGGGGGCAGATCAGCCTATTATTAGGCCGATCTGCCCCCGGGGGGGCAGAAACTTCTAGGCGCCAGGGCAAATTTTTTTGTTTTTGTTTTTTTAGAGATGGAGAGCGACCCATCAGGCAAGGGTCGCTCCCCTGGGGGGCAATTTGATTTAGACCATTTCTGCTTTTAGGTCAATCTGCCCCCAAGGGGCAGAAACCACTAGGCACAGGGGATTTGTTTTTTGGCGCCAATGTCACGCAGGTGGAGCGACCCCGTAGGCAAGGGTCGCTCCCGGGCAGGGGGGGATTGGGGAGGTCAAATTTTTTTTAGGGCATTTCTGCCCCCCCCCCCTGGGGCCGGCTGAGCTACAGGCCAAACTCCACAGGTAGGCATCTTGCAAAAAACACCTCTGTTTTCTGTGAAAAAATATGTTGTGTCCACGTTGTGTTTTGGGCCATTTCCTTTCGTGGGCGCTAGGCCTACCCACAGAAGTGAGGTACCATTTTTATCGAGAGACTTAGGGGAACGCTGGGTGGAAGGAAATTTGTGCCTCCTCTCAGATTCCAGAACTTTCTGTCACCGAAATGAGAGGAAAAAGTGTTTTTTTTGGCCAAATTTTGATGTTTGCAAAGGATTCTGGGTAACATAACCTGGTCAGAGCCCCGCAAGTCACCCCATCTTGGATTCCCCTGGGTTTCTAGTTTTCAAAAATGCGCTGGTTTGCTAGGTTTCCCCAGGTGCCGGCTGAGCTGCAGGCCAAAATCCACAGGTAGGCACTGTTTTCTATGAAACAATGTGATTTGTCCACGTTGTGTTTTGGGCCATTTCCTTTCGTGGGCGCTAGTCCTACCCACACAAGTGAGGTATCATTTTTATCGGGAGACTTGGGGGAACGCTAGGTGGAAGGAAATTTGTGGCTCCTCTTAGATTCCAGAACTTTCTGCCACAGAAATGTGAGGAACATGTGTTTTTGTAGCCAAATTTTGAGGTTTGCAAAGGATTCTGGGTAACAGAACCTGGTTCGAGCCCCACAAGTCACCCAATCTTGGATTCCCCTAGGTCTCTAGTTTTCAGAAATGCACAGGTTTGGTAGGTTTCCCTAGGTGCCGGCTGAGCTAGAGGCCAAAATCTACAGGTAGGCACTTCACAAAAATCACCTCTGTTTTGTTTAAAAAATTTGGATGTGTCCACGTTGCGCTTTGGGGCGTTTCCTGTCGCGGGCGCTAGGCCTACCCACACAAGTGAGGTATCATTTTTATCGGGAGGCTTGGGGGAACGCTGGGTGGAAGGAAATTTGTGGCTCCTCTCAGATTCCAGAACTTTCTGCCACAGAAATGTGAGGAACATGTGTTTTTTTAGCCAAATTTTGAGGTTTGCAAAGGATTCTGGGTAACAGAACCTGGTCCGAGCCCCACAAGTCACCCCATCTTGGATTCCCCTAGGTCTCTAGTTTTCAGAAATGCACAGGTTTGGTAGGTTTCCCTAGGTGCCGGCTGAGCTAGAGGCCAAAATCTACAGGTAGGCACTTTGCAAAAAACACCTCTGTTTTCTTTCAAAAATGTGGATGTGTCCACGTTGCGCTTTGGGGCGTTTCCTGTCGCGGGCGCTAGGCCTACCCACACAAGTGAGGTATCATTTTTATCGGGCGACTTGGGGGAACGCTGGGTGGAAGGAAATTTGTGGCTCCTCTCAGATTCCAGAACTTTCTGCCACAGAAATGTGAGGAACATGTGTTTTTTTAGCCAAATTTTGAGGTTTGCAAAGGATTCTGGGTAACAGAACCTGGTCCGAGCCCCACAAGTCACCCCATCTTGGATTCCCCTAGGTCTCTAGTTTTCAGAAATGCACAGGTTTGGTAGGTTTCCCTAGGTGCCGGCTGAGCTAGAGGCCAAAATCTACAGGTAGGCACTTCGCAAAAAACACCTCTGTTTTCTTTCCAAAATTTGGATGTGTCCACGTTGCGCTTTGGGGCGTTTCCTGTCGCGGGCGCTAGGCCTACCCACACAAGTGAGGTATAATTTTTATCGGTAGACTTGGGGGAACGCTGGGTGGAAGGAAATTTGTGGCTCCTCTCAGATTCCAGAACTTTCTGCCACAGAAATGTGAGGAACATGTGTTTTTTTAGCCAAATTTTGAGGTTTGCAAAGGATTCTGGGTAACAGAACCTGGTCCGAGCCCCACAAGTCTCCCCATCTTGGATTCCCCTAGGTCTCTAGTTTTCAGAAATGCACAGGTTTGGTAGGTTTCCCTAGGTGCCGGCTGAGCTAGAGGCCAAAATCTACAGGTAGGCACTTTGCAAAAAACACCTCTGTTTTCTTTCAAAAAAATGGGATGTGTCCACGTTGCGTTTTGGGGTATTTCCTGTCGCGGGCGCTAGGCCTACCCACATAAGTGAGGTATCATTTTTATCGGGAGACTTGGGGGAACATAGATTAGCAAAACAAGTGTTGTTGCCCCTTGTCTTTCTCTACATTTTTTCCTTCCAAATATAGGAGAGTGTGTAAAAAAGACATCTATTTGAGAAATGGCCTGTAATTCACATGCTAGTATGGTCACCCCGGAATTCAGAGATGTGCAAATAACCACTGCTCCTCAACACCTTATCTTGTGCCCTTTTTGGAAATACAAAGGTTTTCTTGATAGCAATTTTTTACTCTTTATATTTCAGCAAATGAATTGCTGTATACCCGGTATAGAATGAAAACGCACTGAAGGGTGCAGCTCATTTATTGACTCTGGGTTCCTCGGGTTCTTGATGAACCTACAAGCCCTATATATCCCCGCAACCAGAGGAGTCCAGCAGACGTAACGGTATATTGCTTTCGATAATCTGACATTGCAGGGAAAAGTTACAGAGTAAAACGTAGAGAAAAATTTATGTTTTTTTCACCTCAATTTCAATATTTTTCTTTTTCAGTTGTTATTTTCTGTAGGAAACTCTTGTAGGATCTACACAAATGACCCCTTGCTGAATTCAGAATTGTGTCTACTTTTCAGAAATGTTTAGGTTTCTGGGATCCAGCATTGGTTTCATGCCCATTTCTGTCACTGACTGGAAGGAGGCTGAAAAATTGCAAAAATGGGGTATGTCCCAGTAAAATGCCAAAATTGTGTTGAAAAATGGGGTTTTCTGATTCACGTCTGCCTGTTCCTGAAAGCTGGGAAGCTGCTGAGTTTAGCATCACAAACCCTTTGTTTATGCCATTTTTAGGGGAAAAACCACAAGCCTTCTTCTGCAGCCACTTTTTCCAATTTTTTTGAAAAAAACGAAATTTTCACTGTATTTTGGCTAATTTCTTGGCCTCCTTCAGGGGAACCCACAAAGTCTGGGTACCTCTAGAATCCCTAGGATGTTGGAAAAAAAGGATGCAAATTTGGCTTGGTTAGCTTATGTGGACAAAAAGTTATGAGGGCCTAAGCGCGAACTGCCCCAAATAGGCAAAAAAAGGCCTGGCACAGGAGGGGGAAAAGGCCTGGCAGCGAAGGGGTTAAGTGTCGCTTCTTGTGGTATGTTCGTATATAGGGCCATATATTGAAGCCATATTTTTGTTCAATTAATGACTAGATAGTTCATGCTCAGTCATTGAGCCCCCGCTGTCCCATGAAGCTCGTTCCTTTAATGAGGGGGTAAGCTATTCAATCATTTTTGCATGCACTAGTGTGCTACCACGTGCACCATCACAGCGTGTTTCTCACCCATTACAATGTTCTCTGTAGTCAATTTGTTTTAACTACATTATTGTTTCGTCACCTGTTCTTTTGTTTGCAGGGTGACAATTAGGAATAGGACATCCAAATCGCACATTAGTGTAAGTGACAGTAGCACTGACAATTGACAGTCTCAGTCCATATGTATTTTTACATTTATAAAGAAGGAGAAGTTTAATTCCACCTGGTCCTGAAGAAGCGTCGCTGGATCCATCTGGACCATTAAAGACGCGAAACATGTTGACCCTAGTTTCAGGGACGGTCTGGTAATTCCACACCATCCTTACTCCATTATGTGTGGTTGAGAGTGTTTTGACCATTACATTCATTTCACTCTCCTCATTTGTTTTAATCTTGGCCTTCACCCTCTTTGTTTGAATAAATGATTACCCTTAGGTTTGGGTCCTGAGCCAATTTTCACTCTTTTTCCTATCATCTTCTCCCTTCTATCCTTCCAAACCCACTTTTTGGGGTCTTGGCATAATCAAGTAAAAGATCTCCGGCTAAGAGCCCCCCTGCAGGGGGTGCCCGTCAGGCATTGCAGCGCCAGTCAGACGAGGAGCATTTCCGATGATGAAGCATGACACCCAGTTGGGTGTGTGAGGATTCTTTCTCCTAGAATTAGGATTTCCTTTTCCATCTTCCTCTTTGGAACAGTGTATTTTGGTGTATTGTGCATTCAATCAGGGAGGTGATACACTAGACCATTATTCCTCCCTATCCCTCTTTTTGTTGATGCACGTTGGTGTGCCACTGTGTCCCTCCTGGTGTTGACTAGGTCTGCCAGCCCCCCTGCAATGGACTTCAAGTCCTCCATGATCCCCAGATAGTGTTCCTCCTGCAGGCGCAGGTTCAGTGGTGGTTTGGGACTGTGTCAGGGGAACCGACTGTCCCAAGGTCCCTGATGGGCCGGGCTGGTCATCTTGATCCAGGCGTGCAGAGCTGCTGTCATCACTGTGGGCCTCTTCGGTGGGAGGACTGGATATGTCTGGCACCTCCTGTCCGGTGACGTTGGGTATGGGTCCTGTTGGGGTGTAAATGCATAGTTTTAGTATCTGTGTGTGTCATCTTGTGCAATGGGTGAGTTACCCTCTACTCCTGTGCTTGCATTATTGTGTTTGCCCTTTTGTGATAGTTGGTGTGGGTCGTAATACCTGTAGCAGAATTCCGCCGCCGCAACGGTATGTTGGTGTTCTTCAGAAAGACGGAAAGGGGGATTTACCTCCAGGGTTGTAATGAGGGCCATAGTGCACATCCATTATGACATTCATCACCATTTCAATATTAACTATTTTCTAATATCATAAGAAAACATATAAAATCAACATAAATGATTTTATTTAAATTAATATGGTTATACCACACACATATTTAAATCCTACTGTACAGTGCATGCACCTCAATATAGACTTTTAAGTGCACCACTTTCAATTAGCTTGTTATCAATCCACACAATATAATGTCAATATGGCCATGTGTAGATCAGCATTGGGACTTCAAATATGACAGCCAAATCTCCTGTGCACCAGCCTGTTCTGCCTGAAAAGCTTGGCCCATCTCTTAAAGTGAGAACCACTGGCAGGTAGGCCTCATCTTTTGAACATATTGGCTTTGCCAATGCTGTTTTTCAATGCTGTGCATCACCTTCAAAAAGTAATATGCTTTTTGGTAATTATGCCCAGCCAAAAACTACTATTGCTGTTGCTTCACTCTTTAGACATGTGCATGCATCACCATGCATGCCCGTGTCAGAAGAAAGACAAGGTGGCAATTTTCGTTTTCTAATTTACCAATGCTAGGTGACAGACAGAGCATGGATCGGAAAATAGAAATAAAGGGCCTGATTTAGATATTGACGGATAGGTTACTCTGTCACAATGTGACGGATATCCCGTCCCCCGAAATCTAAACCGCTTTATGTCCTATGGGATTTAGATTTCGGAGGACCGGATATCCGTCACTGTTGTAACAGAGCAACCCATCCGCAAATATCTAAATCAGATCCTGAGGTTTTTTTTTTGTATAAATGCTGAACAATAATTTACCACTGATATAAGCAAGAAAAGTTTTGAATGATTGAATACGAAACAATGTGATGTTTTTAGACAGGGGCGAACAGCTAGTTACTTTTCTTGTAGAAACACAGACTATGCCCTCAGTCCGAACTACGAGCCAAAGGACAACTTTCCCACAAAAAAGAACACCTCTTTCACTATTCTCATTCATTAGTCAAAATTGGCATAGAAAAATTATTTTCCCACGTTATGTCAGATCTTGCTTTAGAAAAAAGACATTTGTCTGCTTTGTTTGTCTTCGGCTAAGGGTGCAGAAAGTTTACTTTGTGTGTTAAAGGCAGAATGGAACTAGAAAAGGCTTTGCTTTGCAGCCCTTTGGCCAAACAGAAGTCAGCTCAGAAACTGTATTTGTTTACATTTCAGATCTTTGACTGTCCACCAGAGCGCGAGACAGGTTTATGGAGAAGGGAATAAAATGTTGATGGATGGGCTAGTGATCAAGTGCAGGCGCAATAAATCACTGGAATGCCAATAAGCGTTCCAGGAGAACCAGTGAAAGGTCACTACAGTGTCGCCATACATCTTCCACCACCAAACAAAAGGCAGCCAGGCACACTGGGAAACGGGATACCAGGGCAAGCATCTGTCAGGGCTAATTAAGAATTAGCAGTGGGTTTTACACTTAGAACTGCCATGTTCTGCTTTAAATAACCGAAACAACTGCGGGGTGGTTTCTGTAACATATGGCCGCGTGGTCAGCAGGAAGCGCCTCCCTGGAGATTTGTTGGGTATGGGAAGGCCATGCAGAGCTCCATAAATCACCTTTAAAGGATTTTATGGGTAGGCTCTGCGTGTGATCTGCAGAGGTTCAAGTTCTACTGGGTGATTTAGAGTTTTAAACACTCTTTCTTCTTTGGAGTCATGTCGATTTTACAAAAGATGACTCACTCTTCTAGGAAGTTTCAGACAGTCTTAAAATAAAAAAAGAATCACATGTCCTTTGTGGCTCAGGGATGTTAATCTCTTTCTGCATTATAGTTTATGACAGATGCCAACATTATCTTTCGGGGCTTTAAGTTTTGTAGGTTTATTTGTCTATAATATCTAAAGTGAAAGTTCCACTCAATACATATTTTGACCATTACATGGCCAACAATACAAAAATCCCAGAATCATCCATTCATCTAATATCTTCTGATATAACTTTTTCCATTTTTTTCCTAACTTTAACATCTGAAAGGTAACACTTGTCAGCTGTCACCAGCATTACCAGACTTGACAACCTTGAAAACAACTGGGTGAAAACTGTAAGACACGGGTAAATATCAAAAGTTATGGGACACTGAATCCAATGCATGACATGAGGACTCAACAAAGTGATACACAAAGTTAGACTGCTATGCTTCTCGCCTTCTTAGGTTGAGCGTAAGCGTACAACCTCAAGTACACTTTAGTATACACCTGTATCTTAAAACCATATCCCTGCTTCCAATTTGTTTGTTTTGGTGTCTTTTAAAAATCCTTCACTGCTAGTGGTCAGTACCTGCTTTTTTGTTAATCCTTTTTTCATTCCTTCATCACAGGGAGCAGAGACTAACTACTGAATCAATACACATTGGTTGTTTCATCTGTTCCCTAGGGGATTATTTTTTTGTTTGTATGAATGTTTGTCTATGTTCAGCTTCAGTGCCATAGCTGGCTGATTCTTTGTTTTCTGCTGGGTGGTATGGGAAGACTCTCCTTCGCACAGCTGATCCCCCTGCCTTTACAAATCCAGTGTGATTGAAAACCGGGCTTTAAATTGAACAAAGAAGCAGCCCCTGCAGTAGCTCCTTGTATCTCTGATGACAAACAGTGTGGAACCGCCTTCACATGCCACAGCCAGTAAGGTGCGCATGCTCACACTTCAGGAGTGTTCCGAGATGCGTGAGCAGACTATGATGTTCTCTGCATGTGATTCTACTCTTAGAATTACATGCAGCCTTATAGAATGTAGAATGTAGAACGGCAGGTTGGTGCGTGACAGTTAGTTTTGGACGGAGGTCGAAGAGACTGTTTATCGATGAGGTGTTCACAATAAACCCTCACAAAACTTACTTAATTGCTCTTTTATCCATTTACCAATTTGACATTGGCGATGAGCGATGCGTAAGAAGCACCTCAACATGGCAGAAAGTGGTATGCTACAATGCATGTAGCCAAGCGAATGGCACTTACGATCTAAGAGAGGCGACGTCATTGTTGAAGGTAGTCCTGAAGATCCGACATTGCGTGGTGCCGGAGTCGTTCTGCGGTTAAACGATTTAAATTTTTACTGTTTGAGGAATCACGGGATCAGGCTCACTCAGGTCAAAGGTCATTGGAATGCTTGTATTGCGTCACTGGAATGCATTGCGTCCAAGCAAGGAGAGCGTGTGCAATGAGCCCAAATTTCTGTGGAATGGAAACCATTTCTAAACAACATAGCAGCCATTTTGGGTGTGTTTTCGTTGAGGTTGAACTTTGAACCTAAGTTCCCATGACGACTGTATGTCAACAATGTAGCGGTCATTTAGAATAAGCCTTCTTTTGTGGTGAATTGTATACGGCTGAGGAAAATACGTGTCAAGGAAGTTAAGGTCAGACTTTTTTATCCAGTTTATCATAGATTGTGGTCATAACCAAATAATTCAGGAAAGAAATGAAGGTACAATTCTCTTTTGCAGGTGTAGAGAACTATTGTTAATACCCGGTGATAGGCACACCACAGCCTATCGAACTTGTTATATGAGGGACTGAATTACAGTTTAAAGTAAACGGTGACAGGCACACCACAGCCTGTCATCGGTCCTGTTTTCAAGTGAAAAAACAAGATTTTGGTGTCACGCATGTAGGAGTTCTAGTAGTTGAGTGCGGTAATTGTAGTGTGTCTTTGCAAATTGCTAAAAAAAAAATGCAAAATGTTACACCACCCCTATTTTTTTAAGTAGTCCTGGGGAACCTGAATATTCATGGAGCAAATGGAAGAAAATATTTAATCATTATGCAAGGGTATGCGGTCCCACCCTGAATGTGGAGAGATGACATGCACTATTAATGCATTGCCTAGGTGGGGAAGGGCAAGCAGTGTTGGATAATTTACCTGATTTGAATGGTGAGGAAGAAAAGAGTTTGAATGAATTTGAAATATGTATACTGAAACTGGATAAACACTATTTACCAAGAGTGAGCATGATTATGGAAAGATATTACTTTGGGAAAAGAGAGCAAGGAAAGGATGAGTCTGCAGAGGAGTACATAACAAGTTTACGGAAGTTAGCAGCTTCATGCAAATTTGGCGCTTTATTGGACAAAAGGATTTGTGATCAGTTTGTGTTGAAGTGTAGTAGTGATAAGATTTGAGAAGAGTTGTGGTTGAAGGATGAGCCACCTTTAGGAGAGGTCATGATGGTGGCAAAGACAGTGGAGCACATGCTGGAGTGTGGTAAAGAATTGAGTTCTGTTAAAAATAAGACGGGTAGTAAAATTGGAAGGATAGAAGAAGTAGTATGTGAAGTAAGGAACAAGGGTGTGACGAATGAAAAAGAAAAAGAAAAAGAAAAGGATGCACATGGGAGATTTAAAGGTGAGTGTTTTTGGTGTGGAAATAGTGGACATAAGGCGGATGCAAGTTTTTGTCAATTTTTGGATGTGGTATGCAATGGGTGAGGGGAAAAAGGACATTTTTTATTAGTGTTGTCATGGGAAGAGAAAAAAGAATGGTAATGTGATGAAAGAAGTTAAGAACATTTCTCAAGAAATTGTTTTTCAGATTGACATGGAATCAGATTAGAGAGAACATTCCAGCGAACATGTCATTGTTGATGGAGTTAAACAGTTAATGCGATTTGACTTGTGTTCACAATTAGCCATAATTTCAAAACAATGTTTTAATAGAGTATGTACAAAAGGGAGAAAATTACAGGCAATGGAAGTGTGTCCTGGAGGGTATGGTGGTCAACCTATTAAGATGTTAGATTTCTTTGAAGGATGTTTGGAGTTGGGGGCAAGACACATTTTGGGAAAAGTTTATGTTTTAAATAAAGGGCACAATCTGTTAAATTGGGCACATCAGAGATTATTGGGTGTAGTACTTAACCCTAATGCACAGCCTAAAGTGCAGGTTCAGGATGTCTAAAGTCATGGGTGGGAGTTTGTACATAAGTATCCAGAGGTATTCTCTGAATCCTTAGGCTGTCTTAAAGGACACAACCATAAGATTAAATTAAAGAAAGATGCTGTACCAGTCGTTGCAAAGGTGAGAAGAGTTCCTTTGGCATTACAGGAGTCAGTGGTTGAAGAACTCAGGAGGCTGGAAAGTTCAGTTGTGATTGAAGAAGTAGAAGCAACTGAATGGTTAGCTCTCATAGTGGTTGTGAAGAAGAGTAATGGAGACATTACATTATGTGTGCATCTCAGAACCTTTAATACGGAGGTGGTGGTTGACAGGTTTCCCCTACCCAATATTGAAGAGATAGTGTTGATGGTAGGAAGAGCAAAATTGTTCACCACACTAGAATTGGCATCTGCCTATCATCAGGTGGAGTTGGATGAGAGTTCACAGGAACTTACTGCTTTATAACACCTTTCGGTGCATTTAAGTTTTAAAGAATGTTGTTTGGTCTTGTTTCGACTGCATCAGTGTTTCAACGCATCATGAGCAAAAGTATTTGGGACAGTTGATCTCAGGAGAAGGGTTAAGACCCAAACAAGAAATAGTCAACACAATAAAAAATCTTGTGACACCTCAGTCTAAAGAGGAAGTGAGTTTGTTTCTTGGTATGGTTGAATATTGTGGAAGGTACATAGGAAATTTGGCAGAGAAATCTGTGAACATGAAGGAGTTTGTTGAAAAAAGGGAAAGAGTTCTTGTAGGATGAGTTGTGCGAGGACGAATTTCAGAGGATAAAGGAAGAATTAAAAGAAGCACCATGTTTGCAGGTATTTATTCCTGGCAGGCAGACATTTACTATCACTGATGCAAGCGCAAAAGGTTTGGGAGCTGTTTTAGTACAAGAAGATAAGGGAATTACATTTTACTGAGAAAATGGCTTAATCTTCCACTAACTATAATAGGTCGGATTAACGTTGTAAAAATGGTGATTGTTCCCAAATCAACTTTTATTTTCAATGCATTGCCATTAATGTTTAACAAGGCTGCTTTAAAGAAATTGCAGGGGAAAATTAGCAGTTTTATTTGGGCATCTAAAGGTGTTCGAATATCATGTAAAAAGCTCAGGAGGAAGAAAGAAAAAGGTTGTCTGGCGGCTCCTGATATGCAGTACTACGCATGGGCTTATCTGTTAAAAAATGTAAGACAGAGTTTTAATGCATTAGATCATTCAGAGCTGGGGCAGGTGTTAATTGCTATGATGGAAGGACAGGAGGGTCAGAGAAGTTTTCTGTATAAGTTTGGGGATCTGAAGTTCTTTAAAAAAAATCAGTTTAAGATATTAAATGATTGGGCAGTGTTGTGGTATGAGGTGAGGAAGATCACGAGGTTGTCATATTATAATGAGTATGCGCTGATTTGGGATTCTCCTGGCTGCCCGGAGTGGACTAAAGACGCCCTGGCTATTCCTGTGAAAGAGGCAGGTTTTGTGCAATGGAGACATCTCTGTTATAATGGTGAATTTAGGGAGTTTGATAATCTTAATATGGAGGTAGGAGGAAGGCTGTCTAAGTTTAAATACCTTCAGATGAAGACTTGGGTTGGGAATGTGACAGAGGAAGTGGGAAGTACTAACAGACTTGTGGACTAGATGCAGTTGGATACTCCGATGAAGAAAAAAGTGGCTAGATGGTATTGGCTGATGATGGACATTGTGGATGGTGAATTTAACCTCCTGGAAGAAATCTGGAGGGAGTGCTTGCCGGAGCCGCAGCTTAAAGACCTTTGGCAAGTATCCACTACACTTCTGTATAATACTGTTAAACCTGCTGCGTTAAGGAGAAATCATCTATTTTCTATTCACAGAGCCTTTTGGACTCCCAAAAAAGTGTCCAGGCTGAGACAGGATAACGTGGTGAGGTGTAAGAAGTGTGGTTCTACATCAGCTGACGATCTACATGTGTTTATTGATTGCCCTCTACTCAGTAAGTTTTGACAAGAGGTGGGTGATGCAATTAAGGAGATTCTTCCCACAAGCCCGAAGGTAAGACCTCTGATAGTGATGTTAGGCTGTTCATATGAGGCGCAGAAGATGGGTAGAGATGGAGCTAAACTGTTGTTTTATATGATGCTTGTGACAAGAAGGGAGATCTGTAGGAAATGGATCAGCCCTGTTCCCCCTACTTTTGTCGAATGGAAACACTCTCTAATTTTCCTTCTTAGGTTAGACTGTCATAAAGTTTGTAAGAGGATCAGATTTTGGAATCCGCTGAAGCAATGGTTGGGAAAGGGTGAGGTATGAATAGGTAGGATGTGATCCTATGGTTATACTCTTTCCTCTGCTTTCCACACTGGAGCTTGGGTGGAAAGTTTGTCCCAGACAGGGGCAACGAGGTCGGAGATGGGTGGTGAGCAGTTGTGTGAGAACATTCACTGCCCCCCCTCCCCCCCCCCCGGTCATGTGAGGGAAATTTGGAAGGTAAATGAGGATCAATAATACAAAATAAAAAAAAGAATATAAGGGAAAGAAAAGTTTGATAGTGTGTGCTTCAAAAACAATGTGTGGAGCAGAGAGATATTATTCAGTAATTGAAAGGTAGTCTTTGGCCATTTTCTTGACTCTCAGGAAGTTTAGTAATTTCATTTGGGCAATTGATTTTGTGGTTTTATCAGATCATAAGCCTCTGGTAGAAGTTTTTGGAAATAAGGGGTTGAATTGTATCTCTGCCAGGATAAGAAGATTGATAATTGGACTTCAAGAGTTTAAGTTTAAAGTTGCATATTTACCTGGTACATTAAATGTGAGTACAGACTGTCTTTCAAGGTTAGTTGATGTCAGTAAAACTAGTGAAGAACAAGAAGAGGAACAAGATGTATGAGAAGTTAATTGTTGTGTGAATGAAATTACTTTTGGTGCTATAACGGAGGAAGAGTGGAGAGATGCACTAGGTGAAGATGAGGAGTTGGGGAAGGTTACGAAAGCACTGAAACATGGAAATGTTCACGATTTAGAAAAGGTCTGGAATTTAATAAAAGGGGATCTGGCTATAGACAGATCTCTGTTGTTAAGATGAACCAGGTTAATTCTACCTTTGAACCTTAGAAATACGATAATAAAGCAAGCTCATGACGGACATCTGGGGATTGTCAAAATTAAAGAAAACTTAAGAGCCAGTTTTTGGTGGCCAGGAATGGATCTGGAAATAGAACGGGTGGTCCAGGAATGTGTGCAGTGTTCGTGAAGTAACAAGATATTGAAAACTCGACAAGTACCCGTGATTTGTAGGAAATTATCGAGCAAACCGTGAGATGACTTGGCCATAGATATTGTGGGTCCCTTGCAAGGTGAACAGTCCACTCCATATCTGATTGTGTTCATGGATTTATATTCCAGATGGGTGGAAGTTAAAGGTGTAAGAGATATTTCTTCTTTTATTATGAGAACATTTCAGGAGAGAACATTTTCCTAAGAGTATTTTGTCTGATAATGGTCCACAGTTCTGTTCAAGAGAATTTAAGAACTATATGGAGACTTGTGATATCATACACAAAAAATCTGCGATTTATCACCCTGAAACCAATGGAGCTGTGGAGAGATTCAATAAATATGTAAAGGAGAGTATACAGTTGGCAGGAGTGAACTTTTTGGATTGGAAGAAATAGCTTCAAAAAAGGATAACAGCCTACCGTTTTTCTCCACACATGACGACTGGGAAGTCACTGTTTGAATTGTTTAGAGGAAAAGTACCCAACACAAATTTGTGTCCAGAATGGATGGATTGGAGGAAAAATACTTTTAATATAGTCGAGACCGACTGGAGGAAGAGGGAAGAAAGACTAATGCTCAAATGAAAACAAGATTTTGACAATAGGAAGAATGCTTGCGAAGGAAAAGTAAAAGTAGGTGATGTAAAAATTAAAGCTCAGGTTAATTGTGCGACTTGGTCAAAGTACACAAGAGCTCAGAAAGTTATCAAATTATTTTGTAATGCTGTAAAAACGGCTGATGGCAGGATATGGAATAAGGATAGAGTGGTACAATTTGAAGTAATGGTTAGTGAGAATTCGAGTGAGTTAAGAGGTGGTGAAGACGTTGATGTTCAACGTTTAGTGAGACCAAAATGTAGGATGAAGATTAACAAAAGTGTTGATATGAGTGGGAAAAGAAGGAGTAGTAGTAAAAGAATAACCCCAAAATATTTTTAAGATTATTGCCCTCATTACGACCCTGGTGGTGGGTGACAAAGTGGCGTTAATACTGCCAACAGGCTGGCGGTAAGTTCCGCCAAATCATGACCATGGCGGCGATAATTCCTATAGACAGCCAATATACCACACCAACCACCAGGGCAGAAACAACAGCCTCCACGGCAGTAGCCGCCAACAGCCAAAGTACCGCCCACCATATTTTGACCCTGAAATCCGCCATCTTTTCCCAGGGCAGTACCAATGGCAACAAAAGCCTGGCAGAAAAAGCTCTCAGAAGTGAAAGGACTCACCATTGGGGACGCAGGGAAGAACCACACCACCATGGAACCCGAACTGCATGTTTTCCCAATGATCTTCTATGTTATCCTCCACCTGGGACACCAACGCTGACGAAGACTACAACGGTGAGTACAGCCGCCTAGCACACAAGGGAAGGTGGGTGGAAAAAGAGAATGACACCCACCCACGCACCACACACACTCGACACACACACACCCACACCATACACACAACCAGCTGCACAAGAAAAACAAATTGTCCCAAAAAATGGCAGAATAATGTAAGGACAACAGGAATTGACTAAAGTGATTGTAATCAGATCAACATAAAACAATTAATAATTCGATTTGTCAATGAAACAGATATGTACACATGTACACAAAGGGACACTGCCCAGTCCAATGTTAAAAGGGCCCACATGGCCACAGGGCACAGTTTAAGGCCCAACTCGAATCCTGACCATATCCGGATAGTACACAGCAGGGGCATCAGTTTGCACACAGGCAGGCACCTCGGGAGGGGGGCACCTCAGCTGGATGCGGGAAGAAGCCCACTGGTTCTGCAGGGGGCAACATGCCCATTGCTTCACCCTGGGGAGTGCAAGGCCACAGTCTCTCAAGTGGGTGTCTTTCCCACTGGTTCTGGAGGGGGCAACATGCCCAGTGCTTTGTCCTGGGGAGTGCAAGGCCACAGTCTCTAGAGTGAGTGTCTTTTCCACTGGTTCTGGAGGGGGCAACATTCCCATTACTTTGTCCTGGGGAGTGCAAGGCCACAGTCTCTTAAGATGGTGTTTTTCCCACTGGTTCTGGAGGGGGCAACATTCCCATTGTTTTGTCCTGAGGAGTGCAAGGCCACAGTCTCTGGAGTGGGTGTCTTTCCCACTGGTTCTGGAGGCGGCAACATGCCCATTGCTTTGTCCTGGGGGAGCAAGGCCACAGTCTCTCAAGTGGGTGTCTTTCCCACTGGTTCTGGAGGGGGCAACATGCCCATTGCTTTGTCCTGGGGTGTTTAAGGCCACAGCCTCTGGAGTGGGTGTCTTTCCCACTGGTTCTGGAGGGGGCACCCCACACAGTAGCCCCTGGAGGGTGGACTACATTGCGTCCGCCGGCAGTGATGGCTGTACTCTGATGGTGGTTGGAGGAGGCTCCTTGGCAGCCCCTGCACTCACTGATGGCTGCATTGTGGTGGTTGTTGGAGGAGGCTCCTGGGAAACTCACTAGTGGCTGCACATCCACAGCTGGTGATGGGGGCCCGTGACAGCTGGTGGTGGTGGCAGTGTTACACACACAGCTTCCGCTGGCGTATAGTGCCTTGTCTCCTCCTGTTCAAGGGTCGGTGATCCCTTACCCTTCCTGGCAGGGGTGGATGGGCTCTTCCCCTCTCTGCCTGGTGATGCAGGCTCCTTCCCCTTCTTCACAGCAGGTGCAGGCTCCTTCCCCTTCTTTACAGCTGGTGCAGGCTCCTTCCCCTTCTTCACAGCTGGTGCAGGCTCCTTCCCCTTCTTCACAGCTGGTGCAGGCTCCTTCCCCTTCCTCACAATTGGTGCAGGCCCCTTCCCCTTCCTCACAGCTGGTGCAGGACTCTTCCCTTTCATCACTGGTGGTACTGGCTCCTTCCCCTTCAGTGTCATAGGTCTTGTGTCCTTATCACCACCAGTAGGTGGTGCGACCTCTGCCCCTGTGACTGTTTGGCTGAGGTGCTGGGCTGTGTCCTTGATACCCAGCCTATATGTGCAGGATGGGGTGGGGGAGGGGGTGGGAAGAGGTCAATTTGGGAAAGGAAAAGCTTTTTAATGGCATTGGGATGAGAGGAGGGAGGAGTAATGAGAGTGGAGGATGAAGGAGTGGTTGTTGGAGGTGTAAGTCTGCTGTATTTGGGTGCAGATGCATGGGCTGTATGCTGATGTGAGGTGGATGGCTGTTGGGTGTTTGAGTGCTTGCATTTGTGTCCTTTAGTGGGGGACAGACATGGTGGGAGAGGACACAGGGGACGCTTGCATGGATGTTGTGGAGGTGTCTGCCAGTGTGGTGTATCTTCTGCTTGGTTTGGTGATGCTGATAGTGGATGTTGATGTAGTGCATGCAGGTGTGAGTGTGGACGTAACTGGGAGGGAGGTGAAGCCAAAGGAGGAGGCTGTGGATGTTGTTGTGTCTGCAAAAGTATGGTGTTTGTATGCGTGCCTGTGTGATGAAGTGTGGTGTTTGTGTCTGCATATGCCACTCTTGTGTGGTGCCTCGTGTGCATGTTCGTCTGTCTGTGTGCTTGGGATGGGTTGGGGTTGAGTAGAATGGGACTGGGAAGTGGAAGTTGGAGGGGGGATGGTAGAAACAGGGACAATGGATGCCATCAGAGAGGAGGAGAGACCTGAATAAATCTCTGTTGGGCCGTCAAACCACCATGAATGCCTTCCAGGAATGCATTGCATTGCTGCATCTGGGATGCTAGCTCCTGGATGGCATTTACATTGGTTGACTTCCCTACAGAGATGGATTTCAGGAGGTCAATAGCCTCCTCAATCAGGGCAGCAGGGCTCACTGGGGCAGGGCCTGAGGTGCCTGGGGCGAAGGAGATGCCCACCCTCCTGGGTGAGCGGGCACAGGCAACTCGATGAGGGGCTACTGGGAGGGCGGTGCTGGTATGGGGGTTGCGGCTGTACATTCAGCTGGGGTGGTGACAGAGGTGTCCGCCATCACCAGGGAGCTCCCATCTGAGGAGGTATCAGAGTCTGTGTTGTCCCCTCCAGTATCCGCTGTGGTTCTTCCCTCGCCCTCCATCCCACTTGTTCAGTCGGTGTCAGTGGACTCTGCCTCCAGGGTCCTGTGGGATGCAGCTCCCTCTGTCACCGGTGTCTCTGCTTCTCCGCAGATGATGCTAATGCACACAAGGACAGGATGACAAAACAAGAAAGGGGGGCGAGAGACAAAGGATACACTGGGTCAGTGACTGCACCAACACCACTGCTGGCATACACAGCACACTCACACACAGGGAACAGGCCTATGCATTGCACTACCAGTGAAATGGCTGGTCACCAAGGAATGAGAAGGAGCACACACCAGCAACTGCAGCACACCTGGGGCCCACGCAGTCCTGCCTAAACGTGAATACTAACAAACTAGGTTAGCTCTATTTGCCATGCAACCCTTCCCCTTCAGAGGACCTACGTTGCAATGTCTGGCATGGCCATAGGGGCACCCACTAACACACAACCACCACCCAGATACCACCCCACCAGCCATAAGTACTAATGATACCCACTGTACTCACCCCCTTATAGCTGCTGTGATTCCCTCAAGCGCCCATCCAGCTGAGGGTACGCTCCCGCCAGTATGCGGGCCATCAGGTGGGTCAAGTTCCGATGGGCACTCCTTCCTCATTTGGAGGCCATCCCAGCCATGGTCTTCTGTGCCCAGCATCTCAGGTCCTCCCACCGTTTCTGACAGTGGGTGCTCCGCCTTCCATAGACCCCCAGGGTCCGTGCGTCCTTGGTGATGGCACTCCATAATCCCTTCTTTTGATGGGCGCTGACCTGCAGAGGTAATACATACAGGAGAACTCCATTAAACAAACAGTCCAGCCAGTCACACACATGCCCCACTATCTACAATCCCAACACCATTGGCACACACATAGGCCAGCTCACAACATGTTCCCTGCCAACAGACAATCCCCCCAGCCCACACCCACCCTTGCACAATGCCTCACACACATCTCCATGCATTCATGCCACATGCATCGTGCCCACAGTATACTCACCTGTTGGTTTGGAGGCCCATACAGCAGCCTGTACTGGGTAGGAACCCATCCACCAGTCGCTCCAACTCCTCTGAAGTGAAGGCTGGTGCCCTTTCTCCGGTCACACAGGCCATGGTAGGTCACAGCAGCACATGCAGTGTAGGTCTTCTCCTGTGGAAGGTCAGGAAACAAGTGAGGAATGATAGAGAAAATGTCAGTCACATCTGCGGTGGTATAGACAGTGTCCACTGGCGTAGATCCCCATTGGCCACTGTACCCCATAGGGCCCAATATTATCCAATGAGGAATTGCACGGCGGTTCACGACCGCCTACCGCCACAGCGCATAGCGTCAGCGGAATTACCTCACTTTCACATGTCCCTCCACACAGGACAGGCGGTAGCCATTTCGGGGGGGTGAACAGGCCTATCAATAATTGCTGCATCACAGGATAAATAGGCACATACTTTTAAATTACACTATCTTAAAACATGATTGCATGATACGGACTGCTGTTGTGGTACAGTTGTTCAAATTGTGACAGCCTACTCACTCTTGTGCCCCTTAGATGCCTACTGCTGTGGATGAATAGGAGATGGAGACATACCCCCGTGTACAGACCCCTGGTGGACTTAGCTACACTGGAGGACAGGTGCATTATACTCACCTGTAGACTGGACAGGGCCACAATCACAGATCTGTGTGCACAGTTGGAGCCTGACCTGATATCAGCTATCCATCATCCCACTGGTATTCCCCTCTTGTGCAGGGTCTATCAGTGCTCCATTTCCTGGCAACAGGTTCTTTCCAAGTGACAGTGGGCGTGGCAGCAGGAATGTCACAGCCAATGTTCTCAATCCTGCTGGCAAGAGTCTTATCTGCCCTGGTAAAACACATGTGCAGCTACATTGCTTTCCCCAGGTGGAAGATTTGGCCACTGTGAAGGCTGGATTTTATATAATGGGAAATATCCCCAGTATTATTGGGGTGATTGACGGTACACATATTGGGTTTGTACCCTCTCGGCAGAATGAACAGGTGTACAGGAATCGTAAGAGTTTCCACTCTATGAATGTGCAGATGGTGTGCCTGGCGGACCAGTACATCTACCACGTCAGTGCTAAATATCCAGGGTCGGTGCATGATGCCTTTGTCCTGAGGAACAGAAGCATCCCAAATGTGATGGCCCAACCACAGAGGCACAGGATGTGCCTTTTAGGTGAGCCTTGGTCCCCACCCAGTGTATGTTGGTGTATGCCTCTGCTGTTAGCCAAATAGGATAGTGTGTGTCTTATTGTTGTCCCTAAATACTTGCAGGTGACTCTGGCTACCTAAACCTATTGTGGTTGCTGACCCCTGTGAGGAATGCCAGGGCAAGGGTTGAAGAACGTTATAATAAGAAACATGGGCGAACCAAAAGGATAATTGAGAGGACCTTTGGCCTCCTGAAGGCCTGGTTCAGGTGCCTCCATCTGACAGGTGGATTCCTGTGCTACTCACCCGAGAAGGTCTGCCAGATATTAGTGGCATGCTGCATGTTGCACAACCTGGCCCTCAGGCGCCATGTACATTTTCTGCAGGAGGAGGAGACTGGAGCTGCCCCTGTGGCAGCAGTGGACTCTGAGAACAGTGAGGATGAGGAGGCAGAGGATAAGGATATGGACAACAGAACATTAGTGATCCATCAGCACTTCCAATGACACACAGGTGAGACAGTACAACTTCACATTTCTATGACTATTGGTGTATTCTGTGTGGCAATGGCATGCTGGCGTTACCCACTTGTTTCCTCTACTTACTGTCAACTATGGATTATAATTTTACAGATTTTAGTGTTATGACAACAATGTCCCAAAGTGATCACTACAGCCAGCAACAGGTCATTTAGTCTATGCTCTCACTATGTACAGTTCATTTGCAATGGATATAGCTGTTTCAATCAATATAACTATATACATTTGCAATACATGAAATACTAGTAGTCGAGTTTTATTCAAGGGTGTTTATTGTAGTGCTAATAAACTGAGAGGAAAGAGCGATGGAATAGGGTGATGACGGAGGAAAGTCCAGGGTATTGTTTCAGTCTGTTTGTAGCACCGGTGTCCAAGGGGCCATATGAAGGGGAGCAATGGCAGTTCAAGGTGGGCAAGGTGACAGTGTGGGACACAAGAGGGACAATCCGGAGAGTCTCATTTCCTGGTGGTGGTCTTGGCAAGTGTCTCTGGCTTCTGTCTGGGTCACAGGGAATGTTTGCGGGGTGGTTCACCTTCTGCAGGGGGATGGATGCTGGTTGCCTATCGGTCCTGTGGCAGGGACTCCTGCCCACTTGCGGCAGCGGAAGTGGAGGGCTGTTCAGTTGACCGGCTAGTGGTAGGGGCCCGCTAGTGTGACACTGCCTCCCTCATAATGTTAGCCATGTCTGCCTGCACCCCTGGTGTTAATGACCTGCAAGTCCTCCCTGATCCCCTGATACTGTCCCTCCTGCAGCCACCTGTTCTCCTGCATGTTGTCAAGGATCTGGCCCATCGTGTCCTGGAAGTGTTGGTAGGCTCCCAGGATCTCGGAGAATAACTCCTGGAGTGTCGGTTCCCTGCTCCTGTCCTCCCCCTGGTGCCAAGCTGTTCTCCTAGTGTCCCTTTTGGCCTGTGCCCCTGTCCCCTGAATGGTGTGCCCACTACCACTGACCCCAGGTCCCTGATTGTCTTGGGGGCGAGGTGTGGACTGGGGTCCCTGTACAGGTGGGCACACTGCTGTTTGACGTGTCCTGGGGACAGAGGTGTGGGTAAACTCTGTGGTTGCTGTGGTGTTGATTCCTGATGGGGGAGGGTCTGTGGTGGTCTGTGAGTGGGCTTGGGTTGTCCAGTGGTCCCTGATGGACAGGTCCAGATCCAGAAGTCCAGAGGTACTGTCATCACTGGGGGCATCTTCTGTTGGGGGACTGGATAGTGGTGGTACCTCCTCTCACTGACATTGCCTGGGGTACCTGTAGGGATATAAATTATGTATTATGCTTCAAGTGTATGACATTTGTATTTCCGAAGCTTCCCCTCTATGGTTGGTGTTGCCATGCCAGCTTTTGCTTGTGCATGGTGATGTATTGTGGGATTGTTAGTTTCCCTATGCTGTGCATGCTTTAGTGATAGGTGTCCATGCAGGGCTGGGCGGCCTGTCCATGCATTGGTATGGCATGCAGGGCTTGGCATTTGGATTAGTCAGATGTGTAGGTGCAGTGCGTGGGATGGTGTGGAGTGATGGGAGTGAGGGGATGTGATGGCATGTAGGTATGGGAGGTGATAAGTAGTAAATGTTGATATACCAGTGTCCAGTCCTCTGGCTACTCCAGCGAGTCCCTCAGGATGCAGTATTGCCAGTACCTGCTCCTTCCATGCTGTGGGGGAGGAGGTGGGGGTCCACCGCCAGTACTCTGTATGGTGAGCTGGTGTCTTGCTGCCAACCTTCCCTCGTAGGTCGTATTACCTCTTTCTGATGTCATCCCTCGTTCTTGGGTGCTGTCTCACAGCGTTGATGCTGTCCACGAATCTCCGCCATAGCTCCATCTTCCTTGCTATAGATATCTGTTGTACCTGTGCTCCAAAGAGCTGTGGCTCTACCCTGACAATTTGCTCCACCATGGCCCTTAACTCCTCCTCAGTGAAACAGGGGTGCCTTTGTGGTGCCGTGGGTGTTGTGTGATGTGTTTTGGTGAGGGTGTGTTGGGTAATGTGGTGGGGTGTGTGATGTGGAGTTCGTGAGGGGTGTATGGGTGTATGTGGTGTGTGTGTCTAGTTGTCTCTGTGCTCTTCTTCTCAGTCTCCTAGCAGTAATTGTTGTTTGTAAAGGGTTGTGGGTATTATGGGTGTGTGTTTTATAATTCTGTGGGTGGATGTGTGTGGTGTGTGTATGTGTGTCAGTGTGTATTTTTCATATTGGCCAATGTAGCATTGTTTTGTATGTGGGTGTCCATTCTGAGCGTGGCAGTATGTACCGCCAATAGTTTACAGCCGTTGAATGTCTGCTGTGGTGATTCGTGGGTCATAATATGATGGGCGTTGTTTTGTTGGTATAACTGTATGGGTTCTAGGACCGCCACTTTATCGTTGACCTTTGGTCTGGCGGATTTGTGTATTTGGCTGTATTCTGTTGGATTTGTGTGTATGTCATAATATGGTAAATGGATATCCGCCTCTGTGGCGGTAAGTTGGTGGCCGTCAGCATGGCGGTAAGCAGGATTTACCGCCAGTGTCATAAGGACGGCTATTTTGAAATAATGGGTTGTTAAAAGTAAATAATAAAAAATGTATATGTTTTTTTACTCATAGATTTTAGGTTTATTCTCTTGCAAGGTATTCTCTGTTATGCATTAAAATGAAGAAGGGAGATGTGAGATGTTCTCTGCATGTGATTCTACTCTTAGAGTCACATGCAGCCAAATAGAATGTAGAATGTAGAACGGCAGGTTGGTCGGTGGCAGTTGTTTTTGGACGGAAGTCGAAGAGACTGTCTATGGATGAGGTGTTCACAATAAACCCTCGCTAAATTACTTAATTGCTCTTTTATTCATTTACCAACTTCACACAGACACGTCACACAACCATCAGCAACCAGCCTCCAGTTGCTGGACCAGAGCGTCAGTACTAATTTCAACCAGCAGCCTCTTTGGTGATGCTGTTTGTGGCCACCTGCAGGATGGAAGGGAGTGTTAAGTGTTACCAGGGCACATGGGACCACCAAACATTCTTGTGCTTGCTGGTGCTGTTGGCCTTCCCACTGTGCATCACGGTCCGGGTTAGTTTTTATAAAGTGCTGCATTTTCTTCCTTTCTTCCTGATGTTGGAGCTGGAAACTTTTCAAGGACTTGAAAAGCCTGGCGCTTTTCCACGCTTCTTCGTCTAGTGATAGGTCTTTGCACTTTCTCTGGCTTAGTCTTGTTTGATGCTTGTGGAAGGAATTTAAACCCAGAAACACATCACAGGCTTTGGTAATAAACATGAGTACATAAAAGGCAAAATCAGTATCTGCTAATCTGACCTGCAACTGTCCCTTTTAAGACATATTTTCCATCAGTTTTGTACTATATTCTGTCTAGCCACCTGGCAGTTCAGCTGGAAGTGTGTGACACATTGCACATCCCTTCATGAGCTGGAGACAAAACTGAGGGAGTAAACACCTTGATGTAACCTCAATTTGCACTTCTCTTATGAAGTCTTAAGGTTTCTGCCAGTATATACAGTGTTATAATGCATGAGTGTGGTGTCAGTGTGGTGTCAGTGTGGTGGTTGCATATGTGGGTGGGGGAGGCAGGCAGCATCTGTTATGCACAAATCATTCATGGGCTGCTCAACTCTTGAAAAACTACTTACATTTATCAATTTTAGGAGTAAAGTATGAGCATTTGTTTGTGTTCCTACCACATCCGTTTGTGTACAACCCTCTCCTCTTCAGAGATTTCTTTGCTTTCTATGGTGTTTGAGCCAGGGGGAGAGTGCACTCATTGTTCATCGCCAAATCTACCCTACTACTGCATCCTTTTCTCAATGAAAGAGCAGGGATTAGTTCACTGAAAATAATCACCCTTGAGCAGGTTAGATAACTGTTCAGGTTATTGCAAATTCCTCAGATAAAGGTACATCTTTTAAATAACAGCCTTGAGCGCAGTGTCATCATTTTGCCCTTTCATTCTTCAAGGGTCCATAAATTGAATACTGTTCTACTGTGTAATAGCTGCACATCTGCTTGTGTCTTTAGAAGTGTGTGACATCTGCACCTCCCGCTGCTGCCCCTTCTACTATGTTGATGACCCCTGCAGGCCCCCTGTGTGCTGCACCCTTCTTCCATACCACCCAGTTGACCATGCAGTTGTGTTTTTGGAGGTGCCTTAAATATGTTTGTGACATGTCCAGCTTTTGGAGGTGTGCACTAACTTTAGAATCTCCCTCCCTGGCATACTCCCTCTCTGTGATCCCCTTTATTATGTTGTGTGTGGCGTCATGCCACCCTTCTCCGCCTCTGGTCCTCTCTGCTGCACATATGGCTTAAGAGTGAGCTCCCCTCTCCTATGCTGTGAAAGCAGCTCCGTTACACTTGTGGTTAATGCTGTCCGAATGTGCCCTCAGGAAGATGCAGATCAGGATTTATGTGGACATCAAGCATAGCGATGGTGAGCGCAAAGGCAACTGGAACTATGTGGCAAAGAGGAACAAACTATGTGGCAGGGTTGGCCAATTTATGTGGCAAGAAAAATCCAGTTGTGCATTTACATAGCCAATAGCTGTAACTCTCACAAATACGAGATCTATTGCATTGCAAATTCTTATTGAGGTTACAACCCAAACAAACATTTGCAATACAGTAGGTCTCACATATTTCAAACAAGAGCAAAACAAAAGAAAATATGAGAAGAAACTGAGAAAAGACGACTTGGCATAAGAAAATATAGAAAGCTTTAAAAAATAAAAAATTTCAATTTTGGGCCTGCAGGGCACATTTTTGCCAGTCACAAGTCTTCTGTTTGGGTGGCACACGAAGTTAAAAACAACAAATAGTACCTCAATCATGTCAGGAGCAGCAGACGGGCACTAATTAAGTTGCATTAATTAGTGCTTGATCCCTGCTCCACACAGAGTAACGGAAATTACTCCAGGCATGCCTTGATGAATTACAAGGCTGTAAAGAAGATTGGCACACAAACCAACCAATGGTGAGCGACAGGCGGGCTTCAAGCCCTATACTGAACGCAACAGAGTTATGCAAACGAGACTCATTCGCTAGCACATGCACTCGCAGGTTCGACTGTAAAAATCATTTAGAATATACAGAAAAATGCTACAGCTACCCTGGAACATGTCCAGCTCTAACCTTCAATAATATGAAACATGATCCTTTATTTGACATATTGTTCCAAACAACTTGTTATGTCTTCACAAAATGGAGTGGACTCCAATTGCACTGGTTTGCACATCACTTCAAACTTTGTTAGAAACTTCTGTCAGAAACCCTATCACAAATTCTCTGTGCCAATGAGAAAACAAAATCGTGCACCTTAGTAAGAGTGGTGCAGTCTTCCTAAAGAAACACACTGACACACTGCATTAGACATTCTGGGATAATGGAACTTCTTTCTTCAGGGCCTCAAGCCAAGATCCATATCATATACAATGGCACATATGTTGAAAAAGATTATGGCAGACCCACTATGATATTAGCACATGTCTGTATCTAAGATTGCCCAAAGAGAAATGTTATGACTTGCCTGGCCTGTGCAGAGGTTATAGTGATGCTCTTTGTGTAGTACCACTGATGGAAGCATATATAGGGGACAGTCTATGATTTGACACGTGACAAGGTATGTGCTGATAGTATGCTCATGGCATTTCTTGCAATCATACCCAGTGGATATTACCAACAGAGGACAACTAGTTCCATCAACTAAGCTCTATGACCTGAAGGCTTGTTCAGTGCACTGATAACCTACCTTCAGCATACTGTTACTGTTGGACATGGTCCTTTTTGCAGGAATATCCCAAAAATGTTTACATTCTTTCTCTTATTTTTTCTGACCTGTTTTTGTTGGCTTTTGGACTCTGGACACGTTACCACTGCTGACCAGTGCTAAAGTGCAAGTGCTCTCTGTCTATATTGTATTGGTGATTGGTTTATCCATGACTGGCATAGATGATTTACTATTAAGTCCCTAGTATAGTGCACCATGTGTCTCCATGGCCTGTAAATCAACTACTGGTGGGCCTGCAGCACAGATTGTGGCACCCACATGAGTAGCCCAGTAAACATGTCTCAGACTTGCAACTGCAGTGTCTCTGTGGGCAATTTTACACTGCCATTTCAAGTTGGCAAGTGTACCCACCTGCCAGGCTCAAACCTTCACTTTACGACATGTACGTTACCTTTATGGTAGGCCCAGAGCAGCCCCATTGGGAGGGTGCAATGTATTTAAAAGGTAGGACATGTACTTGTGTGGTTTACATGTCTTGATAGCGAAATACTGATAAATTCAGTTTTCACTATTGTAAGGGCTATCTCTCCCCACATATGGATTGGCTTGAAATATCTTTTAAGTGTAATTTACCATTGGTAGCAGATAGAGATATTGAGTTTGGAGTCTCTGAACTCACAATTTAAAAATACAACGTTTGGTGATGTTGGTTTTTAAATTATAATTTTGAAAATGCCTCTTTTTGAAAGTGGGCATTTTCTTGCTTAACCATTTTGAGCCTCTGTCTGTCAACGGAATACACATCTGGGTCAGAATTACAGTTGGACTGTTTGTAAATTCACTCTAAACAGTCACAGAAAGGGAGCTGAGCTGTGCCCTGAATTTCCTGATGTGTCTTCCTGAGCTAGAGTGGTGGGAGGAACTGATACTTGTACCTGAATAGGTCTGTGCCTGACCTCACACAAAGCAGTGTCCAATCCCATGGAATGTTTCTGGGGTCAGGGCAGGGAAAGGCAGGTCTTGTGTACCACAAAGACGTCTCTTTGAAGTTTGCCTTCCTGAAAGACAGAAATGGGCATAAGTACTGGACGTGTCACACCACAAAGTTAAGATGCTTCTGCACAGAGAACATTCTGCCTGGACATAGAGCTGGATGCGGTTGGTGTGACTGCCACTCTGCCTGTTGCTTTATTGTGCTAGCTTGCTGCTTGCTGCATCTTTCCTGGGAGTCAGAGGACTGGAACTTGCTTTCCACATCCTGCTTACCAAGGTTCTCCAAGGGCTTGAACTGAGCTTGCCTCCTATTAAGAAGTCCCACAGGACATCAAAGATTTCATCTGCCAGTGCCTGGGCTCTACAGTTGAGAGTCCTGATTTGCCAAGTGGTGCCAACTCCAGTTTCTGGGACCGTGAAAGAATAAGCTGATGACCTGAAGGATAAAATCCACACACTGACGTGCCGTGGCTGAAAAATAGACGCAGTGCTTGTCTTGCAGCTGGAGAATCGATGCAACACCTGTCTTGCGTCTACAGAATCGATGCAGTGACTGTTTCATCGTGGCTCCACCAACTAAGCGCGTGGATTACCCACGCATTGTCCCTGGGTGCCAATTTCTCATCGACCCCACACCACAGTAAGGAACCGAGGCTGCACATCCGCAAATTAAAGCATCACCTTACCTGTGAGGAAAGAATCGATGCACCACTTCCCCTGCCAGTAAAGAACTGACGCATCACCTCACTTGCATGGAAAGAATTGATGCATCACCTTCCCTGCGCAGTATGGAACCAATACATCACTTTGCTTTTTCGGCACCTCACCTCCCTGGCAGCCCGCATGGTCTTTATTTCTCACGCATTGCAGGTACTTTGTGCTAAAAAGATACAACCATTGATTCCTATGGATTAAGATTCATTTAAACCTTAAAAAAGTGATAACTTTTCTTGTGTATGTTGCATTTGTGTTGTTTTGGTCTTGTTGTACTCAGATAAATATTGGCTATGTCTCTGAACTGGTATGGAGTACTTTTGTGGTGTTTTCCCTGTGGTACTGTGTTTACAAATGCTTTACATATTGCTGCTGAGATAAGCCTGACTGTTTGAGCCAAGCTACCAAGAGGATGAGCAGGTGCTATCTTAGGTGTGTGACTCCCTTCCCCTGACTAGAGTGAAAGTCCGTACCTGGACAGGGTGAAAACCACTGCCAACTAGAGACCCTATTTCTAAAAGTCACATACATTGTGGGTAATGCACAAAGGGCATGGCTGAAGACCATGTATAGAGTGTATTGCCTTTTTTCCAGTATCCGCATAGTATAGCTTCAGGACATGCCCTGCATGTACTACACGCACGCTTTGGCATGAAGCTATATGTTGCAGGAAGCACCCAGGATCATAGTTCCTAAATGGCAAGGTCAGATTATGCCATGTAGAATTTGGGCCAATGCTCATACCCTCTGCACTGTACCACTTGCAAAGCCCCTCATTCAGCTTTTTAGGTCTAGGGTATGAAAGCACATCAGTCAAACAGACCTGGTACAAACAATATAGGTGCAGTTGACTTTGGGTCTGTTCCTTTGCCTCTTTGAACCACTGGCTTTCTTTGACCAACATCTATGTCCCATTGGCTTGAGATTTTGTCAATGATGTTTTAGCTCAGTCCACTGGAATATTCATTTCTCATCTAATTCTGTCTGCATTTTGGGAATATCCTTCTGCCTCAGTCAAGTACTTGAGTTGAACTGTATGAAGGACTTATTTACAGCTGTAGCCATCTCTGTCTGTGCATGTGTACTGTATGTATTAGCACAGTAAACCCAGACCTATTGGTCCTGCCAATGCTTTGTACATTTTTCTTTTTGTAACTGAGCCATTTTCCATTTCATTGATGTTTGTCGTAGTACTTCGACAACATGGAATGTGTGCATGCTTTCCCAGAAATGTCTGATGCCCAATTTTTCTTTTCACCACAGTCTATGCAGTTTTGTCCAAGTACATAAGCCAGCCATTACAGACCAAGGAGACCCCCAGTCTGAGTCTCGCTCCACTCCAGTTTAACAGAATAAATGACAAATCTCAGTTTTCAGGTTTATTGTTGGTATATTTGGACAATGTTTATTATACTTCATAAATATAATGAAACAAAACATTTTTGTCAGCACAAAAATCATTTTTTAATGTCACACTACAATGTTGCTTTCCTCCCCTCCACACCTGTCTAACACTTGGCAAAAGTTTGCAGATGAAAACACACAGTATATACAGGTATATGGCGTTTTGTTCTCTGAAATAAATTATAGCACTCAGGTCAAAATTCCATTCACTCTACACAGACCATAGAGGGGAACCTGCCTGCATCCCTGAGGAGTGGTCCGCTGTCTCTAAATCAATGGGTAACAACCTTGGCCTGCTCTTCCAGCACCATGCCATGAAAAGGGGGCTACAAGATGCCATGTGACCAGAGGCAATAGACCCATGCCCTACACTGTTGAACTGTGAGCCCATGCTCCCAACCCAGTTTAAATGTCCCTGAAGGATGCAGACTGTGAACTATCACCTCATTGTAGTCCTTCTAATAAGTTGACAGAGAGTATATCTGTCCTTCAGAATTATTTTTGGATGTGTGCCTCAATCCTGCCACGTTCGTCATCTACATCCTCATTACTCCCCAAAACTAAGGGCTGGGTGGGACCATCTTGTCCTGCCCTGCCTTACCAAAGAAAGGGCGGGCAGGTTGGCCATACACTAAGGCCCATATTTATAGTTTTTGCCGCAAAACTGCACTAATGCAATTTTGCAGCAAAAAGACAAGCGCTGGCTTGCGCCATTCCACAGTGCCAGCCGAGCGCCATAATTAAGAAATGGTGCAATCCTGCGCTAAGCATGGGCTACCGTAAAAAAAGAAAATACGTTTGCAGAGTGGGTGGTGGTAGAGAAGATGGAGGTTGAGCATCAACCAAATATGCTAGGCTGTTTGAGGCCAAAATTCCTGATGCTCAACCATTCATATCACATAACTCCTGTTTTTATAGTGTCCGCTGGGCATGGCCATTGCACCCTGTGCCATGTCCCATCTAGCGCCAAAATATTGGAATCAGCACCATTTTAGGATGCGTGAGCCCACCTTGCATCTAGGTGTTCCCATCTTAAACATGACGCTAGCCCCGCAGTGCTATATTTACCTGCCGGCGGAGAAACAACAGACAGGAAGGAGGTGGACCCAAATAATGGTGCTGAGCCTGCTTAGAGCCAATATTTAACGCCTTGGTCAGACCAGGTGTTAGAGTGTAGGTAGGCCCATTTCCATGGTGAAACACCATGGAATGGGCACAAAGATGCCCACCCCAAGCCCCAGCAACACCACCACCCACACTACAGGGACACTACGGAAGGGGGACCCCATCTTAGGTAAGTTTAGGTGAGTATATTATTTATTTTTTTAAGTGCCATTGGGGTCCCTTACATGGGACCTCCTGCCTGGCACTGGGTATGTAGGGCTTACCCAGGGGACACTGGTCCCGTGTGGTGGGCATTGGGGTGGCGGGCATGACTCCTGTCTAAACGTAGACAAAAGTCATTTTTTGGCTGCTTGTGCGTCAGTAAATGACGCTAGGCTGACTAATGGCAAACCTTTTCCTGCTAACCAGCCTAAGGTAATTTCTGACCCACTAGCACCCTTTCCTTTAACACTATCCCCCGGCTAGTGTCTTTTTTTTATGCTAGCCATTCTGCCATTACATAAATATGGCACACGGATAGTTTTAAGGAATGGCGTTAGCCAGCGTTAAGATAAATGACGCACAACTGCATTTGCTCAGTTGTGTGCCATTTTTCATAAATTTGGGCCATAGTTTTGTACTAAAACATCACTATCTGCACTACCAGAAACCAATGGCGGTATGAGAGACACTTTGAAATCATGCCCCCAGCATCCCAGAAAGCTATTACCATGAGATCCCTTAACAATACCTTCTCATCTCAAACAAAGGAGGTCCTTCAGTTTTTGGTCCTGGGCAGATGATTATTCAACCCAGAAAATCATATGCCCAAAGTTCAAGGTCAAGAAAAAAGCCACGCTGGCCCAGGAAGTCAATGCACCTCTCCCTGAGGGAGAAGCACAATGTGCAAGAAGGACTTAAATTAGACAGTGGCCACAAATTAAATTACGACCTTAGGGGAGAAAGCAACTAGCATGCACAACTGCATTGTGCAGCGATCGTTCCTTAAATTGAGAGCCCTAACGGGACATCCTGTGACACCCCAGGCAGATGCACAGCTTTAATTAAAATACAATTTGTGCCTTATTGGGTAATACAAAAGGGACACACCATACTGCAAAGAAAATTTTAAATTAAAATTGAGCCTTGATTTCCCCATGTGGCTGCGCTGTGCTGCGACCACACCATAACTTATATCTAACTAAAAAAGGTGGCCCCTTGGGACCCCCAAAAGAAAGGCAGTGGGTGAGGAAGACAGAGATCAAGGCTTCTCCCACTTGGAACTGGCAGCAGTTGTAGATTAAAGGATTAGATTGAGAAGTGAGGGTAATAGGGTGGCCCATTTTGAGTATGGTAAAAACAGTGGCAAAATGTTGGCCTGGAAAGCAAAAACTGATACAGTTAGAAATAGGGTGGCAGACGTTCGGGATGGATTCTCAGAGGAGGTTAGGAAGAGTAAGAAGGGGTTTGGAGAAAGCTTCTTAAATTTCATTAAGGAACTATACAGAGAGGGATTAGAAGTCTCATCAGAGTCAGTGTAGAGATGGCTAGGGGGATTAGAACTGGCCTCCCTGAGTGAGGATGAAAATAAGGCGGTTAATGAGCCAATTAAGATGATAGAAGTAGAGCAGGCCATAAAATCTGGTAAACTAGGTAAGGCATCAGGGCCAGATGAGTTACCCATTGAAGTCTATAGAGCACTGGGAAGTAGTATTATGATCTTTTTGAGAGAACTGACTAACAACATTATAGAGGCTGATGGGATGCTCCCCCCCTCCTGGAGGGAAGCTATTATTGCAAAAATTCTAAAACCCGGTAAAGACCCCAGAAACTGTGAGTCATATCGCCCAGTATCTCTTTTAAACTGTGATTATAAGATTTTTGCAAAACTTTTGGCAGCTAGATTAGGGGTGTTATGGGGAAGCTCATACACACAGATCAGAAAGGGTTTCTAAAAGGAAGACATGCATGAATTAATACACAGCCTGGTAGGGTCAATTGACTTAGCTACCACATGTCAAGTCCCTTTAGCAGTTGTGATAGTTGATGCAACAAAAGCTTTTGACGGAGACAATTGGAGCTGTTTAAACGTGGTATGGAAGGGCTACAACCTTGGTGGACATTTTATTAGGACATTACAGAAAATTTACCATAACCCTTGCGCAATAATTTTGTTTAATGGTTCTCTTACCCCTCTTTTAAGATAGAAAGGGGAACGAGGCAGGGGTGCCTGCTATCCCCGTTATTGTTTGATTTTTATATTGAGCCACTGGCCAGTGGAATCAGAAGTGATCAGAGAATCCACCCCCATTTGTGTGTGGGAATATATCTAGGAATGTCTATTTATATGTCGAAGACTTGATGATTTATACATCTAATATAAACCAGGCTAAGCCGGTTTTGGAAGAGTTGATGGAAGAATTCAGAGGAATTTCTGGTTATGCAATTAATAATCAAAGGACGGAAGTTTTGGCTTGGAATATGAAAATAAGCAGTTCCGTAATTAAGAAGGAGGAGGTTAAATACTTAGGGAATACTATGACACATAACATAAGTAAATTATCAGAAATAAATCTTATGAAGGTGATGAGGGATGTATATTACTTAATGAAGAGATGGTTAAATCTCCCCTTAACTATTATAGCTCGGGTTAATTTAATTAAGATGGTGATAGTACCTAAATTTACATTCATTTTCAACTCGATATCATTAATGTTTAATAAAGACTCCCTAAGGAAACTTCAGGGGAAAATGAGTAGTTTTATTTGGGCATCCAAAGGAGTTTGCATCTCCTTGAAAAAGATGAGGAGAAAGAAAGAGAAAGGAGGGTTGGGTGTGCCGGATTTTCAATATTATGCACAATCTTTCTCTCTTCTAAAATGTGAGGGAGACTTTTAATCAACCAGGTCGCCCGGAGCTGGGTCAAGCACTGATAGCAATGATGGAGGCTAATGAGTTTCAGAAAAGATTTTTGCATAAGTTTGGAGATCCTAAATTCTTCAAGAAAGTCTGATTCAAGGTGTTACAGGATTTAGCAAGACTTTGGTATGCAGTCAGGAGGGCCACGAAACTGCCATATTATAGCAAACAGGCCCCTGTTTGGGACTCCCCAGGTTCACCACAGTGGACTAAGGACACTTAGGCAATCCCATTGACAGAAGCAGGTTTCTCGCAGTGGGGACAACTTTGATATAATGGAGAAGTCAGGTTGTATGAAAAGCTTAATGGAGAGGCAGGGGGTAATCTTTAAATATCTACAGAAAATAAGCTGGGTGAGGAACTTGAATGAGGAAGTGGGGGGCACAAATAACTTGGAGGACAAGATGCATTTGGAAATCCCACTGAAGAAGGAAGTGGCTAGGTGGTACTGGCTAATTATGGATATTGCGGATGGTGAATTTACCCTCCCAGAAGAATTATGGAAAGATTGCTTGTCGGAGCTTCAGCGAAAAGACCTATGGCAAGTATCTACGACACGTTTATACAATACTATTAAACCTGCTGCATTAAGAAGAAACTATTTGTCTTCAGTCCATAGAGTCTTTTGGACACATGCAAGGCCCTCCAGGCTGGACCAAGGCAACACGGTCAGATGCAAAAAGTATGGGTCGGCTGCTGCAGATGATCTACATATGTTTGTGGAATGCCCACAGCTTAGTAAGTTTTGGGAAGAGGTTGGTGAAGCAATCAGTGAAATACTCCCATAAGCCCTAAGGTAAACATCCCATTAGTGATTCCTGGATGTTTGACTGAATCTCGGTCGATTAACAGGGATGGCTCTAAATTGCTTTTTTATATGATGCTTCTGCACCAATAACCCCCTAAGCCCAGCCCTGGCGACAGCAGGAGCCAACATGATTCAACACTCACAGACCCCCACTTCCTGCCATTTGTAAAGCAAGAAGTCTTGAGAAGCGGATGCTCCAGAAATCCTCCTGCTCTGGGGGACCCAGAGCTTTCTCCCCTGCCACAGCCAAAGAGCCATGAGAGTAGGGAAGTGTATCCTGGGTCGAACAACAGGTACCCCTTATGACGTGCACGTGGCTTTTAGAGTGGACATTTTAATGAAGCTTTAGTGGCACAGAACTCAGCATTAGGTGGTTTTATATTCACATTTAAAAGCCTAACTGAAATGCATTAATATGTATTTTAAAGTGTACATGTATTGTTTGATGGTGGACATTATGCCTACCATAGGTGGACATAGTGTTTACCATGGAAGACGTTGTGCCCAACAGCATTTGTTAAAATGCTAACCTGATTTTTAACCTGAATGATTGAGAAAAATTAAGCATTACAATGAATTAATACGATTAGAAATCATTGTTATTTATGTGATTTATGTGAGTTATTAGCTTGAGGCTACATGTGTGCAGAAAAAATAAATGCACATCTCACTCATATTTAGTGTAATTTGTTGACAAAGATTGCAATTAAAGCTGAAATGCTTTGTATATGTTATCATATTTTATAAATGAGTTAGATTCATAAGTTTTCATAATTTGTGTGTTATATTAATGGTAATATTAATTCATTAAATTTATTTTGTTAACATAACTAGGCCTGAAGAATTGCAGTTGCAGCATTAATGAAAAGCTTAATCATTTATTTTTCTTTACCATTAAGTTTTCTCATTAGTTTGCGTCACATGTTTAGCAAAGAGTTCTATTGTATTGTTTGTAAGTTATTATACAATAATTTTGTGTGTTGCAAACCTAGAACATGAGGACCGTAAAGTAAAGCAGCACCATTGTTTAAATGCTTGTTACCATTTGAAAGGAGAAAACTGTTGTGAGCCATGGGAAGATTTTGGATTGTAGCAACAATCTCTAGCTCTGCTAGTTTTTGCTGGTGTCACACGGAAGGAGAGATTACTTCACACCTACTATAAGGGAATCTGGGGACATTGCAATCCTAATGGCCATTCTAAACTGTATTGGTTAATTGTACTTTTACAAAATATGGTCCTACACAGTGGACCAATCAAATTACTTTGGACATTTCTAGTTAGGCAGAGACTTTTGAAACTTGTATTCAGTCCCCTCTTGATGTATCGACTGATCTGTTCCCACTTGATGCTTCGATTGTCAAGTCCTTTTTGTATTGCTAAATCACCCCTTTGAATTTAATTGTTGACTTGTCACATGAATGTTCCTGATGTGTAGCTCATGTTCCACATTTCCCCCGATGATGTTCCTGATGCACTCTGCTCGATCTTACGAATTCTGTTGTTAAACCTGACCCATGTACTTTTTATGGGAGAAGTAAAAAATGTAATGTTATTTGTCCCTTTGCCTTATTTTAATTATTTTAGCATGCTGACACCTGTTTTCTTTTGTTTTTATTAGTTAGTATAATCTAGCCCGAGCTAGATGATTTTTCCAAATTATTTTTGTCTCCTCTTTTCTTTTTACTTTTGTCTGCATGTGTTAGTCTGTTCCCACACATACTTTTCCTAAATTTGTAATAGAAATAGGGATAACCATCCTCATGAAATTTGATCAATTGATCTTTGAAATTGGAAATTGACTCATGTCATCATCTAATTAATCAAAATCTGTTTCCTTTACGCAAATTATAATATTGCTTGTGTGTGTAATTCTTCTGGAATGTTTGATGGTATTAATGTTGAGTAGATTAAACTTTTTAAAAAAAATTGGTCAGCCTATGGTTTTCATTTATCTTTATAACTTAGTTTTACCAACTAAATATGTGGCTTTGGCTTTGTGGTTGTAATAAAGTTTGAACCTTTTAATTGATTGGAGTTTTGTTTCCCTTGCCAAACTGATTATGGTGTTTAAATTTGTTGTTGTATTGATTGAGATTTAAGAGAATGTGTTTGGTTTTACCCCAATCTTCACCTGGTCTAAGGATCCCATAGACCTCAGTGCAAGCATTTGCATATCCTGACCTGGAGGAGAAAAGGCCCTCTCAGTTCTTTGTAGCAGAGGTTTGATTTTGTCCCATGAGGAGGGAAGAATCATACATTTGGAGTCATTTTAAGAGTAGTGACAACATTTGATACAGTTATGTCCTTTGGGAGGGGTACTTGTGATTGTATTCCACACTGTGAGTTGTTCTAAGGGTAGTTTGAGAAGTTGATAAAATTCCAGCATTGTGTTGCAAGTGTACGGTATTTGTATGAGTTCGGTTTTGTGCTTTTGGTGCTTTTGCTAAAATTGCTGTGAAGTGTGATGTTGTGAGGTGTGTGTGGAGTCATCATTCTCGCAGTGATCGTGGCTCTTTGTGCTCAGAATTGTACACATGGTTGTTGTTGCTTACGGGTCAGTTGTGGCTTAAGACTTTGTAGTAACGCACAAGTGTGTGGAGACACTTGGTTAATTTATTGTCTGCAGTGAGGTATTTGTTATGGGGTGCCGTTGACAATACCAGTAGTTTTCCTTGAGTGAGTGTGAGTTGTTGGTTGGTATTAGGTGAATCCTGAGGGCATTTGGAGGATCCGTATCAATCAGGGTGAGATTTGCTGATTCGAGTTTCACCTGTATACATGTAAAAGCCACAGTCCGAAGTGTAGCTCATACAGCTTTCAAAGTGTTTGAGTCCTACTGGTAGTGAGCAGACAGGTTTTGATTTTTGTGCTCATAATGTTTTCATTTAGAGTGTTTGTATAGTAGTGTAACAGACAGTTGAGAAGTGACTTGCAGCTGCTGAGTGAAGTGAGTGTGATGTCATTTGGTCCACGCTGGGCTTGGTCAGTTAGTGAGAAAGCTGCATATGTATTGGTGGACATCACTGCATTGTTATTGGTTGAGGACAGCTTATGGAAAGGATTGTGGGATTGGAAATTACTTCCTGGTTTTAAGAATTCAGAATTTAAATTAGTGTAAAAATGACATTTTTCAAAGTTTTAAGAAGTGCACTGAGAGGAAATGTGTTTATTTCAGTTAAAGGGGCTGAGCCAGCACCATGCAAGGGAACTCCAGCATATGAGGTGATAGAATCAAGAGGAGTTTTGGCATGTGTTTGGATCAAGCAATGGTGTAAAATTAAAGAGAAAGCGGGTTTATTGGCTTTTCCATGTTACTGATCCTTTAATTTGAGGATTCTCGAGAATTTGGGGAGAATATTGTGTGAATTAAAGCCTCCTCCGACAACTACACAATTTGAAGCTCTTGCTATTTGGGAGCTAGTGGCGAGACAAAAATGAATGCAGAGATTTGAGAGCAGAATGTGGAGAACAGAAAAGATATTTGTAGAAGCTAGACGGGATGAGGAACTGAAAATTTAGAGATCAGATTGGCTACAGGAGTAAAAATGTTTCCAGCAATAACAGAAGGAGATGAAGGGAGCACAAGACCTAAATTGAAAAAGAAGCAGGCAGGCAAAACAGAGCAGAAAGCAGATGAGAATAGAAAGACAGTTCCACAAGCGAGTGACTCCGAAGACAACTTTACAAATCAGCTTTTGATGAATTGTCCCCCCATATCATGTGGTTGAAAGGACAGCAGTGAATGTGGTCCCGAGTAGGCCTAGAGCTCCAGTTTCACAAAGTCCAGTTCGGGTAGTTCTAAATTTATCTTCTAGTTCTGTGACACAAGTGCCTGCGATTTATCCAGCAGTTCCAGTTGTCAGCCCAGCATAATACAGCTCCAGTTGTGAACCAGATAGTGCAAAATGCTAGGATAATTCAAATAGAATCAACACCTAATGTGGCAGCGTCGGTACAAAATCTTAACCAGTCAGACACCTTGTTTGACATTGTGGTTCCAGTTGATTTGTGGGTTGAGTGCAAGCAGAGTGTTGAATGGCCAACTCCTTCACTGCTGAGAGATCCAGTAACAGGTGTGCCGTGTGAAGAGTTGATGAAAGGACATTACAAAGTGACTGATTCCTCAAGAATAGAGTTTTCCCTAAAGATCTTGATTGGCAAAAGATTGACAGGACAGCACAGGAAACAAAGGAGTCGATTCATGCTTACTATGAGATAATGTTGCAAGCATTCAAGCGGTACAGTGGTTCAGAAGTTATTGAGCCGATAGACATGAGTCATTTATGTCAGATTTGTGCAGGGATTGAAACCTGAAATTAGCAATATGATACAAAGTGATTTGATTTGCTGGCACAATAAACCGATTGATGAAGTGATGCAGTATGATAGATACTGTAGTGGTGAAATTGAATTGAAGCAGAAAAAGTTAAAGGAGAAAGCAATGGTTTTGCAAATTTAATCTGCCCAGGCAGGAACATAGGGTGTGCAGGGAATGGTGAACACTATTAGGATGCATGGCATACAATAGCAGGATACCAATGCATCTCAGATCAGAGGTAGAGGACGCTTTGATCGGATAGATCAGAGTGGTTAAGTGGTTGGCAAGCAGTCGATGAAGAAAATGCTTCCATGTCATGCTTGTGGAATCCTCGGACATTGGAGACGGGAGTGTCCCTACAGTAATGTGAATAATTTGGTGCAGGATGGTTTTGCACAGACGGTAGACAGTGTTCAAGTCCACATTCAGAGAATCCAAAAACCCCAAATTCAGAATGTGGCTGTTCCTACCGGATTGCCACCAGTGCAGGTCAACCAACAAATGCAAGTCCCTCAGCAAATGCAGGTTCCAAAAGCCCTGATGCAATAGCAACAGGTGATGGTTCCTCAGCAAAATATGAATCAGATGGCGAATGCAAATATGCAACCCCTCCCGCTTACGCACCCTTCCCACTCCAGGACCTACTTAATGGCATTTCCTGCACAACTCTTCTGAAGGTACTCCAAAAGCAAGCCCATCTGCGCCTGTCTGACCCTGGACCACACCCAGCACCAGGACCCGTGGTCCTCCCATCATCCGCCATTACTCTGCAGAGGAGCTCCTGGTCCTCAACATTGGATGCCAAGATTCCCATTGCTACATGTACTTCCCGCTCTTCACTGAAAGATCTTTTGCCTTCTGCCACTGTCGCTTCTCCTGCCTGACGGAACCATCCACGCCTACAGGACCCAACACCACTACCTCCCAGAAGACCACCATCAACTCAGAGCTGCTACAATGCATCCTGCTCAATGCTCAATGCCTGCTCCCTCAGCAAACATATAACCAAATCTGGGACACCATCACCTCCCTCACCCCAGACGTCGCTTTCATCACCCAAACATGGGTCAACCCCACTCCAACTCCGACATCGCCACCACCACCCCCAATAGATCTAAGATGATACACGGGGACTGTCCCAAAAAGAACGGCAGAGCAATTGCCATAGTTTTCAAGGAAACCATCCAATGTACCACCACAAATGACGACCCAATGCCTTTCATGGAGCACCTTAACTTCTTACAACACATCAATGCCAAGACAACCATAAGAGGTACCCACGCATGCAGACCACCAGCACCCTGTCAAGCTTTCTGAGATGCCATCAGCAACATCAATGACCCCCCTCGCCATCGACTCCCTCCATTACATGCTGCTCAACAACCTCAACTTCCACATCGAGTACCCTAAGGACACCAACTCCACATCTCCACTGGAGAACTTTAACAATATCGGACTCACCCAACTACTCTCCAAACCCACCCACAGATCCGGATACATCCTCAGCACCATCTCCTCCAGCGACAGAATCTAATTCACCCACACCACAGAAATCTCCTGGAATGTCCACACAATAGTCCATTTCACCATCTCCAAGACCAAGCACACCATCACCAAGCACCATAGTGCCACCCACCTGAGCCGGGGAAAAGTAACTTAGAGTCAATGAACGCAGGCTCTCAGCACCACACCACCCAACACATCAACCAACCTCTACCAAGTCGTCCACAACTTCTCCTCTGGCTCAAGAAATGCGCTGATAAAGTCATCCCTCTCCAACTAGCAAAAGCCAACAGAACATCAAGGCAAGCCAGCTGGTACACCCCAGAGCTCAGAACCACCGAGTGTAAACCTCTTCTGCTCAAGAAGTGATAGCGCATCTCCAAGGACCTCTCCGACAAAGCCGAACACAAAACAGCACTCAACATCTACCACCGCCGCATCAGGGAGGCCCAAGCAACAGCCATCACGGACAACATCAATGCCACAGCCAAGCACACCAAGAAACTCTTCAAGATCGTCAAGGAATTCCCCATTCTGACTGCCAGTGAAAACACAGTACACCACTCCCAATAACTCTGGGACTCATTATCCAACTACTTCCATAGCAAGATTGCCAACATCTATAACAACTTTAACCTGCAACCCACTTCGTTCAGCCTCGACAACCAGACCCAACCAGGGAACCCCAACCCAGCCGTAACTACCTGGTCCCACCCAAGGTCCAGACCACCGCTACCATCATGTCCTCCATCCACTCTAGGGCACCCACCAACCCATGCCCACACCATTTTTTCAACCTTGGATCTAACATAATCAGCACTGAACTCACCAACATCCTCAATGCTTCCATCTTCACAGCATCCTTCCCAGATGGATGATGGAAGCACGCAGACACCAGACCCCTCGTAAAAAAGCCCAGAGCCAACCCCAGCAACCTTTAGAACTACCAGACAATCTCCCTGCTTGCATACTGAGCCAAAGTACTCAAAAAGACCATCAACCGACAACTCACTGACTACCTAGAAAGGAACCACCTACTCAACTCATCACAATCAGGTTACCGGGCCAACCATAGCACTGAGATCACATTCATCGTCGCAACATCAGAGCTCTCCTCGACCAAGGAGAAACAGTGGCTCTGATCCTCCTCGAGCTATCTGCAGCATCCAACACTGTCACCCACCACATCCTCATCGACAGACTCCACAACATCTGCATTCAACAACACATCCTCAAGTGGATCACCTCAATCCTTTCAGGATGCATTCAGAGCATCCACCTACTTCATTTCACCTCCGCTACCAAGAACATCCCAAGGATCATCAATCAGCCCCACGCTGTTCAACATTTCCATGACCCCCCTTGCAAACACCATCTCCTACACCAACATCACTCAGCGGTCCTCTCACTCACCAAAGACCTCTCTAACACCAAAACCAACTTCCACAACGCCATGAACGACGTAGATGACTGGATGAGAGACAGCTGCCTCAAACTGAACTCTTACAAAAACAAGGTACTGATCTTTTGAAAAACACTTCCACTTGGGACTACAGCTGGTGGCTAGAAGAACTCAGACCCACTTCCACAAAACTGACTACACTCACAACCTTGGCATAATCTTGGACTGCCAATTGACCATGAAACAACAAGTCAATGCACTTGCCTCTTCCCGTTTCCATACCGTCTGCATTCTCCAGATGGATTCCAGTAAACACCACAAAGATTCTCACACAACTCCTCGTCGCCAGCAGCCTCTACTATGGCAACATGCTCTACTCCGGTATCTCCTCCCACCTCCTCAGAAGACTCCAGACAATACAAATCATGGCAGCCAGACTCATGCTGGACCTTCTCAAGGGTCCCCCATCACTCCTCACCTCAGGACACTCCACTGGCTCCCTGTCCAGAAAAGATGCCAGTTCAAGACGTTCACACACACCTACAAAGACCTCACCAAACTCGGACGTCTTATATCATCCACCGGCTGAACTTCCATCTTCCCTCCAGACACCTACGCTCCACTTCACTTGCCCTCACATGTCCCCCAAATGGCACCGTCCCTTGCAGACTTCGGAAAGCAACTCAAAACCTGGCTTTTTGAAGCAGATGCATCAGCCTCAGTGCCCAGATGCCCTTAGGAGTGATAGTGTCACTCATTACAAAAGATTGATTGATTGATTGAGTGTGTCACAGGTGTGTAATATGTCAACAGATAAATGTAGGAAAACACATTGTGGTTAATTTGAATCACATACTTAGATCAGGTAGAGCATTCAACAGAATACAATTAGATTTCATTGATCTGCCTGCATAAAATGGACTGAAGTATGTGTTGGTGATTGTGTGTGTCTTCTCACATTGGATAGAAACTCATCCAACATGCAGAAATGATAGCCTTACTCTTCCAAAGCTGTTGCTGTGAGAGCTGATTCCACAGTTCAGATTCCCGACTTTATTGGAATTAGACCGAGGATCCCGTTTTAACTATGAGATTATCAATTTGCTGTGTGCAGCACTACAAACTGAGCAAAGATTACACTGCAGTTATGGACCAGAGGCATTTGGATTGGTCAAGCAAATAAATGGAACTTTAAAGTCAGCAAAAGTGTATGCTTCTACATTGGAATGTCCTGATGCATTGCCACTTGTTCTGATGAGCATGCGTAGCACTCCTGACAGGGAGACAGGATTGTCACCACATGAGATTCTTATGAGATGTGCCATGAGACTGGCAGCCATGCCTGCAAACACACTTGTGAGCATTATAGATGAGGTAGTGCTGGATTATTGCAAAGGACTAGACTTTGTCTCATCAGGTCGAGGAAGCAACAGTTCCACTACCACCAGAACAGTGTCCCCACTTGAGTCCAGGCGATTGGATTCTCATAAAAAAGCATGTGAGAAAGTCATGTTTAGAGTTGCCTTGGAAAGGGCCGTATCAAATTATCCTTGTAACCAAGATAGCTGTAAAGTGTGCTGGTCTTCTGACTGGGTTCATGCTAGCCACACGCGCAAAGTGCCATGTCCTCTTGAAGATACAGTGCCTGTTCCTCTCTGGTCTGAATCAGTGAGTGAAGGGGTCCAGGTTAGCTAAATTGTGAGGACTGGACAAGTGGCTACTACAGAGTCTGCACAAACTGGTGAGAGTCTGAGCACACCAAAGACTGTTGGAGGGGCAGGAGAGCCAAGTCAGTCAGTTGTCTCCTGCTAGCTCAGTAAACATTACAGTACCAATAGTGCATGAAAAGAAAACTATCAGTGGCCCTCAAAAAGTCCAGAACGATTCGCAGATGTGCTTCCAACAATTGTTGATCTAGCTGAAGAATCAGAACAAAGTGACAGTGAAAACATTGGAAAAAGGAGGTCAAAGAGACAAAGGATGCCAAGCCACAGGTACTTTGCACACAAATGGACTTACTCCCCTGTAAATTAATAGGAGAACCAATTTATTGCCTTTTGTTTTGACCATGTGCATTCAGCTGAATATTCTAGAACTTGAAATTGCATTAGAGTTGAATTTGTAAACAACCTTGCCAATCGATGCACAGAGACATTATAGCCCAGATTTAAGAGGGCCTAGCGCCTTCTTGCATCACATTAATGTCATTTTTTATGATGCAAATGTGGTCCAACGAGGCCAAATTCGCAGCACCATATTTACAAAGTTGTGCAATGCATGCATTGCAGCATTTTGTACCCCTTTGTGCCACACTATGCATGCACCATGCATAATTTATGCCAGGGGGTGTTCCCCCATTAGGGGGACCACCAAAATGGTGCAGTGAAATCTGAGAGATTCCACTGAGCCATTTTATGCAACTATTTTTAACGCCTGCACAAAGCAGGTGTTAAAAGGGGGCATGCCATTGTTTTAAATGGGCCTCTATGTACTCTGCAGGATTAGCGCCACAGTGTTGGCACTAATCTTGCACAGTACATCAATAGCGTAAAACATTTTTATGGTATTGCCCCTACCCTGCCCCATGATGTGACATTAAATACGGCGCACACACGGTGGTGGTAGGGGGACGCTAAGGGGCACAAGAAATGTGGTGCTGCATAGGATGCAGTGCCACTTTTCTTAAATGAGGCTCTAGATGCTGGAAGTGGTAATCAGTGATTACCAAATGGTAATTTAGTAGAGACATTTTTTTATCTCTTTGAGAACTCTTGTTAGTGAAAACTTGATGAACTTTCTAGAAGATCAAGAACTGTTGAAAGTAAGTGTAAAAAGACTTTGGAGTATTTTTGTTTTTTTTCTTTGCTTTGTTCATGTTTAGAAAAATAATTTATTTAATAACTGCTTTACGTTTTTGATTTTTGATTTTGTTTTTGATTTTTGAATTTGGTATTTTTGGTCTGACTTTAGATAAGTTTTGAATCCAAAACAAGGTAAACGAAGTAGAAGTAAATATGTGTGTATTGGTTTAGCAATAGTGTGTGTGGTTGTGAGTATATCCATAATTTCTGGATTGAGTATGTCAGTGGAAGACCATTTAGAGAGCACAGTTACACCAATGCATGGAGATACACATGCAAGGCAAGATCAACTCTATGAGAATGAAAGATTGATTCATCTTGACAACTCAAAGGGAGACTTGTCTTCTCATGTATACTACAGGTTACTGTATGAATACATTGAAACAATGGATGTGCGTGACTGTTATATGTGTACACAGATTGCTGAAGAAGGAATTACATACCACAGTCTGCTTTTGACTTATGATATTAGCTGTAGTTTGTTATTAACATGTTTGTATTATCAATTATATATTCAGTATTTCTATTCTAATTATGACCTTTTCTTTTTTTCTGGCTATTAATCAGCATTTGAGTAACTATGTGAAGGCAAGAACATTGACATAGTACAGGTTTGTTTGAACCAACACTAACCTCTGGCACTCCTTACACTCACAAAAATAACCTGACATGCATTCTCACACAAATAGAAAAGGATTTCATAAATCAAGTAGATGACAGAAGAAAGGCAATGAAAACCACATTAAAAAGGAATAGTTTTACAGGACTGGCAGAAAGATGCTACACATCTTCCAGGTGGTGATACACAAGAGTGCTTAGCTTTCGATTGGCAACATGCAGGGAAGCTATGTATGTACAGACCACTGTCAAAAATGGATAATAGGTTTGTAGGGACTTGTGAATGTAGACATGTATTTTTGTTTAAGAGTACTCAGACTTTCATGTTAAATGGACAAGACCCAGCCATACCAGGTGTTTATTCCATATGTGGAAGAAATCCCTATTACAAACTGCGGAAAGGTTAGAATGGTACATATTACTTATGAGTAATTTTTCTGAAAATCTACCATGTGGAAAAAATTGACACTCTACTCTGGAAAGGGAAATCTAATTCCAGGACAAAGAGAAGAGATAATGCAGCAGAGATTATAGGTGACATTTTTGGTGCAGTGATTCTATCTGTAGTTGTGATTCTAAATTACATCAAGATAAGGATGTTGTCAACTATGGTAGATAAGATATCAACTGATTATGTAGGTGCTATGTTTTAGGGGACAAAGAAATAGCAGAGTTTGCAATGATTTACAAGCCCAACATTGTTGTACCTTTATCCCAGATAGCAGTAAGGAGATAAGGAGATCCATATCAAACATGACAAACCTGAAACATGACTTGAAAGATCTGAAAGAGACAAATGTCTGGGAATCTATGGGTAAAGGATTTTTGAATATTGGATCATGGATTGGAAATCTAGGAAAGGGAATTGTGAGAATGATCCTAAAACTTTTGTTGATTGTGACTGTGTACATTATTGTTGCACTTAGACTTCACAAAGCATATATTTTTGGAAGAAACAAAGGGCAAAGAATAAACAGAGGAAAAAAGAAATTGAAATGGAGGAAATGAGGAGCAGGTATTATTAGAACCTAAAGAGATTTGAGAATTTCCGTAGACCAAGGCCCTTATGTTATCAAACAACCAGGCTTTGAGTTGTCTTATTGTAAATGAGAGTGACCTTTTGTGATGGCGTAAATAGCCATCAGAGGAGGAATTGTTAGATGGGAGATGATTTAATATGTATTTTAAAGTGTACACATTTTGTCTGATGGTGGCCATTGCACCTACCATAGGTAGACATTGTGTTTACCATGGCAGACGTTGTGCCCAACCGCATTAATTAAAATGCTAACCTGAGTTTTAACAATATTTGAGAATAATTAATCATTAGAATGAATTAGTATCATTAGAAAATAATTCTGATGTATGTTGATTTATGTGAGTTTTTAGTTTCAATCTACGTGTGTGCAGAAAAAAAATGCTCATCTCAGTCATATTTAGTGTAAGTCGCTGACAAAGATTGCAATTTATACTGAAATGCTTTGCATATTTTCTCATATATTATTAATTAGTTAGATTCACAAGTTTTTTTTATATTTGTGTGCCTTATTAATGGTTATAATTATTCATTGAATTTCTTCTGTTAGCATAATTAGGCCTGAACTTTTGCAGGTGCAGCAGTAATGAAAAGCTGAATCATTTATTTTTCTTTAACCTGAATTTTTCTCATTAGGTTGTGTCACATGTTTAGCAGAGTCCTACAGGGATGCATGAAGGAACAAACTAATGCGAGAACCACGCATGCCTGAACAACGCACTCAGAACAACAACTGCGTTGTTACCACAAATGTCTTTACAACAATTTTTCATTGTAAAAGCATGCCTAGTAAAGGTATGTGTGGGAACGGCATGCGTGGTTCTAGCATGCAACCCCCCACTCTCACTAAGGCCCAAAAGTACCCCACCCCTAATACTAAAACTACCCCATCCCTGCCACTAAAAACAAAAGTACCCCAACACCCCATACCAACCCTGAGCCCTAAAACCTTCCCCGACCGCCCCACCTACCGTATAACAAATGACCCCGCCCCTAAAAACAAAGCTAACCCAACCCCCCCGCCCCTGCCCCTAAACACAAAACTACCCCAACCCCACCCCTTCCCAAGCCCTTAATCCACCCCACCCCGAAAAACTACCCCCAACCCTGCCCCAGCCCCACTTACCTGCCCAAAATACTCTGATCCCCTCCCCTAAAAACAAAACTAACACAACCTTCCTACCCCTACCAATCCCCTGCCTCTAAGAAAATCTACCCCGATCCCCCCTCCCAACCCTAAAAAAGAAAACTACCTCAAACCCACCAAACAAGCCCCTAAAAACAAAACTACCCCGGCCCCCCACCCACCCTGAGCCCTAAAACCTTCCCTGACCCCCCACTCAACCTAAAAACAACCAGTCCCTGCCCATAAAAACCAAACTACACCGACACCCCACAACGCCCCTAAAAAAAACCTACCCTGATACCCTCACCTACCCTGTGCCCTAAAACCTTCCCCAACCACCCTAAGAACAACCGACCCCCCACTTCCACCCCTAAAAACAAAACCACACCAATCTCCCCACCCCTGCCTATAAAACCAATCTACCGACCCCCCACCTCCCCAAAAACAAAAGTACTCCAACCCCCCCAGCCCCGCCCCAAACCCTTAATCCACCCTACCCTTTAAAACTACCCCTAACCTTGCCCCAACCACACTTATCTGACCAAACTACCCCAATCCCTCTACCCCCGCACATAAAGAAAACCTACCCCATCCCCTACCACTGCCCCTAAAAAAAAACTACCTCGACCCCACCACCCCTGCCCCTAAAAACAAAACTACACCAAAACGTAACCACCCTGAGCCCTAAAATCTTCCCTGACCCCCACACACCCTAAAAACAATGACCCCCACCCATGCTCCTAAAAACAAAATTACCCTGACCCCCGACCCCTAAAAACAAAACTACCCGGATATCCCCACCAACCCTGAGCCCTGAAACTTCCCCGACCCTCCCACCCTAAAAACAACTGACCCTGCCCCTAAAAACAAAACTACCCTGATCCCTCCACCCCACCCCTAAAAACCAAACTACCCCAGCTACCCACCCCTGCCCCAGGCCCTTAATCCACCCCATTCCTAAAAACTACCCCAACCCTGCCCCAAACCCACTTACCTGACCAAAGTACCCCGTTCCCCCACTCCTGCCCCTAAAAAACGAACTACCCCATTCCCTCACTCCACCCCTAAAACAAAACTACCCTGACCCCCATCCCTTAATCCACCCCACCCCTAAAACCTACCCACCAATCCTGCCCCAACCCCACTTACCTGACCAAAATATCCTGATCCCCCCTCCCCTGCCCCTAAAAACAAAACTACACTGACACACCCACCCTTAGCCCTAAAACCTTCCCCAACCCCCCACGCACCCTAAAAACAATCGACCCCTCCACCTTGGCCCCTAAGCACCAAACTACCCTAATCCCCCACCCCACCCCTAAAAATCAACGTACCCCAGTCCCTGCCTGTAAAAAAAAAAAACAACCCAGACCCCCCACCCACGCCCCTAAAAATAAAATGACCCTGACCCCCACCCCTAAAAATTAAACAATGCAGATATCCCACCCACCCTCAGTCCTGATTCCTTCCCTGACCCCCTCACCCACCCTAAAAACAACCAACCCGCCCCTAAAAACAAAACTACCTAACCCCTCCAGCCCCACCCCTAAAAACCAAACTACCCTGACCCCCCCACCCCACCCCTAAAACTACCCCACACCCCTGCCCCAGGTCCTTAATCCACCCACACCTTAAAAACTGCCCCCCAACCATGCCCAACCCCACTTACCTGACCAAACTACCCTGATCCCCCACCCCACCACTGAAAGAAAACTACCCTGACCCCACACCCCCACTCCAAGACATAAATCTACCCCTCCACTAAAAACTACCTCCAATCCTGCACCAACACCACTTACCTGGCCAAAAATCCCTGATCCCTTGACCCTAAAAACCAAACTACATCAATTTCCCACCCTCGCCCATAAAAACCAAACTACCTCAGCCCCCCCAACCTGCCCCTAAAAAACAAACTACCCTGACCCTCACCCCAAAAAACAAAACTACCCTGAACCCCCCCCCCCACCCTGACCCCTATAACCCTCCCCTAAACAAAAAAAATCAACTGACCACCCCACCGGGGTAGTTCGGTTTTTAGAGGCGGGTTGGGGATCGGGGTAGTTTTGTTTTTAGGGGTGGGGTTGGTTGTTTTTAGTGTGGGTGGGGGTCGGGGAAGGTTTCAGGGTGGGTTGGGATATTGAGGTAGTTTTGTTTTTAGGGGTGTGGGTGGGGGGATCAGGGTAGTTTGGTTTTTAGGGGCGGGGATGGGGATCAGGTAGTTTGTTTTTTAGGGATGGGGTGGGGGGATCGGGGTAGCTTGGTATCCTGTTCCAAACTACCATGATCCCCCACCCACCCCTAGAAACAGAAATATCCTGACCGCCCACCACTAGAAACGAAACTACCCTGATACCTTCCACCCTCCCTGAGGCCTAGAACTGTCACCAACCCCACACCCACCCTAAAAATAACCGACCCCTCCAACCCACCCCTAAAAATGAAACTACCCCATCCCCAACCCTAAAAAACAAGTTACCCTGACCCCTCATTCTTGCCCCAAGCCCTTAATCCACCTCCACCCCTAAAAACTACCTCAACCCTGTCCCAACCCCACTTACCTGACCAAACTACCCTGATCCCCCCATCCCGCCCCTTACAAAAACAAACTACCCATATCCTCCCTCCCCCACCCCTAAAAACCACACTACCCCGACCCCACCACCCCCAGCCCCACCGCAAGCCCTTAATCCACCCCACACCTAAAACCTACCCAAACCCTGCCCCAACCCCAATTACCTGACCAAACTACCCTGATCCCCACACCCCACCCCTAAAACCTAAACTACCCTTATCCCCCACCCTGCCCCTAAACACCAAACTACAACCCCAAGCCTTTAATCCACCCCACCCCTAAAACTCACCCAACCCTGCCCCAATACCACTTACCTGTCCAAATTACCCCGATCCCCCACCCCGCCCCTAAAAAACAACCTACCACGATTTCCTACCTCAACCCATGAAAAAACTAAACTATCCCAACCCTCCTACCCCTCTCCAAGCCCTTAATCCACCCCACACCTAAAACCTACCCAAACCCTGCCCCAACCCCAATTACCTGACCAAACTACCCTGATCCCCACACCCCACCCCTAAAACCTAAACTACCCTTATCCCCCACCCTGCCCCTAAACACCAAACTACAACCCCAAGCCTTTAATCCACCCCACCCCTAAAAACTCACCCAACCCTGTCCCAACCCCACTTACCTGACCAAACTACCCTGATCCCCCACCCCACCCCTTAAAAAAACAAACTAACCATATCACCGCCCCTAAAACCCAAACTACTCTGACCCCACCACCCCCACCCTAAGCCCTTAATCCACCCCATCCCTGAAAACTACCCACAACCCTACCCCATCACCACTTACCTGATGAAACTACCTCGATCCCCCACTCCACCCCTAAAAACCAAACTACCCCGATCCCCCACCCCACCCCTAAAAACCAAACTACCCCAATCCCCCACCCCTGCCACTAAAAACCAAACTACCCCGATTCCCCACCCAGCCCCTAAAGACCAAATAACCCGACCCCACCACCCCACCCCAAGCCCTTAAACCACTGCATCCCTAAAAACTATTCCCAACCCTGCACCAACCCCAATTACCAGACCAAACTACCCCGATCCCCACACCCCACCCCTAAAAATGAAACTACTCTTATCCCGAACCCCTGCCCCTGAAAACAAATCTACTCTGATCCCGAACCCCTGCCCCTAAAAACCAAACTACCCTGATTGCCCACCCTGCCCCTAAACACCAAACTACAACCCCAATCCACACCACCCCTAAAAACGAATCCAACCCTGCCCCAACCCCACTTACCTGACCAAGCTACCCTGATCCCCCACCCCACCCCCTAAAAACCAAACTACCCCAATTTCCCCCACTACTGCCCCTAAAAACCAAACTACCCCCAACCCAAACCTTTAATCCACCTCCACCCCTGAAAACTACCCCAGCCCTGTACCAATCCACTTACCTGACCCACCCCAACCCCTAAAAACCAAACTACCTTGATTCCCCCACCCCACCCCTAAAAACTAAACTACCCCAACCCGCCACCCCCTATAAACAAAACGACCCGACCCCACACCCCTGCCCCAAGCCCTTAATCCACCCCACTCATAAAAACTACCCCCAACCGTGCCCCAACCCCACTTACCTGATCAAACTACCCCGATCCCCCACCCCTGCCCGTAAAAAGCAAACTACCCAGATCCCCCACCCTGCCACTTTAAACTAAACTACCCCAATCCCCTACTCACCTCTAAAACAAAACTACCCTGACCCCCACCCACCCCTTAATCTACCCCACCCCTAAAAACTACCCACCAATCCTGCCCCAACCCCACTTACCTGACCAAAATACTCTGATCCCCCCTCCCCTGCCCCTAAAAACAAAACTACACCAACGCAGCCACCCACCCTGAGCCCTAAATCCTTCCCCGCCCCCCACCCACCCTAAAAACAACCGACCCACCGACCCTGGCCCCTAAACACCAAACTACCCTAATCCCCTCACCCCTCAAAATCAAACTACCCAAATCCTCCACCTCTGAAAACCAAACTACCCAAACCCCCACCCATACCCCTAAAAACAAAATTACCCTGACTCCCACCCCTAAAAACGAACTGACGCAGATATCTCCACCCACTCTCAGCCCTGAAACCTTCCCTGACCCCCTCACCCACCCTAAAAACAACCAACACGACCATAAAAACAAAACTACGCAATCTCTGTGGCCCCACCCATAAAAACCAAACTACCCGATCCTCCACCCCACCCCCAAAAACAAAACTACCCCGACCCCACACCCCTGCCCCAAGTCCTTAATCGACCCCACACCAAAAAAACTGCCCCCCAACCATGCCTCAACCCCACTTACCTGACCAAACTACCCTGATCCGCCACCCCACCACTAAAAACCAAACTACCCCAATCCCCCACCCATACCTAAAAGAAAACTACCCTGACCCCTGCTCCCCCACTCCAAGCCCTTAATCTACCCCTCCACTAAAAACTACCCCCAATCCTGCCCGAACCCCATTTACCTGACCAAAAAACCCTGATCCCCGACCCCTGCCCCTAAAAACCAAACTACACCGATTTCCCACCCTCGCCCATAAAAAACAAACTACCTCAGCCCCTCCAACCTGCCCCTAAAAACCAAACTACCCTGAACCCCACCCCTAAAAACAAAACTACCCGATACCCCCGGGGTATGTTATGTTTCTTGGAACGTGGCAGGTTTGAGACCTGTCCCCCCCCCTTCCAACCTTCACTTCTTTTGTCGAGGAACATGACCTATGTCTCCTCCAGGAGACATGGTCGATTGATCCACCTTTTCGGACTGGTTACTTAAATTTTCATATTCCTGCTCTTCCCAGCACCAGGGGTAGGCCTTCTGGTGGCTTCACTATTTGGGCCAGAACATCATTAAATTGTTGCATATCTCAGCTATCCGTCAATTCTCCTGACTTACTAGGTCTTCGGCTATCATTTGGACCAAATGCAGCTGTCATCATTTTTAACATCTACACTAGAGGGGTCGGAGGGCCGGGCTTCCGAAACCCTCTGTGTCCTGGAGACATCTCCGCGGAATTGTCCTCAACATTATAAAGTCATTGTGGCTGATTTCAATGTCATGTTTGAACCTCGCATTTGGGGTGATCTTGGGTTTACTCATGAGGAGGATCGGGTATAGTCTGTTTCCACCGTGGACATTCCACTCATCAAAAGGTTGTCGCAAGTTGCTATTCAGGCACAGTCTTTGACTATTGAACTTGGGCTCAGGGCACTCAATGGCAGGACTAAGGCCCTCATTACGACCGTAAAGGTGGGTGATAAAGTGGTAATACCACCAACAGGCTGGTGGTAAATTCCGCCAAATTATGACCATGGTGGTGATAACTCCCATGGACAGCCAATGTACCACACCAACCGCCAGGGCGGAAATAACCGCCACCACAGTGGTAGCCGCCAACAGCCAGGCGGAAGACCAGAGTACCGCCCACCATATTTGTCCCTGCAATCCGCCATCTTTTCCCCGGTGGGACCAACGCCAACAAAAGCCTGGAAGAAACAGAGCTCAGAAGTAAAAGGACCCGCCATTGGAGACACAGGGAAGAACCACGCTTCCATGGAATCCGAACTGCATGTTTTCCCGATGATCTTCTACGTTATGCTCCACCTGGAACACCAATGCCAATGCAGACGATGACGGTGAGTACAGCCGCCTAGCTCACAAGGGAGAGTAGAAGGAAAATGAGAGTGACACACACACGCACCACACACACACACCACACACACAACCAGCTGCACAAGAAAAACAATTTGTCCCCAAAAAATGCAGAATAATGCAAAGACAACAGGAATTAACAAAATTAATAATTTGATTTGTCAATGAAACAGATGTGTACACATGTACACAAAGGGACGCTGCCCAGTCCAATGTTCAAAGGGGCCACATGGCCACAGGGCACAGTCTAAGGCCCAACTCGAATCCTGACCACATCCGGATAGTACACTGCAGGGGCATCAGTTTGCAAATAGGCAGGCACCTCGGGTGGGCACCTCAGCTGGATGTGGGAACATGCCCAATAGTTCTGGAGGGGGCAACATCCTCATTGCTTTGTCCTGGGGAGCGTAAGGCCACAGACTCTGGAGAGGGGGTCAGTCTCTGGAGAGGGTGTCATTCCCACTGGTTCTGGAGGGGGCAACATGTCCATTGCTTTGTCCTGGGAAGTGCAAAGCCACAGTCTCACAAGTGGGTGTCTTTCCCACTGGTTCTGGAGCAGGCAGACCGCACAGTAGCCCCTGGAGGGAGGACTACATGGCATCCACCGGCGGTGATGGCTGCACTGTGGTAGTGGTTGGAGGAGGCTCATGGGCAGCCCCTGCACTCACTGATGGCTGCATGGTAGTGGTTGTTGCAGGAGGCTCCTGGGCAGCCCCTGCATTCACTGATGGCTGCATTGTGGTAGTTTTTGGAGGAGGCTCCTGGGCAGCCCCTGCACTCACGGATGGCTGCATTGGGGTGTTTGTTGGAGGAGACTCCTGGGCAGCCCCTACACTCACTGATGGGTGCATTGTGGTGGCTGTTGGAGGAGGGTCCTGGGCAGCCCCTGCACTCACAGATGGCTGCACAACCACAGCTGGCCGTGGAGGACCTGTGACAGATGGTGGTAGTGGAAGTGTTAACCTGACAGCTTCTGCAGGTGTAGAGTGCCTCATCTTCTCCTGTGCGTAATTCGGGATCCCTTACCCCCAGCAGGAGTGGTGGGTCTTCCCCTCTCTGCCTGCTGGTGCAGGCTCTTTCCCATTCTTCACAGCTGGTGCAGCCCCCTTCCCCTTACTCACAGCTGGTGCAGGACTCTTCCCTTTCATCCCTCGTGGTGCTGGCTCCTTCTCATTCAGTGTCGTAGGTCTGGTATCCTTACTACCATGAGTAGGTGGTGCTAGCACTGTCCCCATGGACTGTTTAGCTGAGGTGCTGGGCTGTGTCCTTGGTACCCTGCCCATATGTGCAGGATGAGGGTTGGGTTAGGGAAGAGGTCAATTTGGGAAAGGAAAAGCTTTTTAGGGACGTTGGGGTGGGACGAGGGAGGAGCAATGGGGGTGGAGGATGAGGGAGTGGTTGTTGGAGGTGTATGTCTGCTGGATTTGGGTGCAGGTGCATCGGCTGCATGCTGATGTGAGGTGGATGGCCGTTGGGTGCCTGAGTGCTTGTGTTTGTGTCCTTTAGGAGGGAAGGACAGACATTCTGGGACAGGACACATGGGACGCATTCATGGCTGTTGTGGAGGTGTCTGCCAGTGTGGTGTGTGTTCTGCTTGGTGTGGTGATGGTGATAGTGGATGTAGATGTAGTGCATGCAGCTGTAAGGTTGGACGTAACTAGGAGGGAGATGGGGGAGGGAGAGGAGGGGGAGACAGTGGAGGCTGTGGATGTTGTTGTGTCTGCAACAGTATGGTGTTTGTGTGAGGGCCTGTGGGATGAAGTGTGGTGCTTTTGCTTGCCTGTGCCACTCTTGTGTGTTGCCTTGTGTGCATACTCGGCAGTCTGTGTGCTTGGGATGGGTTGGGTTTGAGGAGAATGGGACTGGGAAGTGGAAGTTGGAGGGGGGGCGGAAGAAACAGGGACAGTGGCTGCCATCAGAGAGAAGGCCAGAGCCTGAATCAATCTCTGTTGGGCTGCCAAACCACCATGAATGCCCTCCAGGAATGCATTGCATTGCTGGATCTGGGGTGTCAGACCCTGGATGGCATTCACAATCGTTGATTGCCCTACAGAGATGGATCACAGGAGGTCAATAGCCTCCTCACTCAGGGCAGCAGGGCTCACTGGGGCATGGCCTGTGGTGCCTAGGGCGAAGGAGATGCCCACCCTCCTGGGTGAGCGGGCACAGGCAACTCACTAAGGGGCTACTGGGAGGGCGGTGCTGGTAGGGGGGGTGGTGGCTGTACCTGCAGCTGGGGTGATCACAGTGGTGTCCGCCACCACCAGGGAGCTCCCATCGGAGGAGGAATCAGGGTCTGTGTTGTCCCCTCAAGTCTCTGCTGTGGTGCTCCCCTGGCCCGCCATCCCACTAGTTGCCTCAGTGTCTGTGGACTCTGCCTCCAGGGCCCTGTGGGATGCAGCTCCCTCTGTCGCCGGTGCCACTGCTCCTCCTCCAGATAATGCTAATGCACACAAGGACAGGATGACAAAAGAAGAAAGGGGGGAGAGAGTCAAATGATACACTGGGTTAATGACTGCACCAACACCACCGTAGGCGTACACAGCAGCCTCACACACAGGGAACAGGCCTACGCACTATGCATGCACTACCAGTGAAATGGCTAGTCACCAAGGCATGAGGAGGAGCATACACCGCCAACTGCAGCACACCTGTGACCCACACAGCCCTGCCTAGAAGTGAATAATAACAAGCCAGGTTACCTATATTTGCTATCCAACCATTACCCTTCAGAGGACCTCAGCTGCAATGTCTGGCCTGGCCTTAGGGGCACCCACTAACACACAACTACCACCCTGATACCAATCCAACAGCCAGAAGTTGTAATGAAACCCACTGTACTCACCCCCTTGTGACTGCTGTGATTCCCTCAAGCGCCCATCCAGCTCAGGGAACGCCACCACCAGTATGCAGGCCATCAGGGGAGTCAAGGGCCGACGGGCACCCCTTCCTCGTTATGAGGCCATCCCCAGCTGGGCCTCCGCGGTCTTCAATGCCCAGCGTCTCAGGTCCTCCCACCGTTTCTGACAGTGCGTGCTCTGCCTTCCATAGACCCCCCATGCCCTAATCCCTTCATTTGATGGGCGCTGACCTGCAGAGGTAATACATACAGGAGAACTCCTTTAAACAAACAGTCCAGCCTGTCACACACATGGCCCACCATACCGGATCCCATCACCATTGGCACACACATAGGCCAGCTCACAACATGTACACCACCAACAGACAATCCCCCAAACCCACCCTTACACAATGCCTTCACACACACCTCCTTGCATTCATGCCACATGCATCGTGCCCACAGTGTACTCACCTGTTGGTATGGAGGCCCATTCAGCACTCCGTACTGGGGCAGGACCCCATCCACCAGTCTCTCCAACTCCTCTGAAGTGAAGGCTGGGGCCCTTTCATCGGTCACACGAGCCAGGGTAGGTTCCAGACACTGGTCACAGCAGCACTTGCAGTGTAGGTCTTCTCCTGTGGAAGGTCAGGAAACAAGTGAGGAATGATAGAGAAAATGGCGGTCACGTCCACGGTGGTGTACACCGTCACCGCCGGCGTAGATCTCCATTGGCCACTGTACCCCATAGGGCTCAATATTATCCAATGAGGAATTGCATGGCAGTTCACGACCGCCTACCGCCACGACACACAACGTCAGCGGAATGACCTCACTTCTACCTGTCCCTCCACACAGGACAGGCGGTGTCATTTCAAAGGGGGGGTGAACATGCCTATCAATAATTGCTGTGTCACGGGATAGTCACATACTTTTAAGCTACACTGGCCCAAAACATGAAAACATGATTGCATGATGTTGACTGCTGTTGTGGTATAGTTGTTCAAATTGTGACAGCCTATTCACTCTTTTGTCTCTTATATACCTACCACTGCAGATGAATAGGAGATGGAGACATAAGCCCATGTACAGATCCCTGGTGGACTTGGATACACTGGAGGAGAGGCACATTATACTCTCCTATAGACTGGACAGGGCCACAATCACAGAGCTGTGTGTCCAGTTGGAGCCTGACCTGATATCAGCTATCCCTCATCTGAATGGGATCCCCCCTCTTGTGCAGGATCTATCAGTGCTCCATTTCCTGACAACAGATTCTTTCCAAGTGACAGTGGGCTTGTCAGCAGGAATGTCACAGCCATTGTTCTCAATCGTGCTGGCAAGAGTCTTACCTGCCCTGGTAAAACACATATGCAGCTACATTGCTTTCCCCTGGTGGAAGATTTGGCCACTGTGAAGGATGGATTTTATGCAATGGGAAATATCCCCAATATTATTGGGGTGATTGACCGTACACATATCGTGTTTGTCATCCCCCCGGCAGAACGAACAGGTATACAGGAATCGTGAAAGTTTCCACTCCATGAATGTGCAGATGGTGTGCCTGGTGGACCAGTACATCTCCCACGTCAATGCTAAATATCCACGGTCGGTGCATGATGCCTTTGCCCTGAGGAATAGTAGCATCCCAAATGTGATGGCCCAACCACAGAGGCACAGGGTGTGGCCTATAGGTGAGCCTTGGTCCCCACCCAGTGTATGTTGGTGTATGCCTCTGCTGTTAGCCAAATAGGATAGTGTGTGGCTAAATGTTGTCCCTCAATACTTGCAGGTGACTCTGGCTACCCAAACCTATTGTGGTTGCTGACCCCGTGAGGAATGCCAGGACAAGGGCTGAACAATGTTATAACGAGGCACACGGGCGAACCAGAAGGATAATTGGGAGGACCTTCGGCCTCCTGAAGGCCTGGTTCAGTTGCCTCCATCTGACAGGTGGATCCCTGTGCTACTCACCCGAGAAGGTCCGCCAGATAGTAGTGGCATGCTGGATGTTCACAACCTGGCCCTCAGACGCCATGTACCTTTTCTGCAGGAGGAGGAGACTGGAGATGGCCCTGTGGCAGCAGTGGACCCTGAGTACAGTGAGGATGAGGAGGCAAAGGACAAGGATGTGGACTACAGAACATTAGTGATCTGTCAGTACTTCCAATGACACACAGGTGAGACAGAGCAACGTCACATTTCTATGACTATTGGTGTATTCTGTGTGGCAGTGGCATGCTGCATTACCCACTTGTTTCCTTTACTTACTGTCAGCTATGGATTATCATTTTACAGATGTTGGCGATATGACCACAATGTCGTTATGTGATCACTACAGCCAGCAACAGGTCATTCATTCTGTGCTCTCACTATGTACAGTTCATTTGCAATGGATGTAGCTGTTTCAATCAACACAAATTTGCAATACATGAAATACTAGTAGTCGAGTTTTATCCAAGGGTGTTTATTGTAGTGCTAATAAATTGAGGGGAAAGTGCAATGGAATGGGGTGATGTGTGAGGAAAGTCCAGGGTATTGTTCCTGTCTGTTTTTATCACAGGTGCAGTGTCCATGGCGACATATGAAGGGGAGCAGTGGCAGTTCAAGGTGGACAAGGTGACAGAGTGGGACACAAGGGGGACAATCAGGAGACCCTCATTTCCTGGTGGTGGTCTTGGCAAGTGTCTCTGACTTCTGTCTGGGTCGCAGGGAACGTTTGTGGGGTGGTTTACCTTCTGCAGGGCGAGGGATGCTGGTAGCCTGTGGGTCCTGTGGCGGAGCCTCCTGGCCACTAGCGGCTGCGGAAGTGGAGGGCTGTTCAGTTGACTGGCTAGTGGTAGGGGCTCGCTGGTGTGACACTGCCTCCCTCATAATGTTGGCCATGTCTGCCAGCACCCCTGCAATGGAGATCAAGGTGGTGTTAATGGCCTGCAAGTCCTCCCTGATCCCCTGATACTGTCCCTCCTGCAGCCGCCTGTTCTCCTGCACTTTGTCAAGGATCTGGCCCATTGTGTCCTGCGGATGTTGGTAGGCTACCAGGATCTTGGAGAGTGCCTCCTTGAGAGTTGGTTCCCTGCTTCTGTCCTCCCCCTGGAGCACAGCAGTCCACCCAGTGTTTCTGTTGGCCTGTGCCCCTGTCCCCTGAATGGTGTGCCCACTGCACTGACCCAAGGTCCCTGATTGTCTTGTGGGCAAGGTGTGGATTGGGGTCCCTGTACAGGTGGGAACACTGCTGTTTGACGTGTCCTGGGGACAGAGGTGTGGGTATGCTGGGTGGGTGCTGTGGTGTTGGTTTCTGATGGGGGAGGCTCTGTGGTGGTCTGTGAGTGGGCTTGGGTGACCGGCTGTCCAGTGGTCCATGATGGGCCAGGGAGGTCCTCCAGATCCAGACGTTACTGTCATCACTTGGGGCCTCTTCTATGGGGGGTACTGGATAGTGGTGGCACCTCCTCGCCAATGACATTGGCTGGGGTACCTGTGGGGATGTAAATGGTGTATTATGCTTCAAGTGTATGACATTTGTACTTCCCTAGCTTCCCCTCTGTGGTTGGTGTTGCCCTGCCAGCTTTTGCTTGTGTATGGTGAAATATTGTGGTTATGTTAGTTTTCCACATGTTGTGCATGCTTTAGTGATGGGTGGCCATGTAGGGCCGGGAGGGCTGTCCATGCATTGGTGTGGCATGCAGGGCTTGGCATTGGGGTTAGTCAGATGTATAGGTGCAGTGTGTGGGATGGTGTGGAGTGATGGGAGTGAGGGTGAGGGGGTGTGATGGCATGCAGGTATGGCGGTAGTAAATGTTGACTTACCAGTGTCCAGTCCTCCAGCTACTCCAGCAAGTCCCTCAGGATGCAGTATTGCCAGTACCTGCTCCTCCCATGCTGGAAGCTGTGGGGGAGGAGGTGGGGTCCACTGCCGGTCCTCTGTATGGAGAGCTGCTGTCTTGCTGCTGTGGAACGTACCTTACCCCATAGGTCGTACCACCTCTTCCTGATGTCGTCCTTTGTTCTTGGGTGCTGTTCTACAGCGTTGACCCTGTCCACGATTCTCTGCCATAGCTCAATCTTCCTTGCTATAGATATCTGCTGTACCTGTGCTCCAAAGAGCTGTGGCTCTACCCTGACAATTTCCTCCACCATGACCCCTAAATCCTCCTCAGTGTAACGGGGTGCCTTCGTGGTGCCATGGGTGTTGTGTGATGTGTTTTGGTGAGGGTTTGTTGGGTAATGTGGTGGGGTGTGTGATGTGGAGTGCGTGAGGGGTGTAAGTGGTGTGTGTTTGTAGTTGTCTCTGTGCTCTTCTTCTCAGTCTCCAGGCAGTAATTGTTGTTTGTAAAGGGTTGTGGGTGTTATGGGTGTGTGTTTTATAGTGCCCTGGGTGTGGGTGGGTTGATGTGGTGTGTGTTTGGTTGTCAGGTGTGTATTTTTCGTATTGGCGAATGTAGTGTTGTTTTGTATGTGGGTGTCCATTCTGAGCGTGGCGGTATGTACCGCCGATGGTTTACAGCTGTTGAATGTCCAGCGTGGTGATTCGTGGGTCATAATGTGATGGGCGTTGTTTTGTTGTATCGGTATGGGTTTTGGGACCGCCACTTTATCACTGACCTTTGGTCTGGTGGATTTGTGTATGTGGCTGTATTCTGTCAGATTGGTCTGTCATAATATGGTGAACGGATATCCATCACCGCGGCGGTAAGTTGGCAGCCGTCAGCGTGGCGGTAAGTGGGATTTACCACCAGTGTCATAATGAGGGCCTAAATCTGATACAAAGGGTTGGGATATTTATAACAAAGTCAACCACATTAGCAGAATTGATTATTGCCTAGTCGACATAAGATTGTGGCCCCTAGTTATCAATATGACGGTTATTGAGAGATCTGAGAGCAATCATAACCCACTCTTAGTCCATATGTCTGCTCTGTGCACTCATATGTTTATGATTAATACCACAGGTACAGCACCCTTGGGAACTGGTTTGGCTAATGACAAACATCACCTGCAGTGAAATAAGGTTCTGGTCTGGACCAACCAGATATTATTAGTGCTGCTAATGATGTTTTGAAGACCTCATTGATGTGTTTAGAGGTGGGTTTCCGCAGTCCCCAATGAGCAAATATGTTTAACTCACTCCTCATGCTTTGAGGGCATTGCAGCCCATTTTACAGTAGTTATAGTCTCTGGCGGCAAGAGGACTAAGGGTAGACACCGCTAGTTTAATAAAGAATGTCAATCATCAAACAAGCGTTTATCCAAGCCAATAAATCTAAGGATTCGTTTAGCTAGGAAGTTGTATAAATTAGCTGTTGCTAAGCCAAGTGTGAGCAAGATGACAAGTGGTGGGCTGCACTTAACGACACTTCACGTGAGAGGAATTGTAGCGAATTTTGATCACTGGTGGTGTGCTGCTCTGAAAATAGCACATTGAATATTACAACGAACATTGCTCCAATGGACTGGGTAGACCATTTTAGCAGATTGTACTCTCCTGATCATTGCAGTATGGCTCCTGAACACAAGGTCTCTTGTTCAATTATTAACCCATTCCCTTCCCCTCCATTGATGCAATTGTTTTCCCAGGCAGATATAGTATATTCATTGGGTACTCTAAAGCACGGTAGGGCACCTGGTCCTGATGGTGTTCCAGCAGACCTATTCTTAACTGACATTGAAGTTTGGTCAAGATACATTACTATCATATCAAATTCAATAGCGACTGGGGCACTAATCCCTGAGTTTAGGAAGGGTGCTATTGTAGTTACGATTTTTTTTTTTTTCTTTGTCACTGAATTCTGGGCAAGATTGAAGATTGGATGATCAAACATGATATACTTAGGGCCGTATTTATACTTTTTGGCGCACAACTGCGCCAACGCAGTTGTGCGTCAAAAAATTTAACGCCGGCTAACGCCATTCCAAAGCGCCATGCGGGTGCCTTATTTATGGAATGACGTTAGCCGGCGGAGCTGCCTGGTGAGCGTAAAAAAAAAAGACTTACACCAAGCAGCGCCGGCGTAGGGGAAAATGGAGCTTGGGCGCCAAAAAATGGGGCAAGTCAGGCTGAGGCAAAATTTTCGCCTCAACCCGATTAGTGCCATTATTTTTTACTCCCAACCCCCATTGAAATGACTCCTGTCTTAGCAAAGACAGGAGTCATGCCCCCTTGCCCAATGGCCATGCCCAGGGGACTTATGTCCCCTGGGCATGGTCATTGGGCATAGTGGCATGTAGGGGGGAACAAATCAGGCCCCCCTATGCCACAATTTTTTTTTTTTTAAAATACTTACCTTAAGTTCCCTGGGATGGGTACCTCCATCCTTGGGTGTCCTCCTGGGGTGGGCAAGGGTGGCAGGCGGTGTCCCTGGGGGCATGGGAGGGCACCTCTGGGCTCCTTCCGAGCCCACAGGTCCCTTAACGCCTGCCCTGACCAGGCGTTAAAAAATGACGCTAAAACGGCTGGACGTCATTTTTTTTGACCCGCCCACTCCCGGGCGTCATTTTTGCCCGGGAGTGTAAATACGGCGCACATGCCTCTGAGTCATTTCTTAGACGGGAACGCCTACCTTGCATATCATTAACGCAAGGTAGGTGTCCACGCTAAAAAATGACGCAAACTCCAAGATCTTTGCCGCTAGACGGGTCTAATGCCAAAGTATAAATATGGAGTTAGTTTTGCGTCGGAATTGCGTCAAAAAAAACGACGCAATTCCGGCGCAAACAGAGAATAAATATGGCCCTTAGTCCACTACAGACTGGTTTTCGTAAGAAAATATCCACTATTGAACAAGCCCTCAGGTTCTTGCTATTATATTGGAAGACAGTATTCATTGGCAAAGGGAATTTGTATGGCGCCTTTGTGAACTTTAAATCCACGTTTGGTCTAGTGCCTCGTATTAAGCTCTGGGAAGTTCTTTCTCTGATATTCTTTCATTATTAATATGGTTTCACAAGGATAATTATGTCCATGTTAGGTGGGATGACAAGGGGCAGCTCACTAACAGAATCCAGATGTCAAGGGGAGCAAGTCAAGGGTGTGTCCTTGCCCCCACTTTGTTTTCTTTGTATATTAATGATATTGTTTCCCCTTTACTCAGAGTGGAGGCTGACGCATCATCATTAGGCACACACAAAATTCTGGTCCTGCTATTTGTAGATGATACACTTTTGATATCTAAAACCCCAGGGGTATTACAAAAACTCCTTACATGCTTTGAGGAATTTTGTTCCGTGTGGGGTCTCAAAATCAACGCTTCCAAAACTAAATTAATGATGCTCAGTCCTCACAGATCCTTCAAAGGAAAGTTTATGCTTAAAGGTACTCCACTTGAAAAGGTGAACACATTCAGTTACCTGGGCTTAATGTTAAGTGAGAAAATGTCTTGGAAGTCACACATTGCAAAGCAGGTGTTAAAATTAAAGCAAACTACAGGGGTTGTAATAAAGGATTTTAATCTTTCATACACTAAGCCAATATGCCCTGCACTCCAGATTTACAAAGCTAAGGCTGTGAGCTCGGCCCTCTCTGGGACCGAACTATGGGGCTATGCCAAAGCTCAAAAACTATCAACTTCTGATTTATTTTTTTAAGAAATCTTGTTTCTCTCCTGTCAAGCACTCCGCTGTTTCCCCTCTTTAAGGACGTGGGCATGAAGCGCATAGGCTACAAGGCTCGTCTACATCCTCTCTTGTATTGGCGGCGTCTTTGGACTGCCCTCCTTAACTGCAGCCCTGCAGGTCATTTTAGAAAATGACCGCTCTCTTATTATCCCCTGGCTCAGACATATGAAAGATTTACTTGATTTGCTTGGAACTAACAAACTCTGGGACTCTCCAACTATTGCCTCCTTTCCATTGAAAATCAACCTAAAAAAACAGTATTGGAAGATGGTGGACTCTGAGGAACTGGGGGTAGCACTTCACTCTACACTGTCATGTAATTTCCTGACATAAAAGAGATCTGCAAATATGAGGTTTTCTGGGATGTAATACCGGTGCCTAGAGAAAGGAAATTGTACTTCCAGTTTCACATAGGTACTTTGCCACTAAGATCGCTTACCAGCCTCTGGTCACCTGAGGGGACAATCACTTGCCCAGCTTGTAAGGTACCTAGTGAAAATCTCCCTCATGTTTTATTTGTTTGCCCTGCCTACGTTGTGTCTCGTAGGAAATGGTTGGCCCCTGCATGTAGATTGTAGGGAGTATTCTTTTAATATGCACTGCATATATTTTATATATTTACTGTGTATTTATTTTGTCGCTGCTATGTGCTTTTAGGGCCTTGTGGCCAAAATAAAGTTCTTTGATGATGATGAATCAGAGGGCTAGTTTATATTCAATCTTTGTGGCCCGCAGATCTCAAAGGACCAAATGCCAGAGTATTTTTATGTTTTTTGGTACCATTCTTTCAGAGCATTTTTAATGTAGAATTATATCAAACCGGAGAGGCCTCAACTTTAATGTGAGTGTTATCTAGATGCTGTGTTCAGTGTTGAATCATCCAGTGCTTATTGCTTACTTGTTTCCAGAACATTCATGTGGAAGCTTGGATGCAAACACACCTTTTGGAACATATCTATGACAGATATCATCCTTTGTAGCAGTCATCCATGTAGCAATCTTTTGACACTCAAATACAGACCAAGAAAATTCTACTTCTTAAATGTTTTTAGCAAGTTGGTCACATGTCATATTTCATTTTAAGGTAGTGTATTGCACAATGCCTACTTAGTTCTTATTACTGACTCTGCAATGAGTACAGTTTGAAAGCTAAAGAGCACATAGTGGCACTCAATGCTTGGCATGGTTAGGAGGAGCACATATAAATCTTACAAATAAACCAAATAAAGCTAGACAATGGATAGACCCTGTCTGCCTCTAGTTTGAAAGTAAAATAATCAACTACATTACTAAAATGTTTAGTCTTCACTTGTCAGATCAGCCAGTAGCCTTAGGATACTACTGATGACAGACATTCTGTATTTGAGAATCTCACATGTAAAATATATCATCTTTATGAGAAAAATGATTGTTGTTCAACAGACATTAATACTTCCAAATCATTACAATGTGCTTCAGTATTTCAATGCCACTAAGTGGCTGATTGGTAGAATCTCTTGTGACCTGAAGATCAGAAGTTTGAACTCCAGCAGAGCAAATTCAGAAATTTGCTATTCTGATTTAGATAAATGAACTACCATTCAATTGTGTAACAGGGAATGTTCAAAACAGGCACAACTATTATGTGTTTTATAAAACACACATTCCTATTAATTTTAATACACATTATTATTATTATTATTATTTTATGGAAGTACATCGGGCAGACCAGCAGCAGGCCTATTGACCACAAGTCGGGGGTGGTAACCTTGATCATTGCGGGAATCAACCCAAAGTGGAATTTCTTTAGACATTGGTGAGTACTGCTCTCATGACAGTCATGAAAAAATATTGGCAACATATTGGTAGTGGAGGAGTGGCAAAGGTTTAGGTAAAATCTGGTTAGGGTATTGTGCATGCATACCTTAATTCCATGTGAGTGTAAGATGAGTATTTGAGGGGTTCATGGATACATAAGGCATCAGACACTCCAATATGGGATTCCTTCTGTTTCTAATTAGCTCACATCTGTAGTGTACTTCATAGAAGTACTAGTAGGCAAAAGTTACAGTTTCCTTTTCTGTATGCCATTTTAGTTCTCCACCCTCCCACACCACAGCAGTCACTGTAGGCCAAAAGCTGAGTATCGTTTTTACATCATCTGGCTCAATGGAGCAGAAGGAAGTGTTTGTGATTACCTTTCCTTTATCAAGTTAGTTCCATCAAGTCAGCCTGCACCCTCAGAAAAAGAACGCATGGATCAAAGACTGTGGCCAATGGTAGGGCAACTGCAAAACACCTAACCCTTGTAGATGGCCAGCTTGCCTAGCCATTCGTACTTTATCTAGTTCTCTCAAGAGGCACTCACCAATAGTAACTGACCAGAGTGTCTATCTCCGTACAGAAACCTTGTGGACATTATGGGATGCCTACTGTTGGAGGAGGGTGAAATTCCTGCATGGTAAGTAAAACACACGAATATTGTCTGTTTTTTGTTTTAAAAGCACTGTGGATGATCAGAAAATTTGTTTAAATACATTTGTAAATACATTGCCCTGACCCATGAAAGTGTACTTCATAGCAACTTTTCTAATTTGCGTGCCATGCTTGTCTGCAAGGGCAACCAAGGAGGCAAGCTAAAATCTCTCCCGCTAGGAACTTTGCTTTGAAGACAGCTGGCCAGAGTCGACCATTGTATTTAACTCTGTATTATTACCATTAAGATAAGTACAGTCCTCATTATGTGCATTCCTCAATTCATGGAGCAAGGCATTCTTATTTCGCAGGGCATTTTGGTTGTGTTCCTACTGTTTTTTAAATTCAGGGCAGGCTGATGTAGAAATGGCAGAGTTGCCTGCTATTTCACCTCTGCTTACACAGATTAAAATTAGGATTGGCAATGCCAATCAGTTTTGCTTACCTTCACAACAAGACTACTCTACAAAAATAACGTAAATCACCATGTCACTCTCAGCCACCAAGTCCACCACCAACAAACACAGAGCCCAAAAAATGGCTCTTAGGCCTGCTGGATGAGGAACACAATATAGAAAAACAACTCCATTGTGAGCCTCGTACAGTTGTTATCACAACTAATAACCCACCTGCTAGAAGCTCAAAATATACTGCTCACCTGTCTCCAAAGCAAAATGACACCACCAAAAAAACACAAGTTCTAAACTGCCTACTCATAAGTGCTCAGTCACTCTAAAAAAACAAATACCACATCCACAACCTGCTCCCTCACACACAACCTGACTTACTATTCATAACATAATCATGGTTCCTCCAGGATATTAAATAGTCACACAAAACGAATGGTCAAAAGTGGAGGAGACTAGCTAATATATAAAAAACAAGCAATAAATCTCAGCAAAACAAACACTTCTATACAAGTTTGTGAGGCCCTCGTCACCAGATGCACCCCTACAGTAACTTTCTCCTGTATCGTCCTCTTCCTTTACAGACTATCGCCTAAAAATGCAACATTTCCAGGCTCATTTCAAGACACAGTTTCAAACTTTATAATGTTATACTCCAACCTGTGCATTCTTGGGGACCTAAACATTTGGTATGACAGACCCAATATGCCCATCCAAACACTATCACCACTGGCCTAGTCACATTGAACCTACATCAGATTGTACATAATCCCACACACATAGCTGGACACATCCTAAATGTTATTTTTGCAAACACAGAACTAGTTACTATTCAAAGCATCACACCAGCCACATGGTCAGACCACCATTTGGTAACTTTCCAACTTAAAACACCACAAATCGACACACCCAAGACCACCTTAAATCCATACATCTATTGACAATTTTTAACACTTAGGCCCAGATTTATAATTTTTGACGCAAACCTGCATTAGCGCAGGTTTTCATCAAAAAGTTTACCACCGGCTACCGCCATTCCTAGACGCCAGCCGGTGTCATATTTAAGGAATGACGCTAGCTGGCGCTAAGGCCTGGTCAGTGTCAAAATAAATTATGCTAACCGGGCAGGGGAGGCGTAGGGAAGACTGGGGGTTGTGCGCCAAAGAATGGCGCTAGTCAGATTAGCGTCGAAAATATTGACTCTAACCTTACTAGCATCATTTTCTGACACACAACCCCAATGGACATGACTCTTGTCTTAGCAAAAACAGGAGTCATGCCCCCCTGCCCGATGGCCATGCCCAGGGGACTTCTGTCCCCTGGGCATGGCCATTGGCACAGTCCCAAGTTAGGCCCCCCCATGGCACTTAGAAAAACAAGATAGAAAAACTTGCCTGGACCTACCTTGGATGGGTCCCCATATCCTTGGGTGTCCTCCAGGGGTGGGTGGCGGTTGCAGGGGGTGTCCCTGGGTGCAGGGAGGGGCACCTGTGGACTGCTTCCATGGTCACTGAACTCCCAAAAGATACCCATTTTACTTTTTGCTGACGATTCTCTCCTCATTTCTAAGACCCCGATGGGACTCCAAATCCTCGTAGATCAATTTAAATTTTTCTGTCAGGATTATGGTCTGGAGGTGAATGTCGACAAAAAAAGGTTAATGGTGTTTGATCTAGGATCTCGTGGCAGATGTACCATTAGCCTAGATGGGTCTACATTGACCCGGGTTAACTCTATTGGTTACTTAGGTGTGAGGATTTCAAGTAATATGCTCTGGGAGGAACAGATTGGGAAGAGTGTGGGGCTTCTCCACAACAGAGCCTCCGCTATTCTGCGCTTTTATAAAAGTTCTGTATTTAAAGCTGTCTCTCCTGCTATTAAAATTTATCTGGCCAAAGCCGAGGGAGCTGCTGCATATGGTGCTGAAATATGGGGATTTTCTGATTGCGGAAAATTAGCGTAGGAGAAAACAATTTTGCTAGGGCTTTAATTGTTTGTCCGATGAGTACTCCGTTAAAACCATTGTTTCTGGACCTGGGGTTTAAACGTGTAATGATTTGATTATCCTAAGACTGTTACTATATTGGGTGAGGATTTGGACGGTTCCAGAACTTGCCATATACAGAGATTCTTATTGTGACCTGCTGAAGAGACCTAATGCGACTACTATTCCATGGGTTAAACATGTGTCTAAATGGTTTCACATTTTAGGACTGACATGCTTTTGGGAAAATCCTCAGGGTCTGGAAAAATCACACAGCTCCATTTTGGAAACAACTTATTGGTCCTATGTAAGAACTGAGCTAACACGTAGTAATTTCGATGGTCGTTTGACTTCTTCTTTCATGGATTTTAAGCTGATTCCCCATTTTGAGTCATACCTGGATTTTATATCTGATCTGCTGGGGAAGGGGTTGTGTGCAAGTTTCCGTTTTGGGAACCTTCCATTGTTATCTCTGACTAGTAAATGGGGACCTGCTTCCATGTCTGATCTGTGCCCCCTACATGTCTCGGTAACCCAGAAACCGAGGAGCACTGCTTAATTTTTTGTCCTGCTTATTCTACTCCATGAATAAAATGGATTTGCACTATTTGTCGTGCCTTGGGTGTGACTCATTACTGGATAGCAATGAGGATTTAAAGAAGTGACAAATCGAAACCTTTGATTGTCGCAGTTAGCAAGTTCATTGTGGCTGCGTGGCTTATACATAGCAGTTTACTAAATAGCAGCTCCTCATTAACTATTTTCATGTGTACAGTATCATAGAAATGTTACTTATATGATTATACTTTCAATGTTGTAATTTTATATTCTCATTTTATCCTGTTTTCTTAATTCATATTTTTATCTATTATTTGACGCTTTGATGGTCATGTAACCGAATAAAGCTTGTGTGATGATGATGAGCCCACAGGTTCCCTAACGCCTGCCCTGACCCAAGTGTTAAATAATGGTGCTAAACAGTCTTAGACCCATTATTTAAGGTCCTCCTCCTCCCGTGCGTCATTTTTGCACGGGAGGATAAATGAGGCGCAAATGCTTTAGAGTCATTTTTTGCCCGGGAACGCCTACCTTGCATCTCATTGATGCAAGGTAGGTTTCCATTGTAAAAAAATGATGTTAACTTCTATATTTTGATGATAGACGGGTCTAGCGTTAAAATATAAATATGGAGTTAAGTTTGCACCGAATTTGCGTAAAAAAAATGATACAAATTCAGCTCAGAGTATAAATATGCCCCTTAGAAACACAACTAACAGCCAACACAGATCTCAACACAATAAATTCTGTTAAAAAACGTTATGAGTGGCTACAGGAAGCTTTTGATATCGTAATACCACTCAAAAAGACTAAACAAAACAAAAGAAAACCAACACCATGGAGAAATACAGAACTAAAAAAAATAAAACAACAAATCAGAAGAATGCAACAAACCTGGCTGGCTCGAAATAAACAACATTGAAGACAAATTTCACCTGTGCAAACTTAACAGAATAAACAAATCACAATCAAAAAAGCTAAAAGAAAAAGGTACTACTCAGACAGAACTCAAAATGCTAAACCTGCAGATACATTTTTTTTTTAATTCTCAGCGAATTTCAAAAATCTAAATGCATGGAAGGAGCTCATCCCATTACTCACAAATTCACAGACAAACTGCCAAATCATTACACAACGAAGGCAGATATATTGAACTCCTATTTAAAACAAAGAAAAACCTTCCGCACCAACCCTCCTCCTAAAATCTCCTCCAAGAGAAAGCCAACCCTGCCTCTGCACTCCTTCAAACAAATATCACAAAGTAAATGTATGGATTTAGTCAAAGCAAGCAGGCCTTCTGGCTGCCCTTCTGACCCTTGTCCAACACGCATCTTCAAGAATATTATTTTATCTATCTCTGCTGCCACACCAGTAAGAACAATCATCAATAATTCTTTAACTACACAAACCGTTCCTGAAGACCTTAAAAAGGGATACATAATCCCATTATTAAAGAAAACGAACCTAGATCCACATGACCCCGACAACTATAGACCAATTACAAATGGACCTTTCTTGGGTAAACTGATAGAAAGAGCGGCATTTGCCCAGATGTCACAGTTCATTGAAGATAACTCCTTACTTTCAGACTACCAAACTGGATTCCACCCAGGAAGAGGCGCGGAATCTGAACTCATCACCATCTGAGATGATCTGAAAAACACAGTCCACCACAATAGAGTTGCTGTACTACTTCCCTTGGACCTCTCAGCTGCCTTTGACACTGTTGACCATGACACCCTAATTCTAAAAGTCCATGAATCCAGGATATAAGAGACTGCTCTCGACTGCATCACATCCTACCTTCAAAACAAACAAATGTCATCTATTCCCCCCCTTTCTCATCCAAACCCTACCTTACAAAAGCAGGGATCCCTCCAGACTCAATCATTTAACCTATGCCTTTCAACATCTTCATGATGTCATTACCAGAATTGATCAATGAATGTCAACTCACATGCTACAACTATGCAGATGACACACAATCTTCAGTTGCCTCAAAGCAATTGATCATTGGATGACTTGAAGCCATCTAAAACTGAATGCTTCTAAAACAGAAATACTCCAATCAATCAGGGATTTGTAAAGCGCACTACTCACCCAGAAGGTCTCAAGGCCTGGGGGGGGGGAGAGCTACTGGTCGAACAGCCAGGTCTTAAGGTGTTTCCTGAAAGATAGGTCATTGGTCGGGCGGAGGTGGAGAGGTAGGGAGTTCCAGGTCTTTGCAGCGAGGTAGGAGAATGATCTTCCTCTGGTGGTCGTGCAGCGGATGCGAGGAATGTAGGCGAGGGCGTGGTTGGCGGAGCGAAGGTTGCGGGTCGGGGTGTGAAAGGTGAGTCTGTCGTTGAGGTATGTTGGACTCGTGTTCTGGAGGGCCTTGTGTGCGTGGATGAGGATCTTGAAAGTGATCCTCTTCGATACTGGTAGCCAATGTAGGTCTCTGAGATGGGGGGAGATGTGGTCACAGCATGGAATGTCCGGATGCGTTCTGGATTCTTTGTAGTTTTGTTTGGAGTTTGTTTGTTATTCCTGCATATAGGGCGTTTCCGTAATCCAATCAACTAGTGACCAAGGCGTGGGTGACGGTCTTCCTGGCTTCGATGGGAATCCACTTGAAGATTCTGCGGAGCAGGCGGAGGGTGTAGTAGCCGGAAGAGGAGATGGTATTGACCTGCTGAGTCATGCTGAGTGTGGAATCCAAGATGACGCCCAGGTTGCGTGCGTGGGTGGTGGGTGAGGGTGCGGATCCTAGGGAGGTGGGCCACCTGGAGTCGTTCCAGGCTGAGGGGTTGGTGCCGAAGATGAGTAGTTCTGTTTTGTCTGTATTTAGCCTTAGGTGGCTTGCTTCCATCCAGCTGGCTATGGTGTGGAGTCCGTTGTGGAGGTTGTCCTTTGCAGTGGTTGGATCATTCATGAAGGAGATGATGAGCTGAGTGTCGTCGGCGTAGGAAACTATGTTGATGTGGTGTGTTCATGTGATGTTGCCGAAGGGGGCCATATACGTTGAAAAGTGTGGGGTTGAGTGAAGATCCTTGAGGAACGCCACAGGTGACATTGGAGGCTTCTGATAGGAACGGCGGGAGGCAAACTCTTTGGGTCCTGTCCTTGAGAAATGACGAGATCCAGTCCAGGGCTTTGTAGCAGATTCCAGTGTTGTGGAGGCGTGTGCGGAAAGTGTGATGGCATACTGTGTTGAAAGCTGCGGTGAGGTCCAGGAGAATGAGTGCTGCTGTTTCACCTTTGTCTAGCATGGTCCTGATATCGTCTGTTGCAGCAATGAGTGCGGTCTCGGTGCTGTGGTTTTTTGCGGAATCCGGATTGGGAGGTGTCAAGTGCCTTGATTTTTTCGATGACCTTGGCTGGGTAGGGGAGGAGGGAGATCGGTTGGTAGTTCTTGGGGTCGTCAGGGTCTGCCTTAGGTTTCTTTAGCAAGTCGTTGATTTCTGCGTGCATCCATCTCTCTGGGAAGGTGGCTGATTCAAAGGAGCTGCTGATGGTGTGGCAGAGACGGGGGCAATGATGGTGTTGGCTTTGTTGAAGATGTGGGGTGGACAGGGGTCCGATGGAGATCCAGAGTGGATGGTGGCCATGGTGTTCGCGGTTTCTCCTGTGTTGACCGGGGTCCAGGTGTGGAGGAGGTGGGTGCTGCTTGGAGCATCGGGTTCGAGGGTGCTTGCAGTTAGCTGGTAGGACATGTGGTGTCTGGAAAAATTGTGACCTGCTCTGCGCCTGGCCTGAGGATCTGGGACCACCTACTCAACTATCTAAGGAACTTAAAAACCTTGGAATTACCATGGACTTCAAGTTAACAATGGATCCCCAAGTGGAAAATTTTGCAAGATCAAGTTTCATCACCTTGAAAACTCTGCAACGCATCTCCCCCCACCTCAAATTTCCACACAAGGTCCAGGCTACTATCTTTCTTGTACTATATAAACTGTATTACACCAAAGGCCTCTATCATAGATCATCTCTATCTACTAGGAAAAAACTACAATGCATTCAGAACTAGGCTGTCAGACTACTACTACATCTAGAGCCACATACCCACATCTCCCCTGCCTGGTTACCACCTTCAAGCTGCTTTGTATCACCCACAAAGCCATACATGGAACAAGACCGCTTTACATCAGGCAAAAAAATCACTAAATACATTCAACAAAGAAACCTCCACTCAAGATTGGCACCCCACCTTAAAACACCACCATGCAAGAAAAAGACAATAAGTGGTACATTTTTCTCTGTTCAAGGGCCAAACTATGGAATTCATTACCCCCAAATATAAGATCCACAGTAAACTATCTTACCTTCAGATGAATACTCAAGAGTTGACTCTTTCCTTCATAATCACCATGTCCAAACAGCAATGGACTACATATGCCTGTGTGGGCAAACATTTATAATCTGATTATGTGTATATGTCTAGATATATGTATTTTATATTAGCAAAATATATACATACTCTTTAAGCCTGTTTAACAAATGTATATTTTTACTCAGGGTGAAATTGTATATATATGTGTGTGTGCGTGTGTATGCATATATGTGTGCATATTGATATAAGTATATATAAGTATGTATATAATGTATGCGTGTATGTATGTCTGTGTATACATATATATATATATATATATATATATATATATATATATATATATATATGTATATATATATCTGTATATTATTCTATGCTTAACAAGTTCATAGGATATTTTTATAGTTCCTAGATACATTTTTACAAATATTGAAGAAAGATGAAATAATGTTAGAAAAGTACACAACAAAATTTATTTTAAATATTGCAAATCTCGTCAATCTGTGTTTATACAATTCAACATTAAATCCCAAAATATTATATCAATTATCATATTTCTTGCATGTATATTCCCTTCCCTTACTATGTATTTATGTATCTATTTATTTATTATGTTAGTCCTAGTGTACAAGAGGGAAAAGAAAAAAAATATTCTCTTGCAAGCTTTACTCTGTCTCCTCATCACTCTATACCTCTATCAATCTATCCTCCATCCCCATTCTCTGACTCATCCCAAACCCACTCCACTACTATAATCTCCAAAATAACCCTCTCTAAGCCCTTCCCTTCTTTACCACTGCTGGCTCACCCCAAACCTTAGTTTACTACTATGATTTTCAAAACAACCCTATTTAATTCTCCTTCATTTATCTAACTTTTGACTCATTCAAAACACTGTCTATAACTATGATCTCCCTAATCTCCTTCTACAGACTCTTCCCTCCTCCATCTCTCCTTTACTCATCCAAAGCCACATTCTATTGCTATAAACTCCCAATTAACCCTTCTGGATTTTTTCCTCCTCTATCCCTCCACTACTCTATTCAATCCAACTAACAAACTCACATATTATCCGCTCAAATGAACTCATACTAATACTAATACTTTACTCATATTTGTTCAGGAAAATATGTATGTACCCATAGATATCATACTTGAGTTCCAATTCTCTCCACCATTATCTGAATCCAAGTGATCTATTTTTTCTTTTCTCTTTCCAAGATGCTTGCTCCTCTCCATCACAGAATGGTTCCACTCATCCACATTACTATTTAAGCACTGCCCCAAGACTTCCCTGCTGACCTCTCTGACACCTATGTTAGCTGTGCAATTAAACCTCTCCATGCCACGTTGTTAAATTTAGATCGGTCTCACACTTTAAGTTGAGCCAGTCAGCAACCCAGCCACCTCTTTCTTACAGTCCACCTCTTGTCTATTCACTTGTTTCTTCCCATACCATATTATGTATAATTTTACTGTGTGGTCTTGAAGTTTTGTATTTGCAGCATTTCTTTTTGTATATGCTTGCCCATGATTGGACTGTGTTCCCTTTTGGGGTTTTGCTGTGACTGCACTTTCAAGAATATTTAACTGCCTGACTTAAATGTCTCAGGGCAGAAGATACTTACTTGTAAGATGTAACACTGGGATGTGCATCTGCCTTTTGCCTTGGCCTGCCAATAATCCTTGGTACCTCAACAAACATTCAATCTGTTCTGGAGCCTTGCCTGGTGTTTGTGTTTTGTTTTCAGCACCCTGAGGAGGGTTGGAAAAGTAGTTTCCCTAACAATATTTTGCTATACTAGTCCACCACTAATCATTTTGTGTTCCGGAGTAACGTGCTACTTGCCAAAAAGCACTTTGACACCTCCTCAGATGTAATTAGCGCTATATAAATACAATTACAATTACACTTACAATTACAATTACATACAATCACAAATGTTTGTCATTATCAATGCTTGTTTATAATGGTCTTCAATATCTTTCAAGACTGTTGATATATTTTCCACATTTCTGCTGCAGTTTTTCTAGGTAGCACTGAAATGCAGCAAACTGTTGTTGTTTAAATGGGGCTTTGTTTCTTAGATGCATTGCTGTGTTTGGAGCCGGCAAATGATGAATCTACCAAAGTCAAAACCAAAAAGCTTTTGCGGGCGAATCCAGCACATAAAGGGAGAAAAGTCATAATTAACAGCAAGAAAAATAAGATTGACATGAAAACCATTGAACCTGGAGCAAGGATTAGCTCATTTTAGTATTGTATACAATGTTGTCTGTTGTCTGTAGCAAGGCTTCAAAAATAAGGAACAATGGGTTATGGGGAAGAAGGTAGGGGTTAGCAATGGAGAATGGGGGAATAAGCAAAAAGGCTGGGTTGGGAGAGTAGGGGAGAAACAGCATTTGAGGGAGAGTGTAACACAGGTGAGAAGCACATGAAGGAGTAAGCAGCATGAAGGCAGTGGGAAGAAGTGCATGAGAAAGAGCAGAACATGAATGGAGAGAGAGTAACAAAAGAGAGAAGTAATTAAGGGGGACAGCAGCGCTGACGTGGGGGAAAAGCACACAAGAGAGAAGAGAGCAGCATTCTAGTGAGAGAGCAGCATGGAGTGCCGAACAAAAAAGAAAAAATAGTTCCCTAAAAGTGAGCAGTGGCAGAATATAAATCAGCCAAGCAAAGGGATAGTAAAAAGAGTGTGCACTATGAGAGGTTCAAACACAATATGGACAAGATGGTAGAAAGAGCTCCAGTGAACAAGAAGCAAGCAAATGGATGTGGAAGCCAGCCAACTATAAGTAATAGGTTGGCCCACAATAGGCCTTTGGCAACCAGACAGTTGGTGCTCCCTGATAGGAGGAATTTCAGCTACCCTTAGCTGCCATCAATAAGAAACCGGTCACTGTGCACATTTTGAAGTACTTGAGACACCGGACTGAATGACACACCGGCCCACCGGAGGTACGCAGCAGTGGAAGATAAAATTATGCATAAGGGGCAACAAAATTAGGTGCCTGGAAAAGGCAAATTATGTGACATTATGTGGCACTTTCTGTTGTAGTGTTATCTAGATATTTTATAATTTTAATAAACATTGAAACAAAAGGAATTACACCATAATGCAAAGTATTCTTTAATAATAGCTATACACATTTAGCAGGTACTGTCATCATCATCAAACTTTATTCTGTCTAATAGATGACCATAAAAGTACGATATTTAAAAAAACATCATAAAACATTTAATAATAAATACAACAGTAAAAACATCAGTCGCCCGATTCTAAATCATGCAGCATATTTCCTCCTTGTTCTCAAAGCCTGGGTAATAAAGTCCAAAACTGCAAAGCATATTTTTGAGGACTCTAACCACTGTACAATCATAAAACACTCCAAATATGTTATAGGGCAATTCTCTCTAAAAAATAGGGCATAAAACCATTTCCTGAAAACAGAATATAGTGTGCAAAGCAACATAAAGTGCATGGTGGACTGCTTAGAATTTTCCGTCACACGGACAACAAGGCAATGATGGGAACTACGGACCTGCAACTGGAAAAACACCCAGAAAGTGAACTGTATTGGTTCTAAGCCAGGGGTAAATAGAACCTATGTTTTAACACCTTTACCCTTGCCAAATAATGCTTAATGCCAACATCCATAGAAATAGTATTTAAGATTGCACTGAAGACATATCAGCCATTTTTAGCATTCTCAATGTATCCATATGGGCAAAATACAATTCCTTAACATGGCACTTAATAGTCGGGCTAATATTCTCAGAAATTGTCTTCTGATTAAATATAAAACGGTAAGGCTTATAAAAGTGACATAATGTAATGCGGATTGACATTTGTCATGGATGCACAATTTGTGTTCTTTGTATACACGACTATGTGATAAAGATTTTCATAAATCACTGGTTCTGAAGAAAGCCATCTGATCCAAAGTGGCATTTTGATATGGCTGAAACATGTAGACAATGATTTTGATGTGGTAGCTAATAACCTCTCCAATCACATCAATTTTGCTCTGTTTTCAACCTTACCAAAGCTTTCCCCTAATAAATTTCGAATAAAGAAGTGATACCTACGAATAATTTTAAAACATTAAATCCCTCAATAACATCTAGAATTGCTATAATTTAAGCGTTGAAGCACACCCAGATACATGAGGTATGCTGGGCGGAAACCCAATGAGATGGCTGGTGCAACAATTGTTGTTTGGGTTAGGGACATTCACAGGATGCCAACAGCCTCACAACAACGCATTTAAGTCTGGAACTATTTGTCAGAATGTGGCAAGCGCCCAAACACCATTTGAGCCACTCAACCCATTAAAGCCATGTGTAAAAGGTGTTCGGGCTCATGTCCTGCCCATCATCATGGAGTGATCCCATCCCACTCAGTACAAAGAGGTAGCTGAAGATTAAATATTTTTCATCTCTAATGTTTTTTCTGCACCACAATTTGCCAAATGAGAGGTTAGAACTATGGTACTAATCCTGAACATGTCTATGCCAGAGCCCCGGGACAAGACAGAAGCCATCAAAGTATGATTAAAGCTTAAGGGAAAAGCACAATTATCCAGCCAGAAACTAAGACCCAACCTCTGCTCAACACTGGTTCGCATATGCATTTGGAGAGTCTATTCCTCTCAAATTTCTAGACCGCTTTGACAAGATAAACTCTTGTTAAGATGGCACAAGCAGTACCACATCCTTCATCACTGTATCACTGCAGACGTGCTTGGACTTCCACATTTCACTTTCTACATGCAGAGAAAAAGTGTGTAAAACCTGCCCTGTTACTTCAAGGACCATTCTATTGGAATAGGCTACCTAAATCAGAGACATATGATTAGGCACACAAATAAACAATAACATACAGCCAGTATTATGTGGTATTTTAATATCATTCCACAGGTGTTAAAAGATCTAGAGATGCTTGTGGATGAAGATGGTATCAAGGTGATAGAGAGCTTGATCCATTGGGTATCACCAATTGTTATTTTATGCAAGCCAGAGCAAACTGACAAAGTCCGTATTTGTGTTAATATGTGTGTAATGAACAACTCTGTTTTAAAGAGTGCTATTTGAAAGGGGTTCTGGACAACATCATAGTTAAACTGATGTGTGCATGTTTGTTTTTCTTCAGGCTACATATGAATGTGGTTACCACCACTTGCAACAAGCACCTAAATCCTAGTACTTTACAACATTTTCCAGTCATGTTAGCCTCTTGCGGCACAACTGTCTCAGTTTCAAGGTATCCTTGGAAGCTGAGATTTTGCAGAACATCATAAGAGAATTATTGACAGGAGTTCAAGGTTTACTAAATCCTAGTGATGTAAATTCTTGTGTGCACACTGACCACCCTCAAGTAGATGTTCACTCAGTGCCTGTGATCCAAAGACTACAGGATAAAAGCATGATACTTCCAGTTAAAATGTGAACTTCCAAATGGCGCACTGCTTCATTGTGGTTTGTCTTCAGGACTCTGGGCATAATAAAATGATATTACATTAGCCAAGAGGGAGAGAGGATATTTTTGTAATGTCAGTCATTAGGCCTCCCTATCTGTACTGTATAAAACAAAAAGTATGACTGATTGAATTCTTAAAATTGGATAGAGTCTCTTTCCAGGGGATCTTTTCCCTTTTATTTGGGTGTGGATGTGGTCCCTGATAAATGAGCCCATTCAATCTCAACATTGCTACACTGAGGTGAACAGCTGACCAAGTGATTAAGCATGCAGCTTCAGTAGGTGAGCTTCTCATGTCCTTTATGGAAAAATGAATTTTGTTATAACGTTACCCATTCTTAACAATTAAAAACTATTCTGTGTTTCCTCTTACTGAGATCGGTCATGCTTTTTGTTTTATGCATAAAAAACAATGCTCAAAAATTCAAGCACCTCACAAGTGCAAATGTGGCTTCCTCAGTTATGGGGCTATGAAGCTTGGAATAATCACCTTCTATATTCATTTCAACCCCAATCAGGCAAAAGAGAAACAAACATTAAGAACTCTTCTACAATGATGGACAGTATGGTTGTAAAATGAAGTTCTATGGAAGACATATCAAGATGTAATAAGTGCAGTAGTGGCTCATATCATGGTAGTCTATTGTGACCCAGTCATACGTACCAGCACTATTAAAGATGCACATCCATTCAGACTTGGGGTGGATACATCACAAGTATCGGAAGTGGTGATTCCAGGGCCACGAGGCTAACAGAACTCTCAAGCTGACTGAAAAGGCTACTCTCAAATTGAGCTGTAAGCCTTTGTGATATTATGAAGTTGATGCAATTGTGAACTACAAAGGAAAGACAACCTTTGACTACAGGGACAGACGACAAACCGCTCAATCCAAAATGTACAGGTTCTACTCTGGACAGCACTCCCAACATGCCTTCAAATATGGGGTGCCAATAGAGGCACTTCAGGCTTATTGTACCAATGGAAACTATGGAGGTCAATTTCAATGAATGGTATATTTGGTTTTGCTTGAAGTCGGCTATGCCTAAAGCAATGAATTTGTCAGAACTGATTTTCGAGTGCTGTGTCAATGCCTACCAAGAAATTGCCGTATATGCTCCAATTCGGAACTGCTGGTTAGCTGTTATTTAGGAAAATAGCACACAACCAAAACAGCCGATACTCTGAGACTTCTTGTCAGAATTGCCTACAAATGGTCACCATTTGAGGACAGGTTGCTGCTGAATGACTGTATTTCATGCAGTATGACTCTCAGGATAGTATAGTAAATCATATTCTTACCAGCTTCCAGGAAGCACTTGAATAAAAAGAAATACTAAAGGAAAAGACATGGGACCACATTTACAAGAAATTACACATTACTGCATTGCAGATGTGATAAGTCAAAAACAGTGCAATGCGCAGAAATCCATTATGATGCCATAGAAGCGCCATATTTACAATATGGGACACCATGGCACAAGGTGCGTCAAATATCCTGACAAATCTGTGGGAACTTTGACGTAACTATTCCATCCAAAAAGTGGCGCATTGCTGAAGTTGGCCTCAGAACTGAAGCAACTTCAGCAATGCATCAAAGTTTAAAGGTGCTGCATCGGTTTTAAATTACGCAAGTAGCCTAATGTATTAGGACCAATGTAAAAGACTGTAAAATGGTGGAAAATCACCATCTACACTTCTATATCGGTCCTGGTTGTAGGAGGGTATGCATGCAGTATGTCTATGTGTCACATTTCAGTGGGCATAGTGTACATTTGCATATATAGAGACCTGAGTGTTTGTGACATAGTGATTGACAGTGTAATGTAAGTGAATACAAGTATATGTTGGAATTTGAAGTGGATATAAATCCATTAAATACCTTATGTGTGTACTTACCTGTCGCGCTTTCGTAGTACCCAGACCTGGACTTGGGGACCCCTTCCTCCATGGATAAGTGATAATCCTAGCCTGTCCCTTGAAAATAATACACAACATCACATAGCATTGCTGCAGAGGTTGACGGAATCATAGGTGACATGGCCCCATCTTGGTTGAAGGGACCTACGCCATGAATGGCACACTCTACTAGTATACAGGATGTGAAATACAGACATATTCCAGTGTGTAAGGTGATTTCAGCTGGTTAGACCACTATTGGAAAGCCAATGTGTCATTTTTACACCTTGGTTAAGCAGGCATAGGAATTTTGACACATTTTGAACATTTGCCAATGATGCGGCACTTTCCTAAAAACTTGTAAAAATGGATGTGTCAGTTCTGCATGGGATTTTAAGAGGGAATGCCTACCTTGCATATGATTAACTTCGGGGGAGGCATGCAGCGAATTAGAAGGAAGCTGGTCAAGATTCCATAACCCCCATTTTTTTTTCTCTGCAATTGCACCTGCACTTTCTAGTTTTTACTTGTAACTTATGAACCTTATGCTGTACTGTACTGTTGCCCTTGTCATGCTTTTATTCTATTTTGTTGGACTATTTTTATAAAGTTTACTATTTATTGTTGTGTTGTGTGACTTTTATAGCACTGGATGCCGAAATTAAGTATTTATTTGATATGATTCACTTAACCTGATGCAGCCGGTTGTACTGTAGGTACAAAATAACACATGGGAGAGAAAAGGGACACATTTCACCAAATACGTCACTTTGTAAATATGGAGCAGAGAAAGCACCTCAGTTGTGTCAAAAAAGTGATGCAGCAGCTGTGCAAGCTGCTTGAAAATATGGGCCATAGTTTGATGGAAGATACACACTGACCATGCCAATGTTCATGTCTTGCATTCCATACTACAGGGCTGGCACACTAAAAGATCCCATCTACAGTCAAGCTTCATTATCCAGCAATAGCAAAATGACAGTACAAACCATGTTGTCTTCAAAATTACCAATATATAATGAATGGATTCTTGTCCAGAGCCTGAATTTCTATTACCCATAACCACAGTAACCACCATCCACAAATTGGAGAAATTTGTTGCTACCCTGGAACACCAGCTGAGTTGCAGATTGACAAAGGTCAACTATTTTAAAGAAAAACACTCAGGCCCTGATTTATACTTTTTGGTTCAAAACTGCACTAACGCAGTTTTGCACCAAAAAGTTTAGCACTTGCTTGCACCATTTCTGTGCACCAGCCGGGCACCATATTATAGAGTGGTACAAGCTGGTGCAAATGGTAGGCTAGCATTAAAAAAAATGACACTAGTCGGGTGGGGTTGGCAGTATGGAAGAAGGGGGTTTTGCACCACAAATTGACGTTAGGCAGGTTAGAGTAAAGAAAAATGACTCTAACCTCCCTAGAGTCATTTTCTGATGCAAAATCATCCATACCACATGATTCCTGTCTTAGAAAAGATGGGAGTCATGCCCACCACCCCAATGGCCAGGACTGGTGACCAGGGTCCCCTGGGCATGGCCATTGCACCCCGTGCCACGTAGGGGGGCCCATTTCGGGGCCCCCAATGGCACCTTAAAAAAAAACTTACCTGGACTTACCTATACTTACCTAGGATGGGGTCCCCCATCCTCCGCTGTCCCTCTGTGTTGGGTGTGGGTGTCCCTGGGGCCGGGGGAGGGCACCTTGGGGCTTATTCCATGGTGATCTACCATGGAAATAGGCCCACAGGTCCCCTAATGCCTGGCCTGACCCGGGCATTTTTTGACCCCTCCTCCCTCCTGCAGTGATTTTAGCACAGGGGGATAAATATGGCACTAAAGCCATAGAGTCATTTTTTGCATGGGAACTCCTACTTTGGATATCATTGATCCAAAGTAGGTTTGCACATGCAAAAAATGTCTTTAACTCCATAAATGTGGCGCTAGACTGGTCTAGCACCAAAGTATAAATATGGAGTTAGTTTTGCACCGCATTTCCGTAAAACAAATGACCCAAATTCGGCGCAAAACAAGTATAAATATGCCCCTTAGTAACTACATTTTCTAAGTCAACCTCAAGCAACCAAAGATAATAATGTTGTAGTGACAGAGTGAAGGGCAAGCTGCAAAGAGTCAAACAGATCCTTAATAAGGTCTGAAGCATTTAAAAGGACCAAATAGCAAATGTTTATGTCTCAGTTCCTGAATAGTTACTGAACAAGGCTATACTCCATACCAAAATGCTCCCCAGGTTCAGTTTTCCCATTTTTACACACTTTCAAGATTCTTGCTACTAGATCATGTGGCTAGGGTCTGGCTGACCAATATCAGGTACAAACTGTTGATTAGAGAAAGAATAACTACATGAGCACAAACACAGTGACATCAGCCAAGAGGAATGTAGAAGACTCAAAAGGTTCACCTCAATATGGTGTTTGAGGCAGCTCCTTTCAAAGCGGTATACAAAAAATAAATTCTAGTCAGGCTTACAGGAGAAGACTAGATAGCAAGGAGAAAGTTGTCAGTTTTATATTTGATACTGATAGAGAAGATTCACAGATGACAACAAGAGTCTCAACTTGGGGTTTCATCTGAAATTGAATAGCTCACACAGCAGACAATGTGAGGGTCCGAATGACTTGGACCAGAAAATACCATCAGTACAGACAGAGAGCACATATTGTAATTTCCCAAATGTAATGATTAACTTTGCTTACAGGTAGGTGATGTGTAATGTTTTAAGAAGCAATAAATCCATATGTGCACTTCTCAAAAGTAGTCATGTATGAACGGAGTGGTGTGTATTTGATTACTTTGCTTTCGGACAAATAGACATAGGCCCTCATTATGACATTGGTGGTGACTGTTAAAATATCGGTAATACTGCCAACAGGCTGGCAGTAATTACCACCAAATTATGACAATGGCGGTGATAACTCCCTTAAACAGCCAATGTACCACACCCTCCACCAGGCGTTAACACCAGTCACCATGGCTATAGCCATCAACAGCCAGGCAGACGACAAGGTACCACCCACTATATAATGATACTGCAAACCGCCACAATTTCAGGGGCGGTACCAACGCCATCAAAAGCCCGGTGGAAACACATCACAGAAGACCAAAGACTCACCAACAGAGACATAGAGAAGACCAACGCCGCCATGGAACCGGAACTGCAAGTCTTCCCGGTGCTCTTCTACCCCATGCTCCACCTAGAACACCAACGAAGACGATGATGATGAGTACAGCCACCTAGCATACAAGTGAGGGAGGGAGGAAAAGGAGAGTGACACACACACACGCACAACACACACCAGACACACAACCAGCTGCAGACATATACCAATGCACACAACACACAGCATAACAATACAAGGACTACAGGTCGGAAGTATCTGAAATTGTAATAGCGAGGCAACACCCACCATATGAACCAATTTTAGAACAAAGATACATGAACAATTGTCCAGAAAGGGCCAATGCCCAGTCTAAAGTACATAAGGCCCACATGGCCACAGGGCACAGCCCAAGCCCCAACTTGATCCTGACCAACTCCACACAACACTGTGCAGGTGCAACATCTCGGAAGTGGACAGGCACCTCAGGGGGAAGGGGGGCACCTCAGCTGGAGTCAGGAACTTGCCCACTGCTCCCAGAGGGGGCTCCATGCCCATTTCCCAATGCTGGGAAGTGCAAGGTCACGGTCTCTGAGGTGGGGAACTTGCCCACTGCTTCTGGAGGAGGCTCCATGCCCATTTCCCAATGCTGGGGAGTGCAAGGTCACAGTCTCTGAGGTGGGAAACTTGCCCACTGTTTCTGGAGGGGGCTCCATGCCCATTTCCCAATGCTGAGGAGTGCAAGGTCACAGTCTCTGAGGTGGGAAACTTGCCAAATGCTTCTGGAGGGGGCTCCTTGTACAACAGTCCCTTGAGGGTGGCCTACATTCCCTCTGCTGGAAGTGAGGGCTCCATTGTCTCTGCTGGGGTAGGTGTCTCCTGTGCAGCATCTGCTGGAGGTGAGGGCTGCATTGTCTCTGCTGGGGGAGGTGTCTCCTGGGCAGCCTCTGCTGGAAGTGAAGGCTGCTGTGTCCCAGCTGAAGCCGAGGGCTTCTTGCCTGTCATTGGTGGTTGAGTGGGAACCTTTTCTGACATTGGTGGTTGAGTGGGAAGCTCTTCTGTCATTGGTGGTTGAGTGGGAACCCTTTTCTGACATTGGTGGTTGCGTGGGAACCGCTTCTGTCATTGGTTGTTGAGAGGGAACCTCTTCTGTCATTGGTGGTTGAGTGGGAAACTTTTCTGTCATTGGTGGTTGCGTGGAAACCTTTTCTGACATTGGTGGTGGAGTAGGATTCTTCCCTTTCCTGGCTGGTGGAGGGGGATCATTCCCATTCCTGGCTGGTGGAGGGGGATCCTTCCCTTTCCTGGCTCGTGGAGTGGGATCTTTCCCTTTCCTGGCTGGTGGAGTGGGATCAATCCCTTTCCTGGCTGGTAGAGTAGGATCCTTCCCTTACCCGGCTGGTGAAGTGGGAGCCTTCACTGTCTTGCCTCCACAACTAGGAGGTTCCTCCACTGTCCCCTTGGACTGTTTGGCTGAGGTGCTGGGCTTGGTTGTTGGGACCCTGCTGTTACGGGCAGGATGGGGGGGGAAGAGGTCAAGTTGGGCAAGGAAAAGCTTCTTAGGGATGGTGGGGCGGGATGAGGGAGGAGGGATGGGAGTGGAGGTTGAGGGAGTGGTTGTTGGAGGAGTACATATGCTGGACTTGCCTGCAGGTGCATGGGCAGTGTGCTGATGTGAGGTGGATGGCTGTCGGGTGTCTAAGTGCCTGTGTTTGTGTCCTTTAGGAAGGGGGGGACAGACAGGGTGGGAGAGGACACAGGGCACGCATGGATGAATGTTGTGGAGGTGTCTGCTAGTGAGGTGTGTGTGCTGCTTGGTGTGGTGATTCTGGTGGTGGCTGTTGAAGCAGGGCATGCAGGTGTGAGTGTGGATGTGATTGTGAGGGAGGTGGAGAAGGAGGAGGGGGAGACAGTGGAGTCAGTGGATGTGTGTGCAGCTGCCTGCTGTTTGTGTGAGTGCTTGTGCACTTAAGTGTGGTGCCTGTGTTTGACTGTGCCACTCTTGTGTGATGTCTTGTGTGCATGTTCGTCGTATGTGTGCATGGGATGGGTTGGGTTTGAGGAGCCTGGGACTGGGAAGTGGTAGTTGGAGGAGGGACGGTAGGAATAGGGACAATGGCTTCCATCAGAGAGGAGGCCAGAGCCTGAATCAATCTCTCCTGGGCCACCAATCTACTGTGGAAGCCCTCCAGGAATGCATTGCATTGCTGCATCTGGGATGCCAGCCCCTGGATGATATTCACAAAGGTTGGCTGCCCTACAGAAATGGATCTCAGGAGGTCAATAGCCTCCTTACTCAGGGCAGCAGGGCTCATTGGGGCAGGGCCTGTGGTGCCTGGGGTGAAGGAGATGCCCACTTTCCTGGGTGAGCGGGCACAGGAAACTCATTGAGGGGCTACTGGGAGGACGGTGCTGGTACGGGGTGGCGGCTGTAGCTGCAGCTGGGGTAGTCACAGTGGTGTCCGCCACCACCAGGGAGCTTCCATCAGAGGAGGTATCTGAGTCAGTGTTGTCACCTCCTGTCTCCACCGTGGTGCTCCCCTCGCCGTCCGTCCCACTGATGCCCTTGGCATTGGTGTACTCTGCCTCCTGGGTCCTGTGGGATGCAGCTCCCTCTATCGCCGGTGCCCCTGCTTCTCCACCAGATGATGCTAATGCACACAGGGATCAGGATTGAGCACTATGCATTGCACTGGCATTGAATTGGCTAGATGCCACAGCAAGATAAGGGCCAAACACCGCCAACTGCACACCTCCTGGGACCCACAAAGCCCTGACTGACATGGAATGCAAACAAGCTAGGTTACCTGCATTTGCCATACACCCATCACCCTTGAGCTGGATCATGTTGCAATGTCTGTCCTGGCATTAAGGGGAACCCACTAACTCACAGCCACCACCCGGATCCATGCCACCTACCAATGAGTGTAGTAATACCCACTGTACTCATCCCCTTGTGGCTGCTGTGATGCCCTCAAGCACCCATCCAGCTCTAGTTAGACCACTGCCAGTATGAGTGCCATCGGGGGGTCAGGTTCCGATGGGCACTCCCCCTCATTGGGAGGCCATCCCCAGCTGGGTCTCCGCGGTCTTTCTTGCCCAGTGTCTCAGGTCCTCCCACCGTTTCCTGTAGTGGGAGCTCCACCTGCTGTAGACCCCCAGGGTCTGCACGTCCTTGCTGATGGTACGCCACAATCTCTTCTTTTGATGGGCACTGACCTGCAGAGGTAACACAGACAGGAGGACAGCATTACACATACAATCCAGCCTGTCACACATATGGCCTCCAAATCCCATTTCCAAATCCAATGGCACACACATCGCCCGGTGCACATCCTGTACACCACCAACAGACATACCACCCCACATATGACACGATGCTTGCACACACATCTCCATTCAACCCTCCCACATGCATCGTGCCCATGGTGTACTCACATGTTGGTCTGGAGGCCTATACAGCTATCCATACTGAGGCAGGACCCCATCCACCAAGCGCTCCAACTCCATCTAAGTGAAGGCAAGGGCCCTTTCCCCGGTCACACGGTCCATGGTAGTGCCAAACACAGGTCACAGCAGCACACGCAGTATAGGTGTTGTCCTGTGGAAAGTCAGGAATCAAGTGAGGTTATAGACAGAAAATGGCGGTCACATCCGTGGTGATGTACATAGTCACCGTCAACATTGATCCCATTGGTCACTGTACTTCATAAAGCCCCATATTAGCCAATGAGGAATTACATGGCGGTGGAAGACTGCCTGCCGCCACAATGCCCAACGTCGGCGGAGTTACCTCACTTCCACCTATCTCTAGATACAGGACAGGCGGTTGCCATTTCAGGGTGGTGGACTACATACAGATCTTCCATAACTGCGTCATTTATGAAAATTGCACATACATTGCCATTCCCACTGTCCCATCACATTAATGCTGTATGCACACTGAGGTGGTGGTTCCCTTGTTCAAATTGTGACTGCCTACTCACTCTTGGGCCCCTTAGATACCTACCGCTGCGGATGAATAGGAGGAGGCGACAAACCCCCATTCACAGACCCTTTGTGGACTTGGCTACACTGGAGGACAGGCACATTCTACTCACCTATAGCCAAGACAGGGCCACAATCACAGAGCTGTGTGCCCAATTGGAGTCTGACCTGACATCAGCTATCCATCATCCCACTTGGATCCCCTTTCTTGTGCAGGTTCTATCAGTGCTCCATTTCCTGGCAACTGGTTCTTTCCAAGTGACAGTGGGCCTGGAATCAGGAATGTCACAGCCAATGTTCTCAATCGTGCTGGCAAGGGCATTGTCTGACTTGGTGAAACGAGTGCAGCTACATTTCTTTCCCCCACGTGGAAGATTTGGCCACTGTGAAAGCGGGATTCTATGCAATGGGACACCTTCCCAATATTATTGGGGTGATTGACGGTACACATCTGTCCCCCAGAATGAACAGGTGTTCAGGAATCAGAAGAGTTTCCACTCACTCAATGTGCTAATGGTGTGCCTGGCGGACCAGTACATCTCCCACGTTAATGCCAAGTATCCTGGGTCGGTGCATGACGCGTTCGTTCTGAGGGATAGCAGCATCCCAAATGTGATGGCCCAACTACAGAGGCACAGGGTGTGGCTAATAGGTGAGCCAGAGTCCCCATCCACTGTATGTCAGTGTATGCCTTCAAGTGTTATCCCCATAGCATTGTGTAATGCTAAATTTTGTCACTCAATACTTACAGGTGACTCTGGCTACCCAAACCTATAGTGGCTCCTGACCCCTGTGAGGAATGCCAGGACAAGGGGCTGAGAACCGTTATAATGATGCACATGGGTGAACCAGGAGAATAATTGAGAGGACCTTCATCCTCCTGAAGGCCAGGTCCAGATGCCTGCATCTGACAGGTAGATCCCTGTGCTTCTCACCGAGAAGGTCTGCCCGATGGTAGTGGCATGCTGCATGTTGCACAACCTGGTACTCATACAACATGTGCCTTTTCTGCAGGAGGAGGGGACTGGAGATGACCCTATGGCAGCAATGGACCCTGAGGACAGTGAGGAGGAGGAGGCAGAGGATGAGGATGAGGACAACAGAACATCAGTTATATGACAATACACACAGATCAGACAGTGGAACAGACCATTACTCTGACTATTGATTTTTTCTGTGTAGCTGTATCATGAAGGCATTCACTTCCTTTGCATCTCGACTTACTTTCACCCCATGGCCTGTCATTTAACAGATGCTGGTGAAATGACAACAGTGTCCTGATGTGTTTACTGCAGACAGCTACAGGTCATTAATTGTATGCTATCACAGTGTTCAGATCATTTACAATAGATGTGACTGTTTCCATTAAAGCACATTTTCAACAGAAAAAAACGATGTCACTCAAGTTGTGTTCAAGGGTGTTTATTGTAGTGCTATACAATTGAGGGAAAAGTGCTATGGAATTGGGTGATGGTAGAGGAAAGTCCAGGGTATTGTTCCAGTCTTTTTGTAGCACAGGTCCAGTGTCCAGAGGGCCCTAGGAGGGGTAGCAAAGGCAGTTCAAAGTGGACAAGGTGACATGGTGGGACACAAGGGGGACAATTGAGAGAGTCTCATTTCCTGGCGGTGGTCATGGTCTTGGCCAGTGTATCTGGCTTCTGTCTGGGTTGCAGGGAACGTTTGCAGGGTGGTTCATCTTCTGTAGGGGGAGGATGCTGGTGGCTTCTGGGTCCTATGGCGGGGCCTCCTGCCCACTAACTGCAGTGGAAGTGGAGGGCTGACCAATGGACTGACTAGTGGTACTGTCCCACTGGTGTGCTGTCAGTTCCCTCATGATGTTGGCCATGTCTGCCAGCACCCCTGCTATGGAGATCATAGTGGTGTTGAGGGCCAGCAAGTCCTCCCTGAACTCCTGATGGTGTTCCTCCTGCAGCCCCTTGTTCTCCTGCATGTTGTTAAGGATCTGGCCCATCGTGTCCTGTGATTGTTCGTAGGCCCCCAGGATCTTGGTGAGTGCCTCCTGGAGAGTCAGTTCCCTGGGCCTGTCATCCCCCTGGCACACAGCGGTCTTCCCAGTGTCCCTGTTCCCCTGTGCCTCTGCACCCTGAACTGTGTGCCCACTGCAACTGACCCCAGGTCCCTGATGGTCTTGTGGGTGAGGTTTGGACTGGGGTCCCTGTACAGGTGGGCACACTGCTGATTGACGTGTTCTGGGGACAGAGGTGTGGGGACGTTGGGTGGGTGCTGTGGTATTGAATACTGATGGAGGAGGCTCTGTGGTTGACTGGGAGTGGGCTTGGGTGACCGACTGACCAGTGGTCCCTGATGGGCTAGGTGGTTCATCCAGATCCAGAAGTCAGAGATACTGTCATCACTGTGGGCATCTTCTGTTGGGGGACTGGTTTGTCGTGGCACCTCCCCTCCGCTGACATTGGCTGGGGCACCGGTGGGGATATAACTGATGAATTATGCTTCATGTCTGTGACATATTGTACATCCCTATCTTCCCCTCTATCGTTGCTGTTGCCCTGCCACCTTTGTTTGTGTATGGTGATGTATAGTGTGATTGTTAGTTCTCTATGCTGTGCATGCTTTTGTGATGGGTGTCCATGCAGGGCTGGGAGGTCTGTCCATGCATAGGTACAGCATGCAGGGCTTGGCATTGGGATTAGTCATATGTGTAGGTTCAGTGTGTGGGATGGAGTGGAGTGATGGGAGTGAGGGGGTGAGATGGCATTCGGGTATGGAGGTTGATAAGTAGTAAATTTTGGCTTACCAGTGTCCAGTCCTCCAGCACCTCCAGTGAATCCCTCAGGGTGCAGTAACTGAAAGACTTGCTCCTCCCATGCTGTGAGCTGTGGGGGAGGAGGTGGGGGTCCACTGCCAGTCTTCTGTATGGGGAGCTGGTGCCCTGCTGCCACGGAATGTACCTTCCCCGTGGGTCATTCCACCTCTTCCTGATGTCTTCCCTTGTTCTTAGATGTTGTGCCACGACATTCACCTTGTCCACAATTCTCGGCCATAGCTCCATATTCCTGACAATGGATATTTGCTCTACCTGTGCTCCAAACAGCTGAGCTCTACCCTGACCATTTCCTCCACCATGACCCGCAACTCCTCATCTGTGAAACAGGGGTGCCTTTGTGAGGACATGGTTGTTGTGTGGTGTGTGTAAGTGTGTGTGTTGGGTACTGTGGTTGGGTGTGTGAAGTGGGGTGCGTGAGGGATGTGTGTGATGTGTCTGTCTAGTTGTCGCAGTGGTCTTGGTGTCAGTCTGATGGCAATGATTTGTATTCGTAAAGGGTTGTGGGTAATGTGGGTGTGTTTTTGATAGTGCTGTTGGTGGGTGGGTGCGGTGTGTGTATGAGTGTCAGGTGTGTGTTTTTGGTATTGCCAATGTTGCAAAGTTTAATACATGGGTGTCCATTCTGAACACGCTGGTGTGTACCACCAATGGTTTACCGCCATTGAATGTCTGCCATGGTGATTTGTGGGTCATAATGTGGTGGGTGTTGTTTTGTTGTTGTAAAGGTATGGCTGTTGGTACTGTCACTTTAGCACTGACCTTTGGGCTGGCGGATTTGTGTATGTGACAGTATTCTGTCGGATTGGTGTGTGTGTGTCATAATTTGGCAAATGGATGTTCGCCTCTGCGGCAGTATTTTGGCAGCCGTCCCTCGGCGGTAAGTGAGATTTACTGCCGATGTCATAATTAGGGCCATAACATTGCTCTTTGCCAGAAACAAAATATGTTTCATAGGTCCAAATGTACTAAACACTTGTTGCACAAATCTGGCAATTTGCGACCAGTAAAGAATTTTGCAAAACAATCTATGTTCTAGTAAGACAGTTTGTAAAATTCTATTTAGGAGTGGGTAGCAATCAGACCTACCTCATGAATATAAAACAGATAGGCCAGAAATTGCACCTCACTCCAATTGATGCCCATCACAGGGATGATGGCCTGGTAGGGTCAGCAGACCAATATGTTGTGATCTCCTTTTAATAAAGTAAACTTAAAAAAAGTGGCCCAGTTTACTTTAAGGAAAGTGTACTGCATTGAAAAATAACTTTTTATTTAAGTTGGCTTGAGAGCTGGCAGTGGTCTCCTGAGCCATTGCCTACTCTCCAACAAATGTTTTGTTAGCATTCATAAAGGGTGAGAGATGTCCAGAAGTTCCCCTTCTCTCTTATGAATAGTTTAACAGGTCAACTTCAGAGTCAATATTTATTTCAAAGTTTTGCAACTGGATTACAGTTGCAAAACAATGATATAACTAATATAGATTCACAATTTGTGAAGGGATGCCCACAACATGCCCCTTTCAATTCGCAAATCGGTATCAGAGTTGCCAAATATCTGCAGACTTCTAAAATAGCTTTAGAACAAAATGCATTTTAATGGTCACAACCACCAAGTTGGATTGTTTGTGAGAGTTAATTTTCTTAACACAACTGACGCCTTAGTCTTCATAAAACAGTAGATGGAAGACAATTGACACAGATGAGCAATAAAACCTAGAAATAGAATGTTAGTACAGGCTTTTCAATCTATTATCATTCACGGCTTTAGGACTATATTTTATTTCAGTAATCATAATGTGATGTTCTAGGAAGTACTTTGGAACGTACAACGATGAACTAAACCTGTTCTGTACACTTGCAAAAATAGTATTTTGACATATGTGAGTCATTTCAGTGATGGATATGTGCAGTATAATCGATCGGGTGCACATGTGTGCATTACTGAAACAATGTAAGTATAGGAAGGCCAGGTGAATCGCTTTGCAAGACTTGGAAGATTCTCTGACTGAACAGTGGTCTTCAATGGTCAGTAAAGTGTAAGGATTCATGAGCCCAAAATGTGTCTCCGAAAGGCCTCTATAAACACGTCCCACTCCATAATCGTGTATGTGCATTCATCCACACAGCTCATGAACATACACTTATTGAAATCAGGTAACGTGGGTCAGTCAGTCAGGGACTTTGTGATTTTTTGCTGACCCAAGCAACTTTTCTTCGATTTCTCTTGAACAGAATGCATGCTCTGTGAGCGAAATCTAATTTTATTAAAAAATAAACTCTTAAAAAGTGGCTTAGAGCCCGCCTGCTACTTACCAATACTTAGCAACATTTGCCTTTCACATCGGTCTTATTTCCTTGCTTATTAATGGTCATGCCTCCTGCTTCCTTCTAATGGCTCACCTCCTCTGCTCTCTTCCAGGGCTTCTCTCCCTGGCATTGAGCATGGACCTATGACAGCTTCCTATTTTAAGCCAGCGTCCTTCCACTGTCCGTCCACTGCTCCAGGTACCTATTTTTAATTGTTTATGTTTTTTTGTACTTTTTCCTTTGTGCTCTAGAAGTGTACACAGCACTGTAGTGTCTGTACTCCCACCCTGCCGCCTTCCTCCCACTGTCTGTTGTTGCTTCCTCTTTCCCCTGCAGCTCTCTCATGTTGTCCCCCTCCCGCTTTCCGTTGCACCCGCACCTTCTGCCCGTTTTTTCTGCTCCTTCCGCTGTCACACTCCACCAGTTCTTTTTTAGACATCACTTAAAGAAAAATGAGTGCCATGACGCAGCCCACGCTTCCCACATCAAAGCGCTTTTTTGTTTCCTTTAAGGCATGTTGCCCGTGCAACGTGCCTGAAAAACCGTTGGCAAAGCCAATAGATCTTGCATAAATGAAACCTATTGACTTTGCCAAGGTTTGTTTATCGTGACCTGAAATCTAGGGAACTTGTGTTTAGTATTTTTGTTTTTTTCTAAAAGGTACTTAATGCACTACTTCTCACATTTCTAAGCACTATAAATAACAGTTTTTAGTATTACTGAATGTAATAATGCTAAATTTAAATGCCAGGCTATGATGGAAGTCTGTGCTGGTATTGCAGAGATTCGACCTTGCAAGCTGTAGATCATCATTGACACGCTGGCCTCTAAATTATTTTGGGTTCAGCTCCCAGCTTGACTAGTTTTAGGAAAACATGGCTCCGTAATCAGTAATTTTTAAATAGACTTTCTGTCGTATGTCTTTAAGAAAAATTATTCATTTTCAGGCTGTAGCGCTAGAAACGTTTAAGTGTGCATCTCTTACATAAAAAAAGGTAACATCCCTGATCACAGCAGTGAGTGTTAATCCCGCTATGCTGTCCTCACGTCTCCAGGCGCAAGCAACACCCTGTACCCCAGATTCTCCTTTATATTGCATCTCTCCAGGAAAGTAATAAAACCTCACCTGTTTCCTCCCATTCTTCCCCTAACATTCCAAATCCACGTGCCTGCCTGACCCAGATAATAGAAAATTTAACTCACTCTTACAGGTGCTTCAGAAAAGTTAAGCCTTACCAACCGAACAGTGTTCTGTGCACATCACAAAGGAGCATCATCTCTATTTATTTCCACTAATTAGCACTTAGACACAGCATATGAGACAGAGCCCTGTGTATAAATAATCAGCGTTGATGCTTATTCCATTTGGACAGCACACCATGGTTTTAATTACTCTGTGCCCATGTTAATTGTTTACATTTAATTGCCAGATGCTTTATGTGTTAATTGTCTGTTGTCATTGACATGCAGAAGAGGTGTTTGCTAGATGGTAATATTTAAAATGTTTCTTGAATCCCGACAGATGGAAGCACTTTGGGAGGCGCAGCTGTCAATTCTCGCTCATAAGGAGTGATACCCACGAGGTCTCTTAAACTCAGGCTAGTTCTCAACATAGATTAACTCACAAACAAAGCTGAGCCTACCCAGAATGTGATACATGATCAGAAATTTACTATCAATTGCAAGGCTGAGAGAAACTCTGACAAGTGTAAATGTACATTTATGAGCTCGATAAAGCTGTTGATCTATTTTTGAGTTTTTAAAGCACCGAACAAAATAATATACAGTGACGTACGATGAAAAAAAAACAATAGCCCATAATATTAATTCCCTTCCAACATTCTTCAGTCGTGCTCCCTTGTATAAATAGGTCTTAGGTTAAAGTTTTTTTAAAGTTTTTTAGTAGTAAAACAAAGTTTATTAAGTCTGATAGTCCATAAAACATTGAAATACACATTAAAAGGTGTCACTCATACAATGAATAATGTGCCACTCGTTTAACCTTGAAACATTGGCACTTTACTAATTTTCTGCTGCAAACATGTTGCTAGGCATGAGGCATTTTTAGTACTGCTGCTAATTCTGTTATTATTTCTTGAAAATGAATACATCTCTCAGACGTTCAACAATCAGAACAAGCATTTGCAATGCAATAGGTCTCGCATTTTCTTGAGTTAGAACTATTGGCATTGTAAATTCATAACTGCACTTTCTTTGCCACATAAATTGGTCAATCCTGCCTTATAATTTCGTCCTTTCCTGCCATATAATTCCAGTGGCCCAGCATTTAACTAAAGCACTTCCATTTATCTTCTTCCTCTATCTTAAAACATATACAATTATCATATAATCCTTTATCAGAAATAAACCTTTGGCATTAGAGTGTAATGCTCAAAACACCATAACAAAAATATAATTTGGGACGGATTGGAGAGCTGAAGGCTGAAGGAAAGAGGGCGGCAGGAGTAAAGATGGAGAGGACAAGTGGCGTAGTAACAGTGTCATGGACCCTGGAGTAAGAAAGGAAAATGGTTGACTGCAATTTCAGTAGGAAATACAGCAGTAATTAGAGTTGAGTGAGGTCCATAGGTCTTTGGGTCCTAGTGCCACTGCACCTGTTGCTCCATTTATAACTCGGCCTCAGGAGAGAAAGTGCATGGGGCAGAAAAAGGGAAGCAAAAGGAATACAACAGACAAAAGGAAAAAAGAGAAGGGGTTGCAAAGAAATAATAGAAAGAAGGTAAAGAAAGAACAAGAAAATGAAAACACAACTAAGAGAAGAAATAGAGCAAATGTGTGAGACAAAAGAAAAAAGGGAGGGAAGCTAGTGAATGAAAGATAAAGAGGAAAAAATAATGAAAGAATTATGAAAAAGAGAAAAATGAACATTGGATAAAAAAGAAAGATGGTGAGAGAAACAAGCAGTGAAAGAACCAGGGGTATGTACTGACACATTTCCCACAGACACAGAATGGGAAAACCACTTTGACACTTCAGGTCCCGACAAGTAACTTGTGGCTTCCAGATGGGAAAAAAGAGGTGTTTATAGTAAAATGTGAATTGACAAATAAAGATGAGAAAAACACCAGAGAAAGGAAGGAACAAAGATAAAAAAAAAGTGAAAGAATGTATACCGAGTCAAAGGAAAGAGCAAACAAAAAAAGACAAAGAAAGAATGAAGGGAAGAGAAAAATAGTGAATGAATGAATGCCTGATGAAGGAAAAAGAGAGGAACAAAACAAGGAAAGAAATAACCAAGTTTTTGTGAGTGTGAAAGAGGAGGTAGCAAGAGGATGAGGGAAATAAAAAAGAGCGACAAGAAGAAAGAATGAAACTGTTAACATGTAGATTTTAAGAGCTGAAAAGAGAAAAGAGGGGGAGAAAGAAAACATTGACAGTAAACAAAGTAAAGGAAAGAACGGAGTAGGGTGGGTGATACAGACTCTCCCAAATAAAGATGGCAGCTAAGAATAGATTTAATTGGCTCCCACACGCCCTCAAACAGAAGTCAGAGTGTGGAAAAGAAGGGGGCACTGAAGAACATCAGGAGGTGCATAGGCAGAGTTGTATGTGAACCTCAATACAGCAATACTGGGGCGCTTCAGATTAGGATTGGTGGTATAGACAGAGCTTTGTCTCTGCCCAGTGTTGGAATAACAGACAGGCAGGGGATGAGGAATGAGAAACGGCACGCCATGTAATTACTGGTATTAGAATAATGGGGCACTGCAGGTTAGGATTGAGGTGCATTGACAGTTGTATGTGGGCCGCAGTACTGGAATAGTAACGGGCTTCCCAAGGTCAGAAGTGAGGTATGTTAATGGAACTGTGTGTTGAACCTAGTATTGGCGTGCCAGTGTTGCAATGTGTTAGCCTGGAGGTGCCCTGGCGAATGGGGCCCAGTATGGGAGTGGCATTGCCTCTGAACCACAGAAGCGAGGAGTCCTGAAGGGAATGTGTGTGTGCGCCCTAGTAGTGAGAAGAAATGTGCACTGAATGTTTCGAAGTGATGGATTCTGGGGGAGCTGTGGTGGTTCCCATCAACAGTTGCATTGGATGTTAGATTTGAGGTGCACTGGCTGAGCTGTGTTTTGGCCTTTTGGGTCCAGTATTGGCTTGGCAGTGGGACTGGATATTATAATTGAGCTGCTGTAATGCAACTGAATGAGAGTGGGGTCCCAGTATAGGAACAGAGGTGACCTTTCTGGGGTAGAACTGAGGTGCACTGCTGGAGCTGCAACTGAGGTCCTAGTACTGGAACAGCACAGTGTAATGACTGAAAGAACTTAGGTGCTCTGACAGACAGCGTGTGTGTGGTTCCTGGCATTGGCACGGATGAGGGATTGGATTGTGAAACTGCGGTGCACTGATGGAGTTGCGCCTGAGGCCCTGGTACTGGAACTGCAGAGTGTACTGACAGCAAGAACTGAGGTGATCTGGCTGACAGCTTTTTGGGCACCTGTCACGGCTGAGGGCTTGGACTATGGGAACTGTAGTGTACTGATGGAGCTACACCAGAGATCCCAGTACTGGAGTAGCAGAGTATTTTGACTTTAAGAACAGAGGTGCTCTGGCAGACAGCGGGTGTGGGGCTCCTGGCACTGGTACAGCTGAGGGCTTGGAGTGTGTGAACTGTGGTGCACTGATGGAGCTGTGCTCGATGTCCCAAAACTGAAGCAGAAAAGCGTACTGACTGCAAGAACTGAGGTGCTCTGACAGACAGCGTGTGTGGGGCTCCTGGCACGGCTGAAGGCTTGGAGTTTGTGAACTGCAGTGCGCTGAGGGAGATTTACCCGAGGTCCCAGTACTGGAGCAGCAGAGTGTATTGACTGCAAGAACTGAGGTGCTCTGGCAGACAGCGTGTGGGGCGCTTGGCACTGGCACGGCTGAGGCTTGGACTGTGGGAACTGCAGTGCACTGATGGAGATGCACCCGGGGTCCCAGTACTGGAGCAGCAGAGTGTACTGACTGCAAGAATTGAGGTGCTCTGGCAGACAGCGTGTGTGGGGCTTCTGGCACTAGCTCGGCTGAGGACTTGGAGTGTGTGAACTGTGGTGCACTGATGGAGCTGTGCTCAAGGTCCCAGAAGTGAAGCAGCAGAGCACACTGACTGCAAGAACTGAGGTGCTGTAGGAGACAGCGTGTGTGGGTCTACTGGCACGGCTGAGGGCTTGGGGTGTGTGAACTGCGATGCACTGATGGAGATGTGCTCGATGTCCCAGAACTGAAGCAGAAGAGCGTACTGACTGCAAGTACTGAGGTGCTCTGGCAGACAACGTGTGGGGCTCCTGACACGGGTGAAGGCTTGGAGTATGTGAACTGCAGTGCACTGATGGAGCTGTGCCTGAGGTCCAAGTACGGGAGTAGCAGAGTGTACTGACTGCAGAATTGAGGTGCTCTGGCAGACAGCGTGTGTGGGATTTCTGGCACTGGCACAGCTGAGGGCTTGGAGTATGTGAACTTAGGTGCACTGATGGATCTGCGAGTGGGAGCCCAGTATGAAGCAGAAGTGGACACTGTCTCTAAGGTTTACAGAGCATCCTCCATCCTTGTTCTCAGCACAAAGGCAGGCACACCTGGTAAGAAAATCCAAGCCAAGGAAGGACGGGAGCCAGGCAGCTGAGAGAGGGTGCAGGAAGCCCACAAAGACCAAACATGATTTATAGCCTTGTTCCCAGCTAATCTCAGAGGAAAAATGCTCAGCAAATAAAAATGGGAGCTTCGCTGGACAGGAGCAGGAAACAAAGTAAAAAAAAAAGTCTCCTACAGACCAGATAAACAGGACAACGTGTAATTATACAGTAGTTGGTCCCTGATCATACATAGAAGGAGGAGGGACAAAGAAACATGACTGACCACTAACATGCAAGGATTTTTAAATTACACTAAAACTAACAAATGAAATAGCTGGAATCCCACAAAAGAAGTATACTTAAAAGTATACAAGAGGTCATATGCTTACACTCATCCTAAAAATGGTACTGTACAGAGGGCACTCAAAAAGCCCATCAGGCTGACAAGCTTTTAAATGTGAATTGAATAATTACCATAGAGCACTTGAGAGCAAAGATTGATTACTTTATTTAAAGACTGGAAGAAAACAGCAGTTCCTCTAGAGAACTTTTCAAAATTGTAAAAGAGGTCCCCAGCCTACCAGTTTATCACAAGCCATCACTCCTTCAGCCCCCTATCGTGAAGAAATAGCTGTCTATTTCATGGATAAAATTTGATAAAATATATTCAAGATTTGACACACACCCCTCTCAAGATGAGCTCTCCTCTGAACTGCTAGGCCTGCACCCATAGGCGAGCTTTGGGGAGTCTCGCAAACGTTTCAGTGGAACAGGCTGAGAAGCTGATGTCAGAGGTAAAATAAGACTCTCCACTTGACCCCTGTCACCACTTCATATTCTCCCACTTAGCGCCCACTCTAAGTCACTAATTGAGTCAAATTTGTAATTTCTCCTTGAAAAATGCTGAGTACCCGGACAGGAGGAAGCAAACACTAACTCTTCCACTGGTCAAAAAAGCAGGACTAGATGTCTCAAATCTATCTAACTACCGCCCCATATCCCTCCTCCAGTACATGTCCAAAGTTCTGGAAAGACTGGTTAACACACAGCTGACAGCCTTTCTGGAGAACAATCTGCTATGTCCATCTCAGACGGTATTTAGAGCCAAGAACAATACTGAATCTACCCTTCTTGCTGTTTTGGACAATATTAGATTAGAGGTAGATCAGGACAAAGCTGTTGCCCTGATTCTACTTGACCTTTCTGCATCATTCAATACCGCCTTGCACAGCTTAATAATAAAACAGCGTCATGAGATTAGACTCCACTCCACAGCCCTACAATGGTTTGGATCTTTTCTAAGCAAAATAACTCAGTCTGTTCAGCTGAACACTTTTAGATCTTTCCCCCACAGTTCTAAATGTGGGGTCCCTTAGGGGTCCTCCCTGAGCCTGACACTTTTTAATGTATACATCTCATCCCTCGCCAAATGGTCATGGGAATTTAAGATTTGCTCATTGTGGCGGGTTGATTGGCGATCACCCGCACACTTCCAGGTCCTGTTCTGACTCTGCCCCTGGGGACCGTTGCCTGACCCGCCTCCCGTCCCATGATTGGTGGGACTATCAGGATCGGCAGGTCACCGCCGGGTTAAAATTGCCTCCGACAGCACTGGCGGAGATCGATGGTGTGGAGGAAGCGGACAGACGATCACAAGAGGAGGAAAGAATCGGGCTACCGGAGGTCACCAAAGAAGAAGAAGGGCGGCGTTTCGAGACCCGGATCCAACAACTGCCGAATGCAACTCGGAGAAACCAGCCGGAGACATCTGACAGGTCCGCGGGAGCAGGCAGCCGGGAGGACGAAACGCAAACGCCCGCCACGCTTCTGGAGAAGCGTGGCGAACCCAGGTGCGTGGGATTACATACCTGAGTGGGGAAAAGAGAGAGCAACAGAGCAAGAGTGAGAGAGACGTATGAAAGGGGTGGGGGGGGAGAAGAAAAGGTGGGGAGGAACGAAGGAATAAAAGGGGAGGGGGGGAAACAGAGCACAGACACCCTCTCGCACACTGAAGCACTTTTGTATGTAGAATAAGGCACTTGAAAGGCACTGCACCTAAGAAGAAGGGAAAAGACATTAACGCACTGAAAAGGCCAGAAAACCGGTTTCAGAACAGACGTACAAAGAGAGACAGCAAGCAAAAGAGAGACAGTGATATCATAGCCGTTGTAAAACATGAAGTAAAACAGGCAGAGACTAGAAAGAGAAAGGAAAGGGAAAAACCCCAAAAGTGATCCCTCCACTTACCTTATGTCCTCTGTTCTCTTCACATGTACCTCCCGGGACACCTGTACACCAAGGAAATAAAAGAGAGAGAAGAGTGAGAGCGACCACAACAAGAAATCACCAACCACCCAAAGGAGAAAAACCCATTAAAACTTACCTGCACCATACCTCACCGACTATCCTCTTGTTCTAATAAAACACTGGTACACCTGACCAACGCGTTCGAGTATTCCTTCCACACGGGAACCGATCACAAGTGGTGTCAGAAGTGGGATCGGATAATATCCCCACCATGGAAGAAAAGGCAACCATGGCCGATGTAATCGCACAATTAGCTGAAGGACAACGCCACCTACAGTTCATATGGGAGCAACAAATGAAAGTGGCAAAAGAAGAGCGGGAGGCATTACAAACTGCTCTTAGGAGTCAGGCCACAATTATGGCCAATAATCAGCTGGTGCATGAGACCGCATTGGGGAAGCTGACAGACACTATCACCCATACTAAAGTACACCCTAATGTACCGAGCAGTGTGTTGCAGCGGTATCAGGAACAGGAAGATCCCGACTCATTCTTCACAAACTTTGAGAGGGTAGCTAGCACACCTAATTGGCCCGAGGATAAATGGGGCCAGTACATCGCCCCACTTCTCACTGGTCACCTGCAGTCTGCCTATCAAGCAATTAATCTGAGTGGGACTCTTCCCTATAGAGACATCAAGAAAGCCATTTTAGAAAGAGTGGGCCTCGACAGTGAAAGCTACCGAACCAGATTCAGACAGATGAAATGGCAGCATCAGGAGAACCCTCGCACTTTATACTACCGCGTGCAACACGCAGCTGGCAGGTGGTTACATCCCTCTGAAAAATCCAGGGAAGAAATGTTTGATATTATAGTCCTAGAGCAATACCTGGACGCATTACCTTCTACTACCCGCAATTGGGTACGGCAACATCCTGGTCTCATTAATGAAACGGCTATGGATCTAGCCTGTGCTTATCATAGGAGTCCGGACTTCAGCGCTACTGGAAGAAAAGCTCCTCCCCCTCCAATCCGACCAGGTGTATCTAGAACTGTTCCCCATCGACCTGTGGCGAGCCATGGATCTGACCGCCCTCAACCTATGGGCCCAGTCGGTTCCGGATACCCGGCACAGGCCCAAAATGTTACAACTGCTCTAAATGGGGCCACATAGCCAGGTATTGCCCTCAAAGAAAAGACGCAGAAGAACCCATGGAGATCGGCCTGACTAAAGGGAGAGTATTTTGGACGGGAGGGGGAAAACCCAAATATACCCTCCCTATCCTTGTCAATGGCATAGAAAGAATAGCGTTAATTGATTCAGGCTGCAGCCAGAGTGTTATCAGAAGGAATCTGGTATTACCAGGTCAGGAAGATCCGGAAACTCAAGTACTCATCACCTGTGTACATGGTGATCGACGATACTACCCCCTTGCCACGATCTGGTTGAAATGGAGTGAACAACCTGAGGAATTACAGGTCGGGTTACTCTCTAAGTTAGAGGAAGACATTATACTAGGGACTGACTATGAGGGATTTCCTTCTTTATTAGAGAAGGCTAGAGAGGAGCATGTGTTTAGAGACTGGTGGAAGGAGGCACCCAGTGGGGTGGCTTTAGAGGACCTAAAACCCGTGCAAGCTAATCTCAGTAGGAGACAAAAAAGGGAGCAACGGCGTTCTTATGGGCAGAATAACGCCTCCCCGGAGAAGCTTAGAAATACGGGAACAGTTTGTACGATCACTGGGGATTTCCGACGGAGTCAGAATGAAGACCCCACATTGAAGCATGCATGGCAACAGGCAACCGTCGGGGCAGTACAAGGGGTAGGTCCCAGATTCCTGATCCAAAATAATCTATTGTATAGGTGTATAGGAAACCCAACAACTCAAGAGAGAATGTCCTGCAATTAGTGGTTCCCCATAGCCACCGCCAACAGGTATTACAGCTAGCACATGGGGATCATGGGGAAGGCCATTTAGGAAGAGAGAAAACAGAGGAAGCTGTACTGAAACAATTCTATTGGCCGGGTGTTTATGGAGAGGTTCGTAGGCATTGCTCCGAGTGTACGAAATGCCAGCTATACAATCCCTCTAATACAAGACCTGTTCCCTCACAACCACTTCCAGTCATAGATATTCCCTTTACCAGAGTTGGAATGGATATTATTGGTCCTCTCACCCCTTCTACCCGAGGTAGACAATATGTATTAGTATTAGTGGATTATGCCACGAGATATCCAGAAGCCATTGCCCTCCCCACTATGCATACGAAAGCAGTTGCCCAGGCAATGATAGAGTTCTTTTCGAGGGTAGGATTCCCGAATGAAATATTAACGGATCAGGGGACTCCTTTTATGTCCAGACTAATGACTGAGGTTTGTCTATCACTAGGGGTGAAACAAATCCGTACTTCTGGATACCACCCCCAAACAGACAGACTAGTGGAAAGATACAACAAAACCATTAAGTCTCTCCTTCGGAAAAGTATATCTGAGGCGGGTAAGGATTGGGAAAATAAACTTCCTCTGGTCCTATATGCTATCCAGACCCATATGCAATCCTCTTTAGGTCATAGCCCTTTTGAAATGTTGTTCGGCCGACAACCTCGTACTTTGCTAGATATGTTAGCGGAACAATGGGAAGACACTGAAGAAGAGGTCAAATATTTGTTAACTTATACCCGAGATTTGCGAGAAAACCTCAATACAGTATGGGAAGAAGCCCACACGGCCTTGCGTGCTGCCCAGCAGAAGCAAAAACAGTCGTATGACACTCACAGTGCTGTTAGAACATTGGCAGTCGGTGATAAAGCACTGGTCTTACTCCCCAGAACTGATAATAAATTATTGGCCCGATGGCAAGGTCCCTTTGAAGTACCTGCCCAAATAAACCCCACCACATATAAGTTATCCATGTCCCAAAACGGCAGAAGAGAACAGATATATCATATCAACCTTCTTAAGAAATGGATAGAACCCACTGATGGACAGACCATCCATTATGTCACCGCTGAGGTAAATGAGGACATTCCGTATCCCATCCTTACACCCCACAATGTATCTAGTCCAGGAAAGCCCTGGATCAATCCTAATCTGCCGCGGCAATACCTTAACCAGCTACAGCACGTGGTGACCCAAAATCAAGACGTATTTTCAAAATATCCGGGAAGAACCTCCCTAATACAACATCCCATTCGCCTTAAAGAAAATACGGTATCTCGACAGAGACCATACCGCATCCCTGAAGCCAAACAGAAAATTATAGAGAAGGAAGTCCAGGCTATGTTAGCAGCCGGTATTATAGAGCCATCAGCCAGCCCTTGGTGCTCGCCAGTCGTGTTAGTTCCTAAACCCGACGGCAGCACCCGATTTTGTGTCGATTATAGGGGTGTCAATAACTTAACATACTTTCATGCATATCCTATGCCTAGAATTGACGAGCTGGTTGAAAGGTTGGGTCAAGCTAAATATCTAACCACACTGGATCTCACGAAGGGGTATTGGCAAATACCCCTGAGAGAGGAGGATAAAGAAAAAACAGCCTTTGCTACCCCTTCAGGCTTATACCAATTCACTGTCTTGCCGTTTGGGTTACACGGGGCCCCTGCCACCTTCCAAAGACTCATGGATGACATTTTACGACCATACAGGCAGTATGCAGCTGCCTATCTGGATGACATCGTTATCTATAGCAACACATGGGCTGAACACATGTCCCACCTTGAGTCCGTTCTAAGTGTCCTTAGAAAAGCTCAGTTAACCGCCAATCCGGAGAAGTGTAGACTGGGGCAAATTAGTATTAAATATCTGGGTTACGTTGTAGGAGGGGGTAAAATAAGACCCCAAGTAGAGAAACTAGACACTATTTTCCAGATGTCCTATCCGAAAAAGAAAAAAGATATTAGGGCGTTTTTGGGGCTTGTTGGCTATTACAGACGTTTTATTCCCCACTTTTCAACAATTGCCGAACCCCTTTCTAACTTGTTGCAAAAGACATGTCCCAATACACTTAGACCTCCTTCGGATACCGAGTTGGGTAGTTTTGACAGACTCAAGACCGCTCTTATCTCTGCACCAGTCCTCTGTTGTCCGGATTTTGATAAACCTTTTGTGCTCTTAACTGATGCCTCAGAGGTGGGCCTTGGGGCTGTGCTAACGCAGCCTCAGGATGATGAGTCTCTCCACCCCCTTCTGTACATCAGCCGGAAACTTCTCCCGCGTGAACAGCACTATCCGGCTATTGAAAAGGAGTGCTTGGCCATTAAATGGGCTATTGAATCTCTTCGATATTATCTGTCTGGCCGAACTTTTACCCTAGTCACTGACCATGCCCCTCTCACCAGGCTCACCCATCATAAGGACACTAATTCCTGGGTGTGCGCTGGTTCCTTTCCTTACAGCCTTTTTCGTTTCAGATCCGGCATCTCCCAGGTAGCCAAATGGTGACGGCTGATTTTCTGTCCCGGTATCCTGCATCTCTGTGTCTCGACAGTCCACTCTCTAGGGAGAGTGTTTGTGACGGGTTGATTGGCGATCACCCGCACACTTCCAGGCCCTGTACTGACTCTGCCCCTGGGGACCGTTGCCTGACCCGCCTCCCGTCCCGTGATTGGTGGGACTCTTAGGATCGGTGGGCCGCCGCCGGGTTAAAATTGCCTCCGACAGCACTGGCGGAGATCGATGGTGTGGAGGAAGCGGACGGACGATCACAAGAGGAGGAAAGAATCGGGCTACCGGAGGTCACCAAAGAAGAAGAAGGGCGGCGTTTCGAGACCCGGATCCAACAACTGCCGAATGCAACTTGGAGAAGCCAGCCGGAGACGTCTGACAGGTCCCGCGGGAGCAGGCAGCCGGGAGGACGAAACGCTAACGCCCGCCACACTTCTGGAGAAGCGTGGCGAAGCCAGGTGCGTGGGATTACATACCTGAGTGGGGAAAAGAGAGAGAAACAGAGCGAGAGTGAGAGAGACGTATGAAAGGGGTAGGGGGGGAGAAGAAAAGGTGGGGAGAAACGAGGGAATAAAAGGGGAGAGGGGTAAACAGAGCACAGACATCCTCTTACATCCAGCACACTGAAGCACCTTTGTATGTAGAATAAGGCACTTGAAAGGCACTGCACCTAAGAAACTATAGAAGGCACAACGGAAGAAGGGAAAAGACATTAACGCACTGAAAAGGCCAGAAAACCGGTTTCAGAACAGACGTACAAAGAGAGACAGCAAGCAAAAGAGAGACAGTGATATCATAGCCGTTGTAAAATATGAAGTAAAACAGGCAGAGACTAGAAAGAGAAAGGAAAGGGAAAAACCCCAAAAGTGATCCCTCCACTTACCTTATGTCCTCTGTTCTCTTCACATGTACCTCCCGGGACACCTGTACACCAAGGAAATAAAAGAGAGAGAAGAGTGAGAGCGACCACAACAAGAAATCACCAACCACCCAAAGGAGAAAAACCTTTTAAAACTCACCTGCACCATACCTCACCGACTATCCTCTTGTTCTAATAAAACACTGGTACACCTGACCAACGCGTTCGGGTATTCCTTCCACACGGAACCGATCACACTCATATACAAACAACACCCAATCAGGCATTTCAATTGGGGAGAAACATGAAGAGACCAGGAAAAACCTTTTCAGCTGTCTCTCTGAGGGAGCTAGTTGAATAATGGCTCACTGTCTAAAACTAAAGGCCGATAAAATAGAGATTTTGCTATTTTCCAGTGCCTTTCAGATCTGGGATTTATCCTGGCATCCAGCTTTTTGGGCCCTACCCAAAAACCAAAAAAGCGGCGGGAATCTAGGAGTTCTCATTGACGAGTCACTATGTATGAAGAGCAAGTTAATGCACTTGTGACAAATACTTCAGCTTACTCAAGCACTTAAGGAAACTTTTTGTGTCAAAAAAACCAAATCTAGGGGCTGCTCCTTTCACGTTCTGGCAGCAGCCCACTGGAACCTACAACTCCTGGACCTCCACCTTATCACCAACCACATCATATTTAGAAAAAATCTAAAAACATGGCTTTTCCCAGAGTAATCCATATGCACCAACAGAACATTCCCCATGTCCTCCTGGTACTTCAGTTGGCAGGACATGTGGCATCTCAGCGCCATGATATCTCTCTAGGGATGAGTGGTTGCACTATATAAATACTGAAATAAATACCAGCTACTTAGAACCGAGCTAACCCAATGAACACATTGAATCAACCATTGGCAAACCCAATAGGTTTTGCCTAGGTTAGGTATTGGTTTTGTCAATGTTGTCTCAACCATGTTGTACAGCAGCACAGCTGGTGCACAGCATGACTGAAAGTTAAAAAAAAGGTGTCATGACGTGGTCAGCGTTGGGCAACACAAACAACGGGAGGGAGGTTGGGATCAGAGTAACATGGACTGCAGGAGGGGTGGTGACTGCAGGTCTATAGGGATAATTGGGGGAGGGCCAACAAGGACAACTGGAGGGAGAATAAGGGCAAGCGAACACGGACAATGGTAGGAGGGTGGGCTTGGGGGGTAAGCAACACAGATAGGAGAGGATCACAGAGATCGAAGAGTACACAAGGGAGCCAGCAGAAAAGAGAAGCACACTGGTTGGAAAAAGATAGCACCAAAGAAATTACCAGTAGAAAGACACCAGTAACGCATCCATGCTCCAGGACAGGAACAAACATACAAAGAGGAAGGAACCCTCCACAATAACAAGCAATCAAATGAGAGTAACAATAAAGCCAACCAATGGTATGCAATGGGCAATTTCTAAGACCACTGATACAAAAGCATGAGCTGTCTAGGCGAGACCTAAAAACAAATATGCTAACAGAACAGTTGCAGATTGTCTTGTAAAAGGCTGAGTGCTTTAAAAAGACTACTTTAAAAACTTCCTGCCAATAACCATAAATAAAGGACAGTCAAGTAATATACGAGAAATGGAAAACTGAGTGTACATCTACAAGTCCTTCTCACATCTGTACTTTTAGAGAAAGATTGAGTTTGGTAAACACTGGGTTGCACTCCAACAGGACCGTTAGCACTGCAGATCTTAATTTTGAATCCATTTAGCAATGTAAGTGGGAAAAAAGAATTTCATTTCCTAAGGATTTTAAAGTAAAAGAAATGTAATGCTTCCTTCCTAAACATTCATTATCATGTCTGAGCGATATACATAGTGCTTACAGCTTAGTTTTTCAAGGCTATATGTACAGGGAGAGGTTTCCAGAGTGTAATATTTCCAAGCAGAATTTCGTTACTTTTAAGTTTACCAATCAATTTCAGAAGTCAACCCGCCCGATTCCATTCACTCTTTTGATCTTCTTTCCAACAAAAGTACAAGATTTTATTTGCATTTTCATTTATATTTTCTTTCAAAAGCGTTTCATATGGCTACCAGCCTGTTCGGCCAAAGAAATATAACTACATTTTATAGGTATGTTTTAGCAATTTCCTGAAGAATTTACAATACATTTTGGGACCTCATTTACAGGAAGAAATACCATTTGTCCTGCATAACCAACAGGAAAGAGACTGAATCAGTATTAAACAGCACATCACACTGGCCACTGCAGAGCTTTATCGAGTGAACTATCACATGCTTCAAGGAACAAGCTAAAGCTGCATGACTTGTAATTGTATTTATATAGTGCTTACTACCCCTGATGAGGTGTTGAAGTGCTTTTTGGCAAGTAGCACACTATTACCGAACCCAAAAGGATTAGTGGTGGATTAGTACAGGGAAATACGAGTATTAGTATTAGTATAAGGAAGTATGAGTTAATTTGAGCGGAGGACATGTGAGTTTGTTGGACTGAATGGAATAATCGCGGGAAGAATACAGAAGTGTTATATGGGAGATCATAGTAGTCCGATGAGGTTTAGGATGAGTAAAGGAGAGATGGAGGATGGACGAGTGTGTAGAAAGGGATTAGGGAGATCATAGTAGTAAAATGAGGTTTGTGATGAGTCAAAGGAGAGATACATGAGGGAGAATTTAGTAGGGTTGTTTGGGAGATCATAGAAGTAAACTGAGGTTTGGGTTGAGCCAGGATGGGTAGAGGAGAGAAGAGTCCAGGAATGGTTTCTTTGGAGATCATAGTAGTAAAATGGGTTTTGGATGAGTCAGAGAGTGGAGATAGAGGACAGATTGTTAGAGGTATAGAGTGATGATGACACAGAGTAAAGCTTTAGAGAGTCATTTCTTTTCTTTTTTTCTCTTGTACAGTACAACTAAAGTAATACATTTATAGGTACATGATTACGTAGTAAGGGAATATATGTGTGAGGAATATAATTTGTTGAGATTTAAAGTTGTGTCATATAAACACAGACTTTCAAGTGTAACAGAATTTGAGGTTAATTTGTGTACTTTTATAACATTATTTTATCTTTCCTCAATATTTGAATGGTTAAAAGCATGTAGATAAATATTTAGGATAATATTTACCTATTGTGATAGATTAAATAAAAACAGAGACTCATAAGCATCTAATCGAAGAACCTATATAGAAACTATGCAATGACCTAGGAACATGTTAAGCATAGAATAATATAGACATATTTATATATATATACATATATATTTGTATATGCATATACACATACATACATACATATACACATACATACACACACATATACAGTTAATTATAAGTCATATATGTATATATATATACACACACACACACACACATATATATATATCCATATACACATACATACACACACATAGATACAGTTAACTGTAAGTAATATATGCATTTGTTGAACGGCCTAAAGAGTATGTATATATTTTAAGATAAAATAGTTATTATACATATTTGTACATAGAAATACAGATATCTAGATATATAAATATAGTCAAATTATAAATGTTTGCATACACAGGGATATGCTGTCCATTGCTGTTTGAGTATGGTGGTTATGTAGATAAGAGACAACTCTTGAGTAGTCTTCTGAAGATAAGATAATTATCCATGGATCTTCCATTTGAAAGTAATGAATTCCATCGTTTGGACACTTTAACAGAGAAAGATGTACCACCTATTGCCTTTTTAGTATTGTAGGGTTTTGAGGCGGGGTGTCAACCTTGAGCTGAGGTATCTTTATTGAATGTATTTTGTGATTTTATTCCTGATGAAGAGCCATCTTGTTTCATGTATTGATTTGTGGGTGATACAAAGCAGCTTGAAGGTGGATCTACTGACAACCTGTAACCAATATAGGGCGCTCAAGGCAGGGGAGATGTGAGCTTGTGGCTTTACATGTAGTAGTAGTCTGGCAGCCCAGTTCTGAATGCGTTGTAGTTTTCTCTTAGTAAATAGAGATGATCCATGGTTGAGGCCATTGGTGTAGTCCAGTTTAGACAGTACAAGACAGATATTAGCCAAGATCTTGTGTGGAAATCCGAGGTGGGAGAAGATGTGTTGCAGAGTTTTCATGGTGATGAAGCTTGAGCTTGCTAATTTGTCCACTCTGGCATTCATTGTTAACTTGGAGTCCATGGTAATTTCCAGGTTTCTAACTTCCTTAGATACTTTAGGAGGTGGTCCTAGATCGTCAGACCAGGTGCAGAGTGGGTCATAATTTTTCCAATCACCACATGTGAGTATTTCCGTTTGGAAGCATTCAGTCTGAGATGGCTTCATGTCAACCACTGATCAACGGCTCTAAGGCAACTGAAGATTTGTGAGTTTGAATTGTCTTTAGGGCGTTCTAGTTTAAGGAGTATTTGTGTGTCATCTGCATAGTGTAGCATGTGAATTGAAATTATTTGATCATTGCCGGTAATGACTTCATATAGATGTTGAAAGACATGGGTGAAATGATTGAGCCTTGAGGGAACCCTACTTTTTAAAGTAGGGCTTGGATAACAAAAGGGGAAGTATGGATGACATTTGTTCTGTTTTGAAGGTAGAATGTAATCTATTGAGAGCTGTCCTCTCTATGCTGGCTTCATAGAGTCTTTGTATATTAGGGTGTCATGGTTAACTGTGTCAAAGGCATCTAAAAGGTCCAAGAAAGGTAGTGAAGTCTACTGTTTTTTCTAGATCATCCCAGATGGTGATGAAGGCTGATTCAGTGCCTCTTCCTGGGCAGAATCCACTTTGGTAGTTTAGAAGTATGGACTTATATTCAATGAATTGTGACATTTGGGTGAATGCTAGTTTTTTTTAAATCAATTTGGACAGGAAGGGTCTATTTGTAATTGGTCTGTAGCTGTTGGGGTCATGCGGGTCCAGATTTGTTTTCTTTAACAATGGGCATATGTATGACTTTTTAAGGCCTTCAGGAAAGATTCCCGAAGTTAAAGAATTAGTGAAGATTCTTCCTACTTGTGTGACAGCAGAGGTAGATAACATAATATTCTTGAAGATGTGTGGTGGACAAGGGTCAGAAGGGCAGCTGGAATACCTGTTTGCTTTGACCAGATCCATAAATTCACTCTGTGATGTTTGTTTTGAGGGGTGTAGAGGCTTGAATGGCTTACTCTTGGAGGGGATATTTGGAAACTGGTTGGTGCTGCTGGTTTTCCGATGTTTTAAATAGGAGTCCAAAGTGTCTGCCTTGGTTGTGTAGTGATTTAACAGTGTGTCTGTGAATTCTTGAGGAATGGGATGAATCCTTTACATGCATTTCGATTTTTCCAAATTTGTTGAGAATTTTATAAAATTCTTTATTTGCATTTTGAGTTCTGTCTGGGTAGTACATTTTTTTAGCTTTTTCAATTGATGTTTTCTATATTTTGTTAAGTTTGCGTAGATAAGGTTTGTCTTGAATGCTGTTTGTTTTGAGCCAGATTTGTTGCAGTCTTCTGATTTGTTATTTTGTCTTTTTTAGTTCTGTATTTCCCCAAGGCACTTGTTTTCTTTTGTTTTTCTGAGTGGTATTAGGATATTGAAAGCTTCCTGTAGCCACTTAAAGTTATTGAACAGAATGTTTTGTGTCTAGATCTGTGTTGGCTGTTAGTTGTGTTTCTAGGTATTCAAATTGAGTTTTTTCCATGGTCAAAGGTGGATGTATGTAAGGTGATCTTGGGTGTGTTGATTTGTGGTGTTTTATGTTGGAAAGTGTGATTGGTGTGATGCTTTGAACAGTAACTATTACTGGGTTTGCAAAAATGACATCTAGAATTTGTCCAGTGATGTGTGTGGAATTGTGTGCGATCTGATGTCGATTCAATGTGACTCGACCAGTGATGATAGCTTTAGGGTGGGACACATTGGGTTTGTCAAACCAAATGTTTAGGTCCCCAATAATACATAGTTTGGAGTACAGTATTATATGGTTTCAAACTGTGTATAGAAATATGTCTGGGAATGCTTAATTGCTAGGTGGTGGTCTTTAAAGAAGGAGGAAGTTACAGGAGGAAGTTGGTGGAGGGTTGCATCTGGTGATGAGGGACTCACAATCTCGTATGGAAATGTTGGCCGTTTTGCTGAGATTTCTTGCTTGTTTGAATATAACAGCTAGTCCACCTCCTCTTTTGCCTTTACGGTTTTGTTTGATGGTTTGATAGCCTTGATGAATGGCTTCATGTAACACGGGGCCATGTCACCTACCAACCATGATTCATTTATGAAGAGTAAGTCAGGTTGTGTGTCAGTGTGTCGGTCGTAGATGTGGTGCTTGTTTTTAGAGAGTGATTGAGCATTTACTAGTAAGCAGTTTAGAGACTGTGTTTTAGTGGTGGTGCGATTTTGTTTTGTAGAAGAGTGGGCAGTATATTTTGAACTTGTAGCAGGTGTGTCACTAGTGCTGATATTAACTGTATGAGGGTCACAACAGTGTTGTTTTTCTATATTGTTTTCCTCATCCAGCAGGTTAAACAGGCATTTTGTTTGGTTTGTGTGTGTCAGTGGTGGAGATAGTGGTTGAGAGTGAAATGGTGAGTTGTAGTGTAATAGGATGCAAAACTGTGAAGAGTGGCATGTAGGTTAGTTTGTTTGTGTCTGTTTAGGGTGGAAGGGGTATGGCTCAGGGGTGTTGGTGGAGCATGTGGGTCATATTGTACGACTCTAAATTGTGCAATGGATATGAGGCGGGTGAATGAATGTTGCTGTGTTGGGGTGTTTGTGTTAGATGTTGGTGAGGATAGAGAATTTTGTAGTAAAGTTGGTTCAGTATTTGCATTATTTGTGTAGTCATGGGGTGGGAGTGGGTGTTACAAAAGGTATTATGAAAGTGTGTGTGATTTCGATGTGCTGGTGGGTTTGTTTGTTTTGTTTTTGTGGAGTAGTGAGAGGAGATACTGATGTAGTGGTTTTCTTGAAGGATTTGTATGTACATTTCTGCTGGTGAGTGGTATTTGAACAGTAGAGGGGGTGGTGATGTGTTTTGGAGAAGAGTCTATGTGGTGTGTAAGACTGCAATGAACAAGAGTTGTGAGTGTTTGTGTTTGATATGATCACTGGAAGAGATAATATGTGTGGTGCAATGGAGTCTAAAGACTGTATGGTTGTGTGTATTTGGTATAAAAGGGAGGAAGGTGTTGGTGAATGGTGTGATGGAAGGCTGAGTAAAGGTTTCATCATCTTAAAAAAGGGTCTTTTAGGAGCAAGTAGAGGATAGAGCTGGTGTTTTGTATGAACAGGGAGCGTGTGTCTGGATGCATTAAAGCTATCTATAATTGTGGCTTTGTGTTGTGTTGGTGATGTATGGATGTGTTAGTGGTATAGGCCAGGGCTGTGTTTTGTCTGAGAATGAAGATGCCATAGTGTTGTAGTTGGGGAAGAATGTTGTATAGGTGTGGTTTTGTAATGTTTGTTGAGAAATAGAAATCTGTATGAGGTTTGTTTGTGGTACATGAGTAGACTGTCTTTGCATATGTTGTGTTTGGATGTTGGCAAATGTGGAGGGCTTAAGATGGTAGTTAATGAGTGAAAAACTGGGCAGCTTCTCTGGCCCTAGACTTGGCCCAAACCAGCAACTGCGCTTCTCCTCTCCACCCTTAGCGTGATGCCCCACGCTGAGACTCCCTGTTCCCTAGGCTTAAATAGCCATATTGGCCAATGGAACCCTAGCCCTAACCAATCAATATGCAACCCCTAAAGCCTAGAGCCAATGAGACACCTAGCCCTATTAACCAATCACATTCCTAGCTCTAACAGCAAAGCAAAACCAAAGCCCTTAGCCCTAAGTAGATAATAGGAACCTTAGCCCTAGTAACCAATCAGAACCCTAGTCTTGACATCTAATCAGAACTGTAAACCTAAACCCTCAGGCCAGTGGAAACCCTAGCCCTAGTACCCAATCAGTACCCTAGTGCTAACACCCAATCAGAACTCAAACCCTAAACCCTTAGTCCAGTGGAAACCTAGCCCTAGCAACCAAACACAGCAACAGATGCAACAACTAACGGGTACTTATATGAGGGGCAAGTGATCTTCAGCACAGGCTGCTGTGGCGGGGGTGCTCCTCTATTCAGAATCTGGTTGGATACTGAGAGGCACAATCCACACTTCCTAGCTTCCAAATTCTACTTTTCAGGTCCATACACTTTCCAAGCACAGTTTAAAACCACAAAGCAGATTTAGTAGTCTCCTAAAAAAACTCTGATTAGCTATTGAGGAGTATCTTGCCTTTTTGAAAAACTTTTGTGTGTATTTTGAGCGCAGCGGTGTGTAACACTAATGGAATACCGCAGTTGAAAGACTGCCGCGTGGATTCGTGGGTCGTGATAGTGTGGGCGTATTCCTGTTGGCGTGACTGTGGAGGATATCTTATTGGCAGTTTATCACTGACCTTTGGTGTGGCGGACTTGTGTGGGTGTCTAGATTTTGGCGGATTCCGGCCTTTGGGTCATAATGACTGTGGCAGAATTCCGCGGCCGCGGTGGTGTGTTGGCGGTCTTCTGCACGGCGGTAAGTGGCTTTTACCACCAATGTTGTAATGACCCCCTTTGTGTGGGGAGGGAGTGGTTTACACATAAGCATTCATGATTTGTTAACATGTGCCTTTGGGATGACCTAACCACTAATGACGACAGTCACAAAACAACATAGACAAGCATGGTTGATGATCAATAAAGCAAAGTGTCATAGTGCATAGAACCAAAGCTAGGCAAGAAGCATGGCAGACAGACAGGAACCAAGCTAGACAGGAGGCATGCCTTCAACAGCAATTAAGCAGGTACCACCTAGGTCAAAGGCATCACCAGCAACATTCCACCAATAGCAAGACTGGTCACTGCACAGATTCTTCTTTGAGTTGCTCTGTCAATCTTTCTTCAGCACTGAAAGGTAAACATTTTGCAAACAGTGCCATTAGAAAGCCAAGATGATCACAGTGAACACTTAGCAGACAAATCTCCCTCCTTTACAAACTAATCACAAAATAAGTGATAAGATGAAGGAAATAGAACACTCTACACATGAAGAGAAAGACATCACAATTTCTTCCTTTACAACACAAGTCAGCAATAGGACACACAAGGAACAGGGGGCTGCACCTCTCCCTTTGTTATTATTAATCAGTACATAGGCCACATAGACAGGCTGCACTCTGTACTTGATAGAGTATACACAGGATACACATTGTTCACCAGTACAATAAATTACAGAAGACTAACAAAAAGATATTGCAACCATGGTCCAACAACTCTCAACTCAGGAATCCAATCACACACCAACAGGACAAAAAGACCCAAAATAACATACAGGACTACACAGATATAAGTACAGTTTCCTAGGGAGACCAATTTACAGTTGTGATAATATCATAATGGTCTAATCTACTCAGCAGAGATTCAATATGCATGACTTTCGGCCAACCATGGGGAAAACGGTTAATTTATCAGATCATATATTTAATAAGTAAGTATGATTAAATCCTGACTAATTTTATGGGGGCACGTCAATGGATTTGATTGTGAGTGTCAGTAAAATAGAGTCCACCATATCACAGCCTTCTATCTAATGCACCTTACCTATCTAAGGTGCCTTCTTCCACTTGCAACCATTTGTATCTTTCTAACTTCCATGCCTCAAACGTCAGAGTGGTCAGGGATTTCCATTTGATGGTGATGTCTCTTTTAGCAAAGGCCATCATTACATGACTACTTTTACTGATGGATTTGTCATCCTTAGGCCCAGTATTCAAGATCAGAAGACAGGTCATTGGGGTTTGGATATTTTGTCTGTGGGTCATTTTCTTTACCTGATCACATACCTCACTCCCCAGAATGTCTGAATCACTGGGCAAGTCCAGGTCACATGATAGAAGTCAGTGTCATTGACACCACATCTTGGCCATCCATGTTAAACACTAGGAAACAGAGTGTAGTCTACCAGGGGTATAGATAAGTGTGATGGGGAAAGTTAAATTATAGCAATTTAAGGTGTGCATTTCTGAATACCCTGGAAATGTAAAAGAGAAACACTAACTAGTCACCATCAGTTAGATCTACTGCAAGGTCCTTTTCCCTATTTCTTCCTAAAGTTTATTAGGCCCACCTTTTGTTTCATCTTAAGTTCTTTATATATGCATGTTACTCTATGGTGGTGGGAGCTCCATGTCAATAATGTGTGTAAGATTTACCTAGTTTGTATTAGCTATTGTAGTTATTCCCAGTAGCAACTGCCAGTTTGCAAAGGGTTGCATGTACTAGGAACTGCTCAATGGGCAGCTCATATTCTCTATTAATTTCTGAAAATGTCATGTGGGTCTCAGAGAGATTTAGGTGCCTTACTTGGACAATGGTAGCTTTTGCCCTCAGCATCCTGATCAATCAATTCATCAAGGAATTTGTAAAGCGCACTACTCACCCATGAGGGTCTCAAGGTGCTGAGGGAGGAGGGTGAAGTGGTGGGGCGCTGCTACTGCTCGAACAGCCAACTCTTGAGAAGTCTCCTTAAGGTAAGGAGGTCCTTGGTCTGACGCAGGTGGGTGGGACGGGTGTTCCATGTTTTGGCTGCGAGGTGCGAGAAGCCCAGCCTTTTTACATCTGGGCAAGCACCACAGTCTTAGCTCTGATGAGTATGCCTCACATTGTGCATTTTTACCAGGTATGTGACCCAATAAGAGTTGGCTGCCTGAAGAGTCAAGAAATGCCCAATGTGAGTTCAATCCACAGAAAGTACTCTGGTATGGTTTTGTCACTCTGAGAGAGGCCTAGGTATCCAGCTTCTATAGACTATCTCAGGATGATCCAGGCGAACAGTTGAGAGGCCTAGACATCCAGCTTCCGGGAACTATGTTGGAGTGGTCCAGGCAGTTTGTAAAAAAGCCACTCACACCAGTGTTGACAAAGGGACCTTCTTCCAAAATTCTACTGAGGCCCTGGCTGAAACCAATGCTTTATCTAAGTTTCCATACTTAAAGTCAGGTGAGTGTACACTCTGGCTCTCAGATATCTGAATGTGTGCAATTCTATGGGCAGATCTAAAACCTCAATCCCATCTGTTAATGGGAACTTGCATGAATTTTTTCTGTTATCAATCAAGATACACTCCCAAAGACTGCCACGGCTGCCAGGGCAATTTTCTGATTCCATTGTCACGTCACACAGATATAACAGAACGTCATCCACATATAGCAAGAAAGTGTCTCTCTGCCTCATAATTTCCAAGTTGTGCCTCCCTCCTGCTTGGCATGTCAAGTGTAAAGAGGAGCAGAGTGAGAAGGAAGCCCTTTAAGTACATCTATGTACTGCCCATTGTTCAGAGAGCACTTTATCCATCCTGACCGTGAACTGTGGTATTGGAATTTACAATGTGAATCCATGACAGGATTTCCTCCTCAAATTCCAGGTACAGCAAAATTCTAAATACTGCTTTCTCTACATCAGTGACTAGCACCGCGGCATGTGTATAGTCACTGGGTAACCCATCTAGCACATAAATGTCTGCCAATATTAGGAGAGGTGCTCCTGCCTAGAAAGCATTTTTGATGTGGGTGAATGAAAAGTGCTAATATCCCCTGTTTCCTATTTTTTATTTTTTATAATTTTACCTAGGATTTTGCAGTCCAGGTTTAAGATGAAGAATAGACGATATCTAGTGTGGTCAAGAGGGGCCCAGTCAGATTTCAATAACATGATTATGAGAACTTCGTGAGATGCACCCAGAAGAATGCCTCCATCTCTTGTGGCATTTTCAACCTGGACCACATTGAGCATTTGTGTAACCTCTGAATATAAAAAAATATTTTTCCATCAAGAAGATTTGAATGTAACAACCCTCTGCTTGTTCTTGTGGCTTGAGCATGAGTTGTGAGCTAGTGACTATTTTGCAGATCTCAGAGCCAGAATACGTAGCTCCAAATCACACCTTCTTGCATTCCCATATGTTGTAATCCTAGGCATGTTACCTTTTCCAGATATCAATGTTTCAATGCACAAGCCCTGAACAATTTCAACAGTGACAGTGCAAGTGTGATGAGAGGATGCCCAGCAGCAGGTGCATGAATCACCTGGCTGCAGAGGAGGTGGGCTTGTGGCTCTAGCTGATTAATACCTTGTGTTCATATGTGTAGCTGGTGCGGTAGCCGACCGGCTTGCTGTTCAAAGGATGGGCAACATACTTCTGTTACCAGAAAGAAGCATAGTCGTGTGTTCAGTAAGTCATCAGAACAAAGGAGACAACATGAAAATTCAACATTGTCTTCAGAGTTCCTCTTGGCATTACGTGTCTGACTTGCCATTCAAAGAATTGTTTTTGCATTATGTGTGCTGTTTCCCAAATTAACTGCATGGTCAGGAATGTGTTCCTGTCTGGAGGGAAACTGGCATGATGGCTCAAACTGGACTGTTCTTATTGAAGTAGAGCTAAGACTGATTTATTAGTGAGTGGAGACCCCTAGTTTGGACCGTGCCCCCTGCAATTCAAAGGAATCAGTGACAAGACCCCACTACTCCTCCATGGGTAAAAAGGTCATGTTTATTAACAGTCTCACACAAACATGACAATCATGAAATTCAAGTTGCAGATGTAAATAGTTTCAGACATTCATAAGAATAGTTAAAGACTATACGAAGTAAATGTAAAAATAACACTTCTAAGAAATATCTGCAACCAGTAGCAGTGATTGTGGCATGCATCTATTTACAAATGAGCCATTCCTTGAGATGTCACAGCACTAAGGGGTGAACGTCATATACTTGTGCATGCTTCACCAGACCACACAGGTGAAACCACCTATATCCCTGGTGGGTGGTCCCAGCCCCTTGGGCTATTGACTACCTGTCATGGTCCCACTTCCTCCTCCTATACCAAGCTGCCAAAGGGGCAGACTGTTAGAACAGAGGCTAAAGCCCCTTGCTCTGCACTGGCGACAGTGATACTATGGCTGCAAGCTGGTGTGGATGCCCCTTACAGAATTAATGATTGCTATCCATTTCCTCAGTGCTGTTCTAGGAGGTGTTTTTGGTAGAGAAGCCCTCTATCCCTGATGACTCAGTGCTGGTTGGCACTAATCTGCCATGAGGGTGATAAGGGCAATGAGGTCCTTCACCCTTCCCCCCAAATAACAGAGACTGAGTGTATGCCCACATGTCCTCGATGAAGAAGTCCGTCCCCATGTCAGAAAGATGCATTCCGTCATGATGGAACATCTGATCAACCCTGTTGAGTTTACATAGAATATTTCTCAGATGGCAAGGCCCTGGACACAGTTTGTCCATTTCTGCATTGAATCAGTCCAGCAGCACATTGATGGCTCTTGGCCTAATGCCCTCACCCCGATCGTGACAAGGAATCATGTGGGACCATGCAATGAAAACATCAGGGAATTACTAACCCAACCACACAAACTCCTTCAGAATACATTTCCTGATTTCCTTGTGATCTAACTTTACTAGGTCTTGGAATTGAAGTCCCTTGCAGACTCTTGTGTGCTCAACTATCTGCTGCTGCTGAGGGATCCAGAGACACTCCACTCTGCAACATCTAAAGAACACATTCCTCAAAGCTGGCAGCTTTGGTCTATGGAGCTGTTGTAACTGGTATGTGGTGTGCTGCACAAAGAACGCTTATGGTATTGGTCCTGCTGAGTGATGGGACTACTCTGCTTAACAGGATCAGACCCTCTGGGTATGTGAAGATGGATGTTTAAGGGACCAGCACTTCTGTTTTTTGTGAAGACGCAATACACTGGGAACAACAAGAAGAGGCACTTAACATCAACTCCTCTACAGAAGTTACAATACAATGCTTCAATTATCTACAATTACAGGTTTCTTCATAATCATAACATATGAGGAGAACAACCAAGTACTCAGATACAAATGTTAGAGAACTCTCGAAGAAGAACTTGAAATACTGGTTGGAGTCTATAGTACTCCAACGGTAAACTCAGAGCATAGTTGGAGTTACTGGCACACCCAAGGTTGCACTCAGTACATGGATTGGAATCTGGAACACTCACAAAGGAAAGTAGAAACAAGGTTTCTCTAGATACATAGGTTGGAATTTACACAAATTCTCAAGGTATGCTGGAGACCAGGTTACTCTCAGAAATAGGTTACACTCAGTACATAGGCTATACTCAGAACTGGGGAATACTCAGGACAAAGCTGTACTTGGCACAATGTTGGAGTTACTGATTCTCTCAAGGTTGTAGTCAGTACATTGACTAGACAGGGGAACAAGGCTATACTCGAAACAAGTTTACCCTTGGCACAAGGTTGGAGTTACTAACACTCTCCTATGTTTGTGCTCAAAACATGGATTGGAATTAGGGACAATCCCAAGGTGCACTGGAAACAAGTTTACACTCTGTACATAGGTTGGAGTCAGGGTACTCCCAAGATATGCTAGAAAACAAGGTTATATGAGTGCATAGCTTGGAGTCAGGGGCACTCCCAAGATAGGCTAGAAAACAAGGTTAAACTCTGTACATATTTTGGAGGGGGCAACACTCCCAAGATATGCTAGAAAACAAGGTTACACTTGGTACATAGGTTGGAGATATGCTAGAAAACAAAATTCATTCAGGAAACTGTCTCTAGTCCACGAGCAACACAGTTCAGAAGTCAGGACTTGGAGAGAGGGTCTGGCCCCAGAACAAGCAAGAAGCACTGATGGCCAGAGTCTTGAAGGGGATGACAGACAGGCCTGCAACTACTACTAAGGATTTTGGTGCACTAACCTGGGGGCTATTACTTAGCCTGGACTAGAACTTTAACTGTAGTTTGAAGACTGCAGGTGGGTTGGTGTAAGAAGTTCAAGAAGAGGTGGAATCATAGCTCATGGAAGGAAACACTGGAAGCGGTGAACTAGTTATGGGATTTTAGTGGCCTGCTGAAACAAAAATCTTTCTTTTTTAGAAAATTGAGAGTGAATTAAGGACTTCCTTGCCGCACCTTACAACCCTACATTCAGGCTGTTCCCAGTTCATTGATTCATTTGTCAGGTTTGATCATAAGATATGGGAATGTAGAAAGAAAATTTGAAGCGTTATTGCCTTGACTTCAGACATGGTACCTGAAAGATGTGAGTACCTAGCTGACATCGAAACTCGTCAGTCAGACATGACTCTTGACTCGGACCCCCCTCATATGACTGGTACCTCAGATAAGATTCCACAACACTTAATGATACCAGTAACTATGATTGTTTCACCTCAAAAAGGACTGGGATTATCTATGCTCATTGATTCTGGGGCCACAGGGAAGTTACTAGATTTAAAATTATTCAGTTCTGTGCATGTTCAAATGGTTATTAAAGGCTTGTTAGAAAAGGGTAAAACTGTAGATGGCTCTGAACTCTCCTCTCGGTTGATTATATACCAAACTACTCAATTGTCCTTGATGTGCTAGAAAGGGCACACAGAGACCTTGACCTCCGATCTCATTGATATACCTACCTCTGACGCTATATTAGGAATTCCTACACTCCAGTTGCACAATCCTATCATTGACTGGTCTCTACACCTTGTGACTTTTGAATCAGATTACTGTCAAACTAATTTCTATGATAATGCTGAGAGGTATGCCTTTATTGGCACAAGCTGCTCTTCCACTTGACTCCTTGAATCTAATCTCAGGAAGTAACCTGAACATTCAAGACCACGATGACAAACAACCAAGTATTCAACTACCTCCCTATTAAAAAATTGGCTGCCGTATAGATTTTGTATCAGGCACAACACCTTCCATCAGACACCATGCCTACCTATAATCAAACGTCTTCCCATTCAGGGCTGGAGACAGAACCTTTCTTTTTTGACGAAAAGCAGATTTCACAAACTCCCAGAACTTATTTTGTTAGCTGAGGGTGTGACCATGAATAAAAAAGAGACTCAGGGGGTCATTCTGACCTCGGCGGTAAAAGCCGCTTACCGCCGGTCAGAAGGCCGCCACAATACCGCCGCGCCCGCGGTCAGCCGCCACGGACATTCTGACCCACAACTGCAAAACCTCCGAAAATCCGCCCTCCACTGCAGTCTGCCACATCAGCGGCCAGCGGTAAACTGGAGAAGACCAAACCTCCACCGCCACGCCAACAGAAATACGCCCATCCCATTATGACCCGCAAATCGACGCGGCGGTCATTCAACCGCGGTATTCCATTGGCGGTAGACCCCGCCGCGGTCAAAATACACACACCTTTACAAACCCCTACCACATTGGACAATTTGAAAGGCACACACCTGAAACACATACACACACCACTCCCACACATCCAATACCATATAAAACACACACCCACATCACCCACAAACCCCTACCAACAAAAACCAGAGACGAAGGAGAGAGAGAGAGAGAGAGACACATCAGAGAATAGATAGCCAGACACACAGAGGCACACCGCAACATCACATACACCACATAGAAGCACAAAGCACCACACACCAACACACACATCATCACATACACCACCCCACACCTCATACACACCACACCATGACACCACAAAGGCACCCACGCTTTTCAGACCAAGAACTCCGGGTCATGGTGGAGGAGATCATAAGAGTGGAACCCCAGCTCTTCGGCTCACAGGTCCAGCACACCACCATAGCAAGGAAGGCGGAGCTCTGGCAGCGGATCGTGGACAGGGTCAACGCGGTGGGACAGCATCCCAGAAATAGAGAGGACATCCGCAAACGATGGAACGACCTACGGGGGAAGGTGCGCTCGATGGTCTCGCGACACAACATCGCAGTGCAGAAGACTGGCGGGGGACCCCCACCCACTCCACCCGAATTCACAACATGGGAGCAAGAGGTACTCAACATCCTGCATCCTGATGGCCTCGCTGGAGTACACGGAGGAATGGACTCTGGTAAGTACAAGGCCAACCACTTCACCCCCCCCCCCAGCATGCTAACCCCCACCCTCACCCCCAACCCCCCAGCACACATCCTCCCTGAGAATGTCTCCCCAGCACAACCCACCCAACACCAACCCCTGCATGCCACCCCCAAACTATGGACACCCATCACCTAAGCATGACCACTGCACATACCCATCACCCCCCCCCCCCCCACAAAACACCCTCACAACACCTCCCCCAAGGGAATGCCAGCACTGGGGGACAAGGGCACCTATAAAACGCTAGCTAATGCACACACAGAAACAATAACCATACCCTCTTACCCCATGCAGGACCCGAACGACAACACACCGGTCAGGAGGGACCAGAAATGTCCATCCCACCCCCGGAACAGGCCACTAGTGATGACAGCAGCTCTGTCGACCTGGAACCTGACGACCAGCCCGGACCATCGGGGACCTCTGGGCAGTCGGTTCCCCTCACCCAGACACAGGCCACTGCAGACCCAACCCCCTCTGGGAACAACCGCGCAGCTCCCACCCAGCGGGCCCATGCCTCTGTCTCTAGGACAGGTCAAGCAGCGGTGTGTCTACCACTACAGGGCCCCCAGGGTAACCCACCAACCCAACAACAACAGGGACCTGGGGGCAGTGGGAGTGGGCACACCGTCCAGGGGACAGAGGCCCAGGGAAACAGGGCAACTCGGAGGGCTGCTGTGCGACAGAGGGGGGGGAGGAGAGGCCCAGGGAACCCACTCTCCAAGAGGCCCTCACCACCATCATGGCTGCCTACCACCACTCACAAGAGACGATGGCGACGGTACTGGCCAGGTTCCAGGAGATCCAGGCACAGCAGGAGCAACGCTACATGGGGTTCAGCGACCAACTCAGCAACATCTCAACCGCTATGGGGAGCATAGTCCAGGCCCTGAACCGCATAGAGGACACGTTTCGGGACCATGTGGCATCACACAGGGCCTCTGTCACTAGCCAGGAACAGGAACAGCCTACCACCTCCGCCGGCGCTAGTGGACAGGAGGCCCCACCACAACGACAGCCCACCAGAACCCCACCTCCTGCTAAAGAACAACCGCCCGCAAAAGGAACCTGAGATCAAAAAAACCGACAGAGTAGGATGTCAAGTCCCCCGCCAGCATCACATACCCCCTGAAGTCCTCCCACTGTCCCACATTGCCACCCTGTCAAACCTTGAACTGCCCCTGCTCCATCCTGCCACAGGCATATGGACAATGCACCTGTGAGACTGAGAACTGGACTCCGCCATGGACATTACTCCACCCCCACCCATCACTGTTTCACTATTATGTACCAATATCTATGCACTAATAATAAATCACACATTGCACTGAAATCAATCAGGACTCAGCCTGTCTTATTTACAAATGTATGACACATTACATATCAATTACGTATTGTGAACATTGTGAATTACACATACCGAGGTAACTTAGCATTAGTCCATGGGCCAACCAAGCCGAGGTCACGCAGTGGCTCATACAGCACAGAAAAGGGAAGGGAAAATCAAACATCATGTTCATAGGTCTGGGGGGAAACCGACAAAGTTGAGATGCAGGAGGCTTTCAGGAAATGTAAAATGGCATGGGTGATTATTACCTGTGTGCTACTGGAAATACTGTGCTATTACTCTGTCCCTGTTGTCTGTGTCGTCCTCTGAGTCTTCCTCCTCTTCACTCTCCGCAGGCTCCACAGCTACTTCAACACCACCATCTGCACCATCCTCCTGCAGGAAAGGAACCTGACGTCGCAATGCCAGATTGTGAAGCATACAGCAGGCCACGATGATGTGGCACACCTTCTTTGGTGAGTACATCAGGGATCCCCCAGTCATATGCAGGCACCTAAACCTGGCCTTCAGGAGGCCAAAGGTCCTTTCGATGATCCTCCTAGTTCGCCCATGGGCCTCATTGTACCGTTCCTCTGCCCTGGTCCGGGGATTCCTTACTGGGGTCAGTAGCCAAGGCAGGTTGGGGTAACCAGAGTCACCTATTAGCCACACATGTTGTCTCTGTAGCTGCTCCATCACATAGGGGATGCTGCTATTTCGCATCACATACGCGTCATGCACTGACCCTGGGAACTTGGCATTTACATGGGAGATGTACTGGTCAGCCAAACAGACCACCTGGACATTCATCGAATGATAACTTTTCCTGTTTCGGTACACCTGCTCATCGTCTTTTGGGGGTACCAAAGCCACATGGGTCCCATCAATGGCACCAATGATGTTGGGAATATGTCCAAGGGCATAGAAATCACCCTTCACTGTAGGCAAGTCACCCTCCTCTGGGAAAATGATGTAGCTCTGCATGAGTTTCATCAGGGCAGACAACACTCTACTCAAAATCTTGGAAAACATAGGCTGAGACATTCCAGATGACATGGCCACTGTGGTCTGGAATGACCCACTTGCCAAAAAATGGAGGACTGACAAAACCTGCACCAGAGGGGGAATCCCTGTGGGTTGGCGGATGGGGGACATCAGGGCTGGCTCCAGCTGGGCACACAGTTCATGGATAGTGGCACGGTCAAGTCTGTATTGAATTATTATATGGCGTTCTTCCATTGTCGACAGGTCCACCAGCGGTCGTTACACGCGAGGATTCCTCCTTCTCATCCCAAGTCCCAGCGGACGGTGCCTAGGAAGGACAACATGGAGCACAGAGTCAGCCAAACCACAGGTACGTACAGACAGCTTGCACAGTTAAAGAATGGCAATGGGTTGAAAGGCGTGTATGTGTGGCAATGCAAGGCCTAGGCCTGTGTGTCGCAGTCAAAATTAAGCCATGTAGGCCCTTGAAATGGCGGCTGCCTGACGTGTGAAGTGGGACAATGGGATGTGAGGTCAATGCGCTGGCGGGGCACACCGTGGCGGTAGGCGGTCGAAGACCGCGGCGCAAAGCCGCATTGGTTAACATTGAAGCCTATGGGTTTCAGGAGCCAATGACGAAGTGCGCCGGCGGTCGCGGTACGCACCGCCGCGGTACGCACCGCCGCGGGCGTGACTGCCATTTTCTATCTGCTTAATCACTCGAGACCTGATCATCCACAGGAGAGGACCTATACTGCAAGTGCTGCTGTGACCTCGGTCTGGAAGATACAATGGCTGCTGCGACTGGGGAAAGGGCCCCTGCCTTCACGTCTGAAGAGTTGGAGAAGCTCGTGGATGGGGTCCTCCCCCAGTATGCGCTACTCTACGGTCCTCCAGACCAACAAGTGAGTACACCGGGTGCACATGCAATGGGCTATGCCTGTGTGGATTGGGGTGGATGTAAGTTGGTGGGGTGGGGGGCGAATGAGGAGTGCAACGCACGACAGATGAGAGCATGTGCCATATGGCAAAGTTGCTGGGGGGGGCCAATCACATCTAACATGCAGGTCATTGATGATTTCCTCCTTTCCACCCTGTACATGTCAAATAGGTCAGCGCCCATCAGAAGATCGAGATTTGGCGTGCCATCGCCAAGGAAGTCCGGAACTTGGGGGTCCACAACAGACGGGGCACCCACTGAGGTGGGAGGACATCCGCCGCGGAACAAGGAAGACCGCAGAAACACTGCTGGGGATGGCCTCCCAACCTAGGAGGGGTGCCAGTCGCACCATGACCCCCCTGATGTCCCGGATCCTGGCGGTGGCCTACCCAGAATTGGATGGGCGCTTTAAGACATCACAGCAGACACAAGGGGGTGAGTATCAGCACATTCTCCTATCTTTCTGCGCAGTGGAGGCGTCTGGGTGGGGGAGGAGGGCTGTGGGTGACATTAGGCCAGGGCGCTTTCTGTAGTGTAGTCCTCTCCCTTAGGCATGGCCCTGTGCCCCCGGCCCCCACCTCGGTAGGGTGACAAGTACAGCCATTGAAGGTCCAGCATCTCCCATGTGCGCGTTTGACGTCTCTTGGCCTGTTGTCCTAGTCAGTAGTACTGAGTAGTGTACCCCGAATGCGCGGCTTAGTGCATTAGGCTCCTGTGTCTGTCCTCTCCGCCAACGGTGTTGACATTGCATGCACTCAACCTGGTCTTCTTTTTTCTCCCCCCACCCTTTCTCTTCATCTTCTTGTGCATGTGTGCATTAGCATCATCAGGCAGAGGAGATTTGGCATCGGAGCACGAGGGAGCTGCAGGACACAAGGCCCCGGTGGGCCCAGGAACAGACACCGAGGGCACCAGTGATCCGGAGGGCGAGGGGAGCACCACGACGGGGACCGCTGGTGAGAGCAGCGAAAGCGACACGTCCTCGGATGGGAGCTCCCTAGCGGTGGCGGCAACATCCGTGCCCCCCGCCTCTACAGGTACAGCCGCCACCCAGCGCACCAGCCCCTCAGTCTTCGCTCCGTACCGGTTCGCCCAGGAAGTCGCGCGTCTCCTTCGCCCCAGGCACCTCAGCCCCTGCCCCTGTTGCCCCTGCTGCCCTCAGTGCGGAGCTCATTGACCTGGTAAGGACGCTCATTGTTGGGCAGACGACCCTTTTGAATGCCATCCAGGGTGTGCAAAGGGAGGTGCAACAGAGCAATGCGTACCTGGAGGGCATTCATTCGGGTCAGGCTGCCCATCAACGAGCGTTCACTGCTCTGGCCTCAGCACTGACGGCAGCCATTGTCCCTGTTTCCAGCCTCCCTCTTCTTACTGCCTCCAGCCTTTCTCTGTCTCCTGTTCCTCAGCCTATCCCATCCACACCATCAGACCAGCCTGCACACACCTCAACACCCAAGAGCAGCTCATCCAAACACAAGCACCACAGATCCCACAAACACTCACCCAAGCAACACCCAGATGCAGACATGCCAACAGCCACTGCCACCCCTGTGTCCCCCTCCTTCTCGTCTCCCTCCTCCCTCCCTGTGACGTCTACACTCACACCTGCATGCACCCCAACATCAGCCAGTGCTTCCATCACCACCTCACCCTCCAGTACAGTCCACACTCGTGCAGTCACCACCCCCACTGCCATTTACACGTCCCCTGTGTCCTCTCCCACTGTGTCTGTCACCCCCTCTTCCAAGACACACGAACGCAGGCAGCCACCCACCCAACAGCCATCCACCTCACGACAGCCTACAGCACCAGCACCTTCACCCAATGACAGCACACCTGACTCTCCTACAACCACCTCCTCTACCTCCACTTCCATCTCCACTTCTCCTACCCTTTACCTTGGCCCTGAAAAACTTTTCCTGGCTAACCTTGACCTCTTTCCCCCCGATGAGCTCCCCCATCCATCTTCAAAGAGTCCCAAGAGCACCGCAGCCACCACCAGCCCAGCTTCGGGTGTCACTGTTGTGCATGGGTTCTGGAGCCACACATCGATCAGCAGCAAGGACACGTCCAGCCCCCCCCCCCGGCAAGAGGACCCGCAAAAACAAGGGCCGCCGTGCGAGGACCGACAGGGCTGCCCCCAAGGAGCAATGTGCGGCCACTTCACCACCCACACCATCTAGGGGAGGCAAGGGCCCGAGAGCCCCATCAAAGGAGCGGAAGGGCAGCAGGAGCGCGGAGAAGGTGGACCCCACATGCCACATCCCAGCTGGGAAGGAGGACACTAAGGAGGCCAGGAGTCCATCCCAGAAGGGTCCAGAAACGTCACGGTCCGAGGGCGACTGAGCAGGGAGTCCAGGCCAGGTCTGGCTCCCTTGACCTGCTGGATGAGCACCGCTGAACAGGGCCCGCGGGGCAGAAGAGCACCGCTGAACAGGGCCCGCCGTGGAGAAGAGCACCACTGAACAGGGCCCGCGGTGCAGAAGAGCACCGCTGAACAGGGCCCCGCCGTGAAGATAGGCACCGCTGAACAGGGCCCGCGGTGCAGAAGAGCACCGCTGAACAGGGCCCGCCGTGAAGATAGGCACCGCTGAACAGGGCCCCGCCGTGAAGAAGGGCACCGCTGAACAGGGCCCGCCGTGGAGAAGAGCACCGCTGAACAGGGCCCCGCCGTGAAGATAGGCGCCGCTGAACAGGGCCCGCGGTGCAGAAGAGCACCGCTGAACAGGGCCCCGCCGTGAAGATAGGCACCGCTGAACAGGGCCCGCGGTGCAGAAGAGCACCGCTGAACAGGGCCCCGCCATCTCAAGCACCGCTCCGCTGGGCACCGCTGTCTCTCCACCTCTCCGCTGGGCCCTTCCTGTCAAGCACCTCTCCGCTGGGCCCTTCCTGTCAAGCACCGCTCCGCTGGGCCCTTCATCTCAAGCACCGCTCCGCTGGGCCCTTCCTGTCAAGCACCGCTCCGCTGGGCCCTTCATCTCAAGCACCGCTCCGCTGGGCCCTTCATCTCAAGCACCGCTCCGCTGGGCCCTTCATCTCAAGCACCGCTCCGCTGGGCCCTTCATCTCAAGCACCGCTCCGCTGGGCCCTTCCTGTCATGCACCGCTCCGCTGGGCACCGCCGTCTCAAGCACCGCTCCGCTGGGCCCTTCCTGTCAAGCACCGCTCCGCTGGGCCCTTCTTCTCAAGCACCGCTCCGCTGGGCCCTTCCTGTCAAGCACCGCTCCGCTGGGCCCTTCATCTCAAGCACCGCTCCGCTGGGCACCGCCGTCTCAAGCACCGCTCCGCTGGGCCCTTCATCTCAAGCACCGCTCCGCTGGGCCCTTCATCTCAAGCACCGCCCCGCTGGGCACCGCTGTCTCTCCACCTCTCCGCTGGGCCCTTCTTCTCAAGCACCGCTCCGCTGGGCCCTTCATCTCAAGCACCGCCCCGCTGGGCACCGCTGTCTCTCCACCTCTCCGCTGGGCCCTTCTTCTCAAGCACCGCTCCGCTGGGCCCTTCTTCTCAAGCACCGCTCCGCTGGGCACCGCTGTCTCTCCACCTCTCCGCTGAGCCCTTCTTCTCAAGCACCGCTCCGCTGGGCCCTTCTTCTCAAGCACCGCTCCGCTGGGCACCGCTGTCTCTCCACCTCTCCGCTGGGCCCTTCTTCTCAAGCACCGCTCCGCTGGGCCCTTCATCTCACGCACCGCTCCGCTGGGCACCGCCGTCTCAATCACTGTTTATGGTTCACTGTGCCCACCATGCCTCCTCCTTGACCAGTGGAGACTGTCATCCACCTGATGGACTGTGGCTTTGCACTCCCCAGGATGGTACAGTGGGCAGCCCACCCACTGTAGAGACATTGAGAGACTGTGGCTTTGCACTCCCCAGGATGGTACAGTGGGCAGCCCACCCACTGTAGAGACATTGAGAGAATGTGGCTTTGCACTCCCCAGGATGGTACGGTGGGCAGCCCACCCACTGTAGAGACATTGAGAGACTGTGGCTTTGCACTCCCCAGGATGGTACGGTGGGCAGCCCACCCACTGTAGAGACATTGAGAGACTGTGGCTTTGCACTCCCCAGGATGGTACGGTGGGCAGCCCACCCACTGTAGAGACATTGAGAGACTGTGGCTTTGCACTCCCCAGGATGGTACAGTGGGCATGGTGGCTCCTCGTGGATCTGGCGTCGTGGACTCATGTGGCTGTGGTGCCCCCCCCTTCCCTTCCCCCTGAGGTGCCTGTAGTTTTTACATCTGATGCCCCTGCAGTGTTCTCTCCAAAGGACTCAGGTCTCCTGTGTGGGCTTTGCCCTTGTTTCTCAAAACTTTGGCCCACGGACATGATGAATTCGTAGGATGTGCAGGACTTGTTACTTCAGTTATACACTGATGTGTATGTCATTAGTTTTGTTGTGAATATCTTTCATGGTTGTACGATAATTTTCAGGAGCTTTTTGGTACATAAATATTTATTCCAAATTTGATTATGTCCTAGCATTTTTCAGGGGTGTTTGGGTGGTGTCACTGTGACTTGTTGCTCTGCATTGGTGTGTACATAGTTGGGGGGGGGGGCGCATATGTGTGTGCCCGTAACCTTTTGTCCTCCCCCTCCCATGTGTCGTAGGTGCAGTACTTACCGTTGTCGTCTGCGCCGGACTTCGTACTCGTGGTAGATGAGAAGGTAGACGAGAGCAGGTAGGATGTTTAATTCGGGTTCCATGCTGTCCGCCTTCCTCCTGGAGTGCGTAGTGGTGAGCGTTTTCCCGTCCGTAGTCTGTTTCCGCCGTGTTTTTATCGGCGGTGCTCCCGCCCCGGAAAAGGTGGCGGATTGGTGAGTTGTGATAGTGTGGGCGGTACATTGGCTGCCGCCTGGCTGTTGGCGGTGACCGCCGTGCTGTTTTTTGTACCGCCGTGGCGGGCGGAGTGTTAAAGTGGCTGTCTGTGTTGGCGGTTCCCGCCAGGGTCAGAATCCCATATTTTTTACCGCCAGCCTGTTGGCGGGTTGGCTGCCGCTTTAACACCGACCGCCAGGGTTAGAATCACCCCCTCAATTTTTTAGACACTTAGGCCCTGATTTATAATTTTTCACTCAAAACTGTGCTAACGCAGTTTTGTGTGAAAAGGTTTACCGCCGGCTAGCGCCATTCCAAGATGCCGGCAGGGCATCTTATTTATGGAATGGTGCCATCTGGCGCAAAGGGTAGGCTAACGTCAGGGAAAAGAACGTTAGCCGGGTGGGGGTGGCGGTATGGGAGAAGGGGGTTTTGCACTGAAAAATTACATTAGGTTGGTTAGAGTAACCAGCCTAGAATTGTTTCTTGATGCAAAACCTACCATACCACATGACTCCTGTCTTATAAAAGACAGGAGTCATGCCCACCACCCCAATGGCCAGAGCAGGGGACAACGGTCCCCTGGGCATGGCCAATGCACCCAGTGCCATGTAGGGTGGCTCATTTCAGGGCCTCCAATGGCACTTTAAAAAAAATAAAAAAATACTTATCTCTATCTACCTTTACTTACCTGGGATGGGGTCCCCCATCCTCCTGTGCCCTCTGGAGTGATGGGGGGGGGGTCACTGGGGCATGGGGAGGGCAGGTGTGGACTTATTCCATGGTGTACCACCATGGAAATGGGCCCACAAGTCTCCTAACGCCTGCCCTGACTCAGGCATTAAATAATGGTGCTAAGCAGGCTTAGTGCCATTATTCAGGCCCGCATCACTCCCGTGCACCATTTTTTTCACAGGAGGATAAATAAGGAGCTAGGGCCTTTGAGGCATTTTTTGGATGGGAACGCCCACCTTGCATCTCATTGATGCAAGGTGGGTTCACGCATCCAAAAAAGGACTTATTTATTAGACTAGTCTAGTATCAAAATATAAATATGTAATTAAGTCTGTGCTGAATTAGCATCAAGGAAAATGACGCTAATTCAGCACAAACAGAGTATAAATCTGGGTCTTAGGACCTCATCTGCTAGGCCTTTACACCACAGTTGAGTCAGTTTTTTTTGACGCAACAGTGGTGCAAGCAGTGTTCTACACGGCTCCTCATTTACAAACTGACTCATTGGGCCCAATGCGTCAGTTTGTAAAGCCTTGCGTCACATTGTACCTGCACCGGGTATAAAGTGTGCAAGGTAGGTGTTCCCAGGGGAAAAACCACGCTGAGCTGACACAATGTCATTCTGTGACTTCACTGTGTCAGAATTTTACTGTCTGCTCAGAGCAGGCATAAAACTGCCTCCAGCATTTCTGTAATAGTGTAATTTTTTTTAATGCTAGTCCAGCAGTGGATGAGTTTGGTGCCACAGATGCGTCAGAATTTCTGATGCATGTATGGAAACGTGCACCATGGATCTCTGTATTGTAAATACAGTGCATCCAGGCATCGTTAGAGGGTTGTAGGGCAGTGCAAGAAATCTGACGCATCGGAGTCGATGCGTAAGATTCTTGTGAATGATGCCCTTTGAGCTAGTTCAATCTTATCTTGTAGAAGCTAGTGCCTCACAGATATCTGTTAGAAGGGTTTTGATGCCACACATTATTATGACAGGATACATGCCTCCAGTTTCAACCGCTTTTAAAGAGGATTTTGCCAGCAGAACAAGTTCCTTTAGTCAGGACACTTAGGAACCGATTTCCTCAAACACGGCTGATTCTGACCACAGAGAAATTTGCAAGGGCCAAAGATCCTGTTTGGTTGGCATGAGGCTGAAAGAGATAAAGGATGAAATTGATCATTTGGTAAGTGAAAAAGATGACCCTGTACAGCTGCAGTTCCCTTATCATGTCACCACCCTATCTACGCCTACAAAATAATTAAAACAAGAAGCCTTGATTAGGCGTCTTGACATTCCTATAGCCAAGCTTAAAAAAATCCAAGAGATCTTAATGGATTGGTTTGAGTGGTCCACATTGTCTAGAGATGTGCATGATTGTAGTTAGAAATAAGGTCTCTAGTTGGCAGAGGTATACACCCTTGAATACATAGGGACCCACAGTGAAAACACCACAAAAATACACCACACAGGTTTAGAAAAATATAAGATATTTATATGGTTAATTTAAGGTCAAAACGATAATGATTCAATAAGCACAAGTTTAGATATCACTTTTGCAAGATTAAAAAGAGTCTTAAATCTGAGAAATCAACAGTCGTCTCTTGTTTGCACAAAGTAACTGGTTTGCATCAAAAATAACTTAGACGGAGACCACAGAGAAGGAGTGGTGTGGAAAAATAGGGTGCGTCGGATTTTCTGATGCGGCAGAGACAATGTGTAGTTTCTTTCCACACAGCAAGGGGCTTTGCGTCGATTTCCGGCTCGCAGTCTTGGTTCCTCGGATGACGTGTGGAAATCCTGGGCGTGCGGGACAAAGTCACAAGCATTGTGTCGATCTGGTATGGCAATGCGTCGAACTTTCTGTTGCACGGCAGGCGCTGCATCGATTCCTCACTCAGGAAGTCAGGATGCGTTGGTCCGGGTTGGCTGTGCATCGATCTGGTAGGGCTATGCGTTGAATTTTTAACCGCAAGGCAGTGCCTGCATCAATTCTTCACTCAGGAAGTTGGGCTGTGTCGTTCAGGTTCAGCTGTGCAGCGATTTCTCATCACACCACGGCTGTGCACCAGGGGCACCACGACACACGTTCCCGCCATCCTGTTCCTGGCGGTAACAACCACCAGGAACAGGATGGCGGGAAGGGGGTCGGACTCCCCATGGCGGTGCTGCAAGCAGCGCCACCATGGAGGATTCCCTTAGCAGGGGTAAACCAGCGGGAAACCGCCGGTTGCCCTTTTCTGACCGCGGCTTTACCGCCGCGGTCAGAATTGCCCATGTAGCACCGCCAGCCTGTTGGCAGTGCTACCTCCGGCCTCCACCCTGACGATCTATGACCACCAGGGTCGGAATGAGGCCCTAAGTCTTTTTGGTCCTGAGACTTCATAAAACAGGAGACAAGCGAAATCCAAGCCCTTGGAGAGCACTCCTCAGCAAAGTCAGAGGGCAGCAAGGCACCAGGGAAACAGCAGGGCAGCAGTCCTTCTCAGCAAAGCAGTTGGGCAGCCAGACAGTTCCTCTTGACAGGTTGCAGGTTCAGGTCCATACGTTTCTGATCTGGTGGGATCAGGGACACTATTTATGTATCCAAAAGTGACTTTGAAGTGCAGGAGACTTCAAAGTGTGGTTTTGAACTGCACAAGTTCCCCTTTCAGTACAAGTCTGTTTTCCAGGGTCCCAGTAGGGGGTTTGGCAGTCCACTGTGTGAGGGCAGGCCACTCGCCTTTGAAATATAAGTGTCCGGCCCTCCACCCTTGCAGCCCAGGAAGATCCATTCAGAATGCAGATGAGTACAGGTGTGACTGAGTGTCCTGTGTTTGTAGTTGTCTGGTTGAAATGCACAAGGAAGCTGTCAACCAGCCTAGCCTAGACGTTGATTGGAGGCAGGCTGTAAAGAGATATGGATTTTAAGTGAAGAGAAATGCTCAATTTCTAAAAGTGGCATTTCTAAGATAGTAATATAAAATCCAACTTCACCAATAGGCACAATTTTCTAAGACTATTCTGACCATACTAAATATGACCTGGTTACCGCTCCAAGACAAAGTGGCAGTGAATCGGCACACACAGGCCTTGCAGTGGCAGGCCTGAGACATGGTAAAGGGGCTACTTATGTGGGTGGCACAACTAGTGCTGCAGGCCCACTAGTAGCGTTCAATTTACAGGCCCTGGGTACAGTACTAGGGACTTATAAGTAAATCAAATATGCCAATTTGGACTGAACCAATATTACCATGTTTAGGGGAGAAAGCATATGCACTTTAGCACTGGTTAGCAGTGGTAAAGTGTCCAGAATCCTAAAGTCAGCATAAATGGAGTCAGGAAAAGAAAAGGATGAAGGCAAAAAGTTTGGGGTGATCCTGCAGAGAGGCCATTTCCAACAATTGTGTTCAGACTAACCCAACATGTTCTCAGAATATGATTTCCCACTTCACCCCTCTAAGTGTTTTAAGTGTCTTGTCCATAATTCCTTATCCTTGGCATGCCACGAGCATGGAGCTTATTTACTATTGTTTATTGGTAACTGATCTTTCCTCCAATATTAGCAACACAAAAGGATGATGGACGGAGTGCTGAACAATGCAAACACTCACCCCCAGTCACAGATCTGGGTTTAATCCATCGTTCTTTTGCTCACCATGCCACCCCAGTTTGGACCCAACCATATACAAATCAGTCTTGACCCTGTTCCTCATGGGAACAGTCCAGCCCAAACTTTCCTCCAATATGACACATTTTATTGCTCTTAAAGAAATACATACTGCCAAAACTCTTATCATGCTGTTTGTTGAACACATTATGCGATTGCACGGGCCACCTTTGGTCATTGTAGCTAAAAGGGCTCACAGTTTGTTTCAAGATTCTGGTGCAGTCTTTGCACATAGTTGATAATTGAAGTTCGACTCTCGTCTGCCTGTCTCTAAATGGTGATGGACAGACAGTGGGTAAATCGGGTTTTAGAGAATACACTATCATGTCTTATGACCATTGCTCCCGATTGTTCGGAGCCCTTGTTGGCATTTGCTGAGTTTGTTTATAATACACACCATGTTCGGTCACAGGGGTCTCTCACTTCTGTTGTGTAACATGCATACAGCCTTGTAAGATACCCAACAACTTTGTAATTAACTTTGAAAATGTGCCTGCAATACAAGACTTTGTTAAGCAATTCTATGATTCCTCACAAGATGTGTCACAAGTTCGGGTGAGCTTTGAGAAAAATACTAATTAAAACCTTTGACAACTCCCAGATGTAGGCTTGTCACAAGAAACCTAAATCTAGATGGTCCTCGTAAAATGCAAACTTGTGTTTTGGGAACCTTTTAGATTTAAAAGGTTATTCCTTCTGTGACAGTTTAGCTCCAACTACCAGATGAATTGCCTGTTCACCCCATGTTCCATGTTTCTATCCTCAAACCGTATCATGTGCAACCTCAGCCCATTCCTCCTCAGCCACCTGTAACCCTGGAGGATCGCTCAGAATTTGAGAAATGTAGAATTTTGTATTCACTTGTTAAAGGTTGAAGGGCCAATAGTCCAGGCCTTCTGGGGGGGCATAGAGTACTTGAGACAGAAAGGTGCCACAGAGGAAGTAATGTCAAGAGGCTGGTGAGCAATACCCCTCGCACATGGAGCACAAGGTTGTCTTGTGACACATGTCTAATTTTAAATAACACAATGAGTTTCAGGCAGAGGAAAAACAAGTGTTTCAGAAGGCTCAAGAGTTGCCTGTAAGAGGCATCCCTGTTAAAGACCTCCACCACTGACATATTAATCTGACCAAAATATAACATTCATATCCCTGAACTCATCTGGCCAAATGGTAACTGCACTACCAAGGGAAATTAACAAAAAAAAACATGTTTTGTTATGCGATTTTCATGCCAAGCAGGAAGCCAGTCACCTCAACATTCTCTGGTACTTCAGGTTGCCTGAACTCCACGTTGCCTGTTGCTTATGTGTAAGAGCACAGTGTCTGACTGGAAAAGGGTGATGCAGGCCAGACTACTGAGCCATTGAACTAATCTTCAAGTTTGAGAATATTGGGGTGAGTAGTGAAGTAGACGTAATTAGGTTGGGCAGATTCAAACATTGTCCTCTAATTTAATTTACGTTTGCAACCGATGTTTTTGGGGCACTATCATAATTAATGTTCTAGCGACTTTATAAGTGCAAATATTATTACAATCACAGTTCTAAACATCGATTCTGTTTGTTTGATTAGTTTGTTGAAGATATTGCTATTTAGGATTGCTAAATGATGAACACATGTTTGTTAACTTTATTGCATTGAGTAGTATATGTTTTTCTGTTGGCAGTGTATTGAAACTTATATATGGTGGATTTTGACATTGCGTGATATCAATTACGGATTACCTGACATTACTAAGCTTTACCAATGGTGTCATTGGATGTGCAAGGTATTTAGGTGCATTAGTAAATTCAATTTAATTTTTTAAGGTTCCTTTAGCACTATGGGTGTTATGGATGTGGTTATTTTGGAAACTTTTTTAGCATTTGTTCACATGGGTGTGGCATAAAGCGTGCTTTCTTTATAGATTGTTGTTATTTGTGTATGGTCCCTGGGTTTGTCGTGAATGTGTGATATATTTTCTCTTCACCATGATTGGTGTTTCTTTAACTTTCATTTCACCTCCCTTTGGGCTTAGTTACATATCTATTGTGAATTTTGAGGATTGAGCATATTAGTCCTAACTTATATGTGTTGTTTATAATTTCTAGCCCTGAAGAAGTCATAAGGGATGTTAATTTTTCCCAAAGACGAAACATGTGTTGGCTGGAAGTTGGAAATACATATTGCTTTGGATTGTGGACTGTTCAATATGAAATCATATTCTTAATAAATTTTGGACTGATCGATTACTTGTACTGATCTACGTCAAGACTTATTGATGGCATTATGGACTGATTGTCACAAGAATATGTAGATGCTTCAAAAATTATTTTTTTGTTTACTGTATGTGTTAGGGGCACCTCGTTGTGTTTTGTCTGAGTTATACGGTTTTCTGACCTTTAGGGTTGGGTGTTTCCCTTGTGGGGTTCCCCATTGTTTATTTGGGTGGATTAGGCACCCTGAGCGCCAATTTTCCTCAACTTACACCCGCTTTATCTTTCCTGCCATTGATTTAGGTTTGGATCTAGAAAAGGGACATGCAATAGGAATAATCCTGAGGGCAAAATTGAGCTAGCCCACGGGTACCTGAAGCGTGCGTACCTTGTGGGACAGTACCATGTAGATTGACTCACTGAATACCCTGACCTTCTCTTGTGGATGGCAACACTCACCTTCCACAGAATCAATCTCAATGCATAAGAAGGTAATGCACCTAGGAAGATAATGCAAGTTGAAGGCTCCACCATTTTGTCAGCAGTGAGTGGAACTCCTAAGTCCTGGAGAAGTGCAATGGATGCCCCAAGTGTCTTCTCACGTTCAGGTGAACACAGTGGGACCCTGAACAAGATGTCGTCCAAGTAATGTATGTCATCCTGACACCCAGTTTGCTCAGTGAATATCCACTCAAGTGTGTTGCTAAACTGCTCATAAAAGGATACAGAACAACCCATTGGCATGAACATGTCATAGTTAAACTCAGCCTCAAATTGAAAACCCAGAAGGTGAAAATCATCCAGGTGTACAGGCAGGACTCAGAAGGTAGACTCAATATCCATCTTGACTTGGAGGGTGCTCTGCCCTAACTGCCGTGACCCCACAAGTGCCTGATCAACAGAAGTGTATTTGACTGAAAATGCCAGAGGCTCAATAGCTCCATTTACAGATGACCTTGAACTGGCAAGGCTCTTTCTTCGGTACCACACCCTATGGCGAACATAGAAACACTTTAAGGGGGGGCAGGAAATGGACCCACTACACTATCTAGGAAAAACGAATTCAAATGTTTGTTGGTCATCACTGTAGTTTGAGCCTGGATAGAGATCTGATTCCTGCAGAGAGGAATGGGGTTGACTCAAGAGCTGGGATCCAGAAGCAATAAGAAAAGCTAAAATATAACATTTGTGAAGCCTTTTTGTTTTGGTAAAGGTTACAATAAGGCTACAGTTTGTAAATACTAACTGGTGTAGGTAGGGGGCATTTAACTGGAGGTCCAGGGGTCGTTTCCCTTCTCTTTGGACATCTTAATAATTTTAAACTCTGGGTGTGAAGCAATTGCACACAAATCAAATCATTAACATTTATAAAGCGCGCTACTCACCCGTGCGGGTCTCAAGGCGCTAGGGGAAAGGGGGGTTACTGCTGCTCGAATAGCCAGGTTTTTAGGAGTCTCCGGAAAGCGGAGTGGTCCTGGGTGGTTCTGAGGCTGTTGGGGAGGGAGTTCCAGGTCTTGGCCGCCAGGAAGGAGAAAGATCTCCCACCCGCCGTGGAGCGGTCGGATGCGAGGGACGGCAGCGAGTGCCAGGCCAGAGGAACGGAGGAGGCGGGTGGGGACGTAGAAGCTGAGGCGTCGGTTGAGGTATTCCGGTCCCTTGTTGTGGAGGGCTTTGTGTGCGTGGGTGAGAAGTCGAAAGGTGATCCTTTTGCTGACTGGGAGCCAATGCAGGTGTCTCAGGTGTGCGGAGATGTGGCTGTTGTGGGGTACGTCGAGGATGAGGCGTGCCAATGCATTTTGAATGCGTTGCAGGCGATTTTGGAGTTTGGCTGTGGTCCCGGCGTAGAGGGTGTTGCCGTAGTCTAGGCGGCTCGTGACGAGGGCGTGGGTCACGGTTTTTCTAGTGTCGGTGGGGATCCAGCGGAAGATCTTGCGGAGCATGCGGAGGGTGAGGAAGCAGGCAGAGGACACGGCGTTGACTTGCTTGGTCATGGTGAGAAGAGGGTCCAAGATGAAGCCGAGGTTGCGGGCGTGGTCTGTGGGGGTCGGTGCGGTGCCGAGGGCCGTGGGCCACCAGGAGTCGTCCCAGGCGGACGGGGTGTTGCCGAGGATGAGGACTTCCGTTTTTTCAGAGTTCAGCTTTAGGCGGCTGAGCCTCATCCAATCTGCGACGTCCTTCATACCCTCTTGAAGGTTGGTCTTGGCGCTGGCGGGGTCCTTGGTGAGGGAGAGTATAAGTTGGGTGTCGTCGGCGTAGGAGGTGATGATGATGTCGTGCTTGCGAACGATGTTGGCGAGGGGGCTCATGTAGACATTGAAGAGTGTCGGGCTGAGTGATGAGCCTTGAGGTACGCCGCAGATGATCTCGGTGGGTTCTGAGCGAAACGGAGGGAGGTAAACTCTTTGGGAACGGTTTGAGAAGAAGGAGGCGATCCAGTCCAGGGCCTTGCCTTGGATCCCGGTGGAGCGGAGGCGGTTGATTAGGGTGCGGTGACAGACGGTGTCGAAGGCAGCCGAGAGGTCGTGGAGAATGAGGGCAACTGTTTCACCGTTGTCCATCAGGGTTCTGATGTCGTCAGTGACTGAGATGAGGGCGGTTTCCGTGCTGTGGTTGGTTCGGAATCCGGTTTGTGAAGGGTCGAGCAGGTTGTTGTTTTCCAGGAAGGTGGCCAGCTGTTTGTTGACGGTCTTCTCTATTACCTTGGCTGGGAAAGGCAGAAGAGAGATGGGGCGGAAGTTTTTCAGGTCGCTCGGGTCAGCCGTAGGTTTTTTTAGTAGGGCGTTGACTTCGGCGTGTTTCCAGCATTCGGGGAAGGTAGCAGAAGAAAAAGAAGAGTTGATGACGGTCTGGAGGTGCGGGGCGATGATGTCGTCGGCTTTGTTAAAGATGAAGTGAGGGCAGGGATCCGAAGGGGCACCGGAGTGGATAGAGTTCATGATGGATTTGGTTTCTTCAGTGTTGATGTGGGCCCAGTTGTTGAGGGTAATGGCCAGGGTTGCGGGTTCGGTGGTGTTGGGTTGGGTCTGGTGTCCAAAGCTGTCGTGGAGGTCGCTGATCTTGCGATGGAAGAAAGTGGCGAGGGATTCGCACAAATCCTGTGATGGCGTGACGGCGTTGGAGTTGGTGTTGGGGTTGGAGAACTCCTTGACGATGCTGAAGAGTTCTCTGCTGTTGTGGCTGTTTTTGTCCAGCCTGTCGGTGAAAAAGTTCCTTTTAGCAGCGCGGATCAGGCGGTGGTGTTCGCGGGTAGCGTCATGTTGTCAACGGTGTGGTCCTTGCGCCAGGCCTTCTCGAGGGCGCGAAAAGTTTTCTTTGATTCTTTGAGGGTGTCAGAGAACCAGAGAGGTTTTTTGGTGTTGGTCTGTTGATGCGTGCGTTTGAGGGGAGCAAGGTTGTCTGCGCAGTTGGAGATCCAGTTTGTGAGGCTGAGGGCTGCGTCGTTGGGGTCGGTGGTGAGGGTGGGTTGGTTGGCGGCGAGTGCAGAGAAGAGTTGCTCTTCGGGGATCTTGTTCCACTGTCGACGAGGGATGGGTTGAGTGCGGAGGTGGCGGGTCTCGCGTCGGAATGTGAAGTGGACACAGCTGTGGTCGGTCCAGTGTAGAGCAGAGGTGTGGATGAAGAAGACGTGTTTGCTGGCGGAGAAGATAGGGTCAAGCGTGTGTCCGGCGATGTGGGTGGCGGTGTTCACCAGTTGTTTGAGGCCGAGGTTGGTGAGGTTGTCGAGCAGGGTGGTGGTGTTGGGGTCGTTGTTTTGTTCCAGATGGAAGTTGAGATCGCCTAGGAGGATGTAGTCCGGTGAGGCGAGGGCGTGCGGGGAGATGAAGTCGGCGATGGCGTCGCTGAAGGGGGCACGCGGTCCGGGAGGACGGTAGACGAGGGATCCTCTGAGGGTGGTCCTTGGGTCGGTGTGAATCTGAAAATGCAGGTGTTCAGCGGCGAGAGGGGTGTCTTCGGTGGAGGTGGTGACGCTGATGGAGTCTTTGAAGACGATGGCGATACCTCCTCCTACTTGGTTGGTGCGGTCTTTTCTGGAGATCTTGTAGCCTTCGGGGATGGCGGTGGCGATGTCTGGAGCAGAGGAGGCGTTCATCCAGGTCTCCGTGATGAAGGCGATGTCCGGTACTGTGGAGTCCAGGAGGTCCCAGAGTTCAACGGCGTGCTTGTGGACGGAGCGAGCGTTGACCAGGATGCACTTGAGGTGGTTGATGGCGCGTGGGCTTGTGGTCGTGGTAGTTGCGTGGTGGAAGATGCGTTTGCAGGAGTTGCAGGCGAAGGGCCCATGGGTGCGTTTGGGGTGAGCTAGGAAGCAGGTGTTGGAGCGTCCTGGGTTGAGGGCGTGGAGGGTGGTGGGGTTGTAGCGGATCAGCGGGGCTTGGGAGAGCTGGGGACCAGGGGTCGTGGCGCTGGGCGCGGGCCAGGCGCGGACGGGCGCAGACGGGCTTGCCTCTGGCACGCCAGCGGCCGCCATATGAGGTAGGAGGGGGGAGGGGTCAGCTGAGGTCGAATGGGAGCTGGGGTGCGGGGGCGTGCAGGAGGTCGCGGCGGGAAAGCGGGAGGGAGGGGGGACAGGTAGAGTGAGAAGAGCTGGGGGAGGGGGGTGTGAGTGTTAGGAGGTTTAGGAGATTAGGGAGAGAGATAGGAGTAGGGTTGTGAAGATAGGGGAGGGGGGTTGTAGAGGTGGGTGAGGGTGAGAGGTAGAGTGAGAGGATAGGAAGATAGGTAATAGAGGGGGTGGCGGGATGGGGGGAGAGATAGAGAAATAGAGAAAATGGATAGATAGAGAAATCGATAGATAAAGAAATAGATAGATAGAGAGATAGGTAGATAGGAGGAGGTGGAGAGTGAGGGAGTTAGATAGTGAGATAGAGAGATAGAGAGATAGGTGGATAGGAGGAGTGAGGGAGGTAGATAGCGAGTGGGTTAGATAGGGGTGATAGAGAGGGGGAGGCGAGTGAGGGAGGGGGAAGAGGCAGGAGCAGGAGGGCAGGCGCAGGGAGAAGAAGAAGACGGAGGAGGCAGAGGAGCCGAAGACAGAAGATAGAAGACGGAAGACAGAAGAATAGAAGACCGGGAGAACAGAAGAACAGAAGGCCGGAAGAACAGAAGAACAGAAGAACAGAAGAACACAGAAGAGCAGAAGTTCACAGAAGAGCAGAAGATCACAGATGAAGATACGAAGAACAGAAGGCAGAAGACAGGCAGAAGACCTCAGAAGAAGATGAAGAAGAAGAGAGGCGACAGGAGAGGCAGAGAAGCACACAGAAGAAGAGAGAAGACGGGGAGAGGAAGAGTACAGAAGAAGATTACAGACGAGGAGCGAGGAGGAAGAACAGAGAAGAAGAAAAGAAGAAAAGAAGCAGGAGCAGGAGAGAGGGCGAGTAGCGCGGGGCAGGGCGAGGGGCTGGGAGGTGGGGGGTACTTACTGTGAGGTGGGTCTCAGGAACACAGGAACCTGGAGGAGCTGGAGGAGCTGCAGCGGCAGGGGGAGCGACCTACCCTTGGGTCAAGGGTCGCTACCCCACAAGGAGCAAACATGTTTGAATTACCTGGCCCTGCTGGCCATGTACTTGCTTTCCTGATAGAGCCCCAACAAGATCCCTTTTTTGTCTCTGCCAGACTTGTTCTGGTGAAAAGTCTGTTTCCATGGGGTTTAATTGTGCCTGACTGTAGGCACACGTTTACCTCTGCCTGATCCCACCCACTATCAGGATGTACAAACTTGGCCCACCTATAATCCTGTCATAGTCGAAACATGCTATCCCAGCATACAAATGATGAACCTTAAGGATCTTATCAGCACAGAATGTCATTGATGTAGTCAACTTTGGCAACGTTCCGAACATTATTATTATTTAAACATTCAAACCAAACAGCCAGTTAGTTGTATTCTCCTCCAGCTTGGGTCTCTGAACCTTCGCTCACTCTTCCCGTTCACTAACTTCAGGCTCCCTTCTTTTTGCTCAAATTAGAGAAAAGGTCTCAACAAAATTCCCCTTCCAAATCATCTCCTTCACTTCAATGTGAGGGTAGTTTCCCTGGTTTGGAGAGGATTGTTTGTTTCCTCCCAATCCCCTCAAAATATCAACTCTCTGACACTCTCCCTTACCTTTTTTTTGCCGTATCCACCATCTTGAGTGCATCCATGCTCACTGTGGCTGACCCAGTGTCAGCCTGTTCTCTCTTTCTGGCCACCCCCTTTTCCTGTTTCGCTCCTATGGCCTCCACCTGGGCCTTCTGCTCTGCAATGGCCACAAGCAGAGTTTGATGGGGCTCAAGGAAAAGTTAAGAAGGAATTAGTGGAGAACTTCCCAGGATCCCCTGCCAACTGAGACAGTAACTGGGCAATGAATAACAATGCCCCCGCAGTAGGGTCAGTGATGTTGGAACACTTGAGGACGGCACATAACCCACTGAACCCTGCCCACTATCCGCAGGAGACAGCTGCTCAGTTGAGTTAGCAGTTGGGGGTGGGACAGCCAGAAATTGATTAGGTCAGGCGTCTGTAGGGTAGGTAAGTGAACGTTCAGGGATTGCTTAATTTCTTCCAAAATGTGCAAGACCTCACTGGACTCACTGTTGCGTGCAGAAGGGATAGGCGTTACGGGATGTGAGGGAAAAGGGGGGACCTGTGGAGGAGGTTGAATGCTGCCTAATAATGTGGAAATTGTTAGAGGCTGGGTTCAGGATTAGATCATTCACTGTTCCCCAAAACCTCAAGAGAAACCCCTTGGACCGACAATCTCCTTGTGATTGTGTCCTGGCCCTCTTCTTGATGGAGAAAAAGAGCTGCATGTGGTGGGACATGAGACCCGAAGGGGCTCTCCTATCCAAACCTCAGGCTCTGAGTCTTAGGGGGTTATTACAACTTTGGAGGAGGTGTTAATCCGTCCCAAAAGTGACGGTAAAGTGACGGATATACCACCAGCCATATTACGAGTCCATTATATCCTATGGAACTCGTAATACGGCTGGTGGTATATCCGTCACTTTACCGTCCCTTTTGGGACGGATTAACACCTCCTCCAAAGTTGTAATAACCCCCTTAATCTGGTGATGATTACGGCCCACTCTCATCCCCTAACTTAGCAGCACCAGCCTAAGCTGAGTGAGCTCCGGGTCCCTGTCCTAGGATATGGCATTGCTGAGAAAGATAACAAAGACAAAACGTTGTAGCAAAGTCTTCAATCAAGGATTGCAGCAGCAACCCTCTAAAATAGAGAATGGCCCCTTGCCTCACCTGCTCACTGATGATCCTTGTTCCTATTCCAGAGCAACTGCCTAGCCAAGAAATTGACTACTCAGCTCCATGTAGCACCACACAGCCTAGGAACTGCAGCCACCCTGGGGCAGAAAGGTGGACGGTGGACAGAGAGTGGTAGAAAAGAGTTGGACATAAGCTCCAGTCAATTATATCAAGTGGGATATAATTTGGGAAATGCTACATCAGGCCAATGGGTGGCAGGGGGACAACACCAGCAAAATGTTATGTCTAAATAGAGGGTGGGGGATTAATTTGGGCACTGTGCTGATGTGAACCTACCACCCTGAACAAGAGAGTTAAAGTGGGAAAAGTACTCTGTCAGAGGCACCAGGGCACAAAGGAGAAAATTAATATGTGGGCTAATTCTCAGCAGTTGCACTGAATGCTGACCCACTGACCCATACAGGAAAGTAAAATCAAGGGGGAAAGGCCCCATCAGGCAGGAGAATAACAGGTCACCAAAGTCAGTAAAGCAACACCCAGATAGGGGTCTCAATCGGGATTGGCACTGATGCAGATTGCCAGCCCCAACCAGACAGGTCAGAATGAGGAAAATACTCTGTTGTACGTGGAGGCACATTGCAGAATCAGGGCAAGGAATGTACCTAAGCAACCAAGGGCCTCCAATAGATAAGAATTAATCCACCAGGCCCATGTGTGTGGCCCGCAGGCTCTGGCTGCAGGATGTCTAGGCATCAGAGCCTGGAGCCCCAATGTCCTCTGCTGCATGATCCCATAATCCTCCCACACTGTTGGAGTGTTTTCTGGTTTCATTGCATCAAAAGGGGGGGAGGGTGTGAGTCAACCCCGCTAAATACCTCCTCACCATCACAACACCAAGACCAGGAAGTGAAATGCTATTCATGTCTTCAGCTTCCTGTCCCCCATCACACGACTCATGAGACAAAGGACAGGAAACACTTCCTGTCTCCGTGGCGCCTCCCCTGCCTCCAGCCAATAAGTCACAAAAACAAGAGAGGGGTGCAGCTCCACGGGCTCTGAGTGACTAACTCCCATCACACCTAAGGGTGTTGACTTTGATTAACAGGGCTAGCTCCTCTCTAGAAAGGCTCTTTCTGTGAAAAACGATGGACTGGACAGTGGCCCAAATGATCACCAGTAGCTAAGATTAATTTAACTGTTCCTTCTCTTACTTTTATGTTTGTTGCTGTAGATGTGTGGCGGAATGCACAGAGGTGAGTCCCATGCTCACTGTGCCACAGGAATCATGGTATATCTCATTGACAAGGCCTAAGTACGCTTCAAACGGTCTAAGGTTGCCTCTGTTTCCATCTGGTGAGTACTAGACCTGGCAGTTCAAGCTGGACTGTTCTTAATAAAGAAAGACCAAGACATTTTTATACAGGGCCGGTGACTCACTTGAGTGGCATAGACGATGCAAGCAATAGACTTGATCATGATCAAGTGATTGCCAGTAGCCTAGATAAAGTCTGGCATTCCTTCCATCACTTTGTAGTTTGTTGCAGTTCTCCAAATCTAGGCTTTCAGTCTGATATGAAAATAAAATCTAAATCTCTCCTTGGAAAGTCAACAAACCACTTCTTTTATCACTGTATCATATTCATTCACTTTTCAGGCAAATATCAACCACACAGCTGTTTCAATAAATCCAGCACCACAATGGCTTAGAAGAAAATACACATAAATCCCATGTAAGATTACAGAAAATTAATTCCACACTTCTAATAAATAAAACCTATACCAAATAGTCCAGTAAAAGTGCCGATTGTTACAAAATGCATAAACATTATTTAAAAACCCACCCCAATGCGATGCAAAATAAGATATACATTAAAGCAAGAATAAAAACAAATAGTGTGAAACAACTAAATAACCATTCAAATATTCAAAAGCACATGTACTGGTCTGTTTTCTTATTGTGGTAGATACATGATGTAACATAAGAATACCATTCAGTGGTATCCAGAGAGCTGTATAGATTCAGTTTAATTGCAGCATTGACGTGTTTCAGTGGTTATCCTGATATTTTACCACCTTACTCAGGATAGAAACACATACATTCTCCCACAGTTAGAGATGCAGGTATTAAAACCTGTAACAACAACATATTACAAAATGAAAAGTGCAAAATGCCCCCAAAAATTTTTTTCAAACACTTTTACAATTTTATAGGGAAGGTTTGTTTGCATCATTTACATAATATCATTAAAAGGCAATATATCCCCACCCCTTGCGTTCCCCACTCGAGGGATCCCAATAAACACAATCTCAATGGCCAAATGTCTCATACACTGTAATGGTACTGTTTGCACTTATCCAGTGACAACCACCAAACATACATTCCTTAAGACACCAATCTGTGCAAAAATGCCTCATTTACCAAATAACGCACACACTGGTTCCAAAGGCGGTCATTCTGAATATGGCAGTCTGGACCTCCACGCCGACGGTGGTGGTCATTACCGCCAACAGCATGGCAGTCCAGACTGCCATTTCTGAACACAGTAGTGAACTGGCTGCAAAGCAGGCAGTTCACCACCACCCACCGCCAGGGTAGATTCGACCGCTGGGCCGACTGTGGGCACAATCGACCCGGCGGTGGAGGCTGGACAGGCAGTGGGATTATGATCCCAGTTCCACCAGGGATTCCCTGGCGAGTTACCCCGCCAGGAAATCCCTGGTGGAATGCATACAGGTGACAGGAATAATCATTCCTGTCACCTGTATGTGACATGCCAGGCCCCTCACCCCCTTTCCACTACACCTACCCACCCCCCCAGGCCCCTAGAACAGCCTCCACCCCGAACCCTGAAAACTGACCCCCCAACCCTCCACCCCCAAAACCCCATGCAGGCCCCCCAACCCGAACCTCACCATCCCCTGCCCCCACTCCTACATACAGGTCCCCCCAAACCCCAAACCCTTGCATCCACATGCACCCATTCACTTACATGCACACATGCATACATGCACTCAGACACACATCCCCCCACACATACACTCCCCCATGCAATCACACACACACACCCTCTCCCCCCTTCCCTCTCGGAGAGCACTTACCTCTTCCGTTGCGCTGCTCCGGGGGGGAACAGGCTCCCTGGATGCTGCTTGGCCGCCATCGCCACCTCTCCATACACCGCCACGCCTATAACTGCTTCATTATAGGCGTGGCGGTGTATTGTCTGACTTGGCAGTGAGGGTGGAGCAGCATCCACCCCCGCCACCAACCGCCAGCCTGGCGAAAGGCAGCCCTCACCGCCATCAATGGTGGTGACGCTCCATGCGTCGTTATTTGTCGGGATGTTGGCCACCAACACTGGCAGTCTTTCATTGATCGCTGGTACGGTTGGCGACAGGGCATACTGCCAAAAACATAATGACCACCAAAGCATATTTATCCACAGCATAACAGGCTCCATAGTTCTCACAGCCCTTATGACATACTATTCTTCCAAACACTCACCAATGTGACCAGTTCTACATTTCTTAACATGAACCTATCCCTTTCAGGTTAACGTCTCCTCAGGGTTTCTTTTTTTAAATTTTCTGTGATCACTTCCTACCCCTCCATCTTCCAAAACAGTATGCTACACTGAAAGAAATGTGTGTGTGTGTATGTATATATATATCTGTATATATAAATCACCAAAGGTGCCGGTATTCACCGGGGCTGTAGATGGGGTGATTCGAGCAAGGCTCCGTCTGCCTTCACAATCAAAACACACATTCCAAAGGAAAGAAATCTCGCATCTCCTGAGCGTGCAGAGATTAATTTATTCCAAGCCTCTCGTGAGGCATTTTGGTCCCAATGGACCTTTGTCACGGGTAACAGGAGTATAGATACCAAACACATTTAAACAAACTAGAAACAGTGAAAAGACCAATGTGACAACAGTAACGTGGGTGCCATTTTAGAATGGTGTTTTACAAAATATATATACTTGCATTATCTTTAAAAGGGAAGCGTGATGCATAATTTGTCCCTAATTTATGTAATTCAATTTAAATCATTTTCATGCATTACAAAAATAATAAATCCTGTTTAATACTGTATTCATTACTAAACAAAGTCCTTATGATCCTATGATGCAGGTAAATTTCAATCTTTCTGTAATATGGGTAAACCTTAACTATAGCATCATCATTTTTTAATATTGTATATCATAAATTAGAGTTCTGAACAACATTTGATCTCTCCTTATATAATCAGAATAATAGACAACATTTCCAACTATATATATTTTTTCACCGTAAAAAAACAAAGGTTACAGCGCCCTCTCCATGCACAGTTTTTAGGTCAAACATTTTACTGCAGATACTACATTGATATTATCAATGATGTAATCCAAGTTGTCATAAGTGCCGTAATTTGTCGGATAATTATTAGGGTGACCACCCGTCCGTAATTTTCACTGACTGCCTGTAATTTTACCCTGCCATCCGTTGTCTGTGATGAAAGGCTTAACGGGACAGCATTTGTCTGTAATTTTAGCCTTTCACCTAAAGGACAAAATATATTTAGGACAGATCAGTTTCCCCAGCTGGATTGGAAGGCAGGGAGTCTCTTGTGCTCTGAGAAAGGGAGGGGCAGACAGCTAAGAAAAGGCCTTCTTGCCAGGGTGTCTCCTTCCCTAAATAAATGCAACTGTGCAACTGGTAAATCTGCAAGTGTAAAGGGGCTTAGAAACCTGCAGTGACTTTAATCAAAGGAGTCACTTGAAGCTTTCTGATGACAAAGATATTTTCTTTTAAGGAGGTACTATAAGGGTGTTCCAAGGTGAGCTGTGGAGTGTGTGGTTTTATTGGACTGTTATAAAAATGTTAGTACTAGGTATAAATTGCACATTATTCAAATCTGTATTTTGGAAGGATTTTTTTATTTAACTGAAATGTATTTGCGCATTTTGTAGCATCCTATATTATGATGTGTGTAATGCATGTTTAAAAAAAGGACTTACACATTCACAGTTCTTTCAGGGATCTCGGTACCTCATAGTAATAAAAAACATGGCAAAGCCAATAGGTATCGTTTACGCAAGAATTTTCGGCTTTGCCAATGTGTTTTGGCCATGTTATACACCAGAGTGTCTGCTGTTCAGCATGGCTAAACGTTAGTGTCATAGTGGTGTAGAGTGGAATAGGAGCAGGGGCATAGAGCACAGTGGTGCAGAGTAGAGTGCAGTACGGTACAGTGCATTAGTTTAGAGTGCACTGGCATACAGTGCAGTGGTTTAGAGTTCAGTGGCATGAAGTGGCGTGGGGCAGAGTAGATTGACATAGAGTGCAGTGGAGTAAAGTGGCATACAATAGAGTGGCAGAGAGTGCAGTAGTTTAGAGTGGTGCAGTGGCATAGAGTGCAGAGTAGGCTCACATGGCATAGAATGCAGTGGCATAGAGTGGTGCAGAGTGGAGTAGTGTAGAGAGGTGCAGTGCAGAGTAGAGTGTAGTGTAGTGGCATAGAGTGCAGTGGCATATAGTGCAGTGGAGTAGAATGCAGTAGTACAGAGTTCAGTGGTGTAGACGACAGTGGCAGAGAGTGCAATTTTGCATAATAGAATGTCAGTGCAGTGGTGTAGAGTGGAGTAGAGTGGTACAGAAAGCAGTGGCATAGAGTACAGGGGTGCAGAGTAAAGGGTAGTGGCGTACAGTGCAGTTGTTTAGAGTGCATTGGCACAGAGTGCAGTGGCATGAAGTGGAATGGGGCAGAGTAGAGTGGCATAGAGTGAAGTGGAGTAGATTGGCATACAACAGAGTGGCAGAGAGTGCAGTAGTGTAGAGTGGTGCAGTGGCATAGAGTGCAGAGTAGACTAGAGTGGCATAGAGTGCAGTGGCGTAGAGTGGTGCAGAGTAGAGTAGCGTGCTGCAGTGCAGAGCAGAGTATAGTGCTGTAAAGTTCAGTGACATTGAGTAGAGTTTTGCAGAGTAGAATCTTATAGAGTGCAGTAGAATAGAGGGTGTTGGTGCAGAATGCAGTAGTACAGAGTGGAGTGGTGTAGAGTGTAGTGGCGGCCAGTGCTGTGTTGCAAAGTAGAGTGCCAGAGTGCAGTGGCATATAGCGCAGTTGTTTAGAGTGCATTGGCATAGAGTGCATTGAAGCAGAGTGCAGTGGTTTAGAGTGCAGTGGGACAGAGTGACGTAGAGTGTAGTGGCGTAGAATAGATTGTTTCAGAGTAGAGTGTAGTGGCATAGAGTGGAGAGGTATAGTGTGGGGTGCAGTGGCATAGAACGCAGTGGCAAAGAGTGCAGTGGCATAAAGTAGATTGTTTCACAGTGGAGTGAAGTGACCTAGAGTGGAGAGGTGTAGGATAGAGTGGAGTTGTATAGAGTGGCATAAAGTGTGATGGCATAGAGTAAAGTTGTGTAGAGTGCCATGGAATAGAGTGCAGTGGTGCAGAGTAGGTTAGAGTGATGTACAGTGTATTACGGTAGAGTGCAGTGGCACAGAGTTGAGTGTTACAGAGTAAAGTGCACTAGCATAGGGTGTATTAATATAGAGTGCAGTGGCGTTCAGTGCAGTGTTGCAGAGTGGCATAGAGTTGAGTTGTACGTACTAAATTGGTATTGCCTAGACTGGAGTGGTAGAGCGTGCAGAGTGCAGTGGTGTAGAGAGGCATAAAGTGCATTGGCATAGAGTAGAGTGGTACAGTGTAGAGTAAAGAGGTGTAGTGTGAAGTAGCATAGAATGCAGTGGCATAGGGTGGAGTGGTTCAGAGTGGAGAATAGTGCAGTGTCTCAGTGCAGTGGCATGGAGTGATGTAAAGTGGAGTGATGCAGAGAATGGTGCAGTGGTATGGAGTGGTGCAGAGCAGAATGTATTGGAGTATGCATGGTGTAGTAACATACTGCCATTACAGACAACACGTTTTTGATTGAAATGACCATTACATTGCACAGACATGCAGTTTTTTAAAGAAAGCTATACAGAGCATAGATGATGATGTGTGGTCATTGCATCACCTAATGTAGTGATTTGTTTTAATCAGATAAAGGTATTTATTTCCAGCACAGTTAACAAAAATGTGCTTAATTTATACTCCTAATTCTTATATATTCTGAAGATTCTTTAAATGTTGTCATGTGATAGAAAACAACTCTTTCCTAACCCCAGTATCCAGCAAGATTGTTGCATAAATACTCTCACTTTGAAGTCAGAGAAAGAAAAGTAAACACAATGGCCCTCATTATGACATTGGCGGTAAGTCCCGCTGACCGACATGCTGCCTGCCGCCAACATACCACGACCGCGGCGGTATACTATTACCCATATTATGGCCCACACATAGCAATCCGTCACTATACGGACACAAACACAAGTCCGCCAGCCCAAAGGTCAGTGATCAAATGGCGGTAGCAAAACCCACACAGTTAGGCCAACAGAACTACGCCCACAGCATTATGACCCACTGTCATGACCACACAAACTTGCCAAATCAAATCAAAGAAATGCTTGAGAAAAGCAAAGAGATATCCTCATTGGAGACAGCAAAGCCCAAACTGGAAGAAGGTTAGCAGAGTAATCTTGCGCTTATTTCAAAGGAAGAATCAAGAAGAGAAGATTCAAGATGGCCGTCGTGAGTCCTGAAGGTTAGTTACAGGTCTAGTCTTGCAATCGGTTGGTTGCTAGGTTGCGAGCTCACCAGCTGGAAGCTTGGCACTTCAACTGATGTCTGACAGGAATCAGCTGTGTGGAGAGAGAGCACGCTTCAGAGCAGAAACTCCTGTGAGGTAAAATTACACTTGAAGACTATTTTACAGAAAACGTGATAAATATTGTCAAGGTTTATTTGAGGAGTTTGATAGTAGACCGTTCCAGTGGAGGTTTGGCAAGGCTACAGAGTTTAATGTATGAATAAACCTTATGTTTACAAGGTTCCTGTTTAAGATACCAAAGTCAAAACAAAAAACGAACTTTAACAAGCAAGTATTTACAAATACCAAGGTTATAAACGAAGGCCGAGTTTAACTGAGAAATTAATGTTAGCAAGTAAGCATTTACAAATGCAACGGTAATAAATCAAAGTAGAGTTTAAAAGAGAAACAAACTTTAATAAACAAGCATTTACAAATACAAGTTATCGGCAGATGTCGAAGTAAGAAAGGAGAAACTAACTTTAATAAACAAGCATTTACAAATACAAGTTATCAACACTTGTCGAAGTAAGAATGAAGAAGTGAACTTTAATAAACAAGCATTTACAAATACAAGTATTGACAGAAGTCAAAATAAGACAGGAGAAACAAACTTTCACAAGCAAGAATTACCAATGCAATAAACGTAATTGAATTCTCTAATGTAAAGTAGAAACCAACTAACATCAGCTGATTTGGAGAACGCATTATCACCAACTATATATATATATAACAACATAAAACCAATCTCTAACAAAGGTTGAGAAGTTCTTCCAGAACCAGTAATAAGCATTTTTAAGAAGAGCTTATCCTTCATAGAGAAGCAAGGCTACAGAGACCTCAGGGTGAGTGAAGACATAATAGAATTAAAGAGATTTAAGTGTTAACAGTAGAAAGTGTAAAACTGATGTTGTATGTCCCTAGTAATTGCGACTGTGACTCTTGCAGGTGCTGCATCCAATCTTAGACGTAAAGAGGCAGACTGAGTACTGACGTTCATCATCTCTGTGGCAGTCTCTCTACAATCCCATTCCCCTTTCCCCCTCCGGGGTACTCAGCACGAAGGAATAAAATTCGTTGTGAGTAGCTTGGGTCGGGACTGAGGAGTTATCTTCTGCTTCTGAGGAAATCGAATTGAAGTATCCTGACAGATTGAAGTGCCATCACCCTAATTTTAGGGAAAAAACTGATTTCCTCCTGAGCAGAATGGCAGAAGGAATTGATATTAAAGCATTAGCCACCGTTTTGGAAGGGGTACAGAAACAATTAAATAACACCATAGAAGAAACAGTCCAAATAAAACAGCGATTAAATGAGTTAGGGAACACCGCTAAATCAAACTAATCTGTGTTTTCACAAATCCCTAGCCCTTCACAGTCTGCAGGTATACCCACTCAAGTAATTCATGCGGTTTCCCCTTTTATTCCTTTGGCTCGACCCGAACGCTTTGGTGGGGATCCAAATAAGGCGCAGATTTTTCTGACCCAATGCTCATTGCATTTTTTATGTAGACCAGTCATTTTTTCCGAAGACCAGTCCAAAGTGGCATTTATATTGTCTTATCTGACAGGTGATGCGGCCGCATGGTCCATGCCAATAATTTCCAGAAATTATCCTGTTTTATATCATTTCCAAAATTTCAAGGAAGAGTTCTTAAGAATGTTTGATCGGAGAACTGCAGCTCAAGCCACTGACAATGAACTATTGGAAATCAGGCAAGGTAATAAAGATCTAGTAGCCTATCTGGCTCATTTCAATAAACTCATTGTAGAGACTGCCTGGCCGGAGTCAAAAAGAGCCGCCATATTTTATCGTGGACTGAGAGATGAATTGAAAGATGCCTTAGCACAAGTTCCTAATAGACCCACCGAAATTTCAGAGTTAATTGATCTTGTGTTACAGATTGACCACCGGTTAACCGAATGAAGAGCAGAAAAGAGAAGAGAATATCAACCATTTCCCCTGAGAATTGATCATGTAAGAAATGATCACACGAGAGCCGGAGAAGGGATAACGATAGAAGAACCAATGCAAATTGGTTCCATCCGAGGTCCCTATCTAAGGAAGAAAAAGAGAAAACAAGAGTGAATCAACTATGTTTCTATTGTGGTGCATCTGGGCATTTTGTTAAAAACTGTCCCAAGAAACCCAAAGCTCTTCAGTCGGGAAAAGGCCAGCTTCATCAGTAGAGGGAGTTGCCCTGATGAAAGCATAACCCAGACAACTCTTTTAGATCAACGAGTGGCAAATACCTTACAAACCGCAGCGCCACATTTGGTACAAACAGTATCAGTTAAGACCCTTGAGAAGGAAATTCAAGGGATCTCAGTTATGATAGACTCTGGAGCTACGGGCAGCTTCTGTGATATCAAATACACTCATAAAATGGGTTTTCGATTTATCAAGAAATCTACTTTGGAAGTAGTAAGAGCTGTGGATGGAACCAATCTTTCTTCAGGACCCATTTCCCATGAGACCGAACCAATTCAGATGCAAGGTTTTGGTGGGCATCAGGAGCAGATAATCTTTAATTTGATAGATGCTCCACAATTTCAACTCATTTTGGGTCTGCCCTGGTTTACAGAACATAATCCACAAATTGATTGGAGCAAGAGAACGATCAAGATGAATTCCTCTTACTGCAAAGAGAATTGCTTTCATGATGGAGTGGAAGTGTCCATCAAGTCCCAAGTGGCCTGTTTATCATCACACTCTTCAATGATCTGTGCACTAAAAACAACAGGAATCCCAAAAGAATATGAGGATTTAGTCGCCGTTTTTTATGAAAAGGAGGCAGAGAAATTGCCGTCACATCGACCCTACGACTGCAAAATTGAACTGGAGCCAGGTGCGATATTGCCATGTAGCAGAATATACGCATTGACCAAAGCAGAGAACCAACATTTAAAAGAGTATTTGGATCAATATCTTGCTAATGGTTTTATTCGTCCTTCTGAATCGCCAGTGTCATCCCCACTATTTTTCATACCAAAGAAGGATGGGGGTCTTCAAACTTGCATTGATTATCGAGCCCTCAATCAGGTTACCATCAAGAATCGATACCCACTGCCTTTAGTGTCAGTTTTATTAGATCAAGTAAAGAATTCTAGAATCTACACCAAATTGGACCTGCGAGGAGCATATCATTTGATGCGAGTGGCTTCAGGGGATGAATGGAAAACCGCTTTTCGGACTCAATACGGATTATTTGAATATCAAGTGATGCCTTATGGGTTATGCAATGCTCCCGTTGCTTTCCAGCATTTCGTTAATGATATATTGCGAGAATTCCTCGACCTGATTGCCGTGGTTTATATAGATGACATTTTAATCTTTTCTGACAATCTACAGGAGCACATTTCCCATGGTCGATCCATCCTCACAAGGTTGAAAGAAAACCATCTCTATGTAAAATTGGAGAAGTGTGCATTTCATGTGGAACGAGTTGAGTTCTTAGGATTCATTTTGTCACTAGAAGGAGTTAGTATGGATCCTACCAAGATAAAGACAGTGCAACATTGTCCTTCTCCTTGCAATGTTAAAGAGATCCAGAGTTTCTTGGGGTTCGCTAATTTTTATCGAAGATTCATATCCAATTGTTCTCAAACAGTTACACCCATTACTCGATTGTTGAAGAAAGGAGTGAAGTTTGAGTGGACAAAATGAGCTGAAAATGCTTTTAATTTTTTGAAGAATTCCTTCGTCTCAGCTCCAATCTTGCTCCACCCCAATCGGGATGAGCAATATTATGTGGAAGCAGATGCTTCCGATGTTGCCATAGGAGGTATCCTTTCCCAGTGTCTTAAAGATTCAGGTCAATTACACCCAGTGGCCTATTTCTCTCGAAAATGAACACCACCAGAGATAACTTATTCAATTGCGGATAAGGAGCTATTGGCAGTCAAGGAAACTTTTCGTGATTGGAGGCATTACATTTTGGGAGCTAAGAATAAAGTGACCGTTTACACAGACCACCGAAATTTACAGTTTTTAAAATCAGCTCGAACTCTAACATCTAGGCAACTGCGTTGGTCCCTATATTTTGCAGACTTTGATTTTGTTATCACTTTCAGACCAGGAAAAGTAAATGGGAAGGCAGATGCTCTATCTCGAACTGATATCAGTGCAGTTAAAGAGCCTCCAGAAAAAGAATTGATTATTCCACAAGAGAAGTTCATATCTGCCATATTGTATGAAGATTTAACCAAAGAAATTCAAGAAAACTTAACATTCGAAGGAATGCTGAAGTGGTCCAAAGAAGGCCAAGGAAGAGAAATCAAAAATGGTTTACCATACTTCAAAGGTGCACTGTATGTTCCGACTGTGGAGCTGCAAGGAAAAATTCTTCAGGCTTATCATGATGATCAATTGGCTGGACACAAAGGAATTCAAAAAACTAAAAATCTGATACAACGAGAATTTTGGTGGCCAAAAATGAAAACTCAGATAAGACAATATGTGTCAACTTGTGACAAATGTCAAAGAGGGAAATCAAATAGAACAGCTTCACAAGGTCTGTTAAGACCTTTGCCCACTGCACCCCATGCATGGCATACTATTACTATGGATCAAGTGGACCTCCCTAGTAGCCAAGGTGTTAACACTATCCTAGTTTTTGTGGACACTTTCACTAAAATGGCGCATTTCATTCCTTTGAAAGAAATCCCTCGAGCCCCACAGGTTGCACAGTTGTTTACACAACACATAGTACGCGCCCATGGTATCCCAAAAATTCTAGTTTCAGACAGGGAGTCCCAATTTGTTTCTCGCTTTTGGAAGGCTTTTAGTAAAAGATTAGGAATTGATTCTCGTTACTCTACCAGTTACCATCCTGAAACCGATGGGCAAACAGAGAGAGTGAATCAAGAGTTAGAACACCATTTAAGACTCAATGTATTTGATCAAGAGAAGGAATGGCCCGAGTTGATGTGGGCAGCTGAATTTGCTTACAATAATGCTGTTCATTCCACCACTGGGTTCACCCCCATTTATCTGAACCATGGTAGACATCCTAATGTAATGTTGGGTAAAGAAGATGATTCAGTGCCTGCAGTAGAAGAGATGGTGAGGGATTTGCAGACCACGTTAGTTAGGGCTAGAAACAACATCATTTAAGCAAAAGATTCATATAAGACTCAGGCTGATGGAAAAAGAAGAGAGAGACCCATTTATTCGAAAGGAGACAAAGTTTGGTTATCCACTCGTCATTTACGTCTCAAAGGAAATCGCAAATTTCAGCCATGATTTATAGGCCCATTTAAAGTTGACAAGATGATCAATCCAGTGACAGTTAAATTGCAGTTGCCAGCTCATCTAAAGATACATCCTGTTTTCCATGTCTCCTTGTTAAAGAACAGTCCTCCAAATTTACGTCAAAACTCCCCTCCAAGTCCTATTCAGATTAGCTCTGCAGAAGAGTATGAGGTCAATCAAATCTTAGATTCCAAAATCCGTAATGGCAAGCTTTATTATCTAATTGATTGGAAAGGTTATGGCCCAGAGGAACGATCCTGGGAGCCACACGAGTATGTACATGCTTCAAGATTAGTGAGAAACTTTCATAGAACCTACCCAAGCAAACCTAAATTGGAGAACTGTTCCTTGAGGGGGAGTACTGTCATGACCACACAAACTTGCCAAATCAAATCAAAGAAATGCTTGAGAAAAACAAAGAGATATCCTCAGTGGAGACAGCAAAGCCCAAACTGGAAGAAGGTTTGCAGAGTAATCTTGCGCTTATTTCAAAGGAAGAATCAAGAAGAGAAGATTCAAGATGGCCGTCGTGAGTCCTGAAGGTTAGTTACAGTTCTAGTCTTGCAATCGGTTTGTTGCTAGGTTACGAGCTCACCAGCTGGAAGCTTGGCACTTCAACTGAGGTCTGACAGGAATCAGCTGTGTGGAGAGAGAGCGCGCTTCAGAGCAGAAACTCCTGTGAGGTAAAATTACACTTGAATACTATTTTACAGAAAACGTGATAAATATTATCAAGGTTTATTTGAGGAGTTTGATAGTAGACCGTTCCAGTGAAAGTTTGGCAAGGCTACAGAGTTTAATGTATGAATAAACCTTATGTTTACAAGGTTCCTGTTTAAGATACCAAAGTCAAAAGAAAAACGAACTTTAACAAGCAAGTATTTACAAATACCAAGGTTATAAACGAAGGCTGAGTTTAACAGAGAAATGAATGTTAACAAGTAAGCATTTACAAATGCAACAGTAATAAACCAAAGTAGAGTTTAAAAGAGAAACGAACTTTAATAAACAAGCATTTACAAATACAAGTTATCGACAGATGTCGAAGTAAGAAAGGAGAAACTAACTTTAATAAACAAGCATTTACAAATACAAGTTATCAACACATGTCGAAGTAAGAAAGAAGAAGCGAACTTTAATAAACAAGCATTTACAAATACAAGTATTGACAGAAGTCAAAATAAGACAGAAGAAACAAACTTTCACAAGCAAGAATTACCAATGCAATAAACGTAATTGAACTCTCTAATGTAAAGTAGAAACCAACTAACATCAGCTGATTAGGAGAACGCATTATCACCAACTATATATATATATGTATATATATATATATATAGCAACATAAAACCAATCTCTAACAAAGTTTGAGAAGTTCTTCCAGAATCAGTAATAAGCATTTTTAAGAAGAGCTTATCATTCATAGAGAGAAGCAAGGCTACAGAGAACTCAGGGTGAGTGAAGAAATAATGGAATTAAAGAGAATTAAGTGTTAACAGTAGAAAGTGTAAAACTGATGTTGTATGTCCCTAGTAATTGCGACTGTGACTCTTGCAGGTGCTGCATCCAATCTTAGACATGAAGAGGCAGACTGAGTACTGACGTTCATCATCTCTGTGGCAGTCTCTCTACAATCCCATTACCCTTTCCCCCTCTGGGGTACTCAGCACAAAGGATTAAAATTTGTTGTGAGTAGCTCGGGTCGGGACTGAGGAGTTATCTTCTGCTTCTGAGGAAATCGAATTGAAGTATCCTGACACCCATGAATCACCGCAGCGGACATTCAACTGTGGCAAACCATTGGCGGTACATACCACCGCGCTCAAAATGCACATACACATACAAAACAACACCACATTGGACAATTCAAACTACACACACCTGACACTCAAACACACACCACACACACACACTCACACCACTATAAAACACACACCCACACTACCCGCATTCCTTTACGACTCAAAGAAATTGACAACTGAGAGAGAGAGACACCAAGAGTACCCACAGAACCAGAGCCTCAGAACACCATCACCCATACAACATCCACGCACTTCACAGCACACACCTCAACACATCACCCCACACACCCTCACACACACCACATACACTACACCCATGGAACCACAAAGACACCCCAGGTTCTCAGAGGAGGAGCTAAGGGTCATGGTGGAGGAAATCATCCGGGTAGAGCCACAGCTATTCCGATCACAGGTGTAGCAGACATCCATTGCAAGGAAGATGGAGCTATGGCGGAGAATCGTGGACAGGATCAAAACCGTGGGACAGCACCCCAGAACAAGGGATGACATCAGGAAGAGGTGGAACGACCTACGGGGGAAGATATGTTCCGTGGTAGCAAGACACCAGATAGCTGTACAGAGGACTGGTGGTGGACCCCAACCTACTCCCCTACAGCTAGCAACATGGGAGAAGAAAGTCTTGGCAACACTGCATCCTGAGGGCCTAGCAGAAGTAGCAGGAGGAATGGACTCTGGTAAGTCAAATCTTTACTACTTTCACACCCCTATCTGCATGCCCTCACATACCCTCACCCTCACTCCCATCACTCCACCACCTTCCACACACCCCACCATCACAACCCACCAATCCCAATACCCAGCACTGCATGCACCACCAATGCATGGACACCACTCACAGCCCTGCATGGACACCCATCACTAAAGTATGCACACTAGAGAGAATCACCTAGCCCACAAAATAACTACTCACACCAGGCAAAGCTGACAGGGCACTCACAACCATAGAGGCCAACACACCCATGCACAAGATGTCACACGCAGAAACAATAACACTGCATTTACATCCCCACAGGTCCTCCACATAACGTCACCAGAGAGGAGGTGCCAGCAACATCCAGTCCCCCCACAGAAGAGGCCCACAGTGATGACAGCAGCTCTCCTCGCCTGGATCAGGATGACCAACCTGGCCCATCAGGGACCTCCAGACAGTTGGTTACCCAGGCACAGTCCCATACCACCACAGAGCCTCCCCCTCAGGAAACACCAGTACAGCACCCACCCAGCGGACCCATCCCTCTGGCCCCAGGACACGTCAATCAACAGTGTGTCCACCACTACAGGGACCCCTGGCAACCCCACAAACACAGGACGATCAGAGACCTGGGGTCAGCGGGCACACGGTTCAGGGGACAAAGGAGGGTAGCTGGGAGGACTGCTGTGCGACAGGGGGAGGAGAGGCCCAGGGAACGGACTCTCCACGAGGCACTCACCAACATCCTGGGAGCATACCACCATTTCCAGGAGACTATGGACCAGATACTGGCCAAGTTGCAGGAGATCCAGTGGCTGCAGGAGGGACAGTACCTAGGGATCAGGGAGGACCTGAGAGACATCTACACCACCCTGATCACCATTGCAGGGGTGCTGGCAGACATGGCCAACACCATGAGGGAGGAAGTGGCACACCACTGGGCCACTGACACCAGCCACACCGATGAACAGCTCTCCACCTCCGCTGACGCTAGTGGACAGGAGGCCCCGCCACAGGACCAACAGGCCACCAGCCCCCCTCCCCCTGCAGAAGGAGAACCACCCGCAAACGGTCCCTGCGATCCAGGCAGAAGCCAGAGAACATTGCCAAGACCCCCGCCAGGAAATAAGACTTTACCGATTGTCACCCTTGTGTCCCACTCTGTCTACCTGTCCACCTTGAACTGTCATTGCTCCACTTCCTATGCCCCCTTGGATAATGCGCCTGTGATACAAAGAGAGTGGACTTTATCGTGGACTCTCCTCCTCCATCACCCAAGCCCACTGCACATCCCAATTACATTTTCAGCAATTAAATAAACACCCTTCCAAAAATACAAGTATGTAGTATGTCAAATGATTTAAGTATGTATTCCTTTAATAATCTGTAGACATTGCAAGTAGACTGTACAGTAATGTATACATAGGTATGACCTGTTTTGTGCCACAATCAATACACCAGGAGCCAGAATAAGGCACAAATATCTGTGAATAGACATGTCAAAGGGTACAGTAAGTAGCTTAGTAGTGGGAACAGCAGCCTGCCAGTGAAAATTGTTAACACAAAACTGCAATGGAAGGTGAAGTTACAGTGTCTTACCTGTGTGTCACTGGAAGTACAGTCAAATGATAGATGTTCTGTTGTCCACATCCTCATCCTCTGCCTCCTCTTTGTCACTGTCCACAGGCTCCACCGCTGCCACACGCCCATCTCCAGCCTCATCCTCCTGCAGAAAAGGCACCTAGCATCTCTAGGCAAGGTTGTTCAATATGCAACATGCCACGGTGATCTGGCACACCTTCTTGGGTGAGTAGCACAGGGATCCACCTGTTAGATGGAGGCACAGAAACCTGGCCTTCAGGAGGCCAAAGGTTTGCTCTATAATTTGTCTTGTTCAACCATGTGCCTCATTGTAACGTTCCTCTGCCCTTGTCCTGGGATTCCTCACAAGGATAAGTAGCCATGAGAGGTTGGGGTAACCAGAGTCACCTGTAAATATGGAGGGATACCTGTTAGCCAGACACTAACCCTTAGAGCCAACCCCACACCCATATACCAACATACACTGAGTGAGGACCATGGGCTCACCTATTAGCCACACCCTGTGCCTCTGGAGTTAAGCCATCACATATGGGATGCTGCTATTCCTCAGGATATAGGCATCATGCACAGGCCCAGGATACTTTGCATTGATATGGGTGATGTACTGGTCCGCCAGGCACACTATCTGCACATTCATGGAGTTAAAGCTCTTTCGATTTCTGAACACCTGTTCATTTCTCCTGGGGGGGAACAAAGGCAATATGTGTATCATCAATTGCCCCAACAATGTTGGGGATATGTCCCATTGCATAGAAGTCAGCTTTCACTGTGGCCAAATTCTCCACCTGGGGGAAAACAATGTAGGTGCGCATGTGTTTCATTAGGGCAGACAACACTCTGGTCAGCACGGTTGATAACATTGGCTGGGACATTCCTGCTGCCATGGCAACTGTCACTTGGAAGGAGCAACTTGCCAGGAAATGGAGCACAGATAGGACTTGCACAAGAGGGGGGATCCCAGTGGGCTGACGGATATCTGAGATCAGGTCTGGCTCCAATTGGGCACACAGTTCTTGGATTGTGGCCCTATCAAGTCTGTAGGTGAGGATAATGTGCCTGTCCTCCATTGTTGCCAAGTCTGCCAGGGGCCTGTACTCGGGGGGATGTCTCCATCTCCTATTCATCTGCAGCGGCTGTACTCTAGGGGGCAAAACGATGAGCATCTGGTCAGTTTTGAACATTTCCTCAATGTACAATGCATTGCATGTTGTGACAGAAACAGTATGTTTATGTTTATTCCCAAAATGTGCTTATATCGGCTGTGATGCAGTTAGGTGCCATGGCCTGCCCCCCCCCCCCTGAAACAGCAGATGCCTGTCCTGTGTGAAGGGACAGGTGGAAATGAGGTAATGCCGCTGATGTTGTGCGCCGTTGCGGGAGGCGGTCAAGTACCGCCGTGCAAGTCCTCATTGTTTATCATTGGGCCCTATGGGTTACAGTAGCCAATGGTGATGTACACCGGCGATGACGGTACGCACCGCCGCGGATGTGACTGCCATTTTCTATCTGTTCACTCACTTGCTAACTGACCTTCAACAGGAGAGGACCTACACTGCAAGTGCTGCTGTGACCTATGTCTGGAAGCAACCATGGCTCGAGTCACTGGGGAAAGGGTCCCTGCCTTCACCGCTGCAGAGTTGGAGAAACTGGTGGATGGGGTCCTACCCCAGTACCGATTGCTTTATGGGCCTCCAGACCAACAGGTGAGTACACTGTAGACATGATGCATGGGACATGAATGCATGGTGTGATGTGTGTGAAGGGCTCGTGTAAGGGGGGTGGTGGAGGGGTCCTGGGCAGCGTGCAACATGTATGATGGGCAATGTATGTGCATAAGAGGATGGGAGGGATATGGTGGGCCATGGGTGTTACAGGCCGGACGGTATGACTGATCCCTTTTTCCATTTTCATTTTTCTGCAGGTCAGCGCCCATCAGAAAAAGGGTATATGGCGCACCATCGCCAAAGACGTGCGGACCCTGGGGTCTATGGCAGGCTGAGCACCCACTGTCGCAAACGGTGGGAGGACCTGAGACGCTGGGTAAGGAATATGGCGGAGGCCCAGCTGGGGATGCCCTCCCAACGAGGAAGGGGTACCCATCAAACCCTGACCCCCCTAATGTTCCGCATCTTGGCGGTGGCCTATCCGGAGCTGGATGAGCACTCGATGGCATAACAGCAGCCACAAGGGGGTGAGTACAGTTTCCAAATCTGCAAATTGCGCGTGGTGGGGTGGTCTCTGGGTGGGGGATGTGGGCTTGTTGGTGCCCCTAGGCATTGCAGAGTAGGTTCCATGTTGGGCAGGGGCTGATGCACTCCACCCCCAAACATGCTAGTGGACATCTACTACTGGGCAGATATCTGTGGGTCTCAGGTATGCTGCAACTGGTGTTAGGTATTACTGTCTATGGCCTGGTGACTAGCATTGTGAGTGGTACTGCATCGCCCAGTGCGTAGGGCTGTCCCCTGTGTGTTGTGTACGCCAACGGTGGTGTTATTGCTGGCATTGACCAAGTGTATCCTCTGTCTCTTCCCCCCCTTTTTGTTTTGTCACCCTGTCCTTATGTGCATTAGCATCATCTGTCGGAGGAGCAGAGGCACTAGTGACGGTGGGAGCTGCATCCCACATGGCCCTGGAGGTCGAATCCACCGACCGTGAGGGCACCAGTGGGATGGAGGGCGAGGGGAGCACCACGGCGGAGACAGGAGGGGACAATTCTGACAGTGATACCTCCTCCAAGGAAGCTCCCTGCTGGTGGCGGACACCTCTGTGGCCACCCCAACTACAGGTACAGCTGCCACCCCCGTACCAGCACTGGTCTCCCAGCAGCCCCTCAGCGAGTTTCCAGTGCCCGCTCACCCAGGAGGGTGGGCATCTCCTTCGCCCCAGGCACCTCAGGGCCTTCCCCGTTTAGCCCTGCTGCCCTGAGTGAGGAGGCTATTGACCTCCTGTGATCCATCTCTGTTGGGCAGTCAACCATAGTGAATGCCATCCAGGGGCTGGCAGGGCATTTGCAACATACAAATGCATTCCTGGAGGGCATTCACTATGGTTGACTGCCCAACAGAGATGGATCACAGGAGGTCCAACATAGATCTTTCCAGGCTCTGGTCTCCTCCCTGATGGCAGCAATTGTCCCTGTCTCTAGCCTCCCCCCTCCAACTTCCTCTACCCAGTCCCATTCCCTTGAACCCAAACCTACCCCAAGCATACAATCAGGCCAGGATGGACCCAAGACAACACACAGGAATGGCTCAAGCAAACACAAGCACCACACATCATCCAACAGGCACTCACACAAACACCATCCAGAAGCAGACACACCAACATCCACTGCCTCCACTGTGTTCCCCTCCTCCTCCTCGTCAACCTCCCTCCCAGTAGCGTCTCTACTCACACCTGCATGCACTACATCCTCATCCACTACCTCCATCACCATCATGCCTGTCACTACACGCCCCACACTGGTAGTCACCACCCCCACATTAATGCACACGTCCCCTGTGTCCTTTCCCACTGTGTCTGTGCCCCCCTCTCAAAGTACACAAGCGCAAGCACTCAGACACCCAACACCCATCTGTCAGGGAGACCGGATCCTCGGGGTTTGCGCCTGTTCCCAATATGTCCACCTCTTGGCAGCTCCAAACTCTACTAGCTATTATAGCACAGAGTTAAACAATGGCCAAGCGGGGGATGGGGTTTTAGGTTGGGAACAGCGGGGAAGGAGACCTGTGGAAGCAAGAGTTAAGAACACAATAGCAAGATTATGCACATTGACTTTCATAAACTTTGTTCTAAATATTTATATATTAATAACATGAATGACCAAGAGCTTTTCTATAACATGACTTTAATAGCTCTGGGTACCTGGAAAATAAAGAAGGATTATGCAAACTTTCATATGAGCATTCTTAGAATAACATCTTATACTTTGAACATTAAACTGTTTCTAGTTAGTTCTTGGAATAGCAAATACATTATAACCAGAATCAATGGACACATTAGTTTTCATGAATGAACTGTGATAGACTCATGAATGATATTGCAAGGTTACACTCTGTCTTGAATTTTAGGATTCAATTGACTAGAAATTACTATACACTTTAATACAAAAACTGTGCATCAAGATTTCAATGCCTAGAAATGATTGCGCACTCTGCTGATCTGATCTAAAAGGGTTAATGGTCAAGAATGAATCGCCAAACTGTTGCCGATTCGAACATCAAGGTTTTAATGCCAGGAAATGATCACGCACCTTGCCGACCTGAACTACAAAAGTTAAATGCCAGGAATGAATCGCGCACACTGTTGCCGATTTGAACATCAAGGTTTTAATGCCATGAAATGATTGCGCACATTGCCGACCTGAACTGCAAATGTTAAATGCCCGGAATGAATTGCGCAAACTGTTGCTGATTCGAACATCAAGGTTTTAATGCCAGGAAATGATTGCGCACCTTGCCGACCTGAACTGCGAAAGTTAAATGCCAGGAATGAATCGCGCACACTGTTGCCGATTTGAACATCAAGGTTTTAATGCCAGAAAATGATCGCGCACATTGCCGGCCTGAACTGAAAACGTTAAATGCCAGGAATGAATCGCGCACACTGTTGCCGATTCGAACATCAAGGTTTTAATGCCATGAAATGATCATGCACATTGCCGACCTGAATTGCAAACGTTAAATGCCAAGATAAAGATCGCACACGCAATCAACCAAAAGGCCCAAAACTCGAATATTTCTAAAAACGGAGTCGGGGGCCTAAGCCGACCTCCGCCTTACTGCCCTGCTGGAGGATCACCAAGATAACGAGGACAGGGCCTGGAAAAGCCTAGGTAGGCCTTCGGAACAGGAGCTCAGGTAAATGCTGCTGCTCTACACCGGGACCTCTGAATAGTGAGCATGTGGAGCTGGGCTGGGTCCCTTAAAAAGACCAAAGCCCCACCCACGTGCCACACCCAGCCAGACTGCAGGAAAGGATTCTAGAAGGATTCAGAATACGGACCACACCCTGGAATTCTGCAACAAAGCCTTGGAAATGAACAATACACTGCAAACAGTATTAATGACGTTTCAAGATAAATCTCTGCAATGCAAAAGGTTAACATACTGCATCAACACACAATGCATGAATTATTACATTACATAAGGATTGGCTTTTTGCATTATGTCGCCCGTAGAGCATGCACTGTCCTGATGTTGACACCATCCACCTCACAACAGCATCCAGCCCATGCACCTGCACCCAAGCACAGCAGACAGACACCTCCTAAAACCACTCCCTCTTCCTCCACTCCCAAACCTTCACCCTCTTCCCACCCCAGTGTCCCTAAGAAACTTTTCCTCTCCACCCTTGACCTCTTCTCTACCACTCCCCCTTCCCTTCAATTCGGGCCAGGGTGGGCATAACCCAGGCCAGCACCTCAGCCACCCAGTCCGTGGCCACTGTAGTTTTGGGAGGTACTGCAGGTGAGAGAGGCTCCAAGGAGACACCCATCAGCACTGGCAGTGTGCCTGCACCAGCTGCCAAGGGCAAGGCCAAGGAACAACCACCAGCTGCCAAGGGCAAGAAGGGACCACCAGCTGCCAAGGCCAAGAATGCACCACCAGCTGCCAAGGGCAAGAAGGGACCACCAGCTGCCAAGGCCAAGAATGCACCACCAGCTGCCAAGGGCAAGAAGGGACTACCAGCTGCCAAGGAGGCACCAACAGCTGCCAAGGGCAAGGGCAAGGGCAAAGGGTCTGCCCCTGCAGGCAGGAGGGACAGGAGGCCTGGTGCTGTGACAGGATCTGAGCCCCCACAACCAACCATGCCGGTTCAGCCGTCCAAAGCTGCAGGGGAAGGGCCGGAGCCAACCCCCACCACTGCCAGCACCGCCGCAAGCACTGCCACTGGCACCGCCACCAGCACCACTGGCAGCAGTAGCCCCAGTGGTCAGCCATCCGAGGCTGCAGGGGAAGGGCTGGAGCCTCTCCCACCACTGCCAGCACTGCCACCAGCACTGCCACCGGCACCGCCACCAGCACCACTGGCAGAAGCCCCAGGGGGCAGCTGTCCGAGGCTGCAGGAGAAGGGCTGGAGCCTCCCCCCACCACTGGCAGCACAGGCACCAGCACTGACACTGCCACCACTGTACAGCTGTTGCCACCGGCGGATGGATTGTAGTCCTGCCTCCATGGAGTGTCATGCATCCTGCCCACAGCAAATCTCGTGGTTCTGAGACCCAGGTAAGAGACTATGACCTTGCACTCCCCATGTGCTGCATCACAGGGCACAAAGCCCCCTCCAGAACCAGTGGAAGAAGGCATCCACTCACCCCCTCCCTGTCAGGATGAAGTACACTGGGCACAGAGGCCCCTCCAGAACCAGTGGAAGAAGGCATCCACTCACCCCTCCCTGCCAGGATGAAGCACACAGGGCACAAAGCCCTCTCCAGAACCAGTGGAGAAGCCATCCACTAGAGATACTATGGCTTTGCACTCACCATGACCAAGCAGTGTGCAAACCACCCACTTGAGAGACTGTGGCCTTGCACTCCCCAGGACCAAGCAGTGGGCAAACCACCCACTTGAGAGACTTTGGCTTTGCACTCCCCAGGACCAAGCAGTGGGCAAACCACCCACTTGAGAGACTGTGGCTTTGCTCTCCCCAGGACCAAGGAGTGGGCAAACCACCCACTTGAGAGACTGTGGCTTTGCACTCGCCAGGACCAAGCAGTGAGCTAAAGACCCACTTGAGAGTTTGTGGCCTTGCACTCCCCAGGACCAAGCAGTGGGCAAACCACCCACTTGAGATACTGTGGCCTTGCACTCTCCAGTACAAAGCAGAGGGCATGTAGCCCCCTCCAGGAGCAGTGGCGTTGTACCATCTTCTGGCTGAGGTGCCCCCCCCTCCCCTTCCCCCTGAGGTGCCTGTGTATTTTTGACCTGATGCCCCAGCAGTGTTCTCACCGTATTGAGGCAGGAGTCAAGTGGGGCCTTGGCCTATGTGATATGGCCCACCGACATTATGGAATGGGCAGTGTCCCTTCATTTCATCTGTAAATACTGTTTTTATTTTTGAAGACGTATTTCTAGTTATTTATCTTATTGCACTCACGTTCTTCAAATCATTTTGTCCTTGCATTATTCCTGAGGGATAGGGGTGAATATGTGATGTTATTGCATCTGTTTGTGTGTATGGTGTTGGGGTGGGGGTGTTGCGTGTGTGTGTCACTCTCTTTCCACCCCCATACCTGTGTGCTAGGCAGCAGTACTCACCGTGGTCCTCGTCACCGGCTTCGGTATTCCTGGTGTAGGAGGAGGTAGACCGGTGTTGGGAACACCTGCAGTTCGGGCTCCATGGCATCGTGGTTCTTCCTTGAGTCTCCAGAGGTGAATCGTTTCCCGTCTGTGTACTGTTTCCGCCGTAATTTTGATGCCGTTGGTACCGCCCCAGAAAAGTTGGTGGATAGGCTGGTCATGATGCAGTGGGTGGTACATTGTCTTCCGCCTGGCTGTTGGCAGTTACCGCCGCTGTGCTTGTTGCTACCGCTGTGGCGGTCAGTGTGTGTTAAAGTGGCTATATGTGTTGGCGGTTTCCGCTGGGGTCACAATTCTATTTTTTTTACCGCCGGCCTGTTGGCAGTATTACCACCGCTTTATCACCAACTGCAAGGGTTGTAATGAGGCCTATATTCTCACTGAAGAAAGAGCCTGACATTTGACCTTGTTCTTTGAACACAAAGCAAATGTGATGAGATAAGAAAAAGATTTACAGGCCTGTTTACAGAAAGGGAGCGCTCAGAAAAATATTATAAATAAGGTTTGGGCAACGGAAGGGACAAACTCAGGCAGCATAGCATAAAACAAATAAAGCCAGCAAATTGAAAGCAACGAAATGTGAGTGACAAACCACAAATCCAATGGTAATCAATGGTCGGAATGCATTCCCAAAAAAGTTTTATGGATGTATCTAAAGTGACAGCCGTGGGATACTTTGTGGGAAAGTCCAGTATTTTAGTCCAGTCCGTATCTTGCAGAGGTTTGGCTACATCAATCACCCAGATATTATGACGAGAAGACCTGAAGTGGTCTCAATGTTGCAGAAAATGTCTGCACATCCATTCTGTCAGTTTGCCGCCAGTCCCTATGGTGTAGAGCTTGTGGCACACCTCATGTAGGGTTAGTGCTAGGTTGCAGACATGAAATAGGGCATTTAATTTAATGATTGTTTAAGGTGGTTGTAAGTAAGGAGTTGACCGGGGTGAAGATGGTAGTCTGCCACAAGGGTTTGGATATTTAGTGGCTCGCCATCCAGAAACAAATCCCCCAATTTTAAGACAACTGCAGCATGCCACTGATGAAGTTGCTCTGAGCAAAGGTAGTGCAGGAGCACTTGGTTTCTTTGTGTCAGTGAGTTTAAAGGTCCTTGCAAGGCAAGAGAAAGAAATGCATGATAACCCCGGATGGTGATCCATAGAATGATCAGTAGGTAACAATGAGCAGTGCAGTAGGCCCTCCTTAAAAGTCTTTACGGATAAACCCCATTGCATATAGGGGGGCGGACAGAAAGCCAGGGAGCTACCCACTGGACCTGTGCAGCTGAAAATTAGCGTTTTAAGTCCAGAAGGCCTAATCCACCCGCAGTCATGCGTAGCTTTACAGTGGAAAGAGTGAGCCGATGGTGCCCAAGTGACCAAATCAGAAGTGTTGCATGTCTGAAGAAGGAATGAAGGATGAGCAGGGGAAGTTTTGCAAAATAATACTATGATCGGGGTAGCACACTTTCTTCACTAGTGCCACGTGGCCCAATACAGAAAGAAGAAGAGAAGATCAAAAAGCAAACTGGGCTCCGAGGGATCCATGAGGCTCTGCCGAGATTTCCATCCTGCAAATCAGTGGGAGAATGGTAGATATTAATCACTAGGTATCGAAAAGTAACTGGTTCCCAGTTTAATTTGAGGTCTAATTTTATATAAGGGGGAAAACAGTGCCATATGTTAAAGAAACACTAATTACATTTTTAAATGTTTACATTTTGTTTGTGCAATTTACATCCCAAATATTTTGAAGATTCTATGTGCACTTGACACTTAGAGATAACCCAGATCACTAGTTTGGCTTTTGCTCAATTTCAAAACCATTTTAAGACATGGACAAAGCAGGCATTTGCGTTGCCCAACCCCGCATGGGGTTTGACCCCTGCTCACACTTCACAAGCACGAACAGCGGACCATTGAACCAGAAGAGTTTGCCAAGTTGGGTGGGTGCTGCTTGTTCAACCACTTGACAGTGCTTATTCTGTTTCTCTCCTGTCTGCAGAGACACCTCCCCAGGTACCCAATACCTTCCAATAGTCTTGGTAGACCCATCTTGTCTGATTTTAGGAATTGTCCCACCTTGTTCTTCTTCTTCCTTATTTATCTGGTTCTTAGCAACTACCTCCCATTTGATCTCGATTTCATCCTCCTCTTTTATCTTTTATTGTTAGTCGGCCTCCCAGTTCTGAGATAAATCTAGAGTCCCAGACTGTAGGAGGCTGGCCTGGTTTGTAGTGGGTACCTAAGGTACTTACACCTTATATCAGGTCCAGTTATCCCTTATTAGTGAAATGTAGTCAGTGTCTAGAAGCCAGTCTCTCTAGGGGTAGTGTGAATGAGCATCCAAGGCCTAACTAGGAGAAATGCAAAGTTCATGCAGCACCACTGTAGCCACACAGTACTCACACATATGAAAGAAAATACTCAATGTTACAAAAATAAAGGTACTTTATTTTGGTGACACAAATGCCAAAAATATGATAGAGACTATTCTTCCTTAGGAGGTAAGTACTACACCAATTCTATACACTAGTATGCAGAAATAGCTGTACAAACAGTTAGACAACAGTGCAAATAGTGAAAATCACAATGGTTAGAAATGGGCCTAGGGGGAACACAAACCATATACTAAGAAAGTGGAATGCAAAAGTCAGTTTCCCACCTAGGCAAATGTAGTGGTTATAGGGGCGCTGGTAGTATTAGAAAACACTAAAGGTAAGTAATAGAGCCCCCCAGAGCCCAGTAAAGCAGGACTAAATCACAGTAACTTCCCCAGAACACACAAGAACACGAGAAAGATTATGCAAGAACCAGAAGAGATGGAAAGACACCAACTGTGGATTCCTGGACCTGAATACCTGTGGAAGAAGGGGACCAAGTCCAAGAAGCACAGAAGAGTCCAGGGAGAACAGAAGCCCCTGCTAACTCAGATGAAGGTGCAAAAGAGGAACCACTGGTGAAGAACAACAGTCACTACTGCACCCAAGAAGACGGATGTGGTTTCCTTGTTGGTGCAGATGATGTGCCACCCCGGTTGGATGATGGCAGTCTGGTTTGCGTTGCTGGATTCCATCAACAAGACCTTTGCACACGCAAAGCTTGCGGTTAGCGGAAAATGGCTCTGCCCGGGCCCAGGAGGGACCTGGGGGACTCTACCCAGCAACTCGGAGAGCCCTCAGAAGACCAGGAAGTGAGCACAGGAGTCCCACAGCATGGGGGTCAAAGGAGGTGCAAAAGGAGTCCCACGCAGTACTACAACAAGGGATCTCACGCTGCCAGAGAGCCACTCAGGAAGCTGTGCATCACAGGATAGAGTGCTTGGGGCCAGAGCTGCACGGTGTATGAAGAAGTTCGTAGAAGGATGCCAACAACCTTGCCAACTGCAAAACATGCAGTGCATGGGGGTACTGTCTTGCGTGGGGAGGCAAGCTTTTACCTCCACCAATGTTGGACAGTAGGACGTCAGGACCATCAGGACCACTTCAGTCCACCACCCGTGATGCAGGATCCACGCACGTTGTCAGGAGAGGGGACCCAAGCCACCGGTCGCTGCTGCAGAGGGGTGCCTGCTGAAGCAGGAGAGTGAGTCCTTCACTCCAAAGGAGATTCCATCATTCTTCTGGTGCAGGTTAAAGACAGGCTGTCATCTGAGGATGCACAACCTGGAAACAGTTGCAGTTGCTGGCAGGAGCTGAAGATACAATGTTGCAGAAGTAGTCTTTACTTCTTTGTTGCAGTTTGTAGAGTTCCTGGAGGGTCCAGATGCAGATTCTTTGGTAAGAAGGTGAAGTAAAGGATGCAGAGGATTCCTGCTGGAGTCTTGCAATCTGAATCTGAAGAACCACCCAAGAGAGAGACCCTAAATAGCCCTGGAAGGGGGATTGGTCAGCTAAACAGGTGAGCACCTATCAGGGTAGGGCTCCGACGTCACCTTCTGGCACTGGCCACTCAGATGCTCCCAGAGTCCCCTGTTAACTTGGAATCCAAGATGGCAAAATCCAGGGATCCTCTGGAGGAGCTCTGAGCACCGCCCCTGGGGTGGTGATGTACAGGGGAGTGGTCACTCCCCTTTCCTTTGTCCAGTTTTGCGCCAGAGCAGGGACTTAGGGTCCCTGAACCGGTGTAGACTGGATTATGCAAGGAGAGCACCAAATGTGCCCTTCAAAGCATTTCCAGGGGGCTGGGGAGGCTACCCCTCCCACGCCTGTAACACCTATTTCCAAACAGAGAGGGGTAACACCCCTCTCCCAAAGAAAATGCTTTGTTCTGCCTTCCTGGGCTCGAGCTGCTTGAGCAACAGGAGGGCAGAAACCTGTCTGAGGGGTGGCTGCAGCTGGGGCTGCATGGAAAACCTCAGAAGGCTGTAATGACAGTACTGGGGATATGATTCCAACATGTTTGATACCAAATATGCCTATGTTCAGAGATACCATTATGAAGCTGGATATAGGTAGTGATAGTATATGTGTAAAATGGTTTCTCAGGACTCACTAAGTCCAGAAAAATGGCCCTAGAGGTCATGGGGACAAATCTGCTAGTGCAGGGGTGCCCTCACACACAGGTACTGAACACCCTGCCCTCAGGGCTGGAGGGCCTTCTATAGGGGTGACTTATAAGTGACCTGGTGCAGTGTAAATGGCAGTGAAAGGGTAAATGCACCTTTTCATGCAGACTACAATGGCAGTCCTGCAGAACCCTTTGCATGGGCTCCCTATGGGTGGCAAAAAATATGCTGCAGCCCATAGGGATCCCCTGGAACCCCAATGCCCTGGGTACCCAGGTACCATATACATGTATATATACTTATAAGGGAGCACCAGGATGCCAATTGTGGGTGAAATACTGAGTTATCAGTATGCAATAACCATCATTTAAGGGAGAGAGCATAACTACTGGGGACCTGATTAGAAGGATCCCAGTAGACACAGTCAAACACACTCAAAAACAGGCCACAAATGGGGATATCCATGTAGAAAGAGGACACTTTCCTACACAGACATACACTCCAGTGCTGTGAGACTACAGACAAGTTGTGGGTACCTCACATCCTGACATTAAGTGTGAGACTGACGCCCACACCATCTGCCCTGCCTCATAAAAAATGTTTAGGTTAAAAGTTCATGGGCGGTTGGGGGAAGCCAGATGTTTTTATTCAATTTGTTTAAACTAGTATAAGGCTAATTACCCTAATGTTTCCCAAACTGTTTGCCAGGGATTTTAAAATGTTCAGAAACATAATTAAAATGTTGTTGTTATTTTCTCTTTAAGAAAAATTGGGTAGATTTGGGTAGGGGTGATGGCCTTGACACAGTGCTGAAGGGCATTAATTTACTACTGAACAAGGACGTAATGTGACACCTGAATGTAGCTTACCTGGAGGCAATCACAAATGACCACAGTGAAAAAATAGTGCTATGTTAAAAAAGAGTAAATAAATGCACTGATAACATAGTGAGGCATGAGGTCTCTTGGGTGTGTCTGTAAAACTGATGTTTATTCTTGAATTTGTGTCCTGAATTTTGACCCTTCATCCTGAATTTTTTTCCTGAATTTTGACCCTTTTTTTACAGTCCTGCACAAAATTTACCTCAATGCCATGTGGTCACCCTAGGAATTAGCAGTGCATGGCGAGGGCATGAGTTATAGTTACCTTAGGGCACGAATTATAGTGACATGAGATAACAATAATGGGTGAATTTCTATGGTTTTTTACGTTTAAAATGTGAGCCTAACTATAACGTCCCTGTAAACTTTGTTTTTTTGGTGAATGTCTATGTTTTTTTAATATAAAGTATTTTCATTACTGTATGTTAATCTAACCCCTGCTGCTCACAGCCTTTGCCCATGCGGGCCTGCAGCCAGGCCCTGCAGTTGACCCCCATAACCACCCAACCCTGGGCTGCTCACAGCCTTCGGCCTGCAGTCCCCCCATGATTTCCACCCAAACCTGTGCACGGCCATGGGGATTGGCTCCAGGGCCTGGCCTGCAGCCAACCCCCATAACCACCCAAACCCGCACCATGCACAGCCAAACAGTCAGTCTCTCTTTGTGTGAGAATAGGTGTGAGAGCGTCTGTTTAGGTGTGAAAGTGGGTGCATGAGTCAGTGTCTGAGTGGGTCTGTGAGTGGGTGTGTCAGTGTCTGAGTGGGTTTATGAGTGGGTGCATAAGAGACTGAGGGGGTTATTCTAACTTTGGAGGAGGGGTTAATCCGTCCCAAAAGTGACGGAAAAGTGACGGATTTACCACCAGCCGTATTACGAGTCCATTATATCCTATGGAACTCGTAATACGGCTGGTGGTATATCCGTCACTTTACCGTCACTTTTGGGACGGATTAACACTCCTCCAAAGTTAGAATAACCCCCTGAGTGTGTCTGTGAGTGGGTGTGTGAGTGTTTGAGTGGGTCTCTGAGTGGGTGCGTCAGTGTCTGAGTGGGTCTGAGTGGCTGCATTAGCGTCTGAGTGGGTGTGAGTGAGCGCAAAGTCTCTGAGTGCATATATGAGTGAATAAATCAGTGTATGAATGAGTTTGTGGACTTTCTTTTGCTTATTAGCAAAGAATTTTGATTAATATTGATTAGTGAAGAAAAAACATTTCAACCGGTTTGTGCTGGTTGGAACTCCTCTCCTCACCTTTGTGGAAGCTGCGCAAAATGAGCATAAGTACAGGGCTTGTCCCCCACATTTTTAGAGCACTTTTGGAACTGGGACTGAACCTCTGTCAGAAGGACTGCTGGACTACACCAAAGAACTCATCTGGACTGCTCTCCTGTTTGTTGCCCTGCTGTCTTGTGTCTGCTGGGTGGCACAAAGGACTTATCTGGATTGCATTTCTGCTTGTTGCCCTGCTACCAGCTGCTCCCTGACTTGGGTTCCCCTGGGCACTGCTGGACTGCCAGGAGAAACTGCGACCTGCCTTAAGGGTGCTGGCCTCCTTGCCTACTGCTGTTTGCCTTGTGCCCGTCCTACCAGTGTCCTCCCAGGGGCCAGCAAGGGATTCCCCTAGCTCAGCTGTTATAGTGCTTGGAGAAGTGCTATAGACTTTATTGGTGTTCTTTGTTCCTGTTGGCGCCGGGATCGTGAGGAGCGTTCCATTCTTTTTCTTTATAGCGCATGAAGAGTACGCCATTCTTTTTCTCTGTAGCACATGAAGAGTGCTTTTTTACTTCACTTCTTGCCAGTTTGGGTGCAAGGAAGCACCCGTGTTACCCCGCGTGTGCCCTCCCCTCAGCTGGTGCTGCACTCCTGTATGCTGTACAGATCTTCTGCGCAGGAGGGCCAGAAGGAAGGAGGTAAGTTGCAGTGACTGCCGGTAGTGTTTCGTGGTGTGTGAGGATCGTGCACGCCCTAGTGCACCCAGGGCACGAGCGGGCCCCCTTCCCTGCAGCCAGAACTGTGAGGTTGTTTGTGCTCTGTTTCGCTTCTTGACAGCAATCACCGCCCGGTCAAGGATCATCACAGGCCGCGCAGGTGGGGGCTGTGCTGCTTGCAGTAATTTTCCCACCGAGGACAGACATGAAAGGGGGAGAACTGTCGGATTTGTCCTCATGGTGGTGTTCCCCGGCGAGGCCATGGCCACAGTTTTGGGAAACTGGCTGTGCCTGTGCCGGACTATGGCAGCCTCTCAGCAAGAGAGGCTTCCCTGAGGAGCCAACAGTAACCGGGAAAGGGCAGGCTCGTCTATCAGGTACTGTGAGACCCCCCCATCCAGAGCTCTGAAGTAACAGCCAGCCCTAGAGGCTGCAGGCGGCTATTTTCAATGGTTGGCTTCCACAGGGGACCCAAAGAGGTTGTGCCACCTTCATGAGAACTGTGTGGTAGGCATACCTTCAGGGATTAGTAATCTTGCTTGCAGGATGGGGGAACCTCAACGGAGGTCCTGTACCTGCCAAGCACCTTTTGTTCAGTTCACCGATCCAATTATAAACTGGGTGCAGGAGGCTCTGTAATGTTGGGAGGTGACTTCCCAATTATCTTACCCTCTCTAATAGGAAGTGGAGAACCTTCGCGTATATGGTACTTTTGGGGATCCTGGCAGGTGATGTATTTTCCTACCTTATTTTTTGCCCTCATTGTTTCTGCATTTTGCTTCACCAATCTGAATATGTAATGTGCTGTCTTGGCCTTTTTGGGGTGACGTACAGATGTCAGGACTGGTGTGACGTGGAGGGGAGGGTGGGTAATGCTTGTTGATGACATATGCCCTGAGGAAATGTTTCCATGTTATATGCATTCATGTTGGTGATAATGACAACTTGCTTTTTTGGAATCTTGTCCCTGGGCCTGTGAGAGGACACGTGGGCCCCTCGCCTCAATTTAGTCATTTGCCTAGGGAGGTGACAGTCTCCAGGGCTGCGGGGGCTGCACAGGCCCCCAAATCAATTTCATCTTTTGCCCTGGAGAGGTGGCTGCTGCTGGTGCAGCAGGGGCCCATACAGGCACCCCTGCATCAATTTCATCATTTGCCCTCGGGAGGTGGCAGTCCCCGGGGCTGAAGGGGTGCCATGTGTGCTTCCTGCCTTAATTTTAGCATTTGCCTCAAGGAGGTGGTGGTCCCTGGGGCATGGAAGGACCAAGTGAGGCTGCCCACACCATTATGTTTATAAGCCCTGGGGCGGTGGTGGTCCACAGGGCATAACAATATCCTAGGAGTGTGGCCCTAGGCACGGCCCTCCTTTACTTTTCATATGCCCCCAGACCTGGCTCACCCAGCTTTATTAAAACAGGCACGAGATACCGCTTGTTTTTGTTTTAAACCCTTGCAGCAGATTTGGGACTCCGTTGTGAATTTGCAGCAAAAATGTTTTAAAAATGTACCTTTTAGTCCTGGTGGGGTCCTTATAGGACCCCAATACCAGAGCTAAGGGGTCAGGGTGTCACTACCCTGACCCCGTTTCTTTGTTTTATTGTTTTTCTGGGACTCAGCTGAAGCCAAGTCCCAAGATCTCAGCACAAGACCCGGAGGATTCACGAATCCTTTGCGCCTCTAAATATCTATTTTTGTTTTTCTTTTAATATCTAAAAAACTACTGTGTACTGTAAGCTACCTTTCTGCCAAATTTGACATCGTTCTATCTAGTGGTTCGGGCTGTAGTTGTGTTCAAAGCTTCTATGGCAATTAACATGGGAAATGCACTTTTTGTGACACCCCCCCCCCCCTTCTTTTTCTCGCTCCCACTTGATGGATCACCCCAAAACTTCCTATGTGCAGCAAGATTCTTGGGAACACTTTTTTTGGAACATTTCTTGAATAGACGTCAAATAGCACCAAAGATATAGGCAAGTCAAAAAATGCTTTTTTCTATTGAAACATCGTCCTAACTATAACTACCTACTGGCGACCACCCGTAGGTAATATGTATTTATATATATATATATATATATATATATATATATATATATATATATATATATAAAGATAGATAAATATATAACACATATTAGGTGTTTATGATTTCGTTTTTAATATTTTTTTAGGGTTGAGCTGGTTTTGATTTATTAGAAGTGTTATTGTATTGGTGTTTAATTGGGGTATAATGTGGCCTACTTGGAGATTCGATACAACTGGAGCGTATATATGGAATGTAAATAGCAAGATGAAGATGTGACTAGGACAATATAAATGTATTTGACCATTTTTGCACAATCGGATTAGTACTAAACAAATAGAATTATAGTAATATAAGATGCTGATTGTAGGAATGTTGATTAATATATATTAGATTTTATCAACTACATATTGTCCATATAGTCGTTGATATTTGCAAGGGAATATGTAAACACAAGCAGGTACTTGACATTCTAAGATGGCCGCCGCTTTTTTGTGTTATTGTAGGAATGTTGGTGATTAGTCTGTTGTTTATGTTGGTGTTGGAAAGGATATTTAATATGTAAATCGAACTAGCCTTCCCATATGTGATCAAGGCTACGGCTGAAACGCGTTGTAAGGAGACTTTTTACTATGAAATAACGTATGCAAGTACAAACGCTGTCCAGGCGTCTTCTTTGAATTTAGGGAAGTAACTTTTGTCTTTTGTATATATATATATATATATATATATATATATATATATATTTATATATATATATAAATAAATATATATATGACATCTTCATCATCGATATTCCTCACCACTCTTTGTTATTACAAAGCATGTGGACGCTATTACCATTGCTCACCTTTATCGTAATGGAACAAGCTCCAATGAATGGGCAAATTGGTCAGGGAAATGAATCCTATTTCATTATGATACTGAAACTCGCTCTGGTGTATGTGCAATTCAGTTGGGGAATTTAAACCTCCAGTCACATTTATGGATGCTGTATTTTTAACATCCAAAACCATTATGACAGAGGCTGCTTCTTAGAAGATTAAGGCCCTGATTTATACTTTATTTGTGCCGCCTTACCGTCATTTATTGACGCAAAAGCGGCGTAAACTTACAAAATATAATTGTATTTTGTAGGTTTGCGCCACTTTGCATCAAAAACTGACTGTAAGGATGCGGAAAAAAAGTATAAATAAGGGCCTAAGTTCCAACAAGTCTATCAAAATTGCCAAACCTGGAAGACTCCATGCTGTCTACATGCCTCAAGCATGCCTCATGTTTTAGTTCCAGCCTGGCCTGGCGGTCAGTACTTGGGCCTTACTGGAGCAGCCAGCTCAGCACCCTATGGTGATGGCATGACCACTGACAGGCCACACTAGGGTAGGCGTGCACTAAGGCCAACCCTTGATAATCTTGTGGAATAGTTCTGCTCTCATCCTGGTATCTCTGTTCTCCAAGAGAGGGGCATAGCTATTAATGGTGCAGTAGATGTAGTGCCCCCTGGCCCAGGGTTATGAGGAGTTATCCACAGCCCAATTCTTGTAGCATTATCACATCAAGTCATCCAATTTCTATTGCTTGCATTAGGTCCAGTAGCACATTTGCTATGCTACTGCTTCCAGGAGGAGGAACACCTAGGGAAATGGGAAGCTCCTCAGTAGCCCCCCAGATACATTTTCAACTGTGAGCCCCACAGGTAATTGTATCTGTCAGAGAGGTTGCCATTACTCAAAAGGCACTTTTGCACTGGTGAGTGTGATATTAATGGACCATCCATCTGCAAGGCTTCTTTAGCATTACTTTGTTTCTGCTGTGTTGTTTCCTGTTAGACCTGACAGCCTTAGGGTGGCCATCCCCCAATCTTTTGCCTGCTTGCCTCATATTTTGCAGTTTTTTGGTGGCCTTAGGACTCTGAACATGTTACCACTGCCGACCAGTGCTAGCGTGTATGTCCCCTCTCCCAAGGATGGTATGATAGGTATATTCCCAATTGGTATATTTAATTTACTTATAAGTCCCTAGTAAAGTGCATCACATGTGCCCAGGACCTGTAAAGTAAATGCTACAAGTGGGCCTGCAGCACTACTTGTGCCACCCACTTAAGTAGCACTTTAAAACATGTCCCAGGCCTGTCATTGCAGCCTGAATGCAGTGTTATACTGCCATATCAACATGGCATCTACAACCCCTTGTCAAGCCTTAAACTTCCTTTTTATTACATACAAGTCCCTATGTAGCTCATACGGTAGGGTGCTATGTAATTAAAAGACATGAAATGTACTTTCAAGTTTTACATGTCCTGGTAGTGAAACACTCTCAAATATGTTTTTCTTCACCACTGTAAGGACTACCCCTCCCAAAGGATAACATTGGTGATTACTTATTAAATTTATTAAACTATAATTCCTGATTGGGGAGGGGTAGACCTCTCAGGTTTACTACCTATGTCATTGTAATGATAAGCCCTCCTTATTGGCAACATCAGATTTATCAGTGCAATTTTCAAAATGCACTGTTAGAAAGCTGGCATTTTCCTACTCTTAGTACTGTGTGCCTGCAGCCTGTCTCCAATACACCGCTGGTGTGGAGTGACAACTGGATTTGTAAATTCCCTCTAGACAGCCACACACAAAGGGAGCTTAGGTTTGACTAATAGGCCTTCAGCATCTTGTTTAGCCATCCCAGGTAGGATGGGATGGAGGAGTTGGCCACAGCCTCACACTTACACCTGAATAGGGTGTGTCCTGACCCCACACCAAGGACTACTTAACCCCTTGTAGTAAGTCTGGCGCAAGAGCAGGAAGGGAGGACCTGTGTGCACTTCAAAGTCATTTTCTGAAGTCTCCCCCGCTTTGAAGGCACAACTGGGTACAAGAACTGGACTTCAGACCCTACCAACTCTGACCACTTCCGGGCCTATGGATAAACTCCTAGGAAGAAGGACTTCTCCGGTGCAACAAGAACTGCTCCTCTGCTTGACTGCTGCTATGGAAGAACTACGTTTGTGGTGTGCTGACCTCCTGCCTACAGCCCTCCATGCCTGGGAGAGAAGGACTGGACCCACATCACTTGAACCTAGAGCCAGAGTGACTCCAAGGGATTGCTGGCTTGCCTCCTTTTCTTCTGAAATCTCAGGTACACAAACACTTCCAACTCATCACCTACAGCACCTGGACTCTGCCATCTGTGAGTGTTGCCCTGCCAGGTGGTGCCCATCCAGTCCTAGGCCATTGGAAGTTGTTATGAAGTCCTGCTCCAGTTGAAAACCAATGCATTGACGCTGTTGTATTACTCAGAACTGGTGCATCTCCATCGACACTGACACATGGCTGCTGCTTGGAGGATCAGGAACAGTGCATTGCTGACTGTGCGCTGCATCACCTCCATTTTGCACAACTCGGAACAAACGCATTACCTCCATCCCAAGGATTGACGATGATGCAGCACCTCCTCTGCACCTCGCATCTTGTTCTCAATGTTGACACAACCACGAACCAAGGTCCTGCTTCAGGGGGCGAAGGCTATTCCCTGTATCCAACCCGAGATCCATCACAGTCAGCCTGACTTTTCAGATTTGTCCCACTGCAACATGACCAGATCGCCCCTGTTGGCTTTATGCTTTTACGCACTACATTTCAGTTTATTCTTTAAAAATGTATATCTCAGGTTCTACTTATTACATTTTTGTTGTTTTGATCTTGGTTTGTTCATCAAATGAAGTTTTGTTTTTCACTCCAGATGTGCCATCTTTTTGCATGATGTTTTTACTGTTTGAAGTGTTTCTCAAATACTTAACACATTGGGCCAGACTTACAAGAAAGAGGTGCATCAGCTGTGATGTGCCACTTTTCTTGCACCCCTAATGACACCATGGGGGTCATTACAACCTTGGCGTTAAAAGGCGGATACCGCTGTCAGAAGACCGCCAACATACCGCCGCGGCCGCGGTAAACCGCCACGGTCATTCTGACCCACAACACGCAAACCGCCAAAATACAGACATCCACAAAAGTCCGCCACACCAAAGGCCAGCGAGAAACTGGCGATAACCAAACCGACACCGTCACGCCAACAGAAATACGCTCACACTATCACGACACACGAATCCACGCGGCGGTCTTTCAACCACGGTATTCTATTGGCGGTACACACCGCCGCGCTCAAAATACACACACATTTACAAACACAGCCACATTGGACAATTCAAAATACACACACCTAATACACATACAAACACCACTCCCACACACCCAATTAAATATAAAACACACACCCACATCACCCACAAACCTCCACTCCTAGAGAATCGGGACCACGCACAGAGAAATAGAGATCCAAGCACCCAGACGCGCATATTACCATCACCCAGCAATATTACCACGCACTTCACACAACACACCAATACACATCACCACACTTAGCACCACACAATCCACCCTACACATCACCCACACCACCCCATGGCACCCAGGTTTTCTGAGGATGAACTCAGGGTCATGGTGGAGGAAATCGTACGGGTAGAGCCACAGCTCTTCGGAACACACCTCCATTGCCAGGAAGATGGAGCTATGGAGCAGAATAGTCGACAGGGTCAACGCGGTGGGACAGCACCCAAGAAATAGGGATGACATCAGGAAGCGGTGGAACGACCTACGGGGGAAGGTGCGTTCAACGGTATCCAGGTACAACATCGCGGTTCAGCGGACTGGCGGCGGACCACCACCTCCTCCCCCAGAATTTACAACATGGGAGGAGCAGGTCTTGGCGATCCTGCATCCTGAGGGTCTCGCAGGAGTATCTGGAGGACTGGACTCTGGTAAGTCTCATCTTCACTACTTCATCCCCACCACCCCACCAGCATGCCAACTCATACCCCCACCCTCACCCTCACCCCCATCACACCTACTCCTTGCAAATGTCTCACCATCACAACCCACCCATCCCAACCCCAAGCCCTGCATGGGACCACAAAGCATGGACACCCATCACCAAAGCATGCCCACTGCACATCCCCATCCCCCCCCCCAAACCACCGTCACAAAAGCCCCCACACAGGAATGCAAGCACTGGGGTACACGGGCACCCACCCATTGCACACTATGGCACACACAGATGCAATAATCATGGTTTTATACCCCTGCAGGACCCGAACGCCACGTCACCGCGCAGGAGGGTCCACAAATGTCCACTCCACCCCCAGAAGAGGCCCACAGTGATGACAGCACCTCTGTCGACCTGGATCTAGATGACCAGCCCGGCCCATCGGGGACCTCGGGACAGTCGGTTCCCCTCAGACAGCCACAGGCCACAGCAGACCTTCCCCCCTCTGGGAACACCAGCACAGCACCCACCCAGCGGGCCCATCCCTCTGTCCCCAGGACACGTCAATCTGCGGTGTGTCCACCACTACAGGGCACCCAGGTTAACCCACCACCCCAACAACAACAGGGCCCTGGGGGCAGTGGTAGTGGGCACACGGTCCAGGGGACAGAGGCCCAGGGAAACAGGGGAACTGGGAGGGCTGCTGTGCGACAGGGGGGGGGACAGGCCCAGGGAACCCACTCTCCACGAGGCCCTCTCCTCCATCATGGGAGCCTACCATCATTCCCAGGAGACAATGGCGACGGTACTGGCCAGGTTTCAGGAGATCCAGCTCCTGCAGGAGGAACAGTATTTGGGGTTCAGGGAGGAACTACGAACCATCAGTTCCGCCCTGGGCACCATTGTAGAGGCTCTGAATCTGGTAGTCACCACATTGTGGGACACTGTGGCACCACAAAGGGCCCGTGACACTAGCATGGACCAAGAACTGCCTACCACCTCTGCCGGCGCTAGTGGACAGGAGCCCCCGCCACAGGACCAACAGGCCACCAGCACCCCACCCCCTGCAGAAGGAGAACCACCCCGCAAGCGGTCCCTGAGATCCAGGAAGAAGACAGAGTAAGATGCCAAGACCCCCGCCAGGAAAGGATACCTCCCTGATTGTCATCCCACTGTCCCACATTGTCACCCTGTCCATCCTTAAACTGCCCCTGCTCCACTTTCCACAGGCATTTGGACAATGCACCTGTGATACAAATAGTCTGGACTCTGCCATGGACATTCCTCCACCATCACCCCTCACTGGTTTGCAACCACCCACCAATATAGAGCACTGTAATAAACAAAGTTATTGCACAAAACAATCAGGAGTCTGGCTGTGATTTTGAACAAATGTATTAGACATTACCGTGCCAAAATGCTTATTTACATTGTGATGCCAACATACCAATGTCACACAGCTGTAGTCCATGGGGAAACAAAGCAGATGTCACACAGTGGGGCCCACATCTCTGAAATCGGAAGGGAAAGTCACAACTCAGTTACCATACACTGGGTGAAAAGGACAGACAGTAGATAGGTAGTAGTGTTTAAGTATATGTAATATGCCGGTGTGTATTCATACCTGTGTGTCATTGGAAATACTGCTGTATTACTGTGTTCCTGTTGTCTATGTCGTCTTCTTCGGCTTCCTCGTCTTCACTCTCCACAGGCTCCACAGCTGCTACAACACCACCATCTGGACCATCCTCCTGCAGAAAAGGCACCTGTCGTCGCAAAGCCAGGTTGTGAAGCATACAGCAGGCCACGATGATCTGGCACACCTTCTTTGGTGAGTAGAATAGGGATCCACCTGTCATATGGAGGCAGCGGAACCTGGCCTTCAGGAGGCCGAAGGTCCGCTTGATCACCCTCCTAGTTCGCCCATGGGCCTCATTGTACCGTTCCTCTGCCATTGTCCTGGGATTCCTCACTGGGGTCAGTAGCCATGACAGGTTGGGGTAACCAGAGTCACCAATTAGGCACACACGGTGCCTCTGGAGTTGAGCCATCACGTAAGGGGTGCTGCTATTCCGCATGATGTACGCGTCATGCACTGAGCCAGGGAACTTGGCATTAACATGGGAGATGTACTGGTCTGCCAAACACACCATCTGCACATTCATCGAATGATAACTCTTCCTGTTTCTGTACACCTTTTCACTCCTGTGGGGGGGAACCAAAGCCACATGGGCCCATCAATGGCACCTGTGATGTTGGGATATGTCCAAGGGCATAGAAATCACCCTTCACTGTAGGCAAATCCCCCACCTCAGGGAAAACGATGTAGCTGCGCATGTGTTTCAGCAGGGCAGACAACACTCTGGACAACACCTTGGAAAATATAGGCTGGGACATCCCTGATGATATGGCCACTGTTGTTTGAAATGACCCACTTGCTAGGAAATGGAGCACTGACAGCACCTGCACTAGAGGGGGGATCCCTGTGGGTTGGCGGATTGGTAACATCAGGTCTGGCTCCAGCTGGGCACACAGTTCATGAATAGTGGCTCGGTCAAGCCTGTATGTCAGTATGACATGTCTTTCCTCCATTGTCGACAGATCCACCAGCGGTCTGTACACCAGAGGATTCCTCCATCTCCTCGCATGTGCCAGCGGACGGTGCCTATGAAGGACAACAGCGAGCACAGAGTCAATCAACCCACAGGTACGTAACCACAGCTTGCACATAACACGATTCTCAATCCATTGAATGGTTTGTATGGGTGTTGATGCAAGGCCTAGGTATGTGTGACGCAGTAAAAATTAAGCCATGTGGGCCCCTGAAATGGCGGCTGCCTGACCTGTGAAGTGCGACAATGGGATGTGAGGTAAATGCGCTGGCGTGGCACACCGTGCCGGTAGGCGGCCGAAGACCGCGGCGCAAAGCAGCATTGGTTAACATTGAACCCTATGGGTCTCAGGAGCCAATGATGATGTGCGCCGTTGGTCGCGGTACGCACCGCCGCGGGCGTGAGCACCATTTTCTATCTGCTTAATCACTCGATACCTGATCTTCGACAGGAGAGGACCTACACTGCAAGTGCTGCTGTGACCTCGGTCTGGAAGAAACAATGGCTCATGCGACTGGGGAAAGGGCCCCTGCCTTCACTGCTCAGGAGTTGGATAAACTTGTGGATGGGGTCCTCCCCCAGTACGCGCTCTTCTACGGTCCTCCAGACAAACAGGTAAATACACTGGGAGCATGCTTTATGGGCTATGCCTGTGTTGAGTGGGGTGGATGAAAGATGGTTGGGAGGGGAGCGATTGAGGCATGCATCAAACGACGGTGAGAGCATGTGCCACATGGCAATGGTAGGGATGGGGGGCCAGTCACATTGAGGGTGCAGAAGGTGATGACTATTCTTCTCCCCCTGTACATTTCACATAGGTCAGCGCCCACCAGAAGATAGATATTTGGCGTGCCATCGACAAGGACGTCCGGACCCTGGGGGTCCACCACAGACGGGGCACCCATTGCCGGAAGAGATGGAAGGACATCCGCCGCTGGAGCAGGAAGACGGCGGAGGCTCAGCTGGGGATGGCCTCCCAACGTGGGAGGGGTGCCAGTCGGACTTTGACCCCCCTGATGTCCCGGATCCTGGCGGTGGCCTACTCCGATTTGGATGGGCGCGTGAGGACATCACAGCAGACACAAGGGGGTGAGTACACTCTCATTCTGTTGACTTTGCGCGCAGTGGAGGTGTCTGGGTGGGGGATGAGGGCTGTGGGTATCCCTAGGCCAGGGCGATTTCTGTAGGCTAGGCCCCTCCGTAAGGCATGGCCCTGTGCCCCCGCCCCCCACCTCTGTAGGGTGCCAAGTATAGCTATTCATGGCCCTGTGTCATCTATGTGTGCAGATGTCGTCCATAGGCTTGTAGGCCATGTCCCACGGATTGAGTAGTCGACCCCAAGTGCGTGGCATAGTGCAGGGGGCTTCTGTGTCTGTCCTGTCCGCCAACGGTGTCGCCAATGCATGCACTCAACATGTCTTTATTCTCCCCCCCCCTTTTTTTGTGGTCTTCCTGTTCATGTGTGCATTAGCATCATCAGGCGGAGCAGAAGTGGCATCGGAGCACGAGGGAGCTGCATTCCACATGGCCACGGAGGGCCACGCAACGGACTCCGAATTCACCAGTGGGACGGAGGGCGAGGTGAGCTCCACAGCGGGGACTCGGGCAGACATCAGTGACACCGACTCGTCCTCTGGAGGGAGCTCCCTTGTGGTGGCGGCAACATCTGTGCCCCCCGCAACAACAGGTACAGCCGCCACCCACCGCACCAGCACCGTTCTCCCAGCAGCCCCTCAGCGTTTGGCCTGTGCCCGCTCACCCAGGAAGGTGGGCATCTCCTTCGCCCCAGGCACCTCAGGCCCTGCCCCAGTCACCCCTGCTGCCCTCAGTGAGGAGGTCATTGACCTCCTGAGGACGCACACTGTTGGTCAGTCTACCATTTTGAATGCCATCCAGGGTGTAGAAAGGGAGGTGCACCAGAGTAATGCATACCTGGAGGGCATTCATTCTGGTCAGGCTGCCCTTCAGCGATCGTTCCAGACTCTGGCCTCAGCACTGATGGCAGCCATTGTCCATGTCTCTAGCCTCCCCCCTCCAACTTCCTCCACCCATACCCTATCACCTGTACCTCTGCCTATCCCAGACACACCATCAGACCAGCCTGCACACACCTCAACACCCAAGGGAAGCTCAGCCAGACATAAGCACCACACATCACACAGGCATTCACACAAGCAACATCCACATACAGACATATCAACACCCACTGCCTTCACTGTGTCCCCCTCCTCCTCATCTCCCTCCTCCCTCCCTGTCACGTCTCCACTCACACCTGCATGCACAACATCTTCAGCCACTACGTCCCTCAGCAGCACACACACCAGAACCCCCCTCACACGTGCAGTCACCACCCCCACTGCCATTTACACGTCCCCTGTGTCCTCCCCCAGTGTGTCTGTGACCCCCTCTTCCAAGATACACAAACGCAGGCAGCCACCCACCCAACAGCCATCCACCTCACGACAGCCTCCAGCCCAAGCACCTGCACCCAAAGACACCAGACTTACAACTCCTACAACCACAACCTCTTCCTCCACTCCCATACCCACTACACCTACCCGTCCCACTGCTCCTAAAAAGCTTTTCCTGTCTAAACTCAACCTCTTTCCACCAACTCCCCCACCCCGTCCATGTCATAGAACTACAGTCAGCACCTCAGCCACGACAAAACCGGCCCCTGTCATCACAGTCTGCCATGGACTGTGGAGTGCCCCACCCTCCAGGGCAGCCAGTTTGGTGCGAAGCCAAGGAACGGGCAGCCCACCCCCGGAGAAAAAACCCAAGATAGGCAGTGGCCGGCGCGAGAGGGTGAAAACACCAGAGACTAAAACCCCTACCATGGCTCCGGCAGGAAGTGTAGAGACAGCTGGCACACCGCCCAAGGTGGGGAAGGGCCACAGACGATCAGGGAAGGCTAGGAAGGGCAGCACGCCCGACAACACCGCCATCAGCCCAGCTGGCCAGGAGGGCCCCGCCAGCCCCATCCCAGGTGGGCAGGAGGCCACCAACAGGCCCTGCACAGCCGCCCAGGAGAGCCCCGCCAGCCACAGGACAGATGCCCAGGAGGGCCCCACCAGCCACAGGACAGGTGGCAAATGGCCTCCCCGCCATGGCCGGAACCGCTGAACTGGGCACTTCATCTCAAGTACCGCTGAACTGGGCCCTTCATCTCAAGTACCGCTGAACTGGGCCCTTCATCTCAAGTACCGCTGCACTGGGCCCTTCATCTCAAGCACCGCTGCACTGGGCCCTTCATCTCAAGTACTGCTGAACTGGGCCCTTCATCTCAAGCACCGCTGAACTGGGCCCTTCATCTCAAGTATCGCTGAACTGGGCCCTTCATCTCAAGTACCGCTGAACTGGGCCCTTCATCTCAAGCACCGCTGCACTGGGCCCTTCATCTCAAGTACCGCTGAACTGGGCACCGCCGTTACAATCACCGCTGCACTGGGCACCGCTGTCTCAAGTACCGCTGAACTGGGCACTTCATCTCAAGTACCGCTGCACTGGGCCCTTCATCTCAAGCACCGCTGCACTGGGCCCTTCATCTCAAGCACCGCTGCACTGGGCCCTTCATCTCAAGTACCGCTGAACTGGGCCCTTCATCTCAAGCACAGCTGAACTGGGCCCTCCATCTCAAGCACCGCTGCACTGGGCACCGCCGTCTCAAGTACCGCTGAACTGGGCACTTCATCTCAAGTACCGCTGGACTGGGCCCTTCATCTCAAGCACCGCTGAACTGGGCCCTTCATCTCAAGTACCGCTGAACTGGGCCCTTCATCTCAAGCACCGCTGAACTGGGCCCTTCATCTCAAGCACCGCTGCACTGGGCCCTTCATCTCAAGTACCGCTGAACTGGGGATCGCCGTCACAAGCACCGCTGCACTGGGCACCGCCGTCTCAAATACCGCTGAACTGGGCACTTCATCTCAAGTACCGCTGAACTGGGCCCTTCATCTCAAGTACCGCTGGACTGGGCCCTTCATCTCAAGCACCGCTGAACTGGGCCCTTCATCTCAAGCACCGCTGCACTGGGCACCGCCGTCTCAAGTACCGCTGAACTGGGCCCTTCATCTCAAGCACCGCTGAACTGGGCCCTTCATCTCAAGCACCGCTGCACTGGGCCCTTCATCTCAAGTACCGCTGAACTGGGCACCACCGTCACAAGCACCGCTGCACTGGTCACCGCCGTCTCAAGTACCGCTGAACTGGGCACTTCATCTCAAGTACCGCTGAACTGGGCCCTTCATCTCAAGTACCGCTGAACTGGGCCCTTCATCTCAAGCACCGCTGAATTGGGCCCTTCATCTCAAGCACCGCTGCACTGGGCACCGCCGTCTCAAGTACCGCTGAACTGGGCCCTTCATCTCAAGCACCCCTGCACTGGGCCCTTCATCTCAAGTACCGCTGAACTGGGCACTTCATCTCAAGTACCGCTGCACTGGGCACCTCAGTCTCAAGTACCGCTGCACTGGGCCCTTCATCTCAAGCACCGCTGGCCCATGAGCGGCAGGGGCTGGCCCGCATCTGTGTCGGGCAGGGCTGCATGAGGCACTCCGGGCACCAGGCCCCCTCCAGAACCAGTGGAGACTGTTATCCACTTGAGAGACTGTGGCTTTGCACTCCCCAGGATGTAACAGTGGCCATGGAGGCCCCTCGTGGATCTGGCGTCGTGCACTCATCTGGCTGAGGTGCCCCCCCTTCCCTTCCCCCTGAGGTGCCTGTAGTTTTGCTATCTGATGCCCCTGCAGTGTTCTCTCCGTTGGAGTCAGGTATCCTGTGTGGGCTTTGCCCATGTGATTTGGGCCCAGTGGTCCACGAACAATGCCTGCTACAATGCTCAGACTTGTACATTTATGTATAGAAGAGTTTTTGATGTGTATATATATTTTTTTGGCAGTAATACAATATATTCCAATGTTTAGAATCATTTACTTTTGTATTTGCATTCTTCCGGGGGTTTGGGGGGTGTCACTCTGATGTGTTGCTATGCATTGATGTGTGTGTTGTAGTGGGTGAGGGTGAGGGTGGGTGTGTCGCGTATGTGTGTACCCGTAATATTTTCCCCTCCCCTGTGTCGTAGGTGCAGTACTCACCGTTGTCTTCTGCGCCGGCATTCGTGCTCCTGGTAGAGGAGCAGGAAGACTATCGCTGGGAGTATGTGGAGTTCGGGTTCCATGCTGTCCTGATTCCTCGTGGGGTGTATGGAGGTGAGCGTTTTCCTTTCGAAATGGCTGTTTCCGCCGTGTTTTTATCGGCGGGGCTACCGCCCCGGAAAAGGTGGCGGATTGGTAGGTTGTGATACAGTGGGCGGTACATTGTCTCCCGCCTGTCTGTTGGCGGTGACTGCCGCGCTGTTAATTTGTACCGCCGTGGCTGGCGGTGTGTTGATGTGGCGGTCTCTGTTGGCGGTTTCCGCCAGGGTCGGAATTCCATTTTTTTTCCCGCCAGCCTGTTGGCGGTTTTGCCGCCGCTCTAACACCGACCGCCAGGGTTGGAATGACCCCCCATGTGTTTGTCCTATTTACAATACAGTGCACCATGGTGCACATTAGGACAATAGTGTCAAAGTTGATTATGCTATTGTGGTATTTTGCAGGATTAGCACCATCATTTTGGTGCAAATCCTGCAAAGTGAAGAGATGCCCATTGAAGGTAATAGGCACATTATTTTAACGCCTGCTCTGAGCAGGCTTTAAACATTATGCTAAAAATGGGGCAGTGAAACCTTGTAAATTTCACTGTGCCATTTTTACCAGTTTCTGTACAGGGGAACACCCCCCTTGCATACATTATGCCTGGTGCAGGAATAATGTGCCGCAAGGGGTCGCAAAGTGGCGGAATGCAAGCATTGCGCCACTTTGTAAATATGATGAAGGAGCATGGACTCCTTAACACCACATTAGCGTAAAACAATTACGCTAGTGTGGCGCTAAGAGGTGCTAAGGCTTTGTAGATCTGGCCCATTGCCCCTTAAGTTAAGCCTGACTGCTCAATGCCAAGTTATCAGAGGGTGAGAACAGGTTAATGTAGGGGATGTTTGTGACTTACCCTGACTAGGACTGTGGTTCCTGCTTGGAGAGGGTGCATACATCTGCCAACCAGAAACCCAATTTCTAACATTCCCCTTCCTTTACTCTCTCCTGCTCTCTTTCTAATCTGTTAACCTTCCCAGAGCGTCCTCAAAAGGCCTTATGTTTGTGTGAGGCACTATACAAATATGCAGCAGAACAGAATTTAGCTGTGACAGCCTCAGTTCACTGACTAGGAACATGTGCAATTGTCTAGTTATAGTTCAGTGTATTTATGCATGGTGCAAAGATGTGATTAATAATGCAAGGTATGTCAATGAGACACTGTACAAATTGTGGTGCTTGTTATCAGAAATTGTTATCTTGCACTGCACAATAAAATGGATGGATTCCCAGGTTCCCTTTTGTTGGGCCTGTTTCACAAACCTGTGCCACACTCCTTCAAACTAGACTGTAAATCACTCCTAAGACAGAAGTAAGAAGCAACATCTTCCAGAAAAAGCTTTGAGAATCCAGACTCATATCTTTGAGTCATTTGATAGTTATCACCATTGCAGGAAGCGACATAGGAAGATGTTGGCGAATTCTCATTGGAATCTGTTTGACAGAAAGAGGCCCATTCTGTCTTCCTTATTTAACCCTCAGAGATGTATTGTAAGCATCTGAGCTTGTGTATTATCTTCAGCACTTCAGTCCAAACAAGCTGATGTGCACCAGGAAACAGGCACGAAGTCTGTTTTCATTTTGCAGACAGGTTGTTTATTGAAGAAATTGGTAATGTACAGAGGGGATCAAGGGTGAACAGTTGAGAGGTAAACAGATAAAATAACCAATGTAGCAGATTAGTTTCAAAGTTTTTTTTCTCCATTTTTTGTCTTTAACAAGCCTAATCTCACACAGTGCAACACAGACAGCTTCCCTATGAAGCTGTTTAGCAGCTCCAGCACAAAAAGCCCTAAGAGGGTAGCAGATTGCAACGGCCCTATAAGTGGCATTGTTGTGGCTGAGCACAAGTGCTTAAAATGCAACATGTAATTTCCGTGGCCTATTTTTCATGGGGTTCTGAAAACCCTCAGACTAGAGATGCACAAATCGTAGTTTTCTGGACAAGAGAGAAATGGTCTAGAGAGAGATACTAGTAGACTCAGAGAAACAAAGGCATGAAAAAGTGAGTGATGTACACAGACCAAGTATCACTGAGTCCTTGGGAGACAATTCTGTCGTAGATGTTCCTGTGAAGACAGCAATCACCAGATATTTAGTGAAACTACATGACAGGTGCACTTTAAGATAGATGCACTTTGGGACAGATTTACAAGAATTAGAGCAGTGCAGATGTTAGAGGGAAAACTTTAATAATAAAAATGTGTTACTAACCATAATGTGAAATAACGTGTATTAAAAGGCCTAACTGAAAAACTAGTGCTAGAAAAATAAATGTGTGGTAGAAATGTGATTGCCCTGGTGTCAGCCACAATGAAGTTTGACAATAAAGTTAATAAATGCTAATTAAAATGTATTTTGTTTAACCATAATTAAATGTACTTACAATAGAGGATTATTAAATGTTCTAAAAGAGTACTGGTTCAAAAGTATTATGAAAAGATTTATTCTTCATGTTCAGCATTAGTTAAAAGGCCTCATGTATTAGTAATTTTCCAGAAACAGGATGTTTAACTGTTGTGCTAACTTTGCAAAATAATGTTTCTTCAAACATCCTGTTTGACTTGCACAGTGGAAAATTCTGACATGCTCATGTTAACCATTATTAATAGTGATTGTATGTCTTATTTGCATAATCTGACTTTACAAATTGTATTGGATGAAAAAGGAACAGAGGAGGGAAGAAATTAAAATGTAAAAGATGAGAAGTAAGTACTTTCATGATTTGAGAAATTCTGAAGAATAGAAAAAAACGAGAAAGTCTAATAGTAGATATACTAAACAAACAAAGTTTTGAATTGTCTCAATAGCATTAATATATATTATTTTGTGACAACACATATAGTCATCAGGGATTGTTAGAGAGCAAACATTATTTTAAAAAATGTGTTACTAAAACGTAATGTGAAATAATGTGTATTAAAAGGTGTAACTGAAAAACGTGTGCTAGAATAATAAACGTGTGGTAGAAATGTGTTTGCCCTGGTGTCAGCCACAATGAAGCTCACAATGAAGTAAATAAGTGCTAATGAAACTGTATTTTGTTTAATCATAATTAAATACACTGACAAAAGGTGATTATTAAATGCACTAAAAGCTTAATGGTTTAGAATTATTATGAAATGTTTTATTCTTCATGTTTAGCAGCAGTTAAAATGCCTCACATTTTAGTAATTTTCCAGAAACACGATGTTTAAATGTTGCGCTTACTTTGCAAAATAATGTTTCTTCAAACATCCTGTGTGACTTGCAAAGTGGAAAATTCTGTTGTGCTCATGCTTCATATTTTGTACTTTTCTCAAGTTAATAGTTGTTACATCTAACAATGGGCTTTAGTTTTTGGCAGGATGCAACATGTTATGTTTCTGTGTAGTATAAAATGTATTTAATCATGGAAGCTGCTGACCGGAGAGGTGATAACGTGACAGCGTGAACCAATCTTGGGTGAAGAGCATGAAGAAGAGATACATCTGAAGCGCAGATGATGTTTTATTGGGTGCACGCTAAACCACCTCATTGTCTTGTCCAATAGAGGCTCAGCTAGTAACTTTTTTGGACTTTAATATAGCAAAACTTTAGGTGATGTAAGTCAGATTCCACTTAGCTTCCGTTCCTTCTGTTTAGATGTGTTCTGTCTTTACCTATGAGTCTATCAGTTCAATTATACGAGGCCCCGACTTTACTGAACGGTTTCCCTTTAATATCCTGATGCTGATTAATGAAGATCTGATGCTCCTGCTCACTGCTGATGAAGGTTCTGCAGGCTGCTGACCCATTTATGAGAGGTATAATCAATGTGTATTTATTTTTCTTTGCAGGATCTTTCACTTTAGAACATCCAACCGCTTATTTTGGTTAGTGCCACAGTTAGATGTTTTCCAAATTAACTTTTGTCTTATTTTTCTTCTTGCATGAAGTCCACACATGCTTTTCAAATTAGACGAATAGTTAGGGATGCCTGACCTAATGTCAAAATTTGACTGCTTATGAAATGATTGTAATGAATTCAACTGCACAAATTAAATGTTTGTTGTTTCTATTTTTCATTTGATTCTGTCGTTATTCTGCATTGTTCTTTTGGAATGTCTAATGATAAATGCTTTGGCTAGATTGAGAATCTGCAGACGCTTTGGACAGCCTGTGAGTTTCCGTATTTCTATCATTTGGTTTTGCGCATGATCTACGTGATTTTAGCATTGTTAATTTAAGGGCAATAAATGTTTAAACTTTTCTAAACTAGTGTAGTGATTCATGGCCACATAGGTCAGGGTATGTATAAATTACTGATTCTAAATGGAATATTTTGATTATTGGATGATATATTTGATGTTTACTGGCTCATATTGTCTGATTGGATTCTCTCCCACTCCTGTTTGAGTCCAAAGATCCGAGTCGACCTCTGAAGCTAATTGATGTTTTTACCCTTTACGTGTCACCTTATTATAATAATATAATATAACATGAAATAAAGTCTGATACACCCATACGGCTGCTGTGCCAAATTTGGCAGCACTGCACTGCGTCACTTCTAAAATGCAGGAATCTGCCGTATTTACAATAACACGATGCACACCTGTATTTCCCCCAGCTCTTGCGCTAAAGTTTCAGCTGAGCGCCAATGCAGCCACCCTTGCGCCATAGTGCAAGGGTGGCTAGGTTAGGGGAAATATTTTTTTTTCCAGGAAGGGACACCTTCCTGCACAAAAACAATCTTCTATGACCACTTGCTCTTTCTATGTGTGCAGCAGAATGCAGCACACATAGAAAGAGCAAAGAATGAGGAGAAAAGAAAACATTTCTCCTCGTCGTGCCATGCTAACGCCACACCTGGGGTGGTGTTAGATTTTGGTGCTGCCTCAGACTTACGAAATCTTGTAAATCTGGGGCAGTGTCAAAAAGCAATGAGTGTTGCTGTGGAACTCCCACTGCAACACCCATTGCACGCCCCTTCCACCCAGTGCTGCGTGTAAACGGGCCGTATTTACAAGGTGGGGTTAAGCCACAAAAAGTAGCTTAACACCACGTTGTAAATACGGCGCACTGCAAAGTGCCACCGGAGCGTCACAAAAAGTGATGCTCTGGTGGCACTGGAGCTTTGTAAATTTGGCCCTTTGTGTCTATTGGCCAAATATAAAATGCCTTGTATGGGGGTTGACTCATGGGGTGTGAAGGTGGACTAAAACCATTGAATGCTATGTAGGTGAGGCACAAGCAGGTAGCCTGGGTATCTGATATTGTATACGACCATCTGGAAACTTAAATCGAGAGAGTGAATAAATAGTACTTCATGGGTGAGTGAGGTACATCCAAAATCAAGTGGTGTTTCTACTCTGTCTCACACCCTACTGAGGCCCCAGGGACCAGGCATGTTCATTACATATTATGGTGGAGACATATGGCATGGTCCAGGATAATTTTGGACCACATAGTGGTAACCTCAATGGATAGTATGGACTCATACTAGCCCAGCATGAGCTCGAATGAGTAACGCCTTCTGTGATACAAGACTAGCTAGTTACGACACCAAAGCTGTAGGTTGATTTGAGACAGCCACCTCGCCCACACTATTTTTGATGCTCCTAACATTACGTGGTCCACACCATGTAGTAAATGGTTAAGATCCATGTCCTTACATTTTTACTTTAGTTCCACAGAGAGCACACACATCTATATTATTCCTTGCTTTTGTTTTCTTTTTAAAATACATAAAATATACATTTTGTAGAAGCGTGAAACAGAGTCTTCTTATAGGCATTTTACAGAAAACTGAATGAGGACAGATGTAGTAGAAATTGGTCAGACAGTGATATTCACATCAGTATTCTGTTGTTATACGCTGTGAACCAGGAATTAACTGAATGATACGTTGAGCACTTCCATTTTATGAGGGTCCTAAATCTCAGACTATTGGTTTTAGCTGTAAAGTTAGAGCATGTGGTATTGAAGGGGGGCTTAGGTGTCTAGACTTCTGGCGACCCACTTCCCGATCTCAGTTGTTTAAACAAATTGTTTTATTTGCATAGTGGTACGTCACAATACATTATAGCTGCTTTCCAACACGATCGATTCAGGATTTCCATTGTAAGTAAATCCTGAAACACTTTGCCCAGGTTTGTGCCACTTTTGTTATGCAAATCCGGGGCAAAGTTTTAGTAAAACAGTCCCACAAACTCAGGATATAAAACATAACATGGTGGTTGGGGTTGTCTATCTTAATAGAAACATATTACTACCCAAAAGAATCATTTTAGCAACCTTAGAATGATGAAAGGCTGAGAAGAAAGCAAGAAGGTTCTAAACCTATGCCTTCTTGTTTGCATGCAGCCCTTTGATGCCAGTTCAAAGTTCAATGTGGTGTACTAGAAGGATGGTAACTTATGATGTGCAAGTAAAAGAAGGATCCTAGTGACAAAAGTAGTAGCCCACTGAGCTATCTATAAAAAATACAAACTTTGATACGCATGCTACACATTGTGCTTTGCAGCAGGAACATTAACTCTCTAAGCTAATTTAGCTTGTGTCAAAACTATCACTAGACACAGCATAGATCTTTTCATTAAATGCATTAATTGCCAGAATTAGCATGGTGTTGTTATTATCTACTAAAAAATACAGTGAACAAAAAGATCTCCGCAGCGTGCTCTTATTTCTCCTCAGCCTATCATTCAAATGGTGCTCCTTCGGCCTTGGTCACACAGCTCTGAAGCTTGCACTGGTAAATGTTGTTCAGTATAATAGCTTACTAGGATCATAGCCTTGATCCTTAACATGATTAGGTTTCAATGAAGTGATTTTAAAAGTGTTTTGCATAATCTTGCTTTCTTAAATTTAGACTCATTCTTGACGCCTAATTCTGCAGACCACATTGCCTATGATGTGTCTTCACTAATTTTTCTTCTGAGGGATTAGCCTACTTCTTGTCCGAAGTCTCACCAAACACCTATGGCAGGATACCCAGTTCGGCACTCCTCCTTTTCATTACTTATAGGTGTTTTCCTGGGTGCAGTTTATGGAGGAACTTCCAATGGGAAGGTAACATATGAGGCACTGTCAAATCCAATAGATTTTGGTCTAATGTGCTGACTCATGCAGTGTTACATTAAAGTCAGACAATCGAGAGGGCATCAGGATGAGGAGACATATTTGTAAAGTAGTGCCACCCTCATTTCAATGCAAGAACTTGAGGGGAGGTGGAAGGAGACAATTAACAAGCAATAGCACAAGCTGGGAGACAAATATTCCACTCATCTGATACAAGAAGTCATTGATATAAAGTTCCATCCAATGGCAGAAAGAGGCTGATCGAAAAACGTCAGTGGTTGAATGGGGCATAGCAAAAGCTCAAACTATATTTATTGTAAGAAATGCGTCTGTTAGTCATCATCATTGACAACCGAGACCTAAAAAGCATTTGCAATGCAATGGCTCTCGCATTTGCTGAGTTAGAGCTATAGGCATTGTAAATTCAAAACTGGACTTTTCTTGCCACATACATTGGTCAACCCTACCTCATAATGTGCTCTTTTCCTGCCACATAACTCCAGTGGCCCTTCAGATAAGTAAAACACTTCCACTTACCTTCTTCTTCTATCTGCATCCAAAACTGAAAATGTTGCAAGAATGGCAGAAAATTGAAAGTGAGGAAGGTTCATTGTGCCAAACATCAATGTAGTTACTTGGAATTAAGTATCACAAACACAAAGCTGACAACCTGTGTTCTAATCATGCATAGGAACCGATCCTAGAGCTAAGGAAAAGTAAAAGTAAAGTATTTATGTACCTGTCAATTTGATTCCAATGTAGTGTGGGGCGGCACTAGTCACAACAAGGAAGTGCATTGTGCTTAACAATATTATTTTTAGTCTTTGGATAGTAAATGACTTGGATCATAAGTCAAATGTGGATTCCTTTCTTAAGTAAACAATGGTGTACCCCTATTCTGTTAATACCACTGTGAGCCAAAAACTCAAGGAAGAAATGCCAAATGTCATATGATGTTATCTTCTGTAATGTACCCCCTGTAAAGTGCAGCAAAATTCCGTGCACCACAGCTGAATAAAAAGACAATCGGCAGCATGCCTCTTTTGCAAAGAAGAGCTACCTCTATGTGCATATTGCAAGGCGGGCAGCATGTAGCAGAAAGTCGAAATGTCCCACAAAAACATGAGAATGGCGATCTTTTTGGGCGTGGGCTTTATGTCCTATGACAATAGCCAAACACGTAACACGCAGAGCAGGTTAAGTGAAATGCATCTCTGAAGTCAGAGAGACATTTCAGGTCTGTACCAATAACACACAAACAAGTTAAATGAAGGGTTACCAGAGGCTGCATTACCGGTAACGTTACTGCTCACTAGTTGCATCATGTGGGACATGAGGGAGACATCTTCACAGTCTCCACTGCTGTTAAAAGGTGGAGAGCAGGCGAGAAACAAAAGGTGCAAGTGGGTGGCCACTCGTGAGGTAAGCTGGGAAATTGCCCCCTGATTTATGGGCGCACTTCAATAATTGTTTGGGCTTGCTTGAGCAGGCCAGTGGCTAGGTGTGAATGGGCACAGCAGGGACCTTTGACTCCGAGGCACTTACATCTGCTGGAATGAACTGCCCGCAACCACCCACTTGGACCCGACTTTCTATACTCTGGAGCTACGAGGTGCCCAGGATGTGGCACCAGGGACGCGCGCCGCATGTCTCTTGAGTCCTGGCTGCTGAAATGCCCAGGGAGGGTGGAGTGATAAATCAGCGAGCCCTTTAGGTACCCTGAGTTTTCATTGTAAGGCAAGGATCAACGCTTTCAGACTGGCAGAAGGGTGGGGTTGGAGAGGGATGTGTGGCATCTACAACAAACAATAAGCAAAGTGAAAAAAATAAACAATGTGACGTACCTCGTAGTAATGCAAAGCAATCCAATTCCGCCGATCGAGTTTGCTCTGTTTGAAACTTCTAAGCGCCATGTCCACCACGAGGATGAGCTGTGCTCGAACCTGAAAAGGAGAGTTCAAACATCACTTGTTTCTTGTGGGGTTTGTTATAAGGGTGTTAATACACAATCCGAAGGATTGACTGATGGTGAATCATGAGCCAAATAGTTTATATGACGTGGGGGACTTTTGCTATGAATATGCTATGCTATGAATAGGAGTTGCTCAAGGATCAGAACCTCTGTACATATGAGATACCCTTGAAGGCACCTGGGAAGTAACACAGCAGGAGGCTGGAATATTAGAAACTCATCATCCCACTTTATAGTAGGAGGTGCCCCCATCATTTTGCTGTTGGCTATCTATAGGTTAAGGGAATGAAAAAAGAGGTGCTAAAATTTGCAGTTATAGTCAGCACCTCTGGAATTATGCTATTGTGCGATGGAGCCAGTTTTCGCAAATTTATAGATTTGCTGCATCTGCCACATAACCCATCATCTGCAGCATAATCTGCAGATTTTAACAAAAAATATGTTTCAAGCTCAAACGGTTCAAAACTTACTAAAAGATGCAGAAACACGTGTTGCAGTGCAGTGGAAGGTCCTTTGTAAAGCTAGACAGGATTCATTTCTGCTGCTTATTGCTATATCTGGGTGTTAAACTGGTACTAACAAGGTGCAAACAATGCCCAGGCAGTGTTACCAAGTTTAAAAATGATGAAGTAATGAAATAAAACTATTATAAAATGTGATGCATTATGCTCCCTAATTTGCCTTTACTTCTTGCATAATTTACTCAACCTTGCTGCATAATTTGGCCTGCTCCTGCCGAATAATTCCAGTGGCCCTGGTTTTAGTTGACCCATGTATCACCTGACTGAGCCCCAACTGGTTCTATCACTTTTTAAAATGGACATCCAGCATTCATTTATAGTGCCTCATGATTTTCCCCATAAAATAATGTGTTAATGCTGCACCAGTAACTACTGAAATAATGTGGACCCTAATTACAGCGTGCAGTATTACAACACTATCCAAGTGTGATGATGATGTAGCAGACATTTTCCTACTGCCCCTCATGTCACAACAATCATCTATGTGTGAAAGTTTATACCTTATGCTACCACGGTATTAATACATTTAGTTGTAAAGTGGTGCACTGAGAAATCATATTAATGTGCATTCACTCTAGGTTAGTCATTGAAACCTGTGTGATATAGAATTTAGATTGTATGTTTGAAGAATTATTTCGTTATTTTGCTATAATTCATGATGTAAACTCATGGTCTGCATTAAAAACTATATTAGATATTGCCTGAAAAAGTTTTTAAAATAACATGTAACGTAGAGAATGTAGTATTGTGTTATAGTCAAATGAAAGAGTTAACAGAATCATTTTTGTTTCATATGTATTGTAACTTGAACAAGTCTGGTTGCTTATTTAAATTGAATTAGGGGTTAAGATGCTAAATGTGTATTAAATGCGTAGATGAATCTGATGTCTTAATTCATTGCATTAGCCTTAGTGAGGTCTGTAAGGCCCTGCTTCATGAGTGTGCAGAAAATGTGTATTTGTTCTTGCTAACGTAAACCTTTCTTAAAGATTTCATTCTCATGAGAAAGCTAGCTTGGTAATAGATGCCTTATTGTTTTACACATAGAGAGTTTGTGAATTTGACCTTGAATCTGGTACATTCTGAAATGTGGACTGCCATCATATGTAAAATGTATTAAAGTCACATGGATGAGAAACAAAGGAGTATTTCCTACTTGTTGGTAATGAGAATTCATGGCCATGTTGCCGTCTATGTCTCCCAATCAATTTCTTTTGGATGTTACATCTTCAACGTCATATGGACTGATGGACTGACGAATCATCTTACCTTATTAATTTTAATATGCTGTGCCCTAACTGGACTCAGATCAGAATCCTTTCCCCACTATTTACTGCTTGCTGAACCCCTTAGACTCTGAGAGGTACAGTCCACCCTACTGAGATTTAGAGATTTTTTCCCTTACCCAGAGAAGAAGACTCTTGATGAGAGCTTCTGAAATGATGGCAACTTCTCTTTTTACTTACTTTTCCCCACTTTCGCTAGTAATCTGTTACGCCAGATTTCTTTTTTCCAAATATTTTTTTGTCCATTTTGTGCTTTTTGCCCACATGTGTTAAAACCAGCACATGTTAATCCCTGGTTTGCTAATCTACAGGAATTCCCTTGCTCAACTAGCTTAATCTAGATGACTTTAAATTGTCTTAATAATGGTAAGAACTGAACAGCACAGATTTTCTGAACATCAGGTGATTGTTCTGATGTATTGTATTGTTTTTGTTGAATACTTAGTTTTGCTAATGTTAGTTCGCTTGAATCTTCCATCGCCTAGGTCAACCCTTGGTGACTTTGTTCCTATAAAACTTTTTTTCGTGAACTGTCTATATGACTTTGAGCTTCTAATAAAAACCCATAACTTTACTTCAGACTTGAGTTTACCTTGTGCTGCCACAGTGGTCATACTGTTAGTTCGAACACAGTTTGCTGTGAAATGTAATGATTTGTCTCCACCCCCTGATAACGCGTCCCATTTTAGGTAATTTACTTAATCTGGGACTCATTTTAGGCCAATTAATCTTTTGACCCTGATTGGAGACACCTTAAAACGAGATAACTAATCAGCATATCAATCAATGGATCAATAACCTCATCGATATTCACAATAGTAAATCAATAAAATTGGTTAGTGACATTAAAGAAAACGAAACACCCCATGACCTTTCAGTCATGAATGACCACACAAAGGGACCGCCAGAAGAACGTACCGTGGTCAAAAGACCGCGGCGGTCATTCTGACTTTCCCGCTGGGCTGGCGGGCGACCGCCAAAAGGCCGCCCGCCCGCCCAGCGGGAAAGCACCAGCAACGAGGATGCCGGCTCCGAATGGAGCCGGCGGAGTTGCTGGTGTGCGACAGGTGCAGTTGCACCTGTCGCGATTTTCAGTGTCTGCCAAGCAGACACTGAAAATCTCAATGGGGCCCTGTTAGGGGGCCCCTGCAGTGCCTAAGCCAGTGGCAGGGGCACGGCAGGGGCCCACAGGGGCCCCACGACACCCGTTCCCGCAATCCTGTTTCTGGCGGTGAAAACCGGCAGAAACAGAATGGCGGGAAGGGGGTCGGAATCCCCATGGCGGCGCTGCTTGCAGCGCCGCCATGGAGGATTCCCTGGGGCAGCGGGAAACCGGCGGGAAACCGCCGGTTTCCCTTTTCTGACCGCGGCCTTACCGCCGCGGTCAGAATTGCCCCAGAAGCACCGCCAGCCTGTTGGCGGTGCTTCCGCGGCACTCTGCCCTGGCGGTTTTCAACCGCCAGGGTCAGAATGACCGCCAAAATTTGTTAAGATTTATGATATTTATTCCCTATTGATTACACTCTCCTAGCAAGTTTATTAGTCTCAATACCAGAAAACACATCAGCAATGTCACAATGTGGCAACTCGAATGAGATTTCTTCAAAGCAAAGATCATAAACAATAGAACAAAGCACGACGTCAACGTAGATTTAATCTTAGCAGAGTATCATTTGCGCATTATTCAACAAAGCATAGATTCAGTCATTTGTCTATTTGCGTTCGTCTTGGTGAACCCCTCATCTAACCTCGAATTAGCATTGGCATGTTGGGCTTCATGCAAAACAATTTAGCAACACAAATTTAGAAAACTCCTAACTATGGTCTCTATCAAAAGGAAGCAGTTGGTACCTAGAAAGAAAAGGCAAACAGATATTTACAATTTCATCATCATATAGTTACCCTCCGTAATGGGTCAGCATACAGAGTCAGTCTTCGTCCTCAGGACATCAGTTGATTCGCCATCAGCCAGGAAACGCAGCAATGTTCAGCAAGACAGGTAATAAGGAACACTTCCCTCATAAGGAGGAAAAGTATAAAGCGGGCAAGGCAGGGGTAAGGATGGTTTGAAGATTCAACAGCAAAGTCTTGAAGACAGAGTGACAAAGTGGCTAGGTACTAGCAAAGAATGGCACGTAATGGCTGATTTCCCCTTGTGACACGGCGTTATATAACTCATGCTGTACAGTCTCTTAATTTCCAATTGGGTAAATTTTGGTGCATCATTATCTCCAACCAATAATTGACTTGTCACCTCACTAGGATTTTCACTTTAGGACAGGTCTCCCGTAGTTCATTGGCTCCTGTAATTGACGTCCCCAATGGGTAGAATGTGAGGTACAAACTTTTATTCTTGCGGGCTCAGTCAGTAGTCCCATTGTCTTTACCAGTTCAGGCGACCTTGTACCTGTTGCAAGTTATAGCGTTGCATTCAGCAAGAATGTCTCCTTGAGCAAGTCGAGTCTCATGAGAAAGAATTTACTACGGTTACACACATCTTCTAGCTTCTGGAAAAGTACGGTTACATGTTCTTCAGCAAGTCAGCACATTGCACGTTAGAAAAACATATTTAATATGAGACCGGCAGCTATGCCCCGACTCATGCTAACTAAGGCCTTAGTAATTAATTTTAGCAAAATCTTAACGTACAACTCTTAATACTTATACAAAACCACACATTAGTACATCAATAATTCATTATTAGTCAACTTCACTTATCATCATATACATTGATGGCCACTCCCCGTGGGTACATTTCAAGCGTGTATGTTAAAAGCACATTAATACATTTTCTATGCGACATCATTATACATTAATTTGCAAACATTTCATGGTAATTTTTTATTATAATACCTACACTCCAACACCCCCTATGCAGGGCCCAAAGATTTATTGACCTTGTCAAGCATTGATTCCTGCAAAGGAAATAAATGCTTCACTAGTGATATGGTACCAAAACATAGTGGCCTAATCAGAGCTTTAAGTGGGCCGAGTCCTGCAGGTACTCAGAAGCAGCAATTCCAAAAAGCAGGTGCTTAGACTGAACCATATTGGGCTCACCATTTTTGCCTCACCCTCAGGGTCAAAAACATCTTACCTCAGCAACAGTTCCACCCTGTTCTGCCTTTAATGTAACTTCAAAGAGACTTCTCACATTATTCCAGAACTGAACCATTGTCAGTACTTTCTACAATGAAACCATTGTTGTTGCTGATTTACCTTATGCAACTAACAACCACTAACAAAGCAAATAGTCCTGGCTTGTTGGCTTGTTGAAGGTGTAATGTTACTTGTTGTATCATATATCTAAATGCAATGACAGAAGTCGCATAAAAACCAGGCTAAGCACAGATTTTTAGCTTCTGTGTTTTAAGCCACACCCCTAATTACATCAGCTACGCCCCTTTGAGTGATTCTCCAGTTTTTTCATCCCACTTAAAGCCCTAGGCCTAACTTTTGTGTCAAAAAATATCATGTCCTACACATCGTTGCCTAATTTTCGAACTAATGGGAGTTAATAATGGAAAATCTACACCCAATGGGAGACATGTTTCCTAATGGGTGCTTCGGCCACAATAACAATATGGCACACAATATTTTGGTCCCAATAGTCTTGCATACAACTGAGTTTCACCCTCAGAAATAACCAGAGAGGTTTGTGTTTGTGAACTGATAGGAGCAGACAGTTGCATCCTTCAAACATTTTTTCTCTGGATAAACTCTGACTGCTTTTTACTGGTGAAATGAATGCAGGCGACCTTCCAGAAGTAGCAATTTTTCTGCAAAATGCTCAATCCCCTTCCGCCAGAAACTCTCGTTGGCACACAATTTAGGATTTTCGGGAAACTTGCATTTAGGGCATAGTAGGGGCATATGGTACACAGTGCACCCTGGATCAAACTCACGCCATTGGAAGGCAGCATTTCTTACCAATCTGCAAGATCGAGCATCTGGCTGTGGAGGGCACAGGAATGCTGAAATAACACTGCCATTGCTCGTTTTGCCGAGGCCTGCTCTAATCCCCAGGTTTCCTCACCACTTACTGAACTTGTCTTTTCCCGGTGTTTTTACACAGTGCAGAAAATTGGGTAATGAAAGCAAAGTCACACATTTCAGCTTCATGTTTCCCCAAGAAGCAAGGGCGACTGTCAGTTTCTTTGTGAAAGATTGTTTATGCTCCTTGGTGTGAAATCGTGAGAGAGAGCGAGAGTGCGGAGCACAGAGGGAGAGAGTGGCTGCCCTGCCCAGGATGACAGCGGTGCATTCATCCTCCATGCTACAGCAGACAAAGCGCTGGTGGTGTCCGACCGGGCTTCATAAATCATCACAGGAGTTGCTGTACCTACAGCTTATAACACTGCGGATGACACACACACAATGATGCATGCAGAGCAGCGCTGTCCCTCTCCCAGTGCGGCCGAGAATTCTTTTTTTTTTCTGCGCGATTTTAAGTTCAGTGGTCACGCAAGTCACAAAAGTACAAACCTCGGAAAGACTGAACCTCGCCCATATGAGGATAACAAAGAAAGACAATGAGATGTACACATTGAAAGCCTGCTTGTCACAAAAACAGATAAAATCAAATAGTATACGAGGCCTCTGTCTCCAAAGCAGCACCTAGCTTTGTATCTATTCATTTTTCGTGTGGATGGCAGGGTTTCTCTTGCTTAGAAAAAACATTGAATAAATTAGATGCAGAAAGAAAAAAGATGCCAGCTCCAACGCAGTGCTGCGCATTTTGAAGGTCTGACGATGATGAGTGAGCCTGCCTTCTTCCCAATATCTTGTGCCTTCTCGCCAGCAAACTCGTTGTCTGCCGATCCTGGCTACTCCATCATAGCCAACTTCCTCGCTCCCTAGCCATGCCTACTTTCCAATTCTCATTGGGCCAGATGTACGACTGCGAGTTTTGTGACTTGCAATTTGTGGCTCATTTGCGAGTCGCAAAACCAAATGTACAACAGTGTTACTCGCACTGATTGCGATTCTCAATGGGGTCGCAAATGACCAACCTCATCAATATTCATGAGGTAGGTTGCAAGTTTCAACCCCATTGGGAAAGGCTGCACTCACAGGGATGGTTGTCTGCTCTGTACAGCAAACCACCATGTCTGATACTGCTTTTTAAAGAAAGCATTTTTTTGTTGTTTAAATGCAGCCCGTTTTCCTCAAAGGAAAACGGGGTGCATTTCAAAAAGATAAATGAAAAGTTTCAGTTTCATTTTTTCGGAGTAGGAATTTCTGTGAATTTTTTTTTTGCCTCCATGCACAAAGGGAAAGCGGTCCCATGGGGACTCCTTCCCGTTTACGAATGGGTTGCGATTGTTTTGCAACCCCAACTGCTGTCACAAAACAATCATACATCCCCCTGCAACTTGCTACTTGTAAGAGATGCCCTCAGCATGCCTTTTTCAAATAGCGAATTGCAAATCTATTTTGCGATTCCATAAATAGATTACAGAATCGCAAAATAGGGTTTGTACATAGCAAAATGTTTTTTTCTCATTGCAAAGGTCTCGTTTGCAACAAGAAAAAAACTACTTGCATGTGGCCCATTGACTCTTATCTACACTCCATCATGACCCACTTCTTCCCATGCCCGCAGCTCCAACACTTCTTCTCCCCAACTCCCTCATGGCTCAACTCATCTATTACTCCCCCTCCGTATTCTACTTTACAATGCACATGCACACATTGTTTGGCCTCTAGGCCAAGGAAGCGTGATTTTATAGATCTGGTTCTTTCATGGTCATTGTCTCTTCTGTGACCTCTATCAAGATTATCCCTTAGGTGTCACAAATTTCATGGGGACATGAAGCTAAACTTGACAACGCATCTGCCATCATGTTTGCTGTCACATTAGGGTTTTCAGGCACAAAATATGAAAATGATTAGTAGTGTGGCCAAGTGTCCTCTATATCATGTCAGCAAACCTTGTGTTACATGATATAATTAATGCAATGTCGAACTGCCATTTGAGATGTGCAGTTTGTTTATCAACTACCAGATATATTCTTCAGCATTATTGTGCACATACCAGGATTGGCCACACCCACCTGCACTTAGAACTGTGGTAGAACGCAACAGGATCACATTAACAGACACTTACAAACCACAGGATGTGACTTTTCATGTCACGTTTATTGAGTTGCATTACCTTTTGAAGGCCATCAATGTGGAGCTGCCAGGATGGTCAACAAACTCATTACACTAATTTCCCATAATGGCAATAGCTAAGTGCTGCAAGATAGCTCAACACTATGAGCCAGTTTACATGCACATCTATGGCTCTCCTCTTGTTCCATCTACGTGTGTACCTGTAACCAAGAACCAAGGACAACCTGGATACTTATACTAGACCCGACCTCCCTTTTCCAAGGTGCTTGTTCATCTTGTTACTCTGACATTTGGGTATAGTGTTTTACACTTTCATCTTTCACCAAAATAGAGCCATGTTCTCAAATGCTTACAAGGTCAAGAATGCCATTTCTACAAGGAATGAAAGCAGCATCTCTTTAAAAAGGAGCCGCCCATACAGGCCTCATGGAGGATCTCATGGTTGAGCTTCAGTATGGGTGTTTAGGAGGGCAGTGGACGTAGAAGTGGGTGAGCGGGGCTTTATGCATGATATTTGCAATTCCAGTGGGAACGTAGCAATTCTGTTGAGTTCACTCGCAGCCTCTGGTCAGGCCAGTGCTTAATTTGTGCTAGTGGTTTCCAGTGCAGAGCACCAGCACTTATTTTTGAGGGACAGAACCTATTTTTCTGCCTCAAGCATTTACTGCGAGCAAAAGATACTTATGGGAAAGACGGAGAAAGAGAAAAACGAAAAAACATCACAAAGGGAGTAAGCAGAAAGCTGCAAGAGTGAGCCGAAGGGGCAGGGAGTGGCTGTAAATAGATTGAAGAGGCTCGGGATGGCTTCAGGATTACGCTGCCTCAGTATTCCGTGTTCGCACATTTAATTGCAGTAGCCGTGTGTTTCAGAGGAGGGCTTTGGGCATGGCACGTTTTGTATTTACAAATTAAGCAGGAAATGATGTATGTTGCAGAATGTATGTAGGAACCACATGGGGGTGCAGCAGGCATAGGCATTTGTCACTGTCAACAGGTACATTCAAGGTATAGTAATAAGGAGGGCACAAGTGAATGTCAGTCTCCTTTTTTATGGTCGAGCCGGCAAGAGCATAAGCTAGCACATATGTCTTGCTTGCAAGACACTATTTCATATGAAAAAAGGGCTTGGAGCCCACACATTGCTTTACCATTTGTTGGCTGCAGGTCACTCTTCTTTGCAGCCATCTTGCCCAGTGCAGCCAAAAGGTAATTTCCGATCATTTCTGTGGAGCAGGGACCAAGCACAGATTGATTCAAGTTAATCCGTGCCCATCCACTGCTCCCGACGTGATTGAGGTACTGTTTCTTTCAACCTCCCGCTCCCCCTCCCTTGCTGCTTCCTCCAGAGCGCTTGTGCTTTTTGACTTGTTTAATTTCTTATCCCCACCCCCTCCCTGTTTCTTCTCTTCCTGTCCCTATTTCTTCTCCCACTCCTACACACCCTGCGCTTCAATTTTGACCTGAAAAGCACTATAAAGCGGCCAGTGCTGGCTGCTTTATTGTGCTTTTTAAATCATATTTTTATCCTCCACCACCACCGCACCCCTGTTAGGCACCACGACCTGATGGATTCTCTCTTGTATAGCTCTTCGCTTTCCGTGTTGCTCCCTCCCTCATTGTGCTGTTGCTTGTCTCCCCACTGTATGTTGTCCATGTAGACCTCCCCGACTCATCCTCTCACCCTGTTTTCCTTCTGCCCAACAATAGAACATCTGCTGTGCAACAAGGCTGAGGGTAAAGGACACAATAGTGCTATGACACAGGCTCGTCATAGAGCTTTTATTTTTTACTTTTAGCATTGCTTCACAGCAGTCACACTGCAGTTCAAAATGGATAAATAAATATTGCAAAGCCAATAGAGTTCACATAGACAAGCCCTATTGGCTTTGCCAATGCTTGTTTCATCATTGCAAGCACTTCTTGTTTGTGCCTGATTCCAAATCACAAGCAGTTGATGACGCTTCCACCTCTAGGGTGCAGACAGTGACATGGTGAGCAAAACCACTACCTTAGTCGTCTAACTCAGACTGTAGTCGATAGCTAGAACAGTCGCGTCCATGGTGCACTGTTTTTGCCCTGCAGCTCGGTCTACTACAATACGGGTTGCAGTAGATGGATTTGGTGAGATAGCTCTGTGTCCCTGGCTCCACACAAAGAGACTCAGCTGGGTGTGTCTGCTGGAAGTAGACGGAAGGCTTCAGAGAGTTCCTGCTACTCCCACTGATCCTGTACACGTTCTAAAGTTCCTGTTCAATCCTTCCATGTGTTTGTTTCGCTCGCACCTACCTGTGTTCAGCTTCTGTGCCAGTACATTAATGAAGCAGTATCCTAATCATTTAGTAGTGGTATGGATGTGATTGAGTCCATAAAGGCTACCCGCATATCTTCTGTATACAGTATTAACTTGTGTATTGTTTGTCTAATCTGCACTCCTTTAATATTTGGGTTATTTCTTCCTGCCTCGCCCATTGGTTCCATGTACAGTGCAAGTAACAACAGAGAGACCTCTCCTCATGCCCCCTTGGACAGATAATTGCAGTAGATAATTGCTGGTAATATATGCAAGTAACTCATGCTCGAGTACTTGGGGTTGTGAAACCACTATATATCCAAGCCTAAAAGTTTGCCCCAAAGTCAAATCTCAAAAGAATTTTTTTCAAGTATTGCCAATGCATCTCATTATAGACATTTGCTGCATCCACATTTAGCAGCAAGCCATTTTTCTATACCTTTGTCAGTGATGCTTAGGGATCTCTGCATAATAAATCCACAGCTTCTACCCTGGGCAAATCCTGGATGTTCTGGATCCCATTGTGTCAGCATAAGAGGGTGCAGCGTGCGGGCAAGGATGCCTGTAAGGACTTTAGCATCTACATTCAATAATGACATGGACTGGAAGGAGGCAAAGAGGGTGTAGTCTTTGCCAGCTTTCAGTATCACTAAAATAGAGGCTCTAACATCAACTTTGTCTGTGTTTCTTTTTCCATGAGTGAATTGTACAAACACACTAGAACTGTGGCAACCGTTTCTCAGAAAATTTTGCAATAAACAGGATTGTACCCATCTAGGACCACTGCCTTGCCTTTATGTAATCTAGAAATACAGGAGATTACTTCCTTGAGTATTGCAGGTTGCTCAAACTAGTCCAGGTAAGCATTTTTTGAGTGCAGAGTTTGTTGTGTCCCCTAAACATTGAATTACTTTACCCGTGAGTTTATGGTCTGACTTGTCAAGTCCCACATAGAACTCCCTCAATTCCAGAGGTATCTATGGCCCGTATTTATACTTTTTTTTAGCGCCGCATTTGTGCCGCTTTTTGACGCAAAACGCCGCAAACCTACAAAATACAATGGCATTTTGCAAGTTTGTGCCGTTTTTGCGTCAAAAAACAACGCAAATGCGGCGCAAAAAAAGTATAAATACGGGCCTATATGTCTTCAGAAAGGGTTCACTTAACTTATCATTTATTTCCCTCTGATGATCTTGTGCCACAAGACTCTGAGTTTGCACGTGAGGAGCTTCCCTGCCTTATATCCTCCTGAATAATATCATTGCCTGGTGTACAACTGGACTCATCCTATCTACTCCCCATATTTTTACCCACACTCTGGTTGCTGTTAGCTGATGACTTCTGCTCTTTTAGTTTAGTATTCATTTCCTCCTTGGTGTGACGGGAAATCTTCTGCATACCTCTGGAGAGCATGCTTCCCCTGTCTTATGCTGATCTCCCAGCAAGTAACTTAAAAGTTACTGTATGGTTTCTAGATCCCTAACTCATTGAACACGACAGTCGTGCATGTCTACTGAGGATCTCCCTGTTTCCATGGAATGAGACACTAAAGCTTAGCTCTGAGGTCGAGGGGGGCATGCATAGTGCACCCCTATTTCACAAAGAGTGGCTCTTGCCCTCTCTATCCAGGCTGTGGTTAGACTGACAGTGGTGGCAGCAACACATCTATAGCCAGGGATTCCTGTATCCTTGTACCCTTGGTGGGGGGTGCTACCCTCCTGGTCAAGTCTGTGTAGTTTTCTTTGTCTCTGGTCCTGTTGCCGTTGTCTACCTGGCATGTGTGTTTGAGAGCCAGTAGGTTCCCTAGGGCAGAACGAATAGGTGAGCCATTGGGTTTAATGTGAGCTGAGCTGTTTCACTTGACATTCCTGCTCCCCTGTGCCCCTCCTTATTCCTTGGAGAAGCCTGGTGGGCTGGGGTATCATCTTAGCATCTTATCTATGTTCAGCTGCACTAAATGCTAGGAGGGACCCTCCCTCCTTTCTTTTGGGTGATGGTCAGTGCCCCCTGGTCTGGAGTTAATTAGAATTAGTCTCTGGGGAATAGCCCTGGCTGATACCAAGAACCTGTCACGAAGGACAGTAATTTATTCTTTGCATGCCTTGATCACACAGTGAGCATGACACATATATGCCTCACGATTGGAGGGTCACCCAGGATTGAAAAGTAGCAGATCCTCTGATTGGATCAGCCTATCAATCAGAGGTGATAGAAGCCTGGCCTGAGTGGTCAGTTGTTCAAGACTGATTTTCTGTTCTAACAAGCATCTATAGAAGCCAACTGGGGCCCGTGGTGTAAAGGCAAGAGAAGCTTTCTCACCCTGTCTGAACTTCAGGGAGTTTTTTCTGTGACAGATGGATTCTGCTGTGAAGGCATTTGCCAGCTTGATGAGGAGCCAGGGCATTGGTCAGAAACCTGAATGCAGAGAACCAGCTTTGGTGTGAGGCTTGTGGAGCATCTGCTTGGAACACAAGGAAATTGCAGACAGATGCTCAAGATAAGGACGCTTGCGGCACATCAACAGAAACAGAGGAAGACAGGGAAGCTTGAACCCAGTCCTTGAAGGTGAGATCACTTTACCCAGACCCCTTCACTGTTCTGTGGGAGCCTGTGCGATGCCTCCAGTTACAATCTGTAGCTGGTGAAGTGTGTCCTGTGGTACAAGTCATCACCTTTCTTTTTCTTGCATCTGTACTGACACTCTGGCCAGCCATTACATCCTACAGCTAGCCAGTGACTGCTGGACTAGTGGGACTCCAGAAAACTGGGCAAAGATATCAGGCACCTGTGATCAGATCCCTGGTGCCACTAGAGTGGTGTCCTCACTAAGGACTGGAGGGCACTTCTGCTCTTTGGGTGGTGGGTTCCGGGGCTGCTCTGGAACATTTGACCTAACATCATATGCTGAAACGACATCATTGCAATACAAGGATTGGTACCATGACTCTAGCAAATGAGAGCAACTCTGTGCAACATGGTATGTAACATGCAATGCTAATTGTGTCTACATGTTAACTGTGTTTTCATAGTGCTTAGCGTTTAGGTGCTATAATACTGTATGGGGTCAGAACTGGGGCCCAGAGGGTTGTTAAGACATCTGAATTTCACTGTTTATTCTATTATTCTGTGTAGTATATTTCTTTAATGTGTATTAAAGTACTTTCATTTTTAAAAAGTGAAGCACTGACTGGACATTGATCTTATAAGCTGGTAGTACAGTGTGACCTGTATTCTGAATGTCTAAACCCACCTCACCTCCTTGAGTAAGCCTTGGACATCTCTGTCTCACTACCATGGGAGAGTCAAGTACTGGAGTGGGGTCCACTAGTAATAGGGCCCAGAACACCAGTAGGGAACCCTCTACTTGATCTAGTTGGAGTGCAGGAACCCATAAGTTCCCTGGTGCACAGGAAACCGGGTCTAACACTCCCTCTTTTGCATCCTCTCTTGTTCATGTTTGCAGACATGGCTATCAGAGAGTCACTCATAACTGCTTTTAATGCATCCCATAGCACAGGCCTTTGGGTGCCATTCTTGTCATTCTCTTGTAAATAGTTTAAGTTTAGCTCTTTAAGTTCAGATATGTGGTCAGTGTTGTGTAAGATGCTATCTTGTAACCTCCACTTAGTTGCCTAATATTGTCTGTGCTGAATGGAAAGCTCAAAGAGAATGCATGTATGATCTGATATGGAGATATTGCCTTTCTCTGCCCTGGAGACCAGCACTACAGTCAGATGGGTACCAAGGGAATAAGGTAAGCTCTCATACATGCAGTAGGTGGTGATGTAAAAAGTGTAATTCCTCCTATTGGGATGGTGTGAGCTCAATGAAGCTATCAGCCTTTATTCTGAAAGCCAGTCACGACCCCTTGAGGGCTCCTTATTGCAATGAGCCGGGGGCAAACCTAGCTATTATATGGCCCATAACAGAGTTTATGCTCACACCCCCAAGAAGACTGCCTTATAAGCAGAATGCAACGTTTTAGAGATGGTTTGTTAAAGAAACTATTCCCACTCTTTCCTTGGTGTGAGTAGATTTGCCAGGGTGAAGGTGACCAACCTCAAACTGATACGAAGACTGATGTCTCTGCTCCTCTCCTCCATCACTTTTTTCGATGCCCCTGTTTTTAAGCAGAGTGCTAGTAGAATGGCTAGCCCACCTTTATGGGAGCCTAAGGACAGGTACTGCTGTGAGGCCCTTTTCAATATCATCCTAAACAAGTTCCTATGCAGGACATATGTTTCCTGCTTCGTGAAGCTGCTAACCCTTTCACTGGGGTTATCAGCCGTCTAACCTTTAAGCTTGCTGTTTTTTAGCTAGTCTGGCCCAGTGTAGGTTAGGTGTAATGTCAACGTATGCCCTGTCCCATTGTTGGTAGAGTTCAGATGAAAATCAGATATAAATATGTTTCTGGTATCAATATTGTACGATGTGGCATGATAATGATTGAATAAAACTCTCATCTTCAGATGAACATTACCAAAGTAGCAAGAAACATTTACACTACCACATCCACAACCTGCAAAGACATTTTCTGTGGTGAGCCCTTTAATGTGTACCTGGAGGTAAGGGTGAACTAAATATGTTTTGGTGTTAGCTCTCCCACTTCCTTCTGACCTCACTTCCGGCAGCCTCTCCTAAACCTCCCTCCCATTTTCATATCCTCAACCTGGTAGGTTCTCCACTGCGTGTTGGTGAGAGTTTATGTGGATATGGAGCATTGCTTTTTTTGTAGGACAGCCTAATTATCTTCGCCTAGTTTGTCTGACATTGGTCTTATTTCAGTTGCTATTTCTGACACATTACGGTTAGCATCTCTTTCCCTGACAGAGAAAGTCCTCCATCTGTTCTTACTCAGAGGTTCCCTGATGTCCTGTAGTAGAGACTAGTTCCCCTCTGGGTTGTGCTCCTTCAAACTCAAGAGTTGGTCAGCTACTGTAAGAGACTTGATAGAGATACATTTTGTTTCCCTCAAACATAATTATTCCCCTAGCTCTTACGCGCTTCATGATGTCTTGAAGTCCTGTACACATGTAAGAATGTTAGTAAACGTCATGTTCCCTACCTCACTCTTCCAACGTGGTGAGCTCTAATGAGCCGAACATCTATGTCAGGCCCATTGTCCAGCACATGTTTGAGGTTTAAGAGAGAAATCCACAGCTGCTCCCTTCACCTCTAAAATTATATGAATTAATCATGACTGATTTTCTTCTGTGTGAGGCCTGTATGTCAACATTCTGGTCTTTGAACTTTAACATTTCTTGCCACATAGTTCCTAGCTTATCTTTCTTGACATCTCCCAGGTTTTCTAATGTGGACTCTCTCTGATCTCGTTCTGCTATGTCTTGGTTCATTTTGTGTGTCTCTTTTGTATGATCCCTCCTCAGGGCGGTGACATGTTTGCTAATTGTCCTGAATAAACCTTCCATTGAGGATCTTATGACAGGTGCTGATCTACATGAATATTTGATTCATGACTGAGGGCTTCAGATGCTGACTGGCTTTGCTTGAAGTGTCTACCTTTGCCTTTGCCACTTTTCGGAGCATTTCCTTAGTTTTCTAAGCTCAGCTGATTTATCTCCATCTGATGGTACTTCTCTGTTGTTTGTATATGGACTGGTGGACCCCAGTGGCCATACATTCACAGGGACCCCCATCAGTTGGTTGATCTGGCCACCTGCATCTATGTGATTGGCTACATGTGCTCCTCTGCTCTGATCGTCAATTCTAAGTTGGTCCCACAAAGAGGCCTGAACCTACCTTTTTGAGCTCTAAGTTCCATTTGAGATGATTTCACTCTTTGTATAGGGGCTGCCCTGCTTAATTTGTTGTCTTAATCTGCTGCCGCACACTCCGGCCTCCCAGTAGAGCCAGAATCCGCACCTAGCCTGCGTGCATTTCTGCCCTGGGTGTCCTCTGTGTGTTAGGAAAATGTGCTAATCCTCTTGCTGGGGCACCCAGCCAAAATACCATCTGTCCTGCACCATTGTGCCAGGCGCGCTACGCCCATTGGGCTAATAGGGCTTTAGTCACTCGACCGTCATTTGCTGTAGCCCAAGCTGTGCTGCCTCAGCTTCAAGGACTCAGGCAGTTCTTCAAGTTGTTGGGGACTGGTCTGGGGCTCATGCCTAAGACGCATTCAAAGTATGTTGAAGGTCTTCAAAAGACCATTGAACTGTTAACAAGAGTCTTCTCTTTGCCTTCACTTCATGTTGTGCCCTATGCCGTCCCCACTCTTGTAAAGATGTTTGCTGCCACAGTGGGGGAGTATATTTCAGGGAAAATATAGAAGTGGGTAAGCCGACTATTAATATGGAGTGCCAAGCCAGAGCTCAGCAAATTATTAACCCTGACTCTAAGCACTATAATGCAAACAAAGCTCTCTGCATGGTATGTAAATCTTTGGGTAAACATTGGCTAAGGACTCTTAAAAAAGTGTATTTATTTAATATGAAAGCCTTTCAATTCAGAACACCTGAATGAACTGCTGCGTTAAGTGACATTTACCAGATGTCTTAGAGCAGATTTACTGACTTTATGCACTGAATTTGCAAATGTTTATTTGAAATCAAAATTTGAGCTCAAAACTTGTTTTACACTGCAAATTGCCTGAAAGTAATGTTCTGCTTTACTTTACTTGGCATCGAGTGACTGTTCCAAGGGCAGTGCATGAATGATCTATGTTTCCAAGGTTTTTAATGTGAAGCCCTATCTATTGACAATAGTAGAGAGGTCTCCGTGCCAAAAAATCAGATCTTTGAGGCAGGTGTCAAAAAGGAGAAAATACTTTTATTTCTCCAATTGTTTCCCACTTTGCATCCGTGCTGCAGTTTACAAAATGGGAAACTTTTAAATGTTGCCTAGGTATGGTATTGTATAATGGAATGGTTCCCTTACAGTGCATAATCTATGCCAGACATCACACACACAGCCTTACACTACTGTGCAAATGTGTGTGTGCGGCCCTAGGTAGCATGATTGTCCATAAGAGCTAACTTAATAGATATGGAGCTGACTTGTCCTCTCCTCTCACACAAAGCCATGCAGCAACTTTATTTGCTGATCTGTGTTGCAAGGGTTTTTAGTTTACCTACCCAATAGTTTCTAAACATAAACTTAGATATATTGATGACTCCAATCATGATGCTATTGGTGAGTCAAGGTACAGGTAAATTATCATGTGAACCCAGTAAGAGTTTTACTAATACGTGGAGCAACATTAAAATCTATAATACATTTACAAGTGAGGCTTTTGAAGAGCACACATCCTAAACTAAGATTTGTCAAAGGGACACTCAAATGAGAGGACAATGGAAAGGGAGGCACATTGAAATACAGTAATTGTCTAGGTTCCCACAATTTAGTCTAGCAGAAAACCATTTTATCCCAGGATCCTGGTTTCATGCTGCACAATTTAGCCAGTATATGAAGTATATTGACAAAAGGAGTGGGTGGCAGAAGCCATATGAACTCCTTGCTCAAGGTTCCAAAAATACATCTTCCTGAATCTGAGTCGGCTCCGGTCTTCAGTGGCCCCCACACCTCTTGCAAAGTTAATTTAAGCTTGCATTTTGTTGCAGGATCAGCTGATTATCTATTTTCTCCATCCCAAATCCCTGATTTATATCATGATAATCCTAGCTTAAATTACACCTGAAACCCCACTTGTCAACCATCAATCAGATGGTGAGTTTCTTTGAGCTTCTCGGGATACATCATCTTGCACACACAAGGACCCTCGCTCACCCATTACTCACACAGTTCACTCTCCTCTTCAGTGGTGTAACATAGGACCCCGCAGCCCCTATGGTGTGAGGGGGAGGGCTGATCTCCAGGGGGAGTCCCTGAGCATAGTATCCTGGCGTGAGATGTCCGACTGAGTCCGGAGGGAGGGCCCTCCATGTATTTTGTAAGGGGGCCCCTACAAGTTTTGCCACACTACTGCTCCTCTTACAAGGACACAATAGTCAGCCTGCTGTCACATGAGCATAACACTCACCCAGCTCTAATACAGTTACACCTTTCAATTAGCACTCACAGTGCTAACTATGCATTCACACCACTCACCATTACTCAGCACTTATATGGGAACACCTATCACAAAGCAAACATTGAATTACCCAACAGTCGTAAACATGCACATATGTCTACAAATGCACTCACAGAATATTTGTTCATCCCACAGTACTAGATGCATATTCAGTTCACTCCACAACCACAGAGTGGGTGCAAGAGGGTACAGTATACCGAGGCTATGGGATGGAATGGGAAGAGTTATTGGGCTGATGCTGAGTGGGCTTGTGTGTGGGCAAGATCAGTATTAGTCTATGAGGATGAGCTGGGAGGGAGTGGTGTTGTAGTACGATAGGCAAACACAGGCGAAAGCTGTTGGAGGGGGAGCAAGCACAATAGGCTAAGGGTGAAGCACTACATCTGAGGCTGTAGACTGGTGTGAGAATTGAGTGGGGACTGCAGGTTAAGGGTGTGTGTGTTGGCACAGGTTGTAGATCTACATATCGGTCCTGCAATTTAGCCCTGTCGACCTTCATACTGGCTTCCATGAATGACGGAGGTGGGGGATCACCGGTGGTGCTTCTGAAGCCAAAAGTTAGGCCACAAACCATGCTCAGTTTGCTTGCATAGTGGTAGTGTACTGCAAGGGTTGCTAGTGGAAGGTACAGAGAACTGAGTCTGTTTGGACTAGTACCAGCCAAGGGAGCTGGTTGTGGAGGATCTGGTGTAGTTGAGAAGACTGAACTGAGACTGTGGAGGGGTGTTCTGGTAGGAAGCTTTCTGGGACACTGGGTCACAGTCTATGACTACAGCATTTGCTGGAGTAACAGAAAGGGTTGGTGTGTTTTCTGCATGTCACAAACACAAATGGGAAAGATAACACATAAAGAGGCTCACACACTAATGTGCCATCATGCTTTTTGCAGCAGCCATTTTTGATGAGCGACAAATCCTCACCAAACTCTACTCACTAATGCTTTTACCAGTCATACTGTTGCTGGGTCACAAAGCAATGCTCATAGTGACTAGTGTCAACTCATGATTGAAGGGGCATCCTCTTGTACACTACCATGTCATTACATTTTAATGGGCAGTCATGTTAGGTGAGGGAACACTCCTCAGGATCCAACAGGAGTGCAACAAGCACTCTTTCTTGGCAGCAGCACACAACTTTTGTCCAATCAAGTGCTTTACTCAAGGTAAATAACATGGCCAGAGCCAACGTCCTCTCCCAGTAGATATTTTTCTCTTTATCCTACTACTTCTGGTGGGGTCTGCACTGTCAAGACTGATCTAAAAAGTAAGTCTCAGAAGTACTCAAATACAACCATGAAGGTGTTAAAAAAATCTATTCAAACCACTATAGAAGTACATTAACTGGTGATTATCCAGAATCAGTGAAGTGGTTTTATCAACACTATTAGCTTTAATTAAACTCACCCTCTTTTGACTCCTGTGCCGCAATGCATTTAGTGTGAAGAATCTTGCACCATTCCTATCTGCACCCATTGTGCCCTGGAATCGCACTGAAGCTAGAGGGTGCCTCTGAGTGAGTGAACCCATCATGTGATTACTACCTTTTCAAGGAAAGTCTGCAAGGATTAGTCTCCGAAAGAATATTTCTTTACTCCATTTTTCCTTTCCTTCTCTTGTCTCAATTTTATTTTCCTTTCCTTTTTTTCTTTCATTCCTTTCAGCCTTCTTTGACATATTGTCTATTTTTTTCTTTCATCTTTCTTTCCTTGTTTGCATTCCTATTTCTTCTCTTCTTTTGTGCTCTCACTCAATTTGGCTTTCACTTACACTTTCTTTCCCTCTGTAACCATATTTGAGTCTTTGGACCCCCTCCACACAATTGTCATTGTATCTCATTTCTTGTTTCTTTCAGTGTGGTTTATTAGCTTCTGCTTCTGTCCTGTGACCTAGAAGTCACAGTTAAATGTGAAGAAGAGGCACAAAAACAAGTTTAATCGTTCCAGTGACATACTGCCAAAACATTCACTATGACCTTGGGTAACCTCAGGCCTCAGGTATGGCATTTCCTGTCCTGCATGGGGTTATGGGCATTTGCAGAATATAAGCATGACTCTTGTCCGTTTGAGACGTTTGTTTGCCTTGGAGCAATAACCCTATAGGAAGGCTTCCAGTGAGTCCCACATCCCAGGTGCAGAATTTGCTGTGTCGCTAACATGGACAAAAAAACAGTGTCTTAACTTAATGTAAATTCGGCTTCCATTGCTTGTGCTGACATCAACATATGTCGCTGACAAGCGAGGGTTCCTCCCAGCAATCCAGCAACAGGATTAATTTTGAATACCAGTGTGAAGAAAGGTGAAAGAAAAGGGAAAATGTGTTCCGCTATCCATTTAGACAACCGGGAAACCTCAGAACTCAAGCGGTTATCTTCAGACATTCATACATATTTTGATGTGTCAGTAATACCTGCTCCTCCTTCCCCCTAAACTTCTGATGTACTAACATTCTCGCAGTGCATTGATATGCAAAGACGTATAATATGTCCCCTGTATCTAATTATCTGTCAACCTGAGGCAGTTTGTTTTCCAAATTGGCCTCTCGGCTATGACTTTATGAGGCCATAAAGAAAAGAAAGGAAGCTGAAGCTGTGCTGAGATTGGAGAGAGGTTGGAGCTACAAATTGTGTATTTTAACATGCCTTGTTCTTGAGAGTTCCTATTCTCGTTTAATCATGCCGTGGTTGTTGAAAGTATTGTTAAACATATCAGTCAAAATAAGATGCTTAATATTCACTGGGTTTCTCAAGGGCTCCTCCCTGGCCCCTCACCAGTCCTCCGAGTTTAGGGAAACATACTGCCATATTACCTCTTTCTCACTTCAGTTCATTTTGATGGTTGTAGTAATCGATGCAGGGCAAGCGAAATGAAATAGCCTGGTGACCACATTTGCTATTACTACGTTTATTCATGTAGACGTTTACATTCCTTCTCAGCCATACCCAGAGACATCATGATATGTTTCTCTGACAGCTACCCAGTCAGTGACACGCTTCAAAATCTTTAAGTCGTGGAGAAATGTTGGTGCAACACCTATCTAATCTAATAAACAAACATTTAAAAAAGCATTTCCATTGGCATCTTGTTAACGGCCATATAAAAGCATTCATGCATTCATCGTTATGGTGTCATCCAAAGCAAGAATATTAGGTACAGGTTACACAATGGTTTAAGGCAGACATAAAAGGAGCAACCTTTCCCTGATAGGTAAACTGGAGAAGGAATGATGTCTGGAGACAGAGGTATGGTATGGAAGTTCAGGCTGTTTCATGAGTTCTGAGAGGAACGCAAGAGCTGCACATATGTGTAAGGACATTATCATCATCACCGGAATTTAACTTTATTTCGGTTATGAAAAAAAAAAACATAAAAGTGCACATTAATAAAACATCAATATAAAACATAACAGTAAATCTATTCAATACAACAAAAACCTTAAACAAAATTTAAAAAAATGTAATTCCCAGAGGGCAGCAGCTTGACAAAGTCATGTTATATGTCATATTATACTTGGACAAGAGACACAAAAGGTCATAGTACTTTTCCTGAGATGCCATTCAGAGTTTAAGTAACAGGCACCTGAGTAAACAACACAGCTCCTAGTATCTGCCTTACATATTCTCAGGGCAGTATGCCTATTGTCAGGCCCCAAGAGATGGCACAAAGGTATAATCCAGCGGGCACACTGTTTGGAATATGCACAGCAAAAAAAACAAGCATTTACAATGCAACGGGTCTCGCGTTTGCTCATGTTAGAGCTGATCGGGTTGTAAACTCTTAACCCGACTTTTCACCTATCGGGCAAAAGTGCATTTATGCACATAACCCGAAAAAGTGAAATCAAGTATGTAAAGCGCTCGACTTCTGCCAAGCGAGATCGCACTCGTAAATTAGAGAAAAAACAGTCCACGAGCCCGATGGAAAACAGCGAGCCTTGCATGTTTTCTGTACTTCGTCGCTGCGCTCAAGGAGGGCTAGCCACCGGAAAAGGCATGACATATGCGTGCCTTCGACTAATGAAAGCAAGCAGATTTTATTAGGGAAGCCCATGAACCAATAAAAAACACTGACGTGAAGTTGACAGGGCTCCGAGCCCTTTTCTAAATACAAAAGAGTCTCGCTGCGATACGCATGCGCGAGCGCATGCAATGCAGGCTAGACCCTAAAAAATAGGAGGTGCTTCTCGTAAGCCACTGTTAGACGCCCATAGGGTGGAGGATAGAGTCACCAATACTCCTTCAGGAGGCAGTGAACGCTGCAGTAGGTAAGATCTCCAATCTAAATTTGACATAAAGAGACCTTACCTTTGGCGTACTCAAATAGTCCATAAAATCCTCAAAAAAAGAACCACATTAATAAGACAAATTCCGATCTGTTAGGCTACTCGAGGAAACAGCAGAGATTTTAAGGCCCAAAACAGCATTCCAATAAAAATCTTTGATAAGGCCAAGGGAACTGCTGGTCATTGAAGTAGGATGAAGCCAGAAGTCAGATAATCCTACTTAACCAGCCAAGATTTAACATGGACTATCCACAAAATCCTGAGGGCCAGTTAGTGTGTTAAAAATTTGGTGAGGCACTTTCTGCAGGGGATAAGATGCTCAGTAGACCATAACCTTACCCGAAATAAAATAGTTTTAAGATGTGCTATGTCTGAAATCGGCCCGAGGTTTAGATTAAACATCAGGGGGAGAAGAGGTGTACTTTTAGGTGACTTCAGTAGAGCACTTAGAAACATATTCTCACCTTTGTTTAGCACATCAAGATTACAATAACCCCATAGTTCGGAACCATATAGAGCAGCACTACACACCTAAGCCCTGTATATTTCCAGAGCAGGTGATATAGGGTAAAAAGAGGCTCTACTTGCAAATCTGACAATAGACATAACTTTATGCATGAGGGCCACAATGCTTTTCCCTATCTGCACAGACCAACTGTTAGAATCTGACAATCTCACCCCTAAATAGTAAAATTCTAAAACCCTGTCCAGTTTTGCTCCGTCTAGGGCCACATTCCCTTTGACTTTCTTACTGTGTGTAAATGCCATGTATTTTGTTTTGGACTTGCTTACTTCAAATCCATAGTCATTGCAATATTGATTGAACTTCCCCAAAAGCACTTTGAGACCCCCAGCAGTTTTGGATAAAAGAAGTGTGTCATCTGCAAATGGCAGACATGGTACTTTGAAGCCAGCAGTCTTGGAAGCATTGTTTGTGAAATTCATGAGATAAGAGATTCTTTCATTGATGAATAGTAAGAAAAAAGTGGGCAAAAAGGACACACCCTTGCCGTACACCAATCCTTACTGGAAACTTCTCTCTGATTACCCCCCCCCCCAGGGCCCCATCTGACTGTGGCAAAATTATCAGTGTACAAATTCCAGATCTGTGACAAAAGCACCAAGGGAACCCTAATTCTGAGTAAGACCTCCAAGAGTTTTGTCCCTGGAACAAGGTCAAAGGCTCCACGAGGATCTATAAAGGAGACAAAAAGCGCTCCTCGATCCAGGTCAATAGTTTTCCATTTTATGGTAAAAAACCAAAAGATCTAATCAACAGTACTTGTTTTCGGAATGAAGCCGGCTTGGAGGTGTGATAGGGCCTTGTTGAATCTGATCCAGTCCCAAAGTTTTACCAAGAGATGCTTGCTATATATTTTTTGTGTTACTTGTCAGGGAAATGGGCCGAAAACTTCCTGGTTCTTGGCTTGAGCCCTTTTTACATATGGATATTATTTCAGCCTCTCTCCATGATTTGGGGATGGGTGCAACCGCTGTGATTGCATTAATCAAAACATTAATATAAGGAGCCAAGATCTGTGGTTCTGCACAGAACATATCCAATGGGATCCCGTCCTTTCCAGACGCTTTCCCCTAGTTTCAACCCCTTAAGAGCATTGAAGAATTCTTCGATAGAAAAATACACTGCCACTTCCAATCCCACCCTGCTAGATAGTGAGGTATCTGGATTGGGAGGAAATGAAAGGAGGCTTTGTAAAGAGGGTCGAGAAATGTCACACCCAATCTGCCTCGAAAATCTGACATTTGGGATAAGCGTCATCTTTATGGCCCTTGTGAGTGACCAGATGCCAGAACATTCTAGCATCCCCCCCTTTGCAGCTTCAAGGAGATCCTCCCAAACCTTACCTTCCCACTTAGACTTACTGGATTTAATAGCTTAGGCATTATCCTGTATAACTTTTAAAATGTCTGGCCTCACATTGCTTTTTAGAGCTTCCATCAGGGCTGATTTGAGCGCCCTGCATTTTTTGTCAAAATACTCATGGGTTCTAGAGCCTAAATTACGGGATGTAGTCTTCCTCTCTAAAAAGATTTCAGTTCCTTGAACAAGGATGCATGTTTGGCCAATATCTGAAGGGGACTGTTAGCCTGTTTAACCAGCATACTAGTGCATCATAAACAGCCCCATAAAGCCCTTTCAACGTGGCCTCATTGCTAGAAATATCCACCCATTTCACCATGCGCCTATTATTACTCAGGGCCACAGTACTTTGAGACGCTCTTCCTATAGTCATTAAGGTGAGTTCCTTTTAGCTTAAGGGTAAGAGGGAGGTAGTTGTTCGCCTGGTGATCAATGATCTCCATATTTACCATTTAGTGCCAGGTCCTGAGATCAAGTAGTACATAATCTATGTTGCTGCAGTAATCTCCCTATTGAAGGTCGGTTTGGCCGTAGAATCCAACAGGGAATGCCAATTACAAATTCTTAGGCCATGGGTGACAATTACATCCACCATCTGGAGGGTGGATACACTTAGGGCTCCTTTAGTAGAGAAATAAGAAGGAATACCTCAACATTCATCATCTAGCTGAAACAAATCTAGGAGGGGCAGGTAGGGATCAAAACGGCAATTCAAATCACCTGCAATAACCTTGGGAATGGCTGACCCAAAGTCTTCTAGTACAGTGTTGAGAGCAGTCATAGTCTGTCACTGCTTGCTGAAGAGTTCTGACCTGCAGTACACATTCACCAAGAGGTAGGGGGTACCCCACTTGGGGGACAATTTGAGTGCCAGAAAGTCAGGGGAGCCAGTATCAATAACCTTGACTGAACAATCAAGAGATGTTTTAATCCAAATTTGCAGACCATCTAACGGTTTGCCTGCAGTAGAGGGGAGACCATCAATACAATGTGTAGAATAGCCCTGCTTATGGTGCTTATCAACTGCCCTGGCTTCTTGAAACATACAAATTTGGAACCCCTACAAAAAAATAACCAAATCCACATCATAAGCTTAGATCCAAAGCCTGCTATGTTCCAGCTCACGAGCTGGATGCCCTTGCGCCGACTGATGGAGTTTACAGATACAGAGGTAAGCATTCCTAGGCTTTCCTAGGCCATTGTGATTACTGCTAGCTGCATTCAATCTGCCAATTCCGAGTTCATCAGAAGTTATGGGTACCTCGAGGATTATACCCTTCCCACTGGCAGCAGAAACACAATTAGGAGTGAATAAGCCTTGTGCATTTGGCGAGTGGAATCTGATTGGGTTGCAGTGGGAGGAGAAGCTGGGGAACTGGCATGGGGCACACAGTATTTGTAGGTTTGGGCCCTAGTTACATCAGTCTGAGTAGTAGTATTGGTCCTACTCCCTGCCCCCAGATGCAAAGACTCAACCTTGTTGCAACCATTGTTTGCCCCCTCTGTGGAACTGTTGCCCTGGGGAGCGGCACCGGAAAAGAGTCAGTCGACTATGGCCAGCATATCAAAATGGTTTTAGACTGGAATGCTATAAGCCCAAGTTGAACCATATTGGCCATGAGGAAAACCCTAGAGGAATGCAGGGGGGCAGTGGTCTGGAATAATCACTTCTAAAGTATCAGCTGGATTTGTAAAAATACCCAAGGAGTAAGAGGGCTATGTATGACTTCCCAGCTGATCTATGCACATCTTCTAGTAATAACCTGGGAACCAAATTAGGATCTTTGAAACTGATGATGATACAATCCCCTTGGCGATCTACCCTACCCTGCCCAATCCACCCAACTCTGTGCGTTAAAAGAATGTATTGTGCCAATGAGACCAAAAAGTTCTTATTGTTCGCTAGCCAGTTCAGACATTTGTTGGCCAATTTCTCATATGTCTCCCTCTCGCCTTTACACAATTCAGGGACTCCTGTCAGGATTGCCACATAAGGGCAGGACACAGATGGCAAATTTATGACAGGAGGCCTATGGCTGCGGGTTAAGCTAGCTAAAACATGACCCACTGAGCTGGTACCGTTCAAGTCATTTTGGATTCCTCGCTGCTCCCCCTATATGAATTGCCCATTGGATAATGCAATGGCTCTGGGGGTTGGGAAAATTGCAAAATAAGCCAAGGAGATGGGAGGAGGGGGGTCCACTCTTGTTACAACTGGGACTAGGACTGGGACTGGTACCACTATCCATGCATGTCAGAGGAGAAATGTCAGGAACAACCCCACTTCCCTCTACAGAATGCTGGGTTTGGAGCTGGGGGCTCCAGGTGACTTTGCAAATTCGCTCAATGGCTTCCAGATGTGCCAATATGGGTGTGTGCTCCGACTGCAGGGCAGCCTTTATTTTATCAACAACCTCTGCTATCACTTGCATTGCCCAGCTACGGTAGGAATCAGGGCTCCTTGTAGCACTGGCATCACAAGGTGGCTTTGTAGGCACAGTGGTGCTGGGAACAGAATCAACATGGGCACCAGACTGTCACGGTCTATTCCAGGCTGTTTTCTGAGACTGTTTTGCTGGTTGATAGAGTCCCACGTGCCCAGACTCAGGGGAGGGACCTCAATCAGTACACAGAGGGATGGATAAATAGCCTTTCCAACCCCCCCAGACTCCACCTCAGGTGTAATAGTAGCCCCACTAGGCTCTGCCTCGAGGGTAATAATATCAGCAGCAGGGGTGCCAGTGACTGATGAATGATGACTGGGGCAACCCCTCTGCACCCAAGGACAGTCTCCTTTCTGCAAGCTCAATTTCAGTAGACAGTACCCCTATTGTCCTTTTCAACATCTGATCCAACGAAGTAGGCTTGGGCAGAGGGGTAGCGGTGACAGTGGGGGGGACACTGTAGTTTATCCATGGGACCACAGCGAGGACAAGGTGGAAAGGGTGGAGAGGAAAAGGATGTCAAAAGTTCGAGGAGCCACCAAAAACCCATGCCAAGAGCTTTGAGCTAAGAATCGTTAAAAGTGCAGGCAAAGTGTATATGAAGATGGAGGAGCAAGTGTGAGTCACAGTATCACTCAGTCAAAGCAGAATGACAAGTGATGGAACTAAGACAAAAGAAATTTTGACGTGGCTGGACAGAACATCACAGCACAACAACGTAGCAAGTCTAAGGAACTGCCAACAACAGCAGCAGTGACAACAGATATCCACTTACTTCCTCCACCAATCTTTCTGTTACCGCTGCTTCCACCCACACCACTAAGCTGTCGAAGGAGCTGGCAGGCCAAACAAACAAAAAACAACCTGTGGCTGTGGCCGAGGCGGTAGCCGGGGTTGAAAAAGCCTCTAGTTTCCACCTTGCTGCACTCACTGCGTGGCAACTCAAGCACTCACCTTCTGGAGTAAGATGCCCCCTCCCCACAGCTTGGGGTACACCGCCAGGCCAGGCTGCCAAACTAGCACTGTGCAGCCAGGCCTACCTCTGACACTGACACCCATGAGAGCCACTACTTATAACATCCAACTACCCTGCCGTACAACTGTGTCCACCCACCTCCATGAGTGGGCCAACAGTGACTGCGAACAGGGTCAGAGTGCTGCAGCAGTAACAGTGCCAGAAATGGAGCTGCAATGCCAAAAATGGCCAAACTGCCGTAGTAGAAAGAAAAGTGGCAGCAAGTTCAAGTTTATTTAACTGCATAGTTAATAAAAACCAATACATCACATCATTCTAATTAAAACACAAAAATTACAGTCCGGGATGACTACTATAAATTCTCAATGTGCGTAAGGATAATATAATTAAAAAAATTCTACTTATAAGTACCTCCTATTCCGAGGTAGATACAAATTAACCGTACCCTTGTCGGTTAAACTCTAAAATACTATATGGAATAAAAGATAAAAGTAATTCCGTAAATTCTGTAATTTTCGTTATATTTATACTAATTAGCAACTTGTATTAACAATTTTTTAAAATTAGACGTACAAATTTAGTAAATCTAGCATTCAGAACAAAGTCAGAAGGTTTAAAAAAGGCAATCACCGCTTGCCTGCAGGACCGTATGCCCCTTTGATTGAATGCTGTCTTCAATAGAGATTTGCGTTCATTTCGTAGGTCGTTATAAATACTGATCAAATGAATTATATCTTCTTGACCACGGCCACACAACCTGCACTGAGGGATTATTGCAGGGCGCTCCCACGGGACTAGATGGGCACCACCGGGAATGATACCGAAACGATATTTGATGAAAAGGTCCTTGTCTGATTTTGACCATCCAGCTTCCAGATATGGCTGATATTTCAAGAGTTTATACTTGTTTATCATCATCCAGGAATGCGATCTGGTGGCTAATAAGCTCTTGTCCAAATTTGCTGATCTTTTCCTCACTGTTCGGTTTAAGATTTTTTTGAAGGCAAGATAGGAAAGGTTTGAGTCTCATAATTCCACTGCTTCCAAGTCTTTTAGTGCCTGGTCTAAGTACTGTCGGGATTTGGCTTCAGAGTTTGAACTTAACTCTTTCCAAAGTGCTTGGCAGAGCTGATTTTCTTTTGTTAGCTGTACACGTTTTCCAGGCCTTGATGTAACTGGCTTTACACTGATTTAAATAGCCAAACTCCAGCCTAATTTGAGCTTGGGAGGTATGCCCTGGTAGCTTGAATAAGGGACTAAAAAATTTTCCAGTTATTTTATTTAGGAAAATAGCATCTTGACCACACAGGGCTTCACTTCTGTACCCTAAGGATGGAATGAGTTTAGCTGCAATGACTTGAAGTAAGGGCCGGTAGCTTCGGCCAGTAAGCACATTTTTAAAAGTGCGGAAGGCGAACAGTAAAACATTTCCTTTCCTGTATAGCTTCTGTTTCTGGGGGAGAAAAGAGCCCCGTTCATCAAAGAGTACACCCAGGTGTCTACACTGATTTACTTGTTCCAAACCACCCTCTTGCATGGACCATTTTTTGAGTTTAGAAGTTTTTTTTTTTACTGATTACCATTATTTGGGTTTTTTTCTGATTAATTACCATTCTATTCTACTCAGCATATTCAAATATCTTTCCGATGAGCCACTGTAGCCCTACTTTGGTTTGAATCAGGAGTACTACATCATCAGGGTATAGCAAGTTTGAAATGGTCGTATCGCCGAGTTTTTGAGAGTGCGCATTTACATTTTTTAGTTCTGCAGTCAAGTCTGATAGGAAGAGATTAAAGAGATATGGTACCAGTACACAACCCTGTTTCAGTGCTTGTTTTGTCTTAATTTCCCTTGAGAGGAAGGATCCATCCCCTATCTAAACTTTTATCCATGTATCTGAGAAAAGCTGCTGAATTGCTGTTTACAGATTCTCTGGTATCTCCCAGGTGGATCATTTCTCCCATAGAAGGGATCACGGTACAAAATCAAAAGCTGACTTAATATCAATGAGACACAGATACAAGGGTTGATTTTTTTGTTTACATTCATCAATAACCATTTGTAGAGTTATAATATTTGCAGCCGTACCCAGGCCCTTTTACAAAACCTGTCTGATTAGAGGGAATTATACTATTTTCAATTGCCCACCTACGAAGATGTTCCAGTAAAATCCCTGCATAGTATTTGGCTTCTACATCCGTTAAGGTTATTAATCGATAACTCTCAGGTTGTGATGTACTACCTCCTTTGAATATTGGATGGATTATCGCCCCCATCCAAGACTGTGGAATACTTCTGAGCACAATCCAGTGGTTGAAAGTCAAGGCCAGCTTTTCTCCCCAAAAGCCAGGATTCAATTTGAACAGGGCATTTGGGATCCCATTTGGACAAGCAGCACCCCCACTTCCGCTGTTTTTTATTAAGTCCATAATTTTGTCTGTTGTACATATTATTTTTTCGGTACCCTTTTGGGGGGGTAAGGGGCTTTAATTTTACTCTTTCTAGGCTTGACTTTTTAAATTTCTCTTCTAAATTTTTGTTGGCTCTCTTTTGTTCATCAAAGTGGTGACCTAGATAGTCAACCCAGACGGCTTCCGAAATATTAGAGCTGGTCAGAGTCATCGGGGCTCTATTCAAGTCATTTACCTTCTTCCAAAAACCTTGTGTGTTTGATTTTTTTACTTAAGAAAAGGGCCTTTGCCCAAAAATCATTGTTTTCTTGATGTTTATATTCCCAAATTTGTTTCTGATATATATTATTTAGATTTGTTAGGTCAGCCTTAATATAACAATTAGTTGGATTCTTGTTATATAATCTTAAGAGTCTATTGCGTTCTTTTCTTAATTTAATCATGTGTGCTGAAAAATGTATATTCTTGTTTGTTTTCACACCTCACCCCTGGTTTTGATACTTCTTTTGTGATCTGTCTACTAGAAGACCTGCCGCGAATCTATCTAGGAAAGTCGACCAGATAGTTATGTCCCTATTGCACTGGTCAATTATCACCATTGCTCGTTCACCTATGGATCCCTTTGACTTTTCAGTCCATCAGAGTTTTTCTAATTTGATGTAGTAATATCCCTTGGTGTGGTTAGTGCGGGGTTAAAATTTGGAAGGCCACCTCGTATCTCCATGCATTGCTGGCCATGGTCACTCATATCTGTTTTTACAATATAAAACTTTGTAATTAACGAGAGGAGAAATAAGGAAGTTGCAGTGTAGTCAATTGTGGCTTGAGTTTCAGTGACGTAGCAGGTACTTGCTGGTGGAGTATCTTGTGGGTATCTTCTATTTAGAAGCCTAAGCCCAAGAGCCTGAAGGTTCTTTACTAAGGTAAGGGCTAGTGTGCCAGATTTTCCTCTCTCTATTGCTCACAGGGACTGCTGTGGTACTGCCCACAATTGGTCTTGCAGGATGATTTGAGCGTCCATTTCAAAGAGATTTAGTAATCTCAGGTTAAAGTCCCCAGCTATTAAGAGCTCCAGGTGACCTAAGTCCTGATAAGCAGCTAGAACTATGTCTATCAATTTAGAAGATATATGTTCTTTAGATCGGGCATTTGGATGGATGTAAACATTAATTAGCAGGAGAGGGCTGGAATGTTCCTTGTTACACCTGACTAGCTTCACTAGCAAGAAATCTTTGTTTCCCTCATACAATCGAGTATATAATATGTTTAATCATGCTGAGATAAAAATTGCTGAACCCCATTTTGGATGCCCATACCTTTTCTCCTTTGTTGCTGGGGTAAAAAATCCCATATATCCATCGATTGCAAAGGGGTTGGTAGCCCAGGTCTCCTGGAGTAGGATAGTTTGAAATTTTTTAGTATGCTTGATAGATCTTTTTGATTGGTATTTGAGCTAACCCCATTTATGTTCCAGGAACAAACTTGAAGAGGGTCATCATGCAAAGTTCCCAACCTATTATGCGCTCTACTACTCATAAGTCACTGACGTTCTTCTAGATGGATTATTTCCAATATCCAGCCTGAGTCTAACTGTGGTAAGGAGTGTGCATTAGATACAATGCGCCCTGTGGGGTAGTCTTCCGTTCTTCCAGACGCAGGTCTCAGAACAGAGAAGGGCTTATCAAATTTGGTTTAGCCATATTAATTTGATCTTATAATGGGTCAGGATAACCTACTTGTTTGAGTATGATGAATTTGATTCCCCATTTTAAAAAGGAGAGTTTTTCTTTAACAAATCTTTTTACCAAATGTGATGATCTCCAGGTTACCAGGCTGATTCACTTTGACCTCCTTCACTAGTTTTTTCCCTTGATAAAAACTCTATGGAGATAATATCAGTGGAGTTTATACCTTTTAATGCAGGAATGGCTTGTAATGACTTTAATATATTTCCTCTATTTAGGATATCATATTGACCCCTAGAATGGTATTGTGGTTCCAGAATTAGCTGATAACAGTCATTAGGCAGACTGGAGTTAGAGCTACCTATAGTGGCCACCTGTTCATCTAGTTGAACTGCCCTTTGATGTGCTGTTACCAGTGACCCTACCCGGGGCTTTCTATCTGATCATTCTAATTTTGTATCCTTTCACTTTGCTATTGGTCTGCTTAGGTACTCTTCTTTACAGAATGGACTAGGCGTTCTTCCTTTTTTTGCCTGTTGTTGCACCAGTAGGCCTCCGGTTTGTACCCCTTGGTACACTGCATATTCAGAATTTGCGACCGTGATTGTTATACCCTCTTTTTCAAAAGACTTCCTGTTTATTGAGGGACTAGGGCTCATAACGGCTTGCGTATCCCATTGCGTTTCTAAATTTTACTCAGGTGAGGGAAAAATATGTACTAGAGTATTACTGGATCTCTCTGGTAATGGAAACTATATATACAAGGGGTTTACCAAACCTAATATGGTGCAGGAAGATATACACAAAGGGATTCCTAGATCTAATGATCTCAAGGAGGCCTGAAATTTGGCAATAAAATAACTAGCCTTATTTTGGCATCGAACAAATGTATACATTAAACATTGACATCAACACAATATTCAACATCTAAAACAAACATAGTCACATTAGTTTACCTGCATCATAATATAAAAATTAGGAGTGTGCACGGAGCTCCACTCCACTGGTGGAGCTAACAGAGTTTTTGGAACGCAGTCCGCTTGGAGCGCAGAGTTAGCCCAAAAACTCAGGTAGCCCCACCAGCGGAGCAGAACTCACCCAGTGCACACTGCACAGCGCAAGCGCAGACAGTCTGGGTTTGCGCTGTGCAGCCCATAGGCGTGCACCGGAGCAGAGGCCAGAGGGAGGCAGCTGATGCAGACTTGTTGCCGTCGGATGACGAGGAGAGGAGGACCCCTTGGAAGACCCAGGTAAGTCCTCATCTCTTTTAAATTTTTTGTGCACAAACAAGGACTGAAACAGCAGCTTTCACTGCCTTCAGACCTTGCCTGAATTAAGGTCAGGACCGTAGGCAGGGAAAGCTTCAGTTTCAGGCCCCCTGTGCATCGGCTTAGACAGCGCAGTCAGAGGTTTTCCAGACAACAAAAATGCCAGCCAAATGCCACAAATAGCAGCCTACCACATATCCCAATCAGAGGCCTGCCCTGGTGCTGTGAGGAGGCCCGGCTATGTCCATGCAACATAGAGGCCTGTCTAGGACACCAAGACACTGACTTCCTTGTTTAGAACTCCATAAAAGAGGTACGCTCAGACATGAAACAGAGGCCTGCCAGTGATGCAATGCATGCCCCTGCAGTGCAAGGACCCCCCCCAACCCTTTAGGGGTCCCCCAACTATTCAAGTGACCTCTTCATTAAGCCCATGACAAGGGAATATCTGAGAGTTATGGAACACTCAGGGTCCCGCATCACATTCTACAGGGTGGAAGGGTCACATCATTTTACATTATGCCACTGGATCAGGCTGTCCTGGGACAGTCAGGTAAGACATATATTATGAGATAAATAGATAAAACAGAACTCAAGTCACATTGCAAAGATATGAATGAAAGGAAGGTTGACGAAATACAATATGCAGTGACAGTGACAGAATGAAGCACAGAAGGAAAAAAGATTATTTACCAATCCAGGAAACACGAACCATAATAAACCAAAATACATGTACCTGTGACACGAGTTGCCACCTGTCGATTTGAAGAGGCAAAATCCTATGCATTACAGTTTTATTCACACCTGTTATGTTTCCAGGTTGGTTTGTGCCAAGCATGCCTCCTGAGCAAGAGGGTTTCTAGGAAGCGATTCTGTTATATAGGACCATGATGGTAGTGGCCATGATGTAACGGGCGAGATAATAAATGGCCCAGGGCCCACACCTCATGACAGAAAACTACCCATCATTGTGCGGTCTGATTTATGCCTCACTGCTGCGCTGCACTTCCTAAGCAGGCTACATTCTGGGGCTCCAACAATTGGCAACAAGGGGGAGTTTATTTCCCCTGTCCATGCACCTTCTTAGTCTTGCTCTTTGGTGTCCTCACTACCGGAGCCTGCTGGTGCTAATTGGAGCACCACTGCCTATTTGTTTTGGCCAGGGAGTGGCTCCTTGTGCTCCTGGTTCTTTACCCAACTCTTCGAGTGTGAATTTCTCATGGCATTTTGGCAGGCTGCTTAGTGGTGGATATGCCGCTCCTGCAGCTGTACCTGGGTGCTTAAATATGGAGGTCCTGCCTGGGATGCTAGCACCGGCCTTTCCTGGTCATGTAATTGGAGGTGCAGCTAGCCTCTTTTTATCAGTGCATGTGGGCATATGAGGCCTGACACACTGACTGCTGTACCACATTACCCCAATCAGTGAGGAGGGCTCACACATTTCAGGAGGCGTTTGATTGGCATGCTGAGGCACCCACTTCATCTTTCTCTCTCCGGTCTGGCTGAGTTTTCCTATTGCCATCATACCTGTTTATCCTGCACTCCTAGTTGCTGTCTGCTAGTGTTTCCTACACCATTATGCTGGGTCTCCTGAACTACTGGCTATCCCTGCCGTGACTGTCATGGCTTTAGTGCCTGCCCATGAAACCATTGTGACTGATGGCCCTCTGTTAGCAAAGGTGGTATGCTGGAAAGACTGGGTGAAGTGGCTGGAGACTTACTTCACTGTACCGGCATTAGAACAGGACAGACGACACCCCATGCTGCTGAATCTAGGGGGTGCCACTATTCACAAGCTGGGCAAATCCGTGGTGGTACATGGCATGCCCTTCACGTATGACACCCTCAAGCAGGCCCCTACTGGGCATTTCAAGCTGCTTGCCAATCCAGACTATGAGCGGTTCTTCCCACACCAAGGCAGGCAGTTACTCAAAGAATCAGTGGACATATTTTATGCTCGTTTAAAAGACCTTGCCAGCACATGCAAACTGCAGGATGCTGATGATGAGATTTGGCCCAATTCATACAGAGTTGTGCCTCTGTCAAGCTGGAGGGAGAACATTCTGTAGGTCCTGGGAGTGTCCAAGGCTGACATCTTCACAATGAAGTGCTCAAAATAACACTCTGAAGTGCACGTGGCACATATGGAAGCGGCTCTACAACATCAAGTGAAGATGGAGCCGGTCAAAACCGTAGTAACAATGGGGGTGAAAAAGAAGGTGGTCTGTCCCAAGCCTGCTACAGCTCCCAAGGTATGCTACACGTACGGAGAACCCTATCCTCATCAATGGTTCTACCCTGCTCATAGAAAGAGATGTTCAGCTTGCAACAAATTTAATAATTTTGCCAAAGTATGCTGTTTCACCACTGATGCTAAAGGACAAAAACCAAAGTCAGTGAATGTCGTACAAACACCAGGAACCCTGGATGGCAAAGAGGAAAGGGGCAATGCATGTTATCCATGCCATGCAGCCAGGATAGTACCCCTGACGGTGCATTCTTAAGTATACCATCCTTCTTTCGGGCCATCAAGTCCTGGCTTTGATTGACACGGGAGCCTCAATTAACGTTCTCGCACAATCTGTGTTGAAAACTCTCTCACTGAAGCCAGTTCTGTGCCCCACCACCACCCAAGTATTCTCTTATAGGTCTACAATGCCACTTCCACTAGCGGGAGTTTTCACAACAGATATATCTCATGAGTCCCACTCCACAAGGGCCATTGTATGTCACCAAGAATGTCTCAGGAATGGTACTGAGCTGAGGTACAGCCGAAAGTCTCAAGCTAGTCTCCTTTACTGTCACTATACATCTTGAGAGCGTGGACGAGATGGTAGTGGAGTTCTCACAGCTCTTTGTTGGTATTGGATGTCTCAAGAACCGTCTCATACGCTTCCACATTGATGAATCCACCCACCCTTCTGCGCTGAAACAACGCAAGGCAGCATTTCATCTGCACCCCACGGTGGAGGATGAACTCAGAAAATTGGAGCTGGTGAACATTATAGAGAAGGTAGAAGGCTCAACACCATGGGTGTCGCCGATTGTGGTGGCTCAGAAACCTAAACAACCTGGCAAAGTCAGGATCTGTGTTAACATGCACTTACTCAATATAGCCATCTGGAGGGAACGTCACCTGAAGCCCACTGATGATGACATTGTGGCAGAAGTCAGTGGCTCGTGGTGATTTTCCAAGAAGAACCATCGGTCTGGCTACCATTGGTTAATGCTGGCCCCAGTCACAAACCATTACTACCTTCTCAACCCACGTGGGTCTGCAGAGACACAAATGCCTCATTTTTGGCATATCCAGTGCTGCAGAGGTTTTTGCGGACACAATCAGAGGGGTGTTGGCTGGCCTGGAAGGGAGCATTAATGTCAGTGATGACATTCTGGTGCACGCCTCTTCCACTGCGGAACATCTTGACAGGTTAAGGGCAACATTTAGACGGCTGCTGGACAGTGAAAGCACCCTTCACATGAGAGGTGCGCATTCTTCCAGATGGAAGTGGCCTTCCTTGGGTACCAGTTCTCGGAACATGAGGTAATGCCCGATCCTGCAAAGGATTTGGACATTCAGTCAGTTCCGGCCCCTACCACAGTCACAAGTGTTCGCAGTTTCTTGGGGATGGTTAACTACTATGATAATTTTTTTCCAAACCTCATTGCTCTCACTACCCCACTTTGAGAACTAACTAAAGCAGGTGCAGTTTGGGAATGGGAACCTGTCCAAGAAGAAGCATTCGCGGTGACCAAACAAGCTTTGTCTACACACCTACTTGGCGTACTTTGATCCTCACCCCAATTCAGAGTTGTCAATTGATGCTAGCTCCCCCAACCTAGGAGCCATTTTGCCCCAAAACATGATGATGGCAGATGGGTTCCTGTAGCGTATGCCAGTCGGGCTCTGACAGAGATGGAGTGGCATTACTTCCATATCAAGAAGGAGGCCATTGCTATTCATTGGGAATGTCAACACTTTCACATATATCTCTATGAACAGCTGTTTGTGGTCCACACTGACCACAAAACATTGATACTGCTGTTCACTGGCTCCTCACCTAAACCACCACCCAGCATTAAGAAGTGGACCCTCCAATTACAGGAATACCAGTTCTCCAGTGGTGTATCGACTGTGGTCTCAAAACCCTGCGGACTATCTCTACAAACATGAGAGGCCAGCCACATTGGGCGAGACATCAGATGCTGAGGAATTGGAGGAGTGCGTGAGGCTGATGGTTGAGCGATTTCGGCCTCTGCTGAATTCTCTGGAAGAGATTATCATGACTACAACTTCTGACGAATGTTTCCAACTGGCGATCTCTGCAGTGACATCAGGGAACTGGCACACTCTTACTCAGAATGCTTCCTATCACACATAGTAGGTGCCTTCAACTCTGGTGTCCCTGTTTAATGTACATCAAGAACTGGTTGTATCTTTGGAAGGGTGTTTGCTGAGAGACCCTAGCCTGGTTTTTCCCGGAACACTGCAACAACAAGTGGTGGACCTCGCTCACATTGCCCATTAAGAAGTAGCCAAAATGAAGTCAAGACTCAGTGCAAGGTATGGTTCCTCGGTTTGGATGATCAAGTGGAACAATGTTCAATGTGCCAAGTTACTGGTCTGTCAGAACCACCTGCTCCTCTCATCACTGAGGTCACAGAGCTAGTGTGGACTTTGCAAGCCTACCTAATGGTCGGTACATGTTGGTGATCATAGATGATTTCTCAAAGTACCCAGAGGTAGAAATTCTGGAGTCTGTGACAGTCAGCCAGGCTATCCCTCGTTTGGAGAAAGTCATGGCTACTCATGGGTTACTGAACGAATTAAGAACTGACAATGGCCCTCCTTTTTCCATTCAGGAGTTTGCTGACCACGTGACCTCCAGAGGGTTTTGTCATCAGAAGATTACTCCCTTTGGCTACAAGCAAATGGGGAAGCAGAACACTTCATGTGAACCCTCAACAAAGTCTTGAGAATTGCGTTGCACCAATGGACAGAACATGGAGGGTACTCTGTATGCTTTCCTACAAGAATATTGGCTCACTCGGCATAGCACAATCAAGGTGACTCCCAGTGCTCTATGTATGAACAGAGTGATCAACGACACAATTGCTCATGTTGGTGAACCCTTAATGCTCAGGGATCAAGTTACCCATGCTTTACGCCAGCGACAAGAGCAAAGAGACAAGACGTCCTGAAAGAGACGAGCAAGGTGGTGCGTGGTTACTTGTCAAGAACCAACGCCCCGGGGGAAAATTTCTGTTGCCTTTCGAGGTGGACCCATGGAGGGTGAGTGCAGTGAGGGGAACAAGGATCACGGCCTGGAAAGTTCATGAGGCCATTACGAGGATCATGTCGATTTTTAAGCTGTACCAACATCCGGACACTCGATGTAGCAACACTTGCTGTGCACTTCCAGTGGATGATCTGAGAGATGAGGATAAGGGTATGAGATGTTTGCAAGGTGATGGCTGTGCATCTTCAGTAGCCCAGTCTGGGGAAGCTAATGATCATCAATAACCTGTTGAGCCAGTGGAAATTCGAGAGACTGTCCCGAGACCTGATGTAGAGGATGGTCTTGTGGTGAAGTCTCCAATATGTCTGGACAGATCTGGGTCCTTGTTGACAAGGCACAGTGAGATATTATCTGAGACCTCGCCCCACCATCTCTACAAAGTTGAAGGATTTTATTCTGAGTTGAGGGCGATACTGTTGTGTGCTTTATTTCTTCATGTGATGCTAACTAAGTGTGGTGGAGTCGTGTGCTGGTCCTGGCTCTTACAAATATTTGAAATGGCAATTGATTGTGGTCTTCTGTTTTCAGATGATCATTTTTTTTTTTTTTATGTTTTCTTCTTTTGTTATTTGGTTTAAGGAGGAATGCTATGTTTCCTGGTTGGTTAGCGGCAAGTATGCATCCCGAGCAACGGAGTTTCTGGAAGCAATCCTGTTACATAGGACCATGATGGTATTGGACATGACGTAATGGTGGTGGCGGGGAGATAATAATGACCCAGGGCCTCGCACCTCAAAGCAGAAAACTACCCATCAATGTGTGGTCTGATTTATGCGCTGTCGTTTCGCTGCTGCTCCCAAGTAGGCCACCTTCTGGGGTCCAAAGAATGCCTGAACTCTATCTACTTCATTCATTTGTGACTACTTACAAAACTAGAGAAAGGCGGGGCTGCAAGTTATATTTACCCTAGGGCACAAGTTGTAGTTACTTGAGATAACTCTAACTGGTGAATTTCTATGGTGTGGTACTTTAAAATGTGAGCCTGACTATAGTCCCTGTAATCTTTGTTTTTTTTTTACATTAATTATTACTATGTGTGCGCTTTCTGCAATAGCTGTGACATGCATCCACTTATTCTTAGGAACTCATGAAACCTAGGGAGGGGCCTGGAGAGTTCCCCACATGGGCGAGAAAGAAGAGAAAGCAGGAGGGGGACACCACATTCATCTCTCATTAGTCGTCCTCTGATCTGGAAGCCGTTAATTAGGAGCTGCGTCAGCAGCCCGTAGTGAACTTTCGCCGCCCCGCAGTGGGAGTGGTATCTGTGCCAGTGATACCCACGCAGGCAGTCTAGGAAAAATTCCTGTACCCACACCAGCCAGCATGATTAATGACACAGCGGAACAGGGAAAGAGAAGAGGGGTCAACAGCTGAGTGCAAAGCAACCCGCTAGACAGGGAGTAATTAAGATACTTGGGTAAATATGATTAATGGGCTAAAACTGGCAGGGTGTGCAGTAAACAAGAACTAACCAGATGGCGCACCGCCCCCCTCCCCTCGTCTCTGAAAAGCAGGCTGCTTTGGTTTGATCCGCTCAAGTTGGTGCTTCGCCGAGTCTAACAATCTCCTCGGAAGACAAAACAGGAGATCATGTTGAGTTAATCGGATGAATTATCAAATCAGTCTTCCCTCCCGCCTTCCAATAAAAAAGAGGCTTCATTTTCCAGAAATTAGAGATGCTATTAATGAATTGCTTGGGACACTGTAAATGCAAATGATATAGGCTCTTACCAGGCAGCAGGAGTGCGTAATTAAATGAAACCATCCCTCAATGCAATATAGCCTAGGATTTATTGCCGCCAGAAGACAGGAAATAAGGAGGAGCTTTACAAGGCGTTTATCAGGTGTACCAAACCAAAATAGTTAGGAATTGCAGAAAATTGGTTTATTGCTAGTTCTTAGTGGCGAGAGGCCTGTGAGAAGGAAATTTGGTATTTAACATCAAAATAAACAATCAGGATGTCAGGAAAGAGCAGGGACTGTAACGTGAAACGAATGTGGCCTTCACATCCATATTTACTCAGAGATTAAAAAGAAATAGCATCCGTAAAATGATACCTTAGATTGGCACGGAAATTTCAGGAATGCACAATAATTTATCGGATTACTCTGTATTCCCTTCGAATCTGATTGATTTACAGTAACACGGCAATACCACATTAATCAGAAAAATATTAGCAGCAATATGTATGAAATTCCAAACAAGGTTAAACGTTCAAAATAGCATATGCAGCACTAGCACCGTCCCTGTCACTTATTTTGCTGCACAGTTTTATGCTTGCAATGTGCAACATGGGTAAACGTTACACCTCCCAGCACTAACAAGTATTTTAAGGCAAATAAACCCTAATCCAAAAACATCCAAGGAACGGAGCAGGCCGCCAGAATCTATGGCGGCCTCCCTGTGCTTTGCCACTTAGAGGATGTCAGTTTACAGCAGCTCAGCCGCGGTCATACATCACTTCCACTCTAACACACATTAGCCAAAACACTAAGAAATAAACAATACACATGGCATTCAGTGTCCTAACCCCTTATGTAGCAGACATTTTGGTAGTGTCCCTCATGTCACAGTGCTCATCTATATGTGACAGCTTAAGCATTATGTTAATCAAAGTACCAGTAGTTTGATTGTAAAGTGATGCACTAAGACGTCATGTTCGTGTGCATTTACTGTAGGCTAACCACGGAAGCCTAGGTGGTATTGAGATTTAATTACATTTGAAGAATCAATTAATTTGTCATTGTGGTATTTAAGAGTCTAAACAAATAGTCTGCATTGAAACAATATTGAAATGTTAATGAAAAGTGTTTTAAATACATGTGCAAAAATAGAGAAATATAGTTCTGCGCCACACTAATAGAAACTAATTGGCAAAAATATTTTGTTTTAAAGTTACTGTATTATGAATAATAGTGAAGAATTTTTAATTCTGAATTCATAGTCTGCATATTAAATTGTATATTATTTGAATGTTTTTATGTGCTATTTTAATTCACTCGCATTAGCCTAAGTGAGGCCTGCTAGGCCATTTATTCCTGACTGAGCAGAAGATGCCAAGTCATCTTGCTAAGGTGACCCTTTCTTTCAGACTTTTTTCCCATGAGAATGCTAGCTTGATAATAGATGCTTTTTGTTCTGCACAAAGAGAGTATGAAACAATGTCCTTAAGTGAAGAACATCCTGGACTCCCGACTTACAATTTGTATAATTGTTTCAGTCTTGCATGGGAGAGCACTGATGGACAAAGTTCTTATGAAAACCTGGGAATCATGTAGATATTTCAAGTTGGAGTCACATGATCGATTTAATTTGGATGTTGCCCCTACAACATCAGGTGACTGACAAACCATCTTGCCCTTTGAACTTTACTATATTGTTTCCTGCATGGATTAGCGCCAGATTCCTTTTGCCTGTCTTCACATGCTGAACCCCTTGGACACTGAGAGGTATTACCATCTCTGCCTTTGCCCTTTTGAATTGCTTTGCTGAGACTTTGAGATTTTTCCCCCGACCCCAAAAAGAAGGCTCTTGACCGAACCTCTGAAAAGCTGACGCATTCTGCTCATGCTTATTTTTTGCCCACTTTAGTTAGTGACCTGGTGTCAAAGATTTCCTTTTTCCAAATTCTTTTTGCCCTCTTTATGCTTTTTGTCTTTTGCCTGCATATGTTCAGCCCAGTACAAGTTAATCCCTGATTGGCTAATTAGTAGGGTTTCCCATTGCGCAAAAGATCTATATTCAGATGATTTAAATTACCATAATGCAGGGGTCTTCAAACTGGGGGACATGCCCCTCTGGAGGGCCTCAAATGATCCTGGGGCACGCCAGGCTCTAGAAGCATTATGCTGATAACAGGGCTTTAAAAAAATAAGCAGCATTAAACCGCTCTGTAATGGGCCATCACTAACATGTTTTGCCATTTATATCGAAGCTGGGAGTATGTATCAAAAGGGAAGGGACTCCAAATACTCTTCAAAACCCCGAACACACCCCACCCCTAATAATCAGGCTGTGGATACTTTTACAGGTTAGTAAAGCTTGCCTTACCAGATTAGTATGTTTGGCATATTGTATTTGATTGCACTTTTAAAACAGTAACATAATTCAACTGCAATGTTGAAATAAGTCTAGACATATTTAAACTTTGCTAATTTATTTAATAGAATAATTGTAACAAATTCAGAGGGGGGTGATTATTTTTTTTTTCACTGGGGGGGACACAGCATTAAAAAGTTTGAAGACCATTGCCTTAATGCGTATTAGAACTGAGCAGCGCATAATTCCGGTACAGCAAGAACTTTTACTGATGTTTTGTATCATATCTGTAGAGTGCCTTGTTCTCTCAATGTTAGTTCGCCTGAATTTATTTTGTCACCTTGGTCATCCTGTATCTTTATAACTTAGTCTTGAGAATTATCTGCATGACTTTGAGCTTAAGATTGTAATAAATCTCCTTCACTCTATTTCTGATTGGCGTTTTCCTTGTATGGCCACATGGGTCATACTGAGTAACGTAAGTGGTTTATATTGAAAAGTTAGTTGTTTGGTTCTACCACACCCTTATGCAGGGTCCAAAGATCTGTTGACCTTGTTGAGCATTGATTCCTGCGAAGGATGAAAATGCTCCAGCACCCCTAAGATCCCCAAATGAAAATAGGCATCAACGGAGTAGAAATAGATTTAGCAAGTGTGATGTTGTTGACAAGATTAAAGCCCTCACCCAAAACACCCTTTAGAGTCAACCGAAAAATCACAGTGTTTCCAACTGTGCTTGGCAAAGTGGTTGCAACACCCACCTACTTCACAGAGCACACCAAGGGAACAATCACTCAAATGCCTTAACATACTACGTTTACTCACTCGAGTCAGGGTTGGTCAGTGGACTTCTTCCCAGAAACAAATAACATAGCATAACATAACATAACATAACCTTTCATTACATGACCACATCTCATTACATTGTGGCGTTACCACGTGATTTCTTTTCAATACACAATACTCTAGTTATTTACCTAAATAGGGACTTACTGATAGATAGGACTCCGACAATACAAAGGGAACTTACAGCCAGATGAACTAAAATAATGGTCACAAAAATTGGTTGCAATTTGTGACTGAGCTTTTTCCAACCAGTATCTAATTTTGCAATCCCTTCTATGTAATAATGTTAAAGCTGTCTAAAGGATGGCTGACCTCTACCCTCTATTTTTAAGGAGAAGCTGGTCTAATCCCTCTCTGCTCTGATGAGAAATTTGGTATCTCAGTTCTCCAGCAATCCCCTGGTCGAACTGCCTAAGGGGAAGTAGTTGAATAACGTGGACAAACAAAAGCATCCATTGTCTCTTTCTATGCATCCCTTTGTGGCAGTTTATCAACAGCTGTTTGTGGCTTGCAGATGAGACTAACTGACAAACCTAGGTGTGTGGCCCACTACAGAAGCCAGACTAGGGAAGAAGAGACACTGTCTGGAAAGATGACCATTAATAGTGTATAGATAGGCATCAGCTGCCAGGATTGCAGATGGGAGAAATTATCCTGCCTGCCAGGAGGAGAATAAATTGGACCCACCAGAGAGCTTTCAAAGGTACATCTCAAGTTGTACCAGAGTGGAAAAAACACAGTTTTCTCAGGTCACCTTTCTACTGCTCTTGATTCCTTGTTATATTCAGCAAATAATATTTCACTCACATACAGCATATTTTTTTAACCACCTTATTTGAAACTCTTCATTCACTGCTACAGGGAAACCAGCATGATAATTGTCTTCACAATTACACATTTATCAATTAACAATCTGAGAATAATGCACATTGTGCCAATATGTGGCAGGAGCTCTATTTCCAAGTGTAATATAAACAACCCTTCATTGTAGGAATCCATCTAGTAGGCACCGGGGTCATATATCAATGTGCATGTGCACCTGTGGTTGGATGATGAGGAGGATATTTCACATAACTGCGATTTGCATAATAGTTCCAACACCAAAGTCAGACTGGAATTCCCCTGGATAACACCAAACCTTTTCATGTGTGTTTGAAAAATTTGACCTGATTTTTGCATCGTTTGTTGACTAACTGCAATACTTTACACATAGTTTGCCATGTTGTTTTGCTCGTTAAAATTTTTGTAATATTAAGTTAAGCATTTAAGTGCCTCTTACTCTGGGACTAATTTTTATCCAGGTCCAAGTGACTCCAAGTGATATTTGAATGTTGAAGTAGTTACTTATGTAGATAAAGTTCACAACACACCTAAATAGGAGCGCAATTAGAGAGGACAGGGCCTTATGAAAGTCCATGATGCCCAGCATCTTTCTGGGGGGGGGTCAGCTATGGATGAAACATGTCAAACTTTCTAATAAAGTTTGAATAATTCCCCTATACCTTTTTAACCCTACCCACTTGGCACCTTTTAACGGAGGACATTTGGTCCACCAGGATGTAGTTTTATCCCTTGTCTTTTTCCCTCTCTGTCTTATTTAGTCAACCACCCATTTAGGTTTATGGGTACCCTGTTCTTTGTATCATGCCAAGAGCTCCTTGACTCAGGGTAGAAGCTCACACTGTTGTCCTGCTACACAAGTGTTAATAGGGGGCCCATGATGAAGCATGTAACCTCTAGGTGGGTGAGGGCTTTCATCCTCTAAGTAATACATTCCCAGCTCAACAAACTTGGTGGGATCAGTTCTCTAGAGGAGAACATTTTGAGGCATCATCACGGGTGTCATTTTTCCTTTCTTTTTCCCTTTGTACATCTAGGTTAGTATAGTTGACTTGGAGGTTATGCCCTGAAGGTTTCTCCTATTCTATGTCTGTTATACATATTTTAAAAGGCAGTCAGACTACTTAAAATTTATGAACTTGATCATGCTATATACCTGATAATATCTCTCTTATGTGTTTCAGATTTTTCCCCACCACATATGCAATGGTTTGGCAGTCTGGTCTCTCCCTGCCTGATCTATTGCTGGTCCAGCTGCTAATAATAGGTGTGAAATGAATTTACCAGTCTGAGTAGTCAATGAATGAATACTATTTTTCTGGGGTCACCAAATATCAACATTTGAGGCTATAAGGGCAGTGGAGACCCTACTATGTTCTTCATGTGTGATAGAATTGCCTTCAATAAGTATGCACATGCACATAGGTCCACCACATAAAGAATAAAGTACTCAGTTTACAACAGTTTTTCCAACATGTCTCAGGGCTGCCAAACATGGCGTGCAATCTAGTTGGAGACAGATGCCTTCTGGTCAATAGTTTACACACTTTTTCTTCATGTTGCAATTAGTTAGATGATTTAGCTTCTCTCTACCATAGTCTACCCAGGCCACCTCCAGTATCTCTAATCCTAGGTCTCTTTCCTACCGAAGGACATAATTATGCTACATATAGCATATTTTTAATAATGTAATATTTACTTTGTGTCTCACTCTCATTGCCCATGGTCTAAAATATTATTTTTCCGAATTTGTCCTACATTATTTTAATTCACAGAATTTTCTTCATAAAGACATACGTTGCACAGACGTGGTGAATTGATGTTGAAATGACTTCCTTTGTTGTCCTTTAAATGTAACCGTTCATTATTCGTGATAAAAAGTCAGCGCATTTCTCCCCATATTTGCTGTAAACTCAAGTACATTTAAATTGTGACATTTTATGTTATTATTTGCTGTTCCACTGATTCTATGTATGTTTTGTAGATACCGCAATAATATGATGATAATTACAGAATTAGAAACCTATTATTGCATATCTAATGTACATCGTGAAGATTGCTCTTCACAGATAACGCTGATATAAGACTGTCATAATCCTGTAATTACTTTTTTAGCTTGTCTCAGTCTTGCTGCATAATAGCTAGAAATAATAGCAGCAATAACTTATGTGAAGCTGTAGTAAACTGTGATGCTCACTAGATTGTCAAACATACACATTAAAGATTGCTAGCATTGATGTAAGGATAATTAATGTTTTGCTCCGATTTAGACCATGGCTGCCTATAATGTTTGACAGGTAGTTGTTTTTAATGTCCTCAGCTGTAATATTTTTTATGGTGTAAAATGTATCCAGCACTGTAATGAGGCATAATGCATGAGAAGAACATGTTGGAGACAATTCACAAAGGTACATTTACATGAGTAGATCTACCCAGTGTAGATCTACTCCTTCATCTAGGTGTAAATCTTCACTTTTTTCTATTTACCATTTTACAAGTGGAGATTTAGATCTGGGTGTAAACCTAAGAGTCACTAACCATCATATGAGTGTTTTCCTCTTGTTATGCACTTTGTGTCTGTAAAGCTTTGCCTCGTAGAATTTCAGCTGTTTGTGGACATATCCACCACCAGGGCAGAGATCTTCCTATCCACCAACCTGCCTAGCCATCAGAGGCTATGGACACTGCTCACTTAGAGGATAACTGACCACCGAATTTAGAGGTCTTAGCAGGCAGGTAGAGATATGTGAGCCTTCAATGGAGCTATCACTCTGGGAGTTCCATTGAAAAGACTGATCCTTTGCCAATCAGGAACCATATTTGATGCACCTTCTCAGCAAAATATTTTCTTTTCTGATTGGGAGTTTGTTTTTGTAAAACTAAAATGAATGATCCTGACAAGTAGGGACATTTACTCTCATGCTTGGGGGCCCTTGTGCGTTTTCTCTGCTTGTGCAAAGACATCTATAGACATCTGCCACCGTAGATAGGGCAAGGTGAATGTTAGTATGATCCTTGGCCCTATAGTGGACAGGTATATGCTGGCTAGTCGTCTTAGGCTCTAACGCCAAAAACCTAGTGGTTTCTCTTACTCTGAATGTAGCAAAGTAGCATGGGAAATGGCTTTATGTTGGTTCTCCTGCTTCATCAAGCTGTACATGACCTCATGTGTGTTTTAATTTGAGTGTTTACCTTGATATTAGTTGTGTTACTGTAAAAACATATTTTACTGCATTTACATGCGTTTAAGAATCCATATGTTGGGGAATACTTTACAAACGTCATAATATCCTGGCAACCTAACATGGATTAGTATGTGTTCAACAAATAATTCATTTATTCCAGTCAGGTGTGTCCCAGGACTTTTCGCTAGGTTTGGGGCCCGTGGTCCAATAGTTAGACCAATAAAATGACCAATAAACATTCAATGGCCTACATAATCCTACTTAATCAAGATATTCTAAGATTTATTATATGCATTATTGTCCTTTTGTTCTATGGTATGAATATGCTGTCTTAATCTCTCCTACTTATGATGTTTGTTAACATATATAATCATTTCCTGTGTTACGGAAGATGCCTGTCCCCTGATGTTGCTATGTCCTTTGGAAAAATATGTTAACAATTACATTCAAAAAATTATGTAATGATTTCAGTCTCCTGGTAAATCTCAAATAGTGTTTCCCAAGATGATTGTGAAAACATTTCATGTAAGAAATACAAAAAAACACTTATTTAATTAGGCAAGAAAGAAGAATGTGAGACATTCTTTGACTATCCCTATCCCCAAATGCAATATTAATCCCAGAGTCCCAAAATCCCAGAATAACACATTAATCACTTACTGTTAGTTTAGAATGAATTGAAGACAATACTTTAAAAAGTAGTGGAAGAGTGACCAGCATGGACTATTTTCATGTAAGCAAGACAAGCTCTCCCTAGTACAATTCGTCATCTCCACACAGGAATAAAAAAACAGCAGATAAGATGTCATAATATATTGTTTAACTGCTTCTTAGCTGTGCAGGACTCTAAGTAAAATACTTACCTACAAAGATAGCATATATTTCAAATGTAATGACAAAAAACAAAAACTCACCACCAATTGTCTAATGTAGCTGATATAGTAGCTGCAAATGTTACTAGAGATCATGATCTAGGAGGAAAGGTAAGGTATGGTTTCCTTGTGTGGTGCTTCCTAAACGATGCATCAGGAAAAGGCAGGCAGGCAGGATCAGGCAGCCAGGAGCAGTCAATGAAGTTTTCAGAGTATGAGCGTTATCCTGTTGAACATTCTGAGTTTTTTGATCCGGGGACTGCTAAGTGGAGGTCACATTTTTAGGAAGGTAAAATTGCCATCAGCACTCATGTCAGGAAGGCGTTAACTCCATAAAGGTGTGAGATGATGAGAGCTTTTTAGATGTTTTGAAGCCTACATCCAGAAGGAAGGACTTTACTTTCCATAGTACTAATTGTAGGAGTGAAGAGTTTATCTTTTGAGTTGAATAGCAATTATCTGAAAGGTGAGAGAGATATTAATATGGAAGCACACAACTTCACTCTCTTGGACGTTCCAGACTAAAGCCCGTTAAGGTGAGCCAGTCTTGTATCTCTTGTTGTTTATTATCAGGTGCCACAAGGATACATTTGTATTTTATTGAATTTATTTTGAGGTAAGATTTCAATGGTGGGACCTAGTTCTTTGGGACGTCAATGTGTGCATAGATGAAAAGTCTCAGGCAAAGTTTTATGACGTACAAATGTTGTTGTATATTAGTATCCTTGTTGGCTATTGATGCTCAGAAGTATTCCATGTAGAGACTGAAGATTACTGGAGTGAGAACTGAGTCTTAGAAAAAAAACACAGGCCACACCGATGGGGTATAATCTAGAGGTGATCCACTGGACTAAACCTGCTTCTGTTCATTACTCACAACTTGAGCCTGTGCAGTAGGCATTGTTTTGGCTCTGAGATATCAATGAGATGAGATATTGGTTGTCCATGTTTGTGAAGTGGAATGAACCATCAGCCAATTTGATGGTGGTTGTCTCTCTGGTGCACTATGCCAACAATCTAAACTGGAAGCATTGTAAGAGGTTGCTAGACATGGTATTCTTGTGTAGCTTGGTGGTCAATTCCTTTTTTGTGATTTTTCTAATGGATGGAAGGTGGGAGAGCGGGAATATGTATCCACTTTGAGTTTCTTCAATAAGGGCAGAATCTGTCTAGAAATCCCAGAAATTGCCTTGGGTGAGTTAGATGTTGATGATGTTGTGAATCATAATAATCTTACTTTTTAGGTCAAGCCTACCAGAGAATCCAAGCAGTTTGGCTGGGAAAGACCTATTGTGGGCTTCGGAAGATCTTACAAGGACTTCCATCACATTTATTGCTTGCAACTAATTGGCCTTATTGCCACTCTCATTTGCTTGTTTCTTGTTTGCAGCAAGGTGGCCGTATTATGTAGTATGACTGGTGAGTCTTACCATGTAATACTAGTAGCTTACCCAGAAGTGTACCTTTGGTTCACACCTGTAAACCTTAGCTCAGTCCTGGTAGTGTGCCAAAGAGCAGTCAGACTACATAGAGGAACATGTTTACAACACCCACATGGATGATAAGTAAATGGCACAACTCGAAAGAAATCCAACACCAATATAGAAGAATACAGTAGATTTTCTCTCTTAATTTAGACACCAAAACAAACTTTGTATATTACATACAACGGGAGTTGCAAATTTTAGAAATGTTTGAAAATAGATGAACTTTTAAATGTCTCACAGTTCCATTAAAGTCAATGGGGGAGAAGCACAGCATGTCATTAGACACTTGTGGGGTGAGTTCTGTAGGACCCACCTGGAGTTGAGGTTGGGCAGGTCCCGAGACCATGACTCAAAAGTCAGTACTTTGTTACCTTGCCCAGGGAGTCCAGGTGCAGAGGTGCTCTGGCTGTCCTTGATGCTGATGGGATCCCCGGGCACTGTCAAAATGGCAGATTCTGATGAACATTCACTTGGGGGTGAACTATTCTCTACCCTCAGAGAGTAGGGACCTTTGGGGTCCCACAACCTGGATTCCACAGAAGGATCTTCACTACCACATCAGGGGCTCCGGGGGGGCGCCGTAGCCTTTCAGCTGTCAATCACAAGTTGGTTGTGCCAAAGATGCTTTGCCACCTCTCTTCAAGTCGCCTTCTTCCAGATGCAGGATCTCAGGAGTGGGGTCGTTGCCGATCTCGGTCACTGTGCTTGGAACTATTCTTGAGTTGGTGATGTCCAAGAGGGGTTTGGTTACCGGGTTGGTGAATGACAAGCCTTGGCAGCAGCAAAAGTACTCCGTAGTTACTGTGTTGACTGGAGGTCACCCGGGATGGAGCAGCAGCTCAACTTGGCAGGAGCTTCACTACCACTTCTGGGGTGTTGGTCACTGACTTTCTTTGGACTCACGCACAAGGGGCTTGACAGGTTGCACTTCTTGGGACTTCAGCGTGACGATTGTTCTGCAGGTTACAGGTGACTAATACCAACACTAAGGGGAGTCTGCTTCACTTTTTGGCTTCCACTGGAGTCCCTCTTGCTGAGAGGAACGAGTTTCCACCACGGGCATATGTGGATCACACAGTTCCAGTATATGGTCTCCTCAGGGAACCTAAGTGCCTTCTCTTTGCGCTGCGCCAGAGTCTAAAGTCCTGTTGTCGGTGACGGCATCTTCCTTGTACCTTTTCTCCAATTCAAGGTCAGAACTGAGGTTTTGATGCCAGGGGAGTCCTTAAATCCTAGTTTAGGGGGTGTTAAGGATGTGGGGATAGTGGTCAAAGGGCTACTGGTCCGTGCGGCTTGTCTGCCCCTGAAGTGATGACTTCCTGTGGGAGTACGTCACTTTTCTACCCAGAATCCACTACTCATAAGGTTTGCCAACACGGCAGAAACTTGCCTCTTCTGTACATACCTCCTAGCCCTCCCTAAAGGTTTGGCTAGTCTTTGTGAAGTGTACACCTCTTGAATAACTAATTGTCACACTTGCCGACTTGGTCAGGGTGGGAAGGGCTTTGTCCTTGAGTTGGGGACAAGAGATTACATATCAAGGGTGGTGATGCCTTTGAAGCTCACCACCTTGATCACTGTAAACACTAGCCATCCTGGGAGGGTGGAGGTGTGACCTTCGTCCTGCCCAGGTCTTTTTCCTAAGTCCTGGGGGAAGTGTTGGAATGACCAGCAGGAGGGCAGACTCTTGTCTTGAGGCCCAATGACTCAGAAGAGCCTACCTACGCAGGGCAAAGCTGGTATCTTGGTGGGTATCCTCTAAGGACGCTACCAGGATACATGCTAGCTAATCCTGGGCAGAAAAATGATGCTTAGGGTTAGAAAACACAGTGTTTGACACCAAACATGGGGAAAATCAGTCAGGCCATCATGGCGCTGAACATCCGGGGACTGCCTGGGTTCCACACCACGTTATCCTATGGACCGCCTGTCACTTGCTGCAGCATTGAGTTTTGAATGCTGCCACAGTGCCATATATGCTTGTGCATATATATCCACACTCATAACAAAGTTCAACCTGCCTCCTGGGCTATAGGAGGCCTGCCTTAGGGGTGACTGACCTATGCTATGGGAGTGAATTGACTTTGCCTGTACTTGGTGTGGATGGAGTCTAACTCAAGCAAGCACGCTGCTCATGCTGGCTGACATGGCAGCTCTGCAGGTTTACTTTTACTCAGGTCAAGCAGGGGGGCAAAATCAGTTCTGCAGCCCAGGTAACCCCTTTACCATCCCTGCCCTGGGTACCACTGGTACCGTTTACTAGGGCATTACAGGGGTGGTAAACTGCTTGCCAATTGGGTTTGCAAAACTCTCAGTACAATTTAAGGTAAAGAGCACTGGTGCTGAGGTCTGGTTAACATGCCTCAGTACACTTACAGGTCAGATGCAAAAGCATCAAGCAGCAAAAAGTTGGGGGGAATGACCACCCAAAAAAGGGACCTTACAACATTGTTCAATGGTATTTTGTGTTTGTCCCTACAAGGAGCTTAGTCTATTTACCATCCTTATGAATTGATGATGACAGCTCTGCAGGTTTACTTTTACTCAAGTCAAGCAAGGGGGCAAAATCAGTGCTGCAGCCCTGGTAACCCCTTTACTGCCCTGGGTACCACTGGTACTATTTACTAGGGGATTACTGGGGAGGTAAAGTCCTTATCAATTGGGTTTGCAAAACTCTCAGTACAAGTTAAGATAAAGAGCACCAGTACCGAGGTCTGGTTAACAGGCCTTAGTACACTTTCAGGTCAAATGCAACAGTATCAAGTAGCAAAAAGGGGTGACTCTCCAAAAAAGGGACTTTACAACATTGTTCAATGGTATTTCACATTTGTCCCTCACTGGGAGCATAGTCTATTTACCAGCCTTTTGAGTTTATGATCTTTGTGCTTCCACTGCTCACTTTTATGAAACTGCTCTTATATTTTGTGGTGTTTTCCAACTCGCTCCCTCTTGTGTTTCTCTTCCACTTCTCCCACCAAATACCTGGTCCCTCATTCTCTTTTTTTGCCTTCTCCCTCCTGGCTGCTCGATCTCGCTCCTGTGTGCTTCTCCTAATTACCTCCATGCTCTCTGTTTATACCTCATGAGCTTCACTCCCACACCCCATGATGATGTCTCCCTGCTCCTCTGTTGCTCTCTCCCCTGTGCCCTCTTTCCATTTCCTATTGCTTCTCCCAGCCTGCTTCCCCATCCACATCTCCATTGCCCCCAACCCCCCATTCTCTTTTTTGAAACATATACGGCCTCATTATGAGTTTGGCAAAGGGGATTACTCAGTTTCAAAAGTGACGGATATCCTGTCTGCCGTTTTACAAGTTTCATAAGATACAATGGAACTTGTAATAGGGTGGGCAGGATGTCCGTCATTTTTTGGGAGGGAGTAATCCCCTCAGCCAAACTCGTAATGAGGCCCATATTTTTTGGAAGGTCAAATCACAAATTGTTGCTTCCTCTCACAAAAGAGCTTTTGTACACTTTCATCTTTTTTTAATTAACTAAGTGGCAATTTGTATGTTAGATAAGTCAATAAAACAAAATAGAATGGGACAAGCATTATTGTACTATTTTTCTGCTGATATAAAACAACATTGGCAAAAGGAAATGCTTTTTACTGATGTTTCAGCAACTCCAGAAAGCATTGGCAAAACTAGTAGGTCCTAAAGGCGAGATTTATTGGCTTTGCAAATACCTGTTTGTGTATGCTTGGGCAAAATCAGCTCCATAGGATGTGGTGGTCAGAGACTGGAGAATGATCACTAGGTCGTTGTCCGGTAGGGATTTGAAGGTGACCCATTTAGATGTGCGATGAGGATGATGTGAGGTGATTACGTTTCTGTGTTTACTTGGTAATCCCACCATTGCAATAAATACAAGTGAAAGTTTTGGAAAAATTTACACATTCTGAACTTTCAAAATAAATTATGGTGAACTTTATGTCTTGTGAAGATTCTCAATCGTTTAGTTTATATATATTATATATATGGCAGTGTGCTGCCTAATGCCACTTCTGTTGCTGGGAAGTTCATCTGAAGGTTGGTGGCTAGTACCTGTGACAAAAAATATGTGCCAAATGGTCCTAGCAGTTAATGGTTGCATGAAACACTAAAATTAGGAAATGGGTCTTCTAAAGTCCCTTAAAAATTTGGGATAGAGCATAAATGAAGGGTGACACATTTAGGGGGTCATTCCGACCCTGGCGGTAAATACCACCAGGGCCGGGGTCGGCGGTAGCACCGCCAACAGGCTGGCGGTGCTCCGCCGGGCATTCTGACCGCGGCGGTACAGCCGCGGCCAGAAGCGGAAAGCCGGCGGTGTACCGCCGACTTTCCGCTGCCCATGGGAATCCGCCATGGGGATTCTGACACCCCATACCGCCATCCTGTTCTTGGCGGGTCGCCCGCCAGGAACAGGATGGCGGTATGGGGTTTCGTGGGGCCCCGTAAGAGGGCCCCACAAAGAATTTCAGTGTCTGCTTTGCAGACACTGAAATTCGCGACGGGTGCAACTGCACCCGTCGCACCTTCCCACTCCGCCGGCTCCATTCGGAGCCGGCTTCCTCGTGGGAAGGGTGTTTCCCACTGGGCTGGCGGGCGGACTTTTGGCGGTTGCCCGCCAGCCCAGTGCGAAACCCAGAATGACCGCCGCAGTCTTTTGACCGCGGTACGGTCTTCTGGCGGTTCCCGCTTGGCGGGCGGCTCCCGCCTCCCGCCAAGCTTAGAATCAGGCCCTTAATGTTCTAATTCACAACATTGCCTCTCAAAAATTGTGTAAAGTGCATAGTTTGGTGAGAGTGAAGGAAGGGTGAGATTTAGTATTCTAGCTCCAATCCAAAAAGAGATGGAAAAAGTATGTACATTAAAGATATCCAATGTAATATTCTATCTCCATTTCCACTGACATTGGTGAAAGTGCCTGACAATGAAGGGGGTGAGGTTTAACATTTTAACTCTTGCCCTACAAACATTGGGGAGAATGTATAAATTGTGGGGTGAGATTTACTGCTCTTACTCCGGTGTCATAAACATTGTGAAAAGTATACAAATTGAGAGGGGACATAAATAAACTATTCTAAAAATGAAACAAAAATTGGGAAACATTCATAAATGAAAGGTGTGAGACTTAGGGGGTTATTCCAACTTTGGAGGAAGTGGTAATCCGTCCCAAAAGTGACGGTAAAGTGACGGATATACCACCAGCCGTATTACGAGTCCATTATATCCTATGGAACTCGTAATACGGCTGGTGGTAAATCCGTCACATTTGGGACGGATTACCACCTCCTCCAAAGTTGGAATAACCCCCTTAGTATTCTAACTCGTCTCACAAAAATAGAGAAAATTACTAAGTTGTGGGGATAATATTTATTCTTCTAACTTCCTTCTCAAAAATATTGAGGAGAGTGTTTACGGGAGTGTGTGAAGGATATGTATTATTTCAACTCCAATCCAACAGAAAAGCGGGCAAGATTCATAAATAAAGTGGTGAGATTTGCTATTGAACTCTAATCCCACAAATTTTGGCAAAGGGCATACTTGAGAGGTGGTGATATTTTCTATTCTTACTCCAACCTAAAAATAAATTAGAAAAGTGCATAAGGGACGAGAATTAATAATCTATTCCAACCCCACTAACATTTGGACAAGTGCGTAGCATTAATTATCCACCCCACTCCATTTTGTAGCCTAACTCCAGTCAAAGCAACATGGGTTAAAGTGTAAAAAGGAGGATGGCGAAGTTCAAATATACTATTCTTTTAATAAACAAATATTTTATTACTAATTTTAAACAATTCAAAATTGTGATTCAGCTATTCTAAACTTTGATTTTAGAATATAAACGCACACTAATTATATCATATAATAATACATTTAAAAGACAACTTCAAATTGCAGCTGCTTCCCAAATTTCCAAAATGCACTAGACCAATTTTATTTACTATGGATTTCCTCAACCCACAAAAACCCACAACCAAGTAATTGTGATTGTAATAGTTGTTCAAAAGTTTAGACCTTCTTTACAATCAGAACTACAGAAGTTTGGCATGCTGAATTCTAGACCGAAACCATTTTTCTCTCATGTTTCAGGTTCCCCTTCTCTATGGCAATATTTGCTTTGCATTGGTCTGTTAGTGACCCTGCATTAACGTGCAGTAAGAACCCAAAGTGTCCTAGTAATATTGACAAGCACCAGTTTAGAGATTCTGGTCCAGATTTACTAACACTTTGCACGGAGTTTACATCACAACCCAGGGTTGTGGTGGGATTTATCTTCCAACGCAAATCATGATTTTTGTAGAAATGTTGCCCATAGTAATACAAAGTAGCAGTATGCCCTAAATTGTGCCTCTTTGCATCAAGGGGGTGTACAATGGGTGGTGTATGGGCGTTCCCAAGCACCCACCCATGGGTTTCAAGGTAAATCCCTATCTATTAATATTTACGGACAGGGATCTGAGCCAAATAATTATGTCTCCTTGAGATAGGCGTAACAGTAGAGCAACTTTTAAAAGTCTCCATATTTTTCAAACTTTTATGTGTGTTGCCCTGAATAGCACATATTTAGTGTGAAAAGTCTTAAAGGACATTTTTTTGTACTGGAAGGAACTCCTTCAAGTACAAAACTTATGCTTGAAAAAACCCTCATACCCTTGTCAGGGCCACTGGAATTATGCAAGGACATGTCCTTTTCCCGCATAACTGTGGATTTGCCACATGTGTCACATGATCTATCATCTGCTGTAAAATCTGCAGATTTTAACCCAAAAAAATGTTTCTAGCTTGAATGGATCAAAAATTACTAAAACCGTGATTACCTGTATTGCTGCAAAGTGGAAGATCTTTCGCAAAAGTTAGCTGGTCACCTTTCTGTCGTTAATTGTTGTATTTGGGTGTTAAATTGGTACTACTGTGTTGCAACCATTGTCTAGGCAGTGTTAACACATTTAAAAATGGCAATACAATGAAGTATTACAATAATGTAATGTGCCACATTATGCTGCATAATTTGCCGTTCCTTGTTGCATAAATCAACCATGACCCATGAATTGGTCTTTTCCTCCATCATAATTCCAGTGACCCTGGCTATGGTACAAGGTACAGGAGGGCAAGCCAACAGATTAACAGGGACAGTTGACCAGTGGTCTGCTCTGGCTCTTAGGAGCCCATGCACATGCCAAGCTTTGAAAGTATGTGCCATGTCAATCATGCACCACAGATCATGTGAGAATATGGTAAAGTGCAATGGTTTCACTCTAGTCAGGGCCACTGGAATTATGTGATTCTGCAGCTGTTTTTTTTCATATTATGGATTTGCCACATTTGCCACATAACCCATCATCTGCTGCATAATCTGCAGATTTTAACAAAAAATTGTTTCTAGCTTAAATTGATCAAAAGTTCCTAAAAATGTGGCTACATGTGTTCACACATAATAGAAGGCCCTTCACAAAGGTTAACCGGTAATTTTTCAGTTGCAGATCTTTGCATTTGGTAGCTTAAATGGTAGTAATGAGGTGAAATATTTGCACAGACAGTATTATCATGTGCAAAATTGTGTAAAAATAACAATGAAGTAATAATATCATAACAAAAACGTGCTGCATTATGCAGCATCATTTGCCTTTTCTTGTTACATAATTTAGTCAACTGTGCCACATAATTTGGTGCTCCCATGCAGCATAATTCCAGTGGTTCTGACCTTAGTAGATAAGATTATGTGCAAAGTATCTATTAAAAGTGAGTTTTTAGGGTTGAGCCTGTGAATTAATGTGCTAGAAAGACTACAATTTTACTTCAACCAAATTCACAGAATGACAGCACTCATCAGCACAGACTTACAGAAGAGGCACTAAGAGCATAAGTAAAATGCAATTTTTAATGCCACTATTATTCCTATTAATTAAATTCATTGCTTTTTAACAGCTGCAAACTACCCCAGCTTTGGAGAACATATAAAGACACCTCCTACTGTTTTCAATTGACCCTCTCCAAAAACAGGGGCAAGAGCAAACTTTCCCAAAATCTGCATGGACAGCTGATGAAAAAATGGGACTCTCCCGGCAAACCCAGTATGCCTGGTGACTTTAGCTCATGTGTCTCACTTGCGGGACTCTGTTGTGTACCGTAAATGGCTTAGCCCACCTGACACTTATAATTTGTTGGCTTGTGTGCCACTGTTCTTTACAGCCTTGTAATTGGTCACTTCAGGCCGAACATCATTCCGTTCCTCAGTGTCGAGTAGGGACCAAGCACTGATTGATTCAACTTAATCAGTGTCTGTCCGCTGTTCCTGTCACAATTAAAGTACTATTTTGTTCTTTTTAACTTTTATTACCCTGCAAACAGAAGGCTTTTGTTGGGAAAAAAACATGCTTAGGACAAACAAAATTGCAAAGTTTTATTTTTTATACCTAACTTTTGTTTTGCCAATTTGTTCTTTCTCACTTTGTGTTCATGCTTTTTATTTTGCTCATGGGCACAGTTCTCAAAAGATGCTGATTATCTTGTTCTACATATTGCAAAGCAACACTGTTTCTTTATTATGTGTAATTTCTGAAATGATGCTTTAACACATAACCGTGTAGTACACTGCAATCCAACCCACCTCACCTCACACTGATCCACCCAACTCCAATCCAAACCACTTACCCTACTCCAATCCTGCCAACCCACCTCAATCTAATCTGCCCTACTCCAGTCCACCCACTCCAATCAAAAACAATTTGCACCACTCCAAAACAATCTGCCCCACTCCAATCCAAAACAAACTGCCCCACTCCAATATAAAACAATATGCCCCACTCTAATCCAAAGCAAAATGAAACACTCCCATCTACCGCACTCAAATCTGCTCCAATCCAAAACAATCTGCCACACTGCAGTCTACTGGCCTTCAGTCCAACACAATCTGCTCCACTCCAATCTGCCCCACTACAATTCAAATCAATCTGCCCAACTTCAATTTGTCGCACTCCAATCCAAATCAATCTGCCCAACTCCAATCTGACACATTGCAATCCAAGAGCCGAATTTAGTGTTAGACAGACAGGATGCGCCGTCACAAAGGTGACAGATATCCCGGCCGCCGTATTACGATTCCTATACGGTATAATGGGATCATAACATGGAGTACACAATATCCATCACCTTTGTGACGGAGTAACCTCATCCACCAAACTCTAAATCAGACCCCAAATCAGTCTACCCTACTCCAGTCTGCCCTACTTCAATTCAAAAGAATCTGTCCCAATCCAATTGAAAACACTGTGTCCCACTCCAATTCAAAACAACCTGTCCCACTCTGATCCGCCCCACTCCAATCTAAAACAATATGCCCCACTCTAATGTAAAACAATATGCACCACTCCTGTCTACCGCAGTCCAATCTGCTCCAATCCAAAACAGTCTGCTGCACTCCAGTCCAATCTGCTCCAATCCAAAACAATCTGCCCCACTGCGATCTGCTGCCCTTCAATCCAAAACAATCTGCCCCACTCCAATCTGCTCAACTGCAATCCAAAACGATCGGCCCCACTCCAGTTCAAAACAATCTGCCACAGTCCAGTCTGTCTCACTCCTATCCACTTCATTCCAATCTGCCCACTTTAATAAAAAAACAACCTGATGCACTCCAATCCACCCCAATCCAGTCTGCCACGCTCCAATCCAAAACAATCTGTCCCAATCCAGTCCTCCCCACTACAATCTGCTCCACTCCAATCCAAAACAATCTGCTCTACTCCAATCTGCCCCACTCCAATTCAAAACAATCCACACCACTTCCATCCAATCCACCCCACACTAATCCAATCCACCCCACTCCATTCCAATCCATCCCACTCCAATATACCCTAAGACAGTCTGCCTCACTCCATCTGCCCCACTCCAATCCAAAACAATCTGCCCCACTCTAGTTTGCCCCACTCCAATCCAAAACAATCTGTCCCACTCCAATCTGCCCCACTGCAAACCAAATCAATCTGCCCACCTCCAATCTGTCCCACTCCAATTCAAATCAATCTGCCCAACTTCAATCTGCCCCATTCCAAACCAAGGGTCTGATTTAGAGTTTGGAGGGTGGGTTACCCCGACAGAAACATGACAGATATTCTGTGTGCCATATACAATTTCCCATAGGATATAACGGGATCATAATGCGGATATATGTCATGTTTGTGGCAGAGTAATCCCAACCAACAAACTCAAAAAGAGACCCCAAATCAGTCTGCCCCATTCCAACCTGACCCACTCCAATCCAAAAGAATCTGCCCCATTCCAGTCGAAAAAACTCTGGCCCACTCCAATCTAAAACAATCTGATTAGCATATGGCTGAGTCCAAACTGGGGTAGCATGGTGAGCAGAAAAAATGATGGATTAAACTCAGATCTTTGATGTTTGATTTGTTCAGCATTTCTTCCATAATCTGTTCTTTGTGCTTTTGTTGCCATAAGTGGGAAGGTTATGCCCAGATGTGGGTCCCATGCTCACTGTGCCACCTGATTGAAGCTAGACTGACTGATGAGGAGTGGAACCCTGAAACTGGTTCCAGGTCACTTGTTTCCTTTCTAGGGAGGACCTGACTTGGCATTTCAGGTTGGACTGTTCCTATGGGAAGCAGGGTCAAGACTGGTTTGCATATGGCTGGATCCAAACTGTGGTGGTATAGTGAGCAGAAAAAGTGATGAATTAATCCCTGATCTTTTACTGGAGGTGAATGTTTGATTTGTTTTTCATTCCATCCATCATCTGCTTTTTTTTGTTTTGTTGCTTTTGTCGCCCTAAGTGGAAAGGTTATGGTCACAGATGGGCTTCCTGCTCACTGTGTCACTGGATTCAAGCTATCCTGGGTGATGAGGGGTGATACCCTGAATCCAGTTCCAGCATGTTTGTTTCTGGTCTATGGAGGACCTGGCTTAGCAGTTTTGGCTGGCCTGTTACCCTGGCGAGCAGGGTCAAGACTGATTTGAATGTGGCTGGGTCCCAACTGGGGTGATATAGGGCCAGATGTAGCAAAGGGTTTTTTCCATTCTGTGTCAATGGGAAAATGTGTTCGTACATATGGCCCATAGTGAGCAGAAAAAATGCTAAATTAATTCCGGATCTGTTACTGAAGGTGATTGTTTGATTTGTTCTGCATTCCGCCCATTGTCTGTTTTTTTTGCTTTTGTCACCCTAGTGGAAGGGTATGCCAAGACATGGGTCCTGTGCTCAGTGTGCCACTGGATTCAAGCTAGCCTGCTTGATGAGGGGTGATACCCCTAAACCAGTCCCATAATGCTTGTTTACAGTCCAGGGAATACCTGGCTTGGCAGTTGGGACTGGACTGTTCCCATTTGGAGCAAGGTCACCACTGATTTTCATATGGCTGGGTCCAATTTGGGGTGGAATGTTGAGAAGAATAAATAAATAAGACACAGATCTGTGACTGGGGTGTGAATGTTTAATTTGTTCTGCATTCCGTTCATCATCTGTTCTTTTTACTTTTGTCACCCTAAGTGGAAATGTTATGCCCAGAGGTGGTCCCCCTGCTCACTGTTCCACTGGATTCAAGCTAGCCTGGCTGATGAGGGGTGATACTCTGAACCTGGTCCCAGCATGCTTGTTTCCAGTCCAGGGAGAACCTGGCTTGGCTGATGGCTAGGTCCAAGCTGGGATAACATGGTGAGCAGAAAAAATGATTAATTAAACCCAGATCTGTGACTAAGGATGAATGTTTGATTTGTTCTGCATTCTGCCCATCATCTGTTCTTTTTGATTTTGTCACCCACTGCAGTCCAAATCAATATGCCCCACTCTAATCCAACTCAATCTGCCCCACTCCAGTCTGTCCCACTCCAATGCAAATGAATCTGCCCCACTCAAATATGCCCCAGCCCAATCCAAAACACTATGGTCCTCATTTCAAACTTGTCGGGTCCCAGTTCAGTCCACCACACTCCACTCCAATCCCTGCAGCCTACCACACTCAAATCCAATCCACCCCACACCACTCCAATCCACTCCACTCCAATCCACCCCCTACAATCCACCTTACCACAATCCAATCCACCCCACCCAAGTTCAGTCCTCTCCACTCCAATACAACCCAGTCACAACCACACTCTAATCCACCCGATGCAATCCGCCCCACTCGAATCTACCCTGTTCTAATCTGCTCCACTCCATCCAACCCACTTCAATCCATCCCACCCCACTCCAATCTATGCCCATCCCACTCCTCTCCACCCTACTCCATCCCAACCCACTGCTACCAAACCTACCCTACTCCAGTCCAACCCACTGCACTCCAGTACACCACACCCTAATCCACCTCACTCAATCCAATCCTCCCCACTCACTCCAATCCACCCCACTCCAATCCACCCCACTCAAGTCCACCCCACTCCAATTCAATTCACCTGCCAATTCAATTTACCCCATGCCAATCCAATTCATCCCACGCCAATCAATCCAATCCAATCCAATCCACTTCTCCTCAATGCAATCAACTCCACTTCCATCCACCCCACCCGAATCTGACCCACCCCACCACAATCAACCCTACCTCACCTATATCCACTCCACCCCATCCCACTCCAATCCACCCCACCCCACTCTACTACAATCCAGCCCACTCTACCCCAATCCAATCAATCCCACCCAATCCCAGTTCAGACCACCACACTCCAGTCCAGTCCATAAAGCCTTCCCCACACCACTCCAATCCACTCCACTCCAATCCATCCCCTACGATCCAACTTACCCCAAACCAATCTACCCCATCTCATCCCAGTTCAGTTCTCCCCATTTGAATCCAGCCCATCCACCCCACCCCAATCCTCCCCAATGTAAACCACTCCAGTCCACCTTGTTCTAATCCACCACGCTCCATTCCAACCCACTCCAATCCATCCCACCCCACTCCAATCCGTTCCCATCCCACTCCAATCCTCCCCACCCCACCCCATCCCAACTCACTGCTACCCAACCCACCCTACTCTATTCCAACCCACTCCAATAAAGTCCACTGCTATCCAATCCATCTCACTCATATCCAATCCACCCCACCCCACTCCAATTCAATCTATCCCACTGCAGCCCACCACACCCCAATCCAATCCAATCCACCAAACCCCATTTCAATCCACTCCACTACAGTCCAATCCACCCTGCTCCTCCCCACCCCATTCCAATCCACCCCACTCATTCCAATCATCACACTATATTTCAATTCACTGCACTATATCCCAGTCCTCCCCTCTCTATCCCAGTTCAGTCCACCTCACTCCACTCTAAACCAGCCAGCCCACCCTACTCCAATCCACCCCACTCCAATCCATTCAACCGTACTCCAATCCAATTCACTTCAATCCAGTCCAGTCCATCCCACTCCAATCCAGCTCACTCCAGTCTAATCCACCCCACCCCAATCCAGTACATTTAATCCTCCCCACTCCAATCAATCCACTCCAATCCACCCACTCCAGTCCAATCTAATCCTTCCCACTCCAATCCAATCCATTCCACCTGAATCAAATCAATCCAGCCCATATCGCTCCAATCCAAACCATCCATCCTAAACCAATCTAATCCACCCGCTCGAATCCACCCCAATCCAATCCACCTCACCCCATTTCAATCCACCCCACTTAAATCCAATCCACCCCACTCTACTCCAATCCAATCCACCCCACTCTACTCCAATCCAATAATATCCAATCCACCTCAATACCTCAGTCCACTCTTACCCACTTCATCCTATTCAACCCCTCTCCACTCTACAACACTCTCTTCCACTGAACCATCGAATTCAACTCAACTCTGTAACACTCTACTCCCTCTACTCCACTCCAACAAATCCACTCTATGACATTCTACTCCCCCACTCCACTCTGACACTACATGGCATTAACCTTTAGTCCTGCAGAACAGCAGTCACATGGGTGTACAACATGGCAAAACCGATGGCCAAAGCCAATGGCTCTTGTATAGGTGAGATCTATTTGGCTTTATCAATTCTTGTTTTAAAATGAAGTGAGAAATGTTCCTGACCCCTGCTATTTTCTATTTGTGAACTAAAAGGCAAGTCGTGGCTCATGAGTACCATGTATGTGGCCTATATTCTAATTATAGATGAAGCAACTTTATGGGGTCTTAAATCAAATACAGGATATGTATTGTACAGTGCATTAACACTGGAGCCTGTTTTCTCAGTTCCTTCCAAAAAGTCAGCTGCTCTGGCAGTAATTCCAGGTACTAAACTCTCATTGAGGTGTGAAACAGAGTCACACATGTGTTTATTTCAAACTGCCTCATGTCGGCCTCATAAAAAACTCCAAACTTAAAATCAAAGAAACTGTCCTCTTTGCCATTGATGGATTTGCTGGGCCTCCTGGTGTGCCTGCCACGAAAAGAGACAACAGGAGTTTTCACACCTGCCTTTTAAGCATGGGAGTTGCGAGCATGCTCCCTATTAGAGTCTGGGTGCTGGAAGAAGCAAGGCTGCGTGCAAGTGCGCACCCACGCAGCCTAAATGCAACAGAGGTCCTGGCACTACATCAAGGCCTCCCCACAGCCCTTGCTATATGTTTGTTAGGATTTGCAAAACACTGGGACTGCTGTGCTAGTGCCTAACCTCACTACTATGACATTGTCCTTAAGCAATGGCAACCCCTTCAAGTTCCTGTGTCGTCACTGGGCCCAAGTGATCTCCTGCCCGCCAAAGTCATGGCAGAGCACCTGAACAGCTGCATTATGTGTTGTCTCATGGGGTTCCACCTCACTTGGCTTTTCTAGGGCCCTCCACATTCACAGGCCCTCTAGATGGTGTTCCACCCAATCCTAACTAGCCCCTTCAGTTGCATGCCAAGATGGAGGGAGTTCCTCCAAAACAGGCCTCAGAATCAATCTGTCCTCGCAACATGGTTTGCTCTTTTGTGAATCAAATCGATCTAGTGGACCCTTGACTGGTTTTTCGGGGATCTCTGTTTCTACTGGTAGGTTGCTGATGAGGGCTAAAACACACGGGGTCAGAGAGGAGCCCCTTGTCCTATTCCATGTCCCTGCTGGTAACACATCCTCAATAAAGATTTTGAAGTCCACTGCCCGCTGAAAGTAGCCTTTAACATCTAGTCATCTGCAATTGGTTCTGTTTTTCAAGACAAAATTCGAGCACAATCTAAGCCTGGGAAGTTGAGGTAGGGAAAGCAAAACTGTTTCAACAGGATTAAACTAATCCATTTTTGCAAATCTGCTGAAGTAAACCTCCAAACCACAAGTTAAAGATGTAATTAACTCAAACTTGGTTAACTGATAGCAAGAACAGTTAGGAATATTAATTTTTCAGTTCATCTAGAACAGTGGTTTTCAAACATTTTAATGCCACACCCCTCACAGTAGAAAGAAATTATCATTGGGCCCCCACAGAATTTTTCACAATCATTCTATTAAGTTTGTCATTTTTAAACATGTCTAGACCTATTTAAACATTGCATTTAAGTTCACTTGTGGACCCCTTAGGAAGGACCGCCCCCAAGTTTGAAGATCCCTGATCTAGTACAAAGCAAATAGCAGTGCTGAAGCCCTAGTTGTAGGTGAAGCTAGGTGGATTCCTGGGGAGCCCAGCTTGTAGAATCGAATGCCCAGATAGTTATAAATTGAAGCAAGTCCCAGCTCCCTTCTCCCCACATGTCATGTCCCTACAGGGAGCACATAGATCTTAATCTTATTTGTATTTTTACCCAGTGTTGAGAGGAGTACTTGGAATTACTGCTACATTTATTGACACTTTCTTCGGTGTGATAATACTTTTATCACTGGTTAATGAGTCCTAACTTTGTGGATTGTACTAATGGTGATAAAAATATATGAATTATCTGATTAATAATTCTTGACTCTGTGGATTCTACTAATGGTGAATAGGTGATTAAAATATATTAAATATTAAGAGGTCGGGACAAAATGAGATCGTTTTACTTGTGTTTGAAAATATATTGTTGTCTTTCATTATCAGCCCTGAAGAAGTCTCTTTTTAGGGACAAAATGTGTCGGCTGAATCTCCAATGCGACTAAGAACACTTACACAGGTTACAACTTTCACTCATACTATGATGGATATAAATCATCATTCATCTCATTTATGTGTAAAATTATTGTAGGACAAAGTTGGGTTCTTTGTAAATTGATATTTTTCACTGAATTATATGAGTGTGTTCTTATTCAATGTATGTGTCCAATTAAAGCACAGTGAAATATTTTTTCGATGCTTTTGATTTTTGATTATTCAAACATCATTATTTGAGTGCTCTGTTACCTTTTGTTGGTATTAGTAATCTAAACAGAATTGTTTTCTGGTTTGACTTTTCATATCAGGTCAACAGGCGTGTTGTAACTTATGAGCACCTAGAATTTAGAAAAAAATTTAGAAGACAAACAGGATGTGCATTACTTTGGACCATTGTTGCCTTTTTTATGACATTATGGGGGTCATTCAGACCTTGGCGGACGGCGGAGGCCGTCTGCCAAGGTACCGCCGACAAATGACCGCACCGCGGTCAAAAGACCGCAGCGGCCATTCAAACATTTCCGCTGGGCCGGCGGGTGCTCTCCAAAAGAGCGCCCGCCGGCCCAGCGGAAATGCCCCTGCAAAGAGGACGCCGGCTCAGAATTGAGCCGGCGTAGTTGCAGGGGTGCGACGGGTGCAGTTGCACCCGTCGCGTATTTCAGTGTCTGCAAAGCAGACACTGAAATACTTTGTGGGGCCCTCTTACGGGGGCCCCTGCAGTGCCCATGCCATTGGCATGGGCACTGCAGGGGCCCCCAGGGGCCCTGCGGCACCCCCTACCGCCATCCTGTTCATGGCGGGTTTCCCGCCATGAACAGGATGGCGGTAGGGGTTGTCTGAATCCCCATGGCGGCGGAGCGCGCTCCGCCGCCATGGAGGATTCAATGGGGCAGCGGTAAACCAGCGGGAGACCGCCGGTTTACCCTTTCTGACCGCGGCTGAACCGCCGCGGTCAGAATGTCCTTGGGAGCACCGCCAGCCTGTTGGCGGTGCTCCCGTGGTCGGTGACCCTGGCGGTCACCGGCCGCCAGGGTCAGAATGACCCCCTATGTGATCAACAGTTCAAAGACAAGGCTGAAGACATAGAGGGTCGCTTACGGAGAAGCAATGTGAGCGTTCTGGGATTGCTGAAGGTGGTGCAGGGCCAAGATCCTATCTCGTACCTGGAGGCCTGGTTCAGGTCTTTCACACCAACATCATCGCTCATTCCCTTCTTCTCCTTTGAGAGGGCTCACCGTGTGCCGGCTTGTCGCCACCCTCTATGCCCCATACTGAAAAAACGCAACACACTCCTACGAGCTGCGAGGCGGGCTGGCCCCCTCTGAATGGAGGACAAAGTAGTCATGTTGATCCTGGACTTTACACAAACAGTCCAGCGCCACTGTACCTCCTTCCTGGAAGTTAAACTCTGTCTTCACCAGCTAGGGGTGCCTTATTCCGTGCTGTTCTCTGCTGTAAGGAAAGGCCACTTTCTGCATGCCCATCACCATATTTTTCAGTTGATGCTGCTAATTTTTCAACTCTGAGAGCGCACTGAGGCTTGCTATGCCGACCTCAGTACCAGTGTTCTGACACCATGCAAAGTATATGTCAAATTGGATACACCCAATTGGCAAAGCTTGACTAACTTATAAGTCACAAGTATATGGTACCCAGGGCATGTAAGGCAGAGTGTTCACTTAGGGCTGCAGCACTGTTTGTGCCACTCTTCATGTGGCAGGACCCAAAATGGCTCCCATCCTGCCACTGCAGACTGGAAGGACAGTGCTCTCACTGTCAGTTCGACTTTGCCATTTAAACTAATGGCAAAGCCACCCTGCCTTTTGACAATACATGTAAGTCTCCCCAAAGGAAGGCCTAAAGAGCCTGAGGTCAGGGAGCTATATATTGTTGAGTGAGACATATGTATTTTGATGGGTCTCGACAGCAATACTTCCAAATTTTCATTATGCTCTGGGTAAAAGTTGGTAGACCTATTGGCTAACACAGGGTTACCAAGTTGCGTCCCTACCGGTTGTATGTCGGAACGCCGCCTGCCGAAACAACGAGTGCATGTACAACGAGGTCAGAACACCGACCTCATTGTTACCACTAATGCCTTTACCACGAATGCCTTAACAGCAATATTTCGTTGCAAAGGCATTCCTGGTAAAGGCATTAGTATTAGGCACCCATTGAACCTGCATGCGTCACTCCGACCCCCCAACCCCGCCCCAAAACCTAAAACCCCCTGACCCCCCACCCCTGCCCCAAAACCTAAAACGCCCGCCCCCCAACCCTACCCCAAAACCTAAAATCCCCCGAACCCCCACCCCGCCCCAAAACCTAAAACGCCCCACCCCCCCAAAACCTAAAACCCCCACCCCACCCCAAAACCTAAAACACCCCGCCCCCCAACCCCACCCCAAAACCTAAAACCCCCGACCCCCCACCCGGTCCCAAAACCTAAAACGCCCCGCCCCCCAACCCCACCCCAAAACCTAAAACCCCTGACCCTTCACCCCGCCCCAAAACCTAAAACCCTCCGACCACCCACCCCCGCCCCAAAACCTAAAACCCGCGACCTCCCACCCCCTCGCCAAAACCTAAATCGCCCGCTCCCCCAACCCCACCCCAAAAACTAAAACCCCGACCCCCCACCCCTCCCCAAAACCTAAAACGCCCGACCCCCTCAACCCCACCCCTAAACCTAAAACCCCAGACCCTCCACCCCGCCCCAAAACCTCAAACCCCCAACCCCACACCCCAGCACCAAAACCTAAAACGCCCCTCCCCCCAACCCCACCCCAAAACCTAAAACCCCAAACCCTCCACCCCTGCCCCAAAACCTAAAATGCCCCGATCCTCCAACCTCGCCCCAAAACCTAAAACCCCCCGCCCCAAAACCTAAAACCCCCACTTACCTGAGTCGTCGCCTCGTCATCTGCGTCGTCCTCCTGAGCCGACTCCCTTGTTTGTGCCTTAACCACGCATGTTCGTTCTTCAGGACATGCGTGGTTAAGGCACAAAATAACAAAGTCGTGGTTAAAGAAAGCGTTCTTCCGCTTTCGTTAACCAGGACTTCGTTCTTAAAGAGTCGGCGTAGAGGACGTTTCCTGTCCCCACCTGGCTAACTTTTGACTGGGGACTACCAAACTGGGTCATGTGAGGCATTAAATTAATCATGACATTAAATCCAATCTGATGCTCAGGTAGAAATCATGTCACAGTTAATGGTTGGCCACTTACCACCCGGTGCTCTGCTCATACAGTGGCCTAACAGAGGCACACACATATAGATAGCTTTTTGACTGTGTGGGGAGACATGTGAATGACTCACAGGCTCAAGGACAAAATCGGTACCTTTGCAGCGAGTTGCCACCTCCTCTAGCCAAATGGCTACTCAGGGGATTAGTTGGAGACATGCTTCAAAGAAGAAGCCGCCTTTGATGTGATGCCTGGCCCTACACCCCTAAGCAGGATGCCTTCTTTCTTTGTAGACAGTATGGAGACAGGGCTAGATGTGGGAAACTTGCCCCAAAATTGGGCATGTTGTCTCCAGGTAGTCACGTCTCTAGGGTGGGCTACATTCCCCTCATTACTGAGGCATGGCCATGACATCTTGAAAGGGGCAAGAATGTGGCATTATGGGAAAGCCAGATGCTACACATCACAGGAACTTCATCACTAGGGAGGAGGTTACCCAGTAGCTCATTGGCTAGTGAGCGCGTGGTTCCTCAGTTCCCTTTCCTGGGATGAGTATGGCAATATGGCACCCACAGTACTCACTGTATCTGGAAAGGGGATGAAAGGAATACCACTCTGCACCCATTGGAAGCACACAAAGAGAGGCTGAGATGCTGAAGTAACTGCACCTGATGCAGTAGGTTGTTCTAGTGGAGTACGGACCCTGTTCTGCATGCCTAGCTTGGGTGAACACTGATCCCTGGCCCGTACCTAGGCAGAGACTCAAAGGGCCAGTTGGCTTGTCCCCCAGAAAGGCACTGTGGATATTAAAGCTGCAGTAGCCTGTCACCTCTCTGGTTGCCACCAAAGACATCTTGCCACTACAGGATGTCATGCACCCCTGAGGACAATTCAGAGATAGCCAAAAGGTGCACTCATGTATGCTGGACTTGTGAGTGTTGGTTGTGACCAGATTCGTCACCCCAGAGGGACACCAACCTCCACCAAAGATTTACACCTTGACCTCTGTGTTGCAAAAGTGCAAGGTCTGTATTGGCAGCCCTTGGAACCCTGCAAAGAGGGCTTTGTGGAACCCTAAACTCCATGGCAAGAGTTGTCCCCACTCATCTGTGGACTGAGGACTTGACCGGGATTCACCCCCAATGAACTGCACAGCATCCAGAGCATTCTTGAGCATCTTTGAGCCTGCGTCCCTCAGCATTAGGACCACTCCATTATCTTCTATGGGGGTCATTCTGTAAAGTTTGGATCTTGCTCTAAAACCCTTTGGTGGCCGGGTAACTGTCTAAAGTCTCCTCTCTGGCCCCCTGAACCTCTGTTCTGTTGGACTTCGTCACCCAACTCAGTCTGGAGTTGCCAAACCAAAATGTTTCTAACGTTTTGGTTGACCAATGCTTGTTTGTGGTTGATGCTAAAGTTATTTATTCCTTTAAAGATCTATATCTCCAGAACCCTCCAGTGTATTTCGAAGATCAAGGTCTCTACAAATACATAAAAATGGAATCTATTTTTCTAACTTGGTATCTTGTTTCTTTAGTGTCATGTGACTTTCTTATTTCGTTGTTTGGTGATGTGAAATGCTTTGCAAATTGTTCCTTTGCTAAGCCTTACTGCTCGCATCCATCCCTAGCCAGGGTTCAGCTTAAAGTAGTCTAAATGTACCTGATTGGACCAAAGATGGTATTTGTGAGTTTACTGCACTGTAGGGCTACCCATTCATACCATAGAGAGCACCCCAAGTCCTCACACACCGCCTCAAAATCAGAACCGACGGAACATCCACTTTCTTCATTGACCTTGAAGATGCCTGGGATTGGTGAACCAACATCACAGACCGTTGACATCAACGCAACTAGATCTGCTCTGTCTCCGCCCAAACTGTGATGAAAACATCTCAGGACCTGCTAAATGTTCATCCCCAGCTACTCCTCCAAACCTCGAAGAAATCATTGAGAACCGGTGTCAAGCCCTGCAAGCTGCTGCAAAGCTGGGAACTGATGCTCATACCACTGACCATGAGATGAGGCCTACACATCTTTATGACTGATGATGTCACCCTCTCCTCTGATACCTCTCAGCAGGGCTCTGACACCACACCACTGATGACACAGTTTAAGCAGTTTCTGTAGTTGAACTCTGGTGTCAGACTGTATATTACTCTACTTATCTCACTATATCCACTTACCAGTGCTGAGCACTATGATTTATGCACCTTACCACTCATCCTGAGGGGCCCAGGGCATCCACCATTCCTCTTCCTCCAGCCCCTCCGGCGGGACCCCTCATGCCCTGCAACATTTGATGTAATTATCTTCTTCACCAGCTGTAAATGATGAGCCCAGTGCCCGCTGGCGACCCCGCAGGGATCATTAATCTCAGCCCTTGATGCTTAGGGCAAGAAGTACACACCAATACCTAGTTACCCCTTATGATCCACTAGAGCTCTCCTCCATATCCATTATTTGGGTGTACTGCTGGTTGTGGTAAGCTCTACTAATTGATCACAATCTGTTTGCCACAGTTTATCTCCCCTTGCTTTCCTTACACCAGATGCGACAAGCAACTGTTCTACCACCTCAAGGCTGGCAGGGTGGTGGACTGGTGGCCCAGTGGGCGCTAAGGGTGCTTCCTCACCCTAAACATGTGAGAAATGCATAGACATGCAGTGTACTCTTATATTAAGCACCAACACGTGCAAATAGATTTCCTACACAAAACACATAGAATGGGGGAGGACTGGCATGCTTGCACAAATTCTGGATGGGCCTCATTCACACAAGAACACACTCAGCATGTGCTTGTGGTGCCATGACCTATGTTAGGCCTGGACGCCCCTTACTGGAGACATCAATGGTAGTGGAAAAAGAAGATCAATATGTAGTTCTTGGGGGCTGTCTTGACGGTGGCCCATCTTCCTTGGGAGCATTTATTCCTCAAACGCAGACCAAGGGGCCTTGTGGGACACTCTTTCAGCCGTATTGGTCTAAAAAATGCACTGCCCTAGGTATTAGAAGATGACTACAACTGCGTCCTGACATCGACTTGGATGGATCTCACCTCCTGCCACACTCCTCCCCTATATACAGGCTGCTTGTTACAGACACTGGGTGCAACACTGGTCCGTCCTGGACACTGGGAGATCCCAATCACCTGACAGTAAACTATACTTGTTTCATTTGATACCCCATAGTCTGTATGTATGCCTTGATCGTTTCCTCTGCTCCACCCCCTAATACTTCTTGTGCAACACACAGACTATTTGGGGTGCTTCATTTCAGATCACAACACCCACGTGATGGACCTCCAGTCAACAACTTCCCCGTCCACCGACACCACATGGTGACTCCCACCAGACTACCTAGAGGACCCAGTCTTCCAGGAGGAGCAGGGGAACCACTTCTGACTCAACATCACTATAAACCACAACCCAGCCTCCACTAGAGCAGTGGACTGGGATGCCATCAAGGTGGTGACAGGGAGCATCTGTATCCAACAGATAGTGGGGGTCTCCATAGAACCCTTGACAGAGAGATAGCAAATGCTGAAAAGCGCCTTACTTGACTTGGTAAAGCGGTGGACTGTGACACCACCCTTGCCACACAGTTTGCAACCACAATCACATCCTATACCACGCTCCTAGAGCATCTTTAAATCTTCATTTTCACAGCTCACATGGTGAAGGTACATAGAGAAGGTGTCAAGTCAGACCCCCTCCTGGCCTGGCTGATTCGACAAGACACCTCAGTCACTCCCATCGCCGAAAGAGTTACACTCACAGGCTTTACTGTCTGAACAATGGCTTTTCATGCTTCCTATTCCTCAATTTACCAGGTCCCATTGGACCCCTTGGAGGAACATTCCTGTGTTCTTGGCAGATAACAATCTGCCATGCATTCCCACTGCCACTAGGCTCTCCTTAGATGCTATATTGTCTGAAGAAGCGATGCATGCAATCCAAGATCTAGCCCGAAACAAAACAACTGGGCTCGACACCTTGCCACAGGAATACTATAGCATTTTCTCTGCACTCAGAGCGCCCAACCTCGCGGAGATGTATGAAGTGGCACTACCCCAGGCAAACTTCCCCCATCTTTCAATGACTCCCATCTGGTCTCACTTCTTAAACAGAACAGAAACTCTACACACTTATCCTCCTTCCAACCCATTGCCATACTTGGGACAGGCTGCAAATTTCTGGGGAACCTACTAGCTGACAGATATGCTTGTGTTCATCTGGATCTTATCCACGCTGACCAGAATGGATTTGTCACCAGATGAAGCTCCTCCCAAAATTTCCATTGCCTCTTTCGTATCCAAGGTCAAGTTTAGGGAAAGTTTTCCTGAGCAGCCTGTCTCATATTAGATCTAGAGAAGGCCTTTGACACATTGACATGGCATTATCTCTTCCTCCTGCTGGCTCGTCTGGGGGTTGGACCGTGACTGCTTGTCTATACCCGATTACTCTACAACAAGCCGACCTCGTGGGTACACCTGGGTCACCTCATCTATACCTCCTTCCTGGTGGGTCGAGTAACCAGACAGGGTTGCCCACTCTCCACCTCACTCTTTGCACTTGCAATAGAACCCTCTGTCATTCACTTATCGGGGTAGGGTCAGGAGTGGGGTTTATCCCTAGAAGATAGAACCAACATGGTATCCCTGTATGCGGATGACCTACTCCTATATGTGAAGGACGTCACAATGTACCTCTCCCCAATACAGGATACATGAATAGTGCTTGAAGTGGCCACTGGGCTTTGCATCAACTGGGCTAAGTCAGCCATATACACGCTGTGTCCTGGCTGGACTACTGCTGTAAACCATTCACCTGGGTGAGACCCCCATAAACTGGTGCAAGGTGGCAGTTCATTATCTCGGGATTCATCTCTACCACTTCCTGTCAGACATATATGAGGGGATCCTTCTCACAGCCCTGGCAGGTATAATTTCACATCACATTTCAACTTTTGGTATACTCTACCCCTAGCTCTGACAGGCAAGGTAGCCTTGGCGAAAGTGATCATTCTGCCTTGCCTTCCTTATTACATTGTCATCTTTTCAATTATTCCACTGTGCTCCTTTTTTAAAGAACAGGATTCCCTTTTGTGCACTCTCATTTTGGGAAATGGACAACATCACGTGGCCCTCTGAAAATTTCAGTTCCCTATAGATCAAGGAGGGCTGATCGCCCTATTGTTCGAGATGCACTTTTTAGCAGCACAGTTACAATGGCTATCACGCTGGACGGCCGGAGGCTATTTGGGAGAGACATGCAGTGAGCGGGGAACCCTGTTAGTGTCTATAGTTCAAGGCTTTCTCCTCCCAAATGTTTTGCCCCCCCCCATTGTCCTTTAATGATGACAGTGGCCCATGCAAGCATGGCCCATGCTTATCTGCTTGTGCAGGGGACCCCTACATATGCCCCTGTGATGTTCCTAGTCGGTCTCCCCTGCTTCTGTACTTCCACACAGATTGGAATATGGCACCCTGGTCAGAACGTTCGCTGCTAGGTGAGCTCTTGGCTGGCGGTCACTTACTTTTATTTTACGAGCTGACTGCAGCTTGCGGTCTCCCCCCAGGGCAGTTTCTCCTTCATAGGCAACTCACTAACACATGCCGTACCCTTAGGAACTCCACTGTGGCTGAACCTGCCATATTCCCAGTAATACAAAATGTACTTAGCATGGGAAAGGCTGTCACCTTATCACCTGATTGTATGAGGCTATCTGTGAGCTGACAGTGCCTCCCCTTGTGGTGCTCCACTGGAAGATGATTTTGGACGAGTACTCAACAACAAGGAATGGGAACAGGTTTTAGAACCCCCCAACACGTTTCCCGTAACTCCTGCTTTAAGAATATACTTTTTTTAATACTCTGCAGAGCATACTTTACCACAGCTCAACTAAACCGTGGTTTCCTGATATACCGTTGGGCTGCTCATGTTGCCAGGACCCAGATGCTGATCTTACCCACATCTTGTGGTCCTGCCCCTCACTTCAAGATTATTAGCAGTCTGTACACAATACCCAATCAAAGGTTATGGAATTGCAGGACATATATGCCTGGGAGGCATGCTCCTTAGGCATTTTCAAATGCAGTGTGCAACATGAGGAACGTACCGCTTTGCATCTCTTGTGCTCCTCCTAGCTAAATGCAAACTCATCCTTCAATGGCACTCCCCCGCAGCCCCACGGGTAGCAACCTAGCACGGGCTGTGCACAAATGGGGCACTGCAGAGGAAGATGCCCTCACTTACAAAGAAGTTTGTAACTTGAGCAGGAGGCCTGTCTCCCCTCCAATGGGGGATCTCTCCCCATGACCTGCATGCACCACCCCCATGATCATGCACCCCACGAAGTAAGGATCTCTACATTTGAGTGATCCACTGCCTGCCCCTTGGTGCACCCCTCCACTGCTTTACTGCCGGACTCTTACCTCGCCTGCATACTCTGCACAGACATGACCTGCCACAGCCTCCTGTTCTTTCCACCCCCTACCTGCCCCATTTCATGGACTTCCTCCAGTTGCTTTACTGCAGCAGTACACTCTTACCATTTCTATCACCTCATACCTGTGAGATCTGACCTTAATTTCTGCAGGACTGATAGGAAGTTCATTGGCATAAGTTCCCAACTTCACTCACCACCGAGTCAGCCCAACACAAGTCAAAGCCAATATAGCTTAAGTGGGAGAAAGAAGGGATGGGAGAGAGAGAAAACACAGATCCCACAGAGTTGCTGCAGAAGTGTGTGTTTTCTCAGCTGAGTTCATTATGCCTTCCTGAGTGAAATAGAAAAGACAGAGGGAATCAGTAAATCTGCCTAGAACAGGTGTTCCCAAACTTTTTCGACCCAAGGCTCCTTGACCTATTGGCTATTGGCCCAGGCTCCCCATTATGTCACTTTTTTTTGACAGGTGGGGGGATGAAAGCAAGGCCCTGGGCGCACTTCCATTTTTCTCCCTGAAAATAATTGAAATGAAGCCGATAAAGGACTTCTGCGACAGGCACTTGTCTTGAGTGAATTGAAGTTTGTACTGCCATTAACCTGCTGCTGCAGGCCAGTGCACAACATTTTTGTCACGCTCTTTCTGCCTCTGATAGTGCTTTCTCCTTGATCCTTGCAGGTTAAAAAAGAAAAGCATAGTAGCATTTCTGATATTGGTCCCACACATGACAATGGAACCGATTCAGGCCTCACTGTGTGAAATACATTCTACCAATCTTTTTTTTTTAAACTCCCATTTTCCTCTTAAATGTTGGAATGTATGTGATTTCATGATTACCCGTATCTCATGAGTAGCTGCAGAACACGGACAACAATAACACTCCATCACTGTCCTGATTGTGTCTGGTCCTGCCTAAACGAACATGCTCTTTATTTATTAGGCAAGTCATCATGCGCTGGTCCATACCATTCCAGATGCTGACAAGTGTGGCATTAAGTCCCTCACATGGCATACCCACATAGGTTACTTGGGCCGCAAATGCACATTAAAAAAACATTGCAAAAATCTAACAAGTTTGATTTATTTGCACTATGATTCTTTCTTTTTCATACTACCGTACGGCTCAGTTGTAAACATAACTTCTTTAGAATAGAGCTGTACGGTAGTATGAAAGGGAAAGAATTGCAGTGCAAATAAATCAAACTTGTTAGATTTTTGCAATGTTACAATATAAATTGTAAAACCCCTCATGTTTGATTTGTTTCCACTGCAAGGCTTTCTCTTTCATACTGCTGTGCGACTTCATTACCTGTACAGTAGTATCAAAGAGAAAGACTTGCAGAGGAAACAGTGCTTAATTTGAGCTGGTGGTTTCTGGTGGGGGACACCAGCACTTATTTTTGAGGATGCAGTACTTAGTTTTCTGCATCAGGCATTTGCTGCAAGCAAAAGACATATATGGGAAAGATGAAGGAAGAGAAGGACGTAGAAGCTCCACATTGGGAGAAAGCTACAAGAGTGAGCTGAAGGGACAGAGGGAGGCTCTAAATGGATTGAAGAGGCCCAAAATGGCCTGAGGATTACACTGTCTTAGTATTCAGTGCTTGTACATTCAATCACAGCAGCCGTGTGGTTCAGACAAGAGCTTGCAGCACCAGCATGGTTTTGGTTACAAATTAAGCACTGAATGGAAACAAATCAAACTTGATGGGTTTTACAAATTACAAGTTCGATTTATTTGCACTGTAATGCTTTCTTTTTATATTACTGTACGGCTCCTGTGTCTTTCGAATGGAGCCATACGGTAGTATGAAAGAGAAAGAATCGTTTCCACTGCTAGTCTTTTTCTTACATACTTTAATAAAAGCATTTTCCATGTTCCCAAGATGCGCGCGCGGCACCCCTGATGCACCGGGGTGCTGTGGCCCACATTTTGGGAACTGCTGGCCTGGATGAAAGGAACAGTACAGTGTGTGTAGTTAATAGATAAAACTACTGTTAGAATACCTGAGTGAGCTCCCTTTTCCGTTAGGAAGACAAATGGTTGCATGAAGTAGAATGTGTAATCTAAAGGAATATAATAGGGCGTAAGAGTTGTATGATAGCAGATTTATTGACACAACCCCCCCCCAAACCGACGAAGCACCGCCGTACATGCTGAACACGGCCTGCTGTGACCCGGAAATGGAAAGGTAAATGAGCTTGATGACAGGAAACTGCAGACGTGCACACAGAAATGCCAAGCAGTTTCCTGCCGTGCAAGAGTGGCTTGCCAAACTCTGCCAAATCTGGTATACGGATCGGGGCAGGTGCAATAATAAATACCCGAGTCTGCCCATGTACTGTTGATCCATATGTACTTTATCTTATATTTTCACTGATGATGTAGGGCTTGTGTTGGAAATTGTTAAATTCTTCCACCCTCATGGGCTTCACCAAATTGTAACTGTTGTTTATAAAGTAAAACTCAATAAACAAATTTTGCAAACAAAGAAAAAACAAAGATGCTGGGATGCGGCAATATATCAGCTTTTGCCACCAAAGAAACCTCTGTACCTACATCAGATATCGCCTTTTAATTGATAAAGTAGGCAAGCAACCTCTTTATGAGGATGCAGACTGTATTATAAAGCATAACCAAGAGTGCAAGTATGTTATCAATGGCACCCCAATAGATCTAAAGCCAGTCTGATAGAATGTTAATGCATGTTTTTCCAACCCATGTCAAATGTACCCACTGGAATTCTGTCATGGAGTATTGCATCCACAGTCAGCACGGCAATCAAATGATAGTAGGAAGTGTATGTAGGTTTACTAATCTTGAACAGTGGGAGCAGTTTAGATCCCCACCATGAATTAGGGAAGCAGTAGGACCACAAAAGGAAGACAGTGTAAAGAGCAAGCTGGACCAGTCCTGGATGGATAGAAGACACAAACATTTGGCACAGATAAGGTGGGGTTTCTGCATAGTGCAAGGGTTGCTCACACATAGGAAAATACTACTGCCTCACACTCACTACAGTGTGAAATCATACAGGGGTGTACCACGCCACCTAAATATACTGTAACCACTTAGTGAATCTGTATATAATCTATCCACCAATGTAGAGGAATGCATTTGCATTCCTGAACTGACATTGTCGAGAGTATTAGTGACAGGCCAAACGCTTGATCCTTTTTTGCCAATGTAATATTAAATTTCACATCAAGACCACCTATATTTGCTTTTAGTTTGCCATATTATATGTTAACTTGACACATGGGTGTTAAAAACATTCTTTAAATTAGCCACTTATTCTATTAGACCCTTGTTGTATGAGACTGCAGTCAGTCTTAGTTGCTGATTTATGTATATTTTTCTTTCATTAGAGCAGGGGAAAATCACATATCCATCTTATACAATCAAAAGGTATATAATATACTTGTACTATATATTAAATATAATAGTATGTAATATAAATATAATGGATCTATTTCAATGTAGGCAAAATGAGTGACTCTCAGTGCCTATATAATCCCATAAGAAGGCTATCCCTGAGTGCGTGTTGTGTGTGTATACCTCCCCAAAAGTTCCCCTGCCCTATTAAGGGCCTTCCAACCTATTACTTCGTCTCTCACTTTGGTGCCCCACTTGACTCATTTGTACTGAGAAATTAGTAACGCCTCACCCATGGCTGCCAACCTACAGACCATGACTATGTGCAACCCAAAGTAACCAAAAGGGTTAGCCTTAGATGAGGTGGTGCCTTGGGCATACTTCAGGGCCAACAAATTGACAATCTCCTCTCTAGGAACCACATAGTATTCTCTATCTTTCTGTTTCAGTTATTGCAGCTGTGGGTGAAGCTTAGATGTGGGAGGAGTGGCAGTCCCAGCGGGTGCTGCTGAGCTCCAATGTGGGAGTGATGTGGTGACCTTCAGGCGTGTCAAGGGTGAAGATAAAACAAAGAACTTCAGGTTGGTTGGTCAGTGACCACCAGAAGGTGTACTGCACAGGATGCAGGTCAGGTTAGGAACATCTTTTGCTAGCAAGTCTGAGGCACTGTGAAGTATTTCCTCTTCCATAATGAACCGCATACTACGTTTGCACCTCCTCTTTATGGTGGTGATGTTATTGAAACTGGTGGCTTTACTGCTTCAGATGTTGATGTCAATACTCCATATTTTTAGTGATGTTGCTGATGTTGAAGTGTGACTTTTATAATAAATATTAACATGAAAAGCTTGCAATATAATGTCTAATGAAGCCGCATAGAAAATGCGTTAATGTAGTGCTAATGTGCGCCTTTGAAATGTGCCCACGGGGAGTGGCCACCAATGTATATGATGATAAATGAAACTGATTAATAATGAATTAACAGTGTACTAATGTATGATTTTGTATTAGCATTAAGAGTTATGTATTAGGGTTATGCTAAATTACTCACTAGCCCTTAGTTAGCAAGGGTCTGGGTCTAGCTGCCTGGTCTCATATTAAATTGTGTTTTTCTAATGTGCAATGTGCCGCTTTCCTGAAGGATACGAACCTGTACTTTTCCAGAAGCTAGAGATATGAGTGTGTAGCTGTAGTAAATTCTTTCTCAGGGGACCCGACTTGCTCAAGGAGACATTCTTGCCAAATGCAACAGTGTAATTCGCAACAGGTGCAAGGTCACCTGGACTAGGAGAAGACAATGGAACAACTGACTGGAGCAACAAGTGTAACTTTTCTTACCTGACATTCCACCCGTTGAAGACGTCAATCACAGGAGCCTCACTGCATGAGAACTGTCTTAGGTGAAAATTCTAGTAAGGTGTGTGACGGATTATTGGACAGAGATAAGGATGCACCAAATATTGCCCAATGGGAAATTAGAGACTTGTTCGACAACTTTGATATAACGGAGTGACCCAAGGAGAAATCAGCCATTACAAAGCTATCACTCTGCCATTATCCAGCCATTCTTCACCATTCTTCATCATTCCTCGACATTCTGAGAGACTTTGGGGGTTATTACAACTTTGGAGGAGGTGGTAATCCGTCCCAAAAGTGACAGTAAAGTGACGGATATACCACCAGCCGTATTACGAGTCCATTATATCCTATGGAACTCGTAATACGGCTGGTGGTATATCCGTCACTTTTGGGATGGATTACCACCTCCTCCGAAGTTGTAATAACCCCCTTTGTCTTTAGTTGCCTTATACTTTAAGCCATCCTCATCCTACCCCTTGCCTGATATGCACTTCTCCTCCTTATGACGGAAGAGTTTTCTTACTACGCCTTAGTGAGCCTTACCTGTTCTATCTTGACTGATGGCGAATCGACTGATGTCCTGAGGACGAAGTCTGATCCTGCATGCTGACTCATTCAGATGGGTAACTATCTGATGATAAAATGTAATTGTCTGTTTGCTTTTTTCTTTCTAGGTACCAACTGCTCTTTTGATAGAGACCATAGTTAGATGTTTTCCAAATTTATGTTGCTAAATTGTTTTTCATGAAGCCCAACATGCTGATGCTAATTCGAAGTTAGTTAAGGAGTACCCTAATATCGGATGCAAATAGACAAATTACTGAATCCTTGCTTTGTTGAATAATGTACTAATGATACTCTGCTAAAGTTGACTCCTGTTAACGTCGTGTTTTGTTCTAATCTTCTTTACCTATGCTTTGATAAAGTCTTATTAGAGTTGCCAAGTTATAGTGGTATTGATGTGCTTATTGATACTGCGACTAATGAATATGATACTAGAGTGTATTGCTAGAAGGATTGTGCTTTTTCATGCAACAGTTGGTGCAACCTTTGACTTTGCGGCGAGGGTAGGTAGCAAACCGATCAAACCCCTGCTTGAAATCTTTAGGCGGAAATGCCTACCTGTCCTTCTGTATGGTTCAGCACTTTGGGGGTTTAGGGATACCTGAGCCCTTATGGTGGAAGAAAATCGTTTCTGTAGAAGGCTTCTGGGTGTTGGTCAAAATATTCCTGGATTTTGCCTCCACCTGGAACTGGACCTTGAGTATGTACAGGACACTACCCAGCTGGCTCCCCTTTTGTTATGGATTTCAGTTTGGAGTAATGAACATGCCTCTCTTAATAGGGATATCCTAAGGGATTGTTTGGCCTGCGACAATGTAAAACATATTCCCTGGCTGTCGCACATAAGGAAGATGGCATATGACCTGGGGCGGCCTGAATTGTTTGATTATCCCGAGGACCTGACTAGCTACGATAAGAAATGGGTTAAGGATAACTTTCAGAGAATTCAGGAGACCAAGAGGGAGGGGGAGGCTCTAAGGAAAATATCGATAAGGGAATTTACTATGCTAAAGATGTGGGTGGGTCCTGAGCGATATCTTTTAGAAATCAAGGATGTGAGGGAAAGATCTCTCATAACTCGATTTCGCTTGGGGATCATTAGAAGTAATTTGTGCTTCCCCCTAGGTCAGTATGGGGAGAAATGTATTAGACCCTGCCCCTGTGATGGGGTGTCCCATCAGACTTTGATCCATTTTACACTGTTCTGTGTCTTTTATGCACCATTTAGAACCCGATTCCTACTACCGCTCCTTAGGCCCAAGGGTTTTGTGCAACACCGTCCTGCTTTCATGTGGCTGCAAATGGCCTCAGATGTACTAGTATGGAAGGGCCTGGGATCATTTCTGAAGGGAGCTACTACTTGGCGCAAAAAGGTAGAATGTTTAGAATGATCTCATTTATTTTTCTTCAGTTTTTATGAATGAGGTTTTTATCTTCTTCTGTTTTTTACTTTTTTATATATATATATATATATATATATATATATATATATATATATATATATATTTATATGTACATGTTTTTATGACGGGTGCTTTTTATATATGGTTTTTATTGGTATTCTTAGAATGTTTTGTTGATTATGTGTTGTAATGGATGAATTTTGTTATGCCGAATAAAGCTTCTTCTTCTTCTACTAGAGTGTAACTAATAGGGAATAAATATCCTAAATCTTACTAGATTTGTGTGGTTATTCATGGCTGAAAGGTCATGGGATGTTTGATTCTAATTAAATGTTATTGATTAGCTTGATTGATTAGTTATTGTGAATATTGATGAGGTTATTGATCTATTGATTGAAATGCTAAACGGATATTTATATTTTATTAGATTAAATAGATTTTAACTTGTATCCTGCAAACAACAGTATTTTTAATTATTTTGTTGTGGTCGATTAGGTTGGGGGCGAATTACACGTTAAGTTTTTAGCTTTAAAAGGACTCTTGTTTTTTATTTACGGTCCTTAGGGGGGCTGGTTTTAAGCATATATTGTATTTGCACTTGGTTATATCCTCGCCTTGTTCTACGCCGGTGCCCGGTTTCAGGGGCTCCCGGTTGCATTTCTTTTAAACTTTTTAGACGGCAGCCATTAAGGTGCCATTTTTCGGCAGCCATCTTGGTTGCCGGTCTAGTGGTTGGTCCTAGAGCCATGTCGGGCCTCCCGCATGCCTTTTTCAAACGCAGGCGGCCTCCGGCTGCACAGCGGATGCGCTGCTGGCGCGCCGAAGGCGCGCCTAAGGCAAGCCCGTCTGCGCCCGTCCGCGCCCTGACGTGCCCAGAGCCCAGAGATGCTGCTCGTCTCTCTACAAACAGTTTAAGGTATTCCTCATCCCATCTTCTTGCTCTTAGAGACACCCAGATATGCTTTATTCCCGTAGGTCCTATCCAGTCTTTTGCATGTCCCCCCTTGTCCTAGCTGCTCTTGGTCACCTACTGTTGCCTCGCCTTTCATCAGTTAGGCAAACTATTACTGCTTAACTGCCGCTCTCTGTCGGCACACTTCTTACATATTTACACGCTCCTAGAAGAGTTACTACCAGATGCCTTGTTCCTTACAGAAACCTGGCTGAGTGAAGATTCCTCAGCGGATATTTGCAGTACCTTACCTCCTAACTACTCTATAGTTCATTTAGACAGACTTCAGATGAGAGGCGGTGGTATAGCTATTATCTACAAAAATTCAACTAAATGTACGACATTGCCTCTTGAGATCCCAGAGTGCGAAAGTATGTTCTTTTCTTTGTACCTGTCTTCCACTTTCACTCTCTCAGGAATCCTTCTCTAGTGTCCTCCCGGCCCCTGTGGAGCCTTTTTGGAAGTCATTCCTGATGTAGTAGCCAGTTGTATTGGTAAGGCTCCTAATTTAACTGTCCTTGGGGATTTTAATATCCATTTCGATAATTTAGACTGTCCGTTGGCAAAATCACTATTAGCCTCTTTTACCTCAATGGACATGGTCCAATTTGCTATTGGCCCAACTCATTTGAAAGGTCATACTTTAGACCTTATTTTCAGTAATATCCCCAATCTTACCTTCTCATCTTCTCTACCTTTACTCTGGACGGATCATTATTTACTGTCATTTACCTTCCCCTATGATGCTCCCAGAGAGACTCAACCCAGGTCTACCACGGTGGGGCGCACTTGGTCGAAGTTGGTACCTAGTACCTGGCATACGGCACTTCGCGCCTCCCCTATAGCTAATGACTATGCCTCCCCTAATGCGGTGGACTTGTTTGACAGTTGGATCTCTACCTCTTTGAATTCAGTTTTACCCTGTAAACTGAGGGAAAAAAAACCTGCCCATAAGTCTAATCCCTGGTTTTCATCCTCTCTATTAGAACTCAGAAAGAACTGTAAAAAATTGGAGAGAATGTGGAGGAAAGATTATAGTCCTTCTGCTAAAGAAGCTTACAGACTAGCTATTAGATCCTATCATCATAATATTAAGGCAGCCCAGACTCTCTATTATAGCAGTAGAATAGAGAATTCTTCTGCTTCTCAGAAATACATTTTTCAGATTTTTAAGGAGCTCACTATAACTCCTATGCCGCCCTCCCCTGTTGAAGCTTCCACTATACATAGTAATGTACTAGCAGCTCAATTTCAGGACAAGATCACCAAGATATACTCCGGTTTTCCCTCATCTCCTTCTCAGAAGAAACTCGAGGGGCAGGATACAAATCCTCCTTCCGATATGATCCAGCTAACTATTTTTCTCCCCTCACAGACACTCTAACTTGGAATTTTCTTTCTAATATCAAATCGGGCTCCCCCTTGGACCCTGCCCCCCTTCTATTCTCTTGAAAGCGGCAGATATTGTTGTTGCACCTCTGACAGAAATACTTAATAATTCCTTGTCCTCCGGTATCTTTCCCAGTTCCCTTAAACATGCGATTATAAAACCCCTTTTAAAAAAACCTAAGCTTGATCCCTCTGTTCTGGATAACTATCGACCTATTGCCCTCCTTTCCATTTTAGCAAAAATTTCGGAGAAGCATGTAAACCTGCAATTTACCAGGTATCTTGAGAGCCACGATCACCTACACCCTTCTCAAATGGGTTTCAGAGCTCAACACAGCACAGAATCGTCACTCCTCACGGTAACTGAATCGGCTCGGCAACTTTTAGATCAAGGTGGTCATCTCGCTATTATCCTTCTTGATCTTAGTGCAGCCTTTGACACTGTTGATCATACCCTTCTCTATGACAGACTTTCCAAGATAGGGCTAGGAGGCTCAGCCCTCTCTTGGCTCTCCTCTTTCCTTACTGAAAGATCCTTCCAAGTCTTGGATCGCTCTTTTCTGTCTGACGTCATGCCTCTGACCTGTGGAGTCCCACAGGGCTCGTCTTTGAGCCCTACTTTGTTTAACATCTATTTATCATCCTTGGCCACAGTAGTCGCTCCTTATAACCTATCAATGGTCACTTATGCTGATGACACGCAATTGGTGGTATCTCTCTCAAGTAGTGGGGACTCTTCCTCTGCCAACTTGGCCGACTGTATGAAAGATATTGGGGATTGGATGACCTTATCCAAACTTAAATTTAATGACAGCAAATCAGAGGTACTGATTGTAGGCAATGGTGCCCCTGCCGTCCCTTTGGCAGTGCATTCGGAGGCTGTTAACAGTCTGCCCCCTCCAATAACACAGGTAAGAAGCCTAGGTTTCTTGCTTGATCCCCGTTTGACAATGGAGCTGCAGGCTAAAAGAATCTCTTCGGTCTGCTTCAGCTTTATTAGAAGTCTCAGGAAGATTCTTAATCTTCTGCCGTTTACGGCCAGAAGAATTCTTGTACAGGCCTTAGTTCTCTCTCGCCTGGATTATGGGAACTCTCTATACCTGAGTTCCCCAGAGTATGTAATAAAGAGGCTGCAGGTTGTGCAGAACGCTGCAGCTAGACTTCTTATGAACACCCCTAAGCACCTTTCTGCTAAACCGGCGCTTGCAACTCTTCACTGGCTCCCGATCAAACAGCGCATTCAGTTTAAATGCATGTGTTTTGTTCACAGAGCCATACACAATAAGGGCCCCCTCTTTCTTAGAAAACGGATCTCACTCTATGCTCCCCCCAGACTTCTTAGATCTCGATCTTCTCAACAGGTTTATATCCCCTATGTCAAGAGATCATGGGGTGGCAACTCGTTCTCCATCAGGGCTGCGCGGCTCTGGAATGCTCTGCCCTTTGAACTTCGTCATGAATCTTCAGAACTTCTTTTCAGGAAGAAGCTGAAGACCATCCTCTTCCGCAGTTAATCTGCCCCTTTTCGGTTCCTCCGTGATTCATTGTGTACTTTAGCGCTGGGATGCCCCAGGGTAGCTATGCGCTTTACAAACTCATAAACTCAAACTCAAACTCAAACTCATATCTCATTCTGGGAAGTCCCCAAACGTGGTCAAAAGGTTCATTGGCCTAAAACGAGTCCCCTTGTAAGTTAAATTATCAAGGTTCGGACGCGTTATCAGTTCTGGTAGCAGAGGACGGTTTCGGCCCTGTGGGGCCCCAGGACGAGGGACCATTGTTTGAAAATTGTTTTTGGGATAATGCAAATTAGAGAGATGATGTGCCCCTAAGTCTCAAATGACTTTCCCGGAATCTCGGAGCTTGCCGAAGTGAGTTGGGGTATGTTCTTGGCGTTCTAGTGATAGTTTGAGTGACGTAGGGTTTGCGCTTGCACAGCTTATGCATATCGCAGGTGAATTGTGAAGTTTGTGAGAATTTTTGGCCAGGTGATGTTTTAGTAGGAGTGTGCGTACTCCGCAGTATGATAGTAGGGAAGTCGGCAAACTTCATGTGAGTGTGGCGCTTTGTGCTCAAAAATTGTCCATGTGGTTGTTGGTGATGTACAGACCCTGCGTGGTCTAAGACTCCGGAGTATATTGATGGTTTATGTTGTAATTTGCGCAGTTTAATAGGTCAATCAGGCGTGATTGACGAGTCGAGTCTGAGTCAAAGTGAGTGAATGAAAACTTCGACGGAGATTTGGTGAGTTCTAAAGTGCACTAGGACAACCCATTGACAAGTCGAGAGTAGAATTTGCAGGTCAAATTTTGCTTGCGAGTGCGAGATCTGAGAAGGAGGGAGTAGCGGCCGAGGCTAAGCAAAATCTCTGTAAAGTTCTGAAACGATTGTGTTACCCTTCCCTGTAGTAAACCGGCAAATTTAAGTTTTTGTTAGTGCTCGCAATATATTGCATTAGTTTTGGTGTGAATTAAGAGTGAGGAAGACAAGCGCAAGACTTTGTCAGCTGCAGCGTGTGAGTGTGACGTCATTGGAGCCGCGCTGGGATAGGTCAGTTAGTAAGAAGGGTCGCACACGGATTGGCAGCCGTCCGTGAGAGGCAATTGGTTGAGAAGGTAGGCTAAGAGAGTTTTGGGAATTAAATTCACTTCCTGATTCGATTGTTAGAAAATAAAAGATGCAAAAATGAAGTTTTTCAAGGCTCTAAAGAGCGCTTTGAGGGGCGATGTGTACATTACCATGAGTGTAGGGGAGCTACACCGCCAGAGGATACACCGGCTTATGCCGTAATGGAGGAGATGGGAGTCGCGCCATGTCTTTGGCTAAAGCAATGGTGCAAAATGACAGAGAAAGAAGGGTGTTTGGCGTTTCTGGAGCATGGAACATTCAATATAAGGGTTTTGGAAAATTTACGGAGGGTATTATATGAACAAAAGCCACCTCCGAGGCCAGCACAGTTTGAGGCTTTAGCAATTTGGGAACTGATGGCAATAAGACAACAGCAACAAAAGTTTGAGAGGAGAATGAGGAAAGCAGAGAAGACACTAGCAGAAGCTAGGTGGCATAGCGCACAGAGGGTTTGGAGAAGAGAAATAGTAGAGGGAGTTAGGATGTTTCCAGCAATAACTCAAGAAGGCGGAACCCAAGGAGGGAAAACCACTTGTAAGACAGATAAGGGTTCTAACCAAGAAAAGGAGACTAAGAAGTCCTGGGCAGAGGCAGATGACTCAGATGATGATGAGTTCCTTAATCAGTTGCTACATGATCGACCACCACCATGTGCCCTAGATGATAATAGACCAAGTACTAGTGCAGGTCCTGTAAATTCGACGCAGAACCAGGGGACAACAAACCCGGTACAGGTGAATACTGTTGCAACACTAGTTCCGATACAGAATAGTGTCAGTGTGTCTACTGCTCCAGAGATGCAGACACAACTGCAGCCACCATTGGTTCAGAGACTTTACCCTGATGTCCCAATATTAGAGACTACTACGAATTTGATGGTGCCGTCAGATCCGGCATATACGAGACCAAAACTAATACAGACTGAGCCAACTCCAATTTTACTGCCTCAGGCACAGCAACAGATGGTTCAGAATTACACCTCAGTCACGGGACCGCAGGTAGCCACAGCACCAATAATGAATCAGAATATCGGAGCTAATGCTCCACGGGTTTTGGGAAGCAGGCAGTCGCCAGCCGTCATATCCTTACCTATTACAGTTGGTCCATCAGTACCATTGTATGCACAGGCGAAGTCTGGCGTATGTGACCAGGGAGTAATGACCCAAGAAATGAGAAGAGGAGGGTTCGTAGGGAGCTCTCAGGGGATGACTCCAGTGAAACAGACAACAGAGAGATCTAGGTCTCTGTTAGACTTTAGTCCGATTAGAGTTCCTCCAGATACCATGAGACAATCAGGGTTGGGACTGCTGACTCCACAGATCTCAAGTGCGAATGTACCGCAAACACCGATAATGCAGGCTAGAAATATCTCATTGCAAGGTTTAACAGTGCAACAACTGAATGAATGGTTAGACAAGTTAAATTCACCACAAATCACTCCTGCGACCGCAGAACGGTCGGAAAGAGAAGAGTACCTGAATTTTGTGAGGTTGGGCATGGAGGCAAATGAACTAGTTGAAGGGGGCATGGGAGTGGACAGGCTAGAGTCATATACTGAAGCAGAGTTGAGGTATCTGTGCCCAAAGATAACTAAAGAAGTGAGCAAGGTGCACCAGAATTGGCAAACCTGGCAGATAAATACGGCATAGACCTAGACAATACTAAACATCTGAAGAGGAGTTACAGGTTAGACTTTGAGCCTAAGGATAGGAAAGGCTACAGCGTGTAGGCAGATTTGCCTCATGGCTAATTTTACTTTCCCTATCCTTACTGGGTTCACCAGATCACTTAATAGTATTAGTATGCCCTATTTGTAGCTTGTTTACTCTCTTCTTGCGTTACTGTGGTTAGAATTTGGTTTATTATCTGTCAGTAAGTCACTTGAATCACATTTAGGATACAACTCACGGCTCTTTTCTTATCTGGGACACATTTTAGGACTTATCACCACAATTTGGCAATTACACTATTGAACTTCTGTTTACAATCAATGATTGTCACAGGGGGCTATACAATGTTCTATAAGAACAACACTGGTGTATCTTTGCAGCACTCGTTCTACCTATAAGTTCACTTTTATCCATCCCACGTCTTGGTGTGGTGACGGGCTCATAAAATCCCATTTGGGGACAATAGTCCAAATTTGATGATGTTAATTATTTGGTATTACTTTCAGCCCTGATGAAGTCGATGGACGAAACACGTGTTGGCTGTGGGGTTTGAATGGAACAACATCATATATCAAGATTGTGATTCAGTAATACTGATTTTACAACTGAATTGGAATTGGACATTGTCATTAAACCAAGGAGGAACTAAAAGGACACTGTTTTGCCTCTTTATACGTTTATTATATAGTATTTTATACTGTTCTAAGGATATACAGTTGGTGAACTTCTTATTTTTCCAAGGATAATCTCAGTGACTACAATGGATGTTTGTATATATTTTGATATATGACGTGTGCCTCTTATTTGTGTATATTTGTTACCTGTTTTGGCTTCCCATGCAGTAGGGGATCAGGGGTATGGTCCTCTAAGAGTGCACCGTGTGACATTTTAGGCCATAACCTATAGACACCACTTTAGCCTTGAGCACCAGTCTTTCCCTAAACAACACCCCTTTCTATCAGGTATCCTTCTTGTCCATGTACCATGGTCTAGAGGTGACATTCTGTCATTCACGAATGACTTTCCCAGGCTGAGGGAGAAGCCAATAGAGTGGTACCAGCAGACAGATAGGTTTGTGAAGCTTGCAAAGTGTCTTTGGGAAGACCTGAATGCTCTGTTTGAGATTATAGTTCCAGCCGACTTGTGGTTTGAGTGCAAGAGGTGTGTGGATTGTCCGACTGCAGAACCGGCAAGGGACAGAGCCACAGGAGCACCGTCTCCTGAGGTGATGAGGTACTACTATAAGGTGACTGAGTTCTTGAAGCAGAAGGCGTCACCACAAAATATTGATTGGCAAAAGATTGATCAAACGGCGCAGGAGGCCAAAGAGTCGATACATGTCTACTATGAGAGGTTGTTGATGGCGTTCAAGCACTACAGTGGTACAGAGGTCATAGAGGCGAAGGACATGAATCACCTTGTGTTCAGGTTTGTTGAAGGTTTGAGACCAGAGATTAGTCAGATGATTAAGAATCATTTGATCTGTTGGCAGGCGGAGCCGATTGACGAGGTGTTACAGTGTGCAAAATGTTGTAGTGACGAAATTGAGATGAAGCAGAGAAAGTTGAAAGAGAAGGTGATGGTAATGCAAATTAAGGCAGCGCAAGCAGGGATGCAGGGAAATGGTTTACAGAAGATGGTGCAACAGCCGCAAGGAAACGGGATGTTTCAGGCGCAAGTGAGAGGCAGAGGTTGAGGAGGTTTTGTTAACCGTGGTCCAGATTTGAATACCGTAGTAGTTCAAAATGATGTGCAGGGGATGAAGAAGGTGTTACCTTGTCATGCTTGCGGGGGTGCCGGACACTGGAAGCGGGAGTGCCCGATGATGGTGCAGGAGGGTGTTGTTCAACAAAGCAATGATGTCAATGCATTCCAAAATTTTAAAGGATCAAGAATGAGGGGTCCTAATCCGAACTTTCAGAATAACATGGTTCAGATGGAGGGTCTTTAACCCATGCAGCAAGTGCAGATGCCACGTGTACAACCAGTGCAGATGCAGCAAATGCAACAGCAGGTTCCTTTGGTATCTAGACAGAAAATGCAGATGCCCTTAGCACCAATGGGACAGCAACAGGTGATGCTTCCTCATCAGGTCACAAGTCAAGGAATGCGTCAAAATAACGCAGTACAACAGTTCCCATTCCGTGGTGAGAATGGAATAAACGATGAATGGTCGGATGAGAGCTCAGATGGTGAGGAGTGTAGGCTTGCAGCGTCCTTAGAGGTAGATCAGAGGGGACCTTATGTGCAAGGGAAAGTGATGGGTCACAAAGTCTCATTCTTGGTTGACACGGGAGCTACACGCTCTACAGTCAGAAGTGCAGAGGTTCCGAAGCTGCCTTTTTCTGGAAGTATAGTCAAGGTAGTAGGGGTGGCAAATCAACTTTTGACTAACCCGATCACAGATCCGGTTCAGGTTGAGTTTAGTACTTTTCAGGGGTTGCACAGGTTTGTAGTTTGTGATTCGAATCCCGTGTTCCTACTGGGAAGAGACTTACTGTGCAAGACAAGATGTTCTATCACCTGTTCCAATGAGGGAATTGAGGTGCAGACGAACAGTGACGATGAAGGGGATGACGGTCAGATTTCAGATTCTGAAACGGAGACAACAGATGAGGAGTATACTCTGATAAACTTCTTCCCAATGTTCACAGTGACTGATCTGCCAGCAGATTTGCAGGGGACGGTCAGAGAGAAAGTGTGGGACTTGACAGGGAAAGAAGTAGGACTGACAAAGGGAGTAGAACCAGTTAAAGTTAGTGTGAAGCCAAATGCTGTGTTCCCTCAGGTACCGCAGTACCACATGGCGCAAGATGTCCTTATACAGGTAGCACAGATAATTGCAGACTTTGTGAAGCAAGGAGTTTTAAAAGAAGTGATGAGCAGTCCATGTAATTCACCTATAATGGGACTGAGAAAGCCTTGTGGGAAAGTTTGAATTGTCCAAGACTTGAGGAAAATTAATGACATAGTGGTGAAATGTTGCCCAGTAGTGCCAAATCCAGCTGTGATCATGTTCTAGGTTCCATTCAATGCAGAGTGTTTCACAGTAGTAGATTTGTCCCAAGCGTTCTTTTCTGTGCCTCTTCATGAGGACAGTCAATTTCTTTTCAGTTTCAAATTCTTGGACAAAGTCTACAGTTGGTGTAGAATTCCCCAAGGGTTTTCGGAATCACCTTCCATCTTCAATCAGATACTGAAGAAAGATTTGGAGGCATTGGAATTACCTTTTCAATCAACTCTGGTTCAGTACATTGATGACTTGTTGATTGCATCGAAGACGAGAGATGACTGCAAGTAAGATTCGATTTCTTTGCTGAGCCACTTGGGAAAGAATGGGCATAAAGTGTCCCGAAGAAGTTACAGTATTGTCAGAAAGAGGAGAAATACTTAGGTCATCTAATTGAGAAAGGGTCGAGGAAAATATCTAGGGAAAGAGTGACAGCCTTATTGCAGATGAATCCCCCAGCGACACGGAGAGACGTTAGAATGTTTCTGGGAATGGTGGGTTACTGTCGCCAGTGGATCCCAAATTTCTCAGTCATCTCCAAGCCATTGGTGAGACTGACGGTTAAGGATGGGCCAGATGTCCTAACACTGACAGAGAAAGAAATGAAGGCGTTTATCGAGTTGAGAGAGTGTATGTGTAGAGCTCCAGCTTTAGGTATGCCTGATTACACAAAGCCTTTTCTCCTGTTTTGTCATGAACGTGATGTATGTTCTTCGTCTGTCCTGACACAGGTCCATGGAGGTGCAAACCGACCAGTAGCATAGTTTTCAGCTACTTTGGACCCAGTCGCAGCAGCCTTACCAGGTTGTCTGCATGCGGTAGCAGCAGTTGGCCAAAGCCTCGCACAATGTGAAGGCATTGTGATGGGACATCCTCTAACAGTTATGGTCCCACACTCAGTTGAGATTTTGTTAACCCGTACCAAAACGCAGCACATGACAAATGCAAGACTGATGAAATATGAGACGATCATATTGGGGTCACCAAATGTAACTTTGAAAAGATGTACAGTGCTGAACCCGGCAACTTTGCTTCCAAACGAAAACACAGAAGTTGAGGATGCTGGTTGTAGTATCAGTCTTCAAGATGAGAGTAGGTCCACGCAAATGAAAGATGAAATCCAATTTATTTTCAGTCATCTTTCTTAAATTATAAAACAGGAACCCCAGTCTTCACTCAAACCTCCAGCCCCATCAACTGTCCAGCACGGAATGCTGTCCAGCTGAGGAGGATACCAAATGCGACAGGTGAAGCTGGGAGATACCACATAGATCATGAATAAGACAAATACTCCTAAAACATAAAATACAACTCTACATTGAAATACTATAACAAAATACAACTTACAATATTGTTCTAGAAATAAACACAATACCACACCACCCTCCTCCCCACACAAGTTATACCACAACAATTCTATTCAAGTTCCAAATCCGCCCATCATCAAGTTTGACAGCCCCTTTGTATATTTTAACAATTTCATATATTGAACTGAACCTAGATGTGCTAGACTTGTTTGTTCCAGGTAATTTAACTCTAACTTTATCACCAACACATACAATATTTTTTTTCACTGAATTACGAACATCATAGATTTCCTTTCTTTTTAGTTGGTGGCGTTCATCCTCGCTCCTAGCGTCGCTTTTAATAGTCTCTCTATCTATAACATAAGAAAGATGTTTCTTAAGCCATGGAGGATCAATTTTAGTATGTGGCACACGTTTTTTAAACAATAAGAAAGGAGTCTGACCCGTGCTGGAATGTGGAGTGAATCTGTACTCTTCAACTTTTGCTTCTACCCAACTCTCCCAACTAACTCCATTTACTTTAGCCAACTGTATCGTTTCTTTCAATGTCCTATTGAACCGTTCCACCATGCCGTTGATTTCTGGATGACAAAGTGCACATTTTTTATGAACAATTCCCCTAGAATAAAGAAAATCTCTCATAAATTTCGAGGTAAATTGAACACCATTGTCAGACAGAATAGTAGCAGGATTACCCTCTCTGCTGAAGACTTTGGAAAGAAAATTCACAACTACCTCCGAAGTAATCTCAGAGGTTATGCAAACTTCCGGCCAGCGAGAAAGCATATCCATTAATACAATAATATACTTAGAATTAGACCTTGATGATACAGGTCCCATAATGTCAATGGCAACTTCTTCCCAAACTTCATTTGGTATTTGTTTAAGTATTAACGGTTGAGTCCTCACCTTAAGTGTCTTGTCCGCCAAAAGGCATTCGTGGCAATCTCTTACTCTCCTTTCTAGAGCAATATCCATTCATGGCCACCAATACAATGCCCTCATTCTTTCCTTAGTTTTGCTTATACCAGGATGACCAGAGTGTGATAGAGCAAGAAGCTGATCACGTAGAGATGACGGAGGGACAAGTTTGTTACCTCTTAGTAACAAGCCCTCATGTAACCACAATTCATTCCACACTTTCTTGTAAGAAGAAAGTGAAATATCGTGACAATTTTTCAATTCCCCTGATAACAACAAATGCATAACCTTTGAGAGATCCTCATCTTTACTTAACTTCTCACGCCATTCACTTTCTGAGACACACCCATCTGTTAAGGCACAAACTTGTATTTCATCCTCTGTCCACCACGACAAACTATCAGGCTCATCAAACACATCATCCGCAACCAACCTAGACAAGCAATCAGCTGTCTTGTTATCACAACCTGGAACATATTTTACCGTAAATTGATAGTCTTGGAGTCCAACTATCCATTTACAGATGCGAGAAGACACATTGTCTAAACCTTTCTTCCTAAAAATCTCTTGCAACGGTTTATGATCAGATCGTACCTCAAAGGAAATTCCCCAAAGGAATTGCCTAAACTTCTTAATAGCCCAATAAATTGCCAGTGCTTCCTTCTCAATAGTAGAATAATTAAATTCTGCACCATGTAAACTACGAGATGCAAAGGCAACAGTAGTTTCAACTCCATCCCTTAGTTGTTTCAGTACACATCCTAAACCTTTATCAGATGCATCAGTAATAAGATAACATGGAATACTAGGTTGAAAGCTACTTAGAGATTGAGCAGAATTCAGGGCTTCCTTAAGATCCTGAAATTCCATCTCACACTCTTTCGACCAAATAAACTCACTACCCTTCTTGAGCAGAAATCTAATTGAGTTTGATCTTTTAGCAAAATTCGGTATGTACTTGGCATAGAATTCTGCCATACCCAAAAAAACTTGAATATCTTTCTTACAACTTGGAGTGGATAAACTCATAATAGTATGTACTAAGTCATTTTTTGGCCTAATACCCTCTCTTGATATAACATGTCCTAAATATGTTATTTGAGACTGGCCAAATTTACACTTTTCTCTTTTCAGTGTGATACCTTTGGCTTTGAACAACGAAAGTACACTTCTCAGTTTCTTAACATGCTCTTCTTGAGTGTTAGTGAATACAAGAACATCATCTTGGAAAAAACACACCCCCTTCATACCCCCTAAAAATTTTTGCATTAATCTTTGAAAAACAGCCGCTGCTGAACACAAACCAAAGGGCATACGATTGAATTTGAAAACTCCAAACGGAGTGATAAAAGAGGTAAGAAGTTTAGAGTCTTCAGTCAGTTGTACTTGATGGTACGCAGAAGTAAGATCAAGAGTGGAAAAAACCTTTGCATCTCCTAATGTACTTATCATTTCATTGATGTTCGGTAGCGGAAACCTGTCTTCCACCACTTCTTTGTTCAAGTTGCGTAGATCAATACACAGTCTAATGTCTCCAGACGGTTTGGTCACAACTACTATAGGAGCTATCCATTGTGCTGCCTCTACTTCTTGAATAATCCCACTGTCTTTAAGTCTTTCAAGTTCTTGCTTCACTTTTCCTCTTAAACTTATGGGAATATTCCGCACTTTGGAAGCTATGGGTTGAGCGTCTTTCTTCAAAACAATCTGATGCATGTAGCCTTTTACACATCCTACATTGGAATTAAATACCTCCGGGTATTCATTCCACAATTGTCGTTCAAGATCAGATACTTCTTGGACCATAACTTGCGGAACAGCATTAGGATTCAAAACTATTCCCGATTCTTTCTGATGGGGCCAACTTAAAATGGTATCTCCGACTACAGGAACATATATTTTCCCAATTATTTCACTGTCTTTGAAACAAATCTTCGCTTTGAAATATCCTTTTAATTCAATAGGTTTACCACCATACGAGAAAGGTAAAACATCAGGTGTTAGAAGATCAACTTTGCCTTCAAAAAGTGTCACATAATCTTGTACAGACACTAGAGATAACTTTGCACCAGAATCCATCATCATAGTGACAGGAATTTCATTAATCAATACAAGATCTTTTGGGTAGTCACAATGAATTGTGGAGACGCAATTAACATCATTCACTATTTGTAGAATGAAAGGTTGATTATCGTTGTCATCCGTAACTTCATTAATTTTTGCATTGTTCTTGTTAACAGACTTGCAACATTTAGCGAAATGACCCTTTTTGTTGCATTTATTGCATACAACTTGGATAGCTGGACAGTCTTTAAAGTTCGCTAAATGTGAAGGTGAACCACATCTAAAACAAAATGTTTTAGTTTTGTTCCTTATATTTACAGAGGTTTTAGGTTTGGAATCTATTTTGTTTAAAGAAGAAGAAACTTTTGAATTCTTCAACGTTTCAATACAGGATTGAGAATGCTCAATTTGTTTTGCAACTTTCATTACTTCATCGAGAGACGGATCACTTCTCGACCACAGAGCTTCCCTGATTTTATCAGATTTGCATTCTAACATAAATTGGTCTCGTAAGCGTTCCTCTATATTAGCACCAAAGTTGCACAGAGAAGCTAATTTGCGAAGTTTCGTTATATAATCTTCGATTGATTCTTCATCCATCTGTTTGCTTTTTCCAAAATAAAACCTTTGTAAAAGAATAGAGACTTTGGGTAAGAAATGTGTGTCAAGACGAAGAAGGGTTTCATCAAAGTCATTCAAGGGAGCATCACCAACTGCTCCATCCAAACTTGACACTGCAGGTAATGTCTCCAATATTTCCTGCCCTTCCGCACCTAAACAGTGTTGGAGAAGTGACGTTTTCCTTTCAATTGATAAGTTTGTACCGCAAACTTTTAAATATGTTAGGAAAACTTTTTTCCATTTTGGCCAAGGAATTGTTGGTTCACCCGGAGAGGATAAGAAGAAAGGAGGAGGAGAGATATTTTGCATAATGAAAGGAGAAAAATGATAAGAATATCATATACAGAGAGTAGATTGTAAGAGAGAACTAAAATAACAAAGAAAAATAAAAGAAAAAAAACGAACCAGAAAGAAGATTTACAAAGAAGCTGAAAACACTAACAAATAATAGAATAATATTCTTAATTTTTAAACAATACAAAATTGTACTGTAATACAGTTAACAATCCACTAAAAACAGAAATAAGGTTTTAGTATCACTATAAAGGATTATTGTTAGTGTTTGAGTTTGAAAAAAAAACAATTGAAAATAAGGATACAAATGTAACATAGGAGACAATTAAAATTGCGAAATTAGTTCTAATTAACATATATGTGTCTGAATTCAGAAGATCACATCTGAAACTAATGGTAATTTGACACACGCGCACGAGAAATTTTAAAGAAATGAAGCCACGGAATGTAAGCGTCCTGCGTTGCTAAGAAGCTATGGGTGGGTCGCCAAGCAACCAGGGCCAAACAACGCACGAGGACCCAAAGGCTTACTTTAGCGGCTTAGCGTCCCGCGTTGCTAAGTAGTGACGCATGCGTTGCCAAGCACCCAGAATCAAACAACGCACAAGTGCCAGAGTGTTTACTCTGCAGGCACGAACACGTGCGCAGAGTTAAACAAACATGACACGTCTCTAGTTGCTAAGCGACATACTCGCGGCAGAGCAACAAAATGAAACGCGTTTAATAAAACATTTGAATTTCAGTAATAAGAAAAACAGATAAACGGAGAACGGAGGAAAAACACGTGGAACAAATAAAATATATGTAGCTACAGTATTTGAATGATACACAAAAGAGATATGGAAAATAAATAGGAAAAGGAAAAAGAAATTGAAATGAACAAAGAGATGTTAATATAAACGAAGGCACAGGTAAAAGAAGAACAGAGAGGAAGTATAGTACAAAAGAAAATTATTATTATGTAAGAATCCAACAATACCAGGACCAAAATGAACTAGAGTTCCTGTTGTAGGATGGAGTTCGCCAGCTCGTCGCCAAAATGTAGTATCAGTCTTCAAGATGAGAGTAGGTCCACGCAAATGAAAGATGAAATCCAATTTATTTTCAGTTATCTTTCTTAAATTATAAAACAGGAACCCCAGTCTTCACTCAAACCTCCAGCCCCATCAACTGTCCAGCACCGAATGCTGTCCAGCTGAGGAGGATACCAAATGCGACAGGTGAAGCTGGGAGATACCACATAGATCATAAATAAGACAAATACTCCTAAAACATAAAATACAACTCTACATTGAAATACTATAACAAAATACAACTTACAATATTGTTCTAGAAATAAACACAATACCACACTGGTGATGTAGAACATGATTGTCTTGAGGTAACAGAAATGTGCACCAAACCGAGGCCTGATATTAAAGATACTCAATTAGAAGAAAATGACAAAAATTATCTTTGTTGATGGCTCATGTGTGAGGGACTCAGTAGGAGTGCTGAGAGCCGGATACGCTGTATGTAAATCACTGGTATCCTGGAAGCGTCTTGGCTTGAGAGAGTATACTCTGCTCAAGAGGCAGAATTGGTTGATCTTACTAGAGCTTGCCATGCCGCTGCCGAATTGAGAGTAACCATCTATACTGATGGCAGATACAGATTTGGAATTGTCCATGATTTTGGCCAGCTATGGTCACAGAGGGGTTTCCTGACCTCTTCTGGTTCTCCAGTGAAAAATGGTGAAAGAATTAAGGAGTTGTTGCACGCGATTCAGTTACCTCATGAAATTGCCGTAGTAAAATGCAGCGCTCATTTGAAATCACAAGACTTTGTTTCAATGGGAAATGGATATGCGGATCAAGTCGCAAGGTTTTGCACATTGAACTGTATATCATTCAAAGATCAGTGGGAATTGTTACCTGAAACAGAAAATGAGACATGCACAGGTTATGCATTAAGGGTGGTTGACAGGTTGGAAGAATTGAAATTGTTGCAGGGACGTGCTAACCGAGATGAGAAACGCTCTTGGCTTAAGATGCAATGTGTACAAAGACCAGATGATTTGTGGGTTTCAGATGAGGGGAAAATGGTCTTGCCAAACAGTCTTCTATCACAGTTTGCAAGGTTTTACCATGGTCAAGCACATATTGGGAGAGATGCCATGATCAGGTTGTTCAAAATTAATTTGTTTAACCCAAAGTTCAGACAAGCCGCAGAAGTGATTTGTCACAGGTGCATCATCTGTCAGCAGATGAATGCGGGGAAAGGGACAGTGGTGAATTTGAGCCACATTGGGAGAGCAGAAGGTCATTTAGCAGAATGCAATTGGATTTTACTGAGATGCCTGTGTATGGAGGTCTGAGATATGTGTTGGTGACTGTGTGTATCTTTAGTCACTGGATTGAAGCTTACCCTACACGCACAAATGACAGTCTCACAGTAGCGAAGCTGCTGCTTAGGGAATTGATTCCACGTTTCGGGTTTCCGATCTCTTTAGAATCAGATAGGGGAAGTCACTTCAACAATGAGGTGGTTAAGCTATTGTGTACAGCATTAAACATTGAGCAGAAGTTGCATTGTAGTTACCGTCCTGAAGCACCAGGATTAGTGGAACAGATGAATGGTACCCTGAAGTCGAGAATGGCAAAAATGTGTGCAGCTACAAATTTGAAATGGCCTGATGCATTGCCTTTTGTGCTAATGTCAATGAGAAACAGGGCCAACAAGAAAACAGGACTGTCTCCTCATGAAATTCTCATAGGCCGAGCTATGAGACTGCCCGCAGTGCCTGCAAATGCTCTTGTGAATATCACGGATGATATGGTGTTGGACTACTGCAAGGGTCTGGCTGACGTGGTCCGCTCTTTCTCTCATCAGGTGGGAGCTACCACACTGCCACCGATAAATGATCCAGGTCACAATCTGAAAGCTGGTGACTGGGTTTTCATCAAGAAACACGTGAGGAAATCGTGTTTGGAGCCACGTTGGAAGGGGCCATATCAAGTAATACTAACGACTACTACTGCTGTGAAGTGTGCGGGAATTCTAAACTGGATCCATGCCAGTCACACGAAAAAGGTGACGTGTCCAACTGATGAGGAAATTGAATTGTCGAAAGTAACAGCAACAGAAAAAGAAGTCTCAGGGCCGGAGAGTAATCAAAGCGGAACTGAGACAGAAGGAGAGCCCGTTGAGGACGGCTTAGTCACTCCAATAAGAGACGAAGGAGAAGAGACCCAGAGGGGTGATAGTGAGCCTATCTCAACTGAGGCACCAGGAGGACCGAGTCAGAAGGAAGTTCTCCCAGAAGCAGACAGATACGGACAAGAATTTGAGCTCCTGACAGATTCGGAAGGTGAAGGTTGTTGAGGTGGAAGAGAATCAGAGTGCCCAGACTCCTCCTGAGCCAATTGCAGGTCCATCAAGAGAAAACACCATAGAGTCAGAGGAGGGCGACGAGCTGCCACAAGGAAGATCAAAGACCAGAGAGACACTGAAAGGAGATAAGTGGCCAGAATTGCAAGTAACTAAGGGAAAAATGCTTGCTGAAGATGCAATAGAGGAAGAAGTTGATACAACAAGAAAAGAAGATCTGAGTGAAGGAGAGTTGCAAGTTGATCGCAAGTTGAAAAGAAAGAGAGTGGCCAACAGAAGGTACGCAGGTCCTGAATGGTCATATGCAATGTCAGCTGAGTGGCAACAAGAGTTCTTGGCATTCTGTTTTGATCGAGAAGTCCCAGGTCAGTACTTTGGTACCTGAGTCTGGCCAGAGAAAGAGACTGTGTTGATGTGAAAATTGAGTTAAAGAAAGCTGAGAAAAGAGACTGATAAATTACCGGATGTGACACTGTTAACCTGAATTGACTTTTGAAAACTGATTTTGACAAGCTGCTAACCGGAGTTGACAAGGATCCTGGGAGTAAATGTGAAAGCTGTAAATAATTGCTGAAGAAAGACTTTAGTTTCTTTTAACTTGCTGAAAAAAAGGGGCTTTAACCATCCTCAGTTGGTTGTTGTTTGAACTAATAATACTTCGCTTTCTGATTCTTTAACAGATCATGGCTAACACTAGAGATGATAATAGGGGGAGTAGGCGTTGTAAATGTTTGGGTGTTGGTTTAGGTGTCGTCTGTGTGATATTCATCATAGTTGTGATTGTGGGAATGCCATTGGTGGATAAGAGTGAAACTAACAATGCTACAATTCCTGAGACCGCTGCTACACTAACAGCTTAGGAGAGGTTCGAGCAGGACACAAAATATTTGCATGAGGGAACTGACCTGAAAGGGGAACTATCAACTAATGTTTTCTTCCGCTTGCTGAGTGAGTATGTTGACACTATGGATGCGAAAGATTGTTATGTGTACACAGATTCCTGTTTCAGTGCAAGAGGGAGTTACCTACCATAGTTTGCCTCTAACATATGGGATAAGCTGTAGTTTGTTACTAACAAGATTCTATAACCAGGAAGAGATTCAATACTTTTATTCAAACAATGATCTTGTGTTTTCTTATGTGCCTATTATAGAGGACTTAAATAGTGTAGCGAAATACTATAACATAAAATTAGTTAAGGGGTATATATCAATTAGAGGACTTGAAAAAGTTTCAGAAATTATCTGAATTGCATCGTACTAGACAAAGAAGAGAGACTGCTGCTGGTGTAGTTCGAGACATATTTGGGGCAATAACTCCTTCAGTGGGAGTTATCTTGGACTCCATAAAGATTCAAAAGTTGTCTACTATTGTGGGTAACATTCTGACAAATTTTACAAGGGCCATTCTCCTGATGAATACTGAACTTGCTGCAGAGAGGGCTATGACTCTTCAAAACAGGCTTGCTTTAGACATTCTTTTAGCGAAAAATGTCGGAGTTTGTAAAATGCTTAATGTTCGTCATTGTTGTGCCTACATACCTGATAATAGTAATGAGATTAGAAAGATGCTTACTAACCTAACAAGAGATAGTACAGATTTGAAGGAGCTGAAAGAACCTGGGGTTTGTGAAAAGGTTGGAAAGGGACTTGCTAAAGTGGGAAGTTGGTTTAGTAAGATTTGGCATGGGATATTGGGAAAAATAATACAGGGAATATTGATTGTTTTAGCTTGCTTTTTTGGATTATGGCCCAGAAATGGAAAGGTAAATGAGCCTGACGACAGGAAACTGCAGACGTTCACACAGAAATGCCAAGCAGTTTCCTGCCGTGCAAGAGTGGCTTTATTTCTGCCATGCCCCACTCTGCCTAATCTGGTGGATCGCGGCAGGTGCAATAATAAATACCCGAGTCTGCCCATGTACTGTTGATCCATATGTACTTAGTGAATCTGTATATAATCTATCCACCAATGTAGAGGAATGCATTTGCATTCCTGAACTGACATTGTCGAGAGTATTAGTGACAGGCCAAACGCTTGATCCTTTTTTGCCAATGTAATATTAAATTTCACATCAAGACCACCTATATTTGCTTTTAGTTGGCCCTATTATATGTTAACTTGACACATGGGTGTTAAAAACATTCTTTAAGTTAGCCACTTATTCTATTAGACCCTTGTTGTATGAGACTGCAGTCAGTCTTAGTTGCTGGCTTATGTATATTTTTATTTCATTAGAGCAGGGGAAAATCACACATCCCTATTATACAATCAAACGGTATATAATATACTTGTACTATATATTAAATATAATAGCATGTAATATAAATATAATGGATCTATTTCAATGTAGGCAAAATGAGTGACTCTCAGTGCCTATATCATCCCATAAGAAGGCTATCTTTGAGTGCGTGCTGTGTGTGTATACCTCCCCAAAAGTTCCCCTACCCTATTAAGGGCCTTCCAACCTATTACTTCGTCTCTCACTTTGGTGCCCCACTTGACTCATTTGTACTGAGAAATTAGTAACGCCTCACCCATGGCTCCCAACCCACAGACCATGACTATGTGCAACCCAAAGTAACCAAAAGGATTAGCCTTAGATGGTGCCTTGGGCATACTTCAGGGCCAACAGATGGACAATCTCCTCTCTAGGAACCACATAGTATTCTCTATCTTTCTGTTTCAGTTCTTGCAGCTGTGGGTGAAGCTTAGATGTGGGAGGAGTGGCAGTCCCAGCGGGTGCTGCTGAGCTCCAATGTGGGAGTGATGTGGTGACCTTCAGGCGTGTCAAGGGTGAAGATAAAAAAAAGAACTTCAGGTTGGTTGGTCAATGACCACCAGAAGGTGTACTGCACAGGATGCAGGTCAGGTTAGGTACATCTTTTGCTAGCAAGTCTGTGGCACTGTGAAGTATTTCCTCTTCCATAATGAACCTAATGCTGCGTTTGCATCTCCTCTTTCTGGTGGTGATGTTATTGAAACTGGTGGCTTTACTGCTTCAGATGTTGATGTCAATGCTCCATATTTTTAGTGATGTTGCTGATGTTGAAGTGTGACTTTTATAATAAATATGAACATGAAAAGCTAGCAATATAATGCCTAATGAATCCGCATAAAAAATGCGTTAATGGAGTGCTAATTTGCGCCTCTGAAATGTGCCCACGGGGAGTGGCCACCAATGTATATGATGATAAATGAAACTGATTAATAATGAATTAACAGTGTACTAACTTATGATTTTGTATTAGCATTAAGAGTTATGTATTAGGGTTATGCTAAATTACTCACTAGGCCTTGGTTAGCAAGGGTCTGGGCCTAGCTGCCTGGTCTCATATTAAATTGTGTTTTTCTAACATGCAATGTGCCGCTTTCCTGAAGGACACGAAGCTGTACTTTTCCAGAAGCTAGAGATATGTGTGTGTAGCCGTAGTAAATTCTTTCACAGGGGATCCGACTTGCTCAAGGAGACATTCTTGCCGAATGCAACAGTGTAATTCGCAAAAGGTGCAAGGTCGCCTGGACTAGGAGAAGACAATGGAGCTACTGACTGGAGCGACAAGTGTAACCTTTCTTACCTGACATTCCACCCGTTGAAGACGTCAATCACAGAAGCCAATCAACTGCATGAGAACTGTCTTAGGTGAAAATTCTAGTAAGGTTTGTGACGGATTATTGGACAGAGATAACGAAGCACCAAATATTGCCCAATGGGAAATTAGAGACTTGTTCGACAACTTTGATATAATGGAGTGATCCAAGGAGAAATCAGCCATTACGGAGCTATCACTCTGCCATTATCGAGCCATTTTTCACCATTCTTCATCATTCCTCGACATTCTGAGAGACTTTGGGGGTCATTCTGACCCTGGCGGTAAAAGGCAGTTACCGCTGGTCAGAAGACCGTCATAACACCGCCGCGGTAACCCGCCAGGGTCATTCTGACCCACAACTGGCAAACCGCCAAAAACCCGACCTCCACTGAAGGCCGCCACATCAGCGGTCAGCGATAAACTGGAGATGACCAAACCTCCACCATCACGCCAACAGAAATACGCCCATGCCATTACGACCCACGAATCCACGCAGCGGTCTTTCAACCGTGGTATCCCATTGGTGGTACACACCGCCGCGGTCAAAATACACACACATCTACAAAACACTGCCACATTGGACAATTACAAATACACACACGTGATACACATACAAACACCACTCCCACACAATCAATACGATATAAAACACACACCCACATCACCCACAAACCCCCACAAATCGAAATTCAGAGACAAGGCGCAATACACAGAGAGAGAGCACAGGGAACGCAAACCACAACACACACAGGAACCCAACATCATCCCCCACACTACATCTACGCACAAAACACCACACACCACTCATCACCACAAACACCACCCCACACCTCATCCACACCACCCCATGGCACCCCAAAGACACCCCAGGTTCTCGGACCAAGAACTCAGGGTCATGGTGGAGGAAATAATTAGGGTAGAGCCCCAGCTCTTCGGCACACAGGTGCAGCACACCACAATAGCCAGGAAGGCGGAGTTATGGCAAAGAATCGTCGACAGGGTCAACGCTGTGGGACAGCATCCCAGAAATCGGGAAGACATCCGAAAGCGCTGGAATGACCTACGGGGGAAGGTGCGAACGATGGTGTCAAGACACAACATCGCTGTGCAGAAGACTGGCGGCGGACCCCCACCCACTCCACCCGAATTCACAGCATGGGAGCAAGAGGTCTTGAACATCCTGCATCCTGAGGGCCTCGCTGGAGTAGGCGGAGGAATGGACTCTGGTAAGTCTAATGTCAACTACTTCACCCCCCCCAACCACCAGCATGCCAACCCACACCCCCACCCTCACCCCCAACCCCCCAGCACATATCCTCCCTGCTAATGTCTCACCAGCACAACCCACCCAAACCAACACCAACCCCTGAATGCCAACACAAACCATGGACACCCATCACCTAAGCATGACCACTGCACATACCCATCCCCCCCAAACCACCCTCACAAATCCTCCCACAAGGGAATGCCAGCACTGGGGGACAAGGGCACCCACAAATCGCACGCCATGGCACACACAGAAGCAATAACCATACTCTTTTACCCCTGCAGGGCCCGAACGCCAACACACCGGCCCGGAGGGTCCAGAAATGTCCATCCCACACCCAGAACAGGCCCCCAGTGATGACAGAAGCTCTGTCGACCTAGAACCTGATGACCAGCCCGGACCATCGGGGACCTCTAGACAGTCGGTTCCCCTCAGGCAGCCACAGGCCACAGCAGACCTACCCCCCTCTGGAAACCCCAGCACAGCACCCACCCAGCGGGCCCATGCCTCTGTCTCCAGGACAGGTCAAGCAGCAGTGTGTCTACCACTACAGGGCACCCAGGGCAACCCACCACCCCAACAACAACAGGGACCTGGGGGCAGTGGTAGTGGGCACACCGGCCAGGGGACAGAGGCCCAGGAACAAAGGGGAACTGGGAGGGCTGCTGTGCAACAGAGGGAGGACAGGTCTAGGGAACCCACTGTCCAAGAGGCCCTCACCACCATCATGGGAGCGTACCACCACTCCCAAGAGACGATGGCGACGGTCCTGGCCAGGTTCCAGGAGATCCAGGCCATGCAGGAGGGCCAGTACATGGGGTTCCGGGAAGAACTGCGCAGCATCAGTTCCGCAATGGGTACAATCGTGGTGGCACTCAACCAGATTGTCACCACATTGCGGGACCATGTGGCCCCCCAAAGGGCCCCTGCCACTAGCATGGAGGAAGAACAGCCCACCACCTCTGCCGGCGCTAGTGGTCAGGAGGCCCCGACACAACAGCAACGGCCGACCCGGACCCCACCCCCTGCAGAACAAGAACCACCCCGCAAGAAAGGCCTGAGATCTAGGAAGAAGACAGAGTAGGATGTCAAGACCCCCGCCATGCACGGATCCCCCCGGATGTCATCCCACTGTCCCACTTGTTCACCCTGTCCAACCTTGAACTGCCCCTGCTCCACCTTCCACATGCTTATGGACAATGCACCTGTGCGAACGAGAGTCTGGACTCTGCCATGGACATGCCTCCACCATCACCCATCACCCTTTTTGAACTATACACCAATTGTTGCACTTCAATAAACACAATTATTGCACAAAAACCATCTGGAGTCTGCTATTTTTTTTTTTAAACCAAATGTATTCGATAAAACCAACCAAAAATCTCCAATTACATTGTGATGACAACATACCAGTGTCACACAGCGGTAGTCCATGGGGAAATAAATCAGAGGGCACTCCGTGGGGACCAGATCACTGAAATAGGAAGGCAAATTCACAACTAAGTTACCATACATGGGGGTGAAAGGTCAGACAGTAGAGAGCCAGTACTGTTACAGATATAATAAAATGCAGGAGTAGATTCTTACCCGTGTGTTACTGGAAATACTGCAGTATCACTCTGTCCCTGTTGTCTGTGTCGTCCTCTTCGTCTTCCTCCTCTTCACTCTCCGCAGGCTCCACAGCAGCCACAACACCACCATCTGGACCATCCTCCTGCAGGAAATGCACCTGGCGTCGCAAAGCCAGGTTGTGAAGCATGCAGCAGGCCACGATGATATGACACACCTTCTTTGGTGAGTACATTAGGGATCCACCTGTCATAAGCAGGCACCTAAACCTGGCCTTCAGGAGGCCGAAGGTCCGCTCGATCACCCTCCTAGTACGCCCATGGGCCTCATTGTACCGTTCCTCTGCCCTTGTCCTGGGATTCCTCACTGGGGTCAATAGCCAAGGCAGGTTGGGGTAACCAGAGTCACCATTTAGCCACACACGCTGTCTCTGTAGCTGTTCCATCCCATAAGGGATGCTGCTATTTCGCATGACGTACGCGTCATGCACTGACCCTGGGAACTTGGCATTTAAATGGGAGATGTACTGGTCAGCCAAACAGACCACCTGGACATTCATCGAATGATAACTTTTTCGGTTCCTGTACACCTGCTCATTGTCTTTTGGGGGGACCAAAGCCACATGGGTACCATCAATGGCACCAATGATATTGGGAATGTGTCCAAGGGCATAGATATCACCCTTCACTGTAGGCAAGTCACCCACCTCAGGGAATATGATGTAGCTCCGCATGTATTTCATCAGGGCAGACAACACTCTGGAAAATACCTTTGAAAACATAGGCTGAGACATCCCAGATGAAATGGCCACTGTAGTTTGGAATGATCCACTAGCCAAAAAATGGAGTACTGACAGCACCTGCACTAGAGGCGGAATCCCTGTGGGTTGGCGGATGGGTGACATCAGGTCTGGCTCCAGCTGGGCACACAGTTCCTGTATAGTGGCACTGTTGAGTCTGTAGGTGAGTATGACATGTCGTTCTTCCATTGTCGACAGGTCCACCAGCGGTCTGTACACGGGAACAGTCCTCCATCTCCTCGCAAGTCGGTGCCTAGGAAGGACAACATGGAGCACAGAGTCAATCAACCCACAGGTAAGTTCCCACAGCCTGCACAGTACACAAATCTCTCTGGATTGAATGGCTTGTATGAGTGTCGATGCAAGGCCTAGCCATGTGTGACGCAGTAGGAATTAAGCCATGTGGGCCCTTGAAATGGCGGCTGCCTGACCTGTGAAGTGTGACAATGTGAAGTGAGCTCATTGCGCTGGCGTGGCACGCCGTGGCGGTAGGCGGTCGGCGACCGCGGCGCAAAGCAGCATTGGTTAACATTGAACCCTATGGGTTTCAGGAGCCAATGACGATGTGCGCCGGCGGTCACGGTACGCACCGCCGCGGTACGCACCGCTGCGGGCGTGACCGCCATTTTCTCTCTGCTTAATCACACGAGACCTGAGCATCCACAGGAGAGGACCTATACTGCAAGTGCTGCTGTGACCTCGGTCTGGAAGTGACAATGGCTGCTGCGACTGGGGAAAGGGCACCCGCCTTCAGTTCCGAAGAGTTGGAGAAGCTCGTGGACGGGGTCCTCCCACAGTATGCGCTACTCTACGGTCCTCCAGACCAACAGGTGAGTACACGGGGGCCAATGCAGAGTGGGCAATGCCTGTGATGAGTGGGGTGGATGTACGATGGAGGGGAGGGGAGCGAATTACGAATGCATGGCACGACAGATGAGAGCATGTGCCACATGGCAAGTTTGGGGAGGGGGGGCCACTCACATCAAGCATGCAGAAAAGTGATGATGTTTCTTTTCCCCCCCTGTACATGTCACATAGGTCAGCGTCCATCAGAAGATCGATATTTGGCGTGCCATCGCCAAGGACGTCCGGGCCCTGGGGGTCCACAACAGACGGGGCACCCACTGCCGCAAGAGGTGGGAGGACATCCGCCGCGGGAGCAGGAAGACCGCCGAGGATCTGCTGGGGATGGCCTCCCAACCTAGGAGGGGTGTCAGTCGTACCTTGACCCCCCTGATGTCCCGGATCCTGGCGGTGGCCTACCCCGATTTAGATGGGCGCTTGAGTACATCACAGCAGACACAAGGGGGTGAGTACCAGCACATTCAGCTATATTTGCGCGCAGTGGAGGTGCCTGGGTGGGGGAGGAGGGCTGTGGGTATCCCTAGGCCAGGGCGATTTCTGTAGGCTAGGCCCCTCCGTGAGGTATGGTCCTGTGCCCCCGCCCCCCATCTCTGTAGGGTGCCTAGTAACGCTATTCATGGACCTGTGTATTCTGTGTGGGCAGTTGTCACCCATAGGCTTGTAGGGCATGTCCCAGTGAATGAGTAGTGTATCCCAAGTGCGCAGCGTAGTGCATGGGGCTTCTGTGTCTGTCCTCTCCGCCAACGGTGTCCCCAATGCATGCACTCAACTTGTCTTTATTTCTCCACCCCCCCCCTCAATTTTCTTTGTTTTTCTGTGAATGTGTGCATTAGCATCATCAGGCGGAGGAGAAGTGGCATCAGCGCAAGAGGGAGCTGCATCTCACATGGCCCCGGAGGGCCATGCAACGGACTCCGACATGACCAGTGAGACGGAGGGCGAGGGGGGCTCCACCACGGGGACCCGTGCAGACGTCAGTGACACCGACACGTCCTCGGATGGGAGCTCCCTTGCGGTGGCGGCAACATCCGTGCCCACCGAAACTACAGGTACAGCCGCCACCCAGCGCACCAGCTCCGCCCTCCCAGCAGCCCCTCGGCCTTCGGCCCGTGCCCGCACGGCCAGGAAGGCGGCCATCTCCTTCGCCCCAGGCACCTCAGGCCCTGCCCCAGTCACCCCTGCTGCCCTCAGTGAGGAGGTCATTGAGCTCCTGAGGACCATCATTGTTGGGCAATCTACCCTTTTGAATGCCATCCAGGGTGTGGAGAGGGAGGTGCATCAAAGCAATGCATACCTGGAGGGCCTTCATTCGGGTCAGGCTGCCTAGCAGCGATCGTTCAACGCTCTGGCCTCAGCACTGACGGCAGCGATTGTCCCTGTCTCCAGCCTCCCTCTTCTAACTCCCTCCACCCAGTCCCACTCCCCTGTTCCTCTGCCTATCCCATCCACACCTACAGACCAGCCTGCACACACCTCAACACCCAAGGGAAGCTCATCCAGACATAAGCACCACAGAACACACAAGCATTCACACAAGCAACATACAGATGCAGACATGCCAACAGCCACTACCTCCTCTGTGTCCCCCACCTCCTCGTCTCCCTCCTCCCTCCCTGTGATGTCTACACTCACACCTGCATGCACACCACCATCAGCCAGTACACCCATCACCAGCACACCCTCCAGCCCAGTCCGCACACGTGCAGTCACCACCCCCACTGCCATGTACACGTCCCCTGTGTCCTCTCCCAGTGTGTCTGTCACCCCCGCTTCCAAACCACACAAACGCAGGCAGGCACCCAACCAACAGCCATCCACCTCACGTCAGCCTCCAGCCCAAGCACCTGCACCCAAAGACACCAGACATGACTCTCCTACAACCACATCCTCTTCCTCCACTCCCATACCCACTCCAGCTACCCTTCCCATTGCTCCTAAAAAACTATTCCTCTCTAAAGTGAACCTCTTTTCCCCACCTGACCCACCCCCTCCATCTCGTAAGAGTTCCAAAAACACCTCAGCCACCACCAGCCCAGCAACTCCCAAGAACGTCGTGCCTGGTTTTTGGAGTCCGCCCTTTCCTTGGGCAGGGACATCGGCCAGCAGCAAAGGCACAGCCAGCCCCCCCCCCCCTGGGAAGAGGAGCAAAAAACTGAAGGGCAGGCGCGAGAGGCCTGATACGCCTGCCCCCAAGGAGGATAGCCTTGCACCGTCACCTGCCACATCGGGTAAGGGAGCCAAGGGCCACGGAGAGTCTGCCAAGGAGGGCAAGGGCAGCAAAGCGCCGAAGGCAGGGAGCAGCCGACCTGGCCATGAGGGCCCTACCAGCCCCATTCCGGGGGTATCAGAGGAGACCCAGGGCCCCAGGACTCCATCAAAGGAGGGCCCCGCAACAGAAAGGTCCGATGCTGACTGAGCGGAAAGTATTAGCCAGGTGTGGTTCACTCGAAACACAAGACAGGCACCGCTGAACAGGGCCTGCCGTGAGAAGCACCGCTGAACAGGGCCCGCCGTGAGAAGCACCGCTGAACAGGCCCCGCCGTGAGAAGCACCGCTGAACAGGGCCCCGCCAAGACAGGCACCGCTGAACAGGGCCCGCGGTGAGAAGCACCGCTGAACAGGGCCCCGCCGTGAGAAGCACCGCTGAACAGGGCCCGCCGTGAGAAGCACCGCTGGACATGGCCCGCCGTGAGAAGCACCGCTGAACAGGGCCCCGCCAAGACAGGCACCGCTGAACAGGGCCCGCCGTGAGAAGCACCGCTGAACAGGGCCCCGCCAAGACAGGCACAGCTGAACAGGGCCCGCCGTGAGAAGCACCGCTGGACAGGGCCCCGCCGTGAGAAGCACCGCTGGACAGGGCCCCGCCAAGACAGGCACAGCTCCGCTGGGCCCACCTGTCAAGCACCGCTCCGCTGGGCCCTCCTGTCAAGCACCGCTCCGCTGCGCCCTCATCTCAAGCACCGCTCCGCTGGGCCCTCCTGTCAAGCACCGCTCCGCTGGGCCCTCATCTCAAGCACCGCTCCGCTGGGCCCTCCTGTCAAGCACCGCTCTGCTGGGCCCTCCTGTCAAGCACCGCTCCGCTGGGCCCTCATCTCAAGCACCGCTCCACTGGGCCCTCATCTCAAGCACTGCTGGCCCATTGTCAGGCCTCCTCCATGACCAGTGGACTCTGTAATCCACCTGATGGACTGTGGCTTTGCACTCCCCAGGATGGCACAGTGGGCAATCCACCCACTGTAGAGACTTGAGAGACTGTGGCTTTGCACTCCCCAGGATGGCACAGTGGCCAATCCACCCACTGTAGAGACTTGAGAGACTGTGGCTTTGCACTCCCCAGGATGGCACAGTGGCCAATCCACCCACTGTAGAGACTTGAGAGACTGAGGCTTTGCACTCCCCAGGATGGCACAGTGGGCAATCCACCCACTGTAGAGACTTGAGAGACTGTGGCTTTGCACTCCCCAGGATGGCACAGTGGGCATGGAGGCCCTTCGTGGATCTGGCGTCGTGGACTCATGTGGCTGAGGTGCCCCCCCTTTCCTTCCCCCTGAGGTGCCAGTATTTTATTATTGTGATGCCCCAGCAGTGTTCTCTCCAATGGACTCGATCTCGTGTGTGGGCTTTGCCCATGTGTTGCTGCACATTGGCCCACGGACATTTGAACTTTGCAAAACTGTGCCGGACTTTTGCTACTTGTATATATATAGTTCTAGATGTGTAATAATTCTGTATATATTGCTAAGTTCGCTATACTTCATTATTGCTATAATATAGTTCTATTTTTACAATCATTGCCTTTTGTCTTTGCATTTTTGTTTTGGGGGTTTGGGGGGGTCACTCTGACTTTTTAATCTGCATTGGTGTGTAGGTATTTCGGTGGGGGTGAGGGTGGGGGTGGGTGTGTGGCGTATGTGTGTGCCCGTAACCTTTCCTCCTCCCCCCTCCCCTGTGTCGTAGGTGCAGTACTCACCGTTGTCGTCTGCGGCGACCTTCGTGATCCTGGAAGAAGAGCAGGAAGGCAATGGCTGGGAGGATGTGGAGTTCCGGTTCCATGCTGTTCCGATTCCGCGTGGAGTGTGTCGAGGTGAGCGTTTTCCATTTGAAATGTCTGTTTCCGCCGTGTTTTTATCGGTGGGGCTCCCGCCCCGGAAAAGGTGGCGGATTGGTGAGTCGTGATAGGGTGGGCGGTACATTGTCTGCCGCCTGTCTGTTGGCGGTGACCGCCGCGCTGTTTGTTTGTGCCGCTGTGGCGGTCGGAGTGTTAAAGCGGCGGCCTGTGTTGGCGGTTCCCGCCAGGGTCAGAATTCCATTTTTTGGACCGCCAGCCTGTTGGCGGGTTGGCCGCCGCTTTAACACTGACCGCCAGGGTCAGAATGACCCCCTTTGTCTTTAACTGCTGTATACTTTAAACCATCCTCATCCTACCCCTTGTCTGATATGCACTTCTCCTCCTTATGAGGGAAGAGTTTTCTTACTATGCCTTAATGAGACTTACCTGTTCTATCCAGGCTGATGGCGAATCGACTGATGTCCTGAGTACGAAGATTAATCCTGCATGCTGACTCATTCGGATGGGTAACTATCTGATGATAAATTGTAATTGTCTGTTTTCCTTTTCTTTCTAGGTACCAACTGCTCTTTTGATAGAGGCCATAGTTAGATGTTTTCCAAATTTATGTTGCTAAATTGTTTTGCATGAAGCCCAACATGCTGATGCTAATTCGAGGTTAGTTAAGGAGTACCCTAATATCGGATGCAAATAGACAAATTACTGAATCCTTGCTTTGTTAAATAATGTACTAATGATACTAAAGTTGACTCATGTTAACATCATGTTTTGTTCTAATGTTCATGACCTATGCTTTGATAAAGTCTTATTCGAGTTGCCAAGTTATAGTGGTATTGATGTGCTTATTGATACTGCGACTAATGAATATGATACTAGAGTGTAACTAATAAGAAATAAATATCCTAAATTTTACTGGATTTGTGTGGTTATTCATGGCTGAAAGGTCATGGGATGTTTGATTCTTATTAAATGTTATTGATTAGCTTGATTGATTAGTTATTGTGAATATTGATGGGGTTATTGATCTATTGATTGAAATGATAAACGGATATCTCGTTCTGGGAAGTCCCCAAACGTGGTCAAAAGATTCATTGGCCTAAAATGAGTCCCCTTGTAAGTTAAATTATCAAGGTTCGGACGTGTTATCACTGACAGGGTTGTCTCCTCTGACAGAGGTGGTGCAGCTGTCCCATTTGGTGGTTGCATTTGTGTTATTGCTGCTACCATTTTTCTAATTTCTGTCTGATATTTGGTATTTAGCATAGTACCCATCTGTTTCCTGAGTGGTCTACCATTGATTCCTCATGTGGCTGGTTTGTGTTGCCATGATCAAGTGCTATGATTGTATTGCTATCACCTTTAGTTCAGGCTCCACCATGCCTCTGTTGTATCCTTGATCAACACGTTGAGCTCAGCAAAATAAGATATGAAAGGGGTGCCATCATCCTCATCACTGTCTTCTGCAGGACAGCAGCTGCCTTCCTACATGTCTTGTACATAGACAGTGGGGTCTTGTGGCAGCATAATATTCAAACTGGGAATATGGGACTCAGCTTGCAGAATCAATTGTATATGGTGATGTGATGTTTATGCTTTCCATTGTAGTGGTGGTGACAGTGTCCCTATTGTTGTTGATGAATAATGTGAAGCCCCCTATGGCGCTGACCACTGTACTGCTCACTCTGATGTGGTGACTGCCCGATTGGTTTGCTGCTCACTGTTACTACTTTCCGTTGTTTTGCCTGAAAAGGATGGAAGGAAGGAAGGAAGGAAGGAATAAAGGAAGGATGGAAGGAAGGAAGGAAGGACGGAAGGAAGGAAGGAAGGAAGGAAGGAAGGAAGGAAGGAAGAAAGGAAGGAAGGAAGGAAGGAAGGAAGGAAGGAAGGAAGGAAGGAAGGAAGGAAATAGATAAATTATGGTGTGTAGTCTTTGACTCTAGGTCACAGAGTATTTGAATGGGAAGACTCACACCTACGATGGCCATGCTTTTTCTCTCAAAACTTGAGCATGAACTTCTTTAGAGGCTTGATATCACATGCAATGTTATCCTTTCTTGGGGGACATGAGAGGATGACTGCAGGCCTGTGGAGCCCTGACATGTATATATGTATGTTTGTATGTATGTGTTAGACCTGGAATCCTTAGCGTAGTTCCCCCTGTCTTTTTGCCTCTGCTTCCTGTATTTTTGACTGTGTGCTGGATTTTGATTTTGCTGGTTTTGCTACTCTGCTGACCAGTGCTGGAGTGCAAGTGCTCTCTATCTAAGTTGTGATTATGATCGGTTATCCCTGATTCACATATTTGATTTACCAGTATGCCTCTAGTAAAGTGCACTAGAGGTGCCCAGGGCCTGTAAATCAAACACTACTAGTGGGCCTGCAGCACTGAATGTGCCACCCAAATGAGGAGCCCTGGAAACATGTCTCAGACCTGCCACTGCAGTGTCTGTGTGGGCAGTATGAAACTGCCAGTTTGACCTGGCAAGTGCGCCCACTTGCCAGGCCTAAACCTTCCCTTTTATTACATATAAGACACCCCTAATGTCGGCCCAAGGCAGCCCCATGGGCAGGGTGCAGTGTATATAAAAGGTAGGACATGAACTAGTGTGTTTTACATGTACTGGTAGTGAAATACTGCCAAATCCGTTTTTCATTATTGTAAGGCCTATCTCTCTCATAGGTAAATATGGGGGTTGCCTTGAAATACCTTTTAACTGTAATTTCCAAGAGGGGCAGATACAAATAATGAGTTTGGGGTCTCTGAACTCACAATTTAAAAATACAGATTTTGGTAAAGTTGTATTGCACCAACTGGCTCCATGGCACTTTTAGAAAGTGGGCATTTTCTTGCTTAACCATTCTATACTTCTGCTTGGCTGCTGAATCCACATCTGGGTCAGACTGACAGTTAGGTTGTTTGTGAATTCCCTCTAGACAGTAACACAAAGGGAGCTAAGGTGTGTCTGGCATATCCTGATGGGCCTTCTTGGGCTAGAGTGGGTTGGAGGAGCTGACACCTGCACTTGAAAGGGCTGTGTCTGGCCTCACATAATACAGTTGCAAGCCCAATAGAGTGTGTCTGAGGCAGGGCAGGGAAGAGGCAGGGTCTTGTGCACTACAAAGAATTTCTTTTGAAGTTTGTGTACTTCAAAGGCAGAAATGAGAATAAGTATTGGACTGCTGACCCCACAATTTTAGAACACTTCCGGATCAAGAGGAACCTCTACCAAAAAGAAGAGCTGAAGAGCTGTGAGCAGGAGTACTGCCCCTTTGCTGTGTGTGTTTTGCTGGATTGGCCTGCAGTTGCTGCTTCTGCCCTTGAGAGGACAAAGACTGGACTTTGCTATGTATCCTACTTGTGAAGTTTCTCTGAAGACTTAGCCTGAGCTTGCCTCCTATTAAGAAGTGTCAGGGACGTCAAAGACTTCATCTGCAAGTGCCTGGGCTCTCTTGCTGAGACCCCTGATTTGCCAAGTGGTGCCACTCCCGTCCCTGGGCCCTTGGAATGAGAAGCTGGTAAAACTTGAGTGAAAATACACGCAACTGAGCCGAGGGGCAGAAAAATCAATGCAGCACCTGCCTCGTGGCTGTAAAATTGACACAGTATCTGCCTCGTGGCTGCAGAAATTGGCGCATCACCAGCTCAGCATGACTTCATTGTTACTGTGCATCTGGATTTTCCACGCATCATTCATGGGCGCCCCAACTTTCACGTCACTCCACCGACCGGAGGGTGCCTGTCTGGAAATCAACGCATTCCTTCCCTGTGAGGAAAGAATTGAGGCACCACTTACCCAGCAGGAAAAGAATCAACACACAGGCCTCACATGCAAGTAAGGAATCAACGCATCACTAGCTTTTCTGATGCACCCTCAACCCTGCAGTTTTATTTTTTAGGCATACCAGGTACTTTGGGCTAAAACAATGCATCCATTGATTCTTATGAATTAAGACTCTTTTTTTAACTTTATAATGTGATATCTTTACTTGTGTATGTTGTTTTCTTGTTGTTTTGGTCTTGCTTGATTTTGATAAATATTGACTATTTTTCTAAACTAATGTGGAGTCATTTTGTCCTTTTGTGGTGTTTTCTTTGTTACTGTATCTGTTTGTGCAAATACTTCACATATTGCCTTTGAGATAAGCCTGACTGCTTGTGACAAGCTACAAAAGGGGGGGGGGGGGTGAGAAGAGGTTACCTGACCTGTGTTTCTCTCTTACCCTGACTAGAGTGAGAGTCCCTACTTGGACAGGGTGTAAACTGACTGCTTACTAGAGACCTCATTTCTAATATTATGTATGTATCTATGTATGTATGTATATATGTATGTATATTCATGTATGTACGTATGTATGTATGTATGAAGCATTTCTATAGTGCAAACCTAGCCATAAGGCAGCGGAGAGCTGTACATGCAGCATAACGCCAACAACGAGTGATAGGGAGACTGATGGTTTGTATGCTGCTAATGCATTGTAATGTAGGGTTTTTAAAGAGGTGCATCCTCAAATCTTTCCTAAATTAGAGCAGCTTTGCAGTGGTTCTGATGAATATAGGGATGTTGTTCTAGATCCTGTGTGCATAGATGGAAAAGGGCCGATGGTATTTTTAGTTTTTTTTTACACTTTTTACTCTGCATTCTGGTGGTGTCCTGGCTGCAGTTGTTCTAAGAACCACCAGAGATAGTGAGCTTATCTGCCAAATAAAGGGAGCACTCATCATGGTGGATTCGAAAATCATGCAACTGGTTTTGAAAATGGTGTGGGCCAGCAAGCAGAGCTAATAGAGTTCCATTAGGATAAGGGTGATGCAATCATATTTCTTCAGACCCGGGAAGAGGCGTGCTGCAGTGTGTAAGACGCCCTTATAGAAAGCCAATTTGGAGTCTGGGAGGCAATGTAGTCGAACATTACTACCATCCAGGTGTAAGAATAGGAGGGCTTGAGCAATAGTTCAAAAGCTGCTTACTGGAATAAAGGGTTTCACTTTCTTTAGTAGAGAGAGCTGGTAGCAGGCTTTCATTGTGTTGTTTGGCAATGTGTTGATTGGTTCCTTGAGGGTGAGGTTGGTGCTCAGGGTGAATCCAAGTGGCTTGCCATTCGATGAAAGTTGGGGATCAAAGACACCAAGGTTCATGTAAGTGACCAGTTTTGCATTGTTTCTTACTAATTGTTCTTGGCCAGTAACAGGATCTCTGTCTTGGTTGGGTTGACATTCAGGTACACGCTAAACATCCAGGTCTGGATTATGTGCAGAAGTGTTTTAGTCAGTGGACGTTTGAAGTAAGGAGACTTTCAGGAAGAGTTGTGTATCATCAGCATATTGGTAAATCTTGATGCAATTATATGTTTGATTTGCACCAAGTGGCTCCATGTTGAGGTTGAAGATGACAGGAGACAGTATGGGACCCTTGGGAATTCTGCAGGTGACAGGGATCTTTTAGGGGTTGGAGGTGCCAATGTGAACAAACTGGTGTTAGCTGATGAGGTAGGGCAAGAAGCAATAAAGGACATCACCGCTGAATACCATTCAAAACTCTAGGGTGTGTAAGAGTGTGCAATGGTCTACTGTGCTGAATGTCTCTGAGAAGTCTAGCATATCTCAAGGCAGTGATCAACTTCATCTGTGGTCAAGAGTGCATTGTCTACAATATTAGAGGCAGCAGTCCCTGTGCTGCAGCATGATCTAAAGTCAGGCAGGTAGTTGCACAAGTGATGTGATCATTAAAGTGATCTTGAAGTTGAACATAGACTTTGTTTTCAGTGATCTTTCAATGAATAGTAGGTAAGTGACAGACCAGTAATTGTAAAGGCCATCACCACCTGAAATAGGTTCTATAGGAGTGGGATAAACAGTCTAGTCTTGACAGCTTCTGGGAAGATTCCTTAAATGAGGGAGTGGTGAGTAAAGAGGAAAAAGTACCTCAGAGAGAGGTTTGCTGAAAGGTAAGGGTATGGCATTGCCTTCGTAAGAAGTGGATTTGAGAGGGGGGAGTATGTCAGCAAGATCTGCAAGAGATAGGACTTTGAAGGGTTACCATTGTGGGATAAATAAGGTAGGTGAGGGAGTAAGAGATGAAACATTCTTGATGTCATCTATATTTTTTCACTGAAGAAGAGGTTGATGGCATTGCACTTTTGTGAGGAGTGAGTAACCGGTGTATTTGGCAGGGAGCTGATGCAGTGCTTGATTGTCTTGAAATCTGTTGTGAGTCTGTTGATGGCTGGTATAGATCTTTGCTTTATATGATGTGATGAACAGTCTGTGTGTTGCATAGAAAGCCTTCACTATTGTGAGGTCATCAGTAGTTTTCCTGTCTTGCATGGATTGTTTATTTTCAGCAAGGTAGTAAGAGTACCAGGGCACTGAAAACTTTGGGTTGTGTTTTCGTGTTTAATTGGGGTGTGGATGTTCACATAGTTTACCAAAAAGAGTTGAAGTTGTTCAAAACTGAATGTCGTTGGTTTGTTGGTAGGATGGTGAGCAGAGAGATAGGCATGGGAAAGTAATTTGATGGAAAAATGGTTTGTCCAGTCCCGGGGTTGTTTGTGATGTTGAAAAGACAAAATTCATGACATTGTTTTTGGAGTATGTTGGCTGTGTGACATGCTACACCACATTGAAAATGTCAATGAGGTTCAGGATGGTGTTGCTTGGTTTTTTCAGCTTGTGTTGTCTAGGCAGTTGAAGTCGCTAAAGAGTGTGATGTGTGCATGTTGGAAAGCCAAGGTGGTGAGGAGATCTGTGAATTCTTCAATAAAGTTCCGGGTTTGGCCGGGAGGCCTGTAGATTAGATGAAAGGCGGTGGTCTGAGAAGGGAAATAGCATATCAGCACCTCCATGAAGTTAAGTGTTACTTGCTTGCCTGAAGTGCAGGAATTATGAATGACAGCAAGACCTCCTCCCTTTTTTAGGTATGTGGTCCATACTAAGCATACTTTAGCCTGTGGGAATAAAGACATCTAGGAAGTGCAAGGATGTGAGAATGAACCATGTTTCAGTGATGAAGAGGAAATGAAGCTAATCCTAGGTGATGAGTTCTGCAAAGTCTGGTGTGTGGAGTACTGCAGAACAAGGGTTAATAAGCATGAGTTGGAATGTGTAAAGTGTGTTCTGCACTTTGAGGATGCGCAGTAATTTGTAGAATGTATACGAGGTTTGGGATATGTGTTGCGCAATTGCTATAGGATTGTCTGTGTAGTGAAGTTATAGATGGTGGTTGTGGGGATTTGCAGTATGAGGTGCTGGGTGATGCATGTGATTTTATATCATCTTGTAAAGTACACTGGATCAGGGGTTGTGTCCCAAGGCCATTCCACACCCTAATAGGCCCGAACAAGCAATGTATTTGCCTATGTCCACACTTAACATGCCCAAGCATGCAATACCCCTTTCTTTTTCCATCCTTTGCTGGGTATACAAAGGGACGGAGACACCCTAAAGCGTTTAGTAAACAGGAGAGAAGACAGAAAGTGTTGCCATTTCCTGTGCAAATGAATGATTAACAATATAGTGAGGTCACTCCTGAGTAGGAGGTTGAAGTGGAATGACATCCAGCTTCTTTTAAAGACGGTTTTAGTCCCTAGTAAAAGGGACAATGTGTACCTATGGCCTGTAAATTGAGTGCGACTAATGGCCCTGCAGCACTCATTGTGCCACTCACTGAGGTAGCTTTTTAAAACATGTGTCAGGCCTACCACTGTAGACGTTAGTGCAGTTTTGAACTGCCATTTTGACCTGGCAAAATCAACCTTTCACTAAGCCTAACCTTTCATTTCGAATACATATAAGTCACCCCTAATGTAGACTTTAAAGGCTCATAGGGCGAGGTACCTTTTATTTTGACAATGTTTTGATTGGAACAAAATAGAAATATGATGTTTACACTCACTTGATTTGTAATTTGAAAACCTCTTAAATGGTAAAGTCAGATTTTGAATCACAATTCTGAAAATGACACTTTTAGGAAGTTTAAAGTATACAAAAAAGTTCTGAATGGAATGCTCAAATTAATCTCAGCCAGTGGTAATTACTTGGACCACATCCCAGGCAATGGTTTTTTTCCTGTCATGTTACCTTAGTTTGAAAACAGCCATATGCAATTCAGTCTTGACCCTCCTCCAGCTGGAACAGAGGAGCCCACACTATCAATATAGGTCCTATCCGAACAGGAACACAAACAACTCAGTACTGGTTTTGCCCTACTTAGGCTCATCAACCAGTTATAGCTTGGTTCTAGTGACACAATGAGCATTTACCCATGTCTGGCAATACCTGTCCCACCTAGGGCAACATGCTAAAATATACAAAAAAGTGCTGGATGGAATGCTTGAATTAATCTCCGCCACTGGTGATTACTGGGGGACTCATCTCAGTTCATTTTGTTGTTTTTCACAACTTATCTCTTGAGCTTAGATCCAGCGAAATGCAAATCATTCTTACTGTGCTCCATGGGGAACAGTCCAGCCCAAACTGCTAAGCCATGTCCTCCCTTTACCAGAAGGCAAGCAACACAGGACACAGTGTGCACGGGGCCCACGTCTGGGCATGCCAGTCCCACTAAAGTGAAACTGCTCCTCTCCACTCCACCATGTGGCACTCTACTCCATGACACGCTGCTCCTCTCTATGACATGACATCCCACTCTATGACACCCCACTCCACTCTACAGCACTCCACTGTATGCCAGTCCACTCTGCGTCACTCGACTATTTGACACTCTACTTTATGCCTCTCCCCTGTATGCCATCACACTCTACACCATGACATTCTGAACCACGAGTCTCTAGGTCATGACACTCTAAGCTACAACACTTTACGACACAACACTTTGTGACAATCCACTGTACGGCACTCCTCTCTACTACACTCCACTCTACACCACTACAATGTATGACATTCTCCTCCACTGTACTCTATGACACTCCACCTGATGACACTCAGCTCAACCACACCCCACTTTACTATTTGAAACACATTTTTCTAAAAAAAAAAACAACGCTGAAATTCAATGAAAAAGACAAAGGTTAAAGAGTAGCTACAATTAGGAAAACTTCATTTACTATTTACATATAAAACAAACTTAAACTACACAAACATTAGAAATTCAAAAGGTATAGCTATAACTTTAAGTTATACTTTACCCCCCAGCCAGCCTTGACTATAACTTGCAGACCTCCATAGACCATGTTGAGAACTCGCTAGGCAGACTCAATTAATTATAACTTGTGCCTTGTCTATGCATTGCATATAAGCTTTCACATTACATCAAATATACTACATTAAGTCATAGCCTTCATAGCAACACTCATGACTTCTCAAATTACATTACTGATAAGATAACGCTAACTATAACAAGTGAATTTCTATGGTTTTGTATGATTAAAATGTGAGCCTAACTATAAAGTTCTTGTAACCTTTGGTCTTTTACGTGAATTTCGATGTTTTCTGTTAAATTCTATTTCATAACTATAACATCCATGTAACCTTTTGTTTTTTTCAGTGAATTTCTATGATTTTTTTAACGTAAAGTAATTGTCATTACTATGCCTTGATCCAACCACTGCCTCACATACGGCGGTGCTTGATCACAGGACCTGGCCTGTGGCTGGGCCCTGTGGCCAACCCCCATAACCACACAACATTGCACCTCACACGGCTGAAGGCCGTGCGTGGTGTGGTTTGCTGCAGGGCTTGGCCTGCAGCCAGTCCCTGCAGCCAATCCCCCTAACCACCCAAACACACGCTGTGCACGGCCTTTGGCCATGTGCAATGGAAGCTGGAGGCAGGTCTGTGTGGCTCCCTCTCCTGGCCAATTTCAGCCCCAGAACTCCATTCCTCAGGGCCCACTACAATTCCATGGGGGGCTGTGCGGCCCCCTCTCCCCTGGCCGATTTTTGACCCAAGGACTCCACTCCTTGGGGCCCAGCATTAATATATTTATTGTTTGGGGGCAGGGGCTCATGTTGGCCCCTCCCCAGTACGATCTCAGCCCAGGGACCCCCTATCCTGGGTCCCAGCCTTGTCATCTGGGTGCTCCCCAGCATACCCAGTCAAAATGGTTGGGGTTGAATGCCCCCGCAGTCCCAGCTGGCTTCCCCGGTTCCTGCAGGAGCCAACATTGCTGTCAGAGAGAGGGAGCTGCTAAAAGTGTAGCTCCCTGTCTGTGAGATCAATTGTTTCCTCTGTTTCCCTGCCTGCAGACAGAGGAAACCTCTGCTTCCAGCACGTGAGAGCTGTTTGACAGCTCTCACTTGCTGGAACAGCAGTGTGTGCTTTTACTTGGCAGGAGCTGTCAAAGGTCCTGCCAAGTAAGAGCAAACAGCTATGTCCCAGGGATGGGCACCCCAGAACATAGCAGGAGCCGGTCCTGGGTGGTGATGGTCCCCAGGGCCATGTATGGCTCTACAAAGTGGGGGGATGCTCGACTCCCCTTCAATGTTCTATCTGCCCTGGGGAGGTGGTGTTCCCTGGGACCCCGCAGTGGACTACCTTCAATCTTTTAATTGTAGCCCCAGGGCAATTGTATGTTTGCCCCGGGTAGGTGGTGTTTCCGGGGCAGCAGAGGGGCGAAATGGACCCCCACACTCCATTTCATTAAGGCCTCTGGGAGGTGGTGGTCCCTGTGGCTGTGGGTGGGGGGGGGTTGTTCCCCCCATATTCATTTTGTTTAAAGCTCCAGGGAGGTGATTGTCCCCGGGTCTGCGAGGGGGCTGGGCGGTCCCTCTGTATTCATAATTTCAATGACCCTGTGAAGGTGGTGGTCCCTGGACCTGCGGAGAGGCCTGATACCACACTGCACTCATAAGGAGCCCGTGCTTAGTTTTTTTTTTTTTTTTTCAGCAGAATCTGCAGAGTCTCTCACCAAAATGTTTTTAAAAAATGCTTTTTTACTCCCTGGGGTCCCTCTGGGACCCTACCACCAGAGCTAAAGGGTCACGGTGTCCCTCCCCTGGCCCCCTTTCTTATTTTTTATCTTTTTTTCTGGGACTTCACTGAAGCCAAGTCCCAAGATGGCTGCCAACACTTCCTTCTTAAAGTGTTGGCAGACAATTAGATCTCAACACAGGATCTGGAGGGTTTGCAGAGCCTTTGCATCCCTAGATATACAAATGTGTTTATTTGTTTAATTTCTCAAAAACTACTGAATGAATTTACACCAAATAACAAAAGGGGCGCTTTCTGGACCAAGAGCTACCTTTCTGCCAAATTTGGTGTAATTCCGCTCAGTGATTCTAGTGCTATTCCTGTTCATAATCCCTATGGAAAAATGCACAGGGAAAAGTGCTTTGGGAACCCCCTATTTCTCTGCCCCAGCTTGATGGATCACCCCAAAACCTTCTAGACAGGTGCTGAAGTGAGCGTCGTATTTTTTTGAAAATTTCATAAAGCTTCATCAAACGGTGCCAAAGGTTTTTGCAAAACAAAAAACACTTTTTCTATAGCAAGTAGGTCCTAACTATAACTACCTAATGGCGACAAAATACATTCATAAGCAAATGTTGATTGTCTGCATGATTCATATCAGGACCCTCAGAGACTTATCCACAAAACGAGAACAAATTCTTATTTTCAACTTACTCCATCTGTCCTCTCCAAGAGCTATAATCGCTTCATTATCTATCAACAACAAGCTTTGTGATCCTGGTCGCCAAACCAAAAGACACCAAGCTGCTTTGTTTTGGGAATTTTGCAGTCCCACCAGATCATTACCAGTGATGACATAATTGATCAGGCTGTACCCTTCAGCCTAACAGGCTGTGTGAGGTCTGCCTCAGTTGTCAGTTTTCATTCATTGCGAAGGCCGGATGACTTAAGCACTTTGCCTGGTCCAGATGCCTCAGCTTTCAGGCTGGCAAGTATTCCTGTCTGTTTTCATTACCTCACCTTCTCCGGTATTAAGTGTAGCTGAAAGGAATGCCTCCCAGATTATAGGATCTTACCCTCCAGACCCGAGAAACATGCTATAAACAGCATAATTTCCCCATAATTGCATATATCCCTTGCATAATTGAAGTAGCAGTTCCTTTATGGCATTAGTACATTTCTTTATTTTGGAGAGTGATGATAATAGTCAATTGTATTCTGAATTTTTAAGTAGATCATGTCTGTTGCAAACAAACTGATTAAAAAAAAATCCACAAAACTTTTATCTGTGTAATTGGCCAGTAATACAGTCACCAATGCTCAAATGAGCGATGTGGATGGTTATGAGAAAGGGTGTGCCAAATTTCTATAACACAAGCATAGTCTCTTGCAGTGCCCAAATATTGACCTCACAAAGTGTTTCCTGCTTTTCCCATGCATACCCACTCGTGTAGTTGTTCTCGTAAATTACACTGTCATCATTTGCGTAATTTTGGGAAATTGCATTATGATGTTATGCCAAATCCTTGAATTTATGCGATTATGCTATGTTGCTATCTACACAAAATTATAGCACAGTAGTGCAATAATATTGCGAAGAACCAGAATGCAACCAGCCTTTCATTTTCACTAATGGGTTTTTGCAATACTTTTTAGTTCAAAATATGTCCTTGTGACAAATTGACACAAGGAATCAATTGATGCAAAAATATAGTGATAAATGATGGATCTGCATTTCACATGTTTAATTCCACTCAATTTTGAACACATTTCATGCAATTACATGGAAGCAGATAACGTGAACTTCGCACACCCAAATAGCTGAATTTTGCAATAAAAACATTGCAACTTCACACAACCCCAGAAACAGAACACCAAATGAATGACATTTGAGCTTGCTATAAAACAATTAGAATGTTTCTTTTTTCTTTAGTTACTTTTTGAATAGTGTTAGTGTTACTGAACTTAAAAGGGTGAAATAAAAGACAATATAGTTTAGGTCAGTGGTGGTGGGCAGGGTGTAGGAGACCAGGTAAGCAGGTAAAGTGTTGGCTAGTGAGTCAAGAAGTTTGAACAGTTTAAGGAGGTTTGAAACTGGAGAAGTGGTGTTGGACTTTGCTGTTAGAAATGTTGAAAACAGTTTATGGAAAGTGGGCCTGTAACATAAAATGTTAAGTAAGACTTCGACAACGTTTGCTTACTATTGTGAAAAATAAACATTTGTTGTAAATCATTTATATTTTTTAGTAGCTTAGTATGCTGATTACACCATGTGAATCGATATTACTTGCTACACTTATTATAAATGAGGATTTGTAAAAGGGTTCTCAAATAATAAGGATATTTATTTCACAACATAATATTAATAGTATTCAGTTACGTTATAATATCACTGATTGCTAGTTGCAGCAAACTAGGACGACCTGCCTACTTACCCGGTAAGGGAGGAGCCAGCGGTAACCTGAAAAAACTGCCACCCTGATTCCTTTTGCAATTTAGGATGAACTCGAGATTTTGTATATCATCCCCCGAAATCTCTTTACCTTTATGTATGCGTTTTACACTCTAAGAAGGCAAATTATCATTCGTATTTGATTGAATGCCCAAGCCTCGTAAGAAGGGATATCATCCCAAAAAATGTGTATAAGGTTGTGCCTGAATTTTGATAGGACCACTGCACTAGGAAAATAGCATAAATGCCGAGCACTAGAAAGCCTTCCAAAGCACCATGTTCATGATGTCATTAAACAGTCTCAGCACTGTTTGCAGTGTAAGGTCTTTCGGCCCACCTACAGGGTAGCCACTAGCTACACAGTTGAGTCAGATAATAACTCTGTGAGTTTAGTTTTGTGCTTAAATGTGTATGGAAGGTAGAGCAAAAAAAGAACTAAAGGACCTATAATGTCCACTACTTGTACTTTTAGTAGTGCAGTCATGGTGGGCCGGGTTTGACAGTTCGTATTGCAGATCCAGTTGCTCCTTGCAATGTGGCTAACTGGACAGAGGTTTGTGAATTATTCCCTGACAGGATAGCGTAAGGAAGGATTTGGAAATGGGAGATGGCAGGCAAATACTCACCATCTCATCACACATTCAACCGTGCTCCACAGGGAGCATTCAGAACAATACTCGCGCCTACATCAGGTCCTGGGAATGAATAGGAAAATGGTACTATATACAGGGGACCACTAGACTTCACTTGAGGTTTTAGTTGACTATCTCTCAGGTACAGACAAGCTGTAACTCCTAAATAAATTAGCGACTATTCACCACACCAGCTTTTTACTTTGGCTGGGTGCTACGGGTGGTGCTCATTAGAAAACACTTAGCGGCGTCTGGTTTCACTGGTCACCAGCAAATCTAATGGAGGGGACTATAATTGGTATCTGGTTAGCCTCTTTCATTGGAGACAACCTGGACACAACATAAAGTAGTGAAATTCCCATGGAAAATTAAAACAGTTACCATAACGGAACAGCATATAGAAACATTTGCAGAGAATGTTATGTTTTAGGCATCCTTCACGGCAATAGATGGAAGGTGTGTTTTCCTCAAATGGTCTCTGGTAATTGTTGGTGGGCAGAATCATCTAGTCATTCACAAATTGAGAGTTTGTGACATCTTTCTAACAACTCAATGTTGAACTAGAAGAAAACCAGAAAGGCCACCATGCACTGGTAAATTCAATTGGTTACTGTTGGTTGGCTTTAATTACACTCTCATTTGCTTGGTTCTTATTCAATCACTTGTCTTACTCTTCTTGCGCTTGTCCTTTCCCAGGAGCATTGCCTCTTAACAATAATTTTAAATGGCTTGCTTATATCTTTCCACTACTTCCATTTAGGGAACTTCTTTTTCTTTTTCATTCAGCACTCCATAAGAGTGCATGTTTTGCCAAGCTCTTTCCCTTGTGTGAAGTTTCACCCCTCAAATACCCCAAGGCACACTGGTGTTCCCCACCTTTCCATCATGCGTAAAAGCAGAGCAACTGGAATATTTTTGGTAGGGTATGGCTGAACTGCAGACTTTAATGGTTGTTTTAAGTTCTTGCCTGAGACAGTGCATGTGCTGTCTCTTGTGAGAAATGTATTTATATACAAGGGGTTTAGAGACCACCCATTACTTACCATTGGTTAACTTCATCGTCACTCTCATTTACTTTGCTCTCACTGGTCAGAGTGTACACGTTTCACTTTCTCTTTGTGTGTTTGTCCCTTCCTTGGAGCATGGACCAAGTACTACTTCTTGCGGGTGGCCAGTGTCCTTTCACTGGTCATGTGCTTCCAGGGTGCTTTTTTTAAAATTTAAGTTTTACCACTCCATTAGAGTGAGTTTGTTTAGAGGCTGTTTCCTCTCCTCCCTCCATCCATCTCTACATTGTTTCTTGCTCATCCTACACTCATGTTGTTGCCCTGTTACCATTGCTTGCCCCATCCCGCTTCCCTTCCCAAATTGTTGCTTGCACGGTTCCACAATTGCCCCTGTCATTGCGTGCATGGTCCCCATTTCCCTCCTGCATTATTGCTGGTGCTTGCTTCAGCCACCTCACCCATCCTGCATTGTTTCTTGAAACGTTAAACCACACCCTCTCCCTTACATTGCTTCTCTCCTCCCTCCACTACCTCCCCTCTCTTTGCTTGCCCCGTACCCCCACTCTCATACGCCCACATCATTGATTTGCATGTCCCCCCAATCATCTACCCCATTGTTGTGTGGCCCTCCTCCAACTGCAAGCAAAAAAGCAATATGACGAGGCCAGCACTACGTTCTTCATAGTGTTTTCTTTTTCTAAGTATTGGCAAAGCCAGTAGGTCTTGCCTATGCAAGATCTGTTGGCTTTGTCAGGTTTTTTGCCGTGTTGTACAGCAGCGTGGCTGCTATGCACCATGGTTGAAAGTAAAAAAAAAGTGCTTTGATCTGGCCAGCGTTAACCACACCATATTACTTTTTTAACGTTCAGCCATGGTGCCAAGCAGCTGAGCTGCTATATGACATGGCTAAAAACATAGACAAAGCCAATAGATCTTGCATAGAAGAAATATATTGGTTTTGCCAATGCTTGTTTGTTTTATATCTTTTATTCCACAAGTTGCATGAAAGAGCAAGCTTTTGCACACAAACCTCTCATGGTGCTGGGACAAGGGCCATCTCCTGCATTCGCTCAGCTGCTATCTGAAACACAAGGTGTATTTAGCATCACACTTCTCCTGGACACATACCCCCTTCTTTACTGCAAAGGAGTAAATGCCTGAATTATGTGGAAAGGAAATGAGGCCATGCAAGTGTCTCCCTTTACATTCTGACTCTTCCTATTTTTTTTTAAAAAAATATGTTGAGAATTTCTTGCATTAATAGTATTTGAAAAAATAAACTATGCCATTTATAAAGTTTAAACTTTGAGTTCAATGTACAGCTTTGAGATAGTATAAGATATGAGTTTGCTTTTACTCCAGGATTTTGAAATGTTTTTTCATTTACTTTTAAAAAAAACTACTTTATAGACATACATTGGCAAAGCCAATTACACAATGAAAACGTGTATTTTCTGCTACCCAAAAATTATAAAAATTATTTTTACTGTAAGTCGTTTTTTTTATTTGCTATATTGGTGATGGACAAACAGCTGATAAGTATTTTAAGAACATTTGCTAAAAATTGAATATTTATTTGCAAAGTTTACAATCTAATTGTAGCTTCAAAGTAAAGGGTATATATATATCACTATATGCGTGTTATTGTACATTGCTCAATAGTCAATAACCTCTGCAGAGGTTTAACTGCTCCTATTTGCCTGACCTGCCATATTGAATTGAACTGACATAAATAAATGTTAACTCTTAACAGATTTTGGGCAATAAAACCATTGGCACATTGTTGCCAACCTCGCCCAACATAGAGAAAGTTTACCTTTACTTCCTCTATGTACTTCATATTACTGTGACCGAATACAGCCAACAGAAATAGAAGCTAGTGCCAACATTCTAACAGTTCTTATTTTTGGATTCAATGGCAGCATTCCCTAGAGGGCGCTTATTAAGCATTACTGCCTACAGATGCAGTCAATAACAGGTGGTAATTGCCCTACCTATAGTTATGAGCCGTGCCCTAGACGAGTCCACATAACAATGGCGGGCATTTAACAGCTGTTATTGCCCTTTACGTAAAGGCTATTAGCATCTCCTAACCGAAATAGAGAGCACTGTGGGAGCAGTTGCAGTCCCTAACTGAAAGAAAGGATGATTAAAAGGATCCAGCAGTCTGTTCAAGTGCCTCAATCCAGGCTCCATTCCTTATTTTTGCTGAGTAAAAAGCCCAATCAAACACAGAGAAGTGAAAAAGTAGAAAGAAATAATGTCTTGTTTTTCTACTTTCTTTGGCTCATTGACATTTGTAGTACAATATACCTATTGTATTACATTACTATTTGTTTTACATTACAATTATTGCTGTCGGAGGCCTCAGCGTGTAATATTCATACAACCTGTGTGCATTCTCCCATGTACTTAATCATCCGTTAAAGCACATATCTAGCCCCCAGCTATCAGGTCAAGAATACACTAATTTATTCACCGATTCTGCCATGTACTCGCATGCACTACCTAGTTAATGTCCATGTGCTTACTCATCCAGCCAATCAAAGGCACTTGCCCACATTAAACCCCCACTCCTACCCTTTCACACAAACATACCCACATACCAATCAATGAACAAACATTTTAATCATGAAATAACTCATATCTGCTGACATTGTCAATGATTGATTTGCTTTGCTAATAAGGGGCCCGTGCTCACTGTGCCAGTAGAACCAAGTTACATCTGACTCCAATCAGGGCGAAACCAGTCTTGGGTTGTTTGTGTCCCAGTTCAAGGAGGACCTGGCCTAGCAGTTCCGGCTAGACTGTTCCTGTTGGAGCAGTCAAGACTGAATTGCAAATGGCTGCGTCCAAACTGAAGTGGCATGGTGGGTGCAAAATGATGGACTAGAGTGCGGCCTGAGCAATTTCCAGTTGCTGAGATTAACTCAAGCTTTCCATCCATCAGTTTGTTGTTGTTGCACTTGCTAATAACTTTGGCACTGATTTATGAATATACAAAAACATTAAGCAAACAAAAGTGTGTTTCCCACCTGCTCGATTCTTGGATGTTTCATACAGATTGGTCAAGTTAGGCCCAAATTTAAGAAAAGTGGTGCTTCATTATATGCAGCGCCACTTTCCTTGTGCCCCTTAGCGACACCATTTGTGCGCCATATTAAACAGATGGCGCACCATGGCGCAAGTTAAGGACAATAGCATCAAACGTTTTGATGCTATTGTTGTACTGGAGGTTTAGCACCGAAAATGTTGGTGCTAATCCTCGAAAGCACATGGAGGCCCATTATAAATAATGTTGTGCCTCCTTTTAATGCCTGCTCTGTGCAGGTGTTAAAAAATACCGCAAAAAATGGTGCAGTGGAATCTCGTAGATTCTACTGTGTCATCTTTGCAGTCCCCTTAGCGGGGGGAACACCCCCCTTGAATACATCATGCCTGGCACAGGCATAATGTGGCACAAGGAGTTACAAAGTGGTGCAATCCATAGATTGTGCCACTTTGCTGATTTGGTTCTGCGAATTTGGCCTCGTTGAGCCACATTAAAAAATTACGCTAATGTGGCCCAAGGAGACGCTAGGCCCTCTTAAATTTGGGCCTACGTGTGCAAAGTTACAAAGGGGGAGTTCAACACGTTGTCTCTCCTTATTAACTCTCACAGGGAACTTTGCTCCCAGACACAGAGATACTGTCAGAGGTAATGACACTAAATTTTATATATATTCACAGACACAGGTTTTTTCATGTTTTCCAGAATTTGGTGTACATCTGTGTAGGCGCTTTCAAAGAGTTTGTAATTTTCAAGGGGTGTCAAGCATTTTTCATACAATACAGTTTTTCCAGTTCTGACCATTGTCTCATGAATCAGTTTGAGACCATCCAACTTACACTTAAAACTGATTAGCTGATGCAGCTGTTTTCCCCTTTAGTTATTTCTCTGTTTACAGATATCAAAAGGTGATCATGAACACCTATAATCTGATTTTGGCTAAGCAGAATGAAAGTTTATTTAAAGTCGCCATTACGCACTTTGAAGCAGTTTGCGAACAATGTGCAAACTCGGGACGCAGAAATAAATCATGGGGGCTATTTGGGAGCACAATAGGTTTCGTCAAAGAAGTAGAGGAAAGGTTCCTACGACTTCAAAAGTAATTTATATACTTATTTTCTGTTTATGCACTTTTATGTAACTCGGACAAAACCCAAAGGTGCTAGAATACTTTGCAAAAAGAACAGATCATCACTTAAGGCAGAGAAATTACATTAAACGAAGATGTTGGGACATTTACAATGAGCCATAAGCATTAAAGTATGGTAAATTGCAGCAGTCCTAAATATTGAGGAACAGGATGTTGATTGATTGTTGAGATCCACAAGGGAGAAGGAGATTAACTAAAATGTTTTTGAAAAAAAGGGCTCCCAGCTCATATTAAAGCTAGCCATTGAGAGTTCCATGCTTTGATCACGCTACCTGAAAATGAATGAGCCATGTATCATTCCTTTTTAAAGGTTGATGTTTCTAACAACAGTGCTCTGGTGTTCCATGATGGTCTAGCCCAATCCGATAACTTAAACTTCTCAGCCAGGTAAAGTGGAGTGAACGTGTATATGGCCTTGGGAGTGACACATGATGAGCAGCCAGTGACGCAAAACCTGAATCAGTGAAATATGGTCATGGTCATTCATGTTAGCCCACTAGACGAAAGACGAAGATAAGAATATTCAGTGCAGTTCATGACCCAGGACACAATTCGCTGCTAGCCACAATACAAAATATCTGGCAACCATTTTGCAACATCCAAAAGTAAACACCCTCAATGTGCAAGTGAGCACTGTGATCAAGGGGACTTGTTAGAAATCATGGTCAAAGGCAAAACGTTGTGCCCCGGTCCCTCTAGGCAAGGCCACAACTGCGTTCTGCAGGCTTTAGTGCATTAGCATTTAGCCGAGGGCGCAAAATAATGATAACTGAGCAGTTGTTTAATCATTAGATCATGGTATAACGTTCTTTAATGTAAATTTGGTCAGTGGAGGTGTGTTAAAGTTAGACACTGCACAATATATTAATGTCAATGTACATGCATCTCATTAAGGCAAGGTAGGCCTCCACTTCCCAAAAATGACTTTAACTCCATAAATGTGGCGCTAGACGGGTCTAGCACCAAAGTATAAATATGGAGTTAGTTTTGCACCGAATTAGAGTAAAAAAGAATGACGGTAATTCAGTGCAAACAGATTATAAATATGCCCCACAGTCTCTGGTACTGTCCCTGCGATCCCTGGACTCATAGATACAATTCTATGCAGAGAACACAAGCTAAAGAAGATGAGCCTTGTTTATTTTCTTTATTTAATTTATCCAGCAGGGAACAGGAGCCATTGGAGATGTTGTAAAGTACATGAATTCAGCATTTGAGATGGGGAGCCTAGTGACAGGGAGGTGATATACTGACAGACAGGTAAGAGCCAACTGAAAGCGAAGTGGAGAATAGAACCGGTGAGACACAGGGAGAGAGACAAAGACAGGTTAGGAAGAGAGGGGTGAGGGAGTGAGACCAATGGGTAACAGCTGAGAGTTGGTAAAAGTCACAGGTAAAAGATCCAGTTGGGAGGGTGCAGCTGTGAAAGAGACATCTGAGATAGAGGGGCTGCGAGCTGAGAGACTAATGAGACAGTGACAGTTCATAGAGACAGCATAAGAGAGTTTATATAGAGGTAGACAGGTGTAAGAATTTAAAGAGAAGAGGTGAAGATAGGAAACAGATGCCTTCGGTTGTCATAAAATAGATGAATTCAGCATCGGAGAGAGGGAGAGCTAGTTGAGAGAGGGGTAAAATAGAGTAAGAGACAGCTGAGAGTGAATGGAGAATGTAAATGGGGCGACATATTGGATAAAGAGACAGATGAAACAGAGATGGTGAGGGAGAGAGAAACTTGGCAGGCAGTTGAGGAAAGGTCTTAAAGAGACTGTTGAAAAGAACAGCTGTAGGGATGCAGCTGAGAAAGAAACACCTGAGTGCGGCGAGGGACGTGTGAGACAATCTAGGTTCGCCGAGACAGAAGAAAAATCGGAGAAAGATGCAAAAACATTAAACAAGAGCTAGACTGATAGGAGACAACTGAAAGAGAGGAAGGCAGATAGGCAAGAGAGAGGTGATAAAGAGACCAGCAGGTAAGAAAGAATGGTTGTGAGAGGTAGGGAGGGTGAACATGTGAGAAACATGTTATAAAGAGATAGCTGAGTGAGAGTTGGAGACGTGGGAAGGTTGACAGAGGCACAGGAAAGTGAGAAAGTGGGCGAGAGATGTAAGAGAGTACAAGGACACCTGTGACAAAGGGGAATGTTACAGCAGAGAAGGAGAAAGAAAAGTAGGTGATATAAAAAAGTAGTTGAGAGAGATGATGATGGAATAGACCAGTTAGAACGAGACAGCTAACAACCAAATGAGGGCGAGACAGGTAAGAGACATAGGTGGTCATTATGACATTGGCAGTCAGGTGGCCGCCACACCAGCGATGGCGGTAGAACCGTCATCAGGCTGGCGTTACGGACTGCCAAATTATGAGCATTCCATGATCCCTCCCATAAAGAGCAGATGTACCACCCCAACCGCCAGTGCGGTACGACCATTGACCACGACGGTAGCGACCTGCAGGCTGGCGGATGACAAGGATCCGCCCACCATATTATGACATAGCAGACCGCCAGGATTTCCAAGGTGTTAGTACTGCCACCAAAAGCCTGGAGGAAACACATTATATGAAAGGAGATACTCACCTCAAGGGACACAGAGGAAACCGTGGCCGCCATGGAACCAGAACTGGAATTCTTCCTGATGCAGTACCATGCGATGACAGTCCAGGAGCACAAACGCTGACGAAGATGACAACGGTCAGTACAGCCGCCTAGCACACAAGGGAGGGACGGGAGAGTGACACACACACGCACAACACACACCATACACACATACACCACACACCCAGAACAAACTGCACAGTAAATTGACAGCAACATAACCCAGGATCAAAGAAAGCTAGGACACATACCTCTGGTCCAACCACTGTAACCATGTTGGGGAACAAGCTTTAATTTAAATAAATAATTAATAATATTTATACACTCAGGGCCATTGGCCAGTCCAAAGTATGCAGGTGGCAACAGGGTAACATCCAAGGCCCAACTTAACTTCTGACAACATTAGCACTCCACTGGCCTGGGGCATCATCAAGATGGTATGTAGATACCTCAAGGGGCAGGTGGGGTCGGGGGCTGAGGGGGAATTTCTTGGAAAGGGGTCCTTGGGCTTGGGATTGGGAGGTGGCTGGTCTTTGCCCTTCTGGGTAGGGGGTGGAGGAGTGGCCTTGGGACAGGGGGATGGAGTGCCACTTTTGTTCCTCTTAGTGGCAGGGGAACTCTTAGATGGAGGAGCAGGAGTCGAATAGGAGCTGGAGGGACTGGACTGGGGGCTTTCCTCTTATGGGCAAAACGGGGGAGGGTGGGGGAGGGAAGAGGTCAAGGAGGGAAAGGAAAAGCTTCTTAAGACCAATGGGGTGGGGTGTGGTAGGAGGAATGGGAGTGGAGGTAGATGGAGTGGTTGTTGGAGGAGAAGGCATGCTGGACTTGGATGCAGGTGCATGGATAGTGTGCATGTGTGAGGTGGATGGCTGTTGGGTGTCTGAGTGGGAGCATTTATGTATCTTTGTAGGGGTGGGGCAGACAAGGTGGGGAAGACAAACAGGACGCGTGGATGTATGTTGAGGTGGAGTTTGCAAGTGAGGTGGATGTGCAGCATGAGGTCATGATGGTGGTGGTGATTGTGCATGTGGTGTGTGGGGTGCATGTCTGCAGGTCTGCTGTTGTGGTGACTGTGGGCAAGGCAGTACAGGTGGCAGAATCTGGGACTGTTGATGCAGTGCATGTAGATGTCAGTGCTGATGTGACTGTGAGTGAGGAGGAGGATGGGGAGACAGTGAAGGCGGTGGCTGTTGGATGTGTTTGTATCTGTATGTTGGCTGTGTGTGCTTGTGGACTGAAGCGTGCTGCCTGTGTTTGTCTATTGTTGTGGATGCATGCTTGTCAGAATGTGTCCATTGGATGGGTTGGGGAAGAGGAGACAGGGACTGCGAAGAGGTAGTTGGAGGGAGGACAGATGAAAAAGGAACACTGGCTGCCGTCAGAGAGGAGGCCAGAGCCTGAAACTGTCTCTGTAGGGTTGCCACGCCACTGTGAATGCCCTCCAGGTAGGCATTCCATTGCTGCATCTGGGATGCCAGCTCCCTGGATGGCATTCACTATGGTTGACTGCCCTACAGAGATGGATCTCAGGAGGTCAATAGACTCCTCACTGAGGGAGGCAGGGCTGACTTGAGAAGGGCCTGAGGCGCCTGGGATGAAGGAGACGCCCACCCTCCTGGGCAAGCGGGCAAGGGCAACTGGGTGGGGGGCTACTGGGAGGGCAGAGCTGGTAAGCGGGTGGTGGAAGATCTTGTGCTGGTCCCTGAGGGATCCGCCACCACCAGGGAGCTTCTATTGCAGGAGGAATCAGAGTCAGTTGTATCAGCTCCAGTCTCCCCCGTGGTGCTCCCCTTGCCCTCCGTCCCACTGGTCCCCTCGGCCTTGGTGGACTCTGCCTCCTGGGTCTCATGGGCTGCAACTTTCTCACTCGCCAGTGCCCCTGCTCCTTCGCCAGATGATGCGAATGCACACATGGACAGGATGACAAAAGGAGAGGGGGGAGAAAGAAAGGGAGCACAGTGACAATCACAGCACCATCAGCACACATGGCATACACATCACAATCAATCCGTGGGACTAACAGTATGCAGGATGGACCACAGTGACAAACCATTGCCTAGGTACTATAGCAGGAAGAAACCCAAACACTACCATCTGCACACATACTGGGAACAACTAAGCAATGTCTGACATGGCATACCACCCTACATAGCTAAGCCGGACCACGCAGGAATGGCCAAATGGGCATACTGGGACATCCACTGACTAGAACCTTGCACCCAAATCCCATGCCAGGCAACAAAAATTTGAATACTACACAGTCTGTACTCATCCCCTTGTGGCTGCTGTGCTGCCTTCAAAGGCCCATCAAACTCAGGATTGGCCCCTGCCAGTATGCGGGCCATTAGGGGGGTCAGGGTCCAACGGGCACCCCTCTCTCGTTGGGAGGCCTTCTCCAGCGGAGCCTCCGCGGTCTTCTGGGCCCAGTGTCCCAGGTCCTCCCACAGTTTCCTGCAGTGGGTGCTCCGCTGGCTATAGACCCCCCAGGGTTCGCACCTCCTTGGCGATGGCATGCCACAACCTCTTCTTCTTCTGATGGGCGCTGAGCTGCAGAGGAAACACTGACAGAGGGACACTATGAGCCAGACAATCCAGCCTGTCTAAAAAATGGCTCACATACTGCATTTGCTCCTAATCAAGCACACACGACCCATACCTCTGCATTAAAATTGCCTGAATCCATACCCCCCAAATGACACACTGTTAGCACACACATAGATCTATATGCAGCCATGTTGCATGCTACGTACCGATTATGTACTCACCTGTTGGTCTGAGGCCCATATAACTGCCCAAACATGGGTAGGACCCCATCCACGAGCCTCTCCAACTCCTACGACGTGAAGGCTGGGGCCCTTTCCCCTGTAGCACAGGCCATGGAAGGTTCCAGGCACATGTCACAGCAGCACGCGCAGTGGAGATGTTGTACAGTGAAAAGTCAGGAATCAAGTGAGGGGTAGAAAGAAAATGTCAGTCATGTCCGTGGCAGTGTACACCGTCACTTCCGGCATTGATCATCATTGGTTCCTGTACTCCATTAAGCCCCATTTTAGCCAATGAGGAATTGCACGGCGGTGCAGACCGCCGTCCGCCATGACGCCTAACATCGATGGAGTGAGGTCACTTCCACCTGTACCTGCATACAGGACAGGCGGTTGCCATTTCCTACTGCTTGTACTCATGTTTGGAATTTATATGTGCATCATTGATGTCCAGTGTATACACCTAGACAGTTTTAATGTTCTACATACATGCATGCTCTGTGTACTATGATGTTGTGTGTCCATAGGTCCTGTACTTACACCCATTTTACTTTTGGCTCACTTAGATACCAACCACTGCAGAGGAATAGGAGGAGGAGGCAAGCTCCAATGTACAGACCCCTTGTGGACTTGGCTACACTGGAGGACCGCCACATAAAACTCACCTATCGTCTGGACAGGGCCACAATCACAGAACTGTGTGCACAATTGGAGCCTGATCTGCTACCTGCTATCCATTGCACCACAGTAATTCCCCCTCTTGTGCAGGTGCTGTCAGTGCTCCATTTCCTGGCAACTGGTTCTTTCCAGGTGACTGTGGGCTTGGCTGCAGGAATGTCACAGCCAATGTTCTTGATTGTGCTTGCAAGGGTTTTGGCTGCCATGCTCAAACACATGTGTAGCTACATCTCATTTACCCAGAGTGAAGTTTTGCTCACTGTAAAGGCTGTACTCTACACAATGTGACACATACCACATGTCACTTGGGCCATTGACGGGACCCATATTGCCTTGGTCCCTCCCAGGGCAAATGATCCGGTGTACAGGAATAGGAAGAGTTTCTACTCTCTCAATGTCCAGATGGTGTGCCGTGCTGACAGTACATCTCCCACATCACTTCCAAGTATCCTGGATCTGTGCATGATGCCTGTGTCTTGAGGAATAGCAGCGTCCCACAGGTGATGGCATGACTACAGAGACATAGAGTGTGGCTTATAGGTGAGCTTCAGTCCTCACCCAATGTATGTCAGTGTATGCATACTAGAGTCATACCTCATGTCATTGTGCATGGCTAATGTGTGTCCCTCACATCTTCCAGGTGACTCTGGCTACCCAAACCTGTCCTGGCTGTTGACCCCTGTTAGGAATCCGAGAACAGGAGCTGAAAGTCGGTACAATGACGCTCATGGCCGTACCAGGAGGATTGTGGAACACACTTTCAGTCTCCTGAAAGCCAGGTTCAGTTGCTTCCATTTGACAGATGGATCCCTATGCTGTTCCCCAGAAAAAGTGTGCAAGATTCTGGTGGTCTGCTGCATGCTGCACAATTTGGCCCTCAGACGCCATGTGCTTTATCTGCATGAGGAGGGGGGTGACAATGCACCTGTGGCAGCAGTGGACACTGAGGACAGTGAGGAGGAAGAGGAGGAGGATGTGGACTACAGGACACATATCATTCAGCAGTACTTCCAATGACACTCGGGTAAGACTGTTGATCTATAAATGTCTCCATTTTAGTAAAGTGCTGTGTGGCTGTAGTGTTGTGCCAGCCACTACCTTTGCATCACAATTGACTGTCACCTATGCTTTCCCTTATTGCAGATGTTGGTGTGGTTATAACAGTGTACTGATGTCATGACTACTGACTTCTGAGACACATTTGGTGGATGGATTGACACATTAGCGGACATTTGCACAGGATTATGCAGTTCAAAACAGTTCAATTCATTGTACATTTTCTATCTGATAAAGCACTATTACTCAAGTTGTGTTCAAGGGTGTTTATTTGACTTTTACAGAAACAATGGGAAGTGCTATTGAGTTGGGTGATGGTTAGCAACAGTCCAGTGTAGTGGGCCAGTCTGTTTGTAGCACAGGTCCAGTGTCCAAGGGGCCATAGGAAGAGGAGCAATGGCAGTCTAAAGTGAACAAGGTGACCCAATGGAACACAAGAAGGACATTCTTGAGGGGCTCATTTCCTGGCGGTGGTCTTGGTCTTAGCAGCTATCTCTGGTGTCTGAGTCGGAGGGAACATTTGCCTAGGGATGCTAGTTGCCTGTGAGTCCTGTGTCAGGGCCTCCTGTCCACTCGCTGCAGCAGATGTGTACAGCTGGTCAGTACACTGGCCAGTGGTAGGAGCCGGCTGGCGTGCTGTGTACTCCTGCATGATGTTCACCATGTCACTGAGCACCCCTGCAATGGAGGCAATAGTGGTATTCAAGGACTGCAATTTTTGCATGGCCTCCTGGGGGTGTTCCCCCTGCAGCCGCTGGTTCTCCTGCATTATGATTAACACTTGACCCATCCTGTCCTGGGATTGTTGGTATGCCCCCAGGACATTTGTGAGTGACTCCTGTGCAGTGGGTTCTCTCGGTCTGTCCTCCCCCTGGCGCACAGCTGTCCTCCGACTGTCCCTGGCCCCCTGTACGTGTGTCCCCTGAACAGTGTGAGCACTCCCACTGACACCAGGACCTTCATCATCTTGCCTGTGTCGTGTCGACTCGGGTCCCTGTACTGGTGGGCACACTACTAAATGATTGTCCTGGGGACAAAGGTTTGGGGGCATTGGCTGGCTGTTGTGGTGTTTGAGTCTGAAGGGGGGGCCCAGTGGTGGACTGGCTGTGGTAGCCGATTGATGGATATATGGGTAATTGTGGTGTGTGTGCAGTTGTCTCTGGGATTGGCATGGCAAGGTGTAGCGGTCTTCTTGTGTTTGCAAAAGTTTGTGGGTGATGTGGGGGTGTGTTTTATGGTACTGTTGGTGGGTATGTGTGTATTTGTGTCAGGTGTGTTTTTTTTATTCTGGCCAATGTTGTCTTGTTTTGTTTTTGGGCAGTCATTTCATCTGCGGCGGTGTGCACCAACAATGGTTTACCACAGTTGTATGTCCGCTCTAGTGATTCGTGGGTCATTATTTGGAGGGCATTTTTTGGTGACGTAACGGTATGGGTGATAGTTCTGACAGTTTATTGCATTTGTTGGGACTGGCGGATTTGTGGTTGTGGCTGGTTTCTGTCGGTTTGGTGTGTGTGTGTCATTATGTGGCAGACGGATGTTCGCCTCCGTGGTGGTATGTTGGCAGCCGTCACCGGGGTGGTATTTGGAATTTATCGCCAATGTTATAATGAGGGCCAAAGAGATTGATTTAAAACAGACAGCTTAGAGTGTGAGAGAGAGAGAGAGAGAGAGAGAGCGAGAGCGGGAGAGAGAGAGGTGGGAGGCTGTTGAGAGGTGAAAAGAATAAATGGTGATAAAGAAATGTGTGGGGAAGCATAGGTCCTCCGGTTTGCCATAGTATAAAATATTATTGAGGCAGATTACTGGACTACCCTGTGTGCATTTGCACCTCCTTTACCTCTTGTTTCTCTGGACACTCACATTTTGCAGAAGGGCTTACAAATGTTTGCTAGCCCTCTTCTGTAATATACATTGCATGGGCGGGATGCACATTTCGCTCTCTGGGAAGCTATGGAACAGGTACACCATCCAAAAGGAGGACAGTCTTGGTAGTGAAAGACAAAGCAGTGGTCTGAAATAGCCACAGCATTTTTGGCATCTGCACTCAGCCCAGCACAATAGTAAACTTTTAGGGGCATATTTAAGAAGGGTGGTGCTGCGCACCGCGCAGCGACACTTTTCTTCCGCCGCTTAGAGCCCCCCTAACGCCACCATGTGCACGCCATATTTGAAATACGCGCACCCTGGCTGTAGTTAGGGTACTAGTGTCAGAATTTTTTACGCTAGTCCGGAGCTTTGCAGGATTAGCGTAAATAATACTGACACTAATCCTGCATAGCACCCAGAGGCCCATTGTAATTAGAGGTGGGCGAATAATCCCGCTCCGCTGGTGGAGTTTGAGGAGTTTTCCCCACTCCACACTCCTCGTGGAGTGTGGAGTTCGGAAAAACTCTGCTAACTGACGGGAAGCAGAGTTTTTCCTCTCGTTCGCCAGCGTTAAGTTGGTGAGTCAGAGCGAGAGAAATCGCTAAGTTGATTTCTGAATGCGAGTGGTCGCGGTAGGCCACGACCGCTCGTAATGAGAAAGCTGATGCTTGCATTGAGAAAGGTGCCACTTGAGTAGAAAATCTACTCAAGTGGCAAAAAGAAATTAGCGCCCACTGACGCTCTACATGATGCCGTTCGCACTGATTTTACAGCACAGGATACACCCCTGCACTAAAAATTTGTGCAAACAGCACACCTTACCCAAACTCCACCACTCGCCTAACTCCGCGTAGCACCTCAGAGTTTTTCCACCACCTCGTGGAGTTCCGCGTAGCAGAACTCCACAAACTCCACTCAGGCCTAGTTGTAAGCAATGGAAGCCTTATTTTAAGGCCTGCTCTGAGCAGGCGTTAAAAATACCAAAAAAATGATGCAAGGAAATCTCGTTGGTTTCCTTGCTCCAATTGTTTGGTTCCCCTAACAGGGGAATGCCCCTTTTGCCTACATCTGCTTGCACAGGCATAATGTAGCTGAAAGACTTACAAAGTGGCGCAATACATGCATTGCACCACTTTGCAAATATAGCATGGTATTTTTGGCCATCTAATGCCACAGTAGCGTCATAAAATGATACTAATATGACGTTGAAATTTCACTAGGGGCTCCTAAATATGCCCATAGTTTGTTCCAGCGCTTGAAAGAGTGTATATTTTGTGTAAATGAGTGCTTGGTCCTGAGATTAACTTTACACGTCCAAAGGAAGTGCATGTTAGCATATACTTGGACCCTGACCTGACTTCATCCAACAGCACAGCAATCTCATCCCCATCTCATGCTAGAGGGTTGTACAACTGTCATAATGTGCCCGATTGTGAACATGGAAATGTGCCTACTTTCCTCACGCTTTTCTTTCCTCCCTTGGCAACTCTATGTCTTGTGTGTCCCTTTTCCCTGATCTGTCACTAACATTGCTTTTGCCATGTCTTGTCCTTTTCCCCTATTTTGCTCTTTCTCTCATCTCACCTCATTCCACTGCTTTTTCCTCATCATTCCTGTAATTTCTCCTTTCCTGTCTATCTCCTTCATTTGGCCATCTTTTCCACATCACCTACCCCTTTCTGACTTGCATCCCTCCCCCCACCTCTATCTTTTATCTGCCTCTGTTGCAAGTGTCTGTTTCTCATCTGTTCCTTTTCTCTCTCTCAGTTGCCTCCTTCTGAGTTGTCACTGTCTCTTTATGATGCCTCTTACAGCACTTTCCACCCAACGTTTCACTCCCTCACACATTTCTTTATCACTGTTTATTCTTTTCACCTATCAACAGCCTCCCATCTCTCTCTCTCTCTCTTGCTCTCTCTTGCTCTTTCTCTCTTGCTCTCTCTCTCTCTCTCTCTCTCTCTCTCTCTCTCTCTCTCTCTCTCTCTCTCTCTCTCTCTCTCTCTCTCTCTCTCTCTCTCTCTCTTAGCTGTCTGTTTGAAATCGATCTCTTTATCAGCACTATGTTTCTTACCTTCCTCGCCCTCATTTGCTTGTTAGCTGTCTCTTTCTAACTGGTCTGTTCCGTCATCATCTCTCTCAACTACTCTTTTATATCACCTACTTTTCATTACATGCAATGCGCCACTTTGTAAATATGGTTCGGCGTTTTTGGCCTTCTAACTCCACATTAGCATCAAAAAAATAATGCTAATGTGGAATTAGAATGTCGCTAGGGGCTCTTAAATATGCTTCTTAGTTTGAAGGGGACATGTGATCAGACAGCCCTTGATTCTGGACATCCGAAAGGGATCACTTATTGGTTTAAATATGAAGCTTCTGTCTTCAGCTGGGGCATAGACCTTTCCGGAACAGGGTGAGACTGCATGAGGAAGCGCATCAGTAAAGAGATGGAGGTACACGGACACGTCCTCAAATGGTCCCACCCAGGTCTCCAAGCACAGCAGCTATAACAGGGGCCAAAGACACATTGGGACAGATTTAAGAAAAGTGGTGCTGCACCTAGTACAGCACCACTTTCCTTGCACCCCTCAACGCTCCCCTACCGCCACCATATGCGCACCATATTTAAAATGTGGCACACCATGGCAAAGGGTAGGGGGCAGTAGCATCATTTGTTTACGCTACTGATGTACTCTACAGGAGTGGCACCAAAATGTTGGTGCTACTCGTGCAAATTACATAGGGGCCCATTATAGATAATGGTATGCCCCCCTTTTTACGCTTGCTCTGAGCAGGCGTTAAAAGTGGCGAAACAAATGGTACAAGGAAATCTCTTCGATTTTTTGCCCCCCCCCAATAGGGAATGCCCCCGTGCACACATTTTGCCTGATGCAGGCATAATGTGGCACAAGGGTTTACAAAGTGGCACAATGCATGCATAGCGCTACTTTGTAAATATGGCACAGGGAAAATGCCACTTTAACACCACCTTAGTGTAAAATAAATGACACTATGGCAGTGGTATGGTGGCGCTAGGGGCTCTTAAATATGGCCCATTAATGTTCAAGCCTTGACCAAAAACAAAATGCAGCAGTGCAGAGTCAGTCCTGTTTTGAATGGCTTTGTTTTATATTGATAGAGGAAACAGCAATGGTGTGACTCTGAATAGATTTCAAACTGGAAAAAACTTTTTAGTAGAGAGCTAATAAATAATTGTGATTTAGATAGCGATTTTATCCAATTTTACATAACAAAATTTAGGACAGCGAAGAATCAGAAAAAGTCAGTACATGCCCCGCCTCCTGGTGGCAGTCTTGCCTCTAACGTTTTTGAGGTTCTAATTGGTCATTTGAAATCCTGTTTAGGCATTATGTACATTGCGATGTACATCCAATGGGCCTGAACATTTTAAAACCCAGAGTTAAGAGGACCAGCGTCAAGTCAACGCCACATTAGTGACATTTGTTTATGCTAATGTTGAGTTGGAAGGCCAAAAATGCAGCGCAATATTTACAAAATGGCGCATTGTTTGCACTTTGTAACTCCTTGCGCAACATGATGCCTGCGCCAGGCATAATGTATGCAAGAAGGGTGGAGTTCTGACGTTAGCGGGGCCAAAAAAATGGCGCAAAGAAATCTAAGAGATTTCTTTGCATCATTTTTATCGGCATTTTTAACGACTGCTAAGAGCAAGCGTTAAAGGTAGGCTCCCATTGTTTTCAATGCACCTCTGTGTGCTTTGCAGGATTAGTGTCAACATTTTTTACCCTAATCCTGCAAAGCGCCGGACTAGCGTAAAAAATGATGACGCTAGTACCCCTGACTACCACCATGGTACGTTGTATTTTAAATACGGCACACACATGCTGGCGTTAGAGGGGGCACTAAGGGGCTCAAGAAAAGTGGCGCTGCACTAGGTGCAGCGCCACTTTTCATAAATCTGCCCCTAAGTTTGCATATAACTACTTTCTTTAGTATATGATGGATATACTTAGGGAGGTCTTATTAAATCCCCTGGTTTATCTTGTTGGAATCCTTTCGGAATATACCTGACAATCAAAATATAGATTTAGCTGCTTTTCTCACTGCTGTGTCTATGTAGCAAACTTGCCCTTACTGTACAATTTGTAACTTAAGTGGTGTCATTTCCTGTGATGTCATCAGAATAAAAGTTCATGCGAATTCTTCATAAGATGACGTGTGAAAGGTCATTATGTCACATACTAAGATGCCACTAGAGTCAAAGGGCACCTAAACTCATTTCCACTGCCCCTGTCACTTTGGTGAATGGGCCCAGGGTGTCATGTGGCTATAATGAAACAATAACACAATGTCTTATAAAGAGGAATGATTCAAAGTATATGAGAAAGAAACGGGCATGGAAAATGGTAACCAGAAGCATAATGAATGGGAGGCCGAGTCCCATTTACAGTTCCCATCATTTTTTCACGTGGGAAAAAATATCCATTTTTACAGCATGGGAGAAATATCATTTCCTCTTCCTAATTCGGGTCTCCGGGAGCGGTCCATCTCTATTTGAAATATCGACGTGAGGAGCAGGCCTCTTAGTTAGTTCGCCGGAAACCAGGAGCACAGAAAGAACTGCAAGAGCAGCTGCCTCATAATTATAACTCCTCATCACCGGCGTGACAAAACAAGTTGTGGCATTCGGGAAAGGTCTGGAAAATAGGTGTCAGACCTTAACTAATAGTGATTGTCCTTCCATTCTATTGTAATTTACATTTAATTCGCACGTTTCATTTCCATTTAAAATATGATTACGGTGTTTTGAGGCCCATCGCACCTGTCCTCCCGCATTAGGGGAGCTGGAAATAATGCAAGGTAGCAGGAACATGGGACAGGCCGGGCTTCTCCGCCTTTGGATTGTGAACACATGCTGCAGCTCTGTGGAACGGAGGTAACTATGTACACCAGGGAGAGGCGTGAGTCCAGGCGAGCAAACATATTGTACGCCACTCAGAAGTACAGCAAGTCAAGTGAACAGATTTAATAGATTTTAGAGACGAATGTGTGCACGAACAGAGAGAGGGTTCCTGGATGAATGGATCTAGAGACTGTTCGAAACTCGAGACAGACATCACTAGGCCAAGATAGACGGAAAAGTCAGCTAAGGGAAACGCGTAGACAGACAGGCACGTGTACAACAGTTATTGATCCAGGGATTGCGGTGTACAAGTGAATGCAAACAAGCATTGACAAAGCCAATAGGTTTCGCCTTTGTTTTTTCTTTTATATTCTGTTTTACTAACCGGATTATAAATGTTAGAAAAAGGTTATAATTACGTTTGTTTTAAATTAGGTACATCGTTAATCGTTGTTTATGTTGTGATGTATGTTGAATTAATATCCCAGGATTCCAAACTTTTAATTTGTACCTTATTTAATATGACATTGTATTATAGTATAGTAATGTGTAGTTAGTAACTGCCACTGCACCTGCTGCACCATTCAAATCATGCCCCTTTTAACTGCAAGGTAACTGTAATCGTGACAGCCTGTTTAGTGGTGAAATATATCAATATTTGGTGTTTACAGGAACTATGACAAGTTTTGGCCCAGTGCCACTGCATGTGCTCCGCCATTCAAATCATGACCTTAATGCCTGCAAAGTAACTGCACTTGTGACTGCCTGTTTAAAAGTAAAACTTGTTAATAATCTGTGTTTAGTGGTGTTCCTAAAGGTTTTAGGGAATGGTGCCACTGCATCTGCTGCAACATTCAAATCATGGCCCTAATGCCTGCAAGGTAAATGCACCCGCGACTGCCTGTTTAGTAGTAAAATATAGCCATATTTGCTATTTAGAGGAGTTCTGACAACTTTTGGGCCTGGTGCCACAGCACCTGCTGCACCATTCAACTCACGACCCTGGGCCTGCACGAAAACTGCACTTGTGACTGCCTGTTTAGTAGTAAAATGTAGCAATATTTGGTATTCAGAGGAGTTCCTAGAGCTTTTGGCCCCCATGTCACTGTACCTGCTGCACCATTACAATCATGACCCTAGTGCCTGCAAGGTAACTGCACTTGTGGCTGCCTGTTTAGTAGTACAATTCAGCAATACTCTGATTTTAGAGGGGTTCTGACACCTTGTGGCACAGGTGCCACTGCACCTCGTGCACCATTAAAACCATGACCCTAGTATCTGCAAGACAACTGCACTTGTGACTGCCTGTGTAGTAGGAAAATAGAGCAAAATTTGATGTTTATAGGTCTGCTGAGAACTTTTGGGCACAATGCCACTGGACCTGCTGCACCAAACCATGACACTAATGCCTTCAAGATAACTTCACTTGTGACTGCCTGTTTAGTAGTAAAATACTGCAATATTTTCTGCTTAGATGAGTTATGAAAAGTTTGGCCTTGTGATGCACCATTTAAATCATGACACTATTGCCTGCAAGGTAACTGAACTTGTGACTCCCCGTTTAGTAGTACAATATAGCAATATTTTATAATTAGAGGGGTTCCTAGAGCTTTTGCCCCCATGGCACTACACCTGCTGCACCACTAAAATCATGACCCTAGTGTCTGCAAGGTACCTGCACATAGGACTGCCTGGTTAGTAGTAAAATATAGCAATATTTGGTGTTTAGAGGAGTTCTGACAACTTTTGGGCCTGATGCCACTGCACTATTCAAATCATGATCCTACTTCCTGCAAGGTAACTTCACTAGTGACTGCCTGTTTAGTAGTAAAATATAGCAATATTTGGTATTTAGAGGGGATCCTAGAGTTTTTGGCCCCGTGTCAATTCATCTGCAAATCATGACCCTAGAGCCTGCAAGGTAACTGTACTTCTCACTGCCTGTTTAGTAGTCCAATTTAGCAATAATCTCTGATTAGAGGCGTTCTGACACCTTGTGGCATGGTGACACTACACCTGCTGCACTGTTATTACCATGACTCTAGTGCCTGCAAGATAACTGCACTTGTGACTGCCTGTTTAGTATCAAAATATAACAATATTTGGTGTTTAGAGAGGGTATGACAACTTGTGGCTCCGGTGCCACTGCACCTGCTGCACCATTCAAATCATGACCCTAGTGTCTGGCAGGTAACAGCTCTTGTGACTGCCTGTTTAATAGTAAAATATAACAGTATTTGTGCCCATATTTATACTTTTTTAGTGCCGCATTTGCGCCGTTTTTTGATGCAAAAGCAGCGCAAACTTACGAAATACAATTGTATTTTGTAAGTTTGCACCGCTTTTACGTAAAAAAATGATGCAAATGCAGCACTAAAAAAGTATAACTATGGGCCTTGGTGTTTAGGGTGGTTCCTAGAGCTTTTGTTTCCAGTGTCACTGCACCTGCTGCACCACTAAATTCATGACCCTAGTGCCTGCAAGTTAACTGCACTTGTGACTGCCTGTTTAGTAGTAAAATATTGCAGTTTTTGGGCATATTTATGCTGGTTTTGTGCCGAATTTGCATCTTTTTTTTAACACAAATTCGGTGCAAAACGAACTCCATATTTATACTTTGGCGCTAGACCCATCTCGGGCCAAAGTTATGGAGTTCAAGTAATGTGTTTTTCATGGAAACCTACCTTGCGTCAATGAGATGTAAGGTGGGTGTTCCCGTGCAAAAAATGACTCTGTGGCCTTAGCGCCATTTTTATCCCTGTGCTAAAATCACACACAGGGGGAGGAGGGGTCAAATAATGGTGCAACACTTGTTTTTCCCCATTATTTAACGCCTGGGTCACGGCAGACGTTAGGGGACCTGTGAGCATTTTTCCATGGTGGAACACCATGGAATAAGCCCACAGGTGCCCTCCCCAGGCACCAGGGACACCCACACTCACCAAAGGGACAGCGGAGGATGGGGACCACATCCCAGGTAAGTATAGGTAAGTACAGGTAAGTATTTTTTTTTTTTTAAGTGCCATTGGGGGCCCTGAAATGGGCCCCCTACATGGCACTGGGTGCCATGGCCATGCCCAGGGGAACCTGGTCCACTGTGCTGGCCATTAGGGTGGTGGGCATGACTCTTGTCTTTTCGAAGACAGGAGTCATGTGGTATGGATGGTTGTGTGTCAGAAAATGTCACTAGGCAGGTTGGAGTAATTTTTTTTTTACGCTAACCTGCCTAATGTCATTTTTTGGTGCAAACCCCCTTTCTCCCATACCTCTACCCCCACCCGGCTAACGTCATATTTTTTTCCGCTAGCCTAGCCTTTGCGCCGGCTTCTACCATTCCATACATATGGTGCCCGGCTGGCGCTAAAGAATGCCGGAGCAAAACATTTTGATGCAAAACTGCGTTAGTGCAGATTTGCACCAAAAAGTATAATATGCCCCTTGTGTTTAGAGAAGTTATGACTACTTTTGCCCCTGGTGCCACTGCACCTGCTGCACCATTCAAATCATGACCCGAGTGCCTGCAAAATAACTGTACCTGTGACTGCAAGTTTAGTTGTAAAATCTAGCAATAATAAGTGTTTTGTGGGGTGCCTAGAGCTTTTGTTCCCGGTACCACTGCACCTGCTGCACCATTCAAATCATGACCCTAGTGCCTGCAAGATAACTGCAAGATAACTGTACTTGTGACTGCCTGCATAGCTGTAAAATATAGCAATATCTGTTTTTAGAGGAGGTCTGACAACTTTTGGCCCTGGTGCCACTGCACCTGCTGCGCCCTTCAAATTGTGACCCTAGTGCCTGCACGATAACTGCACTTTTGACTACCTGTTGATAAGTCACTGAGAGAATAACAATTCAAAATAAAAAGTCACCCAGTTATACAATTTTTTGTATTTTTTTTAAATGACTGAATGGTAATTTAAGAAATGAACACACCAAATATTTTAACATTTACAGCTGTTATTAATCAGAAATGTAATTATTAAAAAATGAAAAGCGCAACATAATTAGCCCACTCACTGCTTGCTTTAAATCAGCACTCAATACTCCATTGCAAGATGGTTAACATGTTTGCACACATTTCAATGCAAATTGACTTGCGTTCAGTTCATCTTTTCACGTTCCAACACGAACAGGTAACCAATCACCGAAAACCGTACTTCGGCTACACTCCATGCAACAGCAAAAGCAGAACAGAAAACAGAACAGAAGAGTAGGAAGTGACCTGCTAGCCAATAAAAAGCAAATAAATTCAAGTGACGTCGGAGCAATGTTTGATTGAACAAACTGGATGTTCAGGTAGGTAAGGGGTAAAGTAGGGGGTTCTTAGTCACTTTGAAGATTTTCTTTTAGTAATATAAGACTTCGCAAGCACTGTGCAGGCGAAACCTAGAAAGAATAGGTAGATATACAGAATGAGGCAGTGACATAGATAGGTGGAGGAACGGGTGGACAGACAGACGGACGGACGGATGGACCAACAGATAGATAAATAGGTAGATAAACGAACAGACATCTGGAGAAGCAGGTTGAACGCCAGTTAAAGAAACAAGTACATGTATTTTCTTACATATTTAATTTTTCACGTAATGCTAATAGAGACCAATATCTGTTTCTAGGTACAACAGGAAATGTTAGGTTTTGTTACTAGATTTTGTGGAACACAGTTTGCTATGGCATTATAGCACAGTTGGACAACTAGGGTGCAACCCATGCAATTGCCATCATAGACCTGAAAGTTCTGCTGATAATAGGTTTAGGATGTTGTGCTCCACCTTTAGTGACTGAGTGCCATTACTTGCTTGGTTTGATGTCAGTTGATGGACTGATATGTAAAGGATCATCTAAAATCCTTTTGCAAAGTCCGGAGGCCATTGGAATGCCTTGGGCTGTGGGTGTATGATATTGGTATCAGAGAAAATGTGTATGTAAGGATTTACTATTTAACAACATTGTTCTCAGGCCAGTAATATCCCCCTTACAGAGTGGTTAAAAATAATTAAACTTTTCATGCTGACAGAAATGGGTAAAGGAGGCATTTCATAAAGGCGAAATTCCAAAATAAAGAATGTCAGTCTGACGGAATCAGGCTGACCAGACATTTTCTTTGTAAACGGTATACCAGTCGCAGGATTGAAAGAAATAAGCTTCTTACAATTCCTATTTGAATACATGCTTATTAAAAAAAGCAATAAAAATCAGGTTGTGATAGTGTTTTTTTACGTGTACCCCGACCAGGTACAGAAGTGGACGATGACATAGGGAAGAAAGACGAGGAAAGCGAGCCGAAGGCAAGAAGGGAAAAGAAGGTGGGAATTGGGGATGGGGTGGTTTGGGTTGGGATAGTGGGGTTTCTTGGAGGGCATTGTCCGTATGGCTCAATTTTCTGTAGGATTCTGGCCAAAAAAATTAGATGTAATGTTTCTTGTATATAGAGGTGCCTGCTGTTTAAAAAGCTAGACAATGCAGTATTTTAAATCTTATCATTCTCCCTGTTGTAGGAGCCAAATGCTTAGAGCCATCATTTTCTATAATGCTTGTTAAATGCCTATGTCCAACATCACTTGTCTTATTTATTCTCAAAATTGGAGATATTTCAAGACTGATCCCACGAGGTTCCACAAACCTTTCTACCAGAATTCTTGATTCATTTAGTGCAACCCTTGTAATCTGCCTTATGGCTGTCATGTTTAGTTCTGGATTTGATCAATGGTCGTTAACAATGTGGCCGTCATGACGGATTCTATACAAAAGGACTGGAAATATTCTAAATAATTCTATTAAAAGTTCTATAGCCATACACAAGAAATATTTACTTTGCAGAACTCTTTGAAGCTATACATCTTTGGCTTGATATTAAAATGCAATCTTTACTGGAGCTCAACTTTTATCTCTTTTGTGGGGTCAAAAGTTCCTATTGCTGCATTCATGTGACTACTTGCTCAATATTTTACCATTATGGCTGACCTGATATGGTTTCTTGTGCAGGAGTCTGCATTAGAGTGCTCGAGTGGTTGGACTCATGAGAGGTGGGTGACTGTGTTGGGTTCCCCCTCGATGAATATAGCCCTGAAGGTAGTAGGGTACGTCATAGAGTTTAGTGGTAGTTAGTGCTGCAGTCTTACCTTCTCCCTGCATCTTGCCCTGGGCTACTCATCTTCCCCCCTCACTGTGAATTCAATGTGAAGGCAAGTGTATTTGAGTTCTGATGCACATCAGGTGAATGATGCAGCAATTTCCCTTTTGTTGTTCAATGGGCTGGACCAACCTCGAAAGAACCGTTGAAGGCAAGGAACCTGCATGTGTGATTCCACCTCATTACCTAGGCTTGGTTGTCAGTTACCCATTGTGAGCCGCTGCACCTATTCAGGATCTGCTGATGATGGCTTGTGACTCCTCTTCTGAAATTTATACCACCTCAGTTAACTTTGAACTGTGACTTTCCCACTCAGATCTCGCCAGTAATGTTTTTTGGGCAATGTGAAGAGAAAATAAGTGCTCACACTATCAACATAGGTAGCATAGCATGACATGGAGTTCATAACACTGCTCCCAAAACTGTGGAAACACCCACAACCTTTCTCTTCCCTTTAGCCTGTAGATGGACTTATGCCCAAACCATGTTAGATTACAGCGGTCACTAACTGAGCCTTTTTTGAAGAGAAGAAAGCAGAGGCTCCACCTGGCTGTAGTAACATAAATAATTGTATCTATAGCTTTTCTTCCAGACAGCGCTCTCCCTTTAAATCACGGAAAAGTTACATAGAATATTTTGATGTATGTCAGAGAATTGTGGTGCTGTAAAACATCTGAAAGCTTCAGAACAAATATCCTCAGTAAAAATAAAAGTATTATATCTTTTACTTAAAAGAATGAGACTGAACTAGACCATTATTTTTATTTTACTTTAGTTCTTGATACAGCACCAGTGGAGGCTGGCAACTACTGAGAGTGGTTGGGTGGGCAAGTGGGTGGTGGGTAGGTGCATGCACATGCACGGCATGTAAGGTGGCTATGCTATAACATAAATAAAATAAAAAGTTACTTACCTGGCTTGCAGCACATGTCCTCCTCGCTCCGGTGTTTATCTTCTCTCATCGAGGCTCCTCACGGGCCCCAGCCAATTCCCTTAACCAGTCCTGGTGCTGCTCTCATGCTGTTAACCGACCTATCTCTGTGCTCCAGAGGGCACTTCAGGCCGGCGCATGCTCTCAACCCAGCTTAAAAAGCTGGATTAGAGAGGTTTAAAATGCACATGTCTTGCAGACTGTCGCAAGACAACATGCCAAAGTGACATGCGCACATTAAACTTAAGTGCACAGCCAGCCCACCACTATTCCCTGCTACTGCCACTCAGCAGGGCACACCCTGTCCTGACACTCAGTGTGGGACGGTTTGATGACAAAAAAAATGGTTGAAACTTAACTTTATTTCCATTGAATTTTTCATCTCTGGCAAGTGTCTGGGGACATTTTAGTTAGTGGGCCAATGCTCCTCTGCTCTAATGGAGGAGCCACCCCTTTACAGTGCATCAAGACGGTGGTCAAAGGACGGAACACACTTTACAGAATGGAATATAATAACAATGGGCATGTCATACAGGACATTTAATATGAGATAGTGATATCTTTGTAACACAGATTCAGGAAGACCAGGTACAATAGGGAAGTACAGATTGTAAAACGTATTTTAGGAAGGACCTTCTACTCCACACCACCCCCCAAGACTAAGGGTCTTATTACAAGTTTGGTGGGTAGACCAGTAGTCCACTGTGGTTACAGTCCCAAGAAGACCGTTGTGTCAGCGTTCTCCTGGCTGACCTATTATGATATATGCAGGTTGAACCGTTGACTGTGTCAACATCTTGCTGCCCACCAGCGTTGTGGTGGGCTGCAATGTTGGTGGTGCATACTCAGTCACAGTCATGGCCACAGCAAACCCCTAAGCCTATCACGAAAACACAGTTGACATGGCAGCTCCCTTGCTATGGTCTGCTGGCAGCGGTCGGCCATCACAGTACGCTCACAGCAAAACACCAGAAGAGTGCCCATTGGATGGATTAAAAAACAAACACAGCTGACATCCATTGGCCAAGTGGATACACCTTCATATCACACTATAAAGCACACTCCATTCCAGATCATGATCCTTTGCCTCTCCCCTGAAGCACAGCAAGACATAGACCACACTTCTTTTTGTTATTTTTGTTACATAAAGCAGCCCTTTTTCCCATTCCATTTTACACTTTTCACACACTTCTAATTTTTCCCCAATATCACTTGTTAGTCACTGTTACTCACTTTAATTTTCAGTCATGCCAGGGTGTCAGAGTCACCAGATCCTCGGGGTCTGCGCACGTTCCCAACACGTCCACCACTGAACAGCTCCAAGACTCTGATAGATAAATCACAGAGGCTAAGAGAGTTCAAGAGGGGAAGAGGGGATTAGGAAGGGAAACAGCTGGGAAGGAGACCTTTAGTAAGAAAAAGGTTAGAACACACAATATGAAAATTATATCTCCTGAAATCAATACTAGACTATGATTCTAAGTATAGTCATTCTGAAAACATGAACAATCTAAGAATTAAGTTTAAAATGACTAAGTTTCAAGATGGCTGGATACCTGTAAGGGAATCAAGATGGATTAAATGAAAACTTTCTTATTCAAGTACTTTCCTTTACATGAGAATCAGAAAAACATTCTGACTAAATTTTAAACCAGTCATATAAATCATTTTTTAAGAATGCATACTAGGACCATACAATATTGCATCTAGAAACTCTGATCTTCTGTGTCACAAATTGCGCATATTATAGATTTATATATATATATATATATATATATATATATATATATATATATATATATAGTAAACACCATAAAAGGATTGTGCACCATGAATAACAAAATATGAATTCAGGAAAACAAATCACATAACTTGTTAACTCGAATATTACATGATAAATATCTTAGAATAGTGGCATACAATAACCAACATGAATTAAACTCGAGGAGAGAATCGTGCGTCTTGCCGATTCGAGTGTCACCATGTAAAATGCCAAGAAATGGTAGAACGCAAATGAATATCAAAGTCAAATCATCATTAAATGAATCGCGCGTCTTGCCGATTCGTAAACCACGATGTAAATGCCAAGAAATAACAGCTCACAATGAATAACAAGATCAAAGTACAATGAAACGAATTGCGCGTCTTTTGTCGATTCTTAAGCCACCATGTAAATGTCAAGAAATGGTAGCGCGCAATGAACAACAAAGTTAAAACACCATAAAACTAATCGCGCGTCTTGCCGATTCTTAAGCCACCATGCAAATGTCAAGAAATGGTAGCGTGCAATGAATAACAAGATTAAATTATCATGAAACGAATCTCAAGTCTTGCTGATTCGCAAGTCACCCTGCAAATGTCACAAACACTCAAGAGCATATTTCACACGTGCAAAGTACTCTGTCAAATCATAAAAGAATTAGGCCCAAGAACATGAGAGTTCTCGATAACGGCGTCGGGAGGCCAGCCCAACCACCGTCTTACTGCCCAGAACAAGGATCTCCAAATGAAGAATGAAAGTCAGATGTCTGGAAGATCAAATAGGCCACCGGGACAGGAGCTCAGGAAGTAGCTTCTGCTCTGCACCGGGGCCTCTGAATAGTGAGCACTTGGAGCTGGGCTGGCTCCTTTTAATAGAGTCTTGGCCCAGCCCACAACCACACCCAGTCATCTTGCAGGGAAAGTCTCTAGAAGGCCCTGGGAAGGGACCACACCCTAGCACACTCTGAAAGCCTGCAGCAATACATTGCAAATGAACAGCATTTGTAAGCACATTAAAAATAAGTCTTCATGATTGAATTCTGCAATGCAAAAGGTTAATCAACAACATATCAGCACAATGCATAAATTACGTTGTTTTGAGAGTGCTGGGTTTTTGCATTCTAGTCACCAATAGAGCGCGCACTGCCCTGGTGTTGACAGTACTCCCCTCTCCCAGACGCGCTCTAGGGCCTGGTTTGCCTGGATTAAGACGATGAAAGCATCTCACAAGTACTGGAGCATGAACATCAGATGCGGAAACCCATGAGTTACTTTCAGGACCATAACCTTTCCATGAGATTAAGTGCCATAGATTACACCCTCGTAGTTTAGAATCCAACACTTTCTTAACTTCAAATTCTTCTTCTCCCTGTACTAGAACAGGAGCTGGATGAGGGTAGACCTTTTGGACTGCCCTTTTCAATAGGGAAGTGTGGAACACTGGATGAATCCTTAAGGATCTGGGCAATTGTAGTTTATAGGTTACCGGATTGATTTGCTGAAGGACTGTGTAAGGACCTATAAATTTGGGATTAAACATGTGCTTCTTCTTGAAGTCTATGGGGGTGATTCTAACCCTGACGGGCGGCGGAGGCCCCCCGCCAGAGTTCCCCCCTCCAGAACACCGCTCCGCGGTCATAAGACCGCTGCAGTGATTCTGGCTTTTGCACTGGGCTGGCGGGCGGCCGCCAAAAGGCCGCCCGCCAGCCCAGTGCAAAAGAGCCTTCCCACGAGGACGCCGGCTCAGAATTGAGCCGGCGGAGTGGGAAGGTGCGACGGGTGTAGTGGCACCCGTCGCGTATTTCAGTGTCTGCAATGCAGACACTGAAATACAATGTGGGGCCCTCTTACGGAGGCCCCTGCAGTGCCCATGCCATTGGCATGGGCACTGCAGGGGCCCCCAGGGGCCCCACGACAACCCATACCGCCATCCTGTTCCTGGCGGGAGAACCGCCAGGAACAGGATGGCGGTATGGGCTGTCAGAATCCCCCATGGCGGCGCAGCAAGCTGCGCCGCCATGGGGGATTCCCAGGGCAGCAGAAAACCGGCGGGAGACCGCCGGTTTTCCACTTCTGACCGCGGCAAAACCGCTGCGGTCAGAATGCCCTGCGGGGCACCGCCAGCCTGTTGGCGGTGCTCCCGCCGACCCTGGCCCCGGCGGTAAGGAACCGCCGGGGTCAGAATCAGGCCCTATATGTTTTGTGGAAAGCCACACTTTGTCACCTGGTTGATATTGCGGCCCCTCACAATGTTTCTTGTCATAATGCCTTTTGTATTTTTGTTAGGCTTTTTCTAAATGCTGTTGAATCAGTTTCTGGGTTTGATGCAAATGCTGAATGGTTTCTGACACAGCTGGAGTAAGAGAACTTTCTTGAGGAATTGTGATGGGCAGGGTGTCAGGATTATAGCCAAATAAACCAAAAAAGGGTGTAACGCCAATAGAAGTGTGGAATGAGTTATTGTAAGCTAACTCAGCTAACCAGAGCATAGATGTCCAAGAATGAAGTGCTTTTTCAGCGTAGGCACGTAGGTATTTTTTCAAAGTCTGATTTAGTCTCTCCGTTTGACCATCTGTTTGAGGATGGTGACTAGTAGATAGCGTAGATGTCACTTGGAGTGTTTTACACCATGTCTTCCAGAAATTGGAGGCAAATTGTGATTCCCGATCGGACAGGATAACTTTTGGCAGTCCATGATAATGAACCACTCTGTTCAGTAAAATAGTTGCTGGTTCACTAGAAATGGGCAATTTTTTCCAGGCAATGAAATGTCCATATTTCGTGAGACTATCTACTACCACCAGAATTACTGAATGCTGTTGAACCACTGGCAGACCGGTAATAAAGTCTAAAGAAATGTGCTCCCATGGACGACTTGGGGTTGGAAGTGGATGTAACAACCCTTTTGGTTTTGAATGACTTGTTTTAATGCGAGCACAAACTTCGGAGTTGTTTACCATTGCTTTTACATCTTTTGTTAGGGTAGGCCACCAAAAATAGCGTTGGATCAGTTCAAGAGTTTATGGAATACCTGGGTGACCTGCCGTCGGTATAACAGGCAACCAATGAAACACTATCTTGCGAAGTTTGGTAGTGGGTACGAACAAACGAGCGTCATGAAAGGGTAGTCCTCGCTTGATTGACCTTTTGGGATCTGCTTGGGCCCATGTTTGCCATTTTTCAACAGTGAAAGAGTTGCGAATTTCTTCAAAGAAATCTTCAGTTTTTATGATACAGAGAACCTTGTCAGGAGCAATGATAGCTCTGGAGGCTTGAAATGCAGGCAACGTGGTAGACACTTGACGGGACAAGGTGTCAGCTTTGCGATTATCTTTACCAGGCCGGAAGGTTACTACAAAATCAAATTCGGCAAAAAACAGCATCCAGCGTGATTGCCAGGGGTCAAAAGTCTGGTGGAACTCATTAATTGAAGATTACGATGATCAGTATATACTGTGACAGTGTATTTGGCACCCAGCAAATGATGTCTCCATTCTTTAAAGACGTCACGAATCGCCAGAAGCTCTTTTTCAGCAATGACATAGTTCTGTTCAGCTTCGTTCAACTTCCGAGACATATAAGCTACAGGATGAAGTTGACCAGTGTCTTTATTTCGTTGTGATAAGACAGCTCCTATTGCTACATCTGAAGCATCAGCTTCCACTATGAAAGGTCGATTCGCATCAGGATGAGTCAAGACTGGGGCAGTGGAGAAAGCTTTCTTCAAAGTCGAGAAGGCTTGATCAGCTTCTGGGGACCATACAAACTTTTCTTTCTTTCTTAGTAGCTTAGTGATTGGAGCCACTGTTTGTGAGAAATGATTTATGAATCTCCGGTAAAAGTTTGCAAACCCCAGGAAACATTGTACATCACAAACAGTCTTTGGGGTGGTCCAATCAGATACGGCTTTTACTTTCTTTTCTGCCATCACCATACCTTGAGGGGTAAGAATAACCCCTAAAAACTCAACTCTGGTAACATGAAACTCACACTTGGTTAGTTTGCAATATAAAGGGTGCTTTCGAAGGGCTGCAAGAATTTTCTTGACATGTTGGACATGTTCGCTTTCATTGTCAGAGTAGATCAAAATGTCATCGATGTAGACTACGGCAAATATGTCGAGGTACTCTCTAAGAACGTCATTCAAGAAAAATTGAAATTCTGCTGGAGCATTACACAGACCAAAAGGCATGACGGTGTATTAAAAAAGGCCATACCTTGTCTTGAATGCTGTTTTGTCACCCTCTCTCATTCTGACCAAATGATAAGCACCTCGAAGGTCAAGCTTCGTGTAGATTTTTGCTGTCTTTACTTGTTCCAATAATACCGGAATTAGGGGTAAAGGATATTTATTCTTGATGGTGACTTTGTTCAAACCCCTATAGTCGATGCAAGTTCGAAGTTCTCCATTAGCTTTTGGAACAAAAAACAAAGGCGAAGCTGCAGGAGACTTAGAGGGGCGAATGAAGCCATTCTCCAAAAATTGATCTAGGTATTTTCGTAAATGTTGATTTTCATGTTCTGACAGGGCATATACACGACAGTTGGGAAGTATCGCACCTGGGGCTAGATCAATTTGACAGTCGTAAGATCTATGAGGAGGTAGAGTCTCTGCTCCTTTCTCATCAAATGCATCTTTGTAAGATGAATACTGTTTAAGCAGCTGAATTTCTTTCTCTGCGGCAGTAGCTATGTAAGAGTTACAAACTTTTGGTACTTGAATCTTTTGGAGACATTGTTCGTTACATAGCGCAGATGAGAACACGATTTTTCCTTCTGCCCAATTGATCTCTGGATTGTGATGAGTTAACCATGGCAAACCGAGGATAATCCCATATTGGGGAGCATGGATCACGTCAAGAATGATTTTCTCTTTATGTTTCTTTCTTTGATTCTTATCTTCACAAATCATCGACTAGGGGATAGTCTGAAGAGTTACTGGACCTCCAGTCAAGAGTTTTTCATCGACTGCCTGGATGATTTCTGGGGTCTTCTTTTCAATACATGGGATCCCCCATGCACAAACCAATTGGACATCAACAAAGTTCCCAGTAGCCCCAGAATCAACTAGAGCTTTTTTGAAATAGATCTTTTTCTTGACCTGAACTCTTATTTCCAGTTTAAGATGTCTAGATTGTGAAGGGTCCACGGTGACACCCAAGAGCAACCCTTCTCTGCATCTTGGGTGTTTTAGTTTTCCAACTCGACTGGTGCATTGGCTGCGACCTTCTGAACTGGACCTTGCTTGTTCTTTGGTTTGATTGGACAATCTTTGGCAAAATGACCCTTCCGCCCACAATAAAGACATTGTCCATTTTTTCTGCGTCGGTCCCTTTCATCTTTGGTCAAAGGTCTTCTGATGGTTCCAATTTCCATCGGTTCCGGCGTTCTCTCTTTCGGAGTTCTTGAGTCTCTGTTATCACGAACACGCCATGAAGTTTTTTCAATCTTGTTGCGCGTTCCTTTAAGTTCTGCTAAACGATGATCAAGCCTCAAGACAAGGTTTATTAATTCTTGACAGTCTGTAGGTTGTGGGTCGATTTGCGCTAAGATATCTTTTAGTTCCTCTTTGAGTCCCTTGTAAAACAAGACCACTTGTTTTTCTTCAGGCCAGGATGTCTTGGCAACAAGCCGGTTAAAGTTGGCTAAATACGACACCAGGTCCTGATTCCCTTGGCGTAAATCTAATAATTCACGATCTGCAGACTGTGTTACAGTTCTACGATCAAAAACTCTCTCAAACTCACGAACAAAATTTCTACAGTTGTACAACAAGGGACTATTTTTATGCACAAGAGGAATTGCCCAAGTAGCTGCATCCCCAGCCAAATATGATAACAAGAAAGCTACTTTGGACTGGGCATCGGGGAAAGTATGTGGTCTGCAGGTGAAGTGTAGTTCCACTTGAACCAGGAAAGATTGCGCTTTCAAAGGGTCACCTGAGAAACGTTCTGGGGGAGCTAAAGGAATTGCGGAAGAAACATTTAGGGAAATGTTTGTCGGATTACTTCCAGAAGCCTGAGAAGAAGTACCTGGCCAAGACACACCTGTGGGACTTTGTTCCTTCTTCTCTACCTTATCTTGCAACTGACTCACTTTCTCAGCTAAGCTAGTTATCAATTCTTTGGATGATACCACCTCTGCCTGGAGCTGGGTGATAGCCTTGACTAACTCGTCCAGCGTGGCCATGCTGAGAACATACACAAACCAGGAGGATAATAATTTGTGGGCTCACTATTCTGTCAGAGTCACCAGATCCTCGGGGTCTGCGCACGTTCCCAACACGTCCACCACTGAACAGCTCCAAGACTCTGATAGATAAATCACAGAGGCTAAGAGAGTTCAAGAGGGGAAGAGGAGATTAGGAAGGGAAACAGCTGGGAAGGAGACCTGTAGTAAGAAAAAGGTGAGAACACACAATATGAAAATTATATCTCCTGAAATCAATACTAGACTATGATTCTAAGTATAGTCATTCTGAAAACATGAACAATCTAAGAATTAAGTTTAAAATGACTAAGTTTCAAGATGGCCGGATACCTGTAAGGGAATCAAGATGGATTAAATGAAAACTTTCTTATTTAAGTACTTTCCTTTACATGAGAATCAGAAAAACATTCTGACTAAATTTTAAACCAGTCATATAAATCCTTTTTTAAGAATGCATACTAGGACCATACAATATTGCATCTAGAAACTCTGATCTTCTGTGTCCCCCTAAAATGTTTCAACACAAATTGCACATATTGTATATTTATATATATATATATAGATATATATCTATATATATATATATATATTGCAACAGAAAGCCGAAGCACCAATCCACAGTAAAATCAAGCGTTTTATTTCCACTTCAGTGCAGCAGAAATTGTGAGTTCTCAATCCTGACGCGTTTCGGCTAATGCCTTGATCACAGGTAATATGAAACAGATGTACTTTCTCACAGTGTTTTTCAATCATCAGCACGTGGTTCCTTAATCTGAAATACAAATCCCATAATACACCTTAATGTTAGTTATTGCGCTGGACAGTACTTAATCTTTATATTGCTCAAATAGCGTAAAAGGTATCACAGTTCCAAGCATGTTATACAGTGTGCAAGAGGCAACTGTGTACCTTTCACTTTAGAAAGTTCATTTACAGTACTGTTTCCCACATGATCATCCTGTCTTTATGGGATGATGATGGAGTCCATCACATGTGTGCATGCAAGAATATATTGGAAAATAGTTATATGTGCTGGGTATATAATTTGTGTCTTACCGGAGACAGTAGTGCCTAAACTTTGGTAAGTGGGCCACACATGCCCTAATCCATTACTCAATGTCATTTGCCATGTCCAGTTGCTGAAGCAGTTAATGACATGACAGGTAGACACATCTTAATTTTTCACAACGTGCTTTTCCATGCCATTAATGTTGAACTATTAAGCTTAGTGATTTGAACCTTTTTGTTGGTGAAGGTTCATTGACTGACTGTTGACATACATCAGGGAGTGACATGCAGAAATGTGGTTGGGAATCATGTGTGAAAGTGTACACTCAGTAATACACTGGAATTTATGTTTGAATGAAAAAATATACAGTGGTGTGCCTTCAGATTGAGAAACCAATTAAACCACTTCTTCAGGTAATGGAATCTCCCAGAGCCTCAGAACATTAAATGGCCTATTGGCGTTTAGTTATGCAATGATAGAATGGAGTTCTCACCAGTACCAATTGCAATTGGTGATTTGCCTAGGCCTAGCTGATTCTTTGTGCTGTGGATATTTGCTGGCATATCTCCCAGACATTTTGGCCAGGTTGTCTCCAGTGTACTTTTCTGTGCAGCATGTTTACATAGCAAAGCTACATTAATACTACTTTCATGAGAGTAATTTGACAATGGACATATTACGAAGCTGCAATTGGGAAGTTTTTACAGTATGACACAAGTTTGTCCATGTAACCTTCTTCCAGCTACTGTACATCTTGCAGCAACATAGCTGAATTAATTAACCATCATTTCATCATGATGTGGTATGAGGTATATGAACATTTGCTGACTGCAGGGCCTCCTGGGGAATCAGTAGGATAAATGTGGCATTGCCATACTATTTGATGACAAGAGGTTTATGAGGTATACTACAAGAGCCAAACCATTCAAGGTGACAAGGTTTCCTACTTGATACAAGGGTATTGTGATTGCAAAACTTCACTAATGCAATTGGAGTTGTTTGTGAGTCTGATTTTACAGTGTGCAACTGTTTACAGTTCATGTAGCATGCATGCATGTGGCCTATCACATGCTGAAGTCACTTTGGTGGACCTTGTAGCTGGGGTCTAATGTACATTATAGTAATGCTCGGTGATCCTGACTGTTGGTCGTGTGTTCTGGCACATGCAATAAACCTATTTGCCATTTCAGCATCATCCCAGGCAAGCCCAGGAGACAGGGCTGGCATCTGTGGGAAAGCAGCTGGCCACGTTACCTTCGGTCGTGACACACAGACACGGAGGGACCCAGTGGCCCAGAGGGTGAGGGGAGTGCAACAGAGTATACAGACTCTATATCATTTTCATCTGAGTTCAGCTCCAGTGGACACTACCTAGTGGTGGGGGACATGAAGGACCAGTTCCAACACCATCTTTATCCGCCACTCCCACTACCATCTCCACCATCCTTGTTGCTCCCCGCCCAGTTGGCCGGGCCCGCTCACTCAAGAGGGAAGCCGTCTCCTTTGCTCCAGGCACCTCACCCCCTGTCCCCGTTCCCCCTGCTGCCCTGAGAGAGCAGGCTATTAACCTCTTGAGGAACATCTCTGTGGGTCAGATGGCACTACTGAATGCCATCCAGGTGCAGGGCAGCCATCTGCAACAGATGGTGGCCTACCTGGAAGGCATCCACAGTTCTATGTCTGCCATACAGAGATCTTTTCAGGCTCTGGCCTCTTCCTTCACAGCAGCCATCCACCCATCCCATACTTCCACCCCACCACGTGTCTTTTCCCCATCCATCCTAATTCCCTATTCCCATACCTGTCCCATGCACACTCACACATAAGCATACACACACCTCAACAGCCCCAAGCAGCACACGTAAACAAACACACCACAAAACACACAAGCACAGAACCACTCACCAGGCACTCACCTCACTCACAACCACCACCCCACCATACATCCAGACACAACTGCCACACTCACAGACCCACCCACCACCCCACCATAACCCCACATCCACACCAACAGAGACATCTACCACCCCACCATATCCCTAAACTTCACACCCACACCAACAGACACATCCTACACTCCCACCATCCCCCCAGACACCACACCCACACTACAGACACATACCCCACCCTCAGCAAAAGCAGCACATCCACATCACATGCCACAAAGAAACACATATGCTCACACTCTCCCACACAACAGACAACTACAAAACACAAAAATCATACTTCAGACAAACAGGCAGCCACACCAACAACACACACCCCCACACCCACACCTGACACTTCCACTTCCTCAACCTCCCAAACCCTAATCCCTCCTGGACACCATACCCATTTGCCTAAAGAAAGTTTGATGTTTGCCCTTGCCCTTACCCCTTTAGACCCATCCTCCCAAAGCCAAAGGGACCATAGCCAAACCCCAACCCATCCCTTCCACATCAAAGTTCACCCCTGTGACATCTGATCCCCCACACTGAACCTAGCCATACCCCAAAGAAACCCCAAAAAGTACACCCCTCCCAAAGTCAGGCCCACCCAAAACTGACCCCACTGCTCCAAAAGGACATCATTGAGGTGTCTGGACTGCCCACTAGATGCCCCTTCCTGGTGAGTTTCCCATGGCAGTGTTCTGAGAGGCAGGTTTAGTGGCATAGCAGTGTGATGGGCTGTATATTGGGTTGGCCATTGGCCTTTACTACATGTGTTTGTTTTTTTCAAATAAATATGAAGTTGCTAGTTTTCATAAACATTAGTCCTGCCATTATATTTCTACCATTTTGATGTTCATGGATACTTTGGGATGTATGACTACAGTTCTGTTTGTTTCACCTTGATTGATTATCCATTTGATGTGGTTGGTATGATCTGACCTTTGACCAGGGATGGAGTCACCCAGGACATGGAGAAATGTTCAATGGATCGGTACGTGTGATGTCATCTTATTGAGGCTAACATTGCATTGGGTGGAGTTTCATATGGTAAGTATTTCATCCTGGCTTGGCCAATGTCGACATTAATTGGGTTCCCTTTTTGCCTAGGATGTAGGTTGGACATTTGTTTAATGTGTGCCTTAGAGATTTGTTTGTCCACACATGTAGGATGTTCAATTGTCATACCTTTGTATACATTTTAATGAACATGTGTCCATTTTCATTTGTGTACCTTACACCTACTTTAACAATATGTGTGACCCATGCTGTTACTGCTGTATTTGGTTTCAAGACTTGCACGTACACATTTCTCACATATGCATGGCACTTGGTATACTATTGGTTGTCCCTCATATACATCAAGCCACAGTTCCTGTGCAGATAGTGGTTTTGAGGGATGTCCACAATAGCCTAGGGCACCATTCTTCCAGGGGTCCCCTGGTAGAGGCATACCTATTCTACTGGGATGCTTTACATTGTGACCTTTGAATGTTTCTCACACTGATTATTTAGCATTATATTTACCTTGCCTTGTCTTGAAATATGGGTGATTTGTGGAAGTCCATAACAGAGGTTTAGCAGAGAAGGTGTGTTTCAGTTTCATGACACACCTATGCAAAATTATCTTTTATATCACAACAGGCCATGGCATGTGAACAATGTGAGGGTGTCACTTAGATTTGTAGGTGGGATGTTGATGATGAGTTGTTGTGTGACACAATGTTATGGACACATCACTTTCCCTGAATATTGGTTGTGCACAGAGGAAGAATTTCATAGAGTGTGACTGTGCAGTGTCATTAACCTGGCCAAAGAGGGCATCAGAGGTCTGTGATTGGGTCATACATTGAGTACAACTCCGAACAGACACACACAAAATATGTTTGGCCCACGGGCCACATACCCCATGCCAAGTCCATGGTGGGGCATCGATTTGCTGTGGAGTTGTTGGTAACGGGTAAGTGTTTGGCTTACCGTCAGTTGCGTTTACGACGGCATTGGTTTTGGGCGTCACATAGCAGCACAAACAGCATAAGTGAGTGTACGATTGGTTCCATGGCGGCACAGGATGTGGGAACCTGAGTTCAGCCTTATATGCCACCCTTTCCACCAGCTCAGATGTGGTGGTTGGACTGTCAAAGTCATGTCAGCAGAATGCCACCTCATAATTGGTCCGGCGGTTGCACTGGTGGTCCACCCTCAGACAGACACATTGGCCTATCTCACCAATACAGCAGTCTAGATTTGTTGGCAGTGTCAGAGGGAAAGCTGTGGTCTTTCATCTATGGAACGGCATTCATCGTAATACAGCGGTTAGACCGCCAACACTGAAGCGGGGTGATCAAGGCGTTCCCAAGACTGCCAAGTTCGTGATCAGGCCCTAAGTCTTAATTGTTCTAATTAACTATCCCTTCACAGTCAAATCATAAATCTGATATACTTGGCATTTCAGAGAGCTTTCAGTACTAACTGGTTCTCTTGTTTCCAAGGACAACTGCAATACGTGCCACAAGGATTATCTAGTGTCAGTTGAGGAGAGCACAGTCCCTAGCGAGTTGGCCTGACATCAGCAAATATATTTGATTTTAATTTTTATTCTTCCGCCACGTTCAGCATTTACAACATAAATGCAAGGCTAAAATGATCTTGAGACAGTGGTCCTTTCTTGCATTGCAATATAAGGAATTTGTTCCTTTTTGGTGGCATTGTCATTCACAGAAAAAAACAGCATTTCTCAATATCTCAATATTGTGCCTTATATTTTACCAGAATGGGGGATAACATTTGCCAGGACCTGCCCTTTGTTACAAAAGGCTAGCCTGTAATACATGAGTGCAGCTCTTAAATCGAGTGTAGTGAAACATTGCATTTCAAAAGTTTCTGATGTAGATTTTAGTGGATTTTGAAGACTGATAGCTTACTGCAAAGGATTTCAAACTGTGGAGATGTCCACGCCATTGAGGCATGAAATGATGTTCCCCAGGTACAAGTCTTACACAGGATGAAGAACAAATTTATTGTTAGAAAATTATAATTTAGCCATGAAGTCAAGCAAGCCTTTTTTATTTCCCTTCAGAGCTCTCAACCTAAAATTAACTTAGGCACAATATAGCATAGGCACCCTTTGTCTTATAATCAAACTGAAGTCAAATACATGGGGAAAATATTACTAGAAATCGGCAGACAGCCAATGCCTTTAAGCATCTAAAAGCACACTGGCTCATGTAGTGTCCAGACTCAGTAAAAAGATTAGGTAAGTAGCCAGTTATTTCTCCTAATCTGATGTTGACCGGGTTTTTTCAAAGAGTTGTTGTAACTGTGCCTCTACAGTAGGCTCTCCTTGCTGTTTCGGGTTGACTCATTAAAGGAATTTACTGTTTATTTAATAGTGCACTCAGGGGTGGGGAAATTTTTGTGCCACGCCCAAATCGAGCTTGGCCGCTTTGGGGGAGCACCTGTCTTTGTCCTGCCATGCAAACCCTCAAATTCACTTCAGAAAGAATAACATCAAAACTACTATTACTCAGATCAACAACAATAACTTGTGCTCTACTAAACTGTGAAATAGCTGACCTCAGGTGACATGGGCTAGCATACTCTGCCTGTGAAGCTATCTCTTATCTTCTCTCTTCCATACAGCTTCATATGTGGAGCAGTGCTACACGCTGCTTTGATACGTTTGGAACATACTCTCTGCAGGCACGGCTCCTCCACTAGGGTGGAGGAGCGTCACCCCCCCCCCAGCAGCAGCTGCTGTAAAACCTTTTACTAAAAACTATAATAAACTATGTTTACTATCATTTTTAGTAAAAGGGGCGGGCCACACACTGCGAGCACTGAGGGGGAGTGCATATCACTCCCCCTTACTGCACAAGTATGTTTGGCCGGCCGTCTCGGGCCGGCCAAACATGCATGCGCATTAGGCTCTGGCCAGCCCAGCAACACAGTTGCCAGGCTGGAGAGAGCCTGCACAGGCTCCCAGTCACAGCCTGGGTGCTCCCAGCCAATCCTGAGGCTGCTTTGGGCAGCCTCAGGATTGGCCACAGGGCAGGCTGGGAGCCTCTGGCTGCAGGCTGTCGGTGTAGACAAGGAGAGGAGCAGCGTGGTCCTGACGGCAGCAGCTGCGACAATTAAGGTATGTTTAAAAAAAAAAAATTCACCCTCTCCCATGCCCTGTGCATGCCTCCCCGCACCCTGTTACCACCGCAAGCTGCTCCTGACTCTCTGGGCAGTCATATATGACATGAAAACTTCAAACTTTCAATAACACTGCAACCAACACCTTTCCTCATCCGTGTATTGAAAGATTGGGTCCCACCTAATCGTCCAAAGGAAGAGTGCTTTGAAGCCTGAACAAGCGATATAGAAAGTGTTTAATACATGTTACTGTATAATGCAATCACACACAGCATATGGAACTTACATTACTCAGGCCTAGCTGCTGCTCCAGTAAGGCTTGTATTAATACCTGTGTTGGAGGTGGAAGACGTTGGATTCTGATTTAGATGTAATGATAGCCCACAACATACAACTCAAACTCCAAAGCAGGTTTGAACTTGTTTATTCAGCACATACAGTAATGCTACTTCTTTCTTCCGAAAGCTCTTAACAATTGCTGTGCTTACGTTTAAGTTTATACTTTATTGCGTAATTAATTAAAATCATTGTAATTACCGTACAAAAAAAAACTTTAGAACACCATAAAACATTCAATACATTCATGTTTTCCTTACAGTTGATAGACCAAATAAGCTCTATGTTGATCGCCTTAAGGTGTGTAGTCATGCATACTAGATCAACATTGAGTCACTGACTGGTGTATTATACCTGCTCAAAAGGGCTCTGGGTGATAAACATCAGAAAGCGTTGCTGGGTTAATTGTTCGTGAAGAGTTTTTAGGACTATTAAAATGTAATTTGTCCAGTCCAAGGTTAGGGTATAAAAAGTGCAGTTGGAGGAAATGCCGCACCCATTGCTCGTAAGACTGGAGCTGACAGTGTTCATTTCCAATGTGAGCTGATGGCTTGGTCAACTGTCTTAGTTTTTTGTAGCATGTTTTAAGTGGTATTCAGTTTTTAAAATAAATTTGGCAAAACAGACCATGTATTGCGGAGTCAATCCTTTCAGACTAAACAGGATATCCTGCGTGCATGATCTGATACCATTGGCATTGAAGATATTTTTAAGCTACAGCTTCCGCCAGGGTAGCAGAGCGGGCATGTACAAAGGATGTGTAGGAAGTCTTCCAGGTGATGTGTACAAAGTCTGCATCTTTCGCTGTTTGTGGGGCTAAGCCATTTTGGTGCTGAATCCAATGAAGGTAGTAGTCCGAATCTGGAGTGGAGCACCTTTATTTTTAGTGACGTTTTTATTATTTCTGTCCTGTAAGGCTGTGCTGTCGGAGTTTTATACGTGTTAATTATCATCCATGAGTGCAATCGATTTCTGAATTTGTCTTTGTTCTTGCTCCATGAGAGCACCTTGATTTGTTTGTTTAGTAATTGCTGGAAGTTTTTGTGGGGTAAAGACTTTTGCCATTGCTGTAAACTTCGCACTTGTATAGCACACTACTCACCTGTTAGGGTCTCAAGGCGCTGTACGCATACTGCTACGGAACCCCTCCCAGCTTTTCCCTGTGAGGTGACCACTCCTGGGCACCCCCTGGGTGAAGCCAGGCATCCAAGCGCTGTCGGGGCCGTTGTGGAGTTTAAGCAAGCTATTGCCCAGAGTTACAGAGGGGGACCCATTAATTAGATTAGGCACCAAGGCAAGAATTATGTGGTCCAAGGGAATTGAGCCCAAGACCTGCCGAGGCGGGACTTGAACCCTGATCCCGGGCTAGATCTCTGCATCAGGGTCTGCCGCTCTAACCATTGTGCCACACTTCTACTTGTTGATGCTTCATGGCTGAAGCAGTTCTCTTTGGCCATGGATTTGAGACTTCTGCCAAGTTTGTGCCAATTTCCTCCTGAATCAGTGCCTTTAGTGTGTTTGGTTGAGCCTGTCTTAACATGGAGGCATATTTAAGCAAAGCCCCATCTTGTGCTAATGCCTGGTCTTGTAACCCGAATTCCAATCTAATCTGCGCTCGAGAGGAGCTGTATGGTAGGTGGAAGAGAAGGCGAAAGACTTTGCTCTGGGCAATGTTCATGAAGTAATTTAGCTTACCAGGAAATATTTCCAAACTGTATGCCAGGGCCAGCAGGAATTTTGCTTTGATCACTGTAAAAAGTGGACACCAGGTTGGCTAGTTTCGAGCCAGGGATAGAACTGATGCAAGTAGAGACGCCAACCCAACTTTCAGGGTGTTCAGTTGCAGGTGATGAGACCAGCACTCCTGTAGCCAACAACTGACATGTATATTTCAAATTCTTTCATTCCAGTCGAAAATCTCCATCATACATTCCATCTTACATCCTTCACATTCCAATCTTCCTTACATCACTTTACTACATTTCTGTCCAACCCCCTCTTTTTTAAACTCACTGAACGAAAGAAGAAAGAAGAGTGGAAAACAACCAATAAACAAAATTTCTAATCAAACTATAGCTGATGGTTTAACAATGTTCAGTCAGTCGATCAGGGCTTTTTGAAATCCTTACAGATTTTCTAAGCAACTGTTCTTCCTGTTGATCGTCCAATTGCACATTTTCCTGCACATTAACTCTTGATTTTAATTTTTTGAAAAAAGTTGTATTTCTTGTTAGTATTTTGTTGTTATCTTTTGCTGTAACTGCTGTTCCTTGAATTGTTGTTACTTCCATGGGTGCAGAATTAAATCTACTTTGTGACATCCTTGTTTGCTGTTGACTCACTAGTACCAAGTCACCTATTTGATATTCTTGGTCTTGAATACTACTTTTACAATATGCAGAATATTTCATTTTATTTTTTGCTTCCTTGTCCCTTTCCACTATTTCAGCATGATCTCTTGGCGGATTTGCTGGACGTTGTGGCAAATGTGTTTGCCTGGATTATCCAAACATCATTTCTGAAGGGCATTTCCCAGTTGATCCATTCTGAGTATTTCTTGAGGCCGCAATGGAGTTACTCTTCTGTGCATTGTACCCAAATAATTAATACATTTTTAAAATTCATTAGCACTGAAAGGTAGCTTATAATCTGTTTTAATACAGTTGGTATTAAGTGGAAAACATCTCTTCAAGAGCAGGAAGCACAACTGATGTAGATGTTGACGAAACCAGTTTTACACTGGGAAAACAAGAATATTCATCAATCACTCCCAGTAAATAATCCCCAGGATCCAATGGTCCATACAAATCCACTGCAACATTAGACCTTACAACATCTAGCAATTCAGACATGTAATTCTTCCATAACTTTTTCTTTGTAGTAAACTGACATAAATGACATGTCTGGACAACCTCTTCGACTTGACTGTCTAATCTGGGAATCCATATCTTTTCTCACAAAACATTTTTCGGAGCAGAGACACCTCTGTGGCTTTTGCGAGGCAAATCAATTGCATACCTTTGTACATTTGACAGAATGACTGATTTATTACCACTCAAAAGTACTCAAGATGAGGCCACAGATAGTTCAGAATGTATATATTCTCAAATGCCAAAATATCCTGTTTTTTTATATTAGATCGAGATCGATTTGCATTGTGTATTAGTCTCCAGTTGTTCTCAAGTATGATTTTTATTACATCCTGGGTTGTTTCATAATTTTGAGATGCTTCAGTTAATTCTTTCTCTAAAACAATTTTTGCCACTGCTGACCTGATTATGATACATATTTAGTCTTCTGCCTCCATCTGTTGTTTCACTTTATTTTTTATTGAGTGTCTAGACAAACAATCTGCTGGATTACATTATTTTCCTGGTTTGTGAATGATTTTGAAATTATAATCCATTAATCTCATTCCCCATCTCTCAATCCGTGGGGACATTTTTGTTTTTGGGTTGTCAAAAACAGAAGTAAGCGTCTGATGATCCATTATAATTATAAATGGCTTTTCATAAAGAAAATAGTGGTACTGCTCACAAGCTCAGATGACTGCCAAGCTTTGTTTTTCTGGCTGACAACATATTTGACCAACATAAAATAGGCTTTAACTGGCATGTGAAACCACATATCAAGGAGTTTCTCTACCAGGCTTATGTTGTACCAATATTGCACCAGGTCCTACAGGACTGGCATCCGCCACCGATTCTATGCTTACCTCTGTATTGAAATACTTCAAATCGGCTGCAGACAACATTCTGTCTTTTATTCTTCTAAAAGTGTGTTCACATTCACTGTTCCAAAAACACTTTTGCCCCTTCTTAGTTCTCTGAGTGGAGGGCTCATGGTACCAAACGTTTTGATCTATCGAGAACAATAACTAGGTATTCCCAAGAATGAGCGTAATTCAGAAACATCTTTAGGTCTGAATATCGCATTTAAAGGTACTACTTTGGCTGGGTATGGTCTCACTCTCTCATGAGAAAATATGTGACTAAAAGATGTTAATTCAGGTTTATTTATTTCACATTTTCTCAAATTAAGATTCAAACCAGTCTTAACAAGTTGTTGATTCACTCAATCCAATGCCTGATCATGCTCCTCTTGTGTTTTTCCAAAGAGTAAAATATCATCATTGTAAACAATAGTATTTTTCACGGGTGTTATTATGTTTTTTATAGTTTCCTGAAAGTTTCAGCAGCTGAACATATGTCAAAATTTAACCTCTTCTATCTAAATATTCCAGGATGTGTAAAGAATGTACTGTGACTGACTGTCAATTTACAGTTGAAGGTACCCTTAACATAAATCCAGTTTTAGAAAACGGTAGTAACATTTATATTACTGATCATGTCATTTAAATGTGGGCCTGGATACTTTTCTCTCTCAATAGCCTTATTAGGCACGTACTTGTCAACACAAATTCTAATATATTCTGTATCTTTTTTTGGAACCACTACAATAGGTGAGACCAATGGTATTGGGCTAGTGCCTGGTTCAATCATGTCTTGTTGACGCAATGAGTTTATCGCCTTTTCTACTTTTGCTTACAAGTGTACTGGAACTCTTCTATTTGTTTGAGCCACTGATTTCACTGCTTCATTAATATGTAGTGTAATCGTTCTGTCTTTCAATTTGCCTAACCTGTTAAACAATTCTGGATATTTTCTCAATACAGGATGAGCAGACATCAAGTTACAAGTCATTGCTAGCAAACCCATGACTTGAACAGTGACATTGCTTAGTAAACATGGTCCAGGACCTTCAACCTTTAATACATGTATCTCTTCTTTACTGATTGCATGTCCATAATGTAACGTCTTCAAATTTCCCTAAAGATGAAACAGGATGCTTGACTCCCCATTGAAATACACTGGCATTTGACGCACTTAAATAAGGTTGTTTTTTCATTTTCTGATATTCAGTGATACCCATAATAGTGCACATTGCTCCACTGTCAAGCAGAAATAGAACATTTTGAGGGCTGATGATTACATCTACAGGCATTGTTTATTTTATATGCTCCCTTGTTAACATGTTAATTTGTTTAACCTTATCTTCTTCACACATCGCATACAGCCTTTCAGATTGTTCCGCCTCTTTCTCTGAATCATATTCAACACCTTCCATTTGCCTGAAAAATATAGTGCTTCCTATTTTCTTTCTTGTAACTGTTCCAACTTTCTTTTCTGTTCCAAGTTTTATTTTTGTCTTTCTTGAACCTACATACACTTGCAAACTGATTAGGCTTTATACACTCTTTAAATAGTTGCCCGAGCACTGGACATGTTCTTAAGTGCAGAAACTGAAATCCACATCTGTAGCATAGTTTCCTTTATTTGTTTTGCAGTTCCATTTTTTTCTACATTTTTGCCTTTTTGGACATTTCCCTAACTTGTTCTGTAATTTTCATTCTGCCTTCTTCCATGTTTGTAACATGTTTTTGTTCTTCCATTTCTGTTCTAGCCATGCGTTCTTGAAAATTATACATTTTTCCCACAATCTTTTCCTAAACGTTACTGAATTACATCCTTGTATTATGCTCAGTCTTCTTGCTTCCTCATTGTTACATTTTTCAAATTCAAAAAAAGTCAATAACTTTCTCAGTCTTGTTACATTTTCATCCATTGTTTCGTGTTCTCTTTGAAAAGCTGTATTGAAATTATATCTTTCAAAATCCAGATTTCTCTGAGGATCAAATTTCTCATTCAGGAATTTTGATAATCCCTTTGATTATATTTAGTTCTTGTTCAGGAAATGTTATCATTATGTGTTTGACATAATCTCCCAACAAATTGTGTAGTAAATCTTTTGCCTGTTCGTCAAAATATGTTTTGCATGCTGCTTTAAAAAAAAAAATTACAACTTCTTTCTCCCACCTTTGCTCAATATTTTGTTTATCTAAAATATCAAATGGTAATGCCCTTTGAAAAATAATACTTGAGACACTTCCACCATTTACTTCATCATTGTACATTTCTGTATCCATATTTATTATTATTTCACTGTTTATCTCCTCACTAGACATCATTTTTATTTATTTTATTTTAATATTATGATTTGGCACTGAAAAGTAGATTTTTAACCCCTTCTGTGCCGCAGACGTAGTGGTTACGTCCTGCGGCACAGTGCTGCTGTGCCGAGGATGTAACCACTACGTCCTCGGCACACAGCCCAGAGGGAGCGCTCTCGCTCCCTCTGTGTGCTTCCCCCCACCCCCCAAAGTCAGGGATGGAAGGGGAAGCCCTTCCCCTTCCACCCCCGACCCCCCCCACCCCCCCATAATGACGTCAGCGCGCGATTGCGCGCTGACTTCATTATGGGGATTTCGCCGCACAGGAAGCCATTTGCTTCCTGTGCGGCGAACGGAGAAGAGGTGAGTTCCTCTTCCCGGTGGGTGGGGGGTTTGGGCTAAAGAGGCACCGGGTGAAAGGAAAGGCTTTTCCTTTCCCCCGGTGTCTCTTTGAGCATTCCTGCTGCCCGATCGCATTGCGATCGGGCAGCAGGAATGCCCACTAGACGCCAGGGATTTTCTTTTTTTTGTTTCACTTTCTTGTTTCTGTGTCGGGGAGCGGCCCCTTGAGCAAGGGTCGCTCCCCTTTGGGGGGCATGTGTGTTATGGCCATTTCTGCCCCCCTTGGGGGCAGATTGGCCTACTTTTTAGGAGGATCTGCCCCCAAGGGGGGCAGAAACCACTGGATCACCAGGGATTTATATTTTCTGTGCATTTATGTTGGGGGGGTGCCCCCTTGGGCAAGGGGCGCCCCCCCCAAGGGGGCAGAGAACTGTTGGCCTTTTCTGCCCCCCTTGGGGGCAGATCGGCCTATTTTTTTTAGGTCCATCTGCCCCCAAGGGGGGCAGAAGCCACTTAGGCACCAGGGATTGTGTGTGTAGTGAATGGGGGGGCGCCCCCTTGGGCAAGGGTCGCTCCCCTGTGGGGGGCATGTCCTTTAGGGCCATTTCTGCCCCCCTTGAGGGCAGATTGGCTACTTTTTAGCCAGATCTGCCCCCAAGGGGGGCAGAAAACACTAGATCACCAGGGTTTTTTATTTTTATGTGTATTTATGTGGGGGGGGTGCCCCCTTGGGAAAGGGGCGCCCCCCCCAAGGGGGCAGAGAACTGTTGGCCTTTTCTACCCCCCTTGGGGGCAAATCGGCCTATTTTTTTTAGGTCCATCTGCCCCCAAGGGGGGCAGAAGCCACTTAGGCACCAGGGATTGTGTGTGTAGTGGATGGGGGGGCGCCCCCTTGGGCAAGGGTCGCTCCCCTTTGGGGGGCATGTCTTTTAGGGCCATTTCTGCCCCCCTTGAGGGCAGATCAGCCTATTATTTTTAGGCTGATCTGCCCCCAAGGGGGGCAGAAACCACTAGAACGCCAGGGATTTTTTTTAATGTGTTTATTTTTGTGTGGGGGCGTCCCCTTGGGCACGGGCGCCCCCCCAAGGGGGGCATTGACCTGTTGGCCATTTCTGCCCCCCCTGGGGGCAGATGGGCCTATTTTTCTAGACCCACCTGCCCCCAAGGGGGGCAGAAGCCACGTAGACACCAGGGATAGTGTGTGTGTGTGTGTGTGTTAGTGGATGGGGGGGGGCTTGGGCAAGGGTCGCCCCCCACTTTGGGGGCACATGTACCCAGGCCATTTCTGCACCCCTTGGAGACAGATCAGCCTATTATTTTTAGGCTGATCTGCCCCCAAGGGGGGCAGAAACCACTAGAACGCCAGGGATTTTTTTTTATGTGTTTATTTTTGTGGGGGGGCGTCCCCTTGGGCACGGGGCGCCCTCCCAAGGGGGGCATTGACCTGTTGGCCATTTCTGCCCCCCCTGGGGGCAGATGGGCCTATTTTTCTAGACCCACCTGCCCCCAAGGGGGGCAGAAGCCACGTAGACACCAGGGATAGTGTGTATGTGTGTGTGTGTGTTAGTGGATGGGGGGGGGGGCTTGGGCAAGGGTTGCCCCCCACTTTGGGGGCACATGTACCCAGGCCATTTCTGCACCCCTGGGAGACAGATCAGCCTATTATTTTTAGGCTGATCTGCCCCCAAGGGGGGCAGAAACCACTAGAACGCCAGGGATTTTTTTTTATTTGTTTATTTTTGTGGGGGGGCGTCCCCTTGGTCACGGGGCGCCCCCCCAAGGGGAGCATTGACCTGTTGGCCATTTCTACACCCCCTGGGGGCAGATGGGCCTATTTTCTTAGGCCCACCTGCCCCCAAGGGGGCAGAAGCCACTTAGGCACCAGGGATAGTGTTGTGTGTGTTTTTTTTGGGTTTTTTTGTTTGAGGGCTGTCCCCTTTGGCAAGGGTCGCTCTCCATGGGGACACAGTACTAAAGGTATTTTTTGGCTTCCTTGGGGCAGACAGGCCTATTTTTTTAGTAGGCCATTCTGCCCCTATGGCAGAATCCACTTAGGCACCAATTTCTAAAAATGTTTGATGGTGGGGTGTTTGTCAACTGAAGAAGTCTTTGCATTTGTGATAAAAAATGTTTTCCTCCTTTTTGTTCTAGTTCAAAGCTTTTGCTTTATTTGCTGTGGCTCCTTGCGGTTTTGGCGGTGGTTGACCTGCAGTTTGCACAGTTGCATGTTTTAGGTAAATAAAAACAATTTACTCCAAAGGAGTATTGTTGCCATGCATGAATGACATGTTTGTAGGGGGTGTACTAAATGCAGGATTGTGTGTGAAATTGTCCTTAGGTTTATGCACAATGATATTTGTTTTGTCTTATTTCTAATTTGCCTTTCTTTCTTTCTTTTTAGTGGGATATCATTGGTGATTGCTGTGTAGTTGCTGGTGAATCAAGCTTTTTCAGGCAAGTGAGCGGTATAGATTTTGAGTTTGTAACTCTTACTAACAAAGCTACACTTTGTTACTTGTCTTACACAGTGCTGGTTGTTGGTGGTGAATTTGTCCAGTTAATTTTAGCAGGAGAGATCATGGCTAGCCGCAGGATGACCGCTCAGCAGGTGGTTGGTATGCTTTTTGAGTCACAGTCTGATCATGACTATGAGACGGACTCTGCATCTGAGGCAGAGGAGGAAGTCAGAGATTCTGGCAGTGATGTTTCTGTTGGAGGGGAATCTTCTGATGATGAAGCCACACTCAGTGCAGATGAAGGTTCTGTTTTAGAGGAGGACATTGATGTGCCAATAGTGCAGCAACCTGGGGCTGAAAGGTTTCCCGTTAGAAGACCTGATGTCTGGGTTGCCCCAAACATGGAGCAGCCAGAGTTGCCTGCCTTTACTGGTCTCCCGGGGTGTAACGCCAATACAGAGAACTTTATGCCTATCAATTTCTTTGAGTTATTCATGGATGATGTGTTTTTGGAAGAGATTGTTGAGCAGACTAATTTGTATGCGGAGCAGCATTTGAGGGACAACGCTGCTAGACTTAGGCCACACTCTAGAGCTGCCCAGTGGATTCCCACAAATTTGGAGGAGATAAAAAAGTTTTTGGGTTTGACTTTTTTGATGGGGTTGATAAGGAAGCCGTCACTGGCTTCTTATTGGTCTACTAGTCCCTTGATGGCAACAGCTATATTTCCAGCTACCATGAGTCGTAATCGGTATTTGCTTCTTCTTAGGATGCTGCATTTTGTTGACAATGCATTAGCCTTGCCACGAGATCACCCAGATTCTGACCGTCTTTTTAAGATTAGGCCTGTCCTTGATCATTTTGTAGATCGGTTTTCGGAGGTCTATGTTCCAGGCAAAGAGATAAGTGTGGACGAGTCTTTGGTCCTCTTCAAGGGTCGTTTGGTTTTTAGGCAGTACATTCCTAGCAAAAGGGCACGATATGGAATTAAATTGTATATGCTGTCTGAAAGTAGGACAGGATATGTGTATAGTTTCCGTGTTTACACTGGTAGGGATTCCAATATTGACCCCCCTGGTTGTCCTCCCACTTTTGGAGTTACTGAGAAAATAGTGTGGGATCTTGGTAGACGACTGTTCAACAAAGGTCACCATTTGTATGTAGATAACTTCTACACTGGTGTGCAGTTGTTCAAGGAATTGTTTAGAGTGGACACAGTTGCTTGTGGCACAATCCGTTCTAACCGGAAAGGCTATCCAAGGGAGCTTGTCTGTAAAAAACTTGAGAGGGGACAGTGCTGTGCCTTGCGGAACGAGGAGCTGCTAGCTTTGAAATTTTCAGACAAGAGGGATGTCTACATGCTAAGTACCATCCATGATGAGAGTACTTCCCCTGTGACTGTTTGGGGCCAGGTTGCTGAAGTGCGCAAACCTGTGTGCATTTTAGATTATAATAAGCACATGGGAGGTGTAGATAGAGTTGACCAGAGGTTGGAACCTTATACTGCTATTCGTAAGTCTTATGTTTGGTATAAGAAGTTAGCACTTCACCTCTTCCACTTAGCAACCTTCAATGCTTTTATTGTGTTTAGGGATAGGTCTCCAGACTCAAAGATGACATTTGTGAAATTTCAGGAGTCAGTGATAGAGAGCCTTATTGTGGTGGAACAGGCCAGAGTTCCTAGAGAAGCAGTGGTGGAGGATGTGGCTAGATTGAAAGATCGCCACTTTGCTGAGCACATTCCTCCCACACCCAAAAAAAACTTTCCAGCTAAGAAATGTAGAGTGTGTTTTCGAAGAGGTATCCGGAGGGAGTCTCGAATGTACTGCCCAGATTGTCCTTCAAAGCCTGGGCTGTGTGTCGGTGCTTGTTTTAAGAATTACCACACTCAGAAGAATTTCTGGGAACAACCATGAGTGTAAACTCATGTCTGTTTTGTATTTTCATGTGTTTAGTTTCATGGTTAGCATTTCTGTCATGTTCTTAGTTAGAGCTTTTGTGTTTGTTGTTTTGTAATTCTTTCTACTTAGTTAGGGGTTCCTCTGTTTAACAAAAAAAAAAAATATATGATGCCATTGTGTGTGGAGTGGGGCTTGGCTGAGACTGTACATATTGACTTGATGTTGGCTACTGCAACACACTGCCAGCCAAACACCAGTCCACACACTCCCATCAGCTGGTGTGATTGTTGTATCAGGCATGTGGGCGTATGTAAGTGATGGGCCCTTGAGTGGCGCTGTCTGTCGATGTGAGTGTTGTAATGTGCTGGGCCCGTGGCTGGCGGTGTGAATGGCCTTGTGTGTGTCATGTATGAAAGTTGTGTGAATGGACTGTAAAGCGGTTGGTGCCTTGTCGTGGCTTTACAGCTCACGAGCTGTGAGTCATTGGTTCCGTTTTTTGCCTTTCAGTTACTAACAGTGCTTTTCATTTTTGTGAAAGCTCTTGTTAGTAAAATTTGATCCACTGAACCATCACTCACCCTCGTGCCAAATCCAACCAGTATGTGTGGTAAAAATGACCAAACCTGCTCCGCTGTAATCAGGCGTCGCAGCACACCTATGACACGCTAGGTGCCTCAGGTGGGACCCTGATGATGAAGCATGCCACCAACTTGGTTGGTGGGTGAGGGGTCTTTTTCACATAACCTAAGTGTGTTTCTTTTCAAAATTTTAGTGTTTGGCACATCACGGACGTATGTGGGCACATCAAAACGATATATTACAAAACTACCTGTGTTTGGGGGGGGGGAGGGCACCTATGTTTTTGGTCCTGTGTGCGGCCTTCATCTAGGGAAACCTACCAAACCCAGACATTTTTTAAAACTAGACACCCCAAGGAGTCCAGGGAGGAGTGGCTTGCGTGGATCCCCCAACATTTTCTTATCCAGACTCCTCTGTAAACCTCAAAATGTGCTTAAAAAAAGCATATTTTCCTGACTTTTCTTCGTACGATCACCACTCCAGCACAAAATTCCTACTCCCCAGTGTTCCCCTCAGTCTCCCAAATAAAATGACACCTCACGTATGTGGGTCCCCAAAGCAGAGTCAGTCTAAAGATGTATAAAAGAATATGTCCTTATAAACTCGCAGTACTATCCCCTGTATCTCTACAAGTTTTGGGCCTTATTCTGTTGGAGGCACCTGGCCCACCCACACAACTGAGGTATCATTTTTATCGGGAGACTTGGGGGAACGCTGGGTGGAAGGAAATTTGTGGCTCCACTCAGATTCCAGAACTTTCTGTCACCGAAATGTGTGAAAAATGCGTTTTTTTAGCCAAAATTTGAGGTTTGGAAAGGATTCTGGGTAACAGAACCTGGTCAGAGCCCCTCAAGTCACCCCATCTTGGATTCCCCTAGGTCTCTAGTTTTCAGAAATGCACAGGTTTGGTAGGTTTCCATAGGTGCTGGCTGAGCTACAGGCCAAAAACTGCAGGTAGGCACTGTTTTCAATGAAAAAATGTGATGTGTCCACGCTGCGCTTTGGGGCGTTTCCTGTCGCGGGCGCTAGGCCTACCCACACAAGTGAGGTATCATTTTTATCGGGAGACGTGGGGGAACGCTGGGTGGAAGGAAATTTGTGGCCCCTCTCAGATTCCAGAACTTTCTGCCACAGAAATGTGAGGAACATGTGTTTTTTTAGCCAAATTTTGAGGTTTGCAAAGGATTCTGGGTAACAGAACCTGGTCCGAGCCACACAAATCACCCCATCTTGGATTCCCCTAGGTCTCTAGTTTTCAGAAATGCACAGGTTTGGTAGGTTTCCCTAGGTTTCGGCTGAGCTAGAGGCCAAAATCTACAGGTAGGCACTTTGCTAAAAACAGGTATATTTTCTATGATGTGTCCACGTTGCGCTTTGGGGCGTTTCCTGTCCCGGGCGCTAGGCCTACCCACACAAGTGAGGTATCATTTTTATCGGGAGACGTGGGGGAACGCTGGGTGGAAGGAAATTTGTGGCTCCTCTCAGATTCCAGAACTTTCTGCCACAGAAATGTGAGGAACATGTGTTTTTTTAGCCAAATTTTGAGCTTTGCAAAGGATTCTGGGTAACAGAACCTGGTCCGAGCCCCGCCAGTCACCCCTCCTTGGATTCCCCTAGGTCTCTAGTTTTCAGAAATGTACAGGTTTGGTAGGTTTCCCTAGGTGCCGGCTGAGCTAGAGGCCAAAATCTACAGGTAGTCACTTCGCAAAAAACACCTCTGTTTTCTTCCAAAATTTTGGTGGTGTCCACGTTGCGCTTTGGGGCGTTTCCTGTCGCGGGCGCTAGGCCTACCCACGCAAGTGAGGTATCATTTTTATCGGGAGACTTGGGGGAACGCTGGGTGGAAGGAAATTTGTGGCTCCACTCAGATTCCAGAACTTTCTGTCACCGAAATGTGTGAAAAATGCGTTTTTTTAGCCAAAATTTGAGGTTTGGAAAGGATTCTGGGTAACAGAACCTGGTCAGAGCCCCTCAAGTCACCCCATCTTGGATTCCCCTAGGTCTCTAGTTTTCAGAAATGCACAGGTTTGGTAGGTTTCCATAGGTGCTGGCTGAGCTACAGGCCAAAAACTGCAGGTAGGCACTGTTTTCAATGAAAAAATGTGATGTGTCCACGCTGCGCTTTGGGGCGTTTCCTGTCGCGGGCGCTAGGCCTACCCACACAAGTGAGGTATCATTTTTATTGGGAGACGTGGGGGAACGCTGGGTGGAAGGAAATTTGTGGCCCCTCTCAGATTCCAGAACTTTCTGCCACAGAAATGTGAGGAACATGTGTTTTTTTAGCCAAATTTTGAGGTTTGCAAAGGATTCTGGGTAACAGAACCTGGTCCGAGCCACACAAATCACCCCATCTTGGATTCCCCTAGGTCTCTAGTTTTCAGAAATGCACAGGTTTGGTAGGTTTCCCTGGGTTTCGGCTGAGCTAGAGGCCAAAATCTACAGGTAGGCACTTTGCTAAAAACAGGTCTATTTTCTGTGATGTGTCCACGTTGCGCTTTGGGGCGTTTCCTGTCCCGGGCGCTAGGCCTACCCACACAAGTGAGGTATCATTTTTATCGGGAGACGTGGGGGAACGCTGGGTGGAAGGAAATTTGTGGCTCCTCTCAGATTCCAGAACTTTCTGCCACAGAAATGTGAGGAACATGTGTTTTTTTAGCCAAATTTTGAGCTTTGCAAAGGATTCTGGGTAACAGAACCTGGTCCGAGCCCCGCCAGTCACCCCTCCTTGGATTCCCCTAGGTCTCTAGTTTTCAGAAATGTACAGGTTTGGTAGGTTTCCCTAGGTGCCGGCTGAGCTAGAGGCCAAAATCTACAGGTAGTCACTTCGCAAAAAACACCTCTGTTTTCTTCCAAAATTTTGGTGGTGTCCATGTTGCGCTTTGGGGCGTTTCCTGTCGCGGGCGCTAGGCCTACCCACGCAAGTGAGGTATCATTTTTATCGGGAGACTTGGGGGAACGCTGGGTGGAAGGAAATTTGTGGCTCCTCCCAGACTCCAGAACTTTCTGCCACAGAAATGTGAGGAACATGTGTTTTTTTTAGCCAATTTTTGAGCTTTGCAAAGGATTCTGGGTAACAGAACCTGGTCCGAGCCCCGCCAGTCACCCCTCCTTGGATTCCCCTAGGTCTCTAGTTTTCAGAAATGCACAGGTTTGGTAGGTTTCCCTAGGTGGCGGCTGAGCTAGAGGCCAAAATCTACAGGTAGGCACTTTGCTAAAAACAGGTCTGTTTTCTGTGAGGTGTCCACGTTGCGCTTTGGGGCGTTTCCTGTCGCGGGCGCTAGGCCTACCCACACAAGTGAGGTATCATTTTTATCGGGAGACGTGGGGGAACGCTGGGTGGAAGGAAATTTGTGGCTCCTCTCAGATTCCAGAACTTTCTGCCACAGAAATGTGAGGAACATGTGTTTTTTTAGCCAATTTTTGAGCTTTGCAAAGGATTCTGGGTAACAGAACCTGGTCCGAGCCCCGCCAGTCACCCCTCCTTGGATTCCCCTAGGTCTCTAGTTTTCAGAAATGTACAGGTTTGGTAGGTTTCCCTAGGTGCCGGCTGAGCTAGAGGCCAAAATCTACTGGTAGTCACTTCGCAAAAAACACCTCTGTTTTCTTCCAAAATTTTGGTGGTGTCCACGTTGCGCTTTGGGGCGTTTCCTGTCGCGGGCGCTAGGCCTACCCACGCAAGTGAGGTATCATTTTTATCGGGAGACTTGGGGGAACGCTTGGTGGAAGGAAATTTGTGGCTCCTCCCAGATTCCAGAACTTTCTGCCACAGAAATGTGAGGAACATGTGTTTTTTTTAGCCAATTTTTGAGCTTTGCAAAGGATTCTGGGTAACAGAACCTGGTCCGAGCCCCGCCAGTCACCCCTCCTTGGATTCCCCTAGGTCTCTAGTTTTCAGAAATGCACAGGTTTGGTAGGTTTCCCTAGGTGGCGGCTGAGCTAGAGGCCAAAATCTACAGGTAGGCACTTTGCTAAAAACAGGTCTGTTTTCTGTGATGTGTCCACGTTGCGCTTTGGGGCGTTTCCTGTCGCGGGCGCTAGGCCTACCCACACAAGTGAGGTATCATTTTTATCGGGAGACGTGGGGGAACGCTGGGTGGAAGGACATTTGTGGCTCCTCTCAGATTCCAGCACTTTCTGCCACAGAAATGTGAGGAACATGTGTTTTTTTAGCCAATTTTTGAGCTTTGCAAAGGATTCTGGGTAACAGAACCTGGTCCGAGCCCCGCCAGTCACCCCTCCTTGGATTCCCCTAGGTCTCTAGTTTTCAGAAATGTACAGGTTTGGTAGGTTTCCCTAGGTGCCGGCTGAGCTAGAGGCCAAAATCTACAGGTAGTCACTTCGCAAAAAACACCTCTGTTTTCTTCCAAAATTTTGGTGGTGTCCACGTTGCGCTTTGGGGCGTTTCCTGTCGCGGGCGCTAGGCCTACCCACGCAAGTGAGGTATCATTTTTATCGGGAGACTTGGGGGAATGCTGGGTGGAAGGAAATTTGTGGCTCCTCCCAGATTCCAGAACTTTCTGCCACAGAAATGTGAGGAACATGTGTTTTTTTTAGCCAATTTTTGAGCTTTGCAAAGGATTCTGGGTAACAGAACCTGGTCCGAGCCCCGCCAGTCACCCCTCCTTGGATTCCCCTAGGTCTCTAGTTTTCAGAAATGCACAGGTTTGGTAGGTTTCCCTAGGTGGCGGCTGAGCTAGAGGCCAAAATCTACAGGTAGGCACTTTGCTAAAAACAGGTCTGTTTTCTGTGATGTGTCCACGTTGCGCTTTGGGGCGTTTCCTGTCGCGGGCGCTAGGCCTACCCACACAAGTGAGGTATCATTTTTATCGGGAGACGTGGGGGAACGCTGGGTGGAAGGAAATTTGTGGCTCCTCTCAGATTCCAGAACTTTCTGCCACAGAAATGTGAGGAACATGTGTTTTTTTAGCCAAATTTTGAGCTTTGCAAAGGATTCTGGGTAACAGAACCTGGTCCGAGCCCCACCAGTCACCCCTCCTTGGATTCCCCTAGGTCTCTAGTTTTCAGAAATGTACAGGTTTGGTAGGTTTCCCTAGGTGCCGGCTGAGCTAGAGGCCAAAATCTACAGGTAGTCACTTCGCAAAAAACACCTCTGTTTTCTTCCAAAATTTTGGTGGTGTCCATGTTGCGCTTTGGGGCGTTTCCTGTCGCGGGCGCTAGGCCTACCCACGCAAGTGAGGTATCATTTTTATCGGGAGACTTGGGGGAACGCTGGGTGGAAGGAAATTTGTGGCTCCTCCCAGATTCCAGAACTTTCTGCCACAGAAATGTGAGGAACATGTGTTTTTTTTAGCCAATTTTTGAGCTTTGCAAAGGATTCTGGGTAACAGAACCTGGTCCGAGCCCCGCCAGTCACCCCTCCTTGGATTCCCCTAGGTCTCTAGTTTTCAGAAATGCACAGGTTTGGTAGGTTTCCCTAGGTGGCGGCTGAGCTAGAGGCCAAAATCTACAGGTAGGCACTTTGCTAAAAACAGGTCTGTTTTCTGTGATGTGTCCACGTTGTGCTTTGGGGCGTTTCCTGTCGCGGGCGCTAGGCCTACCCACACAAGTGAGGTATCATTTTTATCGGGAGACGTGGGGGAACACTGGGTGGAAGGAAATTTGTGGCTCCTCCCAGATTCCAGAACTTTCTGCCACAGAAATGTGAGGAACATGTGTTTTTTTTAGCCAATTTTTGAGCTTTGCAAAGGATTCTGGGTAACAGAACCTGGTCCGAGCCCCGCCAGTCACCCCTCCTTGGATTCCCCTAGGTCTCTAGTTTTCAGAAATGCACAGGTTTGGTAGGTTTCCCTAGGTGGCGGCTGAGCTAGAGGCCAAAATCTACAGGTAGGCACTTTGCTAAAAACAGGTCTGTTTTCTGTGATGTGTCCACGTTGCGCTTTGGGGCGTTTCCTGTCGCGGGCGCTAGGCCTACCCACACAAGTGAGGTATCATTTTTATCGGGAGACGTGGGGGAACGCTGGGTGGAAGGAAATTTGTGGCTCCTCTCAGATTCCAGAACTTTCTGCCACAGAAATGTGAGGAACATGTGTTTTTTTAGCCAAATTTTGAGGTTTGCAAAGGATTCTGGGTAACAGAACCTGGTCCGAGCCACACAAATCACCCCATCTTGGATTCCCCTAGGTCTCTAGTTTTCAGAAATGCACAGGTTTGGTAGGTTTCCCTAGGTGGCGGCTGAGCTAGAGGCCAAAATCTATAGGTAGGCACTTTGCTAAAAACAGGTCTGTTTTCTGTGATGTGTCCACATTGCTCTTTGGGGTGTTTCCTGTCGCGGGCGCTAGGCCTACCCACACAAGTGAGGTATCATTTTTATCGGGAGACGTGGGGGAACGCTGGGTGGAAGGAAATTTGTGGCTGCTCTCAGATTCCAGAACTTTCTGCCACAGAAATGTGAGGAACATGTGTTTTTTTAGCCAAATTTTGAGGTTTGCAAAGGATTCTGGGTAACAGAACCTGGTCCGAGCCACACAAATCACCCCATCTTGGATTCCCCTAGGTCTCTAGTTTTCAGAAATGCACAGGTTTGGTAGGTTTCCTTAGGTGGCGGCTGAGCTAGAGGCCAAAATCTACAGGTAGGCACTTTGCTAAAAACAGGTCTGTTTTCTGTGATGTGTCCACATTGCGCTTTGGGGTGTTTCCTGTCGCGGGCGCTAGGCCTACCCACACAAGTGAGGTATCATTTTTATCGGGAGACGTGGGGGAACGCTGGGTGGATGGAAATTTGTGGCTCCTCTCAGATTCCAGAACTTTCTGCCACAGAAATGTGAGGAACATGTGTTTTTTTAGCCAAATTTTGAGGTTTGCAAAGGATTCTGGGTAACAGAACCTGGTCCGAGCCACACAAATCACCCCATCTTGGATTCCCCTAGGTCTCTAGTTTTCAGAAATGCACAGGTTTGGTAGGTTTCCCTAGGTGGCGGCTGAGCTAGAGGCCAAAATCTACAGGTAGGCACTTTGCTAAAAACAGGTCTGTTTTCTGTGATGTGTCCACGTTGCGCTTTGGGGCGTTTCCTGTCGCGGGCGCTAGGCCTACCCACACAAGTGAGGTATCATTTTTATCGGGAGACTTGGGGGAACATAGAATAGCAAAACAAGTGTTATTGCCCCTTGTCTTTCTCTACATTTTTCCCTTCCAAATGTAAGACAGTGTGTTAAAAAGACGTCTATTTGAGAAATGCCCTGTGATTCACATGCTAGTATGGGCACCCCGGAATTCAGAGATGTGCAAATAACCACTGCTTCTCAACACCTTATCTTGTGCCCATTTTGGAAATACAAAGGTTTTCTTGATAGCTATTTTTTACTCTTTATATTTCAGCAAATGAATTGCTGTATACCCGGCATAGAATGAAAACCCACTGCAGGGTGCAGGTCATTTATTGGCTCTGGGTACCTAGAGTTCTTGATGAACCTACAAGCCCTATATATCCCCGCAACCAGAAGAGTCCAGCAGACGTAACGGTATATTGCTTTCGAAAATCTGACATTGGTGGAAAAAGTTACAGAGTAAAACTTAGAGAAAAATTGATGTTTTTTTCACCTCAATTTCAATATTTTTCTTTTTCAGTTGTTATTTTCTGTAGGAAACCCTTGTAGGATCTACACAAATTACCCCTTGCTGAATTCAGAATTTTGTCTACTTTTCAGAAATGTTGCGGTTTATGGGATCCAGCGTTGGTTTCATGCCCATTTCTGTCACTGACTGGAAGGAGGCTGAAAGCACAAAAAATCGTAAAAATGGGGCATGTCCCAGTAAAATGCCAAAATTGGGTTGAAAAATTGGGTTTTCTGATTCAAGTCTGCCTGTTCCTGAAAGCTGGGAAGCTGGTGATTTTATCACCGCAAACCCTTTGTTGATGCCCTTTTCAGGGAAAAAACCACAAGCCTTCTTCTGCAGCCCATTTTTCCAAAGTTTTTAAAAAAAATGAAATTTTCACTGTTTTTTGGCTAATTTCTTGGCCTCCTTCTGGGGAACCCACAAAGTCTGGGTACCTCTAGAATCCCTAGGATGTTGGAAAAAAACGACGCAAATTTGGCGTGGGTAGCTTACGTGAACAAAAAGTTATGAGGGCCTAAGCGCGAACTTCTCCAAATAGCCAAAAAAAGGCTCGGCACAGGAGGGGGAAAAGGCCTGGCAGCGAAGGGGTTAATGAAGAAAATGTTTTGCCTGACTTTAAAATGGTGTCCTACTGATCCTTAATGAAGCCACAAAGATGATGCCTAACCTTAATATGGCCATTGAGACTTGAGTAAGATCTCCTGTTATTTCGATGTCTTATCTCTTAAGTATTATTTCCTGTTGAGTCTATACAATTGTATTTATTAGCGCATCACAAAGTCATTGTTTTGCATGATACTGTCGGGCAATCTGTTACCGACATTCAGTTGGGCAATTTGGTAAAACAGAGCATTTCCAGCGTTCTACGTGTGCGCCTGATTTTAATATGGCGGCCCAAATGTGAACATTTGCCTAAGCGCACATGCACGCTCCGGAACGGATTTCCCCAACAGCGATTTCCTTGCACTCACCACTTAATTTCTGAGATCCACAGTTTAACACAGGCTGCACCTCTGGAATCCGCAAGCATGATTCACCATACGCTGTGTGGCAATCTTTAGCATTAACTGCAGCCCACAGGGCAAAGCTTTTCACTCTTACCGGTGAGTGTGGTCAGTCTTTACAAATACCTCATTCTGCATGGAGCTCTTCCACTCATCGCCATTTTAATAGCCTACAATGTATAACTTTTGCTCCAAAGTGGACTTGAACTTCAGCACATACAGTAATGCTGCCTCCTTCTTCCAATACTTCTTTAAAACTGACATGCATATTCCAAAGCTTTTCATTGCAGTCAAAACTCTCCATCTTATATTCCATCTTGCAAATGTCACATTCCAATCCACCTTACATCACATACATTCCATCTCACATCCTTCACATTCCAATCCACCTTAAATCACATCATTTTATTAGAGTTTTTGACTACTCCATGCTCTGCTTGAAGTTCCAGCAAAACTCCTCCAACTCCCACTTTTGGTTGCGCGTGGCTTCCCAACATTACGTTGATGAACACAAGTGAGAATTTGTGTCCCCTAGTGTGATTTTCAGGAGCCAGAACACTTCCCCGCGAGATTTCAGAAGGTTGGCAGTCACGACAACCTTTCACGTTGAGAAAGCTGCTACTCGAGAAGAAAATCTTCTTGAGCAGCAGGAAGAAGCAGCACCCTCTGGCATGCCGTGTGGTGCACTTCACGCTGATTGTACAGCTCAGAAGAAGCTTCTGGTGTTAAAATCACCGCAAGCAGCACAACATGCCTAATTCCACCCACTCGCTGTACTCGAGAATCTTGTAGAGTTTTTGTATAACTCCACAGAATTTCGTGGCATGAAACTCTGTGAGTTCTACCCAGACCTAGATTTTATGCTATTCCTGCCCAAGAGGCAGATCAGAAGAGCACTTATGATAATTCAAGTAAAAGAATGTGCTATAAGTTCACAGAAATTCGCTGTTTGTGCATCACACAAGCCTTTACTGTGACATCCTGGTCAGAGAGGGGAAAAGAGAGGATCTAGTAACTGGACCTGATCTTTACATAGAAATATCATTGAGAACCTTGCTATATCCGAAGAGTATATTTCAGGGAGAGTTCTTGGTCAGGTAGGCCTGGAGGTAAGTAGCAGTGTCAAGGCAAAAATGGGTGTCTCACTGGCCACTCTCTTCCGGCATGATAATGAACATCCACTTAGAGGCAGACAAAAGGCCTGAATAAAAGTATGTTTTTTCTAGATAGAGCTAATTACTGCAGTTAGTAGGATTGTGTTTGAGTGGGATTACTCCTCACATATGGTTTTGAAATCATGATTAAAGGTGATTATACCTAAAATGTAATTAACATTAATGCAGTTAGTAAATTTGTGTTTAATTGGGATTATCCCTCCCATATTCTCATGAAATCATCATTAGAGGCGATGATTCTTAAAAATTTAATAGTACAGTCATAGCTGGTTCTAACCACTGTGCGGTAGGACATATTGTCCTCCGTAGGGGGATGATCTGCTATGGATTATTATTGTACATGGGAGCGAACAAACAACCCTCACATTGTTTAGCCTAGCAAGGAATTTCAGCTACATTATCAGAAAAGATGCCGAATCATAATCTGTACTGGAAACAGTAATTATGCTTTAAGACATGAGCAGATTGGGCAGTTGCCCAGGGCCACCACCTTCAAGGGCCTGATGGACAAGTGAACTTTCGATTTCACATCTGTCTATTCTATTTCATTATCTGAACCTCTCTGTCTACCTTTACTTCTGACTCTGTCTCTCCTTCTCTACCAGTGTCATCATAAGAATGTTTTAGGGTGCCCAGCAAGACAAATGTAAAAAAACTTTAACATAGAATTGTTAACGTCACATGGGTTTGAACTAGCAGGAAATAGGCCATAACATTTTTAAAAATTCGGAACAGGGCGCCACCTAAGTCGATCATGCCCGGAACCACCAAAACCCTTAAAATGATACAGGGAAAAAGGCACTCTATTCTGCTTAAGGATAAAAACACTATACAGGGATCTAAAGGTGAAAAGCAGCATGCAGACGTAGTAATGCACACCTCCTGGGCGACTGCAGACATGCAAAGTTTAAGTAGACAACATTTTCTGGAAGTATAGAAGGTAAAGTATTACCACAAGGTGGGACTCTTGATTTCAGAAAGCCGGAAATGGACCATGCGCCTTATTAACATGCTGGTCTCAGCAAGAACAACTGTAAATGGCCTAAAAATAGATTTGACAGTGAAAACTGGCCATGTGTCCTCCAGTCATATTTAGATTACTCCGTCAGGCCGTCAGTGTGTGTATGCGGCAGAAATGGTTTAGTCTTTGCTGTCTGTAGACTGAAGTTCCGCCTGACTCAATGGGCCATATGTACGAACACATTTTCCCATAGACACAGAATGGGTAAAACCCTTTGATACATCTGGCCCTAAATGAGGTGGCCAGACCTTCAGGTTGACGTTAAGGGTACTCCATTGCGACGTAGTACCGTTCCTGACAACATTCAAATCAGACCCTATATCATTAGCTTACTGCAGGACTCTGAGGGCCATATTTATACTTTTTGACGCAAAACTGCGCTAACGCAGTTTTGCGTCAAAAAAATTAGCGCCGGCTAACGCCATTCTGAAGCACCATGCGGGCGCCGTATTTAATCAATGACGTTAGCCGGCGTTAGCCGCCGGCGCTGCCTGGTGTGCGTGAAAAAAAACGACGTACACCAGGCAGCGCCGGCGTAGGGGGATATGGAGCTTGGGTGTCAAAAAATGGGGCAAGTCAGGCTGAGGCAAATTTTTCGCCTCAACCCGATTTGCGCCATTTTTTTCGACTCCCAACCCCCATAGAAATGACTCCTGTCTTAGCAAAGACAGGAGTCATGCCCCCTTGCCCAATGGCCATGCCCAGGAGACTTCTGTCCCCTGGGCATGGTCATTGGGCATAGTGGCATGTAGGGGGGCACAAATCAGGCCCCCATATGCCACCCAAAAAAATAAAAAAAAATATTTACCTGAACTTACCTTAATGTCCCTGGGATGGGTCCCTCCAGCCTTGGGTGTCCTCCTGGGGTGGGCAAGGGTGACAGGGGGTGTTCCTGGGGGCACGGGGGGCACCTCTGGGCTCCTTCAGAGCCCACAGATCCCTTAACGCCTTCCTTTTCCAGGTGCTAAAAAACGGCGCAAAAGCGGCCGTACGTCATTCTTTTTGACCCGCCCACTGCCGGGCGTGAATTTTGCCCGGGAGTGTAAATACGGCGCACATGCCTCGGAGTCAATTTTTTAGACGGGAACGCCTACCTTGCATGTCATTAACGCAAAGTAGGTGTCCACGCTAAAAAATGACGCAAACTCCATGGACTTTGGCGCTAGACGCGTCTAACGCCAAAGTATAAATATGGAGTTAGTTTTGCGTCGGAATTGCGTAAAAAAAAACGACGCAATTCCGGCGCAAACAGAGCATAAATATGCCCCTGAGTTTTTTTGACTCATCATAATTGTGTCATATCCATTCATCATAGTACTTAAAAAGTAGGGCAGGTTATAGTACACTGTGCATTTTATTAGCATTGCCATCACAGTATCCCAGTAGCTCTCTTTTCGAATTTTGCAGTTTGAGAGTTTTATTTTCAAAAGCTATATTTTCAGATGATTTAAGTTCTGGTTGTGAAATCATGGCACATGAATCTGAATTGAAATGTCAAGCCTTGCGAACCAACTCCTTTTTTTGTACAAAGAAAGTAAGTAAGTGACAGCGATATAACGGTTTTTCTGAGAATCACAGTTTGGTTATATGGGGAAGTTTAGATTTAAAAAAACAGGCCTTGATTAACTGTTTACAGTTTTGCCCCTAGCACACACATCCCACCTACCATATTAATGTTTACCAATTATTTAAATGCTGCATGTTTTAACATGTGCCAAATTGCTTTTCTGTCTCCTTTAACACAATTCAGAGGGACCTTCCATTTTGAAGTGCGTCTCTCACCAACTTGTATTTTGCAGCGCATGATCTTGTACATATTCCCAGCGCTTCTTTGTCATCAGCAAAGAGCATATCGTGCACTCTATTAAAGTAGCCTCAGGTTGTGTTTTCGCTCCATGTTTGGAGTCGGGGGATACATTTAATGCGTTGTGAAATGAAAGGAGTGAAAGACAATGATCTATCGCACTAGGATTGGTGTGATTTGTTGTTTCAGTCACATTTCTAGCATAAATTGCAGAAGCACTGAAGCAGCAATTCCATCAGGAGATGCATCCTCCATTGTGGCAGGGCCTTCACTATAAATCTATGTTCACCATAATTTGTCCTGATTAGCTCAGATCTCCACAGTCCCTTTTTTGCCTTTGAAACTTAGTTTAAAGGACTAACAACGGACTCATCCATTTGCAGCATGGTACCCTCCTGACCAAGATAATAAAAACTGGGAGGCATCGAGTTAGGTTGAAAGCGGTACCAGTAACTTTCTTAATGAAATGCATATAACAAAACATGCCCTAAAGGCACTCGCTGGGATGTTTAATTGTCAAAAATAGTTTATTCATTGCACTGGCAGTTCTATTAATGTAGAAGAATTGTGAATGAAAACGAATCACTATTTACTAGCAACCACTCTTCCAACGGGGTTCATGTACATCCTGTTACGAGTGTGCATAGCTTGGCTAATTTTCCCTGACATAGTTACACAGAGTTACACATGGACCGTAATCCAGCATTCGGTGTTATTTTCTTAGTGCAAAATGCACCCTGGCTTCGAAAATAGACATGAGGATGCATTTAGCCTTACGAAAATCATGCTAAATACACAGAACACAAACAGCCATTCATGCTCCATCATGGTCCCATTTACTAAGAATTGGCACAGTGCGCCGCTGCGCCAAATTTGGCATCGCTACATTGCCTCACTTCAGTAAAGCAGGGATGTGCCGTTTTCAATGCAACACGGTGCACCCCTGGGTGTTCCCAATCGCTGTCGCTAAAAGTAGCTGTCTAGTGCCAATGCAGGCACCCTTGCACCATAGTGTGAGGGTGCCTGCATTGCAGGGAATTCTTGTTTATGTGCAGGAAGGTGTTCCTTTCTGTACATAAACAATCAATAATGGTGCTTTGCTAGTCCTATGTGTGCTGCACAATGGAGCACACATAGGAATAGCAAATCCTCATTATTTAATGATTGTTTATGTGCAGGAAGAGACACCTTCCTGCACATAAAAAATTATTAATGGCGTTTTGCTCTTATGTGTGCTGCAGAATGCAGCACACATAGGAAAAGCAAAAGCGAGGAGAAATATAAGTATTTCTCCTCATTGTGCCATGCTAGCACCACCTCTGGGGTGGCATTAGTTTTAGGCGCTGCCTCAGGTTTACAAAACCTCATAAATCTGGGGCAGCATCAAAATGCAATGGGTAATGCAGTGGAACGCCCACAGCAACACCCGTTGCACACCACTTTCACACCAAGTAATGTGTGTAAAGGGACCTTATTTACAAAGCACCGTTAATCCACAAAAACTGGCTTAATGTCACTTTGTAAATGTGGGGCAAGGCATTGCGCCACCGGAATGTCAGAAAAAGTGAAGTTCTGGTGGTGCAATGCCCTTGTAAATGAGGGCCATAGTTCATTGTTCCTGTCCTCCTTTAGTCAAATTTTCACCCCAAATTACTGTTAATTACGCACAAGGGCATCATTGCCGCACAAGGGCATCATTGCCTAGTTTTGAGTGGCAAGAATAACAAGGAATTACCAAAACTACTCTGCTTACTCCGGGGTAATTAAATGTTACCCTCTGGCCTAACCCTAACCTCCTTGCACAGCATCATGATGGCTTCCTCTATTGTGAAATAGCTATTTCAATATATTTTCCTCTTTTGGTGACACCACAATTCCACATTTTCCATTTATGACAACAGAATACCCTCCTCTACCTCTTAGAAAAGCACAATTTCCTTATTCACAAAATAGTGGCATGACGCACTCCTCTCTCCATGTTGAGACTTGTCTCCCTTTGTACCGTGACTACATAGTTCCAAACTCCCCCATAAAAGAAATGATGCCCTTGGAAATGTGAGGACAGTTTAACAGGCAATAATGATAAGTATTACCATTGTCCTCAGAAGTACAAGAGCTAGGTAACATTGCATGTTCTTTCAATTATCAAGTACCTCCACTGAGAGCATTGATTTCAGGGCAATGCAAGTCTAGGTTGAGCTTCACGATTAGAGTACAGGCAATTCACTTTACCGAGGTCTGCCAAATTGCCTTATTCGTTGGCTACAAGTTGTGCAAAATGCTGCTGCAAACCTCACTCTTAATTTGCCTCTAAAATAACCTGTGCAATTTCATCTTAAACATCTTCACTAGCTCCCTATCCGCAAGCGCTGCTTCTTCAAAGTTTCTGCTTGATTCGGGTCCAGGATATTTTAGGACCAGACTCTTTCCTTGTAGAGCAGTCTGTATGGCGCCTTACTCATTACCAAGCTACTTTTACCTCTACGCATCAAACATAGATGTATTTTGGCCATGTATTCGACCAATGGCTTTGTTTAACAGGCTGATCTGTTGAACCTGGCCCAAGTCAGGTAAGCACCAATGATCCATTGTACTCCATTCTGTGATATGATTTCAAAACAAGGCACATATACTTTTACAGTCTTTGACATCGGCAAGGAAAATGTAATGAAGAGAGCGGTGCAGAGAGACACGCATGGATGGGAGAAAAAAGTTTTAGCTATCACTAAACTCTATGAAGCACACTACAGTGCCACATAATTTAGTTTTTTTTTCTCCATAAAATTATGATAACCTTGCAGAATTATTTGGCCCTCGATTCGGGATAATCTTAGTTGCCCTGACAATGGCTAACATTTGTTGCAAATTATTCTTTGGTAGTATTCTTTTAGCCCATCTGAGCTAGAATTTGTTTTTTGTGAAATCTTGAAATTATGTGGCAAAATATGTGGCAAATTCCATAAATCCATAATTGTGCAAAAATAATGCAACAACACAATCATATAAGTGCAACTGATCCTCACACTTGCCCATTGTTTAATTGAAAATATATTTATGAAACGTAAACAAACCTTAAGCACTCAATTTACTATCAGTGTCCATTCTTGATGAACTATGAAGAAAAAGATTTTTCAAACCAACTACCGCCAAACATACATAACTAGTAACATGTAATAAGGTCCAATACTTCCCTCTCACATTTATGGTGACATTTAAACCCTACTCAGCCTGCAGCCTTGTGGTTTTTGCTTTTCAACCAAAAAGAAAACACTGACATTCCCACTAGTGATAATTAACTGAGGTATCTATTACTCGCACCCTTACTATGCACAGTGTTGTCATCAATGATGTAATTTCATAAGTCTCATTGATATTATCAATGATGTTATAGAACAGGTCATGAGTGATGTAATAGGTGAGTCTATAAGCAGTACATGGCAAGGGAGTAAGTCATCATTGCTTCAGTTAACTATAACTGCTGTGTTTCAGTGTATTTTGAGTTTAAAATTGAATTTCCACTCTAACCTTAGTTTTTTCAGTGGATTTATAAGGTTTCTTTTCAAAATAAAAGTAAATATTTTATTATCATAGCTGGCTAGAGCTATGCATGACCTATGGCTGTGTGTGGCATAGGGTTGGCCTCAGGACCTGGCTGAAGACCATGCCCTGTATCCAACCACCATGGGCAGCCAGCTCCTGGCTGCATACACCCTTTGGGAGGGCACAGCATGGGGTTGGCCACAGGGCCTAGGCCCAAACCCTTATGAACCCTCATTTTTTTGGCAAATCTTTTTATTGATTTTATCCATTTAATAGTGCTTCGGTTACTACTATATAGTTCTACAGCAGTAATGCCACAAGTCAAATACAAAACACAGATTTACAATTTGCATATTTAAGGTCTATGGGGATAGACCAGTAACTGACTTGTAACGAAACAGGTTAACAATATATGCATCGGGTAATCCCATCTCCAACAAGTTTGGAGTCCGCTCAAATCTAATATAAGTGAAGACGTACATGTAAGTGGTTATTAACACGTATACAGGAGCATCAATTGTAAGAGAAAAAAAAGTATTGCATAGTACCTATAAAACAACTAACAAAATGTTGGAGCCCTTCCACAAGCCCCCAAATCTGCAGAGTCCAAGGGACTCCACACAAAATGACATTCCCACAGCCACATTTGCAAGTAGAGCAGAACATGAACATTAATGAAATAAGGAGTGTATAGGAGCAGCAGAAGCTTAGAGGAGAAGCATACAAATAAATTTCCTGGTAACAGTGGGGCGCCTCAGTATAACCAAGCAGGCGCCAGCACGTTGTCAACTGCCATTAGATCATCAACAATTGCGACTTGCTCCTCCCCCGCAACTGAGTCAACATCTCATCCCAACTGGCTGAAAGAGGATAGGTTCGCAAGCCCATTGCATCCTCGCGCTGCAGTGCAGCCCCCTCCGCCTCCACCCATGTCATAAAGGAGCGCTTCGAACCTAGTATTGTTGAGGGCACAGAGTCCTTCCACCGCTTGGTAATTAGACGCTTAGCTGTCAAAAGACCCAAATCTAGGAATCTTGTAGATGCCTTATGTTTTTTAGCTCTCGGGAAAAGACCTTAGAGGCAGGAGCCACTATCTGACAACAGGTTCACCACCAGTCCACCAGCAGTACAGTCTCGCCGCTCGTTTATGGCGGCCGGTGTGTTAAGAAGGCCCCGGCAGAAGAAGTTGGATTGCCAATGCCGTATTCTTTCACTTCAGCTGAAAGCCCCAAATTCCAAAAACTGGCACCAACCCAGCCCCTCCCCCTCCTGGCGCAGAAGGGGTAATGAAGGGTGTCTCCGCAGGTCGGTATTGGGGCAAGAGATTTAAGGTTCCCCTCGCCTACCGCCCTTTAAGTCACCGTGGTTTCCCAGATCGCCTCGTCATCTAGGGCGACCTGGGTTGACAATCTCCACAAGTTTAGTCACCTCCACCCCAGAAGCGCCACACCTAACTCTCACCGCCAGGTGAGTCGCCACTCACTCAATGCCCCGGTAGAGCCCGTCATCTTCTCCCGACTCCCTCGTAGCAGAGGGAATCTCCACAAGGGGTCAGGCATTTCTGGGCCGGCCCACGCAGTGTCCGCAGGTGAGGCCGCGCTCCTCGGCTCCCGAGAAGGAAGCCCGTTCCGCCGACCAGCGGGCTCGACACACCCCCGGCCAGTGTCCTCCATCTCCAGAGGGGTCAGAAGTCGCCCTGGCCTCCAGACTGCTCCACGAGCACCGTGAAATGGAGGATAAGCGGGGAACCGCTGAGGAGCACTACGAACATGCTCCTGCCATCTTGGCTGGCAAGCCAAGCCCCCCCTTATAAAGCCTCATGAGTGGGCAGCCCCCCTGCATATGGCCTGTGGCCAGGACCTGAGACCAAACCCCCATGGATGGCCAAGACCCTGTTGCTGGCCAACACTCTTGGTCTTGTAGCACCCTAAGGCCCCATCCTTATTTTTTTCACTGCTCTGCTGTACCACAATACTACAATGAAAGTACATGGAGACCCACACTGAGCCCACAGTACTATGCTGCCGCAAAAAAAAAAGTTTTAATTTGACCCACAGTGGTGTTCTAAGGGACCCCATGAAAGGAACAGTGCCAGGGGTGAGGGTACTCCAACCCTGCCACCTTATGCTTTATTTTGATGCTTTCTATGACAAGAGGACAGTGAGCCAAGTCATAAAATGCAGGCCATAACTTTCTCTTCATGTTGCTGTTAGCCAATCAGATTGTGTGTTTTGAACTTGTCGTGCCACAGTAGTACAAAGGGAGTACTGTGCCCGCCAATCAGATTGCGTGTTTTCATCGCCCGTTTCTGTGGTGCTCCGAGGAAGTACAGCAAAGGTATTGTATCGTTAGATATCTATAACTTTTGCACCTAATTTCTCAAAAGCTATTGAACAGATTTACACCAAATCACACAAAGCACACTTTCTAGATCAAGATCTAGCTTTCTGCCAAATGGGTGTAATTCTGTTCAGCCATTTTAGCATTAGTGCTATTTATTGAATTTGCATTGAATTTCTCAAGTGCTTAGCTTGTTTAGTTTAATCTTTATATTTTTATATTTGTGCTGATTGGTCAAATGGGCGTACTTTTAATAGGGAGGTCAAAAATATGTGAATTAGCTAATGCTTATGAAATTATTTGACAAATCCACATTTGGTGCTTGGTAAAGAATCTTCATGAAATTTCCCATGCTTTTAGAACATTTAGGGCCACATGTACGAAGGCTTTTGCACGTCGCAAACAGCAAAGCGGACTGTTTGCGAAGTGCAAAATGCACTTTCCAATGTACCAACCCATTTTTGCGATTCGGTAAACTATTTACCGAATCGCAAAAAGAGATTGCGACTCGCAATTAGGAAGGGTGTTTCCTTCCTAATTGTGACTCGCAGTCCCATGTATGATTGTTTTGTGACCATGAATGCGGTTGCAAAACAATCGCAGTTAGCACCAGTGTCACACTGGTGCTAACCCATTCGCAAACGGGAAGGGGTCCCCAGGGGATCCCTTCCCCTTTCTGAATGTCAGTGAAAAAAAAATTTAAGAGCAGGAAGTGGTGGTAGGAACACTGCCTGCTCTGAAAAAATGAAACAAAAACGTTTTGTTTTTTGTTTTTGAAATGCATCTCGTTTTCCTTTAAGGAAAATGGGCTGCATTGAAAAAAAAAACTGCTTTATTTAAAAGAAGTCACAGACATGGTGGTCTGCTGTCTCCAGCAGGTCACCATCCCTGTGAGGGGCGCCATTACCAAGGGGATCGCAAATTGTGACCTACCTCAAGAATAATCATGAGGTGGGCATTTGCGACACCCTTGCAAATCGCTAATAGTGTCATTGACACTATACAACATTCGGTTTTGCGAGTCGCAAAACCAAACATTGATACATGTGGCCCTAAGTCCGGTGCAGGAATTTCAGGTTTCATTTAGAGAATGGAAGGCAGGTGGGGGTTGGGGCAAACTAAAAGAGGGGAGTAAAAAAATAATTGATTTGCTAATAATTTTGGCGTAGTTTTGCAGATGGCAAAACACATTGGCAAACAATGACCATGTTTAGCTTACTTGTGATGTTTTGAGTTTCATGCAAACCCATCAAGGAAAGATGGTCCACTTCAACAGTTGGTAAAAGAAACAGCAGTTCCCAATGGGATGGTGAAAATGACAGCAACTGCCATTTTAATTTGCATAGGAATCTCTGCTCTCTGCTACAGAGAGAAACCTTGAGAGAGATATAATATTCTTTGAGTGTAAAAAAAAACTTCACCAGAGAAGTTCTGTTGATTGGTTTGGAAACAATCTGCTCAATAGTTTTCTAGACATGTGCATTATAACAATGTGTCAGTGGGCTTGAAAGGGTTAAAAGATAAGGATAGCTGGACCGTCAGGGTGTGGATAATCCTTACCCCGTTAACACAGTTTCTGTAGAAATACCCTATTAAACAAAGAAGCTTTTAGCTACTCTTGTCCATTTTGAGGTCAATATACTAAAAGTTAGTCAGTGAACCTGTTTATACAGGTTCCATGAATAGACTACCTTCCAAGCGCAAGGCCGGGCTGTACAGCCAATCCGCTTTTTGCATGCTTGAAGTCCAAGTGCATAGGGTTTGGCAGTCTGCATTAAATTAGCAAATTATTAGCAAACAAAAACGTATTTTCATGAAGTACTGTATACTAAGGTAAGCATTCTAAGGTTCTGCCAAATTTCACAATGGTCCATGATTCAGCATCAAAGATAGTAGCAAATAAAAAAAGTTGATCCTCTGCATCCTTTGACTTTGCTCCGTTGTCAGATCTGCCTGAAATGTGAGATTCAAGCACTGAGCTCAACCAGCTAACAGCCTGTCAAACATCATGCCAATTTGTTAACCAGCATCAAAGTTATTTACAAATGAACAGTTTATCTCCTCCCATTGTTTTGCAAAATACTTAGGGGCATATTTATGAGCCCTGTGTATTGTCGTTGACTCACTTTTTGTGACGCATATCTATGAGGCCATGCAAAGCCGCTTTGTGTGGCTTGGAATTGCCTCATAGCTATGAAGTAAGGCAAGGCAGGACAAATTGCTTTGTTGCCTTACTCTGGGCAAGGGAGGCATTCCATGGGTGTTGCGCTCGATGTTCCCATGCAACACCCATGAACTTTGATGCATCCCCAGATTTACAAAGCCTTGTTCTCCTAATATTTTTCTCTTTCTGCAGCACACACAGAAAGAGGAAATAGCCTCACAACATTGTTTTTGTGCAGGAAGTTGCCCCTCTTTGCACGAAAACAATCCTGCCTACAATGCAGATACCCTTGCACTATGGTGCAAGGGTGCCTGTATTGGCGCTGGGCCATCAAGACAGCGCCAGAGCAGTGGGAAAGGACAGGAATGTGCTGTGTGCCGTAGATATGGCTTATTCCTCCTCTTTCCCTTTGATGCAGGACAGAGCAGCAAGGTGGATTGCTGCCCTGTCCTGTGCCAAAAGCTCATAAGTATAGGCCTTAAGTGAGCAATGGTACAGTGTAATTTTGGCTATACAGAAGCAACATAATAATGTAATCAATAGCATATATAGCACGTGTCGCAACATTACTAATGTAAAGTGGAACACCCAAATCACATTTTTTATGTGCTTTCACATATATACGCCTGTGTTCTAATATTTGACTTTAACATGCCAAATTGTAGTATTCGTTCACATTTATATCTATGTATTTTGATTTATATGGTGGTATTGAAGCTGCATATATTCATGTTTCATTTATAAATTGTTATTCTCATTTATAATTACAAGATGCACCTATAATCATGTGTCTTTAAAGTGCATTGACCGTTTTATTAAGTTAGCATAACCAAAAATATTAAGCGTCTGTTTTTTCTTGTTTAAGCTTCAGCGTGAAGATTTGCTTGCATTGCAATGTACTTTCTTTTACAGGTGTGTCTGCCTGATTCTACAGTTAGTGAAAGGCATATTATGTTTAAGAGATAGTAAGGTATGGGGAGGATACTTTGGCAAGGACCAGAAAGCACTAACAAACTGAGAAGTAAAACTCCTTTTTGTGTATCAGGCACAAAGACATCCAGGGTCGTCCTGGTGTTCAATTTGTGGGATGAGAGACCTGAGGGGAGTTGCCAATTTCAACTGTGAGGAAGATGTGAAACTACTGGTGTTGATGATGTGAATTTCTGGAAGGTTCTTTAGGTTTAGTTGGTATTCACATAGTTATTCAAGAGCAGATTCCCTGGAGATTCTGAGGGGTACACACCTCCTATCCATATTCCTTTGTGTGGCATTATGCTGTGCAACAACTCTCTATCAGAACTTCCACAGAAGTCTCTGCTATGCTGACACTTTCCTACTTCCTAAAAACTAAGTAGGATTTCCCTTTAGTTTAGGGTATTTAGATCAACGTATGTTTACCCAATGATTAGACAAGAGGGCCAAAACGTCGAAATAGATCATCACATTGTGGCCCAGATGTAAGAAGCTGTAGCACCACATTAGTGCCGATTTTCTGATGTTAATGTGGCGTTAGCCTTCAAAAATTGCTGCTCCATATTTACAAAGTGGCACAATGCATGCATCATGCCTCTCTGTAACCCCTTGCACCACATTATGACTGCGCCAGGCATAATGTTTGCAGAGGGGGCGTTCCCCCACGGAGTGGGTGAAAAAATGGCGCAAAGAAATGTAAAATATTTATTTTCACCATTTTTAGTGCCATTTTTGATGCTTGCACAGAGCAGGCATTAAAAGAAGGCACACCATTATCGATAATGGGCCTCATTGTGTTTTGCAGGATTAGCGTAAAAAATGTTGACCCAAATTGTGCAAAGCACGAAACTAGCGTAAAACACCACTTCCCTATCTAGCGCCATGGATATAGCTCCACTTTTCTTAAATCTGTCCCTTTGTTTCTCATCTTTTGTATTGACTCAATTGAAATTCTGGTATGCTTTATGCTTGTGCAATTTAATCTAATTCTGCGTTTTACTTCGCCTTTGGTGATTTTGTACTTACAGAGTATGTTTAATTTATGCTAGTTTGGCTGTCAACTTGTAATAAACCTTTGAACACCTATTGCTTTCTGGTGTGGGACCAAATGGGTTGCACTACAAATTAAATCATGAAATTGATTCTAGTTCTCCTTTACCTCTCAAGCATCCTAAAAAAGTCCATCGCGAGAAGAGAAGTAAGAACGAGGGCCCAGTGCCCCATCAGTCACCTGAACCTGATAAGGGCCTGCCAAATGTAATGAACATGGGGAATAAAGTAACAATATGAAAGATTTTGTAACCATCCCCTCAAATTTGCCCCCCCTTTCATTGTCATGCATAAAATTTAACATACCTAGGCAAAAAAACAACCTGTTAAAGTGTTGCCAAGATTCAAGGTGATTCATGAAGGCAGTGGGGGTTGCCACCTGCAAAGGGTTATGCAGAGGATTTGGACTCTGACGAGGCCCTGCAGCCAACACCTTCCTGCTCCCAGCTCCTGCTTGCAGTTGACTTCCCATAGTAGGTTGGAGGCACTGAGCTTTCGCATTTTGTATATGATAGAAAAAGACAAAATTCCATGAAAAACCAAGGTTAATGTGGAGTTATGGTTTCAAATTTAAATAGAAATAACACTCACATTCTCAAGCCAAGGTAGGACCACAATCTATTACTCGCACAACACCCTTGCAAACTATAACTTGAACACCAGATGCCTGTGTGTGTAAATAATTGACCGTCCAGAATTAGTCCCAGCATCTACAAGTGGGAATTGTTGTAATTTCTCATCACAGAAAGGGATCACCATTTGTTTGCCTTGTGAGTGATCACACAGACTCCACCTGAAAGATTTGCTCAGCAGTTAAGAGCCACAGTGCTCTGAACAGTTCCTGATTTTTTTCTGGTAAAGTACGTCATTACGAGATTGGATGCCTACCGTTAGCATGCCCTCAAAGATCAATCAAAGGCTCCGCTGTAACCCTACCTGTTTTTCTTTCTATTTGTGTGGCAGAGAAGAGTAAAGGCTGCTCTAAGCCTTTACTTGTGCTAGTTTTAAGGCACTTTAGAGGTGTGTTAATCTAGTCATGGTTTACTTGAATGCCCAGGTGCCACTTTGTCTAACACATGACAAAACATATTAGAGCACAGACATTGAAGATCTGAGGGATCATCTGCAAGTAAGGAGGTTATAGCACCTTCTGTCACTTAGCCCAAAGTAAAGGAGAGGGGTGGAGGTGCCACGCCACTCATGCGGTCTCTATTGTTAGTTTCAGTCAGCATCACAGGTGCACATCGCCACGCACATATACACAAACAGATGCATGCCAAAGTTACGTACCCATTTGTAAATGTATCAGAAGACAGTAATATACACACACACCTATGTACACACACATATATGCACAGATACTAAGAACACATATGTGCAACAACCAACTTAACTATACATTTCAGAGACATATACTCTTGTAGGCTGAGACACATATCTGTACGCATATATACAAGCACCCAATCAGACACATGCAAGTAAACTTTGCAATGGTCACCAACACATGCATATTGTTAGAAATTAGGTTTCTGGTTGGCTAGGGTAGGTACCTAAGCTAGAAGAACCAGCCACTCTAGTAAGGGAGAGTAAGTTACACACCCAAGATAACCCCTGCTCACCCCCTTGGTAGCTTGGCACCAGCAATTAGGCTTCTCCCAGAGGCAATGTGTAAAGTGTTTGAACAACACACACAACACACATGACAGAATAAATACACCACAAAGGAAATGCTACAACAAGTTATATAAAAATATATTGTATTGTACAAGACATCATTAGACCAACCACAACATGTGTCAGTAATACCCTGCTACATGAGCAGTTGTCAGAACATTACACTGGTTACTAGTACTTTGCAAATGTAAGCAGTATTCAGGGTAATACATAGATTACTACTATTCTGCAACTCAAGCAGTAGGCAGGTCATCATTATCACTAAAAATGCACATATCATAATAAACACCTTTTTATGAATGCCAAGACATCATCATGAATGCACATAAAAGGAAACATTCCCCAAGTGGCATGTCATCAGTATCACCAACATAGATGTACAAAACATGAAAACATTTCTGGAGGGTAGGTCATACCACCACTATAAATGGAACCGTTTCCATAGGCCATATAGCCTAGGCACACCCTCCCTCTATGGCAATGCAGACCCACAAATATGCTGGTCACCCTAATCAGAAAAAGGGTACAATAAATTATCCCAGGTCATATTGTGAAGCACAAGGAAAATGAGAGGATGAAGCATAGTAGGGAAATGCAGGACATTAGCTAATCAGCAAAGCTCACCTACATGAAGCTACAGTGTGACAGTGCTTCTTTTACATGTCATATGGTAAAGGGAGCACACTCCTTCTGCATAGGAGCTCCTGCACTCCTCTTCTACACAAAATGGTATTTTCCAAAATAACACAACCAGAATCGGGAACCTCCGCCTAGGGTTGCCACTCCTTACTGGTTATCCTGCCAACAATGCTGCGTTCCCAAAGGTATGCAAATTGCCGTCAGCTCCTTCCAAACGAAGGTCAAAGGTATAGCACAACACGGGGAAGGCGCATATGGTTCCCCTAACAACAGCGCAACTTCTCAGTGTCTCCATCATGGACCGGGTCATCAGGCAGCCGCCCGCGTGTGGCATCCAAGACAGGACAGCTACCCACTGCATAGACCATAAAAGCATTGGTGTTCCTACTAGGAGGAATGTAGTCCGACCAGACGAGCCTCAGGGAATCCTCCCTGACATGTAGGCTACCACTCTGGGCTCCATCACAGAGCAGGAAGTTTGTCTCCGATGCGGGGCAGACCCGCACGTAACAACCTCTCCGTCAAGCGGGGACCACCCCGGGGAAAGGCTTTTTCCTTCTCCACACCACGGACGCTCAGTCCGATCTCCTGGGCCATGGCGATGGAGGCACAACAGCTGATCAGAGCACCATATCCTTCGGGCTCCGACAGATAAAATAAGTGCCCCGAGGGCACTACATTAAGAGCTTGTCCGTGTTGTCACTAGGGGCTCCATGCTACCTCTCCAGCTAAAATAAAACTCTCTGCACGCATTGTAGATAATACAGAGAGGAGAGCTCTGGGCAGGCAATACAGTGCTCTTCACGCACTGCAATACAAGAACTAAGCACTCAGCATATGCTAAGAGTGCAGAATACAGAACTTCCCTCATGCTTTTTAGGGAGGTGACTGCAGGGGGGAGGGAGCACACCATTCAGCCCCTGGAGACAGCTATGGGGGCACAGGGCTGCATGGCCCCAGCAAGCAGGCCAGCACAAGGGTTCAAAGGCAGTGGTAATCCCTCTCAGTGACCTAGCAGGTCACAGGTCAGCACAACAACAGATCAGTCCCAAGGAAGTTGCTGGTGAGTCCTTCCAGCAGCATCCAGTGTTCAGTTAATTAGTCCAAAGTATCTCTAAATGTGGGGTACAGCCCCCTGTACTTACACTCATTTTGCGCCGCCTCACAAAAGAGGGTTCCAATGAGCACTAACCGGTTCCAGGAATGCCCTCTTTCTCCCCCAGCGGTGGCTTCAGACATCAATAGGGGGTAAATGAGAGCTTTGTGTGAGGCCAAGCCACAGCCTTAAAGATGCATGTGTACCTGTCTCTACCTCTCCCAGCCCAGGAAGACCATTCAGTATGCAGATGTACTCTTGTTACACTTCCACCCTCCCTAGGTACAGGATGCCTGAGAAGTATGCTCATAGACCAGCTGTCACTCTACCCCAGACAAAGATTGGAGCCAAGCTGAAAAACACCAGTCATAAGCACAGAGAAATGCTCACTTTCTGAAAGTGGCATTTTCACAATGGTAATAAAAACCTACCTACACCATTAAGCAGCATTTCTCACTACCATTCCAACCATACCAAACATGCCCACGCCACCGCTCATAGATCGGGCAATACCACATAGACATATGTTAGGGCATGTCCAATGCAATGCAATGGGAGGTGCAGCTCTCACAGTAGTGAGAAACTGAACAGGCCGTTTGCCTCTACTAGGACATGTAGTACATAAACACATATGTTCTACCTTTTACATACACAGCACCGTGCCCATAGGGGAGTTCCAGGCCTGGCAAGTAAAATTAGATGCCAGGTCCATGTGGCAATAAACTGCTCATGCAGTCCCTGCGATGGCAGGCCTGAGACAAGTTTGAAGGGCTACTTCTGTGGGTGACACAAGCTGCACTGCAGGCCCTCTAGTAGCATTTAATTTACAGGTCCTGGGCATAAAGGATACCACTGTACAGGGGACTTGTAGGTATAGTAAATGTGCCAATTAGGTGTAGGCCAATCATACCAAGTTTAGAAGGAAGAGCACATGCACTTTAGCACTGATCACCAGTGATAAAGTGCCCAGAGTCCTATAGCCAACAAAAAATGGTCAGAAAAAATAGGAGGAAAGCAAAAAGTTTGGGAATGACCCTGCAAAAAGGGACAGGTCCAACACATACACATAAGCATATCCTTCAATAGGTATATAAATTAACACAGTGCAGTGAGAAACCATGCATGTCTCTACATCTCTTGTAATTTGGAGGTAGATGAAATGCGTAGAAAAATCCATTTACTGACCATTCTGTTTAAATCTGCATCATTTATATGTAGGCGGAAATTATGAGATGGTGAAGTTTAATGTTAACTTTCTGCAACGCTATGAACAGCAGGAATAAGCTTCAGTAAAAACTCCTCAGGTGCCCAGGATGTAACGGTTACGTCCTCGTTTGCACCGCTTGGGTGCCAAGGACGTAACCGTTACGTGCTGGTATGGGCCCTCAGGGGAAGCGCTAGCGCCCCCCCCAAGGGCCTCGCAACCCCCTCCCATGGGCAGGGACGGAAGGGAAATCGCTTCCCCTTCCACCCCTCCCCCTGGAGCTCCCTGTGGCATCTGATGATGACCTCATCAGAGGCTGCCCCCTATTCACTGGAAGTTCAGCTTCCAGCACGGATCGGAGGAGAAATGCAAAAGCATTTCTCCTCCAATCACGTTGATGGGGCAAGAGAGGCATCAAAGGAAAGGAAAGGCCTTTCCTTTCCTTTAATGTTTTTGTCTGCATTTCTGCTGCCCAATCGGGATGCTATCAGGCATCAGAAATGCCCGCTAGACACCATTTATACAATAAGGGGAGCGGCCCCTTGGGCAAGGGCCACTCCACAGGGGGGAAATTTATTGTTAACCCTTTTCTGCCACTCCTGGGGGCAGATTGGCCTTTTCCAATTAGGCCGATCTGCCCCGGGAGGGAGGCAGGACCCGCTAGACACCAGGGACTATTATTTTTGTTTTGTTTTATGTTCTTTTAGATGTGGAGAGCGACCCCTTAGGCAAGGGTCGCTGCCCTGAGGGCAACATTAACTTTAGGCCATTTCTGCACCCCTTACGGGCGGATCGGCCTATTGTAATTAGGCCGATCTGCCCCCGGGGGGCAGAAACCTCTAGGCACCGGGGATCCATTTTTTAATGTTTTGTTTTATTTTTTTAGATGTGGGGAGCGACCCCTTAGGCAAGAGTCGCTCCCGGGGGGGGGGGGGGGTGAGAATATTTTTAGGCCATTGCCGCTCCCTTTGGGGGCAGGTCAGCCTATTGTAATTAGGCCATTCTGCAACCGGGGGGCAGAAACCTCTAGGCACCAGGGATCATTTTTTTGTTTGTTTTATTTTTTTAGACATGGGGAGTGACCCCTTAGGCAAGGGTCACTCCCCTGGGGGGAAAATATTTTTAGGCCATTTCTGCCCCTCTTGGGGGCAGATCGTCTTATTTTTATTAAGCGAGGGCAGAAACCACTGGACAACAGGGATTTTTTTTGGTCAGTTTCACGGGAGAGGAGCGACCCTTTAGGCAAAGGTCGCTCCCCTGGGGAGGGGCAAATTTGTTTTAGGCCATTTCTGCCCCTCTGGGGGGAAGATCAGCCTATTATAATTAGGCCAATCTGAACCCAGGGGGGGCAGAAACCTCTAGGCACAAGGGATTTTTTTTTGTATTTATTTTTTTTAGACGTGGGGAACGACTTCTTAGGCAACGCTCACTCCTCTGGGGGGAAAATATTTTTGGCCATTTTTGCCCCCCTTGGGGGCAGATTAGCCAATTTTCATTAGGCAATCTGCTCCTAAGGGGGGCAGAAACCACTAGACACCAGGGATTTTTATTTTTTTGTGTCAATTTCACAGAAAGGGAGCAACCCCTTAGGCAAGGGTTGTTCCCCTGGGGGGGGGGATTTATTTTAGGCCATTAACCCCACCAGAGATCAGGGAAGAATGTTTTTCAAAAAAAGAGGGTGGGGGTATGGCCATACCCCCACCCCTAATAAATGGGGCCAAAGTAGTTCTGCCCACCGGTGGGTAGATGGGGCATATACCCCAGATCCACTCCCCGGGGGGCAGAAAACCTGCTAGAAGCCAGGGAATAAAAAAAAAAAAAAAGTAGTGGGGTGGTGGCTACCAACCAGTAGGGGCATGGTTATGCCTCACCCCAACTGAATAGGGAAACAGTATTTCAGCTCTTCCCTGCACACTAAAACATCTTATCCCACGGCAAGCAAGAGGACATTTGAATATTTGGGGGTTTGATTTTACATTTGGGCATGAGAGCTTGTCTAACTCTCAAAATCGTCCCACTTGGAATGATGAGGGATGCACTTTTTGGACTTTGGGACGCTGCCATGTAGAAAAATTCACAAGACCTAGACACATCTGAAAAATAAACATCCTGGTGAGTCTAGGGTGGTGTGCTTCACATGCACCCTGCAACATTTTCTTACCCACAATGCCCTGCAAATCTCCAACTTTGATGGAAATCACACATTTTTCCACCATTTTTGTGATGGAACTTTCCAGAATATGCAGGAATCCACAAAATGCCTAGCACCCAGCATTGTCGCATCTATACTGATAATTTTTTTTTTTTTTTCAAACTGCCCTTTTGGAACTGCTTTGGTTCCCCCTCATTTTTGACATGTGTTTGTCTCTTCCCTGTCAAAGGCACTTGGCCCACCTACACAAGTGAGGTATTTCTTTACCGGGATACTGAGGGGAACGTTGAGTGGTAGGAGATTTGTGCCGGTGCTGTGATCTCACACAGAAATGTGGGGAAAACTATCATTTTTTATCTAGATTTGAGGTTTGCTGAGAATTCTGAGTAAGAAAACACTAGGGGATCCACTCAAGTCACACCTCCCTGGATTCCCTCGGGTGTCTAGTTTTCAGAAATGTTTGGGTTTGGTAGGTTTACCTAGATGGCTGCTGAGCCCAGGACCAAAAACGCAGGCCCCAGCAAAAACAGGTAGTTTTGTATTTGATAATTTTGATGTGTCCATTTAGTGTTTTGGGGCATTTCCTGTTGTGGGCACTGGGCCTAATAACACAAGTGAGGGACAATTTTTATCGGGAGACTTGGCGGAATGCTGGGTGGAAGGACATTTGTGGCTTCTCTCAGATTCCAGAACTTTCTGTCACTGAAATGTGAGGAAACAGTGTTTTTTTGCCAAATTTTGAGGTTTGCAAAGGATTCTGGGTAACAGAACCTGGTGAGAGCCCCACAAGTCACCCAATCTTGGATTCCCCTATGTGTCTAGTTTTCAAAAATGCACAGGTTTGGTAGGTTTCCCTAGTGCCGGCTGAGCTAGAGGCCAAAATACACAGCTAGGCACTTTGAAAAAACAGCTCTGTTTCCTTTGGCAAAATGTGATGTGTCCACCTTGGGTTCTGGGGCATTTCCTGTTGTGGGCACTAGGCCTACCCCCACAAGTAAGGTACAGTTTTTATCGGGAGACTTGGGGGAACGTTGGATGGAAGGAAATTTGTGGCTCCTCTCAGATTCCAAAACTTTCTATCACCGAAATATATGGAAAAGGTGTTTTTTGCCAAATTTTGAGGTGTGCAAAGGATTCTGGGTAACAGAACCTGGCGGAGCTACACAAGTCTTCCCTTCTTAGGTTCCCCTAGGTGTCTAGTTTAAAAAATTGCACAGGTTTGGTAGGTTTCCCTAGGTGCTGGCTGAGCTAGAGACCAAAAAACCCACAGCTAGGCACTTTGCAAAAGCAGCTCTGTTTTCTTTGGGAAAATGTAATGTGTCCACGTTGTGTTTTGAGGCATTTCCTGTCACGGGCACTAGGCCTACCCACACAAGTGAGGTACCATTTATATCAAGAGACCTGGAGAAAAACAGAGTAGAAGAACAAGTGTTATTGCCCCTTGTCTTTCTCAGCATTTTTTCCTTCCAAATGTAAGACTGTGTGTAAAAAAGACATCTATTTGAGAAATGACCTGTAATTCACATGCTAGTATGTGCACCCTGGAATTCAGAGATGTGCTAATAACCACTGCTTCTCAACACCTTATCTTGTGCCCATTTTGGAAATACAAAGGTTTCCTTGATACCTATTTTTCATTCTTTACATTTCAGCAAATGAATTGCTGAATTCCCGGTCTACAATGAAAACCCATTGCAAGGTGCAGCTCATTTATTGGCTCTTTGTACCTAGGGTTCTTGAAGAACCTACAAGCCCTATATATCCCAGCAGCCAGAAGAGTCCAGCAGACGTAATGGTATATTGCTTTAAAAAATCTGACATCGCAGAAAAAAGTTACAAAGTATAACGTGGAGAAAAATGGCTGTTTTTTTCACCTCAATTTCAATATTTTTTTATTTCAGTTGTTATTTTCTGTAAGAAAACCTTGTAGGATCTACACAAATTACCCACTGTTGTATTCAGAATGTTGTTTACTTTTCAGAAATGTTTAGGTGTCTGGGATCCAGCATTGGTTTCACACACATTTCTGTCACTAACTGAAAGGAGGCTAAAAGCACAAAAAAATAGTATAAATGGGGTATGTCCCAGTAAAATGCCCAAATTGTGTTGAAAAATGTGGTTTAATGATTCAAGTCTTCCTGTTCCTGAAAGCTGGGAAGACAGTGATTTTTGCACTGGAAACCCTTTGTTGATGCCATTTTCAGGGAAAAAAACACAATCCTTCTTCTACAGCCCTTTTTCCCCATTTGTTTGAAAAAAAAACTAAATGTTTGCTGTATTTTGGCTAACTTCTTGGTCTCCTTCAGGAGAACTCACAAACTCTAGGTACCTCTAGAATCCCTAGCATGTTAGAAAAAAAGGATGCACATTTTGGCATGGGTAGCTTATGTGGACAAAACGTTATGAGGGCCTAAGCGTGAACTGCCCCAAATAGCCCAAAAAAGGCCTAGCACCAGAGGGGCAAAAACCCTGACAGCGAAGGGGTTAAAGCTAAACAAATTATCAAATATAACAGCTACCCACATTTATTTCCCATCTTTATTTAAAGCCATTTAAACATGACGGCAATAGTTTCCATTAATAATGTGACTTCCCCACTATTAAGTCATATTTATTTGGTGACATTCTTGACTGAAGTAATAAGAGCTTATTTATAGGTCTTTGAGTGGACCCACAAGCCTTCCAGGTTGGAGAAGGCATGGGATAACCCTTCTTTGTGGAGGACTGCCCATCACCATAATCTCTGGTTTCCTGGGACAGATCTCTGTGATATATACATGCATACCAGGGTTTTATGCATGTACTTTCATCAATGCTGAATGCCGAGAAGGCTGCCATTTTTTTTCCCCCAGCTCAGCATTCTCTTTTGATTTTCATTAACAAACCCCGAAAGCATGGCTTTTTTGCTGAAAAGCAAAAGACAAAATTCACTGATTTAAAAGGAGTTTTTTAATGTGCATTAGGTACATTTTCTCATTTTCTTCGCAGGATAGCTATGTGTCACATGAGGAAAACTCATTGGCCGTTGCCCTGCCTTAAATGCAGGACTGTCATCAGTGTGACCCTGTGGTCTTTTGGCTGACAAACCAGCAGGTCAGTTGTTTACACTGGCAGAGCCAGCAGAGAATCCCCAACCTCTAAATCAGGGGTAGGCAGAACTAAGGTCATTTCAGTTACATAAAAACTCAGCGAGATTCCGTGAAGTTCTGGAAACGGGCAGAAAATATGCATGTTGTGGTACTCGCGCTGCAATTTAGCGCCAGTAGTGCGAGAAGGCTGAAAAGTTGGCACAAACAACACCATGCGGTGTGAAGGAGCGCATGGCCATTCAAATTGATTTTGCTGGAGCTTGAGAAGACAATGTACTTGAGCAGCAGCCCTCTTACCCCTGTCATTCGTGAACGCCTGTGCTAGAAAATCATGCTAGGGGAGGCCAAATCTCGCTCATGCTAGCCAGCTCACATATCTGAAGCCTTGTGGGAAAAAATGTCTGACACTCCCTAGAACCCTGAGTTACAAGACTAAAGTGGAGTCGCCAACTTCTGCCAATTCTGAAGGCAGGATGAAACATTCCACCTATCCAGATTCTAAATGGGGTGGGGTAACTATGAGGTCGGTGGGCGCAGTATCTGCCAACTTTTAATTGACCCCCCTCATAGTCATGTCGGTTTCCATACCCATGCCACCACTCGATGGTGTTCATCTATATATTTGCTGTTACTTCTGATGAAGCAGAAAATGAAGGTTTTACATTTATTAACACGTAAACGTAGTGTGAAATAATCATGTGTGACTTTAACCGAACTAATAAAGATTATACGGGGACAAAATGTGCCCTCAGAGTAGTTTGCCAACATTTATAAGCGTGCTTTATACTGTATAACGTGGTGTATTAGAATTGCACTAATCCGACATAATCGTAGACGTGTGCTATGATTTGCTTGTTTGAAATGTTTTAGCTTAGCATTACTTTAGTGCAGGCTTCGGCCTAGTTGCCTGGTCTCACGGTTTAGATGCTCGTATTTTTCCAATGTGCTATTAAACGTGTATTTCTGCTTGAAGCTGTACTTTTCCACTGAGACCGTTCACATGCTTATCTTAAGGTTTCGTGCCAGCCTGGCATATTTTCTCTTTACTCCAAGGTCGATCTGCAGGTGCGGACAATGGAAGCTCTGAAAGTGAGTTAATTGGTATAAAATGTTGCAACTTGCGTACCCATCTCCAAGGATAATGTATGCTTAAGTAAAAGCTTGAGAACTGTCGTTTTTGATTGGACAATTTGAAGCTAACCTATGAACCCTCCAATGGAAGACCCTACTGGATTTGAACTGTTGTCTATTTAAACCAGGTGCACGAGAAGAAGGTAGCCATTAGCCATTTGCAGCCATTAGCCATTTGCAGCCATTAGCCATTTGCAGCCATTTGCCTTTTTGCAGCCATTATTGGACATCCCGCCATTTTGTAGACTTTGCAGCTATTATGGCCCACTTTGCTGCGACGCCATTTTGAAAGAGACTTTGATTCTTTCTCTAATCGAGAGAAAGAGACTTTAGATGATTCTTGCCCTAGAGACTTTAACTTTGATTTAATCCCTTGCATGAAGTAGTAGTTTTACCTTGCCGCCGTGAGGCAATTGCCCCGTCCACCCATGCCCCTTTTGCCCCGTCCCATGCTGATCGAGAAACGGTACCTGAGAGACGAAGACTTCCTTGATTGCTGATCATAATTGGTAAATATGAAAGGAAAATTGTAAAATTGCATTGTGTTTCTCTTAGGTAACCAACTGCTGATTTTGATAAGAGCCCTAGTTAGGAGTTTTTCTAAATTAATGTTGCTAAATTGTTTTTGCATGAAGTCCCACATGCCGATGCTAATTTGAGGTTAGACGAGGATTCCATATGTCGCACGATGCAATTGGAGATCTTGTTATGCTGACTAAATGTATGCAATTAGTTCGTTACAGATTATCGTATTAGTGATTTGCATTGCTATTATCGAATGCCTTGTGATTCAAATGCTACATAGATTGCACTTGTTTCGCCGTTATGGACAGCTATTAATGTCCATATATGTTTATCATTTGGTGTTGAGACACATCTATATTGTGCTAGCTTTGTTAATATAGGGAAATAAAATTCACTAACTTTGAATAAACTGGTGTGGTTATTCCTGACTGAAAGGTCAGGGTTCGCCGAAATGTATTCTGGATTAATTGTCAAGTGTTATGTTGATCAAGGTATTGCTTATGTTCGTTATTAATTATTGATTAAAGGAAGTTGACCGATATAGAGTACAGAGAGTCCCACTTAGTCAAAAGATTCATCGGCCTAAAGAGCGTCCGAACACAGGTAAAATTATTAGTACGGACCGCTCTATCAGTAGATGGTAGCAGAGGACGGTTTCGTCTTTTGGGACCCTGTACTCTTAAAGTACATGGTGTTGAATTAACGGTTACGCATTTTGAGACCCCACTCGAGAAGTTGAATTAGATTTTTCTTGGATAAAATAGATTGAGAGAATGATGATAGGCTAGGTCCACCGCGACTTTCCCGGGATCTCGGAGCTTGCGAATGGAGAGAATGGAGGTGTGGATTCGGCGTTGGCGGTACTAGTGATGGTATGAGTGAAGTTAGGGTTTTGCGCTTGCACAGCTTATTGCCGCAGATTGTGTGAAAAGGTTGCGAGGATTTTTTTTTATTTTTTTAGAGGATAGCGGAGGTGCGACTTCGAGTGTAGAGGTAGAGAAGTCGTCGAACTTCATAGAAATAGCGGAGGTGCGACTCCGAGTGTGAGAGTAGGGAAGTCGTCGAACTTCATGTGCGTGTGGCGCTTCGTGCACAAAAAAGGTCCACGTGGTTGTTGTTGTTGAGACGGGCCCTGCGAGGTCAAGAGACTCCGGAGTATGTTGTTTTATGTTGTGGTCTGGGCGGTTTAGTAGGTTGATCGGGCGTGGTCAACGAGTTGGTACGTGTGTTAGGGAGTGAAAGAAACTTCGACTTCGGGCTTTGACAAAATTCTAAGTGCACTAGAACAGATCATTGACAAGTTGAGAGTAGGTCTGCGGGTCAGATTTGCTTGCGAACGTGGGGACCGAGAAAGATGGAATAACTGCCGAGGCTAGTGAAAAATCCCTAAGGTCCTGAAGCGATTGTGTTACCCTTCCTGTAGTAAACCGACAGATCTGTTTTAGTTTTTGGTAGCTCGCGATACATGCAAGAAGTTGTTACGAGAGGAGCTGAGTGAAGGAAGACTAGCCGCGAGGCTTTGTCAGCCGCAGTGTGTGTGAGTGTGACGTCACTAGGAGCCGCGCTGGGATAGGTTGGTTGCAGAGAAGGGTCGCGCACGGATTGGACGCAGTCCGTGGGACTCGATTGGAAGGGGAAAGGCAAGCGAAGAGTATTCCGGGAATTAAAGTCACCTATTGATTACAAACTTTGTGAAATAAAAGACGAGAAAATGAAATTCTTTAAAGCATTTAGGAGTGCGATGAAGGGGGAGTCTTACATTAAAGCGAGCGTAGGAGAGGAGACGCCGCCCGAGGGCACACCAGCTTACATTGTAATGGAAGAGAAGGGGGTAGCTCCGTGTCTTTGGCTAAAGCAATGGCACAAACTGACAGAGAAACATGGGAGCGTAGCGTTCCCGATACATGGGACATTCAATATAAGGATCCTAGAGAATTTGAGATTCACGATGTACGACATGAAGGTGCCTCCAAGGCCAGCCCAGTTTGAGGCTCTAGCGATTTGGGAAATAATGGCCAGACAGCAACAGCAGAAGAAGTTTGAGACCAGGATGAGAAAGGTAGAAAAGACACTAGCGGATGCTAGGTGGGATAATGCACAGAAGGTGTGGAGGTCAGATGTATTGCAGGGGATAAAATTGTTTCCCGCAATTACTAAGGAAGAAGGGGAGGCAGGTAAGAAAGCTACCTGTAAGACAGACAGGAAGTGTTCCAAGGATAGAGAGGACGAGGAAAAGTTGAGAAGAGAAGAGGAGTTAGAGGATGAGGAGTTAATAATGCAATTGCTGAACGACCGTCCACCACCTTATGCGGAGAATGGACAAGGTCCAAGTACCAGTTCTGCCCCTCCGGCACCGGTACGGAACAGTGAAACCCAGAGATCAGGAGCGTCATCGGGATCTAAGGACCCGAGTTTATTGTTCACCCCGCAGATACCGCAGGTTAGGAGAATATATCCAGATGTGCCCATGTTGAAACCAGCAGAAAATTATCAGCCGCAGATGCCAGGGTACTACAGCAGTGACAACAGTGGAGGAATGATTCTAGAACAAACCGTAAGGGGAGTACAGAATGGTCACAACCAGACATTGGCACAAGCTGAATCAACTCAGTTTTTGATGCCCCAAAAGCAGATGCAGGGGGGAAACGCACATGCTCAAATGACGGGGAGTCAGATGGGCATGCCGGCAATGATGACCCATGGTGCGGGAATGAACATGCCTCAGAACATGGGAAATGGACAAAACCCAGATGCGATATCACTACCCATTACTGTAGGTCCACCGGTACCTTTGTATAGTCAGCCTAACTTAGGTCTGAGCGGTCAGGGATCAATGCTGCAGAATGGGACCGAAAGGAGGTGCATAGAAAACACTCCAGGGATAACTCCGATAGCGGCTCAGCCAAATGGATCTGGGTCCTTGATGGAGTTTAGTCCCATGTGTGCTCAGTCAACACTGGTGAGGTCGAGCCCCCCCTGATAATACCTCTAACATCGAACACTGAAAAGTTGCCGCAACCATCAATGGCAGTCGATGTGAACGCTACACTGATGGGGGTGAATGCGCAACAGCTGACACAGTGGTTCAACAGTTTGAATTCTACCCAGGGCTCAGCCAGTGGGAAAGGAGAAGATTATCTGAATAGGATGAGGTTAAACATGGAAGCACAAGAATTGGTGGAAGGGACTATGGGAGTGAATAGGTTAGAGTCCTACTCGGAAGAGGAGCTGAGGTATCTATGTCCAAAGATTACGAAGGAAGTGAACAAGGTACATAAAAGCTTGCAGGAAATAGCTGACAAAAACGGGGTTGACATAGACAAGACAAAACACTTGAGCAGGAGCTACAGGTTGGATTTTGGGACCACAGATTTTGAACACATGAGGTCAGCAGGCATGAAGGCACACCTTAGAGAATTGTTGCAGAGTGCACAAGTGTGGAGGTGTTTAGACAAGTGGGAAAGCAGGTGGGTAAAGAGAAAGGAAAAGAGGAGGGACAGCGCTACAGAGCACAATGAGAAAAGACCACAGAGCAGTGATACAGTAACTATGTTACCAATGAGGGAGACAGCAGGGGGAAAATTAATACATGTACCATGGCACAGAAGTGACATTCAGTCTTTTACGGATGATTTTCCCAAACTGAGAGAGAAACCGATTGAATGGTATCAGCAGACTGACAGGTTTGTGAAGCTTGCAAAATGTCTCTGGGAAGACCTGAATACTCTCTTTGAGATTGTGGTTCCGGCAGATTTGTGGGAGGATTGCAAAAGAGCTGTAGGTTGGCCGACAAGTGAACCAGAGAGAGACAGGGAGACGGGTGCACCATCACCTATGGTGATGAGCTTGTACTATAAGGTGATTGAGCATTTGAAGACGAAGGTTGCCGCGAAAAATGTGGATTGGCAGAAGATTGATCGAACTGCCCAAGAGGCTAAAGAATCGATTCATAGTTACTATGAGAGGTTGTTGAAGGCGTTTAAGAACTACAGTGGCACGGAAACAATAGAGGCGAAGGACATGCTCCATTTTGTGTTTAGATTTGTGGAAGGGCTGAGGCCAGAGATAAGTCAGATGATAAAGTCGCATTTGATTTGCTGGCAGTCTAAACCGATTGACGAAGTCTTGAACTATGCGAAATACTGTAGCGACAAAATTGAAGTGAAACAGAAAAAGTTGAAAGAGAAGGTGATGATGATGCAGCTTAAGGCAGCTCAGACAGGTTTGCAAGGTCTGCAAGGGTTGCAAGGGTTCCAACAACAGGTACCGCAACCGCAGCCGCAGTTGCAGGGAAACATGGCGTTTCAGCCACAGGCGAGAGGCAGAGGCAGAGGAGGTTTTGTGAATAATGGTCCGGATTTGAATACTGTTGTGAATGGTGTGCAGGCAATGAAGAAGGTGATGCCGTGTCACGTGTGCGGGATAGTCAGTCATTGGAAACGTGAGTGCCCGATGGTGGTGCAGGAAGGTGCAGGTGCAGGTGCAGGTGTTGGTCAGCAAAACAATGATGTCAATGCATTTCAGACAATGAGGGGACCGAAAATGAGAGGTCCAACCCCAAATTTTCAGACTGTAAATCAGTTGCAGGGATTACAACCTATGCAGCCGCAGCAGATGCAGATGCCTCGTATGCAGATGACGCAAATGCAGCCAATGCAACAGCAGTTATCCATGGTACCTAATCAGCAAATGCAAATACCTTTGGCACCAATGAGTCAGCAGCAAGTGATGGTTCCTCCACAGGTCTCGGGTCAGGTAATGAGTACAAATGGCACCGTACAACAGTTCCCATTACACAGTGAGAGTGGAATAAACAATGTATGGGAGAGTGAAAGTTCAGAAGAAGAAGGAGATTGTGTGCTTGCAGCATCCTTGGAAGTTGATCAAAAGGGTCCGTACGTGGAGGGAAGAGTGATGGGTCATCGTGTCTCATTCTTGGTTGACACGGGAGCCACACGTTGAACTGTTAAGAGCAGTGAAGTACCAAATTTGCCACTCTCAGGGAGGACAGTTCAAGTGGTGGGAGTAGCAAACAGACATCTGACGAACCCAATAACAGATCCGGTACCAGTCAGCATCGGTAACTATCAAGGGGTACATCAGTTTGTGGTATGTGACTCAAGCCCGATAGCACTATTAGGGAGAGACCTATTGTGCAAATTGGGTTGTTCGATCATGTGTTCGAACGAAGGAATAACAATACAGACGAGCAGTGATGGGGAAGAAGAGGACAGTGTAGAGGGGGATGAGATGGAAACTGTAGATGAAGAGTATCCTCTGATTTGTCTTTTCCCGATGATAACTGAAGAAGATTTTCCAGCCGAATTACGGGAGACAGTCGGAAAGGAAGTGTGGGACATGACAGGGAAAGAGGTGGGATTGATGAAAGGAGTGGAACCAGTGAAAGTGACTGTAAAGCCCAATGCAATCTTTCCCCAGACCCCACAATACCACATGGCACAAGACACCCTCATGAAAGTTGCTCAACTTATTGACGAATTTGTAAAACAGGGAGTACTGAAAGAAGTGTTAAGCAGTCCATGTAATTCACCAATAATGGGACTAATAAAGCCGAGTGGAAAGGTCCGACTCGTGCAGGACTTGAGGAAAATAAATGACATCATAGTCAAATGCTGACCAGTAGTACCGAATCCAGCTGTGATAATGTTCCAGGTCCCTTGCGATGCTGAGTGGTTCTCAGTCATCGATTTGTCACAAGCATTCTTCTCGGTGCCTCTTCATGAGGACAGCCAATTTCTCTTTTGTTTCAAATTCTTAGACAGAGTGTACAGTTGGTGTCGAATTCCTCAAGGGTTTTCTGAGTCACCGTCAATCTTCAATCAGATTCTAAAGAAAGATTTGGAAGCATTAGAATTGCCATTCGAGTCAACCCTAGTACAGTACATTGATGACTTACTGGTTGCATCAAAGACAGAAAGTGGCTGCACAGCCGATACCATTGCTCTGTTGAATCATTTGGGAAGGAATGGTCGGGGGTCATGGCCACCGACCACGGGAGCACCGCCAACAGGCTGGCGGTGCTCCCACGAGCATTCTGACCGCGGCGGTTCAGCCGCGGTCAGAAGCGGCAAGTCGGCGGGCTCCCGCCGACTTACCGCTGCTCGGAGGAATCCTTCATGGCGGCGGAGCGCGCTCCGCCGCCATGAGGATTCTGACAGCCCCTACCGCCATCCTGTTCATGGCGGGAAACCCGCCATGAACAGGATGGCGGTAGGGGGTGCCGCGGGGCCCCTGGGGGCCCCTGCCGTGCCCATGCCAATGGCATGGGCACGGCAGGGGCCCCCGTAAGAGGGCCCCGCTAAGTATTTCAGTGTCTGCCTTGCAGACACTGAAATACGCGACGGGTGCAACTGCACCCGTCGCACCCCTGCAACTACGCCGGCTCAATTCTGAGCTGGCGTCCTCGTTGCAGGGGCATTTCCTCTGGGCCGGCGGGTGCTCTTTTGGAGAGCGCCCGCCGGCCCAGAGGAAATGTCTGAATGGCCGCCGCGGTCTTTTGACCGCGGTGCGGTCATTTGGCGGCGGTACTATGGCGGACGGCCTCCGCCGTCCGCCATAGTCTGAATCACCCCCAAAGTGTCTCCTTCCAAATTGCAGTTCTGTCAGAAGAAAGTGAAATACTTGGGTCACCAGATAGAGAAAGGGTCACGGAGAATAATGAAGGAAAGAATAACAAGCGTACTTCAAATGAGTCCACCAAAGACAAGGAGGGAGGTGAGGAAGTTTTTGGGAATGGTGGGTTATTGTCGCCAGTGGATTCCCAACTTCTCGACTCTAGCAAAGCCTTTACTGAAATTGACCCAGAGGGATGCCTTGGATCAAATTGAGCTGAAGGGAGATGAGATGGATGCTTTTGTTGAACTGAAAGAATGCATGTGCAGGGCTCCAGCTTTAGGTATGCCTGACTACACAAAGCCTTTCACATTGTTTTGTCATGAACGTGATGCATGTTCCCTGTCTGTCTTGACTCAAGCCCATGGTGGCGTAAACAGACCAGTAGCGTATTTTTCAGCTACTTTGGATCCGGTCGCAGCAGCACTCCCAGGGTGTTTGCGCGCCGTAGCAGCAGTTGGTATCAGCCTCACTCAGAGTGAAGGAATAGTGATGGGACACCCAGTAACAGTCATGGTCCCTCACTCAGTTGAGATACTTTTGACCCGCTCCCGAACGCAGCACATGACTGGAGCTAGACTCACAAGGTATGAAACGATAATTCTGGGCTCACCGAATGTGCAGCTGAGAAGGTGCACTACGTTGAATCCAGCAACCTTGCTCCCTGGAGAAAATGCCGAAATTGAGAACGCTGAAGACGTCGAGCATGACTGCCTTCAGGTGACTGAATTTTGCACAAAACCTCGACCGGACATTAAGGATACTAAGCTTGATGAAAATGACCAAATTCTTTTTGTTGATGGTTCATGTCTAAGAGACGGGATGGGGATTTTGAAAGCAGGATATGCTGTATGTACTGTAACAGGGGTCTTGGAAGCGGGATGGCTTCAAGGAGTCTATTCTGCACAAGTAGCAGAACTTGTAGCCCTTACCAGAGCATGTCAACTGTCTGCATTGATGAAAGTCACCATTTACACTGATAGTCAATACGGGTTTGGGATTGTGCATGACTTTGGACAACTATGGTCACAGAGAGGTTTCCTGACTTCTTCAGGATCCCCAGTGAAGAACGGGGAGAGGATAAGGGAATTGTTACATGCCATTCAAGTGCCAGCCGAAGTTGCAGTGGTAAAGTGTAGTGCTCATACAAAAGGACAGGACTATGTTTCTCTGGGAAATGCATATGCGGATCAAGTCGCGAGATTTTGTGTCTTGAACTGTATATTACTCAGGGACGAATGGAATTCAATAAGTGAGCCAGAACTAGAACCAGCTGAAGCATTTGCCTTGAAGGTCGTAGATACACTAGATGAATTAAAAGCATTACAAAATAATGTCAGGGAGGATGAAAGAGATTCCTGGATTAAATCACAATGTATAAAGAGACCAGACGAGTTATGGGTTTCAAATGAGGGAAAATTTGTTTTGCCAAACAGTCTCTTATCACAGCTTGTGCGGTTCTATCATGGGCAGGCTCACCTAGGGAGAGATGCCATGATAAGATTGTTCAAAACTGATTGGTTTAACCCCAGATTTCGTCAAGCTGCAGAAGCAGTTTGCCATCGATGTGTCACTTGCCAGCAGATGAACCCAGGAAAGGGAACAGTTGTGAACGCGAGCCACATTGGTAGGGCTAGCGGGCCTTTTAGTCGTATGCAGATGGACTTCATTGAGATGCCTGTGCATGGAGGTCTGAAATATGTGTTGGTGATTGTGTGCATTTTTAGTCACTGGATTGAGGCATACCCCACACGTAGAAACGACAGCCTTACAGTTGCAAAGCTATTGTTGAGGGAGTTGATACCACGTTTCGGATTCCCGATCTCTTTAGAATCAGATAGGGGAAGTCACTTCAATAACGAGGTGATAAAGTTACTCTGCGAAGCGCTGAACATTGAGCAAAAACTACATTGTAGCTATCGCCCTGAAGCCTCAGGACTGGTGGAGCAAATGAATGGTACACTGAAATCAAGAATGGCGAAAATATGTGCATCGACAAATTTGAAATGGCCTGTCGCATTGCCCTTAGTGCTAATGTCAATGAGAAACACCCCTGATAGAAAGACTGGACTGTCCCCGCACGAAATCCTCATGGGCAGGGCTATGAGACTTCCTGCAGTTCCCGCAAACGCGCTTTTGAACATTACAGATGATATGGTGTTAGACTACTGCAAGGGTCTGGCTGACGTGGTTCGCTCTTTCTCTCACCAGGTGGAAGCAACCACCTTGCCACCGATCCAAGGTCCAGGACACGCACTGAAAGCAGGTGACTGGGTCGTGGTAAAGAAGCACGTGAGAAAGTTGTGTCTGGAACCCCGTTGGAAAGGCCCTTTCCAAGTGATCCTGACGACAACTACCGCTGTGAAGTGTGCGGGGGTTCCCAACTGGATTCACGCCAGTCACACAAAGAAGGCGTTGTGTCCCACAGATGAGGAAGTTGAAGCGCTAAAACTGCCAGTGCCTGACAAAACAGTGCTGAGTGCTGAGACAGAGCAAAACCGAACTGAAAGCGAACAGGCAGAAACGGGAGAGAGGGAGATATTCTCTGAGGACGAAGAGACCAATTCGCTTGGGGGAGACCAAGGAGAAAGTTCAGACAGCGACGAAGCAGCTGAAGGTGACAAAGAACCTGAAGCAGCTGAGGGTAGCAAAGAGCCTGAAGCAGCTGAAGGTGACAAAGAACCTGAAGCAGCTGAAAGTGATAAAGAGCCTGAAGAAAGTAACGGTGACGAAGGGCTCGAAAAAGGTGAAAAAGCAGGAGAGCCTGATCAGAGGAGGGCTTTCCCAGAAGCAGACGATAGAGAAAAAGAAAAGGAGAACGTGATTGATTCCCCAGAAGGAGGGGACAAGGCAGAACAGAACGAAACAGTTCAAGCTTCCACAGAAAAGATCGCAGGTCCATTAAATGGACACGGTGCGAAGAGGAGACTAAGTATATCACCAATAAAAGAAAGGACTAAAGAAAGTTTGAACGACGGAGAAAGGCCAAAAGTGAAAGAGAAAAGAAAGGAAGTGACTGTTGTGGAACAAACCTCAAGTGAAGAAAAAGACTTAGCAAAAGAGGAAAGTACCAGCGAAGCAGACTCAAAAAGAGAAGCAGAATTGAAAAGGAAAAGGATACCAAACAGGAGATATTCCGGTCCAGAATGGGCATATGCAGTCAATGACGATTGGACTGACGAGTTTGTATCTCTAAGCATCGAGAACGAAGAAGAAGAGATACCAATAGAAAAGAAAAGTTTTATGGACAGTGTTGATTGAAAGGGTGATAAATGTCATTGCTTGCTACAATCTAAAGTGATAAAACCAGCTGAGACATTGCTAAACCGGATGAGACATTTGCTAAACCGATAAAGACTGAGTTATTGCCGAATTGAGACAAATGCTGCTAACCGATAAGTGACTGGCCTCTTGAAGAAGACTGTGTGAACATTACGCTCGTTCAGCTTTGTAACTGAATTGCTAAATAGTTTCATTTATAGGTGCTTCTAGCTCTCTGATTCTATACAGATCATGACGCAAAACAGTAGAAAGAAATACTGTAAATATGTGTGTATAGGCTTGATAATTGCATGTGTACTAATAATAATGGCAATTGTGCTTGGAATACATGGTAAGACTGAGAATGAGAGAATTGATGCTTCTACTCTTGCTCCTGTTACTGTCACCGAACTAACCGCATTGAAAAGACTAGCATTGGATGAGAGGCTCTTGCACGATAAGAAAGAGCTTTCGTATAACGTTTTCTATCGCTTGCTAACAGAATATGTTGAGACTATGGATGCAAAAGATTGTTATGTGTGTACACAGATACCGACATCAGTGAAGGAAGGGGTGACATATCACCACATGCCTCTTACATACGGGATTACATGTAGTATAGTAATGTCTAGATTTTATGGTCAAACTAACATACAGTATTTTTACTCGAATTATGATGTTACCTTTGCATATGTTCCTATAATAGCACAGCTAAGCCAGATTGCTAAAGATTGGGATGCTAAAATAATGAGGGAATTTTTCGAGCCAATGCAACCTTTTGAAACGGCTCACGCTCATAGGGAAAACCTTACCTGCTCACTCTCTGCAATAGAAATAAGCTTTTTAGATCGCACAGATGATAGAAGAGCACAAATGAATGCGAAATTAGAAAAAGAGCTACATAAGAGGACTTCAGTAGATAATTATGATTTTGCTGCAATAAAGACACAAGGGAAAATAGCTTTAGATGCTTGGCATGTAGGGAAATTTTGTATATATCGAGGGGAATCTTATTATGATAACATTTTTGTAGGAGCGAGTGAGTGTAAACATACGTTTATCTTTAAGGCCAAATGGACATTCATGATGGAGGGACTTGACCCTGTCATTCCAGGTGTATATTACATTTGTGGGTATAATGCCTATTATCGTCTTCCAAAGGGATGGTGGGGGAGATGTTATTTGGGTATAGTGTTCCCAAAGGTTTATCAACTGGATGACCTATCGATGATTCAAAAGACATCTGGATCCCATCGTATCCAGAAAAGAGAGACCGCAGCTGCTGTGGTAGGAGATATATTTGGAGCCATGATTCCTTCGTTGGGAGTCGTGTTGAATTCCATCAAAATAAGAAAGTTGTCTACTATAGTGGATAACATGTTGACGAAGTTTTCAGGTGCTATAATCCTGATAGATGCTGAACTTGCAGCGGAAAGAGCTATGACTCTTCAAAATAGGCTTGCTTTAGACATTCTTTTAGCAAAGGATGGTGGCGTTTGCAAAATGCTTGGTACACGACACTGTTGTACATATATTCCTGACAATAGTGTGAAAATTAAAACTATGCTTGCTAATCTAACAAAAGAGAGTGCAGATTTGAAGGAATTGAAAGAACCAGGAGTGTGGGAGAAGGTTGGAAAAGGTATTGTTTCAGTGGGACATTGGATTGGGGGAATTTGGAATGGAATATTGTTAAAAATAATAGAGGGAATTTTAATAGTGATAATTTGCATATTTGGAATTTGGGGAATAAAAAGGGGAATAATAATGATTATGGAAAGAATTAAGAGAAGAAAAGAAGAGAAAATTATGAAAAGAATGGCAGAAGAATACAAAGCGCAAACTAGGGGAACTAAAAGGAAAAGAGAACTGACAGAATTTTAATGGAATAAAATTTGTGGGCATGGTTTGGTGTGATGACAAGTAGTCATCAGAGGAGGGATTGATGAAGCAGAAAATGAAGGTTTTACATTTATTAACACGTAAACGTAGTGTGAAATAATCATGTGTGACTTTAACCGAACTAATAAAGATTATACGGGGACAAAATGTGCCCTCAGAGTAGTTTGCCAACATTTATAAGCGTGCTTTATATAACGTGGTGTATTAGAATTGCACTAATCCGACATAATCGTAGACGTGTGCTATGATTTGCTTGTTTGAAATGTTTTAGCTTAGCATTACTTTAGTGCAGGCTTCGGCCTAGTTGCCTGGTCTCACGGTTTAGATTCTCGTATTTTTCCAATGTGCTATTAAACGTGTATTTCTGCTTGAAGCTGTACTTTTCCACTGAGACCGTTCACATGCTTATCTTAAGGTTTCGTGCCAGCCTGGCATATTTTCTCTTTACTCCAAGGTCGATCTGCAGGTGCGGACAATGGAAGCTCTGAAAGTGAGTTAATTGGTATAAAATGTTGCAACTTGCGTACCCATCTCCAAGGATAATGTATGCTTAAGTAAAAGCTTGAGAACTGTCGTTTTTGATTGGACAATTTGAAGCTAACCTATGAACCCTCCAATGGAAGACCCTACTGGATTTGAACTGTTGTCTATTTAAACCAGGTGCACGAGAAGAAGGTAGCCATTAGCCATTTGCAGCCATTAGCCATTTGCAGCCATTAGCCATTTGCAGCCATTTGCCTTTTTGCAGCCATTATTGGACATCCCGCCATTTTGTAGACTTTGCAGCTATTATGGCCCACTTTGCTGCGACGCCATTTTGAAAGAGACTTTGATTCTTTCTCTAATCGAGAGAAAGAGACTTTAGATGATTCTTGCCCTAGAGACTTTAACTTTGATTTAATCCCTTGCATGAAGTAGTAGTTTTACCTTGCCGCCGTGAGGCAATTGCCCCGTCCACCCCTGCCCCTTTTGCCCCGTCCCATGCTGATCGAGAAACGGTACCTGTGAGACGAAGACTTCCTTGATTGCTGATCGTAATTGGTAAATATGAAAGGAAAATTGTAAAATTGCATTGTGTTTCTCTTAGGTAACCAACTGCTGATTTTGATAAGAGCCCTAGTTAGGAGTTTTTCTAAATTAATGTTGCTAAATTGTTTTTGCATGAAGTCCCACATGCCGATGCTAATTTGAGGTTAGACGAGGATTCCATATGTCGCACGATGCAATTGGAGATCTTGTTATGCTGACTAAATGTATGCAATTAGTTCGTTACAGATTATCGTATTAGTGATTTGCATTGCTATTATCGAATGCCTTGTGATTCAAATGCTACATAGATTGCACTTGTTTCGCCGTTATGGACAGCTATTAATGTCCATATATGTTTATCATTTGGTGTTGAGACACTATATAGATCTATATTGTGCTAGCTTTGTTAATATAGGGAAATAAAATTCACTAACTTTGAATAAACTGGTGTGGTTATTCCTGACTGAAAGGTCAGGGTTCGCCGAAATGTATTCTGGATTAATTGTCAAGTGTTATGTTGATCAAGGTATTGCTTATGTTCGTTATTAATTATTGATTAAAGGAAGTTGACCGATATAGAGTACAGAGAGTCCCACTTAGTCAAAAGATTCATCGGCCTAAAGAGCGTCCGAAAACAGGTAAAATTATTAGTACGGACCGCTCTATCACTTCCCAGATACACAGGGACTGTACATACAAAATACGAGGTAAGGCGGTCCGTTGCCTTTCAACTTCGCAGTGCTGCTTAGAACTGCAAATGTGATCCTTTAGATGGAGGTTAGGGAAATGGTTCCATAGGGAAAAAAAAACACACCTTTCCGAAAATGGGAAGTCCTGTCTAACCCCGTTGCCTTATAAGCACTGGCGGTTTCTACAGATTACATTCTATAAACACACCTCGCCTCCTTTTAGCACCTACAAAGGAGGGTCCTGCAAGTGCGGCCTATAAATCATGCATTCATTCGTCCTGGAATCGGCTGTTTTAAACACTTGTGTGCCTATTGTCCCCTCTGACACATTAATTGGGTTTTCCTCTCGCTGTTTCCCAGCAAATCTAGAATGAACAATGGCTCAACCTGAAGCTCCGTTTCATCTTTGCAAGTAATTGACAATTATTTGATGATTTGCTTTGCTTGCTCTGTCCCTGCTAGATTGATAACGCTGCTACTCTCACGGCTGACACTGTACAAAGCTAATAAATGAAATGGATTGTATTTGTTACTGAGACATCTCCAAGGAGCCAGGGTCATGCAGGCCAATAAAATTGGCCTCATAAATTTATCCTGACACGCAGGAATTACTACAGCAATCTGAGGTCACCTTCCCATCCCTACAGGAGCTGATTTATCACCAGCTTGTGTGTTATTAACGCTGTTTACATTTTTCCTTGCTCACATCTGATATGAATCAGAATGGTCGAGTCTCACCAGAATTTTGGTGCCCTGTTATTGTTTTATTTTGTAAGCCTGAATTTAGTGTTCAAGTGCTTCAGTTTGCAGCTAAGGAATCATATCAGATGTGTTATAGGTCCCAAATCTAGTTACACCATCATCACCGCACTCAGTTAAGTGCTATTGCCCCGTGCTCGAGATTTTAACAAAGTCAATGTCCTCTGCTGTGTTGATAAACTGCTGATTATTTTCTGCCTTGCAATTAAGGGCCTGAGCTTAAGCTGGTGGCACAAAAGTGGACAGGGCAATTAATATTGGTCACACCACTATTAAATTGTCTATAAGACTACAAGCAGCTTTACCGCTAATATCAGTCAGCACTAGCAGAAGCACACTTCCATTCCTCAGCTACTGCGTGTCACTGCATCACCCTCTTACGCAACTTAGAATGCTTATAAAAAACAGCAGTTAATTCATGTATTCAAAGCATTTATCATTTGCTTAAATATGGTCAGTAGTCTAAGCAGATTGTTAGGATGACAGTCTCCCGGTGCTTCACTGAATGCAGCTGTAAATGGCTTGAGAAGAGGAAATGAATCTGTCACGCAGAATTATAAATATAGGAACTAGATCTACAGTACGTGCTTGAGGAGTAGGAACGGAATATGCAATATGACTGAAGAACAGAAAAGTGGTCTGATGCAAATGACTAGAGGGTAGTGTATTTTATTGTAATTTCAGATTCCTGATGAAGTATATTAATGAAAGGGTAGAAGGCTACAGTGTGAGTGAGTGCTTGATTGTAAGAGTGTATGTATTGCTGTGTGGCCCTTGTGAGAAGTTTACTGGTGTGGTACATGAGTGACAATTGTGGTCCTCTTGTCTTAGGTCGCCAGTTCTGGACGTATAATGGGTGGAGGATGTGTGAAAGATAGATCCCTTGAATTTTACATTTACGTATTCTTGATTCAATGTCATTAGATTTTATAACACGTTTCTACATAGATGCATCCATGAATGATACAAAGGGAAACCCTGGATAGAAGCAATCATGCATATAATCTCCAGCGTCCATCGAACAAGGAGTCGGAGTCCAGGTGATGCTGCCATAGTAAGTTTAGTAAGTTTTATTTTACGGACTACTCATGAACAACAGTGTAGTGACCTTAGAAGTGCAAGTGGTTATAGGCACTCTGAATACATACAATATCACTAACGAATAGAAAATGGTTCTAAATTACAGAAACATGGAGGAAATAAACATGAAATATACAACCTAAAAGTAAGACATTGGTTAGTTTCACAAGGCTGAAAAATGGAGAATGGTATGTGTGCTAATGAGTCAGTGTTGGATATGCAATAAGTATCTTGAAGATAGTTAATTGATCTGCACTATAATGTGGGTGGAATTAGAGAATGGTTGTCAGTATATTTCAGCAGACAAAAAATTCATGTGCATTACACCACTAAAATGGAGATAAATCTGCAGTACACAAATTATATATTTATTTTATCTGATGTGTTTTGGCAAGTGCTGTACTCTCCTTCAGTTACTTCAGGGAGCTTGGCACAGGGATGTAAGCACACAGCAAGATGGTTGAAAACGGAGGTTAGAGTCCAGTGGGATTGGTAACCCTGTCAGAAATTCTTCAATAGCAGCTCAGTGTCATTTCAGGGTTTAGTTTTTGTTTAATTCACTAGAAATACAGTTGGATGATCCAGCGAACACAGAGCTATTATCGTGCATAGTGAGGTTCCCGTTTCTGTAGGCATGTTAGGGCATTTACCCTAGTATACTTTATGGGTAAGAACTGATCTCTCCAACACAGTTCATTGCACAGTGTGACTCCATGGTTTTGAATACTTTGAAATCGTAAAATGACTATTTTGGGAAGACCAGCATAGATGATATTATATTAGTGAACTTCCAGGACAAGGTCCTAGTTGGCTCATCTCTGTTGTCGATTAGGAGAAGTGAGAGCATTTTTTGCAGAAGTGAGAGCTGCATTCTCTCACCTTTAGCCAAAGCATGCTATTGACTTGTGGAACCGAAGAGAGATTGGTACCAAAAAGGGTCCCTACTTTGGGAGTGAATGAATGGGTGATGAAAGGCCTGGGGGCCAGTCAAAGTATACTGAGTCTATTTCAGTCTCTTGGTCCTGGGAGTATATATGTACAGGAAGATCTCCTCTTCCCGTGGAACGTGTGATTTAGGGACAGAGTAATGTTGGGTGAATTCTCTGAACTCATTTGCCACCTGAAGTAGATTTAAGTATTGTCACTATACATTTGGAATTTTAGCTGTTGTAGTGTCTTGCTCAGCTTGGTACCAGCTGATAGAGTATGCCACATACAGATCTGTAAATCAGACTTCCTCTGTGTGTACCTGTGAGCTCCGACACACTAAAGTAAGTTTTCATTACATTCTATTCTAGCAATTACATCATATGGATACTGAGTCCTTAGAGAGCCAAAAAGGTTCTGTTGTAAATCATGCAAGACACTACATTTCCCCATCTGTTAAATGAAAAATTGCACATTTTTAGAAAATCATGAGACAGACCCAAAAGCCTACATATATAGAAACATGTACAACTATATCTCGCCAGTAAAGTCACCTCAATCTGATTTCTGGAAGCTCAAAATGGTCATCTTCAATGTTGGAAATTGCCAGTGATAGAGCGTTCCGTCCTAATAAATTACCTGTATTTGGACGCTCTTGGGTCGATGAATCTTTTGACCAAGTGGGGCTCTCTTCACCCGAGATTAGTCAATTTAATCAAATCAATAATCAATAACGAACATAAGCAATGCCCTGATCAACATAACATTTCACAATTAATCCAGAAAACATTTCGGCGAACCATGACCTTTCGGCCATGAATAACCACACCAGTTCATTCAAAGTTAATGAATTTATTTCCCTATATTAACAAAGCTAGCACAATATAAATGTGTCTCAACACCAAATGATATATGTAAATGAACATTAATAGCTGTCCATAACGGCGAAAAAGATGCAATCTATGCAGCATTTGAATAACAATGCATTCGATGATAGCAACGCAAACCACTAAAACTATAATCTGTAATGGGCTAATTGCATACATTAGTCAGCATAACAAGGTCTCAAATTGCATCGTGCAACAAATGAATCCTCATCTAACCTCAAATTAGCATCTGCATGTGGGATTTCATGCAAAAAAACAATTTAGCAACATTGATTTGGAAAACTCCTAACTAGGGCTCTTATCAAAAATCAGCAGTTGGTTACCTAAAAAGAAACACAATGCAATTGTACATTTTCCTTTCATATTTACCAAATTCAATCAGCATTCAAGGAAGTCTTCGTCTCACAGGTACCGGTTTCGATCAGCATGGGACGGGGGCAAATGGGGCAGGGTGGACGGGGCAATTGCCTCACAGCGGCAAGATAAAAGGACAAAACTACTACTTTATGCAAAGGGGCAAATCGAAGTTAAAGTCTCTAGGGCGAGAATTACTTAAAGTCTCTTTCTCTCGATTAGAGAAAGCATCAAAGTCTCATTCAAAATGGCGTCGAACATCAATTGGCATCGTAGAAGATGGCAAAATGACGAGGTCGGCAAGATGGGCCATAATGGCTGCAATGGGCAATAATGTCCTCAATGGGTGCAATGGGTAATGGCTGCTTTCTTCTTGTGCACCAGGTTTAAATAAACAACAGTTCAAATCCAGTAGGGTCTTCCATTGGAGGGTTCATAGGTTGGCTTCAAATTGTCCAATCAAAAACAACAATTTACAAGCTTCTACCTAGGCCTACATTATCCTTGGAGTCGGGAACGTAAGTTGCAACATATTTTACCAATTAACTCACTTTCAGAGCTTCCATTGTCTGCACCTGCAGATTGACCTTGGAGCAAAGAAGAAGATGCCAGGCTGGCACGAAACCTTAAAGATAAGCATGTGAACCGATCTCACTGGAAAAGTACAGCTTCAAGCAAGAATACACGTTTTATTAGCACATTAGAAAAACACGAGCATCTAAACCGTGAGACAAGGCAACTAGGCCGAAGCCTCCACTAAAGTTATGCTAAGTTAAAACATTTCAAACAAGCAAATCATGGCACACGTTTACGGTTATGTCAGATTAGTACAATTCTAATACATCACGTTATATAAAGCACGCTTATAAATGTTGGCGAACTACTCTGAGGGCACATTTGTCCCCGTACAATCTTTATTAGTTTGGTTAAAGTCACACTTGATTATTGCGGCACTACGTTTATGCGCTAATAAATGTAAAACCTTCGTTTCTGCATCATCAATCCCTCCTCTGATAACTATTTGTCATCACACAAAACCATTCCCACAAATTTTATTCCATTAAAATTCTGTCAGTTCTCTTTGCCTTTTAGTTCCCCTTGTTCTTGCCTTGTATTCTTCTGCCATTCTTTTCATCATTTTCTCTTCCTTCCTTCTCTTAATTCTTGCCATGATCATTAGTATTCCCCTCTTTATTCCCCAAATCCCAAAGATGAAAATTAGTACTATTAGTATTCCCTGTATTATTTTTAGTAATATTCCATTCCAAATGCCACCAAGCCAATTTCCCACTGAAGCAACTCCCTTTCCAACCTTCTCCCAAACTCCTGGTTCTTTCAATTCCTTCAAGTCTGCACTCTCTTTTGTTAGATTTGCAAGCATTGTTCTAATCTTTACACTGTTGTCTGGTATATACGTGCAACAGTGACGCACACCAAGCATTTTGCAAACGCCGCCATCCTTTGCTAAAAGAATGTCTAGGGCAAGCCTGTTTTGAAGAGTCATAGCTCTTTCTGCTGCAAGTTCAGCATCCATCAGGATTATAGCACCTGAAAACTTTGTCAACATGTTATCCACTATAGTAGACAACTTTCTTATTTTGATGGAATTCAACACAACTCCCAATGAAGGAATCATGGCTCCAAATATATCTCCTACCACAGCAGCTGCAGTCTCTCTTTTCTGGATACGATGAGATCCAGACGTCTTTGGAATCACCGATAGGTCATCCAGTTGATAAACCTTTGGGAACACTATACCCAAATAACATCTCCCCCACCATCCCTTTGGAAGACGATAATAGGCACTATGCCCACAAATGTAATATACACCAGGTATGACAGGGTCAAGTCCGTTCAGCATGAATGTCCATTTGGCCTTAAAGATAAACGTATGTTTACATTCACTCGCTCCCACGAAAATGTTATCATAATAAGATTCACCACGATATATACAAAATTTCCCTACATGCCAAGCGTCTAAAGCTATTTTCCCTTGTGTTTTTATTGCGGCAAAAGCATAATTATCTACTGAAGTCCTCTTACTTAGCTCTTTTTCTAATTTCGCATTCATTTGTGCCCTTCTATCATCTGTGCGATCTAAAAAGCTTATTTCTACTGCAGAGAGCGAGCAGGTAAGGTTTTCCCTATGAGCGTGAGCTGTTTCAAAAGGTTGCATTGGCTCGAAAAATTCCCTCATTATTTTAGCATCCCAATCTTTAGCAATCTGGCTTAGTTGTGTTATTATAGGAACATATGCAAAGGTAACATCATAATTTGAATAAAAATACTGTATGTTAGTTTGACCATAAAATCTAGAAGTTACTAAACTACATGTAATCCCATATGTAAGAGGCATGTGGTGATAAGTCACCCCTTCCGTTACCGATGTCGGTATCTGTGTACACACATAACAATCTTTCGCATCCATAGTCTCAACATATTCTGTTAGCAGGCGATAGAAAACATTATACGAAAGTTCCTTATCATGCAAGTGTCTCTCATCTAATTCTAGTCTTTTCAATGCGGTTAGTTCAGTGACAGTAACAGGAGCAGAAGTAGAAGCATCAATTTTCTCATTCTCACCCTTACCACGCGTTGCAAGCACTATTGCCATTATTATTAGTACACATGCAGTTATCAAGCCTATACACGCATATTTACAATATTTCACTCTACTGTTTTGTGTAGCGTACTTAGTCATGATCTGTATAGAATCAGAGAGCTAGAAGCACTTATAAAAAAAACGATTTATCAATTAGTTACAAAGCTGAACGAGCGCAATGTTCACACAGTTTTCTTCAGGAGTCCAGTCACTTATCGGTTAGCAGCATTTGTCTCAATTCAGCATTAACTCAGTCTTTTATCAGTTAGCAACGTTGTCTCAAATCGGGTTTAAGAGTCAATCAGGTTATCAAAGTCTTATCAAGTTAGCAAATGTCTCATCCGGTTTAGCAATGTCTCAGCTGGTTGTATCACGTTAGATTATAGCAAGCAATGTCATTTATCACCCTTTCAGTCAATAGTGTTCATAAAACTTTTCTTTTCTATTGGTATCTCTTCTTCTTCGTTCTCGAGGCTAAGAGATACAAATTCGTCGGTCCAATCGTCATTGACTACATATGCCCATTCTGGGCCGGAATATCTCCTGTTTGGTATCCTTTTCCTTTTCAATTTTGCATCTCTCTTCGATTCTGCCTCACTGGTACTTTCCTCTTTGGCCAAGTCTTTTTCTTCACTTGATGTTGGTATCACGACAGACACTTCCTTTCTTTTCTCTTTCACTCTTGGCCCTTCACCGTCGTTCAACGTTTCTCTAGTCCTTACTTTTACTGGTGATATACTTGGTCTTCTCTTTGCACTGTGTCCACTTGATGGACCTGCGATCTCTTCTGAAGAAGTTTGAACAGTTTCGTTCTGTTCTGCCTTGTCCCCTCCTTCTGGGGAGTCAATCAGGTTTTCCTTTTCTTTTTCTGTACCGTATGCTTCTGGGAAAGCCCTCCTCTGATCAGGCTCTCCTGCTTCTTCACCTCTTTCGAGCCCTTTGTCACCGTTACTTTCTTCAGGCTCTTTGTTACCTTCAGCTGCTTCAGGCTCTTTGTTACCTTCAGCTGCTTCGTCGCTGTCTGAGGTTTCTCCTTGGTCTTCCCCAAGTGAATCGGTTGTTTCGTCCTCAGAGAATATTTCTCTCTCTTCTATTTCTGCCTGTTCGCTCTTAGTTCTGTTTTGCTCTGTCTCAGCGCTCGGCACTTTGTTATCCGGTACTGGCAGTTTCAGCGCTTCAACTTCCTCATCTGTGGGACACAACACCTTCTTTGTATGACTGGCGTGAATCCAGTTGGGAACTCCCGCACACTTCACAGCGGTAGTGGTCGTCAGGATCACTTGGAAAGGGCCTTTCCAACGGTGTTCCAGACACGACCTCCTCACGTGCTTCTTTATCACGACCCAGTCACCTGCTTTCAGTTGTGTGTCCTGGACCTTGGATCGGTGACAAGGTGGTTGCTTCCACCTGGTGAGAGAAAGAGCGAACCACGTCAGCCAGACCTTTGCAGTAGTCTAACACCATATCATCTGTAATATTCAAAAGCGCGTTTGCGGGAACTGCAGGAAGTCTCATGGCCCTGCCCATGAGAATTTCGTGCGGGGACAATCCAGTCTTTCTGTCAGGGGTGTTTCTCATTGACATTAACACCAAAGGCAATGCGTCAGGCCATTTCAAATTTGTCGATGCACATATTTTCGCCATTCTTGATTTCAGTGTACCATTCATCTGTTCCACCAGTCCTGAGGCTTCAGGGCGATAGCTACAATGCAGTTTTTGCTCAATGTTCAGCGCTGCGCAAAGTAACTTTATCACCTCGTTATTGAAGTGACTTCCTCTATCTGATTCTAAAGAGATCGGGAATCCGAAACGTGGTATCAACTCCCTCAACAATAGTTTTGCAACTGTAAGGCTGTCATTTCTACGTGTGGGGTATGCTTCAATCCAGTGACTAAAAATGCACACAATCACCAACACATACTTCAGACCTCCATGCACAGGCATCTCAATAAAGTCCATCTGCATTCTGCTGAACGGGCCACCCGCCCTGCCAATGTGGCTCACGTTCACAACCGTTCCCTTTCCTGGGTTCATCTGTTGACAAATGACACTACGATGGCAAACTGCTTCTGCAACTTGACGGAATCTGGGGTTAAACCAATCAGTTTTGAACAATCTTATCATGGCATCTCTCCCTAGGTGAGCCTGCCCATGATAGAACCGCGCTAGCTGCGATAAGAGACTATTTGGTAAAACAAATTTTCCTTCATTTGAAACCCATAACTCATCTGGTCTCCTTGTACATTGTGACTTAATCCAGGAAACTCTTTCATCCTCCCTGACGCTATTCTGTAATGCTTTTAGTTCATCCATTGTATCCACGACCTTCAAGGCAAATGATTCAGCTGGTTCGAGTTCTGGTTCACTTATCAAATTCCATTCATCCCTGAGCAATATACAGTTTAAGGCACAAAATCTTGCGACTTGATCCGCATATGCATTTCCCAGGAAAACATAGTCCTGTCCTTTTGTATGAGCACTACACTTTACCACTGCAATTTCGGCTGGCATCTGAATGGCGTGTAACAATTCCCTTATTCTCTCCCCGTTTTTCACTGGGGACCCTGAAGAGGTCAGGAAACCTCTCTGTGACCATAGTTGCCCAAAGTCGTGCACAATTCCAAACCCGTACTGACTGTCAGTGTAAATGGTAACCTTCATCAATGTAGACAGTTGGCATGCTCTTGTAAGGGCTACAAGCTCTGCTACTTGTGCGGAATAGACTCCTTGAAGCCAGGACGCTTCCAAGACACCTGTTACAGTACATACAGCATATCCTGCTTTCAATATTCCCAATGCATCTCTTAAACATGACCCATCAACAAAAACAATTTGGTCATTTTCATCAAGCTTAGTATCCTTAATGTCAGGTCGGGGTTTTGTGCAAAATTCAGTCACCTGAAGGCAGTCGTGCTCGACGTCTTCAGCGTTCTCAATTTCAGCATTTTCACCGGGAAGCAAGGTTGCTGGATTCAACGTAGTGCACCTTTTCAGCTGCACATTCGGTGAGCCCAGAATTATTGTTTCATACCTTGTGAGTCTTGCTCCAGTCATGTGTTGCGTTCGGGAGCGGGTCAAAAGTATCTCAACTGAGTGAGGGACCATGACTGTTAATGGGTGTCCCATCACTATTCCTTCACTCTGAGTGAGGCTGATACCAACTGCTGCTACGGCGCGCAAACACCCTGGCAGTGCTGCTGCGACCGGATCCAAAGTAGCTGAAAAATACGCTACTGGTCTGTTTATGCCACCATGGGCTTGGGTCAAGACAGACAAAGAACATGCATCACGTTCATGACAAAACAATGTGAAAGGCTTTGTGTAATCAGGCATACCTAAAGCTGGAGCCCTGCACATGCATTCTTTCAATTCAATAAAAGCATCCATCTCATCTCCTTTCAGCTCAATTTCATCCAAGGCATCCTTCTGGGTCAGTTTCAGTAAAGGCTTTGCTAGAGTTGAGAAGTTGGGAATCCACTGGCGACAGTAGCTCACCATCCCCAAAAACTTCCTCACCTCCCTCCTCGTCTTTGGTGGACTCATTTGAAGTACACTTGTTATTCTTTCCTTTATTATTCTCCGTGACCCTTTCTCTATTTGATGACCCAAGTATTTTACTTTCTTCTGACAGAACTGCAACTTTGAAGGAGACACCTTGTGTCCATTCCTTCCCAAATGGTTCAGCAGAGCAATGGTGTCGGCTGTGCAGCCACTTTCTGTCTTAGATGCAATCAGTAAGTCATCAATGTACTGTACTAGGGTTGACTCGAATGGCAATTCTAACGCTTCCAAGTCTTTCTTTAGAATCTGATTGAAAATTGGCGGTGACTCAGAAAACCCTTGAGGAATTCGACACCAACTGTAAACTCTGTCTAAGAATTTGAAACAAAAGAGAAATTGGCTGTCCTCATGAAGAGGCACCGAAAAGAATGCTTGTGACAAGTCGATGACTGAGAACCACTCGGCATCGCAAGGGACTTGAAACATTATCACAGCTGGATTCGGTACTACAGGGCAGCATTTAATTATGATGTCATTTATTTTCCTCAAGTCCTGCACAATTCGGACCTTTCCACTCGGCTTTATTAGTCCCATGATTGGTGAATTACATGGACTGCTTAACACTTCTTTCAATACTCCCTGTTTTACAAACTCGTCAATGAGTTGGGCGACTTTCATGAGGGTGTCTTGTGCCATGTGGTATTGTGGGGTCTGGGGAAAGGTTACATTGGGTTTTACGGTCACTTTCACTGGTTCCACTCCTTTCACCAATCCCACCTCTTTTTCCGTCATATCCCACACTTCCTTTCCGACTGTTTCCCGTAATTCAGCTGGAATATCTGCTTCAGTTATCATCGGAAAAAGGTTAATCAGAGGATATTCTTCATCGACAGTTTCCATCTCATCCCCTTCTACACTGTCCTCTTCTTCCCCATCACTGCTCGTCTGAATTGTAATTCCATCGTTTGAACACATAATCGAACATCCCAATTTGCACAATAGGTCTCTCCCTAACAGTGCTATCGGGCTTGAGTCACATACCACAAAATTATGTAACCCTTGATAGTTACCAATTCTGACTTGTACTGGATCTGTGATTGGGTTCGTCAGGTGCCTGTTTGCTACTCCCACTACTTGAACTGTTCTCCCTGAGAGTGGCAAATTTGGTACTTCAATGCTCCTAACAGTTGAACGTGTGGCTCCTGTGTCAACCAAGAATGAAACACGATGACCCATAACTCTTCCCTCCACATATGGACCCTTTAGATCAACTTCCAAGGATGCTGCAAGCACACAATTTCCCTCCTCATCTGAACTTTCACTTTCCCATACATTGTTTATTCCATTCTCACTGTGTAGTGGGAACTGTTGTACTGTGCCATTTGTACTCATCACCTGACCCGAGACCTGTGGAGGAACCATCACTTGCTGCTGACTCACTGGTGCCAAGGGTATTTGCATTTGCTGATTAGGTACCATGGGAAACTGCTGTTGCATTGGCTGCATTTGCGTCATCTGCATACGGGGCATCTGCATCTGCTGCGGCTGCATGGGCTGTAATCCCTGCAGCTGATTTATGGTCTGAAAATTTGGGTTTGGACCTCTCATTTTCGGTCCCCTCATTGTCTGGAATGCATTGACATCATTGTTTTGCTGACCAACACCTGCACCTTCCTGCACCACCATCGGGCACTCGCGTTTCCAATGCCCGACGATTCCGCGCACGTGACACGGCATCACCCTTTTCATTGCCTGCACACCATTCGGAATCGCAACAGTGTTCAAATCCGGACCATTACTCCCAAAGCCTCCTCTGCCTCTGCCTCTCGCCTGTGGCTGAAACACCATATTTCCCTGCGGCTGCGGCTGCGGTATCTGCTGTGGGAACCCTTGCAACCCTTGCAACCCTGTCTGAGCTGCTCTAAGTTGCATCACCATCACTTTCTCTTTCAACCTTTTCTGTTTCACTTCAATTTCGTCGCTACAGTATTTCGCATAATTCAACACCTCATCAATAGGTTTCGACTGCCAACAAATCAAATGCGTCTTTATCATCTGACTTATCTCTGGTCTCAGCCCTTCCACGAATCTAAACACAAAATGAAGCATGTCCTTCGCCTCTATTGTTTCCGTGCCACTGTAGTTCTTGAACGCCTTCAACAACCTCTCATAGTAACCATGAATCGACTCTTTAGCCTCTTGGGCAGTTCGATCAATCTTCTGCCAATCCACATTTTTCGCGGCAACCTTCGTCTTCAAATGCTCAATCACCTTATAGTACAAGCTCATTACCATAGGTGATGGTGCACCCGTATCCCTGTCTCTCTCTGGTTCACTTGTCGGCCAACCTACAGCCCTTTTGCAGTCTTCACACAAATCTGCCGGAACCACAATCTCAAAGAGGGTGTTCAGGTCTTCCCAAAGACATTTTGCAAGCTTCACAAACCTATCAGTCTGTTGATACCATTCAATCGGTTTCTCTCTCAGTTTGGGAAAATCATCCGTAAAAGACTGAATGTCGCTTCTGTGCCACGGTACATGTATTAATTTTCCCCCTGCTGTCTCCCTCATTGGTAACATGGTTATTGCATCACTACTCTGTGATCTTTTCTCGTTGTGCTCTGGGACACTGTCTTTCCTCTTTTCCTTTTTCTTTGCCCATCTGCTTTCCCATTTGTCTAAGCACCTCCACACTTGTGCACTCTGCAGCAATTCTCTAAGGTGCGTTTTCATGCCTGCTGACCTCATGTGTTCAAAGTCTGTGGTCCCGAAATCCAATCTATAGCTCCTGCTCAAGTGTTTTGTCTTGTCTATCTCAACCCCATTTTTGTCAGCTATTTCTTGCAACCTTCTATGTACCTTGTTCACTTCTCTCGTAATCCTAGGACATAGATACCTCAGCTCTTCTTCTGAGTAGGACTCTAACCTATTCAAACCCATAGTCCCTTCCACCAATTCTTCTGCTTCCATGTTCAACCTGACCTTATTCAGATAGTCTTCTCCCTTCCCACTGGCTGAGCTTTGTGTGGAATTCAGACTGTTGAACCACTGTGTCAGCTGTTGCGCATTCAACCCCATCAGTGTAGCATTCACATCGACTGCCATTGATGGTTGCGGCAACTTTTCAGTGTTCGATGATAGCGGTATCATCAGTGGGGGACTCGACCTCACCACTGTAGACTGAGCACATATGGGACTAAACTCCATCAAGGACCCAGATCCAGTTGGCAGAGCCGCTATCGGAGTTGTCTCTGGAGTGTTTTCTATGCACCTCCTTTCCGTCGCACTCTGCACCATTGATCCTTGACCGCTCATACCTGAGTTAGGCTGAATGTACAAAGGTACGGTGGACCTACAGTAATGGGTAAGGATATCGCATCTGGGTTCTGTCCATTCCCCAGGTTCTGAGGCATGTTCATTCCCACACTATGGGTCATCATTGCCGGCATGCCCGTCTGACTCCCCGTCATCTGAGCATGTGCGGTTCCCCCCTGCATCTGCTTTTGAGGCATCAAAAACTGGGTTGATTCAGCTTGTGCCAATGTTGGGTTGCGACCATTCTGTACTCCCATTACGGTTGGATCTAGAATCATTCCCGTACTGTTGTCACTGCTGTAGTACCTTGGGACCTGCGGCTGATAATTTTCTGCTGTTTTCAATATAGGCACATCTGGATATATTCTCCTAACCTGCGGTATCTGCGGGGTGAACAGTAAACTCGGGTCCTTAGATCCCGATGGCGTTTCTGAACTCGGAGTTTCATTATTCTGTACCGGTGCCGGAGGGGCAGAACTGGTACTAGGACCTTGTTCACTCTCTTCATAAGGTGGTGGACGGTCGTTCAGCAATTGCATGATGAACTCCTCATCCTCTGACTCGTCTTCTCTCCTTAACTTTTCCTCGTCCTCTCTATCTTTGGAACACCTCCTGTTTGTCTTACAAGTAGCTTTCTTGCCTGTCGCCTCTTCTTCCTTAGCAATTGGGGGAAACAATTTTATCCCCTGCAATATATCTGACCTCCACACCTTCTGTGCATTATCCCACCTAGCGTCCGCTAGTGTCTTTTCTACCTTTCTTATCCTGGTCTCGAACTTCTTTTGCTGTTGCTGTCTAGCCATTAGTTCCCAAATCGCTAGAGCCTCAAACTGTGCTGGCCTTGGAGGTACCTTCATGTCGTACATCGCGAATCTCAAATTCTCTAGGATCCTTATATTGAATGTCCCATGGATCGGGAACGCTACGCTCCCATGTCTCTCTGTCAGCTTGTGCCATTGCTTTAGCCAAAGGCACGGAGCTACCCCCCTTTCCTCCATTACAATGTAAGCTGGTGTACCTTCGGGTGGCGTCTCCTCTCCTACGCTCGCTTTAATGTAAGACTCCCCCTTCATCACACTCTTTAATGCTTTCAAAAATTTCATTTTCTCGTCTTTTATTTCACAAAATTTTTAATCAATAAGTGACTTTAATTCCCGGAATACTCTTCGCTTGCCTTTCCCCTTCCAATCGAGCCCCACGGACTGCGTCCAATCCGTGCGCGACCCTTCTCTGCAACCAACCTATCCCAGCGCGGCTCCTAGTGACGTCACACTCACACACTCTGCGGCTGACAAAGCCTCGCGGCTAGTCCTCCTTCACTCAGCTCCTCTCGTAACAACTTCTGGCATGTATCGCGAGCAACCAAATAATAATAAAACAGATCTGTCGGTTTACTACAGGAAGGGTAACACAATCGCTTCAGGACCTTAGGGATTTTTCACTAGCCTCGGCAGTTATTCCATCTTTCTCGGTCCCCACTTTCGCAAGCAAATCCTGACCCGCAGACTCTGCTCTCAACTTGTCAATGATCTATTCTAGTGCACTTAGAATTTGTCAAAGCCCGAAGTCGAAGTTTTCTTTCACTCCCTTAACATACGTACCGACTCGTTGACCACGCCCGGTCAACCTATTAAACCGACCAGACCACAACATAAAACAAGTGTCTCATACACTTTTCAACATACTCCGGAGTCTCTTGACCTCGCAGGGCCCGTCTCAACAACAACAACCACGTGGACCTTTTTCTGCACAAAGCGCCACATGCACATGAAGTTTGACGACTTCCCTACTCTCACACTCGGAGTCGCACCTCCGCTATTCTCTAAAATCCTCGCAACCTTTTCAAACAATCTGCGGCAATAAGCTGTGCAAGCGCAAAATCCTGACTTCACTCATACCGTCACTAGTACCGCCAACGCCGATTTCACACCTCCATTCTCTCCATTCGCAAGCTCCGAGATCCAGAGAAAGTCGCGGGGGACTTAGGGCATCATCATTCTCTCAATCTGTTTTACCCAAGAAAAATCTAATTCAACACCATATACCTCTCGAGTGGGGTCCCAAAGGGCGTAACCGTTACCTCTCGAGCGGGGTCCCAAAGGGCGAAACCGTTACCTCTCGAGTGGGGTCCCAAAGGGCGAAACCGTTACCTCTCGAGTGGGGTCCCAAAGGGCGAAACCGTCCTCTGCTACCATCTACTGATAGAGCGTTCCGTCCTAATAAATTACCTGTATTTGGACGCTCTTGGGTCGATGAATCTTTTGACCAAGTGGGGCTCTCTTCACCCGAGATTAGTCAATTTAATCAAATCAATAATCAATAACGAACATAAGCAATGCCCTGATCAACATAACATTTCACAATTAATCCAGAAAACATTTCGGCGAACCATGACCTTTCGGCCATGAATAACCACACCAGTTCATTCAAAGTTAATGAATTTATTTCCCTATATTAACAAAGCTAGCACAATATAAATGTGTCTCAACACCAAATGATATATGTAAATGAACATTAATAGCTGTCCATAACGGCGAAAAAGATGCAATCTATGCAGCATTTGAATAACAATGCATTCGATGATAGCAACGCAAACCACTAAAACTATAATCTGTAATGGGCTAATTGCATACATTAGTCAGCATAACAAGGTCTCAAATTGCATCGTGCAACAAATGAATCCTCATCTAACCTCAAATTAGCATCTGCATGTGGGATTTCATGCAAAAAAACAATTTAGCAACATTGATTTGGAAAACTCCTAACTAGGGCTCTTATCAAAAATCAGCAGTTGGTTACCTAAAAAGAAACACAATGCAATTGTACATTTTCCTTTCATATTTACCAAATTCAATCAGCATTCAAGGAAGTCTTCGTCTCACAGGTACCGGTTTCGATCAGCATGGGACGGGGGCAAAGGGGGCAGGGTGGACGGGGCAATTGCCTCACAGCGGCAAGATAAAAGGACAAAACTACTACTTTATGCAAAGGGGCAAATCGAAGTTAAAGTCTCTAGGGCGAGAATTACTTAAAGTCTCTTTCTCTCGATTAGAGAAAGCATCAAAGTCTCATTCAAAATGGCGTCGAACATCAATTGGCATCGTAGAAGATGGCAAAATGACGAGGTCGGCAAGATGGGCCATAATGGCTGCAATGGGCAATAATGTCCTCAATGGGTGCAATGGGTAATGGCTGCTTTCTTCTTGTGCACCAGGTTTAAATAAACAACAGTTCAAATCCAGTAGGGTCTTCCATTGGAGGGTTCATAGGTTGGCTTCAAATAGTCCAATCAAAAACAACAATTTACAAGCTTCTACCTAGGCCTACATTATCCTTGGAGTCGGGAACGTAAGTTGCAACATATTTTACCAATTAACTCACTTTCAGTGCTTCCATTGTCTGCACCTGCAGATTGACCTTGGAGCAAAGAAGAAGATGCCAGGCTGGCACGAAACCTTAAAGATAAGCATGTGAACCGATCTCACTGGAAAAGTACAGCTTCAAGCAAGAATACACGTTTTATTAGCACATTCGAAAAACACGAGCATCTAAACCGTGAGACAAGGCAACTAGGCCGAAGCCTCCACTAAAGTTATGCTAAGTTAAAACATTTCAAACAAGCAAATCATGGCACACGTTTACGGTTATGTCAGATTAGTACAATTCTAATACATCACGTTATATAAAGCACGCTTATAAATGTTGGCGAACTACTCTGAGGGCACATTTGTCACCGTACAATCTTTATTAGTTCGGTTAAAGTCACACTTGATTATTGCGGCACTACGTTTATGCGCTATTAAATTTAAAACCTTCGTTTCTGCGTCATCACCAGTGACTGTAAGAAATCAGCAACAGTCACTGAGTTTTCAAAATCAGCCTTTTTTACCATCATGAAACTCAGACCTGAAGTTAGAAGAGTCTCTGGTAAGGGACTTCGAGGTCATTGAGCAGACACCATGGGTCCTTTTGTAGACACTAATTGAAAAGGTTAAACATCATAAGGAGCATCCGATTCTTTTTCTGTAAGTGTTTCGTGATCACCAAATCTCCTTTTCTGAATGAGAGGTCTTTCACGTCTCCTTTTGTCTGCACACACTTTAATTTTCTGTTTTTGAACCAAGTCCTTTGTACAAATCAGGTCTTTATGACTATCTCTTTCAGGGGATTGGGGTACCTTGGTCATCATTGCTCTCCTGAACATCAATTCACAGGACTTTCACTGTGGTCGAGTGGGGTGTCAAACAATAATCTTGTAATGTAGAGTTCAGTACTGCTTTAAGACTAAGGGGGTGATTCTAACATTGGCGGGCGGCGGAGGCCGCCCGCCAATGTTCCCCCTCCAAAATACCGCTCCGCGGTCAAAAGACCGCTGAGGGTATTTTGGGATTTGCCCTGGGCTGGCGGGCGGCCGCCAAAAGGCCGCCCGCCAGCCCAGGGCAAATCGACCTTCCCACGAGGACGCCGGCTCCGAATGGAGCCGGCATAGTGGGAAGGTGCGACGGGTGCAGTTGCACCCGTCGCGTATTTCAGTGTCTGCTAGGCAGACACTGAAATACTTTGTGGGGCCCTCTTACGGGGGCCCCTGCCGTGCCCATGCCATTGGCACGGCAGGGGCCCCCAGGGGCCCCGCGGCACCCCCTACCGCCATCCTGTTCCTGGCGGGCGAACCGCCAGGAACAGGATGGCGGTAGGGGGTGTCAGAATCTCCCATGGCGGCGCAGCAAGCTGCGCCGCCATGGGGGATTCTAAGGGCAGCGGTAAACCGGCGGTAAACCGGCGGGAGACCGGCGGTTTACCCTTTCTGACCGCGGCCAAACCGCCGCGGTCAGAATGCCCTGTGGGGCACCGCCGGTCTGTCGGCGGTGCTCCCGCCGACCCTGGCCCCGGCGGTCTGAGACCGCCGGGGTTAGAATGAGGGCCTAAGCTTCTTAAGAGTTCCATGCTGCACTGCTTTCTTTAGCGTAATCATAAAATGCTCTACAAGTCCATTCGCCTGTGGCCACAGGTGTGTGATCTTTTGATGCTTTATGTTCAGATGCTCTGGAAATTCTTCAAAATTTCTGCTGTTGCAGGGTGGTCCATTTCAGACTTCACAATGGCTGTCAAATCCCATGTTCCAAAGATGCCATCAAGTTTTTTCAATTTCTTACTCATGTGTCGTGGATGAGAGATTTTTGACCAAAGGAAAACTTGACTATTCTTCTATTATCACCATTATATGATGTCCGTTGTCAAGTGGACCAAAGAAATCAATGGTGGTTCTCTCCCAGGCATGTTTTGGGAGTTCTGACATGTTTGGCGTATGTTGAGTGGCTTTGGTTGACAGACAATTGTATATGTGACAGGTCTTGAGTTCCTTTTCAACTCTTTTTTCTGGGTATGGAACCAAACTCTGTCTTGTAGAGCTCTCTTTGTAGCCACAATACCAAAATGTCCTTCGTGAGTCACTTGTATCACCATTTGTTGTAGACTCTCCAGAATCAGGATCCTCGCAGAATAGCTCCTTCCTGAGTTATGGACAATTCATCTTTGACATTCTTGTACTTTTGACATTCACCACCATTATTGAGAGGTCAAACGTGATTGTTCCATGACTGATGTGTAATTATGGGCCTGATTTAGATCTTGGCAGTGTCACCACCAAACAATCACACTGGCCGCCCCGAGAAGACTGTCACGTCAACAGGGTTACACCTGCTGTATGTAGATGGTACAGTCTTGCAGGCATTGTACTGGCTGTGGTTTTCTGACAGAGGGAGGCCATGGCTGGACCCAATGGACATCCGACAATGGCAGTGGCTATGGAATACAGGTAACTCACACACACACACACAATGTTTGGTGCTAATCCTGCAAAGTACCACAATAACGTAAAAAATTATGAGGTTATGGACGCTAATGTGCACCATGGTGCACCGTATCATTTATACGGTGCACAAATGGTGGCGTTAGGGGGGCGCAATGGTGCACAAGAAAATTGGCGCTTCATATAATGAAGTGCCACCCTTTTTAAACCTGTGCCTAAGTCTCTTGTATCTCAACAAACAAACATGTGTTGCAAAGGTTGTAATATATCTGCAGCTTCTTTCTAGTTCTAACTGATGATATCCTTTATTCAAATCAAATCGAGACAGTATTTTGTTACCATTCAATTGTATGATCATGTCAGCAATGTGCTGTTCTGGATGTCACTCTCGTTCAATCACTTTGTTCTCCTGATGCACGTCAATGCATATGGACACAGCTCCTTCATGGTTCTTTTCAGACACGACTACTATGGGAGAAACCCTTAGCATAGGACCAGTGGACCGTTCAATAATGTCATGCTTAACTAATGATTCAAGTTCTTTCTCAATAGTTTCTTGTAAATGAAAAGCAACTCGTCTATGTCTCTGAGCAACAGGACAGACATCCTCATTAATATGCAGTTTGACTTTCATAGCCTTTAACTTTCCTAAACCATGAAACAATGAAGGGAATTGCCTTACTATTTCATGATGAGCATTCATGTTGTAATTCACTGAAATCAGATCCATGTCAGCAGCTGTGCTGAAACTGAGCAAGTAGGCACTTGCCTCTGTACCTTGAAGTACATGGACTGGTGCTTGTACCCTTGTTTTCTTATGTTTTACTGTTATCATAGACAAAGCTTTACTTTTCATTGGTGCCGATGCAGCTCAAACGTACCCTTTGTTTTTTGGCGGTCTAAGCTATGGTAATGGCGAAAGTTCATTGCACTTTTCTTCAGGCATTATGTTTGTCGATGCACCACTATTGATAATGAAAGGTATTGAGCATCCATTTATTTTCAATGTAATATTTGGACAGTGTTTGCATGATTTTGTATCTTTGACAGGTCAACTTTTCTTTGACTGGCTTTTCTGCTCACAAGCAACCAGTCCGACAATTGCACATTTGTCTGAGGTAAGCATTGACATGCCACAATCATTTTCTTCACTTTCACTTATTATTGAGGCTGAAGAACTGTTTGATGATTTCTTAAATGATGATCGACTTTGTTTAGTATTTATTTGTCATTGTTTGGCCTTGTGGGTGTGAGTGGAACATTGCTTCTAGAACATTCAGGTGACCATATTGTTTTCGCACAGTGACGCGCTTACATTTTCCTTTGCTCTGCACATCATCACAAAATGGTTCTCTTTTCTACAGCATTTGCATGTTTGGCCAATGTCGGGACACTTTCCTTCATGTGGAAAAGCAAACCCACACCTGAATCATAACTTTTTTGTGTGTGGACATCACTTTAGGCCTGATTTAGAGTTGGGTGGATGGGTTACTCTGCCACAAACGTGACAGATATCCCATCTGCTGTACTATGATTTCCATCAGGTAAAATGGAATCTCAATACAGTGGATGGGATATCCATCACGTTTGTGACGGAGTATTTCCCTCCAATAAACTCTAAATCAGGCCCTTTTTGCCCTTCAGTCTTTTCTTTCGAATTACTTTTCACACTTATGACTGACTCGATCTGGGCACCTCCGGCCTCCAAGCTGGCAGTTGGTCTCTCAGCACATCCTCATCTCTGGCAGCCATCAACACTCGCTCCAGACTAAGAGTTTCTCTTAACATTCATCATCTGAATGAATTAAACAAGCATCCATTGATCTCTCTAAGCCTCATGGTTTTTTCATCATTAAGTTAATTGAACTTACAGTGTGCCAACGCTACTTTTATTTAAATCTGGCCCCAAATCTGTAAACAGTTTGACATATCACATCAGTTTGGAGCAGCTGCAGGTACTCTTAAGCAGCTTTATATTCCCTGATGTTTAGCAACCTCAAAGAGGTCTCAGTATTCATATACTCTGTTATTTATGCAGCACACAAAAAACAGGACATGTGCAGTTAAGATTGAGGTTCTAGTGATTTACAAGAGGACCATATCAGGTCTTTCACTGTGTACACATTTGCGGGTTAGGACACCAGAAAATGGGCCAAACTGAGCCTGAATCTTATCAGGTAGAATCTCTGCTGGTGGGGGCGTTAAGCAGGTGAGGCTTGATACTGGTTGCTGTACACAATGGGAGATACAGCTCCACTGGTCTTTTCTGGAATTCTCCCTCAAATCTCTTTTCCTTAAGAGACCTAAGTATTTTTTTGACTAGTGATTTAGCCAATTGATCAATACATGATGACATGTCAAACAAATCCTGCCCGTTGATTGCATAAAGTTATTCTGTTACATGAGAGAGCCAATTCATTTTATGAACTCCTAACAGTTTTAGACAATCTGTTATCACCATTTTTGTGAGTTTGTCTGGTCTAGACCACACTGAGAGCTACAACAGAATAGGTGCTAGCCTAATTACATCTCTCAAATATTTGAGGCCAAGTTCTATTAAGGAGGGAACACTGTGTGGAAGTGACAGAAGTCTACTCAGGTAGCTGTTTTTACTAATTTGCAACTGAGAACAGTGAGTATATCCCTATAACCCAGCACCAAAAGTGACAATTAGAATTGGCCTAGCTTTACAGATGGTGACCACAGATTCCAAGGCCATAGACTCTAGTTTAGCAGCAAATATAAACAGAAAACCTATAGCTTGTTCATACTGTGTTACCCTCACATTCCTCACGTGCTTCCAGGTACTCATTTTGTCATCAGTTCTTGGCAATTTCCTTATGACTTCTTTCACACCATCACCAGCACCAGCAAGAATTTTGAAATATTTGGTAATCTTGCTGTTATCCGTCTCTTCAAGTGCATCAATAAAATCTTCAGGCAGAAGCATTGCAATTGTTCATGGAAGTGGCTGACATTGAGGGTGGAGTTCTAACAGATACTGTTGACTGTCACTGGCATCCTGCATCATCCCTGAGAACCGATGATGTTTCAGCCTCTGGGTGATCCAGAACAGTCTTTGAAGCTTTGGCCATCTTCTTGGTCTCCATCGGAGCCCCGTCCCTTTTGGTTACCTCTGGTGTTGATTTGAGCTGCCACTTGGCAGCCTTACTGGCCGGCTCAGTAAGCACAAACGCAGTACTTCTTCTTGGGTCTCTCCACCCAGTGCTGAGGTTGTAGTGCTTCACTTATCAAGACTCAGGTAAGAGTAATAGCAGTATGCTTCCTTTTTACTTGTTCCGTCAGCCAGTGCTAATTATATAGAGCAAATTATGATTGTCTTTAGCGGCGCTTTGTAAACTTGATTGAATCCGCCTTCCACGTTAACCCTCCACATATTGTATAACTTTTGGGAGGCAGTGCAATACAATTTTGTAGAATCCTGTCTTAGTTCCTTAACTAACAATGGATAGACTTTTCCGTGATGCTCTCTTTTCATTCACACACTTCACACCAGCTGGAGTTGCGCTTTGACTCCACATACGGTAACTGTCAATTCAATATGTCAACAAAGGCACATGTGGCAGGCACAAGCAGTTTGCTAGTACCTAGGCAAACTCTTCAGGAGAGCACTTTCTGCTTTGGGTTACTTATCTCCTATCTTTTTGCCAGTTGTAGCATCTTCCCCAGCCTATTACCCGCTGAATGATTAGGCCACACACAGAGCTGTAAATCACACAACTTTATTCCTCTGCATGTACCTGTGAACTCCAACGTTCTAAAGCAAGCTTTATTTACATTCTATTATAGTGATTCTGTCATATGGGTACGGAGTCCTTTGGAGGTCAGAAAGGTTCTGTTCTAAATCATACAAGATGCTACAGCCGTCACTCCTTGGGTTACTGACCATGAGGTGGATGTACACATTGAAAAGGTGGCACAAGAAGACTGATCCTTGATGAACATTACAGTAAAGAGGACATAGCAATGATTTAAGTAATCCATTAAAAACATTTTGTCTGTGAGTGGTGAGTAAATAGGAAAACTACTACAGTGTAGGATCCCATATGCCTGCCTAATGTTAGAACATTTGAAGCATAATAGGAAACAGATTACAATGTGTAAATAGATAACAAATGGGTCTGGAATACACAATTGATTGAAAATGTGGGCTTGTAATACACAAGTCGAGAATAAAGCATACATCTGTAACACATGACTACAGAATAGAAAATTAATCTACAATACATGAATTGAAACTAGGCAAGACATCTGCAATACAAGCAGCAACATTTGATTAACGTCTGAGTTTACATGTTAATGAAAGAGACGACCCACAAAGACCATATAAATCAAGAAGGTTGCCTCACATTACCTAAGTAAAGTATTTCCCTAAATATAGCAATGTGATGGTACAGGTTGGAATATTCCAAATGTAATTGGAATAAATAGATTGAAACTTAGGCCCTCATTTACAAGAATCTGATGCAATGGCATTGATGCATCAAATTTCTTGCGCTTGCTGCACATTCCCTAACAACGCCATGGATGCACTGTATTTACAATAGAGAGCTCCATGGCACACATTTTCACAGATGCATCAGAAATTCTGAGTCTGAGCAGGTGGTAAAATTTGGAAGCACAGAAGTCATAGAGTGACGCAGTGAAAACGTAGAAATGTCACTGCATCAGTTCTACGTGGATTTTTTTGTGGGATCACCTACCCTGCATATGTTATACCTGGTGCAGGTATAATGTGACGCAGGGCTTGGCAAACTGACCCATTTGGCCCAATGCATCAGTTTGTAAATATGGACCAATGTTGTGCACTGCTAGCGCCACCGCTGGGTCAAAGAAAATGATGCAGCGGTGGCACAAGGGGCTTCTGAATGAGGCCTTGAGTGGCCAATCCCTTTAAAAAACAAGCACTGGTAAAGCCATTTGGTCTCACTAATGAGAGTTACTGGCTTTGTCAATGAATTTTATCCATTCAGGACAGCAGTGTGACTGCTGTACAGCATTGCTAAAAATAATTACAATAAAAAGAACAATGACACAGCCAGCACTAATGCACTTTTGATGACAAAAAACAAACAAGGGGGAAGTGGGTTGGTGGGGTGAGCCAAAATAGTGGGGGGGGGGTTGGAACAGAAGGATGTGAGTGGCTGGAGAGGACAGACAAGAGACAATAGGGAAGCACACAGATAACAGAGGGTGGAAAGGATGGAGAGTAGACACAAACAAACAAAAGAGGGTTGACAGGAGGGACTGGGGAAATACATGAACAATGGAGGTTGTGTGGAAGGGGTGGATGTGGTCAACGCACAACATAGAGTTGGCAGTAGGGGCTGGAGAAGCAAGCTGACAATGAAGGGGAGTAAGAAGGGGCTGGGGCAGCAAGATGAAAAAGGACAGTGAGTGGTAGGGGGTGAGCCAGCAAGCTGACGAGGGTGGATGAGAGTTGATGGGCCAGAAAGAAGACAACAAAGGTGGGAGGGGCTGGGGCAGTAAGCTGATAACAAAGACTGGGTGTGAGGAGCTGAAGCACCACACTGACCATGGCAGGCAGGAGGGACAGGGGATGCAAGCTGACAATAAAGGGTGGGCAATAGGGTGTGGGGCAGCAAGCTCACATAGGAGAGTGGGTGATAGGGCATGGGAAAGCAAGCTGACATTGGAGGGTGGGCGGACTGCATATGGAACCAAGCTGATGGGCAAGAGGCAATGGGTATTCAGGGTGACAAAGAATGGAGGGCTGAAGTGGCAGGGGTAGTGGGGTGACACAAGAGGTCAGGCAGCAGGGGCTATGGAAGCAAAATGACAATGGAGGGTAGGTGGGAGGGACTGAGGCAGTAGGCTGACAACAGAGGGCAAGCAGGAAGAGATGGGGAGAAACATGACAATGGAGGGTGGGTAATAGAGGCTGGGGCAGCAAACTGACAAGAGAGTGCCTGCAGGAAGGGTTGGGGAAGCAAAAGGACAATGGAGGGCAGGTGTGAAGGAATGGAAACATCTGCAAACAATGAAGGGTGTGCATGAGTGGCTGGGAAAGAAAATGGGGGTTGACGGGGTGGGGTTTAGCGAGCAAACGGACAAGGGGGTGGTAGGGAAGTAAGAACAACAATGGAAGTTCGGAGGGAAGGAAGCAAGAACAGCAAGAGAGGAAAGACGATAAAGAGAAACACAGAGAGGGGAGAAGTACACAAGGAAGAAAGATGGAAAACACACACACTGCTCATAGAATAATTAAAGAAAAAGAAACCAGTAGCATCTGTAAAACACAAGCAAGGCAATCATGCTCCAGGGGAGGTTCAAACATAAGATGAGGAAGTAAAGCCTTTTCCTTTAGTGCTATCAATATTTTGACAGATGTGTAGCTTCTTCACACCCATTGTCATAAAATCACAATTCCAATTGTCACATATGTGACCATCATTCTGTGAGCTCTGTTGAGAGGCCAAGAATGACATGTCCATGTACTCTGAACACACTTATGACACACTGATAGGCACTGTGAGAAATTCACACTTCCTTCAGACTCCGCACCAGAGCTCTCACTTGTTCCCCATCATGAACATTCACCCACAACCAGCACACACGCTTGCAGGCCAAACAGTTCACGTAAAAAGCTGTATATTACATGAAAAATCTACATAAACACAAAATACTTTTAAAAAACTCTATCAAGGTATTAAAGATAAAGTTAAAATGAAATGTGAAGACGGACTGCAACCCTGTCATGGATTATCTCAAGACTTTTCACATTCATTGTTAGCAATTCGACCATCATTTTTACCTGTAAATTACATATATTTAGGACCCAATCAGAATCCCTTTCAAAAGAGTTTTTTTATTACTGTGCCATGTGAGACCTAGCAGAATAAGATCCACTTAAACCCCTGCAGGTGGCACATGTGGAGTGAGTGATAGACAGGGGCTCAAACATATCCACACTCTCTACCCTGATGAGCATCACACACACTTTCGTATATCACTCTGACATCCCAGACCGAGTCTTAGAGGTGAGTGAGCCACTCAAAGGTCATTCCAGATGCCTGGCTCTGGCTCATCTTGAGGTCCTCTTGGACACTTAAGCCCAAAACTAGCTGAGCTTTCCAATGGCCTCAGCCTCCACACTCTAACCTAAGGCACCAAGAATTAACGGTAAAGGTTAATACCAGCTTAAAGCCTACCTGTTACTTATCATTACTTACCATTGGTTACTTAGACATCACTCTTATTCCTGGTTTCTTATTGTTCAGCGTCTGCTGCTCGCCTCCTGCTTCATCCTGGAGCTTGTCCTGCTGAGGAGAATGAATGGAGCATGTGTTCCTGTTTGTAGCGAGTGTCCTTCAACTAGAAGCAGGCTACTGCAGGTGCTGTTTTTCATTTACTTCATGCCCTCTAATTAGTGTGAACTTGTATGCAGTTCATCCCCCTCTCAGCGCTGTCTGTGCTTTTGCTTGCTCTCTCCTGTCTCCCTCACTTCGCCCTTCCTTGTTTTGCTTGCTCTCTCAGTCCTCCATCCCACCTTCCGTGCTCTTTTTTATTTTTGCTGTTTTAGATAGCACCAGCTTGTCCCAAAGGTTTTGGACCTCTTTTGCAGGAGTACCAGTCCAATGTTAGTACAGAGACAGACTGTCATTAATCTGGTCACCTAACTTGGCCCCGGAGAGTACAGACAGGCAATAAAGCACTAAAAAATAACATTTTTAATAAATCAGATCACTGTGGCTAAGGTGGAAGGGTGCTCGCTTGAAGGGAAGAAGGTACTGCAGCGCCATTTAAGCTTTGTTTTTCTTTATTGTAAGGCATGCTTCAAATAGCTTGTTTTGCTGTGCAACTTGTCTAAAACACAGCAATAGCTTAAAGTAAAGAAAAACAAAGTTCCATGATGAGGTCAACTTTGGCTGCGTCATAGCACTTTATTTTCTTTTAAACAATCAATTTTATTTTATTTATAATATGGTGCCCCACTGAGGTCCGCATGAAAAGAAAACAACACACTAGAAATATTATATCAAACAAAAACCAAATACAATACAAAGGCAAAAAACATTTTTTTAAAGTTAAAAACATGGATACAAAATGCTTCACTTGAGCAATAAATACAAGTCCTCCTCAGTCACACATGCTAAGAATCTTTAAAAAAGAAGTCTTCGCTATTTAAAAGGGTATAATAACAAGCCAGGACATATAAATTAAATGTTTCGAATCCTGACATCCATGTTTGCAAAAGTGACAAGTGGTTGGTGTACAATACAATTTAGACGTTATGTCATTTAACGGAACAATGATTGCACAAATTAATGCCCAGAGGGATCAAACCCCATGAGCCAAGTTTCACCCCATGTAATGTTGTGGTCTATTCATACTAAATCATTTATTGCTAAAACAGAGTTTTCCTTAAACTTATAAGAGTCTAGATCCAGGAAGAAACTTAACTTACAGGTAGCCTGTTTAAGAAATACCTTTGCCCATGACATGGATAAAACCTACTTCGATCGAGGTCAAATTGCTCTAGTGCATACTCAAAATTCCTAGAGAATAATGCTTTTTCTCTCTTTCTTTCAAAAATCTCTTTATACAAAAGGTGTCTGGGAGAATTATGATTACTGTTCAAGAGGGAATGGCCCCATCATACCACTTCTGTTAGCCCTTGCGCAAAGGAGCTCTTTAGACTAAATTCTAATGTTAGGGCAGCTGCTGGCGTGTTGATTGATAATAGCTTCCTTAAGATTTGACCTTTGGTCTTGTCCAAGAAGCCCCAGTTTTCAGTGGCTACTAGTGGCACAGCATAAAAGAGGGCGGGTGGGAATTTAACTTGATACACTGAAAATAGATGGGAAAATGCTGCAGTTCCATGGCCATATAAAAGGAGCCAAGCCTCTAGCATGTGACTGAGCTTTAAAACACTATTCTGAATATGCCCTCTGTCATTTAGTGTACTGCTCATAATTTTGCCTAAGAAGATGTAAGAATTAACTACTAGTTTTTGATCACCTAGGTACTATGAAAAATTAGGATATGGACCCACTATTTTTCCACAGAAACGTAACACCTTACTTTTTGTAGAATTCATTTTCAAAATGCATGCATCAGCCTACTGTTTCAAGGTGCTTAAGTGTCGAGCTAGACCTTTAGGGGCACAATGTCGTCCGCATGTCAGAAACAAATTACTGAGCATCCTCCTATAATTGGTGGAAAACCCATACTTTTAGCTAACAAACTGGGAAGATCAGAAGTGTAAAGAGAAAAAAGAAGTGGCGCAAGCAAACACCCTTGTTTCAAGTCACTTTTGTAGGAATGACTATAGATAATCCCTAATAACAAAATCTGGCACCAAGTAGATGAATGGAGGGCAATTTGTAAACATAATAAAATGCTAGGCATACCAAGTTTGAACAATTTTTCCCACAAAGTTTGAAAATCAACTTTATCAAAAATCGATAACTGCAGCATAAACCAGGCATTTTCTGATGGACACATATTTTTCAGTAATAACTTGCAAAACTGCAATGTTATCCAAGGTATACAGTGCTTTTTCCTCAAATTGGATTGCTCTAGCGGGATAATCTTGTTATCCTCAACCCAAGAGTTTAGGTGCTCTAAGATCCATCTGGCAAAAGCTGTACCCACATCATCTAAAAGAGTGGTTTGTCAATAATCAATGGGAAGATTTTGGTCCCCTTCCTTAAAAGGGAGGACAATGACACTTCCAGTCCATAAAGGCGGTACATATGCATAATGGAAAGAGTAGTCAAGGATTAGATGGAGAAGCAGTGTCGAATGATTTTTTTCCCTTTTCAAGACTATGTTCGTGCCCCATCCGGACCCATTGCACCTGAGGACCACATTGCCTTAATTGAGGTCTCGATCTCACTCAAAGAGGGCGGACCATAGCTTGCCATCGCAGAATCTCCTGGGATGCATTCAATACGAAAACCATTGATAAGGTTCTCCTTATATAATTCCCTAATAAAAACAGCCCCAAACGTCCTCACTAATAGTCAAGGGGTGGGAAATCGTTCTAGTACCACTGTAATCTGCAATACTTTTCCAGAATTTTGCATGTTTTTCTGAAATCGGCCTCTCTTAATTTGATCTACATGAGGTCACAGTTTCATTTATAAGGCCAGCCTTTAAAGTTTTAAAATTAATCTTCTCCTTTTAAGCAAAGATAGTAATCTTTCTCTTTCAAACGTGAAGGTGACAAACTGGGATCTAACTAGTTTAATTATTTCTTTAATCATAGAAAGCAATGGCTGACATTGACATTTTTGATAGACCGTAGCCTTGCTTTGAGAGCCAGAGGAAGAGACTAGCTTCATAAATTTGCTAAAACAATTTCATAAATGTGTTAAAGGTATCACCTATGTCTTCCTTCCAAAGGTATATTACAATAATTGTCCTCTCCAAAAACTCTTTCATAATACATATCCACTTTCATGACCATTGCAGTCTCCCTGTCTTCTTGTCAAACTGAGACTTACTGCCATCAAAACTCCATTATCCTACTGAGAGTATAGCACAGTCCAAAGAGAATACTGGAGTTCTATAATAGCTTTCAGATCTGAAATGAAATTACAAGTGGAATATGATGTGATAAGGTAATCAGCTGTGGAGGACCCCGTGGGAGATTTATGGGTATATTAGACTGGAGAATCAAGAACAAATCTACCATTTAGAAGGAGGCTGTCATTCTTCTTTAGCAGACTGAGGAGCGGGCAGCCTCTCTTATCTGCTTTTATATTAGGGGGGAAAAGATCTGTGCGAGATGGAAAGCTTTTTTCTTGTCTACATCTGCAAATAGATTAAGGGAATGATTTGAAACTTTACAATTAAAATATCCCACTAACAGAATATAAGGATATTATTCTAAGGATGAGGACGCGTATGAATGAGAAAATGTTTGTTATAATGTTGTTAAGTGGGTCTGGAGGGAAATATGCATTTACTCCTAATATAGAGGTATGCCTACCCTCAACAGGGGAGATTTGTGTAGCTTGGAAAGGTTCAAAGAAGCTACTATAATTCCATTTAAATTTGTTGTTTAACAAAATGTCTATCCCTCCTTTCACATGCCCTTTCCTTGAAGGAACCGCATTACTACGTGGTTTAACTAAGGTACTTGCTGCATAAGCAGCATTTAGGTAGCCAGCCAACCAGCTCCAATTAGAACCCTCATCTTCCTTTGATGAAGATGCAAAATTTACCCCCCGAGAACCATAGTTAACTATTTGTCTCACCTTTACTGAGATCTGCAAGGACTTGAAATTCAGGTCAGATAGACTATTAGAAGCCTGTCTGGTGCACTGAGATGGAGTATAATTTAAGTTAACAGGCGGTTGGAGAAGACCTTTACCCACCCCAAAACATATATAACATTGATCCCTCTAGAATGGAGTAAATCACAATTCTGCAAGATCAAACTTGTAGCTAGCTTACAATGAAACAAAATTCTTGTTTTGTTCCTCATTAAAGAGTACAGTAACTTTACAAGGGATAAGTCACTACTTTGAAGCATTATCAATGTCTGTAAACATGCTAATAACAAGGAGCAATTCAAAATCACATCATGGTCAAAGAGAGAGACACAAAATCTTAAATGGTCGTAATTACTGTGGGGGAAGATCTGGAGACCCGATTATCTCTGTCGACATGGGGTTTACAGCACACATGGACTCTACATGAAAGGGATCCGCAGAGGGGTTAAGATTGGCTATCACAGGCATCAGAGCAGGGATGGAGGATGAGACATCTTCAGGCACCTCACTTGCAGCGCCTGCCAGGGGAATTACAGAAGAAACAAGAGAGGGTCCAGTCAGAGATAAACAGTGAACAGGTGTGCTCATTGGAGGTCTAGAAATTACTGTAGCAGTTGTAATTGCAGGAGCCCCGTCTGACGCACTTCCTCTGATGTGTTGGAAGCATATTTTTTTGGTCCCTTTTTTGTTCATTTTTATTCCCTTTTCATAGGCGAACTTTTCATTGTTTAGGGTTCCCTTTAAGCTGTGTAGACTCTAAAACCTCTGCTACTAGGTTTTTTGGCACTTCTTTAAACCTGAAGTTCGGAAAAGTCTCTGGCATGGAACAGGCATCCTTGTCCTCCAAATGGGGCGTTATTAAGATTGGGGAACCAGGATTAAAAAGAGTTTTTTTTACTGAAAATAGCAGATTTTCCTTAATCTCCTGTGACCCAAGATCCCCCGGAGAGATCAGGAGTCGGGGTTTCCCAGCTTGGGCGCCACACTTTTTAAATTTATCTTTCATCTGCAGGGGCATTGGGGTAGTATCAACTGTCAAAGGAGCGGATGTTTCTTCAGATGTCACACATCCCTTAAGGCTTGTTTTTTCCTGTGGATTGAAGAAATTTCTAGCTAGATGGAGAAGTGCAATATCACTTTTACAAAGCATCATTGTTTTCAACATCAAAGTGTCATGAATATGATCAGAATTATTTACTGATTTTTTTAAGTTGGAGGATACAATTTGCTCCAAACATTTGAAAGATTTAAAAATGTGCACATTTTGGCCTGGTAGATTAGAAGAAGAATTCACAAATGCTTCCAAATCAGGCTGACCTGTCATTCCCAGTCCTACAGAAAGAAATCCTGAAGGGGTGCTACTATATAACCCCAACCCAGGAATCTAATTCTGGGTACAACTGACTTGACTCTGATTTCACTTGTTGCATTTTCATGAGGGTGGTGAAGTCATCAATATATCTAAGTTCATGTTTTAAAATTATCACTTTTTAATAAATGTCTCTCAATGCAGTGATATAATCTGAAGGACAGGCGAAATCCTCTGTCTGGAAAAATCTTCTGCATGTAAAGGAAATGTATATTTTTTAATTTGAAGCAAACTTTATCATACTTTTGATTATCTTTGCTGTGTGATTCACATGGCAATTATTTTCTTGTTTGATCTCACCTCATTAAGTCCCATGAAGGTATGTCCCTGAGCGAGAGCAAAAAGAAGCAGAGCACACTGAAAGATAGACTTCTAAAGAGGTATGAATGAGCCTTGAGAATTTGACTGCTGATATATTAACTTGGTAGATTCTAGTTTTATCTGGATGCAATATTACTGTCCTTGGAGTTAGCAACACCACTGAGGGGTACTGCAATATCGTACTGAGTTTCCAGCCTGAGCATTTTTTTCTGGTAGGTCTGACACCATTTATACTTAATGCACACTCAATGACTCTTGACTTCATGTCACCAGTGCACACTCCAGTTGTCTCTGATTTCTTTTATTAAGTCCCTGCTACATTTTGGTACATTTCAGTTGTACATATTCACTCCAAGATCACAGAAACATTAACAACTAAGCATCTCCCTCCAAGCACACAGTCGCCAAAAAACACATTGACGGTCACAACCTTTTCATTATCTGCTAATCTGGATTGAGGGCATGTCAATGGGCGAAGATTGTGATATTTATATTTTGATCCATCATCTTTCGTGAAGATGACAAACTTCCAGTTTTGTGTAAATATGTTGTGTGAGTTTTGGCAAATTCGCAGTAGGTGAACCTTTCTGCAAAACAATTTTTTGTGGCAAATATTTCTCCCAAAAATATGTTTGCTAGGAAATGGTTTTGACTCTGTGCCACCAAATAATTTATTGACACATTTCCTTTTCGTAAAGCTCCACTTGTGCTCATAATCACTGTTAGAAACTTTGCAGTTTTGTTCTATTTAGATCTATACTTCAACAGATCATCTACTGGCAAATTCCTATTATTCAATGTCTTGTGATTTGTAACTTTACTCTCTGTCTACATATCCCACAGAGACAGGTGTAATTTAGGGAGGTAATTAGAACTAGGACTTCAACTTACTCCCAGGACTTTAACAAAAATAGAAAAATTTCACCTCTGAGTGAATTTAATCATCAGTGGGAATCTTCGGTTTGCTGAAAACCCTAAATTTGACAGTGTCTGCATTGACTTTCTTCTCTGAAGGTTTTTTTATAGTTGAGGCCCAGCCCACTTGGTTGTCAGGCACTTATGCAAGTCAACTCCATTATAGTGCTGGAGAGCTCTTACAGTTTCAAAAATGTGCTAGTGTTTGCACCCCAGGTCTGTTTTGGGTAACTGCTACTTTGAAGAGCCAAAGGATTCTATGTAGTTGGGAGGCCTTGACTGTTTTTGACATTAAGACCTTCACTCTATACTTAAATCGTAATATGCCAAGGCAGGGATTTCATAACTAACCCCCACCTATTAGTCCAAGCCCTTTGACTGAACTGGGTGCATGATAGGAAAGGGCATTCCTTTCAATAAACTGGATTTATGGGAGGTCATTCTACCAACAATGTGGGCTGCCATAATCGTGTACAGAATGTGGGTCCATCTTTTGTTGATCAAGATATTTTGTTCTTCATTACCTGTGTTCTTCTTATTGTACGCTATGGCATGGATCCTACCACCTATTTTTCCCTTTTAAAATCTGAGACATGTAAGTGATAAGTTACAGGCTTCTGGTTTAATACCGCTAGTGAAGCATTACTATCTCCAGCCATCTTTAGTGGACCCTAACGGCATCCTGTATTTTTTGTGCATTTATTCTTGCACCCTTTGTTTTGGTGTCACTTTGTGCCTTCAATATATTTCATATTACTGATTTTGACTCCATATGATGCACTAAGAACTGCAGGAAGATCTCATACCACATGACACCTTTCCAAGGTGGGCCCATTTCTACCAAAATATCTTCTGTCAATTTTTCAGCTCTAACACATTCCACCTCCTAAATTGACCTTACATCTAACCTTCTCCAAGTATACTTATTATCACTGAATATCTTCTAAATCTTAGGTTGTATTGGATTGCTGATTTGAAATGTTGTGTTTGATGGCGCTTCTTTACTTTCTACTCTCCACACACCTGTACTGGAATTATATATTCTAGTTTCTCCAAATTTGCTACTGAATGTGAGAAATACTATTGGCTACTGATGCCTAACTTCAAGATGGTCACCCCAGCCAGTAGAAATGTTCCCATGGTGATCAGTGCCTATTCAATCTGTACCATGTCTCAAGGGTCCTAGTGTTTCTGGTTCATGTTGTTATGCTAAAAGCTCTTATATAGCATGACAACTCACTCCTGGAGTAGTATCTTTGCTCATGCCACCTTCCAGCCCCCAACCCATCCACTCTGATAATCTGTGTTCCCCTCTTCACCTTATCTTTCCCACTGAGTAGGCAAGGGGCACAAGCAGCTAGATAGTTCCATCTAGTGCAGTAAGTGTCTTCTGAAAATAATGGCGAGGAGACAGAGAGCCACACTATTCGAGCTTGAGTTCCATAGGACCTTCTCATGTCTTGCCACCACTCAATGCACAATGGTTTTCTATGACTAGTGTTGACCTTGGTGGATGAAGCTACTGTGGATGGAGCTTTGGTAGACAAACATTGGTCTCCTTTTCAATGCTGCCTTGAGGATTGCTCATCAGGTTTCTGTTTTATCTGCAATCTTCCACACCTACATTTTTTAGAGTGATTTGACAAACTTGCAAGGAGCACAAAATGTTTGTTACCTTTTTCTGGAAAAGTCATGACCAACTAGGGTTCACCTCTCTTTCTAATAGCTCAGTGAGTCAGGATAACTGTGACACAATTATATTAGTACATGTCTCACACACACTACAGTGCAGAATTCCAATGCTTGTGACAGTGTAGTGCACTCACAAAGGCAATGTCTCTGCTTTAACCAAGTACAGGTCTCTTAAAGTATGCACATGCAGTTGATATGATGTGCATAGAAACTATGACAGTGATTTTAAGGGGTGGCCTACCCTTGAAACCAAGAACTCATGACTCTAAATGTTAACCAGTAGCCACAACCAAGCACCAAAAAGCGTAAGGTGATAGAGTTTTGACATTGAGAGCTTGATTAGTCAATCAGAGAAGACAATCACAGAGGGGGGGGTCATGTTGTTTAAAAACTAATTGTCAGATTTTAGGTAATATGCTATGGATTTGTGCCGCCTCCAGATGAAGGAGCAGAGGTAATGCAGGTGGACAGGAAGGAACATATGTACTGACTCTTACCATCAGTGTCCTAAAGATGAGGAAATTATGGCCTTTCCCCCCCAAAAAAAATGAAAATGATGAGACACCCTTACAGCACTGAAGTAAAAGTTGTCACAAAGTGAACAATAGCATATAGAGGGCAGAGTTACAAGAATAATACGTGCAAGGTTTTTTCTACACTCGAGCCTCGATGGTCCTGTATCTTTGCTAATGACACTCATGTCTCATAGTGAAATCTGCTGCCTTTGTTTACTGAAGTTACAAACTGAAGCACTACTTGGTCATTTCATCAAGTGAGTTAATGACATCACAGACTCATCTTACTTTGACTGCACACCTTATTTCACTACTTTGAATTGGTTCACTTTTGCAGTCCACTTTAGCTCCTCTTTGTCAGCGTCAATCAAAATACCATACCTCCAGAGCCCTGTAGTGCACCCAGAGTGGAAAAACTATTTCAATACACTGTCCATTAATCTGTCCCTTGCTAGTACAGACCCATACCATAACTCGATCAATCAACATGCATGACAAGGAGAGAGACCTGATAGTCCAGTAGCATTTTACATATAGCAGTACTATCTGGAGAGGTCTGTGATCTAAGCCTGGAATTAAACATTTCTCTGGTTCTCAAAAAAGATTTTTGGTTAAGAAACTATTCTTGCGTGGCTTCCAGGGTAAGCCCAATACTTTCCCAGCCTTTTCTAAATATTTGTTGCAGATACTTGAAGGATATTTTCAGTTTCCAAAAATTCAAAAGAATTGACCCCAAAAAATATTTCTTATCTCAACCACCAATTAAAATGGTCTCCGGGTATTAGTCCCTTCTATCTCTTCCATAGGTCAAGAGGAAGCCTGGAGAATGTAGTGATGACAGGGCCGGCTTTAGGGTTGTGCAAGCAGTGGAGCCACAGCTGATGATGACTCTGAGAGCAGGGGCTGCTCCTCCGCAATAACGGAGAGGCATAGCCCCCTTGGCCAAGAGCCAGGAGATTAAAAATAAAACAATAGCTTACTATCGTTTTACCTTTCATCAGCTGGCTCAGCCAGCAGAGCAGGGAGGGGTGGAGCTGGGTCATGGGAGGAGGGAGGGGGGAGGAGGAGAGAGTGCACGTAAGTGCACATGTGTGTTTGGCCGGCCGTCTCAGTCTGGCCAAACACACATGCGCACTTAAGTCTCTCCAGCCCGGCTGTGTTGAAGAGCCGGGCTGGAGAAACTGCACAGACACCAGGGTTGTGTCTGAGCTGCAGTCCGAGCCACTCAGACCAACCTTCATGCTGCTTTCATGCTAAGTTTAACATGAAAGCAGCACATGGATTGCTGGAGAGCCTGTGCTGGTGTTTCAGTGAATGCTGGGACACCACAAGAAGAGGCGAAATGCGTGAGGCAGCAGAAGTCAGCGGCAGTGGGAACAGCTGGAAAGGTAGGGTTTTTTTAAAGAAATGTTTTCATTGTTTTACCCATCCCCTTCATCCCCCGCTCCCCGTTTTGACATGTGGACAACCACCTCTGTTTGGGAGGGAAGACGGGGGGCTGTGTTTAAAAATAATTTATGAGTTTAAAAGCACTTGCTCCAGAGTTTGTTGGGTCCAGCAGTTTTCAGGCAACACTAAAAATGTCAAGATAACTTGTGACTAATGTACCTACTGGAGAGAGATCGAAGTTTTGTTTAGTGTCAGTTTTGACTAATTATAAAGTTATAAAGTTATGCTGCGGGATAATGTGTCCGCTACAAAGAACGGGTACTATGCAGGTCACAGAACTGAGTGTGAGTGAACTATGAGTAGGGATATAATTTTTTTAAAATGTATGTCAGTAAGGGGCTATGGAGAGATGAGAGGCACTGTTAGAGAGTGGTACTGAGGAAATCCGTGAAGAAGGAAGCTATTGGGGCTCGCCAAAGTAATTGTTGCACCGGGCGCCACCAGTGATGAATGTGCTGAATGTAACTAATTTCAAACATCAACATCATATCTCAAAAAATGTTGAATATTCAGTCCACACCCTTAACTCTCTAGTAGCAGGTAGATCATGATGTGAATTTCAGATCATCTTCAATGTTGCTAGATAGTATATAGTTAAAAAGTTTTTTAAAAGAGTAGCGGTTACAACAGTGTTAGAGAAAAGTTAGAAGGATGCAAAGTCTTGCTTTACCAAACATGTAAAAGAACGCCATTTCTGATTCCTAAGTGTCAAGAATCAAAATTAATATTCTGAATAAAATATTCTGAATATTATATTCTTAACTCTGTTCTAATCTTTCACTCTTCTGAAACTCGTAGGGAGATTACAGGGGTTTATGCTAGAAAATGTTTATTTCACCTTTTCAGCCTGTTCTGCGATATTATGTTTGACGTTTATTGGTTTGTGTGTTTCCTGGTTTTTGCGTATATTTTCACCTTACAGCTAAGATTCATCATAAAAAATTATAAGAGTATCCCCTGGTGAAGAAGTCCACCCAAAATATATTGTAGTGTTTATAAATACTTGACTAACAATGGACAATAAATAAGGAATTGTTTGATAAATATCAACATTATGGGGGTCATTCCGACCCTGGTGGTCATGGACCGCAAGGGCCGGGGACCGCGGATGCACCGCTAACAGGCTGGCGGTGCATCCAGGCCAATTCTGACCGCGGCTGTAAAGCCGCGGTCAGAAAAGGGAAACCAGCGGTTTCCCGCCGGTTTTCCCCTGGCCTGAGGAATCCTCCATGGCGGCGCTGCCTGGGATTCCGACCCCCTTACCGCCAGCCTGGTTCTGGCGGTTTTGACCGCCAGAACCTGGCTGGCGGTAACGGGTGTCGTGGGGCCCCTGGGGGCCCCTGCAGTGCCCATGCCAATGGCATGGGCACTGCAGGGGCCCCCTAACAGGGCCCCACCAAGATTTTCAGTGTCTGCATAGCAGACACTGAAAATCGCGACGGGTGCAACTGCACCCGTCCCACCCTTTCCACTCCGCCGGCTCCATTCGGAACCGGCATCCTCGTGGAAGGGGGTTTCCCGCTGGGCGGGCGGGGGGCCTTCTGGCGGTCGCCCGCCCGCCCAGCGGGAAACTCAGAATTACCGTGGCGGTCTTTTGACCGCGCAGCGGTATTCTGACGGCAGAACTTTGGCGGGCGGCCTCCGCCGCCCGCCAAAGTCAGAATGACCCCCTATATGTATTGTCGTTTTTTAACTGAATCGGATGCTCATAAGAAGTGAATTATTAAAAAGAACTGTAAACTGTGTTTAAGGATTAATGAAGCCTGATTCAACAACTCAGCTGTGTTAGAGTATTACATCTGTGTGTTGTGACTTGTTGGTTTCAAAAGCTTCAAATTATTTCCTCTGTGTAAGACAAAAAAGATGCATTTGACGCTCAAACTGTACCATAGCAGTACACTGGAGTAAAAAAGTTGAGGCGATGTGACTTTTTAAGTTATTTCATCAGTGTCGATATGCCGCTCTCATTCGGGTTGATCTCAGTCTTGCCACTCATTTAACATGTTGGACCCATACTGCTGCGGCAGTTATTTTTCCTTGAATAAACATCTCATTTAGGAAGGCGGTGTCGTGGTATAATCTCAGGCATTATCCGTAATTTTCGCATCTCACAATTCCAAAGATTATGCCAAAACATGCCGGTGTAATGAAAATCATAAACAATTGTTTGTCAATATGTTAAGTATCATCCTGCAGGTATATCAGATCCACAATCTCGCCCACAAACATAGCATCAAAGCAAGCATAAGGGTAGGAAATTGTGGATTTACTATTGTAACTCCACATTTACTTACCTTGTTTACAAAGCAATAGTTGATATTGTGGAATCGGTGTAGATCATTATTAAGACTTCGATAATCTGACTCCCCGACTCATACAGAAATACAGTGATGTGTTAGAAAATAAACTGAATATTTAATAAAAAGACATCTGGGAAAGTAGTGCTTTTCCATTTACTCTCTTTCGTTGAGAAGCAAGTAATTGTCAGTCAGTTTGATTCGATTTAAGGTCTCTCTCACAGGACAGAAATTGAGGTATTTAACATTTTAATAATAAACTGAATCTGTACCCCATGGTCCCTCTTGTAGTGCCCTCTGACATCCGACTTTGTCGACCAATACATTCTGAACCAAGCAGGTTCCAGGTTTTCTGATGGATTCAGCCCTGTGCTAGTTTTGCTCTGTTCTTGGCAGTGAGTGCAGATGGTGTGCCTAAGCCTCATTAACTATGAGGACAATTAGTTTAGCTCATTAAGTATTGCATGCCTGTGTAGAACCCCTTAGATATTTTGGTCAATCTTTAAGTAAACTATACCTATTTAATTTTCTTGATTAGTGTACAACTACTTCAAAAACCCTTTAGCTGAGCTCTGCAATGAGAATGTCTGTATGTTCCAGGAAAGACGAAGGCCCGTGGTTCAGGTATGACAGTTAATGGCGAACAGGTGCATTTAACTATTGCCAACCAGCAAATCTACTTAAATAGCTCCCACCAAGCTTGGCTCTTGAGACCTGGCTCAAGCTAGTGGCTTGAATTCAGGCTATCTTGGGCCAACACACGTAAGAGGCTGTGCAATAACAGCTCCTCATTAGCCCAGACATAGGCAAAGGAAGATAAGCTCTAAACATGAAAACCCATGGCTTGTATTTCACTATCAATTTGTTTTTTGTCTTTTTGCCCATATAGTTCAGGGCTGGCTTCCCACAGACTTGCCAACTGTGGAAAAATTGACCTTCGCTTTGGCAGTCGGTGACTCTCTTTAACTTGAAATTCGACCACAAGCGATTTCCTCAGTGAAATCAAAAAAAGTTCACACTGTAAAAGGTCAACATTTCTGCATTAACATGGAGCCTACTTTTAAACAGTGATCAGATTTCAGCACATTACATATGCAAATCAGTCTTGACATTCTTCCCCATGGGAACAGTCCAGCCCGAACTGCCAGGCCAGGTCCATCCTGGACTGGAAATAAGCATTCTGCGGCCAGTTTCCGTTATCACCCTCATTAGCCAGGCTAGGTGGAATCCACCGGCAGAGGGAGCCCATGACCCACGTCTGGTCATACCTGGTGCTCTTAGGGCAGCAAATGCAAAAACAACAAGGTGATGGATGCAATACTTGATTTAATCTCAGCCACTGGCAATCCATTGTTTTCTTGCTCACCATGCCACCCCAGTTTGGACACAGCCATATGTAAATCATTCTTGATCCTACTCCCCGTGGGAAAAGTCCAACCCAAATTGCCAGGCAAGGTTTTCCCGGAGCCAGAAACAAGTATCATGGGAGGGTTTCGAGGTTTCACCCATCATCAGCCAGGCTAGCTTCAATGCAGTCGCACAGTGAGCCCGGGACCAACATCTGGGCATACCAGGTGCACTTAGGGCAGCAAATGCAAAAAAAAACAAGGACAGATTGTTTTCTTTTTCTGCAATGTTTATTTATTCCATAGTGAGCATGTGAAATGATTAGTATTCATTACCATTCAGCGTTTGGTGTCTTTTGCCCCAGGGCATGCAACTCTTTGAAGAGCATGTTGGCTTGAGCTGGGGCTGTCTTGTGCAAGTAGAGCAGGTCATCTGCTTATTTCTTGAGTGAAAACTTGTTCTTGTCAGGACTCAGCTGAGGATGAAGTGCGGCCTAGCCTGGTGACATGGCAATACAGGCTGTGAACAGCACTGTAATAAGCCTGGGAGTGGCGATCGGCTCTGGGGGCCCAGCAGAGGCTGGGCAGCATTTCGGGGCCTGACTCAGCTGGGGGTGTGTGGAGACCTCCCCGACCCTCCCTTTGGTTGTGGCACCATGGAGGACAGCATCTGGGGGCCAGAGAGTAGGCATGCCCGACACCCAAGAGGCGGCGGTCTCCCGGGAGCCCCAGAGAACTCCCCCATGAAGTGTGGTGCTCGCTGGTGAGTGGTGGTGGCAACCTGACGCCGTGAGTAGTGAAGGGAGGGCCCAGCGCTGGGAGCCAACAGGTGGTGGCGGCCCAGTCCAGGCTATGGGCACACCTGAGAGCACAGGAAAGGTAAGGGAGAGAAGCGGCTGTACGCATTGCCCCCTCCCAAGAGGACCCTAAGAATGAAGAGTTTTGTATAGAGCTAGCATAAGGCCACCATTCCAGAACACCTGCAGAGGGGCCTGGGATGGCCCTGACAGGACGTAGGCCTGCTCTGTTCTAGAGCATGTGCCCAGCAGGTGAGTCTTGACAGCCGGGAGGTGGCTGGGGGGGCCACAGCTTTCCCCTCCCAGGAAGGAATCTTAGGAGAAGCGCAACAGACTGCGCAGAAGGTGAGGTCCTCATACATCGCAGGCACCATGAGCCTTAGACTGAGACTTTCCGACTTCTTTGAGATTGGGCAGAGGCAGAGTTGGAAATGCTTGAGCTCCTGGACACTTTCAATTCTGAGAGGCAGAAGGTGGGACTGGGGCCCAGTCAACACATTGCAGTGGGACGTGAGCTTGCAGAAGGAAGATCCCCCACATGAACCCAGTCTCTGGGACTTGGGTGTCACCGGGGTGTGTATTCACCTGACATAGTGATTGACACAGAAGATGGGCCATTGCAGAGACTTGCATGCAAGTCAGCAAATGAAAATGGACAGGTACATGGAGCAGAATGGGGCCCTAGCACGGACGGAACGTGGAGATGTCACAACACAGCCCCAGGTGTGGAATGGCACCGTGAATGGCCAGATATTGACAGCCATTGCACAACTTCAATAGACTCTGAAACAGAAAGTTGATGCAGTATCAATAGTAAATCTACTGTGGGTGGACCTTTGAAAGGTGAATGAGCGCATGCTTGAAGCAGAGAGCACTTTGAAGGGGATCACCACAGAACCAGAGGAGCTCAGAACGAGGGTGCGCACTCTCACAGACAAAACCGCATATCTGGATGCCTGTATGGAGGGTGTGGAAGGAGCGGCACAGGAACAATGACCTACTTCAACAATGATCTACTCAAACAATGAACAGCTTGAGGACCTACTCCGACCAGAAGAGCTATACTTGCTGTTTGTTATTGAGAGAGAAAACTGAGCCTTCGTCCCCTTGCCCCCGCCCAAGGGGGAGCATAAACCTGTGAGTGCCTGGATCATAAATTATAGAGACAGGGACGCTATCCTGAAGTGGGCCTGAACACAGGGGGAGATCTGTTTCAAAGATGAAATCATACATATTTTCCCTGACTGTACTAGGAGAGTGTAACTGGAAGGAAAATCAAATCCTTCTTGGGGTCAAGCAAAAGCTGAGGCAACTAAACATTAGGTATATGCTGCCATAGGAGGCGTGGCCAAAATGGCGACCAGAGCGGCAGCATAAACTGCAGCTCCGATCCCTGGCCCACACAATTATCCTGACAGAAGCGTCCTGGCCCCCCCTTTGCGGGGAGCGAGTATCGCCTAAGGTGCCGCCTGGGGGTTGCATCGCTGTCCGTGGCCGGAGAAGGAGTGAAGTGGAGATAGAGAAGTGGCGAAGAACTGCTGCCGTCTAAGAGCGCGGCGGGCGCTTGGCCGGCCGCGGCCTACACCCGCCCTGTGACCGGCACGCTCACTGCGTGCTCGTCGCGGGATCCTCCGCGTCCCGTAGCTGCTGCTCGGGCTCGCATTGGTTCTTGGTGGCAGACCACCGGCGCCTGAGCCTCATCGGAGGCACAAGGATCGAGAGCCGACCCGGGGGTGCTGCCCTGGAATAGCGGCGCCGGCTGTGCTCTCCCTGTGGCGGCGCCGCCCCTCTCCCCTCGCGTCCTACCGGAGCGAGGTCGCCTAGGCTCCATCCATCGGGGGAGACGGCTGCGGGAGGCGGCGGCCCCCTGGCTCTCCCCCCGCCCGCCGGGGGCTATCTCCAGCATTGCGGCCGGCCTGGAGGCCGCACCGCACACACAACACTACCGCATGGCCAAACAGGCTGCGGCCGCCATTTTTTCCTTTTTCTCTTTTTATTTTTTTTAATTTTTCAATTCTAAATTTTTGAATTCTCGACCAGCAGGGATGTCGGACCCTGCTATGCCGGCTCCAACAACAAAGAGGTATACCCTACAAAGTGTTGCACTGTATCGGGACAGCATCCCAGTTGTGGTATTTCAGGGCGCAATCGTGCAGTGGAACTGATCAGCGGCGTTCCCACACCCTGCGTGGTGTGGGCCGCGGGAGTTGGCATGCAATCTTAAGCTCCCTGAACTCGTGGACCCACGGATTGTGCTGGATTACCTGCTGTGATCGCCCAAATATGTTGTCCTGACTGTTTTTTTTGCGGACATGCAGCTTCTTCACGGCAGTCTCTATTAATCAGTTCCCCTCTCACTAACGAATCGCGCTTCACCTCAGGAGGGGTGAGGCAACAAAGACTGGAATAAAGCGTACGTCGGCCCCGGATGATTGTAAAAGGTGAGCCTTTCAGCGACTTTTATCGAGTCGCAGTGCGTTACCGCGCTAGTCTTCCCCCTGCACCCTAAGGCAACCGGAACAGTTATAACTTTTAACAAACTTCGTAGTGTTTCGCCCTCAACCCAATAGCATCATAAACCCTTATCAGCGTCTTAACTCCTAGGCTTTGTAAGTAGTAGTCAACGCATTAGACTACTAATCTCCAATATCATTGTCCTGCCTCTGCCTCACCCGACATCAACGTCCAGACCGGCCTGGTGTGACGTCTGACTCGTCTGTATACATTGCTGGGTGTTCACTTGTTGCGCTTACGCCCACGTATTCCTGCACTTACCAAATGGTCAAGCCAAAGACCCCACGTGCACCTCCTATCAAAATGGACCATACCACTTCATCCTCTTCAGAGGCCCACGCCACCACGCAAGTGACCTTGCAGAAGCTGGAACTCACCCTACAATCACATACGTCGCTATTTGATAAGATACTGCAAGCTATTCTGGACACTAGGTCCACCCTGGAAGCTAAAATAGGCTCGGTAACAGAGGAACTCAACATACTTCGCACTGATCAACACGCTCTAACAGACAGGGTGTCCGAACTCGAAAAAGACACTGGAACCCTAACCCGGTCTGTGAATGATCTCCAATCGCAACTAGCGCACCTATCGTCAGAAGTGGACTCCTTAAAATGCAGAGCCGAAGATGCAGAGAGCAGGTCCCGCCGTAATAACATTCGGTTGGTGGGTTTCCCTGAACGGGTCGAGGGCCTAAGCGCTGAATTATTTATAGAGCAATGGCTCACAGACACAATTCTCAAAGGCAACGTCCCGAAGTTCTTCTCTGTTGAGAGGGCTCACAGGATCCCCGGCAGACCCCCCTCACCTGGCTCACAACCGCGCCCGCTCATAGTAAGACTCCTTAACTATTGCGATAGAGATCTCATCCTACAGTTATTCCGCAAATCTGCTCCGGTAAGCTTCGAAAATGCGCTGATCTCAGCTTATCCAGACTTTACAGCAGAAGTACAGAAGAAACAAAATTCTTTCTACCGTGTTAAGACATGTCTCCGCAAACACAGCATCAAGTATGCGCTGATGTTCCCAGCCAGACTCCGAGTGCAGGACGACACTTGCTCTTTTTTTTTCACCACTCCGGAAGATGCCTGGACTTGGCTGCGTGCCAAAGGTCTAGCCGACCCACCAGACACAAGCACTCTGGACGACAATAGTTCTTGCCCTACTCCGGGCCGCAGGCAACGCAAAAAACAGGGAGCTAAACCCTCGCCTGAACAGGCACAGTCCGAACGCTCCCGGCTCCTGCGGGCCACATCCAGCTTCGTTAATGCATCGCCCACTACCTCATCCACACAAATGGACGCGGATCGGGAACAGGACGTAAACTCAGACTCAGCGGACTCCACACGTGGTCCTTCCCTCACACCACGAGCAGCGGACGACATCTGCTAAGCAATTAAGTTTCACCTACTCCCGTTATCTGGATATGACTTCCCCTCTTTCTGGCTGCTTAGCGGCTAACGGATGTTATTACCGTACCCCTAACTGTGGCGCGCGGCCCGTGTGCGCCCCCCCGGGCGGTATACCTCGCACTTTGAACCATGAGTAATTTGGGCAGGGTAAACCCATGCCTCTACACCAATGCCCTCTGGCACCCCCCTGTTCCATATGGACCATTCTCTCAAGCCGGCAATTGCCGGAAATGTTTTCTATCTATTAGTAATTCTAGTGTTGTTATATTTAATTTTAGAGTGCACCTTTCTATCTGTTGGTTGGTTTTGTTACAGTCTAGTTAACTGTAAATGCGGCAGCAAACGTACATGTCATATCTATTATAGCAATAGGAATACAGCTCACAATGTAGTAGTCATTGACTGGCCAGCCCTAGCGGGTAGGCACCACGACACTCTCACACTGTGGGTTGCAGATATCCACCCCTCCGGTTACACGAAAACCACAAAAATATTATGGCCACCCAAACGCACCAAGGTATCTTGAAATATAAGATACTCACATGGAATATTAGAGGCATGGCAACCCCACGGAAAAGTCAAAGGGTTTATGCCTTTCTCAAGAGGCATCAAATACACATAGCTCTAGTACAAGAGACACATCTTTCTAAATCCACGCTGGAAAGCACACGCTCAAAATGGAAAGGTCAGTTGCATGGCACCATTTCCTCGTCTTTTGCCCGTGGAGTAGCCATTTGGATTGCCCCTGGGGTCCATTTGCCTTATCTCGCATACAGTGCGACCCAAATGGTAGACACGTGATACTCGAAGGTACCCTTGATGGATCCCCCTTAGCCCTAATTGCCCTGTACTCCCCAAATGTAAATCAACGAGATTTTCTATCCACGCTTTCCACCGGTAATCTCAGCGATCCCACACTAGAGTGCATGTGGGGGGGAGACTTTAACAGTGTCCTTGACACTCAAATGGACTGCTCGTTTCCCCCACTCACCACGGCCCCTTCCAATCGCGCCGCACAAGCTCTAGCAAGCTGGGCATCAAACAATGGTCTGAGGGATGTATGGAGGGTGAGTCATCCTGTTCACCGCGAATACTCTTACTACTCCCCCGTACATAAGCTACACACCAGAATAGATATGATCTCTGTATCTGCAACCGTAATTCACAAAGTATGCATGTCTGAATACCTAGCGCGCACTATATCAGACCATAACCCTCTATGCGTCACAATGGCATGGGGCCACACGCACACGCGTATACCAACATGGCGACTGCAGCCAGAAGCTCTTTTAGACCCCCCTTCCAAACAGATATGTCCAAAAGACTAGCTGATTACTTTCTATTGAACAAGAATTCAACCTCATCCTGCGCTATAGAGTGGGATGTCCACAAAGCGGTGATACCCAGACATTGTCTTGCGGCCACGGTTGGGGTGAGAAAAAAACTTACCAAAGAATTACAAGATCTGGAGGTAAAACTCCGCAGAGCAGAGAATGACATCGCCGGCGAAGAGTCCACACTAACAACATTGAACTCGCTTAGAGCTGCCCATAAGGAGGCAGACAACAGACTGAGCAAACACGACTATAGACATTACATGGCAAGACAACATGCTGAGGGAGACAGGTCGGGCAGGCTATTGGCCTGGCTGACCCGCCAGCCCTCGCAGCTAACACCCAACGGTGCGATACGTTTAAACCCTGATGACATTGTTAGCACTCAGGCAGGCATCAACGACGCCTTTTTCACATACTACTGCACCCTTTACACATCCCCTCCCCCTCCTCCGGAGCAGCACCTCGCTGACATACTACACTTTGGGGGTCATTCTGACTTTGGCGGGCGGCGGAGGCCGCCCGCCAAAGTTCCGCCGTCAGAATACCGCTGCGTGGTCAAAAGACTGCCGCGGTAATTCTGAGTTTCCCGCTGGGCTGGCGGGCGACCGCCAGAAGGCCGCCCGCCAGCCCAGCGGGAAACCCCCTTCTATGAGGATGCCGGCTCCGAATGGAGCCGGCGGAGTGGAAGGGGTGCGACGGGTGCAGTTGCACCCGTCGCGATTTTCAGTGTCTGCTTGGCAGACACTGAAAATCTTGGTGGGGCCCTGTTAGGGGGCCCCTGCAGTGCCCATGCCATTGGCATGGGCACTTCAGGGGCCCCCAGGGGCCCCACGACACCCGTTACCGCCAGCCAGGTTCTGGCGGTCAAAACTGCCAGAACCAGGCTGGCGGTAAGGGGGTAGGAATCCCCATGGAGGATTCCCTAGGGCAGCGGGAAACCGCCGGTTTTCCGTTTCTGACCGCGGCTGTACCGCCGCGGTCAGAATGCCCCTGAAGCACCGCCAGCCTGTTGGCGGTGCTTCCTCCGTCCCCGGCCCTGGCGGTCCATGACCGCCAGGGTCAGAATGACCCCTTTTGTCTCTCAAAACCAACTTATCCTTGACAATACCGCTGCTCTAGATGGCCCTATTACTATTGAAGAGCTGCGCTTAGCTCTATCCCAAATGGTACGTAGCAAAACTCCCGGCTCAGATGGTCTACCAGTAGAATATTTTAGTTCCCATGCCACCCACCTCCTACACCCACTCATAGAGGTATTCAACGAAGCACACCACAATTTACAGATGCCAGACTCTATGCGCGAGGCTTTGATAGTCGTCCTCCCAAAAGCGGGCCGCGACCCTCTCGATGTTAAATCGTACAGGCCGCTCTCCCTACTCAATACAGATTGCAAATTATTAGGGAAAATACTTACAAATATGCTCCTCCCCTACCTACCAAGCTTGGTACACCATGACCAGTCCGGCTTTATTCCTGGCAGAAGCACCTTCTTAAATATCAGAAGACTCCTACACATAATGCATGGCAACACAAACATCGAAGCGGTGGCCCTCTCCCTAGATATTGAAAAAGCGCTTGATACGCTAAACTGGAATTATCTCCTACGTACACTCAAAGTGTTCGGTTTCAGTCCCGGCTTCATCAGCTGGATCAAAACGCTCTATTCCATGCCCACAGCCCGTGTGAAAAATGGTCGCACTATTTCCGAAGCATTCCCTATAGGTAGAGGCACCAGACAAGGCTGTCCACTATCTTCTTTGCTATTCGCTATTGCCATGGAACCATTAGCAACTAAACTACGCAGCTACGCACACATATGGGGCATTCCGGAGCTGAACACTTATCACATTGTATCCTTATATGCAGACGATGCCCTAATATACTTGCGCAACCACTCGGCCTCTATGGGAGCGGTACTACAGTTGTTAGACTCCTTCGCCCTCGCCTCTGGTCTGCAGTCAATTGGTCCAAGTCAAGTATCTTCCCTCTTACCTCTATCCCGATTGACCGCCATAGGGTACTTCCACAATATAAATTACCATGGTCATACACAACCTTTAAATATCTTGGAGTGCAGATATACCATTCTATCACAGATCTAAAAGAGGGCAACATCGACAGGGTACTCGGCTCCACCCGCAGCTTAATACCTTTTTGGAGCTCGCTCCCCTTATCCCCCATGGGTCAAATCAAATCAAATCATTAACATTTATAAAGCGCGCTACTCACCCGTGCGGGTCTCAAGGCGCTAGGGGGAAGGGGGGGTTACTGCTGCTCGAAAAGCCAGGTTTTGAGGAGTCTCCGGAATGCGGAGTGGTCCTGTGTGGTCCTGAGGCTGGTGGGGAGGGTGTTCCAGGTCTTGGCTGCCAGGAAAGAGAAGGACCTCCCACCCGCCGTGGAGCAGCAGATGCGAGGGACGGCAGCGAGCGCGAGGCCAGAGGAACGGAGGAGGCGGGTGGGGGCGTAGAAGCTGAGGCGACGGTTGAGGTATTCCGGTCCCTTGTTGTGGAGGGCTTTGTGTGCGTGGGTGAGAAGTCGGAAGGTGATCCTTTTGCTGACTGGGAGCCAATGCAGGTGTCTCAAGTGTGCGGAGATGTGGCTGTTGCGGGGTACGTCGAGGATGAGGTGGGCCGAGGCGTTTTGAATACGTTGCAGGCGTTTTTGGAGTTTAGCGGTGGTCCCAGCATAGAGGGTGTTGCCGTAGACCAGGCGGCTCGTGACAAGGGTGTGGGTCACGGTTTTTCTAGTGTCGGCGGGGATCCAGCGGAAGATCTTGCGGAGCATGCGGAGGGTGAGGAAGCAGGCGGAGGACACAGCGTTGACTTGCTTGGTCATGGTGAGAAGAGGGTCCAATATGAAGCCGAGGTTGCGGGCGTGGTCTGATGGGATCGGTGCGGTGCCGAGGGCCGTGGGCCACCAGGAGTCGTCCCAAGCGGGCGGGGTGTTGCCGAGGATGAGGACTTCCGTTTTGTCAGAGTTCAGCTTTAGGCGGCTGAGCCTCATCCAATCTGCGACATCCTTCATGCCCTCTTGTAGGTTGGTCTTGGCGCTGGCGGGGTCCTTGGTGAGGGAGAGTATAAGTTGGGTGTCATCGGCGTAGGAGGTGATGATGATGACGTGCTTGCGTACGATGTCGGCGAGGGGGCTCATGTAGACATTGAAGAGTGTCGGGCTGAGCGATGAGCCTTGAGGTACGCCGCAGATGATCTCGGTGGGGTCTGAGCGAAACGGTGGGAGATAAACTCTTTGAGATCGGTTTGAGAGGAAGGAGGCAATCCAGTCCAGGGCCTGGCCTTGGATCCCGGTGGAGCGGAGGAGGTTATTAGGGTGCGGTGACAGGCGGTGTCGAAGGCAGCCGAGAGGTCGAGGAGGATGAGGGCGACTGTTTCACCGTTGTCCATCAGGGTTCTGATGTCGTCTGTGACTGAGATGAGGGCGGTTTCAGTGCTGTGGTTGGTTCGGAATCCGGTTTGTGAAGGGTCGAGCAGGTTGTTGTCTTCCAGGAAGGTGGTAAGCTGTTTGTTGACGGTCTTCTCTATTACCTTGGCAGGGAAGGGGAGGTGCGAGATGGGGCGGAAGTTTTTCAGGTCGCTAGGGTCAGCCGTAGGTTTCTTTAGTAGGGCGTTGACTTCGGCGTGTTTCCAGCTTTGGGTCGAGTGGCGATTGCCAAGATGCTTATCCTTCCAAGGTTTTTATATTACTTTACTGCCGTCCCGTTGTGCCTACCACGCTCATTCTTTACCAAACTGCAATCAATATTAATCGACTTACTCTGGGGTAAAGATAGACGCAGGGTAGCGTTGACTATAAAACAACACTCGCAGGAGACGGGGGGCTGGGCATGCCTAATTTCGAAAGATACTACGCAGCAGCTCAATTATCGTGGCTATCCACATGGCTTCAAGAGACTCCTTCTGCTGAAAGCATAATGTTGCAGACATGTATAGCCCCGCAGAAGTTGCTGTTTACAATGCTATCGGGCCCTCCCCCCCTACTCCCAAAACTAATACTGTTGGAAGCAGCTCGGTTCTGTTGGCGCAGATATGTCCAAGGTAAGGCTTCCTCTCCCCCTTATTCACCCTCGCTACCGCTATTTCAATTGCTGGGCACTCAAATCCTCTCAATACATCACGACATGCGGGAAATAAACACACTGAAGGTGGGCGATTTATATTCTAGCTCTGTTATGAGCACCTTTGTGGAACTGGTGTCTGCCGGAGTGTTGTACAACGGGGCCTTCTTGACATACAGCGCCATTAAGCGGCTACTTAATAACCTTTGGGGGGTAGGTAGCGCTGAGCCTCCTGAGTCCCCATTACTTCCCATCATCCTTACCCTAGGCTGCACAAAAGGCATTATAACTAAATTATACAAAGCATTTCTGGCGGCGGTTTGTACCACCCTGCTGCATGCTAAGGCACGTTGGGACTCTGTCCTTCCCTCGCCACTACCTCAAAAGACCTGGATCGCAGCTCTTGCAATGATCAAATCAATATCCCAGAATCATCGCCTGCGCTACACCCAATTCAACTATATTCACCACTCATATTTGTCCCCAGCCCGCATCCAAAGAATATATCCGAGCACAACTCCGACATGCCCAAGATGCGCCACCCCGGCAGCTGACTTCTACCATATGGTTTGGAGCTGCCACTCAATAAACTCGGCCTGGCTCCGCGTTACGGACGTCACAACAGACATCTCATCTCACACTCTGTTGCCCACACCAGACTCCTGCTTACTTGGCATACGCCACTGCACCAGAGAGGATAAACAAATACACAGATTCATAAATTTAGCATTCGTTGTTTTCAAACGGCTAATAGCAACGCACTGGAAAACCCTACACGTCCCTTCCCACGTGACCTGGCTTTGTGACTTACATTGCAGAGCGCAGGCTGAAGCCCAGACACTCCGCTCATTGCAACACAAAGGTCTCATTCAGGAGGGCCCCGAGCTGTGGGACACATTTGTGGTGGCAATAGAAGCCAGAGATGACATGTACCCCCCGTGAGTAGGGCATTATACACACCTACCACATCTCTGGCTGACACCGTCAGCACGTCAAATAAGTTGCCCTAATTTCACTCATTCTCATTTATACCCGCCATCAACGCCCTCACCCCTCTCCACAATGCAATCTCATGACACACTAGGATACTTTCTCTGCGGTCAAATCTACATGCAACCCATGCCAAGATTATTTAAAATTACTTCTGCCCTGTATCCTATCAAACTCTGCAAAACATAAGTCACACCTTAGTTATGACCCCCGTTTTATTCATACATAATAGCTGTACCCCTTCTTTTCTTTTCTCCCTCCTCCTGTTGGGGATTACCTACACTAGCAATGACATTCATAGCGATTAGCTGCATCTTTAATTAGCAATTAGTTAAGAACATAGTTTTCAAGTTGTATGCTGTTCTATTTTCTTCTTCTTTGCCTTTCCATGTTGTTTTATACTTGCTCTCTTTGCTTGCCTTTTTTTTTTTCTTTCTCTCTCTCTTCTTCCCGTTCCTGTGTTACATTATTGTGTGATAATGCTGTGCAAGTTTATATAAGCAAGCAAATGGATCGCAGAATCATTAACAGCCAATGTACTGTTGTGTGAATGTTACGCTTAATTAATAAACAGATTTTTTAAAAAAAAGGTATATGCTGCTATATCCTGCGAAGCTACAAGTAATTCATGATAGCTGTGCACACATCTTTGAAGGGCATGAGGAGGTGTGGGACTGGTTCAAGGGTATTGGTCGGCATGATGCAACAGAGATGGGGGCACACTGGGAGACAATCTGGGAACAAGCAATTCCCATCCAGGCTGGAGGAGAAGCACAGATGGGGTATGTTAACTGAACATCCGACTTTGAGAGTGGAGTGCAGCCAGGTGGCACTCTGGCACTGCTGGCCACGGCAGAGTCGGAGCCGACTGCCACAGGTGACAGGAAGCACAAAGACAGGACTGAGGAGGACATCCTGCAGTTCCTAAGAGTGCGTACGCAGCCAGAGTGCACGCATGACCTTTGATGAAATGAGAAAGGACTGAGGTTTGTAATCGAGTACCTGTACTCCACATGGTATAGGCATCTCCAAGATGGAGGGGTTGGGGGAGACATCTGCAATGCACTTTACATGAAACCATGGAGGTGGGGAAGGAACACCTGATAAATGACAACTGACAGTTGAGGGCACCAAGTACATGAGTCATGCAGAGATGGGATGATCTAGTGGGAGCTGCATGCAGCAGGTAAATTGCAGACTCAGAGGTGGGTGTTCTGCCTTTCCTGGTGACAAACGGTAGGGACGTGGGGGATGTCTGGACTCTGTGATTGGGCAGGCAGCTGCTGGCCTGGCCCAGATGTGACATAATACCCTACTATTTGTGAAGTCATTGGTTAGTTGGCCCCTGTTGGACCGCATGGTAGTTACCATACAACTGTTCTAGTATCCCCATGTTGGGGGGTACAGTGTGAAAGCACCAGTTCACCCTATCAAAACAGACAGAATATTCAATGGTAATAATGTTATAGCACAGGTATCTAGTAGTGAGGCTCTACTCACTCAATTATTCAATGGGCTCCTGCACGTATCCCATACCATCCAATCTGGAGGCACGGTCTCTTTTAAGGAAGGGCACCCTGACAGTTTGCCATGTTACACAGGTAAAACTTCTGTGCGAGTTTCCCGGATGCCGCTGAACCTTTAGATTTGATTGGAGAAGACCTTTTTGCAGTCCTGAAGAAGCGCCAAGAGATCTGTTAAGACATGAGTAGGCGCGAAACATGTTGACTTGTATAGTGGTGTAAGAAACAGTATTCTCAACCACATTTTGCAAGAGCATAGGGTCATTATTTCCCTTAGACTCACTTTGTTGTTTTTAACCTTGACCAACGTTCCTCTGTCACTAAATAAAGGAAGTTCCTGAGGGAAGTTGAGTCAATTTTATTTTCATTTTTTTTTCTCTCCACTGTTTTGTCTGTTCTGCACAGAAGTTTGGCTTAGTGATCCCACTGAGGGTCCTGTCAGACATTGCAACTCCAGTCTGGCGTGGAGCAAGCCGGATGTTGAGACCTGAGGGCCCTTGCTTCAGAGGTAATCACATTCGAGACTCCTTTTTGGAATATACATATTTGTTTTTGGAATAGTGTACTTTTTTGACAGTCACGTTATGCAAAGGGAGGACGTACACTGGATCAGTTAACCTCCTTTTTCCCGTTTTTTGGTGAGTTTGCAATTAAAGGTCTAGCCACAGGTAAGTCGATGGGAAGCGACAGATTTCCCCCGGAATTCTAACAGACACACACAAAAGTCCTTGCAGACCACCTCCTGAAAGTGTGCTTGGAGGTACTGCAAGGCGGCAGTCTTCTGGCAACCATGCAGCTGGCTATCATTGTGATTGTACTTAAGCTAGATAAGTACCCAATGGCAATGGCCTCATACAGAGCTCCCTCCAGGTTAAATGGAGACACGAAGACTCTTGCCAGGGTGCTTGCAAGCCAGATTCTTCTTAGGATAAGCACATTGGTACATGAGGACCAGTGTGGGTTAATCCCAGGAAGGAACACCATGATGAACCTGTGGCCCCTTAGACACGTCCTTAGCTCTGTGAGACATGTCATGAGGGGAGGGGCGCTGGCGGGCTTAGACATTGAGAAGACATTTGAATGTCTGAGTTGGGATTACATGTTTGAGGTTCTAGCTAGGATGGAATTTGGCCCACAAATTGTGAAATGGATATGTCTCCTGTATGCCGACCCAACAGTGAGGCTCTGCAAGGGTGGGCGGCTCTCACCACTCTGGTCTATAGAGCATGGCACCAGACAGGAGTGCCTATTGTCAACATTGCAATTTTCTTTGGCCATGGAGTCCTTGGCCATGAGACTGCGCCTGACGCTACAGCCCTGGGTAATGTGGGTAGATGATGAGACGCATGTTGGCTTCATGTAAACAGACAACACTCTGGTATACTAAGCACTCCCAGAGGAATCTCTGCCGTTGTTGTTTCGTGAACGGGCTGCCTTCAAATAATTCTCTGGGCTCCTTTTTTAATAGACAGAAGATGGTGCTATACGCATGTGTGGCCCTGACTGGTACCACTTGCAACAAACTGCTTGAGGTGGGGGATTCCGTGATAGTCCATGATTTTGGCAACTCTACCATTAAAAATCCCCTTTAAATAAGAGGCAGAGTTAGGTTCTAGAAAAACACCTCATTGTACTCAGGTTCAATCTGATGATAATTCAGATGAGGTAGCTTATTCTCTTAAATCTGATGTTCAAAATACCACACTGACCTTAATTGGCTTGGAACTAATATAAACAAACTCAAAAGAGTCTCAACATTTCCCAGCGAAAAGAAGACTTTTGTGACACATACCAAGATTGTGGTAAAACTTTTGTTTGACTCGTCCTTACTATTTCACACTCAGGCAACTGATTGGTCTAGTAATTCACATGTTAATTAGTACATTTGAGGAAGAACCACACCCTTGTTAGACAAAACTAGGCTGTAGCCCTGTAAATGTTGACCAACTTCTACCTAGACTGACTATAGATTCTACCTAAACTATTATCTATTGTTCTTTTTTGCCATATATGGGAAGAATCAGAAGAAAGGAATTGAGGGGGCCTTGGAAACAATTGTGTAGTTAAATGCTTTGCACATACATTTATATCAACCTGCTTCATGCACATTAATTTACTGTGTGATATTCATGTTAATTTAACACAGATAATGTAGGCCTCAATTTAAAGTGGTAGATGTTCAGCTGCCATATTGCTTTCTTGCCATGTGTTTTACCTTCTTCTTAATATAGGAAAAGCACTATACAAGCAATGTTAATTGAATGTATCTTCTATTGTATTTCTTATGTGAATATTTATCTTTGTATATTCCTGTATATTACATTGTATATAAGAGAACATCTTGGATGACTTGTATTATCTTGCTGTGGATATTGAGGTGAAGGTCACTCAGATGAGCCGCATTGTACGTCAATCATGGAAAACAACAAAGCTCATGTTATCAAAATGTACTTTATCCTGATTGGTTCCTTTTACGGGAATCGTGTGTGGCTGTTCCAACTGTAGAATGAAAATGATTTAAACTAATACGCATTTACTACTTATTATAGTTGTGGGTTTAAATTTTGTGTACATTAATGTTGGTCAGCAAAGAAGGGCACAAATGCGGTATTATTTACAAAGTTCAAAGTCTATTGATCAATCAAAAGTGTAATTCCATCATCAAAATGTAGCAAGCATTATCAAAAATACATGATAGACGGCATAACAATTAATCTTAATGAATAAGTAAAACACCATGCTTCAAATGTGCATACAAATACTACTTTGAAAAGGATATTATTATTATTATTTTTATTATTTTTATTATTAATGTTATTATTATTATTATTATTATTATTGTTATTATTATTATTATTATTATTATCATTTTTTATAATACATTTCATTGGTTTTGTCTAAGGTACAAGTAACAAAAACATCCTTCAGTCTGCTCATATCTAGGGACTTCAACAATCAGGAATATGTGCCCTATGTGCCCTCCATTTAAAAGTGAGACATTACTAGCAGGAATGGAAAGGTATTTTTTCCCTGGTTCGATATCCCATTGTGTGCTCCCACCGCTCTATCTACTTTGGTTTGCTTTCTTCACCTAGTACATAGCCGACCCCTCACTAGTAAGTTCAAAGATGAAGATTTAGGGGGAAGGGGTGTTAGTCTCCGATAGTGTCATATCATATGAGTCCAGTGCTATAACCAGCGCCTCCCATGCCGTGACCCCAGCAGTCGATCCCTGTCCACTTCTAACCTCCTGCATTTTGATTATCCCCTGAGTTCCCCCATTTCAACATTTCTCACTTCCAGCTCTCATAGGTCAGATCCTGAGATCTCTTCCATAGTCTTGTAATTTCTCTTTTGGCTATAATATATACCAAATCTAGAAACTGGCTTGTTATCTTCATTTTGGGCGTGTGGGGAAACCAGTGAAGAAGACAAGTACTTGGAGCACAGAGGGTCTCTCTCTTTGTGATCGAGGTTACCATATTAGTGATCCCATCCCAGTAAACTACTAGATGGGGGCAGTTCCAAAACATATTCATAAATTCCACTCATAGCTCTCCACAGCGGGGCACCACGTCTCCATGTCCCCAAAGTATCTACTGATTATGCCCGGGTGAGGTAACCTCTGTGGAGTATTTAAAGGTTTTGTAACTTAAAGCAAACGTTACAGTAGATCTTAGGTATTCATTCTAGAATGCGTTCCGAATCCCTATCCCCTGTGGGGTTACCTAAGTCTTCTTCCCACTTAGTCCTAAGTGTCAATTATGGTAGGTTGAGTTCCTGCCTCTGCCGTCTGTAAAAACATGTGAGCACTTTATATTTCTTAGTTGCCATGACCAAATATTTCCAGACCGCCGATGGGGGGGGCTCCATTAAGTTGTGCTGCCTATAACAGCATATAGTAGACATCACCGCTGTGTGCAGGATAAAATGCCATTCAAGGAATAACTTTCCTGAAAATCTGCAAATGGCAGGAGGATATCTGCTCCAAATAAGGCCCCCATGGTGGTGGCCCCCACAGCTACCCGTTCATGAATCCCCCGCCAGTCTCCTTCATGTGGCAAAACACTCTAAGAAACATCATTGGGATGTCAGGGGAACATGGCATTTTAAGCCTGTTTCTGCAAAGGCATCTACCCCAGCATCTCTGTGCAGCAGAGACCTCCCAGGACCCCCCATCCATCAGGGTTCCCGGACAGAGGAGAATACCAGCCAACATGTTCACCCCTGGGGCACCTGAACTGGTCTCCCCCCCTGGTGAAAGCTCTGCTGCTATCCATTGGATAAACTGTTGTAACTGACCTGCCAAGTAATATGCTTCAGAATCCGGAATGGCCAGGCCCCCCCCATTATCAGCCTCTGGAGCTTAGAGAGTGCTATCCTGTGGCAGCCTGTGCCCCACAGGAACCCTATTATCATTGAACTGAGTACAGTAAACATAGAGCACAAGATCCATACTGGTATCACTATAAAGTAATAAAGTAGAAGCGTCAGTGTCACCATTTTAAGAAGTGCTCCCCTCATTCGTCGCCGAGAATGGGAGTGTGCTCCAAAAATCAAAACTAGACCTCAGACCTCATGCAGTTTCCCCTAACTTGCCCTCAAACATGTGTTCCAGCTGGTGATATATGTGTGTCCCCAAACAGAAGAGACATTAAGCTTCCCATTGTAAGAGCCCCAAATCCGACAAAGGAGTCTGCAAGATTTTGCAGGGAATATACAGGATTTTTTCCAGTTTACTCATAGCCCCGATAGTTCATCAAAGTGTTCCAAAAGGGAGCATGCCCCTTCTGTGTCTTATAAAAAGAAGGGGAGGTCATCAGTGTATAACGCAATATGCTACTCTTTTCCTCCCGTTTGGAGACCAGCATATTCCCTACCACTAGGGGCTCTATCTCAAGTGCAAAGAGCAGGGCTGACAAGGGGCACCTCTGTCTCATGCTGCGCTCCATCTTCTATTCCTCCAAAATAACCCTAACTGTTTGTACCCGGGCCCAGGCATCTTCATAAAGGAGTCGTGTCCACTCCACAAATCCATCACCCAGCCCAAAATGTTGCAAGACTTCCTGTAGGTATGGCTGTAGGTATAGCCACTCTAAGCTATCAAATGCTTTCTCAATATCGATGGCTAGTATTGCCACTGTTGTTGCATCACAGGACTCAGCCTCAGTCACTGTGAGTAATATTCATTGCTGTGTTGCGACCTGGAATTAAACCATTTTGATCTTTATGTATAAGAGCTGGCATATATTGAATCAGCCTGGTAGCTAAAATTCTACAAAGTATTTTGTAGTCGATATTCAACATCGACAAGGGGCTGTGCACCTCAAAATTGGTGCTCCCTATCCCTTGTTTCAAAAGCAGCACAATCAGCACTTCCCTGGTGGTTTGAGGGAGAAAGCCCTCATGCCTAGCCACTTGGTATTGGGTGAGTAATTTAGGGGCTAATCTCTCTATGAAGCAGGAGTAGAACTCCACAGATAGACCATCAGTGCCTGGATTTTTCTGCTGCGGCATCTGTTTTATTGCACTTCTGATCTCCAGAAGAGTTATATCTCCTCCCAGCCCCTCCTCCACCTGGAGGTGCAATTGTGGGATCTCTACCCCCGTTAGGAATGCCTTTGTGGAACTTTATCCCCTAAAAGGGGTGTGAAGATATAGCGTCTTGTAGTATGCCATGAACTCCTTATTGATGTCAGCCTGACTACATTCTGTTCCCGGAGGTTGCCAATAGTTCAACAATAACAGAGTCATGTTTGGCGGGTTAGCTAGCCATGCCAAGAGTTCCCCAGTTCTGCTCCACTCTGCATGCTCCCTGGTCATATATTTTGTGTGGTCTAAGCAGCAAGTCAGTTTCCTCCATCACCTCTCTTTAGCTTCTAGTAGATTGGAGTGGAGCTCCGGGAGGTCTGGTCTCTCTAAATCTTGTAGGTGTTGCTCTGCAGTCTCTCTGTCTCAGAGTAACAATCTCCACACTCCTGTAACCCCTGAAATGCAGTGCCCTCTTATCACCATTATGAAAGCCTCCCACTCTATGATTTGGAGCGAGGATGTACAAGTATTTTCACAAAAGTAAGATTCTATGATGGTGTGTAAATCTTTCTATTACATCAGGTCTTCTAGAGTTTTCGGGCACAAGTGCCAAGTCGGGATGGGTGACACTGGTCTACCCTATCGTAGCCCCACTAGGAGAGCATTGTGGTCTGATACCGTCCTCGTAAGATATTCTGTGAAGGTCACTGTCCCATTAACATCTGGGGAACACAGTATTGTGTCCAGTCTCACATGCAGGTCATGTGTAGGCAAATAGTACGAATATTCCTGCTTCTCCCCATGTTGGGAGCACCAAGCATTCACCTCCCCAACTCCCTCTGCCAGGTCGAAAACATTCTGACACTACCATGGATTGGGGAGTTCCTGAGTGGGGGATGGAAGCAATCTCTGCTAGGATCTGTCACACAACTAAGCCTCCCCTGAAAAAGATGGGTCCAGTCATATAAGGGTCTATGATTTCGGAGAGTATTGAAAAAAAACCAGCCTGATCTGTATTTGGACCATATATGTTGCCTATGGTATTGTCTTGTCCGTCTAATTTCCCTGTGACAATCAGATATCTGCCTCAGTGTCTATTACATGATTGGTGTATTGAAAGGGCTCCCTAATCCAGATTAAAGCCCCCAGGGCATAAAACGAGTATGTTGTGTAATAAAGTTGTTACCTCCATCTGCGGCTCAGTGCTAGTCCCTCTTTAGCTGTAATGTGGGATTCTTGTATTCAGTCTGCGTACCCCATCTCATCATATGTGAGTATATTTGATGTCTCTTGTGCATAGAGTGCATGCCCTGTATATTTCAGAACATCCACTTATACATCATGGGGGACGCATTATGTAATGTGGTGGATAACCTGTTCGGCCCGAATTCTACATGGTCTGAGCGTTGGTCGAGGGAACTCTTCACCTCTCCCATATTGAGTGGAGCACCTCAGATCACAGTGCACATGTTCCCTATTAACAACAAAATATTAACATTCCAAACTACCCATCCCCAGGACAAGTAGCCAAATTCCACTCATCCAAACAACCAATCTTGCAACATTCAACATTGGGTGCGTGTCCAAGGCCAGCACTGTAGTGTAACCTCAAGTGTGCCCCAAGTCCAGGGTCCCTCCCCATCCCACCCAATTAAATACAGATCAATGAAATGCCTCCAGTTAACCTTCTTTGGGTTCTGCCTCGAAAGGCAGACTCAAGTGTCATGTTTATGCTCTATACAGTGGGGGAGCAAAGTACTTCAACCCATTATTCAGCCGCCATGTGTCAGATCAATTTGTCAGCTGTCCTGGGGGAAGACATGCAGCAGTTCTGGTCCCAATTCCTCTGTGTCCTCATCTTGTGAGTTGTCTGTACCTCATTCATCAGTTATGCTTGGCCATGATGGAAGTTGGTCCTCTTGTCTACTTAGTGCTGCTGTTTCCTCCACTGTTCTTTGTCGGCCTCATTAAGGGCCAGATGTAGGAAGGCATTAGCGCCTCGCAAACGGCGAAAAACGCCGTTTGCGAGGCGCTAATGCCCTCACGCGATGCAGAAACACATATTGCGAGTCGGTACCGACTCGCAAAATGTGTTTCAGACTCGCAAATAGGAAGGGGTGTTCCCTTCCTATTTGCGAGTCGTACCGCGATGTAGAGTTGATTTGTGACCGCGAAAGCGGTCGCAAATCAACTCGCAGTTACCATCCACTTGAAGTGGATGGTAACTCATTCGCAAACGGGAAGGAGTCCCCATGGGACCCCTTCCCCTTTGTGAATGCTCACAAAATTATTTTTTCAGAGCAGGCAGTGGTCCTATGGACCACTGCCTACTCTTAAAAAAAAACGAAACAAAAAGGTTTCGGTATTTTTTCTATTTGCAGCTCGTTTTCCTTTAAGGAAAACGGGATGCAAATAGAAAAAAAAAAACTGCTTTATTTAAAAGCAGTCACGGACATGGTGGTCTGCTGTCTCCAGCAGGCCACCATCCCTGTGAGTGCCTAGACTCACTATGGGGTCGCAAACTGCGACCCACCTCATAAATATTTATGAGGTGGGTCTTTGCGACCCCATAGCGAGTCGCAGAAGGTGTCTGAGACACCTTTCTGCATCGCGAATTGCGAGTTGCAATTTGTGAGTCGCTCTGACTCACAAATTGCAAGTCGCAATTTGCCACCTACCTACATCTGGCCCCTAATCTCTTTTTCCATGGGAGTGCCTGCTCTGGAGTTGTGGCGCTTCCTCCGGCATAGGCACCGATTTGTACCCCAACCTCAATCACTCGGCTGGGATGGCTTCCGGGTGTGCCTCCATACAATCCCATACTTCCTCTGGAGTAGTGAAGAATTGCACTTGAGTGTGATGACCCTAAGGCGCTGGCAAGAGCATTGCATACTTCAGGCCCCTCTCCCGGAGGTGTTTCTTGGCATCAAGAAAGGAGGCACGCTGCTGTGGTACCTCTAGGATAAAGTATGGGAAGAGCATTATCTTGCTCTTCTCTAGATGAAGTGGGCCCTTATTTCTAGCCTGGGTAAGGAGAAGATATTATTATTAATATTATTATTATTATTATTATTATTATTAATATTAATATTAATATTATTATTATTATTATTTACATGTGCAATTAGAGGCAGAGTAACAAAGCCATTTAACAGTTGCATACCCTTCAATTCCCTAAATCACAGGGTTTGCAACTGCTAAATGGCTTTTCACAATTTACTAAACCCATTTTGCAATTTGGCAAGTGCTTACCGAATTGCAAAATGGTTTAGAAATGCATCCCAAATCACAATTTGGATAGGGCTTGATTAGGGAATCCCTTCCAAATAGTGATTCAGAATGCTATATATCACTGGTTTGCTAATGCCGTTTCAGTTACAAGCCATTTCTAAGTTAGCAGCTCTTCAAAGGAAGTGGTAACCCACTTGCAAATGAGGGGGAGTGCACTTTGTGAAAGCAAAAAAAAAGCTTGTTTGTGGTGTTTTGACAGTGTTTCAGGGGACAACTGTAAACTCTTAAACAAACCTTTTTTCTTTAAATGCAGACCTGTTTTCTGTAAGGCAAATGAGCAGCATTTAAATAAATATATATTTAAATACTTTCACAGTTATGCTCATCTGCTGATCATAGCAGGCTACGATCCATGTTCCCATGGGGAAAAGGGTCAAGACTGATTTGCATATGGCTGGGTCCAAACTGGAATGGCATGATGGGCAAAGAAACGGATGGATTAAACCCAGATTGGTGAAAGAGGGAGAATTTTGATTTGTTCAGCATTCTATCCATCAACTGTTCTTTTTGCATTTGTTGCCCAAAGTAGAAAGGGTATGCCCAGATGTGGGTCCCGTTGTCACTCTGCCACCAGATTCAAGCTAGCCTGGCCGAAGAAGGGTGATACCCCGAAACTGGTCCCAGGATGCCTGTTTTTGGTCCAGGGAGAACCTGGTCTGGTGGTTCGGGCTGGACTGTTCCCATGGGGAACAGTATCGAGACAGATTTGCATATGGCTGGGTCCAAACTGGAATGGCATAGTGAGCAAAAAAAAAATGATGGATTAAACTCAGATCTGTGACTGGGGTGATAGTTTGATTTGTTCTGCATTCCGTCCATCAACTGTTCTTTTTGCAACGATCCATGTGATGGCATCCAATCCGAGTGAGTCTCAATTTGTAACATATCTTGTGAATAGTAATGAGGAAGGTTGAATTGCAACCCTCTTTGAATTGTGAGTTTGCAAACCGACCGAATAGTAGCTAGATCAGTTCATAGAATCTTACTGGATTCGGGATGCGAATCCAATATTAGTGCATCGGTCCCTTAGATCTTGAGATAAATTGTTGTTACATCAATTTTTAAATGGAAGTTCTTTTCCTAGCAGTAAAACTATTGACCAAGATTTTTGCTCTAAAGACAAGCTTTGTACTGTCTGGTGCAAGACCTTATTCAGGTTTTATTTATATGTCTGGAAAGGGTTTAATTAAAGGGACTTGGTTGGGGGCCGTTTTTGCAAAACAACAAATGTTAACAAGCATTTGCAATGCAATGGGTCTCACATTTACTCGAGTTAAAGCGATAAGCGCTGTAGACTCCTAACCGGACTTTTCTTGCCACATAAACTGAAAAGTAAAACAGTTTCACATAAGCGAGCGGACGACTGTCATTAGCGCAAAGCAAACACACAAAAGGAACCATATGTTTGATCGCAGTGAAACGTATCGGCAAAAGTACAATTATCCATGTAACTGAGTCGACGTCATGCAAAGCGCTCCCCTACTGCCCAGTGAGATCGCACTGCCTATGAACTAAAGAGAAAAAGTAGTCCAGAAACCATACGGAAAACATGGAGCCTCATATGTTTTTAATAGTTGGGCGGTGCACTCAAGGCGGGCTAAACACCAGTAAAGGCATGACGTATGCATGCCTTTTACTAATGAAATCAAGCGAATTGTAAAAGGCAAGCCCACGAACCAACCAAACTGATGGGCAGGACGTGGACGTGGTTACAAACCTGTTGAGAGATAACAACAGGGACGAAGCGCTTTACGCTGGACCCTAAAAATCACCGATCATATCCCCTTATTATTCAAATTCCGATACGATGAATGTTTCGCACCAAATTTTTAATCTATTAAGATGTTATTACCTTTGTGGCATGTGAAATTTGTTTTGTGTCTTTCATTTTTCCACTGGGAATTTCAGAATAAACAGTAAACAAGCAAATACATGATTTGGGTACGCACCATCAGCCAGGAAACAATCAGCCAGGAATAAGAAGTCGGGAACTTTACCCGCATTTTTTAGTGCGATATTTTTTTCTAAAGGATGGTGGAGCTTTTTTTCTCTACTTTCTTTCGCTCCTTCCTGAGCACGTTCTGAATGCCCGAGCCTGGCCATTAGTCATCTGGACAGGAAAGATGTGGCATTGGAGGCCTGCGCGCGGGTAATAGATGGAGTCGGCCGTGTTGCACGCTTTCATGCCTAACCCTTTGTACTTTCGCCTACAGCTGGACTGCTTATTGCCAACAACGGACCTGTTTGTCAGATCTGGAAAATGAAACACATTTTATATGAGGGAATGGTCTTCTAACCACAAACAGCTGTCCCTTTTCATTTAAAAATACCATTACTGCGTACATCACAGCCACAACCTTCCCAGATGCGCAGCACACAGCGACCGTAACAGAAACGAAGAAAGAGACTGATCTGTAAAGTTAGCACAGGCCTCGGGTTCCAGGTCTCTAGGTTTCATTGGCCCCAGTAGTTATTTTTTTGTGTATGTGTGAATTTTGTACTAATTACAGCTGATGAATCCACAGGACAAATGTAGTAAAGTGCCTACCTCTGAGATGTGAACAGGTGAATGACAGCGCGGGCAGGGCAATGGTGTGTAGGAATTTTCATAGCTGTGCGTCTGCCGTCAATATTATGTCATTGAATGCATAGGGATTGTGAAAAATGCAATCGCTATACAAAGAACAAATATAGAAAAGACCCAGGACTAGCCAGCAGGAGAATCCTAGTGGGCTAGTGTATCCAGTGGTGTATCTTTGAGTACATTGTCCCAAATATATGACTAAAGCATGGTGTGGTATGGCACTGCCAGTTACAACCAACGTATTTCCACTGAAACTTCTCTTTTGAAAGGCCACTAAATTTGCCTCAGGCATGCCAGGCCCCTTAACAGTTAAAACTAGCTGGCACACAAACCAAAACGTTTCCAAATAGAATGTATGCATATTGTTATCATTTGCCTATCTTACAAGTATAGTTTATTGGTTTGCTTTGATCTAATTAAAATACTTGATTCCATCACACTTATAAAATAATTCGAATAAAACAGTGTGCCTCTTTTGGACTTTCTTTGCTGCTTATCTATTTTTAAATATGAGTATTGTTTATTTCTAATTATTTAAACCTTTATTGTATCAGAAAACCTGATATCTTGCAGCCTTTCCTTTCTTGCTCCCTGAACCCCAGCAAGATTGTCACTTGGTTCATGTTACAACAATCCTTCACTTTGCAGTTAGAGAAATCACCAATCTCTCTGTTAAAAGAGCCAGCAGCCATGCATTAGAAGACATTGCCTGGCATTTTGCCTCTGTCTTTGAACGCACAGCAGATGCTGCAAGATAAACACAAAATGTAAAATTCTCTTTAATTGCTCATGGCTATTAGAACTCCTGTAAGGTTTCTTTAAGGGGTGCTGCATTACTTTCCACATCCGTACGTTCAGCCCCACTTGGGGGACAGCCCTGCTGTGCAGGGGAACCTACTGCAGAGACTGCAAAGCAGTCACACTGACATCAGGCCCATTCAGTCCTTGGGTTTATTTAGGAGACTGCTCCATAGTTTAGTTGCAATGGTGCAAGGAGAAGTTATTGATGTGGACAATGTACAATATAATACTTGGTTTCAAGAAAAGTATTCATGGACCACCAAACGACGAGCACCTGGTGAAGAACTCCTACAGCTGTTTGCCTTGATGCTCCAGAACTGCTGTTTAAATGATTCTCTTGTACGGTGACAAACCTTTCTGCCATCAAGCAAATCAAGATTTAAGATGCCCAGCTCCTGATCTTATTTGCTTTGAGTACAACATATTTAATGGTAAAATGCTTTGTTACAATTTTATGTTATAATATCACAATGTAATATTGATTGTGAGAAGTTCCCTTTTTGGTGATGATCATTCCAGTTTTTTTCTGGACTCTTCTGCTAGTTTCTTGACTCTGGTCCCGGAACATTGCTAATCAGGCCCCAGTGCCTGAGTTCTGCCAACTAAATTCTGAAAAAATGGCTAAGTCTTAAAGTTATACTTTGAATTAATATTTTGTGAAAGTGACTTTAAAAAGTTACTTTTTCTCTGGTGGAAGCTTCTTGAAGCTAATTAGCCTGCCAGCAGTTGTCCTGGTAATGCTTGACATTAATAAGGTGTGAAAACTGCTCGCAGTGCAGGACAATATAGCATGATCTGGGTGCTGGGTCGGTGCAGAGAGGTTTTAAGGCATGGGCAAAGTAGGACATTGCCCAGGGCCCCCACCTTCCAAACGGGTAAGCTTTCTAATTGGACTCTGTATTGTATTTCTCTATCTTCACCGCGCACCATCTCTCTGACTACCTCTACTTCTGTGTCTCTACCCAGGATCATCTTATGGCAAGACATAGTTCAACATTTTTGTGTGCTCCTGTTACAGTTTTAACATATAGGACCTCTTTACGAGTCTGGCGGTCTACTGACCGCCAGACTTGCGGTGGTGATCCCACTGCCTACGGGCCGGTGGTGAAGACTGCCATATTATGAGTGTGGCGGGTTGGCCTCTGCTGACCCACCATATCCCTGCCTGTACCGCCAGGGTGGTTGGACAGCCGGGCCGGAGATTAGCATCTCCAACCCAGTGGTCCCCTCAAGACTGCCGGCTGTATCACAAGTCGGCTTTCCACCAGGGTTTCTGAGGCCATAGCACTGCCATGAAAACCCTGGCGGAAAGGCTACCGGTGACAGGAAATTTCTTTCCTGTCACTGGCCGACGACTCCTCCAACCCTTCCCCTGCAATCTCAATACCCCCCAGCCCCTCTTCCATACCAGAATCACCCACCCTCCCTTCCAGTACAGCACCCCTCACCCCCTTCCAGTACAGCATCCCCCACCCCTCCCCCTCTCCCTGCATAAATGCACACACACACGCACCCCTCAAACACTCATTCACCCACACTTACATACACACTCACTCACACATATCCATACACACATTCACTCCCACATATCCATACACGCATTCTCTTGCACGCATCCATACACGCATTCACATGAACATTCCAACACGCACTCACTTCAACAATCATACACGCATTCAAACTCCCATACACACACACATACACACTTACATTCACACACGCAGACAACACCTACTCATACACGCAGACACAACCCCCCCACACTCTTGACCCTTCACTGCTGCCCCCAGGAGGTTCTGGGAGCATTAGCAGTGTCCAGGGGGACTTACTCTGAAATCACTGATAAATATGGATTTCCAGACCTCTGGAGGAGTGGGACCAACCACCCAATTCAATCCACCCAAGGCGTGACTCCACTGGACAAAAGAATCAAGTTGATCCCAATCGGAGTTTTCAGCCACTCAAAAGTACTGTTCAACAGAGCCTCTCAGCAAACCTACCTGACTTTGATGTGACCGTCCTGGATACACCCTGCAGCCTCGCCCTGCTGGAGGGTTTTGAGCTCCAAAAAAGAGACTAAGACAATATTAAGAGATTGAGAGGGTAGAGTTTGAAAAGCATCTGCTCAGCCAGTGTTTTTCCCTGTGTGCTAAATTTGATCTTTTCCCACCTAAAGCAACAGCTTTAGCAGGAACTCATCAAATGGTTATTCATCTTTGACAGGACTTCCTCGGACACAATCTGCAACCTTGCCTGCTGAAGGATTTTGACTTCCATTTCAGAGACTAAGTCAGAAGGTAAAATCTTTGACCATGATGAGCATGCTTAGCACAGTCGGCCTGCTCTTTATCCCAGTTGTCCTTAAATAACTCCTACGTATTGATCACATACTGTAAGAAATTGAATTTTTAATTGAGGAAAGTGAAAGCCCCTCTCAAGACATAACCACTCTTCTTGTCAGGGAGAACCACAGACATAAGTCAATTCAATCAATCAAATCACTTTATTCGGCTAAAAATATTTCAACCATAAAAACAATATATATATACACCACATCACAAACTCTCGGGCCTCAGAGCCCCCAATTAAATTTTACTTAGATTAATGGTTCCATGATAAAATAAAAAATTTATACAGACACTAACCATTTCGGCTTTCAAAGATTAAAAATTAACACCGTTACGCCAGGTTATAGCTCCCTCTAAAAATGAACCAATCCCTTGCCAAACCAGCGCATCAGGAGTCATACACAACCACATAAAAGCTGGGCGGTATTGCACAAAACCCCTTTCCCTTAGAAGGGGGACTAGATAACGTTGCCTAAAAGTTGCATAACGCACACAAAACATAGTAAAATGGATTAGGGTCTGTAGGGATACACCATCACACGGACACACCTTTATAGAGTTCTGGTCAAACTGCCCTAACGGGAAGCACAGATTACTTCTAATTATACCCAAACGGAATCGTTTTATGAGAGTCCTTTCCCATACATTTTTAACCTCCAAGAGGTAGGTTTCTGGGCCCACCCCCATCTTTACCATAATATAATCCCGGACTGATTTTTTCCTAAGCTCCACCTCCTTCCGCTTGACCATTAATATTTTTAAGAAATTCTCCTTCACCCACCCTTTGTCTACGGTGGATAGACCCTCTGGTGCATCAAAGATGTCTGAGCGCCCCAAAACATTGGCTACCTTCCTTACATAAGCCAACCAGGGAATTTCCTTAGCATGATCACATGACAAACAATCCTTCAGGATTTCCCTGTTGAGGGACGCAACTTCATTAGTCCAACTTGAGATCCATAATAGAATAGGAGCTATTTTAATGGTGTCTTCTATAAAATCCAGATCCAGCTCTACATGCATGCAAAACCCAGAAGTGTTTTGACCCACACCTAATAACCTTCTGCAAAAATAATTTTCCTCAATCGCAGGGGCCCTATTTACCGTATAGCCCCAAATTGGGGCTCCATACATCAGAACTGGAAGGCATTTACATCTGTATACCTCCAGCAGGGGCTTAATAGGTTTATTACCCACTCTGGCACTGAACTCAAACGTGGTACCTACAGTGAAGTTGAAGAGCCTCCCTCTCTTAGAGATACAGGTTTTCCAGGTGCCCTTTTCATCAAAGATCACTCCAAGATAAGGTAAATCCTGTACTTTTCCAGTTACCTGGTCCTTTATTTTCAACGCACCCACCTTCTCAGAAGTTTTCCATAGACCATAAAATGTGATTTACTACAGTTTATCTCTAAATCAAGGGTTGACATGAAAGTTTCACATGCTTTAACTGCCTCGTGTAAACCGTTCATGGTGCTGGCCATAAGAACTGCATCATCCTCATATATCAATACTGAGATGCTATTGCCATTGATTTTAGGAGGGTCCTTGCATCTTTCAACTAAAAAGTCATACAACCCATTTGTATATAACAGAAAAAGGGTAGGGGCCAAAACACACTCCTGATGCATGCCCCTATTTAATTCAAACAGCTCTGTGCTTTCACCATTCATCCCAACCCCTCACATTAGCATTAGTACCTGAATGTAGATAGCGATGGAGCTCCACAATATGGGAATCCATGCCCATCTGGGTTAGCCTATCCCAGACCTTGCTGCGACTAACCTTATCAAAGGCGCAGCTTAGGTCCATAACGGCAAGGTACAAAGAACCCCTCTTGGCTTGTGTGTATTTGCCAATCAGCATAAGAGAATTTAAACACTGCTCTAGGGTACCTAACCCTTCCCCAAAACCATATTGAACCCTACTCAGGATTGTATTTTCAGACATCCAATCCTCAATACGTCTTAGTATAATCTGACCCAAATTTGTTGCTGAGGAATCAAGTAGTGAGATCAGACGATACAACTGTGGGTCATTACGATTGCCCTTTTCGTAGACGGGTACAATACATGCCGATCTCCAAGTGGCTGGAATTCCTGCGCTAACCACTGCATTGAGGACATTAAGCAAAATGGGTGCCCACAATTGTGGACAATATTTGTATAAATCTATTGGAATAGTATTGGGGCCCGGGGCCTTATGGCTAGCACTACATTGCAGCGCCTCCTTTACCTTCTCAAGGTTAAACCTAATAGCTAGATCTGGGGGTGTCAGTGCTGCTCACCCCTTGGGTCCCCTATAAGGCACCCTGAGAAAATTCCACAAAAATGGGCTACCCAGGTCTCAGGGGTGGTGTTGCAACCCAAACCCTCAGAGGTTTCCGTCTCAATAGAGCCCCTGTTGACCACCTTCCAGAAAAGGCCTTGGTTCTTGAGTACTGATGCCCTTTTCAGCTCCTCCCAGGCCTGCTCCTTAAGCTGTTGCTTTTTGGCCCTCAGAACGAATTTATAGTGGGCCCTCGCATCTCTAACAAGAATTGTATCTCTCGGTTGTTCCTTTAGTGCCTTCCTCAGAGATTTCTTAGCCTCATAACAGGGCTTGCTGAGCCAACCACCCTTTTTTTTACACAGAGGCTGGACAGCTGCGGTCATACCTACTTTGATAGCTCCATTTACTATGGATTTAGAGTCCATGACTTCCCCTGGGCTGGCAGAATCCGCCAAGAGAGTACCCAGAATCAGGTTTACGTTTTTACCCACTACCCTCTCTGTTACTTGCTGAATGTTTACCTGTTTCCAGCCAAGTCATCTACCCTGGTCTTTGGGGCTCACCGAAACTGGCCCACCCGCACTAATTACTGCATTGTCTCAGGAAAAATGAAGGAAATCCTGAGAGGATTATGGTCACTGAAATACTGCACTACTACTTCACCATCCTTGACCATATTCTTTATGAGTGGGGATACAAAAATATAATCAATTGTTGTTCCTAAGTCAATTAACCTGTGCTTAATCCTCTGGTACTTTGGCACATAAAGCAATCAGGCTTAACTTAGAGGCACTGTGTTAAGTATTTATGCAGCACACAAACAGTGGCAAAGTGAAAACACAACACAAGATATTTTACACAAATTTAGAAAAAAACTGTAAAACTTTATAAGTAAAATGAGACTAAAAGAACAGTAGGTAGGTCGCTTCCTCGCTCCCTCGCTGCTGCCAGCTGCCGTTTCCTGCCGCCAGTCTCCTGCTTGGTTTTCCCCGTGGTCTGGTATTTTTCTGGTATTTTTCCCTCGCCGTAGCCACTGCGTTCCTGCGGCCCGTCCCCCTTCCTCCTCGAGTTTCTCTTCTCCGTGGTTTCCCGCCTGGAACCCGGCTGCCCCGCCCCCCCTGCCCTGCCATTGGTTCCCTCTACCCCTCCTCCCAGATGCCATGCCCTCCCTCCTCCCCTCTTATGCCAGACGCAAAGGCAAGCCAGCCTGCGCCCGTCCACACCAAGACCATGCCCAGCATCAGACCCCCTGGCCAACACGCCCCCGTGCCACCATGACCCTTGACCCTAGGGTAGGTCGCTTCCCCCGCCGCTGCAGCTCCACCTGCCCAGGCTCCTGTCACCTCCCAGCAAAACCGTAAGTACTCCCTGCGCTCCCCCCGTCCAGCGCCTCGTTACTTACCTCTGTCTCCTTAACTCTCTCTCCTCCAACTTTTCTTCATACCCCTGCTGTCCTCTCTCTGTCCATTCCCCTTCGCTTTCTGCTCTTCCTTCGGTAGCCATTTTCCTCCGTCTTCTGCTCCTCTTCTGTAGCCCATTTTCTTCGTGTTCTGCTCTTCTCCTGTGCTCTTCTCCTCCTCTGCACCCCATCCTTCGTGTTCTTTTCTTCTTCTGTGTTCTTCTCCTCTTCTGCACCCGATCCTTCGTGTTCTTTTCTTCTTCTGTACTCTTCTCTTCTTCCCCACCGCATTTTCCTCTTGTTCTGCTCTTCCTCCTCACCACATTTTCTTCTGTGTTCTGCTCTTCTTCCTTACTGCATTTTCTTCTGTGTTCTGCTCTTCTTCCTCACCGCATTTTCTTCGTGTTCTGCTCTTCTCCTGTGTTCTTCGCCTCTTCTGCACCCCATCCTTCGTGTTCTTTTCTTCTTCTGTGTTCTTCTGGTGTTCTTCTCCTCTTCTGCACCCCATCCTTTGTGTTCTTTTCTTCTTCTGTGTTCTTCTCCTCTCCTGCACCCGATCCTTCGTGTTCTTTTCTTCTTCTGTACTCTTCTCTTCTTCCTCACCGCATTTTCCTCTTGTTCTGCTCTTCTTCCTCACCGCATTTTCTTCTGTGTTGTGCTCTTCTTCCTCACAGCATTTTCTTTGTGTTCTGCTCTTCTCCTGTGTTCGTCGCCTCTTCTGCACCCCATCGATTCATGTTCTTTTCTTCTTCTGTGTTCTTCTGGTTTTCTTCTTCTCTTCTGCACCCCATCCATCGTGTTCTTTTCTTCTTCTGTACTCTTCTCTTCTTCTGTACTCTTCTCTTCTTCTGTAGTCCATTTCTTTCGTGTTCCTCTCCTCTTATGTGTTCTTCTCTTCTTCGGTACTCCTCTCTTCTCTTCTTCTGTATTCCTCTCTTCTCTTCTTCTGTATTCCATCTCTTCCCTTCCCTCTCTTCTTTCCCTTTACTTCTATCTGACCCCCCCACCCCCAGCCCTCTGCTTTCCCGCCCCCACCACCCGTTCGGCCCCGCCCCCCCGCTCCCATTCGTCGCCCCCTCCCGCCTCCCGCCCCCAGCTGACCCCTCCTCCCCTCCTCCTCCCTCTTATGGCGGCCGCTGCGCGGCAGAGACAGCGACCCTTGACCCTAGGGTAGGTCGCTTCCCCCGCCGCTGCAGCTCCACCTGCCCAGGCTCCTGCCACCTCCCAGCAAAACCGTAAGTACTCCCTGCGCTCCCCCCCGTCCAGCCCCTCGTTACTCACCTCTGTCTCCTTAACTCTCTCTCCTCCAACTTTTCTTCGTACCCCTGCTGTCCTCTCTCTGTCCATTTCCCTTTGCTTTCTGCTCTTCCTTCTGGTAGCCATTTTCCTCCGTCTTCTGCTCCTCTTCTGTAGCCCATTTTCTTCGTGTTCTGCTCTTCTCCTGTGCTCTTCTCCTCCTCTGCACCCCATCCTTCGTGTTCTTTTCTTCTTCTGTGTTCTTCTCCTCTTCTGCACCCGATCCTTCGTGTTCTTTTCTTCTTCTGTACTCCTCTTCTTCATCACCGCATTTTCCTCTTGTTCTGCTCTTCCTCCTCACCACATTTTCTTCTGTGTTCTGCTCTTCTTCCTCACCGCATTTTCTTCTATGTTCTGCTCTTCTTCCTCACCGCATTTTCTTCGTGTTCTGCTCTTCTCCTGTGTTCTTCGCCTCTTCTGCACCCCATCCTTCGTGTTCTTTTCTTCTTCTGTGTTCTTCTCCTCTTCTGCACCCGATCCTTCATGTTCTTTTCTTCTTCTGTACTCTTCTCTTCTTCCTCACCGCATTTTCCTTTTGTTCTGCTCTTCTTCCTCACCGCATTTTCTTCTGTGTTCTGCTCTTCTTCCTCACCGCATTTTCTTCGTGTTCTGCTCTTCTCCTGTGTTCTTCGCCTCTTCTGCACCCCATCCTTCGTGTTCTTTTCTTCTTCTGTGTTCTTCTGGTGTTTTTCTCCTCTTCTGCACCCCATCCTTCGTGTTCTTTTCTTCTTCTGTACTCTTCTATTCTTCTGTACTCTTCTCTTCTTCTGTAGTCCATTTCGTTCATGTTCCTCTCCTCTTCTGTGTTCTTCTCTTCTTCTGTACTCCTCTCTTCTCTTCTTCTGTATTTCTCTCTTCTCTTCTTCTGTATTCCATCTCTTCCCTTCCCTCTCTTCTTTCCCTTCCCTTGAATCTGAACCCCCAACCCCGCCCTCTGCTTTCCCGCCGCCACCACCCGTTCAGCCCCCTGCACCCCCTGCTCCCATTCGTCGCCCTCCTCCCGCCCCCAGCTGACCCTTCCTCCCCCCTCCTCCCTCTTATGGAGGCAGCTGCGCGGCAGAGACAGTGACCCTTGACCCTAGGGTAGGTCGCTTCCCCAGCCGCTGCAGCTCCACCTGCCCAGGCTCCTGCCACCTCCCAGCAAAACCGTAAGTACTCCCAGCACTCCCCCCGTCCAGCCCTTCGTTACTCACCTCTGTCTCCTTAACTCTCTCTCCTCAAACCTTTCTTCGTACCCCTGCTGTCCTCTCTCTGTCCATTTCCCTTCGCTTTCTGCTCTTCCTTCTGGTAGCCATTTTCCTCCGTCTTCTGCTTCTCTTCTGTAGCCCATTTTCTTCGTGTTCTGCTCTTCTCCTGTGCTCTTCTCCTCCTCTGCACCCCATCCTTCGTGTTTTTTTCTTCTTCTATGTTCTTCTCCTCTTCTGCACCCCATCCTTCGTGTTCTTTTCTTCTTCTGTGTTCTTCTCCTCTTCTGCACCCCATCCTTCGTGTTCTTTTCTTCTTCTGTACTCTTCTCTTCTTCTGTACTCTTCTCTTCTTCTGTAGTCCATTTCTTTCGTGTCCCACTCCTCTTCTGTGTTCTTCTCTTCTTCTGTACTCCTCTCTTCTCTTCTTCTGTATTTCTCTCTTCTCTTCTTCTGTATTCCATCTCTTCCCTTCCCTCTCTTCTTTCCCTTCCCTTCTATCTGAACCCCCAACCCCGCCCTCTGCTTTCCCGCCGCCACCACCCGTTCAGCCCCCCGCACGCCCTGCTCCCATTCGTCGCCCCCCTCCCGCCCCCAGCTGACCCCTCCTCCCCCCCTCCTCCCTCTTATGGAGGCAGCTGCGCGGCAGAGACAGCGACCCTTGACCCTAGGGTAGGTCGCTTCCCCAGCCGCTGCAGCTCCACCTGCCCAGGCTCCTGCCACCTCCCAGCAAAACAGTAAGTACTCCCTGCGCTCCCCCCGTCCAGCCCCTCCTTACTCACCTCTGTCTCCTTAACTCTCTCTCCTCAAACCTTTCTTCGTACCCCTGCTGTCCTCTCTCTGTCCATTTCCCTTCGCTTTCTGCTCTTCCTTCTGGTAGCCATTTTCCTCCGTCTTCTGCTCCTCTTCTGTAGCCCATTTTCTTCGTGTTCTGCTCTTCTCCTGTGCTCTTCTCCTCCTCTGCACCCCATCCTTTGTGTTCTTTTCTTCTTCTATGTTCTTCTCCTCTTCTGCACCCCATCCTTCGTGTTCTTTTCTTCTTCTGTGTTCTTCTCCTCTTCTGCACCCCATCCTTCGTGTTCTTTTCTTCTTCTGTGTTCTTCTGGTGTTCTTCTCCTCTTCTGCACCCCATCCTTCGTGTTCTTTTTTTCTTCTGTACTTTTCTCTTCTTCTGTACTCTTCTCTTCTTCTGTAGTCCATTTCTTTCATGTTCCTCTCCTCTTCTGTGTTCTTCTCTTCTTCTGTACTCCTCTCTTCTCTTCTTCTGTATTCCTCTCTTCTCTTCTTCTGTATTCCATCTCTTCCCTTCCCTCTCTTCTTTCCCTTCCCTTCTATCTGACCCCCCCACCCCTGCCCTCTGCTTTCCCGCTGCCACCACCCGTTCGGCCCCGCCCCCCCCTGCTCCCATTCGTTGCCCCCCCTCCCGCCCCCAGCTGACCCCTCCTCCCCCCTCCTCCCTCTCATGGTGGCCGCTGCCCGGCAGAGACAGCGACCCTTGACCCTAGGGTAGGTCGCTTCCCCCGCAGCTGCAGCTCCACCTGCCCAGGCTCCTGCCACCTCCCAGCAAAACCGTAAGTACTCCCTGCGCTCCCCCGTCCAGCCCCTCGTTACTCACCTCTGTCTCCTTAACTCTCTCTCCTCAAACCTTTCTTCGTACCCCTGCTGTCCTCTCTCTGTCCATTTCCCTTCGCTTTCTGCTCTTCCTTCTGGTAGCCATTTTCCTCCGTCTTCTGCTCCTCTTCTGTAGCCCATTTTCTTCGTGTTCTGCTCTTCTCCTGTGCTCTTCTCCTCCTCTGCACCCCATCCTTCGTGTTCTTTTCTTCTTCTGTGTTCTTCTCCTCTTCTGCACCCGATCCTTCGTGTTCTTTTCTTCTTCTGTACTCCTCTTCTTCATCACCGCATTTTCCTCTTGTTCTGCTCTTCCTCCTCACCACATTTTCTTCTGTGTTCTGCTCTTCTTCCTCACCGCATTTTCTTCTATGTTCTGCTCTTCTTCCTCACCGCATTTTCTTCGTGTTCTGCTCTTCTCCTGTGTTCTTCGCCTCTTCTGCACCCCATCCTTCGTGTTCTTTTCTTCTTCTGTGTTCTTCTCCTCTTCTGCACCCGATCCTTCATGTTCTTTTCTTCTTCTGTACTCTTCTCTTCTTCCTCACCGCATTTTCCTTTTGTTCTGCTCTTCTTCCTCACCGCATTTTCTTCTGTGTTCTGCTCTTCTTCCTCACCGCATTTTCTTCGTGTTCTGCTCTTCTCCTGTGTTCTTCGCCTCTTCTGCACCCCATCCTTCGTGTTCTTTTCTTCTTCTGTGTTCTTCTGGTGTTTTTCTCCTCTTCTGCACCCCATCCTTCGTGTTCTTTTCTTCTTCTGTACTCTTCTATTCTTCTGTACTCTTCTCTTCTTCTGTAGTCCATTTCTTTCATGTTCCTCTCCTCTTCTGTGTTCTTCTCTTCTTCTGTACTCCTCTCTTCTCTTCTTCTGTATTTCTCTCTTCTCTTCTTCTGTATTCCATCTCTTCCCTTCCCTCTCTTCTTTCCCTTCCCTTGAATCTGAACCCCCAACCCCGCCCTCTGCTTTCCCGCCGCCACCACCCGTTCAGCCCCCTGCACCCCCTGCTCCCATTCGTCGCCCTCCTCCCGCCCCCAGCTGACCCTTCCTCCCCCCTCCTCCCTCTTATGGAGGCAGCTGCGCGGCAGAGACAGTGACCCTTGACCCTAGGGTAGGTCGCTTCCCCAGCCGCTGCAGCTCCACCTGCCCAGGCTCCTGCCACCTCCCAGCAAAACCGTAAGTACTCCCAGCACTCCCCCCGTCCAGCCCTTCGTTACTCACCTCTGTCTCCTTAACTCTCTCTCCTCAAACCTTTCTTCGTACCCCTGCTGTCCTCTCTCTGTCCATTTCCCTTCGCTTTCTGCTCTTCCTTCTGGTAGCCATTTTCCTCCGTCTTCTGCTTCTCTTCTGTAGCCCATTTTCTTCGTGTTCTGCTCTTCTCCTGTGCTCTTCTCCTCCTCTGCACCCCATCCTTCGTGTTTTTTTCTTCTTCTATGTTCTTCTCCTCTTCTGCACCCCATCCTTCGTGTTCTTTTCTTCTTCTGTGTTCTTCTCCTCTTCTGCACCCCATCCTTCGTGTTCTTTTCTTCTTCTGTACTCTTCTCTTCTTCTGTACTCTTCTCTTCTTCTGTAGTCCATTTCTTTCGTGTCCCACTCCTCTTCTGTGTTCTTCTCTTCTTCTGTACTCCTCTCTTCTCTTCTTCTGTATTTCTCTCTTCTCTTCTTCTGTATTCCATCTCTTCCCTTCCCTCTCTTCTTTCCCTTCCCTTCTATCTGAACCCCCAACCCCGCCCTCTGCTTTCCCGCCGCCACCACCCGTTCAGCCCCCCGCACGCCCTGCTCCCATTCGTCGCCCCCCTCCCGCCCCCAGCTGACCCCTCCTCCCCCCCTCCTCCCTCTTATGGAGGCAGCTGCGCGGCAGAGACAGCGACCCTTGACCCTAGGGTAGGTCGCTTCCCCAGCCGCTGCAGCTCCACCTGCCCAGGCTCCTGCCACCTCCCAGCAAAACAGTAAGTACTCCCTGCGCTCCCCCCGTCCAGCCCCTCCTTACTCACCTCTGTCTCCTTAACTCTCTCTCCTCAAACCTTTCTTCGTACCCCTGCTGTCCTCTCTCTGTCCATTTCCCTTCGCTTTCTGCTCTTCCTTCTGGTAGCCATTTTCCTCCGTCTTCTGCTCCTCTTCTGTAGCCCATTTTCTTCGTGTTCTGCTCTTCTCCTGTGCTCTTCTCCTCCTCTGCACCCCATCCTTTGTGTTCTTTTCTTCTTCTATGTTCTTCTCCTCTTCTGCACCCCATCCTTCGTGTTCTTTTCTTCTTCTGTGTTCTTCTCCTCTTCTGCACCCCATCCTTCGTGTTCTTTTCTTCTTCTGTGTTCTTCTGGTGTTCTTCTCCTCTTCTGCACCCCATCCTTCGTGTTCTTTTTTTCTTCTGTACTTTTCTCTTCTTCTGTACTCTTCTCTTCTTCTGTAGTCCATTTCTTTCATGTTCCTCTCCTCTTCTGTGTTCTTCTCTTCTTCTGTACTCCTCTCTTCTCTTCTTCTGTATTCCTCTCTTCTCTTCTTCTGTATTCCATCTCTTCCCTTCCCTCTCTTCTTTCCCTTCCCTTCTATCTGACCCCCCCACCCCTGCCCTCTGCTTTCCCGCTGCCACCACCCGTTCGGCCCCGCCCCCCCCTGCTCCCATTCGTTGCCCCCCCTCCCGCCCCCAGCTGACCCCTCCTCCCCCCTCCTCCCTCTCATGGTGGCCGCTGCCCGGCAGAGACAGCGACCCTTGACCCTAGGGTAGGTCGCTTCCCCCGCAGCTGCAGCTCCACCTGCCCAGGCTCCTGCCACCTCCCTGCAAAACCGTAAGTACTCCCTGCGCTCCCCCGTCCAGCCCCTCGTTACTCACCTCTGTCTCCTTAACTCTCTCTCCTCAAACTTTTCTTCGTACCCCTGCTGTCCTCTCTCTGTCCATTTCCCTTCGCTTTCTGCTCTTCCTTCTGGTAGCCATTTTCCTCCGTTGTCTGCTCCTCTTCTGTAGCCCATTTTCTTCGTGTTCTGCTCTTCTCCTGTGCTCTTCTCCTCCTCTGCACCCCATCCTTCGTGTTCTTTTCTTCTTCTGTGTTCTTCTCCTCTTCTGCACCCGATCCTTCGTGTTCTTTTCTTCTTCTGTACTCTTCTCTTCTTCCTCACCGCATTTTCTTCTATGTTCTGCTCTTCTTCCTCACAGCATTTTCTTTGTGTTCTGCTCTTCTCCTGTGTTCTTCGCCTCTTCTGCACCCCATCCTTCGTGTTCTTTTCTTCTTCTGTGTTCTTCTGGTGTTCTTCTCCTCTTCTGCACCCCATCCTTTGTGTTCTTTTCTTCTTCTGTGTTCTTCTACTCTCCTGCACCCGATCCTTCGTGTTCTTTTCTTCTTCTGTACTCTTCTCTTCTCTTCTTCGTCACCGCATTTTCCTCTTGTTCTGCTCTTCTTCCTCACCGCATTTTCTTCTGTGTTGTGCTCTTCTTCCTCACCGCATTTTCTTCGTGTTCTGCTCTTCTCCTGTGTTCTTCGCCTCTTCTGCACCCCATCGATTCGTGTTCTTTTCTTCTTCTGTGTTCTTCTGGTGTTCTTCTCCTCTTCTGCACCCCATCCTTCGTGTTCTTTTCTTCTTCTGTACTCTTCTCTTCTTCTGTACTCTTCTCTTCTTCTGTAGTCCATTTCTTTCGTGTTCCTCTCCTCTTCTGTGTTCTTCTCTTCTTCAGTACTCCTCTCTTCTCTTCTTCTGTATTCCTCTCTTCTCTTCTTCTGTATTCCATCTCTTCCCTTACCTCTCTTCTTTCCCTTCCCTTCTATCTGATCCCCCCGCCCCCTCACTCTGCTTTCCCGCTGCCACCACCCGTTCGGCCCGCCCCCCCTGCTCCCATTCGTCGTCCCGCCTCCCGCCCCCAGCTGACCCCCCCCTTATGGCGTCCGCGCCGCTGGCGCGCTGAAGGCGCGCCAAAGGCAAGCCCATCTGCGCCCGTCCACGCCTGTACCACGCCCAGCGCCACGGCCCCTGGCCCCCAGCACTCCCAAACCCCGCAGCGCCGCTACGGCCCCACCTCCCTCCACGCACTCAACCCGGGACGCTCTAGAATCTGCTTCCAAGCCAACCCGAAAAGCACTCATGGACCCTTCGCATGCCTTACCTGCAAGCACACCTTCCACCGCGACTGCACCCCGCCCGCCAGCCCACGCGCCAATAACCACCTCAAATGCATCCTCATCAACGCATGCTCCGTCCACAAGCACGCCATTGAACTATGGGACCTTCTGGACTTCACCGCACCGGACGTCGCCTTCATCACTGAGACCTGGATGAACGCCTCCTCGGTCCCGACATTGCCATAGCCATCCCCGACGTCTACAAGATCACCAGGAGAGACCGCACCAACCAAGTCGGAGGAGGAATCGCCATCATATTCAAGGACTCCATCAACGTCACCACTTCCACCGAAGACACCCCCCTCGCCGCCAAACACATGCACTTCCAGATCCACACCGACCCCATGACCACCCTCAGAGGAACTCTCATCTACAGACCCCCTGGACCACGCGCCCTCTTCAGCGAATCCATCGCTGACTTCATCTCCCCGCACGCCCTAGCCTCGCCGGAATACATCCTCCTCGGAGACCTCAACTTCCACCTGGAGCAGAACAACGACCCCAACACCACCACCCTGCTCGACAACCTCGCCAACCTCGCCAACCTCGGTCTCAAGCAACTGGTGAACACCCCCACCCATATCGCCGGACACAAGCTCGACCCCATCTTCTCCGCCAGCAACCACGTATCCTTCAGCCACTCCTCCATAATACACTGGACCGACCACAGATGTGTCCACTTCACCTTCAGACGCAAGACTCTCCACCTCCGCACACAACCCATCCCACGCAGCCATTGGAACAAAATCTCCACTGAACAGCTACTCTCCACTCTCAGCCACAACCAACCTACCATCTCCACCGACGCCAACAACGCAGCCCTCAGCCTCACACATTGGATCACCAACTGTGCGGACAACCTCGCACCCCTCAGATGCCTCCCAAGACAGACCAACACCAGGAAACCTCAGTGGTTCACAGACACCCTCAAGGAATAAAAAAAAACCTCCCGTACCCTCGAGAAAGCCTGGCGCAAAGACCACACCGTAGAAAACATGTCTGCCCTCAAAAACGCCACCCGCGAACACCATCAGCTGATCCACTCCACCAAGAGAACATCCTTCAAAGACAGACTGGACAAGAACACTCACAACAGCAAAGAACTCTTCAACATCGTCAAAGAGCTCTCCAATCCTAACACCAACTCCAACTCCATCACGCCCTCACAAGATCTCTGCAACTCCCTCGTTACCTTCTTCCATCGAAAGATCACTGACCTACACGACAGCTTCGGTCCTCAGACCCAGCCAACCACCACAGAACCCACAGCCCCAGCCATCACCCTCAATGCCTGGACACACATCAGCGCGGAAGAGACCAAAACTACCATGAACACCATCCACTCCGGTGCCCCCTCTGACCCCTGCCCCCACTTCATCTTCAACAAAGCCGACGACATCATCGCCCCCCATCTCCAGACCATCATCAACAGCTTGTTTGCACCTGCCACCTTCCCCGAGAGCTGGAAACACGCAGAAGTCAACGATCTCCTGAAGAAACCTACGGAGGACCCCAGCGACCTGAAGAACTTCCGCCCCATCTCGCTCCTCCCCTTCCCTGCCAAAGTCATCGAGAAGACCGTCAACAAGCAACTGACCAAATTCCTTGAAGACAACAACCTACTCGACCCCTCCCAGTCCGGATTCCAAGCCAACCACAGCACAGAAACCGCCCTCATCGCAGCCACCGATGATATCAGAACTCTGATGGACAATGGAGAAACAGCCGCCCTCATCCTCCTTGACCTCTCGGCTGCCTTCGACACCGTCTACCATCGAACCCTAATATCCCGCCTCCACTCCACCGGTATCCAAGGACAGGCCCTGGACTGGACCACCTCTTTCCTCTCTAACCGCTCCCAAAGAGTCTACCTCCTGCCGTTCCGCTCGGACCCCACCGAGATCATCTGCGGCGTCCCACAGGGCTCCTCGCTCAGCCCGACTCTCTTCAATGTCTACATGAGCCCCCTCGCCGTCATCGCACGCAAACACAACATCAACATCATCTCCTACGCCGACGACACCCAGCTGATACTTTCCCTCACCAAGGACCCTACCATCGCCAAGACCGACCTGCAGGATGGAATGAAAGACGTCGCAGAATGGATGAAACTCAGCCGCCTGAAACTGAACTTGGACAAGACGGAAGTCCTCATCCTCGGAAACACCCCGTCCGCCTGGGACAACTCTTGGTGGCCCACGGCCCTAGGCACCACACCAACCCCCTCAGACCACGCACGCAACCTCGGATTCATCCTGGACCCGCTTCTCACCATGACCAAACAAGTCAACGCCGTATCGTCTTCCTGCTTCCTCACTCTCTGCATGCTCCGAAAGATCTTCCGCTGGATCCCCGCCGACACCAGAAAAACTGTGACCCACGCCCTGGTCACAAGCCGCCTGGACTACGGAAACACCCTATACGCAGGAACCACCACAAAACTCCAGAAACGTCTTCAGCTAATACAAAACGCCTCCGCTCGCCTCATCCTCGACATACCCCGCAACAGCCACATCTCCGCCCACCTGAGACACCTGCACTGGCTACCCGTCAACAAAAGGATGACCTTCAGGCTCCTCACCCACGCACACAAAGCCCTCCACAACAAGGGACCCGAATACCTCAACCGTCGCCTCAGTTTCTACACGCCCACCCGTCAATTTCACTCCGCCAACCTCGCACTCGCCGCCGTCACTCGCATTCGCTGCACAATGGCAGGTGGGAAATCCTTCTCCTACCTGGCGGCCAAGACATGGAACTCCCTCTCCGCCAACCTCAGGACCACCTCGCATTCCGGAGGCAGCTCAAAACCTGGCTCTTCGAGCAGCAGTAACCCCCTCCCCTAGCGCCTTGAGACCCTCACGGGTGAGTAGCGCGCTTTATAAATATTATTGATTGATTGATTGATTGATTGATTCACCATTACACTGCAGACGAACTCCACGCCTAAACCCAGGACGCTCCTCTATCTGCTTACAGGCCACACCAACGCGCACCAGAGGACCCTTCTCCTGCAAAGCCTGCAACTTCACCTGCAAACTAAACCCCGAACACCATATCAAAACAACAGACTGCTGCCTAAGATGCATCCTGCTGAACACCTGCTCCGTCCACAAACATGCAATTGAACTCTGGGACTTACTGACCTCACACTCGCCGGACATCGCATTCCTCACCGAAACCTGGATGAACCCTCCCTCGGAACCAGACATAGCAATAGCTATACCAGAAAAATTACAAGATCACCAGAAGAGACCGCAAGAACAAACCAGGAGGAGGAATCGCCATAGTCCACAATAGCACCATAATAGTCTCCACCAACTCCGATGACATCAAGTCCGCCGAGCACCTCCACTTCACAATCTACGTAAACGCCAACAACACACTCAGAGGAACACTGGTCTACAGACCCCCTGGCCCTAGACCGCAGTTCTGCGACGACATCGCCGACACCATCAGCTCCCAAGCTCTCACCTCAACAGACTACATCCTCCTAGGCGACCTGAACTTCCACCTGGAGAATAACAACGATACCAACACCACCAACCTAATCGACAACCTCGCCAACCACGGCCTCAAGCAACTCCTCACTTCACCGACCCACTCCGCAGGCCACACACTCAATCCCATCTTCTCAACCAGCAACCACGTCTCCTTCAGCCACACCACGAACTCTACTGGACAGACCACCGATGCATCCATTTCTCCTACCAGAAACCAGTCACTCACCACCACCGCACACAACCTCCCTGACGCAACTGGAGCAAAATATCCACAGACCAACTGATCTCCACCCTCTCCCAGACCCCCCCCCCGGACCTCGGACCCCAACACAGCCACCACCAACATGCACCACTGGGTAGAGACTGCACCAACAGCCTCGCACCGCTCAAAAAACACCCAAACACCACCCACAGAATCAAGGCCAGCTGGTTCACCCCAGATCTACAGGAATCCAAACGACTATGCCGCAGAATGGAAAAAACTTGGCACTGTGACCCTACCATCTCCAATCGCATCGCCTTCAAGGATGCCCTACGCAGACATCATCAACAGATCCGCACCGCCAAAAGGACCCACTTCAAAAACCACATTAACACCAACGCTCACAACAGCAAAGAGCTCTTCGGCATCATTAAAGAGCTCTCCACCCCCAGGGCCTGCTCCAACGAACCCCCCCCCATCACAGGAGCTCTGCAACTCTCTCGCAACCCACTTCCGTCGTAAGATAGAAGAAATCCACAACAGCTTCAACTCCCAGACCCACCAGCTAAATACAAACACCCACGAACCCTAAGCTCCAAGCAACACCCATCTCCCCCACACCTGGACCCCTGTCAACACAGAAGACACCACCAGCACCATGGCTTCCATCCACTCCGGATCACCCTCGGACCCTTGCCCACACCATATCTTCAACAAAGCCAACACCTTCATCGCTCCCCACCTCTGCCACACCATCACAGTTCCTTCGAATCAGCCACCTTCCCAGAGAGATGGAGGCACGCAGAAATCAACGCCTCGCTAAAGAAACCAAAGGCAGACCCTGAGTACTCCAAGAACTACCGACCAATCTCCCTCCTCCCCTTCCCACCCAAGGTCATCGAAAAAATCGTGAACAATCAACTATCCCGGTTCTTGGAAGACAGCAAGGCACTCGACACCTCACAAACCGTACTCCGCAAAAACCACAGCACCGAGACCGCACACATTGCCGCCACAGATGACATCAGGACCATGCTCGACAAAGGAGAAACAGCAGCGCTCATCCTCCTGGACCTCTCTGCAGCTTTCGACACGGTATGTCATCACACTCACCGCACACGCCTCCACAGCGCTTGAATCCGCGACAAAGCTCTGGACTTGATCTCATCATTTCTCACAGGCAGGACCCAGAGAGACCGCCTCCCGCCGTTCCTGTCAGAAGCCTCCGGAATCACCTGTGGCGTCCCTCAAGGATCTTCGCTCGGCCCCACACTTTTCAACGTGTACATGCCCCCCCTCACCAACGTCGCACGAACATACCACATCAACATAGTCTCCTACACTGACGACACTCAACTCATCATCTCCCTCACGAAAGACCCCACTACTGCAAAGGACAACCTCCATAACAGACTCCACGCCATCGCCAGCTGGACGGACGGAATCAAGCCACCTCAGGTTAAACGCAGACAAGACAGAATTACTCATCTTCGGCACCAACCCTTCAGCTTGGAACGACTCCTGGTGGCCCACCTCCCTAGGATCCGCACCCTCACCCACCACCCACACACGGAACTTGGGCTTCATCTTGGATTCCACACTCAGCATGACGCAGCAGGTCAATGCCATCTCCTCTTCCTGCTACAACACCCTCTGCCTGCTCCACAAAATCTTCAAGTGGATTCCCATCGAAACCAGGAAAACTGTCACCCATGCCTTGGTCAGTAGCTGATTGGACTACGGAAACCCCCTATATGCAGGAATAACAAACAAACTCCAAACAAAGCTGCAAAGAATCCAGAACGCATCCACCTGCCTCATTCTAGACATCCCACGCTGCGACCACATCTCACCCCACCTCAGAGACCTACACTGGCTACCAGTATCAAAGAGGATCACCTTCAAAATCTTCATCCACGCACACAAGGCCCTCCACAACACAGTTCCCGCCTACCTCAACGACAGATTCACCTTTCACTCCCCCACCCGCAACCTTCGCTCTGCCAACCGTGCCCTCGCCTACGTTCCTCGCATCCGTCGTACGACCGCCGGAGGAAGATCATTCTCTCACCTTGCCGCAAGACCTGGAACTCCCTACCGCTACAACTCTGCCTCACCCAAGACCTTCTGTCTTTCAGGAAACACCTCAAGACTTGGCTTTTCGACCAGTAGCTCTCCCCCCCCCCCAGCGCCTTGAGACCCTACAGGGTGAGTAGTGCGCTCTATAAATCCCTGATTGATTGATTGATCATAAGAACCGCAGATATCCAATTTTAAAGGAATAAGTAAAAAAGAACCAAGAATCAAAAAGTTTTAACTCTGGGAATCTAGGCATTAGACTGGGATAAAGTCATAAGTTCAGGCTGACCGTGATGGAGTGTGGAGCTGATACAGGGAACAGGTTAGTCCAGCTGAAAAATATACCGTCTTAAAGTCCAATTTGAAACTTCAGGCCTTCACTGAATTAGCTAAACTAATGCAAGCCAAGGATCCAGGACCTGGAGAGGCACCTCTTGGGGATTAGGAACTCATCTAGCAGAGGACAGCAGAGCTCAGACAGGTCCAGTTGGAGACAAAGGCAGGTTTAGTTTCAGCAGTTCAGCTGGGCAGTTGCACGGAGGCCTGTGGAGCTAGCAGGTCAACCAACCGACCCTTGGAGTCAATCAGAATAGCAACAGATGAAGGGAGCAGGAACAGACTTCCTATTCAGAGATCAGGACAGGCTTCAATCAGCAGGACAATTCTCTGAGAAACAAGGCAGGCCTTAGGCAGCACGGCAGTCCTCTGAAGATCAAGGCAGGACTCAAGCACAGTACAGTCCTCTGGGGAACAAGGCAGCCCTCAAGCATCTGAGTGGTCCTCTGGGGAATACAGCAGTCCTTCTTCTGTAATATACACTGGTCCAGGAAGGTACTGATGATTGGCTCAGGTGCTCCAACATTTATAACTGGTGCCACCCTTTGAAGTGGGGGAAACTTCTAGTCCACCCCTGCATCTGGTTACTGAAAGTTCCTTCCATTCTCTTTCTTCACTTGCCCAGGCTCCAAGAGGTCTAGGCTGACAAAAGGCTGATGTCAAGTTCCTTTGGGAGTATGCTGGAGGCAGCCCTATGAAATGTAAGTGGGGCAGGGAAGAGCTCTGCCACTCTCATCCTGGCAGGAGGACCCTCTCCCAGTTACACCCAGGCCCTATTGTTAACTGTCTGGCCCCAACATGCATTTATGATTGATAGCATTTAACAAGTCAGAGCACCTGGAAAATTCTAGAAGGCTGCCAAAAGTTTAGAACAGGAAAATGCCAACTTTCTAAAAGTGACATTTTCAAAATTTTAATTTGAAATCCAACTTTACCTTTAAGGAGGATTTTAATTTACAATTCAATTGAGTCCAAACATGACTTTCTGTCTGCTCCCAATAAAAAATCAGTAGTGAAAAATGAATTTAGGAGTTTTTCACTACTAAGGCATGTAAAGCTTAAAAACCACATGCTACTTTGTCATTTTAATGCCCCTTGTCCTATGGGCTATTTAGGGACTTCTTTAAGGGTAGCATTTATGTAGTAAAAGGAAGATGTTGGAAATGGCCCTTTCTGCATGTTTTCCCCTGTCTTTGTGGCTTCTGACCTGTTTTCGATCCTGTATTGAATTTTGTTTTTGCTGGCTTTAGGACTCTGGGCACTTTACCGCTGCTGACCAGTGCTAGAGTGCAAGTGCTCCTTGTCTAAATCGTATTGGTGATTGGTTTATCCTTGATTAGCATATTTGATTTACTGGTAAGTCCCTAGTAAAGTGCACTATGTATGTCCAGGGATATAACTCTAATGTTAATAGTGGCCCTGCAGCACTGAGGCCTATATTTATACTTTTTGATGGAAAACTGCATGTTAGCAGTTTTGCGTCAAGAGGTATCGCGCCGGCTTGCGCCATTCCAGGATGTCAGCTGGGTGCCAAATTTATGTAATGGCGCAATCCTGCTCAAAGGGTGGGCTGGCGTAAAAAAATGACGTTAGCCAGGTGGGGGTGGCGGTATGGGAGAAGGGGGTTTTGCACCCAAAAATGACATTAGGCTTGTTGAAGGCAAAAAAAATGCCTCTAACCAGCCTAGTAGCATTTTCTGACGCAAAACCATCCATACCACATGGCTCCTGTCTTAGAAAAAACAGGAGTCATGTCCACCACCCCAATGACTAGCAGAGGGGACAAGGGTCTCCTGGGCATGGCCATTGCACCCTGTGTCATGCAGGGGGCCCGAAGTTGGGCCTACCATGGCACTTTAATTAAACAAATAAAAATAATTCCCTATGCTTAGCCCACTTACCTGGGATGAGGTCCCCCATTCTCCAGTGTCCCTCTGGTGTGGGTGGGGGTGTTCCTGGGGCTTGAGGCGGGCACCTGTGGACCCATTCCATGGTGTTCAACCATTTAAATGGGTCCACGCCTCGTCTGACCCAGCCGTTAAATAATGGAACAAAGCAAGCTTTTCACCATTATTGAGCCCCTCCTTCCAACCGTGCATTATTTTAGTAAAGAGGATAAATATGGGGCTTTGGGGTTGTCGCATAGGCTCTCATTATTCTAATGAGACTACTGGATTTTGAGCGGCAGAATCGCCTACGGTGTGGGAGACTAAATCTAACCCACTGCTGGTGACACCTGTCGCTCCAATCATGGTTTTGCTCTGGCTAACTAGCAGTGCCTCATCTCTACCCAAGGATAGGGATGACTAGGAAGCCAAGCACATGACATAACTGGTTTCTCAGGGAAGCTGTGGTCACTCAGGTCTCATTCGTTTCTCTCAGTTACATTTTAGTCTCATATATAAATGACAAACAGAGGCAGTATATGTTTCAATAATGAGTTTAATAAAATGACTGCATCTTAGATAGCAAAGCGTGAGCTGAAATAACCAGGACGACACAACATGACAGGATTAAAATTGTGACGAGAAGAGCTAAGCATAAAAATAACGCTATCATCTTGTCATTATCGTCAATAGACTAACTCCTACCTAGGCTATGATAGAGCACAGCATGTTAAGCTCTAATTCTGCCCTTCAGGTTCCCCTGGGAAGACATCATCCCCATACCTGAGCAAAGGCCTGCGGTCTACGTTAGCATCTGTGGCAAAGCATTCGGCAATCAGCATACAGTCGTGGTCATCTGGCTGGAATCTCCCTCTAATGTATACGGGACAAGGAAGTGTTTTTATACCAAAACACAGCTGATGTTCTGGTAAAATGTCCCTACGTAAAGATGTGTATTTTCTACGAATGTTGGAGACTACACTTCTACCACATTCACCGGCAATGTACCGTGCTGTAGCCTTGGAAGAAGCACAGAGTGATCAAGAATGTCTTGTTTGAGAACAGAGTTCTGGCCTAAGCAAAAACAGTTAGGTAAACAGAAAATAAAACAAGACTGTAAAAGTGGCTACTGTAACAATAGTAAAATGAAGCCGAATAAAATATATCTAGGTTAAGGTGCACAGCGGCTCGGCCTAGAGTGTTAAAATAATGTGCATGGAGCTATGGCTAAAATGACTATACAACACCCTCCACTTGTCGGTTGAAGGTGGTTCAATGCCTAAGAACAAATAAAATTGCTACTAAAAGCTCAACCTAAGATATCTATGTAAAAGCAATGTCATTCATGACAAGTTGAAGGGACACGTCAGCATGTAGAAGGACAATTTAAAACATGAACATGTGGTATAAAATCGAATTTCAAAAGGCAAAGTTATTTTTGAAAAGTTCCAAGAGGACAGGAAATCTTCCACTTCGGCCGATGTTAAAGTTGGAAAGTCATTGCCAAGAAGAATCAGGGAGCAGTTGTGTTCCATAGCCTCAGCCTCAGCCAAGGCAGCATTCCGTGGTGTGCCCAGTGATGAGTCATGAGCCACATCCTCCAGAAAGGGCAACTCATAAGTAGCTTCCCATAGCAAACGCAACCTCAACGCGCATGTCTGGTAATGAACCCTCAGCGAGAACATCAACAGATCAGCGTCTAATGAAAGCAAGCTCTGCGTTGAAAGACAGACTTCCAGTGCATGTTCGAAAGAGCACCAGAGGCACCGAAACACGGGCTGCACACAATGCAAAAACCATTCTGAATGACAAAGACCAGCCACACTCCGATTGCTCCAGGAGTGTTGCTCCAAAATAATGCATCATGCTTTCACGACACAGCTGCGTTGATGGAAGCGCTTTCATTCCTCCTTGGTGCGGTGGGACAACCATTGCGCAGAAAAAATAGCAACAGCAGGATTCCAGCTAATAAAGCCAAAGTTATTGGAAATCCCCCAAAAATACTAGAAAAAATTGAGTGGATCGCTGATGGTATTAAACCGAATATGGAGGAGAAGGTGTGAATGAAACCAGAACCAACAGCTTTAAAGAAATGTGCAATTCCAGTTGATATCCGTCCCCGCGAGTTCACCAAAGTGTCTCAGAAAGTTTGTATTTAAAAGGGACTGTATTTCTGCTGACGACCTTGCCACCTGAAGTGCGTAGGTCTCGCGTGCAGATGTAAGGGCCATATGCTTTTGAAACAATAAAGCCTTGAGTCTGCTCAACTTGTCAAAATTCAGATTTGAAGTAGCAATATGGGGCCAAATGTCAGTTACTTCTTTTATCTTAGTGCGGGGAAAGAGTACATTCCCACAGCATGTAACGACCTTAGAGACTGAAACAAAATAAACTATTCCGGCTCGCATCCCACAACAGTCTTCACAGTTGAGGAGGACATAGCTGCCGTTTGAAAGCACCTGGAACGTAGGTCTAATCAAGGGGACTGGAACTCCCTTCAGATAACAAGCTAAGGGCCATATTTATACTCTGTTTGCGCCGGATTTGCATCGTTTTTTTGACGCAAATTCGACGCAAAACGAACTCCATATTTATACTCTGGCGTTAGACGCGTCTAGCGCCAAAGTTCATGGAGTTTGCGCCATTTTTTAGCGTGGACAACTACTTTGCGTTAATGATATGCAAGGTAGGCGTTCCCTTCTAAAAAATGACTCAGAGGCATGTGCGCCGTATTTACACTCCCGGGCAAAAATGACGCCGGGAGTGGGCGGGTCAAAAAAAATTACGACCAGCCGCTTTTGTGTCGTTTTTTAGCGCCTGGTCAGGGCAGGCGTTAAGGGACCTGTGGGCTCGGAAGGAGCCCAGAGGTGCCCTCCCATGCCCCCAGGGACACCCCCTGCCACCCTTGCCCACCCCAGGAGGACGCCCAAGGATGGAGGGACCCATCCCAGGGAACTTAAGGTAAGTTCAGGTAAGTATTTTATTTTTATTTATTTTTGTGGCATAGGGGGGCCTGATTTGTGCCCCCCTACATGCCACTATGCCCAATGACCATGCCCAGGGGACATAAGTCCCCTGGGCATGGCCATTGGGCAAGGGGGCATGACTCCTGTCTTTGCTAAGACAGGACTCATTTCAATGGGGGTTGGGAGTAAAAAAAAATGGCGCAAATCGGGTTGAGGCGAAAATTTTGCCTCAGCCTGACTTGCCCCATTTTTTTACGCCCAAGCTCCATATTCCCCTATGCTGGCGCTGCCTGGTGTAAGTCATTTTTTTTTACGCACACCAGGCAGCTCCGCCGGCTAACGCCGGCTAACGTCATTGAATAAATACGGCACCCGCATGGCGCTTCAGAATGGCGTTAGCCGGCGTTAGATTTTTTGACGCACAACTGCGTTGGCGTAGTTATGCGTCGAAAAGTTTAAATATGGCCCTAAGTTCGCTGCAGACGCGTTACACGCCCCATGCAAGGACAGTTGTTTACAAACCATCGAATGGCTGACTGAAGTCTCGCATTCACTACCGCTAAGAAAGACCTCTTTCATGCCACTAAGACATTTGTATGAGAAGGGAAGCTCCCACACCTCATGAATATAACTATCTCCCAGCCTTTCATATCTGCCCACCGGAATGTGTTTTAAACAGGAGGTGAATTGAGGAGTAGAAATAAGCAGATTGATGACCCCGTGTATGAGCCACTCAGCAGATGGTATTTCAGCCACAGTAAAAGGCAACTTATCTAATTTCTCGATGTTTAGCATGACATTAGTCGCTTCTTTTTTAGCCATTAGTTGTTGCTGTCACATTAGATTAAAGTAAGAAAATATTTTCCTTGCGCTGACATGCTGCCAGGGAACGCGACCTGCCTTCAATGTTTGAAGTGTCCAACCCAACTGCATAATGGACCTTAGCTGACTCTGTCCATGGTGTAATGAAGACACATCTGTTTGTATGATGTCTATAGCAGAAGAGACGATGTTATTTAAAGTGTATATCTGTCCGGACAAGGTATTAATCCCGTTATCTACAACAGCCAATGCCTTTTTCAAATTTTCCTGATCTATTTGCCTTAACCGGGCAGCTGCTTCTTGTTGGGAAAGCTTCCAAATTTCATTACAGACTTCAAATAAGAAACGCTTTCTGTGGTGTTTTCTGGGGCCTAACAGGAAGTCCAGTAAGTCAGTATTATTAGACAGGAGACTGAGGTGTTCTCTAACCGCATCTTGTAAGGAAGTTCTTAACCATTGTTAGCATAGTTTCCCTACACTATGGGGGTCATTCTGACCCTGGCGGTAAGAGGCTCTTACCGCCGGTCAGAAGACCGCCATCATACCGCCGCGGCCGCGGTAAACCGCCACGGTCATTCTGACCCACAACTGCCAAACCGCCAAAAACCCGACATCCACTGAAGCCCGCCTCATCAGCGGTCAGCGATAAACTGGAGATGACCAAACCTCCACCGTCACGCCAACACAAACACGCCCATGCCATTACGACCCACGAATCCACGCGGCGGTCTTTCAACCGCGGTATCCCATTGGCGGTACACACTGCCGCGCTCAAAATACACACACATTTACAAAACACAGCCACATTGGACAATTCGAAATACACACACCTGATACACATACACACACCACACCCACACACCCATCACCATATAAAACACACACCCACATCACCCACAAACCCCCACAAATCGAAATTCAGAGACAAGGCGCAATACACAGAGAGAGAGCACAGGGAACGCAAACCACAACACACACAGGAACCCAACATCATCACCCACACCACATCTACGCACAAAACACCACACACCACCACACTCATCACCACAAACACCACCCCACACCTCATCCACACCACCCCATGGCACCCCAAAGACACCCCAGGTTCACGGACCAAGAACTGAGGGTCATGGTGGAGGAAATAATCAGGGTAGAGCCCCAGCTCTTCGGCACACAGGTGCAGCACACCACAATAGCCAGGAAGGCGGAGCTATGGCAAAGGATCGTCGACAGGGTCAACGCTGTGGGACAGCATCCCAGAAATCGGGAAGACATCCGAAAGCGCTGGAACGACCTACGGGGGAAGGTGCAGTCGATGGTGTCAAGATACAACATCGCTGTGCAGAAGACTGGCGGCGGACCCCCACCCACTCCACCCGAAATCACAGCATGGGAGCAAGAGGTCTTGAACATCCTGAGGGCCTCGCTGGAGTAGGCGGAGGAATGGACTCTGGTAAGTCTAATCTCAACTACTTCATCCCCCCCAACCACCAGCATGCCAACCCACACCCCCAATCACCCCTAACCCCCCAGCACACATACTCCCTGTTAATGTCTCACCAGCACAACCCACCCAACCCAACCCAAACCCCTGAATGCCAACACAAACCATGGACACCCATCACCTAAGCATGACCACTGCACATACCCATCCCCCCCCACAAACCACCCTCACAACTCCTCCCACATGGGACTGCCAGCACTGGGGGACAAGGGCACCCACAATTCGCACGCCACGGCACACACAAAATCAATAACCATATTCTTTTACCCCTGCAGGGCCCGAACGCCAACACACCGGCCAGGAGGGTCCAGATTTGTCCATCCCACCCCCAGAACAGGCCCCCAGTGATGACAGCAGCTCTGTCGACCTAGAACCTGATGACCAGCCCAGACCATCGGGGACCTCTGGACAGTCGGTTACCCTCAGTCAGCCCCAGGCCACAGCAGACCTACCCCCCTCAGGAAACACCAGCACAGCACCCACCCAGCGGGCCCATGCTTCTGTCTCCAGGACAGGTCAAGCAGCGGTGTGTCTACCAGTACAGGGCACCCAGGGTAACCCACAACCCCAACAACAACAGGGACCTGGGGGCACTGGTAGTGGGCACACCGTCCAGGGGACAGAGGCCCAGGAACAAAGAGGAACTGGGAGGGCTGCTGTGCGACAGAGGGAGGACAGGCCTAGGGAACCCACTGTCCAAGAGGCCCTCACCACCATCATGGGAGCGTACCACCACTCCCAAGAGACGATGGCGACGGTCCTGGCCAGGTTCCAGGAGATCCAGGCCATGCAGGAGGGCCAGTACATGGGGTTCCGGGAAGAACTGCGCAGCATCGGTTCCGCAATGGGTATAATCGTGGTGGCACTCAACCAGATTGTCACCACATTGCGGGACCATGTGGCCCCCCAAAGGGCCCCTGCCACTAGCATGGAGGAAGAACAGCCCACCACCTCCGCTGGCGCTAGTGGTCAGGAGGCCCCGACACAACAGCAACGGCCCTCCCGGACCCCACCCCCTGCAGAACAAGAACCACCCCGCAAGAAAGGCCTGAGATCGAGGAAGAAGACAGAGTAGGATGTCAAGACCCCCACCATGCACGGAAACCCCCGGATGTCATCCCACTGTCCCACTTGTTTACCCTGTCCAACCTTGAACTGCCCCTGCTCCACCTTCCATAGGCATATGGACAATGGACCTGTAGGAACGACAGTCTGGACACTGCCATGGACATGCCTCCACCATCACCCTGTTTGAACTATACACCTATTTTAAAACTTCAATAAACACAATTATTGCACATTAACCAACTGGATTCTGCTATCTATTTATTTAAACCAAATGTATTCGATATAACCAACAAAACATTTCTAGTTACATTGTGATGACAACATACCAGTGTCACACAGCGGTAGTCCATGGGGAAAAAAAACAGAGGGCACTCCGTGGTGATCAGATCACTGAAATAGGAAGTGATATACACAACTAAGTTACCATACATTGGGGTGAAAGGTCAGACAGTAGAGAGCCACTACAGTTACAGATATAATACAATGCAGGAGTAGATTATTACCTGTGTGTCACTGGAAATACTGCAGTATCACTCTGTCCCTGTTGTCTGTGTCGTCCTCTTCGTCTTCCTCCTCTTCACTCTCCGCAGGCTCCACAGCGGCCACAACACCACCATCTGGACCATCCTCCTGCAGGAAAGGTACCTGGCGTCGCAAAGCCAGGTTGTGAAGCATGTAGCAGGCCACGATGATATGACACACCTTCCTTGGTGAGTACATTAGGGATCCACCAGTCATATGCAGGCACCTAAACCTGGCCTTCAGGAGGCCGAAGGTCCGCTCAATCACCCTCCTAGTCCGCCCATGGGCCTCATTGTACCGTTCCTCTGCCCTGGTCCTGGGATTCCTCACTGGGGTCAATAGCCAAGGCAGGTTTGGGTAACCAGAGTCACCAATTAGCCACACACGGTGTCTCTGTAGCTGTTCCATCACATAAGGGATGCTGCTATTTCGCATGATGTACGCGTCATGCACTGACCCTGGGAACTTGGCATTTAAATGGGAGATGTACTGGTCAGCCAAACAGACCACCTGGACATTCATCGAATGATAATTTTTACGGTTCCTGTACACCTGCTCATCGTCTTTTGGGGGAACCAAAGCCACATGGGTACCATCAATGGCACCAATGATATTGGGAATGTTTCCAAGGGCATAGAAATCACCCTTCACTGTAGGCAAGTCACCCACCTCAGGGAAAATGATGTAGCTCCGCATGTATTTCATCAGGGCAGACAACACTCTGGACAACATCTTTAAAAACATAGGCTGAGACATCCCAGATGAAATGGCCACGGTAGTTTGAAATGATCCACTTGCCAAAAAATTCAGTACTGACAGCACCTGCACTAGAGGCGGAATCCCTGTGGGTTGGCGGATGGGTGACATCAGGTCTGGCTCCAGCTGGGCACACAGTTCCTGTATAGTGGCACGGTTGAGTCTGTAGGTGAGTATGACGTGTCTTTCTTCCATTGTCGACAGGTCCACCAGCGGTCTGTACACGGGAAGATTCCTCCGTCTCCTCGCAAGTCGCAGCGGACTATGCCTAGGAAGGACAACATGGAGCACAGAGTCAAGCAACCCACAGGTAAGTGCCCACAGCATGCCCAGTACACGAAACTCTCGGGATTGAATGGCTAGTATGAATGTCGGTGCAAGGCCTAGCCATGTGTGACGCAGTAGGAATGAAGCCATGTGGGCCCTTGAAATGGCGGCTGCCTGACCTGTGAAGTGTGACAATGTGAAGTGAGGTCATTGCGCAAGCGTGGCACACCGTGGCGGTAGGCGGTCGCAGTCCGCGGCGCAAAGCCGCATTGGACAACATTGAACCCTATGGGTTTCAGGAGCCAAAGGCGGTGAGCGCCGGCGGTCGCGGTACGCACCGCCGCGGTACGCACCACCGCGGCACGCACCGCCGTGGCACGCACCGCCGCGACCGTAACCGCCATTTTCTCTCGGCTTGATCACACGAGACCTGAGCATCCACAGGAGAGGACCTATACTGCAAGTGCTGCTGTGACCTCGGTCTGGAAGTGACAATGGCTGCTGCGACTGGGGAAAGGGCCCCCGCCTTCAGTTCCGAGGAGTTGGAGAAGCTCGTGGATGGGGTCCTCCCCCAGTATGCGCTACTCTACGGGCCTCCAGACCAACAGGTGAGTACACGGGGGGAATGCATAGTGCCCAATGCCTGGGCTGAGTGGGGAGGATGTACGATGGAGGGGAGGGCAGCGAATGACGAATGCATGGCACGACAGATGAAAGCATGTGCCACATGGCAAGGTTGGGGAGGGGGGGCCACTCACATCGAGCATGCAGAAAAGTGATGATGTTTCTCTTCCCCCCTGTACATGTCACATAGGTCAGCGCCCATCAGAAGATTGACATTTGGCGTGCCATCGCCAAGGACGTCCGGGCCCTGGGGGTCCACACCAGAAGGGGCACCCACTGCCGCAAGAGGTGGGAGGACATCCGCCACGGGAGCAGGAAGACAGCGGAGGCTCTGCTGGGGATGGCCTCCCAACCTAGGAGGGGTGCCAGTCGTACCTTGACCCCCCTGATGTCCCGGATCCTGGCGGTGGCCTACCCCGATTTAGATGGGCGCTTGAGGACATCACAGCAGACACAAGGGGGTGAGTAACAGCACATTCAGCTATTTTGCGCGCAGTGGAGGTGCCTGGGTGGGGGAGGAGGGCTGTGGGTATCCCTAGGCCAAGGCGATTTCTGTAGGATAGGCCCGTCCGTGAAGTATGCTCCTGTGCCCCCGCCCCCCACCTCTGTAGGGTGCCTAGTAACGCGATTCATGGACCAGTGTATACTGTGTGGGCAGTTGTCGCCCATAGGCTTGTAGGGCATGTCCCAGTGAATGAGTAGTGTACCCCAAGTGCGCAGCGTAGTGCAGGGGGCTTCTGTGTCTGTCCTCTCCGCCAACGGTGTCCCCAATGCATGCACTCAACTTGTCTTTATGTTTTCCACCCCCCCCCCCCATTTTCCTTGTTTTACTGTGAATGTGTGCATTAGCATCATCAGGCGGAGGAGAAGTGGCATCGGCGCAAGAGGGAGCTGCATCTCACATGGCCCCGGAGGGCCATGCAACGGACTCCGACATGACCAGTGAGACGGAGGGCGAGGGGGGCTCCACCACGGGGACCCGTGGAGACGTCAGCGACACCGACACGTCCTCGGAAGGGAGCTCCCTTGCGGTGGCGGCAACATCCGTGCCCACCGATCCTACAGGTACAGCCGCCACCCAGCGCACCAGCTCCGCCCTCTTAGCAGCCCCTCGGCCTTTGGCCCGTGCCCGCAAGGCCAGGAAGCCAACCATCTCCTTCGCCCCAGGCATCTCAGGCCCTGCCCCAGTCACCCCTGCTGCCCTCAGTGAGGAGGTCATTGACCTCCTGAGGACCATCATTGTTGGGCAGTCTACCCTTTTGAATGCCATCCAGGGTGTGGAGAGGGAGGTGCATCAAAGCAATGCATACCTGGAGGGCCTTCATACGGGTCAGGCTGCCCATCAACGATCGTTCAACGCTCTGGCCTCAGCACTGACGGCAGCGATTGTCCCTGTCTCCAGCCTCCCTCTTCTGACTCCCTCCACCCAGTCCCACTCCCCTGTTCCTCTGCCTATCCCATCCACACCTACAGACCAGCCTGCACACACCTCAACACCCAAGGGCAGCTCATCCAGACATAAGCACCACAGGACACACAAGCATTCACCCAAGCAACATCCAGATGCAGACATGCCAACAGCCACTACCTCCTCTGTGTCCCCACCTCCTCGTCTCCCTCCTCCCTCCCTGTGACGTCTCCACACACACCTGCAAGCACACCACCATCAGCCATTGCACCCATCACCAGCACACCCTCCACACCAGTCCGCACACGTGCAGTCACCACCCCCACTGCCATGTACACGTCCCCTGTGTCCTCTCCCAGTGTGTCTGTCACCCCCGCTTCCCAACGACACACACGCAGGCAGGCACCCAAACAACAGCCATCCACCTCACGTCAGCCTCCTGCCCAAGCACCTGCACCGAAAGACAGCACAATTGACTCTCCTACAGCCACATCCTCTTCCTCCACTCCCATACCCACTCCAGCCACCCTTACCATGGCTCCAAAGAAAATGTTCCTCTCTAAAGTGGACCTCTTTTCCTCACCTGACCCACCCCCTCCATCCCGTAAGAGTTCCACCAACACCTCAGCCACCACCAGCTCAGCAACTCCAAAGAACGTCGTGCCTGGTTTTTGGAGTCCACCCTTTCCTTGGGCTGGGACATCGTCCAGCAGCAAAGGCACAGCCAGCCCCCCCCTGGGAAGAGGGCAGGTGCGACAGGCCTGATACGCCTGCCCCCAAGGAGGGGAGCCTTGCACCGTCACCTGCCACATCGGGTAAGGGAGCCAAGGGCCACGGACAGTCTGCCAAGGAGGGCAAGGGCAGCAAGGAGCAAAAGGCAGGGAGCAGCCGACCTGGCCATGAGGGCCCCACCAGCCCCATTCCGGGGGTATCGAAGGAGAGCCAGGGCCCCAGGACTCCATCACAGGAGGGCCCCGCAACGGAAAGGTCCGATGCAGACTGAGCGGCAAGTATTGGCCAGGTGTGGTTCACTGGAAACACAAGACAGGCACCGCTGAACAGGGCCCCGCCGTGACCAGAACCGCTGAACAGGGCCCCGCCGTGAGGAGCACCGCTGAACAGGGCCCCGCCGTGACCAGAACCGCTGAACAGGGCACCGCCGTGAGAAGCACCGCTGAACAGGGCCCCGCCATGACCAGAACCGCTGAACAGGGCCCCGCCGTGAGGAGCACCGCTGAACAGGGCCCCGCCGTGAGAAGCACCGCTGAACAGGGCCCCGCCGTGACCAGAACCGCTGAACAGGGCCCCGCCGTGAGGAGCACCGCTGAACAGGGCCCCGCCGTGACCAGAACCGCTGAACAGGGCCCCGCCGTGAGGAGCACCGCTGAACAGGGCCCCGCCGTGACCAGAACCGCTGAACAGGGCCCCGCCGTGAGGAGCACCGCTGAACAGGGCCCCGCCGTGACCAGAATCGCTGAACAGGGCCCCGCCGTGAGGAGCACCGCTGAACAGGGCCCTTCCTGTCAAGCACCGCTCCGCTGGGCCCTTCCTGTCAAGCACCGCTCCGCTGGGCCCTTCATCTCAAGCACCACTCCGCTGGGCACCGCCGTCTCTGAACTGCTCCGCTGGGCCCTTCCTGTCAAGCACCGCTCCGCTGGGCCCTTCCTGTCAAGCACCGATCCGCTGGGCCCTTCCTGTCAAGCACCGCTCCGCTGGGTCCTTCCTGTCAAGCACCGCTCCGCTAGGCCCTTCCTGTCAAGCACCGCTGGCCCATTGGCAGTCCCGGTTCTGTGTCGGGCAGGCCTTCACGACGCACTCTGCCCACCATGCCTCCTCCATGACCAGTGGTCTCTGTAATCCACCTGATGGACTGTGGCTTTGCACTCCCCAGGATGCCACAGTGGGCAATCCACCCACTGTAGAGACTTGTGAGACTGTGGCTTTGCACTCCCCAGGATGCCACAGTGGGCAATCCACCCACTGTAGAGACTTGTGAGACTGTGGCTTTGCACTCCCCAGGATGGCACAGTGGGCATGGAGGCCCTTCGTGGATCTGGCGTCGTGGACTCATGTGGCTGAGGTCCCCCCCTTCCCTTCCCCCTGAGGTGCCTGTCTTTTTATTTTAGTGATGCCCCAGCAGTGTTCTCTCCAATGGACTCGATCTCGTGTGTGGGCTTTGCCCATGTGTTGCTGCACATTGGCCCACGGACATTTGGACTTTGAATGACTGGGCCGGACTTTTGCTACTGGTATGGATGGAGTTCTAGATGTGTATTCATTCTTCCTATATTGCTAAGGTCGCTATGGGTGTCACTCTGACTTTTTTATCTGCATAGGTGTGTAGGTATTTCGGTGGGGGTGAGGGTGGGGGTGGGTGTGTGGCGTATGTGTGTGCCCGTAACCTTTCCTCCTCCCCCCTCCCCTGTGTCGTAGGTGCAGTACTCACCGTTGTCATCTGCGGCAAGGTTCGTGATCCTGGAAGAAGAGCAGGAAGGCAATGGCTGGGAGGATGTGGAGTTCGGGTTCCATGCTGTTCCGATTACGCGTGGAGTGTGTCGAGGTAAGCGTTTTCCATTGGAGATGTCTGTTTCCGCCGTGTTTTTATCGGCGGGGCTCCCGCCCCGGAAAAGGTGTAGTAGCCTCTGTCAATTACAGAAAGTCAATTTTTCATTGAAATGACGACTAAATGTGTACCAACATCCAATTTTACTGATAAAACTATATAGTGCACGGATAATGTGTGGACATTTGGTTTCAGAGAATATATGTCGTTGAGCAACCACAAAGAAAGTGTTGTGATTTGTTTTGACCCTATTAAAATCTTTGTTTCCATCACACTTTAGAATTAGTATAAAAGGGCTTTATTTGGGCTGTCCTGTTTATTAATTTGGAAATATTTGTACAGTTCATTTATAGGTATTTACATTTTGCTGTGTGTTAGAAGAAAATAACATATGGCAGGGGATGGAATCTGATACCCTAATGGGAAACTGTGGCTGTGGGACATCTTCCTCTCCTTGAATTATGTCAGCTGCTCCGAGAGGAACACTTCCTCCCCAATGTATTTTTAAATGGGAAATATTTCCTGTTTTCAAATGCGAACAGAGGGGTGAAGGTGTACTAGTCCTTGCAGACCTCATCCCTGCATTTACTGTCAATCACAGGGGATAGTAAACTGCAAACATACCTAATTAGTATTAATTAAGTAAATCATTTTACAACCCCCTGCGAATGTACAATTGGCGACGCTATAAGTATAATATATGTTTCATTCTTATTCACAAACCAGTTGCAGTCCCTGGTTTTTAAATGAGAATAATACATCAGGGCCCTAGATACTTTTATTGCGACCCAAAAGGTGACAAACTCAGCATTCAGTTCACCCACATCATCCTGAAGGTCTGTCTTAATGTAGGAGCAAGTCATCAGTAGTCTTCTTAGCAATTCCAGTATTCCTACCTGAAGACATCCATACAAGCGGCTCTGACGCATACCTCATACAGACTTCTAGAGAGCAGAGGCAAGGCACCATCCACCTGTGAAAAAAGAACAGTTAGGTGGAAGTTAAGGGATCAGGCAAGCAATTATGAAAGCACTATGCACTAACATAATTTGATTTGAGGCATCAGAGGGTAGCAGAAAGGAATTCAGATGGCATGTTCTAACCGTGACAGGAATCTGGATGTCTTATTGCAAAGAATTCAGATACCAGCGCATCGGGGCAGAGTAGAACAATTTCACTAAAGCTGTGCAAGCTCTAATTAGACTAAAGACGGGTGAAACTGGCATGGCAGAAGGGCTGGAAGTCATTAGGCAAACAATGTTTTTCTGGAGGCTGTAGAAGAGAAAGGCATTAAGCACTGCAAAGTCAGGCTCTTATCTAAAGTGATTTTTCAGGACATCCTTTCCTGAGAAGTTGCAAAGAAATTCAGAGAAGTCATCGACAACCCTACAAGCTTAACCCTACAGGCAATACCCACAAAAAATCTTGGTTCTCAGTCTATATTTTAAGAGCTACTGAAGATTGACATTCGGGGGAGGAAATGTGAATGGAGGAAATCTGAGGCTCAAAATAAAAGTGAAGCTTTCAGAAATGCTGCAGCATATGACGAAAAAGAAGATGCACTTATCAGCTCAAAAAGTGGATGGTCTGCCAGTAAATAGCCTGAACAAAAGCTATAACTATACTTTCTAAAGGTATATTCCTAGAATTATTTGATCTACTATGCCAAATATTCTGCAGACAGTCTTTTGGGTAGAGGAGAAAAGGAGTTGCTGGATACAGAAGAGGGGAAGCCGGTGGAGCTAGAAGAGGGGAAATGAGAAGGAGAGGCAAAGTGAACTGGGAGTGGAGAGGTGAAAGAGAAGGGGATAGTGATTAAATTAAAGAGTTGAGCTGGGGATGACAAGGGCTGGACAATTTGTAAATGTTTGCAAAAGTGTCTGTTGTATTTCACACTGAGCAACATTCAGGATATGCGGTTGAAAAGTTGGTTTATAGTAGAAGAGCTCTGTCGGTGGATGTTTGGTTGCATGTGGAGAATACTGCTTGTCCAATTTTGCCCATTGTTGCTGGGTCCACAGAAAGACTACGTCAACAGTGAAGTCGGTCAGGAACTATCCTAAAAAAACAAATACCAGCTAGTTCATGGAGCCTCCAGGTCTCCTTTCCTACGAACCAAAGGTTGCTGATGGAAAACAGAGAGAATGATCGAAAGAGGCACAGGCAGCCGCAGTTCATGAAGCTGGGTGACCATTTCATGCCACATAGACCAATAGGTGGCATAAGAGCACTGACAACTATCTGACTAAGTAGTCAGGCAAGTTTCTCTGGGTGGTGGTGATATTATATACCCCCTTTATCTCTTGCTGTTATGATTGTTGCTGCTGCTGAATACACTCTATTAGTGCTCTGGCTACCGCCAGCCTACGGCCATGATACTTGCAAAGGTCCCAGATATTATTACTAGTTTGTGCTCTATAAATCGAATACGTTTTCAACAATGTTTTGTGGATTCGCTGGGAAGTTGGGTCCTGGTGTGGGTAGGTATGGAGGGGTCGTGTGGGAATGTTTGTTGTGCATTCAAGTGGCCTGATTGATGTGTGCACTGGCTGGGACCTCAGATGCGTGTGGGTACCATGATTGTACTTAAGCCTCCTGATAACCAGCACATCTAAAAGTGAGAGGCTATTTTTAACACTCATCACATACAATGTTCGAGGTTTGAATACTCCTCGCAAATGCTGCCAGGTTCTCGGGTTATCTTGATCACCATAATGTGGACTTTCTCTTCTTACAGGAAGCACTCTTCAAGCGGGGGAGGGAAACGGCCCTAGCTAAATCCTGGGCCCCCTATCAATACTTTGCATCTTATTTGTCCTATTCCAAAGGGGTTGTCATACTCATTAACAAGAAGGTCCCATTTTGACATCATAAATTACCAGCAAATCCAGACGGATAATATTTACTACTTCAGGGAGCAATAGTATACACCCAGGTCATTTTGCTGAACACCTATGGCCCAATGTTGATAGCCCAGACTTCTTACATACCATTCACAAACAATGTCTAGAGGTGAATCCTGGCACCATTATCTAGGGGGGGCAGCGATCACAGTCTGGTGCAGGACCCAGCCATGGACTGCTCAGACCGCCACGAACGGAGGTTAACTAGGGCATGCACAGCCTCTTTTAGAAACTATGGAACAGTTATATATGCTTGATATCTGGTGGGTGTTACACAATAAATTCCGGGAATGCACGTTCCATTCCTCAGTACATGACACTTCCTCACGCCTAAACTTCTGGGTAGGCATGCAGGATATAGTGGGAAGGACATGGGAGGTGTGTCACCTTCCCAGAACTTTCTCTGATCACTCCACAGTAATCCTAACACTGGCCTTGCCCATTATCTGGAGACAAAAAACACTTTGGAGACTCCAAACAGAGATGCTGCTAGATGCGGCATTTAAGGATGAGATTCATTCAGCAATATTGTCCTATGATCTCCACAAACAAATGCTCTGTCACTAAGGTGGTGACTTTCTGGAAGTTGTCATTTAGGGCAACTGAATTTCCAAGGGACAAGGAATCCTTCGCTTCATTAGAGATGACTTGCCAGATTAGAAGCAGAACTTTGTAGCCTAGACTTCTGACATGGGTGAACTAAAGGCCAATGCTTGTTGCACCCAATGAAAGAAACTCAAATGGAGTTCTGCGAGAAGGTGGATAGAGAGGTTAAATTCCTCAGTAAGCATGCACATGTTCGGAAATATGGAGAAGGGGATAGATCTGGGCACACACTTGCCATGTTGCTAAAGCAAAGGTGGTCTGTGAATTATATGTACACCATTGACCCCGCCCGCTGGGCAACCTCAACACACCCCGAGGAGATAATGCAAACATTTGTTGCCTTTCATTGAGCTTCATACACTTCTCGAGTAAAGGATACCCTGCAGGAGATGGCTACTTACCTGCAGAGAGTCACAGTGGCATGGCTGGATCAAGCACACAGAGAGGCATTGTGCAGTCCTTTTACGCTTGAGGAGGTTAAGCAGGTCATCAGACAACTCACTAATGGAAAAGCACCTGTGAGTGATGGACTCCCGGTGGAGTTTTATAAGGCATTTGCGTTTGTCCCATGTTGCTCGATGTATACACTGGAGCATTTCAGGAGAGTATACTCCCTCTGATGATGAGGGAATCATTCATCATCACTATAGGAGGCTGGCTCAGTTTATGGTGTACACCTAAGGTGTGGAACCCTATACTGAGTCCAAGCAACCCTTAGTGATAGTGAGTAGGTATCTAGATAGCAAAAGCTCTCTAGGGGTGGGTGAGGCGAGCAGCTAAAGCTTATCCAGGAGGAATGTAAGGCACTTGCAATACCACAGTAGTCAGACAGTAACTCACTCACAAGAAAGAACCACACGTGTTGCAAAAATCAGGATACTTTCTTACAGCACTACTACTAGAGTTGCATTGGTATATCTCCCTTTGGAGATATCTACACACAATATGTGCACAAAATACCACTAGAAATAGCATAAATATATACATAGCCCTTTAGAAGGGCCAAACCATATACTAAAAAGTGGAATGTGAAATAGTGAACTCAACCAAGGTAAGTGTGGTAGTTAGCTAGAGTTTGGGGGAAGATGGAGACACCAGAGGTAAGTACAGTAAGTGTCCCGAGCAACCAGGAGCAAGGTAGTTACCCACCCAGTTACCCTATAGGATAACACAGGGAATAGTGTTTGGAGTCTGTGGGATTCAGAACCCTTCCCAGTGGACCGTGAGGAAACCAGCAGTCAAGAGGAAGGATGGAGAGTGCTCCAACTCCAGGATACCCAGAAGACAGGAGTACCTACACGAAAGACCCAGATGCAGAGGGGAGAAGGGACTCTCTCAGAAGTCAGTGGAAGCCTTGGATTGTCTAGCTGCTGTCACAACCTGTGGATCAGGGCAGTGGAACCCAGGGATGAATTCCAGACATGGAGGTCCTGCAAAGGAAGAGGACAAAGTCCAGCACCCTTGAAGGTGCCCAGGTGGTGCACTTGGCAATGCCCACCCTCCTGGAGGTGACGTTCCTGCAAGTTGGTGGAAGAACAAGTCCAGCTGTGTGGTCCAGGATTTGCAGAAGATCCCAGGAGTCACCTATGAGCTGTCCCTTGATGGTACCCCGATTGCAGAAGGGTCAGTGACCAGAAAAGTCACCAACATGCATTGTCAAATACAAGCAGGAGCTTACAACTTACTTACAAAGTTTTAGAGAAGAGCAAGGTCCAGGAGAATTTTTCCAGGAGGAGGATTCAGGACTAGCCCTTGCCATACAGGAAGGCCAGCAGAAGTTGATGGAGCACCCACAAGTGACCCACAGGCGATGGGCACAGGGAGTCACAAGAAGCTGCACCAGCACAACAAATCAGAAGTTCCACGTCACAGGAGTTGCAGGACTGATATTCGAGTTGCAAAGTGCTGGAGGTGAGGGATTCTTGGGACTTGAAGATCTCCTGGAGGAAGAGTCAACAAACCTTGGCAAGTGCATCAGTCATGGTGAACAGGGGTTCCAGTCCAGTGGAAGGAGCAGGGGCCCATAGTTTTCCAACTTGGTCAGAAGACAAGCAGGACCCAGAGGAAGCCACAGACTCACAACCTGTGAAGCACAGCCTTTTCGATGTTCGTGGAACAACAGACCCCACCAGCCGGTCGACGTTATCTTGAGGTGCCTGCGGTTGCTGAGGAGTGACTCCTTCACAGCAGTCTGATGTCCCTCAGAGGCCACCCCACCCCAGCCCTGAGACACCTAATACACATGGGGAGGTGATCACACCTCTCCCTTGCAGGAACTCCTTTGTTCTACCTCTCTGGCCTGAGCCAGGATCACCAGCAGGAGGGCAGAATAGTGTCTGGGGTCAGTAGCAGTGTGGGCTGGCAGCTAAACCACGTAAGGCTGCACTGACAGAATTGGGGGATCTTTCAAGGAATCCCCGAGTACATTATATCATGCAACTACACTGGAATCAGTGTAGTTGCATGATTCCAACATGTTTGATACCAAACATGTCTAGTTTTAGAGAAGCCATTATGTAGCTGGACCACTTGTGTTGACCATTGTCGACTACATACTTTGAGATGGCTTCCTCGCATTTACAGAGTCCAAGAATTGGCCTGGGGTCTGTAGGGGCACCCTGCTCATGCAGGGGTAATCTCACACTTAGGGACATGCACCACGCCCTTGGGCTGAAGGGCCTACCAGAGGAGCAGTTTTTAGTGTCTAAGTACAGTGACCAATTTCGGTGGTGAAAGGATGCATGCACCATTTCACCCAGGCTGCAATGGTAGGCCTTCAGACACAGTTTGAATTGGCTCCCATGGGTGGCACAATACAGGCTGCAGCCCACAGAGGACCCCTGGTGTACCAATGCCCTGGGTATCTAGGTTCCATATACAAGGGGCTTACAAAGGTTCACCAGTATGCAAATTGTGGGTGCAGAAAGTTTACCAGCAACCAAATTTAGAGGTGAGAGCACTGACACTGGGTTCCTGGTTAGCAGGATCCCAGTGCACTGCAGTCCAAAACATACTGACACCAGGCAAAAAAAAAGAACCCAGCTTACTACAATCACACTCCTCAAACCAGACAAATTCCCACATAAATGCGATTCATATCAGCCTCTAACCCTGATAAATATAGACAGCAAGATCCTGGCCAAACCTTTGGCTACCCACCTACTGCTGCTGATGACTCCTCCGACTCACCCAGACCAGTCTGGTTTTATACTGCGTCGCTCTATGGCAGACAACCTTCAGTCCCTCTTTACCATTACACACCAGCTAGATCCCAAACGTCCGGTCATAGTGAACTTTTTGGATGCCGCTAAGGCATTTGACACTGTTGGATGATCATCCCTCCTTACAGTGCTCACTAGAATGGGCCTGGGGAAGGCCTTTGTGACATGGGTGCAACTACTCTACACAGTACCGTCAGTCAGGTTGCGACCACAATGGCGGAATGTCGGCACCATTTGCGATTGAACAGGAAACACAACAGGAATGTTCCCTGGTGCCCCTCCTCCTTGCTCTAGCTTTTGAACCTATGGCTTACGTGCTGCAGGAGTATCATCACAAATGGCAAATAAATGAGGGATTCTGGTATACACTTCTCTCCATGTTGTCACGATCTGCACGATGCGTCTCACCTTTGGCTGAAGAACTTGAAAGAGCACCCGGTCTTCTGCTGGTTCTGGACTGAGTAAAATAAGGGCGACCCTTTCTAGTAGCCACAATGCTGCTTGACAGGGAATGCCTAAGCAGAACGTACCCTCCAGAAGGAGTCCCAGTGGAGAAACAAAAAAAGGTGGGAAAAACCTCTACACAGGAACTCCTGAAAAAGAGGGAATAAACAAAGAATGAAAAAAGATAAAAAGCAGAGCAACAGGAACTAGAGAAAAACACGACGAACAGGAGCAAGGATCACCACCAAGTGGAAGTGTTTGCAACGCAAAGAGGATCAGGACTGAATGACTTATATACCAGAAGACAGGATGTGACAAAACAGGAAAAGAGGGCGATACCATCTTGGATTGGGAAAGGCCCATAGAAAAGAATAGGAAAAAAGGTAGCAGTATAAAAGAAAAGAGCATGTTGGGAAAAAGGGACACAACATGGATACCAAACGAAAGAAAAGGCGAAGTGAACAGAAAAAAAGAAGAAAAAAGAGAAGAAAGGAAGAAAAGGAGTCCCCCTTCACTAGGCAAGTATACATGTCAGGAAAACAGGTAAGGGCAGCGCAGCTGGGAGCACGAAATATACTTCCCGAAATGCATCCCATATAGTTAATGAAAAGGGTTTGATGAGCCCCACCCCACTCCCGGCAGTTCCCTTTATTTCACTCCCCAGGCCCATCTAGGAAATTGCACTGTCTGGCATGGAATAGACTAGCTATCTTGTGCAAAATTGTCTTAATATACTCCATTTCTTTCCCCACTGAGCACGATTGGACCCTGCTCCTGGGGTTTTACAATCCTCACAGAGAAAACCCTTTTTTCTGCTAGGTGGCTTATTTAATGCTAGCAAATTCATGACCTACTGGGACCATGTGGGTGACTACCTGACTACTATGCATGACGTAATCACATATGCTAAACTAAGGTGGGAGGCTAAACGACTGTTTCACACATTTCCAGAAGAGCCTTTAGAATGGTCTATTCTGATCCTTCTTCTAAACAATTCTCAACCCACTAACCTCATATCCTGGTTATACACAGCAGCAATAGAGCACCTGACTCCTTCCCATCAAGGGATACAGCGGGCGTGGGAGGGTGAATTGGGCCACCACATTACAGACAAGCAATGGAGATTCTGTTGCCAGCAAACTAAAGAGGTATCTTCTAATGGCAGATACAGATTCATCCATTATAAGTATCTGCAGATTGTATGTCACCCCGATGGACCTTGCTCAATACTAACTGAAGTTGACACCAAATATACCCGCAGTGGTCTGCCGAAGGCCACTTTCATGCACTTAGCGCAGACGTGCCCTGTAATAACTGCATTCTGGTTTAGTATTGCAACAGCCACATCCGAGATGACTGACCATGACCCCTTTAGTGAAGCTGTTAGGATATGTCAAGGAAATTCCAAAAGCATATTGGAAACGTATTGCCTTGGTCTCTCAAGTGGGCAAAAGGCATGTGGCAATGAGGTGGCAAAGAGGTGAGGAACTGGCCCTGTGCCAAAGTTTGATAACTGGCTACAGGATATGACTCTGTGTGAGGACTGGTTTGGATTATATGCAGGTGCCCATATGACATTTGGGGACCGTTCTGATCATATCTGACTCAATGGGCCCCGGATTGAATCAATGGACAATGAATGGGAGGACAGTGATGGGGTTGCCTGATAGAGGCGGCTGGCGGCGAATCATATAAATACTTGTGATGAGTTCAGCTTTCTTTTCTACAGTAATACACTTCACTGCTGGAGAGAGAAATACAATGTGCCCTTTGCAGTTCTGATGGTACTTATGTTGGTTATTCTATGAGGACTCTTTATTGGTTGCTAAATCTGCTGGTGTTCAATAATGATATATCACAGTGTTACTCTGGATTTCTCACCTTTCTGTTATTGTAAAGGTTGCAAAAGACTAAGTAAAATAAAAAAAAAAAGAAAATCTGATTTGTGCAGGATTTTCTAACTATGTTTTTTAAACCTCTTTCTACACAAAGTAGGAGAAAAGTAAATTTGCAAAACAAAGAATTAACACACAAGAGTACATCATCATACCTGTCTGACCACATTCCCAGGAAAGAATATATTTGATGATCTTGTCAGATGAATAAAGGGGGTTATGCAAAATGTTGAACTACTAAGAAGGTGCAGGTGATGCAAGCCTACAGACAACTATTGGTTATAAGCCATACAAAACAAAACGTCTGGTTTTAATAGCACACAGCTTTCATGTAGATGTGGAAAACAAGACCAATGAGATGATATGACAACTGTTATAAAAAGCAGTTAACCATGAGATTAGCCAACTCAAAGGCATCATGTCCCAAGGGCAAAAAGGCTGCCAAAATCCCAGGAAGCATTTTATGGGTGAAGCTAATAACTAACAAAATGAGAAATATGGGTGTATAGATGGTATAAATGAGTTGCAGTTGAGATAGTCATGCAGAAGAATAGCCTTACCCTCCCTTAAATATGCTAAATACTCAGTACTGCAATTATAATGCATTATTTCTGCCATATGGTCTTCAGAGCATGGGATTAGTGGTGCAGCCTCGAGGAGCAGCAACACAGCGATTTTGTGGCTTCCAGAGGTAGTTGCCTAAAGAATAGCTCAAAGTTGCAGATGAGCAGTTCTTCAACAGAGGGGCTAGCAATCAGAACATCACTCCTGAAATGCAATGTTCTATTGAGAAATTTGTTGCACTATTCAGGATACCAGGTTGAAGATGGACGTGGACTCCACTTCTGTGCTTTCAACACTTTTCAAGAGACTCTTTTAAGTGCCTTTCCATAACTTTTACAGAACCAGAGTTAGTAATATTAACATGTTACTTCTTTATTAGAGCTATTTCTATAGTGCAGACCTTTTCACATTGGAAACAGTGTGCTTTACACGAAAGCAGGAATTACAGTTTGACATTCTGAGAAATTAGATTATGCTGAGCGGGGAAGGAGATGTGGTCAGTAAGAATTTTGCAAAGTTGAAGGACTGTCATGTCATAAATCAGCAGTGCTCTTGCCCTGCCATACTCACAGTGTATCCACTCTATTTACAGTCTTTGGAAGGTCTGGAGACTCCTCCATCAAAAACCTCTAACCAGACAGCCTGTCCTCCAGAGGGCTTTACTGAGTTAGGGATGTTTGGTATCAAACATCTCGTATTGGTGAACCCACACTGATGCCATGTTGGATTTACCAATAGATGCAGCCAGAGGGCACCTTAGAGGTGCCCCCTGAAACCTACCAGCCTCTGGTGTGCTTGCTGACCATTTACTGACAGCCTGCCACCAGAGACACCATTTCTTTCTAAGGCAGCAAGCATCAAAGGGCTGCACTTTTGAATTACAAATCTGGCTCCCATCACAAGGAGAGGAAACCACACCTCCCGTCTATAGCACGTTTAACACTTGGACAGGGGAAAAGTAGCTAGTCAGGTAGGCGTGCCACCTCCAGGCTAGTACCACCCCTAAGGTGGGCTACTGCGAGGTGGACATGATTTTTCAGAGGTACCTATCTTTGAGATGACACACCTTGGAATTCTGGGACAGGGTTATGTCCACTTTCCACCGGAAATGGTCATATACGGGGTGTAGTGACCCCAAGGGTCAATAACTCATTGTCTACTACCCTACACACCCCTAACACCCCTAAATTCAGTATTTATGGGAGCCCTAGCACCAGAGAAGTGGTCATTTACGGGGCGCAGTGACCCCAAGGGTAGGTAGCTCATTGGCCACTACCCCAACACCCCTAAATTCAGTATTTATGGGAACCCTGGCACCAGAGAAGCAGATGCCTGCTGACCTGAAGAAGAAGGACACTCCAGGGATGGGAAAGGCAAAAACTGAAGAGCCATGACAGACTCAACTCCAACTCCAACTCTGCAGCCTGCCTGTGGACTTCGACAATTGCGAGAAAGATGCATCGTCCTCCAGCTGTTGAAACTTCCAAAAGCCTGGAAAGACTGATAGCCTTCACCCAAGCACAAGGTACTCCTGTGGAGTAGCAGAGATGCTCCCTGCATCCTTGCACGCACCCAAGAACCACTGAAAAAGACTCATAATTGCCAAAACCACTGCCAGAGAGCACCACTGCACCCTGGCCTCCCAGCTTGTGTTGAAGTGGGCCAACAGTGGCAATAGGGTCCCCAGCCTCTCCAGGAACAAAGTCCATTGTGGGTTTCTCCACTTCGGCCTTCATTCCGACGCCTGCAGTCTCTTTGTGCACACCACCCCTCAACTGCAGCTCTGTCTGATGATGCCAATCTCGATTCTCCACTGCACATCTGCACCTGGACACCCTGGACCAAGGAAAAGAGGACCACTGGTGTCTTTGTGTCCCCCAGGCTCATGAGATTTGAGCCCACATGTTGGTAGACCCGGACTGGTTCACCAGTCCATGCCTGCAGCCTATTCTGTGGGCCCCCTTACGCTGTGACCACCACTGGTGATGGTGCACAATCCCACCATCCAAGATCCCTGTGCCTCCGGGCGTCCTGGACCACGGAAAAGAGGAACACTGGTGCTTCTATGACCCCTAGCATTGCAAGACCTGAGACCATTCAGTGGTTCACCCAAACTGGACACATAGCCTAGCCTGCAGCCACTTTTCAAAGTGACGTATCTCCATAGGAATGCACTGAGAACCAACGCTGTTTTGCACCCATAAAGCTTATTTGAAAACACCTTGAGATATATTTTTTCCTTAAATCAGTGTAGGAGGCTGGACTGGCTTGTAGTGAGTACCAAGGGGTACTTGCACCTTGCACCAGGCCCAGTTATCCCTTATTAGTGTACAGGGTGTCTAGCAGCTTAGGCTGATAGATAATGGTAGCTTAGCAGAGCAGCTTAGGCTGAACTAGGAGACGTGTGAAGCTACTACAGTACCACTTAGTGTCATATGCACAATATCATAAGAAAACACAATACACAGTTATACTAAAAATAAAGGTACTTTATTTTTATGACAATATGCCAAAGTATCTTAGAGTGTACCCTCAGTGAGAGGATAGGAAATATACACAAGATATGTATACACAATAGCAAAAATATGCAGTATAGTCTTAGAAAACAGTGCAAACAATGTATAGTTACAATAGGATGCAATGGGGAAACATAGGGATAGGGGCAACACAAACCATATACTCCAAAAGTGGAATGCGAACCACGAATGGACCCCAAACCTATGTGACCTTGTAGAGGGTCGCTGGGACTATAAAATAGTGAGAGTTAGAAAAATAACCCTCCCCAAGACCCTGAAAAGTGAGTGCAAAGTGCACTAAAGTTCCCCTAAGGACAAAGAAGTCGTGTTAGAGGAATAATGCAGGAAAGACACAAACCAGCAATGCAACAACTGTGGATTTCCAATCTAGGGTACCTGTGGAACAAGGGGACCAAGTCCAAAAGTCACAAGCAAGTCGGAGATGGGCAGATGCCCAGGAAATGCCAGCTGCGGGTGCAAAGAAGCTTCTACTGGACAGAAGAAGCTGACGTTTCTGCAGGAACGAAAAGGGCTAGAGACTTCTCCTTTGGTGGACGGATCTCTCTTGCCGTGGAGAGTCGTGCAGAAGTGTTTTCCCGCCGAAAAAACGCCAACAAGCCTTGCTAGCTGCAAATCGTGCGGTTAGCGTTTTTGGACGCTACTGAGGTCCAGGAGGGACCAGGAGGTCGCAAATTGGACCAGCAGAGAGAAGGGACGTCGAGCAAGACAAGGAGCCCTCTCTGAAGCAGGTAGCACCCGGAGAAGTGCCAGAAACAGGCACTACAAGGATGCGTGAAACGGTGCTCGCCAAAGTTGCACAAAGGAGTCCCACGTCGCCGGAGACCAACTTAGAAAGTCGTGCAATGCAGGTTAGAGTGCCGTGGACCCAGGCTTGGCTGTGCACAAAGGATTTCCGCCGGAAATGCACAGGGGCCGGAGTAGCTGCAAAAGTCGCGGTTCCCAGCAATGCAGCCCAGCGAGGTGAGGCAAGGACTTACCTCCACCAAACTTGGACTGAAGAGTCACTTGACTGTGGGGGTCACTTGGACAGAGTCGCTGGATTCGAGGGACCTCGCTCGTCGTGCTGAGAGGAGACCCAAGGGACCGGTAATGCAGCTTTTTGGGGCCTGCGGTTGCAGGGGGAAGATTCCGTCGACCCACGGGAGATTTCTTCGGAGCTTCTGGTGCAGAGAGGAGGCAGACTACCCCCACAGCATGCACAAGCAGGAAAACAGTCGAGAAGGCGGCAGGATCAGCGTTACAGAGTTGCAGTAGTAGTCTTTGCTACTATGTTGCAGGTTTGCAGGCTTCCAGCGCGGTCAGCAGTCGATTCCTTGGCAGAAGGTGAAGAGAGAGATGCAGAGGAACTCGGATGAGCTCTTGCATTCGTTATCTAAAGTTTCCCCAGAGACAGAGACCCTAAATAGCCAGAAAAGAGGGTTTGGCTACCTAGGAGAGAGGATAGGCTAGCAACACCTGAAGGAGCCTATCACAAGGAGTCTCTGACGTCACCTGGTGGCACTGGCCACTCAGAGCAGTCCAGTGTGCCAGCAGCACCTCTGTTTTCAAGATGGCAGAGGTCTGGAGCACACTGGAGGAGCTCTGGACACCTCCCAGGGGAGGTGCAGGTCAGGGGAGTGGTCACTCCCCTTTCCTTTGTCCAGTTTCGCGCCAGAGCAGGGCTAAGGGGTCCCCTGAACCGGTGTAGACTGGCTTATGCAGAATTGGGCACCTCTGTGCCCAACAAAGCATTTCCAGAGGCTGGGGGAGGCTACTCCTCCCCTGCCTTCACACCATTTTCCAAAGGGAGAGGGTGTCACACCCTCTCTCAGAGGAAGTTCTTTGTTCTGCCATCCTGGGCCAGGCCTGGCTGGACCCCAGGAGGGCAGATGCCTGTCTGAGGGGTTGGCAGCAGCAGCAGCTGCAGTGAAACCCCAGGAAGGGCAGTTTGGCAGTACCAGGGTCTGTGCTACAGACCACTGGGATCATGGAATTGTGCCAACAATGCCAGGATGGCATAGAGGGGGCAATTCCATGATCTTAGACATGTTACATGGCCATATTCGGAGTTACCATTGTGAAGCTACATATAGGTAGTGACCTATATGTAGTGCACGCGTGTAATGGTGTCCCCGCACTCACAAAGTTCAGGGAATTGGCTCTGAACAATGTGGGGGCACCTTGGCTAGTGCCAGGGTGCCCTCACACTAAGTAACTTTGCACCTAACCTTTACCAGGTAAAGGTTAGACATATAGGTGACTTATAAGTTACTTCAGTGCAGTGTAAAATGGCTGTGAAATAACGTTATTTCACTCAGGCTGCAGTGGCAGGCCTGTGTAAGAATTGTCAGAGCTCCCTATGGGTGGCAAAAGAAATGCTGCAGCCCATAGGGATCTCCTGGAACCCCAATACCCTGGGTACCTCAGTACCATATACTAGGGAATTATAAGGGTGTTCCAGTAAGCCAATGTAAATTGGTAAAAATGGTCACTAGCCTGTTAGTGACAATTTGGAAAGAAGTGAGAGAGCATAACCGTTGAGGTTCTGGTTAGCAGAGCCTCAGTGAGATAGTTAGGCACCACACAGGGAACACATACATATAGGCCACAAACTTATGAGCACTGGGGTCCTGACTAGCAGGGTCCCAGTGACACATAACAAACATACTGAAAACATAGGGTTTTCACTATGAGCACTAGGCCCTGGCTAGCAGGATCCCAGTGAGACAGTGAAAACACCCTGACATACACTCACAAACAGGCCTAAAGTGGGGGTAACAAGGCTAGAAAGAGGCTACTTTCACACACAACCCCCCCCCCCAAACGAAGGACAATAAGGCTAACCTTGGCCAGTTGAGACTTTATTGTCTAAGTGGTGATAAGTAGAGAGTAGCTCTGCAATAGCCTTGTTACTCCCTTTATCATCCACTATATGGTTACTTCCCTGTGGGGATGTAAACCACCCTGTTTGAAGTTTTTTAGCTAAGCCACAATGTGAAGATGTATTTTCAGAGTTTCTATCAGTAAGTTTTAGTTTAGAGCAGTGGGAATTGTCCACTGAACCTATTTGTAGTGATGGAAATGCCAGACAGGGATGCTGTCTCAGAAAAGTCATAGCTGGGCAAAAACTTTGTCCATATGGCTAGAAGAGAGAACAGGGATGCTGTTTCTCTTGAGTTGGAGCAGGGCAGGGATGCTGTCCTATGAGCTCCACACTAGGGCAGGGATGCTGTCCTAAGTGTTGTGAGGCAGTGCAGGGTTTCTGCACTAAAGTTTCTCTGGGAGGGTTGGAGGGATGCTCCATGTTAACTAAAATGGTGTTCTTTTTGTCACCAATGTTAGTTATCCCACAGAGAGGTACTTCCACCTCAGGGAGTACAGCTATGCCAGCTGATGATTCCCTTGGAACAGATGCCACCCCAGGAGAGGTTTCTCCCACCACAGGAATGGTATCCTGAATGGTAGGGTGGTTAGGGGATACTGTGATACCCTTTTTACCTGTTGATGGAGAGGGATCCTGAGTTTTCAGGCCTTCTCTCCTTTGCTTTTTCATTTCAGTAGAAATGAGAGGGAATTCCTCAGGGATGCCCAGCATGGCTGCATGGGCATAAAACTCTACATCAGCCCAACCTGAGGCCTCTAGGTCATTACCTAAGAGACAGTCTACAGGTAAGCTAGGTGATACCACCACCTGCTTAGGGCCAGTAACTCCACCCCAACTAAACTGAATTATAGCTAAGGGAAGAAACTTAGTGGAGTTATGGACATCAATAATCTTATACTGTTGTCCAATGATGTGTTGATCAGGGTGCACTAGGTTTTCAGTCACCAAAGTGATACTGGCACCTGTGTCCCTGTAGGCCAAGGCCTCAACACCATTTATTGAAACTGTCTGCCTGTACTTATCCATTGTAAGGGGACAAGCAGCCAGTGTGGCAAGGCCAATGCCACTAGGTGTGACAGAAACTGTCTTGGGACTGACTACCCCAGTTTCTACTATGGACCCAAAAGTGAACCCAACTACACCCTTAACTTGACTGTTGCCAGCAGTCCCACCACTAGTACCACTACTGCTAGGGGCACTAGAGCTTGATGTATTAGTGGTGGTAGGCTCAGGGGGTTTACCTGGACAGGACTTATCCCCTGGCCTATGGCCTCTATTTTTACACACAAAGCACCAAGGCTTTTTAAACTGTGTAGGTTGAGAAGAAGAGGAAGAATTTGTTTTATCTCCACCCCCTGAAGAGTGTTTAAGATTTGAAGTGGGATCTTTGGTTTTACCCTTATCCCTATGCTTATCTTGAGACTTTTCACCATCTTTCTTCTTAGTGTTCTCTTTGTCACCCCCTGTATGAACTTTTCTGTTCACCCTTGTTCTGACCCATTTGTCTGCCTTCTTTCCCAATTCTTGGGGAGAGGTCAGATCAGAGTCCACCAAGTACTGGTGCACAAATCAGACACACAATTATTAAGAATATGCTCTCTCAGGATCAAGTTATACAGGCTGTCATAATCAGTAACTTTACTGCCATGTAACCACCCCTCCAAGGCCTTCACTGAATGGTCAATGAAATCAACCCAGTCTTGTGAAGACTCCTTTTTGGTCTCTCTGAACTTTATCCTGTACTGTTCAGTGGTTAAGCCATAACCATCCAGGAGTGCATTCTTAAGAACTTGGAAATTATTAGCATCATTTTCTTTCACAGTAAGGAGCCTATCCCTACCTTTTCCACTAAATGATAGCCATAGGATAGCAGCCCACTGCCTTTGAGGGACATCCTGTACAACACAGGCCCTCTCAAGTGCAGCAAACCACTTGTTAATGTCATCCCCCTCCTTATAAGGGGGAACTATCTTATGCAGATTCCTGGAATCATGCTCTTTTGCAGGATGACTATGGGGAATACTGCTGCTGCCACCATGGGTTTCTAAACCCAGTTTCTGTCTCTCCTTCTCTACTTCTAAAGTCTGTCTATCCAAATCCAGCTGTTGCTTCTTGAGCTTCAGTCTGGTTTGTTCCACTCTCAATCTATTGAGCTCCCTTTCTAGCAATCTGTCATCAGGGTGGGTGGGAGGGACATGCCTTGAAACAGAAGTATGGTGAGAATGGACAGAAGGAGACCTGTCCCTTACAGAAGCCACCCTAACAGCTTGGCTAACAGAAACATCACTACCAGTATGGTGAGAATAAATGCTTTTGCTATGATGTGAGACAACACTATTTATATGGTGTGGCTCATCATCATTACCAACTATGCTAGACTGTCTAGTAATGGGCAGGCTAGGAAGTTTCTTTCCTGAATCTTTTCCTGGGGGAGTCCCTGGATCAGATTGAGAACCATTAGCTACTTTTTCAACAGATTGGGCACTTATGGCCTTATCCTGTACTCTAAGCATGTTAATTAACAGTTCTAAGGAAGGATTCTTCCCTACACTCAAACCTCTCTCTATGCAGAGATTCCTTGCTCCTTTCCAGCTAAGGTGATCATATGCAAGTTTGGACAGATCAACATTTTGGCCTATGCCAGACATTTTTTAGAGAGAGTTAAAGTGATAGTAAAAGATAAAAAGTTTGTCAGAGCTTTTAGAAAGACAGAGAAAAAAAACTTTAAAAACTTTTTAGAACTTTTTAGAAAGTTAGAAGTACTTTTCAGCACTTAGAAAAGAGTGAAAAGAGGAAATGCAAAACTTTTTGGCTATGTGTATATACACTGACCTTGTTTTGTATATTTTTCTCTTATGAAAAGTACAATGACAAGAGTGGTAAGTAGTCTCAAAGCACTTATCCCACCGCTGCACAACCAATGTAGGAGGCTGGACTGGCTTATAGTGAGTACCAAGGGGTACTTGCACCTTGCACCAGGCCCAGTTATCCCTTATTAGTGTATAGGGTGTCTAGCAGCTTAGGCTGATAGATAATGGTAGCTTAGCAGAGCAGCTTAGGCTGAACTAGGAGACGTGTGAAGCTACTACAGTACCACTTAGTGTCATATGCACAATATCATAAGAAAACACAATACACAGTTATACTAAAAATAAAGGTACTTTATTTTTATGACAATATGCCAAAGTATCTTAGAGTGTACCCTCAGTGAGAGGATAGGAAATATACACAAGATATATATACACAATAGCAAAAATATGCAGTATAGTCTTAGAAAACAGTGCAAACAATGTATAGTTACAATAGGATGCAATGGGGAAACATAGGGATAGGGGCAACACAAACCATATACTCCAAAAGTGGAATGCGAACCACGAATGGACCCCAAACCTATGTGACCTTGTAGAGGGTCGCTGGGACTATTAGAAAATAGTGAGAGTTAGATAAATAACCCTCCCCAAGACCCTGAAAAGTGAGTGCAAAGTGCACTAAAGTTCCCCTAAGGACAAAGAAGTCGTGTTAGAGGAATAATGCAGGAAAGACACAAACCAGCAATGCAACAACTGTGGATTTCCAATCTAGGGTACCTGTGGAACAAGGGGACCAAGTCCAAAAGTCACAAGCAAGTCGGAGATGGGCAGATGCCCAGGAAATGCCAGCTGCGGGTGCAAAGAAGCTTCTACTGGACAGAAGAAGCTGAGGTTTCTGCAGGAACGAAAAGGGCTAGAGACTTCCCCTTTGGTGGACTGATGCCTCTTACCGTGGAGAGTTGTGCAGAAGTGTTTTCCTGCCGAAAGAATGCCAACAAGCCTTGCTAGCTGCAAATCGTGCGGTTAGCGTTTTTGAATGCTACTGAGGTCCAGGAGGGACCAGGAGGTCGCAAATTGGACCAGCAGAGAGAAGGGACGTCAAGCAAGACAAGGAGCCCTCTCTGAAGCAGGTAGCACCCGGAGAAGTGCCAGAAACAGGCACTACAAGGATGCATGAAACGGTGCTCGCCGAAGTTGCACAAAGGAGTCCCACGTCGCCGGAGACCAACTTAGAAAGTCGTGCAATGCAGGTTAGAGTGCCGTGGACCCAGGCTTGGCTGTGCACAAAGGATTTCTGCCGGAAGTGCACAGGGGCCGGAGTAGCTGCAAAAGTCGCGGTTCCCAGCAATGCAGCCCAGCGAGGTGAGGCAAGGACTTACCTCCACCAAACTTGGACTGAAGAGTCACTGGACTGTGGGGGTCACTTGGACAGAGTCGCTGGATTCGAGGGACCTCGCTCGTTGTGCTGAGAGGAGACCCAAGGGACCGGTAATGCAGCTTTTTGGTGCCTGCGGTTGCAGGGGGAAGATTCCGTCGACCCACAGGAGATTTCTTCGGAGCTTCTGGTGCAGAGAGGAGGCAGACTACCCCCACAGCATGCACAAGCAGGAAAACAGTCGAGAAGGCGGCAGGATCAGCGTTACAGAGTTGCAGTAGTCATCTTTGCTACTATGTTGCAGGTTTGCAGGCTTCCAGCGCGGTCAGCAGTCGATTCCTTGGCAGAAGGTGAAGAGAGAGATGCAGAGGAACTCGGATGAGCTCTTGCATTCGTTATCTAAAGTTTCCCCAGAGACAGAGACCCTAAATAGCCAGAAAAGAGGGTTTGGCTACCTAGGAGAGAGGATAGGCTAGCAACACCTGAAGGAGCCTATCACAAGGAGTCTCTGACGTCACCGGGTGGCACTGGCCACTCAGAGCAGTCCAGTGTGCCAGCAGCACCTCTGTTTTCAAGATGGCAGAGGTCTGGAGCACACTGGAGGAGCTCTGGACACCTCCCAGGGGAGGTGCAGGTCAGGGGAGTGGTCACTCCCCTTTCCTTTGTCCAGTTTCGCGCCAGAGCAGGGCTAAGGGGTCCCCCGAACCGGTGTAGACTGGCTTATGCAGAATTGGGCACCTCTGTGCCCAACAAAGCATTTCCAGAGGCTGGGGGAGGCTACTCCTCCCCTGCCTTCACACCATTTTCCAAAGGGAGAGGGTGTCACACCCTCTCTCAGAGGAAGTTCTTTGTTCTGCCATCCTGGGCCAGGCCTGGCTGGACCCCAGGAGGGCAGATGCCTGTCTGAGGGGTTGGCAGCAGCAGCAGCTGCAGTGAAACCCCAGGAAGGGCAGTTTGGCAGTACCAGGGTCTGTGCTACAGACCACTGGGATCATGGAATTGTGCCAACAATGCCAGGATGGCATAGAGGGGGCAATTCCATGATCTTAGACATGTTACATGGCCATATTCGGAGTTACCATTGTGAAGCTACATATAGGTAGTGACCTATATGTAGTGCACGCGTGTAATGGTGTCCCCGCACTCACAAAGTTCAGGGAATTGGCTCTGAACAATGTGGGGGCACCTTGGCTAGTGCCAGGGTGCCCTCACACTAAGTAACTTTGCACCTAACCTTTACCAGGTAAAGGTTAGACATATAGGTGACTTATAAGTTACTTAAGTGCAGTGTAAAATGGCTGTGAAATAACGTGGACGTTATTTCACTCAGGCTGCAGTGGCAGGCCTGTGTAAGAATTGTCAGAGCTCCCTATGGGTGGCAAAAGAAATGCTGCAGCCCATAGGGATCTCCTGGAACCCCAATACCCTGGGTACCTCAGTACCATATACTAGGGAATTATAAGGGTGTTCCAGTAAGCCAATGTAAATTGGTAAAAATGGTCACTAGCCTGTTAGTGACAATTTGGAAAGAAATGAGAGAGCATAACCACTGAGGTTCTGGTTAGCAGAGCCTCAGTGAGACAGTTAGGCACCACACAGGGAACACATACATATAGGCCACAAACTTATGAGCACTGGGGTCCTGACTAGCAGGGTCCCAGTGACACATAACAAACATACTGAAAACATAGGGTTTTCACTATGAGCACTGGGCCCTGGCTAGCAGGATCCCAGTGAGACAGTGAAAACACCCTGACATACACTCACAAACAGGCCAAAAGTGGGGGTAACAAGGCTAGAAAGAGGCTACTTTCTCACAATCAGTGGTACAGACTTTTCCTTCCTATTTACAGTACATGACAGATTTTTTAAAGAGTATGTTCGATGTGGGGTGGGAGGAAGCAATGCTACTAATAACATTGGATGTAGCATCCTTGTACACGGGTATCAAACACATCAATGGTTTGAGAGCTACAGAATATTTTTTGAGAGTAAGACCAGTAAGATATTATAGACAGCAACATGCTTAAAAGTATGATGGAATGGTGTCTCACCCATAACATCTTCTTCAACAATGAGGTGTATGAACAGCAACATGGGACGGCTAAGGGGACTTGCTTTGCCCCCAGCTATGAAAATTTGCATTTAGGCTGGTGGGAGGAGCAGGTCCTGAATAGTCCTCCCTTGGCTAAATGGAATTCAAATATCATACTTTGGCCGCGTTTTTATAGAAGACATTTTAGTGATATGGAAAGGTAGTAGTGAGAGTGCTAAAGAGTTTATAGAGAACATTAATGTGAGTTCCACTTGAAATGTTCTGAAAATATCAATGAGGAGGAAATTACATTTTTGGATGTGTGGGTGAAAGCAAGAAACAAGAGAGTAGAAACTACAGTTTATAGGAAACAGAGTGCAGGTAATAGTATTCTCCATGTTTCAAGCTGTCACCCTAAGACACTCAGAAGCAGTATTCCATATGGCGAGTTGCTTTGGACAAATCAAATTTGCAGTACATCTGAAAACTATGAAGAAGCCAAAAGGGATGTGCTACAACAATTGAGAAGGAGAGGTTACGGGGAGGAGGTGTTGACTGAAGCTCGTAGAAAGGTGGATACAAGATCTAGAGAGAACATACTGTTTGAAAAAAGAATAGAAAATCAAGTCAAACATCCGAACACAGATTTATAACTACACACAATAGTGTACATCAAAGAGTAACTGCAGCTCTTGGCATCTATTGAGGAGTAACCTGTTATAGGAGAAGACATATGTAGACATCCACAGATAACGTCTCATAGACGGAAATCTATGAGGGACATGTTTGTGAGGAGTGGTGTAAAGACAGAGAACGAATAAACGAGTGTGGTTGGAACAAAGAGATGCATTTGAGAAGTGTATGAAGCGTAAACCATGTAAAGATGGTGAGAACAAAAGACAGGTTGAGATAGGAGGGAGAGTAGTACACAGAATAAAGGATCAGTACAACTGTAAAAGTGAATATGTGGTGTATATGTTGAGATGCAGTTTCCCCAAAAGGTATATAGGAAGCACTATATTGCAAGTCCAGAAAAGGATCTTACAATGTCTGAGAGAAGTTCAGAATAATTACCCTAATTACCTGGTAGCACATCATGTGAGAGAGGTGCACGGAGGGAAGATTGAAATTCTGTGATATAGTGTAATTAATGGAGTTTTCATGGATGTGCAAGGGGGCAATAGAGAAAAGAAATTGAGGATCATGGAATCAAAGTATATTTTGGCATTTGATACAAATGAGTCCAATGGATTAAATAGCAGTGAAGAATTGCATGCACATGTGCTGTAAGATAATAATGAAACATATTTTTTTTTCTTTAAGAGAAGTATATATAATAAAGGTTTTAATGGAGTTTATTTGTCCTCACTGGGTTGAGAATTGAAGAACCTGTTAATTGAAAGGCGCTGTTATATCTCTTGATTGCTAGTGGAAATAATATGCAAAAGAGTGAGCGAACTGACAGGGCCCACTAGGGAGAATTAGGTTTAGACCAGTGATTGATTATTCTTGGATACTCAACTAGAACTGATAGCAATTTTTTATTTTTTATATTGTGGATAAAGGTATGTGCCTACAAGAATAATGACTGATATTGTCATGCATAAAGAGAAAATTGAGGGTGCCCATTTAGGAAGGATTATCTGAAGGTTCTGGGGCAAGTTACTTATTTTTTGTTTACATTGAGTGGGAGTGAGATAATTATTGCTAATGTTTAACAATTAACATTTCTTTGATATCATGCATAACAGCATGGACCAGTAAATATGTAACTATTGCCTATACTATGTTTGGTGTGGGTCATATTATAAACTGTAGGTGCCAGCATGGGGTAACCAATGTGAAAATATTAACATGCAAAGTAATCAGTGATGCACAATTTTTGTTTGCGCCTTTAAAATTGGTAGGAATGGTTTAATATATTTTAGTAGAAGTTGATAAAGTTATTGGCCAACTGGGACAATGATTGACATTTACATGTAAACAGAGCAAATCGACAGAGCCCACTGGGGCAGAGTTATACGCAAGGTAATTTCATTCTAAATCGAGTAAGACAGAGAACTTATTGTCAATGATGTTTATTACTGATATTCCTTCGGGACTAATTCACAGTAATGTTGACCAGCATTCTTGTAACTACTGACTTCTTTATATCTTTTTGGATCATATTATGATCTGCATTTGCCAGCATAGGTAAATTAATATGTAAATGATATCAAATATAAAAAGTAATCAAGGAGATTGATGTAAAATTTGTCAGCATGTGAAAAATAAGATTTAAAGTGGTTTTGAGATGTATTTTGTAAAGACATGTTTGATTAAGTGAGGGGTTACATTTCATAAGGTAATAAAGTTGAACAGGTTGACAAAGGCACTATGGCGGTCATTCTGACCGCGGCGGGCGACGGTCGCCGCCCGCCATGCGGTCACCGCCAAATGGCCGCTCCGCGGTCAGGAGACCGCGGATGCCATTCTGGCTTTCCCGCTGGGCCGGCGGGCGACCGCCAAAAGGGCGCCCGCCGGCCCAGCGGGAAAGCCCCTGCAACATAGAAGCCGGCTCCGAATGGAGCCGGCGGTGTTGCAGGGGTGCGACGGGTGCAGTAGCACCCGTCGCGATTTTCACTGTCTGCAAAGCAGACAGTGAAAATCTTCATGGGGTCCTGTTAGGGGGCCCCTGCACTGCCCATGCCAGTGGCATGGGCAGTGCAGGGGCCTCCAGGGGCCCCACGACACCCGTTCCCGCCATCCTGTTCCTGGCGGTAAGAACCGCCAGAAACAGGGTGGCGGGAAGGGGGTCGGAATCCCCATGGCGGCGCTGCAAGCAGCACCGCCATGGAGGATTCCCTGGGCCAGGGGAAAACCGTAGGGAAACCGCCGGTTCCCCTTTTCTGACCGCGGCTTTACCGCAGCGGTCAGAATGGCCCTGGAAGCACCACCAGCCTGTTGGCGGTGCTTCCGTGGTCCCCGGCCCTGGCGGTCATGGACCGCCAGGGTCGGAATGACCCCCTATGTGCCAAAACACGTTCCTGTTCCTGGTGATGGTTGCACAATAAATTATTTTTCTCTACCCATCGTCTATAAATAACTAGAAGGAGTATATCTATCTATCTATCTATCTATCTATCTATCTATCTATCTATCTATCTATCTATCTATCTATCTATCTATCTATCTATCTGTCTGTCTGTCTGTCTGTCTGTCTGTCTGTCTGTCTGTCTGTCTGTCTGTCTAGATAGATAGATAGATAGATAGATAGATAGATAGATAGATAGATAGATAGATAGATAGATAGATAGATAGATATTTTTTACAAACCTTAGAGATGTGTGTAAAAAACAAAGACTACAGGGACGTTATAGTTAGGTTTTGAATTTCAACAGAAATTCAAGTGTTAAAGTTGGAGTTATTTCAAGTAACTATAACTTGCAGCATAAGGTAACTATAACTCTTGTCCCCGCCCTCCCCAGGCGATTTCATCCCTAAGGACCCCATCCCCTAGGACCCGACCATAATATATTTTTGTTTTTGTGGAGGGGGTCCATGCAGCCCCTGTCCTCTGGCCGAGCTCGGCCCTGGGGACCCTCCCCCCAGGGCCCGGCCATCTGTCCTGGGTGCCAAACAGGGCACCCAGTATAGAATGAGACCACAAGGGGAGCCTGGGGGCCCGTGGTCCCAACCAGCTCCCCACCTCTTGTGGGAGCTGGTATTGCTTTTGCCCAAATGGAGCTGCTAAACATGCAGCTCCCTGTGTACAAAAGCAACTGTTTCCTCCGTTTCCCTGCCCACATCTCTGTGAGAGGAAACCTCTGCTTCCAGCAAGCTAGAGCTGTTTGACAGCCCTCGCTTGCTGTAGCCAGGGTGTTTGCTCTGACTTGGTGGGAGCTCTTAAAGTTCCCACGAAGTCAGAGCAAACAACAATGTTCCGGGGGTGGACACTCCAGGATATAGCAGGAGCAGCCCCTGGGGCGTTGTGGTCCCCAGGGGCATTATTGGCTCCTCGAGGGAGACCATGTGATATTTAGCACTGCCAAAAAAAGACATGATGGAACAGCCACTGTTGTTGGATGTCGGTGATATTTTCTTTATTTTGTATTGAGCAATCTAACATGGTGGGCACCTGTAGTTTAGTCAATAAAAAAAATTGTAAGGTGGCAAAAGCGCTTTTGTGGAGGGCTGACAGCAACTTACTGCTTGGCCTTCCATGGAGACACCAAACACTGAAACACAGAACACAAAGTAGTGCAGGAAGTAGGCAGGGGAGGAGGGAGAGAAACACAAGAGGGATAAAGCTGGAAATCACTTGCACACACTCTGCTGGAGTGCTTAACCAAAAAGAGAAACAAGCATTTGCAATGCAATAGGTCTCACGTTTACTCGAGTAGGAGCGCTTGTTGTTGTAAATGCATAACTGAACTTTTTTGATACATAAATTGATCAACCCTGCTGCATACTTTGCTCCTTGCTGCCACATAAGTCCAGTGGCCCGCATATAACTAAAGGACTAGTAGATCTACTGGAATATTTTTTCAAACATGGCCCTTAAAACACAAACTACTCTCAGATAAAAAGGCAAATTTTCACCGATGAGAGAGATTAAAAAGACACTGAATGGTGGGTGGGGTTATTATTTTAGAGTCCCTACTAACCTAATGTGGGGCCCCAGAGATGAGATAGACAGAAAGAGCACATTGTGGTGAACATTTTGGTGGTTGTCCCATTGTCTTAGGACCACCACTTGCTGAGTTATGAGTAAAAATGTTTTGTGAAAGGAGTGCCCCGCAAAGCATTATGAGGCGAGTTTCCAAGTGCGGTGAATATTGTAGTATGTTGGCTGTAATTCTCAGAACAGCCTATAGAGAACACCACAATAAAAATAGCATTTCCATAAAACATGGTTATGTAACCATATAGTCAAACCCTAGAAGACATAGCCACATGAAAACAGAATGGCAGGAAGTTATGCAGTGCAATCATATATTTAGCTCCTAGAGGGTGGAGTGCATTACGTATTTTAAGGATTAGCAGGCCTGCTACAATGATATTACAAACAAGACCCTTAAAACACAAACTACTCTCAGCTGTAAAGAAAGAATTTCCACCCATGAGAGAGATTAAAAAGACACTGAATGGTGGAAGGGGTTATTATTTTGGAATGCCCACTAACCTAGAGTGTGGACCCAGAGATGATATAGACAAAAGGAGCACATGGTGGTTGTTCCATGTCCTAGGACCACCGCATGCTGAGTTATGTGCAAAAATATTTTGAAAACGAATCTTTGCAAAGCATTATGGGGTGAGTTTTCCCAAATGCAGTGAATATTGTAGTATTGGCTCCCCTGCTGTGCCTGGAGAGCCGGTTTGATGATTTCTGTGTTTTTATTTAACCAATTACAAGGGTTTTTTAAAGCCATGGAGCACGAAGGGGAGAGACAAAAGCAAAATTGAAATTGCTCATAGTAGGTAACAGTGTGAACAGTATAATGAGTGGCCAAGTATCGATGATCAAGTTCACACAGTTTGCGCTCAAAGCACCATGGCAACCGTGGAGTGGGAAGGGGAGAGTCAAAAGAAAAAATTAGCTTGCCCTCCTGAAAGTATGTCGACAATTGTGCAAAAATCCATGTAATAGGGTCAGTCTGCAAGGCATAACAAAAGAGCCTCAAGGCGGAACAAACTTAAAGCATTTCCCGATTACATCAAGGGATTGTTGAAAGGCAAGCACAGGAACAAATGAAAGTGATGAGCATGAAATGGGCATGCTTAAAGCCCACAGAATAGATCACAACAGGTTGAAAAGCAGCAGTTCCGCGCTGCTTTTCTCAACCTAAAAATGGTACCATAATAGAGAGCAGTAGAAAAACACATCGGAGCACTTAACCAAAAAGAAGAAAGGCGTTCCCTAATAGTGAGCACTAAAAGAACACAAGTCAGCAGTCAAGAGGGTAGTAAAGATGATATGCTGCAGGGGAGGGACAAACAAAATTGACAAGGAAAGTCATCAAATAAGAAGCAAGCAAATGAGACTGAAAATAAAAACAACCAATGGTAAGAAATGGGCGGGCTGTAAGTCCCTGTAAATTCTTGGTAAGCCCACAAATGATCTTTTGCAGCCAAACAGCTTTTGCTTCCTGGTAAGCTTGACTTGAAAATGCTCTTCACAAACAACATTTGAGCAAAGGTGGCAGACTACTGAGTGAAGTCAGAAGCTCTAAAACAGGGGAACGACCAAACAGTTGTTTTCTAGTTCCCTAAGTGTACTAACAATTTTCATTTTGAGGAAACGGTCACTGTTATACTTCCTGCTTGTTTCACTCACTTTGGGCCCGAACTCCAAAATGCTGTAATTAGCAGGTAGTACCACTGCAGCGGGTCCCATTTTGTTGGCCTCAGAGTAGAGACTGAAAAAACTTACTGCAATCAATTCAAACCATTGCCTGCATAAGCACACGCAGTTCTCAAGTATGTATTTAAACACAGTAAACTGTCTCATTCACATAGACCAGTGGTTCCCAACCTGTTATCCGGGTACGCCTGGGAGTCCGCAAAGACTCTTCGGGGGTCCACAACTGCTTAGAAAATTAAATATTATTAACAGATTAGGTCCCCAGCTTTCAGTAATGACTCATTGGCGGGGTCCCCAGATTCCAATAAAGATTCAGTGGGGGTCCCAGGGCTTAAGTAGTGATAAAGTGGGGGTCCACAGAAGTCAAAAGGTTGAGAACCACTGACATAGACCATAAAGGCGTACCTTCTCGCAAACAGATCTGGGACACATATTTCCAAATTGAATGGTTTCAATTTATCTTTATAGGTTTTTATACTCTAAAAACTGTCAAATACCTTGACAATTCAATCACTTAGACATTAAAAATCAACTGCATGCAATTTTAAATATTTTATTTACTTAAATTTGCGTTACCATTTAACAGATGCAGGTTTGCTAACTGCAGCGCTTTTTTCTGCTTCCTCTCAGTTATTGCACATTAATTTACCATGGGTGGTCAAGCTGTGGTGACTCTACTCAGGCTAATTCCATGCCTGTGTTCTCCAAAATGCTCTGTCGCTCTGTCTACGTCCATCTTCAGCCTCAGTAGGTTTATGTTTCTCGTGCCTGACATCTTTCTCTACTGAACCATAGGGAAGATTTACTATTGTTTCAAAGATCGCAGCACAAGACAACTTGGGGGCATATTTATAATCCCCTAGCGCCACCTTGCACCAAATTAACGCAATTATTTTTTATGTTAATGTGTCCCAACGAGGCCGAAATCCCTGTGCCATATTTACAGAGTGGTGCAATCCATGCTTTGCGCCCCTCTGTAACCCTCTGTGCTACATTATGCATGTGCCAGGCATAATGTATGCAAAGGGGGCATTCCCCAATTACGGGGACAAAAAAATGGCGCTAGGAAATCTCTGAGATTTCCTTGTGCCATTTTTCACGGCACTTTTCATGCCTGCTAAGAGCAGGCTTTAAAAGGGGCTTCCATTTTTTAGAATAGGCCCCTATATTGCAGGAGTAGCGGCAACAGTTTGCGTTACTCCTGCAGGGTACATCAATAGCATCAAAAATAATGACGCTATTGCCCCCTGTCCTGTGCCATGGTGCACCATATTTTAAATACGGCACTCACATGGTGGCGGTAGGGGGCACTAAGGGGTGCTGGGAAAGTGGCGCTACACTCAGGGCAGCACCACTTTCCATAAATCCGACCCTTGATGTGCTGCGTTGCATGAAAGGGAGACAGAAGGAATGTGCCATATCTACTAAGATATGACATATTTCTGCTCTCTCCCTACGCTGGTGCAGTGTCTGCTGCCTAGTGCCAGTGCTCTCTTGCGCCATGGTGCAAGGGTGAGTGTGTTATGAGCAGGAATGTTTTTGTGAAGAAAGGGATGCCTTCCTTCACAACCACAATCTTTAAAGCATATTCCTATTTGTGTGTGTGCTGCTGAACACATCACACACACACAGAAGAAGTAACATGGATAAATAAAGATATTTCTCCTGGTTACGCTGGGTCTGAGGCACACACTTTTCTTGCAATCCCAGGTTCACCGATGGCAGTAAAAATGGGATTGTGTCAAAAAACATGGGTGAATTCGTGGGAACACCCATACTCCACCCATGGAATGCCTTCCTGCCACAAGGTAACACAAGGCAGAGCTATGTGCTGTCTTGTGTTACTTTAGATTTACCAAACCGAGCACAGCCATGCAGGTGGTTTTGCGTGACTTAGTAAATCCCACTAAAGGTTTTGCCTTGTGAGCCACAAATCTGGCCCCATGTGCCTACTTCAGCTTTTTCTTGCAGTATGAAATACATCCAGGGAACTCTTTCCTGAATGTAAATGGTTGAAAATTTGGATATTAGTAGCCTTAGTAAAATATATTTCCAACAGAGCTGCTCAGCTGCCCTAGTCGCCATTAAAGGAGAAGACCACATTATTACAGCCATAAAGCATTGATTAAAGTTTAGAATAGCAATAACTCCGTCCAAATTCATTGTTACTGCAGTTAATGAGCAGTTTATTAGAGCGTTAACCATCCCTGGCAATGGACTGAGTCATTTAATGCCGGTAACGAGCAATCTCTCAAGGATTATGGGGTTCTATAACAATTCTTCCTTAGCTATGTGCAGGGCTACAAGACAAGAGCGAAGGCTCTTCCATCTCATCAAGCCCTCCATCAACCTGCAGGAGTTTGGCGACCACCAGAAAATTCTGTGGAGGTTCGTTGGAGTTGCATGTGTGGATGCATTTTAGGTTCGAGTCATCCCACAGGGGAGAAAAGTGCAATGTTCCTTTGCTAAAGTGCTGATTTTTGGAGGGTGAATTTTCATCCTGTTCTGATGTTTGTGAGTGAAACGAATACAAAACGGCCTTTTTGAAAATGAGAATAGGCTTCTTTTCCTCCAGGGAGAAAATTGTCTTGCTAGATTTTATTATGGTGTATGTAGTCATCGTAATTGATAATTCAGATTCAGAAGACAAGGGAGCAGATTTATAGAAAGTGGTGCTGCACTGAGTGCAGTGCCATTTTCCCTGCGCCCCTTAGCAGCCTCCTACCGCCACCATGTGTGCACCATATTTAAAGTACGGTGCACCATGGCGCAGGGTAGGGGCAATAGCGTCATTATTCATGACGCTATTGTTGTACTCTGCAGGAGTAGCGCCAAAATAGTGGTGCTACTCATGCAGAGTACATAGGGGCCTATAATAAATAATGGAAGCCCCCTTTTAACGCCTGCTCTGAGCAGGCGTTAAAAGTGCCACACAAAATGACACAGGGAAATCTCTTAGATTTCCCTGCGCCATTTTTTCCCCTCCCCCCCCAGCGGGGGAATGCCTCCTTTGCACACATTATGCCTCCCGCAGGGATAATGTGGCGCAAAGGGTTACCAAGTGGTGCAATGCTTGCATTGCGTCACTTTGTAAATATGGCGCTAGGATTTTAGCCTCGTTGGGCCACATTAGCGTAAAAAAAAAATGACGGCTAATGTGGCGCAAGGTGGCACTAGGGCCTTATAAATATGCCCCAAGGTGCCAGTAATCAAGCTTACTCCCAAATACGAACCATATCCTGGGATTATATGCAACTTTTCCCTCAGATCCTAACACTATGCGGCATTAAGAGTCAGTCCTCCCTCGCCTTTTCTACATATTTTAACTGTTAAATTACATCAAATATAATTGCAGTAAATATGCATAGTTTATTGGATTTGTAGTCATAATGTGCAAGGGTATTGGTTATCTGGAGGTTTCAGCTGCCATCAGAATATCTGAGTAGTTTTGTTCTGTTAGGTTGTACCAGTACCCCAGATTGATATGTTGTCTTATAAAACATGACAGCTGTTACAGCCAGGGTATAGGCTGCTGTTGCACACAATCTGTAGGCCGCTGTTACATGCGGGTTATGAATAACTGACATACAGGATCTACAAAGGCCATGTTTTACCTACTGTGTTATATTAAATGTATCAAGTTAGCAATATTGCTGACCCAATTAAGTAGTGCGGGGCATGTTAGGTGTTTAATATAAGCTGTGGTTGTGTTGGTGTGTTTTTTGTGAAAAGTGTGAACATTATTATGGCCCTCATTACGAACATGGCGGTCCGTTCCGCTACGCCGGCGGTAGCGGTAGAAACCACCAATAGAGGAGCGGTCCGGACGCCAAATAATGATCCAAACGAAACACACGCATCCCCTGAACCACCCACCGCCAGGAAAGGAGTCCCGCCGACGACAGCAGAGTACACCCACAGGCCCTCGGAAAAGCCCAACCTACCCATCAAATTATGAACCACCATTCCGCCACCAGTTCCGGGGCGGGAATCACCGCCACACAAAGCCAGGCGGAAATGAACCAAACATAAGGAAACACTCACCGGAGTTCCACAGAACGTGCAGCGGCAACCATGGACAGAGAGTTGCAGATCATGCCAGCCCTGCTCCTTGCCATATACCTACACGACCGAGACCGCCGACGGGGGTGGGACTTTGACTTTCTTGTGGATGGTGGAGGGGGGATGGGCTTCTCCTTTGAAGGGATGGGGGCTGTTTGGCTCAGGTGGAGCTGGATGACCTAGGCTCTGACCGGGCCTTCTTCTTCACTGGGGAAGGGGCACAAGAATGGGAAGGCTGGACTGGGGTGGGCTGTGATGTTGAAGGAGCGGAAAGGGCAAAGAGGTGGGCATGTTTGGGCACAAGGCGGGGTGGGCCAGTGGGTTGAAAGAGGTCAGCACGGGAGAGGAATAGTTTTTTGGGAGCAATTGGGGTGGGTGTGGATGAGGGTGTGGGAGTGGAGGTAGAGGGAGTTGATGTATGGGGTGTAGGTGTGTGTGTAGTGGGTGCAGGTGACTGTTCAGTATGCTGTGGTGTGGTGGATGTCTGATGGGTGGGAGTCTTGGTGCGTTTGTGTGTCTTGGGAGGTGGGGGTGGACACAGTGGGTGAAGACAGACAGCTAGTGTGGATGTATGTTGGGTGGGTGTCTGCAAGTCTGGTGAGTGTGCTGCATGTGTCAACTACAGTTGAGGTGGTGAGTGCAGGTGTGGTGTATGGGGTGAATGTATGGCTGTCTGCTATTGTGGTGAGTGCAGGAAGAGGAGCAGTAACAGTGAGTGAAGGTGCAGTGCATGAGTGTGTGGATGTAGAGGGGACAGACAGGGAGGCGGAAGAGGTGGGCACATTGGGGGAAGTGGACGTTGTTGTGTGAGCAGGTGTCTGTTGGCTGTGTGAATGCTTGTGGTGGGAGGTGTGGTGCTTGTGTTTGGAAGTGTGCTTCTTGTGTGTTGATGTGCCTGTCAGCGGGTCTGATTGTGTGCTGTGGATGGGTGAAGGGAGAGGGGTGCTGTAAGGGGTAGAGGAGGTTGGAGGGGGGACGGAATGGCCAGGGAAACTGGCTGCTATCCGAGAGGAGACCAGAGCCTGAAAAGATCTCTGTAGGGCTGACACGCCACCGTGAATGCCATCCAGATAGGCATTGGTCTGCTGCACCTCTGATGCTAGCCCCTGGATGGCATTGACAATGGTTGTCTGCCCTACAGAGATGGTTCCCAGGAGGTCAATAGTCCCCTCGCCCTCCCACCCACTGGTCCCCTGGGCGTCCGTTGTCTCTGCCTCAGAGGATCCGTGGGCCGCTGCCTCCCCACTTGCCGATGCCTCAGCTCCCTCGCCTGATATTGATGCTGTGCCAAACCAACACAAGAGAACAGGGATGGGGAGACAAAACAGGAGAGATACTTGTAAATAGCTGAATGCGGATACACAATGGCCAGACATACACCCACCCTGCAAACACACCCAACAGGCAGCACCGTACACTATGCCCAAGACCATGTCGCTGACTACTGACCAGAATACTGCTCTACACCCATCCCCTGAAATATTTTTGGAGCTGAGGTATGTGAAACCTGACAGGGACACCCCTACACCCTTTGTGGAACAGACAGTAGATGGACAGCAGTCAAATTCCCTGCTCCAAGCAGCATGAGCCCTATTGCACACCCAGTTATCCTTCCAGACTGAAGTATGTGAAATTAGTACTCACCCCCTTGTGACTGCTGTGCAGCCTTCAAGCGCCCATCCAGGTCTGGGTACGCCACCGCCAGAATCCGTTGCATAAGGGAGGTCAGTGCCCAACGGGCACCCCTTCCACATTGGGAGGACTTCCCCAGCTGGGCCTCACTGATCTTTCGCACCCAGGGCCGCAGGTCCTCCCACCTCTTTCGACAGTGGGTGCTCCTCCGGTTGTAGACCGCCAGGGTCCGCACCTCCTTCATGATGGCATGCCAATGTGCCCTCTTCTGGTGGGTGCTGACCTAGAAGGGCGACACAGAAATGGAACACAGAGGTCAGGCACTTGCATGATAGGAACAGCTGGCAAATTGTCCAACATAGGACTGACAGTACTCTCAGACATACAGGACAGTTGCACGCAGCATTCCATGCACCATGGCCCATGGAGGCTCAGAGGAGCACACATAAGTGCACTCCACACCATCCATTACACATAGTGCCGCCCAAACCCAGACTCACCAGTACCTCTGGCCGTCCATAGAGTTTGCCGTACAGGGACAGGACCCCGTCCAGTAGCTTCTCCAGTTCTTCCTGGGTGAAGGCCGGGGCCCTTTCACCTGCAACACGTGGCGCATCCATAGCCAGAGGCAGGCCACAGCAGTACACAGAGTGGAGTACCTGTCCGCACGAGATCAGGGAGCCATGTGATCAAACAATGACAAACACACATATGTTCCACGGAGGTATGCACCGTCACCGCCGGCGGCAATCATGATATGCCAGGATTCCCCTTTGGCCTTCATGTTAGCCAATGAGGGTGTGAACAGCGGTCAACACCACCTTACGCTGTGACGTCAACCACTAGCGGTATGAGGTCACTTCCATAACGAAGGGGCAGATCTACAGTGGGCAGACATTTTTCCATCACATACGCATCTTGTAATTCCTACTACTTACAATCCAGGCCCCACTAGCCACATGAAGCACCTAGGCCTCTATCCATTCCATATAGTAGCACACATGAATTACTCTGTTCCCTCCTAGTGATGTACATGTATATCTGTCAGGTAGCAGTTATTGTAGAGACACTACAATGAACAATGCAGTGCAGAAATGTTGCAAAATGTGCCTATGTATGTTTGTACATCACTCATTTGTGTAACCCCTCGTAGGTACCAACCCTTGTGGTGAGGAAGGGCACCATCGGTGTACAGAACACTTGTGGATATGGGGACCATGGTGGAGCGTCAGATCATAATCACTTACAGACTCACACGTGCAACTATTCAGGACCTTTGTGCATTACTGAATCCTGCACTAACTCTGGGAAATCGTAATCAGCATGCCATTCCAACTGAGGTGCAGGTGCTCTCTGCACTTCATTTCCTGGCCACCGGCTCATTTCAAGTGACAGTGAGCAAGGGTGCTGGTTTCTCACAGCCAATGTTCAGCCAGGTACTGACAAGATTTCTGAATGCATTTGTACAACATCTGCAATCCTATGTGTGATTTCCCCAAAGTACAGACCTCCCTGCCATCAAGTCTGAGTTCTATGCCTTTGCAAACATTCCCCATGTCATATGTGCCATCGATGGCACACACATAGCTATCATTCCCCCCAAGAGTGAGTGAACAGGTGTACAGAAACAGGAAGAACTTTCACTCCATGAACATCCAATTGGTGTGTACTGCTGACCAGTACATTTCCCATGTAAATGCCATGTTTCCGGGTTCAGTCCATGATTCATTTGTGTTGAGGAACAGTAGTGGTGTGCCACTGAAGATGGAACAACTACAAGAGGACAGAGGGTGGATCATAGGTAAGTTTGCCTGTCTCTAACTGACACATTGCAGAAAACCAGCCTGTCTGACTAAGGGACATTACAATCACGACTCTGTATTGAACCATTTTGTAGGTGATTCTGGCTATCCAAACTTGCGTTGGCTCCTGTCATCAGTGAGGAATCCCAGGACAGATGCAAAGAGGAAATACAATGAGGCCCATGGACGTACTAGGAGGGTAATAGAACATACTATAGGTCTCCTGAAGGCTAGATTCCGGTGTCTACATATCTCTGGTGGTTCCCTCGTCTATGGGCCTGATAAGGTGTGTAGAATAGTGGTGGCCTGCTGCATGCTGCAAAACGTGGCAGTGAGACATTCTATCCCCATTTTGGAGGTGGAGGGTGCTATAGGTCCTGATCAGCTACCTCAGAGAGGTGAGGAGAGTGATAGTGAGAATGAGGAAGGGGAAGATGTCAATTCCAGGAACCAACTGATACAATTCTACTTGCAATAACTATGTGGGACTTAAGCCTGTCGTTGCGGTTAGTGACTCATACTGTCAGTGTGCTCTGTCATATAGGGGGGATTGGTCATGATGGCGATACATGGACCACTTCTGCATGGTAATGAAAAAAAATATATGCATTCCCTCCTTGCCAAAATTTGGGCACACAATACCACCATCAAGCACAAATTGACAATAAAGTTGTTCTCTGCCAGTTGCATCCATACTCCACTTTGTTCATCATTGAAGACAGGGGACAGTGTTACTGGTGTGAAATGTGTTTTATCTTTAGAATTGAGTGAATTGTGCTGTATATAGTGATGGGAGTCGTAAGGGTTGGGTGTCCTCAAAACCAACTTGGTGGCAGCCTTGTTGGATGTTTTAGATGGGTCCATTTTGTAGAATAGTACTTCAATTTGCCCTCAGCTAAGTGCTGTTGGTGAATGGGTGGGGTGGTTGCTTTGCATTAGTGGCAGTGTCAATTGTTGGAGGGGGCCTTGTTCTTAGCTGGGTTTCCAGTGCCATATCTTGGCCTAAGACTACGTTTGGGCGCCTGCTGTGGAGCTTCTTGGGGGGGCATGGTTGGCCCTTGTGTTTCCTGGGAGGGTACTTCCTGTGATGTTTCTGCTGCTTGGGTCATCAGTTGCTGGTTGACCTGGGCTGTTGTGGGGGCCTCTTGTCCGGTGTGGGAGTCAGACAGTTTATTTACCAACTACAGCAGTGCTCAAGCAATGGTGGCCATTATGGCATTGTGCTCTGTCCACTGCTCCGTGGCCTGTTGGTGTTATTCCTGCTGCATCATCTGACTTTGCTCCAGGGTGGACACAATCTGTGCCAACCTGTCTTGGGTGTGTTGTTACGCCCCAATACCTCCTCAATAACGTCCTGGGCTGCTTCATTCATCCGGTGGCCTCCCCCCGACCCACTGGGACACTTGAACTTGCCCTAGCCCCCTGTGCCTGTGTCCCCTGCACAGGTCTGGCAGTGCAACTTGTGCTGGGGCCCTAGCCTTCGCATGTTGGGAGTGGGAGATTGTGGCCTCTGTAGCTGTGTTCCACCAGTCTGTGCCCTGCGTACACTGGTGTAGGTATGCCTCCCCTGGCCTGCTAGTCTTGACTGGGTGTTAGCGGGGACAGTGGTTTCCTGGGTGGGGCTGCTGCATGGTGAGAATCCAGGAGTGTGTGAGGAGCCTGCCTGCTCATCAGTGTCCAGGGATCCTTCGCCAAGGTCTTGTGAGGTGCCTTTGTCTCCCTAGAGGGCTGTTGCACTTCTTGTCCCCTCCATTGGGGTTGCATGGGTGGTGGTGCCTGTTGGGGAACATATACATGTCTGTTACGTATGCATGTAGGTTGGAGGTGTACAGGACTGTGCTATTTTGTGCTGGTGTTAATTTCAGTGTCCTTCCAGGGTGCCTTTGGGAGGTTGACATTGCATTTAGGGGCAGTGGCGGGGTTGCATTGTGGTGGCGGGTATTATTTCATTGTGGGTACGTGCAGGGGTGGGTGGGTGTGCACAGCGGGGTGATGTGGGCATGTTAGTGGGTTGGAGGTGATGCCGGGTGGTGGATGTGGTGGGTAATGGCTGGGTGGGATATAGGTCCAGGTGGTGTGGGTGGGGTGGTCCATGCATTGCAGATGTGTTTTATATGGGGTAATTGTAGATGACTTACCCCAGTCCATTCCTCCAGTGAGTCCAGTGAGTCCCTCTGGGTGCAGGATGGCGAGGACCTTCTCCTTCCAGTTGGTGCAGTCGGGTGGTGTTGGTGGCGGTTCTCCCCCAGTCTTCTGCACTGCGATGTGGTGCCTAGATGCCATGGCCCTGACCTTCCCCCGCAGGTTGTTCCATCTCTTCCAGATGTTGTCCCTGGTGCGTGGATGGTGTCCCACTGCATTCACCCTATTGACAATGGTCTGCCACAGCTCCACTTCCCACGCGATGGGTCTGTGCTGCACCTCGGACCCGAATATTTGTGGCTTCACCTTCAGGATCTCATCCACAATGGTCCTTAGCTACCTTTCGGTGAAGCGTGGATTTTTGGGGGGGACATGGTGAGTGTGGTGGATGGCGTCGAGACTGGGGACGGGGTAAGGGTGCTCCTCTGTGGGTCGATATGCGCCTCCTGTATGCTGGTGTTCGCTGTCTGGCTCTGGTGCTCTCCGTCTTCTGGTCCTTGTTTCGTTGCAAGGGATTGTTGGGTGTGTCTGGGGGTGTTTTATGGGGTTCTGGATGTGTGTCAGGTGTGTGGGTGATACGCATATCCAATGTGTGCACTTATTGCTGTTGTGTCCACTTGCCGCCCATGGCAGTCGCAGCCGCCAATGGTCGACTGGCCTCCACTGTCCGCTGAGGTGATTTGTGCATCTTTATTTGGAGGGCGGGATGTGGGTGTGCTTGGCAGTGGCATGGTTGGGTGGGCTGTGATTCCCGCTGACAGAGACCTGGGGGGGAGTGGTGGTCTGGGAATTTTTGGCGGGGTTGGGTTTTTGGTTCATTATATGGCGGGTTTCCATTCGCCGCCAACGGCGGAATTCTGTACACCGTCGACACAACAGGCGGCAGTCTTTCCCGCCATGTTCATAATGACTGCCTATGAGTCGAAACAAACTACTTTTCACCACAAAATGCTCGCATTTGAAATATCAAAATGTGCCATATCCAGCAACCTCATACTTCTCACTGCTTCTTGGTTATAAAATTGAAATAAAGTGTGGCACATTCCACAGCATGGGCTCAGGGCACTGAAAAACCTTCAACTCAGGTAGGCAAACACTAAGGACAAACTAAGAGAACAGACAGGTTGCATTTATTCCTAGGAAAAGATCATAAAAACACTATTGTGCCAGAACATATTTCAATTATGGAGGAAGAAATCCATCCAATGGCAACTGCAAGGCATGCCACATGACTGGAATATTTGATCTCAGTGACTGCCGTTTTCTTCCACCAATGAACAGTGGTGTCTGGTAATTTTAGGAGGGAGGGGGCACACTCACATTCATTCATTCACACACGCACATGCATTCACAACACTCAACAACATTAAAAAATACACGCATGCACCAAACATTCATTTAAAAAACACACACCCACTTACGTTCACCTCTGAGGTCCCAGGAGGGTTGGGACTGCTGCCTTCCTCTGCGGCTGACATTAGGTCAGCCAATGAGGGAAGGCAGCAGTCCCAACTTCGTCACAGAGTGGGAAGGGGTCAGTGAGACTTCTGATCCCACTCCACTCTGTGACGAGGTGTCACTGATTGTCATTCACCCTGGGCACTTCAGGGCTTAAACCTGAAGCACCCAGGTCGAAGTCAATGGGTGAGGCTTCCCCTCATCACCAAGGGGGAGGGCCTTGAGGCACCTTTGCTGAGCTGAGGAGGTCACACCCATAGGACCTGTGACCTCTTCAGCCCAGCAAAGTTCAGCTCAGGCAGCCACAAGTCTGCACAAATTGTGCATGTCTCGCTCCTGGCTGCCTGAGCTGAACATTAAAAGTGTCTGACAGGCTGACCTTTGCTCAGCCTGACAGGCACTCTTCATGAAGGGCAAAAGGGGGCAAAGGACGGGCTGCGTCTGCCAATGAAGAGATGTAGGTAGTGTCTCTGTATCTGATGGAGCTATGATGTGGTGTACCCAAACCAATGCAATTGCGCTGGATGGTGTTAGATTGTATGATAGGATTTAAGTGTGTAGGGGTATGTCTATTCCATAAGGAGTCCTTTAATCCTGTCGCTCCAGGTTATCTTACTCTCAAAGGACAGAGCAACGCTTGCTCCTTCATAGCCTCCTTAGTAGTGAGAAATGGTTGACACTATCATAACCATTTTGCCAGTCAGAAGCTGACGTTATGCAGAGGAGGAAAGAGCCAATGGGAACAAAAATAACCCCTGGAGTAACAGAAGAGTGAAAGTACGCTAGTGGGATTTCCAGACAGACAATCACAAATGAATGCAAAAGAAAAACTGCTGAGAGGAATCAGGGCTGTCTGATGATCAAAGATCCATAGATGGAGAATGGCATCTCTAAAAAGCTTGAAGAAACACAGTGACAAAAATGTAAATCTGAGAGGGTGCTGATGCGGCTGGCAAAATGGAACCAGAAGCATTGAGATATAAACCTATTGCATTGCAGCTATTGCCTATCCTAACGTCCGGAGGGGCCATGCCCCTCACTTTTTGCACATCAAGAAGAGTGTCTGTCCGGCTGGTCAAAGATCAGACTGCCCTTAGGGAGAGACTTGAGAGGTTTCTGGAAACTGAAAAGTTGTATAGTACACTTTCTTTTCAGTAGAATGTGCTAATACAGAAGACAATCCAATCGCTTAAATAGATCACTGGAATGTGGGCAGTTAATAGAGTCAGATGGGCTTCTGCGCACTCCACTCAGAGAAGACCACATGTCCTTCAAATGTCAGTTGGCACAGAGAGGGTAGCCCAAAAGCATTCTTTACTTAAAAACATAATTTCCATTTAGCAGATTGTCAAAGTTGGTGGCAGGTACAATAAGTTACCTGAGGCCTTGTAATCTCCCACTCAACTTCTTTACATGAGCAGTCAGCCTTCACTGGGGTGGAAAGTCATAAAAGTGATAGTAGTTTTTAGATCACGGCCTACCAGGCAACGCAGATGTCTAGTTTGCTAAACATATCTTGGGGACTTTCAGAAAGCTGACCTAGAAATGCATTCCACACATTGACTACCATTGGCTTTGTGGTTTGTAACTCACATTTTCTGACTTGCTACTTGCTGGCGTTGTTTGCTTTAGGCCCTCCAAGTTCAATTTGTCCCTTCCGTTGCCTATACCGCGTGCACTGTATTGTTCAATCAACCCACTTTCTGTAAACAGGCCTTTAAATCTTGTTCTTATCTTATCACATTTGATGTGCATTCAAGGTCTGAGGTGAAATGTCAGGCACTGTCTTCTGACAGTGCCTATTTACGTTTCTTTCTCTGACTTCAAAGTGAGAGGATTTTTTGTGACATTCTTGTTGGATACTGGGGGTAGGAATGAGGTTTTTGTCTAGCACAGGATAACATTTAAATGAACTGTGTAAGCATTTCAGAATAAATCAGAATTAGGAACACAAATGAAGCAAATTTTTTGTTATTTCTGAAGTGTGTAGGAAACAAATTAATATGATCAAAACAAATCATTACACTAGGTAATTGAATTTCCACACATTTCCATTTTGGTACTGTATCGTTTTATTAGTAAAACTGTATGTCTGTGCAAATGTAATGGTCATTTCAATTGAAAATGTGTTGACTGTAATGGCAGTGGGCTTCCATGCCAAGCATACTCTGGTCTACTTGACTTCTCTCTACTCTGCACCACTCCACACCACTGCACTCTACTCTTCATCACGCCACTTTACACCACTCCACTCCACTGAACTCTGCACCACTCCACTCTATGCCACTTCACACTACACCTCTCTACTCTACCCTGTACCACTCTACTCTATGCCAATGCACTCTTTGTCACTCTATTCTACACCACTGCACTGTACACCACTCCGGTCTAAGTAACACCAGTCTACTCTGCACAAGTCCACTCCACGTCACAGTACTCTAAGTCACTCTGCAACACTGCACTTTATGCCACTCTATGCCAATACACTCTACGCCAATGCACTTTACGCTATAAAGCTCAACTCTATGCTCCTGCAGTCAACGTCAATCCACTGTACGCCATTCTAATCTACTCTGCACTGCTGCACTCTATGCCACTGCTCTCTACACCACTCTACTCCTCTACACCACTCTACTCTTAACCACTGCATGCTATGCCAATGCACTCTACACAACTGCACTCTGTGTCACTGAAATCTATGCCACTGCACTATACTCTGCATCACTGTACTCTACACCGCTGGTTTCTACATCACTCTACTCCACTTTTCACCACTACACTCTGACACACTACTCTGCAACACTGCACTCTACTCTACTCCATGACACTGTACTCTATGCCACTGCACTCTATGACACTATACTCTACTCTGCACTACTGTACACCACTGCACTCTATGCCACTCAACTCTACTCTGCACTCCTTTGTGCCTCTGCCCTCTGCATCACTTAACTCTAGGCCACTTTACTCTGCACCACTCTATGTCACTCAACTCTATGCCACTGCAATCTACACCACTCTACTGTGCCCCACTCTAATCTTTGTTACTCTACTCTGCACCACTCCACTGCATCATTCCACTCTGCACCACTCCAAAACTCTGCTCCACTGCACTCTACTATGCACAACTTTAATCTTTGCCATTGCATTCTATGATACTGTATTGTATGCTGCTAAATTCAATGACACTGCACTCAGTGCTACTGTACTTTGTAACACTACACGAATGCACTCTACGCCAGTCCACTCTTTTTCATGCCACTCCAGTGTATGCCAGTTTACGCGACGCCACACTATATCACTCCAATACACAACTTTCTCTGCCACTCCACTCTACTCCACTCTTCACCATTCCACTATACAACACTTCACATGACTCTCCTCTATGCAACAAACTTTTAGCCATGCTGAACAACAGCCACGCTGGCGTGCAACATGGCTAAAACACATTGGCAAAGCCAATAGCTCTTGCACTGGCGAACCCTATTGGCTTTTTAAATGCTTGTAATTCAAGTGTCTACTGTGACAGTAAAGCAGAGGTAGGAAGATTTCGTTTTGCTTCCGACTTGGTATCCTAATTGCTTTCAAGACAATGTTTAAAAATAAGGTTTAGGATCCAGGGACTGAGTCACATATTACAACTTTGCAATGTCTATGCGTCATGCAATACACTGGGGCTTTTATGTATGATGTTTTACCTTAGTGGCCAACTCTCCAATTTTGTGCCGGTACGAGAGCAGCCACAAGTGTGGACAAGTCCCACTTTCTTCATGGGCATTTGCAAACGAAGTCTCAATTTGGACTGTTGGATATGCAAAGCCATATTTTCACACTCTACAGAAACCGAATGTTGTAGCAGCATTTGTAATGGAGGCTTGAGCTGGCCACTGGAATTATAGAGGCTAGGTTTGATCTACAAAAGCATCTCTAACCCGATTAATTACACAAAATACTTCTTTGAAAATTGAAAGAGACAATCATCCAATCCATTAGTCCTTTCAACTATTCCACATTTCTATATGGACTGTGAAATTTGAGTTCAATGGGAACGTACGCACAACAATCTTAATTTAAAGTAACGCTCATTTTGTCAAACATTCCACCTGGTCAGTCAGAAAAATGTAACATTATTTTTCAAGATACCACTTACAGTGAAGGGACTGGCTTGAAGGGCAATAGGGCAGTGCCAGAAGTGCTGGACCTGCATGCCATTGTGTGTCTCGTGTTTTACCTAGATATGGACCTGGTACGTCGAGAAATTGATCAGTTTTTAATGTTGATTCCCCTGCCTGCAGCAAGCACAAATGCAAGCAGTCTCCTATGCTATGCAAAGCATCTATACAGCTTGTCTGTACAAGTTCAAAACTCCATCGGTTTACAGATATGAGCCACATTTTTACCTATTTGTTTCGCTGTTGGGGACCACCTTTATTTTGGTGTCAAGGCCTATTTTCTGTCGCAGTTCAACCCTCACCATTAGATTGCCTTAAAAATGACTCAGCTGGAAGCTTATGGACTTATTTCATCCAGTCCCAAAACTGTGCTTCAGTCACCCTTAAATTATAACTTTGAAAGAGGTGGTGATGTGAATAGATGATGCACTCTTGCCAGTTACTCCTAATCTCACTGGGAGAATTGATGCTCCCATTCATTGACAAGCCAAGACCATCCATACAAGACTCAACTGCAGAGATTCATTCAGTATGCCTGCACTGTCAGTCATTCAGCTACAATGAGCATATTATGCCCGAGATTTAATGATGCATAAAACGTTTTACAGCATCCTGAAAATTAATCTTAGGGTGTGATTTCAAGTTTGGCAGACAGGTACTCTGTCACAAATGCGACAAATGTCTTCTCCACCTTATCACAAGTGACAGATTATAATGCACTTATAATACGGTGACAGCATATCCTTCATTTTTATGATTATATATTGGTAAAGTACCCCATGCCTTACATTATAAGAATATTGCAAGTCACCAAATAGTTCTGTAGCATAGATGAAGGAGGAAGAATCCAATGTTCCTTGATAAGGTCATGGAATTCTGAGCTGAGTTACAAAATCCTTATAATGTACAGCAGGTTGTACATTATTCCGTATAATACATGATCACACCACCACCCTTCCAATACTTGTAAAATAAATAGTATGTTTGTAAACATGAAGCTAAAAGTAGACTCTCTATTGCAAAGTTAAACAGACCAAAAATATTTAGACATTCGTTGGAAACAGAAATCAGAACCAGTTTAGTACAAGTCAAATTTAAAAAATGAGGTAGAATATAACTTTCTTTAAATACCTAAAGCGTGCAAAAAATATAGATTTTGCAGTGACTATCTCCTTTCTGCATATCACTGTTCATTTAAGAAAAAGAGCAGAAACACAAAAATCTGTGTTTCATTTTCGTTTTTCAAAACTGCATCTCTCATTATAAAGCACTTGTAATGAGGTGTATGGGATAGCAGTCACATTTGTGATGGAGTAGCTGTACTCTAAAATCCAAATCTGGCCCTAAGTTTTGTTTTGTTTTTATGTGATTTGAGAGTTCATGTGACATTGGGGCACAGTAAACAAAGATGTTCTTTGTGCTGCTGGAGGCTTGGTGCAGTGGTGGACTTCAGTACCCAGTAGGCTGTGAGGCTGAGAGGCAGCCCTTCTCTTCACACTAGTCTTGACTTTACTAGCACTATATAGCGCAGTCAGCTGCCCTGCTGCGCAGGACTTTCTTTGTGCTGCTAGAGGCTTGGTGCAGTGGTGGACTCCAATACCCTGTGGGCTGCGAGGCACCCCTTCTCTTCACACCATTCTTGACTTCACTAGTGCCCGCTGCACCAGACACATATAGGCCGCACCTTGGGAATGCCGGACCAAGGACGGGCCCGTCCGCACCCATCACAGCCCAGAAGAAGCTGGGCCCCCCTATTGGCTTGAAGATCTGGCAGCGAGGTAGGGAAGCTGATTGCTGTCTGGCCAGTTTTTCCCTCCTTCAGTTTGACAGCGCTGTATAGTGGCGGCAATTAATCCAGTAATGACCATTGACACCTTTTTTTTAATAGGGCTGTGGGCTTTATTGATAAATACATTGTATTGGCTACCCACAGGCTACCTTGCTTTCTCTCTTAGATTTCACCCTCTGAGCTATTGGGTACGTCTTTTTCTGACGATTGGGGCTCGCATGATTTCTTCTTTGCCTAGATCGTGTTGTGAAGAGAGAACCCCTTCATTCAGAGCAATAGATTTGGGTGTCTCACCGTCTGAGGATCCTTGTGTCTCAGGGGCCTCGGATAGCTGTGGTGGAGTAGCAGCTTTCCTGGTAGTATTGGAGAGAGGGCTAAGTACAGTTGGCAAGAGGAATAGACTGGAGCCATGTGGAAATCTAAGCACCCTAGGGCTAACTCAGGTCAGGTTCGGACGACTGTTATTCGTGAGGATGTGGGCCAAGTGAACATGGAAACCTTAAGGGACTCACTTTATGGATCAAATCTGTTTATTGGTATCTAACATACAAAACAATACAAAGCTCTGTATCAAAACTTCTACATATTCGACCATTGATATATCAAAAATCTCATATCTTCACATTTATGGGCTATGTCACATGGTTACTGTTCTGCTGCTGGAAGGAACTTTCTCCCCTTGAAGGGACTCACTTTAGTCTACCATTTTCTACAGTGTTGGATTTAAAATTAGAGCCCATTTGCCAATGTTTATCCATTGAGTTGGAGCTTTCTAAATGTTCCATCAATAATTGCTCCTTGCAGCATATGGCAGATCCCACTTCTGTCGTCACTCCTGCTTGTCCCTTCATCTCCACCTTGCCATGCTCTAGTCAGCCTGTTTAGGTGGTTCAACATTTGCTGCATAGCCGAGGACAGACAGGCTGACAGCTACTGAGAGGGCTAACACCTTACCCCCATAACCCTTGCACCCACGGTGGTTGGTGTGGTGGTGGGGTTTCTGTGCGGTCAAGTGGGTCAAGTGCAGATACCATGTTGAGGGGTAACGCATTCACCTCCAATGGTCAGACCAGGAGTCCCTTGTTGTCTAAATCTGTGGTTCTTCATTTACTCTTGGAGGCAACCACGTATGTAGTTGTACTGGACAATGTTCCCCTGCTTAAGGTTGATACCAGGGAGAAATTTTTATCAATTTAGAAACAAAGTTGCACACTGGCTAGTCTCGAATACTGTCTTGGGGGATTGTGCTGGAGCCTGTAGAAACATGGTTCGATAGGTTAGGTGGTTGGGGAAGGAGAGAAAACTCTGTATGGATATTAACTTTAACAGATCTGATCTGCTCCTTCAATCAAGGTGCTTACCTTGGGTTTCTTCTCAAAATCTCCTATATGTGTGCCTATATTTAACCCCTGGCAGTTTCCAAGGTGCTATTTTTTACAGGGGAACAAAACCTTATTTTTACGGACATCAGAATCAAGGGCTGTGCGCTCAAAAGAGGGGGAGGCTGATTATTTTTGTTGCTTTGGCAATCAAGGGAAGGTGCAAGGTCATATCTACTGGTGCTACTACGCTGTAGGCCTTGCTGTTTTCCTCTGCCCTCAATAAGCTGTCACTGGTTAATTTTTATCAACCAGCATATCACCCCAGCAGGAGGGTTGCAATGTACAAACCTTGTGCTCCCATATAAATAACACCTCGGAAACTAAATTAGCTTCAGGTTTCGTCATAGGGGCAGGGGACTTTTACGTCCATCTGTGTGTGGACCTGCAGGATAAAGGGGTTCCAGGTATTTATCAGGGCTGGCCCCTTATGACCAAAGCTCATCTAGAGCATAACCAACGGGGTGCTAGCTTAAATGCCTTGTTGAGCCAGGTTAACCTAGTTCTTAATATAGAAATCATGTCTCTGATCAGCAGGGACATCAATCCCACGTTCACAGGATGAGGATGCAATATTGATTTTTTTTTGTCCACCCCTTTGCAACCTATATCTCCAAATCCTGGATCCCAACAAGTCCATTTAGTGGTCATAATCCATTGTGTATCTCATTTTGTTGGTTTCACTTAATTACCAGCCCGGGGGAGGGGGCACAGGGGTCAGTAAGCCCACTAGCAAGGGTAGGAGGCTCAACTGGACCTAGATTTCACCTGAGGACTTCTATAAGTCCCTGTACCTTAGATGCAAAAGAGTTTGTCACTTGCAGATGTATCACAAGTAGTCCGTGTGACATTTTGAGGGCCTTTTCGGAAATCTCTAATGAAGCGTCTGGTCTTGTAATAGGCTGGCCAGATAGTTTGACTCTGGAGGTACAAAGGCTTTGGGGAAGCTTAAGTGTGCCTTGAATCATAAGCCTAGAGATCCTGCCATGGTTAAGAAGTGTCTCTGGCCATATAAAAGGGAACAGGCCAGGTGCAAACACAACTTAAGGGAAGAGGCCTAGGCAAACTTAATCGATGCTAGCACCTTAAATAGTAGCTCTAAATTCTGGAACATTGCTAATGGGCCCTTATTTAACCCAGAGTTGACTGTATCCCTCAAGGCGCATATTACTAAAGATTCTTGAGTGGACTGAATCGCTAGTCTCAGGGGAGAGGGACCACGGTCTGACAGGGGCAGCCAAGTTAACTTCTCTGGAGAGGAATTAAAAAAAAGGGAAATAAGGGATTGTCTTCCAACAAGGTCCCCAGCCCCCATGGCCTCCCACCAGACACCTATGTTAATAACATGGGCATTTGGGCACCCATTTTGACTGGTGTTATTAATGCAGTGGTACAGGCAAGACCTCCACAGTCATGAGCCATGTCTATTATAGCACCAGTCTTCAAGGAGGGGGATAGTGATAGCCCTACATGTTACAGGTCCATCTTCCTACTTTGTTTAGTAGTCAAGGTCGTTGGCCAAATTCTTCTGGAGAGGCTATCACCGTGGACTGAGAATAATAATGTGCTATCAGAAGCCCAGGATGGGTTTCATGCAGCAGGTCTACAGTGAACAAGTGTCAAAATTTATACCTGGTACTAGGGAAATATACACCTGCCTGCCCTGGCTCTATCCACCTGGGATTTATGAACCTCTCTTCCGCATTTGATCGGGTAGTGGAAAACAAATTTTTATGGCGTTCATTATGTCTTCCACAATGTACCCATTACTTGCTGATGCATGAGAACCGCTTGGACAGCAGTTAGAGGCCCTCCTCCACCCGCAGGCACCCGCCTGCGCCCCATCCCTGGTGCCTAGTGGTAGGCATTTCCTGGTTTGTCGCGTAAGTAATCCTTTTGTGTTTTTGTATTTTGTATTGCTGTTCTACTGCAGTTTTTTGCATCTTTTCTCTGATAGCCATCTATTTTTCTGACCCTTGTGATTCTCTGTGCTGCTCCCATAGTGCGTTTCTGCCCCGTGCCCCCCCTGTACTTCTTTTGCTGCCTGCTCTCACCGCCCGTTTTTGCACCGGCTCCGGCCAGTCACTTTCACCCTGCCGCTTTGTCCCCTGTGACCCCACCCCCCTCGCACACCCATTGGCCCTCCCTCCCGCCTCCCACCCCACCCTCTTAATGGCGGCCGCAGAGGCAAGCCCGTCTGCACCCGTCCGCGCCTGGACCGCGCCCAGCGATGGTCCCCCTGGTGCCCCGAACCCAGACCCCCCCAGACTACACTACTCAACAACCACACTCCGCTCCATCAACCAAGGACTACCCCCCGCCTGCGCCCAAGCCAACCCTAAACACACACAAGGACTTTTCACCTGCTATGCTTGACGGTTCCGCTGCTCCCCCCAAACACCAGAAACACCCACACGCCCCACACCAACCCCAACGCTTCCCACAACAACACCACCACAACCCACAGCAACACCAACACACCCCACAATGCCACTAACACCCCCCACACCAACACCATCACGCACCATAACAACAGCCCCCTCAACCACCTAAATTGCATACTCCTAAACACCTGCTCCGTACACAAGCATGCCATCGAACTCTGGGACCTTATCACATTACACTCACCAGACATTGCCTTCCTCACAGAAACTTGGATGAATCCCTCATCTGAGCCTGACATAGCCACAGCCACCCCAGATGGCTACAAAATCCATCGTAGAGACCACTTAAACAAACCAGGAGGGGGCATCGCCATTATACACAGAAACACCATTAAGGTCACCACCAACAAACACGACACCCTAGACAGCGCAGAACAAATGCACTTCCTAATTCACATAAACGACAACACCACCCTCAGAGGAACCCTCATCTACAGACCACCAGGTCCTCACCCCCCTTTCTGTGACGCCATTGCTGACACCATCAGCCTTCACGCCCTCACTTCCACAGACTACATCCTCCTTGGTGACTTTAACTTTCACCTGTATAACCTCCACGACCACAACTCTACATCCCTTCTAGACAACCTCACAAACCTAGGACTCAAACAACTGGTCACATCACCCACCCACTCAGCAGGACACACACTAGACTCAATCTTCACCTCGAGCAACCACATAACCTGCACTCAGACCACCGAACTCCACTGTACTGACCACCACTGTGTCCATTTCTCCTTCTCCAAACCCCCCACGCACCAGCACCAACACACCACACCCTACCGCATGTGGGACAAGATCCCCATGGAACTCCTGAACGCCCAACTCGCTCAGAACCCCCCACACCAACGACCCCAACATTGCTGCTCCTTACCTCACACAATAGATCACAAACTGCACAGACACACTAGCCCCTCTCAGAAGAAACATCACCACCCTCAACCTCAAGAATGCCCCCTGGTTCATCACTGAACTCCAAGCCTCCAGGCGTGGATTACGCAAAACAGAGAAAGCTTGGCGACAGGAACCCTCAACCACCAACTTCTCCACCCTCGAAACCACCATACGCAAACATCACCAACTCATACGCACCACCAAAAAGGCATACTACAAGGAAAGCATAGACAGTAACTCACACAACAGCAAGGAACTCTTTACTATAGTCAGAGAGCTCTCCAAACCCAAAGCCAGCAACATTGACCCCACTCACACACAACACCACTGCGACTCCCTCTCCAACCACTTCCACCTCAAAATCTTAGACATACACAACAGCTTTACACCACAGGCACTCGCCACCTCCACCACCGACACGATCAGCAACGACTCACCCCCCCAACCTACTACACACCTAGGCCCCTACCTATGATGAAGAAACCGAAAAAATTATGAATTCCATCCACTCAGGCTCCCCTTGGACCCCTGCCCCCACCGCATTTTCAGCAAAGCCAGCCCAACCACCGCCCTCAAACTTCGCACCGCAATCAACAGCTCTTTCAATGACGCCACCTCTTTCGACTCCTGGAAGCACGCAGAAGTCACTGCTCTCCTGAAAAAGCCCAAAGGAGACCCTGATGACTTCACCAACTACCGCCCAATTTCACTTCTACCCTTCCCCGCCAAGGTCGCTCAAAAACTAGTAAACACCCTCCTGTCTCACTTCCTAGAGGAAAGCAATGCACTCAACACCTCCCAGTCTGGATTCCGCAAGAACCACAGCACTGAGACCACCCTCATCGCATGTACTGACGACATCCGAACCAGAGTCGACAAGGGCGAGACCCTCGCACTCATCCCCCCGGGACCTCTCCGCTGCCTTCGATACTGTCTGCCACCAAATACTCCGCACACGCCTCCACAATATAGGAATTCGACACAAGGCCCTAGAATGGCTTGCCTCCTTCCTCGCCGAAAGAACCCAGAAAGTCCGCCTCCCCCCCTTCCACTCCTCAGCCACCAAGATCATCTGCAGAGTCCCCCAAGGGTCCTCCCTCAGCCCCACCCTTTTCAACGTTTACATGGCCCCGCTCGCCAACATCCTCCGGCCACACAGAATCACCATCATATCCTATGGAGACGACACCCAGCTCACATCTCTCTCACCCGAAACCCTACCACCGCCAAAACCAACCTCCACGCCGGACTCCTTGACACCACCAAATGGATGACAGCAAACCACCTCAAGTTGAACTCCAACAAAACCGAAATCATCATCTTCGGCCCCAACAAAACTATGTTGACGACTCCTAGTGGCCCACCGCCCTAGGATCCCCACCAACGCCTGCAACCCATGCACGCAACGTCGGCATCATCTTGGACTCTTCCCTCTCCATGACCCAGCAAATCAACACCATCACCTCCTCCTGCTTCAACACCCTCTGCATGCTGCAAAAAACCTTCAAATGGATTCCCACAGAGACCAGAAAGACCGTCACCCATGCACTCATCAGCAGCAGGCTAGAATACGGAAACACCCTCTATGCCGGCACCACAGTCAAGCTCAAGCGAAAACTCCAGAGAATCCAGAACACAGCCACCCACCTCATCCTGGACCTCCCACGCCATGAACACATCTACTCACACCTCAGATCCCTTCACTGGCTTCCAAACGACAAGAGGATCACCTTCAAAATCCTCATCCACACAAATCCTTCCACAACACTGGACCAACTTACCTCAACGAAAGAGTGAACTTCCACACTCCCACTCGCCTCCTCCGCTCTGCCTACCTCGCACTCGCCACAGTCCCCCGCATCCAACGCGCCACCACTGGAGGCAGATCCTTCTCCTACCTCGCCTCCAAAACCTGGAATTCCCTCCCCACCAGCCTCTGCAATTCTCGGAACCTCCTGCTCTTCAGAAAACAGCTCAAGACATGGCTTTTCGAACAGTAAATCGGCCTCCTCCCCTCCCTCCTCCTCCTTCCCCCGTGCCTTGAGACCCTTACGGGTGAGTAGCGCGCTCTATAAATTTTTTGATTGATTGATGAGGAATTAGGTGCAAGAAATAACTCAGACCTTGTACCCTTCCACCCTCGTTCACATTAGCTGAATATCTGGACTAGGCCGGGAATTAAATTAAGCAGAGAAATCTTGAAAGATTGTTTGTCCCTTGATCATGCTCTCTAGATTCCTTGGCTGAAATACATTAGGGATGCTTTCTAGAAGTTAGGAAGGGACGATCTTTTTAGTTCACCAGAGGGAATTGGTAACGCTGATTTTATCTGGTTTAAAGAGTGGTTTTTAGACAAAGGTTTTTGAATAGAGAGTGTACGGCAATTGCCCAGCCCCGTGCCTGACATCACATTATGTTGAAGAAAGTGCTATCGACCGAACCTTACCTTCTTTGGGCTAAGAACACATACGACCGTTCTCTGCTAACTAGATTCTGATTGGATTTACTCACGTTTCTGCTGGCTTATTCTCTGCGCAAGAACAGAAGGCCCAAATTAGAATCCTGTGGCTGTGTCAATAGGTCTTCACATGATACTTAGCACTTTACTATGTTCTGCCAGTTTTAAACACTGCAGCGAAAAGCTTACCTTGTTCCTGTTCTGAAAAAGACAAATTTCTCATAAGTTAGTCCAGCTCTCGTGTATTTACAGATGTTGTCAGGAGATATTATTCTTAGTGTACCTAGCTTTTTATAAGTTGCCTTGAGACCAATGATAGCAGGGAACATGATCTTGAATTGCTCTAGGATGTTCATTCTGTATCGTAGAACTGATTTTGCACACTCAGTACAGATTTCAGACTTTTGATGTTTAACGTCTTTTTATGTTATCACTATTTATTGTTGTTCTTATTGGATCTTTTATTATACTGTATTGCTTTTATGATTTGTCTTTTAAAACCAAATAAAGCTGATTTGATTTGATTTGATTTGAATTAAGACTCCATTAAAAGACTTCATATTTAAAAATGAATTGGGTACAATGAGAAATGCAACTAAATTAACATGTTCTAGATTTCAAATTGACCAATTGTGTATTTGAAACAAAAACATACTTCTCATGGTTATGTGTCAGCTGTTTTCAATAAGCAACATTGAGAACTAAGCGCAGTTTTGCATCAAAAAGTATAGCGCCGGCTTACGTCATTCCAATGCGCCAGCCGGGCACCAAATACTGTATATGGAATCCCTCAAGCCGGCCCTAAGGGTGGACTAGCATCGGGGGAAATTACGTTAGCCGGTGAGGGTGGTAGTATGGGGGAAGGGGGTTTTGCCTCAAAAAATAATGCTAAGATGGTTAGAGGCAAATAATTCTGTTAACCACTTTAGCGTCATTTCCTGATGCAAAAATATCCATACCACATGACTCATGTCTTACAAAAGACAGGAGTCATGGCCAGCACAGGGGGCAAGGGTCCCCAATGGCACTTAAAAACTATTTTTTAATACTTGCCTCTACTTACCCTACTTACTTGGGATGGGGGTCTCCCCATCCTCTGGTGTCCCTCTGGTGTGGGTGGGGGTGTTCCTGGGGTTTGGGGTGCGCACCTGTGGACTCTTTCCATGGTGTTTGACCATGGAAATGGATCCAGAGGTCCCCTAATGCCTGCTGTGATCCACGTGTTAAATAATGGTACTAAGCAGGCTTAGCGCCATTATTTGGTCCCGCCTACCCTGTGCACCAGTTTTGCACGGGAGGATAAATAAGGCACTAGGGGCTTTGAGTCATTTTTTGGATTTAAACGCCTACCATGCATCTCATTGACACAAGGTGGTTTCACACATCCAAAAAATGACTTTAACTCCAATATAATGATGCTAGACAGGTCTAGGGTCAAACTATAAATATGGAACAACCCACCATTTTGTATGATTCTAGAAAGTCTGGAGATTCCTGTCTGAACCCTATATCTAGGTCTGAGAGTATATTGGTTGAAACCTTTCTGCCTGTCCTGACCTAAGGGAGTAACCCTGGTGCCATACCTGAATAGGATGGAAAGGGTCTGCCTGTTGACTGATGACAATCCTTTTGGGATACTGAAGAGTCAGCATCAGAATCAGCAAAGCTGGGGTGCGTTCCAGGAAAATCATGACTGGAATGCCCTCTGCTCCCCTTAGCCCTGTGTTTTGTTTATATAATAATCTGTACAGAGTTCTAAGAACAGGTCTGACGTACTTATGTGTCTAAAAAATGGGGACTGGCTCCTGGACTGGCAATACAAGTTAGCATATCACGTACAATACATGACAGCCTTGAGCAGGACACTGAGTGCATGTTGTAGAAACAGATGATAAAATGTGCAGCGCGAACAACTCTGTCTTCTTGGAAAGAAGCAGCTTCTTAAAATACAAAAACAACGAGCTAAAAGCAGGCTGTGCTAAAAAAATGAACATGAAAAAAATGCATATGAATGTAAAACACACAGACTATGGGCCTAATGTTAAAATAAGATTGTCAAACCTAGGTGCTAAAGGAATCCTACAACTCCCTCTCGTGGTTGGAACAGGAGTGCAGAGTCTAGTACCTAAAAAACTAGTATTAACACTCATAAGATATTTAAACTTAATATAAACTCTCAGCTAATAAAAGGAAAATGAACTATAAAATCGAAAACTAAAATATAAAATGTCAGTGTCACCAAGCAGACCAAGCCAAGGCAAAAGGCCTAATTAAAACAGTTCACTGTTTGAAGAAAAAAGTATTGCCAATTAAAAGTCGGCCGAATCCTGCATGAGGTCATCAAACATTGTAGTAGAGATGTAACTATCTCCTAGATGTTCAAGGAAAGTGTGAATGTGAATGTTGATATGGACAGGGCTATCACCCCATCTATTAACCACACTGATGATGGTGTTTCAACTGCTGTAAAAGGCATCTTTTCTAGCTTCTCTATATCAAGCATGATGTAATTAGCTTCCTTCTTTGCCATTATCTGTTGTTTTCTTGTAAGGTTGAATGTGGCAAATAACTCCTTGGAGTTAACATGCTTCCAAGGCATGAAGCCCACTTTCAAAACATGTAAAGTCCAACTTAACTGCATAATTGACCTAAGGTGACTTTGCCCATGCTGTAACAAATGACATGTTGTTTTGAATAATGTCAATAGCAGAGGACACAATGTTATGTAATGTGCCGATACAAGTGAAAAGTGTGTTCATACCATTATCGACAACATCTAAAGCTTTCTCTGACTTTATCTCATCTATTTGATTTAAACAAGCAACAGCTTCCATTTGTGAAAGCTTCCAAATTATTGTTATATATTGCATATAGAAATCTTTTGGATTGTGGTTTTCTAGGAGCTAACAAGAAATCTTGTAAGTCTATGTCTTCAGAAAGGAGAGAGATGTTCTTTTATAGCTGGTAATGTGCATGTTTGCAACCATTGCTGACATAATTTACCTCTGCTATATGTGGTGACTATATCTGAATGCTGTGCAATGATGTATTAAGGGTCCAGTTTGCTCACTCAAAAAACCCGCACGGAGTTGAGAAAATGCGCATGACAACCATTTGTGTCCACTAGGCACAATAGCCAACCGTTGGGACCTAAAAGTGTTGATTTAAAGGTACTGTTCTGAACCAAGCCACTGAGCTGGTCTTCTGAAAAGTTCACAGTTTTCTGCCAAGAGACAAATTTAGCTATGGAGGGAATACAGGGCACATTCATTTATTTTCCATTCGCTGACCCAAGGCAAGTGTTTTGCTGAACAGTGTCAGTCAAGAAAATCATTTGTTATGGAATTAAACATGCTCTGAATAAAGCTTCCATACTTTGTATCTGTTAAACGTTTGTTCCTCAAAATCTTTTTTAGGCCTTTTACTTTTTCCAATAGTCATATCCTTGGATGGCCAACTGGGAAACAAATGAGGCTGAATAAATTAATTTAGTGTTTGTTAACAATATTTTACTTGATTTTAATATAGATAATTTGAAATAATATGACTCAGCATTTGTGACATCAAGCCCAGAAAAATAAGTGCATTCATATGTTTTGGATCTCCCACTGGTGGAGTCGGACAATGTTCCCATTGTATGTCATTAAAAACTACTCTGGGAGTACTAGCTTGATGTGAAAAATGGTGCCCATAATAATGGTAACAACATTTCCCCATAGTTTGCAGTGTTCATGTATAGATCTTCATTTTCAAACACAGTATAATATTCAAGCTCAGAAAGCATAGATTCAACTGTTTTAACATCCCAGTCATCAGAAACAAACCCAAGTGTAATAATCACATTCAATAAAAGTTTGGAATCATGTGGAATTTGTGTCAATTCAGTTGGTCCACATATATTGAAAGGTGCTTTATCCCAAACAATCCCATAAGGAACTTGAACAGCAGACGTGTTCACAAGGGACAAGGTTCTTTGCACTTTATAAGAAGACAAATAAGGTTTTAAAACTTCATCCACCAGTTTAACAAAAGAGCATCGAGGAAGATAATGGCCATGCATAAGCAGAAAGAAGACAACAACAAACTCAATTCATATAGTGAAAGCAGTCAATGCCAATATAAGCCAGAGGTAGTACCATGGACGAATCAAATAGTTGTGTTTAAGCCAGTTAAAAAGCTTACATATACCATGTGCTGGTGCGATAGTTGGTGCTGAAGATGTTGGAAAAAATAATCAGTAACGGCAAAGTAACCAGAAGCAGTCTGTGCAAAAACTGGAGCCAGTGCTGGTGAAAAAGAACGGGTAGATAGATCAAAAGGCGGTTCATTGTAGACAATTCCATCTGTTTGTGTTGCATTTGTAAATTTTAAATTAACATTTTGGACATTTCTTGTCCATGTAGCAGTACCTTGAATCAGCAAAAGTTAATTTGCCACCCTCCCCAACCTTGGGGAAATAATTTCAGCATTATTTAATGCTTGAAGAGGTATCTCCGATACGATAGCGAGAGAGCCAACAGAACTACCATGGAATCCTTGTGGTCTACTGTACAGTATAGGGCACATGATGCAACTTATGTGATCAATGGATACAAAGCGGTTGTCTTAAGAGGCAGGCAGTGGTGGTAGAATAACAGTTCCTGTATCTTGTATTCCAAGAACCAGCAGCGGTACCCCGTTGGCTGGGCCAAATTTCTTCTTCACTGGTATCTTTTCTTGAACAAGGTCCCCAGTTTTTGGAACCCAGTCTGTGGATGGTGTTGAACCTCTCATTTTCAAGGTAGCAGCATGTGCTGAGGAATGTTAATTTTGGAACTGTTGTAATTCCTGAAAGACAGTGACACGTTCATTATTGTCAAAAGGTGTTTCTGCCGCCACTGTGCCGGGACGATCAAGATCTGGGATGTACATAGGGATGCCGAACAGGACTTCATAGGGGGAATGGCCTCACAAAGATCTTCTATGCAGATTATTTAATGTTCTCTGGACTCCATACAAGTGATGGATCCATCTATGACCTGAACCTAACACTCTAGCTGTTAAGAATGGCTTTAAGTTCCGTTTTTTTCTTTCCACTAACTAATTTCCCTCAGGATGGTAGGGACTAGAATAGTGCACTGTAACACCCATTGTTCCCATGCCGTCCTTGCATAACCTAGAGACAAAAGCAGGGCCATGGTCAGAATGGAATGTTGTGAATGCCTATGCCCCGATACAGACTTGCAAATCTTTAATAACAGTTTGAGCGAAAGCCAATCGTTGTGGCCACTTCCATAAGAACATGGAGCAAGAGTCTACTGCAAGTGGAGTGTGCAGTCTGAATTTAAGGGGCAGCAGTTGTCCAGGTACACAGACTGCATAGGCCTGTTTGCTATTAAGTGTCAGGAACCAACAACTCTGCCTAATTTGTCATCATCCTAAGGGGCATTGTTTTAATTATGTACATGTAACATCATTGTACTGTCTGCACTTCAGGATAGATATTGCTAATGTTTGATATGTACTTGATATTACCAATGCTTGTTGCACTATATAGTTGTTTTTAACACTGCTTGTTGAGCACATGTGAATGTGTCAAGTCCCTGTGCTTCTAAATGTGTCAGGTTCACTTGTTTATTGTTTGCCAGGCAACCACCACTCCCCCAAGGTCTCCAGGGAGCAGCTGCCTTGTGTTTTCAAAAGCATGAGTCATGCTGGCTATAAATACTCTTACTGTGCACATGACTCTGCTTGCCTTTCTTCCTGTCTGACAAGAAAAGCCCTCTGCACTCTGGAATTCCCTCCAGGCCCCACCCGCTGCCCTCTTGACTCGACTGGCTGGAAAGATCCTCAGCAGAGATCTTCTGGAAAAAACACACTTCTGTCAGCTAAGTGGAGCATGCTGTCTGGAATCTGTTTGTGTAGAATGTTATTATGGTTGCTTTGTTTTTTTTAATAAAGCTGAAAACTGAGACTTTTCTGGCCTTCTTTAGACTTTGAAAGGTCTCTTCTAAGGACATAGACATGATTTATGAGTGGGGCCTTGATGAGGGTTTAGTGCGGGGGCCTTGACAACTTTTGTTTTGTAACTGAGAACTGTGAAAGAACTTCACTATCCTCCACTTGTTTATTTTTTGTACTAATAATGATTACACAATTCAGTTATAGGATTACTTCATGTGTGAGTTTATTTGCTTTTGGTATTGCAATAAATTTTATGTTAATAGTGATTATGCAATTCAGTTCTGGGAATACTATATATGTGAGTTTTCTTGCTTTTGGTATTGCAACTCGTTTTATGTTGCAGTTTTACCACGTCAAACCTAAAGTGAAAGGGCTGATCCATGAAAGAGACTTGCAGAACTTCATAATTTGTTTATAAACATTCCGATTTCATTACCTTTTGTATATATTAATCCGTGAGAAGAGAGAGAGGGCCAAGTTGGTGAAATTACAAGGTGAATGTGCTGTGATAACCAAATTAGACAAAACTAATGAGATTAGTGCATGTCTTTTTGAATGCTGTTTAATGAGACTAGTGCATGCTTTATTGAATGTTGTGAAACAGTCTCTTAATAGCATATAACTTCACCAATACGTAATTCATCATAGAAAGGCAGCTTCCAGGGGCTCCACTGACAGTACTCCATAACCCGAAGAACCACACCCGGCTGGACCTAATGAAAAGGAGTGCAGTGTTTCTTTCTCTCATTTTCCAAATCCCCATCCCTTTTGGGGCACCTGCAGGGGCTCCTGGTGCAATCAGCAGCACCGAGAGGTGTCTCAGGAGGTCGGGAGAACAGTGATCAGCCCTGCAGACAGCCTGTTTTTCAGGTGAGTGGCCATGCCACAACATTAAGAGGGGTGTCTGTGAAGGGCTTTTGATTGTACAACCTTTAATTTGTTGATGGACTGCTTGGCCAGTTTGTATTAACCGTGCAATCCATACCGTTTTTGGAGAAGAGGGATAGTAGCTGCCACGCCAGCATGGGCAGAAGCAACACCCTCATGAGCTGCTTTGATCAGTACGAGCCTACGATCTTTGTAGCGTATCGCACAATCACCCACTGCTGGTATTGTTACAAAAGCAATATTTCTTTAGCACAGTGTTGTTCATGAGAGCTGTGCTATATGAATTTTGAATGCCAAATGTGCATGTATGACTGTTTGTAACCTAAGATTATTTTATAAGAATGGTCCGGTTTAGGTACGGGAAACAAAGGCTGATACGCAGAGTACAATTACTCCCTGGTACTCAAGATGTGAGAGAATTTCCTTAATCGGAGCTTCAGCATCATATATTTTATTGGATATTGATGGCCCCATTCAGAAAGGAAAACTTGGATGTTTGGTCTAAACTTAGTCCAAATGTCTACGTTTACGACTTTGGGAATTCACAAAGGGCAATTATGAGTAGTATTTTTAGGTCTGCAGTTGGGGGTGATCTCCGCCCGAGTGTGGACGTAAAGATACTACTCGTAAATGCCCTTTGTGAATTCCCAAAGTCGTAAACTTAGACATATGGTCCAAGTTTACCTTTGTGAATTGAACCCTGAGATTGTATTTGTGGATTAGAACGTACATATCTGACATGATAAGGAGAGTCCCTATCCCAGGGCGGGTGCCTGTGCTAGAGTATAATCTGAAATATAGGCTTATTTTACTGAATCTGGAACCAGGACTGAGAAAGCAGGCAAAATTAAATCTTTCCCTTGTGGGAGCGTTTACACAAACTCTGGCAACCAATCTTTTTCTGCCAGAAGAATGACATAGCTTAGTGTTAATCCTTCCCAGAAAATCACAGAATTAATGTGCTTAATGCCCCCCTCAATTTGAATTTTTAATTTGTAGACCATGCTGGGTGGGGGAACATGCCTGTCTGGGGTTTTAACTTCATGGTAGTCGTTATCTGCTGTCCCCTGCACTATCTCTTGAAGATTCTGGCAAACTATTGTGACCTCTGCCGTGCTGTCTAGCAGTATCACTATCCACGCCCTGTTCTTCAGTAGTGTTCTCAATATGTGTGACATACTTTATTGAAAGTGCCGCAAACTTCTTCTTTTTAAATTGAGGTTTGTGCTGTGGAAGTATTTTTTCCTTTTTATCATGATGCCTGGTGAGAGTTGTGAATCCGTTTTTGGTTTCACAAACTCGTTTCTATGTTCTAACAACCCACCTCTCTGAGTATGCTTGTTGGATGAGTCCTGGAAGGTACAAAAAGGGTGTGAATCAGTATACTGATACGTCAAGAGGTTTCAATTTGTCACGATCTCTAAGATTGTAATTTTTTTCCAAGGACTCTGATTGCGGAGATTCTCCTTATTGTTTTGCTTTACCTTATTAGACTTTTGTTTGCCTCAGCATGTTTTTTTAGAACCCTCCTGCACTTGCTGGCTTTTATTCTTCTCAGAATTGCCATCAAGCAGTGGCTTATTTGGTCTGGCCCTCAGACTATCCCAGTCTATGCTAGTATAGGTCTTGGAAATAATCTTTGTTAACTCAAGTTCCTGGTCTACCTGTGGAACTTGTATGAGTTGTTGACGTATTGCCAATGCTGCCACTTCCCCTTTAATAATACTTAAAATAATTGAGGAGACTATGGCAAAAATGCCCATTAATTTTATCCCCAAATCTAGGGCAGGGTCAGCCCTTGTTCATTTAGAATTTGTTTCAACAAATCTAGTACATTTGCGTGTGTCTGTGTACCATGTGTTGTGGTATAAATTGCAGCAAATACTGTGCCCCATGTGGCACAGTCATCTCTGGAGGGAAGCATCGCAAAAGGTAAGCATATTGTGAGAAGTCTGTGTTTGTGTTGGGGTCTCGTATGGGTTAAGACTGCTTACAGCTGATTTGTTTTTGTGCAATCTAAAACAGAATTTCTTCACATTTGGTGGGTGCCTTACACATAGTTGCATTAAAAGTTATCGGATATGGTTGTTATTGAATGTTCTGTCTGTTTTAATTACTGGATATGCTGTTAGAATTTAAGGCAGGTTCCCCTGGCTCTTGAAGGGTAGAAACCTTCCATAATTCTTGCAAGTGTGAAGCTTTATGTTAAATTCCTATTACTTTTCTGGAATACTTCTATTGAAGCCTTCACTATTCTGGCACCTTCTCACATTACAAAATTTCCCTAAACCTTTATTCCAGCCATCCTCATTCCTTATTTACAAGTCTGATTAGATTATTTAGAATTATTTCATGTTTAGAAGAGAGAACTGAGGTTTCTTTGTGGAACACCTATTTCTATTTCTCAGTTTCTGTATTGCAGTGGCTGATATTGCTTTGTATCTTATTCTATTGAGACTGAACAAAATGCAATATTTCAGCTTGCTCGCTGTAATCCTGTACCTTTTCATTATATTCATGACATGCATATATATTGGATTGATTATTAATTGGAAATAAAATTACTTAATTTCAATCACTGATTCCTAGTCCTTATTGTGTGGCCAAATGAGATTCACAAAAATTTTATTATTTTTCTTATGGTTAACTTCCTCAGTCACCTGAAAAAGATCAATCAGATGAGAGACTGAATCATGCTCCCGCACACTCTCAATACTGAAAATGCAGGGAGCAGTCTTTACCAGGAGTGGTAAATACTTTCAAATCCTTTTGAAAATTAGGACAATTACTATTAGAATGTACTGCATTTTATCATCTGGCACATTTTTGAAGGTTTGACCTACTGAAGGTGCATAAAGGATCAATACTGTAGGTTGTAGCATTTTTCACACAACTCACAATTCCTATCCTTGTGCAAAAATAGTTCATGCTGAGACAGGAACTTAATAGCCCTCATGCAATTGGGGCCTAACTTAAGGAAATCTAACCTCACTCAACTTGCTTTTTTATTGTGAGCTGGAGCTGATATATAATGATATGAGGGTTTTGCCTCTGTCTGAATGAGGAACAAGCATAATGAAATGTCTGTGTATGCGAATTCTTGATGAAGTATTTAAATAGCCCAATATGCCACTTCAGAATGAATACCTCAGGCAAAACAGGGGCAGATCCTTCTGAAGCAGAGTTCCAAATGTTGATTCAGGCCATTAAGTTGTCTCTCATGGCTGATGAATCAGGCATAGTTTCAGAGGAACAGATTTGAACAATGGGTCCACCACACTCTGCGATGGTGAAGCAAGGGCTGGGCATAACTGGCTGGTCTATCAGGAGGATGCAGCAGTTAAAATAAGACTTTGTCCTAAAATGTTGACTTTATTCAACATAGGTCCATGAATCATAGTTTCCAGAAAACCAATGGCAATGTAATGATTCACATATAGATTGAGTCTATGTAAAAAAATATCTTAGAAGTATATCTTGGAAATCTAAATTGGCTTTGGTTCTCTTTAGCATTATTAGATCAAACGTCTTTGACCTGCAAACCTTAGAAATTTCCAAAACTATTTCATCTAGGTTAGTAAAGTATGTGGATCCGAAAGAGCCAAGAGAACCTGATGACCAATAACTCTTGAAAGAGCTTTCACCCACACATCCTCCATAGCCCGCTGTGTCTGTCATGTAGGGGAAAAGGGTTTAATAGGCCTGCGGTTTGTCTGAGCAGCAGTATTTAGAAAGCAGGAAGATCTTTGGTTAAAGAGCACTGAATCTGGAGGTGCACTGGTTGGTAGCCTCGGTGATGGGTGATTGTTCATTTGCAGGTACCTCAATGCAGTCCCAAGCCTTTGACACCATCAGTCGTAAGGGGCTATGGTGGATCAAGGAGAAGTTTGGCTGCTCAGACAAATTCATCAGTATGGTACCTCAGTTCCATTACGGCATGCTTGCTCAAGTACTTGATGATGGAGACTCCTCTGATGCCTTTCCATTCACCAACGGAGTCAAGCAAGGTGGTGTACAGGCACCGACGCTGTTCAGCATGATGATCTCGGCCATGCTCTCAGATGCCTTCTGCGATGATGAAGAAACCAGCATCAATATCAGATATAGGACTGATGGCAGACTCTTCAACCTGCGGAGGCTACAGGCCAAGATCAAGGTTGAAGAGGACTCTGTGAGTGATTTCCTGTTTGCAGATGACTGCGCACTCAACGGTGCCACAGAGGACCAGATGCAGCAGAGTATGAACTGCTTTTTCACTGCCTGCAAAAACTTCGGCCTCACAATTAGTACCAAGAAGACTGAGGTCTTGCATCAGCCCGCACAGCAGAAGGCTGAACTGCTGAAGGAGAAATCCTGAATGCTGTTGACAAGTTTACATACCTCGACAGCACACTCTCCAGGTCTGTGAACATTGACGATGAGTTAGACACATGCATTGCAAAGGCAACCTCTGCATTTGGACAGCTGTGGGAGTCAGTGTGGAGAGGAGAGGCATCAAACTGTCCACAAAGCTGAAGATGTAAGTGAGTCGTACTGCCCACACTACCATATGCCTGTGAGACATGGACTGTGTATGAGCGTCATGCCAAAAACCTGAACCGCTTCCTCACAAACTGCTTAAGAAGGCTGCAGAAAATTACCTGGCAGGATAAAGTTCCAGACACAGATGACCTCTCTCAAGCTGGTCTGCCAAGTTTCTATACCCGCGGAGGAGAGCCTAAGTCAGATGGGCAGGCCACCTTGTACGTATACCAGACACACGCCTCCCGAAGAGACTATTCTATAGAGAACTGGCAGAAGGCAAATGCACACAAGTTTGGCAGAAAAAGCACTACAAGGAAACACTGAAAGTCTCTCTGAAGAGCTTTGGCACTGAACCAGACTCCTGGGAAACCCTAGTGCAAGACCACCCCGCCTGGTGAAGCTGCATCAGCAAAGGTGCTACCTCCTACAAGCAGAGCAGGACTGCAGAGGCACAGAAGAAGCGTGAGCTGTGCAAATCCATAGCTAACTCTTTGCCAACCAACCCAGCAGACCACTTGTGCCCAACGTGCGGCAGAGCTTTCCGAGCCCGCATCGGACTGATCAGCCACAGCCAGACCCAGTCAACCTCCTCAACATGATGTTCTTGGTCATTGTCGACAATGACGGACAAACAACAACACCTCAGTACAGGCTCAATTCGCCCACTCTCTTACAAGATACACAATAGTGTAATGGTGGCCTAAGCAGGAAACATGCCTGAGTAGAAATCCGTTATAGCAGGTTCTTCCTCTCTCAGTGCTTCCTTTGAAAGTACCCAGAGCTGTTTCAAAAGGTTTTCCCTACCTACTCAAGTCAATTCCTGAGTGAAAAGGAAACCACGATTAAGTGAACTTTGTGGTAACTTCCCTGGACTGTCACTGGAATGCCACTCATACTGCATGATATAACCTAGATACCGAGGGAGAGGAGCACAAGTCAAACTACATCACCAATTGTAGGCTTCTGCTCTTCCAGAAGCAAGTAAGGAACCTGCAATTGTTTACCATGCCAGGAAGAGTTATGCAATAAATGGAAAGCTGTACTAGACACTGATGACAAGCAGAATGAGTTGAGGCATGGGACATTATCAGGTGCCTAGCCTCCATCAGTCAGTTTGGACTCTGCAACTGATCTTTCACAGGAACATCTGAATAGCTCATCAGAAGCCCTGACAAACATCAAGCATGAATGGAGAGGAGGGCGAATCAAGTTCTTACCTGACTTCTTAAAGTGCTCTCCTGAAAACTCATCAGGGCCCACCACTGCTTTCAGGTTCTAGGAACAGTTGAACAACTCAGTGGAAAAAAAACCTAGACTCTGGACACCAACACAAAGAAGCTGAGGTTGGGTCATGTGACCTGAAACATCCACATTGTCTCTGAGTAGCCAGCCAGGAACTTGCAACTGCTCCCCTTGCCAGGAACTGGAGAAATACTCAGTAGAATTCCAATTAGACCCCATAGTGCCTTCAGAGAGAAGCATGAGTAGAGCCATATGACCTGGTCTACCCACTTAGATTCCTAGAAGTCAATCTGAATCCAGAAAAAAAGTGTTTCCCAGCTGCTCCACCTTTCATATATTAGACAACAAGTGGGTCCGTAATTGTGTGACCAAAGTAAAGTTCAGAAGAAGACAAAGGTGGTCTTGTGTTTAGTACTGCTTGATCTTGGTGACAACATTAGGACCAAACTTCCCACACTATGTTCCATACCCTGCATTGCAGGCTGCACCATCATGTGCATCATCTCTTACCTCAGGCTTCGACAACTCCAGCACCTCAAGCATGTGCATTCATCACAACCCTGCACAACATGCATGAACATCCAAGACAAATAAGCCCACTAACATCTCTTTCACAAATGGGAGCTGGAGATTTTGGCACATTGGTTAAATGCCTCTTGGCCCCTCGACCTCTGATAATATCCATTGAACCAGAGGAGCAAAGAGAACTCACTGAAGTCTCTCCTATTTACTTGTGTGGTATGTCAGAGGATGGGTCAGTCTGTGGACTGAAGAGACCTGCCAGAAACTCTAGCAGGGTATTTTTAGGTGTGCCTCCCTCACTTTGGTTCTGAGAAGTCAAGGAATATGACAAATTCTTTATTATGCACTATGCTAGTGTAGGAAAATGGTAAACGATTATATGAATGATGAGCTTGCAAATGCCTCCTCGACTCTGCACACTTTCAAAACCATCACCACCTACAGAAAACATACTGAGCTCCCACAGACTTTCCCTCTTTTAAAATCTCACTTTCCAATGATGAACACATTGGCATAGTCAGCCTCCTTGCCTTTATTAACTCAGCTAGAGTCTTTATTACAAAGATTCAGCCTGACAACTTTGCACATTGTCAAGTTGCTGGTGCATACAGGCTTACAGCACATCACCAGACTGTACCACACAGGAGATGGCATTGTGTTTATACACCACACAACATGCCTTAAGCACTTTAGCAGCAATGGAGATTACTTCTGTCTGTGGCAAAACAGCGCCAGGAACAGTGCTTGATTTGTAAATATACAAGTGCCAGGAGAATAAGAATTCCTCTTGTAGTTTGAATGATGAAACCATGAAGCGATTGCAGCAGTATCTTTTACTCTTAAAACTAGGATCTCTTCAAAGAGGAGCTGCCCAATATTCACTCATGAGAAAATGGATGGGTATGTCCTGAGGCCAAAAGGTGGTTAAATCAGAACCCTTCTTGCTTTTCCAGTTTATGTGAATGTGTTTAAGAGCAAGGAAATAGTTTACCTTCTGTGGGCTTCATGGAGTGAGAGATGTATACCTAAATAAAGAATCACTGCATCCTCTACAGGGCCTTATCACAACTTCTTCTAAAAGTTCTTAAGAAATTGCACAGCAGTTGGCACTTCAAGCATAAAAGCGTTAGACAAGTTGAGACCCTCCATTCTGCCACTCTGATGTTTTCATTGTGGGTTACAAGCTGAAGAGCTGCTTTCAGAGGTGGATGGGCTGCCATAATCCAACCATGAAAGCCCACCAGCCCCATTCCAGCATGAGGCTGGTTTAATTTTTTTTTTGTCAGGGATGATTTCTGAATCTAGTGCGGCCCCTAACTATATTAACAACACATCCATATGCACTTAGTGATGGCAAATCACAGCCTCCCTGGTGCTTTAATGTGAGTTATTGATTGAAATCAGATCGTTTGCCAGAAACTAAAATCAACACATTCCCTTAGCCGTCTGTTTTCCAGTCTTTTCAATGCTGACTTGCACTTAAGACTATAATGGTTTACCTGGCAACCACAACTATGAAACGTAGACAGCAGAAGACCCACTTAAATAGGGTGGTCCTACCCTAAATAGGGTGGGTCTTCTAAGGTAGTATGGTTAGATGCCCTATGTAGGATGGGCTGCCTGCTAATGTTTTCCAGTGGCATAGTACCTGCAACTTGTCCCTCAGAAACTGAACAGTTCCATGCCTTTAAATGAGATGGGGGAACCACGGGGAGAAAGAAGCATGACATCTGCTAGATAATGGTGAATGTTCTGCATCCACCAATCATAAATGAACCTACACTGGACCTTGCAAAAGGTGACATTGTGATATCCAGTGATGACCCCAAGATAAAGGATATTCTTTTGACCTGATAAGGGTCTGATATCACTGTTACCAAAGAGAGATTCCTTAGATTGATCTGATTTCTGATTAATGGAGCAAACCAAATTTTCACCAGGCTTCAACAGAATCCATTAAACACCACCAATTGCTCCTTCTAAAACCCCAGAAGAGACAGAAGATGAATGGGTGGCTGGTTGTATCATGGCCTTTGGTTTTGGCATTGGTGCTTGCTCTCTTCAAGTCTTTCCATTGAATTTGGATCACTTTTACCCAGTTTGCTAATAATGGGATCAAATGGCTCAGGAGTAAACCATATGACTAACAATTTGGTGTAAAAAGTGGATCTATACAGTAAGGACTTACAAAGTTCTTTCACGTTCCAATTCCTCTGTGCTTTTTATTGGGGAAAACCATGTAAATATCTTCTTTCCCCAGGAGGGTACGTTTGCTGATTTTTACACTAAACTATCTGAGTGCAAAACGTTAACTACTTGTCTTTCTTTAGCTGCCATGCATATCTTTTTATCAACCCTTATAGAAACCTCTCTACATCCCTCTATCACTATTGGTCCTTTGTCTGTTGATTTGGAGCAAGTGGGATGGTTCGGAGTCAGCTGCTGAGATCTGTGAGTGAGAATTTATATAAAATATTTTAAGAATAGTCAGTCATAAAGTACAATCTGTTAACTGGGTCCCCTTCCATTGATAGACTTGCCCATTCAGGCAAAGCATGCACCCAGATTATATTTGGTAGAAAATTTGCAGAATTTAGCAAGAAAGACTTCTCTTACCATCGGATATGACCACAGCCGTTTCATAAATGTTAATGGGTGTTTTAAATTAATTGTAGATTTTACTGGCTCATGTCGTTATATGTCATCATGATTGTTTCCTAAATATATAACTAAAGAGCTGGATGTTCCAAATAATGTATTGTTTATTGTGATTTTACCAAAATACGTTATTTTAATGCAAACCTTTTCATATGCTCTGTGTCATTTTATTGTTATGTTTCCAAGTAAATATGTGCATTTATTGACAGTTAATACCAATTCATTCTGTTATCAATATCGAAGTTGCTCAGAAGAATTAGAAGGCATGAAAGAGTCAATACAGTTAGGTCAACAAGATTGTCCTAGAAAATATTACATCTACTATATCATCAAGAAGGTACAAATTAACCATTGTTAACTCCACATCTACTTGTGATGCAGTGATTACATCGGTGCAGTATATTAGTAGTGTGTCATTGGGGGAAAAACAGGCGTTACAAGGGGTGGAAAGGAAAGATGTCAGCAAGAAGGAGAAGGTAGACAAATAGGAAAGAGAGTAGGTGGGAGAGTGGAAAAGGAGAGGACAGAAGAGATGGAAAAGAAGGAAAAAAGAGGGAAGGTGTGGATGAGAAAATGGGGGCAGAAAGATAGACAGATAGAGTAAGGCGACTGGAAAGGGGAGATGGAGGGTGGTAAAAAAAGAGGTGTGGGAGGGTGCAAAGGGGAGATAGGGACTAGAAAATTGAGGGAATGGGAGGGTGGGAAGAATGGGAGAAGAGGGTTGGGAATAGGTGGGGAAAGTTTGAGAATGATGAAGAGTGAGAGGAGAGAAACGAGTAGTAGGGAAAAATGTTGAGCAGGTGAAATTGTTCAGAGAAAGGGAAAAAGGGGGAGAAAGGCACAAAATGGGGAGAGGGAATGGTAGGACAGTGAGGTGCAGGGAAGAGGGGAAAATGGAGTGTTGGGAGCCAGGGGAAAAGAAAGGTCTGGAGCAGGTAGAAGTTTCCGAGGAAAAGTCGTAGGTGAGAAATCTGTGGACTAGGAGGAATGCAAAAAGGTCAAGGAAGGAGATGTAGGATGAAGGCAAAGAAGAAAATGTAGAGTGGGTGGTACACTGGGAAAAATGCATTTGAGGGGGTTAAATTTGTAGCAGTATCTGAAGAACAACTCAAAATTAGTTTCAGTAACATCTGATAAAAGAGGCTTTGAGTCACCTCATGAACATTAAAGGTCATGCTAGCAATGCATTTCGGTAAGGAATGAGTTCCACAAGTTGGGAGCTGCCCGGAAGAAGGATTGTGTCTTGGCCACTGGGCTTTTCAGATTTGCAGATTTAAACCTGAGGATGGGGTTTTGGGGGGATCGCTGACCAGAGGGAGGTGTCCCCACCCAAGGAGGATTGTGGAATTGGAGTAGTCCAAGACTGCTCCAGGCTAGTGTGGGCTACAGTTTAGCCCAGGGTATTTAACCAGCTATTTTCTGCCCCATGTCATATTTTTCTAGTTGGTGACACAGTGGCTGGGTTGTCTAGTGCTGTACAGTTTGGTCAACAAAAAGCCACAGTGAAGGAGATACAGGTGTTATTGGGACACTTGAAATTTGCATGTAGGGTGGTGAGGGCAGGTTGGACATTTTCTAGATGCCTAGCCTTGTCCTTAGCAGGAGATGGTTACCCCATCACTACGAATGCCAGGCAGCAGGAACAAGGGAGGACTTGTGCATGTGGTGCGTCGTCCTGCAGTCCTTTAATGGCATCCCCTTGAGGGTTTGGTAGGAGCTGGAATGTGTTGCTCAGATATTTTCTGATGCAGCAGGTGCCACATGATTCAGCATTTACTGGAAAGGAAAGTGCACGGAAGAGTGGCCACAAGAATGAAAGCAGAGAGGGAGGAACATTGCTTTCCTGAAGTTGTTCCCCCTTGTGGTTCGCAGTTGGCACACAAGAAGGTGGTATTCAAGTTGACAATCTAGCAGTGGTGCAGGTGGTATATAGGCAGTCCACTAGGGACCCCCAGGTGCTGCAGTTGTTGCAGGTGTTTGTACTGGGTTGCTTGCACCATGACATTTAGTTCAGGGCAAGATAAGTGCCGGGTGTGGTCAATGACGGTGCAAATGCTTTGTCTCATTCACAGCGGGAGAGGTTCATGTCTGGCCACGGACACGGAACTGGTTAAGCCGCAGATGCCCCCAGAGTTATGGACAATAGGAGGCAGAGGATGCTTCAGCTGGTGGTGAACAGTCTTTAAGCAGGAAGCTTACTTACAGGCTTGGAAGGAATTGTTATGATATGGGGCACAGAAGCATCAGGTGGAATGGAAGAGGATGGGGGATGTAGTGCAATATGTGTTGAGACTACGCAAATGCCGTGGGAGAACTGGGCAGAAAAATATTAGGGTTGGGCTAGGGAATCAGGTAGAGCGGGACCATTCAGGAGGCCATTACCGTTAGACCTGCTGAAACGGGTTATAGCTTCCCTTCTAGAAATTTGCAGTGGCAAAAATGAGACTATTCTTTTAAGCACTCTGATGTCTTGGATGTTTTTTGGGGCACTTAGAGTTTCTGCACTTTTGGGAGGTAGAGGTACCGAAGGAATAACATGGCAGGAAATACATATGAGAAAAATGGGAGTGCAAATATGTTTACATAGGTCCGAAACCAACCAGACGGATAACGGGGCAACTGTATTTCTACGAACTTACCCCTTGGCAGGAGTTTGCCCTTTGCAGTGGGGATTGCTATTGCGGGCACAGGGTGGAGTGGCATCGAGCGGGGTTTTCCAACACAAGGACAGGAAAACAGTTACAGCTTTTCAACTACAGCAATATGTGCACATGGGGGAGGGGATGGGACACGGGGGAGTTTCTGATTTTGTTATTTGTATCTTGCAGGTACGGTGGCGGGTCCAGATTCCAACAGTCTGTCAATTTGGTTGGTCGGGCATTCCTTTGTGAAATGGGCACAGAGGCAAGTCAGAGGAAGCAGTCAAGGGAGAAAACTTGGTTTGGGTCTGGAATTGTATCTGGTGCAATGGGAAGGAAAGGGGGGGAAGCAATGGCATGAGCTATTGCCATGTCTGAACCGTCTTATGGTGAAGGGCCAGTGCCCCAATATATTGTTAATACACATGGGCAAGAATGACTTAGTGGTACAAAAGGGCATAGAAGTTCTCAAAGGTAGGAAGAAGGACCTTCAAGAGATTCAGAAGCAGTGGGTTGGCTGTCAAGTAATTTGACAGCATTTGTTGCGCCAAGGTTCTGGTGGGTAGCTAAGAAGCCAGGGGAGATAGAAAGAACTGGTCTCAAGATTAATAAAGAGATGCTTGTTTTCTATGTCAGTAAGAGTTGTACAGTTTTAGAACACGTGGACTCGTGTTTCAAAGATACAGAGTTTTTTAAAGGAGGTGGGGTCCACCTGTCCTTCATAGGCATAAAGCTCTACTTGTTTCAGATGCAGGATAGGCTACGACAGTTCCTGAATGTTCACTGGACCATTCCCAGTGGGGGGGGGGGCAGAAAAAGTCAGAGGATTCCTTTTTCTGGTTGGCAAGGACAGGGCAAGTTGTCATGGTCTACGGAAATTTATGACTAGTGAATCCAGTAGCCCAGATAGAGAAGGAAAAGGCACAGAACATCTGGCCTGGACAAGTGAGGAAGTAAATGTTGGTTAAGAAATTATGTTAGCTGCAAATTCATTGTTATAATATAATAAAACATATTTATTCAATTTTAATGACAGAACACACTCTAAACAGCTTAAGGAAATACAGTATTGCAAGAACAAAGATGAAAAGGGTGGGAGGATAGTAGGGCCTTATGGGAGTATTACTCCAGTGATTCAATTGTATTATGAGGCCAATAGTTTTGTGAGGCAGAGGCTGAGGTTGTGGTTTGTAAGTGCACCTATTTCCAATAAAGCAGCCTTTTTCACACACAATATTAGAGTCTGTGTGGATAATGCTCCCTTCCTCCCCACTGTCCTGGCTGCTAAGTTCATTTTTGTAATTTGATAATTTTGTGGTAGTACAGATAAAGGGAGTGGGTGACTTTAAAGTTTAAGCATGCAAATCTTAATTTAATTCTGGCCTTGAAGAGGAGCCAGTGCAATTCTCAGAAGATAGACATAATTTGGTGAAATTTGCAAGTGTCAGAGACCAGGAGAGCAAATCAATGAAGAACAGCTGTGAGAGGGGACATAGAGAATTTTGTTACTCCAATGAGAATCATCAGGTTGCAGTACTCCATTCAGGAGATTACTGGCGACTAGACCAATGGTTTTTAACCTGTGGTCCTAGGGCCCCTGGGGGGGGGGGGGGTCTGTGAGGCCTACTCATGGGGTCCACAACTCATTTCCAAAATTAAATAATATTAAAATTAATAAATTAAAACTAATGAAGTATATACAAATAAAGAAGCAACATTAAAAAACTGAAACCTTTTTTTCTATGTTTGATTGTCCATTAAACTACATTTTTCAATATTCAATGTTTGAGCATTTGTTTGGTGTATACTTGTTTTTGTTTTTTTGTACATTGTTTTTTTTTTAGAAGGAAATAGACTGGAGGTCCCCGTCTTCCTACAGTGACTCTGTGGGAGTCCTCGGATTCCAGTTATGACTCACTGGGGGACCCCAGCAGTCCAAAAGTTATGAATCGCTGGACCAGACCACAAACGTCAGTCCATTAATAGGCGGAAGGGTTTGAATTGTTTTAGAGAAATGTGAGGCATTCTTGTCAATTTATCCTTGTGGTTGAGTTATGAAGTCATGGATAGGGCGGGCTCGATCCAGATGCCTAGTGATTACGGGGAAAGGAGCGGGCTGAAACCAACAGGCTGAAGTTCCTTTATTTACTTTTTTGTGATGGGTTTGTTTTATGTGGGCTGTGTGTGAGGAAGTTGGGGTATATCTAGACTTATAGTTTTATTAAACAGATTCCCTGAAGGTGAATGTTTTGAAGAGAGCTGGCTGGATATAGTGAGTGTATCCCCATGAAAGACTCTAGGTCAGGGTGTTAAACACATGATACAGTCGCCAACCATATAACAACCTTTCCCAATAGCTTTATAGTGGGAATTAGCAAATGTATATTTACATACTCCGTATTAATTCAATTGACTCCTATTAATTTGATTGTGTCAGAATTCATGACTATACGTCCTAGGAACAATTTCTGGAATGTAAGATGCTGCGTTGGTCCTGTAGTACTTTCTGGGTGTTTCAACGTGAGAGCTATTCTATGCCTCCTCAATTTTAAAAAATAGCAGATATCTTTGTGGGCTATGAAACATTATGACAAATTGCAAATGAATGAGAAGGCAGACAGGGTTACACGATGTCTATTTTAACACGACATGAACGATTCATCACACTTCCAAATTTCCCTTCGCATTCCATTAGTATCTGCATTCTATTAGCTTTCAATTTCCCTGACAAGGGATGAGTGGTCCTAATGTGGTTAAAGCTTAATTGCATCATGTTAGTGAAAATAAACACTAACACAGTGTGAGGCTAATTCAATATTATGACGACCTGAAAATACAATGAAAGGTTAGAAGTAAGCACATTAGAAATATTTGAAAGCCCCACTGTTATTCTAGAAAGCAGCCAGAAAATAATTTTCTTTGAATTCCTTTCAGTTCCTGCAGTTTATAGACCTACATTGTTCATTTATATGCACTTTTTTAGTTTCCAGTGTTCTGAATGGCTACATTAGAGAGTTAGTAGAGGAAGGGAGGGGAAATGAGAGGAAAAGAGCATAGTATAGCAACAATATATAAAATATTATGCTTGAAGCTAGCCTGTGTACTCGGTGGAAGAGGTGGACTTTCTGACATTTCAAGCACATTTCAAAGCCCATGTCAAGGGACGTGGCTGAATGAGAAGTGCTCCAAAGGAATGCTTCTTGAGAGCAAAATAACCTCATATTAAAGTGTATTGCACTGTGCGGAGTTAGGTTGCCAGTGTTATCTCGTGACACTATCACCATCACAGTCCAGTACAGTGTAAAAGACCATTTATTATGACAGGACTGCAAATAACTTCAAACACTTAAACAGCTTTAACATTCAGCTTTGAAGCTTCAATTCTGCACTGCCCCTTTTATATCGCCGTCTTTCCCTTTCGTTCCCCACTTTTACCTCTGTTCACCCTATTCCCACCTTCCATTCACCTACTACCCACATTTATTTTTGTATGAAACAGCAGTCAAATGTCTCACTCACTTTTATTTTTGCTGTTCATTGTTATTGATATTGATATTCCATACTCTGCAGCCGTGTGCACAGGATCAGGACCTTGATGCACTATATCAAGTACCTAATCAGATAAGTAAATAAATATAAATAAATAAATGAGAATCTGATGGATTCCCCACTAACTTACAGCATGATCTGTCACCAAAGCTGCAAAACATCCACAAGAATGTGGACCTGGGGGAAAGAGTGACTGAAGTAGAAAAAACGATTAAAGACTTTCAAACGACTAAGAAGTCCTTAAGCTAAAATATACTACTCTGTAAAACAAATGGCCCTCACTAGGTTAGGGGCTACTCACTACCTTATACTATGAAGACAATTATAACTCCTTAAATTGTAAATAAAATTAGCTTGGAAATATTTGGAAGTGGGGGAGGGTGAAAAAGTCAAGCTAAATAAATCAGACATGGGTCCAGCGCTAGCACGAACAATCATTGGCAAAGCCAATAGGTCACCGCAATGTATGAGTTATTGGCGTTGTCCATGTCAATGTGTTTTAGCCATGTTTTATAGCAGTACAGCTGCTGTTCAGCATGGCTGAAAGTCCTTGAAAAAAGCACTATGATGTGGCCAGTGCTGGCCATGTCACAGCACATTTTTGTCTGGAAGCGGGGGTGGGAAAAGCAAGACAGCACTAGGGTGGGGCAAGCAACACAACATGAGAGGGGGTGGACGGCAGATGGGAAGAAGGTAAATAAAAAGGCATTTAGTATTTGCTAAAATGTTCTCCACACTTTGCATAGACTTTACCAGCTTTATGGGTAGCTGCGTAACACTACCCCATCTACAACAGTCTGTTCAAGACAGTGCATTCACTGTCTAGCCCAAACCTAAAAAGGGGTTAAAACTCAGAAATTAGAAAAGGGTGGTTCACCTGATCATGTAGTTACTGAAGTCACTTAAAAGGACATTACAGGTAATCACCTAGCTACAGTTTAAAGAATCACGTAAAATAAAGCATGCTCATAAAATATGCATTGAAAAAAAAAGGTTCTCGAAGATACCTCAAAACACACATGCTGACTAAAACAGATTGGCTGTAACACAGTATAACCCAAGAGGGGGAGAAAATCAATCATACTCACAAAAGTCCAAAAGGGTTCAAAACCCAGAAACTTAAAAACGATAGTTTGTTTGATTTTGTGATTAAAAAACTAAATTTGACTAGCTTTCCCGTCACTCACAAAACGTTAAGTATATAAATTAAAGCAGTGGGAATAGACTTAAAGGAATTACTCAATACATTGATGTGAAAACAAATCTTACCAATTGCTTTTGGAGTTAAATGAATCAACCACACTTTCTCCTTGCCATGTTTGGAGATAATGGATCGTGGAAGAGAAGTCCCATTAGATATACAGAATGCTGCCCCCAGCTGCAGCATCAGCTCTTAGGAGCCTCATTCCAAGATGGTGGCCAGTAGGAGGTGGTCTGGGCAATATACAATTGCAAGTATGCAGAGTGTGGTGACTGACATTGGCATACTAGTGAAAAAGCAATCTGCTACAAAACAATCAGATCAGGTCGCTGGTAAGATAAAAGACACATTGCATCCTTGTAAAGTCGAGTGTGAAGATATACATCTGCATAGTAATGAAAAACTATAGGCCGATCGTAAATGAAAGGAGCGGGTCGCAGGGATTATGTCTCAAGGAAGACACATTATAACCTTGTCGCGCCAAGGGTGAAGGCTGACATCGGCAAAATAATGAAAAGCTGAAGTCCGATCACAGAATGAACAGAGCGGGCCGCTGCTATGGTGATGCATGTAAGATACATTGTATCCCTGTAGAGCCGAGGATGATGACTGTGGCTAGTTCCAAAGCCAGGCTGATGGATCCATTTGACATTTGCCCTTGGTCTTTGAATGCATAGCAAATATGATGAGATAAGAACAAGATTTACAGGCATGTTTACAGAAATGGAGTTCAGAGCGAGTGAAATCACACGCGTTTGTGTGAAGTGCTGCTCAACAATAAAGAAAAAAGTAGTTCCTAAAAGAGCTGCTAAAATGAAAAACAGTGCATAGATAGTAGTAATTGTCCATGCTATTGGAGAGGGCAAAACACAGGAAGAGGCATGACGCATGCATGCTATGGGCAAATGGGAGAAAGAATATGAGAGCAACGATGAAGCCAGCAAATGGGAAGCCTATGGATGGGCTGAAGCTCACATAGTGATTTCACCATGTCTCTTCGAGGCACCACATGCGCTGGCTAAACCAAGACGTAAACATTATGCCACGCAGATAAAGGCGTAGATCTTGGTAGATCTTGGATATACAAATTTTCTGTTTGGAATCTGTAACTTCATCAGCAAAGTCTGAAAAGTGACGACAGGCATGCATGCAATGTCAGTTTTGAAACTGCCCTTCAGAAATGTCATGAGAACATCCCACACAATCTTCACAATGGGGGTGGGAGGACACAAGTTGAAAGTTCATTGGCATAGAGAACAAAATTGACTGAGAAGCCAGGGCAGTTAATGGAATTAAACTAATTACAGGCACTGATCATGAATTATGATAGGGAGATATGTCAAGCATTTTCATCAACATAGCAGTTCACAGACCCTGGCATGCAGAATTATCCATTACCGTTAACAATTTTACTGCTATCCAATGCCATCCAGCCCACAATTGACTTATAACAAACATAGTTGTGGTGGAGGGTAGGAAGCAAAACATTAGTCTGAAGTGACGGAAACTTACTTGGAATTTTTTTTAAATGCCTGTACTACAGGGCTTTTGGGGCAGTGGTTACTTAGAAGCTTTTCTGGACCTCATAAGGAAAACTCAATTACCATAGGAACCAACTACAAAACTCTTATGTTTTGATATTGTTATAATTATTTAAGGAAGAGGAGGCTAGCAGGTAAATCAGGCCCTATTTAGGAATACGAATACATACAGAGAACTTGAGGGCCAGCATTATACTCTAAATATATATCCTATTTTCCTGGAAGAACTGCAGAGTTGAGAATCACAAACGTGGGATGGGACATAAATGTTGGACAATACATATTCTTAATTCCATTATACATGTTATAGCTATATTAGCTAACTGCACGAAAGAAAAACAATTTGGTGATAGCACGGGAGATCCACACGTGGACCTCTTAAACCCGATGTAAAGCCACTTAATCCTGAGAGATGCAGTGATATTCAAAATCAGATCATACCCACAAGGTTTATGGAACATTCAAACAAGAAACACAACAGAGTGGGAATAGGACAATATGTACCATCCACACTTTATCTGGGCTAAATCTGAAAGGTTTAACTCAATCACAGTGGACTGCTGGTCAGTCTGCTCTGCGCACTGCACTTCTTTTCAGCTGCTGCTTATGTAATATGACTCAAGAATATGCATTGACCCCGGTTCAGTGAGATTTCCCTTCTGCCTCATGCATTTTAATAGGACCTCTACCACTATGGCATTTGTCCAAAGGGGTGTAAATTATGTGATCCCTGTCAGAGCATGTGAACTGCTTTGACTCTCGATGACATTTTGGTCAACGGTTCCTGCACTCTGGGGCTGGTTGGAACATTTTTGTCATGGCTGATTTTGGTTTCCAGTTTGGCACTGGCTACTCTTTTGTGGACTGAAAATAAAATCACAAATTGTTAATGACCTATTTTTCATGCAGTGCTTAAGACTGCACTTGTTCCATTTCTCACTGCTATAAATAACACCTGCTGCTATTATCAAACGTAAGTGCACTCACTTTAACAATCTTTGTAGAATGGAAGTTTGAAATGGTATGACCAGGATTCAAACTGCTGACCTGGTACTTACATTATGTGTCTGCAGCAGAGGTTTCATTTGCTGAGCTAACTTGCCAGCTGACATAGCACCCAAAAAGAACACAAAATATTGGGTCCCATTATTAAAATAAAAATGCGCATGTAATAAACAATAGAAAGCACTGGCAAAGGCAGTAGGTCTAGGTTTAATATACCAACACATGTGGCATAGCAACATAAAAGTTACACAAAAAACGAAAGGCAGATTGTACTAAAGGCTCTCTAGCCTTTAAATCAGATTTGTTTTTGTTTCAATTTCAAATAAAGGTCAGATACTAAGGGAGACTACATTCTACTCCTTCTTTAGTTTCTGTGACACGGGGGAAAAGCAAATCTCCCTTGCCACTAATCTTCTTTTGACCTAGAAATAAAAGGACCATGGCACTGAAGGCAAGAAAGCCTTGAGGATAGGTTTTCTTTTGTTTTTACGAAACAACAAAATACTTGCTTCTCCCTGGCGGAGGGAACAAGGAGCACAAAGGGAACGAAGGGGCCACCAGAAGAGGTTACGGGTGTGGGTGGAGTAACAAGGAGTACACAGGAGGAAGAAGGAGGTAAGAGAGGGTTGCCAACAAGAATACCAAAGAGCACATAGGGGAAGATGGGAAGAGCTGAAGGAAAAAGAGAGGAGGAACAGAATAGCATCAGAGCAAGGCATGCAGGATGGGGGACAAAGGATCATGCAAGATCATGCTGAGAGGGCATTTTTGGAAATTTGCCCATATGTATGAAAGGATTTCGCATTACCTACAGTAACAAATTGCTATTTTGGGCCATTAGGAAATGCAAAATGCTCTTTTCATAAGTATGAAATGTATTCGCTGTAGTGCAAAATGCGATTTCTATCTTCTAGAAATCACATTTTACGAGTCACAACATAGGAAATCGCATATAGGGATTTCATACTTGTGAAACGGATGCTGCATGAGTTATAGTTACCTTAGGACATGAGTTTATAGTTACTTGAGATAACTCTAACTATAAAATGTGAATTCTATGGTTTTGTACTTTTAAAATGTGAGCCTAACTATAAGAATGTCTATGTTTTTTTTATTCTGTTTCCTAACTATAAAGTCCCTGTAACCTTTGGTTTAATCAATTAATATTTCTCCTCACTATTTTAGAGTAATTGGCACTACTTGTGCATTTGAAGAGCCTTTATTTTGTGCTTCCAAAAACAGAGTGTGTTTTGCAAACTGGTGCCTTTGTCCACCTGTGAAGTGCCATCTTGCCCTTACATTCAACCCCCATGTAGTAAAACACCCATCACTGGTGTGCAGCAGTCACCAAATAAAACATAATTTAGATAGTTTCTTCAAAACAAAGTTCAGAGCCACATTTCTAGTCCACAAGAGCTCAAATTGCCTAAATTCTCGCAATGAACCACTATTTTAATTCATTAAATGGCGGCTTTCGTAAAAAGACCCAAAATAGCAGGGATAGGTTACAGAATTTTTCCAACCAACCGTCTCTTCCATGGTCACTCACAGCGGCACATGAACTAGGATTATGCTGAGGGTCTTGTAACTACAATACAGCCCAAGTGGGCTCTCTTACTATGCTCATGTCACCTCCTCTGTGTTCAATAATGCCCAAGTGGGCTATTGCTCTACTATATCTGTCTGCTTCAAAACTATAGATCATAGATATCATAGCTCCTTTGCCTCTTCTTTCTGGAGTCCTTCCCTCTGAAGCTGTGAAATAAAACAAATTTAAAGACATATTAAAACCTGACAAAACAACTATTCATAAGACTACTTATTAAACAGTGAGCTAGGCACATTTTCTAGAATATACCCTCCACAGTGTCTCATTGCCACATTTACTATTTACCATTCTTATTCACCCTGTAGAGAGATACAGAACTTCTTTATTTATGGCTACACATGTACATGCATTTCTTCCTCATAATTCATCCCCGTCAGTTCTGTGCTGTCAAAAGCTATGATGTATTTGTATTCTAGTACTCTTAACTGTTTCTCTCTATTTCATCCTCTCATATCTTTTTTGATTCCATCAATTACTGAGTGCCTAAGATCATTAATCCTACCTTCATGTACCTCATTACTGTGTCTTGCCACTGGATACGCAACATCTTTATCCTTTGTAGCTCTTAAGTGTTACAGGATTCTTTTTTGCACCTGCAAGGTAATGCCCCCTACATACAGCTTAGGGCAGTTGCATTTCAGAATGTATACAACATGATCACTCCTACAATCAAAGGATCCTTGTATCTTATGTAGGACTCTTACTCCCATCATTACTTTTTTCGTACTTTCCCCATTGTTACAGGCTTTGCACTTAGAACATTGCACAAAACTGTAATTTTTATCTAACCATGTTAGTTCCCTCCTTTGTCAAATGTCACTCCTCCCTAGTGCATCTTTCATTGATCTGCCTGTCCGAAACGTCATCAGGGGTCCACATGGTATATCCTCCCCAATAATGGTGGTCACTCTTAAAGAGCTGTCAACACTTATTCAATGCCGTTCTAACTCTCAAATGCACCTTACTATAGGTGATGATAAACCTATGTTGCATTTTTGGTGTATCATTGGTATGAGATTTGTTTTTAATAATATGTTCTCGCTACAAACAAAATACACCTTGCTGCAAGCATTCTCAAGTGTTTCTTCTTGAATCCCCTCCTTCATAGCCTTTGTAGCATATCATTCTTCACACAAAGCTTTCCTCTGTGCTGCAAATTCTTTTGGTCCTAAGTAGTTCCCATTATGGTATGCTCTCTATCAAGGGTGTCAGATCGGAGCTAGAGGCATGCAGAATGCTCTTCCCTGCACTAGGTTTGCTAAATAATAACGTTTCCAGTCTCTGTTTTTCTACTTTGATTTTTACATTCAGAAATTCAGTTTTCTCATCACTCACATTGCTGGTGTACCTCAAACTTAAATTATTGTCATTTATATTCAACACACATTCTGAAGCACTTTCCTTATCCCCCTTCCAGACCACAAAATATCATCAAGTGAAATGGAGCCACAGAATTGTATGTGCATTTCATCGTCCAAAGGGGGACTGTTGAGGACCTGCTCCTCCCACCAGCTCACCCACGCACACAAAGCCCTCCACAACACAGGTCTGGCCTATCTCAACGACAGACTCACCTTCCACACCCCCACCCGCCAGCTCCACTCCGCCAGCCTCGCCCTCGTCTCCATCCCCCGCATTCACCGCTCCACCACCGGAGGAAGATCCTTCTCTTACCTCGCCGCCAAGACCTGGAACTCCCAACTGCTCCAACTACGCCAGACCCAAGACCTCCTGGCCTTCAGAAAACACCTCAAGACATGGCTATTTGCCCATTAGCTCCCCCTCCCCAGCACCTTGAGACCCTAACGGGTGAGTAGCGTGCTTTATAAATTGTTTGATTGATTGATTGATATGCAGATTTGCATAGCTGGGGGTGAAGCAAGTCCCCATCACGGTCCCCTGCTGCTGCTCATAATTTGTTCAAAATGTAGACCCCAGATGGGCCAGGTACCAAAGGCATGAGGTGATATAAAAAAGAAGGAGGGGGACCACCACCTTCCCAGGCCTTCTTTGTAATATTGGAGGGGGCCACACACAGACCCACCCTCTATTGGGCCCCAGGGACCACCACCTCCCCGGTTTAAAAATAAACATGTGTGGGCTGCATGGACCCCCTAGGCCTCAGGGACCACCACCTCCCCGGGGCCAAAGACATAATTAAAACTGGGAGGGGGGCAACACGGACACCCTTCAGGGCCATATACAGCCAGAGGGACCACCACCTCCATGAGGCCGGCCTGTGCAAATTAAAGGAAGGGGGCTACGTGGCCCCCCTCCTGGAGCCATCAATGGCCCTGCTGCCCGCCACCCCCAGGGCCAGCTCCTGCTATCTCCTGAGGTGCTCAGCCTCAGGAGAATGTTGTTTGCGTTTGCTTGGCGGGAGCTGTGACTAACTCCGCTTCCAGCAAGCAGGAGCATGAAAACTGCTCCGCTTGCTGGGAGTGGAGTTTTCATCTGTTTTCCTGCCCACTGTCATTCAGGCAGGGAAACATATCAAAGATTGCACCTGCATGCGGGGAACTGCAGATTTAGTAGCTCCCTGCATGCGGGAGCAATGCCGGCTCCTGCAGGAGGTGGGGAGCCTGCTGGGACCGCAGGGGCCTTCAGAAATCTCCTGCCATCCCCATCAAAGTACACTCGGTGCCCTGGGTGTGACCAGAGCACCCAGAAACTAGTGGCCGGACCAAGGGGACACTGTAGCAAAGCCCCGCAACGCACAGTCAAAGGCTGTATGTGTCGTGGGGTTTGCTGCTCATAGGAAGTTGACCACAGGGTCTGGCCACAGGCCTTGTGCTGCTGTTGTTGCATTAAAATACTTAACGTCAAAAAAGCCATAGAAATTCACTGAAAAACCAAAGGTTCATGGACATTATAGTTAGAAAATAGAGTTAAAAAACATGAAAATTCACTTAAAAAAACAAAGGTTACAGGGGCATTACAGTTAGGTTCACATTTTACTCGCACCCTCGCCATGCACTGCTAGTTACCCCAGAAATTACATCACTCATGACATCTTTTATAACATCATTGATAATATCAGTGTAACATTTGCAGTAAAATTACTGAGAAGAAAACTGTGCATGGCGAGGGCACAAATTATAGTTACCTTAGGGCGCGAGTTACAGTTACTTCTAATACCCATAACTATAACTGTTAAATGTCTATGGTTTTGTGCAAGTAAAACTTGAACCTAACTATATCATGCCTGTAACCTCTGTTTTTTTAAGTGAAAAAATATATATATAAATGCACACAAATATCTGTTTGCAGATTAATATAAATCAAATTGTAAAACACTGAAGCAAGCCACCTCTTATACCTGTACACATATGAGAACATCATCCGAGCACTGGCGTCACTGCTCCCTGCATCTCCAGCTACACCTAAAAGTGTACTGTCCGTACAACTCTCCCGCTTCAGAGGAAAGCAAGTACATACCACACCAGAGTAAGTGTGTGCCAAAAACTACGTCAGACCCAAAGAACAACAGGTTCAGATTTTGGGAATCAACCTTCTTTAATTATTTGATAATTTCTAAGTCTGTTTTGCACTCATCATCACAGACATGTTCCCCAATTATTTAGGCCTTTTGTTTCCTGCATAAATGTTTTCAATTCAAATACTCATATCAAGCCCACATTATAACACGTTCTCAGATTAAGTTGGCCCTTATTCATGGTCTAACACATCATACTCACTTCAGTTATTGCTAAATATTTCATTATATGACACTCCTCTTACTATTTCTGTCATGTTTACATTGTGAACATTCAGGGAATAATCAATAATTGGTTACGTGCATCTTGATGTTGGTATGTGATCACATGTACACACTTTAATGAACTGAGACAAAACATACCCCTGTATGCTTCAGTACAAACAAACATGAACATAAGGCATGTTTTTTGCAAACAATGATATATAAGGGCAGTGTGGGGCGATCTTGTTGAAAATATGAGTGTGATGGGGGTGCAGACCACATCTGCCTGGATCTGCATGGCACATTCTTCTGTGGTGTGTGCAGAGATCACACATTCATAGTTAGTATGATTCATATAGCATATTCAGTTGTTGGGTGGGTATTTATTTGTTCTTCCTTTCTCTGTTTGGACAGCGTATGGTTAGGATTTAGCAGCAATTCTTTGCACCTTTTTGCCAATTGTTAAGACCATCACCATAATCTCCCAGTGTTGCTGCAGCAAGCCTTCATGCATTTGTTTGGTGTCACAATGTTGGGTCTTCATGAAGTTACATACTTCAACAAGAGTTCTATGATATCGACTTGGGCATCTAGGCCCATATATGTAAGATTTCCTAATAGCGAATATGAATCTGTAGAAATCACTATTAGAAAATTGCAGATTACATAAATCCCATTTTGCGGTTCCCAAATAACGATTTGTACGGATTCACTATTTGGTAATCACAAAATCGGAATTTCGTACATATGGGCCATAGTCCTTAACAAATTAACACAAATACTCCAATACAGGTGGAAAGAAATACCCAAACTACTAAGAACTGCATATTCTTCTATTCTGAACCAAGACGTGATAGGCCATCTCTCAAGCCAATAGCTGGAAGGGGCTGGTCACATAAAGCCATGATTGGCCCTCAGTTGAGCACCTGGTCTGCTTCTGCCACTATGCATGATCCCTTGTCAGATTCTTTCTCAATGAACAGTCTTTTCACTGACCCTGTATTTAGCCTCTTTGCTATCTTTAAGCAAGCCCTGACACTTTATGACCAAGATAGATTCTGTCCCCCACTTTATTTATGTCTAATCAATGCTCTGCCTTCTGTACCACCATCTACTACCTGCTTTGCTACTGACTCACTGTGTGACCTCAGATAAATGCTAATTAATAGAGACTTTGCCATTGAGTCTTGGCTCTTGGCTCGTCTTTGAGATAGTCTATTAATTTCCATGGATACTCCACCATGGTTCTGCCTCAATCTCTTTGTTTGACCTCACATGAGCCATTTACCATCTTCATTCCTCTGTCAATCCCAGTACGTCACACTGAATTTCTGAGTAGCTTCTGGTGAGTCTTTCATTCTCTCTGTGACTATATATTTGATGCTCTGGTTTAATGCAAATGTTTTCACCTCACTGTGTCTTTAACCATGGTACTTTCACATCTTCTGTGGGACAAGAGGAGATCTCTTCTTCCTATGACTCAGGGTAGAGATCTACCATTGCCTTAGTGTTTGATCTAAGTTGAGTCTTTCAATCTCGCTGTTCCTATGTCTCTGCTTGCAAAGCACTCTATGATCTAAATTGAGTTCCATGAAGCCTTCTTCAAGAACCTGGTCCAGGGCAGGCAAATGACGCTCTATGTGTCCTAACATCAGGAGGCCTCTACCCCCAATTATGTCACCAAAACTGTGTATTAGGTGGGATAGGACCATGGAGTCTAATTTCATTGTATCATGAACCTCCCTTCTTCATTTTTGTAGACCTAAAACATATTTCTCTTCCATTTCCTCACCCCACTTTCTCCAAAATGAATGCTGCATTCGTCTTGTGACTGCTTCTTTCCCCTTAATTCTTTTCAGAATTATTTCTGCATTATTAGGCTACAAGCAAGCTGCTGGTAGGATATTCTTTTACATTATCCTGTCTTGCACACTACTTCGCTTTGTCTATCTCTCTTACTACCTCTGTATTACCAACCCACACACTCTCTCTTAACCTGCTTCTCCTCTTCAGTCAGCACTCTAACAGCATGTTTCTATGGCTACTTGTGGAACCACCCAAAGATGCGCATCCCACCTTTCATGCTTGAGACCATTGATTTTCCCTAGAAACACCACAGTGCTACTGACCGGTACACAGTCAACATGACACTTTCAGAACAACCCTCATGATAACCAACACCCGGCACATTGTCAATTTCATCTTATATTCCTTTCTCAACCCAGCACTGAATCCTACACCCCACTGTGCACTCATGAATCACATCATTCTATATTGTCAATGCCAACCTACTGGCATGCATCACTCTAAAATCAGACATTTGTCACAATTTCTCATAAATACCCACACTCTTGCACAGTCCTATTAAACTGCTTGTGCTTTCATACACTTTTTTAGTTCTTCTTTGGGGCCCAAAGGTCATGTCCACCACCCAAATTAACAAAGAGTACACCCTAGGAATTAGCAGTGATCTTGTCGGTGGTTTGAGATGAACTCAGGCCAACTGCAGTTGTGATTTTTCTTAGCACCAAGTCATCACTGGTACTTCTTCCTTTTAGGACAAAATGGCCAAATGTTAATATTTTCTTTCATGCAAAGTCATCACAGGATCTTCCTCCGTGGGTCTGTCTTTCATGATCATTCTTACTATCTCTGGTGATCTTCTGCTGCTCCCCATGGGCATATAATGGGGAGTTTGAAGTGCTCACTTTCAAGCTCAGATTATGGAAGCAAGTTGCGTTGCTGTGGGGTGCGCTGCAGGAGAACCAGAGTTACAAAGAATCACCACATGTCCTAGCAGTGGGATCATTCTTTGGGATACAGTGGGCAACTTCCATTCTTCCTGCACAACTCCTCACAGGCTTCCTCTTCCAGGCAGCCTTAACATTGGCAGGGTTACCTTCAGTAACCCCCATCAATAGTTAGTATCCTCCTTCCTTCAACGTTTGTGAAGACAACGCCATTCAGCAAGCTCCAGAACTGCCAGATTCCTGTTCTTGGACTTGACAGAGGAGTTTTGGCAGTCAAAAACCCAAACCCTGGAGTGAAGAAGTCTTTGTTGGTTTCTGTTGGGGTGTTCAATGACAAACCCCGACATGCAGATATTGGACTTCTCATAAGTATTTGTTCCACTTGTCTAGAGGCAGATGTGTATCTTAGAGTCCAGTTCTATTTGGTAGAGCTGACTTAAGTCGGGATACACCCTCTACCACACAGTCTATTCAGCTATATTTTTTTGATCTGGACATATTTTTGCAGTTTTTTTTTACAGTGTAAACTTGGCCAAAGGGCATTAGAGTGCTTCACATGAGCACCAGATCACATTACACAAGGTCAGATTTATTTTTGGTGGTGGTGGGGTGGGGGCTAAGGGGTGATGAAGTGATTTGTTCAGAATCACAGGATTTTGAGTCAACATCAGCACTTGAACTTGGTTCCCTAGTCTCAAAGTCAGCAGCTCCAGTTGTTAGGCAACATCTTCTCCCCTGGTTAGGAAGAAAGGGTGTTTTGAAGGTTGTGAAACAATGTTTGAAGAGAGGGATCTTGTACACCTTGCTGATCCACAGCGGTGTCTGCAGCACACCTCGAGGTAAGAGTGAGGGAAAGGGAATACACATAGTGTTTCCCTTGTAACTATAGATCTCTCTCTCTCAGTCCTGCCAAATTTCCCAGGTCCCGGTCCAGATTTTTCCTTTGTCTTCTGGAGCTCGTAGTGTTATTTATTAGATTATAAAACAGGACTACATGTCCCAAAACTCAAAGGAAAAACATAGATTGGAGCAGCACATCAAACATGGTCCCTGAAAACTTGGCATCTATGGGCTTCAGGTCTATTTTACACTGGCCTCAGTGCACTTTCATGATTGTGAGGTGTCCTGAGGTGAGAAATCAACAAGCCTACAGACATACTGCTGCAAAATGTGTATGTGTGCTTATGTTTACCATATACACTGATGGACTGTTTAGTTTGAGTAGTTGACCATGGATATAAAGAGTGGCCCAGAGCAAGGTACTGGGTTCATGAATGATTTTAAAACGCTATTGCCTTTACAACGACCTGCCTGTTGAGAAGTGTCATACAGTCTACTGTGTGTTTGTGCAGCTCATGTGGGAGGCAGGTGTAGGAAAGCGCAGGTAGTGGAATTGGAGTTTGCAAGAGGAGTGTAGGTGATATGAAACTGTCGCAAATGTCTGAAGAATGATTGACACCTGACAGGTAGCATTTGGCAACGTAGATGATGACTGTGTAAGTGTTCACAATCGTGCAAACCATGCAGAGGAACAGTTCCATTCTAACAGGGCCAGATTACTGTGTTTGGTCTTCTTTTTTAAAACCTTTTTATCAGTAAAAGCTGCCTGAGATGTATGAATGTCATAAATAAAGTGAGCGGTGCTTGGTGTAAGAACAATAATGCCTCATATTATAGATTTTTCATTGCTGCCAATGAATGATACTTGATTATTTCACATTTTATACATCAAATTAAAATACGCAACATGGGTTTCCATGTTCCGGGAAATATCGTTGATAATTAAAAATGTAACTCAATTACTGTTAGTTCCTGCTCACTTCGTTTTCTGCGTAAAAGGCTGCTTTATGTATCGGAGTTTTATATAATAGTTTTACTAAAATCTGAACAACTGTTCTTGATTACTTCAAAGAACTGGAGGTTTTGGAAAAGCAATATACAAAAAAGGAAGGGCGGGGGAAGTCAGAGACATAGAGCATAAGAGTTCGTTGTTAGTTGGAATAAAAGAACATGTTTTTTAAAGTCAGGATTCTCATTTTCTCAGAGACCACTGCCAGAGATCTCACTCTGGGTAGGACTACAGCGTTTTGTCACGATGCAGGGTGGTTCACTAAACTGAACATTCGCCTTTGACAACGTTATTTCATATACTCAGGCAAGGCAGAATCCGCTTCCCATCCTCCCAAGGTGGATAAATTCAGTTTTATAAATTGACTAATTGTAACATATGTCATTTACACTTTTGGGAAACGGTAGAAGCGTGGTATTTATCGCTGTATAAAACTGAAGCAATATTATTATACTGACAGCTTCATTCCCCCAACCCCTCCACCCTTATGCCAAGATTTGTTAGGATGTCTAATGCCTTCATCCTTATAATAAATCTTTACCTCCACTCTTGACAGATTTACAGATTGTCTGCCACAACTCTGTGAACAAAACACTGCTTTGCCTCTTCCGGCACCTAGACAAATATAATCAATTATCGACTCTTAGTGTTTTTTCTTCAAAGTTCTGGCATTTGGCTGTAAATCTGTTATTGTTGTTATCTCAGCTGTGAGAAGAAAGGAGTGGGAGGGCCACAAAGCACCTGGATTCGTGGGTCTGGCCTTTAATAGAAAGCAGCCGGGCCCACAGGGGACAAGTCTTTCTCTCCCACCTACGTGTTATTCCAGCCATAAGTCCAAAGTGACAAGCTTGAACTTTTCTCAATTGACATGTTTACAAGGAAAGTCCGCATTTGACAAGAAAATTAAGCTTATCAATCACCTAACGAGCTCTTTAATGAATGAGATCGAGACACTTCAGTTTCTGTTTGCCTGATGGCACAATGTATTGATCAGCACTGTTCTCGTTAAGCCGCCCCCCTTCTCGCCTACACTCGCCCTGCCCTCTCTCTCTCTTCTCAAGATCAGATGTTGACCCTCCAGACGGTGGCAGGTACCGGTCAGGGTTTATCACGAGGTCAGTCACTCCTTTCTCTGATAGAACAAAGAGATCAGACTCTACCCCCCTCCCCCCCCCACACACACCCCGCACACCCCCTCCCTATGGCCTCTTAACACCCACTCAGAACATATGGAAGCTATCTGCACCGTCTTCATAATTACACAGGAGCCTGCTTTGAATAGCTTTCATTTTTATTGCGCGGAGAACCGAGCTATTACTACATAAAACATTTTTACAGTGTCTCCCCTGAGGCTTTCGCTGCCGAGGTCCTGTCAGGTATAAAATTTGCAGACCCCCTGACAGCCTGCAGGAGCTCTGCGTGAAGGAAAATGAACTCGATAGATCCCGTTGTAGAGCCTAGCCCCGCTCGGGCTGGCAGTGTAATAGAAGAGGGACAGGTTCCTGTCACATAGAGCTGCTGAGGTGAAAGCTCCAATCTCGTTGGAATTACACCAGCCCTGGAAACGGAAAAGATGAACAAAATATAATTCAAATCAGCCGCACTTAGCAGAGCGATAGCTGGTCCCATTAAGAACGTGTGTTTGATCCCAAGTGGCCGGCGAGTTTGTTAAACTCCTTGAGTGATGATAGAAGAGTTTATAAAATGAATCTGGGAAAGGCTCCTCAGCCCTTCCCATTACGTTTACGAAAGTAGTGCTGAAGGCACACTTATTGGCACGTCGGTTATACTATTAGCCAATACAGGACTCCATTGACAGCTGTTGGCTGGTGAGGCCAGCGAACAGATACGCCTGAAATTGAATGCTACCAAAATATCTATTTTACTTTATTTCATTCAAGAGGGCACATATATATTTGATATTTAGCTACCAATCGCCGAACGAACATCAGCGAATTTTAGGCATCGAGCATGATGTATTGAGATGAGTGCTATTTTATTGTTTTTAAGAAGTTCACTTTACCGATTTAGTGTTGTCACTTTCTAAGTAAATCAGTCGACTTAATAGGTGAAATGACTATCACCATGCCAATAACATAAACATTGGGCACAGAAAAGCATATAACTCATGAACTCAAAATTTCTAAGGAAGCAGCCATGCAGTCACATCAGAGAACATGCAGGTTGAAACAGTAGCCGTCAAAGAGTGCGCTCAAAAGGATAACATTATATAGATATAATACACGAGGTCGCGAAACCCGATGAATTTATGAATGAATGTGGCTGCAGTAAAGAAGAACTCCTTCGCGTTGCCACCATGCATTGATCATTGGACTCTAATCAGGTGAAATCATTGTTGCATGTTTGAGTCAATACTGCACACAGGTCTTTGCACTGACACCCATTGTAGGAGACAGGCAGCAAAATAGAGTAATTCAAAGGGCTATTCAAATATTTAGAAGGTAAGTTAAAGTGTCAGCCCTGCCAAAGTCATCAGACTAGACAGTCACTCAAAGTGACAGAGGATGCCAGGCAGGTAAATCTCGATAGCAAACCATAAATACAGATATTTACAGCTCGAATGTGACATTAAATTGCAGATTTTGTAATTTGTCTATAATCCCAGGGAATACTAAACCGAAGAAGAAAGCAGGCCACTTAATAAGAAGCATGCCAATGAGAGTGACAAAAAAGCGAACCGATGGTAGGCAATGGGCAGGTGTTAAGCCTACTGTAAGTTTTTGGTAAACCACAATACGTTTTTTTTTCCGAAGCCAGACAGTTGTACTGTCTGGTAGGAAAGACTTAAAAATGTGGACGCAAATTCTGATGCTTCTGTCAGATGTTCAGGTAACCAGGGTCAGAGACCCTAATGCAAGTGAGGAAAATAAATTTTGATGTGTGGTAATATAGCAATGCTAAGCCGTAGTTGATAGATGTAGAGTTTATTTCAATGACAAGGATCAGCGCCTCCCTCTTGCCGGCTCCCCGTAACTGCCGCTGCAACACGGACTCGTCTCCGTGGCAACCCGGCATCGGAACCGTCAAGAGCTCGCGCTCCTCCAGAGCTCGCGCGCCCCTCCCGAGCTCGCGCGCTCTACAATAACAATTACAACATATCTTCCTTTCATTGTTTAAGCTGAATTATTACAATATTGAATATTAAAACTTAATGAATTAACAACATAAACAGTAACTCACTGAAACACAGATACTACCTTAACCATACTTGAAAGTAAAATAGAATAAAATTTTTTTTTTACTTTATATAATAAGCCAAATACGCTGGTGCTTTCTTAACTCTATGTGGTCTCTCCCTCACAACTTCATTCCTGAATTCACTAAACTCTTGTTGTCTCATCCCACCATCTTCCATACAACCAGGCAGCACATCACTTGTACCACTAGAATACTGTGCAACAGGTTTCATTACAAAATCATCAAACATACATCCACTGCATCCATCACTAATCTTATCTTCTGCACTCACATTTTTTGTATAATTACACTTTGCCACTCTCCTGAGATTCCATCTCTCACCATTGCTCAAAATCACATACAAAGGATGAACTTCCTTGACTTGGAATGGCCCTTGGAATTTATTCAACCCTCTAACAATTCTCCCAGACTTGACCTTCACCCAATCACCGGCCAAATTTTGTTCTTATTTTTTCCACCATCTGCAGAATCCCCACATTTATTCTCACTCTCAAATATTCCTATGTTATTGCTAGCAAGTTCTCTGAACCAAAACGGAGTCAATTTAGAATTCGGCCTTCTACCCCGCATCATAAAAAACGGTGAACATCCAGTAACACCATTAACAGTGGTGCAATATGCCCACACTACATCCGCAACCATACCTTCTACATTCATGCCACTAGCCAGTGCTTGTTGTATAGCCCCCTTAACCATCCTGTTGGCTCTTTCCACCATTCCATTTCCTTGCGGATTATATAGTGCAGTCCTTGAATGTTTAACACCCATCAATAATAAAAACTCTCTAATTTCATGAGAAGTGAGTTGCGTACCATTATCCGTCACCAAACATACCGGGCATCCTTCTTCCTTAAATATTTCAGACAAAACTCTTACTGTGGATGCTGTGGTTATCTCTGACATAAATTTCACTATAATCCATTTCGAATGAACATCTATCAAAACAAATGCAAACCTAGACATGTGTTTTACTCCACCTAAAGGACCAATGAAGTCTCCACATACAGTATGCCATGGTTGACCAGGATCCTCAATGTGACCCATCAAGGATTGTTTGCCTACTTTCAGACTCTTTTCGCTGCGTACACACACATCACATCTCTCCACCCAGTGTACAATGTCATCATCCATCCCTGGCCACCAGAAATTTTCTCTGAGTCTCCTCTTCATCAACGTTTGCCCTAAATGTCCCTCATGTGCAATATTAAAATTTTTCCTCCTCACACTTACAGGAGGAACAAACTTTTCACCACGAACAACAATATATTCACCCACACATGAGAGTTCATCTAATATCTTACCATACGTCCATAAGTTTTTTGGCAGTGTACTCTCTCTACGTCTACCACTCACAATCATATTGATCACTTCCCTCATCTCCTCATCACATGCCATAGCCTGACACCATTCCTCTTTACTTAATGCTCCCGATGACCATTGCACTACATCTCCGACACTTGCAACTAGATCCTCACACGCTTGAATACTACCATACTCTTCATCCAACATTTCCAGTCTGGTGATAGGCGTGAAAGACAGTCAGCTTGTACATTTCTCCATCCCGGTATATACTCTACAGTATAATTGTACTCCTGAGACCTCGCAGCAAGTCTTATCAGTCTAGAAGAAACTTTTTCAGCTCCACCTGGGGTCAACACCTTCACCAGAGGTTTGTGATCGGTTCGCAACTTGAATCGTTTTCCCCAAATGTACATTCTGAAATGTTCCATGCTCCAAGTCGCAGCTAATGCCTCCTTCTCTATTACCGAGTAGTTGCGCTCTGTCGGTTTCAAAGAACGTGATGCAAACGCAATTGTACTTTCCTTTGAACCCTGTTTTTGTGATAAAATTGCACCAATACCTGCGGCGCTAGCGTCTACTGTAATAATCAATTCTTTTTCCCCATCAAAAGGCACTAGAATGTCAGCTTCACAAATTTCCTTCTTGATTGATTCAAAACACCGTTCTTGTGCTGTGCCCCAATCAAAAACCACACCTTTTCTCAGTAATTTTTTAAGTTCCTCCATCTTTGAAGCAAAATTCTCCACGAACTTGGAATAGTACTCTACTAAACCCAAAAAGGATTTCAACTGGTCTTTATTCACAGGACATGGTGCCAATTTGATGGCTCTCAATAAATCTCTCTTTGGTTTCACCCCATCTTGCGACAATGTGTGACCCAGATATTCCACTTACTTGGCTAAGAATATGCACTTCTCTTTTCTCAGTGTTAAGCCTGATTTTAGAATTTTATCTAGAACCAGTCTCAGAGTCAAATTATGATTTTCCACTGTATCTCCCAAAATTAGTATGTCATCCTGAAAGTATATGACATTCGGAATTTCTTTGAGTAAGTCATTCATCACTCTCTGAAAGACACTTGCGGGTGAGCACAAACCAAAAGGCATTCTGGTAAACTGAAACGTGCCCTCCATTGTGATAAATGTTGTCAAGATTTTTGACTCAGGATGTAATTTTACTTGATGATAAGCATGCTTCAAGTCCAATTTTGAAAAAAACTTTCCCCCTTTCAGCATCAAAACAAGTTCATTGATGTTAGGTAGAGGAAAACTGTCCATCACCACATTCTGATTCAAGCTTCTCAAATCAACACAAAAACGAAGCTTTCCATCAGACTTCCTCGTTATCACAACTGGAGATACCCAATTTGATGCCTCAACAGGCTCAATGACTCCATACAACAGCATTTCTCTTATCAAGTCTTTGACCTGTCCTCTAGCTAATATTGGTATTCTCCTGACTTTATGTCGTACAGGAATTGCACCGTCTTTGAGGTTAATTTTGTGACAATACCCCTTTAGTTGCCCCATTTCCTCTCGAAAAACATAATTCGCCTCTCTGAGAATATCTTGTAATGTTACTTCCTCTACAACCAATATTTGTGTTTTAGCTCGAGGATTGATGATGATATGAAGATCATATTGATGAATCCATCCCAGGATTGGTGGACCCGATTCGGCTACATACAATTTCCCTTTAGTGCTTCTTCCTCCAAATTTGATATCAGCCATCATATAACCAATAAGATCTATCTTCTCGCCTTGATATCCCCCAGGACTTATATCTCTAGGCAATAATCTTACTTGTGGCCATTCTGAAGTGAACAAACTTCTTGGAATAATGTTATATAAGGATCCGGAATCCACCATCAACTCAACTGGTTTTCCTCGAATCACAAATTGTGCCTTGGGTCTTTGTTTTTTCCATCCTTCATCCCCAACAGCCAATATTCTGTCTGAACTTATATTTGTCTCACACAGGCTATTATCCACCTCTTCTTGCAAGAGTGTTGCCACGTTCTTATTTCTCCTCAAACCCTGACACATTCTTGCAAAGTGACCCCTGAGCCCACACTTCCTACACTCATTCCCAATAGCAAAACAAAACTTTGCTTCTGACGTGTGATTGAAACTCCCACATTTGTTACATCTTTCACTCTCTGCTTCTCTTATAGGTTTACTGTTGCCAATTCTGACTTTGCTTGAAAAACTGTCCTGTCGCTTGCTTATAGCTGCTACCTCATCCTTTGTCTCCCGTTTCTCCATTGCTCTCATACAATATTCCGATCCTTCCACAACTTTGGCCAAGTCAACTGCATCCTTCAAAGTAGGATTCCTTGCTGCCCATAACCTCTCTTGTATCTTCCTGCTTCTACATTGGACGATCAATTGATCACAAATCATTTCATCCTCCATCTGACCAAATTGACACTTGACCGCTAACTCTCTCAACCTAGATATAAAATCATCTATCGATTCTCCATTTCTTTGAGGTTGAGTATAAAATTTGTGTCGCCTCATCACAACATTTTGAGCCTTAGCAAATCTTAAATCTAATTTTTTCCTGGCATCTGCGTACACATCCACTTCTACTTCGTCACCCTGAAGTTGTAAGTCTGGCAGGTATTTATAAATGTGTTGAAATTCTTTTCCTAAAGCATTTAATAAAATAGCTTTTTTCCTACTAGGGCGGAATCTTTGTCCATCCAAAGCTTCTAAGTAATTATCAAAAATGTCCAGCCATTCTTCCCATTCTATTGCTGGCCGCCCTGGTATTGACAAGAATGGAGGAGGTGCTGTGATTGTCGGCATATCCATATTACTTAGATCACTGTACAGTTTGCACCTTTAATCGTATTCAAGACATTCAAATCTCCTCCTTATTACTTTCTTCTAATATCTCTCTGGAGTTTTCCTTTTATAATCCTTTAATCCTTTCACTAGAGAAATACTTCACTGGGTACTTCCCTCTAAAATTAGTTCTCGTTCGAGGCAGTCATGATATCTTCAGCAACCTGCACAGGTAATGAACGCAGCCTTCGTTACCTTTAAAATGAGAGCAACGCCGTCAAAGAGCTACAACACGCGTAGTTCACATCTGCTGATGCCTTGCCATTGGTTTCCAGAGCCGGCAACTCGTCGCCAAAATGTGGTAATATAGCAATGCTAAGCCGTAGTTGATAGATGTAGAGTTTATTTCAATGACAAGGATCAACGCCTCCCTCTTGCCGGCTCCTGTAACTGCCGCTGCAACACGGACTCGTCTCCGTGGCAACCCGGCATCGGAACCGTCAAGAGCTCGCGCTCCTCCAGAGCTCGCGCGCCCCTCCCGAGCTCGCGCGCTCTACAATAACAATTACAACACGATGCAAGGCCAAGACTGAAGGCCTCAATTCAGTTATGTTAGCTTAACTCAAATACAGTTAATAAGTGAATACATGTGCTTATACTTGTGCAGTTTTAACTTTCGAACTAATGCAACATCTGCTTACTACATACACTGAAGATGTAGACTGTTAATGAATACGTATTAAAATTTCAATCAAACTGCATTGACTGCAATGATTACTTTCCATTAATACAGTTAACATTTTTATTCATGTTAATGACGTTAGCACACACAGTAAATATGTCAAATATAAGTATATAATTGCACATGTATAAAGGATGAAGCCTTGCGCTGCTCCACCTGCATTAGATACGATGTTCCACTCTTGCATCTTAGCAGTGTAATTTCACAAAATCACAGAACACTCAAATGTGCATCACAGAACCATCAAATACCTAAGGACATGGTGGAAAGTGGCATTTACAACTCCGTTATATGCACAACAGGAATACAGCATCAGTATTTCTGCTCCCGAAATTTACCAATACCACCAAGTATCAGTATATCCAGGATTCAGAAATACTACAGTATTCTGTTTTTCCCCCAGAGGTCACCTAAGAAAAGAGAAAAAATATGGTTTCCTGTCAAGAAGACCTAGAGTCAGATTTACAACCCTGTCACCAGTGCAGTACCCAAAGTTTTCTGTGCTGCACTGCGTTGCGTGACAGAGAGAGCGGAGGAAAGCACCATATCTACAAATATGCCTCTTTCCTCTCCTTTACCTAGCCTTGGCACACAAGCAGACTACCCTGCTGCACATTTACTCATCTGCATCATGGTGCAAAGGTGTTGCATGAGTCTAGCATAGGTTTTGTGCTGGAGGGTATCCTTCCAGTACAAAATACTATGCTTAGACAAATTGTAGTACTTTTCCTACTTTGAATGCCTCTGTACAGTGCAGCACACATGCAAAGTCGGAAAAAAAAGGAGAAATAAAGGTATTTCTCCTTTTAACACCTGCTTCCATCTGTATTATATTTTGGCGCAAAACTCAATCTATTGTTAATAGGCATGTTTTTGCATCAAACGGCATTGGTAGTATTAAAGGATTATCCATGCACAAGCAGGTAATGCCCTTCCGCTTTGTGCTACTTTTAGGCAACTTTCCAGCATAAAACAAGTTTTGAGCTGGAAAGTAAATCCAACAAAAATGTTTTTTTCAAGTTTACGCCACTTTTATGAAACAAACCCAGCACAGAATTTTTCTAAATCTGGCTGTAGTGTCTTCAGAACACAGAAATCCCAACTGCATTGAGCTGCATTATCTGAAAAACAAAAGCATCTTAAGAGATGTGGTGATACAGCCAGATCACTCACCACATTTGGTGGTGGCTTCAATGTCTGCCTCATGATCATATTAGACCCAAGGTGGGCTCTTTGCATTATGTGTGTGAGGTTTTGTGTATGACTTCGAGAACACCCCTCCAGTAAAGATTCAAGAGACCATGATCTTTGTGAGCTCTGTGCGGCTTCTTTATCACCCATGGAGGTGCTTCCCATCAGTATCAAGCCAGGGTGTGCATGGGTGCACTAGGCTTGGAGGACAAAGACAATAGCAACACCAGCTGGGCTGTGGCAGAATCTGTGCAATTCAATTTTGTAGGCTCTGTAAAATGATTACCTACCTATTACCCCAAGCATCCTACCATCTAACTTGTATTGCATAAAAATATAATACCTTTCCAAGATTATCAGCCTTGGCTGTCTTCCCATTCTCAGTTACTGTTGCATTGATGAGAGTGTACCGTTTTTTGTGAGCTCTGAATGTTCTGTACAGTATTTTGTAGTGCCAGATATAAAGTACTTTTTCTTTTCAAGTGAAAGCACTGGTGATATATTGGTGTTAGATGTCTTACTTGGTTCCGAGTTTCTAGCCTGCACCACCTCCCTGAGTAAGCCTCTCAGTGCTCAACTTCACCTCTCTGAGGGCCAAGTGTATAAGAGTGTATTTGATGCTCGGTTTTGGTTTCAACAGTAAGGTAAATCCCAGCGGCGGCCGCCGCAAATGTCAAGTGCTTTTGGTTTCTGTAGGAAGTGCATACTTACCTTAAGTTAGTGTTAGTGCTAGAATATATGACATAAATGTTATGCCCCAAATACTCTTTATAAACATATCATTGATTGAAGTTAGAATCTAAACCCAAAGGGAGGATATTTTTGGAAAAGACATGTAAGACATAGTTTTTATATTTGACAATATTCTGACCTACATCTGTATGAACCAGGGCGGAGGTGGGGGGTCGGGGTAGTTTTAAGGTCCGGTGGGGTTACTTTTAGAGCTCAAGGTGGGGGTGTAGGGCTCAGGGCAGGTGGTGAAAGGGGTAGGGCTAAGGCAGGTGTATTGCAGAGGATGGTATCAGGTGTAAGGGGCAGGGCAAGCGGCATTTGTTGCAAAGTCATGTGTGGTAAGGCATGCATAGTAAACACCCGGTCGTTGTTGTGACCGCGTTCTTAAGGCATGCATGGTTCAGAAATGCATGAATCCATCATACAACCCCTTGAAACAGAATAGCATTTTTCAACTGGGTAAAAATGTTAAACGTTCACAAGAAGGACCAGAGAAAGCAAGTGGCAGAATTTATGAGAATACTAAGCAATATGACACTCATTACTTTCACTTGTGGTGGCCATAAAAAAAAGGCTAGAAGAAAGTGCTAAAGAATTGAAGAGATTGGGAGCTTGTGGAGGTGAGGAGATTTGGAAGAGCTGTAGTTTGTATAGAAGCAAGTAATACATTTTTCTTTTTTAAAGAGATCTGGGCACTGGAGGGGAGAACTAACAAGAAGATGCTCTGGAGTTTCAGGCACCCTGTCATTAAATAAGACAAGTCCTTGGTGAGAAGATGCTTTCAGATGCTTAGCTAGCAGACAACATTAACAACATAGTACTTAAATGATCAGAAGGGGCTTAAGACATGCACAACTATAGGCAGTGGTTACTGAGATGGAAAGAAACGGAAGTTGGATTTAGTAATTATTCACAGTACCAAAAGAAATATGTACAGTGGATTAGACTGGACTTGTTAAAAACAACGCAACTAGATCTTGAAAGCAGCTTGGGTAGGGACAAACTTGGCTTCTTCCCCCACAAAGGGCATGGAGTGGGACAAAGTAACAGATAGATATTTATTGGAGCAGAAATTAGGTAATTGGTATGTAAGTAAAATCAACAATGTGTGAAAATGGATTATGTGCATACAGAGATTTTACTTACTAAGCCTCCATTTATCGGTCAGAGTAAGGTGCACTTATTAATTTTGGGAAATTTAAACCGGGAAATAGTCTGGAAAGCGACTGAGCAACTTGTGAGGTTTAGTGGTAAAAAGTGAAGAAAGAAAACACCATCTGAGGTTTGACTGTGTTACGATTATCACCGGATGGTAGAAGTTTATGAAAGGATTGCTTCAATTAACAGGTTGAAGGACAGACGTGAACCATCACCTCTTTCCCATGACCAGCAATTTACTAGGAAGGGTGGACTGGGTTAACTGTATAAAAATCAGTTCTGTCATTGTGAGAAATTCGGACACAGAATCTTGGTAGGGGGTAGCTTTTGTCGTGACTGCTGGCTGGTAAGTTGAGACTATGATGCTCAAAGAGTTAAGGGATGTGGGTCCTGAGGTCACAATGGTGAGTTGATTTGTTAGCAGATGAGAGGAGGTATGAGAATACTTGAAAGTTTAGCGGGTGGTAAGATTTTCTAGATTTGAAGCAGAGAAAGGTTGAAGAGGCATACTTTGTGAGATTTGGCTTTTCACAATAAAAGGTGTCCTTTGTTTGAATACCAACAGGCAGATTGGTTTGTTGCTCCATATGTCTAAAGCTGAGTGGAGATAGAGTGACTTTTCCTGCCTATCCACACTCAGCTCAATCTTGTGAATTTAGAAAAACATACACAAATGTGTTGTGTTGCTGTCACCATCTGGACATGTGGGTAAATGCTCTAGTCCAGTGGGTCCCAACCTTCTGACTTCTGTGGACCACCACTTTATCATTACTGGAACCTGAGGACCCCCACTAAATCATAATTTGAATCCGTGGACCACACTGGCAGCTGGTGACCTAGGGCCAGATGTGTCAAAGGATTTTGCATGAGCAAACAGTGCGAATCGGTAAATTCCACCGTTTGCGAATGCAAAATCGCCTTTCACAATGTATGAAAGGCATTCGCTGTGCAAATATAAGGAATCGCTAAAATAGCAATTCCTTGCAACTGCGACAAGTAAATTTGAATCGCATACTGCGATTCACAAATACAGATGTGAATTTGAGAATTGCAGTATGCGAATTGCAAATAGCAACGTGAATTTGCAAATCGAAATCTGCGATTCGCAAATTCTGTATCGTAATGCAATGCATCAAAAAGTCGCAATTTGCGATTATTCGCAGAATGGCTTTTTGCACGTGCAAATTACCACAAAGTGAAATCAGGTGGTAAAAAGGTGCAGCCTACATAAAGAGGCCCAGAATGACTCAGCCGCTTTTCCACAATGGCTGCACTCTACGTGATGGCGAGGAGAATGAGGATCCTGGCATGTTTGAGGAGAGGTAGGAGGCTGCAGGAGCGCATTTTCAGAGTGCGCATTACCCTTTTTGACCAGACAGAGGAGGAGATATATGATAAGTACAGGTTAAGCTCAGCCATGATACTTGACCTGATAGCTGATCTAGAACCCCTACTGCAGCAAAACACACACAGGACCAATAGCATACCCACCCATGTGCAGGTATCATGCTCCCTTCACCTATTAGCCTCAGGGAGCTATCAAGGGGTCATAGCAGCAGTTGGAGGGGTCTCACAGAGTGGTCTCTCAAGCTTCTTCAATGCATTTCTCAATGCCATGCTTAGCAAAATTCAACAGCACATAAGATTCCCCAACACCCCACAGGAATTACTACAAACAAAATTCAATTTCTACCAGATTACCCAATTCCAACATGTATTAGACTCCATCGATGGGACACATGTAGCTATCTGTCCACCATCGGCCACAGAGTATGTTTATCGGAACCAAAAAAGTACACAGTCCATGAACATACAAGTAATAAGCAATGCCTCCAACATTATAATGGATCTCGTGGCCAGATACCCAGGTAGCACACATAACTCCTACATCTTTCGGCACAGTGGAACACACACAAGACTACTTGCCGGGGAGTTTGGCAAAGGATACATACTTAGTAATGTTATAGTTGACAATGTCGCCTTGATGTATATGCGATGTCACGGGTAACAATTATTCATTTTACTCTCCTGTCATTCTAGGAGACAGTGCCTATGCCGTGCGGTCCTTCGTACTAACGCCCTATCTGAATCCTGCCACACCAGCCGAAAAGAGATATAATGCTGCTCACAGGATGACCCGCAGTATTGTAGAGAGGACCTTCAGCCTGCTGAAGAGCCGTTTCAGATGCCTACACAAGAGTGGTGGTGCACTACAATACAGCCCTGAAACCACTTGCAAAATCGTGGCTACTTGTGCCATGTTGCAAAACATTGCAACAACGAGGGGCATACCTGTGGAACCCACCAAGCCTGACTCAGATGAGGATAACGATCCCTTGCCACCCCTTCAGCCAGCAGACAGAAGCAATGCAGCAGAGGGCAGACATAGATGTGCTGAGATCACGCGTAACTATTTCTGAAGTAAGTAATGACAACACCACGTCTAATTTTATGTATTGCTGTAGGCAGCATCTTTATTGCCTTGACTTCAGGTAATATATGTGTGATTAGGACATGGGCATGCACTATACATGTGCAGGTGCTAGTTATAGTGTCACACTATTAGCATCATAGTATCACTGCTTTGCTACATGATATGCAAGTCCCCTGTACCTCTCAACATTACTTTCTACATCCACGCACTCCACTTGAGTGCTCAGTGGTCTCAGTGGCACCTCTTGTTGTCTGCATTGTCTCCAAAACTTTGGTGATTTGCACCAATCCTTGTGTAACGTCCTGACTGCAATGTGCCATCTCCACTTGTATGACCATAGTACGTCGTGATACCAAAGCAGTTGTGGTCGTGAGCCGATTGACAGATCTGCAGAACCCATCCAAACAGCCCATCAATTGGTGATGGCGCCCACGGTGGCTGACATGCTCTTGCTGCATCACAGTGCAGAATTCCCAAATGGCGTTTGTCGTCTCCTTTGCGTTTTCTGCTGCTGTTTGATGTCACTCATGCAGCTTGCACAGGTTTTCATTGAGAGACTCGAACTGCTTGTGCATTGATCCTATGTTTTCATTGAGTGTGTCCAGCTGCTTGTGCATTGATCCCATGTTGTCACTGTGAGACTCAAACTGACTGTGCATTGCGCCCATGTTATGATTGATTGACACCAACTGCCTGTGCATTGACCTCATGTGTTTACATTGCAGGCGCTGCACTTTCAGCATGGAAGCCTCAAGGCCACCAAACAGTGATGGGCCCTCACCTTCCTCTGTGCACTGTCTGCCTGCTTCGCGACGCCTCCTGAGTGGAGTGGACTGACACTGGGGCAAGGACTGTTGTCTGTCAGTGCTTCTAGCCTCTGGGGGTGGTGTGAGTACTTCATCCGGCATTTCATCAGAGTGCAGGTTATACTCAGGGAGAGGTAGCACTCTTGCCCTGCGTCTAGTTGGTGCTTGTATGAAGGACTCACTGGTGTTCAAGTCGGACTGTGGCTGAGTTTCGCTATCCCCCACATTTTCACCGTCTGCTGCGTCAGGGCCCGGAACTTCTGCAACAAAAATGTGCAGCATGTCATTCTTGGATTAGTACTCAAATAGTTACGTAATAGTATTACGTTTACACTGGCATAGTATCACTGAGAGTCTTTTGTGTTGTTTCTCTGTTTGGTTTTACACTATCTTGCTATTTATGTGGTGGTTGCACTTTAGGGGTGTGGACTACCACTCCCATAAGGCATTGCTGTCTTGTATGTAAGATGTGGCATGGACTACTTATCACACTGCATAGTGCCATCGCTATTTTCTAAGGGGCATTTGTACATGCACATATGGGGAAACACATAATTACTGCCCTTACCTTTGCTGGTGCTGGGTGTGCCTGAGGTGTCAATGTCTGTGACACCACTGACAGCTTCAGGAAGCAGTGTCGACTCCACCATGTCTTCCATTGGTGTAGGCGGTGTCTGCGTGGGTGGTCCTCCTCCGGTGCTCCATGCCTCCTTCAGCCTGCTTGTTACCGTCTCTTTGGCATGTAAATGCAAGTCGTACCAGCGCTTGCGTATCTCTTCGGCGGAGCGCTGCGCAACACCCACTGCTCATATTTTGGTCTGGATGTCTGACCTCAGTTTCCTCTTCTCACTGTAGTGATTTCTTTCCCAAAAGTTTGTCGTGGTTCCTGACCACCTCCTCAGTGAGCACCTCCAATTCCTGCTCACTGAATTTGAGTTTGCGCTTCCTGTCTCCTTTACATTCCCATCAGTAGCCTCCATCCTGTTATGTTGTGGCTGGCTCTCAAGACTGCCTCCCTAGTGCTTGGCTGGGTCTCTCTCCCTGATCCTGTCGGTGGGTCTTCTGGAAACAGCATGGACTGACTCACTTCCTTGTTGTGATGTCATCAGGCTTTTCCAGCCTGCCGTTTTCGCAATTTGCCATTTGCAAAAAACGATTCATTATTTTTTGCGATTCGGTATTTGCAACTTCAAATTGAGATTGCAAAGTTTAAGAAATCGCTATTACCGTTTCGCAATTTTTATACATCACATTTTGCATTTCTAAAATAGTGATTTCTTAAAATTTGCTATTTAAGAAATGCAAACCGGGAGCTTGGTGCCTCTGGCCCCTAATCTGTTAATGTTATTTAATTTTCTTTGCAGCTGTGGACCCCCTGAGGAGGCTTCGCAGACACCCAGGGGTCCCCTGAAAACAGGTTGGGAACCAGTCTCTAGTCCATCACTGACTCACACAGGCAGTGAGAGGGAGTGGCCATGAAATGGAAGGGGCAGAAACGAGAAGGACAGGGTACAGGAAGGGCATACTTTAACTCCTGCATTAGTAGGCCACATATAATTATACCGGCTGAATAAACATAAAGAAACCTACTAGGAAATCCGTGTTTTGAGCCGCCTTCTGCAAACTCTTGTTCTCTGAGACATCACAAAAAGCAAATGCGAGTAGGTACGTGTGTGTATGTCTGTGCGCGCACCTGCACACTGCTATGTTAGTGCTTCAGCAAACACTTGCGTGTGCATACGGTATGTATGGTGTTACTGTGGCTAAAAGTACTTACTTCTTTCTCGACAATACTGCAGGGTTTGCCATCCTTCGTTGCTTCTCTGGGGCAGGCCGTTACTGATCATTCAATTTTTCAGAACATCGCAAAACACGGAGGGAGCTTCTCTTGCGAGGTAATGAACAATATAATGGACATAAAGACTGGAGCACATAATCAATATACAAATTTTGATGATGACAATTTAAGTGTTTGAAATGAGCTCCAGGTAATTCAAAACAAATTTAAGAGCCATTTCGGACCATAAAATCCTTCATCGAAGTCACTGCCTGTCGTCCTCTGCTGCTTATCTTGCAAAATCTCCGCTGATAATATGTCTGAGAGCTGCAAGTTAACTCATAAATTAGTGATTAGTTCTATAAGGTGGTTTGAGAGAAAAGTAATATTTCATTCATTGGGACAACAGCTTCCGGCTTCTGACTACTGGGAACAAGAATACTACATTATCTGGTGCTACCCAAGGGGCTCTGCACACTTATGAAAATTAGGACTTCTTGTAGTTATCTGTGTACAATCCAGAGCATAAGGGTTTTTATGACATTTCGTAGCACTTAACATAGGGTCTTCTGATGTTTCCACAGTAATGGCAGAAATAATATTGTTTTCAAAATGATAGCATTAGCTGAGAGCTATATCACCTTATCTCTGAGTGCATAACAATCAGCCCATTTAAATATAGAGTGCCAGGAATATAGCAGTTTAAAGTCACGTGGGCACAGACGATACTTCTATTTATGCTGAAACCTATTAACGGAGTGTCGTCTATATATGCTTTTCTCGTTGACACACCTTTTCATTACTCCGGGCCTAGTTTATTTGCACTATTGCTGCCCTGATGGCTGAGTGTATTAGATGTTTGTCAACGAAAAATGCTCTTCCGTTGGAATCCCAATAAGGCTAATTCTACACTCAAACTTTCAGGGGTGACAGAATATGTACAATTAATTTCGATAATATAAATCATGTGATTTACAGCACTTGGAGATAGCAGAAATTGAATATTTAGTGGGGTTTTGTTTGTGAACAAGACCCAACAGCTGTCTGAGAACTTAACACACAAACAATTTCATAGAGCAAACGAGTAGTTTACTGATTACATGAAAATGCACAAAAGTTCTTTCAATTCATGTTTGCACTCTATAACTTTGTGGAGAAAGCCAAGGCAGGCGACAATTAGCTTTAATATTTCAAGCACATTTGTTGATGAGTTCACCAAAGGGTCTATTTGTGGTTCCGGAGTAAGGCCTGTATCAGGGATGAGTTGTGGTCTTTGTTGCATTTATTTGTGGGGGACAGACTGAAGGCCAGACCAGGATCTCTTGCACTTGTGTCCGGTTTCCACATCTAAGGATCTTGGTTTAGTTCGATTTGACCCCAATGGGGTCGTGCCATCCAGCCTTTAACTTGATTCAGGAGTCGGATCAAGGGTATCACCCAGTTACAAACACCTGTGTTCTTAATTCATCCATTGTTGCACTTAGGATCAATTATGTCTCTCTAGCGATACGAAAAATGGTTTGTGCTCCTGACAGTATGTTGTTTTTGCAAACAAATCTCCCATTTGAATGAAGCTGCCTTGTGTGTGAGTTTTTTTTAAATTAGCACCCGTTTACCATTGCTTTGTCATTTGCTGGGTTAATTACACCGAAACAGTGTTTTGTTTAAAAAAAAAGGGGTTAATGGAAGAGCATTTGAGCTTTTTTCGCATGCTACCCTTAGCAAGTGAGATACTGTTCGTTGATTATGTAGCTGCTGTAATAGATTTGATACACACGATTTCTTGATGATAGCCAGGGGTCAGGGATCAGCAGGAGTTTTTGCAGTGTAACAATAGTTCTTTAAATTATTGGTTCCATAATGGAGAGAACGTTTTTAGGATGTTTATTTCATTTGTAACGGAATGTGTTTCTGGTTGGGTGTGTGTTGTTGCCGCATTTGTACTGAGGAGATTACATACTTTTTTGGCTGTTTCCATGAAATGCCCTGCTATCACGCCAGTGAGTTTTGGGGAGGGCACTCATTTCTTCGAGTAAAGAGTAAGGACTTTAAATTTGGTGACTATTATTGAAAACCTCCTTTCTGGGCATCAGGCACGGCTCTTCTGCAGGGGCGGAGGAGCATCGCCCCTCACCACCAGCAGCAGCGGCAAACCTTTTACCAAAGAACGATAATAGACTATGTTCATTATCATTTTTTGGCAAAAGTTGTGGGGCCCTCACTGTGCATGTATGTTTGGCTGGAAATCTTGGGCCGGCTAAACACACATGCGCAGTAGGCTTTCTACAGCCCGGCACTGTGTTGTTGAGCTGGAGAGAGCATGCTCAGGCTCCCAGCCAATCCTAATGCTGCTCTGTGCAGCGTTAGAATTGGCCGCAGGACAGGCTGGAAGACTGTGCCTGCAGCCTGTCTGTGAAGGAGAGGAGAAGCGCAGCGATGACGGCAGTGACGATTGAGGTAAGTATTTTTTTTATGAATCCCCCCAAGCCCACCCATCCCCCCACCCACGGGCATTACGCCCCACTCTTATTTAGCACCGTGAGCCACTCATGCTGGGCATGATGTAAAGGTCAGGAAAAGGGAGAAATAATGCAAATTTTTTTTTTGCTCCTGTAGAATTGAAGAATGTTATGTGTTTACTACCCTAGTATAAGTTGTTCTCCATTTACAAAGTCATGTATTAGTGGCTTAAAGCTGAAGATTTCAATGTTAATTTTTGTAGGTTTTTTTTGCACTTTTTATATGGCTCAAACTCCACCCGAATGCATTGGAGGCTTTCTGTGATCTCGAGTCACAACGCACAAGGTCACATTCACTTTTGATAGGCACAGGGAGATTAGGTGTTTGGCCCAAAGCACAGGATCTTCATTGTATGCTGAGACTCAAACCTGACTACCCAGCTTCAAAGTCGGCACCACACCCTCTTCTAGTTATTGATAGTTTACAATCTGCCCGTATTCAGATTTTCGAGGCAAGTTTTAGAGTGTATGGATGAAGGTGCCTTTAGAAATTGCTATGTTCTTGATGTTGCAAGGAATGACAATATGGTTAATACAAAATAGAGGTAGCGTTTATGCTGCTAATGTTGTTAAACATTAATTCTAGGGTGTGCCCAGGTGAGTTTTTTGTGTGGAAATGAGCCTAAAATCTGAGAGCAATAGTTTTTGTTAGAGAAACATATTTTTAAAATAACTGTTTGATTGTGAACCAATACCTTTCTTGCAAAGGTGCACTGTTTAATATGAAAAGGTACTTTTAACAGTTCAACTGATGTGTTGGTGTATGTATTTTCCTCCATTAAGTGGTAAATGAATGACAAAAATATGTGGTGAAGTGCAGTTAATAAACACACTCAGCCTCACCAGTAAATAACTTCAAATGAGATGATTCTCAACTGACCCAACTACTTACTCAACTTTCGTATAGGAATGGGTTCTTTGCTTCCTCAACCATGGAGCAGCTTAATTATGTCTGCCCCTTACACGTTACTGAAGTAATTCGAGTAATACAAATATTTACCATCATCATATAATCTGTGTGCCTTAACATTATAAATGTAAAGTTAAGCATCAAAACTTATCATGTCTCCTAATGTTTAGCTTTAACGTTAAGATTTATAATTCTCATTCACAATTACACTTGTATTTTGAACTATTTTGAAATATTGCATTTATTGAAAGCACATTGCATATGTAATTATTAATTAATTTATTCACGTTTTGCATTTATTCTGACATAATCCTTGCACCCATAATTATGTCATATAGTCATCATTTTAGTGATGATGTTAAAACCGTTCATGTTTAGAAGGAGCAATCAGAATTCCTTTAAGGACTGTCAATTACTGTTTCTCAGTATCTGTACTATTGTGACTGTTATTTCTGTATGACTTATGCTATTGAAACTGAATATATATTCGGGTGTTTCAGCTTGCAGGTTTTGATTTTGTACCTTTACAATTTGATCTTGATCTGCACATTTATTGGAATGATAACTAATTAGTAATAAACCTACTAAACTTTCCATATCGATTCATTGTCCTCGTTGTGTAGCCAAATAGGCTTCAGGAGTTTACAATTTTAGATCTATTGTTAACTCCTTTGCCTCCCACGCTCCTGTAAGGAACATGAGAGGGAGAACATCGTCCGCTCCCATGCGTGCTCCCGCAACCATTAATGAGTGATAGTTCACATGTTATGGGGCCCATACTCAGAGAATGAATCATCAAACTATAGAGAGTCACGGCACTTTTAACAGCTACAGCTTTTTTATGTCCAAAATGATAAATCAGCCGGTTAATGGGTGTGTAGCAGATGTGGCAAGCATTACCATCAGGCATGAGTGATTTATTTGTAGCAGAATAAGTGCTGGTGCCCAAAGTTTGCCTCAGAAGCCCATGGTTGGTACTGTCAATAGTCATGGGCCAATTATGAAACCTGCATAGTTTTAATTCCACATCATGCTTCTTTATTTCATTACAGTGAACTCCCACACCTCTATTACTCTAGCAGGTTCGTTTTCATTACTCTTTGCTCACTTTGATCAGTTTTTCTGTCTTTTTATTAATTTTTCATTTCCCTTTTGCGTTCTTATCCCTTTTGCTCTGGAACAAAGTTTGTAGAGGGAAAATAAGTGCTGGCCCAAGAAATGAGTGATGGTCAGCCCACGCTGCAACCACCAGCTCAAATTAATCACTGCCGAGCATTCATTGTTCTTGTACAAAGGAAGGAAAAAGAAACAGGGTTGAAAAGGCTTGTGCCACATAGCACCAACAGGATACATGATGATACAGTCTGTCCTTGATCCTAACCATTAGCTTAAACCACATAAATCACTCTGATCTCCAGCAAACTGATGGCTAGGCAGTCCGAGAAAAATGTTCAAGTTCTTCTGAACAGTCTCCTGACCAATGTTCTGAGAAAATTCATAATAGATGCATCTTCCGCTCCTTACAAATGTTAATATAAACTGTCATCACCTTACTTTATCCCTCTTCTATACAAACTATTTCAGTCAGTAGCCTGCTTTGATTTTTTAAATTATTTTGACTCTTCTCCAAAAAGGTAGTGTACAATACAACACAACTAACAGCACACAAAAGACACAAGATCGAAATTCATATGTGCATCGTAAAAAGCAAATAAATATAGTGCAAATCAAGACAGAGAGCAAAGTGCAAGCACCTACCCACACCACATCGAAGTTACTCCAGCAAACACAGATCAAGCAGTAAACGAGAAAACACAGTTGTTCCCCCACAGAGATCACGGGCTGATTAAAGTGACAGTGCTTACAAAGAGAGCTACCAAATTCAGTCATAGATGCTCCCCATAGAGATCTAACCCTACCTTAAGCCACGGCTTCTAATCACTAAGGCCCGAATTTATACTTTTTGGTGCAAAACTGTGGGAACACAGTTTTGCACCAAAAAGTATAGCGCCAGCTTGCGTCATTTTACAACACGAGCCAGGCACTGTACTAATAGAATGGCGCAAGCCAGTGCTAAACTTGGGCTAGCGTCTGAAAAAAAGACAAGTGTCCCCTGGGCATGGCCATTGCACCCTGTGCCATACAGGGCCCCCAAGTTAAGGTCCTTGAAAAATAAAATACTTACATGGACTTACCTGGGATGGGGTCCCCCAACCTCTGGTGTCCCACTGGTGGGGGTGGGGATGTTTCTGGGGGTTTGGGGAGGGCACCTTTGGACCCATTCCATGGTTTTTAACCATGGAAAAAGGTCCACAGGTACCCTAACACCTTGTCTGACCGAGGCATTAAATAATGGTGCTAAGCAAGCTTAGCACCATTATTTAGCCCCTCCTCCCACCTGTGCGTAACTCATAAATTGAGGGAGTTTCTGATGGAGTAAACCTAGTTATCCTGCCTGTAACCAGTATGCCCATGTGTTGTAACATACAAGACCAATAGTAAAATGTGAGATTAGGAGCTGCCCCTCTCTCTCTTGGGAGTACCATATATTTGGAGGCCCTCTTTGACTTTTTAAACCCCCAGTGAAAGCTGAAACACAAGCTTTCAAATTTTCCCTAGCCAAGACTTGCCAATTTCCAGGGGACTAGCCAGAAACCAATAAAATAGTTTTGACAGGATTGTCATTTTCAGCACATTACACCTCCCCACCAATTATAAGTGTAACTAATTAATTCTTCTTAATTCCTGCCCTATAGTGTCAAGCGACAGGGTCAGATTTAATAAGACCAGATGGTCTAAGTCTGATGTCATCAACACCCCCAGATAAGTGGCATCCTCAACCCAACAGGAATCACTACACCCAAACCTCTTAGCACAGACCACTAATGTCTTGGCAACATTCTATTTTTAGCTTGAAAAAACCCCCCAAAACATTTACTTCCTTCTCTATCTCCTTCAAGGCTGATGTGGGTCTGAGGTGACCACTGCTATATTTCCTGTGTAAGCCAGGACTTATACTCTGTTAGGCCCGCCACAACAGGGCGAATTTAAGAGTTCCCCTCCAAAAGTATAATTAAATGGTCAATGTAAAGGGGAAATAACAACGGTGAGCAAGGACAGCTTTGGTGTGTGCCTCTAGTAATCCATTTTGTTTCTGACTCAGATTCCATAATCCGTAGTCTTGCACTAGCAGTTTGATACAGTCTTTTAACAGCATTAATCAACCCATGGCCCAGCTCCTGCCTGTCCAGGACTGGCCATAAATAACTCCAGGTGACCCAGTTAAATGCCTTCTCAGCATCAAATAGTACGAGCCCCATTTCTGTTGCAGTGACTTCAGAGATGTTGAATAAAGTAACAACCTTTCTAATGTGAACCACCGTTGCCCGCACTGGTTTAAAATCATGCTAGCGGAGGCCCACCAGAGAAGGCTTGACTCTACTCAGCTGATTTGCCAAAATCTTTGCATAAATCTTAGCACCACAGTTTATTAAAAAAAACTGGTCTATGTGACGCCGGATCCAAGAGGGGTTTACTTTTTCCCTGAAAATGACAATAGTAGTTTCCTTCCACGATGAAGCTTGCAGAAAAACTGAGTGTAAATCTTGACAAATTTCAGTGTAAAAGGCCTTATAAAACTCTAGGGGTATACTATGTGGCCCAGTAACTTTTCCTACGGCTAAAGATTTAAGCTGATCTCCCACTTCCTCAACAGACATTGGTGTCTCCAGCAGAGCTCGGTCCTCCGAATCAAGCCAGGGTCTGTTTTTTGCATTTAAAACCTCACCATAGCCGGCCTGGGAAGGAGCGATATCATCTGTGTAAACGTTCACATAAAATTCTCCAAATACCCTTACTATATCAGTAGGGTTAGCAGATCTATGTCCTTGGGTATCCTGTATAGTCACTATCCCTCTTTCGACCTCCTTCTGTCTAATCTGTAGCACCAGCAGGTGCCCAACATTCTTCCAAAACTCATAAGCATCAAGTTTATGGCTAAGGAATTTAGCAGCAATGGCCTTATTAAAACACTGCAAAGTTCTAGCTTTTAACACAACAATCTTTGTGTGTGTGTTGGACGTTCCACAGATGTGACCTAATTCTTGAGCATGACATTCTTCCAGTACTGAGAGGTCCTTATACAGCTTCCAGATCATATTACATCTTCTTTTGCTGATGTATAGTGTTGACGCCGATATGCTAATTAGAAATGATTAATAAACATTTATGTGTTTTGATTAACGAAAAGCTTGTAGAGAAATTAATTGTAGAGAAAATAATGTGCAAGTTGAAAATGTGTCCACGGGGAATGGCAGCCACTTATACGAAAGTTGTACTAAAAAGACTAAAAATTTGCGAAATAATGAAAATATGTAAGAATAATGTAGTAATATGTCATATTGAGATGTATAACCTATGTTTTCCGTTAATTTGTACAATTAACTTAGCTAAAGTTATGGCCTGGTCTTTTCTAGGCCTCACACAAGAAGCTGAATTTCTAGCGCACTGCAGAGAAGCTGATGTCTTAGCCTGACCCTGAACCACCCCATGTTGAAGTTGCTTAGCTAGAATTTTCTGCTATGTACCGACTGACAGGAGATGTTGAAGTCAAATTGATACAATTATGTGTAGAGTAGGCTAAATGTATTTCCCCAGGACTTGAACAATGGGAGCACTGACTGAAGAGGAACATGCAACATTTTCGATACCTGAAGAGCCGGATGATGAAGACATTGTGCAGTGGACCAATCCCTGAACTGTGAAGGAAGAAATATTAGAACTTTGTAAAATTAATATTATAGGCTGGAGTCATATCTGCTGATTGACTGACCAATTCGAAATTAGGGGGATGGACTGAAAAACTCTAATAAAAAGTCATGACATGGGGCTAAAACTTCAGATGTGGGAGATAGGGGTGAGATGCTGATGACGTCAGGAGACGCAGTTCAAGATTCTGTCATTGGGCTCATGCTTTTGAGAGCCTGATGCGTTGCTGATCTATTGATGACCTGAAGACAAGGACTGACTTTGTTGCTGACCCATTCCGTAGATAGGTAGCTATGACAATGTGACTGACTAACTTTGTGCCTTTTCTTCTAGGTACCAACTGCACTGTTTTAAAGTTTTTCTCTTAGCTAGATGTTTTCCAAATTCACGTTATCTAAAATTGTTTTGCAGGAAGTCCCACATGCTAATGCCAATCTGGGTTAGTGAAGGGGCTTTCGGGTGACTTGACAATGACAAATGATTGATGGACTGATTTGCTGAACTCTGCTATTAATACTGCTATATTCATCTTTATTGGCTTATGTTGAAGTATTCGAGCATCTGTTTTCTCAAGTTTTGATTAGATTGTGTTATTGGTGGTTGCTAATAAACTCATTCTGAGCTGACTAAATAATGTTTGAGTTAATCAGATGCCTTAGAATTGTAATTAATAGGGAAATAAAATTTGTTAAACGCTTCATTGAGTTGTGGTTATTCATGAAATGATGGTTATAATTGTTTTGGTGACAAATGATTCTCTTAGTGGTTACTGCTTGATTAAATTGATTATTGATGCCATTGGTCACTACGTGATTAGGATACTCCATGCGATCCAAAAGGTTCATCGGCCTATAGGCGTCCCCTTGTAAGTTTACTTATTAAGGACCAGACGCGTTTGCAATAGCATAGCTTAATGTTTCCCTCCTGATTCCAGCCATCCCATAACATAATTCCTATAGTAGTGCCCCTATTGATCTCCAAAAATCCAGTCAGCTATGTGTGCATATTAGCCAAATACTCTGAATCAAGCAGAAGCTTCCTGTCAAAAGTTCATTTGCACTGTGGCTTGACCAGCCTTGTGATCAGAACCTCCAACACCAGAGAATTTTGATCCAACAGAGCCGTAGGGTATCTCTTGACTGCGGCCTGACCACCAAGCACATTAGAAACAAAGAAATACTCCAAGCATACCAGCTTATTATGTGGATGAGAGAAAAATTTATATCCTGGGTCAGGGGCTTTGCACTTTTCCCAAATATCCACAAGTACATGATCTTTAACCATCCACTGAAGGGCCCTATATACCAAAGGTTTTCTACCCAAATACACCTTGGGTCCCGGCTAATCTTTCTTCACCTCCAGATGTAAATTAAAATCCCCACATAAGATCAAAGGAGTAGCCCAGGTGGCCAGTTCTATATTCAAAGAATCAATGATATCAGCTTCATTGAGATTAGAGCCATCAACCAAGCACAGTGTAACCTTCCACCTCCCATCCACCACTCCAGAATGACACACCTGCCCAGATTATCAGCATAGCTTTGAGTTACCGTACAGCTAGACCTATTGTCAAGAATAGCAACCCCCCTAGTCATTGACCCCTGTCATGTACAGCTCAAAAGCGTAAACCCGAGATCAGCCAAAAGTCCATTCTTGCTCTATGGAATGTGAGTTTCTTGAATGCAAACTAAATCTGTCTTCTTCTGCCTTAGGCCAAATACCACTCGACCCCTCTTATCAGGCCACATACATTAATAGTACATTTGCGTAATCTGCTATCTTCCATACCAAGATATTTTAGAAACAGATACATTTATTAAGTGCCCAATAAAGCCTTTGCAAAATCTAAAGACGAGGACTGCCCTGCTTTGTAGTAAAACAAAGAACAAGGGAGACAAAGGCAACCAACAAGCCTTCTGCCGCACATCAAAACCTCCATCCTTGTCCGCTGTTCCAAGATCCCCCGCCCTGCCCCTCCACCAACCCCCAGTGCTGCAACATCCCCATCCACCTGCCATTCCTCCACCCTCCCCACCCCCTGCCCTCCTACCCCCAGCCCTAGCCCCTCCAACCAGCCACTAGGGGCAATTGGACCACCCAGGTCCGTATATAGAAGAGTGTCGCCTCCCTACCCCAATTCATTATGGCTACCCAAAACACAAACCCTCAACATTCAGCATGTTCAACCCACCCCCATTCAAAATGATAATCTGCAATCCGCAATCGGTGCTAAGAGGAGTATATCACATGCCTTAACAATGTCCTACATAGGCATAAACAATCAACGCATATATAAATAAATTAATGTTTGTCAAAAATTGAAGCACCTTAGAACCTCTCAGACCACATCATTCACATCACCCTGCAAACAATCTGTCAGACAACTCCTTCGCCTTCATTTCTTAGGTAAAAGAGTGCACCCTATCATGAATAACCACTTTCAATTTTGCCGGGTTCAGCAAAAACGCTTTGGCCCCCTTATGTTGAAAAAGCTGGATCATCTGTCTTAAGCGCCACTGCCTCTCCACCGTAGCATGACAGAAATACAGTCTGGCAAAACACGAGCACCCTTCATGGGTATGCTTTCGATCTAGGTGGGCAAATGCAAATATTGCTTTTCAAAGTAAAATGTTCCCCAAGAACACCAGGATTGCCCTTGATTTGCCTTTATCTTGTGAATGTCAGATCTGTTGTTTAAACAGGAATCTGTGGGCTCTTAGAACCTCCTAGTCACATTTCCACTGGGCAAACTACAGAAAGGCACCTTTAAACAACCCCACTATATATTTGCGGGTGTCAGCTCCCTCAGCTCCCTCTGCCACCCCCAGTACTCTCAGGTTATTATGTCTGAGTCTGTTCTCAAATTCTTCAATCTTCCTGTGGGTGTCAGTAACATGGGATTCCAATGCTTTTGTATTTTGCTGATTAGTGCGAGCCTCAGTCTCAAGGGCTAAAACCCTATTCTCCAAATCTATCTGAATGCCCCCTTCAATTTCCTATTATCAGTTTGAGCCCTCCACCTATCTGCCCGAGTTTCTGCACGATGGGCCATGATACCTTGATATATCACTTCCCATGTAGCCCCAACTGTATGGTTAAATACCCCAGGTTACTATTCCCCTCAGTGAATGCCTTTCGAGGCCAGGGATAGCAGTATAGTCCCATTTTAAACCAGCCCCTGTTACAACTGTGACCCTAATATTATGCTGGGGCCTCGTCTTCCTGACTGTTAGGGAAACATCTGTCCCAGGAATTTCAGAGGTTGGGATTTTCTCCCCTCCATCTAAGTTACTTATTTCACTCAAGACACCACCCAGTGATCCTCTGATAGGACTATCCCCCAGGGATTCTGTATCGTCATTCAATAAATCAAATTGATCTGAGAGATAAAAGAAATGACCCGCCTTAAGAATCCTGAGAGTGACCCACAGTAGTAGGCGCTGGTAATTCAAGCTTTCCTAGCTTGTCAAATAGAGTCTGGGTAGCACCATGATGACATGCCCCTGGAGGAGTTCCTTTGTTGCTTCCTCCCTCCTTAATTACCTCCACTGCAGGCTCAGGCACAGGTATGTAAGGAATATCCCCAAGATTATGTGCATTCCCAGCACTATGTCCTGGAAGAGCTTTGCCACCTCTCTCCAGCCAGTTCTTCATCTGTGCCCGTAAGACATTTATAGACAGCTGCCCCTGCTATTTCCATTGGGTGGCTTAAAGCCAAAGCTGCCCCCATAATCATCTGATCCATCTGATTACCCCCCTCATTATTGATACTGACAGGTGTAGTAGCATCACAAAAGGTGGAGATGTGGGGTCCCCGTCTGATCCACTGGTTGCTTCCACACATACAGGGATATGGTCAGGTTGGCCTCTAGTCACCAAGTATGCCTCGTTAGTAACTCCCTCCACGTCACTTCCCGAAATCTGAACCATGCTGCAGGTTGACTTCTTAAAGAAGTCAGCTACTGCCCCAGCCACCTTAACTGCAGCCCCTGAGGTTCCACTTGTCCTTGAGGTTGTAGGGATGCTTCGCCTGTCAACATGATTATTGGGGATCGCCCCGCTCAAGTGCACGCCGAGCTTCTCACGCTCCGTCCCCCCTGCCATAGTAGCTGGGGCACGGGACTTGACAGCTCAAGTCGATTTAGGAGTCATCAGGAACACCAATGTGATTCCTGCAACCAACCTGTGCCACAGCTGGCTAACCCCACCAGCCAAAATTTTCCTTGCAAACTTCAGAAGAACACGGCTCAGTCGAGCCAACTTCTGAGAAATTGAAGCTGAAACCATTTTAAGTATTGAGGTACACACCAACATTTGAGCACTGTAATTCCTATAACCATAAAATAAAAACTCTGAATACCTGTCTCAAAGTTACCTTCTTGCATATACCAATTTTAATAAATTCTTTATATCCTTTTTCAGTTAAGAACTTTGCATCTTGATCCACCTTTATATGGTCTATTGCTTTGGTTGTCATGTTTTAACATTCGCATAAATGATCGTTCCAAATGACTTCCTCCAACTTGTAGTCATTCTCAGGATAAAAAATCTGACTCATAAAAAGAGAGTTTCCTCTAAAAATATCAGTTACTCTTAAGATATTTTGAGCTAACTGACCCTGCACTATCTAGGAAAATGTGAACGCTTCAGGATGGCACTGGTAGGAAGACTAAAGAGAGAATAAGAGTGAGCAGTAATAGGTATATGTACATGAGTAGAATGAAGCTGGTCAATTGGAAAACCAGTCATTCACAATGTGTAAAGTGAGGTCATATAGGATTGAACAAACATAAAAATTTAACGTATGGCAGTGCTTAATTTGAGCCAGTGTCTTCCGGTGCGGGACAGGCACTTATTTTTGAGGGCGGGCACTTATTCTCCTGCCTCAAGCATTTCCTGCAAGCAAAAGACACATATAGGAAAGATGGAGGAAGAGAACAATTAAAAAGTGTCACATAGGGAGAAAACAGAAAGCTGCAAGAGCGAGCTAAAGGGACAGGGAGTGGCTGTAAATGGATTGAAGAGGCCCGAGATGGCTTCAGGATTACGCTGCCTCTGTATACCTTCATATCACATTTAATTGCAGCAGCCGCAAGTTTAAGAGGAGGGCTTTGGGCACCGGTACATATTTATTTACAAATTAAGCACTGACGTATGGATTATATGTATTCCCAGCTCATGTATGTTATGGCTGTTAGGTTATCTCATGTTGAACTAACTAAAGAGAGAAAACAAAGATGCCTGTTAGTCCCGGTTCTCTTTTACCTTATTAAATTCTGAAGGGAAGGACAAGGCTTACCCTTTGATGTCCCACAAATAAAGGATGAACAGGTGCCAATTGTTCTATACACAGATGATTCTGTACCATTCACCAAAATGGAAAATACACTACAATGTCTTGGTCAGTAAAATTGAAGGTTCATGCATCCTCGTAAAACATCAATCAAAGCAACTGTCGAGAGGCTAATACTTTCTCATTGGCAAAGTTCCCCAAGCTTTTACTTAGGCATTGATTTCTGCTCGTCTCCAGCTAGAAAACTGTACAATTATTTCATCAAAAAGTTTTGTGCAAGTATTATATTGATATTATCAATGATGTTATCAAAGATGTCCTGAGTGCCGCAATTTGTGGGGCAAATAGCAGTGCATGGCGAGGGTGCGAGTTATAATTACCTTAGGGCATGAGTTATAGTTACTTGAGGTAACTCTAACTATAACTGGTGAATTTCTATGGTTTGGTTTGTTTAAAATGTGAACCTAACTATAACTTCCCTGTAACCTTTGTTTTTTAAGTTAATGTCTATGGTTTTTAGGTTGAGAGTAGCAGTGCACAAGCGCTGCTTTCTGACCTGTTGTTATCTATCTGTGGAGTTTAACCATGCCCACCTCATGCCCATTATTTGTATTGGTTCAGGGGCTTGCCTTTGAAAAATCCATGGATGTTGCTGGTAAATGCTTTACCTTTGTACCGCCTTGGGGATTAACCCTGTTACCTGGATAATTACACAATTGCCAATGTTTCACTTGTTGGAACGACTTTTTTAAATTTTGTTTCCCTCCTTCGCGTCATTCTCATGGCAGACATGACGCTTACAGCGCACACTCATTCGGCACCCAAGCCTGGCAATTGTCAGTACAGTGCAGTAACCAAAGCAACGTTAAGCTTGATTTGATGTTTGGGTGCTGTAAGGACCCAGAGAACAAAGAGCTCTGTACGTTTTCCGTCAGGGTGTTTTCCCTCCTATGTCAACAACAGTGAAACACGCTCATAGTTTAGGATCTAGTCTGGGCATCAGTGTGACACCGCTCCAGGGTTAAAATGCAGAGCTGGACTCAGGCGGTGTTTCAACCTGGGACATAAAGGAACTTACCAGGTGGGTCACTAGGCATGATCATGGCATATAGGGATCAGGGTCATTACTATCCATTAATTCAACCACCACCATGCATGGCCCTCTGCTGTGCACAGTGGCAGTTGGCTATAGGGCCTGGCAAGGTCAACACCCCATAAGCACCAGCCTTGCACCATTCACGGCCTTCCCTCGTGAACAGTGGAGGTTGCTTGCAAGACCTGGCCTGCAGCCAGACCTTGCAGCCTACTCTCTTAACCACCCAGCACCATGCTGTGCACAGCCCTTTGGCCGTGCGCAGTGGGAGTTTGCCGTGGCCTATATGGGTGTTAGAATAGGTGTGAGAGGGTGTATCTGGGGGTAAGAGTGTCTGTGAGAATGTCTGGGTGTGAGAGTGCATACATTAGTGTTTTACTGGGTGTGTCAGTGTGTGCGTTCAATACTTCCCATGCACTTAAAATACAGCAGTACACTAAATTCCCACTCAATTCCCACTCAAAACTCAGATCATAGACTAAGGCCCTGATTTAGATCCTGGCAGAGGGAATTCTCTGTCACAAAAGTGACAGATATCCTGTCCGCCTTATTACGATCCCATGGGATATAATGGCATTCTTCTTGAGTAAACACACAAGCGTCAAATGTCAATACTAAATAATAATTATTTCAGGCAGTATATTGGTTTTGTTGTCCGATATGTTTTTGTTAGAAAACATGGCTTGCAGAGAAGATGTTTTTGTTAGGCGTACTGTTGCTTTTCGACTCAAAGTACAACAAAATTTTTAACAGTTTCTTTCAAAGCAAAAATGCTGTCAATTTGAGTCCAACAGAGCATTTCAGCACTTTTCAAGTAGTTATACTTTTGGGAAGTTTATGCGCAAAATAATATCAACATTACTAAGGGGGTCATTCCGACCCCGGCGGGCGGAGACCGCCAAAAGACCGCACCGGATTCCCTGGGCCAGGGGTAAACCGGCGGGAAACCGCTGGTTCCCCTTTTCTGACCGCGGCTTTACCGCCGCGGTCAGAATGGCCCAGGAAGCACCGCCAGCCTGTTGGCGGTGCTTCCGCGGTCGTTGGCAGGGTCAGAATGACCCCCTATGAATCCTTTGAAAACAAATTTTCCCTGAGACCTGGATTTTCTGCTCTATGAAAAATACAAAACCAGATTCACAAATCACTCTTTCTCCATATGTGCCTTATGCAGCAATTTTGAGTCCTTTAAGTATGGCATTCGTTACCGCTGCAGCATGTTGTCAAGTTGTTAGGAAGCCACTATGAGCCTGGAAAGTCATCTTGTCCTCCTCCAAACATGACAACAATCTCCACCAGAAGTGGATTACCATGCACACACATACCCTTCACTTTTAAAAGAAGCAGAACACACTGACACACTTTTACAGAGTGCGAACATACTTTACTGAACTGTGATTCGACCTTTCATTGTTGTGAAATCAAATTTAATGTACATTGACAGTGAAATGCGTTCAGAGCCAATTATGTTATTCAATTTCCTAGTAAGTAAAGATAGGGCACTTTGTACTAAGAATTTTAAAGGTTGCAAGCACTCCAATTTGGCGTTAGTGGCTGTTAAATTCTTTTTCTTATGTACTAGCCCCTTTTTTGGGAGTCAGAAAACTTTTTCTGACTTTTAGAATGTGATTTCGAATTAATACAAATTCGACATCTGGCAGGAGCGTGTCTAAGACGTCCCTTCCAAATATTGAAATGTTATCTTATTCATCAATGTTTCCCTACTGAAATCTAGTCACAAATCAATAATATTTTATCAACACCTCTAAGGAGATGGTAGTGTGTTTGCAAAAAGGAGGGGGTCCCCCTGGAACCCATTTCTCGTTGTGAATTTAAAAAAATAAGTTTGTTGAAGATAAGGCAGTGGTCCAGGGGACAACTGGCAACTCTTAAATAACAAAAAAATTTAAAGTTTTCTTTTCAAATTCAGTCACATTTCCTTTAAGGAAGATTAGCTTTATTGTTTTTTAAATACTTCTTTATTGAGAGGCAATCACAGACATGGTGATCTGCTCTGCCCCAGCAGGTCACCATCCCTGTAATGGCTTCCAATAGTAGTGAGTTGCAATTTGCGACATTCCTCATAGATATTCATTAAGTAGATCGAATTCTGACACACTGCAATTAGAAATATGAAGATCGACCTAATAGTACATATGTCGGCCCTCAAAATTCTTTACTGGTAACAAAAATGTGTTTTGTGATTGCTGAATTGTAAATCTGGCCTTGTTTTTTTTTTGTGTATAGTGATGGAACACCAGCATATTTAATCAGCCAGTGAAAAAATTGTTGCTTGGAACGGCCGTCCATCTTCCTCCTCTCCCCAGAACTCTGATTTCTGGCTCCCGTGTTCTGCTTAGTGACTGCAAGGTCATTGGAACAGAATATGCAAAAAATGTTTATCAATTAATTAATTCAGGTGGTCTGCCAACACATGTGGAGACCTTGGTGAGTGGGCAAAATTGCCTTTTTTCCAAAGTACATGTAATTTTAACCAAAAATTATGCAACATTATGGCCCATATTTATACTTTTTTAGCACCACATTTGCTGCATTTTTTGACGCAAAAGCGGAGCACACTTGCAAAAGACAATTGAATTTTCTAAGTTTGCACCATTTTTGCGTCAAAAAGCGGCACAAATGCGGCGCTAAAAAAGTATAAATAAGGGCCTATGTGTTTTGTGTGGAATGCAACTAGCTGGTATTGTGCATGAAAACTAAACATGAAGGCCCACTCTGCATTCTTAAGTAATGGTATAAAACATCAGGAGACAGGATTGAGCCAAAAAAGTCTCTTGAACAATGTTTGATTTTTCCTGCCAGTCTCCCGCAGGTGAAAAGTATGAGCTATTGTGCAACTGCATAATGGCAACAAATTCTGAATAGAGCCAGCCTCCCACAGGTAAAAATTATGCAATATCGGCTTGTGAACTTAATCCAAGTAATCCAAATTTTGCCTGGTGATTCCCATAAATGGAGGACTTTTGACTACAACGCTGTAATCCAACCTCATTTAAACCCTAAAATCAACCCCTTGAAAAGATCCACTGAACATCGTCTGCTCTTGCTGCATTTTAAACACTGGTGACCTGCTTACAAAACCAAGACACCATGATGACTCAGTTCTAGCTACCAAGCTGCCAACATTCCTTCTAGGAAATGGACAACACTGCCACATCAAAGCACACAAACTTTGATTGGGTAAGGTCTTCTTACATATATTAGCAAAGTCAAATGACATGTTTGCAAAAGTAGTAAACTGTTAAAAAGCAGACATACCAAACAGATAGGATCATAAAATAAATGTTCAAAGAAATGGCGAAAGCGATGGCCATTGCAAAATGCATTAGACGTCTCTTTGAGATGTTTTTCATGTTGAGCAGCACAGGGCATTAATTACCCTGCGTTTAGGGTCTGTAGTTCTACACCAGATGCTATCAAAGGGACTACACACAATGGGCTAGTTTAGCTGGGCAATTATGAATCAGCATTTGTAGACAGTTCCTCAGGATTAGCACTACGTCAGTACATTATGACGTCTGGTGCTTTAGGAAGCCCACTGGCAGAAAACAATTGCAAGTACAGGCCACATACATAGCTCAGTTGTTAGAGGAGGGCAAACTGTCATTTTGGCTATTGCTCCAAAATCTTTGGTATTTATAGTCATGGTCAACCTGTGTTCTGTTAAAAAGTGGGCAGACTGAATTGTCTAGACCAGGAGTGTACAGCTCAGGCCAAGAAGATCCAGATGCATGCCATATTTTCAGGAAATCCACAGAGGAGTTCTATTGAGATTCTTTATATGCAACGGTTTTGTGTGAGGATAGCCTCAAAATCTATCAAAGATCTGCCATGTTGGAGGTATGCTGCATAAACCTATAGTGATAGTAGTAATATTAATAATAATAATAAAGTTTATAAAGAGCACAGCTGCCAAACAACAGGCCTCCCGGTGATGTTGTGTGCCCAAACACGGCATGATTATTTTTGCTGGGACTGGCTGTCAATGAGGCTTGGGCAAAATTAAAATGCCTGTGTAATCCATGTAAATTCAGGAAATTTCCATTACGCTTGTTACGTGAAATTACCCAAAATATGCCACATTGCGTAATTATGCACCATTTGTGGCAAAATGTTACCTAAAGTGTTCAGGAGTAAGCCACATGCCCAGAACGAGACTGGCAGTTGCTCATGCCGCTTGTATTTTCCGTGCTGTATTTGTTTTACCACAAAATGTGTCTTCTTGTCGAAAATTGACACGAGAACTCATTTCATGCTGATATAACACAAAATGATGGATTTCCGTGTACCAAAATTATGCAAAATTTTCCTGAAATTTCTCCTAAATATGTGAAAACAAATTATGTGAATTTCTCAAACTCCCATGAATAATCATGACATTGGAGTTAAGGGGACTCAACAGAGCTTTCAAACTCAAATTAAATTGATTCTCCTAAATGTAAGTACTGGTAGCTCATTTTTTCACGAGACGCTATGTGACCTTCATATACAGAACAAAACTGTGATAAAGAAACCCTTCAAAGCTTCATAAGGCACTGCATCAATCACCGAAAAAAATTGCAGAAGCCTTTTCAACATATCCAAAGCCCCTAATCCTGTTACCAACTGACACACAGCCCTAACTGAGCCTGACCTTTATGCAGAGCAACCTTACTCCAGGGCAGTAACCGAAGACCTATGCCAAAGACAATATCCAACCCTTGGTTCATTTAGGAATTGCAGACAAGCACCTTGGACAGCCAGCTCAGAATCCATATAGACTATAAATGTCTATATTTATTTTCTTTCTAAAGCATTTACTGCTTAACCTTATTTCTTTGGGTGTTTTCGAGAGAAAGGAGATTCAAGCAGGCCGGGGTAACCAGCGCTTTTGGTTGTACTATTCTTGGGGCTTAAACTTACATCAAGCTTTATCTATAATTTTTCTTCCCTTTGTCAAAGAATCAAAGCCTACAATCAAACCAATGAGCTCTCACCTCTCACTCATGGTCCAAAGCCTATGAACTAGAGTGCCACCCATTAACCAAAATCATTTAAAGGCCACGTCTAGGGTATGAAGCACCATGTGACTGTTACTAGATAGTCCATAGCCTGCTGCAACCTGTCTATTTGAGTGAATGAATAATGTCATCCAGCAAGAAATGGGTGTAGTGGTATTTTTTTTTTTAACATGGGATCCCTTGTTTGGTGCAGATTATCTATTGTGTCTAGTTACTAAACCTGTGTTTTTTATAGGGTCACTTGGATTAAAGAGGTGAGTTGCACATTTAGCTCCAAAGTCGATGAAGTATTTGTTGCAGGCGTTAATTCCAGAGTTAGGCTTGGCTAGAGCTAAGTGGGCATGTTGGTTGATATTGCAGTATTTTCCCTGTGAGCATGTGGGAGCTGGTTTTTACGCTAGTCACATGATTTTGATCTTTTTTATGGGCTCAATGGAAAGCCAGTGCAGGTGTCTGAGTTGCAGAGTGACATAACTGGTGTTTGTTCTTTTTATACTCAGGATCTCTTTATTAGCTTTTCAGCAAACCGTACAGTATAGTAACTTGGGATAAACTTCCATAACATCGGTGTCAGCATATAGGCAAGTTTGAGACATACATTTGCGGTACAGTTTTTCTGATCTCTACACAGAGAGAATGTATAGCAATCTACGCAAGGTGTCGGCCAGAGAGATCAAAGGGGAGGGGGACATTTCTAGGGGAGACATCAGGGTACACTGTGTAGATTAAGTGGAAAGCTATGGGGATAAGTCCCTAAGTCCGTGCTGGCTAATGTGGGGGCATGAGGGCTGAACCCACTAGAAAGTGGATCCCACCCCCAAAGGATGATAGTTGGTAGTCATGAGAAAGTGCCCATGGAAAAACAATTGAGTCCTATTTGACCATATCCATACAAGCCAGCAAAGAAGGAAGAACTAACACCATAAAAGCAGAGGGAAGAGGAAGCTCCAGCTGAGCAGGGGGCGCCAATAAGCCTTGAAAAAGGAAAGAGAAAATCTATAGGGGGAGAAGAGATGGGGGACCACCAGTTGGTGGACGACCTTGTCATCCCTGTAGTTCTTTCATATCAGGGACCCCACCAAGGTGCCACGTGAGGTTGTTAGTCAAACAATTGAACGGCTCGGAGCCTGGGCAGCCAGAAGCACAGGACTTCCATTCAAGGAATATAATCAATCAGAGGCTGCACAGAGGTGAATAAAATTATTTTCTGTGAATGTTATCTTGTGCCACATTTGCTCCATAGCCAAGGTGTCCCTTAGCTGAGTGAACCACGTCACCACCGAGGGGGGCAGCTGAGGTTTTCCAGGCCAGGGCTATAAATTGCTTATATGCTACAATCATGTGGCTGATTAGGTGTCACCTGTGGGTCGTTGCCACACGCATAACCGGGTAAACACTAGATTCGTCTGGTATGGGGAACTCCAGAGTGTTCTTAATATGCCCCAGGATTTCTGTCCAAAAGATTTTGATACTAGGATATGAACACTATGGGCCTGATTTATACTTTTTTAGCGCTGCATTTGCGTCATTTTTTGTTGCAAAGGCGTCACAAACGTACAAAATATAATTGAATTGTGTACATTTGCGCCGCTTTTGCTTCAAAAAATGATGCAAATGCGGCACTGAAAAAAGTATACATCATGCCCTATATGTGCTGGAAATCCCTGACCCTCGTGCCACTCCTCCAGCAGGTAGCTGCAGTCGCAGAGAACATGGTATGTAAACGTGATGGAAATACTGGTGACAAAGTTTAGGAGGGATGTCAGTCGAGTTTACACTGTTCAAAAGGCTTGATGGCCAATCCGTGGGAGAGGTCGTGCAGTGTCCTACATTCACCCCTTTCCCAGTCCAGGAAAGAGCAAGGGGAGAGAGCTGGTATGGAGTAAGGATTGTCCGTTGCCAGAGTATTTGAAGAGAGAAAGGAAATGAGGCTCCTCTCAATCACCAGTCTATTCCATATTTTAAAGCCCACGTGGGTCGGGATCACCAGGTATGCCCTAAGGGGTTGAAGCTGTCTCTATAGCCAGCTCAGGTCCCAGAGCAGTGTACATGCCACCGCTTGGTCCATATGCAGCCAATGCTTTTCACTTTCTCTGACCCTCCCCTTGGAGATGTAACCCAAGTGAGCAGTCCAGCAGTAGTTGAGAATATTAGCAACTCAAGGCCCCCGTAGTTCCTAGGCAGCATCAACAAGTTGTTTGAAAAACAGGCTTGCTTTCCCTTCCAGATAAAGGATTGGAGATCCCTTTAAATGCTCTTAATATAGTCAGTGGGGATAGGTGTAGGGAGCAACTGGAAGAGATACAACAGTTGCAAGAGGACATTCACCTTCACCCGGTTAATATGACCCAACCAGGGACTTTGGAGGGGCTTCTATCTCCGAAGGTCCCCAGAATGGCCCTGTGAAGCAATGGCCAGTTAGCTCGGGACCAAGCCTGCAGGGAAGAAATAATAGTAATGGCAAGGTATTGTATGGAACGGGCTGCCCACTGCAAGGGAACTATCTCTGCCAAGCGTGAAGCTGCTGCAATGGAATAGTCAAATTAAGTATTTGGGATTTAGCCATGTTAACCTTATAACCAGAGACCGTTTCAAATGTGTGAAAGCTCTGGACCACTGCAGGGAGAGAGGTTTCTGGCTCTAACAGTGCCAGCAATAGATCATCATCAAAGAGCAGGGCCTTATGTTGCTGCCCCCCAAAGGGAATGCCGATGACAGCCCTGTCTTGCCTTATACGAATTTCTACCTTGAGGGCAAAAAGCAAGGGGAACAAGGGACATCCCTGCCTGGTGTCGTGATTGACAGCAAAACATTGAGTGGCCTGACCATTTACTCTGATAGCAGCAGTGGGAGCAACATAAGGCGCCATAGAAGGACCCAGACCTCAGGCAGAAAAGCCCATCCGACCCAGTCAAATGCGTTCTGTGTCAGCGGAAGGAAGGCAACTGTAACGTTGTGGGCCCAAACTTTCTCAGCCAGGTGGACAAGATGCCTGATGTTGTTGGCCCACGGTCTCTCTTTGATGAGGCCAGCTTGGTCTGTGTCTATCAACCCTGGTAGCCGGGATTCTAGTCAGTTGCCTCCCTCATAATATTTCTGCTTCAGTGCAAATTGGGACCGTTCTGTCTTGTTGACCCTATGTGCCCGCAGCTGGCCTCTCTGCACTGCTAGCTGCTATTTGGCGTGCGCCGAGGGACATTGATTATCCGAGTGTCCCAGGTTGGGGATTTCCTCAGTAAGATTAGCTTCAAATGTGAGGGTCTCCCATGCTTTAGCTATAGATGATTTGACACCCCTGATAGCCACTTTGAAGCATATGGGTGGATGTCTGGTAGAGCATTGAGCTCAAAATATTCCTTTATTGCCTTCTTAACAGAGGCCACGTCTACTGGGTCACACAAGAGCTGGGGGTGAAAGCCTCATGGGGGAGCCCCCACATAGGTGTCTTGTATGGAGTCCACGTGAGTTCAACGTATGCATGGTCTGAGATAAAGATATCTGAAATCTGGGCTGACTTGAGGCCCCTTAGGAGAGAGTGTGTTAGGAATATGTAGTCTCTGCAGGTGTAGGACAGGCAGACATTCAAACAGAAGGAGTAGTCCTTGATATCTGGATGTAGGTATTGCCATGCATCAACCAAGCCTGCATCTGTAAGCTCCCAACGTACTCCCCGGTCATGGCTCCGATGGCCTTAAAGTGTTCTGACATGTTCTGAGCTAGTTAAGGGTCCCGGATTAGATTGAAGTTTCCCACCACTGTGAGGTTCCCTCTAGCAAAGCCCAGTTGATTTTTAAGCACCCCAAGTAGGATTGTGTCTTGTGCTTGATTCAGGGCATATATGCTGTGGAGAGTCATTCGTCAGGGTTAATTACTGCCCTTCCACGTCCCTGGAAATCTTCAGCATCTTGGAGTGGAAAACATTTTGGAAAACCATAGCCACCCCCACTGTTTTAGAATTGGAGTGTGCCCCTTTTAGGCAACGGTATCGAGAGTGGGCCATGCGGTAATGGTCCTCCATTAGCAGATACCTCTCCTGTGGGAAGATAATATCAGGTTCCTGCTAAAAGAGGTAGCTCCATATTTGTTTCCACCTAATGGGGGAATTGAGCCATTTGACATTTAGGGACAAAAAACTTGACAACACTGGTCAAGTTGGAGGCCCATGGATAGTTGGAGATGAGTGCTGTAGTGTGAAGGCAGTGTAGGCCCCTACATATCCCCTCTTTACAGCAATAGGGTGCATATCCCCCCCGCAAGTCCAAGGATGCGTGCAGCTAGGAGGAGGTAAAAAGAGAAGACTAAGCCAGGGTGAAACACTCGGGCCAACAAGGCCCAAGGTAATAGACATCTTCATCAGTATGTGGGTGCCAAAAGCTGCCCCCCCTATAGAGGTGTCACCTTTGATGAAGCAAAGACCAGTAAAGGTGGGAGAGACGGTGACCAGGACTGCAGCTTGATGGCAGGTACCAGTGTAGTAGGGTGTGATGTGATATGTCAAAAGTATGCAAAATAGTAGATATGGTGATGCAGAAAGATTAAGAAAACTGGTGTCTCAGAGTCTTTGGACCCTGCTGGTGCAGCACAAAACACACAGTTCCCAGTGCTGTAGGCAGATGAAGCTGAAGTCTTTGATATCCCTGAGACGTCCAACAGGAGGCAAGCTCTACTACAAGCCCTTGGAGAAACTTCACAAGCAGGATACACAGCAAAGTCCAGTCTTTGCCCTCCTTCAGGCAGAAGCAGCAACTGCAGGACAACCCAGCAAAGCACACAGAGTAAAGGGGCACTACTCCTCCTCCAGCTCTTCAGCTCTTCTCCTTGGCAGAGGCTCCTCTAGATCCAGATGTGTTCTAAAAGTCTGGGGTTTGGGGTCCACTACTTATACCGCTTTCTGCCTTTTAAGTGGGCAAACTTCAAAGGAAAGTCTCTGTTGTTGACAAAATCCTGCCTTGTCCAGGCCTGGCCCCAGGCACACACCAAGGGGCCGGAGACTGCATTGTGTGAGGGCAGGCACAGTCCTTTCAGGTGTAACTGGCCACTCCTCCCTTCACTCTAGCCCAGATGACCCATCTGGATATGCGGGCTATGCCCCAGCTCCCTTTGTGACACTGTCTAGTGAAGATTCACAACAGCCCAACTATCAGTCCGACACAGACGTGAAATACACAAGTAGGAAGAGGCACAGAATGGTTAAGCAAGAAAGTGCCCACTTTCTAAAAGTGCCAATTTCAAACTGACAATCTAAAAACCAACTTTACCAAAAGATGTATTTTTAAATTGTGAGTTCAGAGACCCAACGCTCTATATCTCTATCTGCTCCCAATGGGAAATTGCACTTAAAATATATTGAAAGGCAGTCCCCATGTTAACCTGTGAGAGGGATAGGCCTGCGTGGAATTGCCCAGAGGGAAAGGCAAATAATATCTGCCTTACCCTGTGTGGCCTGCAGGTGGGCCTCTTTATCCTGAAAGAAGTGGACCCTGGGGAGGATGTCAAAGGCTCAATCAGAATGGTCAGCAAGGGCTGTGGTGTAATGTGCCCTGTCTAGGACAAGTGGTTGATCTTCTGGCCCCCTCAGGTAGCCCGGAGCAAGTCCCTGCTGAAAGCCATGATGTCTTCCCCCCTGCACCTCTGGGGAACCCCTGTATGTGAATATTGTTGCCGTGGCTGCAGTTCCTGAGGTCTTCCTGTGTTTTCTGCAATATGATCTGTTGCTCTTCAAGAGTAACCATGTGGCACCAAAGCAGTTCCTGGTCCACCACTCGTGAGTCCATTGTTCTCTCAAGATCGTCCACTCTTGGGTCCATGGAAATGATGTCTTTACAGAGGTTCTCAATGCAGGTTTTGAAATCTGTTTTGAGGGAGCCAATTTCCAGCCAGATGTCATTGAGGAATTTTTCCATGCAGTCTTGCATTATGAGTAGAGCGGTGGGTGTCCAGGGGACTGTAAAGAGCTCTTGCCATTCATGTCTGCAGTGGAAGACTTGGCCCAGATTGAGGCAGCTGAGCCGTCCTTGAGAGCTTTGCCTTTGGGCATCGTAAGGGAGGAGTGTGCTGCAGCTAGCCGTGCAATCAGTGCTAAAGGCGGGTAGGTCGCTCTTGGTCCCCCCAGAGCAGTTCAGAGTAAGAGTTTATAGGAAGAAGTTTTAAGGTCACTGGGGTAGACCAGGCACATGAGCAGGGAGGGGGGGGAAGCCTAAGTGGGAAACGGTATGAAGGGTGTCAGCTTCTCTTACTGGGTCGTCAGCCTTGGGCAGGGACTGTGGTCTACCGCAGATGAGCACCCCCCACAGCAGGTCAGGTCTCTCTGTGAGAACTTCCTGGGGGGTTTGAGCAGGATTCAGGGTGGGGCTCTTCCAGATCTCCAGGTACACATCACCCTGCACCCAGCCACATCAAAGTTGACACCCCCTAGGCAGAATACATCATGCAGTCCCCCTCGTCTCTTCCTCCTGCCCCCCTGCACATCAGAGTAACCCCTTGTCACTACAGCAGTATTGGCTGCTTAGGGTCTCTTGGTATTAGGTGCTTTGCTGGTCCAGGGGCCCTCCCCAGGTACTACCTCAATCACTTATTGCTCTGGGGCCCCAGGACACATGCTGACAGTGGGGCAGATGTTTTGGGTTCACTGCTGCGTCCCTTGTGTCTGTCCTCATAATCATGGCCTTGACCACCTGCATGACAGCCTCCCTCTGCAGCTGCTGCAGACTGATAAATGGATGTAGTCTAAGTACCAAAATGACGACTGGGCCCTCATATCAGGAGTTCAGGGTCCTTCTATGGCATAGGCTCCTTCCCCATGGGGAGCCTGCCTTGTGGGGCCACCACTGACAAGGAAATTGAGGCCTCATTGAGAGCATCTTTATCCACAGTAGGCCACGCTGGGCCCATTTTGGTGGTGGGCTAATGGCTTCCAGGCACACAGGCCAGGGGTGAAATCACTAGTGCATTACCTGGCACTGAGTGTCCACCACAGATCAAGGGGTCCCACATCACTGCCAGATTTCCTGTGTGGGTCCCCCTAGTTTACCACTTGCTCCCTGCAAGGCTGCAATAAGGCCTCTTCTGGCAAGATGGTGGCAGCTCAGAGAATCACAGGCTTGGGAGCTGATGAGCCTGATTCAAATTGCCAGGACCACCATCCAGACCTGATCTCTGGCAGTCCACGGCCCAGACCCCACACCCCGCCAAGGTTGCTCATTGAGGCATGAGTGAGACTGCTGAATCTCGCAGAAAGAAGCTATAAGGTCCATATGATATGGAGTGCAGACAGGCAGAGTCTCACTCCATCCCTAGTCAGGACACACCCCTCATAACAGGTGGTTTTGAACAATGAACATCAGGTTCACATTTGCTTTCTAGGCTTTCCATAGTCTTCTAATCTGGTATGCTGATATACCTGGGTACATAACAAAACAATAGCCTAGGAAAGAGTTGAATAGAGCACTCTGTACCAGTAGATATTGCACAAAAGGAATGAAGGGCCTTTGGAGGGATTTCCATTCATGGAAGGATAATTTTACTAGTGTGGTGTTCTGAGGAGGTCCATGAGAGACTTAATGTATTTATGGCAGAGGATCGACTAGAGTGCAGGTGTCATGAAATAGACCAACATGTGAGTTTCATATGGTAACCGTTCAGTTTTTGGAATTGATAGTTTTCCCAAAAGGCTTAATGATGAATAAGTGTAAGGTTTTGGTAGTGCTTCTGGGTTCTACACCAAGTTCAGACAAGCAGGTTGAAAAAATTACTTGATTTGCCAACTTTTACAGGTGCTTTATATCAAACTTTTTGCAAATAGTGGCTCCAATAACTTCCTCATTGTGTAAGGATAAGAAGTCTCTTTGGGCTATGCCCGCCGATCAAGCCTTCTTAGCCCTAGAAAAATACTTTCACATCAGCACCCATCCAGCAATTTTTTGCTGAGACTGACACCTCCAATGTAGCTCTGGGAGTCGTATTCTCTCATCAACACCTCAAACCGGGCAACCACATCCAGTGGCCTTCTTCTAAAATAAAAATAAATGTAACTATGCCATCTTTTATAAGGATCTCCTGGCTATCCAAGCTGCTTTCATGGAGGGGAGATACCTCCTAAGGAAGGCTCCTCATCTGATCACAGTTCATACCAACCAATGAAATCTCCAATTCCTAAAGTCTGTAAATACCTTACATTTCAACAGGTTAGCCAGTCATTGTTCTTCACAAATTATGAATTTTTGATAGCTTTCTGCCCAGGAAGGAAAAGTAGTACAGCAGATGCCTCACGATGGGTGTCAGGACATGATCTGGAGCATAGTACATCCCTCATAAAACCCATATTGGAGGAAGGATACAGCATCCCTCTTGAACGCATGGTGCCATTCTCTGGGAATCAAGGGTTCAACAGGGGCAAAGTGATGTTGATGCTCGATCTTGGGTTTCAAATAAATCAAAGTTTTCACTGTTACAATTGCACTTAAGGCACATAGGGGGTCATTCTGACCCCGGCGGTCCCGGGGTCGGCGGTAGCACCGCCAACAGGCTGGCGGTGCTCCACCGGGCATTCTGACCGCAGCGGTACAGCCGCGGCCAGAAGCGGAAAGTCGGCGGTGTACCGCCAACTTTCCGCTGCCCATGGGAATCCGCCTTGGGATTACGACCCCCTTACCGCCATCCTGTTCCTGGCGGTTCCGCCCGCCAGGAACAGGATGGCGGTGAGGGGTGTCGTGGGGCCCCTGGGGGCCCCTGCAGTGCCCATGCCAATGGCATGGGCACTGCAGGGGCCCCCGTAAGAGGGCCCCACTTTGAATTTCAGTGTCTGCTCAGCAGACACTGAAATTTGCGACGGGTGCTACTGCACCCGTCGCACATCCTCTACTCCGCCGGCTCCATTCAGAGCCGGCATCCTCATGGAGGGGTGTTTCCCACTGGGCTGGCGGGCGGCCTTTTGGCAGTCGCCCGCCAGCCCAGTGGGAAACCCAGAATACCCGTGGCGGTCTTTTGACCCCGCCGGGGTCAGAATGACCCCCATAATCTCTCCAAAGGGGATACTCGTCTTCAGATGTTTAGGGTGGAAACTTTGTTGCATATACGGTTGTGTTACGTGCAGTCTCCTTCCTGAGCGATTTTGTTTCCATCCTACCCCATTCTGTGACTACATCTAAATCTAGAAAACCTATACTGGTTCAACTTATCTGGCTCGTAAAATATGAACTCAAAACATTGTAGTTGATTTCTTTTTTTAACAAATAAACTTGCACTTTCAACTGAGCCACCACCCCCATAACAAATACCTTGCCAATAAATTGTATCCAGAGAATCACATGTTCTTTCTAATCTGCTTTGTGGTCATTGAAGAGCACCTGTTCCTCCTTCCAGCCTGTATGCAAAAAGGCATAGCTGGGGGCAAAACAGGTGCCCATCGCTGCACCTCTGACTTCACAAAAAATGTCTCTGTCAAACAGAAAGTAATTGCTTTCTAGATAACACTCAATCTTTGACCATAACATCTAGGTCTGTTTATACAATTTCAGAGGTTGTACATTAGTAAAATATTCTACTGCATGTAGCCCATCTGTATGACACATGCTGGTATACAGTGTTGTCACATATAAGGTCATTAACAAATAATCCTCTTCTGAGGGGATATCATAAATTCTCTTGATAAAGTTCCCAGTGTCTTTTATATATGATTGTAAACCAATAAGAAAACATTGAAGAAAAAGTCAGTATACTTAGAAGTGTTTTCAAACACATTGTCTCGTGCCAATACTATAGGTCTTCCAAGGGGCTGTTAAGGATTTTTATGTACTTTTGGTATTAGGTAATAGACTGGGATCTTTAAACGGTCATTTCTTAAAAACTTCTATTCATCCTGATTGACCGACCCTCCCTACATTTCTCCACTCAATGAAATTTCTGTGAAACAAGATCCTTGGCTCACTAACCTTACTGCTGTTGCTTCTAACATAACAGGCATTATTATTCAATTGCTCATATGCTTCAGCCTTATGCTTGTCCATTGGTCAGATAACAATGTTACCACGCTTGTCCAAATTTCTGTTGACCAGTTCTTTATTCATTTGCAATTTCTTCATTAAATTATTATACTGTATGTGGCAAGAATTCTGTTTGCTCTGCATCCTACATGTTTCACTGTGCAGTTTTTTGATCCCATCAACAATCAGTTCATTAAATACATTAATAGAGTCACTTGATGTTACTGGGAAAAGAGTTGACACTGATTTGAAGGAAGTATTGGCTTCTCCAAACACGTCTAAATGTAACAAATCAATAATGTTCCCTTGTGTTAGGGGTTCAAAAATGCCTAGAGCAGAGGTCTTCAAACTGGGGGATGGGCCCCCCCTAAGGGGCCTCAGGTGATCCCAGCGGGAGTGCCAGGGTCTGGCCAAGAATAAGGACTATGCAGATAATACTGCTTTGTTTTAAGGAGCAAAAAATGTATTGCATTTTTAAAAAGGTAACATTACTTAACTGAAATGTTTAAATAAGTCTAGATATGTTTACACATTTCGAACTTAATGGAATAGTTATGAAAAATTGTAAGGTGGGACCCGCTGATTTATTTTTCCCACGGGGGCAAAGCATTAATATGTTTGAAAACCACTGGCCTAGAGATTAATTTTCAAATTCTGTCAATTCCTTCATCAATTGCAGATCAGCAGTTTTTAGGAGTGAGTCTTACTGTCAATTACCACTTCCAGTGTTCTGCCAGATTTATTTTTTAACAGATGAAATTTCATCAACTTGAATTGCCTGACGAACTCAAAAATATCAGCCCACACTTGACTGTAATTCACGTTTGACTGTAATTTTCAGAGCATTATGACAGTTCCAATAACAAAATTTGATCTTCTTCTTTGTTCAGTGTAATGTCTGAAAGATTAATGATTGTGTTGGATTTTACTTCAATTATTTCCTCCTCCTTGTTTGTCTTTGCTTCAGTATCTGCCACTTACACGTTCTTGGTCTCCACCTCCTCCCTTGTCATTATTGTAGTTTGGATTCCACTTTCTCAATATTTGACTCCGGTCTAACCATTCAAACTGCAACTCATCAATTACCGACAGCTTTGTTATTGCTAATGTGGCTCCTCCTAATGTAGTTTATCCCTCTTTAGAATCTGTTTTTATCTCTGAGTTTAATTCTGATTTTGTCTCCATGATTTTGCTTTCTTGTAGCAACCTGTTGCCTTCAGGAAGCCTGTGCTACTTGAGGTTATCAAAGTGGCGTGCAAAGGTGAATATCTGACCCCTTTCATAGTCCAACCTATTGTTAGTGAACGTCTGTGTTTTGTGTTGCTTAACTCTTTCCTCCAGTTTCTTTAGATGCAACATAATCTCTTCCCTAGATTTCTTTAACAGTTCTTGCTGCAGATCTTTTTCTAATTCATCACATAATGCATCACTTGTTGTAATGTAACATTATGTATGCCTGGATATTTAATAAGACAGTTGGATGCTTCAATGTTGCTATCCGCCCACTCCTTGAGCATCTTGGGATTTGGATTTTCAAAACTCGAGACAATCAAAATCCTCTTGTTATGCATCCTACTTCCATATACTTTTGTAAAGATTTGACTCCCACCACTTGGCTTGTTCATTTCTCATTAATTTCTCTAGTCGCTTCAATTAGCATTTTATGTCTCTTCTACTTGTTGTTGCTGTGGCACTCTGAGGTGTGCTCCCTCTGCTGGCACTCATTTCATCACAAAACAGTACTTCAGCTGCCTCCTCCCTCTCATGCAGAATGCTGACAGAAATCTTTCACATTAAGAACAATTTTCTAACAAAATGACTTATATGCCATTGATTTGCTGCACTGTATATATATGGTGAGGGCATGAGTTATAGTTACCTTGGGGCACGAGTTACAGTTACCTGAAATAACCCTAACTATAACTGCTAAATTTCTAAGTTTTGTACAATTAAATTCAGAACTATAGTATCCCTGTAACCTTTGGTTTTCAGTGACTTTCTATGCTTTTTTAATTCCATTTCCTAACTATAACATCCTTGTATCCTTTCCATTTTTTAACTTGAAGTAATTGTAATTACTATATTTTAATCCAACTATGCTGTACATCTCCTTTGACCGTGCACAACAGGGGTTGGCCACAGGGCCTGGCTGTCAGGCCACTCACCTTCAGAACTTGTCCGCACAGATGCAATTGGACCCTACTCTCTCCCAACAAAACGCTCGACCAAGGGATGATAACCTCAAGTAAGGCGCTGTCCTAGGAGGGAAGGGAGTTGGGGTAAAAGGAATAAAGACTCACGAACTCTGAGTGGTGTCCAGCTCGCTATCCTGCTCGGGAATGCCCAAAGTGTCTTCCTCTTTCGGGGTGTGCAGGAGAGTCAACTAAAGGGAAGGAACACACACACAATATTAGCATTGGCATGCATTAACATAGTTATTTCAAATAACAGTTGAGAAATGGAAGTATATACACTCAGAGATGCTTATAACAACACAGAAAATATGCACTCCTTTAGTTCTTGTGGGATAGAAATTCCCAATCCTTTTGTGAACTTCTGATAACAGTTCAGAGTTTTCCAGGCAGCATATTATGTCATATGCTCTATTTATGTGACTGTTCTTCCTTTTTTTATTTTGAATTTCCTTTTTCTCTTTAAAAGTTCACGAATAGTCTCTTGAACTTCCAGCAGATGGTGTGGAAGTCTTATGCCTGGATTATTCACAAGTCTTGAAGTCTTTATTTTTTGTAGAATTGTTGTGGATAAGAAACAAAGAATAGTGCAATAACCTTGTTTTCTCTTCTTTTGCTTGCCCTTCCTTTCATTGCAGGTTATGCCCTCACATGTCGGAATGATTAACAGTACAGTTCCTGAATGGCAGCAGCCGCAAAGAGGATTCCCCACCATCACTCACGGTAGGTCTTTTGTGGAATGCGGGGATCAGAAAAGTCAGATGAGCTGCTCAGAGATGACTGTGGGAGAGCAGTCACAAGGTCAGGTTTGGAAGCTTGGATCAGGGAGAAGAGGGTGCGCTGATCCAAGAGAGTGGAAGGGAAGATAAGGGTTCTTTTTGGGAAATAAAGCCAAGCAGCCGACTGGGGTTTGACCGAGTATTTATAGGTAGATAGCACTTTCTAGAAATAAAAAAAAGCCACGCACATTCAACTTCAACAAATTAAGATAAGGGAATTATGGAGTTGTAGCCAGGGTATCCCAAAAATGGCTCCAAATGTGTGCATATCCATCAGATATAAGGATAAGGTTTCAGTGTGCCCATTTTAAAAAAGCAGGGTTATGAAAAAGGTTTGATAAGTAATCAACACTGATGACAATTCAGTGCCATAAACTGCCCTTACTACGTCTGGTTCTTGTTTTTTACCTTGAGGAATATTTAAAGAACTGGCGAAGGTTAAGTCCAAGAAATTCCCAGTAACTCCATAATCCAGCAGTATAGGCAGAACCGCACATTGTTGTGGGGAAAAACATCATGATGACTGAAACAGATGATGTGGAATTTTACCTATGGTATGAGCCATGTATTGTGAGGTCAGTGTATTTGACTCACTCAACCAGGTGACCTCAGTGCTGATCGAGCTTGCTAGTTTTCCTGTTTGTTTTCTGTGTTAACTGCTATCTTTTTTCAAAGCTTCTTTTGGTTTGGTGGCACTGTTGTGTAGCCATTTTTAGTTAAAGTTTTGTGCATGTTATTTTAGCAAACTAGGCCTGGCGCTTTGCACTTTAACCTTGATATATTTTATTTAGCTTTGCTCCACATTTGCGGTGTTGTTTTATTTTCTCTATCTAACTGTTCTTCGCCTAGGTCAGCACTGCGTTCTTAAACAAGGCATTTCTTTCACTCTGTGGCTTTTTTAAGGCCGTAGTAAGATAGTTTGCCGGCAAAAGTGGTACGCTTTGTCTCTTATGTTCACAGGAATGTACACACTCTTACACGGGGATCCTTTCTTCGAACATCAGATGTTTTATTATAAAAACACTACTTTGACCCAGGTACATTGGAGGGAGATTCCAGCCAGATGGCCACAACTGATTGCTGATCGCTTCGCAACAGCTGCTTATGTAGATTACAGGCCTCTTGCTCAGGTATGAGGGATGATGTCTTCCCCGGGGGGAACCTGAAAGGCAGAATTAGAGCTTAACATGCTGTGCTCTAACATAGCTAAGGTGTTAACTATCCCTACAAACCTTAGTGCTGTATGGTAGTGTTATTCTTGTGTTTTACTCTCCTTGTCACAATTTTAATCTTATTGTGCTTCATTGTCCTAGTTATTGCAATACATGCTTTATTATCTAAGATGCAGTTACTTCAATAAAACCTTATTGAACTTTACTCTGCCTCTGAATGTCCTTGCACACGTGAGACTAATGTAACTGAGAGAAACGCATGAGATCTGAGTGACACGATTCCCCTGAGGAGTCATGTATGTCATGCACCTGGTTGTCCCAATCATCCCTGCTCTTGGGTGGAGATGAGGCACTGTTAGTTAGGTGGACCAAAACCCGGATTAGGCCGATAGGTGTCACATAGTGTGGGATAGGTCTCGGTCCCCGCAGTACAAGTGATTCTGCCGCATCAAATCCAGTAGTCTCATTATGATAATGAGAACCTGCACGACATGGCGCCACCAACGTTTGGTCAGGTACTAATTTTCGGGTCCTCCTGAGTATCTCTGTCTTGCTACATGCAAGGACACCACAGTGCTATATATGGAGAAGTCTGTGGTATTGAGGATGTTTTCCTCCTCAGCTAAGTAGGGAGTACCTAACTAACGCTGGCAAAGTGCATGGCTTTGCCACAATATAAGGATACATTTAGTTTTCTATGTCATTCCTTTTCACTCTTAGATAATGGTCCTCTTGTTCCCCCAATCTGCATGGGTTTTTAAAAAGTCATGAGTTTTACCGTCAGTCTCCTTACACTCAGGCCTAGCCACCAAGAGTCTCAGCTCACTTCTAAATCGGTCACCCTTATGTTCCGTAATTTAATGATATAACCTGCCCACTAGATCAATATATTCTGACAAATCGATAGCGGGGTCAACAATGTGAGCCAAGGAGTCTTTTAGTTCCTCTTTAAGTCCCATGTAGAATAGTAAAGTTAATTTTCCTTCAGGGTATTGTGTCTCAGTAATTAATGTACGAAAGGTTGTGATGTAAGTAAGTAAGAGCCACATGTACAAATATCAGGTTTTGCAACTAGCAAATTTTGATTGTTAGAGACTTGCAAAACCTGATGTACAACAGTGTCAGTGACACTGTTTGTGATTCCCAATGGGGTTGCAAATGACCTACCTCATAAATAATCAGGAGGTAGGTCGCAATTGGGAATGGCCACACTCACATGTATGGTGGCCTGCTGGGGACAGCAGACCATCATGTCTGTGACTGCTTTAAAATAAAGCAGTGATTACTTTATTTTAAATGCGGACCATTTTCTTTAACGGAAAATGGGCTGCATTTAAAAAAATATATATATATATTCTTTTCATTTTTTCACAGCAGGCAGTGGTCCACTGGCTGCTCTGAAAAAATATTTTCACATCCATTCACAAAGGGAAAGCGGTCCCATGGGGACCCCTTCCCATTTGCGAATGGGTTAGCACCAATTTGAAATTGATGCCTACTGCAATTGTTTTGTGACCGCATTCACAGTCCAAAATAATCATACCTTGCACTGCACTGCAACTCTCAGTTAGGAAGGGAACGCCTCTTCCTAACTGTGACTCGCAAACCTTTTTTGCGATTCATTAAAAAGCTTTGTATATCTGGCCCTCAGTCTTTTCCTTGCATAAGTTTAGAAGTTCTTTGTCAGTTGCCTGAATAAAAGTGTGTTTGGCGAATAACCATTGCATGGCTTCACAAAACTTAGGCCCTCATTACAACCCTGGTGGATGGTGTTGAAGCGGCGGTAATACTGGCAACAGGCTGTCAGTAAAAAAAAATGGGATCACGACCACGGCGGAAACTGCCGGCACAGACAGCTACTTTAACACTCCGACTGCCACGGCGGTAGCAACAAACACCGCACCCGTCACCGCCAACAGACAGGCGGAAGACAATGTACCGCCCACCCTATCACAACCCGCCAATCCGCCAGCTTTTCCGAGGCGGTACCAACGCCATCAAAAGCTCGGCGGAAACAAGACTTTGAAGGGAAACCACTCACCTCTCGACATTCAATGAAGAACCATGACACCATGGAGCCCTAACTGCAGGTCCTGCCGATGCTGGTGTATCTGGTAATACACCAGGAACACCAAAGATGGCGGTGGCGACGACCACAGTGAGTACTGCACCTAGCACACAGGGGAGGGGGGAAGGAAAAAGAGAGTGACACACACACACCCAACACACAACACCCCCACCCTCACCCACAACACCATACACACAAACACATGCAGCAACAGTATAGTTACACCCCGTAACCCCCTGGTAAAATGCAAGGACAAAAGGAATAGAGTGAAATCAGTGATATATTATAAATATGCAGATAAAGGTAACAACTGGAAAAAACAGTATATACAAATATTTACAATAAGTACAAAAGGCAGTACACTGTCCTTTGCAAATGTTTATGGCCCAGTGGGCAAAAAAATTATGGGCGAAGCCCACACTTGACTCCTGCCTCAAAATGGAGAGAACACTGCAGGGGCATCAGGTCAAAAACACACAGGCACCTCAGCCGGACAATGGTAGTACGCCATTGCTCCTGGAGGGGGCAACATGCCCACAGGAATGTCCTGGGAGTGCAAAGCCACGGTCTCTTAAGTGGGTGGTTTGCCCACTGCTTGGTCCTGGGGAGTTAAAAACCACAGTCTCTCAAGTGGGTGGTTTGCCCACTGCTTGGTCCTGGGGAATGTAAGACCAACAGTCTCTCAAGTGAGTGGTTTGCCCACAGCGATGTCCTGGGGAGTGGAAAACCACAGTCTCTTAAGTGGGTGGTTTGCCCACTGCTTGGTCCTGGGGAGTTGAAAGCCACAGTCTCTCAAGTGGGTAGTTTGCCCAGTGCTTGGTCCTGCGGAGTGCAAAGCCACAGTCTCTCAAGTGGGTGGTTCGCCCACTGGTTATGGAGGGGGCCTTGTGCCCAGTCTGCTTCATCCTGCCAAGGAAAGTGATAGTGGATGCATTTCTCCACTGTTTGTGGAGGGGGCCTTGTGGCCAGTCTGCTTCATCCTGCCAAGGAAAGTGATAGTGGATGCTTTAAGTGATGGGGGAGGGTTAAGGAAGAGGGAGTGGTTGCAGGAGGTGAACGTCTGCTGAGTTTGGGTGAAGGTGCATGGGCTGGATGCTGGCGTGAGGTGGATGGCTGTTGGTTTGGTGGGTGATTGCGTTTGTGTACTTTGGGAGGAGGGGTCACAGACACACTGGGAGAGGACACAGGGGATGTGTGCATAGTTGTGGGGGTGGTGACTGCCAGTAAGGGGCGTGTAGTGATGGGCATGCTGGTGATGGAGGTAGTGGATGAAGATGTAGTGCATGCAGGTGTGAGTGGAGATGCTACTGGAAAGGAGGTGGATGACGAGGAGGAGGGGGACACAGTGGAGGTGGTGGATGTTGCTGTGTTTGCATGGGTATGGTGCTTGTGCGAGTGCCTGTGAGATGAAGTGTGGTGCTTATGTTTGCCTGAGCCACATCTGTGTGTTGATTTGGATGCATGCTGGTCTGAAGGTGTGCTTGGGATAGGGTGAGGTAGAGGGGATTGGTTCTGGAAGTTGGAGGGGGAGGCTGGACACAGGGACAATGGCTGCCATCAGTGCTGGGGCCAGAGCCTGAAATGCTCTCTGTTGGGCAGCCACGCCGGAGCGATTGCCCTCCAGGTATGAATTTGTTTGTTGCAAATGCCTCTCGACACCCTGGATGACATTCAGTATATTTGACTGCCCAACAGTGAGGTATCTCAGGAGGTCGATAGCCTCCTCAGTGAGGGCAGCAGGGCTGACTGGGGCAGGGCCTGAGGTGCCCGGGGCGAGGAGATGCCCACCCTCCTGGGTGAGAGGGCACGGGAAACACGCTGAGGGGCTGCTGGGAGGGCAGTGCTGGTGGGGGGGTGGCGGCTATAACTATTGTTGGGGTGAGCACATAGGTGTCCGCCATTGCCAGGGAGCTTCCTTCTGAGGAGGAGTCGCTGTCAGTGGTCTCCCCTCCTGTCCCCGTCGTGGAGCTCCCCGCTCCCTCCGGCACACTGGTGCCTTCACCCTCGGTAGATTCGGCCTCCAGGCCCATGTGGGATGCAGCTCCCTCCGTCGCCGGTGCCTCCGCTCCTCTGCCAGATTATGCTAATGCACACAAGAACAGGGTGACAAAACAAAAAGGGAGGGAGAGACAGAGGATACACTTGGTCAATGCCAGCAACAACACTACCGTTGGCGTACACAGCACACAGTGAGCTGCCCTATGCACTAGGCCATGCCCAACCACTCACTAAGGTAGTCACCAGCCCATGGGGTACAATGCCTAACGCCAGCATCTGCACACCTGACACCCACAGGTCCCTGCCCAGTAGTAGTTGGCCACTTGTACCTTTGGAGTAGGAGTGCTTCAGAGCCTACACACAAGGGACCTACCCTGCCATGATTGCCCTGGCCTAGGGGCACCCACAGCCCACATCCCCCACCCAGCTAGCTCCGAAAGCGTGCAAAGTCAGCTTTCTGAATCTGTACTCAACCCCTTGTGGCTGCTGTGATGCCCTCAAGTGCCCATCCAACTCCGGATAGGCCGCAGCCAGGATACAGAACATCAGGGGGGTCATGGTGTGACAGGCACCCCTTCCATGTTGGGATGCCAGCCCCAGCAGGGCCTCTGATGTTTTTCTTGGTCCGGCGGCGCAGGTCCTCCCATCTCTTGTGGCAGTGGGTGCTCTGCCCATGATAGACCCCCAGGGTCCACACCTCCTTGGCGATGGCAATGGCATGGCCCGCCAAATACCCTTTTTCTGGTTGGCGCTGACCTGGAGGGAAAAGACAGCAGAAAAGGAAATTACTCCCCCGTCCTTACTCATTGCCAACCAGTTCCCACCCATGCCCTGACGCATATACACTGACCACCTCTCCTGCAGCACTCAGGCCAGGATGCCTCAGCACCCCCCAACATGTGGCTTACATCCACACCACTCCAAACATGCATTGCTCACACATCATGCTCACAGTGTACTCACCTGTTTGTCTGGAGGACCGTAGAGTAATATGTACTGAGGTAGGACCCCATCCACCAGTTTCTCCAACTCCTCCGCAGTGAAGGCAGGGGCCCTTTCCCCAGACACTCTAGCCATTGTCGCTTCCAGACTCAGGTCACAGCAGCACTTGCAGTGTAGGTCCTCTCCTGTTGACGGTCAGGTAGCAAGTGAGTGAATAGTTAGAAAATGGCGGTGACATCCGCGGCGGTGCGTACCATCACCACCGGCGTACATCACCATTGGCTCCTGGAACCCATAGGGCCCAATGATAACCAATGCGAAGTTGCGCGGCGGTCATCGACCGCATACCGCGATGGCACACAACGGCAGCACATTTACCTCATTTCCACTTGTCCCTTCTCACAGGTCAGGCAGCCGCAATTTCTGGGGGGCACATGGCATGGCACCTAACTACGTCACAGCAGATATTGGCCCATCAACTGACTCTCGACTTCACATACTGCTTCTGTGACGTAAATTCAGCAACAGTAGTGCAATCTACGTGACCTTCTGCTCACCGTTCTCCTCCATAGGCTACAACTGCTGAGGCAGATGATGAGATGGCGCATCCTCCGGTGTACAGACCCCTGGTGGACCTGTTGACAATAGACGACAGACATGTTATCATCACATTGAGACTTGATCGTGCCATAATCCAAAAACTGTGTGCTCAATTGGAGCCAGACCTGATGTCAGCTATCCGCCAGCCCACAGGAATCCCCCCTCTAGTGCAGGTTCTGTCAGTGCTCCATTTCCTAGTAAGTGGTTCCTTTCAAACTACAGTGACCAAGGCATCAGGGATGTCTCAGCCAATGTTCTCCAACCTGTTGTCCAGAGTGTTGCCTGCCCTGCTGAAAGACATGCGCAGCTACATCGTGTTCCTCCAGGTGGATGATGTGGCCACAGTGAAAGCTGACTTTTATGCCCTGGGACATATCCCCAACATCATTGGTGCCATTGATGGTACACATGTGGCATTTGTCACCCCCCCCCGGAGAAGTGAACAGGTTTACAGGAATAGAAAAAGCTATCACTCGATGAATGTGCAGATGGTGTGTTTGGCGGACCAGTACATCTCCCTTGTGAATGACAAATACACTGGCTCTGTGCATGACGCCTATATCTTGAGGAATAACAGCATCCCATATGTGATGGGCCAACTCCAGAGGCACCGGGTGTGGCTAATAGGTGAGTCCAAGATCCCCACACAGTATAAGTAGGTGTTTGGGTATGGGGTTGTCCCTAAGGGTTAGTTTGTGTCTAATAGGTGTCCCTCGATATTTACAAGTGACTCTGGTTACCCCAACCTCTCATGGCTACTGACCCCAGTGAGGAATGCCAGGACAAGGGCTGAGGAACGTTACAATGAGGCACATGGATGTACAAGGAGGATTATTGAGAGAACCTTCGGCCAGGTTCCGGTGCCTCCATCTGACAGGTGGATCCCTGTACTACTCACCCAAGAAAGTGCACCAGATCATCATGGCATGCTGTATGTTGCACAACCTGTCCTTGAGACGTCAGGTGCCTTTTCTGCAGGGGGATGAGCCTGGAGATGGTCTTGTGGCAGCGGTGGAGCCTGTGGACAGTGACGAAGAGGAGGCTGAGGAAGAAGATGGGGTCAACAGAACAAACATTGTACAGCAGTACTTCCAGTGACACACAGGTAAGAGACTGTAACTCAATTTAACATTTCAGTAATCTTTTGGGCATTGTACATGGCAGCCACTTACCCTCTGTCTATGGACACTGACTGTTCCCTTTGGATTCTCTATTTTCAGATCTGTGTGCCCCATTCTGGCTCCTCCTATATGTACTGCTGCCCACCAAAGGTTATCCTGTAGTATATTTCACTGAACATATATGTTACAATGCTTTGATAATGTTGTACTAATAGATGTGAGATTCATTACACTGACTCCAGTATGGTATTTGTTTCAAGGGTGTTTATTTTTGTGCCATTAAGTATGGGGGTATGTGCAAGGGGCTGGGGTGATGGTGGAGGAATGTCCAGTTAGAGTCCAGTCTATTGGTATCACAGGTGCTTTGTCCAATGTGGCATAGGAAGGGGAGCAATGGTAGTTCAAGGTGGACAGGGTAACAGAGTGGGACAGAAAGGTGACTATCAGGAGAGTCCTATTTCCTGGCGGGGGTCTTGGCAATGTTCTCTGTCTTCTGCCTGGATCGCAGGGACCATTTGCGGGGTGGTTCTCCTTCTGCAGGAGGTGGGGTGCTGGTGGCCTGTTGGTCCTGTGGCGGGGCTCCCTGTCCACTAGCACCGGTGGAGGTGTAATGCTGTTCCTTGGTTTAGCTAGTGTTAGGCGCCCTTTGATGTGCCACTGCCTTCCTCATGGTCTTGCCCATGTCTGCCAGCAACCCTGCAATGGTGACCAGGATGGTGTATATTTTTGTTTGGTCCTTACTGATCCCCAGGCACTGCCCCTCCTGCAGCCGCTGGGTCTCCTGTAACTTGTCCAGTACCTGGCTCATGGTCTCCTGGGAATGGTGGTATGCTCCCATGATGTTTGAGAGGGCCTCCTGGAGGGTCGGTTCCCTTGGCCTGTCCTCTCCCATCGCACAGCAGTCCTCCCAGCTTCCTGTTGTCCTATGCCTCTGTCCCCTGAACTGTGTGCCCACTGCCACTGACCGCAGGTCCCTGATCGTCCTGTGTTTGTGGGGTTGCCTGGGGTCCCTGTAGTGGTGGACACACTGCTGATTGACGTGTCCTGGGGACAGTGGCATGGGCCCGCTGGGTGGGTGCTGTGCTGGTGTTTCCTGAGTGGGGAGGCTTTGTGGTGGGTTGGGACTGTGGCAGGGGAACCGACTGTCCAGAGGTTCCCTGATGGGCCATCGTGATCAAGGCGTGCAGAGCTGCTGTCATCACTGTGGGCCTCTTCTGGGGGGGGGGGACTGGATGTGGCTGGCACCTCCTCTCCGGTGACGTTGAGTGGGGGTCCTGTGGGGATGTAAATGCAGTGTCATTGTTTCTGCGTGTGCCATCTTGTGCATGGGTATGTTTCCCTCTATGGTTGTTATTACCAAGGCAGTTTTGGCTTGTGTGATTTGGTTGGCTAAGTGATTGTCACTAGTATGCATGCTGTGGTGATGGGTGTCCATGCAGGTCTGTGATGGGGGTCCATGCATTGGTGTTGCATGCAGGGCTTGTTATTGGGATGGGTGGATTGTGATGGTGGGGTATACATGTGGTGGTGGGGTGATGGGGGTAAGGATAGGGGTAGATGTTTGTGATTGCATGCAGGTAGGGGAGGTGATAGTAGTAAAGATTTGATTTACCAGAGTCCAGTCCTCCTGCTACTCCTGCCAGGCCCTCAGGGTGCAGTATTGCCAAGACTTGCTCCTCCCACGTTGTTAGTTGTGGGGGAGAAGGTGGGGGTCCACCGCCACTCTTCTTTACAGCCATCTGGTGTCTTGCAACCATGGAAAGCACCTTCCCCGTAGGTCATTCCACCTCTTCCTGATGTCATCCCTTGTTCTGGGGTGCTGCCCAATGGCGCTGACACTGTCCACGACTCTCCGCCATAGCTCCATCTTCCTAGCAATGGACGTCTGCTGCACCTGTGGTCCAAAGAACTGTGGCTCTACCCGGATGATTTCCTCCACCATGACCCTTAGCTCCACCTCTGAGAACCAGGGGTGTCTTTGTGGTGCCATGGGTGTAGTGTGAGTGGTGTGTGTGAGGGTGTGTGGGGTGACGTGTTGGGGTGTGTGCTGTGAGGTGTGTGGATGGTGTATGGGTGATGGTGTTTTGTGGCTCAGATTCAGTGGGTGCTCCTGGCTTGTCTCTCTCTCACTTGCCAAAATCTTTGGGTCGTAAAGGGTTGTGGGTAGTGTGTGTGTCTTATAGTGGTGTGTGGGTGTGGTGTGTGTATGTGTGTCAGGTGTGTGTAGTTTGAATTGTCCAATGTGGTGTTGTTTTGTTAGTGTGCGTGTATTTTGAGTGCAGTGGTCTGTACCGTCAATGGTTTACCGTGGTTGATTGACCGCAGCGGTGATTTGTGGGTCATGATGCTGCTCGTATTTCTGTTGGCGTAATGGTGTGGGTTTTGGTACCACCAGTTTATCACTGACCTTTGGGCTGGCGGACTTGTGTGTGTGTCTGTATAGTGGTGGAATTCTATGTGTGGGTCATAATGCGGGTAGTGGTATACTGCTGCGATCGCAGTATGTTGGTGGCATCCAGCATGGCAGTAAGTGGCACTTACCGCCAATATCATTATGAGGGCCTACATGTTAACAGTCAGCCTCTATTCAATTCTTGAGACAACTGCTGGATCTAAAGGGACAGTTGAAGGAAGCAGCCTCCAACAAAACTTAGACTGAAACAGGAAAAAGACTGCTAAAATATTGGTTCAAGGTTACCATGATGTCACTGTCCATGATGTGCATGAATTAAAAAGACTTAGGGGGTCATTATGAACATGGCATGGCGGTCCAGACCGCCCTATTCTGAACACAGTAGTGAACTGTCTGCAAAGCATGCAGGTCACTACCACCCACCGCCAGGCCAGAATCGACTGCCAGGCCGACTGTGGAGACAATTGACCCAGAGGTGCTGGACAGGCGGTGGGATTATGATCCCATTTCCACCAGGGATTCCATGGCGAGTTAACCTGCCAGGTAAAACCAGCGGAGAGCATATGGGTGATAGGAATAATCATTCCTGTCACCTGTATGTGACACACCAGAACTGTATGTGACCCCCCTTCCTACAACACCCACTACCCACCAAGCCCCTAGCACATCCCTTACCTCCACCCCCTGAAAACTCCCCCTCCCCACCCTCCATCCCCAAAACCCCATGTAGGTCCCCCCACCCGAACCTCATTATTCCCCTTCCCCCACCCCTATATACAGGTCCCCCCACACCCCAAGCCCCCACATCCTCATGCACTCATTCACGTACATGCACACACGCATACATGCATTTAGACATACATCCTCCATACACTTATGCACAACCCCATGCACTCACACACACATCCCCCTCCCCCTTCCCTCTTGGACAGCACTTACATTTTCTGTTGCGCTGCTCCGGGAGAGCACGGGCTCCCTGGATGCTGCCCTGCCGCCATTGCCGCATCTCCATACACCACCACGCCAATAACTGCTTTTTTATAGGCATGGCAGTGTATGGAGTGATGTGGCAGTGAGGTGGAGCAGCATTCACCCCCACCACCGAACGCCAGCATGGTGCACGGCGGGCCTCACCGCCCTCAATGGACGTGAGGCACCATGTGTTATTATTTGGTGGGATGCCGGCCGCCAACACTGGCAGTGTCGGCGGGTCATGCCCCCAAATACATAATGAGACCCAAGTGAGGGCCCTTCAAGATTTCAATCACTCTCTGCATAATGCTGATCCTGGAAAAGGTTTGTAAAAGTAAAAAACTTGAATGTCGTGACATTCCATGCAATTTTTTCAGTCCTAAGGTTAAGATTGAAAGCCCCCATCACCTAAACTAAGAGGCAGATTTACACTTTTTCGTGCAAAACTTATAGCTGGCGCTAATGCCCTGTCAGTGTGCTTGGAAAGGATGCTAACAGGGCTGGGGAGGTATAGGGGAAACACCGAATTATGGCGCAACACTGTTCAGAGGCAGAAAAATTGCCTCTAAGCAGTGTAGGGCAGGTTTCTAGCACACAATCTCCATGGACATGGCTCCTGTCTTAGTAAAGACAGGAGCCATGCCCACCACCCCAAAGGCCATGCCCAGGGGACAAATGTCCCCTGGTCATGGCCACTGGGGCCAGCGCCATGCAGAGGGCCCCAAGTCAGGGCCTCCGACAGGTGTTGGAGAAAAATATACATATACTTACCCTGACTTACCTGGGATAGGTCCCCCATCCTTAGGTGTCCTCCTGCTGTGGTTAGGGTTGTCCCTGGGGCCAGGGAAGGGCACCTGCGGGCAATTTCCATGGTCTCTGACCATGGAAATATGCATGCAGGTCCACTTACGCCTGCCCAGACCAAGGCGTTAAATAATGACACCATTATTTAAGGTCCCCATCCCCCATGCTGGATTTTAGCATGGGGATAAATATGGCGCAAAGGCCATATCGTCCTTTTCTGGATGGAAACCCCTACCTTACATCTCATTGACGCAAGATAGGTTTTCCCTTCCAGAAAACAACATCTAGCGCCAAAGTATAAATATGGAGTTAGGTTTGCGCTGAATTACCATTAAAAAGAATGACTCTAACTCAGCGCAAACAGAGTATAAATATGGGCCTAAGTCTGTCAAGGAAATCTGCTTTCTCAAGGCAAAGACATTGTCTTGTTCACAACAATTTACTTGGATGCTGATCTACTGATGCACCTACTAATAGATTTTCTTAATTTCCTTATCTGGCTAGGGGGAAATGTCCGGAACAATGACTCTGGAACAACGATTATGTTGTTAACGCAAGATGAACCATGCTTGTGTTAACAACGACTCCCTTTTTCTCTGCCTTAACCATGCATGTGCTGAACAACGAACATGCGTGGTTAAGGCAGAGAAAAAGGGAGAGTGCATCGGGAGAGGACACGGCCAGGTAAATGGGGCTGAGGCAGGCTTGTGGGGTAGTTTTTAGGGATGGGGTGTATTGAGGACTTGGGGGAGAGGTGGGGTGGTCATAGTAGTTTGGATTTTTAGGGGCAGGGTGGGGGATTGGGGTAGTTCTGGTTTTTAGGGGTGGGGGATTGGGGCAGTTATGTTTTAGGGGCGAGTGGGGGGATCGGGGTGATTCTGTTTTTTGTGGTGGAGGTCAGGGTAGTTTTGTTTTGGGGGGGTTGGGGTACTTTTGATTTTGGGGGTGGGGCAGGGTAGTTTGGTTTTTGGGGGTGGGATGGGGGATCATGGTAGTTTGAGTTTTTGGGGTGGGGAATTGGGGTAGTTTGGTTTTTGGGGGGTAGGGTGTGGGGGTTCAGGGTATTTACGTTTTTGGGTGTGGGGGTTGAGGTAGTTTTGTTTTTAGAGCTGGGGTGAGGAGTCGGGTAGTTTTGTTTCTGGGGTGGAGCGGAGTTGTTTTGGGGTGGGGTGGTGGATTGGGGAAGTTTGGTTTTTAGTGGTGGGGGATTGGGGTAGTTTGGTTTTTAGGGGTGGGGAGATCGGGGTAGTTTGTTTTTTGGGGGTGGGGGATCGGGGTAGTTAGGTTTTTGGGGGTGGGAGAATGGGGTAGTTAGGTTTTTAGGGGCGGGGGTGGGGGGATCAGGGTACTTTTGTTTTTAGGGGCAGGGGATCAGGCAAGTTTGGTTTTTGGTGGTGGGGATAATATAGTTTAGTTTTTAGGGGTGGGGAGATCTGGGTAGTTTGATTTTTGGGGGGTAGGGGATCAGGGTAGTTAGGTTTTTGGGGGTGGGAGATTGGGGTAGTTAGGTTTTTAGGGGCGGGTGGGGGGATCAGGGTACTTTTGTTTTTAGGGGTGGGGGATCAGGGAAGTTTGGTTTTTGGGGGTGGGGCATCAGGATAGTTTTGTTCTTAGGGGCAGGGTGGGGGTCAGTTGTTTTTAGGGCAGGTTGGGGAGGTCAAGGAAGGGGTTAGGTATCAGGGTGGGTGGTGCAGGAGCTGGGGTAGTTTTGTTTTAGGGTTGGGTCCGGGGTAGTTTTAGTATTAGGGGTGGGGTATTTCTGAGCCTTAGGGCAGGTGGGGGATTGCATGCTAGAACCACGCATGCCGTTCCCACACATGCCTTTACTAGGCATGCTTTTACAACGAAAAATCATTGTAAAGGCATGTGTGGTAAGGCATTCATGGTGACAACGCGGTTGTTGTTCCGACAACGTTGTTCAGGCATGCGTGGTTCCAGGATTCAGTCTTCCATCATGCAACCCTGGCCAGGTCATAGACACCATTGCTGAAGCTAATGTATCTTAGGTTCACAAAAAAGAAATCACATGCTAGTGCAGGGATCATTTAAGTTTAGGTTTGGATTTACCATTCATCAGGGCTAACCCCTGCAGCCTTAGGTTGATGGATCTTTGACATTGGCTGATATTAATCAGGAGCTGTACATCCCATTAAAGTATCATATCAATGTCTAACTTTCAGTCAATAATATGAACTTGCTATGAGTTAAAGGGTTTTATTAAGCAAATACTTCAGTAATTCATCTCCCTTAGAATCATCATATAAATTCATCAATATTTGTCATTAGTTTTATCAATAATCAAATAAGTAATCAATAAATGATTCTAAAGGCATTAAGCATGTTCCATAAAGGAATTAAACCCTATGCTAAGGTTGAGAAGGCAAAAGGTGTTAGCCTCAGAAACCCATAAAGGGTTCTGAATGAGAAAGAAATCATAAAGCATAAAGCTTCAGCATCAAAAGTCAGCTCAATATTTCAATAGTCAATCAAAGCAGAACTCATGAAGAGAGGTTCAGAAAACTCAGTAGAGTCTCTAAGCAACGTGATAACACGAGCATAGTGGGATAATAAGGGAAAGTGAGGTGTGGTAACCTATTCTAAGAACAAACTCTATTATAGAGAGACAAAATCAGTTTTGGAAATTCATGCTGCTCTTTCTTTCTTCAGTCGAACAATTAGCTTTTGATGCACCCATGGGAACGAGTTCACTCCCCGTCTTCTCACAGGAACACAGTATTCTTCAGACAGCAACTTTGTCTTGTCGTGTAACTACCCCATTCAAGTTCTCATGAGTCATCCTCCCATAGAAGACTATACATTCCTGTGTGTGAACTTTCATATCTAACCTGAATAGCAAGTCTATTCATTAGCTAACAGCATTCTTTTTAGAAGTAGAATACATTTTTCCACAACTGTTCAGTATGAAAAACAGGTTTTTCAAAATGTATAGATCAGGCCTTGTACTTTCTCCACAATTTCCTTAGCTTAGTAGTGCAGGGCAGTGTTCCAGCCTATCATGTTTAAATATGTGTCTACTACAATTTTGCATATTCACGTTTCAAGCATTATTAGCGCTGCACATTATTTGAGAATTATATTTTCTTTTGTCTTTTCTCAACAATTTTAAAAACGTTTCCCCCATGCTAAACAATTTCTTTATGTAGGCCCCACCTTAATCACTTTAGATGGCAAAATATTTATTAAGATTCTGGCTAATGCTAGAAACATTCAAAAATACAGATTTGGTACTTCTATGTGTGCTGCATCATGCATCACACATAGAAGTACCAAATCGCCATTGTAGATTATTTATGTGCAGGAAGAGACACCTTCCTGCACATAAACAATCAATCCCCTCAATGCAGACACCCTTGCACTATGGTGCAAGGATGCCTGCTTTGGCGCTGGCAGCTAAATTTAGTGCCGGCGCAGGGGAAGCACAGGGGTGTGCTGCATTTTAATAAATACGATGCATCCCTGCATCTCTAAAGTGACGCAGCACTGCATATTTTGGCATAGCACTGCGCTGCTCCTCTTTTTAGTAAATCTTGCCCTTAAATATGGAGACACGAAGCAGACAATTGGCAGGTCAGGCTAGGTAGTGGAGTGATGTGCCAGTAGTGGTGGGCTTATCCTGGTGGTGGTGAAGCCAGGCTGTTAAGTGGCTAGTGGTTGGTTCTGCTTTTCCAAAGGCTGGGGGGGAAGGGGAGAAGCATGCATTGGGGGGTGCAACAGGTACAGGGAAGCAAAGAAGGGGTCAAGGGCTCCAGAGGGGGAATTTTAGCCCACATAGTTCATGTGTTGAGGCCATCACTGGATGTAATTTGTGTGTAATGCATTAGAAGAGTGTCCCTTTCATGTGAGATGGGCCACTTGCGTAAGTGGCATGCTTCCTCATATCTGAGGGCCTCTCCGCCTGCCTTCTCCCATTTACGCACCTCACCATGCCATGCCACCACTGGCGGAGCAGACGGGGCCCTCAGCTGGAGTCTAAGTATTAGTTTAGCCAGCAAGAGTGCCAAGCCCATGAAGCCTTTCCTCATCTTATAACGCTTCTTTCGCTTGCATATGCCTAAAGCGCCTTTTTTTTTGGTAAAGTGCAAACTTCCCAGGTGGAGATGTCTGTGAGCTCTGTAATTTTTTCATAGTACCTCCTGTATTGTTTGCCAGTGGGCCACGAGGACTACTGCACGTGGTGTAGATCTGCGTCTCCTGAGTGACATCAATGGCAGCAAACGTCTGCCGTGGGAAATAACGGTTAAGCTGCACTGGGGTCAAGTAGGCCCGATGTAGGGTGTAGAATTATACATTGTTAAATTGGGTGTTGCGAAAACGCTAGTGCTTGTTCCCACTCAGCGTCATTCAACAACCTCCCCAAGTAATCCTCCCATTTATTTCATAGGGCCCCTAAGGATATGCTGGTGTGGACCTGTAATGCTCTATAGAGCCAAGTAATCAGGTGACGGCCTTTAACTATGGTAAAAATTCTTGAATGACAGTGTGGGTCACTGGTTCTTCGTCCTGAGCGGACCAAAGAGTCTGAAATGTATTATGCAATTGTCACTAAGTGAGAAATTGACCCAATGGAAGGTCATAATCAGCCTGGAACTGAACAAAGGAGAGAAGGTGACCATCTAAAAAAAGATCCCCAGTTGTGAACAGTGATCGGTCCTGCCAGTTTTGCAACTCTAAATCTGTGTGTGTTCCTGGATAGCGTGGGAGGCCTAGTAATAGGAATCCGGTTGCATATTGGGGGACGTGACACCTAAGGAGGTGTACTCTGGCAATCCATTCATGAGCCACCTGTACTTGCAAGGATCGTGGGGAGTTAGGTATGACTTTGGGTAGTAGGAAGCCTCTAATCAAAGTCGATGTCAGAGGGTTCGGGCCAGAAAGGTTTCTTCCAGATTGCGAGCCACTAGCCAACAGGACATTCATTGCAGCTGTGCTGCCAAGTAGTAGGCTTCAAACAACAAGGTACCTAAACCTCCCGCTCCATTGCCAGTGTGAATAACGGGGGGCAGAGGACACCCCTGTCGAGTACTGCTTCCCACTGGAAGGTGGGTGAAATGATTCGACCATAGCGGATGCAGGAGAGGGGTTTTGTATGTAATAGTCATGTGTATGCTAGAAAATATTTGCACACTCTCATCTCAGTCAGGACCTAGAAAAGGTAGTCCCAGGTTAGAGAGTCAAAAGCCTTCTCCAGGTCTAGTACCAAACTTGTCGCACAAGGGAACCGGCGTTACGCCTGATCCTGGATGTGAAATAGGCACCTGATGTTCTGTGAGGTGCTGTTCCCTGGGACAAATCCATTTTAGTCAAGTCTGTATAAGCTCGGGGAGAGCATAGGTATATCTGCTGGAGAGAAGTTTGCCAAGTATTTTGTTGTCTGTACCCAGTATGGCCATGGGCCTGTATGATGATACGCAAGTGGGGTCTTTCTCTGGCTTTAAAATAGACAGGGACTCCCGAATGGAAGGTGGCAACTCCCCAGTCTCTAGAGCATCATACAACATCTCTGCTAAGTGGGGAGCCAGGCTGTTAACTAAAGTGCTGTAGTATTCTATTTGAAGCCTATCCAGGCCCACTGTCTTGTTTCTGGCAAGGTCATGAATTGCCTGCTTGTGCTCTGCTGTGGTTATCTCAACATCCAGACTCTCTCTGTGTGTCAGGGATCAGAGAAAGAGAACCCCTGGGGGATGCCCCATATATGTCAGAGTATTACTGGTAAAATTCTTGTAGGATGTTGTGTTGCACATGTAGCACACCCCAAAGTGTGGGGTGATTTCTAGAATGGTACTCTGGTGGTGGTACTGATGAATAAACTATTCAAGGAGGTGACCAGATTTTCCACTCTCTCTGTGGGTCTTGACTACATAGGCACCAGGTTTGAAGCACCGTAGGTGCACTAGAAGGGAAGTATGATGGCCTTTAGCCCTAGCTAGCTCAGCACTGAGGGTAGTGTCATGCTCTGCTGCTTGTTCCAGAGAAGGTAAGCAGTGCTCTGCCACTGCTATCTCCTTGTCGAACGTCCTGCAAACGCCTACTATCTCCTGTATGCAGATTCCCCCTGGTGACCACCTTAAATGCATCCCTTTGATGATACGCAAGTGGGGTATTTGTCTGGCTTGAAAATAGACAGGGACTCCCGAATGGAAGATGGGAACTCCCCAGTCTCTAGGGTATCATTCTACATCTCTGTAAGCGGAGAGCCAGGTTAACCAAACTAATGTAGTATTCTATTTGAAGCCCATCCAGGCCCAGAGTCTTGTTTTGGGCAAGGTCCTGAATTGTCTGCTTGAGCTCCACTGTGGTTGTCTCAGCATCCAGACTGTCACAGATCAGAGAAAGGGAACGTCTTAGGGGGGTGCACCATATATGTCAGAGTATTACTGGTAAAATTCTTGTAGGATGTTGTGTTGTGCATGTAGCTCGTCCCAGAGTGTGGGGTGATTTCTAGAATGGGACTCTGGTGGTGTTCCTGATGAATCAGCAATGCAAGGAGGTTGCCAGATTTGCCACCCTCTCTGTGGGTCTTGGCTACAGAGGCACCAGGTTTGAAGCACCATAGGTGGTCCAGAAGGGAAGTATGATGATCTTTAGCCCTAACTATCTCAGCGCTGTGGGTAGTGTCCTGCTCTGCTGCTCGATCCAGAGAGGGTAAGCAGTGCTCTGCCACTGCTATCTCCTTGTCAAACATTCTGCAAACCCTTACTATCTCCTGTATGCAGATTCCACCTGTTGACCACCTTAAGGGCATCCCAGTCCATTGCCTAACAGAGGCTCAGTTTTTGGTTCTCAGCAAAGTAGTTTTGTATATGGAATTCCTGGGTGTCCCTAAAAAGAGAATGCTCCAGCCAGTCTCATGGAAGTCACCATGTAGGCATCGGTGGGTGCAGGGCACTTCACTACATATCAACTAAGTGGGTGTCATGATCGGAGATAATGCGGCTGAGGTTATCTGCACTGTGTTCTGACACTATGAGAGGGAAGGGAGCATAGGATACGGTCCAGGTGTACGTAAACATAATGTGGTGCAGAGTGAAAGGATATAGACTAGGAGCTTGGGTGGATGGCCCTCCATATATGGGTCAATGCCCGCTATCTCCGTCAGAGAGGTTCGCCTAATTTCTCAGTTTGGCTGCGACTCAGGGAGCCCGCTGGTGGTCTTTGATGATTTGTTCCAGGCGGGAGACTTTGGCGGTGGGGATTTTGGGAAGGGTCCTCATTAGAGGCAGTTTGATCATTTACTGTTGGTTGGGGGGGGTGGTCCTCCGCATCTTTAGGGGATGGGGCATCGGGGTGTCTATCAGCCCAGTACCATGCTTCCTTGGGATCAGTAAAAAAGAGTGAATCACTGTTGTTGTGGAATTTTAGTCAGACTCAGGACAGCAGAACGTAATGGATTCCCATTTTCCAGTGTCACCATTTGACCTCAATAAAGGTATTGCACTGTCACTGCATTGCTTGGGTATAGTTGGGGAACAGCATGATGGTTTTATCTTCCAGTTTTAAGGGTCCGTCTGGTCTGGCTGTGCACAGAATGGCATCCTGATCCCTAAAGTGTAGGAGTTTGACCAACATGGGTCATGGCAGGGCCCGTGGAGGGGTGCTGTGTGCCCGCTCCCAGCGGACCCTTTCCAGAAAGAAGAAAGGAATGAGGTCTGCAGTAGGAACAAAGGAGCAGAACCAGGTCTCTAAAAATTCTGTGGGATCCTGGCCCACTACTCCATCTGGTAGGTCCAGAATTCTTATTTTGCTCCTACAGGAGCACCCCTTGGCTTCTTGAGCCCTCTCATTCAGTGCTCCCCTGTGGTCTCATAAATCTAGAGGATCACATTGATTGTCAGTTGTTACCGGGTGTGGCAAGGCCAATATTTTGCCCCCTTCAAGGACCCTGCCTGTCAACTCATCTCACAAGAAGCTCATCTCTGCTACTAGGGAGCTGTGTTTTGACTCCATAGAGACCTGGGAGCTGTCAATAGCAGCCATGACTTCATCCAGTTTGTCAGGGATAGGCTCAGGGGGCATTGCATGTGTTCACTGTTGTGGGGTATCCAATATCATGTTTGGGGATCAGTAATCACTTGTTTGTGAGTTGGTGTTGAGGATTCTGTCTGTCCATTATTGTGTGTCTTTGGGCCCTCCCCAATTTTGAGACGCATCAGTGGCCTCTGTTATCAACTCTAAGTGTTCTGTGGTAGCAGGCAGGGTGTGGGGGCAATGTTACATCGTGTTTTTTGGGTAACTCAGTAAATGAATGGCTGGGCCCAATAACTCATCTGGGAATTGCCAGATAGTTAGGACATCTGAGGTGTGCCCTGCCAGGTTGCAGGGTAGCCTCTGGGGTCAGAGGTGAGGGGGTTAAGGCAGCCTTCATTGGTAATCTTGCGCAGGGCAGAGAAGTGGCAAGTTGATGTCACTGGTGTTGCTCAGAATTGTCCCTGTGATCAGAGCTGCAAGTATCTCCTTAACACTATCCAGTGACTGCCTCACCCATCTCCATGTCCGGAAACTGCAATTGCATGCAGTGCTCTGGTCAGCACCTCAGGGTCGGTGCAGGTTTCCTCCCATGTATGCCTGTGGCTGCTGCCTTGCCTGCAGCCCCTTGGCTGTCCCACAGGCCCTGCCCAGAAGAAGGAGGGTGGAAGGGACCCCCGGTCCAGCTGGGGCCTGCGCTAGTCACGCCTTCTTCTTCAATGGGTGGCAAGTAGCTGTATAGGTGGTGATGACGTAAGTGGAAAGGAAATCTCGAGGGGCAGGATGACCGCATGGGTGGAGTGGATGGAGTGCTCATACCACTCGCAACCCGGAATTGAGAGGGGTTTAACTCTTCTTGTGCTGATTCAGTTAGGAGAGGAGGATGGATACAGAAAAGTTCTGAATTGAGGCTATCAGTACAACCAAAATTGCTGAGTGTGGTGGGAGTGTCATGTAGCTTCTCATTATCCTAATGAGACTACTGGATTCGGGCGGCAGAACCACCTCTACTGTGGGGGACTGAGTCTGACCCCGCACCATGTGACACCTGTTGGCCTAATCCGGGGTTTGTTCCAGCTAACTAGCAGTGACTCATCTCCAACCAAGAGCAGGGATGATTGGGCAACCGGGCGCATGACATAAATAACTCCTCAGGGGAATTGAGGTCACTCAGATCTCATCCGTTTCTCTCAGTTACATTATTCTCACATATGCAAGGACAATCAGAGACCGAGTATAGTTCAATAAGGTTTTATTGAAGTGACTGCATCTTAGATAATAAGGCATGTATTGCAATAACTAGGACGATAAAGCACAAGACTAAAATTGTGCAAAGAGAATAAAACACAAAAATAAACCTGCCATATTGTCACTAGAGTTTGTAGAGATAGTTCCTACCTAGGCTATGTTAGAGCACAGACTGTTAAGTTCTAAATCTGCCCTTCAGGTTTCCCCTGGGGAGACATCATCCCTAATACCTGAGAAAGAGGCCTGTCATCTACATAACCAGCTGCAGCGAAGCAATCAGCAATTAGCGTACAGTCGTGGTCATCTGGCTGGAATCTCGATGTAACGTGCATCGGTCAAAGTCCTTTTTTATAAAAACAGCTGATGTTCCAAGAAAGGATCCCCTGTAAAAGTGTGTATGTTTCTGTGAACATTGGAGACAAAGTGTACCACTTTTGCCGGCAATCTATCTTACTGCAGCCTTGAGAAAATCACAGAGTGAAACAAATGTCTTGTTTAAGAACATTGGCCCTCACTACAACCCTGGCACTCAGTGATAAAGGAGTAGTAATATCGCCAACAGGCTGGCAGTAACAAAAATGGAATTAGGACCACGGCGGAAACTTCTCAGACAGACAGCCACTTTAACACACTGACCGCCCCAGCGCTAGCAACAAGCACCACAGCGGTAACCGGCAACTGCCAGGCGGAAGACAATGTACCGCCCACTGAATTATGACCAGCCTATCCGCCACCTTTTCCGGGGCGGTACTAACTACATTAAAAGGACAGCGTAAACAGAACACAGAAGACAAATAACTTACCTCTGGAGACACAGGGAACAACCACGACACCATGGAGCCCGAGTTGCACATATTTCCCATGCTCGTCTACCTTTTCCTGCATTACTAACACCAGCGCCGGTGAAGATGACCATGGTGAGTACTGCCACCTAGCACACACGGGGAGGAAAAAGAGAGTGACACACACGCAACACCCCCACCCCCAACACTATACATACAACCAGATGCAGTAACATTACATATCCATATTATCCCTCAGGAATAATGCAAGGACAAAGTGATTGAAAGAAAGTGTTTGCAATACAATGAAAGAACATGAATAAGTGTATTCAATTACAAATGTATATACATATTTACAAATGGAGGGACACTGCCCAGTCCTCATTGTCCGTGGGCCACAGGGCCACAACACAGGCCAAGGCCCCACCTCACTCCTGCAACAACACGGAGTGGACACTGCAGGGGCATCAGGTCGAAAATACACAGGCACCTCAGGGGGATGGGGAATGGGGGGGCACCTCAGCCGGAAGATGGTACAACACCACTGGTCCTGGAGGGGGCTACATGCCCTGTGCGATGTCCTGGGGAGCGCAAGGCCACAGTCTCTCAAGTGGTTGGTTTGCCCACTACTTGGTCCTGTGGAGTGCAAAGCCACAGTCTCTCAAGTGGGTAATTTGCCCACTGCTTGGTCCTTGGGAGTGCAGGGCCACAGTCTCTCAAGTGGGTGGTTTACCCACTGTTTGGTCCTGGGGAGTGCAAAGCCACAGTCTCTCAAGTGGGTGGTTTGCCCACTGCTTGGTCCTGGGGAGTGCAAGGCCACAGTCTCTCAAGTGGATGGTTTGCCCACTGCTTGGTCAAGGGAGTGCAAGGCCACAGTCTCTCAAGTGGGTGGTTTGCCCACTGCTTGGTCCTGGGGAGTGCAAAGCCACAGTCTCTCTAGTGGATGGCTCTCCACTGGTTCTGGAGGGGGAATTGTGCCCTGTGTACTTCATCCTGGGAAGGATGGGGTGAGTGGATGGCTTCTCCATTGGTTCTGGAGGGGGCATTATGCCCAGTATGCTTCATTCTGGGAAGGATGGGGTGAGTGGATGGCTTCTTCCACTGGTTCTGGAGGGGGCACTGTGCCCAGTGTGCTTCATGCTGGGAAGGATGGGGTGAGTGGATGGCTTCTTCCACTGGCTCTGGAGGGGACATTGTGCCCAGAGTGCTTCATTCTGGGAAAGATGGGTCAGTGGACAGCTTCTCCATGGGTTCTGGAGGGGGCAGTGTGCCCAGTGTGCTTCATCCTGGGAAGGTTCCAGTGAGTGGATGGCTTCTTCCACTGGTTCTGGAGGGGGCATTGAGAAGATCTTGGGGAGTGCAAGGTCACAGTCTCTCACCTGGACCCACTGGATTTGCAGGGGCCAGGATGCACAAAAGCCTACTACACACAGTCCGCCGGCGGTGACGGCTGCTCAGTGGTGGCAGTGGCGGGGCTGGTGGCAGTGCTGGCAGTGGTGGGGGGAGACTCCAGCCCATCCCCTGCAGCCTCGGACGGCTGCCCACTAGGGCTGCTGGCGGTGGTGTTTGTGGCAGTGCTGCCAGTGTTGGGGGAGGCTCCAGCCCATCCCCTGCAGCCTCGGACGGCTGCCCACTCGGGCTGCTTCTGCTGGCGGTGGTGCTGGTGACGGTGCTGTTAGTGGTGGGGGGAGGCTCAAGCCTATCCCCTGCAGCCTCAGACGGCTGACCACTGGGGCTGCTGCTGGTGGCGGTGGTGCTGGTGGCGGTGCTGGCAGTGGTGGGGGGAGGCTCCAGCCCATCCCCTGCAGCCTCAGACGGCTGCCCACTGGGGCTACTGCTGCTGGTGGTGGTGCTGGTGGCAGTGCTGGTGGCAGTGCTGGTTTTGCTGCTGGTGGTGGTGCTGGTGGTGGTGCTGGCAGTGGTGGGGGGAGGATCCAGCCCATCCCCTGCAGCCTCGGACTGCTGAACCACCATGGCTGATGGTGGGAGCTCCTAATGAGTCCCAGCACCAGGCCTCCTGTCCTTCCTGCCTGCTGATGCAGGCCCCTTGCCCTTCCTATCAGCAGCCTGGGATTGCCCCTTGCCCTTCACACCTGCAGCTGGTGGTGCCTCCTTGCCCTTTGTAGTCGCAGCTGGTGGTGCCTCCTTGCCCTTCTTTGATGCACCTGGTGCAGGCACCCTGTCAGTGTTGCTGCCTGGTGCCCGGGATCCTCTCCCACCTGCAGTAGATGTTGACAGTACTGTGCCCCTGGACTGGGTGACTGAGGTGATTGCCTGGGTTTTCTTCACCCTGGCCTGATGTGAAGGACGGGGGGAGAAGGGGGAGGGAAGAGGTCAATGGTGGAGAGGAAAAGCTTCTTAGGGACATTGGGGCAAGAAGAGGGTGAAGGTTTGGGAGTGGAAGAAGAGGAAGTGGTTGTAGGAGGTGTCTGTCTGCTGTGTTTGGGTGCAGGTGCATGGGCTGGATGCTGTTGTGAGGTGGATGGCTGTTGGGTGTCTGAGTGCTTGCGTTTGGGTACCTTGGGAGGAGGGGGCACAGACACAGTGGGAGAGGACACAGGGGAAGTGTTCATGGAAGTGGGGATGGTGACTGCCAGTGAGGGGCGTGTAGTGATAGGCGTGATGGTGGTAGTGGATGAGGATGTACTGCATGCAGATGTGAGTGTAGATGCTACTGGGAGGGAGGTGGATGATGAAGAGGAGGGGGACACAGTGGAGGCAGTGGATGTTGGTATGTCTGTATCTGTATGGTGTTTGTGTGAGTGCCTGTGTGATGATGTGTGGTGCTTGTGTTGGCCTGAACCACTCCTGTGTGTTGTCCTGGGTGCATGCTGGTCTGCCTGTGTGCTTGGGATAGGTTAGGGTTGAGGGGAATGGGATTGGGCAGAGGAGATTGGAGCGGAGGCTAGAAACAGGGACAATGACTGCCATCAGGGAGGAGGCCAGAGTCTAGATTGATCTCTGTTGGGCCGCCACGCCAGAGTGAATGCCCTCCAGGAATGAATTATTTTGTTGCAAATGGACTGCCAGCCCATGGATGGCATACACAATGGTTGACTGCCCAACAGAGATGGATTGTAGGAGGTTAATAGCCTCCTCAATCAGGGAAGCAGGGCTAACTGGGGCAGGGCCCGAGGTGCCTGGGACGAAGGAGATTCCCTCCCTCCTGGGTAAGTGGACACAGAAAACATGCTGAGGGGCCACCGGGCGGGCAGTGCTGGTACGTGGGTGGCGGCTGTATCTGTAGTTGGGGTGGGCACAGAGGTGTCTGCCACCACCAGGGAGTTTCCATCGGAAGAGGTATCACTGTCAGAACTGTCCCCCTAATCTTCGCTGTGGTGCTCCCCTCACCCTCCGTCCCAGTGGTGCCCTCACCGTTGGTGGATTCGGCCTCCTGGGCTTTGTGGGATGCAGCTCTCCCCATCGCCGGTGCCTCTGCTCCTCCGCCAGATTATGATAATGCACATCAGGACAAGGTACACAACACACACAGGGAACAGCCCTACACACTAGGCAATGCACTACCAGTCACAATGCTAGTCACCAGCCCATGGACAGGGATACCTAACGCCAATTGCAGCATACCTGAGACCCACAGACTCCTTCCCAGCAGTGGAGGCCTACTAGCTTGATTGGAGGAGGTTGACATCAGACCCTGGCCAACATGGGCCCTACCCTGCACTGGCTGGCATGGCCTAGAGGCACCCACAGGCCCACATCCCCCACCCGGATGCCACCCCACCACGCGCAAGTAGTATATTGGGGCACTGTACTCACCTCCTTGTGGCTGCTGTGATGCCCCCAAGCACCCATCCAGCTCCGGATAGGCCACCGCCAGTATGTGGGCCATCAGGGGGTCCGGGTTCAATGGGCACCCCTTCCTCGTTGGAAGGCCCGTAGCTGGGCCTCTGCCGTCATCCACGCCCAGCGTCTCAGGTCCTCCCACCGTTTGCGACAGTGGGTGCTCCACCTGCCGTAGACCCCCAGGGTCCGCACGTCCTTGGCAATGGCACTCCATATACCCTTTTTTTGATGGGCGCTGACCTGCAGATAAATACACATAGGAAATGGTATAATTCAGACTGTCCTGCCTGTTACACTCATGGCCCACTATAGCCCTCACATCCACTTACATATAGACATTGCCCACCATACATGCAGCACACTGCCCAGGGCCCTTACCCCGACTCCCCCCCAGCACGAGGCCCTCACACACAGCACTCCATGCATTCATGCCCCATTTATCGTGCTCACAGTGTACTCACCTGTTGGTCTGGAAGTCCATACAGCATTCGGTACTGGGGTAGGACCCCATCAACCAGTCTCTCCAACTCCGCAGCGGTGAAGGCACGAGCCATGGTTGGTTCCAGACACAGGTCACAGCAGCACTTGCAGTGTAGGTCCTCTCCTGTTGAAGGTCAGGTAGCAAGTGGGTGAACAGATAGAAAATGGTGGTCACGTCCACGGCGGTGCATACCGTCACCGCCGGCGTACATCACCATTGCCCACTGTAACCCATAGGGCCCAATGGGATCCAATGAGGATTTGCACAGCGGTTTTCAACCACCTCCCACAACGGTGCACAACGTCAGCGGAATTACCTCATTTTCACCTGTTCCTCCATACAGAACAGGCGGATGCCATTTCGTGTGGGAGCAGGCCATGGCACCTAACTGCGTCACAGTACACATAGGCTCCATTTGGGCCTATACAACAATATTGTGTTACAGTCACAACCTGAAATGCAGTGTTGTGTTTGGAAATATGCAATACTGACCAGCTACTCACCGTTTGCCCCCTAGATTGCAACTGATGCAGATGAATAGGAGATGGAGACATCCCCCCTAGTACAGGCCCCTGGTGGACTTGGCAAGAGTAGAGGACAGGCACATTATCCTCACCCATAGATTGGACAGGGCCACAATCACAGAGCTGTGGTTCCAATTGGAACCTGACCTGATATCTGCTATTCATCAGCCCACCGGGATCCCCCTCTTGTGCAAGTCCTATCTGTGCTCCATTTCATGGCAAGTGGCTCCTTTCAAGTGACAATGGGCTTGGCAGCAGGAATGTTTCAGCCAATGTTCTCAGTAGTGCTGAACAGAGTATTGTCTGCCCTGATTAAACACATGCGCAGCTACATAATTTTTTCCCAGGTGGCGGATTTGGCCACAGTGAAAACTGATTTCCATGTAATGGGACATATCCCCAACATTATTGGGGCTATTGATGGTACACATGTAGCATTTGTCCCCCCGCCCCAGGAGAAATGAACGGATGCTCAGAAATCAAAAGAGCTTTCACTCCATGAATGTGCAGCTACTGTGCCTGGCGGACCAGTACATCTCCCATGTCAATGCAAAGTATCCTGGGTCTGTGCATGATGCCTTAATCCTGAGGAATAGGAGCATCTCATATGTGATGGCTCAACTCCAGAGGCACAGGGTGTGGCTAATAGGTGAGCCCTGGTTCCCACCCAGGGGTTGTTGGTGTATGGGTATGGTGTGGACCCTAAGGGTTAGTGTGTGTCTAACAGCTGTCCCTCGATATTTTCAGATGACTCTGGTTAACCAACCTCTCATGGCTACTGACCCCTGTGAGGAATCCCAGGACAAGGGCAGAGGAACGTTACAATGAAGCACATGGGTGAAGAAGAACAATAATAGAAAGGACTTGCGGCCTCCTGAAGGCCAGGTTTCATTGCCTCCATCTAACAGGTGGATCCCTGTACTACTCACTCAGTAAGGTGTGCCAGATCATCGTGGCATGCTGTATGTTGCACAACCTTGCCTTATGTCGCCAGGTGCCTTTTCTGCAGGAGAATGAGGCAGGAGATGGGCATGTGGCAGCAGTGGACCCTGTGGACAGTGAAGATGAGGAGGCAGAGGACGAGGATGAGGACAACAGGAGTGCAATAATACAACAGTACTTCCAATGACACACACACAAGACACTGTAATTACACTTTACATTGACAGCTTTGTATTTGACATTGTCACTGGTAGGCTGATTTTCCCACTTCTATGGCCACTTACTGTACCATTTGGCATCTCTATTTCAGATATTTGTGCCCCACTATTGCTCCTGGTGTGTTGACTCCAGCCAACTACAGGTCATTCCTATGTATACATTACTGTACAGTTGTATTGCAGTTTTCAAAGCTTGTTAAACAAATACATGGTTAAATGATTTGACAGACTCCATACTTGTATTTATTCAAATGGTGTTTATTTAAGTGCTAATGATTAGAGGGGGATGTGCGTGGGCTGGGGTGATGATGGAGGAAAGTCCAGGATAGAGTCCAGTCTTTTTGTATCACAGGTGCATTGTCCAAGGGGGCATAGGAAGGGGAGCAATGGCAGTTCAAGGTGGACAAGGTGACAGAGTGGGACACAAGGGTGACATTCAGGAGAGTCTTTTTTCCTGGCGGGGGTCTTGGCAATGTTCTCTGGCTTCTGCCTTGATTGCATAGCTATGTCTGCCAGCACCCCTGCAATGGAGACCAGGGTGGGGTTGATGTCCTTCAAGTCCTCCCTGATCTCCAGGTACTGTCCCTACTGCAGCTGCTGGGTCTCCTACAACTTGTCCATGTATCTAGCCCATCGTCTCCTGGGAATGGTGGTCTGCTACTTGGATGTTGGTGAGTGCCTCCTAGAGAGTCGGTTCCCTGGGCCTGTCCTCCCCCTTTCACACAGCAGTCCTCCCAGCTTCCCTGTTGTCCTGTGCCTCTGTCCCTGAACTGTGTGCCCTCTGCCACTGACCCCAGGATTCTGATTGTCCTGTGTTTGTGGGGTGGCCAGGGGTCCCTTTAGTGGTGGACTCACTGCTGATTGACGTGTCCTGGGGACAGAGGTATGGGCCCGCTGGGTGGGTACTGTGCTGGTGTTTCCTGAGGGCAGAGGCTCTGTGGTGGTATGGGACTGTGCCTGGGTTACCGACTGTCCGGAGATCCCTGATGGGCCAGGTTGGTCATCCAGATCCGGGCATCCAGAGCTGCTGTTATCACTGTGGGCCTTTTCTGGGGGTGGACTGGAAGTTGCTGGCACCTCCTCTCCGGTGACGTTGGGAGGGGGGACCTGTGGGGATGTAAATGTAGTATTATTGTTTCTGTGTGTGTCATCTTGTGAATGGGTGTGTTGCCCTGTATGGTTGTTATTGCCCTGGCAGCTTTGCCTTGTGTGAGTAGTGATTTTGTTGGCTAGGTGATTCTCTCTAATGTGCATGCTTTAGTTATGGGTGTCCATGCAGGTCTGTGAGTGGTGTCCATGCATAGGTGTTGCATGCAGGGCCTGGTATTGGGATGAGTGTTTTCTGATGGTGGGATATGTGGGAGGTGGTGAAGTGATGGGAGTGAGTGTAAGGGTGGGGGTTTGTGATGGCATGCAGGAAGTGGGGTGATAGTAATAGAGGTTTGACTTACCAGAGACCAGTCCTACTCCTACTCCTGCCAGGCCCTCAGGATGCATGATTACCAAGACTTGCTCCTCCCATGTTGTTAGTTGTTAGTTGTGAGGGAGGAGGTGGGGGTCAACTGCTAGTCCTCTGTATAGCTATTTGGTGTCTTGCTGCTGTGAAACGTACCTTCCCTCAGAGGTCGTTCCACCTCTTCCTGATGTCATCCCTTGTTCTGGGGTGCTGTCCCACGGCGTTAACCCTGTCTACGATTCTCCACCATAGCTCCATCTTCCTAGCAATGGACGCCTGCTGCACCTGTGATCCGAATAGCTGTAGCTCTACCCGGATGATTTCCACCACCATGACTATTAACTCCTCCTCAGAGAACCTAGGGTGTTGTTTCGGTGCCATGGGTGTATTGTGAGTGGTGTAGGTGAGGGTGTGTGGGGTGCTGTGTTGAGGTGTGTGATGTAGTGTGCCTGGATGGTGTATAGGTGATGGTGGTGTGTGTCTGTGGTCTTGTCTGTGGTCTTGCTATCTCTCTTGAGGCACTTGTTTGTATTGGTAAAGGGTTCTGGGTAATGTGTGTGTGTGTTTTATAGTGGTGTGGGTGTGGTGTGTGTATGTGTGTCGGGTGTGTGTAGTTTGAATTGTCCAATGTGGTGTAGTTTCGTTAGGTATGTACTGCCAATGGTTTAGCGCCATTGAATGTCCGCCATGGTGATTCGTGGGTCATAATACTGTTGGCGTAGTTCTGTTGGCATAGCAGTGTGGGTTTTGCTACCGCCAGATTATCACTGAACTTTGGTCTGGCAGACTTGTGTGTGTGTGGCTGTATAGTTCTGGCGGACCTGTGTGTGTGGCTGTATAGTGACGGATTGCTATGTGGGTCATAATATGGGTGGCGGTAATCCACTGCAGCGGCAGTATGTTGGCGGCAGTCAGCATGGCGGTATGCGGTACTGACCGCCAATGTCATAATGAGGGCCATAGTGCTGACCTAGGCGAAGAACAGCTAGATAGAAAAAGTAAAACAAGACCGCAAATGTGACTACTGTTAAAATAATATAACAGAGATAAAACAAAACATATCTAGGTTAAAGTACACAGCGGCAGGCCTATTTTGCTAAAATAACATGTATACAATTATAGCCCAAATGGCTACACAACACTCTTCCCATGCCGGTTCAAAAGGTGGTTCAAAGCCTAATCTAATATATGAAAAGCCATTGAAATGCATCTTAAAGCATATATTCAGGAAAGTCAATGATGACAAGTCAAAAGACACTTGAGCATGTATCAAAAGGACAATTGAAAATATTAATTGTGGTGTCAAGAAAAGCCAAATTTCCTAAGTCAGATTTTAAAGTCGCCAATTGAATCCGGGATAATTGAAGACAGGAAATCTTCCACTTCGGCAGGTGATAAAGTAGGAAGTTTATCGTCAAGGAAAACCAAGGAGCATTTGTGTTCTAAAGCATGAGGCAGCAGCATTCCGTGGTGTGCACAACAATGAGTTTAGAGCTGCATGATCCACAGAGGGCAAGTCATAAACAGCTTCCCGTAGCAAACGCACCCTCAATGCGCTTGTCTGGTAATGAGCCCTCAGTGAGAACATCAACAGATGAAGTCCAATGAAGGCAAGAGCTGCGTAGAAATACACACTTTCAATGCACATTCAAAAGGGCACCAGAGGCACCAAAACACTGGCTGCACACAGTGCAAGACCAGTCGCACTCCAATTGCTCCAGAAGTGATGCTCCAAAGTACTGCGTCATGGGTTCACGACACAGCTGCACTGGTGGAAGCGCTTTCAGTCCTCCATGTTGTAACAGGACAGCCATTGCGCAGAAAAAAGTAGCAATAGCAATATGCCACTTATTATAGCCAAAATGATCGGAAATCCCCTGAAAATACTGGAAAATATTGAGAGGATGGCTAAAGGTATTAGGCCAAATATAGAGGAGAAGGTGTGAACGAAACTAGAACCAACAGCCTTAAAGAATTTTTTGATTCCAGTAGTACTGGACGCATTAAATATCCGTCCCATGAGCTCACCAAAGTGTTTTGGAAAGTTAGTACTTAAAAACTTAAAAGGGCCTGTATCTCTACGGATGACCTTGCAACCTGAAGCGCGTAAGTCTCGCGTGCAGATGTAAGCACCACATGTTTTTGAAACAATAAAGCCTTGTGTCTGCTCAACTTGTCAAAATTCACATTTGAAGAAGTGATATGGTGCCAAATCTTAGCTACTTCCCTCTGTCGTGTAGGAGGAAAAAGTACATTCCCACAGCATGTAACAATTTTGGAGACTGAAAAGACATAAACTATTCCGGCATGCATCCCACAATAGCTCTAACTATTAAGGAGCACATAGCTGCCATTCAAGAGCACCTGGAACGCAGGTCTAATCAAGGGGACTGGGACTCACTTCAGATGGAACACAAAGTTCGCTGCAGAAGGGTTACACGCCCCATGCAAGGACAGCTGTTTACAAACCATCCAATGGCTGAAAGAAGTCTTGTATTCACTACCGCTAAGAAAGACCTCTTTCATGCCACTGAGACATTTGTACAAGAAGGGTAGCTCCCACACCTCGTGTGTGTAACTATCTCCTAGCCTTTCATATCTGCCCACCGGAATGTGTTTTAAGCAGGACATGATTTGGAGTATTGAAATAGGCAGATTGATGACCCTGTGTATTAACCACTCAGCAGATAGTACTTCATCCACAGTAAAGGCAACTTTTCTAATTTCTCGATATTTAACATGACATAAGTCGCTTTTTTTTAGTCATTAGTTGTTGTTGTCGCATTAAATTAAATGTTGAAAATATGTCTCTTGCGCTGACGTGTTACCAGGGAACACAACCTGCTTTCAGTGTTTTTAGTGTCCAACCTAACTGCATAATGGATCTTAGTTGACTCTGTCCATGATGTAAAGAGGACATGTCGCTCTGTACTATATCTATTGCAGAGGAAACAATGTTGTTTAAGGTGTATATTCGGATGGACAGTGTATTAATCCTATTATCTACAACAGCTAATGCCTTCTGTACATTTTTCTGATCTATTTGCCTTAACCGGGAAGCAGCTTCTTGCTGAGAAAGCTTCCAAATTTCATTGCAGACTGCATATAAGAAGCGTTTTCAGTGTTATTTTCTGGGGCCTAACAGAAAATCCTATAAGTCAGTATTATTAGACAGGAGACTGAGGTGTTCTCTAACAGCATCTAGTGAGGAACTCTTCAACCATTGCTGGCATAGTTTCCCTATACTGAAGGTTGTCACTATACCAGCGTATTCAGATGACAAATAGCGAGGGTCAGGCCTACTTGTTCTAAAACCCCCCGTGAAGTTTACAAAATGTTTATGACACCCATTGGTATCTATTGGCCACAATAACCACCCACAAGGACGTGAAAGTGAAACATTAAATGTGCCGTTTTGGACCCATTCATCAAGCTGATTTTCTGTTGAATTGATAAACGTTTGCTATTTGTAAAATTTTGCAAGGGCTAGAATAATGGGCACATTCAAATCCTTAATTTTTGCTAAGCCTAAACAACTTGTCTGTTGTACTGTTTCATTCAAAATATCATTTGAACAGGAATCAGGCATGCCTTAAACAAAGCTTCCTTTCCCATTACTTGCCAATTTTTTGTTCCCCACACACTTTGTAAGTCAATCGACTTCAACCAATATTTATAACCTTCTATAGCCAACCGGGAAACAAAGAAATCTGAATAAATTAATTTTGTATGTCAATTATATATGTACATTTTCCATCAATGGCAATTTAATATAATATGATTCAGCATTTTTAACACTGTGCCTAGAAAAATATGCAAATTTTTCAGAATATGTTTTAGAACTCCCTTGTGGTGGAGTTGGCCAATTTTTCCATTGTGTGTAATTAAAATTAGTCTTTGGGGTACTTGCTCTGCGAATGAAATGGTGTCCGTAATAATTATAATAGAACATGTCACCATAATTTTCTTTGGATTGATAAACATCCTCACTTTCAAATACAATAAAATACTGCAACTCAGTCATCGTAGAATCACATCCCAGTTATGAGAAACAACTCTGGGTATTGTTGCATCATTCATAGAAAGTTTAAACACATATGGTATTTGAATGACCTCCTTAGGGCCGTATATATCAAATATGACTTTATCCCAAACAATCCCACCCCGAATTGGTATAGCGGAAAAGTTCACGAAAGACAAGTCTTTGCGGACCTTGTGAGAAGAACATTTTTTTTTTTGGACCTCATCCACCAGTTCAACTGTAGATCTTTCAGGAAGGCAATGACCATGTATTAGTAGAAAGAAAGTAATAACAAAGCCAATCTAAAGGAGGAAAGCCAATACAATCAAGGAAAGCCACAGACAGTTCCAAGGGAAAATAAAGTAAATTGTTTTCAGCCACAATATCAGCTTACGTGTTTTTGATAGTTCAGATATTGAAGAGGCAGATGAGTCTGAAAAGGTGTCTTTGATGTCGGCAAAGTATCCTGAAGCAGTTTGTGCAAAACTTGGAGCCATATTTGAAGGAGGAGGACTTGTAGAAGTCTACTTCTGTGGTTCACAGTTATTTATGCCAACCATTTGTGTAGAAGTCGAGTCAAATCGATCAGCAATTTCTGTATTGCCTATTGCAATAGATGTTAGTGGAACTAATGCAAGATCATTTTCCACCCTCTCCAAGTTCGGAGAGGTGCCAGCGTTGCTGCTCAAAACTTGTAGAGGGACATCTTGACCAGTAGTGAGAGGGATTCAGGTACTATTGGTTGTCCCTCTTGGTCTGCTTGGCAGGATCGGCCACATGGTGTAACTTGACATTGTTGATGGAGACAAAGCGGTTCTCTTTAGAGCCAGGCAGTGGTTGTAGAATAACAGTTCTGGTACTGTGTATTCTCAGGACTGGAACTGGTGCACGATAGTAAGGACCAAACTCCATTTTCACAACAACTTTTTCACGTACTAGATCCCTATCCTTTGGAATCCAGCCGGTAGATGTTATTGCTACATCCTTAATTCCTACAGAGGCAGGATTGGCAGAAGCATTGTCATCACAGAACTGTTGTAATTCCTGCAAGACAGTGACACGTTCATTTATGTCAAAGGGTTTTTCTGCCGCCTCTACGCCAGGACTATCAAGATCTGGAACATGCACTTGAGTTCCAAGCAGGCACTCATATGAAGTATGACCCCCCCCCAGGGACCTTCTATTATTAAGTGCTCTCTGGACTCCATACATGTGATTAAGCCAACTACGAACCATACCTAGTACTTTGGCTGTTAAGGATTTCTTTAAATCTCGGTTTCGTCGCTCCACAACACTATTTCCCTTGGGATGAAATGAAGGGGAGTAATGGAACTGGACTCCTAATGAAGCCATGGCGTCCTTGAATGCCCTTGAGGCAAAAGCTGGCCCCTGGTCCGAGTGGAAAGCCGCAACTGCATATTTGCCGATAAAGACTTGCAAATCTTTAATAACAGTCTGAGCGTCAGCCAAGCATTGTGGACACAGCCATAGGAATCTGGAGCAAGACTCAACAGTGACTAAAATGTATTTGTATGCACTGTCAGGTGTCAAGGGACCGCAATGGTCCAAGTACACACATTGTAATGGTTTGTTAGAAATTAGGAGGGGTGTCTGCACTGGGCATTTGACAGTGGACCCCTTCATTTGTTGGCAGTTATCACAACAAAGTACATACTGCTTGGTCTGTTTGTAATGACCTGGCCACTAACAACGAGCCTGCAATAATGATATTGTAGCCGCTACACCAGCATGGGGGGAGGCAACTCCCTCCTGCGCTGCTTTCATCAACACTGGTCTTAGGTTTTTATGGGGAATTAGTTGAACTCCCACGCCTAGTATTTTTACTTCTGCTTCAAGGAAGCCTCCCATCCGGTAGGAATATTTAATGAGAAAATCCTTTAGGTGAAGGTGTGTCGTCAGCCGAGGCTTGCACGGCAGTCATTGTCCGGTTTTGTTCTAGAACGAGTTACTGCAGCAACAAAAGCCGTAGCTACTGCTGATTTGGCACCTTCATCAGCTAGTGTATTTCCAGCAACGTGTATTCCAACACTCTGGTGTCCAAATGTGTGTACAACATGGACATTTGGTAGTGTTTCCTTCAGGTCCACTACTTTCCCCCACAGAAGTTGGTATCGCTGACCCCATTCTGGGGCCAGTGATGCAGATATTTATTGAAGGACTAGATGCAATAGTATGAATCACAGACAATCAGTGTTAACTGGTCAGGAACCGTATGTTCCAGTGCCATCACCAGAGCCTTTAGCTCTGCTAGTTGTGCAGTTGTGCAGTGCAGTCCCCTAGGGTCTGCGTAAAGGTATGTTGTGGATAGAATTTACTACCCTTTATAAAGCCGCTTAAGATTGCGCAAGCAGCGGGGTATTGATGCTTAGTGCCTATTGCAGGTTGTGCTGAGCCATTGGTGTACATGACGCTTTGATATTCATCAATAGGCAATGTATTTGTATTCCAGTTCATATTGCAAACAAAAATTGTTGGATTTGTAACTTTGGGTCAAAAATGTAGTCAACATCAGTGGCTGTCAGAGACATTGCCCATTGGATCCAACGTAGATGTAATGCTTTAGCGTTTGGAACACTGGCTTGTGGTTTTTCTTTTATGACAGCCATCTGAACTGCAGTGAGAATTTTCTCAGTGGGAGCAAAACGTTGTTCTGCTGTTGAATACAAATGTGATTTGTATACAATCGGGACCGTCTCACCCTCATTGAATATTACAGAGGTGAAACCAATGGCACCAGCAATTACTCTGATGACCAGATGTTTTTTGTTGTCCCTTGTGTGTAGGTATTGTACTGCAAGCATGTCTTTTTGCAATGATCTGAGAATGCGTGTGTGTTTCGACTGTCCAGAATTTACTGGAAAGTCTTAACGTATTAGGTCATATAAGGGTTTTATGCATGATGCATATTCTGGAATGTATGTTCTGCCAACATTTAGAAAACTCAATAGTGATTGGAGTTTTTTAATAGTATTTGGAGGATGTAACTGTGCACATTTTTCTAAGAATTGTGGCGCTAAGGAAGGATATTTTTGTTTTCTTGAAGTTGAATTTATAGCCGAATTCGGCAAACTTATAAGAATGCGGGCTACCTGTCTTAGGTGTTGCAGTAATTCATCGTCTGTAAGGTAGATATCATCTACATAGGACAATGCTTCAGGGTCAATGTGGTGCAATATTGAAGTCACACAAGCCGCAGACAGTCCCAGACTGTTCTTGTAACCCGGTGGTAAACAACAGAATTTTTCTGGAAGTCTAGTGCCTAGAAACTTGTTAGGTCTCTACTCTCAGGTGCTATATTTTGGCAAAGAAACCACTGGAGATATCCAATGTTGTTTTTTAGTTTTTTTAGTTTTTTACACACTATGTTATTCATAAGTGCTGTGCTATGAAAGTTTTGTGTAGCATATATGTGTGTATGACTGTTTAAGTGTCTATAGTCAAAGACTATTTTGTATGACTGGTCCGGTTTAGCTACAGGAACTAGAGGATTATTCATTGGTGAGACACAGGGTTCGATTACACCCTGGTACTCTAGTTGTGTGAGATCTCCCTCACTGGTCCTTTAGCATCATGTTTTATTGGGTATTGGGTTTAAAGTTGGGGTTGTTTTTTAATTGGAATTACATGATAGGGGGGATCTTTATCCCAACCTATGTTGTTGCGATATAACAGGGGTGCCTGCACCAATGCCCAATCAATGGCGTAGGATTCTGCGAGCTCATCTGGAACAAGAGGCGAGAAAGAAGTTTTGATAACCTCTTCCCTATATGGGCAAGTATGGACAAATTCAGGTGGACAATCCTTTTTGGCCAGTAAAATAAAATAAATGTTAACTATGCGGTCCCAAAAGATTGCGTCAATTGTGCATTCAATGTCTCCTAACTGTATTGTTACTTTGTACACCGTCAGGCATGGAGTCACGCATGGGCGCAGTTTCAACTTGTAAGAATCATCAGTTGTTTTCACCTCCAGATGCTCTTGAAGATTCCAGTGAACTATTGTGACCTTTGCTGCGCTGTCTAGCAGAGCTAGCGCCCACATCTTGTTCTTCAATAGAGCCCTCTTCTTGAGTGGCATGACAAATCGCAACTGCTGCCACTTTTTTCTTTTTATATTGGGGTTTGTGTTGGGGAAGTTTCTCTTCTTTTTTAACAGAAAATTGTAGAGCGGTGTGGTTCCTGTTTCAGTTTCACATACTCAGTTCTCTGCTCTGACCGCCCACCTCTCTCACTGCTTTTTTCCGGTGAGTCCTGAAAGGCACGAGATTGGCATGTCTCAGTATATTGATATCTGTCCGGCGTTTTTATATTATCTCCATTTCTCAGATTATATCTAGTCTGAGGGGTCTCCGAGTGCGGAGATTCTCCCCTTTCATTTTTAGGTGTTTGTTATCCCAGTGTTTTTTAGAACCCTCAGGTGCTTGCTTAGTAGAATCTTTATTAGATTTACCCTGAAACTGCAGTTTCGTGGGTCTGTCCCTCAGACTATCTCACCCAATACTAGAGTAGGTCTCTGAGATAATCTTTGACAGCTTACGTTCTTGATCATGTGGAGGAACGTCCCAGAGCCGCATACGCACTGCTAGTGCAACTGCTTCCCCTTTAAGGTAACCTACCACAATTTAAGATACAGAGGCAAAATTGCCAATAAGTTGCATCCCCAAGTCTGGGGCTGGGGCAGCCTCGTATTCACCTTGAATTTGTTTTAACACTTCCGGAAGATTGGCAAGTGTCGGTGTACCATGTGTGGTAGTATAGAGCGTGGCAAATACTGTGCCCCAAGTATTGCAGATATCTACTGTAGGAACCATCCCAAATGGCAAGCACATAATTAATATTCTATGCTTATTCTGATGTCCGGTATGAGGAAATACTGCTTCCAGTGCATTTATTTTTTGAGCTAACCAAAACGGAATCTCTTCCCGTTTGGCGGCTACCTTGCCCATAAGCAAATGTACAGTCGCAGGATTAATACCTGGCGTTGCTGCATGTGTTTGCACTGGGGCAGCATGTGCTGCGTTTGTATTTAAAGTTTGCATTACAAACTGTACTAATAGTCTGTATATTGCCGTAAGTTCAGCATATAAGCGGCGAACCTCAGCTACCATCAAGTGCTGCATCAGGGTGCGGTGTATCTGTGGCCAATAAAGACCATGTAGGACCATCATTACTTAGAGGACATAGCCTAACGTGTAGGACTGTATGTGGTAGGGTGCCATCAAGCCAATTATTATGGTCTTGATAAGATAGAGGTATTTCTAAATATGCATAAGCTCTATATTGTGCAGGTATGTTTGCGGGTGTATAGTGGTGAAATGTATTTGTTTTCCCATCGGCTGATGGAAATGTGACCCAAGAATAAAAAAATTCTGTTCCATAGGCTGGATGAGCCTCAACAACAAATGTAACTGGACCTCCCTGGGCCGTTATGCCATGTGCTAGTAAATGGCAGTAAGGGGTGGTCGCATATTAACTGCAATTGCTACCCGTTGCGGGTTCGCCACAGTGAATGGTAAATTTTGTTTAGAGATAAGCACACCAAATGGGGATGATCCTTTTAGGGTTCAAGCTTGAACAACCTACAGTGTTAGTTAGGTACTCCCTATTTAGCTGATGAGGAAAATCCTCAATACCACGGACGTCTCTGTAAATAGTGCTGAGGTGTCTTTGCATATACTGAGACAGAGATACTCAGGGGACCCGAAAATTAGTGCCTGACCAAACGTGGGCAGCGCCATGTTGAGCAGGTTTTCATTATCCTAATGAGACTACTGGATTAAGGTGGTAGAATCACCTGTACTGCGGGGGACTGAGTCTTATCCCGCACTAGGTTACACTTGTTGGCCTAATCTGGGTTTTGTTCCGGCTAACTAGAAGTGCCTCATCACCACCCAAGAGCAGGGATGATTGGGCAACCGAGCGCATGACATAAATGACTCCCCAGGGAAATCGTGGTCACTCAGATCTAATCCGTTTCTCTCAGTTACATTAGTCTCACATATGCAAGGACACTCAGAGACAGAAGATAATTCAATAAGGTTTTCTTGAAGTGACTGCATCTTAGATAATAAGGCATGTATTGCAATTACTAGGACGATGAAGCACAATAAGACTAAAATTGTGACAAGGAGAGTAAAACACAAAAATAACGCTACCATATTGTCACTAGAGTTTGTAGAGATAGTTCCTATCTAGGCTATGTTAGACCATAGCATTTAAGCTCTAATTCTGCCCTTCAGGTTTCCCCTGGGGAGACATTATCCCTCATACCTGAGCAAAAGGCCTGTAGTCTACATAAGCAGCTGCAGCAAAGCAATCAGTAATCAGCGTACAGTCATGGTCATCTGGCTGGAATCTCCCTCTAACGTACATGGGTCAAAATAGTGTTTTTATAATAAAACAGCTGATGTTCCAAGAGAGGATCCCCACGAAAAAGTGTGTATGTTTCTGTGAACATTGGAGACAAAGTGTACAACTTTGCCAGCAACCTATCTTACTGCAGCTTTGAGAAAAGCACAGAGTGAAAGAAATGTCTTGTTTAAGAATGTAGTGCTGACCTAGGCAAAGAACAGCTAGATAGAAAAAATAAAACAAGACCTCAAATGCGGCTACTGTTAAAATAATATAATGAAGCTAAAACAAACCATATCTAGGTTAAAGTGCACAGCGGCAGGCCTAGTTTGCTAAAATAACGTGCCTAACATTATAGACCAAATGACTACACAACAGGAGGAAACATAGACTCCTGTACTTCCCTGTGGGCAGTCCTGAATTGAAGCTGGAAATACAAAACTCATGCATTTGGCTTGACTAGGGTTAATGAACTCAGGGTTCCCAACAGGCGATTGGGGACTCTCGAAGTAATATGTGACTAGATTAGAGTATAATAATTGATCAACAATGAAGTCTCAAGGTGCATATTTAAGTTTGATTAGTCATAACGAGACACCATCATCACAGTAGAGGCTGGGAATGGCATATGAATTAATAACATTTATGATTCTTTTATTTAGTGTGTGACTACAGGGCAACTCTCCCATTGTTAGCCCAGTTTTGGAAATGTACTAATGAGACTTCGGTAAGGATAAAGACCTAAATACTTGGGTCTTCACTTGAATATTATGTATGCATGTACGAAAAAGACGTGTGACACCATTTTGCATCACTTGTAGAAGAGCACTTGGTGGTGGGGAGTGAGCAGTACGGCAATGACCCATTGGGTCCCTGATGTGGGAGCCTGTGTGAGTGTACGGAGAAAAGTAAAGAGTGTGTTTATATATTTTTTCTCCACAGAAAGAACCAAGGTGTTATATGGGTGAAGGGCCAACTTGGCCAGATGAATGATCTCTCACCTCATCAGTCCAGGTGTTAACACATGAAGGGGAAGGTAAAAGTAAGGGATCATTTTCTATCCTTATGAAGGCCTAGTGACCTTTAGAGGCAAACAGGGGCTGAAGCATGTCGGTATATGCAGAGTGGAGGAAAGGGAGATAGTGACCCAAAGTCTACCCACACCTCAAGTATTTACCCCTGCCAAAGGGGGACCGAGAATAAACTTCAGGGGGGTACACCCCCTTATGCAGTTTGAATTTTGAACAGCAATAACAGATCCCTTTGAACGTAGGGTACATTCCCTACCACACACATACACATTTTGCTCCACTCTGAATGTTGATTTGCACTGGAGTATAGTAGCATGCCCAATGATGAAGCATGCCACTATCTAGTGGGGGAGGGCACTTTTAAGACACTCATAGGGTTCCCAAGGTTAGATATATTTCTAGTAAATTTTTCCAGGAAGGAGTAATGGTTCCAAAAAATGTTTTTGCCTCTTTTCAGTGTGTGAGGTCAACAGTAACACAGGAGATAGGAGGGGAGGGGGTTCATCTCACCCCTCTTTTGCTTGAGAATTTAATATATGGTGCTAGCCAGTTCTGTTTTAGAGCCTTATGTCTTTCAAGGCCTCCACCATCGAGTGGTTTCCTGTGCAAATGATCACCACACAACCTTGCCACCGCACTCACTGCGCCCTGGTCTGGACACCAACAGTGACTCAAGTTGGCATTGGGTGGCAGTGGGGGCCCAGCTCACAGGCCCTAACCCAGAGGTGGAGGGGTGTGAGGGACCCCCCGATCCAGCCAAGGCTTGCACCAGTCATGGGTGTGTTGGAGGGGGTGGTCTACCTCAGTGATAGGTGATGCTTCACCGCTCTGCTTTCAGGCCTTATGTCCTCCAGGGCCTCCTCCTGCCAAGTGATATCCTGCACAGACGATCACTGTGTTGCCTTACCACTACACTCACCATGCCCAGGTCTAGACACCGACAGTGACCTAAATTAGTATGGGACAGCAGTGAGGGGCCCTCCTACTCGTGTACCTCACTTGCCTAAGGCCCCTCTGTGCTGCTGGCGGTATCCATGGCCACGTGCTCAGGCCAGGACTTGTCGCAGGTGCAGTGTCATGGTGAGGATCAGTGGGATCAGAGGCTGATTCAATGCTCTGATGGTTCAGTTAGGGAGCAGCCTCAGTGGTAACCTTATAAAAAGTCCAGGCGGTCCTCACCTTGCTGCCTTAACGCTCACCTCTCCCCAGGGCCTCAGCCAGTCACAATGCCTTTGATCTGGTTGATCGCCACTTTACGGCAGCTGCCATGCCTGGCTATCCTTGCCTCGGTCCAGATTCCAGTCCAACTGAGGCATGATGTATGGTATGGCCGGGGTTCTCAGCTTCACTCCCTGTATGAAGGTCCCGTAGGCAGTCCCTGGTCATTCGTCCCAGGCCACTTTGTTTCCCATCACCAGGAGTCTCACTGGGGGTGCCTGGAGTGCGCACCTTGCACCTGAAACTGGCCCATTTTGGCTACACCTGTTGCACCACAGGTCAGGATAACAAGGATGCCAGGGACAGAGTTCGGATTAAAGCCGATAACATGGCTTGTGATGCTGTGCTCGAGCAATGAGCAACTGCCATCTTGGCTCTCTTGGCCACACCTCATGCCACCTAAACTATACTAGTCCACCGCACTCCAGGAGGTTTATGAAGACTCTATTTTATTGTGAGCAAGACTTGTTAGACGTCGAAACGCGTTGGTTGATGCTGGAAACAATAAAATAGATTCTTCATAAACCTCCTGAAGTGCGGTGAATATTTTCGATTTTCATACAACCCAAGGATGGTCTCATTCGTCACTGGCACCGGCAGTTGAGTATACGCTACAAACAATATTTTTGGACCGTTTTGGAGTGAATATATATATATATATTTATATATTTAAATATATATATATATATATATTATTTTATATATATATATATATATATATATATATCAAACGGTTGCATAAACCCAAAATGAAGCACTGCTGTTCCGTAATTTCTCGGTATACCACCAAATGGCTCGACGCATGGTGACTGAGCAATGGGTCTGTAGGGAGATCAATAAAATGCAGACAATCGTGGACGAGTAATAACGGGAGCTAACATGGTTCCACAGACAGATAGAACAAGAAATGCATTATTTGGCCCATCAATTAAGATGCTGTTTCAGACCTGTGTGATGTTTGCATACAAAGAAATCTATGTCCTTCCTCTCAATTTTTACCGTAATTCGTTGTAATACAGAATTTCATTTAGTGACACACAAATGACAATTGGCGGACAAATGAATGCCTAAAGATCTCTGACCTGGTACCATATGGTCTTTAAGAAGGATGTTCTTTGCCAAAGTTGTGCATCAGGTAAAAATAGTTGTGTTATTTGCTTGACATAGTGTCATTGTCTATTTCAAGAGTTTTGAAAAAAAAATCTCTGCATCATACGTTAACCCTCTTTCATCAGATCCAACATCATCAGGAAAGCTGTGCACATTTTCATGAAACCTTCAATTTTTCGCCCATAATGAGGGTATTGTAACCTGCTTGCAGTCGTCTCTCTCTCTTACAAACAACCGACCAAACAGATGTGACTATTTATTCCTTATGTCCCAGTTTTCTGTAATTTCATAAAGTGCAAATTTGCTGTCCTGCTCCCAAATGCCGAGTCGGTGGTTTGTCATAACAGTCATCAGTAACTGTCGCTTTCTGCCGGGGGCTTAATTAACCCACTCCCTCATTAGCATGTCCGTACAGTTGTAAGGAATGAAAGCCTGATTATTTTCTACAACAGTCTCAGCCAATTACTGCACTGAAATGGAACCACATTAATCAAATCTTTAGTACGGTGGCAAATTCAGAGATATCAGATTGCAAAAGACTGCAAAACTAATATGTCACTGTCAGGAGCGCTGCGCAGGCATTTAGTGAATTGCATTAAATAGATGGCTTTGCTGAAAACGCATGAATTTAATATGTGATGGGATCTGGAAGCTATTAGGATGACATGGCGGAGTAGAGGGAGGCTGGCAGCCCTGGCTATTATCCATGAACTCAGGGAGCCCTTGTAAAGAAATTTAAAAAACACACAATATCTTCTTCTCCCTTGATAACATTGAAAGGTGTTTCAGAGGGTTGTGGAAGAAAAGGAAGGGAAGAGAGCGGCTAAGGCCCTGGCGCATGGTGGAGTCAGGTGGAGACAGGCTAAGGGGCAGGCGTGTCTCGTCAGCACTGTCAAGAGAGCGTGCCGACACCCTAACCAGCTCAGCACAAATTGCTTTCTGAAGATAAACAGCAAAGGCTTGGGGGAATGCGGCCTAGATTTACTGGTCCAGAGGCAAAATGTAACCCATGGTCTGGGATGTGAGTGTAGACAGAGCATGTGCATGCAGTGTGGGCTGACGGTTAGGGGGGTGGTGGGGGGCTGATGCACCGAAGGGTGTCAACATAATGCCAGAGACACATTTTCAACTCCACCCTGTGGTTTAAATGTATCTAATCTCTGGGGTGGCCGAGCAGTATTCATGTGTAGTTGATGTTTAAGGCATGGGTGCTTCCTTCGGTAGGAAAAAGAAGACAGGTGCCATTACAGAGACAGATTGTTTTATTATCCATTATGTATTCTCTATATCTAAACCTAAGCATGCATGTGCACCTGTCATATTTGCCCACTGTTCCATCAGCACCTTCTCAGTGAGGGCCTCAGGATCTTAAACCTAGTGCAGGGAGCCCAGAGCAGGTCACAATTAGATGATTAACCTCAGTTTAATCAAGACAGCTCCACTTAAGTTAAAACATCTGTGCATATCTAGTAGAAGGGCAAAGGGTGGCCTCATGTGAAGAGTCCTGACGGTAATGACTAAAAGTTAGTTTACATAAATGCACATGATGAAATGTACCAGAGGATGAAACTCACAGAAATAAAATTGCTGGAAAGAGGAAATAATGTAGAGGATCTACATTTGGAATACTGCAATAAGTCAATAGTATTCAATACTTTAAACTTTATCCTAGAAAACTCCTACATGCAGGTCCAACACCGCACAACTTCTCTGGCCCCAGCTTTGCAGCATCTATACTATTACTGCTGCTGAGCCTAGTTGTCCCTGAAGGCAACATTTTGAAAATTTGGAGACGGAGGTGAAGTCTCTCTGTGCCACAACACATCTTTTCATAGTCTCTCACGGAGCGCTTCTTCATGAGGCACCTACCGCTTTTGCTTGTGAGGACTTGTGGCTAAAGCGATTCTTGTTTCAGATCTACTCAAACTCACCCTGCTCAATAAAGGAAATCAGATCTCAGTAATACAGAGAGTTAAATGCAGATGCTGGGCTGCCTTAAATGGGCAACTCTCTGTTTTGCATCAGCAGCAACAAAAAGGATGAATGCTCAAGTGGTCCCTTTAGGTCATTTCTGCCATATACAATCAGAGTAATAAACAAAAGAAAGTCCACAACTAAGTGTGTTTGTGAATTCTAAGGACTGCTGCAAGAGAAACTAAAAACATAGAGTGCATGTAAAGTATACAGAGGAGGGTAGTCCCAAAGGCTCTTCCAATCTTGCACATGCGTAGCTCAACCACATCACTTTCAATCACAATTAATTCTGTTGTGCAACCTGTTCAAGCAACATGCACTACTCCTGCAGCAGCATCACTATCTTTGAGACCACAAAGTACAGGAAGGAGAAGAACAGATTGTTTTTGCCATTGGCTGAGGGTTTGGAACCCCAACCTATTCTGGGTCTGACTAGCTCCACCCATTCTGCTTTTTTGAAAAGAGCTGAAAACCCATCTCCTAGGATAATACCTTGTCTCCCTGCAATTATTTAGTTCCTGAACTACTTTTGAAGTGAATTATCTGTCCCAATCTCTTGCACCCTCCTTGTAACCCTCTTCCTCTTTTACCCCTACTGCAGGTAAAAGTTAGATTGATTTCTCAAAATGCATATCTATTTATAGATAGATAGAAAGACATATAGAAAGATAGAGAGATAAAGACATTTTTAATGAGACCTTCATCTAGCATGTCGTGCTATTTGATGGTTGCAATGTTGGAGCTCGAATCAAGGGGTGAGTATTACTTTAAACAAAAAAAATGGCAGCAGTGATTCAAAAGAGAAACGTATTTGGTGTGTCATATAATGTATATTCAGCACTGAAAGAATGTGATAGGTAATCAGGTGAGCTAATTTCCATATTTTGATGGGGTGTGGAGGATTCAATGTAAGGCATGGCTTTTAATCCCTGTGACATCATCAGGAGTGATCACATTGCCACCCTATAGCTTTGAAACACACGCAATCGCTACACCTATGCACCCTGCAGAACTCTCTCCCTTGAGCCCTGAACTGCTCCCCATCGCCAGGCACCTTGTACTGCTCCCCACTCCCTCGGAAATGTGTAACAGTCTGCACTCGCAACCGTGCTGCTCCACCCCTCTGAACCCTGCACTGCTCCATTCCATTTAGTCTTCACATTGCACTTACACCTTCCTTGCTTGATTCTATATATCGTTTTGGCTTCTATAAAATGAAAAGCTATTCGCCTAGCTACACTAACATAGCCACGCAACGGTCTCATAAAAAAACCAAAAACGTGATGGGTGGAAGGTTTAAATGAATTGTGGTGTGACACTATAGGCTGGACTGTTCCTATAGAAGCAAGAAAATACTGATTTACTTAGGACAGCAGATGAAATGAATAAAATAATGAAATGTGTTATGAAATTATCAGTGGCCAAGACAATTGCAAGTATTCCAATCATCCTATTTATTGTTTTAATGTGCTGCTCTAAATTCAAAGGATGTGCTTAGGAGTGGGCCCCACTCTTATTGTGTCACAACATCAAACTGCACCTCTTTGATTAGGACCAACAGGGCAGAAACTAGTCTTGTAATCATGTTCAGAGTGAATGTGGCCTAGTAGTTCAAAAAGGCTGACGTTATTGGAGAAGGACCAATGGTTGTTCCCTGTCTGGAGACATTCAGTCAGGGAAAAAATGGAATGGAATGGAATGAAGTATGAGCAATTGTGAGAGGTTGAAACCTTTGCAGGCATTCCACCCATCACATTTTGGGGCATATTTATACTCTGCTTGCGCCGAATGTGAGTCAAAAATTTTGACGCACAATCGGCGCAAACCCTGCCCCATATTTATACTTTGACGTCCGACCCCGCGGGCTTCAAAATTCCACCATGTGCGTCATTTTTTGGAAGGGGGAACCAGCCTTGCGTTAATTATATGCAAGGTAGGCGTTCCCTTCCAAAAAATGACTGTAAGGCCTGTGCCCCATATTTATACTCTGACGTCATTTTGACGCACAGGAGGGGGTGGGCCTTAAAAAACGACGCTCAGCCTGATGGGCACTGTTTTTTAACGCCTGGGTCAGGGCAGGCGTTAAGGGACCTGTGGGCTCGGAAGGAGCCCAGAGGTGCCCTCCCCTGCCCCCAGGGACACCCCCTGCCACCCTTGCCCACCCCAGGAGGACACCCAAGGATGGAGGGACCCATCCCAGGGAAGTAAAGGTAAGTTCGGGTAAGTATTTTTTTCAGATTTTTTTTGTGGCATAGGGGGGCCTGATTTGGGCCCCCCTACATGCCACTATGCCCAATGACCATGCCCAGGGGACATAAGTCCCCTGGGCATGGCCATTGGGCAAGGGGGCATTACTCCTGTCTTTGCTAAGACAGGAGTCATGTCAATGGAGGTTGGGCGTCAAATAAAATGGCGCAAATCCGGTTTGAGGCCTGAATTTTGCCTCAGACCTGACCTGCCCCATTTTTTGACACACAACCCCCATTTTCCCATATGCCGGCGCTGCCTGGTGTGAGTCATATTTTTTGACGCACACCAGTCCGCAGCGCCGGCTAACGTCATTCCATAAATAAGGCGCTCGCATGGCGCGTTGGAATGGCGTTAGCCGGTGGTAAAATTTTTGACGCACAACTGCGTTGGCGTAGTTGTGCGTCAAAAAGTATAAATATGGGCCTTTGTTTTTTAAAGGTATCTAAAGGGCACCAGTAGTGCCAGGTGGGACAATCCACACGTGCTACCAGTAATTATGGGCAGACTCTTCTGTTCTGTGCACTGCTGAAGCTTGCACCATTTCAATATTCAAAAGTAAAAATAATGTGCATTATTGGGGTAACAAGCAAACGTGCTTGTAGAGCTCTCAATGTACAGTTTAGCCCTGTGAGATACACAATGTGTCAAATAACTATCATACCATCTCACCCCTAAGGGTACCCACACACAAAAACACAGACATACACACACACAGACACAAATACATTATTTGTCTCACTCTCTCCGACTCACCAGCATGTACAATTTACCGTCTAGCCTTGTTTTTGCATTGAAAGCTGTAGTTTGGAGGATAAACACCGAGCACCGTAGCAGACACTAGAGTTATATCACTATGCCTATAACTATTGATCTCAAGAAGAGTTTTACAAGCTTTTTATAAAAACACCAGCCTCTATGCTGATGCATTCGTTTTCACAATTGTCCTGCCTCCCTTTGCATCCCAAAGTGTCCCGCCTTCCATAATTCCACTCTTCACTCAGGTATTCACCCTATCTGCTCACTTGCCAGTACTCGGTACCAAGTTTGTCACACCATTTCAGATTTGTCAGAATTCTGAGTAACTTTTTCGAATTTGCTGCGACTTCCTGGTAAATGTCAGTCGCAGACTGTGCAGCTGAATACGTACTGTGACCCTAGTGACTCCCTTGACTGGCCTGCAGTGCCACAGCAGATCCAGCATCTCGATTCTGCTGGACCTGGAGACGCACAACATAAAAACCTCTCCTGCTCATGGATTTGACCTCTAGAACGACATCAGGCAGACTTCTGCTGTGCTGCATGTGACTGTGCACGCACCAACATATATGAGAACCCCAGATTTGTGTTGCCATGTTTGTGCCAGGAATCACCCAGAGGAAACATAGGGACAGATTTAAGAAAAGTGGCACTGTACCTCGTGCAGTGCCGCTTTCCTTGCTCCCCTTAGCGCCTCCCTACCGCCAACATGGTGTGTCATATTTGAAAAAACGGCACACCATGGTGGTAGTTAGGGGGCAATAGCGTCATTTTTTTGACATTTTTGATGTACTCTGCAGGGGTACTCCTGGAAGTACACAGGGGCCCATTATAAATAATGGAAGCCCCCTTTTAATGCCTGCCCTGAGCAGGCATTAAAAGTGCCGAAAAAAATGACGCAATGAAATCTCTTACATTTCTTTGCACCATTTTTTCAGCACTCCTAATGGGGAAAGCCCCCTTTGCATATATTATGCCTAGCGCAGGCATAATATAGCGCAAAGGGTTACAATGTGGCATTATGCATGAATTTCGTCACTATAAATATGGCGTGAGGAAATGGCCACCTTATCGCAACCTTAACGTTAAAAAAATTATACTAAGACAGCGCTAACACGGAGCTAGTCCCTCTTGAATCTTGGCCATAATTTTTCCGATTTTTCTGCCTTGCATACCTACTGCCACCCTAACCTGTCATCCACATCCATGCAAATTGGCCTTGGGTGGGAACCACACAGACTTCCATTCCGGGTGAAGGGGCAGGGTTTTTACTGATAGTGTATATCTTTTTTGCGCTCCACACACAATGCTTCTGGTAACAATATCATGAAAAACATAGAAAGATGGCTTGAGGTCTAAATAAATCGCAGTATGAGAGGCCTAAGCAAAGAGTAAAACTTATGTGCACATCCCACAGGTGTAATTCATTCATCTACGTTCAGTGGTTTGCAAGGATCAACCCTAGTTTAAGATTGGGCAATGGGAAATCAGCAAACATATGTGCCACAGCTAAAGAGTGCTGGACTAAAATGAAGAAAGCCCCACCAGATCCTTCATATTTACCTCATCCTCAGAAGAGCACATGAGAATGATCTCCACGGAGGGTAATAAAGGATTGATGCCTTAGCTATTTTTTCAGTTTAACTTCGGCTGCGTGACAAACCTTTCAGTTGTGAACCATTCATCCAACTTCTGTCTCCGAAGTAACTTAAAACAAAGCAGGCATTCTGGAAACTTCCAGGTGTCTATAGAAGTGTATGCAAGCACATTCTCCCTCATCCTATTAAAACAGAAATGGTTGACCAGGTCACTTTCGTGGATCAGGATTAGCACCTGAGTTTCAAAAAAGAGAATCATAAAAACTTTAGTGAACCATAATCCCAAAACAAAATGCCAGCTCCACAATTGGTTGAATCCTGATTGTTTTCACATGGCAGCTCAGGATTTCAATTGGCAGCCATTTTCTTTGCATGATCCAAATACAAGCATTTATATTTTAAATGCTATTTTATTGAATAGACATAGACAATCACGCGCATTAGGAAATCTAACAAATTATTCTCTCCCACAAGCCATAATAAATAAACCTTTTTTACAATTGAAAAAAACTATATAGCAAAGAAAAACAGAATCCTGTTGTGGATATTCGAAATTTCATTTTTTTTAAAAATATTTAAATATATGTGAAATGTTAAAGCGTGCAGTAGTATGATTGTCAACCGCACACACCTGGGAGCAACTGAGAGCAGTGCCGCAAGCAATGGATGCTCAATGAAGGTTGTAAGGAAAACAGGCAGGACTCGACCCCAAAAACAGATAGCAGAAGGTATGGTGGGAGTACCATGCCCCCTACCCCCTCTTTTTTTCGAAGTTTTATACAGCAAACTTGGCCCCAGGGCAAAAGAGTGCTATAGAGAAGCACAAACTTAGTTCCGTTTTTTTAAATTTATTTTTAGCCAAAGGAAGATAAAGTGACTTGTCTACAATAGTATAGCTGAATAGACGGCGGGACTCGAAACTGGCTCCTCAGTTTCAAAGTCAGCACGTCAGACCATACGCCACAACTCCTTTATGCGGGACTGTAGTCTTTGGCAGCAAACGACCATTGTAGCGAAGGGGAGGGCTGCCCATCACTACCAGCAGTCGTCCCGGGGAATTCGAATTGAAGCTTAAGAGAGGCAGAATTAGCTGAATCAAAACCGCATTAATGCATTATTTACTTGTGCAGAGAGCGGAACAAAGATCACTCCTTGATGCTAAATGAAGTAAAATATTTGCTCTGATTCCTAAACCATTAAAAGCTGGGTTCACTGCGAACAAAATAAGGAGGCGCGGAGGAGGCTTCATTGTTGAAACAGAATAAAGTAGCTGGCTGCTTTAATCGTTTGGCACAGGGTTCAAGAGCCTTCAAAATTCTATTAGGTAAAACCCTTCATTGGCATCCTGTAACATCGTTTATATTAAAGTTGACAAGACCCATCAAAAAACAGCAATAATTTCTTCGGCTGGAGGTTTGTGTGAAATAATCCATTTTAATTATTCAAACACGTATAAATCAAAACTTGTGTAAACCCGATATCACAATCTTCTCTGGGTGCGTGACTTTTAATCTCCATGTGCCTGTGTGCATAGATCGCATTACCAGTCATTCCTGTAGAATATGTTAGGTCATTAAGTTTTTGTTACTTTTTACCACTTGATTCTGTATTCAAAGAAAAGTGAATTTTTCTCTTCCCGTGACATAATACGGCCCTAAAAACAGATAGGGAAGGGAAAAGGTAAACATTGAGATCATGCATTGGTTCGCTGAGAGTACATATGGTGTAGGAATTGAGGCGTTTCATCCAGGGTGTAATTTTTAAGTCTTGCTAACTACAAGGCAAATGCACAGTCTGTTGCAAGACGTATTTTTAGACTACAGTGGGCTTAGACCCTCGCTTACCATTGGTTGTCTTAAATTGTTAGCCTGTGTGGGCTTCCCTTCCTCTTCTTGTGTTTGATCCTCCCCTGGAGCCTGGACATATTACTTGTATCGTACTTCTGCTCATTTTTCAGGAGCTACCTTTTTTTCTTTGTGTGTAAGGACTTCATGAGAGTGCATGTCTTTCCCAGCTGGCTACCACATTGTTTCTCTTCACTCCTCTGCACTCCATGTTGCACTTTTTCTCACCCATGTACTTCTCTTCCACCTGCTCCAGTTGATCTCTCAACCATTTACTTTACCTCCCCGGCCCGCTCCTCAGTGGTGTATCACCATGTTAGTTTGCTTCCTTCCATGCACCCTCCCTGCTGCTTCCCTCCAGCTACTCCCCATTGTTGTTTCCCTCACACTCCTGGTGCTTTTCCCACTCCCATCCTCGTGATTTTGCCTCCACTGCATCCTCTGCATTGCTTGTGCCCTCTACTTTGCTGTCTCTTGCCTGTGTTTATTCCTTTATGCTTGACTTGCCGAGAACCTGATGATATTTGGAATTGATTCACCACGGACCAAATGACCTACACATCTTTTAGATGTCTACATGAGCCCCCTCGCCGACATCGTACGCAAACACAGCATCATCATCACCTCCTACGCCGACGACACTCAACTGATACTCTCCCTCACCAAGGACCCCACCAGCGCAAAGACCAACCTGGAAGATGGAATGAAGGACGTCGCAGATTGGATGAAACTCAGCCGTCTGAAACTGAACTCAGACAAAACGGAAGTCCTCATCCTCGGTACCACCCCGACCGCCTGGGACGACTCCTGGTGGCCCACGGCCCTTGGCACCGCACCGACCCCCTCAGACCACGCACGCAACCTCTGCTTCATCTTGGACCCACTTCTCACCATGACCAAACAAGTCAACGCCGTATCCTCCTCCTGCTTCCTCACCCTCCGCATGCTCCGGAAGATCTTCCGCTGGATCCCCGCCGACACCAGAAAGACCGTGACCCACGCCCTCGTCACGAGCCGCCTGGACTACGGCAACACCCTTTACGCTGGGACCACCGCAAAACTCCAGAAACGTCTGCAACGAATTCAAAACGCCTCCGCCCGCCTCATCCTCGACATACCCCGCAACAGCCACATCTCCGCCCACCTGAGGCACCTGCACTGGCTTCCCGTCAGCAAAAGGATCACCTTCCGTCTCCTCACCCACGCACACAAAGCCCTCCACAACAAGGGACCAGAATACCTCAACCGTCGCCTCAGCTTCTACGCTCCCACCTGTCTTCTCCGCTCCACCAGCCTCGCTCTCGCCGCCGTCCCTCGCATCTGCCGCTCCACGGCAGGTGGGAGGTCCTTCTCCTACCTGGCGGCCAAGACATGGAACACCCTCCCCACCATCCTCAGGACCACCCAGGACCACTCCGCATTCCAGAGACTCCTCAAGACCTGGCTCTTCGAGCAGCAGTAACCCCTTCCCCCTAGCGCCTTGAGACCTGCGCGGGTGAGTATCGCGCTTTATAAATGTTAATGATTTGATTTGATTTGATAGATCAACTTCACCCGGGAAAAAATACCCCAGCTGTATTTCTAAAAAGGCACAATGGCACCAAGAGTACAAATGGCCTACAATCACAGCCTGTGTCACAGTGGAGGAGGTTAGGCCTTTGGCTTTTATTCACTGAAGTACATAACTTCCCCCCTCCTACAGATAACACCAACTGTGCTCCTACCCTCCTAGAGACACTACAGAGTGAGCCCCGCAGAGGACCGAGCTAGTCCCTCTTTATTTCTACTCCACAAGTTGTAGATATTACTGCAATGACTCCACAGTTTTACAACACTACAATTTTAACTTTCACAATAAAGCTTTTTGCTGTCTGTAGGCAAAAGCCTACTGTGGATCACAGTGCTTCAAGTCGAATGCAAAACGGTGGGGGGTGTTTCTAAAAGGGGGATGACTTAAGTAATTAAGAACGAGAATTAAAACATGTGAACTACATTGCTGATCTTTACATAGCATACTGCTTGAACACACTGAGGTGAGTTTTCTGCTATTGCATCCAGACAAATCATAGAAGAAAATCCTGCCTAAAACAAGCTGTACGTTTTGGCATTGTGAGTGCTTGTTAGCAGTTTGATATAAATAAGTAAAAACAATGATTTTCTTATGAATAATTAGAATTGGTAATTACAAATCGTACGTATGAGACCCTCACTATGCGTGCACAGGAGAGATACCAAGGATTAGATGAGCATGTAAGGTGAAGACTGTTATGGCCCACTGACTCACACTGCCTTCTGCTTCAGTTCCAGAACTTTTAACCGTGACCTATTATGAACACCTTCCCACAACCAGAACTCACCCGGCTCTCCTTCTATCGATTCAGCTCAGTGTTGACTGCACATTGCTGTGAAGTGACCAGGAGATTGACAGCTGAACTAATGAGAAAGGTCTCAATCCAAGAGAAGAGCCACCACTATGATGCCAAGCTCCTTCACTGACAGTAGGAAGGAACTTTGCTTTTTGAAGGCTCAGGTATCAAGAGTGTGGCAAAAAGATCACTGTGCATACAACACTTCTAGAATTAATGCTCTCACATAAGGTGCTGTACCTAAAACGTCTGTTCTTTAATTTACTTCATGTCTGAAAAATGTTCCTAAATAAGCTGCATTCCTAATACAGAAGCACAAAGACCATTTAATGAACATCTTCAATAACATAAGACATGCTCAGAAGAGGTCCATACACAAAGTAATAACAACACTGTAACGGAATAGCACCTGATTAGGAAAATTAAACATCCCCACTAAAAAGCCAGCTATGCTAAAAAGAATTAAAATGAATAAATGAAATGAAGCATGTAACTAGGTGAAAGGGCACAGGCCACAGGCGTAAGGTAAAATATGTACCCAAGCAACGCTCTAAATTGAACCCACTACACCCTTCCCATTGTTGGGATAAGAGTGAAGGCCCCAAGGCCTACAATAACTATACTTTAAAAGCTCACTGAAATGTACAGAAAGAGATAAAAATGTTGAAGGTGACAAGCAAGTCGGGTGATAGGCAGACCAAATTTAAAGGACAATTTATATTTGAAAGAAAAATGCCAAAGGTCTGGTTCAACAATAGTCATGATCCAACTGGAAATTTCCGATGTCATCAATGGAGATAGGAGACAGGAAGGACCCCACTTCGACAGGCGATAAGGTGACCACCTCATCGGAGGTAATATCTAAGGACCACACATGTGCAGGTGCCTCAGACATAGATTCAGCTGGGAGGAAAGCATTCTCTGCAGTACCAAATGTAGAAGGAGCCATGACATCCACAAAGGGTGGCTCATATGATGCATTGCGTAACAACTGCAGTCTCAATGAGCACATCCATGAAGGAACCCTCATCGAGAACATTAACAGATTCATGTCCGGATAAGGTACGAGCTGAACAGAAAGGCACACTTTCAGTACACATTCGAAGAAGCACCACAATCAATGGAAATTAAGTGCCACATGTGAGAACTGATCTGAATGACAGTGATCAATTCAATTCAAGTGCCTCCAGCAGCAACGCTCCGAAATACTGCATTATGTTGCCATGACACAGGTGGGCTGGTGGAAACTCCATCACTCCACTTTGTTGAGATGGGACAGCCATTACAAATTAAAAAAGCAACAGCAGAATACCCCCAATTAGTGCCAAAGTTGTTGGGAATCCACCAAAGACACTTGACAAAAGTGAGTGGATGGCTGAAGGTATAACTCCAACACAGTGTGAAAAGTGCTAACAAATCCAGAACCAACAGCCTTAAAAAAGTGCACAATCCCAGCAGCATTAGATGCATTAAAGATTCTGTTCACCATTTCTCCAGAATGTTTCAGGAAATTGGTATTTAATAGGGACTGTAACTCTGCAGCTGACCTTGCTACTTTGAGGTCATAGGTCTCTCTGGTAGATGTCAAAGCCACATGTTTTTGAAACAGAAGAGCCTTCAGTCTACTCCGCTTGACAAAATTTATGTTTGAAGTAGCAGTGTGAGGCCACAATTCTGCTACTTTTATCTCATGGTGAGAGGAATAACACATTGCCGCAGCATGTTACAATTTGAGAAACTGAAATCACGGAGGCAATTCCAGATTTCATGCTATAGCTGCCTTCATCACTCAGCATTAAATAACTTCCATTTGAAAGTATTTGAACCATTGGGTGAATTAAAACATCTGGGGTACCCTGGAGATAGTTAGCCAAGTTTGCCACGGTTGCATTGCATGTGCCGTGCAAGAATACGTGTTTATATATCATAGAATGACTAAAAGAAGTCTTGTATCCACTTCTGCTAAGAAAGACCTCCATCTTGCCTTTTAGACACTTGTAATAAAAAGGTAACTCCATCATGGACGTTACTGTCCCCTAACGGATTACATTTGCTTAAAGAAAAGTGCTTTAAACACAAAGTGAATTGAAATGTTTAAATAGGAAGATTAATCACTCCATGTATTAACCATACTGATGATGGAATTTCAGCCACAGCAAAAGGCAACTTTTCTAGCTTCTTGATGTTAAGCATGATGTAACTAGCCTCTTTGTTAGGCATTATCATTTGCAGTTGTGTCAAATTAAATGCGGAAAATAACTCCTTGGAGTTAACGTGCTGCCCGGGCACGTAGCCACTTTTGAGAACTTGTTACGTCCAGCCAACTGCATAATAAGCCTAAGTTGACTCAGTCTCTCAATTCTCTCAAGTCTTTTCAGTGGGTGGGTTGCCCACTGCTTTATCCTGGGGAGTGCAAAGCCACAGTCTCTCAAGTCTTTTCAGTGGGTGGGTTGCCCACTGATTTATCCTGGGGAATGCAAAGCCACAGTCTCTCAAGTCTTTTCAGTGGGTGGGTTGCCCACTGCTTTATCCTGGGGAGTGCAAAGCCACAGTCTCTCAAGTGATAACAGTCTCCACTGGTTCTGGAGGGGGCTTTGTGCCCAGAGTGCTTCATCCTGCCAAGTACTGAGGTAGTGGATGTATCTCTCCACTGGTTCTGGAGGGGGCATTGTGCCCAGAGTGCTTCATCCTGCTAAGGACTGAGGTAATGGATGTATCTGCCCACTGGTTCTGGAGGGGCATTGTGCCCAGAGTGCTTCATCCTGCCAAGGGCTGAGGTAGTGGATGTATCTCTCCACTGGTTCTGGAGGGGGCATTGTGCCCAGAGTGCTTCATCCTGCCAAGGACTGAGGTAGTGGATGTGACACTCCACTGTCGGTGGTGCAACATGCAAGCTGCCCAGGCTCCTGGAACTGACCACCAGCCATGTACGACTGACCCTTGGGGATGGCAGCCATGTCTGCAGTGGTGCCACTGGCTCAGGATGTTGCGGGGCCGCGGCGGTGCTGGCGGTGGGGTCAGTAGCGGCGGTGCTTGCGGCAGGCTCTGTGGCATCGGTGCTGGCGGCGGTCTTTGTGGTGGCGGCCTCACTGACTGTGGTGGTGGCGGCGGTGTCAGTAGTGGCAGTGCTTGCGGCGGGCTCACTGACTGCAGCGCTGGCGGCGGTGTCAGTAGCGGAGGTGCTTGCGGCGGGCTCACTGACTGCGGTGCTGGCGGCGGTGTCAGTAGCAGTGGTGCTGTAGCGGGCTCACTGACTGCGGTGCTGGTGAAGGGCACAGTGTCTGCAGTGCTGGTGAAGGGCTCAGTGTCTGGGGTGCTGGCAGCGGTGTCTGTGGCAGCAGTGCAGGTGGCAGTGCCGGTGGCGGTCTTGTCCGCCTTGCAGGTTGGCGTCGACGTGGACCTGCCTTTGATTTTCAGGCCCTTCCCCACCTTGGATGGTGGCGCAGCTGTCTTGCCACTTTCAACTTTTGTCTTGCCTGAGCCCTTGGTGGCAGGTGTTTTCACCTTCTCCCTCCGGGATGTGGGCAACTTTTTCAGTTTTGGAGGTGGCGGAATGTCCTTGCCCTCGCTCCTTGGGACACTGGCAGCCCTGTTGCTTGGCGCACTCCAAAATGCCGCTATTGCTGGAACCACTGTGCCCGGTGATGTGGTTGCTGAGGTGCTGGTTTGGGACCTGGAAAGGTGGGCCCTAGGGGACGGACGGAGGGGGAGGTGTAGGGAAGAGGTCAACATTTGATAGGAAAAGCTTTTTAGACACACTGGGATGGGTAGATGGAGGGGGTTTGGGAGTGGAGGAAGAGGTAGTGGTCGTAGGAGGTGTTCGTTTGGTGACTTTGGGTGAAGGTGCAAGGGCTGTAGGCTGTTGTGAGGTGGATGGCTGTTGGGTGGGTGTGTGACTGCGTTTGTGTACTTTGGGAGGAGGGCTCACAGACACACTGGTAGAGGACACAGGGGATGTGTGAATGGTAGTGGGGTGGTGAGTGCACGTGAGCGGTGTGTGATGATGGGCATGCTGGTGATGGAGGTAGTGGCTGAGGATGTAGGACATGCTGGTGTGAGTGGAGACGTGACTGGGAGGGAGGAGGGAGACGTGGAGGAGGAGGACACAGTGGAGGCAGTGGATGTTGGTATGTGTGCATGGGTATGATGCTTGTGTGAGTGCCTGTGGGACGTGTGGTGCTTATGTTCGCCTGAGCCACCCTTGTTTGTTGATGTGTGTGCATGCTGGTCTGATGGTGTGATTAGGATAGGCTGAGATACAGGGGATTGGGTCTGGGTGGAGGAAGTTGGAGGAGGGGAGGTTGGACACAGGGACAATGGCTGCCATCAGTGCAGAGGCCAGAGCCTGAAATGCTCACTGTTGGGCTGCCTGGCCAAAATGAATGCCCTCCAGGTATGCATTTGTTTGTTGCAACTGCCTCTCTACACCATGGATGGCATTCAGAATGGTAGACTGCCCAACAGTGAGGGATCTCAGGAGGTCAATGGCCTCCTCACTGAGGGCAGCAGGGCTGACTGGGGCAGGGCCTGAGGTGCCTGGGGCGAAGGAGATGCCCACCCTCCTGGGTGAGCGGCCACGGGACACACGCTGAAGGGCTGCTGGGATGTGCTGTGCTGGTAGGGGGGGGTGGCGGCTGTACCTGTAGATGCGGTGGGCACAGAGGGGCCAGCTACCGCAAGGGAGCTCCCATCAGAGGAGGAGTCGGTGTCGCTGGTCCCTGCTCCTGTCCCTGCCGTGGAGCTCCCCTCGCCCTCCGTCCCACTGGTGACTTCAGACTCCGTTGTCGCGCCCTCCAGTGCCATGTGAGATGTAGCTCCCTCCTGCTCTGGTGGCACTGCCCCTCCGCCTGATGATGCTAATGCACACAAAAACAGGGAGACCACAAAAAGGGGGGGAGAAAGAAGAAAGACATGTTCAGTGCGTGCAATATCGCTACCGTTGGCGGACACTACAGACACAGCAGCCCTCTGCACTACGCCATGCACTTAGAGTTCCCTAATTAATCACAGGGACATGGGGTACAAGGCCTATGCCCGATTGCTGCACACATGGAAGTCACAAGAGCCTGAATAGGTGTAGATGGCTCTTACCACTGGTGGGGTTGGGGTGCCACATAGCCTGCCTCACAAAGGGTCCTTGCCTACAAAGCTCGCCCTGGCCTAGGGTAACCCACTGCCCACCTCCCCCACCCAGACACCTCGTAATGCACGCAGAGTCAGATGGATGTGATGGTACTCAACCCCTTGTGGCTGCTGTGATGCCCTCAAGCGCCCATCCAACTCCGGATACGCCACCGCCTGGATCCAGAACATTAGGGGGGTCATGGTGCGACGGGCACCCCTCCCACGTTGGGAGGCCATCCCCAGCTGGGCCTCCGCTGTCTTCTTGCTCCAGCGGCGAATGTCCTCCCATCTTTTACGGCAGAGGGTGCTCCATCTGTAGTGGTCTCCCAGGGTCCGGACGTCCTTGCCGATGGCATGCCAAATATCCTTCTTCTGGTGGGCACTGACCTAGAGGAATAGTACAGGGGAAAAGGAAAAACTTTAACCGTCCGGACCGTCACAGTCATTGTCCCACATTCCCACCCAATTGCCCTGATGCACATACACTCACCGTCTGCTCATGCAGGCCTCAGTCCCCCCGTATCTTCCATCCACACCACTCCAAACAGGCATTGCCGATAGAGCATGCTCATGGTGTACTCACCTGTTTGTCTGGAGGACCATAGAGTAGCGTGTACTGGGGGAGGACCCCATCCACTAACTTCTCCAACTCCTCTGAAGTGAAGGCAGGGGCCCTTTCCCCAGACACATGAGCCATTGTGGCTTCCAGACACAGGTCACAGCAGCACTTGCAGTGTAGGTCCTCTCCTGTCGAAGGTCAGGTATCAAGTGAGTGAACAGACAGAAAATGGCGGTCACGTCCATGGCGGTGCGTACCGTCACTGCCGGCGTACATCGTCATTGGCTCCTGGGACCCATAGGGCCCAATGTTAACCAATGCAGGATTGCGCCGCGGTCTTCGACCGCCTACCGCGACGGTGTACAACGCCAGCGCAGTTACCTCATATCCCCTTGTCCCACATTACAGGTCAGGCAGCCGCCATTTCAGGGGGCCACATGGCATTATTTTTAAATGCGTCACACATATCTAGGCCTTGCATACACACAGAGACAGGCACATAGTGGATTGACAAATGTGTGCAAGAAATTCTTTTTTTACTACCTCAGTGTTGGCTGACTCTGTGCTCGCTGTTCTAGTCCATAGGGCACGTTCGCTGGGGCAGGTGAGGAGATGGCGGCATCCTCCGGTGTACAGACCACTGGTGGACCTGTCGACAATGGAAGAGAGACATGTAATAGTCATCTACAGACTTGATCGTGCCACAATCCAGGAACTCTGTGCCCAGTTGGAGCCAGACCTGATTTCAGCTATCCGCCATCCCACAGGAATCCCCCCTCTAGTGCCGGTCCTGTCAGTACTCCATTTCCTGGCAAGTGGGTCTTTTCAAACAACAGTGGCCATTGCATCAGGGATGTCCCAGCCTATGTTGTCAAACGTGTTGTCCAGAGTGTTGTCTGTCCTGCTTAAACACATGCGCAGCTACATCGTTTTCCCTCAGGTGGAGGATTTGCCCACAGTGAAAGGTGACTTCTATGCCCTGGGACATATCCCCAACATCATAGGTGCCATTGATGGGACACATGTGGCCTTGGTAGCCCCACAGGAGTGAACAGGTGTACAGAAACAGAAAGAGCTACCATTCAATGAATGTGCCGATGGTGTGTTTGGCCGACCAGTGCATCTCCCATGTGAACGCCAAGTTTCCTGGCTCAGTGCATGACGCTTACATTCTGAGGAATAGCAGCATCCCTTATGTGATGGGGCAACTCCAGAGGCACTGTGTGTGGCTAATAGGTGGGGACAAGGACCCTATACCCTGTGAATAGTTGTCTGGGTCTGGGCTTGTCCCTACGGGTTAGTGTGTGTCTAACAGTTGTCCCTCGACATTTGCAGGTGACTCTGGGTACCCCAAACTGTCATGGCTACTGACCCCAGTGAGAAATCCCAGGACAGGGGCAGAGGAACACTACAATGAGGCACATGGGCGAACTAGGAGGATTATAGAAAGAACCTTCAGCCTCCTGAAGGCCAGGTTCCTGTGCCTCCATATGACAGGTGGTTCTCTGTACTACTCACCAAAGAAGGTGTGCCAGATCATCGTGGCCTGCTGTATGCTGCACAACTTGGCTTTGCGACAACAGGTGCCTTTTCTGCAGGAGGATGGTCAAGAAGGAGGTCTTGTGACAGCTGTGGAGCCTGTGGACAGTGAAGAAGAGGATATCGACAACAGAAACAATGTGATCCAGCAATACTTCCAGTGAGACACAGGTAAGAAGACATCACTGCCTCCTATATCTCATACAATTGTTAGACCTCTCATAAGTCTGTCACCTTCACCCAGTGTATGGACCCTGACCTGTCACTTTGCCTTTCCATTTCACAGATGTGGGTACCACTGTGTGACCTCTGCTATGTTACTTCATGGACTAGAGCTGTGTGACATAGGTATGTTGACAATACAATGGACATTGCTATTTTCCTCAGTTATTGCAAATACACATTTGTGAAAGCACAGACTGACCCCAGATTGTTTTGTGATTCAAGGGTGTTTATTTAAGTGCAAATTAGTGGAGGGGGTTGTAAAATGGTCAGGGGTGATGGTGGAGGAATGTCCATGGCAGAGTCCAGTTATTTGTCTCACAGGTGCATTGTCCAAAGGGGCATAGGAAGTGGAGCTAGGGCAGTTTAAGGATGGACAGGTTGACGAAGTGGGACAGAAGGATGACATTCAGGGTGGTCTAATTTCTTGGCGGGGGTCTTGGCATTGTTCTCTGTATTGTGACTGGATCTCAGGGACCGTTTGCGGGGTGGTTCGCCATCTGCAGGGGGTGGGGTGCTGGTGTTGTGGTCCTGTGGCGGTGCCTCCTGTCCACTAGCGCCGGTGGAGGTGGTGGGCAGTTCATCATCGAGGCTAGTGTCAAGGGCCCCTTGTTGTGCCACAGTGTCCCTCCTGGTGTTCACAAGGTCCTTCAGCACCCCTACAATGGTGACCAGGGTGGTGTTGATGGACTTGACTTCCTCCCTGATCCCCAAATACTGTTCCTCCTGCAGCCGCTGGGTCTCCTGAAACTTGGCCAGTACCGTTGCCATCGTCTCCTGGGAATGATGGTACGCTCTCATGATGTTGGAGAGGGCCTCGTGGAGAGTGGTATCCCTGGGCCTGTCCTCCATCTGTCGCACAGCAGTCCTCCCAGTTCCCCTGTTTTCCTGTGCCTCTGTCCCCTGAACCGTGTGCCCACTGCCACTGCCCCCAGGTCCCTATGTTCTTGGGTTTGTGGGTTTGCCTGGGTTACACACTGCTGCCTGACGTGTCCTGGGGACAGAGGGATGGGCCCGCTGGGTGGGTGCTGTGCTGGTGTTTGCTGAGGGGGGAGGCTCTGTAGTGGCATGTGCCAGTATGTGGGGAACTGACTGTCCCGAGGTCCCAGATGGACGGACAGAGCTGCTGTCATTACTGTGGGTATCTTCTGTGGGTGGAGTGGACATGTCTGGAACCTCCTGTCCAGTGACGTTGGGTAGGGGTCCTGCAGGGGTGTAAAGGCATGTTTATTGCACCTGTGTGTGCCATTGTGTGCAATGGGTGGATGACCCTGTACCCCAGTGCTTACGTTCTTGTCTAGGACCTTGTGTGATATTTGGTTTGGGGATCTGTGTGGGTATCTGTAGTGGACATGCTTTGGTGATGGGTGTCCATGCTTTGGTGTTGCATGCAGGGCTTGGTGTTGGGATGGGTGGTTTGTGATAGTGGTACATATGTGAGGTGTTGGAGTGATGTGGTGAGGGTGAGGGTGGGGGTATGTGATAGCATGCAGGTAGGGTTGGGGATGTAATAGTTAAGATTTGACTTACCAGAGTCCATTCCTCCAGCTACTCCTGCGAGGCCCTCAGGATGCAGTTTAGCCAAGACCTGCTCCTCCCATGTTGTTAGTTGTGGGGGAGGAGGTGGGGGACCGCCGCCAGTCCTCTGAACTGCAATCTGGTGTCTTGAGACCACGGAACGCACCTTCCCCGGTAGGTCGTTCCGGCTCTTCCTGATGTCATCCCTAGTTCTTGGATGCTGTCCCACTGCGTTGACCCTGTCCATGATTCTGCGCCATAGCTCCATCTTCCTAGCAATAGAGGTGTGCTGCACCTGTGATCCGAATAGCTGTGGCTCTACCTGGATGATTTCCTCCACCATGACCCTGAGCTCCTCCTCAGAGATCCTGGGGTGCCTTTGCGGTGCCATGGGGTGGTGTGGATGATGTGTGAGGTGGTGTGTGTTGTGATGTGTGAGGGGATGTGTTTGTGTGTGTTGTGTGAGGTGCGTGAATGTTGTGCAAGTGATGGTGTTGTGTGCCTGCGGATGCTAGTTTGTTGATGGTGGTGTCTCTGTGCTTCGGTCTAAAATTATGTCGTAGGGGTTTGTGGGTGATGTAGGTGTGTGTTTTATATTGAATTGGGTGTGTGGGAGTGGTGTGTGTATCTGTATCAGGTGTGTGTATTTTGATTTGACCAATGTGGTTGTGTTTTGTAAATGTGTGTGTATTTTGAGCGCAGCGGTGTGTACCGCCAATGGAATACGACGGTTGAAAGAGTGCTGCGTGGATTCGTGGGTCATGATAGTGTGGGCGCATTCCTGTTGGCGTGACGGTGGAGGGTTTGTTATCGCCAGTTTATCACTGACCTTTGGTGTGGCGGACTTGTGTGGGTGTCTAGATTTTGGTGGATTCTGAGGTGTGGGTCATAATAGCTGTAGCGGAATTCCGCCGCTGCAGCGGTGTGTTGGCGGTCTTCTGCACGGCAGTAAGCAGGATTTACCGCCAATGTTGTAACGAGGGCCTATATGTTGTGACAATACCTGAGTGTTGTGCGGTGACGTACCAAGGGTCCAGTCAGCTTGCTCTAAAATCATGTGTGGAGTTTACAAAACATGCATGACAACCATTTGCATTTAATGGCCACAAGAACCATCCGTCGGGACGTGAAAGTGATTAATTAAAGGTATCATTCTGAATCTAAGTATTGAGCTGCTCTTCGGTGACATTTAAAAGCTATTGCCATTGTCAAATTTTGCAAAGGTGGGAATACAGGGTGCATTCTGTTCATTATTTTTGCTAACCCAAGGCAAGTTGTTTCTGAAAGTGTAATTTGAAAATATAAATTGTAAAGGAATAAGGTATGTTCTAAATAAAGCTTCTCTTCCATGTATTTGCCAAACTTGTGTTCCCCACACACTCTTTAAATCAATCGATTTTTCCCAAAGCTCATGGACCTCAATGGCAAACTGAAAAACAAAGGAATCTGAATAAATCAATTTGGTGTCAGTTAGCAATATTTTTCTTGCTTTTGAGGGAGGTAATTTGAAATATTATGACTCAACAATCTTAGAGGTTTTCTTTAGAACCATACAGCGGTGGTAGAATGACAGTCCTGGGACCATGTCTCCCCAATACTGGAACCGGTGCTCAGTATGATGGGCCAAACTCCTTCTTTACAGCAGTTTTCTCATGCACTAGATCTCCAACTTTAGGAACCCAGCCGACAGATGTCATTGGCAGTGCAGCTTAGAAAGATGAAGAGACAGTCACTGCACTGTTTTTCCAACTATGTGCAGCAGGTCCCTAATTCTGAAAAAGAATAGGTATGTGGACTCCTTCTGAGATGGCATACTGAATTAGAACATGTTTTTGATACAGACCCAGAATAATCAAATTACATTTTCATTTCTATTGCCACCATGTCAAAATGAGGAATGAAACATTTGGTACTTAAAGAAGGTCTAGCAATCGAATAAATGACCAGTACAAATTACAATGATGTGAGCTGTGCTAGTTTTTTTTTTACACAAGACTGCCCTAAAACAGTGAATACTGCATAGAAAACAAAGGTACAGTGCCTTGGGCAGCTCTTGTACATACCTGGAAGGAACAAAGTCCCATGCTGCTTTCAAATAAACAAAGGTCTATAAAATAAAGTCTTAGTGGTCCTTGTGTAGGCTTTCCACTAAATCACATAGAAATGGCCCCACTTTGTAAAGAAAACTTCATTCAGGATGCAAACTGCACAGGCAAATAACCCAAGGAATCCTGCACAGCATCAGAGTTTGCTGTCACCAAACACTGTATTGTTAACAATCTGATATTAATTCATTTGGATGTGTGCTGCTTGAGTCTTCCCACTTTGGAAACATGAGCTTCAGCCTAGATATGAGGCATGGGTTACCCAATAGCACAAAATATCCAGCTACTTTCCTGTCTTCCCTGTCCTTGGAAATTCAAGATAACTCAGCTTAGATTTCTGTGAAGTTTTGACAAATTGTAAGTTAAACCAAACACAGCAGAGCATGGCATTGCTTTACATTACAAAGAAGTATCAATTGCAAAGAAGTGGAGCTTAATCCAAGGAGTACCAAGGAAGTTCCAAAGTTGGTGGTTGCTGTAGAATTTCTTCTCCCTAGTCTTTAATATGATTAGAATTTCCTTGATGCAAGCTAGAGGGATCTTTGTTATTTGGTAAGACCAAGAGGTCTTGTTCAAAGCATGTTCAAAGCCTGTTTGGAACATGTGAGGCAATGTTCAATATGTCTGAAGTAAAGGGTTGTGAAAGTGGATCCATTGGCAAAGTCAACAGTCTCAAGGGAAGTGCTCAGTTTACAGCAAAAATAGAGAGTTACGTGAAAGGACATGTGCAAGACCTAAAAACATCTACACAGGAGCTTCGCCATCACCCAAATGACTCAGCGAAATGTGGCAGGAATAGAGGGGACCTGAGTTTGCCTCGAAGAAATTAGTATTTGAAAAGACTTGTGGAACTGGAGGTGATCTGTACGTCCCCCCTATTCTTTGATGCAACTAGGTACAATTAGCATGGGATAGAACAGGAAATATAGATAAAGTATACATGATCAATCGGTTTTGGTGCTCTCAGAGATCTGAATTAAACAGCACCTTCCAAGGAGAAGGACCAGTCATTGATGGACAGAGCTTTGACATGCAAGACTCTTTTGATACAGGCAAAATGGAGGAGGGTGGCCTGTTTGACCAAGATTTCTTATAAGGAAAAGTGAAACTTAGGCCCATATGTATACTTTTTTTAGTGCCTCACTTTTGCCATTTTTTTATGCAAAAACGATGCAAACTTACAAAATACAATTATATTTTTTAAGTTTGCTCCGCTTTTGCGTCAAAAAATGATGCAAATGTGGCACTAGAAAAGTATAACTATGGGCCTTAGTACGCCTGTGAGACAAGTGGTAAGGACAAGGTTGACATGCCAGCAATCAGATTCATGTCCTAATCCTAGCAACAGTCCACACAGCCTAGCTAAGCTAACTTTCAGGTACGTCTTGCTCTGAGAGCCTAGAGCTCGAAAATAGGTTTCAAAGCTACAGACGAAAGACCTGAGAATCTTCTTTGGTCCCAGAAACCAGTCAGTTTTGTACGGGCAGTTGTCCTTAGAAAATTAAAAGTTGTAGGTTGACCACAAGTATCCAGGAGAATATTGGAATAGTTAGGAAGAGCACATGTGAAGTCTGCCACACACCCTACAAGAGCTGGAAACTATGCTTCATATAGCCAAAAGGGAGAGATCAGTATTTGAAAACAGAGATAGCAGCAAAGGTGAAATATGTTTTAGGAAATCATGCTGAACAGGGATGTGGGGGCATAACTTTGAAATAGACTGCACTTCTGGGGAAGACACTGACTGTCTAGGTTTCAGTTAATGGTACCTAATGCGATCTCTTGAAGTAGGGAAGATGATGATTCTGACGTATACCGAAGAGGTCTATCACTAATGGGGCAAAAATTTGAAGAAGAACTTGGAAGGTAAGGGGATCCAGGTTTAAGTGTTATGAGTCCAGGATAGTTCTTGAATGCCAGTTGAAAATAGAGTTGTATGGCCTTATTGGGATGCAGTGGGGAACCCGCTAAGTGAGACCTTGCTGATTGTAAACTCCTGCCACCATCCCCTGGTCTTCTTACACAACATGGCAGGGTCCCCGTACCTATCTCGCCCGCAGACCTGCCTCCTACAAACGCCACTAGCCACAGCCAAGACATGTATACTCTGCCACTGGCATTCCCCCAGAACTCCCTCTCATGATGAATGGCTGATGGCAATGTATCAGACGGCCTCCCATGAGTGAATCATCTACAACCTACAGGATAGGACTGAGGCCTTTCTTTAAACATGGGTGCCCTTCCTCCATGCCAGTGGGCACAAATCCTAGATCCCCGCTGCATCCAATGACTCATCTACCCATACACTTCTCCTTCCTGACTCCTCCAACGGCTATGCACAACAGCGTCCCCCACCTTTTCCTTCATCCCCATATCTGCCCTTTTATTTCCTTCTATATACATCCCTCCCCCTTCTTTACCCCCACTCTCCCTTGGTCACTCACCCATGAAGATACATGTGAATACCTGGCACTGATCACTGATTGTGCCCTCCACTCATGTGTCTATGCCCCAGCGTGTCTCTGTATGCCCCAGAGAGACCCACCCTCCAATACTGATCTGACATACTTGGGGCACCCCTCAGGGGTCAGAGCTTTAGTTTATGTCTTAGCTCTTGACTTACTGTACATACAGAATTGTGTATTGCTATTGTACTATGATCATTATGCCTTGCGACCATGTATTGGTTTAGTTTATGATATGTTGAAGTCTTATAATCATTCTCCAATGTTTCACCCTCTGTAATGCATTGTGATGCTTTAATCAATAAAGAATTGCAATATAAAAAAATGAAAAACAGAAAATAGATTTGTAGAGACTCGGGAGGAACTATACCTGAGGTTAAGGTGTTGAGTATGGCAGAAGGTATAAAGGTCTCTGACTAAGGTGGCCAGGTTCTTTGACATGGTTCTGTCCAGTTTGTTGACACAAAAGATGGCAGATATGCTGTCCATCTGCAGCAGTATAGTTCAATGAGAGAGGTTCCATTATTGACTCTTCACGTAAAACATTCTCCCCAATAGTTCTAGGCAGTTGATGTAGAAAGAGAGGTGGCTTTGTTGATTCAAAGGCCTCCTGTTGAGTGACCCCAAAGGTTGGCACCTCAGCACAAACTGCTGGCACCCGATCACAGGATGATATACGGATGAGACCTAAAGGTAGCACTCCACTCTTCCACTTTGTTACACCAACACTGAAACTCCATGAAGGAGTGGTCATACAGGGGAATCACATATGAGTGAGTGAAGCTTTGTCTCAAATGAGGGGGTTCCCAAAGCAATTTTCTCTGTGCCGATAATAATTTTCCTTTGATGTGCATTAAAGACAAAAATGGTTTCTATACCTGTTCTAAGAACAAATATGCACAAGGAAGAACCTACACTGTTCTACTAAAATTAAGTGTAATGCTTACTTTCTAAGAAGAATATTTGTGTTTATGTTTGAGAAATATGAAAATAAAAACAAACTTCAACATAGCATTAACTTAACTTCACCAACTCTACTGGCTTTACCAATGCTTGCTAACTGGTGTCACTGAGATGGAACTGATAGTAGGAAAATGGATAACTTAAAATCTTGATTCCTATGTGCACAAGGTGGAGCATGGTAGGCTATCAAACAAACTACCCTTATTATAAATGGCCTTTTAATTCAGATGTGGTGGTAATAGCAGTTATCTGCTCCATAGGGATTCTGATTTTTTTATTTAACTTCAACAGGTTTTGTGGCTGCCCAAAGCTCTGGTTTAAATTTTGGTCCTAACATGAGAAGTTACTGGGTTCTTGGACCTGCAATTACAGAATTCCCTGATAATTCTTCATTTTCCAGTGAACCCTCTGGACAGTGGCATAATGAAACTTGAGGGGGCCTCCCTGCGAAGTCCCTGGAGGGGCCCCCCTTCCCCAGGACCCAGTCAAGGGCCTGCCACCTGTGCACAGTGTACTGTGCTTAGGGGGGCCCCCTGGAGGTCAGTGCCCACCGCACTGTGGGGGCTTCGGGGGCCTTTGTTACACCACTGCCTCTAATGAGTTGGATTTTCCCCATACCCAGAGATACTTGTACCCCCAGCACCAGTAGCTCCAGGGGTGGGGAATATGCAGCTCATTTCCTGGTCACTCATAACGGGGGGCTTAAAAGCCTTTGAGGTACCCCTCCTTGAGAGAGATTTTTTAGCATGTCCATTGAGATGGATGATGTGTGTTCTCAATAGTGTGAATATTTACAATCTATTTCTTTTCACACTAAAAAATCTTCACTTTCAAAATTATATTAAACCCCTAAAATAATTTGTGCTCAGTGGGCTTTTGGCTGTTTAATCTGTGGCACAAACTGACTCTTTGGGCCCAGTTGCTAAAGATAATGGGAATTATGCTGCCCCTTCAGAATTATAGACAAGGTTCCAAACCTTTGATTTGGTACTTGTAGTGGTCAGCTCTTGCTTGTATTCCTTGTGCACCACATCTTAGTCTCTGGTTTCACAGTACCTCTTTATAAACAAATTAGATATATAAATAATTGAATAATTCATCTTCACAAATATTATTTGAACTTGGGAAGATGTTATATGTTTGGCCTCCATATACAAGATGGCTATGTTTCAAACCATGAAGAGCCAAGTTAGCAGAGTTGCTTCTTTTACATATGAAGTTCCATTTATTTATTTTTTCCTAAATTGGCTTTTCATACTATACATCACTTCCAAAAATGTACATTTCACACTCTTGAAATCAAGACATTAACTAATCCATGTCATCCTTCTAAATGTATTACAAGTAACAGATTTACCTAGGATTCACTTTTCTATAGAATAGGATGCTCTACTGGTGACTATGTTTAGGCAGTGGTGGCCTGCAGGACTAAAATATGGTGGGGCATGATGGCACTAATCTCATCATAATTGCCCCTGGCATCCATTAGCAGGAATGGAACAACGTCCTTCCTGCTCAGTGGAATGCAAATCTAACCAATCATGGAGCTGGTATCATGCTGTCTGTTTTGAGCATAAGAGCAACTATTGGATTGGTATGAGCAGGCTAACCCAGGCTCATTTTGAGGCTGCGGGCCTGTGCCAGCAATCTCCTGGGTGTTTGACAGCCCTGGGATTGCTTGGTCTACAGTGTGCATGTCGGGCTGCATGTAGCAAGACAGCTGGCCAACCCGACATGCAAACTGACAGGAACAGCAGTCATCCTGCAATCGCAGGATTCAGCCCCGCCCCCTGCCCTCATGCTCGCGCTGTACACAGCATGAGCTGGTGGCAAGATGAAATGACATTATTATGCTATTTTATTTATTTGTGTTTGCCTGCTGTGCTCGCAGCAGGCAGGGTAACACTCCTCCACTCTTTAGGAGGAACAGGCCCTGTGTTTAGGTTTCAGAAACTGCACTTTTGAGGAGTTTCTCTGACTCTTGTACTCTTTTTTTGCTTGGACGACTTAAACTCACCAACTTTCATCACATACTGAACAGTTCCTGGAAGCCTGCCTATGCCACTAAACAGATATGGGTTCTCCCACAGTTGTTTGTTTAAGTGATTGGAAAGGCGATGGTTATGTGGGGGGAAGGGAAGGGAAGGGAAAGGAAAGGCAGGATAGGCTAGGGTAGGGTAGCGTAGGGCAGGGTAGGTCAAGGCAGGGATGAGATTAGACGGAAAAAGTAAAGTGGTTCATTCCCGCATGCTACTGTCAACTTCATACACAGATAGGTAAGACTGACTACTGCTTTTGTCACCCAAATTTGAAAAACCTCTACTTGCTGCCACTGGTTCCGACTGCATGCAAAGTTGCAATTTGGATTCATCAATTTTGGATCTCATAGAAATCCTCCTCTAGAGAAAGATTTATCTTCCCTAAAAATCATACATTTTCAGTAGAACAAAAATCTCTTTGGGTAGATTGCTATGGTACTTGTGGTTCCAAACCCTTGAATCTTTCATTCCTAGTTAGTACAAGGATTAGTTGGTACTAGATTCTTAGTTCACTGCAAACAGTGACATTTATTTATTTACAAGGTTGGCCAGCCAGAGATGTTGGGAGGGTAGTGGGGGGACATGGCCAGTGTGGTGTCCCGGAAACAAAAGGTTTGCCGAAGCCTTGTACTGTGAGCATCCACAGAGGTCAATAATGAGTGAATCGGTGAAGTGGGAGACATGGCATTTGAGCGAACACCTACTGTGGATTGGGGCAGCTGTTACTGATCCCCACCCACATGCAGGCCTGAGGAGTTTGAAGCTGAAAACCTGCCAGTAGCAAGGCTGGAAATCCAAGATGACAGCCGCAATCCAGGCTGTAATGAATTTCCAGCCCAGTGATCAACAATACTATTAGAGTGGTAGCCGCTGAACATAGTGAGTTGCATGTCACCAGGATAAAGACATGTACAATTAAGAGAAGGAGAAGATAGACATGGGTTTTTTATATTAGGGTGGTCACATAAAACAGGTGTGGGGGGCAAGACCTGACCAGGAGCACCAAGAAGCATTTGAGCACACACAGCAATGCCAGAACTAGGAGATTGGGTGTGCGGACTGCTGAGACTGCAACCCTTAACTATCATTAGTTGGACTCTGCATTCCTCAGTGAAGCATCTGGCCCACTATAATGTCCATCCTACCACAGCATCCCCCGCAGATGAACTAAACCACACAAACTAACAGCAACAGCACAATATTACTATGAGTGGTCGCACTGTGTAGTGGGCCCACCTGTGCCTGTCATGCTGGCCTCCCTGAGGCTAAAGTGCAATTCAGAGCTTATACCTGGACAGAATCCCTGGACTTCATCATGCAATATGAGGTATGCAGCAAGCCCAAAAAATCAGAAAAGGGTCAGAGGCAGGAGACCCTGGAAACTTCATGCATGTCCAATCCATTGGATATCTCTGGCATCAGTCTACTAGCCAAAGCCACCAACAGGGCTATCCAGTTACTCCTGGCAGAATTCTTCAAATACATCTCAACATGGTGCCAAGATATTAATAGAGCCATCCCAGACCTAGATCATTCATTCCAAAGAGCAGAGACCCACGATAAACAAGTTGAAAATTATGCGGCAGCCACCTCACATGAGCAAGATGAACTCTTGCGGTTAAAAACCACCTTAGAAACGCATCATAAAGACCTCACCAACAGAATGGATGACATTGAAAATTGTTCCAGTACTAACAATATGGCCATCAGAAGCATTCCCAAAGAGCTTCTTAGTCAAGACCTTGACACGTGTTAGCTCTGTTCCAGCACATTATTTTGAGCACCGCACAAGATCGATATGCCTCGATTGCACACACCATGTTCTATCAGCATTTCAGAATACATTTTCTGGTTTACCCTGTGGATGCCATCAGTGAGTGAGATCAGTGGGGGTGGAGTCATGGAGTACAGCGGCTGCAGCATTCGTGCTGTCTCTCGCTGCTGCGGGCCGTGGTGATCAGGTGAGTAAGTAGGTGAGGGGCTTTGAATTTGATCCTCTGGCCCCTGGCCCCCCAGCCCCCAGACCCCCAGTCCTCTGGCCGGGCTCTAGACTATTTTCTGCTTGTATCCTGGTTCTGGGCATTTCTTGGCAGTCTCTGGTGGTTTCGGCTATTCCAGTGATGGAGGACCCCTGGAGGGGCTGTGGGGGCGCTGCTCCTGGCTGGTGTTGTGTTTGGCACAGTTGAGCGATTGGACTCGCACCCTGGATTACAGATTACAGAGGGGCTTGGCGCTAGATGATCCTCGTAGGACCGGATTAGCGTGACGAGCAGAAGCCCTAATTTGGGCATAAAGCAAGTGATCAGTGGCACTGCAAGCAGGGCCAAGAAGGGGTGGTGGTGGACAGACGCTTAGACTGCAGGTAACCATTCTCTGGCAGAGGCGGCTGGAGTTAGGCTAGTGCGGCTTGTCGGGCTGTGCTGCCTTGCGTCGTCCAGCCCACTCACTTTAAATTTTGCTTCTACTGCTCTCTTCTCTCCTTCAAGTTTTCATGCAGTGTTCCGATATCATTATATAAGAGCCGCAAAGCATTATCTTAAAGAATCTACCCCCATTGATTTATATTTCTTTTTGTCCTAATCTCCTCAAATTTGAAGGAAGGAGTGTGGGAACTGTTTACGCTATGATGTCTGGCAAAGTAAGAAAGGAGCGTCTTAACCCTCAAAAACATATGAAATGCCGCCACGGTGATGTTGTGTGTAACGTCACTTCTCACTTGTCACCGGCTCCTGAAGAGCGGATTTACCCTCTTTCTCCTAATTTAATCATGGTGGGTTCTTTTTCATTCGTTGTTGATCTGTTCAACCCAGCAGTTTTGAACTCTCACCTCCCTGCCACTAATCCGTCGCACTTTAGCTCTTTGAAATTTCGTGAGTCCTCTCTTTTTGCCTATTTTAAGAAGAAACCGAAGCTGGAATCTAAGGCGAATGGTGGGGATATCAAGCCGGCATCAGATATGGGTGAAACCTCGGCGTCTGTAGTTACGGATGCCTCATTCACGCTAATTCATCGTCCAGCTTCACCAGGTATCTTTGTGAAATCTCAGCGCTCATCAATCTCCCCTGAGGCAGGGGTCTTTGCCTTTCCTCAGTCAGCATCTCTAGAAGAAGTGAGCCATTTAGCGTCAAAGGAGGGTCAGCCGACTGCGATTCCATCGAAGCATGACCTCTCTCCAATCATAATCTCAAGTGACCATTCCTTTGACGCCAAAGAGTAGTTGACTTCTTTAGCTGCTTCCCCAGCAGCTTCTTATCGGCAGGATGGGCATGTCACCAATTGTCAAGATCGTCTACAGGATTGTAGTATCGCCACCCTAACCAGTCCCTCAGCATCACAATGGACCCGTAGTACAACAGGCAGCATTCGTACAATGCTACCCATGAGGTCATCTAGTGAGGCTGGTGGCACCAGCTCTCAAATTGAGTTCAACAATGGTGAGCTCAATGATCAATCACTTCTTGATCTTTCCTGCCTTCAATCTGAAATAACGGGTGGTGCCGAAGTGGAACCCAATCGTGTGCTTATCTCCAAGACTGCTGTAAGTGGCTCCACCTTGCCACAGGGTCTGAAAACCCTCCAATCTAGTGTGCTGGCTTTGAATTATCACTCTGATGAGCTAGATGTCCAAGTTGATTTGTTGAACAAATTGGCCACTTATGTAGCTGAGATTGACCACAAAGTAGAAAATCTAAATCAGATAATTACTAGGTCCCAAGCAAGCTCCAGTATTGTTCAAGCAACATGTTGCTGTTCCCTAATTATTGAAAGTTTATCATCTCTGCCTACCTTTTTGAGTTCGGTTCTATCTTAAATTAAGAGGTTCTCTGCAGCCCCTATGTCTCTCGTGCCCCTGCCGAATCCAAGGGCCATCTCGATTCAGCTCAGAAATCAACCAAACTAAAAACATTGGACAACTATTTTTTTCCAGCAAAGAGTGTAACAATCTCCAACCCCACTTGGCCTGCTAATACTGGAGTCTCAGAGCATGACACTTTGGCCAACTGTGTTCATAAGAACTCTCTTCTACCCAGAATTGACCCTATGGAGCCTGTTCTCACACATTATTCTTGCATTGCACCACAACCTGATTCAACAAACTCATTGTCTCCAGGATCTGATTGTGCAGTTCAGCACCTGTTGAGTAAGAGGGAAAACAGGCTTCGGAAACAATTGAACAAAAGGTGAAACCTACCTCTCCAAATGTCCCCAAATAATGTTCAACTGTCGGTTCGACTTGATGCACAGCAGCCGCTGAATGTGCAGGAGTTCCCTATTGCGATTCCGCTGACTAACCCTCTGATGTCAACCAGGGTGGCTCTTTACCATCTAGTGAGCGTATGCAGGGGCCTTCGGCCAGTACTATTCTGTAGGAAACTGAATTTTCCTTCAAGGAGCCTTTGATTCCTGCTGAGGAAGGTAAAATTGGTGTGTCTGATCCTACTGTCTCACACCGGAGGGGTGGAGTGTCCATCCATACTGCAGTTACTCTGTTAAACTCCAAAGCAGCCCATGGAATCACCGATGGTGAGGTTTCAGGCTCCGGTCTCCCTATTTCTTATAGGTTGCCTTCTGATAGTAACTGTAGCCGGTCTTTAATCCTGCAATCATGCCCCCAAACTTCACTTATTGACACCCCGGGGCTGGGGGTCCCTCTGGGCCCGTTCAACACAGTGGAACAGTTACAGCCCAGGTCTTTCTTGTGTCCCCCAAAGGTCTCATTGGAGTGTACAACCACTAAACTTGTACCAGGATATCACACAAGGGGCCCTCATGACATTTTGAACAGAAGGAACATCTTACGACTCTTCAAGGCCATCTCGGAACTGAGTAATATTGGTTCCACTGACATTGCATCTATTGAATTTCTTGACTCAAGAGGGTCTCAAGCTGGGGAATCTACCCTGGTTTCATTAATCTCTGCCCCAATAGCTCATTCCATTCTTGCCAACAAAGACATATTCCACTCTTGGGGTATTAAAATTATTCCCTACAAGGAGTCAGACTATCCTGTGCTGTTATCTGAATCCCAAAGTTTAACGGCTCCTATAGCACTGAAGCCTTTTTCAATTTTGAAAAGTGCTCTGGGAAGCACTTCTACCATCATGGCACTAGCAGCTTAGGTTGCGGCTCCCAGTGGGTGATCAATTGGGATTGGTTGCCTTCTGCTCTTTTGTATGGGTGCCCCAATGACTCCTGTGGGTGGGGATTAGCGACAATGTTTGAATGTTTGTCCCTATGTTCATGGAATATTAATGGGGTTGTGCATAAGTTTGACTCGTCTGATTTAATATCTTTTTTAAACACTTGTGATGTAATCACAACGTCGGGAAACCTGGGCTGAGATCAGTTGTCAGGGTATTTAGAAATATGGAAACCCGCTAATAGAAAGAGTAAGAAGGGCCGTGCTAAGGGAGGGTTGGCTACCTATGTCGCCGTTAAACTAAAAGGCTGTATTTTGCCATTGGCTTGGGATGACAATTGGATTCAGGGCATTGTGATTAGGAATGGGAGCTTGTAGCAAACCCTCATAGTAATTAATGTTTACATCACTCCTAGAACAAAGGAAAAAAAGGGGGACACTGTCTCGACTGATGCAGATTCTGGGTTGTTTAGCTTGGGAATATCCCTGTGCCAATTACCTCATAACTGGTGATTTTAATACAAATCTGTTTCAGGACACTGTAGAAGCTCTTGAAGGCCCTGATCTTTGTAATCTCCAGTTAGTCCCTGAACAACTGAGGCCCCAGGGTTGCCCACACTGTTCGTTGGGACAGTACGTAGTAATGCATTTAAATAAATAGCATGGGCTTTAAAGCTCTAAATGGCCGTTCACATGATGATACCCCTCCTTGTTGGACAAGATCAGATGGACGATCCCACTCCTACTTGGACTACACATTGAATTGTTTCCCCTTATTGAAAAGTTCTTGATTTCCTCCCGGAGTGAGAGTGAGAGTGATCACTGTCCCCAAATTGTAACTATAAAATCTAGTTTTTTTTCATGCTGTCATGCGGGCTGTGGGTGGTGGCATTTGTTCTGAGTCATTAAAGCATATAAAATGGAACTCTTCTATTGAGAGGCACAGTATTGGTTGAATGTGTTAAATTTTATGACTCAGAAGGATCTGGTTGTATGTCCCCAATTAAGTTATGGGATTCATTTTCTTCCTTCCTATGGTCAAGGTTTCATCAACCTGCTTGTAATTGCACCTCATTCCGACCCTTTGCTATTTCTGGGGAAATCAGGGGTTTAAAGAGAGCGTGTAATAGATTAGCAAGGGCAATTAGGAAGAGCCCTGATTCTGAGTGTCTAATAATTAGATATAAGGAACTGAGGACAGGCTATAGGAAGGCTATTCATGATGACCATCAGAACCTTCTCAATCAGTTTTGGGCTAAACTTTTAAGTGCGAGTAAGGATCTAAATTCTAACAAAAAATTGGTCCCTCACTAATAACCTACAAAGTAATCAAAGGGGTATTTGCACTGTTAATATCTCTGAAGGGGTTTGGACATCCTACTTGATTGGTCACTTCTCTGCAAGTGACCAGGATGGGAAATTGTTGAGTGAGGGTGCTTATTGCACCACCACTGCTCTGGTCAAGCCTTGTTCCCAGTTCACTGGGTTTGCATTATCCCCCATGGAGAGAAGACTTCTTTTCAATCACGTCTTCTTTGTAATATCTCAAGGGCAAAGCGAGATGGTGCCCGAGGTCCCAATGGCCTCCCACAGATACTGTTCAAACAGGATTCTTCATTTTGGGCAGTTCATCTCAAGCAACTGTTTGAGTATTGTTTTTTGACCTCAAGAATTCCAGAGTCCTGGCACGGTGCCATTCTTCACCCACTATATAAAAGTGGTTCAAGGTCGGATCCTTCTAATTTTAGGATGATAGCCCTGCTTGACAATGAGGCCACGTTTTATGCCAGTCTTCTGCTGCAAAATCTTTGTGTCTTGGCTGAATCGAAGTGACTAATCCCTATTGTTCAAACAGTGTTCTCCGCTGCTTCCGGCACATCAACTAACCTATTAGCCCTTTCTATTTTGATCATCAGGCCGATTCTATCAGGCTCTACGCTGCATTGCTGTTTTGTTGATTTCAAGGCAGCATTTGACCAGATACCTAGGGGTGCCCTGTGGGCCAAACTACAAAACTGGGGTATTCCTTCAGTGCTCCTGGATGACATTATGGAACTACAAATGGATACCTGGGTCCGTATTAATTAAATTAGGTGATGGGTGCTCTCTTTCCATAAAAAGTTTCACTAGTCATTTGTCATCGTCTCTTGACGCTGTTAATTCTCGCCCCCCCCAAGATTGGTGGTCTTAGGCTTAGCCACTTGCTTTATGCTGATGATCTTGCATTGTTCAGTTATACTAATATTGGCCTTCAACGACTGCTTAACCAACTCGCATCTTACACTCCTGTGAATCAATTAGAAGTCAATTTGCTCAAAACTAAAGTGGTCTCCTTTGGAAGACAAAAGCATTTGGGTTCCAGTTGGTATAACAAGAGAATTAAACTTGTTTCAGACCAGTCTTATACATATTTAGGGGTGCATTTCGACTCCAGGGTTAGCTTTGTCAAGCATAAGAAGGAGATTGAACTTAAAGCTGTGGCATTGCAGGTGGCCTTTTCTAAATTATTCAAAGTTCTAAAGGGCCCGAATATTCTCCCTCTAATGGAAGTTATGAGAGCAAAGATTATCCCCTCAATGTCTTATGGTCAGGAAATCTTGTTGGGTAAAGGCTCTTGTTTATTACATAGGCTGGGTAACAAGATCTACAAGAGAGTTTTCCATGTATCGCATCTCGTTTCCCCACGCAGGTGCGGTTGGAATTTGGGCTTCTGGATCAACTGGCAGTCTGTGCCTTCCTGAAGCTTTGTCACAAGCTGTGTCGGGCCAAGGAAGGTAGCTTGGAGGCAGTTCTTTGGCAAGAAATCAGTGTGTCGAAAACGAAGGGGTCCCATTTTCATTTTCTGGTTGAATGCAAACGGTGATTGGAGGCCGAAGACCTCTGGGTAGGCAACACCCTATTCCTTGTTCAAACTGGATTTCAAAAAGATCATACAGTTATACTCATACCACTCAGATCGCTCCCTCCTTGCCAAACGTAAGCATGCCTGGTAGGTCATTAATTATTTTAAGCCAGGCACTCAATCTAGCTATTTCCCTTGCTATTAAAGGTTTTGTTTGAAAGAGGCCTTTATGGCCTTAAGGATAGGAGATTGTTTTTTTAAAACAATTTACCCTTATGGTGGTTAACCCCGGGAGATGGGGTGATGCGTAGGGGTTGTGGTAACACAGAAGAAACAACTGAACATGTGGTTTGTTTGTGCCCAGCTCTTTTTAAGGAACGTAGGTCTCTGCTTTGGAGTAAGTGGAAGGAACTGGGGATTTGCTCTGTCAACAAGCCAATATTAACTCCTTAGATCCTATAAATCTAATGTTGAACGTGTTACTGACCAAATTTATAAAAAAAACACCCAAACCAAATTTAGGGGCACTGCGAGCAGTGGTTAATTATGTTTGGAATTATCAGCCACACTTTCCTCTTTGGTTTGTAGTAATTTGTCAGGTTGCTGAACTTCAATGTTGTACTTTAGGTTGTGATCCTTATTGGTATCTAAAGTAATGATCATTTAACGCACTAAAGCACTTTAGGATTTTGAGCACTGTGGGCCCTTCTGTTTATAATGCATCATGTGGGGTCCTGGGCTGTGGCGGTCTGGCCTTATTTTAATTGAAGGTTTTATATTTTATGTAGGAATGTTGCTTACTGTGGTATGTGCATTTCAATTATGGAGTGTTTTTAGCATTTATTTAACATTCGATTGCAAATGTATTATTGACTGTTCTTTTTTGTTTGAATTGTATTGCATTTTATTATCTGCACAATAAATTATTCATTCATTCATTCAATAAAATACAAGGAATCTGACATGAATTTGCTCACTAGAGAAAAAGAAGCCATCCTACATTCCACCACTTGACACAGTCACTATTGTGTCAGGGACTCAACACTGTCACTATTCTGAGTTCCCCTTCTGATGACTGTTAACCACCTAGGGCACATTTCATGAGATAACTGAGACAGCTGCCATTCTCAGCCTTGCAGACAGAGAAGCAACCCCCAATGTCACCACTTCACCCCCTAAAGCAGACGTACAAGACATACATACGTACCCCAAACACAAACAAAGTATGCAAAAACCAGAAAATATTGCAACAACTTTGAGACAACCAGGACAGGTTAGCAACTTCAGATGCTGACTGATTATAAAAACTACAGGGATTTACTGTCATGCTACCACTAAGTACATCAGTGAGCATCAACTGACCTCCTGATGCAAGAGGCTCTGCTGGACACTCTAACAACTGAGAAAATACTAGCTGTGACTCATCAAAAACCCATTCCTAGTCCATCAGTTGTACATTATTTATTTGTCCCTGTCACCATCACTTAAATTAAGCTTCCACTCATCTCCTCTGTACCAGAACTAGCCCCTAAAAGCTCACAGGCCAGAATCTAGCTACTGGCCTGCACTTGAATTCGTAAGACAATACCTTTGATTATATTCATTCTTCTTAAGATTGCTGTTAGTTTTCAATTGGACTGTTTATTACTTGTTTTATATTGACTGTACACACAGTTGATAAACAGATGATGCTCTGGCCACCACAACACATTGGGCATCACACAAACCACTTACCCAACAATATTGACATGTGCAGGGGTGGTGGAATGCAATATGTATACATTTGTTGACAGTCTACAAACGAGTGGGATCTTAGCAATGACCATAATAACCACTGTTACCTTGAATGCTCAAGGACTAAACTCTTCAATTAAACAAAAACCCCAAGTAAACCAAAGAAACAGACATACGCCTTCTTCAGTAGGAATACAATATTCCTATATTATGCTCTAATCGGTTCTTTTCTCAGTTTTGTTCGGTCACCACCAAGAAAACTAAACTGGCTGCAGTATTGCTCAGAAGGTGCATAACATTTGAACTAGAATCTAAATACTGACCATGTGTGGTTGTTTTGACTGTGCTGTAAGCTTATGGAATGAGTGAGTCATGGCATTCTATACTGGTGATGATGTGACTGAGATCCCCATTCTAAATCAGTTAAGCTAGGACCTGGATGATCATGTGGCTGGTGCTCTTAATGAAGGACTTGTTCACTTCTAAGGAATTGTGGATTTTTACACCATGGCTAATAAGTGAAGCCATACTAAGAGACCCCTGGTGAAGGAACGCATAAGAAAAGCACTAGAATATATTTTTCAAGAAAATAACTAGGGAGGTGATCCAGAGCATTCCATGGGATGCTGCAAAGGCAGTCATTAGCGATGAACTCATATCCCACCCCACAGCATTTGAAAGGCTAGGAAAATGAAAAAAGAGTGAACTAGAGAGGGAACTGAAACACTTAGAGGCCCTTCACAAGCAAGACAACACACTGCGTACACATAGAGCACTGTGCAATGTATGTGTCAAACTAGAGCAAATAATGATGTGTGACACAGTGAAAAAGCTCTCCTATTTAAAAACAAACATATTATGAAAATGGCAACAAGGCAGATAAACTGTTAGCCTACAAGCTCAGGCAAGCACACTGTAGGAAACACATCCAGAGAGTAAAAGCTACACAGGCGTATTTCAGCCGGACACTAAGGGCATACTGGATTGCTCCATCACCAAGACTCTTGTTGGGAGAAACCTTTCCATTAGACATATAAGAGACTTACCATGCAACATATCCATGCCCATTAGAGAATGAATACTTTGTCCCCCTGGAGGAGGAAATCTTCGTAGAGAAGGTCAGAGACGCCGTCAGCAACTTGCCTGGCCAAAAAGCACCTGGCCAAGATGGATTCTCAGCCTCCGTTTTCAAAACAGTTGCCATTTTCCTAGTAACACCACTAGCAGCAGTATATAAGGACATCCTCTTAAAAGGAATTGTCACAGATACTGAGCTAGATTCTCAACTCACTTTACTGCTAAAACCCATAAAAGACCAACAATGTGCAGACCAATCAGCACGGATGTAAAAGAAATTGCCTCCAATCTAGCCCCCCAAATCCATACTATATGTTTGACTCTAATCTCACTGCTACAAGCAGGTTTCATTAGAAATTGTCACACCAGGGACAACCCCAGACATGCCCTCGTGCTAATTGAAGCTGATGAAAGGGATAAGAAACAAATGGTACTTCTCATGAAGGATGCGGGGAAGGCATTTGAGAGGGTCAATTGTCTTTATATCACGAAACTCCTAGATTATTTTCCCTTAGCCCACGAATATAGCACATGATTCTAGCCAACTACCAGAAGCCTATATCTAATCAAAACGTTTATGGCGATCACACCCTCCAGGTGCCTATTATAACAGGCACAAACAGAGTTGTCCTACTTCCCTGCTGGTGTTTTCCTTAACAATGGAGCACTTTAGCATGAAAAATAAGGCATCCATCAAGGGGTTTAAGGTAGCATGCGGGAACTCAAACTCCCATTATAGGCAGATGATGTTCACTGAATTTTAACCTACCAGAGACTTCTGCCCCAGCATTAAAAGAGGAACCAGTGCCCTTCACAAAAGCCTCAGGCTTCCTTGTCAATTATACAAGATCTTCCGGAATGGGGATAGCGGCTGGTAAAGAAAACACATAAACAACCTTTTAAAAAAAGGCTTGGTATTGGCACAGGGTTCAATTACTAGGGCACCAATCTTTCGAGAACCACAGCAAATCTGTGTCAGTGCAACCTCCCCATCACTATAGCACACTTCAAATAAGTATCACCACCATTAGTTTAGTTCGGAGATCACTTGACTCTATGGCAAGGCTCCTTTATTGGGACAAATCCTGCTTTTTCGATTTCTGAAATTAACAACAGATTAAATCCAAACTAAGCTTTTTTTTCCCTTGGGTGTAAGGACCATGCTTCCAGAGTCCCTAGAACAACATTATACAAACACACAACCATCAGAGTCTGAGGCTTTGCAAATATGTGATCTTTTATCCTGGCACAACAGATTTGACCAGCCATGTACTAGCATCACAAAGAAGAGAATAAGGGGTGAGTTCACATAGAGCAAGACTTCTCTCAAATTCCACTGCATGTCATCTTATGGCTAACATGGAGAACCTGGGCTGGAAAGCGAATATGCTGAATATAACTTTTACCTTGCTAGACTATTGACAGGAAATAATCCTCTAAAACATTCCCTTCCCAACTAACACCCGTAATTGTGAGAACGCATCTAGCCCATTTTCTCATTTCTCTTGTTCCAGTGAATATTTTATGAGTTCCGCTAGGTAAGGAGAAGCAAACCACCACTTTCAAATCAATTAACAGTGTAATCCATTCAATCTCAGGGACAGAAGTTAAAGTTCCAAAGTTTTATTACAAATTCAAAACCCGACTTATAGAAATGAGTCTCAGAAACATACTATATAAGTACAGAATCAGCAAAGGTGAAATAAAGTGTTGAAACCGATTGAATTGTGCAAGCATAAGGCATGCAAGGATCTCTGTCACAGCAATAGAAAACGTGAGAAACAGCACTTGGTGTTTTAGTTTGGTAAGTCCAAATTGTGATCCTCCTGTCTAATCATGAAGAAACTAACTAAATCTAATGATGCTAATTAAACTAGGGGGAAGCCCAAGTACCCCCTCAGAATATCAGGAAATGAATAATAGTCAAAAGTGTCAGCGTAACAGAAGCCTCAGTAGAAGTTCTGCAAGATAGATGTGTGTAGTGTGAAGCCACTCAGCCAAAGTAAGAATAGAGAGACCTTTACCCCTCTAAGGGCCATATGTACGAACACATTTTCCCATAGACACAGAATGGGTAAAACCCTTTGCTACTAAGTCTCTAGGCCATCCAATCTAGTCAAAGGGTAGAAAGGGTCTGCCTCATCTAACTAACTGAACACCACTTTAGACCTTGCAGAGCCCTTGAGAATCAATGTCATCATCACCAGCAGTTTTCCATCTTCTGTGCATAGTTTGGAATTTGCAACACCCATCAGACTTTCATCACACACACCAAACATCAGGACGACCTTGGGTATCTCCCAAGTCCAGGAGCTCACAAAGGAGTTACCTCTCTGTCATCCATTTGCTAGTGTTTCTTGTTCTTTCCAACATATCCTCCCATCCCTCTTTATCTCAAACTCACAATATTTCTTTCATTAACTGTAGACTTGTGCAGACACACCTGCAAATAAAGAAGATGCAACATGAGCAAAACTCCACATTGAAGGTTGACCATGGAAAAACATTTCAGGCCTTCATTTAAGTCACTTTACATAACAATTCAATGCATATTTGAATACATGGCTAAATGTGCATTTCCCATCATAAGTATAGTAATTGACAAATAACTGTGATTATATAGCGTTAAACTTTAATACCTTAACCCCATCATGTCAGATGTAAATGCATACATGTATTATATTTCAGTCAACAAATGTCATTATCAAACATGCATATAACTTTCTACATTTCTACTTGCGAGTGCACCTTGAATAATATGATTTTGATGCACCACTTTATCATGAATACATTAGTGCACACGTTACATATGTTGTTGGTTACATTTTCATATCTCTTCTGGAACACAAAATGGCACAGCCAAATTATGCTCTCTCAGTCTACAATCCAGATTTTTCTCCCACTGTGTCTGATCCATCATCTAGACACAAGAATGATGAAAATCCCCTTCCCTGGGCGATCTACATCCAGGTAATGAACTATGTTCCTGAGAGGAGGTACAAACTGACTGGCACTTGAGAAGAGAAGAAAACGTTCGACCCACACAATTACCCCACTGGACGGGCACCCAAGAAGTTTGCAATGGGGCAAAAAAGGAGAAAACCATGCTTGAAAATATATTTGCAAACAAGTTAGGACAGAGAGGGATAACATGGCTGCAGCGAGCATTCTCCGACATGGGTGCAAAAACTGAACACAGTTATGTAGCACACTGGGAAAGGGATCTTGGAAACAAAATTACAGAAGACATATGGAAAGGAATTGGCCAAGAGCAACTAAAGCCTCCATTTGGACCTTGCATAAAGAGAATGCATGCAAGCTACTCACTCGATAGTGTCTACCTGTACGCAATACGTGGCAGCCCAGACACTTGTTGGAAAAATTGTGGCGAAAGGAGAACCTTCTTCACATTTCCTGGTCATGTAGATTCATTCAGGCACATTGGAAAGCAATCCTCTCACACATCAGACAAATATTTGGGAATAACAATCCCCGTAAACCCTAACAGTACTCTTGTGTAACCGAGACAAAAAAAGCAAATTAGTTCTCATCACACCTCAAAGATTAACTCATTACATATCCATTATTGGTTGCAAGTTTGGCATTAGATCAGGTGAGGAAGCAACTAAGTATTCCTCCTTCATATTTATGGTGGGGACAAGCCTGGGCAAGCTATGCCCTTGAAAAGCTGATGTCTACAGTGCGTGACAGAATGGACAAAATCTAAGCCACTCTGGCTGCCTTTCAAAACTTTCATGAAATGGGACAGCCAATCCCACTCTTGTACCAGAACTGATTTCGAGAGCAGGACTCAACACAATTCCATCAATATCAGAAAACTCTTCTGACCATGATAGTCCATCATTAACAATTTAACATGTTTAATTTGTAATCTACCGATTATGCCCACATGCTAGATACGTTGACCTATCACAGAGCACAATGTTGCCTGTTTTATTCCATTAATAACGCAGCAGTAGTAAAATGTGTGAATACTAAGGGGCTTATTCAGTCCGCCATATTCTGATCCCATTATAGCCTATAGTCCATATAGAGATTTTAATATGGCGGATGGGATATCTGTCATGTTTGTGATGGAGTAACCCATGAGGCAAACTCTAAAGCAGGCCCTAAGTGGTTAAAAAAAAAAGAAAAAAAAAAAAGTTAGAACTTGTCAACATACTATCCAAAAACATAGGGTGAGTAGAAAGTAATTGAGTCACAAAGGAAACAAGCATTTACAAAGCCAACGCGTGCGGTGCTGACTACCAGCTTTTTGGATTGGTGAATACTAGTTCTATTATGTCATGGTTTTGCAAAACATTAATGTTGGTAAATCTGTCAGATCCTCATCAATCTAAAAGGAAACCTTTGGCAAAAAGTGTAATTATCTTTTTGTCTCCAAAAGCACCAATTGCCAAAGTAGTCATTGGCATTTAAAGGAACTACCTTATGCGTGGATGTGCTTCTTTTGAAATGGCTGAGTGCCATTACTCTGAGTGAAGTTTGCTAGGAGCTGAAGTGTATGCTATGTATGCTATCGTACTCAGAAGAAAAATTTGAATAACACAACAGTTCAATGGATGAAGAGGCAGCTAGCTGAAGCCCCTTATAAGTAACAATATTATTCATATAATTTTGCATTAATGCTAGACCTAGAAAGGAATTCGTTTTTTAGAAAGAAGTAAAGATGATATTTTTTCAGTTTGATTTTTATTATTTCTGTGTCTAGGTTTTTATCACATGTGTTAATTTCACTGTACATTTTTACCGTTTTTTAGTAATTTGCTGCCTTTTGATATTGTTTGCTCTATATAAAAACAAAAAGACACAAGTAATTGATTCACAGGTACTGTACACAATGTATTCATTCAAGTATCTGAGTCGCTACAGAATTGCTAGGGAACAGTCCCTTTTCCTCCACTCTATTTATTCCATTCATCCCTGACTCTCTCCTTAGCCACTTGGTTTACTCAACAGTTTGAAACTGATTTTAGACTATTAGCAGGTTTATAAGAAGTTGAAAAGTTCTCTCTAGCGGGAAGAACAAGTTAACTTTGGTAAAGCTCTATGAGGGATTCTATATCCCAAAGGCATTTCTTAACTCCTCAACGAGGATGGACAATATCTGGCAAGAACTTTCTCACCTGGTCCCAGAGTGCATGTGTATGTCTCCCCAACAAGCAAACATCATTGAGAGACCTCAAAGCCAAACTGACAGATGAGAAAATCTTTTACCAAATGCATCAATGTGCTTCAATTCTCTTTAGATTTGCCTAGCTAGCTGAAGTTTGAACTACAAGGCTTTCCCACATAACTGCCTGTTACTTTTGGATGATATCCTTTCCAGAGGGCAATGGCCAGGAAATGGCACAAGGGATCTCTCTAGTTTCAAAAGGGCCTTCTGTCTCCTTTCCTTCCCATTCAACGAACAGACTTAACACATAGGATCTTGGGAGGGGTTTCCAATTGACATAGGCTGGCTGGACCCTGTCCAACCACCATTTTAGGTAACCCTTGGATGTACCAAATGCCATATGGATCCCAGAGTCTACAGTAACATGTATCATGCACACAGCACATACTTCCTTTGCACATCCAAACATGTGATATCAATGAGAACAAGCAACTGATCTGGTTGCGGAGGACAAGCAAACAAATTCAAAAAGGTGGGAGAGGATGATAGGTGACTCTCCCAGGCAAGGGCACTCTCAACTTGCCACTACAAATGGTATCCTTGCTACTGCTATTGGTCCTCTACAGCCTTCAGAGAGGGCTGAAAGTGGTCATCATCAGAAACGTGAGGGCACATGCTGTACCCCTCAGGCTCGCCAAGCCCCGGCCTCGTTCATAACTCATGTCACAGAAATGCCTCCAGCACGCATACCTGATTGTTATGTGTGCTGAGGTGGGGGGGGGGGGGGTCTAAAAAAGCAACAACTTGCTACGATGAGCTCAATGCTCCAGAGCCATGCAATGGACCTTTTTCTTTATCAACAGAGATTTAATATATCACCCCTTGAGATTCTCAAGATTGAAATGAAATAAAATGTAAAAAGCTTGTAAAGTGCTTGAATACCCAAATGCGTCTTGGCACTGTAACAAACAAATCCAGTCAAAGATGCCCAAAACCAACAGCCCAACCCATTCACTTATGGATTTTCTAAAGTGAAAACGGCATTCTAAGGACTTAATTTTCAGTGTCCGGTAGGAGAAATATCTTCCTCCGCCCTAAACGTGTTTAATTTTCGAAACCACCTGGTCTTTCATGTCAGAGGGTCTAAGGTGTCACCAAGGACTAATTAGGAATGGCAAATGACTTATGTATACAATATTTCAAGTATAAACACACTGAATTAAATTTGCATTTCCACTAAATGGGGTGCTTTTGTATTTTTAAAATAGACTTTATACCGCATGGATCATGCCAGTACACCCACTTTCATAGAGCATCTAATATGCACAATACCAACAAACAATTTGGAATTGACAAGATGTTAGTGCAGACTGTGTTCTGATTACTACTTACATGCTACTGACCCCAGAATTGATTGTTGTGCTGAATGTCAGAAGAGAAAGGGCAACAATATTCCCTTTCAGCATTTTGTGCAATTTTAAGATTTGCTGCCAATGTATTTGCGGTCCAGAAGAACAAGAGAAAAATGAAATAAATATGGTGTATGGAAGACATAAACAGAATCAAGGCAATTCCATTTCTCGGAATTCATAAACTCTCCCTCAACAGATGTGTGGTCTTGTAGACTTCAGACACACTGTCTCCAAAGGCTCTAGTACATAAATGTAATCTATTGTTTGTTAATCTGAATTTATTTATACTGGTGAAGGATAAATCAGAAAAAATGAACTAGAAAATATTTATGAGGGATGTCGTGTACTCGTAGTAATAGTGACTTCTGTTTTACAGTAAGTGGATTGAAATTGAACGTATTAACTCAAATTATGTGGAATGAAGGATGTATCATTGATGCTCGGAAAATCTTTAGTATGCATGACGAGGGTCACATTAGTCAGCTTACTACCATTGAAGACATGCCATGGACCTGTCCATAGCATTACAAAAACTCTTCTTTCGCACAACACCGAACCTTCTCAGGTAATGTCAGGTTCTTAGTTTATGGGCATGCCGAAAAAACACTGCCGCCTCAAGTCTCTACGCAAACAACAAAACAGAACTTGCTGTCTGCAGTAGGAATACGGGGATAACATAAAATTGATTCTCTTTAGGAATTTCAACAATTTTCTCAGTGGGCAGTACCTCACAGACAATAGTTGATGGAGTTTGCGGACAAAACACAGCTGTAGGACAGGAGGTGATTGTTAAGTATAATTCAATAGATAGGAAAGTCAAATGAACACTTACTGGACTCATCAGCAGGTTTAGCTCTAACAATCATGAGCCAACCTGGGAAATGGCTGAGTGTCCCAAATGCTGCCGACAACCCACTGGTCCAACTGTGAGGATTAACTAAGGAGAAACAAGGCACTGCACAGCAGAATAATGTACTAATACGAGGAAAAGGACTGGGAACACAGAGAGAGATGAAAATCATGAAAACATCACAGGTGAGGGAATGAAACACAGATGTGAGTTATTCGTATTCACGGCTGTGCCACCAATGACCAGAGTTAAACTCAGCCCCCAAAAGTGAGTAGTGCAAGGTTCTACTATTAGCAGTCTAGTGTTCCGAACCGTCTAAGTTTCCACTTACCCATCTTCCACCACCTGCAGCCACCTAGAGCAAGTTGAGTGGCGTTTCTGTCCCAAGCCTTAATCATTGCATGTAAGCAGAATGGCGCAAGAGTTTCCTTTCTTTCTGGCTAAACGTGCCAATCGGATACATCTAGAATCTTATCTCTATACTAGAATCTCCAACCACTACAGTGTTATAAAAGGATCAAATTTGTTTCAGATTCTGACAGATGAGAAAGTAGAATCATATGATCTCCTTACTTAATTTCAGTGCTGAATTATGAACACGTCAATGCTCATGTATGTTTTTCAGAACTGATGTTTGATATTATTTTTATATTAACCTGAAGTGGTCATTAATTCTGATATGTTACAATGTTGCATACATTTCGGAAGTCCAGGAGCCATTTCATTCAGTCTTCTGTAGTTTTCTACATTGGGAATTGTATAAAGTAGTGGCGTCATAGAGTGTTTACATTTCTGTATCTAGTCTTCAAGGACTTTTCACATTCTTTCTTGTGAGAAGATCCACCCATTAGTTAGTTTCGCTCAAAGTAACAGTTTCAATCAAGTGCTCAGGTTTCCACTGGTGTGAACTGAGAACAACTGTATAAAAGTATGTGTAAAACATGTGGATTTTAGCATTAAGGGCCTCATTACAACCTCGCCGATCTTTCAAAAAGACCGCCGAGGCTGCGGGTGCCAGAATACCGCCATTGCCGGCGGTATTCCTGGCTCCCTCTTATGACTTTTCCACTGGGCCAGCGGACGGTAACAGTGTTACCGTCCGCTGGCCCAGCGGAAAAGTCACATCAACATTGCTGCCGGCTCGTAATAGAGCCGGCGGCAATGCTGATGTGCAGCGGGTGCAGTAGCACCTGTCGCACATTTCACTGCCCGAAATTCGGGCAGTGAAATGCACGACAGGGCTATGCCTGGGGGCCCCTGCACTGCCCATGCCAAGTGCATGGGCAGTGCAGGGCCCCCCAGGGGCACCCCAAGTTCCCTTACCGCCAGCCTTTCCATGGCAATGTTTACCGCCACGGACAGGCTGGCGGTCGGGGACTCAGTCCTGGGGATTATGACCGCCAGGTGGAAGCCTGGCGGTATGTTGGAGGGGCCGACGGTATGGCCGTGGCTATTGCACCACGGGCATAATAGCTGGCGGAACACCGCCAGCCTGTTGGCGGTGTTACCGCCAGCTTACCGCCGGCCGCCAGGGTCGTAATGACCCCCTATATGCTCCAACTGAATTTTGGGCAGAAATCGAATCCATTGAAACGGTAATTGTTGTGCAATATTTTGCTTGCCTATTATCTTTTTTGTATTTTTTGTAAGTGCATGCTAGACTTTTGCTCTTCCTCCAACTGATGTACCTTATTTTATTTTACAGAAAGTGCATTGTACGTGGGAAACCATGTACGCTCCATGAAAAAGAAATTAATGGAACTGACTCCACACGACGTCCACAGGTTCCATAGATTAGGCAACTGTTTCTCCGAGGTGACTTTGGTGGAGAAGGGCCAAACCCTGGACCTGGTGATTTGGTCAAGCAGTGTAAGCACATGGAACCAAAATTAGGGGATGTCAAATTAGCTTGCCGTATGTTACTTGCTTGCTTGCATGGCCTGTAGTGTTCAGTGTTGGTTCACCATCTGATAAAATTGAAAGCATTATGGGGGTCATTCTGACCCCGGCGGTAAAATGCACTTACCGCCGGTCATAAATCCTCCATAATCCCGCCGCGGTCGCGGAAACCCGCCACGGTCATTCTGACCCGCAGAAGGCAAACCTCCGAAAATCCGACAGCCACAACCGACCGCCAGACCAGCGGTCGGCGGAAAAGTGGAGGTGACAAAACCTCCACCGCCACGCCAACAGAAATACGCCCATGCCATTACGACCCACGAATCCACGCGGCGGTCATTCAAACGCGGTATTCCATTGGCGGGACACACCGCCGCGGTCAGAATACACACAAACGAACAAAACTCAGCCACATTGGACGATTTGAATCCCACACACCTGATACACATACACACACCACTCCCACACACACAATACAATATAAAACACACACCCACATCACCCACAAACCCCTACGCAAAAAAATTCTGAAAGAAGGCCAGAGCGAGACACCACCATCCACAAACTAGCAGCCACAGCCACTCCACACCATCACCCACACACTATCCACACACAAAACAACACACACCACCACACTCAACACACTTAAATACACATACTCCACCCCACACATCATAAACACCACCCCATGGCACCCCAAAGACAACCCCGCTTCACAGACGAAGAACTCAGGGTCATGGTGGAGGAAATCGTTCGGGTAAAGCCCCAGCTGTTCGGCACACAGGTCCAATACACCAGCATTGCCCGGAGGACGGAGCTATGGCAGAGGATTGTCGACAGGGTCAACGCTGTGGGACAGCACCCCAGAAATCGGGAAGACATCAGGAAGCGATGGAACGACCTACGGGGGAAGGTGCGTTCCATGGTATCCAGGCACAACATCGCCGTGCAGAAGACTGGCGGAGGACCCCCACCTCAACCCCCACAATTTACATCATGGGAGGAGGAAGTCTTGAACATCCTGCATCCTGACGGCCTCGCAGGAGTCGGCGGAGGAATGGATACTGGTAAGTTGAAGCTTCACTACTGCTTCCCCCCCACCTGCATGCCAAATCATACCCCAACCCTCACCCCCATCCTCGAACCCCACCCTCACCCCCACCCCCACCACCATCCTCACCCCCACCACCATCCTCACCCCCACCCTCACCCCCACCACCATCCTCACCCCCACCACCATCCTCACCCCCACCCCCAGCACACCTATTCCCCGCCAATGTCTCACCATCACAACCCACACATCCCAAAACCTAGGCCTGCATGCGTCCACTAAGCATGGACACCCATCACCAAAGCATGCCCAATGCATATACACATCCCCCCAACAAGCCACCCTCACCAAAGCCCCCACACACGAATGCCAGCACTTGGGGACACGGGAACCCACAGATACACCCATATGCCACACATTGAAACTATAACCATACCTCTATACCCCTGCAGGACCCGACCGTCAACACACCGCCGCGGAGGGCCCAGAATTCTCCACACCCCCCACCCAAGAGGCCGTCAGCGATGACAGCAGCTCTGTCGACCTGGACACCGATGACCAGCCCGGACCATCGGGGACCTCTGGACAGTCGGTTCCCCTCACACAGGCCCAGGCCACTACAGACCCAAACCCCTCTGGGAACACCAGCACAGCTCCCACCCAGCGGGCCCATGCCTCTGTCTCCAGGGCGCGTCAATCTGCGGTGTGCCTACCACTACAGGGCACCCAGGATAACCCACCACCCCAACAACAACAGGGACCTGGGGGCAGTGGTAGTGGGCACACCGGCCAGGGGGCAGAGGCCCAGGGAAACAGGGCAACTCGGAGGGCAGCTGTGCGACAGGGGGGGGATGGGCCCAGGGAACCCACTCTCCACGAGGTCCTCACCACCATCATGGGAGCATACAACCGCTCCCAGGAGACGATGGCGACGGTACTGGCCCGGTTCCAGGAGATCCAGGTACTGCAGGAGGAACACTATCGGGGGTACAGGGAGGACATCAGAGCCCTCACCTCCACCCTGGTTACCATGGTAGGGCTGCTGCAGGACCTCGTCAACACCAGGGCGGACACTCAACAACACCCAAGGGCCCCTGCCACTAGCCTGGACCAAGAACAGCCAACCACCTCCGCCGGCGCTAGTGGACAGGAGGCCCCCGCACAGCAGCAGCCCACCAGACCCCCACCTCCTGCAGGAGAAGAACCACCCCGCAAGAGGGCCCTGAGATCTCGCAAGAAGACAGAGTAGGATGTCAAGACCCCCGCCAGCAATGGATACCACCTGATGTCATCCCACTGTCCCACATTGTCACCCTGTCCATCCTTGAACTGCCCATGCTCCATCTCTCCACAGGCCTATGGACAATGCACCTGTGTGACTGTTACTCTGGGCTCTGCCATGGACATTCCTTCACCATAGCCCCCACCCACTTGAAACCACCCATCCCATTTTGAGCACTTCAATAAACACATATTTTGCACAAAACTATCTGGAGTCTGGCTGTGATTTCAATATATTGTAATTGACATGACAGTGCAAATATGTCCTTGTACATGGTGAAGTCAACAAACAGCTGCCACAAAGCTGTAGTCCATGGGGAAACGAAGCACAGGACTTGTAGTGGGGACCCCAGATCTGAAATAGGGAGGGAAAAGCCACAACTCAGTCATCATACACTGGGGCAAATAGACAGGCAGCAGAGATGCAGGAGAGTAGTTCACATTTACTAAATTATCTTTGAATTGTTACCTGTGTCCTATTGGAAGTACTGTTCAATGATTCTGTCCCTGTTGTCTGTTTCAGCCCCGTCGTCTTCCTCCTCGTCACTCTCCTCAGGTTCCACAGCTGCCACAACACCACCGTCTCGACCATCCTCCTGCAGGAAAGGCACCTGGCGGCGCAAAGCCAGGTTGTGAAGCATGCAGCAGGCCACGATGATGTGACACACCTTCTTAGGTGAGTACATTAGGGATCCACCTGTCATATGCAGGCACCGAAACCTGGCCTTCAGGAGGCCAAAGGTGCGTTCGATCACCCTCCTAGTACGCCCATGGGCCTCATTGTACCGTTCCTCTGCCCTTGTCCAGGGATTCCTTACTGGGGTCAGTAGCCACGACAGGTTGGGGTACCCAGAGTCCCCCACTAGCCATACACGGTGTCTCTCTAGCTGTTCCATCACGTAAGGGATGCTGCTATTCCTTAGGATGTAGGCGTCATGCACTGACCCTGGGAATTTGGCATTTACATGCGAGATGTACTGGTCAGCCAAACACACCACCTGGATGTTCATTGAATGGTAACTTTTTCTGTTCCTGTACACCTGCTCCCTGTCTCTTGGGGGAACCAAAGCCACATGGGTCCCATCAATGGCACCAATGACGTTGGGAATATGTCCAAGGGCGTAGAAATCACCCTTCACTGTAGCCAATTCGCCCACCTCAGGGAAAATGATGTAGCTCCTCACGGATTTCATCAGGGCAGACAACACTCTGGATAACACCTTCGAAAACATGGGCTGAGACATCCCAGAAGCAATTCCCACTGTTGTCTGAAATGACCCACTTGCCAAGAAATGGAGTACTGACATGACCTGCACCAGAGGGGGAATCCCTGTGGGTTGGCGGATGGGGGACATCAGGTCGGGCTCCAGCTGGGCACACAGTTCATGTATAGTGGCACGGTTAAGACGGTAGGTCAGGATAATGTGGCGTTCTTCCATTGTCGACAGGTCCACCAGCGGTCGGTACACGGGAGGATTCATCCGTCTCCTCGCCAAACCCAGCGGACTGTGCCTAGGAAGGACAACATGGAGCACACAGTCAAGCAACCCACAGGTACGTACTCACAGCTAGCACAGTAAACGATTCTCTATGCAGTGAATGGCGTGTCTGAGTGGCTATGCAAGGCCTAGGCCTGTGTGACGCAGTTGAAATAGAGCCATGTGGGCCCTGGAAATGGCGGCTGCCTGACCTGTGAAGTGTGACAGTGGGATGTGAGGTCAATGCGCTGGCGTGGCACACCGCGGCGGGCGGCGGGCGAAGACCGCGGCGCAAAGCCGCATTGGTTAACATTGAAGCCTATGGGTTTCAGGAGCCAATGGCGAAGGGCTAATCCACTTGCGACTTGAACTTTCACAGGAGAGGACCTATACTGCAAGTGTTGCTGTGACCTCGGTCTGGAAGGGACAATGGCTGCTGCGCCTGGGGAAAGGGCCCCTGCCTTCACTGGAGAGGAGTTGGAGAAACTTGTGGATGGGGTCCTCCCCCAGTATGCGCTACTCTACGGTCCTCCAGACCAACAAGTGAGTTTAATTCAATCTGGATTTGGGGCCACTGGCTGGCTTGGGGGCCTGGCGGGGGGCCTGGCGGGGGGCCTGGCGGGGATGGGGGGCATGTTGGGCCTGGCGGGGGGCATGGCGGGGGCCTGGCGGGGATGGGGGGCGTTGGGCCACTGGCAGGGAAAATGCAGACAAACTTGAACGTGGTATTTCTCCCTCCCTGTACGTGTCACATAGGTCCGCGCCCATGAGAAGATCGGGATTTGGCGTGCCATCGCCAAGGGAGTCCGGACCCTGGGGGTCCACCATCGACGGGGCACCCACTGCCGCAAGAGGTGGGAGGACATCCGCCGCGGGACCAAGAAGACCGCCGAGTCTCTGCTGGGGATGGCCTCCCAACGTAGGCGGGGTGCCTGCCGTCAACTGACCCCCCTGATGTTCCGGATCCTGGCGGTGGCCTACCCTGATTTGGATGGGCGCGTGAGGGCAGCACAGCAGACACAAGGGGGTGAGTACAAGCATTATCTACTCTGTTGTCGCGCAGTGGAGGTGTCTGGGTGGGGGAGGAGGGCTGTGGGTCCCCCTAGGCCAGGGCGATATCTGTAGGCTGGGCACCCCCGTAAGCCCCTGTGTCCCCAGCCACCACCCTCAGTAGTTTGTCAGTACAGCCATCCCTGGGTCGTGTCATCCATGGGTGCAGTTGTCAACTCTAGGCGTGTAGGGCATGTTCCACGGAATGCGTAGCGGACCACAAGTGCGCAACTTAGTGCAGGGGGCATCTGTGTCTGTCATGTCCGCTAACTGTACCGGAGATCCATGTACTCAATATCCCTTTATTTCTCTCTCCCCCCCCCTTTTTGTTTGTCTTTCTGTGCTTGTGTGCATCAGCATCATCAGGTGGAGGAGAAGTGGCATCGGGGCAGGAGGGAGCTGCATCTCACATGGCCCAGGAGGGCCATGCCACAGAGTCAGACTGGACCAGTGAGACGGAGGGCGAGGGGAGCTCCACGACGGGGACGACTGGACCCTGCAGCGACACGGACACGTCCTCGGAAGGGAGCTCCCTTGCGGGGGTGGCACCATCCGTGCCCCCCGCCATTACAGGTACAGCCGCCACCCAGCGCAACATCTCCGCCCTCCCAGCAGCCCCTCAGCGTTCGCCCCGTGCCCTCTCTGCCAGGAAGCCGGGCATCTCCTTCGCCCCAGGCACCTCAGGCCCTGCCCCTGTTACCCCCGCTGCCCTCAGTGAGGAGGTCATTGACCTCCTCCGAACGCTCATTGTTGGGCAGACTACCCTTTTGAATGCCATCCAGGGGGTGGAGAGGGAGGTTCATCGCAGCAATGCGTACCTGGAGGGCATTCATTCGGGTCAGGCTGCCCATCAGCGATCGTTCCAGGCTCTGGCCTCAGCACTGACGGCAGCCATTGTCCCTGTCTCCTGCCTCCCTCTACTAACTCCCTCCTCCCAGTCTCCTGTTCCTCTGCCTGTCCCACCCACACCATCAGACCAGCCTGCACACACCTCAACACCCAAGAGAAGCTCATCCAAACATAAGCACCACAGATCACGCAGTCATTCACACACGCAACATTCCGATGCAGACATGCCAACAGTCACTACCACCTCTGTGACCCCCACCTCCTCGTCTCCCTCCTCCCTCCCTGTGACGTCTACACTCACACCTCCATTCACCTCACCATCAGCCAGTGTTTCCATCACCAGCACACCCTCCACTCCAGTCCGCACACGTGCAGTCACCACCCCCACTGCCATTTACACGTCCCCTGTGTCCTCTCCCACTGTGTCTGTCACCCCCTCTTCCACACCACACAAACGCAGCCACCCACCCACCCAACAGCCATCCACCTCACGACAGCCTATCCCTCCTGCACCTGCACCCAAAGACAGCAAACGTGACTCACCTACAACCACATCCTCTCCCTCCACTCCCATTCCCACTGTACCTCCCACTCTCCATTGTCCCAAGAAACTCTTCCTCGCCACTGCTAACTTCTTTCCTGACCCTGAGCCCCCCCCTCCTTCTCGTCGGGGTAAGAAGAGCACCTCAGCCACCACCAGCCCTGCAGCCCCCTTGACAAGGGTGCAGGGGTATTGGAGCCCGCCAGCCCGCATGTCTGGATCTTCGCCCAGCAGCAAGGGGACAGCCAGCCCACCCCCTGGGAAGAGGAGCAGAAGGCGGAAGGGGCGCCGCAGGAGCCCGCCTTCTACATCCCCCCCGGACACCACCCAGAGACAGTCACCAGCCACAGCTCCAAAGGGAGGAAAGGGCCACAGACTCACGACTAAGGAGGGCAAGGGCAGCAAGTCGGAGAGGTCAGGCAGCAGGCATGCTGCCCAGGAGGAGCCCACAACCCCCATAGCCGCTGCCCCGGGAGGAACCGGCACAGCTGCCCCGGGAGAGCCCACCACCCCCATAGCCGCTGCCCAGGGAGGACCCAGCCCAGCTGGCCAGGAGGGCCCCACCACCCACAGCCCAGGTGGGCATTGAAGGAGCACCATCGCCGCTGCCCAGGAGGGCACCACCAGGCAATGAGCAGTTGGCCATAGACCGGCCGCCGTCTCAAGCACCGCTCCGCTGGGCCCCGCCGTCTCGAGCACCGCTCCGCTGGGCCCCGCCGTCTCAAGAACCGCTGAACTGGGCCCCGCCGTCTCAAGAACCGCTGAACTGGGCCCGCCGTCTCGAGCACCGCTCCGCTGGGCCCCGCCGTCTCAAGAACCACTGAACTGGGCCCCGCCGTCTCAAGCACCGCTCCGCTGGGCCCCGCCGTCTCAAGAACCGCTGAACTGGGCCCGCCGTCTCAAGAACCGCTGAACTGGGCCCCGCCGTCTCAAGAACCGCTGAACTAGGCCCCGCCGTCTCAAGCACCGCTCCGCTGGGCCCCGCCGTCTCAAGAACTGCTGAACTGGGCCCTTCAAGGCAAGACCCGCTGAACTGGGCCCTTCAAGGCATGAGGCGCTGAACTGGGCCCTTCCAGGCAAGAACCGCTGGCCCTTTGGCAGACGTGGCAGGGCAGGATCTATCTCGGGCAGGGCTGCAGGATGTCCTCTGGCCAACATGCCTCCTCCAGTGGCAGTGGGGTCTGTTATGGACTGTATGGACTGTGGCTTTGCACTCCCCAGGATGGCCCAGTGGGCAGGCCACCCACTGTATGGACTGTATGGACTGTGGCTTTGCACTCCCCAGGATGGCCCAGTGGGCAGGCCACCCACTGTATGGACTGTATGGACTGTGGCTTTGCACTCCCCAGGATGGCCCAGTGGGCAGGCCACCCACTGTATGGACTGTTTGGACTGTGGCTTTGCACTCCCCAGGATGGCCCAGTGGGCAGCCCACCCACTGTATGGACTGTTTGGACTGTGGCTTTGCACTCCCCAGGATGGCCCAGTGGGCAGGCCACCCACTGTATGGACTGTTTGGACTGTGGCTTTGCACTCCCCAGGATGGCCCAGTGGGCAGGCCACCCACTGTATGGACTGTATGGACTGTGGCTTTGCACTCCCCAGGATGGCCCAGTGGTCATGGAGTCCCCTCGTGGATCTGGCGTCGTGTACTCAAGTGGCTGAGGTGCCCCCCCTTCCCTTCCCCCTGAGGTGCCTGTCCTATTTTCTTTCTGATGCCCCTGCAGTGTTCTCTCCGTGGAGTTCTTGTCGTGGGACTGGGCCTTGCCCCTTTGTACAGGACCCCTGTGGTCCACGGACAGTGGTTGGACTACATTTAGTAGCTGTGTATATTTTGTACATAGTTTATTTATTTATTGGGATTACTGGTGTCCATATTTCAATATATCTGCCCGTTTATGATCTCTTCTTTTGGTCTTTGCATTATTTCGGAGGGGGGGGTTTGTGGGTTGTGACAGTGATCTGTGGGAATGCATTGATGTGTGTGTTGTAGTGGGTATGGGTGGGTGGGTGTGTGCCGGTAATCTTTTCCCTCCCCTGTGTCGTAGGTGCAGTACACACCGATGTCTTCCGCGCCGCCGGGCGTGCTCCTGGTATATGAGCAGGTATAGGAGTGCGGGGATGACCTGCAACTCTGGTTCCATACTGCCGGAATCTCGCGTGGAGTGCGTAGAGGTGAGCGTTTTCCCGTTCGTAGTCTGTTTCCGCCGTGTTTTTATCGGCGGTGCTCCCGCCCCGGAAAAGGTGGCGGATTGGTGGGTCGTGATAGGGTGGGCGGTACATTGTCTGCCGCCTGGCTGTTGGCGGGGACCGCCGCGCTGTTTGTTTGTACCGCCGTGGCGGTCGGAGTGTTAATGCGGCGGGCTGTGTTGGCGGTTCCCGCCAGGGTCAGAATTGCATATTTTGGACCGCCGGCCTGTTGGCGGCTTGGCCGCCTCTTTATCACCGACCGCCAGGGTCAGAATGAGGGCCTATGTGTTGTCAGGATAAGAGAGAATGGAATAATGGACTTATTTGATAGGTAGGAATGGAAGGAATGCAGAGAATGGAAAGTACGCATGTGTGAACCCATGGTTTAGAGCAAGAGTACTCGAGACATAGTGCAGAAACAAGGAAGATAGGCAGGAGTGCCAGAATACGAAGCAAAGACCCTTGAGCGATGAATGTGTGAGAGAGACCACATCCCTCTGATTTAGCCACCTAGGCCACTTTCCTAGCCCCTAGGGGTGCCTGACCAAAGGTCAGCTGAACGAATTGAGAGCTTTGGGTGTGAGTGTACGATACTTCCCCCCCCACCCACGAGGTCAGGTAGAGAAACAACTGAAATAACCTTTACCCATTTCCTATTTCCTTTCAACCTTCTCTCCATGTGATGAGTTGCAAGCAAAGGCTGGGTGGTCCTTTTCATTGTTTCCTGTGTGTGTGTGAACAACAGAAACAGTAATCAGGTCTGAAAAATCTAAACATAGCAAGTACCCACCGAAAGGGACTCCTAGCCTCACTATGCATCACAAGTAAGGTGATGGCAGAGGCAAATATTTAAAGGCATGGGTAGAACTCACAGATGGCAAGAAGTCCTATCTATGACATAGAAGGGAATTTAAAGGATACCAAAAACAAAACAGATGTAGCAAAGTAGCAATTGCTCTTGAAATGGTATGAGGAGGCTCATAAATATAACCATCAGTCCCAAATCTGTGATATGAAAGATACTCAGTAGAAGTTGGAGTATCAAACCAACATCCTTAAAGAAAGGGTTAGGGCTTGTGCTCTGACTGCTTCCCTCCCAATCTATTTCCCCATATCACTGAACCACAAGAAAAAGAGAAGGAGGGCGAGGATCCCAGGGATGAGGATCTGCTGGACACGTTCTCCATGGCGGCTGCTGAAGTCAGGATTGCATCCGCAGATGCACCTAAAAACATTGCAGTGTCTGCTGGACCATCAGGACTGGAGCACAAAGAGGAAACATGCAAGTGAGAGTTGTGACTCGACTGACTGATGATAAAGCACCTGGGAAAGAATTAAGAGTGACTAGACAAAATGCTGATTCCACAACTCTGGACAGATCTAGCACAAGATCTTTTCCTGCAGGGTGAAGATGACTCTAGAGAGTGCAGCACCACTATTACTAGAGAAAGCTTAAGACAGGCTGAAGACCAATCAGCTAGGAGACATTTTTTGTCACTCCATTCTAGTGCTGCTGATAACATGGGACATTGCCCTTCAACCCTAGATCCTTCTTCCTTTGAGGGACTAGCCTGCGGCCTAGTGTAGGATTATGACCCCTGTTCCCTAGACATCCTTTGACATAATACATATTAGGAAGCAATTTTCTGATATTGAGGACACCCCCACCCAGTTTGTAGAAGAGCTGCAAAGTGTGTTTGAAATATACAGACTGAACTGGGTTGGTGTGAATCAGCTATTGTGATTGGTAGTGCCCAATTAAGTGAAATACCGAGTGCTGGAAAATTGAAAAAGTCAGTGTGGGCAAGGATCAATTCTGGCAGTGATGGATAACAACTGCAAAGGACATGCTGTTAAATGTGGTGGCTGATGTCTGTCCTGTAAAGACCGATTGGGCCAAAATCTCAAATTGTAAGCAGAATAAGGGCAAAGCACCTGCAGATTACACAGTGGAGCATATCCCACCTGACAGAGATAGCTCAGCAAACTGATGGTGAAGCTTTTGTGCATGTATTTTTACCAAATGTGAGAAGTCTGCTGATGATCATATTATTCAATGGCTAATGAAGAAATTGTATTGTTAGCAACTTTTGCAAAGTACTGTGTGGTTTTGCAAGATTGAACGAGAACATTGAACCAAAACTGATGACATTGATGTTGCAGAACAAACAGCAAATGGTGAAGGGAAGATGTAGTGGAGCCCTCAATGAGAGGAGCAAAGAAGGAATGGGAAAGGAGGACAGGGTGAGGGAAAAGCTCAATGAGGAAACTGGAGAGGGGGAGGGGAAGTCTCAGACCTGGAGGGTCTTGTTTTGCCTATGGCTAGCTAGGCCATTGGAAATGGTATTGTCCTAACTTGGTGTCAAATGTAGGTATCAAAAACCAGCCTGAGTTTCATCAGGTTACTAAAAATTAATATCCTGAATTCTAGATTAGCCCAGAAGTTCTAACAGTGTCAGAAATACTCTAATCTCAGTGATCAGAAATATGCTGGTTTATATTGCTTTTCATGGTTAAAGCAGCACTAACCTCATTGGTCCTGGTGGCTCTGCCTTAAAAATCTCTGAGTTTTCCTCACTACCGCTCGAGGGCTTACCGACAGATGCAGTAGGTACTTCTATCCAAAGACTTCTCCATCACATTTCCCATCCTGTCTCTATCTCTCTAGGACTTATCAACAAAACAATTTCCTTTTTACTAAGTCCGACCTCTCCTGCTAATGTGTTAGGGCAGAATACATTGTGTAAGTGTTGGAAAGTGGATTATTGGTAAGGGCAGGTTAGTACCTACACTTAGTAATAGGCCACAAACCCCAACTATTTTTAGTGGCAGGGGTAGGATGAGATCTGCCTCAGCAGACGTTATAACAGGATAGGGGAGAGCAGCTAAACTGGGCTTGAAAGGAGGGAAGGACATTTGGGACATCAACTGTACCACCCCCATTTCCTGCAAATCCAGACAGCCAGGTGCCCCCAGATTAGATTAAGAGAGGTCTGGAAATGGGTGTGTTAACGGAAACCTAGCCACACCAGTGGGTGGACTCAGCCAGTTCTAAACTCTAAGATTGCATTTTTGCCATCTTGGATTTTGGAGAAATGTTGCTGTTGCTCCCTGGGATTGATTTTTGCCACACTTTCCAGGAAGTGGTTACTCAAGAGGGTGGTGGCCTGCACATGATTGGACAGAGTCCTATTGCAACCTTGGGGTGATTTGTGAACACCTAAATAACCTTAAAAGGATTCTGGAAGAAGATCCAGAAATTTGGAGAAGTTTGGAGCAACTTTATAAAAAAAAAGTTCCATAAGTGGACTGATGCAACGTCATGAGTCAAGCTGGCCAACGTCGACCGTGACCTGGCTTGACTTGCAGGTTCATCCTACTGAAAAGCTCTGGAGACCCAGACTTTGAGGACTTCACGGGGGGCTCATGGGGAGGCAATCTGACATTGCATCAAAGTTGGCTTGCTGTGGAGGGTTGTCCGACGTCGGGGAAGAAACTTTCTGAAAAAAGTTTTTAGGTCTGAAAGTAGAAGGTTGACCAAGGCCTCCCACGCAGTGTGTCAGAGGATGGCTCCAGCAAGGTTGGCTTAAACTTCGACTTGGTCCTGGATGAAGATTTCTGTCCCGAAAAATCATCTAAGTCAGAACGTAGAACTCTTGACCGAAGTCTCCCACAACACGTATCCGAGAGGGCTCCAGCAAGGTCGGTCTCAACGTGTGAGTTCGTCACAGTCGGTCAGAGATCTTAAAAAATTCTTCTATGTCCAAAGGTAAAACTTTGACTGAGGCCTCCCGCTCAGTGTAGCCGAGCAGGGCTCCATCACGGTCGGCCTCAACTTTTGACATTGCCCTGGACGAGTGCGACCAGATGTCAATATTGGCCCTTTTGATTTCTAAGTGCTAAAAAAAATAATGAACCTTTGAAAATTCATATCACTAGTTCCCTTTTTTGGATTTTTGCCATTTTAGTGTCATTTTAAAAATAAAAATATAATCCATTTTGTTAATTGGTCCTGTCACTGACACTAGGCCCAGCCATACAAGTGGGCAGAGTTTTTATTGGCACAGGTGGGGCAATGCTGGGTGGTAGGGATTTTGTGGATTCCAGCAGATTTCAGACGTTTCCATCACAGAAATGTATGGAAAATGCATGATTTCAGGCAAAGTTGGAGATCTGCAGGGCATTGTGGGTAAGAAAATGGTGTAGGGTGCATTTGAAGTACACCACCCTGGACTTCCTCAGATGTCTACTTTTCAGAAGTGACTGGGTCTGGTAAGTTTCTTCAGCTAGCAGCCTACCGAAGTGCAAAGTGCAGTTGCTCACCAATGCAAGTGGAACGATATTGGGAGTTAGCCAAGCTCTGCTGGCCATATGTGAAATCAACACCCCAAAAAGTCAAATCTCCTTTTCCTTGCCATTGGGATAAGATGCTTCAGTCACTAGGGTGGGCAGAAAGACTGTGTCCATTTTGGTGGGTGGGGGGAATTGCCAAGCCCATTCTGGGCAGCCCTTCCACTAATAGTCCCAGTACCCAGTAGGCTTTCTGCTACCCAGGAGAGCAGATCGGGGCTATTGTCCCCATCAGAATGTGCCCTTTTTTTAAGGTTGGGGCATTGCCATGCCCATACTAGGAAGCTCTACAATAATTAAAAAAGTAATCCCTGGTGTCTAGTGGGCTTTCTGCCACCAAAGGGACAGAGAAGAGGCTATTGCCCCCAACGGCCCCCAGGGGGAGGCAGAAAGACTGTGCCCATTTTTTTTGGGTGGGGACATTAATAGGGCCATCATGACTAGCCCTCACCCTACACTAATAATAAAACATCCCTGGTGTGCTAGTGGGCTTTATGTCCCCATAATGGGGAAGACCGGGAGCCCCTGCTTGGGTGATCCACAAGCAGGGATACACTTTTGAGGGGTACCATTGGAAAGGGGAGAATTTCCCCTTTCTAACAAAACCTCTCTCACCTGCCTCGGTGCTCTGGAGGCTGGGATAGCCCCATGAGCACTGAAGCAGGGAAAGTGAAATGAGGCAATCAGCCGATTTCACGTTCGTTTTCACTAAAATGACGATCAGCGTGTCTCAGGAGGTGGGGAAGCTGTTCTCCACCTCCTCAGGCTACTTTTTGATGCAGGGTAGCCCTCTGGTGACTGCACCAGAGGGATTTCCCGACTCGTTTGTGAGGACGGTCGGGAGCTGTCCTCAGCACAGAAGCACCTTGACTGAGGACAGCTCCCAGCCTTCCTCAGCATCGAAGAGGTTATGGTACTAGAACGTTAAAACAATATGCAAAAGTGAAATTAAAACACAGATTATGGCAATACAAAAAACATGTTACATATGTTTAGCAGAAGCTAAATATTGACCTAAAGTAATACCAACTTAAAGATTATTCAGGTTCCACTGCAACTCTGATGCTTTTGCGAGTGCTGTTGTTTGATATTTTAAAAACATGTTTAAAAAAATGTTTTCTATCTAATAAAAGCACGGGATAATCTCATAGAATGTGTAGAGTTGCAGATTACATCCTTCTTAAGCAAACACAGTAGCTATTTGCCATCTTAATTGCTTCCATGAGACCCTTGATCATAGCCTTATTCATCATCTCAACAGTCTACTATATAGTATTCTACTCAGAATTCCTGTAGGTAGATTGTCAACAGCCCAAGTCAAAGAAAATGATTTCTTTAGCCTAGACAATATTGGTCCTGTCCTAGGCTCTCCCTTTGACATTTCCTAATCCCAGACCGCTTTTGATCTGGAGGTGAGAGTTCTTCGAGGATTCCACCACTTCAGTAAGCCTGACAAAAATGTTAGGCAATGCTATGCACATTGACTGTAAATCTTACTATGTTGTACCTGCTACTACAGCAGGATGGTTCAGCGAGGGCCAAGTCATGCAAATAATTGATAGTTCTTGACTTTGTTGGATTTTACCAAGACTTTTCATGGCTGCTGCAGCTTCATGAGAAGAGAACTGGAGCAGCTGTGACCCAATGGGTTTGTCCAGAATGCAGGACACAGTCTAGTTGTTGTGGCCATGTCCTGTGCATTGGGAGCCCTGCCTCCCAGAAGCCTGTGCAGCTCGCAACATGGTTCTTGAATGCAGCAGAGTACAAACTGAAAACGCATCTGGCCCATTTTCCAGTTTTTCTGGTTCCAATTAATCTTTTTTGGAGTTTGAGAGGTAAGGAGAAACAAACCAACACCTTTCAGTCAAGTTACTATGTAATGCATTTAGACACACGTTAAAGCTCGGAGGCAAAAGTTCAGGTTCAAAAGTTTTATTACAAATGTATGGCAAGGCAGAGGTGAATGAGTCTCAGAAACATTCTGCACAATTAATCAATCAATCAATCAAGCAGGGTCTTACATAGCACAACTACTTACCCGAGAGGGTCTAAAGTACAGAATCACCAAAGGTGAATTGAAGCGTCCAATCAGATTAAATTGTGCAAGCATAAGACTTACTAGTAGATCAGTCACAGCAATACAGAATATGAGAAACAATAGCTGGATTTCAGAGTCTAATGTGCGATTTTCCTGTCTAACCATTTGAAAACTGAATAAATCTAAATATTCTAATTAGGCTAAGGGAATACCTAAAGATTTCTATGCAAATGTAGGAAATAGGAAAATAATCAGAAGTGTCAGCATTACAGAAACCTCAGTAGACATTTTGCATGAGAGATGTATGTAGCCTGAATCCACTTCTGCCAAAATAAAGTAGAGAGATCTATTCCCTTCTGGGTCTCTGAGATCCGCTCTAGTCAAAATGTAAAAAGAGTCCCCCTCACTTAACTGACTGAACACCACTTCAGATCTTGTAGAAGGTTTGAGAGTCTACGTCATTATTGTCAGTAATTTTCCATCTTCCATACACAGTTTGGCATATGCAACTCCTATCAGACTTTCATCCCATGAACCAAATATCAGGATGACCTTAAGTACTTCCTATGTACAGGAGTTCGAAGGGGAGTTCTTCTCTCTCATACTTTAATTAGCGCTCCTAGTCCTTGCCAACATAACCTCCCATACCTGTTTATCTCAAGCTCACAACGGGTCTTTCACTGTAGACTTGTGCAGACGCACCTGCAAATGAAGAAAATGTAACACGAGCAAAACTCCACATTTAAGGTTCAGCATAGAAAAATATTTCAGGCCTTAATTCAAATTACTTTAACACAGAATTCAATGCACATTCAAGTACATGGCTATATGTGCATTTCTCCTCACAAGTACAATAAATGATGAATAACTGTAATGATATAACATTTAATTGTAATGTCAGAACCCAATGCAATGAATAGAAATGTGTACATGTAGTATTTTCCAGTCTCTAAATGTCATTACAGATACATGCATATAACTTATTCTACATTTCTACTTATGAGTGCACCTTGCTTAATAAGGTTTTCGATGCACCATGTTAACATGAATACATTCAAGCACAAGTTACATGCCATTGATTATTTTATTGTCACCTCTATAGTACATAATTATACAGCCAAGATATGCTCTCCCAGAACTCTCTCAGGGGTCATCACAATCTTATTCCTTTCTTGAACGAGACCAACTAAGAACTTTAAGTCATCACAATCTTATTTCTTTATCAAATGAGGCAGACTAAAACATTGTCGTTTTTTCATCAGCTTTCTTCTAGATTCTTCCAGATGCTTCATATCATCATAATATTTACTCTGTCTGTCTTCCAGCTCAACATTCAGTCTCTTTTTCTTCTTTGCGTTTTCAACCTTGCCTCTGAACTATTTTAAATCCCACCATCAGACCTATTGCACATACAGCAATAATCAACAATGGCTTCAAAACAAAACCTACAACTCCACTTCCTAAGTTTCCAAACCATCTGCTTACAGCAGCAAACCCATCTCCAATTGCTTCCCAAGCACCTGTCGCTTCTAATTTCTTCAAATCCTTTGTCAACCCAGAAATGTTCTGAATATATTTTTGAAGTCCTTACTTTTCAATCAATCAATCAATCATTACATTTATAAAGCACACTATGTACCCGTCAGGGTTTCGAGGCGCTGGGGGGGGGGGGGGGGGGGGGTGAGCTGTTAGCGGTCGAAAAGCCAGGTCTTGAGGAGTCTCCTGAAGGTGAGGAGGTCCTGGGTCTGTCGTAGTGAGGTGGGGAGAGAGTTCCAGGTCTTGGCGGCGAGGAAGGAGAAGGATCTGTCGCCGGAGGTCTTGCGCTGGATCCTGGGGACGATGGCGAGGGCGAGATTGGCAGAGCGGAGTTGATGAGTGGGGGTGTAAAAGTTGAGTCTGGAGTTGAGGTAGGTAGGTCCGGTGTTGTGAAGAGCCTTGTGAGCGTGGGTGAGGAGTTTAAAGGTGATCCTCTTGTCCACGGGGAGCCAGTGGAGGTCCTTCAGGTGAGGGAGATGTGACATCGGCGGGGTATGTCGAGGATCAGGCGGGCGGATGCATTTTGGATACGCTGGAGTCGTTTGATGTCTTTTGTTGGGATGCCTGTGTGGAGTGCGTTGCTGTAGTCAAGTCTGCTACTGACGAGGGCTTGGGTCACCGTCTTTCTGGTTCCTGTTGGGATCCACTTGAAAATTCTGCAGAGCATTCGAAGGGTGTTGAAGCAGGAAGAGGAGACGGCGCTGACCTGTTTGGACATGGTGAGGGCGGAGTCCAGGATGAAGCCGAGGTTTCTTGCATGGCTGGCTGGGGTGGGTGGGGGACCGAAGTCGGTGGGCCACCAGGAGTCGTTCCAGGCCGAAGGGGTGCACCCGAGGATGAGGACTTCCGTCTTGTCGGAGTTGAGCTTCAGGCGGCTGTCGTTCATCCACTCGGCGGTGGCTTTTAGTCCCTCGTGGAGGTTGGTTTTGGCGGTGAGTGGGTCTTTGGTCAGGGAGAGGACGAGCTGGGTGTCGTCGGCGTAGGAGATGATGCTGAGGTGATGTTGGCGGGCCAGTTTAGCGAGGGGGGCCATGTAGACGTTGAACAACGTAGGGCTGAGGGAGGAGCCTTGGGGGACGCCGCAGATGAGGTTGGTGGCTTTGGAGCGGAAAGGGGAGAGCCGTACTCTCTGGGTTCTGTCGGAGAGGAAGGATGAGATCCAGTTGAGGGCTTTATCTTGGATGTCGGCTTCATGGAGGCGGGTCAGTAGGGTGCGGTGGCAGACTGTGTCAAAAGCGGCAGATAGGTCGAGGAGGATGAGGGCCGAGGTTTCGCCGTTGTCCATTTGAGTTCTGATGTCATCTGTGGCGGCGAGGAGTGCAGTCTCGGTGCTGTGGTTTCGTCTGAAACCGGATTGAGAGGGGTCTAGGATGGAGTTGTGTTCGAGGAAGAGGGCGAGCTGGGTGTTGACGATCTTCTCAATGACTTTTGCTGGAAAAGGGAGGAGAGAGATCGGTCGGAAGTTTTGAGGTCGTTGGGGTCAGCCTTGGGTTTCTTGAGAAGGGATTGGATTTCTGCGTGTTTCCAGCTGTCTGGGAAGGTGGCGGAGTTGAAGGAGAAGTTGATGATCTTGCGGAGTTTGGGGGCGATGATGGCGTTGGCTTTGTTGAACACGTGATGTGGGCATGGGTCTGTGGGGGAGCCTGAGTGGATGGTGTTCATGGTTGTCATTGTTTCGGTGTCGTCCACGTGGGTCCAGGCGGTTGAGGCGGCAGGCGTCTGTGGAGATGTCAGGGGTGGGGTCTGGCGGCGGAGTGGTGTTGAAGCTGTCGTGGATGGTTGTGATTTTCTGGTGGAAGAAGGTGGAGAGGTCGTCGCAGAGTTTCTGGGAGGGCGGGATGTCGTTGGAGTTGGCTTTGGGGTTTGAGAGTTCCTTTACGATGCCGAAGAGTTCTTTGCAGTCGTGGGCGTTGTTGTTGATGCGTTCAGTGAAGTGGGCGCGCTTGGCGACTCGGATCCGTTGGTGGTGTTCACGGTTGGCGTCTTTGAGGGAGGCAAGGTTGTCGGGTGTGCGCTCTAAGATCCACTTCTTCTTGAGCTTCTGGCAGCGGCTTTTGGAGGCGGTCAGTTCGTCTGTGAACCAGGTTGGTTTTTTCTTTCCTTGGTTGGCGGTGGGTTTCTTGAGTGGGGCTAAGGTGTTGGCGCAGTCGAGGATCCATTGATGGAGGTTGATGGCGGCAGTGCTCGGGTCGGTTGAGTCGGGTGGTGGGTTTTTGACGAGGGTGCTGGTTAGTTGGTCTTGGGTGATTTTTCCCCAGCGGCGGTGAGGAGGTAGGGGGATGCGGTGGTGTTCGGTGATTTTCGTATAGGAAAAGTGGACGCAGTGATGGTCGGTCCAGTGGAGTTCGGAGGTGTGGCTGAAAGAGATGTGGTTGCTTGAGGTGAAGAGGGGGTCAAGAGTGTGTCCGGCGATGTGGGTGGGAGTGTTGACCAGTTGACGGAGTCCGAGGTTGAGGAGGTTGGAGGTCAGTGATGCGGTGTTGACGTCGTTGTTATTTTCCAGATGGTAGGTTAGATCTCCCAGGAGGATGTAGTCTGGGGAAGCGAGGGCGTGGGTGCTCGCGAGGTCGGCGACGGTGTCGCTGAAGGGGGCTCTTGGTCCTGGAGGGCGGTATATGAGAGTTCCTCTGAGGGTCGTGTTGGGGTCCGTGTGGATCTGGAAGTGGAGGTGTTCGGCTGTCTTGAGGGTGTCGTCCGTGTGGGTGTGGATTTTGAGGGTAGATTTGTTTTGTGCGATGGCTATTCCGCCGCCGATTCCGTTGGTTCGATCTCTTCTGGTGATTTTGTATCCCTCCGGTATGGCGATTGCGATGTCCGGGGCCGAGGAGTCGTTCCACCAGGTTTCGGTCAGGAAGGCCACGTCAGGGGCGGTGGTGTCGAGTAAGTCCCAGAGTTCGATGGCGTGTTTTCGTGCGGAGCGTGTGTTGATGAGGATGCAGTTCAGGTGGTTGGTGTTGGAAGTTCTTGTTGTTGGCTTCGCCGTTCTGTCGCAGGAGAAGTTGCAGGTGCGGCAGGAGAAGGGTCCTTTTGTGTGCTTCAGGGTTGCAAGGAAGCACTCTGCGGAGGGGCCAGGGTTGAGTGCGCAGAGTTCGTTGGTTGAGTAGCGGACGCAGGGGCTGCGGGGTGCGCGGGGACCAGGGGGGGTGGTGCTGGGCGTGGTCCAGGCGCAGACGGGCTTGCCTCTGGTGCGCCTCCGGCGCGCCAGTGGCGCGGACGCGCAGCGCCAGCCATTAAGAAGGGAGGGGTGAGGGAGGAGCAGCTGGAAGGCGGGAGGCGGGAGGGAGCGGCGAATGGGGGCGCGAGGGGGGCGGGCCGCAGGGAGGCAGCGGCAGGGATCGGAGAGCAGGGGGAGCGCACAAGGGGCAAAAGGCACAAAAAACGAGCGAAATTAAAGGCAGTCACAATATGAAAACACACAGTATGAAATACAGTAATGGCACAGTACACGATCGGGGAAACAGCAATCAGAGGGGCACAACGGGGGCAGAAGCGCCGGAGGCGAGGTGCAGAAAAATGAGAAAAACAACTTACGGGACGGCGGAAAGCGGCACACGGGTCAAGTGAAGCTAGTCAGAGCCCACTAGACCCCAGGGATGAGGCGCAGGAGGATGCCTGCGGGTGGAGGAGGGCCTCGAACACGCAAACAGCAGCGTGGTCGGGGGACAGAGGCAGGAGGTTGGTGCTGCGGTCGTGGGGGGCGAGCTCAGGACCTGAAACAGGTCAGAGGTCGCTCACTCGCGACGCGCAGCGCCAGCCATTAAGAAGGGAGGGGGAGGGAGGAGCAGCTGGGAGGCGGGAGGGAGCGGCGAATGGGGGCGCGAGGGGGGCGGGGCCGCAGGGAGGCAGCGGCAGGGATCGGAGAGCAGGGGGAGCGCACAAGGGGCAAAAGGCACAAAAAACGAGCGAAATTAAAGGCAGTCACAATATGAAAACACACAGTATGAAATACAGAGATGGCACAGTACACGATCGGGGAAACAGCAATCAGAGGGGCACAACGGGGGCAGAAGCGCCGGAGGCGAGGCGCAGAAAAATGAGAAAAACAACTTACGGGACGGCGGAAAGCGGCACACGGGTCAAGTGAAGCTAGTCAGAGCCCACTAGACCCCAGGGATGAGGCGCAGGAGGATGCCTGTGGGTGGAGGAGGGCCTCGAACACGCAAACAGCAGCGTGGTCGGGGGACAGAGGCAGGAGGCAGCAGGTTGGTGCTGCGGTCGTGGGGGGCGAGCTCAGGACCTGAAACAGGTCAGAGGTCGCTCACTCGCGACGCGCAGCACCAGACATTAAGAAGGGAGGGGGGAGGGAGGAGCAGCTGGGAGGCGGGAGGCGGGAGGGAGCGGCGAATGGGGGCGCGAGGGGGGCGGGTCGCAGGGAGGCAGCGGCAGGGATCGGAGAGCAGGGGGAGCGCACAAGGGGCAAAAGGCACAAAAAACGAGCGAAATTAAAGGCAGTCACAATATGAAAACACACAGTATGAAATACAGTAATGGCACAGTACACGATCGGGGAAACAGCAATCAGAGGGGCACAACGGGGGCAGAAGCGCCAGAGGCGAGGCGCAGAAAAATGAGAAAAACAACTTACGGGACGGCGGAAAGCGGCACACGGGTCAAGTGAAGCTAGTCAGAGCCCACTAGACCCCAGGGATGAGGCGCAGGAGGATGCCTGCGGGTGGAGGAGGGCCTCGAACACGCAAACAGCAGCGTGGTCGGGGGACAGAGGCAGGAGGCAGCAGGTTGGTGCTGCGGTCGTGGGGGGCGAGCTCAGGACCTGAAACAGGTCAGAAAACGCTCACTCGCGACGCGCAGCACCAGACATTAAGAAGGGAGGGGGGAGGGAGGAGCAGCTGGGAGGCGGGAGGCGGGAGGCGGGAGGGAGCGGCGAATGGGGGCGCGAGGGGGGCGGGTCGCAGGGAGGCAGCGGCAGGGATCGGAGAGCAGGGGGAGCGCACAAGGGGCAAAAGGCACAAAAAACGAGCGAAATTAAAGGCAGTCACAATATGAAAACACACAGTATGAAATACAGTAATGGCACAGTACACGATCGGGGAAACAGCAATCAGAGGGGCACAACGGGGGCAGAAGCGCCGGAGGCGAGGCGCAGAAAAATGAGAAAAACAACTTACGGGACGGCGGAAAGCGGCACACGGGTCAAGTGAAGCTAGTCAGAGCCCACTAGACCCCAGGGATGAGGCGCAGGAGGATGCCTGCAGGTGAAGGAGGGCCTCGAACACGCAAACAGCAGCGTGGTCGGGGGACAGAGGCAGGAGGCAGCAGGTTGGTGCTGCGGTCGTGGGGGGCGAGCTCAGGACCTGAAACAGGTCAGAGGTCACTCACTCGCGACGCGCAGCGCCAGCCATTAAGAAGGGAGGGGGGAGCAGCTGGGAGGCGGGAGGGAGCGGCGAATGGGGGCGCGAGGGGGGCGGGGCCGCAGGGAGGCAGCGGCAGGGATCGGAGAGCAGGGGGAGCGCACAAGGGGCAAAAGGCACAAAAAACGAGCGAAATTAAAGGCAGTCACAATATGAAAACACACAGTATGAAATACAGTAATGTCACAGTACACGATCGGGGAAAAAGCAATCAGAGGGGCACAACGGGGGCAGAAGCGCCGGAGGCGAGGCGCAGAAAAATGAGAAAAACAACTTACGGGATGGCGGAAAGCGGCACACGGGTCAAGTGAAGCTAGTCAGAGCCCACTAGACCCCAGGGATGAGGCGCAGGAGGATGCCTGCGGGTGGAGGAGGGCCTCGAACACGCAAACAGCAGCGTGGTCGGGGGACAGAGGCAGGAGGCAGCAGGTTGGTGCTGCGGTCGTGGGGGGCGAGCTCAGGACCTGAAACAGGTCAGAGGTCGCTCACTCGCGACGCGCAGCGCCAGCCATTAAGAAGGGAGGGGGGAGGGAGGAGCAACTGGGAGGCGGGAGGCGGGAGGGAGCGGCGAATGGGGGCGCGAGGGGGGCGGGGCTGCAGGGAGGCAGCGGCAGGGATCGGAGAGCAGGGGGAGCGCACAAGGGGCAAAAGGCACAAAAAACGAGCGAAATTAAAGGCAGTCACAATATGAAAACACACAGTATGAAATACAGTAATGGCACAGTACACGATCGGGGAAACAGCAATCAGAGGGGCACAACGGGGGCAGAAGCACCAGAGGCGAGGTGCAGAAAAATGAGAAAAACAACTTACGGGACGGCGGAAAGCGGCACACGGGTCAAGTGAAGCTAGTCAGAGCCCACTAGACCCCAGGGATGAGGCGCAGTAGGATGCCTGCGGGTGGAGGAGGGCCTCGAACACGTAAACAGCAGCGTGGTCGGGGGACAGAGGCAGGAGGCAGCAAGTTGGTGCTGCGGTCGTGGGGGACGAGCTCAGGACCTGAAACAGGTCAGAGGTCGCTCACTCGCGACGCGCAGCGCCAGTCATTAACAAGGAAGGGGGGAGGGAGGAGCAGCTGGGAGGCGGGAGGCGGGAGGGAGCGGCGAATGGGGGCACGAGGGGGGCGGGCTGCAGGGAGGCAGCGGCAGGGATCGGAGAGCAGGGGGAGCGCACAAGGGGCAAAAGGCACAAAAAACGAGCGAAATTAAAGGCAGTCACAATATGAAAACACACAGTATGAAATACAGTAATGGCACAGTACACGATCGGGGAAACAGCAATCAGAGGGGCACAACGGGGGCAGAAGCGCCGGAGGCGAGGCGCAGAAAAATGAGAAAAACAACTTACGGGACGGCGGAAAGCGGCACACGGGTCAAGTGAAGCTAGTCAGAGCCCACTAGACCCCAGGGATGAGGCGCAGGAGGATGCCTGTGGGTGGAGGAGGGCCTCGAACACGCAAACAGCAGCGTGGTCGGGGGACAGAGGCAGGAGGCAGCAGGTTGGTGCTGCGGTCGTGGGGGGCGAGCTCAGGACCTGAAACAGGTCAGAGGTCGCTCACTCGCGACGCGCAGCACCAGACATTAAGAAGGGAGGGGGGGAGGGAGGAGCAGCTGGGAGGCGGGAGGCGGGAGGGAGCGGCGAATGGGGGCGCGAGGGGGGCGGGTCGCAGGGAGGCAGCGGCAGGGATCGGAGAGCAGGGGGAGCGCACAAGGGGCAAAAGGCACAAAAAACGAGCGAAATTAAAGGCAGTCACAATATGAAAACACACAGTATGAAATACAGTAATGGCACAGTACACGATCGGGGAAACAGCAATCAGAGGGGCACAACGGGGGCAGAAGCGCCAGAGGCGAGGCGCAGAAAAATGAGAAAAACAACTTACGGGACGGCGGAAAGCGGCACACGGGTCAAGTGAAGCTAGTCAGAGCCCACTAGACCCCAGGGATGAGGCGCAGGAGGATGCCTGCGGGTGGAGGAGGGCCTCGAACACGCAAACAGCAGCGTGGTCGGGGGACAGAGGCAGGAGGCAGCAGGTTGGTGCTGCGGTCGTGGGGGGCGAGCTCAGGACCTGAAACAGGTCAGAGGTCGCTCACTCGCGACGCGCAGCGCCAGCCATTAAGAAGGGAGGGGGGAGGGAGGAGCAGCTGGGAGGCGGGAGGCGGGAGGCGGGAGGGAGCGGCGAATGGGGGCACGAGGGGGGCGGGCCGCAGGGAGGCAGCGGCAGGGATCGGAGAGCAGGGGGAGCGCACAAGGGGCAAAAGGCACAAAAAACGAGCGAAATTAAAGGCAGTCACAATATGAAAACACACAGTATGAAATACAGTAATGGCACAGTACACGATCGGGGAAACAACAATCAGAGGGGCACAACGGGGGCAGAAGCGCCGGAGGCGAGGCGCAGAAAAATGAGAAAAACAACTTACGGGACGGCGGAAAGCCGCACACAGGTCAAGTGAAGCTAGTCAGAGCCCACTAGACCCCAGGGATGAGGCGCAGGAGGATGCCTGCGGGTGGAGGAGGGCCTCGAACACGCAAACAGCAGCGTGGTCGGGGGACAGAGGCAGGAGGCAGCAGGTTGGTGCTGCGGTCGTGGGGGGCGAGCTCAGGACCTGAAACAGGTCAGAGGTCGCTCACTCGCGACGCGCAGCGCCAGCCATTAAGAAGGGAGGGGGGAGGGAGGAGCAGCTGGGAGGCGGGAGGCGGGAGGGAGCGGCGAATGGGGGCGCGAGGGGGGCGGGGCCGCAGGGAGTCAGCGGCAGGGATCGAAGAGCAGGGGGAGCGCACAAGGGGCAAAAGGCACAAAAAACGAGCGAAATTAAAGGCAGTCACAATATGAAAACACACAGTATGAAATACAGTAATGGCACAGTACACGATCGGGGAAACAGCAATCAGAGGGGCACAACGGGGGCAGAAGCGCCGGAGGCGAGGCGCAGAAAAATGAGAAAAACAACTTACGGGACGGCGGAAAGCGGCACACGGGTCAAGTGAAGCTAGTCAGAGCCCACTAGACCCCAGGGATGAGGCGCAGGAGGATGCCTGCTGGTGGAGGAGGGCCTCGAACACGCAAACAGCAGCGTGGTCGGGGGACAGAGGCAGGAGGCAGCAGGTTGGTGCTGCGGTCGTGGGGGGCGAGCTCAGGACCTGAAACAGGTCAGAGGTCGCTCACTCGCGACGCGCAGCGCCAGCCATTAAGAAGGGAGGGGGGAGGGAGGAGCAGCTGGGAGGCGGGAGGGAGCGGCGAATGGGGGCGCAAGGGGGGCGGGGCCGCAGGGAGGCAGCGGCAGGGATCGGAGAGCAGGGGGAGCGCACAAGGGGCAAAAGGCACAAAAAACGAGCGAAATTAAAGGCAGTCACAATATGAAAACACACAGTATGAAATACAGTAATGGCACAGTACACGATCGGGGAAACAGCAATCAGAGGGGCACAACGGGGGCGGAAGCGCCGGAGGCGAGGCGCAGAAAAATGAGAAAAACAACTTACGGGATGGCGGAAAGCGGCACACGGGTCAAGTGAAGCTAGTCAGAGCCCACTAGACCCCAGGGATGAGGCGCAGGAGGATGCCTGCGGGTGGAGGAGGGCCTCGAACACGCAAACAGCAGCGTGGTCGGGGGACAGAGGCAGGAGGCAGCAGGTTGGTGCTGCGGTCGTGGGGGGCGAGCTCAGGACCTGAAACTTTTGTCTGAACTTTCAGCATCTGACAGACTCCACCCTCTTTTGAGAGCAATAGGTCTAATGCAAGTCTGTTCTGCAACACTGTAGATCTCATCACTACAATCTCTGTGTTTACAACCAATAAGTAATTTGCTGTGCTAGTAGCTAGCTTATCCACTATTGTAGACAACTTTCTAATCTTCAGGGGCCCAATTCACAAAGGTAAACTTAGACTTGTCAATATTCACAAAGGTAAGCTACAAGTAGTATCTTTATGTACGCACTCGGGATGGAATCTATGCACTCTGGGCAGAGTCTCCACCATGAGTGTGGAGATTCCACTCCACACCCAGAGTGTACTCTCTGCATTCAGAGTGTACTCTGCACCCTAAGTGTGGAGATTCCACCCTGAGTGAGGACGTAAAGATACTACTTATAACTTACCTTTGTGAATACCGAAAAGTCACAAACGTAGACTTTTGGTCTAAACTTAGATCAAAAGTCTAAGTTTACCTTTGTGAATCAGGGCCAATGTCACAAAAAATCAAACCTACAGATGGAATCAATGCACCAAATATGTCACCCACCACCTCTGCAACACTAACACCTCTTCTAGTTCTATGCCATCCCTTGGGCAATTTTATAATAGGCATATTGTCCACAAATAAAATACACACCTGGGAATCACAGAATCCTTCTCATTTAGAAAGAATTCACTCTTTCCTTTAACATCAAAAACGTGCCCGCAATCACTCTTCCCTATAAACAATGGGTCTATAGAACTCTGGTCAGCGTGTATGCACAACTTCCCTTTGTGTTGCCAATCCAAAGTTAAAACTGGTAGATTTCAGTCTCTTCTTTATTCTACCTGTCTTGTGCTTTAGGATCTTAGGGGGTCATTCTGACCCTGGCGGCCGGTGGCCGCCAGGGCCACCGACCACGGGAGCACCGCCAACAGGCTGGCGGTGCTCCCACGAGCATTCTGACCGCAGCGGTTCAGCCGCGGTCAGAAGCGGCAAGTCGGCGGGCTCCCGCCGACTTACCGCTGCTCGGGGGAATCCTTCATGGCGGCGGAGCGCGCTCCGCCGCCATGAGGATTCTGACAGCCCCTACGGCCATCCTGTTCATGGCGGGAAACCCGCCATGAACAGGATGGCGGTAGGGGGTGCCGCGGGGCCCCCGTAAGAGGGCCCCGCAAAGTATTTCAGTGTCTGCCTTGCAGACACTGAAATACGTGACGGGTGCAACTGCACCCGTCGCACCCCTGCAAGTACGCCGGCTCAATTCTGAGCCGGCGTCCTCGTTGCAGGGGCATTTCCTCTGGGCCGGCGGGCGCTCTTTTGGAGAGCGCCCGCCGGCCCAGAGGAAATGTCTGAATGGCCGCCGCGGTCTTTTGACCGCGGTGCGGTCATTTGGCGGCGGTACTATGGCGGACGGCCTCCGCCGTCCGCCATAGTCAGAATCACCCCCTTAGTCTGTTTGTGATCTAGACTCTAGGGACATTTACAAGCCCCTTGGCAAACCTTACCACCATAGTGTCCTTTTTTATGCTAAGGTGGCACTAAGGTGGCTTTTATGCAGCACCATATTTACAAAGTGGGGCAATGCTTGCAGTGCCCCACTTTGTAAACCCTGGTGCCACATTATGGCTGTATCAGGCACCATCTATGATGCACTACTTTCTTGTAAATATGCCTCTAAATCCCTTCTCCTGTCCTCCAATAAATTTAGAAACTTATTTTCTACATCTGTTGTTGAACAGGTCAAATTATGTTTGTGTGCGTATGCAGTGTCTAAAGGCTTCAGTGATATGAAACATGTCCTTCCTATTTCTTCCCTCCTGAAAACAAGAATTCATGTTGAAATGGTTAAGCAAAGGAACTTCTGGAAGTACTAAATCATAGTTCAAAAAATAATATTGGAAACTTCCCTCATTATAAAATATACTCAATATAAGACTACAAGAAACTCAATAAGTCAAAGTAATGTGATGGTAAGTGATGGTCTCAGAAACAGAGGCAGGTAATTGCATACACAAAGTGGGGCAATGCTTGCAGTGCCCCACTTTGTAAATCCTGGTGCCACATTATGGCTGTATCAGGCACCATCTATGATGCACCACTTTCTTGTAAATATGCCCCTAAATCCCTTCTCCTGTCCTCCAATAAATTTAGAAACTTATTTTCTACATCTGTTGTTGAACAGGTCAAATTATGTTTGTGTGTGTATGCAGCGTCTAAAGGCTTCAGGGATAAGAAACATGTCCTTCCTATTTCTTCCCTCCTGAAAACAAGAATTCATGTTGAAATGGTTAAGCAAAGGAACTTCTGGAAGTACTAAATCATAGTTAAAAAAATAATATTGGAAACTTCCCTCATTATAAAATATACTCAATATAAGACTACAAGAAACTTGATAAGTCAAAGTAATGTGATGGTAAGTGATGGTCCCAGAAACAGAGGCAGGTAATTGCATACACAAAGTGGGGCAATGCTTGCAGTGCCCCACTTTGTAAATCCTGGTGCCGCATTATGGCTGTATCAGGCACCATCTATGATGCACCACTTTCTTGTAAATATGCCCCTAAATCCCTTCTCCTGTCCTCCAATAAATTTTGAAACGTATTTTCTACATCTGTCGTTGAACAGGTCAAATTATGTTTGTGTGCGTATGCAGTGTCTAAAGGCTTTAGGGATATGAAACATGTCCTTCCTATTTCTTCCCTCCTGAAAGTAAGAATTCATGTTCAAATGGTTAAGCAAAGGAACTTCTGGAAGAACTAAATCATAGTTCAAAAAATAATATTGGAAACTTCCCTCGTTATAAAATATACTCAATATAAGAATACAAGAAACTTGATAAGTCAAAGTAATGTGATGGTAAGAGATGGTCTCAGAAACAGAGGCAGGTAATTGAATACACATGTAGCAACCCCTTGCATCCATAGTGCCATTGTACTCATAAAGCAATTTGCAGAATAATATTTTCTAGAATCATCTATATGCAAAGACTTTTCATCTTGCCTATAAAGATTATTATCTCTAGGACTCAATGTTTGCAGAGGAACACTAGAGGATAACTCTTTCTCTACAGGAGGTGTAAGGCAAATGTTTGTGTTAGAGATGGGCTCTCAAGTTGGTAGTGGTTTGCACTCTGTCCTAGAAGGGACCTTGAGAAGGGACCTTGACTCTAGTCAGGGTAAGGGAGCCACACAGCTAATAAAACCCCTGCTTATCCCCTTGGTAGCTCGGCTCCAGCAGTCAGGCTTAAGTCACAGGTGTTGTGTAAAGTATTTGTACACACACACACACACAGTAACACAGTGAAAACACCACAAAAGTACACCACAACAGTTTAGAAACATAGCCAATACTTATCTGAGTAAAACAAGACCAAAATACCAAAGATCCAACATACACAAGGTTTCAGTTAGTTTTAATCCATAGGAATTAATGGTTGTATCTTTTTAGCACAAAATGCCTGGGATGCATAAAAAAACAAAGACGATGCAGGCCACAGGGGAGGTGAGGCACCTAAAAGCAAAATGATGCGTTGGTTCCTTACTGCCCAGGGTAGGTGATTCATTGATTCTTTCCTCACAAGAGAGGCGATGTGTCAGCTCATTAATGGCAGGGGAAGTGATGCGTCGATTCTTTCCTCACAGAATAAGCAATGTGTTGATTTCTGGACACACAGCTTCGGTTTCTTATAGCGTTGCGGGTCCAAGGAAAAGTGAACTCCTGGGAACGATGAGTGAAAAATCCAGACACACTGTGTTGATAAAGCCACACGGAAACAAGTGCTGCGTTGATTCTGCAGGCACAAGACAAGAGCTGCATTGATTTTTCTGCCCCTGCACATCAGTTCATGGATTTTCTCCTTCGGGTCACTAGTTTACACTTCTAAGTGCCCAGGGACTGACGTTGGCACCACTTGGCAAGTCAGGGCGCTCAGCAAAAGAGCCCAGGCACTGGCAGATAAAGTCTTTGATGTCCCTGAGACTTCTTAACAGGAGGCAAGCTCAATTCAAGCCCTTGGAGAACCTTGGAAAGTAGGGTGTATAAAGCAAAGTCCAGTCCTTTCACCCCGAGGACAGAAGCAGCAAGCAGCAGGCCAGTGCAACAAAGCAACAGGCAGAGTGGCAGTCCCTCTCACATCATCTAGCTCTTCTTCCTGGCAGAATGTCCTCAGTTCACAAGAGTTCAACTTTGTGGGGTCAGAGGTCCTGTACTTATACCCAAGTCTGCCTTTGAAGTAGGCAAACTTCAAATAGAAGTCTTTGTAGTGCACAAGACCCTGCCTTTCCTGCCTTGGCCCTAGAGACACTCCAGGGGTTAGGAGACTGCTTTGTGTAAGGACAGACACAGCCCATTCAGGTGCAAGTGTCAGCTCTTCCCTTCACTCTAGCGTACCCATAAGGATATGCAGGTCACACCTCAGTTCCCTTTGTGTGACTGTCTAGAGTGAATTCACAAACCACCCAACTGTCATCATGACCCAGACATGTACTCCACAGACAGGCAGAGAGTGGTTGTGAAAGAAAATACCCACTTTCTAAAAGTGGCATTTTCATACACACTTCAAAAACCAACAAAAACCAACTTCACCAAAAGATGTATATTTAAATTGTGAGTTCAGAGACCCCAACCTCAAAATCTATATCTGCTCCCAATGGGAAATTGCACTTAAAAGATATTTCAAGGCAATCCCCATGTTACCCTATGGGAGAGATGTTCCTTGCAATAGTGAAAACCAAATTTAGCAATGTTTCACTATTAGGAAATGTAAAACACAACAGTACATGTCCTATCTTTTAAAAACACTGCACCTTGCCTCTGGGGCTGCCTTGGATCTACCTTAGGGATGATTTACATGTAGTAAAAAGGGAAGGTTTGGGCGTGGCAAATGTCAGGTTGAAATGGCAGTTTGAAACTGCCCAAAAGATACTACAGTGGCAGGTCTGAGACATGTTTATAAGGCTACTCATGTGGGTGGCACAATCAGTGCTGTAGGCCCACTAGTAGTGTTTGATTTATAAGCTCTGGGCACACATAGTGCACTTGACTAGGGCCTAACTAGTAAATCAAAATATGCCAATCATGGGTAAACCAGTCACCAATACAATTTAGACAGAGAGCACTTGCACTTTGGCACTGGTCAGCAGTAGAGAAGTGCCCAGAGTCCTAAAGGCAGCAAAAATGAAATTCAGCACAGTATCAGAAAACAGGAGGTCAGAAGCCAAAAGACAAGGGAAACCACATCAGGAGCTGATAGGTCTAACAATTCTTTTTAACAGCACTACTAATACTATAAGGGAAATAAGCAATACTACACCTATTATGTACTTGTGTCTACTTTTCTGGTTGGCTTCCACGATTTCTCTGAAATCAGATGTTTATGATGGAATGCAGCAAAAAAAGAGTATTTTCCGTTAATTCCACCTGCGCAAAGCAGCAAAACAAAGTGCAAACGATGAATAACAGATATATATATGTGCACAAATTCTTCATTAGACTTCCCTAGCCCTACACTGTGTTCTTCTACAGGCAAATCTTTTTCTTCATGTACTTGGGTTTAGGTAATCTTCTTAAAAGTTTATGAAAAAGTCTTAAAAATATATACAGTTCAAAGTCACTAATAATCACATCCAGAGTGAAATGTCTCAGTCTATCCAACAGCACAGTAACCTCAAAATAGAATTCAAACACAACACTCAGTTCACGGAGGTCCAGTTGAATCCGCAGTGTTAGCCCAAAACTCCCAAAACATTCTTGCTTCAGCATCCACAGCAAAATATGTCCATTCAGGTGAAGAGTACCTCAGACAGGGCAATATTTTTCTCTTAGATCTCCTAAGTGCACCTCCCTCATTCTCACTTTCACTTATATCAGCGTTCTCAGTATCCTCCGGGATTGTCTGTGACACACATTTAACTCAATTTCTCTTTTTCTTGATTTCAGGGCCATCGGTCTCCAGCTTCCATTTGCCTTTTCACAGCACTTGGTCCTTTGTCAGGGTCCGAACCTGAGTTTGACTCATTCACCACCACAGAAAGGGATTCAATTGTTTCAGTTTCAACTGCGCCTTCCTCAAGACCCCCCTCAGACCGATCATGTGTTGTTTCAGGTTCTGTTTTACCCTCAACAGCTTGACTACTTGACTAACCTGCTCCTGTCGTCTCTCTGTAAAAGCTGTAAACTTCGCACTTGTATAGCGCACTACTCACCCGTTAGGGTCTGAAGGCACTGTACGCATACAACTGTGGAACCCCTCCTCGCTTTTCCCTGTGAGGGACCCACTCCTGGGCAACCCCCAGGGTGAGGCCAAGCATCCAAGCGCTGTCAGGGCCGTTGTGGAGGTTAAGCAAGCTACTGCCCAGAGTTACAGAGTGGGACCCATTAATTAGATTAGGCACCGAGGCGAGAATTTTTCTGGTCCAAGAAAATTGAGTCAACAACCCACCAAGGTGGGAATTGAACCCTGGTCCCAGGCCAGATCTCTGCATCAGAGTCTGCCATGCTAACCATTGTGCCACACTTCTCCATTAATCAACCCATCAGCACTTCTGAAACAGGTGCTGTCGCATCTAGGGGACATTCAAGTCCGTGAGTATGAGAAGCATGAATCCAGTTGGCGAGACCTCCGCACTTCACAGTAGTAGTTGTGACCAAGATGCTTTGATGTGACCCATGCCAATGAAGTTCCAAACAAATCTTTCTTACATGTTTCTTCACCAAGACCAATTCGCCGGGACTGAAGTTCTGTCATTGCTCAAGATGCGGAAGGGCTGTAGCTGTTCCAAACTGATGAGACACAGAATGTACCTCATCAGCTAGCCCTTTACAGGAGTCAAGGACCTTATCATCTGTAATATTCACCAGTGCATTTGCAGGAATTGATAGCAATCTCATCGCCCTCCCCATGATAAACACATCTTTCTTACATGTTTCTTCACCAAGACTAATTCGCCAGGACTGAGGTTATGGCATTGCTTCTGATGCGGAACGGCTGTAGCTGCTCCAACCTGATGAGACTCACAGTGCACCTCATCAGCTAGCCCTTTTCAGTAGTCAAGGACCTTATCATCTGTAATGTTCACCAGTGTATTTGCAGAAATTGATAGGAATGTCATCGCCCTGTCCATGATAATCTCATGGAGAGAGAGTCATGTCCTCTGATCAGGTACACTGTGAAGACTCTTCATCACAAGAGGCAAAGCATTAGACCAATTCAGAGATGTCTAAGCACACACCTTTACCAATCAGTATTTCAGCATCCCATTCACTAGCTCAACAAGACCGAAGCCTCAGATCTATAGCTGCAGTGTAATCTCTGTACTACTTGCAATGCTGCGCACAACAGTCTTAGGACATCATTATTTAAATGAGTCCCGCGATCTGATTCTGAGATAATTCAGGAAGCCGAACCTAGGTGTAAGATCCCGTAACAGCAATTTTGCTAGAGTGAGGCTGTCATTTTCCTGGTCTTCGACCAAACACAAGAAGATGTACACAGTCACCAGGGCATATCTCAGCCAGTTACACATAGGCATCTCAATGAAGTCCAACTGGATTCTGTTAAAAGGTCCTCTTGATCTCCCTATGTGCTTAGCGTTACTGCAGTCTTCTATCCAGCATTGTGCTGTTGACACACAACACATCTGTGACACAACGATTCAGCCATTAATCTGAAATTGGGATTAAACCACATTCGGTTGAATAACTTTACCATGGCTTCCTCACCAATATGAGCTGGACCGTGAAAATACCTAGCCATTGCGGGTAACAAAAATGTTCGGCAACACTGGTCCTACTTCCATTGAAACCCAAATGTCATCATCTCTTTTGACACAACCTGTTCTAATCCAACTCTGCTGCTCTTCCACTGACACTTATTCTGAACCCTATTTACTTCTTCCCAAATACCTGCTGTTGTCAACAGAAGGTTATCATTGGTCTCATATATTCCCTCATTTGTATATTCATTGTTTAAAGTACAAATTTTGTGAGCACAGAACTTTGCAAACTCATCTGCATAATTATTTCCTAATGTCACATGATCAGACCCAATACGATGTGCAGGGCATTTAACCACTGGAACCTGTTCAGGTAGCTGTAGCGCCTCAAGGAGGTTTCTCACTTGCTCTCCATTCCGGATTGGGGATCGAGAAGACATCATAAACCCCCTCTGGAACCATAACTGTCCAAAATCGTGAATGATACCAAATCCGTAATGGCTATCAGTAAAAATTGTCACTTTCAGCTGGTCAGAAACACAGCATGCCCTAGTAAGAGCAATCAATTCAGCTACTTGTGCAGAGAATACTCCTTGAAGCCAAGAAGCATCAACAACTCCTGAAATTGTGCAAACAGCATAAGCAGCTCTCAGACTTCCTCCACTGTCTCTTAAACATGAGCCATCAACACAAAGCACAAAATCATATTCAGGAAGTGGCTCATCTCATATGTCTGGACTCAGTTTGATGCACAATTCAGACAATTATTTTCCACTTCACATTAATCATCATTTTCATGATCAGGTACAGGTAACAAAGTGGAATGATTTAGAATACCACAGCACTTGACAGTCACATTTTTTGCCACAAGAATGACTTGTTCAAACTTGAAAAGGTGGCTCCTTGTTAGGTGCTGGATTCTAGTCCTTTTCAACAAAATCTCCATTGATTGGGGAACATACAGAGTTAACGGGTGACCCATAACTATATTTTCACACCTCTCTATGCTGACCGCTGACACCGATGTAAGATAACCAGGCAGCGCAGAAGCTGCAGGATCTAATGTACCTGAGAAGAAAGCTACAGGCCTTCTGGCATTTCCATGTGTTTGTGTGAGCACTGAAAGAGTGCAACTCTCTTTTCTCACTGCTGAAAAGTGCACATGACTTATTGTAATCAGACATTCCCAGTGCTGGGGCACGACAGAGACTTTCTGTCAGCTGTAGGAAGGCAATTAAGCAATCATTATCCCAGAGTACTGGATCAGACAAATCCTTCTGTGTCAGCCTCTTTAAAGGCTTGGCCACTAGTAAAAAGTTGGTTATCCACTGGCAATAGTAGCCCACCATTCCCAAGAACATCCTGATTTCTCTTTGTGTAGTTGGCAGATTAATTTCCACAAGGGCTGAAATTCTCTCTTGCAACACTTTTTTTGCATCTTTCTCAATGTGATATCCACGATGTTGAACCTCTTGCTGACAATACTGCACTTTTCCTGGGGATACCTTATGTATATTCTCATCTACAGTAGTTGGTTCAGCAGTGCAATTGTATCTTGTCTGCAAGCTTCTTAAGTGTTTGACGCCACCAGTAGGTTGTTGATGTATTGTATCAGGACTGAGTTACAAGTCATGACCAGGGGCTCCAGATTTTTAGTAAGAATCAAGTTAAAAATGAAGGGGCTCTCAGTATACCCCTGTGGGAATCGGCACCATGCCAAAACACTATTTCCAAAATGAAATGTGAAGAGGAATTGGCTGTCCTCATGCAACAGCGTCAAGAAAAAGGCTGGGTCAAATCAATGACAGTGAACCACTCAGCCTCACATAGAATCTGAAACAATATCACAGCTGGATTTATTACCACGGAGCAACCAGGAACAACAATGTTGTTTACCCTACGCAGATCCTGTACAATCTTGTATTTCCCACTCAGCTTCTATAACAGTTGAATTGCAAGGAGTTCCCATAATTTCCTTCAGGATCCCCTGTTGAATCATGGACTTGATCACTGGGGTTATCCCAGCAATTGTTTCAAGGTGTCATACTGTATTGAGACATTCTTGGGTACTTAGCATTTGGCTTAGCAGTAATTCGGACAGGCTGAACACCTTTAACCAGTCCAATATATTTTCCTGAGAAATCCCCCACTTCAAGTTTAACTGTGCTTTTAAGATCAGGTGGTAAGTCATCAATGGTCAGCAGAGTAAACAATGTACTGTAAGAACCATCATTTGCCAGTTTAAAGGTGAAATCCTCATTGTGAATCTGCATTTCTATGCCTGTTGGCATAAAATAGATGATGCAGTTCAACATACTGAGAAGGTCTTTTCTCAGAAGACTCACTGGGCTGGAATCACATGCCACCAATCAGTGATTCTTTTAAAAAGACTCTATTTTCACCTGTATATTCTCTTGAGTAGTCACCTGTTTATTTACTACTTCTACAACTTGGACCATTTTCCTGACAGGGGTAGGTTCGGGACTTCTACTGTTCTCAAAGTAGAACAGGTAGCACCAGTGTCAATTAGAAATGACACAGGATAGTCATTTACTTCACCGTCTATGAATTGACCACACTGGTCTACTTCAAAGACTGTGCCAAGTACGTAATCTTCATCCCCTCTCAGGCACAGTCAGGTTGACTGATTGGAGCCATAGCTCTCAAGTGTCTCAAACATGAGAAACTATTGGAAAGGATTGTTGTCTTGAAACACATACATATTCATATCAGGGACTTAGTTCGAAGTTTAGCAAAGGCCCATTAACATTCCGCTGTGGCATTGGGGATTGTGGAACCTGCATTACTAGAGTTTAGGGCACATTGTAAATTTGCCCCGTCTGGCTTTATACATTTTGCATTTGTGTGCGGTTATTATTCTGAGATGGCACGAAGCCTGAATTTTGAATCTGATTAGCTGGATTTCAAACTATTGACATCCATCCCAGTACTGGAATCTATTGGGACTCCTCAACCTCTACCCTCCTTTGGATGCGCCCCTGTTGATATACGCCTTGCATTGCACCAACATTCCTTACAAATGGCTGAATATGACTACTTCTCTGAGCCGCTTTCATCCTAGTAATCATCAACTTTTCTTTCAGTTTTTTCTGCTTCATCTCAAGTTCATTACTGCAGTATTTTACATATCTCAACTGATTAATTCTGCCAACAGACCAAATGTTGCTAAATCATCATGCTAATATCAGGTCTCAATCCTTTCACAAACCTCAACACAAAATGCCCCATATCCTTTGTCTCAAGCATCTCCATTCCAAGATGCTGCTTCAATGTCTGCAACAATCTCTCATAGTAAGCATGAATCGATTCTTTGGGTTCTTGAGTCGTTCTATTACTCTTAACCCAATCCATACCTTGAGGTGGTACTTTTGGCAAAAAAAAATTCATGAGCTGCTGATAGTTTTTTTTATCACCAACGGTGAAGGACCATTCATCACCAGGCTTCTTGATGACTCAAATTCAGGCCACTAAACATACACCTTACAGTCCACCCACAAATCACTTGGAACCACAATGTCAAAGAGAGTAATCAAATCAAACCATAAAACCTCTCAACCTGCTTATGTCACTCCACTGGTTTTTCTCTCAGTTTTGAGAAATCATTAGCGAATGATGCAAGATCATTTCTATTCCATGGCACATGTACGTAACCCCCACCAGACACTTCTCTTAATGGGAAGTTGGTTGTGTCCCCCCCCTCCCACTACAGGAGGTGGTTTCCCTGGGGGTTTCTTTGAATCTTTTTTTCTTGCCCATCAAGCTTCCCACTTGTCCAGTTCATTCCATTTCCAAATTTTATGACTCAGTTCTTTAATTTGTGTTTTCATCCCTGGAATTCTCATACCTATTATGTCCTTTTCATTAAAACACACCTAATAGCTTCTCTGTAATGCTTTGGTTTGGTTCAAATCTGTCTCATACTTTGGGCTAGTTCTGCTAGCTTGTCATGAACCTGTCCTGCATGTTTATTAATGTCCTTATACACAAGTTCATTCTCATGGTTGGTGTCTAAAAACCTACGATGAGATTTCGCCACATCTACCGAATTCTGTCTTGGCGGTGACTGAATTGTACCCTGACTCATCTCCATGCTCACACTTTACCTTGAAGGGGTATCGACTTGGAAATCCTTCCTCCACACATCTATTTCTTTGGCATTAAGAGTCCATGTTACTGCAGGAATTTTAGGCACATTTCCATCTCCATGTCCACAGATTTAAAGGTGGTTCCCATGTGGGTTTTCAAGTAGTGGGCATTTTCTGGTAAGTACCTACAGAAGTACAACCTGAAAGATTAAAAGCTGAATCTGCACTTGCCTCACATGGAGTACTCATGTGGGTTGGAATCAAAGAGACAAATTCTATAGTATCAGGACTTGCTGCAACTGTACTTGATCCACTAACTGCACTCGGGGCAGCCAAATTATAAGGCATATTTCCTGAGCCTTCAGGTTTATACAGAGGGACCAGAGGACCAATAGCAACTGGGACAGTAAGGGCATCAACATTGTTTGGGACAGAATCAGCTGGAGCACGAATGACTGAGCCTTCTCCTCTTGGTTCAAAATGTACAATAGCCAGAGTGGCCCCCACAGGATTAGGAGTCACATTTGTGGGGGCAGCAGTGAACATAACCTTTCTACCACCATCTAAGCTGTTTCCACCGTTTTCCCGGGTCTCATTATATAGGGGTAGATTTTCAGACAATAGCACAACTGGAAGGCTGTCTCCAGAATCACTGTCACTGACCTCACTCACATCACCTGGTTCCTTTTGCTTTTCTTCTTTTAATTTTTTGTCTTTTTCTTTTCCTTCTCACCCTCAAATATTTTGCTTGTCAATGTTGGATACAATCTAACTCCCTCTATCATGTCAGTTCTCTACCTTTTCTGTTCAGCATCCTATCTACCATCTGCATGGGTGCAGACAGCTCTTCGGCTCTACCCTGATATTTTTCTTACTCTGTGGCATGGGCAGCACATCCCAAGCATTTAGTGCCTCATGGTGTGCAGGTCTGGGAGATGGTTTCATCTTGTACAATAACCTCCTCAGATTTTTGATAATTCTCAAACTAAATTTGCCATATTGTGGAAACCTCAATGCACCTTCCTTTTCCCTTTTCTATATTCTTGTGTCATTGACCAAGCCAGACATGTTTACGGGCCCTATATTTATCACCATATAATGACCTGGGGTATCTTCGGGAGGTGCCTCCTCTCCCTCTCTACTAGGTATAAGCACATCTCCTCTAAACAAGTCTCATATAACCTTGAATCATTTCATTTTCACCATCAAACATCAATAATCACAGTAAAATTTAGTTGTGAATTAGGAAATTACACTGTGACAACAATCCCTTGTTCATTAATACCAGCCAATTGCAGAGTGGCCCCTTATGATGTCCACAACCAATAGCAGCACAGCAATACACCAACCAAAATATACCAGCATGCACACTTTGATGTCAATCTTGCTCCTCACAGCGGTTCACCCTCCTTTACAATCTGAACGCATGTAGTCTCTTCAGCATCACACACGCACACTACAATATACAGTGCTCGACTATAAAGAATCTTCAGTTTCCATTTACATAAGAATATCAAACACTTCAAATGAAACGTTGTTCAGTGGGGTATCGTTCATATTAGTATAGGTTCACTTTGCGCATTAAGATCCACTCTACCAATCACCTCACATTCACACAAAGATAAATTCCCTATCTCAATTGTGCCATCCACGACGTCTCACAACGAGCACCACCAAACTTAGCAGACAATTACAATAAGGTATCTTCTACACCTTTTAGTACTGTCCCGGGATCTTTGGCCACATCAAACCCAATAACAGCTTCAACTTCTTTACTAAACATTTTGCTCCACAAAACATCATCCAAATCCATAAATGTTGCAAACTAAACATGAACCACTGCAATTTGCAACCCTATTGATACTCACTCCTCCATTGTGTTAGGACTCTCTTCCGACTCTCCAAACTCTGCTGATCCTACAAAAGCTGGGCATGGGCAAAACATCATCCAAATCCATAAATGTTATAAACTAAACATGAACCACTGCAATTTGCGACCCTATTGATACTCACTTCTCCATTGTGTTTACGACTCTCTTCCGAATCTCCAAACTCTGCCGATCCTCCAAAGGCTGGGCATGGGCACTAGGGACTGGGCTCTGGGGACTACCTAATTGGGAAAACAGCTCTCCTTACTTCAGGATCCTAACCATCCTACTCTGCCGCCACCTGAGAACGCATCTGCTCCATTTTCTGTTTTTTCTGGTTCTGGTGAATCTTTTTAGGAGTTATGAGAGGTAGGAGAAACAAACCAACACCTTTCGATCAATTTACAGTGTAACCCATTTGATAACATATTCAATTTCGGAGGCAGAAGTTCAAGTTCAAATGTTTTATTACAAATGTAATGCCAAAATTATGTAAATGAGTTTCATAAACAGTCTATATAAGTACAGAATCACCAAAGGTGAATTAAAGCATCTAATGAGATTAAATCATACAAGCGTAAGGCCTACCAATATTTCATTTGCAACAATACTAAAGGTGAGAAACAACAGTTGGGTTTCAGCGTCTAAATTGCAATCTTCCTGTCTAACCATTTGAAAACTAAATAAATCTAAATATTCTAACTAAGCTAAAGGAAAACGTAAAGATTTCTAAGCAAATGTAGGAAATGGGGAAATAATTAAAAGTGTCAGCATGACAGAAAACTCAGTAGAAGTTCTACAAAAGATATATGCATAGCATGAAGCCACTTCAGCCAAAATAAAGTAAAGAGATCTTTACCCCTCTAGGTTTCTGAGATCTGCTCTAGACAAAAGGTAAAAATGGTCTGCCTCACTTAACTAACTCAACACCACTTTAGCTCTTGCAGAACTTTTGAGAGTCCACATAATCATACCCAGTAGTTTTCCATCTTCCGTACATAGTGGCATATTTATACTCTGTTTGCGCTGAAATAGTGTCATTTTTTTAACGCTATTTTAGCACAAACTTAACTCCATATTTATATTTTGACGTTAGTCTCGTCTAGCGGTAACATATTGGAGTTAAGGTCACTTTTGCCTGCAGAAAACTACCTTGCGTCAATGAGATGCAAGGTAGGAGTTCCTGGGCAAAAAATGACTCAAATGCCCTTGCGCCTTATTTATCCTCCCGTGCAAAAATTGTGCAAGGGAGAGAGGCAGGCCTAGATAATGGCGCTAAGCTTGCTTAGCACCATTATTTAACACCTGGGTTAGGGCAGGCTTTAGGGGACCTGTGGGCTCATTTCCATGGTGGAACACCATGGAATGAGTCCACAGGTGCCCTCCCCAGGCCCCAGGGACACGCTCACCCACACCAGAGGGACAACGGAGGATGGGGGACCCCATCCCAGGTAAGTACAGGTAAATAAAGTAAGTATTTACCCTTTTTATGTAAAATGCCATAGGAGACCCAGATATGAGCCCCCATACATGGCACAGGGTGCAATGGCCTTGCCCATGGGACTCTTGTACCCTGTGCTGGCCATTGGGGTGGCGGGCATGACTCCTGCCTTTTCTAAGGCAGGAGTCATGTGGAATGGTAGGTTTAGTGCCATAAAATGACGCTAATCTGGTTAGAGTCATCTTTTTTTACTCTAACCAGCCTAGCGTAATTTTGTGGTGCTAAACACCCATCCCCCCCCCATCTGGCTAACGTCAATTTTTTTTACGCTAGCCCACCCTTTGCGCCGTATTGCTCATTCCCATAAATATGCAAACCGGCGCTATACTTTTTGCATTAGCGCAGGTTTACATCAAAAAGTATAAATCAGGGCCATAGTTTGGAATTTGCAACTCCCATCAGACTTTCATCCCATGAATGAAACATCAGGATGACCTTGGATACATCCTGTGTCCAGGAGCTTGGAGGGGAGTTCTTCTATCTCATGCTTTAGTTAGCTCTCCTCGTCCTTGCCAACATAATCTCCATACCCTTTTACCTTAAACTCACAACAGGCTTTTCATTAACTGTAGACTTGTACAGATGCACCTGCAAATAAAGAAAATGTAGTGCAAGCAAAACTCCATGTTGAAGGTTAAGCATAGACAAACATTTCGGGTCTTAACTCAAGTCAATTTAACATAGAATTCAATGTACATTTAGATATATGGCTATGGCCCTCATTATGACATTGGCGGTAAATGCTGCTTACTGCCGTGCTGACGGCTGCCAAATTACCACCACGCTGGCGAATATCCGTTCACCATATTATGACACACACACACCAATCCGACAGAATACAGCCACATACACAAATCCGCCAGGCCAAAGGTCAGTGGAAAAGTGGCAGTCCCAAAACCCACACTGTTACGCCAATAGAACAACGGCTGTCACATTATGACCCACGAATCACCACAGCAGACATTCAACAGTGGTAAACCATTGGTGGTAAATACCACGGCGCTCACAATGGACATCCATGGACAAAACAACACCACATTGGCCAATTCAAACAACACACACCTGACACCCATACACACACCACACCCACACCACTATAAAACACACACCCACATTACCCACAACCCTTTACAGATACAATTTATTGTCACAAGACTGACACCAATACCACTGTGACAACTAGACACACACACCCCTCACGCACTCCACATCACACACCCCAACACATTACCCAACACACCCTCACCAATACACATCACATAACTCCCATGGCATCACAAAGGCACCCCTGTTTCACTGAAGAGAATTTAAGGGTCATGGTGGAGGAAATCGTCAGGGTAGAGCCACAGCTACTTGGAGCACAGGTGCAGCAGATATCAATAGCAAGGAAGATGGAACTATGGCGGAGAATCGTGGACAGGGTCAACGCCACGGAACAGCACCCAAGAACAAGGGACAACATCAGGAAGAGGTGGAACGACCTACGGGGGAAGGTACGTTCCATAGCAACAAGATAACAGCTCGCTATACATAGGATTGGCGGTGGACCACCAACTCCTCCCCAACAGCTACCAGCATGGGAGGAGCAAGTCTTGGCAATACTGCATCCTGAAGGACTCATCGGAGTTGGAGGAGGACTGGACACTGGTAAGTCTACTTTTAACAATTATCACCCCCCATACCTGCATGCCATCACACACCCACACCCTCACTTCCATCACTCCACTCCATCCCACACACTCCACCATCACATCACACTAATCCCAATGCCAAGCCCTACATGCTGTACCAATGCATGGGCAACCCTCCCAGCCCTGCATGGACACTCATCACCAAAGCATGAACAGCATAGGGAAACTATCATAACCACTATACACCAACATACACAAGCAAAAGCTTGAAGGGGAACAACCATAGAGGGGAAGCTACAGAAGTACAAATTTCAGACACCTGAAGCATGATACATAATTTTCATCCCCACAGGTACCCCAGCCAATGTCACAGGAGAGGAGGTGCCACCACTATCCAGTCCCCCAACAGAGGAGGCCCACAGTGATGATAGTAACTCTGGACTTCAGGATGTGGACAATCTACCTGGCCAATCAGGGACCACTGGACAGTCGGTCACCCAAGCCCAGTCACAGACCACCACAGAGCCTCCTCCATCAGGAACCAAAACCACAGCACCCACCCAGTGTACCCACACCTCTGACCCCAGGACACGTCAATCAGCAGTGTGCCCACCTGTACAGAGACCCAAGGCCACACCTCGTACACAAGACAATCAGGGACCTGGGGTCAGTGGCAGTGGGCACACCGTTCAGGGGACAGAGGCACATGCCAACATGTACACCAGGAGGACTGCTGTGCACCAGGGGGAGGATAGGCCCAGGAAACTGACTCTCCAGGAGCACTCTCCGAGATCCTGGGAGCCTACCAACATTCCCAGAACACAATGGGCCAGATCCTAGAAAACGTGCAGGAGAACAGGCGGCTGCAGGAGGGACAGTATCAGGGGATCAGAGAGAACCTGCAGGCCATCAACACCACCCTGGTCTCCATAGTAGGGGTGCTGGCAGACATGGCCAACATCATGAGGGAGGCAGTGTCACACCAGCTGGCCCCTACCACTATCCAGTCATCTGAACAGCCCTCCACTTCCGCTAGTGGCCAGGAGTCCCCACCACAAGACCAACAGGCCACCAGCACCCCTCCCTCTGCAGAAGGTGAACCACTCCGCAAACGTTCCCTGCGAACCAGACAGAAGCCAGAGACACTTGCCAAGACCACCACCAGGAAATGAGACTCCCCTGATTGTCCCCCTTGTGTCCCACTCAGTCACCTTGTCCACCTTGAACTGCCATTGCTCCCCTTCCTATGTCCCCATGGACAATGCACCTGTGCTACAAACAGACTGGAACAATACCCTGGACTTTCCTCCATCATCACCCCTTCCCATTGCACTTGCACCTCTATATTTTAGCACTACAATAAACACCCTTGGACAAAACTTGACTACTAGTATTTCATGTATTGCAAATTTGTACTGATTGAAACAGCTACAACCATTGCAAATCAACTGTACATAGAATGAGCATATAATTAATGACCTGTAGCTGGCTGTTGTGATCACACCAGGAGAATGTATCATATCATCAACATCTGCAAAATGAATATCCAGAGGTAACAGTAAGTAGGGCAAAGAAGTGGGTAATGCCAGCATGGCAATGCCACACAGAATACAACAATAGTCATAGAAATGTAAAGTTGCACTGCCTCACTTGTGTGTCATTGGAAGTACTGACATATCACAGATGTTCTGTTGTCCATATCCTCTGCCTCCTCATCCTCACTGCCCTCAGGGTCCACTGCTGCCACAGGGGCATCTCCAGTCTCCTCCTCCTGCATAAAAGGTACATGCTGTCTGAGGGCCAGGTTGTGCAACATGCAGCATGCCACTACTATCTGGCAGACCTTCTTGGGTGAGTTGCACAGGGATCCACCTGTTAGATGGAGGCACCGGAACCTGGCCTTCAGGCAGCCAAAGGTCCTTTCAATGATCCTTCTGGTTCACCCATGTGCTTCATTATAACATTCTTCTGCCCTTGTCCTGGCATTCCTCACAGGGGTCAGCAGCCATGATAGGTTTGGGTAACCAGGGTCACCTGCAAATATTGAGGAACATCATTTAGCAACACACTATCCTATATGGCCAACACCATAGGCATACATCAACATATACTGGGTGGGAACCAGGGGTCACCTATTAGTCACCCCGTGCCTCTGTAGTTGGGCCATCCAATTTGGGATGCTGCTATTCCTCAGGACAAAGACATCATGCACCAACCCAGGATACTTAGCATTGATGTGGGGGATGTGCTGGTCTGCCAAGCACACCATCTGCACATTCATGGAGTGGAAATTCTTACGATTCCTGCATACCTGTTCATTCTGGCGGGGGGGACAAATGCAATATATGTTCCGTCAGTCACACCTACTATATTGGGGATATGTCCCATTGCATAAAATCCGGCCTTCACAGTGGCCAAATCCTCAACCTGGGGGAAAGCAATGTAGCTGCACATGTGTTTTATCAGGCCAGACATCACTCTTGTTAGCACGTTTGAGAACATTGGTTGTGACATTCCTGCTGCCAAGCCCACTGTCACTTGGAAAGAACCTGTTGCCAGGAAATGGAGCACTGATAGCACTTGCACAAGAGGGGGGATCCCAGTGGGGTGATGGATAGCAGATATCAGGTCAGGGGCCAATTGGGCACACAGCTCTGTGGTTGTGGCCATGTCCAGTCTAGAGGTGAGTATTATGTGCCTGTCCTCCAGTGTAGCCAAGTCCACCAGGGGTCTGTACACAGGGGTATGTCTCCATCTCCTGTTCATCCGCAGCGGTAGGTATCTAAGGGACACAAGAGTGAGTAGGCTGTCACAAACTGAACAATGGAGCCACAACAGCAGTCCGCAAAGTGTAAACATGTTATGGGACAGTGTAATTAGTGAAGTATGTGCCTATTTATCCTGTGATGCAGCAATAATTGATAGGCCTGTTCACCCCCCCTGAAATGGCCACCGGCTGCCCTGTTTGTAGGGGCCGGTGGAAGTGAGGTAATACCGCTGACGTTGTGCACCGTGGCAGTAACCGGTCGTGAACCGCAGTGCAATTCCTCATTGGTTAATATTGGGCCCTATGGGGTACAGAGCCAATGGCGATCTACGCCGACGGTGACGATATGCACCGCCGTGGACGTGACCGCCCTTTTCTATCTGATTTCTCACTTGTTTCCTGACCTTCCATAGGAGAGGACCTACACTGCATGTGCTGCTGTGACCTGTGTCTGGAACCTACCATGGCCCCTGTGAGTGGGGAAAGGGCCCCAGCCTTCACTTCTGAGGACTTGGAGCGACTTGTGGATGGGGTCCTACCCCAGTACGGACTGCTGTATGGGCCTCCAGACCAACAGGTGAGTACACCTTGTGCACGATGCATGTGGCATGACTGCATGGAGTTGTGTGTGAAGGCCTCATGTAAGGGGTTGGGTGGGTGTCCTCTTGGCAGTGTACATGTTGTGGGCTGGGCTATGTGTGTGCCAATGGTGATGCAAATGGGTATGGTGGGCCATTTGTTTGACAGACTGGACTGTTTGTCTACTGGTGTTCTTCTGTCTGTATTGCCTCTGCAGGTTAGCGCCCATCAAAAGAAGGGAATATGGCATGCCATCGCCAAGGACGTGCGAACCCTGGCAGCCTATGGCAGGCGGAGCACCCATTGTCGCAAACGTTGGGAGGACCTGAGACGCTGGGCACGAAAGACCGTGGAGGCTCAACCGGGGATGGCCTCCCAAAGAGGAAGGGGTGCCCAGCAGACCCTGACACCTCTGATGGCCTGCATACTGACGGTGGCCTACTCTGAGCTGGATGGGCGCTTTAGGGCATCACAGCAGCCACAAGGGGGTGAGTACAGTTGCTATCATTACAACTTACTGCTGGTGGGGTGGTATCCGGGTGGTGGTTGTGTGTCCTTGGGTGCCCCTAGGCCAGGCCAGACATAGCAGCGTAGGTCCTCTGGTGGCTAAGGGTTTGAATGGGAAATACTGCTTAACTAGCTTGTTAGTATTCACTCCTGGGCAGGGCTGCATGGGTCCCAGGTGTGCTGCAGGTGGCGTGTGTGGCCCTCCTCATTCCTTGGTGACTAGCCATTTCACTGATAGTACCATGCATAGTGCGTAGGCCTGTTCCCTGTGTGTGAGGGTGCTGTGTACGCCAATGGTGGTGTTGGTTCAGTCATTGACCCTGTGTATCCTTTGTCTCTGTCCCCCCTTTCTTGTTTTGTCATCCTGTCCTTATGTACATTACCATCATTTGGCAGAGGAACAGAGGCATCAGTGACAGAGGGAGCTGCATCCCACAGGACCCTGGAGGCAGAGTCCACCAACGCTGAGAGCACCAGTGGGACAGAGGGCGAGGGGAGCACCACAGCAGAGAATGGAGGGGACAATACAGGCTCTGATACCTCCTTCGATGGGGACTCCCTGGTGGTGGCGGACACCTCTGTGACTACCCCAGCTACATGTACAGTCGCCACCCCCATACCAGCACCGCCCTCCGAGTAGCCCCTCGGCGAGTTGGCTGTGCCCGCTCACCCAGGAGGGTGGGCATCTCATTCGCCCCAGGCACCAGAGGCCCTGCCCAAGTGAGCCCTGCTTCCCTGAGTGAGGAGGCTATTGACCCCCTGAGATCCATCTCTGTAAAGCAAACAACCATTGTGAATGCCGTCCAGGGGCTGGCAGCCCAGATGCAGCAATGAAATGCATTCCTGGAGGGCATTCACTATGAATTGGCGGCCCAACAGAGATCGATTCAGGCTCTGTACTCCTCTCTGATGACAGCCATTGTCCCTGTTTGAGCCATCTCCCCTCCAACTTCCACTTTCAAGTCCCTTCTCCTCAACTCCAACCCATCCCAAGCACACAGGCAGACAAGCATGCACACAAGACAACACCCAAGAGTGTCACAGGCAAACGCAAGCACCACACTTTATCCCACAGGCACTTACACATATACCATTCAGTTGCAGACACGACAACATCCACTATCTCCACTGTCTCCCCCTCTTCTTCCTCCACCACCTCCCACCCAGTTGCGTCTACACTCACACCTGCATGCAGTACATCAATATCCACTACCAGCATCATCACCACACAAAGCAGAACACACGCCTCACTGGCAGACACCTCCACAACATCCATGCACGCATCCCCTGTGTCCTCTCCCACTGTGTCTGCCCCCCCTCCTAAGGTACACAAACGCAAGCACTCAGGCACCAAACAGTCATCCACCGCACAACAGCTTACAGCCCATGCACCTGCACCCAAATCCAGCAGACAAACCCTCTAACAACCACTCCCTCATCCTCCACACCCATTACTCCTCCCTCTTCCTGCCCCAACGTCCCTAAAAAGCTTTTCCTTTCCCAGATTGACCTCTTCCCTACCCCTCCCCTTGTCCTGCGCGTATGGGAAGGGTAGCTAGGACCCAGTCAAGCACCTCAGCCAAACAGTCCACAGGCCCAGTGGTAGCACCACCTACTCGTGGTGGTAAGGATTCCAGGCCAACAATACTGAAGGGGAAGGAGCCTGCACCAGCTTCTAAGAAGGGGAAGGAGCCTGCACCAGCTGGAAAGAAGGGGAAGGAGCCAGCACCAGCTGCAAAGAAGGGAAAGGAGCCTGCACCAGCAGGCAGAGGGGGAAGAGCCCATCCACCAGTGCCAGAAAGGGTAAGGGATCCCCAACCCATGAGCAGGAGGAGAGGAGGCAATTGATGCCAGCGGTAGCTGTCAGCCAAACACTGCCACCACCACCAGCTGTCACCGGGCCACCAATGCCAGCCATGGTTGGGCAGCCATCAGAGAGTACAGGGGCTGAGCAGGAGCCTCCCACAACCACCACTACAGTACAGCCATCAGAGGGTGCAGGGGCTGCGCAGGAGCCTCCCACAACCATCACTACAGTACAGCCATCAGAGGGTGCAGGAGCCACCCACAACCACCACCACAGTGCAGCCATCAGAGGGTGAGGGGCTGAACAGGAGCCTCCCACAACCACCACCAAAGTGCAGCCATCACCACCGGCAGACGCCATATAGTCCAGCCTCCAAGGACTGCTGTGCTCCTGCCCCCACCAAAACCAGTGGGCAAGACACCCACTTGAGAGATTGTGGCCTTGCACTCCCTAGGACAAAGCACAGGGCATGTTGCCCCCTCCAGAACGAGTGGGCAAGACACCCACTTGAGGGACTGTGGCCTTACACTCCCCAGGACAAAGCACAGGGCATGTTTCCCCCTCCAGAACCAGTGGGCAAGACACCCACTTGAGCGACTGTGGCTTTGCACTCCCCAGGACAAAGAGAAATGGGCATGTTGCCCCCCCCCGGGACCAGTGGGCAAGACAACCACTTGAGAGACTGTGGCCTTGCACTCCCCAGGACAAAGCACAGGGCATGATGCCCCCTCAGGGACCAGTGGGCAAGACACCCACTTGAGAGACTGTGGCCTTGCACTCCCCAGGAAAAAGCAAAGGGCATGTTGCCCCCCCCCAGAACCAGTGGGCTTGTTCACACATCCGGCTGAGGTTCCCCCTCTCCCTGAGGTGCCTGCCTATTTGACAACTGATGCCCCTGCTCTATTCTATCCGGATTGATGCAGGATTAGAGTGGGGCCTTGGACTGTGCCCTGTGGCCATGTGGGCCCTTTGAACTATGAACTGGGCAGTGTCCCTTTTCTATGCAAGTGTACAGATCTGTTTCATGGCCAAATAGGATTTTTTCATTTTATTGTTGGACTGATTACAATCATTTTCAAAAATTCATGTTGCCTTTGCATTATTCTGCAGAGTTTCGTGTTCAAGTTGTTTTTGTAATGCATATGGTTGTGTGTATGGCGTTTGTATGCCGGGTGTGTGTGTAACTCTCATTTTCCTCCCACCCTCCCTTGAGTGCTAGGCATCTGTACTCACCGACATCGTCTTCGCCGGCGTTGATGCTCCAGGTGGAGCATAACGTAGAAGATCATCGGAAAGACTTGCAGTTCGGGTTCCATGGCTGCGTGGTTCTTCCCTGTGTCTCCAATGGTGAGTCCTTTCTCTTCTGTGATGTGTTTCCGCCAGGCTTTTGATTTCGTTGGTACTGCCCCAGAAAAGGTGGTGGAATCGTGTGTCAAAATATGGTGAAGAGAACTTTGTTTTCTGCCTGGCTGTAGGCGGCTACCGCTGTGGTCACTGTTGTTTCTGCCCTGGCGGTCGATATGGAACATTGGCTGTCTATCGGAGATATCACTGCCATGGTCATAATTTGGCGGTACTTACTGATAGCCTGTTGGCGGTATTACCACCACTTTATCACCGACCGCCAGGGTCGTAATGAGGGCCAAAATGTGTATTTCTCCTCAAACCTCAAAACTACAATAAATGATGAATAACTGTAAAGATATAGGGCCTCATTACAACATTGGTGCACGGCAAGCGCCGCCCGCCAAGTTGTAACCGCCATGCGCCCGCCAATGCGGCCGCACTCCTGCGGTGCCCATTTTGACATCCCCGCTGGGCCGGCGGGCGGAAACTCGCGGGGATGTGGGCCGCAACATGGGAGCCGGCTCCAAATGGAGCTAGCGGTGTTGCAGCCGTACGACGGGTGCATTGGACCCGTCGCGCTTTTCACTGTCTGCATAGCAGACAGTGAAAATCCGCATGGGACCCTGTCAGGGGGCCCCGCGACTCCCCGTACCGCCAGCCTTTTCCTGGCGGTTCAAACCGCCAGGAAAAGGCTGGCGGTCGGGGACTCGTAATCCCCAGGGCAGCGCTGCCCTGGCGGATTACTACCGCCGGGGCCATTGTGGCAGAAAAACGCCGGCCCCGGCGGTGCGACCGCGGTGCTTCCGCCGTGGTCGTAATGACCCAGGAAGCACCGCCATCCTGTTGGCGGTGCTTCCATCATTTTAGCCCTGGCAGTCATGTTCCGCCAGGGTCAAAATGACCACCATAGCACTTAACGTTTAACTTTAATGCCATAATTCCAGTACATTGAATATAAATGCGTACATGTATTTTTTTCCAGTCAGAAATGTCCAGAAACATGCATATAACTGTTTCTACATTTCTATTTGCAAGTGCACCTTGAATAATATGATTTTCGATGAACCACGTTTACATGAATACATTAGAGCACAAATTACACATCATTGATCATATTTTAATGTCTCCTCTATAATGCATAATGGCACAGCCAAGTAATGCTCTCACCCTGGATTTTTACGCACCCTCATTGACAAAAACACACACACACAGTAGGTTTTCTCTCTCACCTTCTGCTTTGAAGGCCTCAAAAATGTTGGTTATTTTGAAATTCCTTGTGTTTTAAGTACTCCAAGAATGCACCTTCATCTGTCTATCCACTGCCCCTTAAGCTCCCCTCATGTCCCACTTCTCAAATAACGTGTTTTTACTAGAAATTCCGGCGTTGGGAAATCTGAAGCTCACCCCACACACACAACATCTTACTGACCAAGCTACTCCCCTGCACAGAGCCAATCAATGCCTGTTATTAATCTTACTTGGACCTGTACTTACCTGCTAAATTGTTTTCACGTACCTGAGTCCTCACTGCAGCTCTTCTTAGTGACATCCCCTCCGAGTCCCGGTGCCTGCTATTTTCATCTGCTCCCTGCTATCTTGCCTGCATCACACCTCTTCTTGAGGATGCCAGGTTCTGCAAAACAAGAATTCAAAAAAGCTCTTACCATCAAAGGACTGATGCTAAAAGGTGTTAAGGTGCAAAATGTAAATGTTGAATGGAGGACTTACTGTCTGGATACTCTACTTGTGCATCAGTATTCCGGATTCGAAGTTCTTGAAAATTATTTGATTAGGAAAAGTGTGTTTTTCAAAGACCATTGTTTAAAACTTTCTCCTTGGATTTTTGAGACTTCATTTGAATTTTCTCTGATCCAATCTGCATCTTTTGTTTGCACCAAAAGCTGGAAGAGTTTTAGGGAATGGTTGGATAATTCCCAAGCTTATATTATGGTAGATGGTCCCCCGAGTGATATCACAGGTAATCAAGAGGGCCCCAAAAGATGATTATTCCAATGAAATGTAGCCTTAAAGTCCACAAAAGAAGTATATAAAGTGTCCATTTTGATTACATAGTTCCTAGCTGCTTCCCAAAACACTGGTCCTTCGCGTAGCCCCTAATCTAAAATCCTAAATGCTCAAATGGGAAAGAATTTAGTAATGCAGCAAAATCCCATTAGCAAGTGCTGCTGTGTCCAGTAAAGATGGCAGCTGATAACAAGCAGTTTCATGTACCGAGAATCACTACACAAGAAAGGATATTTTCATATATAGTGGAGTATCATCAGAGTAAAAGTGGTACAAAATGTTGGAGTGCTTAAGCTGGGAGGCAAGGGGTCCCCTCTACAGACTAAAAAGGGTCAGATGAGAGGATGGACTCTTGGAGAACACCCATTTGGAGCTTATAGGTGTTTGAGAGATAATTTGGCATTTTCATATTTATTGTTAAGGCAAGTATGTTATTGAACTACTAGTAGTGGGAGAAGAACACCACCCAAACTCAGACGATTATTTTAATGGTCTTATTATGAGTGGTGGTACAGAGATTCATAGAATAAGGGTTCCAAAAGGCCCGGTGTGCCTTGGAGAGGAGGTCTGAGAGGCCCACTGTGTGAGGCTGGGGCTACTTCTCACTATCTCCTGTTTGAAATAAGCACATTTCTGCACGCCGTTCATATTTACTAGGACCGTTTTACCTCCCAGCCAGGCAGTAAGGGTTTGCAATATGTAATCCTTCTATGCCCTGAAGTTACTGCCATGAGGTAGATTGTATCTAATGATACACAAATTCAAGTGCACAGCTCAAAATATAATAAAAAGCACACTCCCCTCTTCAGAAAATCCTTGGATCGGATTTTCTCATAAGGGTCACTGTGGCATGATGTAGCCTACAGACTTGTTGCCTTCTACCCTATGCAGTTCAAGCACAACACTCTAGAGAATGTCAGTATCTACATGGCTCATACCACCCGGAATGGGTTTTTAAAGCATTGAACACAAATGTAGAAGATTTTGACAAACAGCACTCAAAAGATGCAATGGATATTACCAGGAGGTTATATATTTACTGCATATTTACATTCTATTTTTATTTATATTTGAATTTATTTATTCAGATTTTATAATAGTTCACTTACCCTTTCCCCTCACCCCCAGAGGGGCGTCAGAGAGATGTACAATTTGTAAAGATAATAAGAAAAAACAGACAACATTTATTTTTAAGTATGCAGACAATGGTGCAAATTGAAAGTACTAAGGGCCCAGTTGCGATTGGCCCAGAATGTCCAAATTGCACACCCACTAATTAACATTAGGAAATAGTACTATAATTAGTGGGAGCACAATTTTCCTCTGAGCTTCAAACTTCAGATTGGGCAAGAATTCATCCCTTCTGAATCAGTCAAATAAGCATTTTGGGCAATGTGTTCCTCTTCAATTATTGCCAAGTTGTATCTGGTGAAGATAAGAAAGGAGAAAGCAAATTGCACTCTACTGTATGTATGTTCATTCCTGCTTTGGAATCAAATGGCATTGGGCACCCCAAGTGGAAATAGCTGCTTAGTTGTAATCAGAAACACTCATAGGGGAGTTAAAATGGGAAATGGCAGTTTTATCCCCAAAAATCTGACGTTGTAATCAGGACATGTGCTAGTACAGAACATTAACATTTTTTGATACAAGATGTTTGTGGTTTAGCCATGTAACATTCAACAAGGATACATCAAATTATAAAATGCAAATTCTGACGTAGAAAACAAAGGCTGTATGTGATCTTTTTCTGCTCTTCGTGATTGCCTTGTTTGAGTAGCACAGCTAGTCACTCCTCTTGGTGTCCTTGGCACATGACAGATGTACAGCCATCATTAAAGTGAAAGCCTAGACATGATAGAAAAAGCCAGTTGGGTCACCAAATACAGCACAATGCTGTAACAGAGCTTCTATTCTTGTTTAGGGAGCTAGGGAAGGAATAACCTATCTACATCATGCCAGATAATGTTTGGCCTACACACTAACAGGCGGCAAACCTTGGAAAATGTTTGTCATGTGAGAGAGGAAGTGAGGTCTTGAAGACACTAGGCCATAGGGACATGGATTAGGCCTTGTGCCTGTCCTTCCCTAAGCAGCCTCTCTTACCATCTAGCAAATACACAAATAAAGGCTTCTGAAGCTGCCTCATGTCCTGTGGTGGTTCCACCTCCCAAAGTGGAATTTATTGGTGCTGAGCCTAGACACGTAAGCTGGAAACCTATTCTGTGCAAGGGATTCATGCTCATTTGGTGCTCACTCTATGATTTCAGCTCCTAACGGTGTGACCATGTGAGGGTGCTGATATCATGTGACACACAGTGGCACCCTGTGAGTGGACAGGTCTGTTCTAAGCATACGTTCTGTGAAGTTAACTATTAAAATAATATGAAAGCATGTATGTCATGTTTAAAGATTAATCATGGTTGTGATAGCGAGGTCTACTCAAAGGTGCAAAAAGACCAGGGACAATTCTGGCTTTTGAAAGCCACAGCGATAATTCTAGCATTATCCAACACGAAATAATTAACATATCCTGGCCCCTACAGTTTACGGCCACAACAAAAGGTCCTCTTGGCAGCTGGTGACACTGTAGATTTGCCCTTTCCAACACGCTCTATGAGGGTAGAAGACGCTCATCCGACCTGACCTGTCAATCATATCCAACTAGATTTGTCAACCTGAAAAAGTGAGGGCACTGAAAGGTTGGTTTCTATGTTGACAGGATGCAAAATGGCGGTGTCGTGACTTCGAAGCATTCTTTGGCTCGACCCTTTAAACTATAGTTTTATTTTACGTGTGTGCTGGCCTTCATACTTTAAAGCTGTTTCATTTAAAAATAACTTGAAATGGATCCTCCAAGACGTGCGCAAGATGGCCTCCCCATGAAACGGATATTGTTTCTTTCAGTGGTGAGAAAAAGCCTTCAAACTGGCCTGCACCTGTGACAACCGTGAGTTATGGGCTTTTTACACTTATGAAAGAAATCCAATACACTCCTCTCCGCCCTACCAGAGAGATTTCTATCTGGTACATCACGCTCATGCTGTATATCTGGATTCCATCAGCATGTTCTGACTAGGCACAATGTTAAAAGCCAAGTTCGCATCTCTATTTCAGTTGCGTGTACTTTTTTTTCTCCTCCATATAATAAGAGACCAAGAGACCCGAAATGGAAGGTGATAGTGCCAGAAATGCATGTAGTAGAGATGTCAGAGTCAATACTTCAGATGCACCCATGAGTGACTGCTCACTGAAGTCAGTTTTGACATGTAGATAGATAGATAGATAGATAGATAGATAGATAGATAGATAGATAGATAGATAGATAGATAGATAGATAGATAGATAGTATTGACAAGGTCTTTTTAATTGTGGTTGGGGCTGACTTTACATTGAAAACACGTTGTTTATTTTCTTAAAAAACATTTGCACCATTTGATACATTTTCACAAAACTTTCTAATAAAGTTAATTCGATTTGAGTTTGCCACATTTTGTTCAGCTATGTCAACACCGGGCCAAAAAATGGGGAAGTAACAGGGGTGCGAAAAGGGGATTTGAGAGTATAAAACTGGCAGTTTCCCCTTTTAACTCCCCTGTGATATGTTGCTCTTGCTGAACTTTACTTGAGGAAATATCTTTGCCTTGTTTACTGTAAATCTGTTCAGTAGTTTTCGAGAAGTTAGTGTGTAAAACATTTTTTTACAAAGGCTTAAAATGGTTGAAAGAGATTTCTGGACCAATAATTTGTGGATCCTCCATGAATTTATGAATTCACAGAGATTTGTAAATGCAAATAAAGAAACAAAGGCAGGCTGTTGGCAACGGACACTTTACACCGGTTGTCCATTGCAGATTCACAAATCGAGATGTGGACTTGTGAACCCACAGTGCACTGATTGTTTGGTCATCAGAGAAGAATTTATTTTGCAGCTGCAATTACTAAACATAATGCATTGAGGACTATGTTGGAAATATAAAATCAGTATCGCCATGAAGGAGCAAAATGAGCCGACTGTGACTCCCCAGAGTCACGTGAGGTTGCCCCACAGGACCCCACTGAAAGGAAAATAAATGGCAAAGGCTGTGCACAGTGAGTGTTGAATACTCTTGATGATGTGGGCACAGAGCCTGGAAGAAGGCCAGATCATGGGGACAACTCTAACTGCACACTGCTTAATATAGCTGCGCGGTGATGAACAAGCAAATGACAAGTGAGCAATGTGCATCATGTAAAAAAACAATGAAATTCCATGAAAAAAACAGTTAAAGCTAAGTCATGGTTAAGTGAATGCAAGCCCACAAAAACATGAAATTCTCCAATTATGGTACACAATGCACCCCCCCATAAATCATGTTGCCCTCCATGCTTAATATACAACTTTGTCAATGGCACAGGAAAAAACTGACTATAAAGGGCAAAACAAGTTAGGCAGAGTGAAATATTTTGTAAAATGCAAAACATAACACTAAAGCTCAGGGGTCTTCAGGGTATGTGTTCTCTAACCCACAACTATATGTGTGTTATATATATATATATATATATATATATATATATATATATATATATATATGTGTGTGTGTTAATCAAAAAATTGTGGCGACGCACTCCGTTAAGGATTAGTTCTTCATTTTCGAGTTTATTCAGTGCAAAGAAAACAATGCGTTTCGACTAAACAGTCTTCTTCCTGGTTTGTCAGTCCTTTCTCTCTGTCCCTTTTTATAGTAACATGGTGCAATGACCAGTGCAATGCATTGTGGACATTGTGGTACACTATAAACAATGAATCCCTTGATCTAAGTTGAATATAATAATAATGTGATCAGACATATACATTTATTTGATTATAATTGATGTGTTATGTGAATTAGATCTATTGGAAAATATAAAGTAATTGTTCATTGTTTATAGTGTACCACAATGTCCACAGTGCATTGCACTGGTCATTGCACCATGTTACTATAAAAAGGGACAGAGAGAAAGGACAGACAAACCAAGTCAGACAGGGAAACAGAGGAAACCTCTGCTTGCAGTGAGTTTTCTCTGACTTGGGAGCTGTCAAAGCTTCTGTCAAGTCAGAATAAACAGCTATGCCCTGGGGTTGTGCACCCCGGGACATAGCAGGAGCCAGCCCTGGTAGGTGGAGGTCTCCAGAGCCATGAGTATCTCCACAATGGGGGCCACGCAGCCCTTCTCCAACATCAATAGACCTGGGGCATCAGTGGTCCCCAGGGCCTGGGGGTCCACAATCAACCCCCTATCTGTTTTAAAATTAGCCAAATTAAGGTTGTGGTCGCTGGGGCAATGGGGGGATGGGCCACCCTGCACTGATTTTGAATATGTGCCCCATGGAGGTGGCGGTCCCTGGGGTTTCAGGGTGCTGGGTAGCCTCTCTTCAGTGTACTATGAATATATGCCCTTGGGAGTTGGCGTGCCCCAGGGTTGCAGCAGGAGCTGGGTGGCCCCCACATTGATTTTGAATATGTGCCCTGGCGAGGTGGTGTCCTAGGGGGCTGTGGGAGGATGCCTGGCCCCCCGCATTGATTTTAAATATGTGACCCGGGGAGGTGGCAGTCACTGGGGCTGCAGGGCAGCCCCCAGCACTCAATTAGAAATATGTGCCCCGGGGAGGTGGCAGACACCGGGGCTGTGCAGGGGGGCCTGCATAAACAAAAATGCCCCGGGGAGGTGTTGGTCCTCTGGGCTGACAAAAATGTTTTATGTTTCGTTATATTTATGATGTATAATAAACATTTGATAATTGCAAGGCTCCCAGGACCTGGCCCGCCCAGGGCAGCATTTAAAGAAGAGCGGGAGCCAATGCGTGTTTATTTTCGACAGATTTGCAACTGCTGAAAATAAATAAAAAACTACTTTTTTGCTCGGGGTTATGTGCTTCTGGGACCCCAGCACCAGAAATAAGGGGTCAGGTTGTTCCTACCCTGGCCCCTTTTCTTTTTTTTCATCTTTTTTTCTGAAACACAGCTGAGACATAGCTGCCAACACTTCCTTGCTGAAGTATTGGCAGCCGATCAGATCTCAGCATGAGATCGGGAGGGTGCGCAGAGGCTTTCCATCCCTATATATACAAATTAGTTTTTTCCCATATTCTCAAGTTGAATCATGTGTCACATATTTCCACAATCAAGTCTTGTTAAAATTATTGTTCTTTATTCATTCATGTTGAAGATTAATAATCCATAGCCAACGCGTTTCTTCCTAGCGGACTTCTTCAGGGCTCACAGTCAAGACGTATAACATGCTCCATAGCAAAACTCAATTTGGTGTAGTTCCGGGAGTTTTGCTATAGATATATAGATATGTATATATAGATATATAGATTTTTTTTATTTCACTGAAAAGAACAAAGCTTGTAGTGACGCTATAGTTAGATCAAAATGTCAGTTTAAACATAGCACTTTAAACTAAACAGAACACTGAAATTCACCAGTTAAAGTTAATTGAAGTAACTATAACTGGCGTCTCTGACATGCACAGTATTTTCATCACTGATATAAGTTCAGATGTTATCGGTGATGTAATCATTTATGTCATAGAATATGTGATGATTGATGTAATATGTGAAGTGCTAAACAGTGCATGGCGAGGGCATGAGTTATGGTTACTTGACATAACTATAACTGAGGAATTTCAGTTTTTTTCAGTTTAGAATGTTATGTTTAAACTGACATTTCTTTACCAAACTATAACTAGGCCAAGTACTGTGCCAACCTCGCTATGGGCAGTCAATCTCCCACTTTGCATGACCTTCAGCTGTGTGTTGTGTGAGGTTGGCGACAAGGCCCGGCCAAACCCCTGCAGGGGGCTCCCACCACAAACAGCCTTTGGCCGTGGTTGGAGCGAGGTTTGCCACAGGGCCTTGAGTCTGGCCAGGCACTGCGCCCGACCCCAGTGGACATCCAGCCCCCTCCAGCGCACAGATCAAAAGGACATGCACAATATAGGGTTGGTTGTGGTGCTTGGCCCTATTCTTCCTCCGTGGGCAGTCACACTTTGGTTGTAACAGCCTGGTTTGGCCTCTGGTCCTGGCAAAAGCCCAGACCAGACCTGGCAGCCAACAACCCATTGGCGGCCACCCCAAACCGTGCCCTTCCTTTGGTTGTACATGGTGTGGGTTCGCCATAGGGTAAACCGCCCACACGCAGCCAATCCATCTCAGGCACTCATGCCCCCCCCTTATTTTATAAAGGACTTTCTGATCCCATGGGACTATTGCGGGAGACAGCAAGGGGCCTGTGCTCCATATGACTCTTGCTGGAGCAGGGCATGTTCTACAAGTCCCACAAGATCACACAACCCCATTTTTTTTCAAAACATTTTGCATCAGGTAGTCCCTCTGGGGTCCCCCTCCCTGCAAGGTCCAGGAGGTCAGGGTTCTCCTACATTGACCTCTTATAAGTTATTTTATTTTTATTTTCAGGGCATGTGAACCAATTCCCTGTGTCCTGAAATGGCAGTCGCAACATTTCTCCTCATCTTCCATCACCCAGCACTGAGGTAGATAAATGTTTTTTGGAAAGTTTTGTGCAGGTTCACCAAATGACACCAACATTATTAGCAAACCAAAAACACTACTTTTATGACTCCACAGTGGAAACCGTGCATAGTCCAAAATGATTGCAACCGCTAATGGTTTCCCTAAATATTAGAAGTTTAGTAGCAGCTAAAATAATACAATTAGTGATACTTAACTGGACTTCAGTTATGCTCAGACCGTTTTGTCAGTGCTCAGAGCCTTTCAAGTGAATTCTATTTGCAATTATCCTTGAAGACACCATAACCATCCTCAGCCCATCTCCAGAGGCCTTCTGCTGGCCATCTGTGAATACCACGACCACTTCAATTGACCCTTTTCCATCTTCCAGAAGGCCTGAGCTGCCTCTCCCATGCCCTCAGTTAGACATCAGAGACCCTCAGCTGGCCCTCACAACCTTTCAGCTGCTGGCCATGAGAAATTGTCATCCTCTGCAAGCCAAGCCCAATGGCCCTCTGATTATCATGGAATCATTTCAGTCCACATTTAAAGTTTCCTGCTGATCTTTAGAGCCATTCAGATCCCTTTGGTTGTGTCTCATTGTCTCTCAACTCTCCCTGAAAGACCCTACAATTTCCTTAAATATCCTTTAGAGTCGCTCGTAAATCTCTTAGAGTCCCTCTGCTTGTTCTGAATTTCCAATAAACTCTATTTTTGTATCTAAGATGTGAACGGCCTGCCTTTGAAGCCCCTTACTAGTCCACTTCCACCGGCTTTTAGCACCTCAGCCGGAATTCAAATAATCTCTCCTGACAATCAGACATACACCAACTACTCTGCTACTTAAATAATAAACACCTATAGCTTTAAGAGACCCCAAATCCCTCTTTTCTTGCCGTCATATTGCTTCTGCCAGCCCAAAATGCAATTTTCCCAAACTCTACAAATCATGAGACTCTTTGACTGCCTGGCCTGCCTTCAGCCCCTATTTGGGTCTCAGGATTACTGGCCATCACATCCCATGAAACTTGCATATGCCTACCCTCCGATCCTTTGGCATCTTTCATGGACATGAAACACCTTCCAGTAGCCCAGAAGCCTTATCCTGAACCTGACTGTCGATGAAGTGAGCACACATGCAGTTGAGGATCAATATTACCCTTTACTTACTGCCTGAGGTGGGTAGAGCATAATAACTGCAACACATTGCATTTGAGCTATCGGTAGGAGTTCTCTAGCCTGATTTGGAGGATTAAAATGGATGTGAAGTACATTAGGCTACCTGATGGGATTTGGCACAGGGATCCTCACCAGAGGAAGTTGTTGCCATTTGGAGGATGTTCCCTTCCAACACATGAGTGAGACATTGAGGTTCAGAATTGAGGTTCCCAGAATGCTTGTTTCCGGTCCAGGGAGGACCTTGCCTTGCCAGTCCAGACTGATTTTCATATGGCTGGGCCCAAACTGAGGTGGCATGGTGAGCAGAAAAAATGATGGATTAAACCCAGATCGGTGACTGGGGGTAAATGTTTGATTTGTTCCGCATGTATGCATCATCTCTTCTTTTTGCTTTTGGTACAAATTGATGGCTACAGCAAATGCAGACACCCTTGTGGCATAGTACAATGGTCTTAGTATGGTGTTAAGAAGCAACTGTTTAGGCAGGAAGCAAAAATGTATCACAATATGTTGAATGTGGTCTGTTCCTGCACCCACTTTTTCAGGCAAGGTAGCCCAGCAAACTGTCCAGCTGCATTGCCTTGTGTGGAATGACACAATAGGCCCCCATGTCAATATTGAGGTTGTGTGAAAAATGTACAGAAATAGCCCCATGGAAAGCAACAATATTGTAACATGGCCTTATTTACTCGTAGAGCCATATGTTCCACAGTTCCCTCTGTAATAGAAAGAAATTGTAAAAACTATCTGAATGTTAAATGAATCACTTAAGTCAAATTCTGTCATGGCTGAATTGTAACAAATTTCTATCTCTTACCAGAGGGATCAGCAACACCCCCTGTAGATGTGCCTGTCCATGATGCCCAGCCTCTTGGTGATACCATCCTGGCCCCTCATGGATGAAGACACCTTCCAACAACTCCTGGTCTCTTTTGGAAATTATCCTCTTTGGCAAGGGAAAACAATGTTGCAGGGTCTCCTGTTTAACTGTCTCCCACTGGACATGGCCCATTCACCTGTTCCATCACAGCTGAGGACTCTGAGGTCCCCCAAGTTGTCTTTCAACCGCGAGGGGGAGGAGTCCAGTAGTGAATTGCTGATGAGATGCGGTCTGGGATGAAGACCATAGTAGGTACTCTTGAAGTCTGTAGGTGTTTTAGCCCTAATTAAGGTTTGATCAAGGCCATCACAGACACCTACTCTTGGCTCCACAGGATTGACAAGTAAATAGCTGACATTGCTGGTGTCATGAAGCAGAGGAAACAACCACAGCCCTCTACAATCAAGACCAGTGAAGTTGTCAGGAAGCTGGGGGCCATGCATAATACCATGCAGTGACTGGAACACAAGATTGACTCCTTCCTTGCATCAATGGGTGCCCTCAATAGCAATGTTGTTGCTTTGTTGGCAAACCAGCAGAGCCTTGTAAGGAATTACCCTGCTGGCTTACTGGCACTCAAAAATGCTTGTGGTAACAGGAGAGCCGCTTCTTCTCTCTTTGATGTATGTGTGCCTAAACTGCTTGCCATTCAAACACTACCAATTGCAGGGGAGGCCTGACATGCATCCGAGGAGGAAGATGTGGACTTCACCAGCTTATACCGAAGAACTCCCAGATGAACATTTCTGAGTGCCCACTGCCAAGTCTTTTACTGGTCCTGTGTCGAACATCATGCCTCTTTCGCTGTCACCCAGTACATTTCTTTTTGTTTGTGCTGTTTATCTTATTCACTTGTGTACTTTGAAAGACACCAACCTTTTCTATTGGCAATTTGTTCCCCCTCAATGAAATACTCTTCTCCTCTAAATGTCATCTGATGTGTCCCTAAAGGACTTTGTCTGGTCATCAGATTGTGCCCAATGACTATCTTTCTTGCTCAAATGTGGTGGAATTTACTACTCACATGGATGAATGTAACGATCCATTATTTTGGATTTAAAAATAATCTTTTTATTTGCGAAAATAATGAATAGTTTTGTTTGTTTGTTTCTGGAAGCACGACATATGGAATGTGGTCTCTGTAATATCCTAAAGCACTTGTTTGCAGCAGAAGAAGGTTGAGCTAAAGTAAATTGCACAGGCTGTCTTTGTCTGTGCACCTACACCAAATACACCCGTTGCAATGGTATGATGAGCAATGTGTACCTTATCAATGCCATCAACCAGATGGGTTTTCTTGATAGACACACAGTGAGAATGTTTTGACAATGCACACACACATTTACCACTTATAAATGGGATGCGTGAGGCCTGAGAGGTCAAAAGACTGTAACAAATGTCAACATCATTGTTTTATTGTATAGATTGCAGCATAATTTCCAAATGTGACTAAATCACTGCTCTCACAACATACATACTCAAAAACAAAATTCCTTGGATGGTTGTTCCAATATTAGGTAGATAGCCATGCCCATAGTCCTCATGGATTTGCCTTTTACTTGTGCCACAGAATGATGCACAAGGGCAATCCAATACTGTAAATGACAGTGAACAAAGCATGCAAGTGCACCTTGCCTCCCACTGTGTATACTGATAAGTATTCAGTATCTCAAAACAGTCCAAAATAGACAACTTGCGTTACTCTGCACAGAGAGGCCTAAAGTGGTGCTTGTGAGTGCATGCACATATAAAATGCTTTTCACTTATAAGTTCATAATAGGTGGAGAACCAGTGAAACTGTATGAATGCTACACCTGCCCAGGGGAGATGTAAATGGGAGACATATGTTAAAACAGTATTGTTGTCTCCTCCTGAGTGAGATGCATGATGTGGCACACTAAGCAATAATAAATATTCAAATAATAATGGGCATTGGCTAAACAGGTGCCACATCCTGCACATTTAAAATACACACAACAGTTTAGACCTACTTGCACAATGGTGCAATGGGGGTGTACTGTCACTGCAGTTCAGCACTTTATGTCCATATGCAGGCAGGGATCACCATTCCTTGTCAAAAAGTCTAATCCAACACTTACATACCCACTTACTTTCTCAAAGGGTGCCTCAGTAGGTGAATACGTGTGCTGTGCAGTGTGTCAGATTAATTTCTGAGTCATACGTATTGTGTCTCAAGGAAAGAAATGGTTTCCTACAAATATAAAATTTGAAGACAAACTACAGTTGCCAATAGGCCTCTGTGAAAGCAACATATACCTACTAACATATCAGCTCAATTGGTACATCCTGTTTCCAAATCCCTTAACACAATGATACCACCTCATCTAAAGTAAATCACAACCAACTAGAGAGCTATGATAAACATTTACCTATTAAACCTACCTAAGCCTACTTACCCTCCATAACTGACCTTAACACTATTCTACAGTAACAACTTATCTAAACTAAGCTTAAGCACTATACACACATGAGAAGTTAAACATCAATCCCCCTACCGACCTTCATACACATACAGTATAATGCAAACAGTAAAAACATCCTCAGCATATACTACCTGTACAGGTGATCCTAAACAAAAAAATATGTTTTTTTTGTTTGTTTTCTAATTGTTTTTTAAAAATATTTTATAATCACAAAACATCAACCACCCCATCCAGTTAAATGCCTAACATCATAAAAACAGACTTAAAAGCTACTACCTACTGTAATATTGATCAACTAACACTTAACTACACTATACCTCCACCTATACTAAACCCTAATACTACGCTATTTAACTATAACAAATTATAGAAAAAATAAAATGGAGACAGTCCATGCCAAGAGGAGAGTGTCAAATTTGGCCTGCTCTCTGTTACATGGCCTTCTGGATTGCCAACATTATTTCTCGAATGCTGGCCTGCTCCCTTTCAATGGTAGCCATCCTGTGGTTCAACCTCATTTGTCTGACCATCTGGGCATTGTATGGTAATTGTACAGCATGGCCGGGCCTCCTAGGCTGTGGGTGTACAGTTGAGGGTCCTGCTGTGGCCTGTGTGGTAGTCTGTGGCATGTGTGACACAATTGAGGGTCCTGCTTTGGCGTGTGCACTAGTGTGCAGCTGCTGTCTGGCACCCTCAGATCCTGGTTGTGCTGCTTGTGTCTTCATGTGGGACCTGCTCCCACTTTTCCAAGCTCCACTTGGCTTTGCCTGTTGGTAAATGGCAGCCATCTTCCTATAGGCCTTTGATATTTTCTTGATGTACCTATATCTGCCACGTCTGCCCTTAAAGGTTCTAGCCATGTCTGCTGTCATGTTATCTAGCAAGTAGAAGTAAACACATAGTACATCAAGATGCAAATGTGCATGATATTTCCCAAAATTGGCTCACATTGTCATGCTATCATAAATGCAAATCCAGTCCTACACCAAATTTTGATAGAGATATGGACAATACACCATCAGTTCAAATACATCTCCTAATATAACATGTGAAACTGACTCAAATGAAGTCAGAGAAGGTGTACAGGGCCTCATTTACAAAGTTTTGGTGCACAGTAGCATTGGAAGCCTTTTGGCTGTGCTGCCCTGCGTCAAAATGAAAGGGCAGGATTGTGCCTTATCTACAAGATACAGCACATTCCTGTCCTCGTTCCCTGCTCTGGCGGACAAGTTGCTGCCATGCGCAATGCAGGCACCCTTGCACCATAGTGCAAGGTTGCCTGCGATATGGGGATGATTATTTTTTTGCAGGAAGGTACATTTTCCTGCACAAAAACAATCATGATAGGCGTTTTCCTCCTTCTATGTGTGCAGCAAAATGCGGCACACATAGAAAGAGGAAAAAACAGGGACAAATAATATTTCTCCCAGTTGCGCCATCCTTACCGCACCCCTGTTGTAGCTAAACAAACTGACGTATTCGCAGGGTTACTAAACCTTGTAAGTCTCAGAATACATCAGATTTCATTGGTGTTGTATGGGAACACCCACAGCAACACCCATAGAATACCCGTTCATGCAGAGTAATGCATGAAAGAGGGACATATCTACAAGGCCATGTAAAGCTATGCAAAGCGGCTTTGAGTGGCATTGTAGATATGGCCCTGCAATCTGTGCCACCGGTGTGTAAAAAAAAATGACGCCCTGGAGGGGTAGGCTGCTTGTAATTGAGGCCAACAATATGTAAATTTAGTCACAATATGGTAACAAGAATATCACTAATAACAATGATTCTCAATTATGATGATCTGTCAATAGGTAATTTTAGACATGGTCCAGAAATGTAGCCTTTTAGTGTTGGTCTAGCATCATGCAAGGGGTGGCAAAGTTGGTCACAAACATAGGTGAGCAGTGATAAGGCAAGCAAGTAAATCTAGTGTGCCTCTGCACTGCATAACACATGTGGAGTTACACAAGGCAGCCCACATTGCGGACTTGATTTACTCTGTGCCATACATGGAGTGTGGATGGCTAACTCCTGCAAGATTTTGATGTGGAGCACTTCATCAGTTTTTTCTCAAGTGAAAATATTGAAATCTGACATTAAGCATCTGGTATATAGTTGCACCAATACCATGATGACTGTTGCATAATTACTTTTAGGTACACTCATTCTCCCTGGGCTGCAATTATCAGCGCATATATATACAGAATACGTAAATAGATCTCAGGAATGTGTGTATGCATGCAGTAATATTCACCTGTACAAGAACTTTTTTGGGTATAATGCCGGACCCTTAGCACCATGATACAAGGGTGCCTACATTGGTGCTATCCAATCTAACTTACTCCACTAGTAGGTGAGCAGTGTAATGCGCAGTATGCTGCTAACATTATGCGTTCATGCATGTGAACTTTTAGACCATGCTGCAACATGACTTTATACCTTGCATTGTATGAGTGCCTCACCACAATGGCACAGATTACAGGGCATGAGTCTGGCATTTCAATGCCAAACCATGTGCAGACTAGTGCATTTGTCCAGCTGGCCACATCTTGCCAATGACACTGTTTCCATGCATCAAGGCCTACTGGCGATCCATAGGTTTAACAACGACTGTGCTCTACAAATGCACACTGCACTGGGATATGAAGTCTGACATCCAGCTTACACCTGAAAAGCCATCTGACCAGAACCCTGCCATGTGGACATCTACACTCACAATGTGCAACGGTCAGGTAGTCTGGTAAAATACCACACCATGGATCAATAGAGTAGCAAGCCTACATCCCAGCAGCCTCCAGCGCATCAGTGAAAGTGTTCCTCTGTCACTCCATTTCACATAGGTATGACATGGATTACTCTGACGGATGCTCAGGCACCACTGAGGCTTGCTTTTCAATATCCATATATCAGGTTAAGTTAGCTAATTTATGATTTATCCATAGTTATAAAAATGTACAAACACTGTTACAGAAACACGTGTTGAGATGTCATTTGTTCTCTTTCATGGGTCAAAATCTTGATGTGGATACACTTTTGCATGTCACTACCACATTCACAACACCTATCTTTGGAAAAATGGTTTGAATGTAATAGCTACCCAGCTGACTCTGTCCTCCATGTTTATACAATTTGGCTTTTGAATTGACACACAGGGAGAGGTATATGTCACCAAACATTTTAATTTTTGATCAACAGAAATCTTTACCCACACCTATGGTCACTCACATTGGAATTATGTAGCAGGAGAGGATAAACATATGCAGCATGTATGAGCACAGTTTACTGCAAGATGAAGCACAATATGTGGTGTAATGGTATACAATTTGTAATCATTTGATTTCATAATATTTTCATGTTAACACTTGGTCCACTGTCTGGTTAATTTCTGGCACCTCATCAGCACCTGTTCATACTTAAGTATAGACGTAGGCAACAGAAACATGCCCAGTCAAGCTTAGCCAAGGCCGTTCCACTTTGCTTCTACATCTGTTAAAACATTGTTTGTTATGTTTGTGCCATTTGTAGTAAAATCAGATTTGATTGTGTTGAACATCTGCAGATTAAGCACCAGATGACGGCTCATATGCCAAATGCATCAAGTCTATAGATATGCAAACATCACCACAGATGGAAACATGCATGAATACTGCGGGCCTGCTTACATTGCCTCTACATTCACAATAATATGCCTCCTTGTCAATTCTAAACGAATCTGTGGACAAGTTCTGCTGTGTTGGCGCAGACAGTAATTTGGTTGCATGTGATTGATACCTCCTCATACACATTACAATGTTACAACTATCATGAATCACACACAGAGGTCACAGAGCTACAAACATGTACTGATTACACTTATTGATTGCATTAGGATGCCGGAAGCTGTTGACTTACCCCGGGTGAACAGGACACGCCCACCTACAAGACAATGATATGAACATTGCACTGTTAATAGTGCAGCTACACAGCATCTAGTTTCAAAAATTCAACACTCTTGACACACATATGTATACATTGCATGAATATGCGATGGAGCTAGGCACCTTGCAGAGCTGAGCTGGCTGGATTTTGAAGGTCAGAGGTATATAACATCACATGCCTGAAGCGTGCCTCAAGCATGTGATGTTTTGTGTACTGCTGGCCAGCATCATCTCAGGCCCCCTTGAACCATGACACAAGAGTGAAATCTTTGACCCCTGGCTGACCAAAGTAGCCCTGTGATGGGAAAGGACAGGTGTACACTGCATGCAACATTGTAAGGACCATATCTGACTTTTCATGTTAAGGATGCACTAAGAGCTGACTAGCGGCATTGCATGCACCCTTGCAGCATTTTGCAAGTGTGCATGTCTTGTAAGCAGGTTTGTATTGTTTTGTACTGGAAAGAGGCATCTTCCTGGACAAAAACAATTGCCTGCCACACTTTCATCTGTCTACGTGTGCTGCTCCCTGGTCAATCATCTATATTAAATCAGGGAATGCTCCTGAATCCATGCGTGTTCAATGTGAACAACCACGCACAACCCATAGAACAACCCCCTGGGTCAGGGTAAAGCACTGCTGCAATGGTCCCTGTGTTGCTTTACACTGGATTTATGAAGCTACTCCGTGGCACACAAAGTGGCCCTGTGTTGCTTAATTATTTGCACTTTAATATTTGCATTGCACTTGAAGCAAGTTGCATGGTGCCAAGTCAAACCACTATATTAAAAAATAAGCTCCTTTAATGTTTAAGTTTGCCATAACTGATATAGCAACATTACTATAAACAGTTGATATAATAATACATAACAAATGGACCTACAGGGCTTCCTATCTCCAATCCCATCAGGTCCACCAGATCATCCTCATGTGCCACAACATCACCCATCGATGTTTGACCTGGGAGATGGTGCAATCACCACCACAGACCTTACATATGTGCGAACTCACCCACTTCCAGCAATCCTTCCTGTCCTTTCGTGGGTAGCCCTGGCTGACCCTACCTTACCCTAAGAGGACACCATGTGGGACCTCTCCCTTGGTGTAATTCTTACCCCTTCCCTGACATGACCCTATCCTTCCTTAACGTACTACACCCCAAACACCCCTTAAACTAATACCTTCACCTACTATCTAAAACTCCTAAATTGACAAGCATTCAACAATACAAAGACAAATAATTATACAACTTACTACAAAACACACAAAAGGTACACAGTTGAGACAAGACAGGGACAGGGCAGACACCAACTAGACCAAAAACAGCAAAAGTCTAACAGACACTCTCCAAACTCCACCAACAACCAGTTCAAGCTAACAGACTGTGAAAGAAAGTGAAATAAAATGTCACACTTACTAGTATGCAACCTGCTAACCCTATGAGTCATTTGCTCTGTGTGTCCAGCACATTTCCAACATTTGTGTTGATTTTGATTACACATTGCTACGCAAATAGACATTGCATGATGAATGCACTGTGCAGCAGCACATCTGCAGCTACAGTAACTTCCACACAATGGCGGTGATGCGCGGGTTTCAACCAGCGCAACTGGTGCGATTTGCGGGTTCAGATCCACACAACAGGGGAGATGCGCAGGATCTATAACAGAAGCATGGCTTCTGCTGGGTCAAACACCCTAGGTTCTCTTTCATTGGTCCAGGACTGCGGTGGCGCCACTTGCCAGGTCAGAGTGACAGATGGCAGTGTTCAGGTGCTGAAGCAGAGTGGTTTGAAGTCTTTCATGTCCCTGAGACTTCATGACAGGAGATTGCCGTTGGAGTCCCTCTACATTCAAGGAATGCATGTGCCATCCTTATCACCCAGCCAGGGGAACAGCAGGCTAAATGACATTACAACAATGCAGGAATCGAAATGCTCACACATCAATTTTCACATGGGTTACCAGGGTACCCACCTGGATGTCCCCAAAGTCATACGTGCATGTAAAGATTGATCCTGGGGCCTATACCCCACTCTTTCTGATTCCCTTATCAGCCCAATATTTCTCTTCCTGCACTGTGTTGAGACCCCTTCCTTGTGATGCATCACAAATGCAACACACACTTAGGAAAGTACAGAGAAAGGCTGGCTCCTACATACTCCAGTTCACTGATTTGCTGGACTGACTGACTTTATATGGTCTAGTACTAATAATCATCATGTCTTGACCAGGCAGCCATGTACTACACACGGAAGCCAAGGTCCTCAATGTAATGTAGCAGGGCACCCAGTTGTCCACTCAGGAGTATATGTATGACCCAAATTGCGTGAAGCTTGCATCATGCAACGTGGTCACACGCAACACAACTAAAAAAGTTGATTTATGAAGCCAGACAAGTCCTACTTGCAAAGCCCTGAGCAGCTTCATAAATCTCGAGTGATTGCCCTACTCTGTTCTAGGAAGGTGTTCCATGGGTGTTTCATGGGTGTTCCCACACAAATCTCATGGTTTTTAAAGCAGACCCAGACTTACCAGAACTAGCAAACCTGAGGATGGGCAAAAAAGATAGGCTTCCCGGGAGAGGTGTAACAAAGAGTAATATCTTTATTTCTCCTTGTTACTGCCTCTTTCAATGTGTGCTGCATTCTGCAGTACAGGGAGATAGAGGACTATGCCTCTCAGGATTGTGTTTGTGCAGGAACGTGCCCAGCATCCTGAAATGCAGCACACACTCTCAGTCTGAGCACACTAATTTAGTTCTACACTCCCTTTTGTACTATGCTAGAGTGTGTCCCACTGAACACAAACTACCAGCACACACACATTAACCATGTGCACTTTGTTACACATTTCAACCTATGTGTTTTATATGTCTTGCATAGGCACATGCATTCTGCACATGGTCTTATCATGCTCACGTTTCCTGAACAATCTGATATTGGGCAGGGGTGAGTGTAACGCACAGCAACAAAACTATTGAAGAAGTGAGTGAGCCAGTAAGCCTCACTACAGTGAACCCGGGTTAAATGGGCATGTTCACTACTATTGTTCACTGCACAGCATGCTGCCAGCCCACATTAGCTCTGTCTTACTTCTCACAAAGGCAGAAGCATACATCTACTATGAGGGCAGGTATTTGTGTGGCTCTACTTGTCCAAGCAGACTGCAATCCATGACACAGGCCTATGTAGTGGCACACACTCATATTCCATGTTCCCCTTTGGGATTATACCAGTATTAGTGACCCACACAACTATACATTTGGGAACTCAGGGGAGAGGAATACTACTCTTACCATGCCGGGGAAAATCCTACCCGATTCCTCCATTGCACCGTGTTCAATGACATTGTGTATGTACACATACATGAGTGCTTGAATTTTGACATGGACACTTCACACATCTCAGTCTTCCTCACATGAAGTGATGACTGGCAAACATTTCCCTTGTCTTACTTCTCGGGTTAATGCCACATATTGCTACTTCCTCAGTTGATTGTGTTTTGTTACAGGCCTTTGAGCCCTCTTCCATTGTTGTGCAAAGCATAGTAAATGTGTATTTTGTCAACTGTGGCCAGATGTTGTATTTACATCAATCAGCCCAGGAGATGAGTTAGATGTGCTGGTTTGTGGATTCCCACACATGCATGAATGCATAATTTACAAATGACACCTGAGATTAGGCTTTGGTCCATGACAACTGTCACCCAGCATCTGTGATCGTAATTGCTGCAACATTTGCTTCTGCAAAGTGCTGCCATTCTGCATGTTAGTCCTTATGTGAGACACACTACAATTAGGAGTTTGCCTCAGGGGCTAACTTTGTGGGAAATTTGTGGTCCATCATAAACTGAGTACCATATGAAACACACTTTGATGCTGCAGAACACAGTAAGACAGCTTGTTATGCTGTACTGCACTGATTCAGTGTGTGAGGACAGGAATGGCCCCTTACTATCATGTTTTCAGACGGATATTGACTTCTCACGATGGGACATCACAACATCTATGTGACGTAACCTTCCATCTGCAAATGTCCCTTTAAGTGTCACATTTCTCACTGTCGTTGACTTCCCATCTAAACAGAACTAAGGACACCAAAATGTTGTTTGGGGTACCTGTAACTCTCTCACCAATGTGGACACCTTCCTGTCTGTTGCAATCAATACAGTTTGGCATACAAATTCATGTTGTGTGACACAGACGGGCTTACATGCACATTTGAGAAGGACTAGGGCTTCATGACAATCTGGTACTGCGTACATTAACTGACTAGAATTTTGCTGTGAGAATACGTTTCAAACAAGTTTCAGATAAGGGGTGATGCCATTGTACACATGTTTCCAGTCCTTTTGAAGCAGATGCTCATTATCAAGTTGTCATAGCACCAACTTACCAATGTCAAGTCTGATACATAAGTGTGCATTTTGCCATTTCACCAGTATTAGGACTTATGTAATGCACTCACATTTCTGATGGAGCATCACACCTGATCCAGTCCACAAATGGGGCATGTTTGGTCCAACTGTCCATAAACCCACTGTATTCTAATTGTCAACTCCTTTTCTAAAACAATATAGTCAATCTAATGCATGTGTGCTGTCAAGCTATGTGCAGTGTCTCCGACCGCACTTCCCCAATAGACCGTTTCATAAGGTGGCAATGACAATCACTCGCCAGCTGCCTGAAGCACTTAAACTGAGAGGAGTGGGTTCATCCGCTGTTTAATGCACAAATGTACTCTACTCTTCAAATAGAATAGATCAATTATTTATTATAGTGATCATCAATGTGTAACGTTCAGTTCAATCTTTAATCATCTCATCAATGTCATTCAATGGTGAATTCTGTACATATTACATGTTGATTACTTCATGACGCCATACGTTCAATGGGCTCAGTGCATTTCAGGTCACATGACCCTTCATCAGGGGTATCTGCAAATCAATAAGCTCATTGTCACCTGAAGGAACTCCACTTCATGACCCACATGACTTAAAAGTTTTTAAATGGCAAAAGCCATCTCATTCTCTGGCGACATGACAGCCACCTTCATGCTTATTGTGTCCACAAAACAAGTGCCTGCTAAGTGGATTAATGAGAAACGACAAACTCAAGACTCAATGGTAAACCAGAGAATCACAATTGTGTGACCAACAAAGTGAATATGTCTGATGCCATGCATTAAACTGCGCATTGCCTCGAGCGAGTGCCAACAATCATCATCAACCAAATACACCCATAAACCGTGTGTTGCACCTCATCAGTGCTCTCTGCGTGGATGTAATCATATAATCATGCTCGAAGACATGTGCTTCAACAATGCCTTGTGGCATGAGTCTCTCAAGAATAGAATGCATGAAGCACTAGAAACAGTAGCGCAAAGCTTGCAAGCTATGCTCTGTCATTAATGGATTATAATCCAGACCTAACAGCTCGCTATTCCTAGTGGTGCTGAGGGTGACTCATGCTTCTATCTGATGAACCCTAATTTGTGGCGGGTCGATGCCCATAATGACCCTAATGTGCTCCTGCAACGGTGTTACCAATATTCACGTTGCTCGTAGTAACATGGCCATGCCTAAAATGGCACATGCTTCTGTGAGAACTGCTGCCCAATGTGACCTGGATATTTACCCAAGTGTATCTGAGAGAACAAGCTCCTCCCTCCTCTCCGCTTCATGCAGTTAATAGACATGGAAAACAGACTCCCAAGTGTACTGTAGGACTTCACAAAAGAACATTTTTAACATCAGACCGCTATATGGCATGCAGTGCTATGAACTGCATTTGATCACAAGAAAAAGTAAAAAAGAAATTAGCACTTGAGCTGAAAGATTGCTATGAGGTTAGTGTTGTTCAAATACCATAAAATAGTGTACATGAATCAAAATACCTTTAATATAAGCTCCCATCTTCGAACCATTGTGATTGTCTGTAGCAACCGTTAGAACACAAACTAGCATGAACGCACCAAGTGTCCATATATCATTGTCCTGCAATTATTCCTGAACCAAAAATATATACATTTTTTGCAAAAAATATATATTTTTGTGAATCAACACAAGTAAGACAAAAACACGATCCTAACACTGCAGTAAAATGAGTAAACCAACTTAAAGAAAACCTAGATATCCAAGTTTGTCGCGTAATCATATAATCATGCTTGCAGATGTGTGCTTCAAACAATGCCTTGTGGCACAAGGTGCTCAAGAATAGAATGCAGGCAGCACTAGCCGTCAGATGTGTGAAGCTTGCAAACTGTGCTCCGTCAGTAATGGATTAGAACCCTGACCCAACAACATGATATTCCTAGTGGTGCAGAAACTGACTCGGGCGTCTATCCAATAAATGCTCATTTGTGGAGGGTTGATGTCCATAATGACCCCAATGTGCTCCTGCAATGGTGTTACCCATATTCACTTACTTCCTAGAACATGTCCATGCATAAAATTGCTTGTGTTTCTGGGAGATCTGCTGTCAAATGTGACCTGGTTATTTATCCAAGTGTATCCGAGAGTACAAGCCCCTAAGCAGGCGCTAAACAGAAAAATGTTTTTCTTTCTTTCTGCTTTTTCGACTTTGCATGTGTGCTGCACTGTACAGCACACATACAAAGTAGGCAAAGTATTTCAAATTGTCTAGGCATAGTATTTTGTACAGGAAGTGTACCCTTCCTATACAAAATCTATGCTAGACTTACAGACACACCGTAGCACTATGGCACTAAGGTGTGTGTGTGGCGCACGGCAGCTGAAATCAGTGCTGGCGCTAGGAAGTGGGGGGGAGGGAGCCGTATCTATGTGAATATGCTGCTCTCCTGCTCTCACCTTGTCATGCAGGGGAGTGCAGTGCAGCTTTTTTGGCTGCTGCACTGTGCTACATAATACCTTTCAGAATCTGGGCCTGAGTATGTTGATTTGCAGATGCTCCTGATGAAGGGTCATGTGACCCGAAATGCATTGGGTCCATTGAATCTATGACGTCATGAATTAATCAACATCTATTATGCACAGAATTCACCATTGATTGATATTGATTGATTGATTAAAGGTTGAACTGAAAGTTACACTTTGATGATCATTATAATAAACAGCTGAACTATTCCATTTGAAGAGTAAAGTGCATGTGTGCATTAAACAGTGGATGAACCCACTGGTCTCAGTTTAAGTGCTTGTCATCGCTAGCGTATGAAATGGTCCAACTGTCACTCGTGACGTAGACAAAATGCCGGTCTACCGCAATCGGAAGAACTTTGATTACCTCAATGTGCAAGTTGTCTGCTTACCAGATTGATACATCTCAAGTGTGTCTGCCTGCTTTCCTGCGTCAGCACATGATTCATTTGTACTTCGGAAATGACCATTCCCCTGAAAATGTCAGAACTTGGACTTGAGAGGGCTTGGCTTGTTGGTAAGTACAATATGACGTGAGGATAGTTTGCTTGAATCCTAATTTAGGAAGGTCCAATGGATTAATATGATATTAATCTATTGTTATATTGCTTAAATGTAGGAGACTCAGATTATCCTAACAGACCATGGTTGTCATGACCGCGGAGGAATCTAACAATGCCAGGGGAAGTCTGCTTCAGTGAGGCCCATGGAAGAACACAGCAGTCACTGGAGGGGCTTTTGGACTCCTCAAGTCCCGGTTTAAGTGCCTGGACAAAACCGGTGGAGCCTTCCTCCACTCCCCCAATATGGTGTGCCAAATCATGGTGGCCTGCTGCATGCTACACTACATCGCCTTGTGACGGAACATCCCAATCATCTTGGAGAATGGAGACCATGAAGGACCACCGGGTGAGGATGTTGAAATGCTCCAACAAGATGACAGTGGTGAAGAAGAAATGGACCAACATCATAATGTTATTGACCCCATCTTCACCTGAGTGTAACTTCACGTTTACATATTGTAACCTCCAATGTCAGACCAACTTGGTACATAGGGAACATATCAGTCTGCAGTGGTAATTTGGTAGGAATAGTCAGTTCAGGAAAGTCCAAGGCAAAGATGTTAGTGGATCAGAGTTTCCCTACATTGACTACTGCGTTTATTGATACTGATTACCTTTGCTTGTGTTACCCATATGTGTCCTCCTAACTTGTCATTTGAGTCAAATTTAATATGTGAAATCATTAATCACCCCTTGTTATTCTGTTTTGGTGTCCTTCATCACGTCATCTTCTTTGGACATTTCAAAGTTGTGACATTTGCAGTGATATGTTACTTTTGGAAAGTACAAAGTGAACTTGTGTTGATCCTGGGACGACACACTTGGAAGGAAAGATCTTGTACAGAGACAACTTGCACTGTGATGAATGGAAGTGCAGGAGATTGTATCAGGCCTGTTTTCTGTGTGATGTTGCCATCAAGGCAATATGTGCCACTTAGCTTGCTCAAATCACATGTGTATGTCACGCCACGGCATACTGTTCTTCCATCACGTTGGCTAAATCTTCAAATTATGTTCAGTGGAGGTAGCTGTTGATGTGTTTTCTCATAGTTGATAGAACATATTTTTGCACACCAATGTAAGGTGGTTGTAACATTGCACCAGATACTGCCACAGTGTCCTGTGATGGGCATTTGGCTTCAAATTGTTTTACTGCCATGATGCAGACAATTGGTGTTGTTGATGAAGGATTCCTATTGTGAGTAAAGGGGTGCCCAGCTCTAGCATAGGTCATGCATAAATGATAGTTTGCTTGTTTAATTTTCTCCCATACAATATTCCCTTTCTTCCATTGTGTCAAGCTTGTGGAGAGTCCACCTCTAAATGGCACAGACTATTGGGGTTATGCATGGTTTGTGAGACCCTTGTTAACTACATATGTATGTTACCAATGCATTGGGATTTTGATTTGTTTTGATGAGTAACATTACCTTTTTGTCATTTCTCATTTTTCTTTGCAAATAAATGTTCAAATATTTGACAAAATGATTGTGGAAGACATACCTGACAAATTAAATGCCACAATGAATGCAACAACTGTCTTGTAGTTTGTGTCCATGGGCCAGATGTACGACCCTCTGTGTTTGGGACTCGCAATTAGCATTTTTCTGTGACTCGCAAATTGTGAGTCACAAACACTCATGTACAACAGTATCCGAGACACTGTTTGCAATTCCTAAATGGGTTGCAAGGGAAATGCCTCATTAATATTCATGAGGCAGGTCACAATTTGCGACCCATAGGGAAAGGCAGGCACTCACAGGAATGGTTACCTGCTGGAGTGAGTAGCCCACCATGTCTATGACTGCTTGTTAAATAAAGCAGTTTTTTACTGCAATTTCATTTTCCTTAACAGAAAACAGGATGCGTTTCAAAAATAGAAATGAAAAGTTTTCTTTTCATTTCCCTAGAGTGGGCAGTGGTTCATGGGACCACTGCCTGCTCTGAAAAAATATTGGCACCAGGGAAATGCCTCATTAATATTCATGAGGCAGGTCACAATTTGCGACCCATTGGGAATGGCCGGCACTCACAGGAATGGTTGCCTGCTGGAGTGAGTAGCCCACCACGTGTATGACTGCTTGTTAAATAAAGCAGTTTGTTTTTACTGCAGCCCATTTTCCTTAACAGAAACAGAAAACAGGATGCATTTCAAAAATAAAAATTAAAAGTTTTCTTTTCCTTTTTCTAGAGTGCGCAGTGGTTCGTGGGACCACTGCCTGCTCTGAAAAAATGTTGGCGCCACCATTCACAAAAGGGAAGGGGACCCTTGAGGACCCCCCCACATTTGCAAATGGGCTAACACCTCCTTCAAGGAGTCAGTAAAGTATGAATATTTTGAGACCGCATTCCCAGTCACAAAACATTCATATATACCAGTGTGACTTGTTATAAGGAAGGGATGCCCTTTGCATGCCCCCTTCCTAATAGCAACTCACAAACCCTATTTTGTGAGTCGGTAATAGCTACTGATTCACACAATAGGGTTGGTACATAGGGAAATGCATTTTTACGGTAGCAATGGCGCGAAGGGCAATTTGCAGCTGGTAAAATGTGTTGTGTATCTAGCCCATTTGCATGACACAAAGGAACAGAAAGGTGATTCAAACAATGAGAAGATGTACTAAAAAAAAAGTCTATCTTGATGGATGAAAGTATAGTAGTAGAGAGAAAACAGTTTTTGATTCCAATGTACAAAATTCAACTGTTCTCCAAAAGTTAAATGTCCCCCTGACATAGTCCACAGACTGAATGGTAGACAAACACTGGAGGAGGTGGTGGTGAAGGTCTTGCCATCCTCTGCTGGTGGCCCAGATGACCATCACTTCTGGGGTGGCACAGGTGCAGGGACTGGAGTGGGAACAGCATGATCATCATGTGGCAGGACCTCCCTGTCGGTGGCTGGCAGTAGTGTACTTGGTACAGATGTAGAGGACCATGGACAGGGGAAGATGGTATGGGAAAAGCCCTGTACATGTGGTGATACATGTTGAAAAGCACCTAGGTCAGGGAGCTAATTTTGTCATTGTGATTGCGTATTTCCATCATGAGCTCCCATTTCACCTCCTTGATCTTTGTGTGATTTTCACTGTTTTACAAATACAGATGATTTACACAGATGCAAACACAAGTGATGATGTTGTAGAGATGTCCTGATTTGCAAAATGTTATTTCTGAATTGTACATTACATGTACAATACATTCAACCTAACATAGTGGTGAATAGATTAGAGTACTTGACCATTCTAAGGCCTAGCAGGCTGCAAAACATTAGACAAACTGTGGTTCAACTTAATAGTAAAACTGTCATTGGTCATCATATGGACAGTGCAAAGTAAATTGTGCGTGGATACTACTTCCATTCAAGATCCCACATCATATGGTAGGAAATCTTGGATTCAACAGACGATGAATTATGTGCGCATTTACGTCGCTTCAATGTAGCTACGAGAAGATGTCAAAACACTTCAGTTACACAACAACCTGCCTTTTCATCCATAGCATGACATTGTGACTGTCAAATGCACAGGTTTATGAGATGTGTGCACATATGGAAGTACAGGACGGTAAAGCAACATTACATTGCAGAATTGTTTTGCAGATACAAAAACTGGGCATCATGGTAGTTCTAGTCATCTGTTGACACCATGGACAATAGCTGTTAAAACGTGAGTTACACATTTCTATTTCAATAATTATAGTAGAAATGCACACACATTTACAACATGTACACACATATGGCTATGAAGTGAACTAGTGAAAATACCACTTACAAGCACTATACCTTCATGTGCAAATGGATCGAGTTTTGGACCTGTTTTTGGAAGAACAACAACAAAGATTGACACAAAGTAGAGAGCTAAGCAAATGCTAGGGGTGATCCATTGGAAGCACACAAGCTGACTAAACAAATTGCACATTGTTAAAAAAAGAGATAGAAGCATGATGCTAGTAGTTGGTATGAAGCAAGATATTTTGTGGAGCCAAGTTTAGATATATCTGTATTGATAAGGATGTTGAAACATTCTAAACATCTAACTTGAGGGCAGAACTCCATATGTTATTGTTGAGATATTGCTAAGTGCAACTGACCCCTCTCCAATCCACCAGGTGTTCCAGTCAAGCCTTCAGGATGTTTGATCTGAAAGACCTTCTCCTCCTAGGGAAAGAGTTGGAAAGGGGGGCTGAGAGAACCACCACCAGTCCTGTGGGCTTCCAGGTGACGCTTAGAGGCCAGGGAACGCACTCTGCCCCGCAGTTCGTTCCACCTCGTCCTAATCTTCTCCTATGTGCACAGGGTGTTTGCTACATCATTCAATCTGTCAACTTTTCTGGCCCACATATGCCTTTTCTGAGATATGGTTGTGTTTTGTACCCGTGCTCCAAACAATTGTGGCTACCCTCTAATGATTTCATCCACCATGACAGACAAAGCTCTCTCTGTGAAACATGGATTCTCCTCTCTGCCATGGTGATTATTTGTTAAAACAAAATAGTGCCCAAAAACATGTAGGATAACAAAAAAATATATATTATTAACAAAAAACCCGGAGGGAGAGAAACACAGAAAAAAACTGTCTCCTGTGTGGCAGGTTCTCCTGGAAAAATGGTCTGCTGCAGTGTGATGGCAAAGGATAATGGAATGAAATGGTGTGTGCTTTATAGTGTGTTTTGCAGGTGTTCACAATTTTCTAATATACAACAGGTGTGGGAGATAGCATCCATCCAAAAGCCACAGCCATGGTACTATACTGAACGTGTTCTGCAATGGACTCCCACCGTCAATAGACTGCTACTGATACACCACCAGCATGAATGTGTTATCGAAATAGGCTTGGTGGGATCCCGCTGTAAAGTCGGTGACAGTGGGCTACTTATCAACACTGGAGTCCACTGCATTGGCTGAGGGATGCAGCTGGTGTAATAGAGTACAATCCATTGTGGTGGTCTTCGCCCAGCTGCAGTTCATCTAAATTTGTTGAGTTGACAGTCTTTTCAGGTTTGCCACAGAGGGGGCATGGCAGTAACACCATCAAGATCTACATCAGGCCCTCAGTACTTATATGTCTTGATTATGACATCATCAATGTGGCAAGAGAGTGTTCGGTTTAGGATCCTGAGTACACTGTGATCCCTTACCTTGGTTGCATTTCATTCTATGCTATTTTCTGATGTATGACATGCTTGACAGCATTTTAATTGTCTGTGTCAGTTTTACATTGATGGACTGAGGTGCAGGAAATGTAGCCAACTTGAGCAACCAAACCGGTAATCTATCACATTGACGAAGTATGTCAGTGTGTGTTATCTATGTGTATGTTTGAGACCGAGACTGTAGGAATGGCTTAGACATATGTGTACTTTTTACTTTTTGTGTCACATATGTACTTCCATTTGACATTTACACCTAATTTGAAGATACAATTGCAGTGCCTGACATCAATGGAATTTAGAACTTCTTCCATTAGTGCTACCGGTACTTTGGTCAACATTCGAATATTCTTCCACGTGGGACACATTTACTTAGGTACACATGATTTGTTTGACACGCATTATTTTAGTGGAACTTTCACTAGTTACTCAGACTAGATACACCACTGAACATACACTCATCTCACACTTAGCTATTAAGTACCCTTTCTACTCATATTGACTTTACTTGTGTTACTTGTGTACCACATTATTTTTGTGCTGTTTTGTTAACCAGTGCACAAAATGTGAGTCTGTCCACTCACACAGTGTGAGATGACTCAATACTTCTCACAGCTGATTTTTTCCTACTTCCATTACAGGATTAGTGAGGGAATGATACAATGGGACATCATTGTTTACATGTTGGAGTAAATTATTCCCTCTATGTGCATATGGCACAAGAGCCATACACAAACACAGAGATGGCTATTATGTCATACATTACAACCCATTAGATGGTATTAAGTACATCTGTGGTTTCCTTACCAATGAGTAGGCCATTCCCATATGTGCCATTATGAAACCGCTCATTGATGGAACTGTGGCGGAAAATGAAGGGATCATGTGTAGTCCCAGGATATTTAGTCAGCACATTTATGAAGAGTTCTTGATGGTCCACCATGGCTTGGTCATTGATGGAGAATGTGTGCTTGTTGTTTCTATGCAGGTGGGTTGTTGCAGCAGGGGGCACCAATTGCACATATGCAATCAATTGCACCAAGGACATCTAGCTATGGCGTTGAATCCTTCCTTGGTATCCAGTTGTTGTTGTGAAGTTTTGGGGAGGAGAAGGTAATGGAGTGTTATTGTATTTATTTATGGCATCCATCCAAAACAGATTCCTCCCAATCTGGCTGTTGTGACTTGGAAGGAACCCAATGCCAGACTGTGAAGCACAGACATAGGTTTTACATGTGGTGGGAGGTTTGTGAGCCTTGCAGTTGGTGGCTGGAGAGTTGGTGCACTCTTCTCCAGCAATCCCATGATGGACTCCCTCTTGAGTCTGTAGAACTGTATGAACTCCATCTCCCTGAGGTCAATGAGAGATATGCATGGCTGGAGAACACACGCCCTCCTCCTTCATTCCATATGTAGTGGTGGTGGTCTCCTAGCTACTCAAAGTTGCAGTTTGATGACCTCTGTGGAATAGGTGAGCTTGGCAAAGTTTTTTGTGATGTTTATGTTTTTACACTACAGCCATTGCGTCATTTCCTACACCTGATTTGCTGATGTGCGCTACCCAAAGTTGTGTGGCACAGTGGAACACCCATAAATACCACTGTGTTACATATACATCAGATTTTGTGGGGGAACACGTACATTGTATATATTAAATGTTGCGTGATGCAGCTACTTTCAGCATAGATTTTGCCGCATGCATACTTAAAAAATTACGCATTATTGCAAATGTGTCATTTAATAAAAATGACTTACTGCTTCTGCTGCCAATGCGTCACAATAAGTGGCACAATGGCAGCGCAAGCTTCTCATAAATATGTCCCTTAATCTAATTAACTGCACTGCCTCTGACTTTCTCTTTCTCTCTCTCTCTCTCTCTCTCTCTCTCTCACACACACAGACAGAACCAACCATTGAGTGTAATGAAGTGTGTATTCACTACTCTAACTCTACACTCGCTTTGATACTGAGGTAGGTTATAAAGCGGAACAAGGCAAATATAACTGCACTTTTAGTTTTTTTACACACTCGCTTGAAAGTGCCTAAACATACCACAGGGACAGGAGTTCATAGGGCACATAAGGAAGCAGTGTTTGGGGGGCAGTCTGTGCCTTTTATTTGTCACCTCTCCTTGGCCTTTATTGCAGGTTTGTGGGAAATCATGCATAAGTGAGCAGGCGCAAGGATCGACCACTTATGCATTATGCAGCATTGGTTGTGCTGTGCTGCTACTTTTGTTATACCTCTTAGTGTTCGTGTGCATTGGAAGAGTTTTTGTAATAGGGCCTTTTTATCTAAAAAAACAACAAGAAATTTGTTGTGCCCTATTTTCCCTGTTGTAGCATATTGATATACTGGTTAAGAAACCTGCTTATTTTCTTTATCCCGCCTTTGACATCTTGATGTTCACAAAGAAATCCATTGAAAACAGGATAGCGGCCCTTTAAAAAATTCTAATGCAGCCCTGCTTCAGAACACTAAGTAAATGTAGCCAATCAGAAGTCTTTGTTGCATTTTTATTTATTCTTCTGTGGTTGTTGTTCAGGCTTACTCATGCGGCTGTAACACACACATGCGTAGTAGAGAGCATCATTTTTGTGGGTGGGGGTTCTCAAAAATGGCTTGATCAAAATTCACCAAACTTAAAAAAGGCACTAAATAAGCCCAGCCTCAGGACCCTTTCCGAATCTGGAAGATATTCAGGTAATCCTCCGGGTTGTGAAAAAGTGATGGATGTTATTTGGTGCATCCATATAACTATGCCCCCTGTGATCAAACTTAACTGTTGTAACTTATTTTGTACTTCAAATCCACTGTTCAGATCCCTCAATTATTCCAATACATAATTGGTATGTTTTGCTTAACATTCTGTGTACTCACACACACAAATATTTTCATGCATACACACCCACATGATCAACCCTATTATAGGATATTGCGTATGGGTAGATGTGTGTACATGATCTTTCTGGTGTGAATGTGTGTGAAAGCTTATGCTCCTGGGAGATGGCTTTTATAATGTCTTTCCCATGTGAATACATATACTTCGGATGTGTGTTAGTATTTAATTTTTCCAATGCACTCAAGGCAGTCTTTTACTTGCCGTTGCATCAAAAGTGTTCCCTGATATAATGTGTTAGAAGCAGTGTAAGAGGCTTCCATCTGCAAGGTACACTTACTGTAAGGAACAACATGGAATTGTGACTGTTACTGGCACAGATGCTTCAACCAACCAAAGAATCCAAGATGTGATACAGAATACTAAGGGCCATATTTATACTTTTTGACGCAAAACTGCGCTAACGCAGTTTTGCGTCAAAAAAATTAGCACCGGCTAACGCCATTCTGAAGCGCCATGCGGGCGCCATATTTAATCAATGACGTTAGCCGCCGGCGCTGCCTGGTGTGCGTGGAAAAAAACGACGTACACTAGGCAGCGCCGGCGTAGGGGGATATGGGGCTTGGGCGTCAAAAAATGGGGCAAGTCAGGTTGAGGCAAATTTTTCACATCAACCCGATTAGCAAAGACAGGAGTCATGCCCCCTTGCCCAATGGCCATGCCCAGGGGACTTCTGTCCCCTGGGCATGGTCATTGGGCATAGTGGCATGTAGGGGGGCACAAACCAGGCCCCCCTATGCCACAAAAAAAAAAAAAAAATGACTTACCTGAACTTACCTTAATGTCCCTGGGAAGGGTCCCTCCAGCCTTGGGTGTCCTCCTGGGGTGGGCAAGGGTGACAGGGGGTGTCCCTGGGGGCATGGGAGGGCACCTCTGGGCTCCTTCAAAGCCCACAGGTCCCTTAACGCCTGCCTTTTCCAGGCGCAAAAAAACAGTTCAAAAGCGGTCGTACGTAATTTTTTTTGACCCGCCCACTCCCGGGCGTGAATTTTGCCCGGGAGTGTAAATACGGCGCACATGCCTCGGAGTCAATTTTTTAGACGTGAACGCCTACCTTGCATATCATTAACGCAAAGTAGGTGTCCACGCTAAAAAATGACGCAAACTCCATGGACTTTGGCGCTAGACGCGTCTAACGCCAGAGTATAAATATGGAGTTAGTTTTGCGTCGGAATTGCGTCAAAAAAACGACGCAATTCCGGCGCAAACGGAGTATAAATATGCCCCTCAGAATCCTGCCTTATCTACTCTGCATTCTCCACACTGTATGCTCTGGTTTGGGGTGGTGCCTATTGCTGTTTGAGTAGAACATAATGGAAGATGACTTTGGTCATTAGCTGGTAAAATAGCTTTGTGAGCTAACAGCTCACTACTGGCATTTGGGGACTCCTGCAGATCATAAAATCAAATGGGTCACTTCAGCCTTTCAAAGTTGATGCACGGCAGCCCTGCTTTTGAAAAAAGATGCGTCTTAATTAACATAAAGTGTTTATGTAAAACTTGTAAACTTGAGGCATTATGGACCATTGATGCGCCCATTACTTACTGTTAATGGCATTACTCCTAGTCCTACTCCCTCGGCTTCCTTAACCAATGATGCTCCCTTGCGTCACCCAGTCCCCTCCCCTCTCTTCTTAAAAGAGCGCCCGCCACCCCCAGCCACTCCTGTACAGAAACAAGCCAACAAAAAACTCAGTTGTCCTGTACCGGGTTGGAGGGCGGGAACTTGAAGGAAGGGGAGGGAGTAGGATTAGGAGTAAAGCCATGAACGGTAAGTAATGGACACATTACCTCCCGTCCCTCCCTCGACCTTCCTTAACCAATGAGACATAGCAAGAAAAACAGGATACAGACAACTGAGTTGCAATGCAGAAAAAAACATATTTAATCACAACTAGGTCATACACAGAGAAAACCCTTATTGCTTCATAGAGGACTGTGGCAAACCGCAGTGCAAAGAACGACGCGGGAGTCGGTAATCCAATAGGTTAGTGATGTTTATTGTTTAAGAATGTGGTTTTGTTTTTGTTGGTTTTCTCTCTTTGTCCCTCCGTCTGTCTCTGTGGGTCTACTTCGGTTCCTGGTTCTTTAACCGTTTCTTTGCTTCTCTCCGTTTTCATAGGTCTCCCAGGAAGCGCGTGTGGGAAAAAGAAGGAATATAGCGGTAAGTAATTTGATTGTTTTCTCTCTTCCTAACTGTTCCTTGCTGTCCCTCTTCTTCTGTCTCGTCTTTCTTTTCTCTCTCTCTCCGTTTCCTGCGCTCTCTTTCTCTGTTTTAGCCTCCTCTTTTCTTTCCCTTCTTGTCAAGGGTATTTCCTTATTTTTTTCCCTGATTTCTGTTCTCTTTCTGAGCTTTTTTTGCTGGGGTACTGGCGACTGTTGTTTACCGGATTTTCCCTTTTTATAACAGTATGACCTGGTGCCCTTCTTAATTCCTATATATTGTTCTGTGATTCCCCTCACCTCACCCGTGCTTCCTTGTTTCTTGTGCCTGCTCCACCCATCCTCCCTTGTTTCTTATGTCTCCTCCACCCGTCCTCCCTGGTTTCTAGTGTCTGCTCCACCCGTCCTCCCTGGTTTCTTATGACTGCTCCACCTGTCCTCCCTTCCCCGAAATACGACGCTTCACACACCTGGGTCTGCCACGCTTCTCCAGAAGCATGGCAGGCTGCTGCGCTCTGCCTCCCAGGTTGCCGCGTTATGCCAGTCTCCTTCGCTGTCCTCCTTGTCCAGATTCCGCCAGTCTCGGTGAAATCTCTCTCCTGGACCCCAGATCCTCCGATCTGGGGTTCTCGCCTCGGTGTCCTCTTGGCCTCTCGTTCCTTCTTCCCGCTCCTCCTCTCCTTGGTCCCTCTTTTCTCCCGACTCCTTCTCTCTCGACTCCTTCTTCCCCGACTCCTTCTCCCCATTAGGTCCTGACACCGATCTCCTTATTTCCCCACCTTCCTGCATCATCCAGGTCGTACCTCTCTCATTGTCTGAGAGTCCGTGGTGTTCCGGCACACCACAGGCAGTGACAGCACAAGTCGGCAGGGTGTGCGGGCGGGTTCCGGCCAGCCCGTCACATACACTCCCCCTAGAAAGCGGCTGTAGGAGACGCTCAGTAGGTGGGTAGCGGGACAGAAAGTCAGCATTCGTCATTTGGCTGCCTGGTAAGTGTATAATCTGAAAGGAGAAAGGCTGTAATGAGAGGAACCACCGTAGGATACGGGAATTTGTATCCTTGTTATGAGCAAGCCATGTGACGGGAGCGTGATCCATCACCAGTTTGAAAGTCCTGCCTGTGAGATAGTACCTTAGAGACTCCACAGCCCATTTAATGGCAAAGCATTCTTTTTCTATTGTGGGATAATGAGTTTCCCTTGGGAGAAGTTTCAGGCTAATGTACAATATGGGGTGTTGGGTCCCATCACTTTGAATCTGGGAAAGGACGGCCCCAAGACCTACATCAGAGGCGTCTGTTTGCAAAATAAAGGGCTTCTGAAAATCTGGACAACACAATACTGGACCAGATGTCAGTGCGGTTTTTAGTTGCTCAAAGCTCTGACATTCAGCCTGAGAGAGAGGTGGAAGGGTGTTGGGACAGGAATTCCTTAGCAGGTTTGTGAGGGGTTCCGCTAGCATGGAAAACTGTGGAATGAAACGTCTATATTACCCCACCAGACCGAGGAAGGCTCTAACATCTTTCTTTTTCCGTGGCAAAGGTATTTTCATGATGGCTTCTATTTTTTCTACCTGTGGCCTGACCTGACCTTCGCCCAACACGTATCACAAGTATTTGATATTGGTATAACCCAATCTGCAATTTTCTGGATTCACTGTTAGTTTAGCTGTTCTCAATGCCTGCAAAATGTCACTTAAATGTGACAGGTGTTCTTCCCAGGTCATACTATATATCACTATGTCATCAAGATATGCTGCTGCATATCGATGATATGGATGTAGGATCCTATCCATGAGCCTCTGAAAGGTTGCTGGTGCCCCATGGAGCCCAAACGGAAGGACCGTGAATTGATAGAGTCCTGATGGTGTTGCGAAAGCAGTCTTTTCTTTGTCTTCTATTCTCAAGGGTATTTGCCCATACCCTTTTGTCAAGTCTAAGGTGGACATATATTGGGCTTGGTCTAGTCTCTCAAGTAGTTCATCAATACGCGGCATGGGATAGGCATCAAAGTATGTCAACTCATTGACCCGTCTATAATCCACACAAAAACGGGTACTCCCATCTGGTTTGGGTACTAGTACAACCGGGGAACACCAGGGGCTGGCTGATGGTTCAACAATACCAGCTTGGATTGGACTTCCTTTTCTATTATTGTCGTCTTGGCTTCTGGGATGTGGTACGGTCGCTGTCTGGAGACTTTGGGGGTCATTCTGAGTTTGGCTGGCGGCGGGCGCCGCCAGCCAAACGGGAACCGCCAGAATACCGCTGCGCGGTCAAAAGACCGCCGCGGTTATTCTGAGTTTCCCGCTGGGCGGGTGGGTGACCGCCAGAAGGCCGCCCGCCCGCCCAGCGGGAAACCCCTTCCCACGAGGAAGCTGGATTCGAATGGAGCCGGCGGAGTGGGAAGGGTGCGACGGGTGCAGTTGCACCCGTAGCGATTTTCAGTGTCTGCTATACAGACACTGAAAATCTTAGTGGGGCCCTGTTAGGGGGACCCTGCAGTGCCCATGCCATTGGCATGGGCACTGCAGGGGCCCCCAGGGGCCCCACGACACCTGTTACCGCCAGCCAGGTTCTGGCGGTCAAAACCGCCAGAACCAGGCTGGCGGTAAGGGGGTCGGAATCCCCATGGCGGCGCTGCCTGCAGCGCCGCCATGGAGGATTCCCCAGGGCAGCGGAAAACCGGCGGTACACCGCCGGTTTTCCGTTTCTGACCGCGGCTGTACCGCCGCGGTCAGAATGCCCATGGGAGCACCGCCAGCCTGTTGGCGGTGCTCCCGCGGTCGTTGGCCCTGGCGGTCCATGACTGCCAGGGTCAGAATGACCCCCTTTGTCTATTTTTAACCGGATTGGGTGGTTTACTAGATTGGTTCGGCCAGGACTTTTAGAGAAGACATCTCGGTTCTTCTCCATATCAACTGGGTGAGTTGCCTGCGATATGGTTCTGTTAGGGTAGGGTTCATCTGGGGGGGAGGAGACCCATAGGGAATACTTGAGTGACAAGAAGGGTAGGGAATCTCCTCCGGGTTATCATATGTGATATACCTAACAGGTTGCTCACATGTGGGTTCCTGCCATTTCTTAAGGAGATTTATGTGGTATATCTGCTCTCTACCCGGTCCTTGTGGAATGGCTAATTTATATGTAGTGGGATTGATTTGCTCAATAACATCACACGGTCCCTGACACTTGGCCAATAGTTTGTTTTCACAACTAGGGAGTAGAACTAACACCTTGTCTCCTACCTTCAGACTGTGGAGCACACTTTTAGCATCGCACCATTGTTTCTGTTTGTTCTGAGCATCTCGTAGGGTGGTGTGGGCCTCTTCCCACACTGTATGGAGATTCTCTCTTAATTCACGGGTATATGTCAATAGGTCTTTCACTTCTTCCTCTGTTTCTTCCCATTGTTCAGCCAGCATTTCTAGCAGGGTCCTAGGTTGTTGGCCGAACAATAACTTGAAGGGGCTATGTCCTAAGGAGGCCTGAACATGTGTGCGTATAGCGTATAAAACTAGAGGCAGTTTTTTCTCCCAATCTTTACCCGCTTCGGAAATACTTTTCTTGAGGAGCGATTTTATAGTCCGATTATACCGCTCCCCCAAACCATCAGTTTGTGGGTGGTATACCGATGTTCTAATTTGTTTCACCCCTAATGCTTTGCTCACCTCCGACATGAGTCTGGACAAGAATGGGGTCCCTTGGTCGGTAAGGATTTCTCTGGGAAATCCAACCCTGGAGAAGAATTCTATCATTGCTTGTGCGATGGCTTTGGTGTGCATGCTGGGAATGGGGATTGCTTTCGGATACCGTGTGGCATAGTCTACTATTACCAACACGTATTGACATCCTATTAGGGAGGGGGTGAGGGGACCGATAATATCCATGCCCACTCTTGAAACTGGGGTGTCTATGATAGGAAGGGGCTGTAGGGGAGCTGGTGTGTGGAGAAGGGTTAAAGATTTGACATTTTGGGCATTCTGAGCAATGTTTACGTATCTCTCCAAACACTCCAGGCCAATAGAAGCGACGGAGCACTGCTTCCTCCGTCTTCTCCCTTCCAAGATGCCCTTCCCCATTGTCCCCATGTGCTAGATGTAAGACCTGCTGTCTATGACTTACGGGTACAACCAATTATAAGGTTTTCTCTCCTGCTATGTTGGGCCTTCTATACAGTAAGTTGTTTTGTATTATGAATCTAGGACCTACCACATGCTCTTCTGGATTCAAGGCTTGATGCCACGCATGTTTCAGGGAGGGATCATCTCGTTGACTTTGCCGGAACTCCCCCTGAATGGTACACACCCTACTGGCCACTCCCGGACTGTCGACCGTTGGGATTGGCCGATTCTGGGTATATCATTGTCACTGTTCCCTTGTTTGCTTTCTACTGAGGGTCTCTCTGGGTTGTCGACCTTTCTCCTCACCTATCCCAAAAGGTACTTCCTCCCACCAAGATCTAAGGGTGTGTTCCTGACTTGCTTTGGTTAATAGGGAGGGAAAATACTCATAGTCAGTTCCTAGGATAATATCCTCACCCAGATGGGGAAGTACTCCCACTCTTATAGTCTAATTTCTCTCTCTCCAGTCCATGCGTACAGTGGCCACCGGATAATATCTTTGATCCCCATGTACACAGGCAATTGAGACTTAGGCTTGGGGTTCCTCTTGACCTGGTAATACTAACTGCTGTCTGATTACGCTCTGACTACACCCAGCGTCTATCAGTGCGATTCTCTTAATATCATTGATGAGGATAGGCAGGGTATAAGTGGGTTTTTCCCCTCCGGACCAGAATACTCAACCCCTCGTTAACCCAGTCTCCATGGGTTCCGCAGACTCCTTTTTATGGGGACAGTGCTTAGCGATATGGCCCCATTCGGAGCAGTGATAGCACTGTGGACCTGTGGTCGGATAGTTGGAAGTTGATGGGGTTGCAGGTAGGGAACGCTCAGGCCCATGTAACATCACTGGTCGTTGGGTGGTAACTTTTGCGATGGTCGGGCGGACAGGGGAAGGGAGAGGATGTCTGCTAGATGTAGCCCGAAAATCTGGGGCCCTATGATACGCACAGGCGAGGTCTACCGCGGTCTCATTAGTCAAACCCAGGTGTTGTCTGACCCAGTTGCGAGTGTTACAAGGTAGTGCGTCCAGATATTGTTCCAATACTATAGTGTCAAACATTTCCTCCCTGGTTTTCTCGGTCAGATGTAACCATCGCCCTGCTGCATGCTGAACCCTGTAGAATAAGGTGCGAGGGTTCTCTTGCTGCTGCCACTTGGTTTGGCGGAACCTGGTGCGATAACTTTCACTGTCCAACCCGACACGTTCCAAAATAGTTTTCTTTAGGTCTTTATAGGGAAGAGTGCCACCGGGGTTAATAGATTGGTAGGTGGCTTGTAAATGTCCGGTGAGTAAGGGCACTATATATTGGCCCCATTTTTCTTCTGGCCAATTCACAGTGCTGGCAACTCTTTCGAAATTCGTAAAGAAGGAGTCCGGATCTTCCTGTTCCTGGCACCTCTGCAGCACACTACTGGGTATATTTGGATGAACCTTGGTATGGGCAATAGTACCTGTAAGTTTCCCCAGGGCATTTTCGTGAACCAGCTGATTATTCGCTATTAGCGTTGCTTGACTTTTAAGAGCGGTCTGCAATGCTTCACGTTCTTCCTTGGCTTCTCTCATCTGCTGTTCCCACACGTTAAGTGGTGCTGCCCTTCCGCCATTTGGGCGATCATGTCCGCCATGGATGGTTTCTCCTCCATTGTGGCGTGTTTCTCTAAATCCCACTTCTGACACCAATTGTGGCAAACCGCAGTGCAAAGAACGACACAGGAGTCGGTAATCCAATAGGTTAGTGATGTTTATTGTTTAAGAATGTGGTTTTGTTTTTGTTGGTTTTCTCTCTTTGTCCCTCCGTCTTTCTCTGTGGGTCTACTTCGGTTCCTGGTTCTTTAACCGTTTCTTTGCTTCTCTCCGTTTTCATAGGTCTCCCAGGAAGCGCATGTGGGAAAAAGAAGGAATATAGCGGTAAGTGATTTGATTGTATTCTCTCTTCCTAACTGTTCCTTGCTGTCCCTCTTCTTCTGTCTTGTCTTTCTTTTCTCTCTCTCTCTCCATTTCCTGCACTCTCTTTCTCTGTTTTAGCCTCCTCTTTTCTTTCCCTTCTTGTCAAGGGTTTTTCCTTAGTTTTTTCCCTGATTTCTGTTCTCTTTCTGCGTTTTTTTTGCTAGGGTACTGGCAACTGTTGTTTACCGGATTTTCCCTTTTTATAACAGTATGACCTGGTTCCCTTCTTAATTCCTATATATTGTTCTGTGATTCCCCTCACCTCACCCGTGCTTCCTTGTTTCTTGTGCCTGCTCCACCCGTCCTCCCTTGATTCTTATGTCTTCTCTACCCGTCCTCCCTGGTTTCTTGTGTCTGCTCCACCCATCCTCCCTGGTTTCTTATGACCGCTCCACCCGTCCTCCCTTCCCCGGACTACGATGCTTCACACACCGGGGTCTGCCATGCTTCTCCAGAAGCGTGGCGGGCTGCTGCGCTCTGCCTCCCAGGTCGCTGTGTTGTGCCGGTCTCCTTCACGGTCCTCCTTGTCCGGATTCCGCCGGTCGCAGTGAAATCTCTCTCCTGGACCCCAGATCCTCCGATCTGGGGTTCTCGCCTCGGAGTCCTCTTGGCTTCCCGTTCCTTCTTCCCGCTCCTCCTCTCCTTGGTCCGCCTTTTCTCCCGACTCCTTCTCTCACGACTCCTTCTTCCCCGACTCCTTCTCCCCATTAGGTCCTGACGCCGATCTCCTTATTTCCCTGCCATCCAGCGTCATCCAGGTCGCACTTCTCTCATTGGCTGAGAGTCCGTGGTGTTCCTGCACACCACAGGCAGCGACAGCACAAGTCAGCAGGGTGTGCGGGCGGGTTCTGGCCAGCCCGTCACAAGGACAAAACCCTGTGCCCCAAAACCACCTCCAAACACCCCAATTCACCAATACGGTAGTGTTTCACAAAAGTTGACGGAGACGCCCAAGTAGCGGCCCTACAAATCTCCACCACAGAAGCGCCCTGCAACTCAGCCACAGTAGTAGCCATACCCCACTTAGAACGCCCATGAATCCCAGCAGGAGGTACCACCCCTTTCAAATCATAGGCCAACCAAACCATTGCCCATATCCAGCGACTCAGGGAAGCAGTAGAAGGCTTTTCCCCTTTCCTAGCCGGACAAAAAAATTCACAAACAAAGAATACGCCTTAAGGAAGTCAGTAACCACCTGGAAATAACACAAGGCCCGTCAAACATCCAAAGCATGTAATCGAACCTCCTCCACTGAGGAAGGGTCAGGACAAAAAGCAGGAAGACTAACCTCTTGACGACCATGAAAAGCTGAATTAACTTTAGGCACAAAAGAGGGAACAGGAACCAGCACAACCCGATCAGGAAAGACCTTGCAAAAAGGAGAAGAGCATGACAAAGCACCCAAGTAATAGCCACCAAAAAACAAGTTTTCAGGGTCAAATGTTTTAAATCAATATCCCCCAAAGTCTCAAAAGGAGGGTCCATCAACACATCCAACACCAACTGCAGATTCCAACCAGGGAAAGAACACACCGGCCTTGGAAAGAAATTCACCAGACCTTGAAAAAATTGGAGCATCAAATGACCCTCATCCGCCAGATTAAGCTAAGAACTACGAAAAGCTTGGATCACCGCCCATTGAACATGCAGCGTAGCCACAGACAACACCATATGAGCCCTATCCTGCAAAAACTGCATGATCACAAACAGAGAAGCAACCGTAAGTCAATATGCTGTCGCAAACACCAGGAGGAAAAAACCTTCCACTGACGTCCATAGGAACGCAACGTGAACTGACGCCTAGCAGCCTGCAAAGTCACAGCCAAAGGACCAGGAACCTCTAGCCCCGTCAAACCCCACCGTTCAACCTCCAAGCCATCAAGTGCAGTCTCAGCAATGATCCTCTGGAGAGACAAGAAAACACCAGCGTAGAGGGATGGAGAGGAAGCACCCACTCCGACCCGAAAGCCAACCGCTGAAGCAGAGGAAACCAATTTGCACGTGGCCACCGGGGAGCGATCAAAATCACCTGAGCTCCTACCTGGTGCACCCTGACAAAAAAGGATCGGATCAACTTAAAAGGAGGGAATGCATAAAGAAGACCCTGTGGCCACTGACACTTCGGACCGTCCACAGCCCAGGCCTGAGGACATCGATACTGGGAGCAGGACATCCCCACCTTCGCGTTTTCCAGAGAGGCAAACAAGTCCACAGCCGGACGACCCCATTTCCGAACCAGACAACGGAAGAGAGACACACGAAGGGAGAACACCTGGGAGGAAGGAATGACCCTGCTCAACCAATCCGCCAGAACATTGTCTGACCCCTGAATGTATGAGTCCCAAAGAGAAAGAACGGAATGCTGGGCCCACAAAAAAATCACTGAGCAACTAGATTCAGAAAATGGGATCTGGTCCCCCTGTCTGTTGATGTAGGCCTTGGCCACCAAGTTGTCCGTCTGCACTAACACCACCCTCCCTTGCAAGAGCATCTGAAAATGCACCAGAGCTAGCCGGACCGCAGTCAACTCCTGCCAATTCGAGGACCTCTCCGATTCTCCCAAGGACCATAACCTCTGAACCTGTCCCGACCCCAGCCAGGCCCCCCCATCCCGGCAGACTGGCATCCGTCGTTAATAATACAGGCAGCGGCGGAGACAAAGGCACTGCAATCTGTAGAGGTGCCGGCACCATCCACCAACCCAACTCCCTGCGAATGCAAGCCGACACGGGAAAGCAAGTTTGTAGAGTGCAAGGATCCGGAGACCATCAAGATAGGAACCAATTCACCAGACAAAGAAGATGAAACCGTGCCCAAGGAACCAGGAAGATCACCGAAGCCAAGTGACCCTGCAGTTGCAACCACTGGAGAGCACTGGGAGCCACTTGAGAGAGCACAGCTGTCACCTGAGCCTGAAGGCCCCCCATCTCCTGTCTGACACCGTCACCAACCCCCTTAGAGTCAGAAATCGAGCCCCGATAAATACCAGGTCCTGGGAAGGCACCAAACCTGATTTTCCCCAATTGATCAAGAAACCATGACCATGGAGGACCCCCAAGACCTCAGAAACCTCATGAGAGCTTTGTCTGAAGCCTGAATCAACAGATCATCCAGATAAGGATGTACAAACACCCCTTCCCCATGCAGAAGCACCACAAGAGTAGCCAGTACTTTCGTGAAGACCCTGGGAGCTGACTTTAGGCCAAAGGGAAGAACACAAAACTGAAAATGGTCGGGACCTATTGCAAAGTGCAGAAACCTTTGAGAAGACACTGCAACAGGCACGTAGAGGTAAGCATCCAGAAGATCCAGAGATCCAAAAAATTCCCCTGGCAAAATGAGAGGAAGAATATCTTGAATGGGCAACATTCAGAAGTGCACTGTCTTGATCCAAGAGTTCACCCATTTCAGATTCAAAACAGGATGGAAACCCCCTGTCAGTTTTGGAACATGAAACAGAACAGAATAAGCTCCCATTCCTCATCCCTCCACAGGCACCATGCAAATGGCCCCTCTTGTGAGAAAGTAGCCTCTTTCTAGCCTTGTTACCCCCACTTTTGGCCTGTTTGTGAGTGTATGTCAGGGTGTTTTCACTGTCTCACTGGGATCCTGCTAGCCAGGGCCCAGTGCTCATAGGGAAAACACTATGTTTCCAGTATGTTTGTTATGTGTCACTGGGACCCTGCTAGTCAGGACCCCAGTGTTCATAAGTTTGTGGCCTATATGTATGTGTTCCCTGTGTGGTGCCTAACTGTCTCACTGAGGCTCTGCTAATCAGAACCTCAGTGGTTATGCTCTCTCATTTCTTTCAAATTGTCACTAACAGGCTAGTGACCATTTTTACCAATTTACATTGGCTTACTGGAACACCCTTATAATTCCCTAGTATATGGTACTGAGGTACCCAGGGTATTGGGGTTCCAGGAGATCCCTATGGGTTGCAGCATTTCTTTTGCCACCCATAGGGAGCTCTGACAATTCTTACACAGGCCTGCCACTGCAGCCTGAGTGAAATAACGTCCACGTTATTTCACAGCCATTTTACACTGCACTTAAGTAACTTATAAGTCACCTATATGTCTAACCTTTACCTGGTAAAGGTTAGGTGCAAAGTTACTTAGTGTGAGGGCACCCTGGCACTAGCCAATGTGCCCCCACATTGTTCAGGGCCAATTCCCCGGACTTTGTGAGTGCGGGGACACCATTACACGCGTGCACTACATATAGGTCACTACCTATAGGTAGCTTCACAATGGTAACTCCGAATATGGCCATGTAACATGTCTATGATCATGGAATTGCCCCCTCTATGCCATCCTGGCATAGTTGGCACAATCCCATGCTCCCAGTGGTCTGTAGCACAGACCCTGGTACTGCCAAACTGCCTTTCCTGGGGTTTCACTGCAGCTGCTGCTGCTGCCAACCCCTCAGACAGGTTTCTGCCCTCCTGGGGTCAAGCCAGGCCTGGCCCAGGATGGCAGAACAAAGGACTTCCTCTGAGAGAGGAAAATGGTGTGAAGGCAGGGGAGGAGTAGCCTCCCCCAGCCTCTGGAAATGCTTTCATGGGCACATTTGGTGCCCATTTCTGCATAAGCCAGTCTACACCGGTTCAGGGACCCCTTAGCCCTGCTCTGGCGCGAAACTGGACAAAGGAAAGGGGAGTGACCACTCCCATGACCTGCACCTCCCCTGGGAGGTGTCCAGAGCTCCTCCAGTGTGCTCCAGACCTCTGCCATCTTGGAAACAGAGGTGCTGCTGGCACAATGGACTGCTCTGAGTGGCCAGTGCCACCAGGTGACGTCAGAGACTCCTTCTGATAGGCTCCTTCAGGTGTTGCTAACCTATCCTCTCTCCTAGGTAGCCAAACCCTCTTTTCTGGCTATTTAGGGTCTCTGTCTCTTGGGATTCCTTAGATAACGAATGCAAGAGCTCATCCGAGTTCCTCTGCATCTCTCTCTTCACCTTCTGCCAAGGAATCGACTGCTGACCGCGCTGGAAGCCTGCAAAACTGCAACATAGTAGCAAAGACGACTACTGCAACTCTGTAACGCTGATCCTGCCGCCTTCTCGACTGTTTTCCTGGTGGTGCATGCTGTGGGGGTAGTCTGCCTCCCCTCTGCACTAGAAGCTCCGAAGAAATCTCCCGTGGGTCGACGGAATCTTCCCCCTGCAACCGCAGGCACCAAAGAACTGCATTACCGGTCCCTTGGGTCTCCTCTCAGCACGACGAGCGAGTTCCCTCGAATCCAGCAACTGTGTCCAAGTGACCCCCACAGTCCAGTGACTCTTCAGTCCAAGTTTGGGGAGGTAAGTCCTTGCCTCCCCACGCCAGACTGCATTGCTGGGAACCGTGACTTTTGCAGCTACTCCCGCCTCTGTGCACTTCCGGTGGAAATCCTTTGTGCACAGCCAAGCCTGGGTCCACGGCACTCTAACCTGCATTGCACGATTTTCTAAGTTGGTCTCCGGCGACGTGGGACTCCTTTGTGCAACTTCGGGTGAGCACGTTTCACGCATCCTCGTAGTGCCTGTTTCTGGCACTTCTCCGGGTGCTGCCTGCTGCTGAGAGGGCTTCTTGTCTTGCTCGACGTCCCCTCTGTCTCCTGACGCAATTTGCGACATCCTGGTCCCTCCTGAGCCACAGCAGCATCCAAAAACACTAACCGCACGATTTGCAGCTAGCAAGGCTTGTTGGCGGTCTTTTGGCGGGAAAATACTTCTGCATGACTCTCCATGGCGTGAGGGATTCGTCCTCTAAAGGGGAAGTCTCTAGCCCTTGTCGTTCCTGCAGAAACCTAAGCTTCTACTGTCCAGTAGCAGCTTCTTTGCACCCACAGCTGGCATTTCCTGGGCATCTGCCTATCTCCGACTTGCTTCTGACTTTTGGACTTGGTCCCCTTGTTCCACAGATACCCTCAACTGGAAATCCATCGTTGTTGCATTGCTGGTTTGTGTCTTTCCTGCAGAATTCCCCTATCACGACTTCTATGTCCTTTGGGGAACTTTAGTGCACTTTGCACTCACTTTTCAGGGTCTTGGGGTGGGCTATTTTTCTAACCCTTACTATTTTCTAATAGTCCCAGCGACCCTCTACAAGGTCACATAGGTTTGGGGTCCATTCGTGGTTCGCATTCCACTTTTGGAGTATATGGTTTGTGTTGCCCCTATCCCTATGTGTCCCCATTGCATCCTATTGTAACTATACATTGTTTGCACTGTTTTCTAATACTATTACTGCATATTTTGGTATTGTGTACATATATCTTGTGTATATTTGCTATCCTCATACTGAGGGTACTCACTGAGATACTTTTGGCATATTGTCATAAAAATAAAGTACCTTTATTTTTAGTATATCTGTGCATTGTGTTTTCTTATGATATTGTGCATATGACACTAAGTGGTACTGTAGGAGCTTCACTCGTCTCCTAGTTCAGCCTAAGCTGCTCTGCTAAGCTACCATTATCTATCAGCCTATGCTGCTAGACACCCTATACACTAATAAGGGATAACTGGGCCTGGTGCAAGGTGTAAGTACCCCTTGGTACTCACTACAAGCCAGTCCAGCCTCCTACACCTCTTGACAGCAAGGACCGGACTCCCTCCACCAATGCCTCCTGCCTGCCTCTCTCCACATGTAAAGGAGTCGGATGAACCCCACTGTTTGGAGGAACAAGATCAAACTTTATTGTGTATCCATTTTCGACAATGTTCAGGACCCACTGATCCGTGACATCCTCCTTCCAGACGGACAGAAAACATCTCAGCCTTCCTCCCACTGGCCACTCCCCGACACCTTGATGGTCAGGAACCCTTCTTAGCAGACCCTTTTGCCGAAAAGGAACAGACTTCTTAGGAGAAAACCTAGGCTGAAACCTACGCTTCCTGGAAGACGAGGACCGAGGAACAAACTTCGGAGAGGACTTGGAGTGCGACTTCCACCCTTTGCCAGACGCGGAACCACCTTTATAAGGCAAAGAATGCTTGCGGTCCTTAAAGGCCTTAGAGATCATTGCAGGCAATTGATCCCCAAATAGAGCCTGACCCTCAAAGGGAAGCCAAAGAAGAGCCGCTTTCTTCCCAGGATCAGCCTCCCACTGACGCAACCAAAGAGATCTGCGTGCCTCAATCACAGCCCCAGACGCCAGAGCCGAAAAGCGGATAATATCCAAGGAAAAAGCAGCCAATAAACGGGCCTGTTGTTCCATCATGGGCAGTAATTCAGAGCATTCTGACCCATCCTGCACAGCCACCGCAGAAAATGGGGAACCTGGGCCTTGTCCATCTCCTTCCATTCCCTGAAAACCATGTCCTTAACCAGCCCCAGGAAAGGCATAGCAAACCGAGAAGGAGTCACATATTGAGGAAACAGGGAAGAATCCTCCCCTGCAGGTTGAAAAGCAGGAAAACCCCAATTGTCCCGGACGTGAGCCAGAATATTCCACATATCCTCATGAGACACATATTTGTCCCCAGAAGACTAGAAGGACCATCTCCTTCGGAAGAAGAAGAGCCAGCAGCATCCACGGAGGTGGGGGCAGCCGAGGGACGACCTGCACGGACAGCTCCAGCCTGGAGAGCTCTGGAAACTGCCACTTCAATCATGTCCTGAACTTCCTCACGAGACATAAGAGGAGCAGAACTAGCCACCTCAGTCCTGCCCACCCTGTCAGACTGCAATGGCACCGGAACTCCCTCATCCTCGGAAGAAATCACTCTCCTGCATTAGGCACTCTTCTTCGACATGATGAAACCAACCAAATGACCAAAAACCACAATCCTGGGTTTAAAAAGGCCAAAAATGGCTATACCAATCACCAATCAGAGCATGACAACCTAAATGCCCCCCAATCAGGCGAAACAATGAAAATATTAAAAAAAACACGGGTCCAAATGCCAGCCTTACCCCAGAAAACGCAGGAAAGATGCTGCCGGGCGACCGAAGGGCTCTGCGACACTTCCAACCCGAAAGCACAGCCCCAGCCACAGCAGAGCCGTCCGACCGTGTCAGACGACTCAGCAGGAAACCAGTGAGAGGCAGCCTCACACGCCTCCAACACGCCGGAAGCCGAGCGAGGGGAAGATGGAACCGGAGGCCCGCGACCAGCGCTGAGGAAGAAAAACGATGCCCCCTCAGCCACGCTAAGGAGGAGAGAAGAGGTAAGTCTCACAGGTAAGGAGACAAAAGAAAACAGGAGTGGGTGGGGATGGGGGTGTTCTTTTAAGAAGAGAAGGGAGGGGTCTGGGTGAGGCAAGGGAGCCTCATTGGTTAAGGAAGCGAGGGACGGACGGGAGGTAATGAACCAGTGCATGCATTGCATTTTAATTTGCCTTCAGTGCTCATTCCAAGCTGAACTGAGATACTGCATTTATTTTCCTGTGATGAGCATGTGTTGTGTGGTTTATGCACTTTGCGCTGACACACAACAGTTCCCTGAAAGTGCCCAGTGTCCATACACTTGAATATCAAATTAGTAAAAGTTATCCGATATTGAAGAGGTCTTATCTCAGATACATTTATAAAGTCACCTCAGGAGTCATAAGTCCACGGAGCAGAGATAAAGGGGTAAAGTCTGAGGGGCGGGTTTATCATTCTTTCATGCAGTGCAGCAAGCCACTTTGAGGTGCTGCACCCCGTGAAAGGGAAAGGACAGGAATGCGCCATATTTACCATCATGCAGCGCGTTCCTGTCTTTTCCTAGTGCTAGTGCACTTTTGGCTGCCTAACGCCAGCAGAGGTACCCTTGTGTCAAGTTGCAAGAGTGCCTTCATTGTATGCAGAATTTTTTTTGTGCAGAAAGAAACTCCTTCTTACGTCTTATTTTTCCTCATCAGACTTTGTCCCAGGACAATAGAGAGAAACACACAAATGGGAGAAAGGAGAAAGAAAAGATGGAAAAACAGTGACAGATTGAGAAAAAAGTAACTGCAGGAGTGAGGGGGCAAGGAGTGTCGGGTAATGGATTAAAAAATGCATGCGGGAGAATCAAGACTATTCAGCTTTGGTATTTTGGCACCACGGCCATCTGCAGCGCCGGTTTGCAGCCTTTGGACCAAACACCTTTTATTTTACAAACTACGCACTGTATGAAGCGGAATATCACAACTGTTGACCAATCAAAACCCTGTACAGAAGAATATCATCAATACTGCTTCCTCAAAGCTTTTTTTACAACAATTACATGAGCTCTGGCATCAATTATCGCAGTCTTCAGCTAGATCCAAAAAAATCAGAGGCTTTGTGCACTTCACAGTCAACCAGGCTGCACTTTATCTAACAGCGGTTTGCCATCTGTATCCATCCACAGCAATGAAGCAGCCTGGGTGAGGCAGTTTATCTAGTGATATATGACTTTCATTATTTAAAATAATTTCCGTAAAATGCATCTAGACGACACGCAGTGAATATTAATTCCAGTTTAGGTTCGCAGACATCTCCGTCCTCTTTATGCCTGCCTCTGGTGGGTCATGATTCCAGTTTCTCAGGCCTCCTACCCTCTGATTTCACGGCTTTCACAGCCCTCTCAGGCGCTATATAACCATTCACCAAGTACCTCTTCGCTCCTCCTGCCACACAGCACAGAAAATTGGGCTTTTGATGCATTGGTTCCCCATGCTCGCCTTACCTTCTTGAATTCTTCCCCTACACAATTTGTGCCGGGCCTCCCCACAGCCATTGCCGTTTTATTAAAAACCTAATTACAAAGACATGTCCCTGTTCACCTAAGTCATCAACAAGCCTAATTATTTTTAATGCATGCAAAAAAATAAAAAACTGAGGTAACAAAGTAAGCGAACGCAAGAACTGCAAAAGAAAAAGGCATGGCGGCGAGCAAAGCCTATTTTTTCACAGTCAGGAACGAAGTTCAAATGCGAATTTATGCCAGTTTTGACATTAGCTGGGAAAAAATTAACAGTTTTCAAAATGAAACACACAAAAGAGGTTTTGTGTTTCGGGCAGAATAAATTATAACGTGACGTTATTAAAACACTTAGTCGTTAAGTTGCCAAGAAAATCTACTATATTCACACGGACTTGAGGACCTGTCTCCATGCAAAGTAATTAAATTAGATTTATGAGCTGCATTACATCAGGGTTTGAGAGTTCATTTTTCCTTCCTTCATATTTTGTCCTGCTTTATTGGAGCATGCGACAGCTGGTAAAAATAGTGTGAAGTTTTTTGGCCCAGCGCTAAATCCCCCTTTGCCAGTATATCTTTCTGCTGTCACTTCTCCCCAGTGATGATAAATTAACCGCTCTGCTTCCATCTCGGGTGCGGCAAGAGGAACACTCTTTGACACACTGCTATCACTTCATCTTAATCTGGGCTGTTCCAGGGCAGAGAAGAGGCATGATGCAATCTCTGCCACGGGTTTAAAGATACGATTTATCGAGTCAAAGGGAAAAATAGGCATGATTAATATGATTTGCTTCATTAGTTTTTTTTTTTGCTTTCTCTCATTTCTCCTTTTTTCCAGTTTCCCACACCCTTCTGCTGCACAGTTTCCCACTTCTCACCGCCCACTTTGCTTCTTCCCTAGCCACCAACAAAATCAACCGTGGATCTGGGCCTACAGTAGAATTGTTATGAAGGACGCCACAAGAGCAGTGAGTTCAAGGGCTTGTGCATGGCCGTAAATTCACTAAAATGCCAGGGGTAGCAGAAGTGACAGCACACACCATTTGACCTTTACTTTGACTCATTCACATATATGTTCACAAGTACATACATTCGCACTCTCTCTCACACAAACACACTCACCTGCAAGCATGCATACAATATACATTTTAAAGCATTTTTACTGACCTTAGCTGCAGATAGGGTCATATGCCTTCTAAACATTTTCATACATTGGCAGTGAATTATATTGCTCACTGTTTGCGTAATATTTTTTTTTTACAGAAATCCAGAAACATGAAGCTTCAACAGCTGCCCCTATTTTCCAGGCACTGATTTTGCCAACTGTGGAGTCGGGGGTCTCAAAGGCAGTGCCAAGGGCCGTAAGGAGCAAGTCAGGCCACCCTAAATGATGGCCATGTTTTAATTTTTTTGTTATCCGTAAATTCTGCTTTTTTTGTTAGTTTAAATGCACTCACGCAAGTGCCTGGTGTAAATCACACTATGCATAATATTCACTTAAATAAAAGCCAGTTACAAGTAGTGCGGATTTGGGTACCAGGGTGCCGGGTGGCTGTATTTTAACATTTTTGCTACATATCTGCACATATTCCACATATTCTGAGTTAATCCTCATGGAATGGTGAATACTAACAAGTGCAGTCCCCATGCGGAGGTCTGGAAGCCTTTATTGATTCCTATGGGGCTGGATCCATAATGTGGGACGGTCGATCTTTATAAATGACTAGCCTGCCGTGCAGTTTATTTGAGTAAGAGACCGGAGATTTCTAGTTTGACAGTTCAAGACTTATTGTGGTCTTCGTGTATAGTTAAGGAGAAGTGTTGAGTAATCTGGTCCTGATGAAGCGTCACTGGATCCGTATGGACCCCTGAGACCCGAAACATGTTGACCCATTAAAGGGGGTGAAGGTAGGTCCCTCCCCTCTTTCTTTATTGTGATTGAGAGAGTGAATGAGCATTACCTCATTTCTCACTCTCCTCTATGTTTGCAAAGACCACTCCTTGATCAATAAATAGTGGTTTTGTGCTGGGTTTTGAGCCAATTTTAAACTTTTTTCTTTTGCTCTCCTAGCCTTTGTGTGCCTCTGGGTTGGCACTGTTTTCTATATACCATGGCACAGAAATATTGAGAAAAGATCTCCGGCAAAGAGCCTCCTTTATGGGGTGCCCGTCAGACATTGCAGTGCCTGTCTGATGAGGAGCAGGCCCAATGATTAAGCATGACATCCAATAGGATGTGTGAAGGCATTTGCTTCTAGCAACAGGAGTGCCCTGTGTTCTCTTATATTTCCCTCTCTTTGGAACAGTGTATCAACGTTTGTTAGAATGAGTGGATGGGCCTGGCTTTTCTGGGTAGTTTTCCACACAAAATTCTCAATTACATGGGAATTAACACATACTAAAGGTGAGAAAGAAGGACTGTGCAGGAAAGGAATTGGGAAATTAGATGAAGTGCTCTGGCAGATGGAAGCACTAGATGCTTCCCTCATGCCTTATGAAGAGCAGGGGTGGTACAGCCTGACAGACGTGGATGGGCTGCACATACATATCAAGCCTGAAAGTATTTTATTGGCTGGATTTTCCGACTATTAAAGTTGGGTCCAATGTTCCCGCACTTAGGAAGTCCAAGTAAGGGAACACGTTGGCCACTTATTATTGGGTGGGGTGGTTTCCCACCTGGGGATACTGATCCCCCCAACTTGTAATTAGCCCCACTCCCTTTGGCAGTGCGAGGCATGAGGTTGTAGCCAGGCCCTACCTGTAGACCCCATTGGCGGCCAACCACATGCTACACACAGCCTTATGCATGGATAGTTTGCATCAGTCTTTCAGGCACTTGTCACACACAGGCAGACGTATTGACTTTCTCAAAGAATCACAAAACCAATATTTAAAATGTAAGCCGATTTTCTAAAGGAAGGAGCACAGCAATGTATTTATAGCAGAGCTATCATCTTTCTCCAAATATCACCCATATTTTTAATCTATTGAGTATTTAAGTAATTCACACAATGCAAAAGTTTAAACATAGTGATTATTACAAAAATGTTTAATAAAGGTTTAACAAAAACATGCCTGTGAGTCTTTATTTAACATCATTTTTAATATTACATTTTGTGGCCTGAAAAATGTAAAAATTAAAATTCAGAGTCATACTGTTTTAAAAAAAAATAAAAACAACATGTCTCTGAGCCTTTCTGTTAACATTCTACAGCACACAAAATGCAATTATAAACACAACCACAAGATAAACTGACATTCCAGATGAAGAGCATTGAGTTCCTGATACGAGTGCTTAAAAAAATATCGGCCCAGATTTAAGAGGGCCTAGCGCCATTCTAACAACACATTAGTGTCATTTTTGGATGCTAATGTGGTGTTAAATGGCCAAAAAAGCCACGCCATATTTACAAAGTGGCGCAATGCATGCACAGTGCCACTTTGTAATCCTTTGCACTACAATATGCCTGCTCCAGGCATAATGTATGCAAAAGGGGCATTCCCCCATTAGGGAGTCCAAATAAATGGCGCAAAGAAGTCCAAGAGATTTCTTTGCGTCATTTTTTTCGGCACTTTTAACACCTGCTCAGAGCAGGCATTAGAAGGAGGCACACCATTCATTACAATGGGCCTCAATAAGCTTAGCAGGGTTAGCATCGAGACGCTAATCCTGCAAAGCTCTGGACTGGCATCAAGAATTCTAATGCTAGTCCCCTAACTACCGCCATGGTGTGCCATATTTTAAATACGGCGCACACATGGTAGTGTTAGGGAGGCGCTAAGGGATGCCACTTTTCTTAAATATGCCCCTTACTGGATTTTTTATGTTGTTGAGGGGCTGCTACACTTCTTGCTGCCCATCATAGCATTAAAGCAATGCTTGGTGGTGCCCCTGGACATCACCAAGGTAAAAAAAAAAATTAAATACCTTGAACAGGGCAATATGGGGCCCTCCTTCGCGGAACAGTGAATGATAAATGAGCAGCTCCTGCTGCTCAATTATTATTTTTTAAAACATTTTTGTGAGTGCCCTGGTGCCCACACATCTTGGTGTGTATTTGGAGACTGAAGAGGAGCCTAGAGGCCCACCTTTCCCAGCTGGCTCCCCAGCCAGCACACATAGTGACATCACATATAGAAATGTAGACCTAACTATAACTACCCATTGATGACTGCCACTGGGTAAATGTATATTGGAGGACAATCAAGCAACATTCAATCAGGCAGAAAAAGATCGGGGGGGGGTGGGAAGAATAAATTACTCTCAAAGGAACATACAATGGTAATGAGTGTTTTACAAACAAGAGATGATAATCTAATTGTCAATTTATCTGATTATAACAGAAGAGAAAAATACAGTTTTGAATAAAGGTGTAGCATTCTGCCCAGAATATCACTTTGATAAAGTTGAAACTAAGATAGATACACACAAAGTCCCCAGAAAAATCAAGTTGGCAAAATACTTGTGAAATGAGTTGCCAAATCTGATACTGGTTCAAAATCACCAATTGATACTAGATAGACTACCATACACATTCAAGATGTTATAAGCTAATGCCTAATCTCACTGAGGAGGAATATACCACAACACAGGCTCTGGAACAGTTAGGTATATCAATCAATTATCACATGTACAGCCACTCTAAACCTAAGTCCAAGTTTTGCCCCAACTAAACACCAGGCAATAAGATTGACTTATTTTATGATCATGTAACAGCAGATCTGATCAAGCTAAATAACATATATCATCGTCAGAAGGGAGAAAACCTGGCCCAGGCAAAGAGGAAAGATCTACAACAACTGATTTAAATTGAAAACATCTTTATGAAAACGGCGGATAAGGAGGGGCCAACATTGTAATCCTGAGCCATCAGGATTACCTGAAAGAAGCGATGAGACAACTACAAGATAGAAACATCTTCCTACAAATGGACAATAACTCAATCAATAAAATCACTTTCAACAATAAACTTCAACTATAGCGCCTAGAGCTCTTAGTTAGTGATGAAGAATATCACTTTTTTGGGAATGATCTCCCCAAAATGCCTAATATTGACTAGGGGTGGGGGGCAAACTCTGCTCCACCAGCAAAGTTCTCAGCATTTTTGCTAGTCCGCGCTATGCTTGGAGCACGGAGTTCGGCACAAAAATATCCGCCTACCTTTAGCTGAACAGAGTGTGCCACACTTGAACAGTTCAACCCCGGAAATCGTGTTACATCCAAAAACAAAGTTTCCCAATTATTTAAGGACCACCATTTGAATATGAAATTATACTTTCCTAAAACAAATTGCGGTACGGATATTTATAAGCCTCTCATGTGAGATTCAAAGAAAGAATCGAAATACAGGAACTTCCTTTAGGCATTTTCAGCCAGGCATCTTGAGACAGAGGTGTTCAGTCAGTGCGCAGGTACAGAGGAAGCAGGAAGTGATTCACCACCCCAAGCAGAAAGCTTCCTATCTGCACGTGCACATGAAGAAAAAAGTTTCTTCTGACAGCAGCAAAGATGCCTCTGTACGAGAGTCTGGAAAGTGGAGGCGAAAAGCCCGCTGCCATCATAGACTTGGGGGAAGCATTTCTCCAGGTGAGTTATCGGGTCACGGCCTCTGAAAATAATGTAAAGATAGTAGCATCTGTGTTTTGTGGGGTACTACATTGTGGTCCAAATGGAAGAGAGATAATTAAGCCCTTCTGTTTTAGAGAAGGGTCTGAAAGTACACATACAGATGCTCTCTCTGCCTGCCCTCCCTTGCTCTGTCCCCCTTTTCTGCTCTTCCCACTTCTGTCACAGCCTCACAGTGACTGAGCCATCCTGGAGTGTACTTGGCAGAGATGCTGGCATGTCGGTCCGATGTCTACTTCTGCCTGAGGTGGCAGGAGCCAGGATGGTCAAGTGAGGTAAGGGCTCCACATTATGTCCTCTCAGCCCGTGTCTGTAGCCCCCTCACCTGCCGGAGTTGTGTTTAATCTGTGTTTTCCTTTCTGTACTCTGGTGTGGACGGAAAGTGGGCACTTGTGGGCTTTTTGCCTCATTGATGCAATGGCTCTGGGAGGCAGGAGCTGAGCGATCGCTCTCCCACTGTGAGAAGAGCTCGAGGACTCTGCTTGTCTCCAGGAATCCTTGCTAGGACCTTGACTGTGGACCGCGGGTTGGAACGGCATACTAGACACTATTAGTTTGTCACCCTCACTGAGGGCCATATTTATACTCTGGTTGCGCCGAATTTGCGTAGTTTTTTTCGACGCAAATTCGACGCAGAACTAACGCCAACTAACGCCATATTTATACTCTGGCGTTAGACGCTTCGGGCGCCAAAGTGCCCGGAGTGTGCGTCATTTTTTAGCGTGAACCCCTTCCTTGCGTTAATGATATGCAAGGGAGGCGTTCCCGTCTTAAAAAATGACTCCCAGGCCTTTACGTGGTATTTATACTCCCGGGCAAAAGAGACGCCCGGGAGTGGGCGTGGCCAAAAACGGCGCATTTGCGCCGCTTTTTAACGCCTGGGTCAGGGATGGCGTTAAGGGACAAGTGGGCTCAAAATGAGCCCAGAGTGCCCTCCCCTGCCCCCAGGGACCCCCCCTGCCACCCTTGCCCACCCCAGGAGGACACCCAAGGACGGAGGGACCCATCCCATGGACATTAAGGTAAGTTCAGGTAAGTATTTTTTTTTTAAATTTTTGTGGCATAGGGGGGCCTGATTTGTGCCCCCCTACATGCCACTATGCCCAATGACCATGCCCAGGGGACATAAGTCCCCTGGGCATGGCCATTGGGCAAGGGGGCATGACTCCTATCTTTACAATGATAGGAGTCATGTTGATGGGGGATGGGCGTCGAAAAAAAATGGCGCAAGTCGGGTTAAGACGATTTTTTAGCGTCAACCGGACTTGCGCCATTTTAAGACGCCCTAACGTCATTTTTTCCCAACGCCGGCGCTGCCTGGTCTACGTGGTTTTTTTCCACGCACACCAGGCAGCGCCGGTCTGATTGCGCCGTCTAACGCCATTCCATAAATACGGCGCCCGCATGGCGCTTCAGAATGGCGTTAGACGGCGCAAAATATTTTGACGCTAAACTGCGTTAGCGCAGTTTAGCGTCAAAAAGTATAAATATGGGCCTGAGCGCTGTGCGCTGTGAGCTCTGCATTGGAGCAGGAGAGGCGGAAGGGGATCAAGGGCCAGATGTAGGTAGAAATGGCAAATTGCGAGTCGCAAAACCATATGCAGAATGGTGTCCCTGACACCATCTGCGAATCGCAAGGGGGTCGCAAAGACCCCCCTCATTAATATTAATGAGGTGGGTCGCAATTTGCGACCCCCTTGTGATTCCCTGCACTCACAGGGTTGGTGGCCTGCTGGAGACAGCAGACCTCCATGTCTGTGAATGCTTTTTTAATAAAGCATTTTTTTTTTCTATTGCAGCCCGTTTTCCCTAAAGGAAACGAGTTGCAATACACTCTGGAAAATGAAACCATTTGGTTTCATTTTTTGAGAGTAGGCAGTGGTCCATTGGACCAATGCCTGCTCTGAAAAAATATTTTTGGCGCATTCACAAAGTGGAAGGGACCCCTTCCCTTTTGCAAATGAGTTAGCATCCACTTCACATGGGTGTTAACTGCAAATTGCTTTGCGACCGCGTTCGCGGTCACAAAGCAATTCTGCATTGCGGTGCGAATCGCAAATAGGAACGGGAATACCCCTTCCTATTTGTGAGTCACATTCCCATTTTGTGAGTCACTACCGTCTCGCAGAATGGGAATGTACTTCGCGATGCACGTTTTGCATGGCGCAAACTGCGAATTTCGCAGTTTGCACCATGCAAAACGCGTTGTACATCTGGCCCCTAGTCTGGATTTGAGGTGCATCACTGTGTAAGTCTCAATTCAGCATTTTTTCTCAGTTTGTCTCTTCAGTTTAACATCACAATGGCAGGGTCTCTCTTTTTCTATGGTTTTAAAGCTGTGCCCATTGTGGTACTGCAGGTTGTACTTTGTGTTCAGCTGGATTTGGAGAGCTTGGGGGGTGGGCTGTTACGTTAGGCTGTATTTGCAGGTTGCCAGTGAACTGAAAAGACAACATTGAACCTTTGAGCACCAGCATTGTGGCAAGCTGGCAATGAACCCTAGTATAAGCAAAGAAGATGCCATACAGCCTTTGGCTGTGTAGTTAAAATAATCTTAACAACTCCACCTGCACGCAGAACTCCGCAGAATTCCACAAATTATTTTGATGACTCTGCAGAATTCCACCTAGTGAAGCTCTGTGAGCTCCGCCCAGCCTTACTATTGACTTCCTCCCAAAAAGTAAAACAAAAGTAAAAAAAAAATCACAAAACGCTTATTAACCCTCCAGAGAGGTCAATTATCTCTGGATGTGGTTCTCTTTTTGAAAATATGTCCAAATATGTATATTTTTTCATTGCCCCTCTAATTATATCACCAACATCATATATCAAGGGCACTGGAGGTTTTCTGAGAATTATTGATAACAACACTTGGCAAGCAAACTATTTGTTAATAACCATAGATGTAGTGTCACCTTATACTTCCATCCGTCATGAAATTGGTCTGCATGCAGTGCAATATTTCCTCAAACAGAGGAATATTGGGGAAACAAGGCACTCAGAAATGCTCTTAGAAATGATTGAACTCTGTCTATATAATAACATCTTCACATTTTACCAACAGTTTCACCAACAGATATGTAGGACTGCAAAGGGTTCATCCCCACCCAGCTGCCCCAATCTCACTGTGGGCTGGTGAGAGAGGGAGATTGCTTGGCAAGACGGCTATGAAGAACAGAATTCCAAAATTGTTCTGTGGTTAAGATACCTAGATGATTTACTTGTGATATGGAATGGAACCAAAGTTGAATTAAGCATCTGTAGTGGCAAAGAGGTGGAGTTCCTTGCTATCCGGGAATATATTGAAAATAATCAGCTACAGACAACAATGTTCAGAAAAGAAACAGCAACAAATAGCATCTTGCACGGCACCAGTTTTCATCCAAAACCACTACTGAAACGTGTCCCCTATGGCGAATTTTTACACTCAAGACAAAACTATTCAATTGACACAGATATGGAAGTACAATTTGAAAATGTCAAACAAAGGATTTTACAGAGAGGCTACCCGAAAGCCCATACTGTATTAGGCGCCTCGAGACCAAGGTGTACAACTTGACAATAGACGTTGGTAGACAAAGACTTTGAAAATAAACACATTGGACACCAATTGTCCAAGTCTGATTTTAACATACAGTAAGAAGAGCAGAGAAATTGTAAATAACTTTAAGAAATACTGGAATTTCTTAAATAGTAATGCAAATATTGCACAAATATTGGCCCCCAACCCACAAGAGACATACACAAGATCAAGGTCCCTAAGGGACATGTTTGTCAAAAGCACTACAAACCATTGACAGCGCAGACATGGTTGACACAGGAGAACAGGGGTTTCTACAAGTGCAAAAATTGTAAAGCTTGCAAAGTGGCCAAAAATGAACACAAATGTAAACATGGCAAGGGGAAAGAGATCAGCATCATGCAGAGAATAACATGCACTAGTCAATATCTGGTCTACCCTATAGAATGTGAATGCGGACTACAGTATATAGGGAGTTCTACATGCTCTTTAGAGAAGAGAATTCTTGAACATATAAGAGCAAAACAACCCCAAGATCAGAGCCACGCAGTTGCTAAACATTATATGAAGGAACATTCCAATGACTGGAGAACTATGAAATTCTTTCGTATAGCTCAGGTCACCAAAGATGAATGCAATGGGGACAGAACTTTGAAACTATGACATCTTCAAAGCAAATATATTGTTTAGTTATGCCAGTGCTTAATTTGAGCTGGTGTTTTCCGGCACAGGGCACTGGCACTTATTTCTGGGGGCCGGCACTTATTTTTCTGCCTCAAGCATTTACTGCAAGCAAAAGACTCATAGGGGAAAGATAAAGGGAGAAAAAAATGAAATAGCTTTCCAAAGGTAGACAGCAGAAAGCTACAAGAGTAAGCTGAGGGGCAGGGAGTGGCTGTAAATGGATTAAAGAGGCCAGAGATTGCTTCAGGATTACACTGCTTCCGTGTTCCGTGTTCGCACATTTAATTGCAGCAGCCACATGTTTCAGAGCAGGGTTTTGGGCACCTGCACGTTTTTATTTACAAATTAAGCACTGAGTAATGTACTAAGTCACCCTCAGGATTGAACACTGATTTAGAGTTTCATGTTCACCTATAATAACTGTGATTTAATTCTAGAACTGCTGACATCAGATAAGGAGATGCAGTGTTATGAACTATTCCTCAGTTTGCCTCGGATAAATCCAGTCTATACAAACATACTTTGGGGTTTTAAGAATATTGATTTGACTCGTTGTGTTGATATGGAGCATTTGGAAGGTGGATTAGGATAGACTACAGGGGAATAATGAATGCTTCAGTAAGGTCCAGCCATACTGTGATAATGAAACGTCACCCAGCCATAGCATATGCAAATGCGGGTATGCTATGGCGTGGGTATACAGTATGATATAGCCTAACATACACTATATTAAGAATACAATATATACATGCTCAAGAAAGTATAGTGAAATTCACACTGATAAAAGCACATAGTACATACGGGTGAAGACTATATATATGTTGCCATGAGGTACTCAGCCGCACCAGACAATAATTATGATTACTCTGACTTATCTATCATGAATTCACTAATATGATCAAAAGAAATCAGTAAAGCAGCATTGCCACTCATAATGGGCCTGTGTGACTTATAGACCGATCAACCATAACTATAAGACATGTGACATGTATGAGACAACAATGTTTCTAAGAATGCCCCAAGAAAAGTATGATATGAAACACAATGGTATTGTGTGTTGTTTTAGTTGTTGTTACAAGTGTAAAACTACAAGATCCATAATGCCTCTTAAATGGCAGGATGGATCGATTGTGTATATTTAAAAACTGTGAATGGACTCACTAACCATGAACAAGACTCGTAAGAGTTGAAACGTGTTGGTGGTTGCCATTCAACAAGAAAGGCAATAAAACAAGCTTCCTGGAGTGCGGTGAATCTTTTTTGACTACTGGATATTCCTGGGTTGGTCACCTGTGTCACCAGCACCGGCAGTAGAGTGCGCTGATCAAACACATCAACCAAGTTGATATATATGTATATATATATATATATATATATATATATATATATATATATATATATATATATATATATATATATATATATATAAATAATAATTAAAAAAAATTTGGTCACTTAAAAAATCCAAAGGTTACAGGAACGTTATAGTTAGGATCTGAAATTACTCGTACAACAAAAATTATTCAGTGTGTGTAACAGTTTGTCAGTGGTGTCTCTAGAAGGGGTTTTAAGGGGAAACACAATGATCCCCAGATAAAACTGGTGGAGACACCTGCAAAGGCACTTATGGTGTGTTTCTGCCTTTGCATGTGTGAACGTGTTTGTATACATACATACATGCGTACAAACATACACATATACACTTATACATATACCATAACTCACACCCTCACCATGCACAGTTTTTAATGAATAATTTTACAACAAATGTTACAGTGATATTATCAAAGATGTTATAAAATATGTCATGAGTGCTGTAACATCTGGGATGATAAGCAGTGCATGGCAAGGGTGCGAGTTATAGTTACCTTAGGGCACAGGTTATAGTTACTAGAAATAACTATAACTGGTGAATTTCTAAGGTTTTGTACGAATAAATTCAGAACCTAACTATAATAGCCCTGTAACCTTTGTTTTTAAGTGAATTCCTATGCTTTTTTAACGCAAAGTAATTTTAATTACTATACATTAATACAACCAAGACTGCACACAGCTTTTGGCCGTGTGTGGCGGGGGTTGGCCTGTGGCTAGTCCCTGCAGCCAACCACCTATAACCACCCAAACCCGCATCTCGCATGGGCAGTGGGGGTTGGCCACAGGGCCTGGCCTGTGGCACATCCCTTTGGTCAATTCCCCAAGCTACCTAACCCCACGCTGTGCAAGACCTTTGTCCTTTCCAGAACTGGAGCTTCAAATGGGGCACATGCTACGTTTATATTTGTAAGTGATCCCTGTTGAGGTTTAATTTCTGTGAAATTAGCATCTAGGCCAGAACGACCTAGCCTTTTAATAATTTTTATATTTTGTGGGATCCAATCCTCGCCTCTTATACATTTTTTGGGGAGGAGGAGCCGTGTGGTCCCTCTATCTTACTTGATTCCAGCCCCAGGGACCCCATCCCGAGGCACGGCCTCTAACTATTTTTTGTTTTTTGGAGGAGGGGGGCCATGCAGGTCCACTCCCCTGGCCGATTTCAGCCCTGGGGACCCCATCCTCCGGGGCCTGGCCATCAATCCTTTGTGCCCTGCAGGAAACCCAGTGTGCGTTAGGGACCACGGGGGAAGCCTCAAGGCCCCAGTTGTCCCAGTCAGCTCCCAACCTCCTGCGGCAGCCAACACTGGTTTCGCACACAGGGAGTTGCTAAAGATGCATCTCCCTGTCTGCAAAAGCATTTGTTACCTCTGTTTCCCTGCCTGCACATTTTTTGACCCCTCCTTATTTTCGGGCCCCGCTTGACGGATCACCCCGAAACTTCCCATGCACAACAAGATTGACTGGAAACTTTTTAGGGAAAATTTCATGAAGATATAGGCAAGTCATAAAACGCTTTTCCAATGGAAACATGGTCCTAGCTAGGTAATAAATACACACAGCTGAAGGTATTGAAAGTGGGAGACTGGCTCCTTAGTGGGGTTGGCACAGTGCTTGGCTTAGGTATAGTTAGGTGAAAATGTCAGTTTAAACATTACTTTTTAAACTGAAAAAAACTGAAGTTCACCTGTTCTAGTTATTTCAAGTAACTAGTTTATAACTTCACATTTTACATGAATCACATGCTCTATGACATCATTGATAACATCACTAATAACTTGTAAAATGATATCATTGATGACAATATTGTGCATGTCAGAGCCGCAAGTTATAATTACTCCAAGTAATTTCACTGGTGAAATTCAGTGTTTTTATTCGTTTAAACTGCTACGTTTGAACTGACATTTTGATCTAACTAAAGTGTCACTATAACCTTTGTTTTTTTCAGTGAATATATATATATATGTATATGTGTGTATATATATCTATGTGTATATATATATATATATATATATATATATATATATATATGTGTATGTGTGTGTGTGTGTGTGTGTGTGTGTGTGTGTGTATGTCCCTATATTTTTGGGACAGCTTGATAAATCTTCACAACATTTTCAAAACAAAGTTGCCCTCATGGGTCCTGTTGTGCATGGAAAATTTCAGGGGGATCTGTCAAGCAGAGATCAAGAAAAAGGGGAGGGTCAAAACCCTGGGGGTCTGCAAAGCCTTCTCGGGGGACTCCGCGACTGCTTAGAAAATTAAAAAATATTAGCAGATTAGGTCCCTGGCTTTCAGTAATGACTCAGGGGGATTCCAATAATGGTTCAGTGGGGGATCCCGGATTCCAGTAATGATAAAGTGGGGGTCCACTGAAGTCAAAAGGTTGAGAACCACTGCCATAGACCACTTAGACATGCCTGCAGCCCAAACCGCTGGACGGAATTACACTAAACTTACCAGAAAGATACATTTTGGTCCAGAGTTGTTGTTATTTGGTGTAAATCCATTCAGTAGTTTTTGTGAAATTAAAGGAAAATCTAATTTGTATATCTAGAGGCGCGAAACCTTTGCAAAGCCACTTGAGGCAGATTTGCGAACCCTTGCGCCACAGCAAAGCCCATATTGGCTGGCTGCAACCTGAGAAGAAAGTTGCAGCTGCCATTTTTTGTAAGGGAACACGGTCCCTGGGGCTGCAAATAAATAATAGATGTGGCTTAAGGGCTTAGGGTGGAGGTACCTTGACCCCAGTGGTAGGATATTTGAGGGTCAAAAAAATGTTTCACCATGTGCATTATTCATGAATTCATCGCCAGTCGCGGCAGGGACGAGGGGTGAACAAGACAAAAAAAAATATATTTAAAAAATAAACGTACCTCAATCCTCGCCACATCGCCACACCACTGCTCTTCAGGTATCTACTATAAGCAGGCACAGGCTCCCAGCCTGCCCCACAGCCAATCCTAATGCTGGCAACATGACAGTAGTGTCAGGATTGGCCTAAGCACCCTGGCTTTGCGCTCCCAGGCAGACTGGGAGCCTGAGCCTTCTCTCTCTAACCCGGCAATGCAACTCGGGTTGAAGGCAGCTCAGTCTGCAAATGTGTTTGGCTGTCCTGAGGCGGCTGGCCAAACACACATGTGCACTGGGTAGACTGCCTGTCATACCCCATGGCCCCGCCCCTACAAAAATAAAATGATAATAAACATTGTTTATTATCTTTTTATTTTTAAAGTGTTGCAGCTGCTGCTTGTGTAACGTTAGGCAAATTCGCGAATATCACAAGAAAAACAAAAAAAGAGATTCACCCACTCACAAACCCACTCAGACACTCTTGAACCCACCCACTTAGGCACCCACTCACAGATCCACTGAGAGGCTCGTGCACATACTCACTGACCTCCTCAGACAGTCACACACCCGCTTAGACACCCACTGAGACACTAATACACCCACTCACAGACCTACTTTGACACTCATATACCCACTCACAGATCCACTCACACCGATTCACAGACCCACTCAGTCACTCATTCACCCACTCTCAGACCCAGTCAGACACTCACACTTCCACTCACAGACCCACTAAGACACCCATACACCCACTCACAGGCCCAGTTAGACACTAATGCACCCACTCACAGAGCCACTCAAAAACCCTGCACCCACTCACAAACCCACTCAGAAACCCATGCACCCACTCAAAGACCTACTCAGACATTCACACATCCACTCACAGACCCACTCAGACATCCATACACCCAGTCACAGACCCTGTCAGACACGTGCGCACCCACTCAAAGATCCACTTAGATACTTATTTACCCACTCACAGACCCACTCAGACACCCATGCCCCCACTCACAGACAGAATCAGACACTCTCACACCCACTCAAAGACCCACTCAGACACTCATGCACCTACTCAAAAACCCACTCAGATACTCATGCACCGACTGAAAAGACCTACTCAGACACTCTCACACCCACTCATAGACCCAATCAAACACTCATTGAGCCACTCACACACCCACTCAGACACTCATGCTCCCACTCACAAACCCACTCGCATTCATGCACCCTCTCAAAGACCGACTCAGAGAGTCATGCACCTAGTGACAGACCGACTCAGACACTGTCACACCCACTCACAGACCCACTCAGACACTCATGCATTCCTCATAAACCCAGTCAGACTCTCATGCAACCACTCACAGACCCACTCAGACACTCTGGCACCCACTCACAGACCCACTGAGATACCCATGCATCCACTCACAGACTCACTGAGATACGCATGCAACCACTCACAGACCAATTCAGGCCAGGCCCTGTGGCCAACCCCCACTATGCTCAGCCAAAGTCAACTCCCCCATGCACGGCCATCCCTGGCCAACCCTCACACTGCACACCTAAAGGGTTGGGTGGTTATAGGGGGTAGGCCAGGCCCTGCAGACAACCCGACTGCACATGGCGGAAGCCAACCCGTGCACAGCGCTGGGTTTGGTGGTTATAGGAGGCTGGCCCCAGGGCCTTTAAGTTTAAAAAAACATAGTAATTCTCTGAAAAAAACAAAGGTTGCAGGGGCCTCATTGTTAGGAAAGAGAATTAAAAAACATAGAAACTCACTTAAAAAAACAAAAGGTTACAGGGACGTTATAGTTAGGCTCACATATCGAACATACAAAACCATAGATATTCCACTATTACAGTTAGAGTTATTTCAAGTAACTATAAATCCTGCCCTAAGGTAACTATAACTTGCACTTTCTCCATGCACGGCGTATTGCCCCATATATAACAGCACTCATTACATCTTTTATAATATCTCTGTAACATCTGCAGTAACTTTGTTGATGAGACAACTATGCATGGTGAGGGTGCGAGTTTTAGCAATCTTAGGGCAAGAGTTATAGTTACTTGAAATAACTCTACCTATAACAGCTTAATTTCGACAGTTTTGTATGTTTGAAATGTGAGCCTAACTATAAAGTCCCTGTAACTTTTGTTTTTTAGAATATTTATATATATGCATGTACGTATATAAATATAAGTATATAATTATATGCACATACATACATATATGTATGTATATATGTATGTATATAAATACGTTCACACATGCTAAGACACATACTCGATTTGCCCGTGCAGGTGGCTCCACCAGTTTTATCTGGGGCTCTATGTGTGCCCACTTAAAACCCCTTCTAGAGGCACCACTGAATAGGACTTTTACAAAGACTGAATAATTATGCCAGCAGAGGTAAAAATTAGTTAGTTGAAAGAAACCTAATAAGCTGCTTTATTAAAGCCACAAACACACTAACTGTCTCGAAATGACAGACCCACGAGTACAAATCTGCCCAATGTCACTTTTAGTCAAACCAGCTGATATTTTAACATATTACAATTTGTTCTGATAATGTATATGACAAGTATACAAAGGGTAAAGAATGTTTTTGGGTTCTCTATTTCCTGTATGTTGTAATTGCACATGCAAGATGCTCTCTGCAGCCCACTGTATAGAAACGTGCAAAATTCCACCAGACTTTGTCCAGCAAATTGCACAAATGTACAGGTATATTCTATGGGTTAAGTTAGAGCTTTTCTATTTACATTACAGCTTTGTACTCTATACCGCCACTCTCTTATGGGTCTATTTAGGCATGTGGGGGTTACCCCCTCAAAGTGCATTTTTGGCTCAGTGGTTAGATGCAGCTACCCAGAGTCAGTTGTGGTAAAGTCTGTGTGTGTCTGTCAGCACTGAAACAGGCATTGGTGAATATCACTCCAAAGCACGAATGTGTTCCATTTGTGAACCCTTAAAGACACTAACAAGTGCTCAGCACCAAGGAGGCTATGACATGGAGCAGACAGGCTTAAGGTAGGACAATGTGGACAATGTGGAAAATATTTGTGCACTAACAAAACTGTATAAAGTCTAAATACAAAACAATGCAAATCCAAAATGAATTAGGAAAATAAAGTCACAAAGTGTCTATGATAGTCAATGGTAGCAGTAGAGTGGATCCTTGGGTCCTTGGTGCAATTTTAGGCTGACTATGATGGAGCACGGGTCGAATACACTAAACAGGTTCGTCCTAGGCAAACTTTTTATTCTCTGACTTAGGGCTTGGTTTAGATATGGTGGATGAGTTACCCCGTCACAATGGTGACAGATATCCTGTCTGCCAAAATCTAAATCCCATTTGGTTTAATGGGATTTAGATTTCGACAGACGGATATCAGTCACTGTTGTGATGGAGCAACTTGTCCACCAATATCTAAATCAGGCCCTTAGTCCCTTAAGTCACAATCCACCACAGGCGTACACTTCAAAAGCTCCTCAGGACCTCCAGGGAGGCATATAGAGACTCACAGGGTGACAGGCAGAGGCCAATAGCAGGGTGTAGTCTAGATCCAGTTGACAATAGTCACCTGAAGTCTTCCAGGACAAATCCCCTTGTAGCTTCTTGTATACCTGTAGCTTGAACTGAAGGTCAGCCGTATGACCCTTCTACTTGCTTATCCTGGATATGAGAGGAGCATATCCAGTCCTTTGGGGCTCCTTTTCAGTCACAGGCAGAAGGTCCAGTCCTCTTTTGATCTTCTGCCAGGCCAGAAAGTGTTCAGAGGTGGATGCGTGGAAGAGCTACATTTACGTCTGTAACTAGCTAGTGGCTGGGAATGACCTCTGGGCACGCCCTAACCAATAAGACAAAAGGTCTTTGGGTCAACCCTACCCACCCTGAAATTGATTGCAAATACAGGAATATAGTGCACAAGTCATCCTTGTCGAGGAATAGAAATTATTACACTTCTGTTCAACAAGCAAACTGCACCACAATATGAAATACATTTTGATTATAAGACCAATACTTATAATCGCCTTAGATCAGCCAATGCAGGTCATTGGTTGGCTTCCTCGTCAAATTCATTTGCTTGCTTCTTATTTGATGGCTTGTCTTCTACTTTTTGAGTTTGCCCTCCCCTGGAGCATTGCTTCTTTAGCATTATTTTTATTAGATGACTTGTATTCTACCACTTACATTCAGGTAAATACTTTTTAGATCAAACCTACTAGACAGAACATGCATTGTCTGTTATAAGGCATATTGTGGCTTAAAAGAACATAGATGGGCTGGGAGACTGCCTATCGCTTACCATTTGTTGACTTTCCTTGTCACTCTCACTTGCCTGCTTCTAAATTGTGTCCCAGCTTGTAATCTTTTTTGAAGTTGGATTTACTTAAGCGAGTTGTTTTTGACAATCCAAAGCAAGCCCAACAATTTATAATAAGGCTTTGTGGCTAAATGGTGGCTGGACTACATACATGGTGCTCTCTAGATTTAGAAATAAATCCATAAACTGCAAGGAGCACAATTGGCCCAACTAACTGCAAACCTCTCAAATGAGCAATATTAAAGGCAATAGGTTTTTGCCAACAAAAATTAAAAGAAGCACAATGACGTGTAAGTTTGCATATCTCATCAGACATTCCAACATATGGGTCATAAAGTTATGGCGGCCTGTAAAGATGACAGATACGCTTGCATGTGTTACCACATATGCACACATATGATAAGATGTGATTGCCAGTCTGTTGTTTTTTTTTTTATTTACAGATTGAAGATGGCAGACTCTCGTCTTTCAGCAGAAAATAAACAAATAAATTAAACGTGCACAAAAACGCATTTTGAGATAGAAGAGGCCTGATAGCAAATTGAAGCTGTCTCGACCTCCTCCCACTACCGAAACATGTTTACAAAATGACACTTTGATGAGGAGCATCATGTTTGGGGTGAAATACATTTAAAAGTCCATTTATAAAGCAAGACAGGGAGGGGTGGTGAAGGAAATGGAAGAGCTGGGGTTTGGAGCTATCAGCCAACAGAGTGTGGGGTAGGAGAGGCAGAATATGAGGGAGAAGGTGTACTCCAATTAGGTACTGAAAGCAAAATAAAAACAATGAGAACAGTCGAATTATAGAAGTCATCCAACCAAAAGGCAGGGAAAGAAGCTGTAGTCAAGGGAAGGCGCTAACACAAAAAGAGAAAAGAAACCCATAGAATACAAAGCAAACACATGAAAGTGGCAAGAAAGCCAGCCATGATCAATGGATAGATCAAAGCCCACTGTAAGTGTTGGTATTTGCCACAATAGGTCTTCAACAACAGACAGCTAAAAGTTATCCGTAGGCAACACCTAAAAATTAGACTTGACGTTTACTGGCTTAGTGGTGAAGACCAGGTCATATCAAATACCTCTTCTTGATGCAGAAGTCCCTGAAGACGATCGACCTCTAGAAACAAATAAAATGTCAGTGGAGTACTGTTCGGTCTTCAGACAAAGCTTTTCTCAGAAATGCATTGCTGGTCTTTACTTGGCAGGAATGGAGTTTTTGCATTCAACAGAAAAGCTATATTTTTCAAAGGTCCTGTTAAGGGTGCTTGTTTCAAAGCTCTTCAGCCGATTAGCAACGAACACAATGGCAAGAGATGGGTTCCTGCATCGTGCCCTATATGCGTTCTAATCTATTCATTCGTTTGTTCATTGAAGTGCTCAAAGGGACATCCAGGCTTCATATCACTGTTATAAAAACACTGATATAAATCAAAAAAGTAATAAACAAATATTGTGGTGACTCATTTACAAATGCATTCATGAACAAAACACAAGTTTGGCTGTAATGAAATGGCATGGGAAAACCAGCAGAAAGGTAAGACAAAATTCAACATATAAGAGGTAGACCAGGTGTCCAGTTGCATTTGTGTATTTATTAACATAACTTGCCATTGCTATTTCAAAGAATGAATTAGTATCTCACAATGGAACAACACTAAAGTGAAACACATGACTTGTATGATTGTGATCCACGATAAGCTTCTCATGTGGTGCACAGCTACAAAACTATGCAGTCAGAAAGGACAAATCCTTGCACTTCTAAGTCTTCAAGAATACAACTTTACCAAAGGGAGAGTAATCACATTTTTAAGACAATGGACCATGCTGATGGAGCAGCCCAATTTAGCCCCGATCCTTTACACGTCATAGTTGCACAAATGCACATTTACATTTCACATTATATTTACTGTGTCTCAATAATATTAATGTGTGTGAATTTTTAGATATATTAATGAAATGTTACTACTGAGAAACTGAAAGTTTATAAATGTATGCAATAATATCCATTTAAATTGCTTTCATATATTCATTATTCACATTTTACATTTTTGCTTTGCAGAAGTGACAGGCATTCTTTCATTCTTGTTTTGCATTTATTTTAAAAGTTATACGTGTGCATTTGTAACCATGTATTCGAAGTACACATTAGTCAGGCTAACTTTAACTGACTAAAGGCCTCCATTCTGAAATGTATTTGCTTTGCCAGTGTGTTCTTTTCCTTTGCAGGTGCATTTTCAACGTTTAATTAGGTAGAGAAAGGGGTAATTGTTGTCTGTGCTAGTTCTTGATAGTAAGGCCAGAGAAGAGAAATCTTTTCAAAGAATCGTAATGAGCAGCTGAAGCCGTTTATTCATCCATATCAGGAACAGAGGGATGCTCAATGTTGCAGCAACTATCCAAGTTCTGTGGTATGAGAAATACAGGTGATGTTGCAAATGTATAGTATGGACAGGAAGATGATTGGTTTCTAGTGGCATGGGGAGAAATAAGATTGTTGCTGAAGGTTTTACTTGTTTAATTACTTCTCATACTGTAAGAAGCTAAGACAGATTCTCTTAGACTTTGAGGGGCACTTACCCCACTACTTCCTTTATTCTTGCAGGTGTGAAGCTTTATGCTAATCACTGATTCCTCATTCTGGAAGACTTCTATTGAAGTCTTTGCTATGCTGATGCCTTCGTGCATTTCCAAATTTCCCAAATGTTTCATTCAAAACCATCCTTGCTTTTACTTAGAATTCTGATTAGATAATTTTAGAATGCTTTATGTTAGGTGAAAGAACTGGAGTTTCTTTATGGAACAACTATTTCTAATTCCTAGTTTCTGTATTGCAGTGGCTGTTGTTGCTTTGTATCTTAATATATTGAGACTGAACCAATTGTGATATTTCAGCTTGCCAGCTGCACTTTTGTATATTTTTCATAATCTTATGACATACATATATCATATATTGATTACTGATTGGCAATAAAATCTCTTAATTTGAATCAGTTAGTCCTGGACCTTATTGTTGGGCCAAATGGTTCTCACACGAAATTGAATTGTTTGATTTTTGTTAACTCCTTTATTGTCTCAGTCAACTTAAAAAGATCCACCAGATGAGAAATTGTAAACCACTCCTGCACGCTCTTACAGACTCCCCTAAACCATTTACTCAGAAGTTTAGAAAAAGTGGTAACTACGAAATGGTGCAACATTTAACTGCTCAGAGCCCTCCTAAACATTTGCAACTGGGTGGTGAATACTGAATCCTGGTTATCAAGGCTGAACTGCTATTGATGAAATCAGTGGACTGTATGCTTTCTTAGATCAAACAGTAGGGACATAATTCAGAGCAAGAAGGACTCACAAAGCTGTAATACCTTTGAGGGGGAAATATTAATACCACACCTTGAATTTTTTCCTTAAGGCGAAATTACCACCTGATTACATGTTTTGGAGGTCGGAATCAGAGATCGAAATTTGCATAGAATAAAATTGGAATGTGGGGTATTCCTTCACAACTCAGAATACTGGGATCTGGTGCAAACAGTGTGTTCATTTCTGGTATTTACAAACAAGTTTGAATGAGGGCCTAACTTCTGTCCCGGTGCTTCCTTGATTTAAGAGACCCAGGGCCAGATGTAGCAAAGGTTTTTACCCATTCTGTGTCTATGGGAAAAAGTGTTCGTACATATGGCCCCCAATCTTTAGTTCGAAGTACATGTCTTTAAATCTAAACACTTCCATTTTCCTACCAGTAAAGACTATCTGCATTAATGTAGAGTTAGGTGAGCTATTCCCTCTTTAATTCATATCATACAGTTCACACTAATCAGCTGCCCCCAAATTTAATCTCCGCTGGTGACCTATATCAGTGTCCCTGGGTGTAAATGGAAAAACGAGGGTGAGACTATGGCACTGTGGTTGAACCATTGAACAATGTGCTGAAATTCACCAACAAAAGCAGGAATTAAATAATGCCTGATTTAAAAAAAAAAACTTTCAGACTCATAATTTAAGCAGTTATTTTCTTAAAGTCACCCTTTATTAGGAGTCTCAACATTCCCTTTGGTGGTTCTACTAAATCTATGTCTGTTCATATACCGAATCCAAAACCAGCTTACATTGGTGCAAAATCTCCAGTTCTTGTTGAAGCTCAAATGTGATCATGATGTTGTTATTTTTCTCAATTTGGGGCATCAGGCTTTAGGCCGCCTCATAATAAAGTTCTATACCTGCACAAGCTGAGAGGAGCTTTTTGGACTTAAACGCTTTGGGTTCCACCATTATAAAGTGCTGAACAGGCACACGCTGATTCAAGCTTCTTGGACTTAACTGCTCTGGGTTCCAACATTCTTCATGCTAATCACAAACAGCTGACAACTGAAGACAATTTACCAGGATTCCAACATGCCTTATATTAAGAGCAAATAGCACACAACTAGGGCCAATTTACCAGGGTTCCAAAATGATTGATATTATGATCGAACAGCACACAACTAGTGCTAATCAAACAATCTGCCAACATGAAGGTTGTGAGTGGCCATGTTAGAACAATTTCGTTCCACAGTATCTTGCAATTTGTAAAGAATTTATCCTTGAATAGTGGCTTCATTTTCTGTTCACCCCTAGTCATCATCATCATCGCTACTTGCTGCAAGGATGGTTTTGTGGCACCAATATAGTTGGTACACTGAAAATTACTCAAATACAGTAATAAAAGAAGAAATCTGAGAGGCAGCTAGAACGTTTCAGATACAATAGTCTTATGCAGTGCATTGTTTTACTGGGTATAGGCATGAAAAAGCTTCCCGCTATTAACGTGGAATGTGTGTGCCCATACCTTGGAGTCTACCGAGCCTTCTGAGAAGTAGATGTGTGTCTTATTCTGCTAAAATCACTTGCTTATGGCAGAAGTCCAGCTGCCGAGCCCAGAGGAAGGGTGGTCCTGAAGAGCAGACATTTTGCAGGAGAGTAACTGGAGTTGACCTGAGTTTGCTTGAAGGTCTCTTTGCCTCTCCAATTGTTTCTAAGTTCAAGCCATGCGAGCTGACCACCCCCATTCAGGGGCATATTTACAAGAAAGTGGCGAATCATAGGTATTGCGCCACTATTCTTGTGCCCTCCTACTGGCACCTATCGACACCATGGTTGCACCATATTTACAATATGGCACACCATGGAGTTGTTTTGCACAATAATGTCAACATTTTTGACGCTTTGTGTTTTCGTCAAAAGCACAGGGAGGCCCATTGAATAGAACAGGTGTGTCATTTTTATGCCTGCTCTCAGAAGGCGTTAGAAATAACGGAAAAATGTCACAGTGAAATGCTGTAAACTTCACTGTGACATTTTTTCATGCCTCCCTGTGCCGAAACGTCCCCATGAACATGTTATGCCCGGTGCAGGCATAATGTGGCACAAGGGTTCCCAAAGTGACTCAATGCATGCATTGCTCCACTTTGTAAATATGACATGGAGAAATTGCCTCCTTAATGCCACATTAGTGTAAAACATTGTGCTAGTGTAGCACAAGGGTCTTGTAAATATGCCCCTTAGCATCCCACTCATGACTCCCAAAAAGATGAGGACAACAGTCTTGTGCCTACTCTCTGCACTAGGACTGGGGATTTGCACTACGGGCGTCAGCATGGTAGACAACCTTCCAGATTGCTGGGACCTGTCCGATTGGAGCCAACTTCCCCAAAGTCACTGCCCATGCCCAGGCCCCGTCCAAAGAGAAGTGAAGTAGGAGGTGTTGCCTGACGCAGTTCCTGCTGCAGTTGCTGCACCTACATGTGCATTTGTTTGTGCAGCAGTGGCTCGCATTCATAAACTTAAGGCTAACAAGCACCTGACATCTCAGGTAAAACCACTCCCTGAACGGAAGATTAACTGCAACCTTTACTACAGATTTCTGTGGGATCGACTGTTTATCAATAGCCCAACTTAAAGATTACTGTGTGGTAAAGTAAATACAGAGTGACCTACGTGTCACAGAAAGCAGAGAACCTCCACATGCTCTTTATTCTAGTCTGTTCATTTCTGTGTAGATAACCCACATAGCATTCGTAGTTCACAAGCTTGTGGTGAATAACATTTCTCATGTGTAGAATCTAGTTATGGTATGATTAGAATACTTCTATTTTGCTTCTCCTTGCCTGTGGACCCCCGAATGAGGCATGACATGTGTATGAGTTTCTTCTGTGAGTAGGGGTTTTGCATGGAGTGAAGTTGTTACATGTGGCACAAAGGAATCAATTTTGAGTTTATAAAATTAAGAGGTACATAAGATGAAAGGTGAAGATATCCCCAGAGAGCAATGTGAGCTGCAGAGTTCCTCCATGGCATTCCTGAAATCCATTGTACTGTGTCAAACTCTAGGATGTGGTTAACATGAAACTAAGGGTTTGTTTGAAGCTCAGAAAAAACCTTTGCTCTTTCCGTCTCCACTGCTCACTTTCCACAGGTTAACAGGTAGTTTAGTGGACAGCCACTCCCTCTTTTTTCGCCTTTTTTTTTGTCTCGTTCAGGGAAGACTCCCAGTTCCTACCTAACTTCCAGCTGGCATTTGGAAACACAAGCAGTGGGTTGACTGGTTTAAAGGAATGAGTGAAAGACAGGAACTGTCCAAGTTTAGTCCCAGAGCTGACTGTTAGAATACAAAACAACCTCTGCAACTTTAGCATAAAGATGTGACTGTGTGCCAGAAATTACCCAGAAACAATTTTTTGCTTCATGGTTGTGGAATAGACTTTCAACTGCCTATTGCAGGTCTGGGCCCAGAAATCTGGGAAGTTCAATAGCCTGCCAAAGAAATCTGACTGAGGCCTACCTTGAAAGAAGGAGGAGACTACCACCTGCTAAGAAGGGCATTAGAAGTGCTGTTGCATTAGTAAGGTGCTTTGTAAAAGAGGATGACAGTGAAGGAGCAGAGGCAGAAATGAGCAAAGAATCCCACTGCAACTCAGGAAAAACCCACATTGCTCAGTCCTATGGGAGTGCTCTGGTGACTCAGGAGACCCTGCAGCACCGTGGAAGTGCCCACAACTATAGGAATAATAACTGAATGGCTTATGGTCTTTTCACTGGACAGAAACTAGAACCTTTGAGATGGTGACCATCTCAAAACTGTATTCATCAGTTGCATCCAAATGTCCTATACTTAGAAGGATGATGTCTCCTGTCACATTTTAAGGACTTTGATTGCTGCCTATTTTCACTGTGACCAGCGATGGGCTCCTAGTTTTGTTTGGGTGGCCATTGGGCAAGGGGGCATGACTCCTGTCTTTGCTAAGACAGGAGTCATTTCTATGGGGGTTGGGAGTCGGAAAAAATGGCGCAAATCGGGTTGAGGCGAAAAATTTGCCTCAGCCTGACTTGCCCCAATTTTTGGCGCCCAAGCTCCATATCCCCCTATGCCGGCGGTGCCTGGTGTACGTCGTTTTTTTCCACGCACACCAGGCAGCGCCGGCGGCTAACGCCGGCTAACGTCATTGATTAAATACGGTGCCCGCATGGCGCTTCAGAATGGCGTTAGCCGGCGCTAATTTTTTTGACGCAAAACTGCGTTAGCGCAGTTTTGCGTCAAAAAGTATAAATATGGCCCATAGTCTAGCCATAGGATTGTACGTCTCTTGTCCAAACTGAGGTAATCTGAAATAATATCTCTGCAAATAGATGTTTCCGGGTTAGTCCACATACTAACTCACAACAACAAAGGGGCCAAGCTGACCTTATCCGTTATATACTGCAAGTGTAGCAAATGCGGTTTTTCGTAACTTGGATGGGGGAAATGTTATAATAGTCCAAAATCCCATCCCCATATACAGTGGGAGGTGCACATAGTGTGTTGTAGATGTTTAAAAAAGGGGTGATGGTCCCTTTCCCCTTGGCTCTTGGTAAATTTAAAACTGCACAGGCCACTCTACTGAGCTTAAGCCATGAGCTGTTACATTGTGACTGCCAGAAACCCGTGGAATTGAAAATTACTCCTAGATAGCTGAAGTCGTTCATACTTCTGAGTGACTGACCCCGGATAGAAAGCCTGACAGTGTTAATTTTACTAGGCGCACAAGCTATAATGTGAGACTTTCCAAAGATTGTGCCAAGTCAAGGCAGCTCATAAAGAAGACAAAACGGTCCACCGGTGCCCGCAGGGCGTTAGGAGTATGCACTAGTAGGACCGCATTTTCAGCGTATAGCAGTGAAGACAACTTGGGTGGGGGCAATCCTAGGAGTGTCTACAGGAGTCAAGGTCATATGAGAACATAGACTGTTCATGTAGATAATTGTAACAGAGCCAAGATACAACATTGGCGCACTCCTCACTCAAGGGAGAATTCAGGGGTCATTTCCTCGGTAGTGCCCAAGTGCACTCTCACTGCAAGGTTGAAATGCAGAAAGTGCAGAAAATTCACTAGAGATAACCTCACCCCTATGTCCTATAGAATCAACTGCAGCTTGGGCCTATTCACACAGTCAAAGGCTGGGGATAGGTCTCTAAATGCCAGGTACAGTGGGCAACGCCTAACAAAGATATATTTGTTAATGATCAGGCTCAAATGTAAGCATTGCTCCACCATATCCAGCCCTGGACGAAAACCAAACTAGAAGGGAGAGAGAATGTTGTTTTCTTGTGCCAATGTATCAAAACAATTGAAAAACACCCTTCCTATAATTTTAACTGTGCTGTTGATGAGTGAGATTGGTCTGTAACATTTTTGGGACATACAGTCTACCTTTTTAAAAATGGCATGATGGTGGATAAAGCCCAAGAGCGTAAGATATTTGTGTTCAGAGAGTGATTGAAGATGTTAGTGATAAAAGGAGCCCACATGTCGATTCTACATTTTATGAGGTCAATAGGGACCTCGCCTGGCCCTGGAGCTTTGCCACCCAAGCTCCAATATATAGCCGATTCTATTTCTGGTATAAACACAAGAAGAGGCAGCAAATGCTGTCATCTACTTTTCAGAGAATAGACCAGACCTATGTTCTCCTCAATGCGGTATATGGTGCTGAAATGCAAAGCTTAATCAGACCCCAATATGTTACAATGGACGAGAGGGCTTTCCAGTGCATTTCTTAACCTGATTTACTGTTTTTCAAAAGATCTTACTATTTTTCCCCGATGTGGCAGACTCCAAATGTTCCCAATCACTCTAATGTAGAACTTCCTTCCTAGATTTCACTGTGAATTTATAAGACAAGGGAGCAGCCTGTATCTTGGACCAGACTCTAGAGATGGCAGTTAGCACCTTCCTCAATCTTCAATTGGCTGCCCAGCAATGCTCGTCAAACCATCTGCCCCCTCCCCTTGTCAGACCAGGAGGGCTTAAGAAGAGAGTATCTAATGTCCTGGCTTAAGCTGTCATAATGGGCCAACAGGTCACCCCTGATTACATCTGCCAGACAACTGAGGAGCAAAACCTTGGAGTGACTTCAGTAGTGAAGCCCAAGTGTCTCCTGGGTCTTTAAGGTGCCAAATAAGAATAAGGCCATCAGAGGGATATTGTGTGATGGGGATTACTTTAGTGGGATGTTGACATATACTCATCGGCAGTTGCCCTAAACCTAAAAGAGTGTTATGGCCCCCCCACTCTGTCTGCACAACCTCTCTCTTAGAAAACCAAGGCAAAAGGTTATTTGTCACATAAGAAGTTCCATAAGAAGGCAAAGAAGGTCTTTTCCACTAAAAATATTGACAAGATCGGCTAGGTCGGGGGCGACTATATCTCTGGTCAGCGTTTCCTCCATACCACCTCTGGTCACCATGGGGGGGGGTTACTCTACTGAAGTCACTAGCACCCAGGTATAGCCAGCCATCTTAGCTGGCCATTTAAGAAGCTATTCTTATTTTAAGTGCCTTAGAAAGTCTTTAGAAGTGGGATCTGAGACTAACAGGTCATTCATGATACTGGAAAGATCTGTATCTTTCACTTGCTCTAACTTCGCCACTGCTACAAGTGAAAGCATAATGCAAGGAGTGTCCATGAAGTATATTTAAAGAAAATGACTGCCACTGTCTGTTATCGAACATGCCATTGTTATTTAGTGCTCACTCATTGGAGTGAGATCTTTCTACATTTGAAATACCAATACATGTTCGTCCTGAGTAAGACCTCTGCAATGTATTCTATTGCCACAGGAGGGTTAAGTTGTACAGTGCAAATACACCCGTCAAGCAGTCCTCAGACTAGAAAGTAGTTGCTTGAGAACATAGCAGCTTTAATGCAAGCTGTGACCATTAAGTACAGTTAAAGCAAATCACTGCAACTGTCTGTTATCGAGGATGCTGCTAGCGCGCCCAGTCCTTAATAAGTAAACTTACAAGGGGACGCGTATAGGTCGATTAACCTTCTGAATCGCATGGAGTATCCTAGTCATGCAGTGATCACTAATCAGAATCAACATCAACTTATCAAAATCAGAACACTTAAGAAACCACAAAGAAAAACCATACCAATCAAAGATAACCATCACTCATGGAAAGATTAACAATTTTTGTTATGGTTATAATTCTAATCAAATGTTAATTATGCCTTTATTAATCAAACTTTATTAGTTCATCAAAGAAAACATTTTTCTCCAAAGAAAACATGAGCAACAATGCAAATCATAAGTCAGTGAATATCAGCATTAATGATGCAATTCAGAAAATTAATTTGTCAGTCAATTTTCACTGGCAACGTCTCCCCTATCAGCCTACCTAACCAAGATTAGCATTAGCATGTGGGTCTTTATGCGAAAACAATTTAGTGAAAACATTAATTTGGAAAAATCTAACTAAAAGAGAATTTCTGTAAAAACAGCCCAGTTGGTACATAGAAGAAAAGGCACAAAATTTGTCAGACACATTTTCATAGCTACCTATCCAGGATGGATCAGCAACAAGTCAGTCTTCATCCCCAGGTCATCAATGGTCAGCTACAGATCAGGCTCACAGAGAATAAGCCCAATTGTCAGCACCTCGGACAGCGTCTACTAACGTCATCAACTTTCCACTCACAGTTCTGATTTCCCTTGTCATGACTCCCAGTCCATCCCACTAATTGCTAATTGGTCAATCCGTCGGAAGTTATGACTCTAACCTATAGTTTTTGTTTACTAAATCTCTAATTTTGCATATGCTTTATGTCCCATAAAACTGATTGGTTGACTTGCGATGAGAACATCATCCGGCTCTTCAGGTAACGAAATTGTTGCATACGAGTCTCTAGTCAGTGCCTCTATTGTCCAAGTCCTGGGAAAGGACATTTATCCTACACTACACATAATTGTATCAAATTTCCTTCATCATCTCCTGTCCATTGGTACATTGCAGAATGTTCCAGCTAAGCCGTCTGAACACTGACCAGTTCAAGGTTTCTCCTTCCAGTTACCAGTCCTTGTAAAGCTTTCTGAAGTCTCCACGTTATGAGCAAGCAAGGCCCAGCGAAACCAGGCCTTTTAGTCCGGCTAATTTAAGAATATGAATTAACATAAAACATAGGTTATACACTTCGTTATGACATATTAGTACAGTTTGTTATTCATTGTTCATCATTTTGCATCTGTTAATACACATAGTGACCACTCGCCGAGGGCACAATTTCAAATGAGCACATTATTTTCTAAAATTAATTGTTCTATGCATTTTTCTCATTAATAAACACACATTAATCATTAGCAATTTCTTTAATTAACATATCTGCTCCATCAGTCCCTCCTCTGATGACTAAATGTGTCATCACACCTTTCGTGTCAATACTTTACAAATTTGTTTCAGATGTATTTTGTCTTCTTCTTGAAGTTTCCCTATAAATTTGTCTCCTAGGTGGTTCTTCCCTCCTCTGATCATTCTTCGATTTTCTTAATCTTATTTTCTGCCATAATTTGCATGTACCCCATAATCCTAATATGGAAACAATCACAATTAATAATCCCTGGACAATCTTCCATAGTACCCCATTCCAAATTTGACTAAACCAATTTCCCACAGAGGCAAATCCATTTCCAACCTTTTCCCAAACCCCTGGTTCCTTCAATTCTTTCAAATCCTTGCTTGAATTAGTTAAATTAGTAAGTAAGTCTCTTATCTCTTTATCATTCTATGGTATGTATGAACAACAATGCCTGGCATTCATCATTTTACACACTCTGCCGTCTTTCGGCAACATTATGGCCCTCATTACAACCCTGGTGGTAAATCCCGCTTTCCGCCGTGCAGAAGACCGCCAACATACCGTTGCGGCAGTGGAATTCCGCTACAGGTATTATGACTCACAGCTCGGAATCCGCCACAATACAGACACCCACACAAGTCCGCCACACTAAAGGTCAGTGATAAACTGGCTATACCAAAACCTACACCGTTACGCCAACAGGAATATGCCCACACTATCACGACCCACGAATCAACGTGGCGGTCTTTCAACCACGGTATTCCATTGGCGGTACTCACCGCTGCACTCAAAATACACACACATTTACAAAACACAACCACATTGGACAATTCATAATACACACACATGATACACAAACACACACCACACCCACACACCCAATCCAATATAAAACACACCCCCACAAACCCTTACAACCAAAATTCAGAAAGAAGGCCAGAGAGAGAGACTACCTAACACAACACCAGCATCCACAGACACACAACACCATCACTCATACAACATCCACGCACCTCAAACAACACACACCAACACATCCCCTTACACATCACAACAGACACCACCTCACACATCACCCACACTACATCATGGCACCTCAAAGACACCCCAGGTTCTCTGAGGAGAAGCTCAGGGTCATGGTGAAGGAAATCGTCCGGGTAGAACCACAGCTATTCGGATCACAGGTGCAGCAGACATTGCAAGGAAGATGGAGCTATGGCGCAGAATTGTCGACAGGGTAAACGTAGTGGGACAGCATCCAAGAACACGGGATGACATCAGGAAGAGGTGGAACGACCTACGGGGGAAGGTACGTTCAGTGGTATCCAGACACCAGATTGCTGTACAGAGGACTGGCAGTGGACCCCCACCTCCTCCCCCACAACTAACAACATGGGAGGAGTAAGTCTTGGCGATCATGCATCCTGAGGGCCTCGCAGGAGTAGCAGGAGGACTGGACTCTGGTAAGGCAAATCGTTACTACTTTATCCCCCCCACCCCACCTGCACGCCATCACATACTCCCACCCTCACACCCATCACCCCAACAACCCACAGATACTCCACTAACACAACCCACACATCCCAAAATCAAGCCCTGCATGTAACACCAATGCATGGACACCCATCACCAAAGCATGTTGAGTAGAGAGACTCACTCATGCCCCAAAATCATCAATTACGTAAGGGCCATGGCAATAATGCAAGCACAGGAGTAGAGGGTCACTCACCCATTGCACGAGATGGCACACATAGATACAATAACTATGCATTTACACCCCAACATGACCCCTACCCAACGTCACCGGACAGGAGGTTCTAGACATATCCAGTCCCCCACAGTGGCAACAGCAGCTCTGCACGCCTGGATCAAGATGACCAGCCCGGCCCATCAGGGACCTCGGCACAGTCGGTTCCCCTGACACAGTCACAAACCACCACTGAACCTCCCCCCTCAGGAAACACCACCACAGCACCCACCCAGCGGGCCCATCCCTCTGTCCCCAGGACACGTCTATCAGCAGTGTGTCCACCACTACAGGGAACCCAGGCAACCCTACTAACACAGGACAATCAGGGGCCTGGAGGCAGTGGCAGTGGCAGTGGGCACACGGTTCAGGGGACAGAGGCACAGGATAACAGGGAAGCTGGGAGGACTGCTGTGTGACAGGGGGGGGGGATAGGCCCAGGGAACCCACACTCCACAAGGCACTCTCCAACATCATGGGAGCTTACCACCATTCCCAGGAGACCATGGGCACGGTACTGGCCAAGTTTCAGGAGACCCAGTGGCTGCAGGAGGAACACTACCTGGGAATCAGGGAGGACCTGAAGTCCATCAACACCACCCTGGTCACCATTGCAGGGGTGCTGGCAGACCTTCTCAACACCAGGAGGGACAAAGTGGCACACCAACGGGCCCCTGACACTAGCCTGGACGATTGACAGCTGGTACCGGCACAGGAACAACAGGCCACCAGCACCCCATCCTCTGCAGATGGAGAACCACCCCGCAAACAGTTTCTGAGATCCAGGAACAAGACAGAGAACATTGCCAAGACCTCCACCAGGAAATAAGACCCCCCTGAATGTCACCCTTCTGTCCCACTTTGTCACCCTGTCCACCTTAAATTGCCATTGCTCCACTTCCTATGCCCCATTGGAAAATGCACCTGTGAAACAAATAGACTGGACTCTGCCATGGAAATTCCTCCACCATCACCCCAGCCCATTTCACACACCCCTCCACTTATGTACACAGAAATAAACATACTTCAATCACAAAACAATCTGGAGTCTGCCTGTGCTTTCACAAATTTGTAATTGCAAAACCTCTGGAATATAGCAATGTCAATGTACTTGTTCACATCCCAATGTAACACATCTGTAGGCCAGCAGTAAACATAGCAGAGGGCACAAAGTGGGACCCAGATCTGTGAAATGGAAAGGCAAAGTAACAAGTCAGGGTCCATACACTGAGTGAAAATTGTTAGGAAACTATTCTTCAACCCTCCTCAGAGTGACGCAAAGAAAACACAAACACCAGGCAAGGCTCCGGAACAGATAAAATGCTTTTATGAGGTACCAAGGTTTATTGGCAGGCCAAGGCAGAAGGCAGACGCACATCCCAGTGTAACGTCTTACAAGCTGGCATCTTCTGCCCTGAAGCATATAAGTCAGGCATTTATATATGTTGATAAGTGCTGTCACTGCACAACCTAAAAAGGGGACACAGTCCAAACATGGGCACGCACATACAAAAGAAATGCTGCACATACAAAACTAGAAGTCCATAGTGTAAAAATATACAGAATGCAGTGTGAGCATGAGCACGTGAACAGACAACAGGTGGTCCCTAAAGAAATGGGGGCTGGGTTGCTGGCTGAACTTAAAGTGTGAGACTGAGCTAAACTTAACAACATGGCCTGGAGAGGTTTGTTTGTACAACTGGCATAGGTGTCAGAGAGGTCAGTAGGGAAGTCTTACTGGGATTCAGATAAGGGTAAAGAGAGTTGGAACTAAAGTATAATATCTATAGGTACATACATGTGAATATATATTTTTCCCAACAAAAATGACAGACTTATGTTAGCTCCAACAATAGTATGAGATGTGGGAAGCAGTTACATCTTCTTACCTGTGTCTCACTGGAAGTATTGCACAATGATGTTGTTTCGGTTGTCAACATCTTCTTCTTCTGCCTCCTCTTCTTCACTGTCCACAGGCTCCACAGCTGCCACAAGACCACCATCTGGCCCATCCTCCTGCAGAAAAGGCACCTGGCGTCACAAAGCCAGGTTGTGCAGCATACAGCAGGCCACGATTATCTGGCACACCTTCTTCGGTGAGTAGTATGGGGAGCCACCTGTCAGATGGAGGCACCGAAATCTGGCCTTCAGGAGGCCGAATGTGCGTTCTATAATCCTCCTAGTACGCCCATGTGCCTCATTGTGGTGTTCCTCTGCCCTTGTCCTGGGATTCCTCACTGGGGTCAGTAGCCATGACAGGTTGGGGTAACCAGAGTCACCTGTGAATGTCGAGGGACAACTGTTAGACACACACTAACCCTTAGGGACAACCACATACCCAGACACCTATGTCAACTGTGTTGGGACCTTGGCCTCACCTACTAGCCACACACGGTGCTTCAGGAGTTGCCCCATCACATAAGGGATGCTGCTATTCCTCAAAATGTAAGCGTAATGCACTGAGCCAGGATACTTGGCATTCACATGGGAGATGTACTGGTCTGCCAAACACACCATCTTCACATTCATCGAATGGTAGCTTTTCCGGTTTTGTACACCTGTTCATTCCTGCGGGTGGGGGGGTACAAATGCCACATGTGTACCATCAATGGCACAAATGATGTTGGGGATATGTCCCAGGGCATAGAAGTCACCTTTCACTGTGGGCAAATCCTCCACTTGAGGGAAAACGATGTAGCTGCGCATGTGTTTCAGCAGGGCAGATAACACTCTGGACAACACGTTAGAGAACATTGGCTGGGACATCCCTGATGCCATGGCCACTGTTGTTTGAAAAGACCCACTGGCCAGGAAATGGAGTACAGACAGAAACTGCACTAGAGGGGGGATTCCTGTGGGATGGCGGATAGCTGAAATCAGGTCTGGCTCCAACTGGGCACACAGTTCCATGATTGTTGCACGATCAAGTCTGTATGTGATTATGATGTGTCTCTCTTCCATTGTCGACAGGTCCACCAGGGGTCTGTACACCGACATCTCATCACCTGCCCCAGCAGGCGTGCCCTATGGAGGAGAACAATGAGCAGAAGGTCATCCAACACTGAGGTATCACAATGTGTTATTTGCTGAAACATTGGTAAATCGCAATGTGCCGGTATCTGTCTGTATTACTGGCCTAGATAGGTGTGACACAGTTTTTATCAATCCCATGTGGCCCCCTGAAATGGCGGCTGCCTGACCTGTAAGGTGGGACAAGGGGAAATGAGGTAACTGCGCTGGCGTTGACCACCGTCGCGGTGAGCGGTCGAAGACCGTGGCGCAATTCAGCATTGGTTAACATTGGGCCCTAGGGGTCCCAGGAGCCAATGACGATGTACGCCGGTGGTGACGGTACGCACTGCCTCGGACGTGACCGCCATTTTCTTACTGTTCACTCAACTGATACCTGACCTTCAACAGGAGATGACCTACACTGCAAGTGCTGCTGTGACCTGTGTCTGGAAGCGACAATGGCTACAGTGTCTGGGGAAAGGGCCCCTGCCTTCACTTTGGAGGAGTTGGAGAAACTGGTGGATGGGGTCCTCCCCCAGTACATGCAACTGTGCGGTCCTCCAGACAAACAGGTGAGTACACTGTGAGCATGGTGGATGGCACCAGAGTGTATGGAGTGTTGTGGATGGAAGAGGGTGGGGAGGGGGACAGGCCAGCATGTCAGGATTGTGTGTGCATATATGGCAGGGCCAGCGTGAGATGAAATGTACGGGCTAGAAATATCAATTTTTACTTCACTTTACCTCTAGGTCAGCGCCCACCAGAAGAAGGGTATTTGCTGTGCCATCGCCAAGGACTGCCATAAAAGATGGGAGAACCTGCGCCGCTGGAGCAAGAAGATGGCCGAGGCCCAGCTGGGGATTACCTCCCAACGTGGAAGGGGTGCCCGTCGCACCATGATCCCTCTGATGTACCGGATCCTGGCGGTGGCCTATCCGGAGTTGGATGGGCACTTGAGGGCATCACAGCAGCCACAGGGCGGTGAGTACACTCTCATTCAGCTGACTCTGCGCGCATTACGAGGTGTCTGGGTGGGGGAGGTGGGCTGTGGGTTCCCTTAGGCCAGGGCGAACTTGATAGGCAAGGTCCCTTGTTAGGCAGGCTCTGTGGCACCCCAAGCCCATTAGTGGTAATAGCCATCTACACCTCAGGCTCCTGTGACTTCCAGGTGTGCAGCAATTGGGATTAGGCCTCATACCCCATGGGCATGTGAATTTGCTAGGAACTGTTAGTGCATGGATTAGTGCAGAGGGCTGCTCCCTGTGTGTTGTGTCCACCAACGGTAGTGGTGTTGTATGCACTGAACATGTTTTTCTTCTGTCTTCTCCCCCCTTTTTGTTTTGTCTCCCTGTTCTTGTGTGCAATAGCATCATCTGGCGGAGGAGCAGTGGCACCAGAGCAGGAGGGAGCTGCAACCCACTTGGCCCTGGAGGGTGAAGCAACGGAGTCTGAAGCCACCAGTGGGACAGAGGGCGAGGGGAGCTCGACGACGGGGACAGGAGCATACACCAGTGACAGCGAATCCTCCTCCAATGGGAGCTCCCTTGTGGTGGCGGGCACCTCTGTGCCCACCGCATCAACAGGTACAGCCACCACCCCCCCACCAGCACGGGCCTCCCAGCAGCCCCTCAGCGTATGTCCCGTGCCCGCTCACCCAGGAGCACTCTCCCACAAGCACTCTCCTTCACCCCAGGTACCTCAGCCCCTGCCCCAGTCAGCCCTGCTGCCCTCAGTGAGGAGGCTATTGACCTCCTGAGATCCCTCACTGTTGGGCAATCTACCATTTTGAATGCCATCCAGGATGTTGAGAGGCATTTGCAACAAACAAATGCATACCTGGAGGGCATTCATTCTGGGCAGGCGGCCCAACAGATAGCATTTCAGGCTCTGGCCTCAGCACTGATGGCAGCCATTGTCCCTGTGTCCAGCCGCACCCCTCCAACTTCCTCCACCCAGACCCAATCCCCTGTACCTCAGCCTATCCCAAGCACACCAACAGATCAGCATGCACACTTATCAACACACAAGAGTGGACATGGCAAACATAAGCACCACACATCCCACAAGCACTCACACAAGCACCATACCCATGTAGACACAGCAACATCCACTGCCTCCACTGTGCCCCCCTCCTCCACGTCCTCCTCCTCCCTCCCTGCCTCGTCTCCACTCACACCTGCATGCACTACATCCTCTGCCACTACCTCCATCACCAGCACGCCCATCACCACACACCGCTCACGTGCACACACCACGCCCACTACCATTCACACATCCCCTGTGTCCTCTCCCAGTGTGTCTGTGAGCCCTCCTCCCAAAGTACACAAACGCTGGCACACACCCACCCAACAGCCATCCACCTCACAACAGCCTCCGGCCCATGCACCTTCATCCAAATTCAGCAAACGTACACCTCCTACAACCACTACCTCTTCCTCCACTTCCAAACCCCTCCATCATCCCGTCCCGTCCCAGTGTGTCTAAAAAACTTTTCCTGGCAAACTTTGACCTCTTCCCTTCACCTCCCCCGGGTCCTTCCCCTAGGGCCAGGCTTTCCAGGTCCCAGCCCAGCACCTCAGCCACCAAATCCCCAGGCACAGTGGTGACAGCAACTGCCAGGGCTGCCAGTGTGCCATGTAGTGAGGGCAAGGACATTCCGTCACCTGTCAAGGTGAAGAAGGTGCCCACATCCCGGAGGGAGAAGCCGCACGTATCAGCCACCAAGGGCTCCACCAAAAAAAAAGAGGACGGTGGCAAGACACCTGTGGCACCATCAAAGGTGGGGAAGGGACAAAATCAGAAGAGCAGGTCAGGACAGGGCACGATGGCACCGAATGAGGGACTAGTGTCACCCCTTCTGTCCACGACTACACCAACCTGTACGGCGGCAAACACCACAACCTGCCCCGCCACCTGCACCGCCACCAGCACCGCCACCGCCACCTGCACCGCCACTGCCACGTCTGCAGCCTCAGCAACAGTCCCCAGCATCTTCCCAAGTGGGCAGCCATCCGAGGCTGCAGGAGACATTCTGCTGTGTCCCTCAACAGGTGCTGACACATGCACCACCGCCAGCACCGCCGCCACAGACACCGCCGCAAGCACCGCCACCAGCCCTGCAACTTGCTCGGATAGTGGCACCACTGCTGACATGGCTACCATCCCCAGTGGTCACCAGTCCGAGGCTGGAGGAGACTTCCTGGACCCTGCCCAGCTTCCATTAGGCATGACTTCAATCACTGTTTGCACCTGCAGGTGGAAGGCAAAGCCACAGCAGTGTGGGGTATGTCTCTGCCTCCACAGCGTATCATGCTACCTGTTCCTACGCAATCTCGTGGCACACACACCCAGGTGAGGGAATAGGACCGGCCACACTGCATGTGGAGCACTCTGGGCACAAGGCCCCCTCCAGAACCAGTGGAGAAAGGCATCCACTACCTCAGTCTTTGGCAGGATGAAGCACTCTGGGCACAATGCCCCCCCCCCAGAACCAGTGGAGAAAGGCATCCACTACCTCAGTCCATGGCAGGATCAAACACTCTGGGCACAATGCCCCCCCCAGAACCAGTGGAGAAAGGCATCCACTACCTCAGTCCTTGGCAGGATGAAGCACTCTGGGCACAATGCCCCCTCCAGAACCAGTGGAGAAAGGCATCCACTACCTCAGTCCTTGGCAGGATCAAGCACTCTGGGCACAATGCCCCCTCCAGAACCAGTGGAGAATCACACCCACTACCTCAGTCCTTGGCAGGATGAAGCACTCTGGGCACAATGCCCCCTCCAGAACCAGTGGAGAATCACACCCACTATTTCAGTCCTTGGCAGGATGAAGCACTCTGGGCACAAGGCCCCCTCCAGAAACAGTGGAGACTGTTATCCACTTAAGAGACTGTGGCTTTGTACTCCCCAGGATAAAACAGTGGTCAAACCACCCACTGGAAAGACTTGAGAGACTGTGGCTTTGCACTTCCCAGGATAAAGCAGTGGGCAAACAACCCACTGGAAAGACTTTAGAGACTGTGGCTTTGCACTCCCCACGATAAATCAGTGGGAAAACCACCCACTGGAAAGACTTGAGAGAGTGTGGCTTTGCACTCCCCAGGATACAGCAGTGGGCAAACCACCCACTGGAAAGACTTGAGAGACTGTGGCTTTGCACTCCCCAGGATAAAGCAGTGGGCAAACCACCCAATGGAAAGACTTGAGAGACTGTGGCTTTGCACTCCCCAGGATACAGCAATGGGCATGGAGTCCCCTCGTGCAGCAGTGGCGTTGTGCGTTAATCCAGCTGAGGTGCCCCCCCTTCCCTTCCCCCTGAGGTGCCTGTTTATTTTAGATCTGATGCCCCTGCAGTGTTCTCTCCGTTTCGAGTCAGGTATCTTGTGTGGGCTTCGCCCATGCATTTTGGGACCACTGGTCCACGGACAATGGTTGGTACACTATCCAGACTTGTGTAGTTGGTGTACATATTTGCATATACTGAATTTTGAACTTTCACTATTGTTACAATCATTTAATTGTGTCCTTGCATTCTTCCAGGAGGTGGGGGGTGTATATGTAATGTTGCGGCATGTATTTGTGTGTATGGTGTTGTGGGTGAGGGTGGGGGCGGGGGTATTGCGTGTTGAGTGTGTGTGTCACTCTCTGTTCCCTCCCCCCCTCCCCTGAGTTGTAGGTGCAGAACTCTCCGTGGTCGTCGACAGCGTCTGTCCTGCTCCTGATAGAGCAGGGGAAGACCAGCATGGACAGGACCTGTAGTTCGGGCTCCATGGCGACCTGGTTCCTCGTTGGGTGTCGAGAGGTGCGTGGTTTCCCTTCTGTGTACTGTTTTCGCCGTGCCTTTGATAGCGTTGGTTCCGCCCCGGAAAAGGTGGCGGATAGGCCTGTTGTTATACGGTGGGCGGTACTTTGTCCTCCGCCTGTCTGTTGGCGGGTACCACAGCGGTGTTTGTTTCTACCACCATGGAGGATGGAGTGTTAAAGTGGCTGTCTATGTTGGCTGTTTCCGCCATGGTCATGATTCCATTTTTTTTTCCGCCGGCCTCTTGCCGGTATTACCGCTGCTTTACCACCATCCACCAGGGTTGTAATGAGGGCCTATGTCTAAAGCCAGCCTATTTTGAAGCATCATAGCTCTATCTGCAGCCAATTCAGTATTCAACAGGAGTATTGCCCCTGTAAAGTTTGTCAGCATATTATGCACAATAGTAGACAATTTTCGTATCTTATTTGCATTCAAAATAACTCCTACAGAAGGAATTATTGCACCAAAAATATCCCCTACAATTGCAGAAGAGGTTTACCTCCTCTGTCGTTTATGATGTAACTCAGTCACTTTCAGTATCTTCTTTAGGTCAACTATCTGATATATCTTAGGGAAAACTATTCCTAAATAGCATGTCCCATACCATCCTCTAGAAAGACAGTAATAAGCATTAAGTCCACAGATATAATAAATTCCAGGAATCACAGGGTCTGCACCATTCAGCATAAAAGTCCATTTACTCTGAAACAAAAACACATGCTTACATTCACTCATTCCCACAAACAGAGTGTCAGTGCGCAAGTTTGGCCTATATATACAAAGCTTGTCTACGTGTAATGCATCTAAGGCTAATCTCCCTTGTGTTTTAATAGTGGTGTAAGCATAATCATTTTTATAAGTCCTTTTCTCCACTCCTTTCACTAATTTCTCCTTCAGTGCTTTCCTTCTATCATCAGTATGACCTATTTAGCTCTTTTCGAATAGAGTTAATAAACAGGTTAAATTGTTACGGTGAGCATAAGCAGTTCCAAATGTTAGTGTTGGTTCAAAGAATCCCCTAACTAATACCATGTCATGCTCCTTAGCTATTTTACTCAAATATCTAATGATGGGTAAAAAAGAAAATACTAGATCATGTTTGGAGTAGAAATATTGATTATACTCTTGGTTATAGAATCTGGTTAATTGCAAACTACAAGTTATGCCATACGTCAAAGGTAGACTATGGTACGTAACCCCTTCCTCCACAGAGGAAGGAATTTGCGTACACACAAGACAATCCTTTGCATCCATTGTTTCCACATACTCACTCAACATCCGATAGAAAACATTAGAAGAAAGCTCTCCTCGTGCATTATTATAGTCATGCAAATATTTTCATCTAGCTTGAACCTTTCTAAAGCTGTTAGTGTAGTAGTCCCAAGGACAGGAGTAGTAGCAGCTTCTTTCATCTCATGAATAGACATTCCCACAATCATCACTATAAACATTATTCCACACATGATTGCCACTCCAACACTCAAATATCTGCAATATCTAATATTTCTAACGTGATTATTTAATTCAGCCATGATCTGTAAACACAGAAACACAGAAAGCAGAAAAAACTCTTAGATAAGGTGCAACAGGAAAAATCAAAAATTGAAAAATCACAAATATGCTTGTTTCTCACAGTTTAATTTCACACAAAGGAACCCTTTTCTCCTTTTGTCAAAATCGGTTAGCGGCTTGTCACATCCAGGTTTTCAAATGTCATATCAGGTTATCAATGTCTTTTCTGGGTTTATTTCAACAGTCTCTATTTATTCTTCTTCAGATTAGCTCAACAACTCAGTCTATTGATTCCCTTCAGGTTGCATCAAAGTACTGATTCAGAACTTCTCTGTCAAAGCAAAAGGACATAAACTCGTTTTGCCATTCACTTGTTGCTGCATATGCCCACTCAGGACTTGCGTATCTTCGACTTGCTACTCTTTTCCTTTTCAACCTTTGTTCTCCAGCTGTTTCTCCTTCACTTAATTCGTATTTTCGTATTGGCTCATTTATGACCAGTTCTTTCTTCTTTCCAACTTGTGATTCAGGCCAATTGTCTCCTTTCCGTGATCCTTCTGTCAATATTCTTTTCAAAATTGGACTCTTCTCTTTTCCTCTTTCTATGGTGCTTTCTCTTGATGAACCTCCAACGGGCTCAGGAGGAGTCAAACCACTTTGGCTTTGATCCGTCTCAACTCTTTCCCCCTCTTGATCTGGCCCTTGCTCTGCCTGTGCTTCAGCACCGTCTACTTCTGGGAGAACCCCTTCTGTGCTTGGTTCTCCAGTTGTCTCCGTTGAGTTAGACTCTTGCTCACCCTCTTGTATTTCCACACCTTCGTCTCTTACTGGTGTGATTGATCCTTCTTCCACCAGCTCTGGGTCAATTTCAGGTTCAGCTTGTTCCGGTTCTGGCTCAGGAAGAGCCACTTGTTTCACTGCTGTTGGCGGTCTCAACAACACTTCTTCATGATCTTGCGGACTCACTACTCTCTTGGTATGGCTCGCATGTATCCAGTTAGGTAGTCCTGCACACTTTACAGCTGTCGTAGTTGTCAGCACCACCTGATATGGGCCCTTCCAACGCGGCTCTAGGCAAGTCTTTCAAACATGCTTTTTTAGGACAACCCAATCTCCAGCTCTCAGATTGTGACCTAGGTCATGGATGGGTGGCAGGTTAGCCACCTGCACCTGCTGAGTGAAAGATCAAACCACATCAGCCAGACCTTTGCAGTAGTCCAACACCATATCATCTGTAATATTGACAAGAACATTTGCTGGAATTGCTGGCAACCTCATTGCTCTGCCCATGAGAATGTCGTGGGGTGACAGTCCTGTCTTTCTGTCAGGTACATTTCACATTGACATCAACACCAAAGGTAATACATCTGGCCATTTCAGATTTGTTGTGGCACACATTTTGGCAATTCTTGATTTCAGTGTACCATTCATTTGTTCTACAAGTCCTGATGCTTCTGGGCGATGACTGCATGCAGCTTCTGCTCAATGTGTAATGCTGCACATAAAAGTTTGATCACTTCGTTATTGAAGTGTGTTCCCCTATCTGATTATAAAGAGATCGGAAATCCGAACCGTGGTATTAATTGTCTAAGCAACAGCTTTGCAACTGTGACACTATAATTTCTATGTGTGGGGTATGCTTCAATCCATTGACTAAACACACACAAAAGCACTGACACGTACCTCAATCCACCACATGCAGGCATCTCAATGAAATCCAACTGCATTCTGCTGAATGGTCCTCCTGCTCTTCCAATGTGGCTCAAGTTAACCACTGTGCCTTTTCCCATATTTAGTTGCTGACAGATTACACATCTATGACAGTCTGCCTCTGCTACTTGTCTGAACTTCGGATTAAACCAATCAACCTTGAACAATCTAACCATGGCATCCCTTCCAATATGTGCTTGGCCATGATAATACCTCGCCATCTGAGTCAACAAACTTTTTGGCAGTACCATCTGACCCTCCTCAGAAACCAAAATCTCATCTGATCTTTGAATACATTTCAACTTCATCCAAAGTTTTTTCTCTTCCTTGTCTGCATTTCCTGCAAGATTTTCAATTACTCTAACGTGTCAATTATTTTCAAAGCAAAACTTGCACAATTAATTTCTTCTTCAGGAATTAGTTCCTACTTGTCTTTAAACGATATACAGTTCAATGTGCAAAATCTTGAGACTTGATCCGCATATCCATTTCCCAAGGAAATGTAATCCTGTGTCTTTTGGTGTGCATTGAATTTTACCACAGCAATTTCTTCAGGTAACTGATTTGCGTACAACTCTTTTATTCGGTCGCCATTTCTTACCGGAGTTCCACTGGAGGTCATAAAAATTCGCCGCAACCACAACTGGCCAAAATAATGATCAATTTCAAATCCATATTGACTATTGGTGTAGATTGTGACTCTTAACCTTGCAGAGCCATAGCAGGCTCTAGTAAGAGCTACCTAGCTCTGCCACTTGTGCAGAGTATACACGTGGAAGCCATGAAGCTTCTAATGTGCCTGTAATTGTGCACACAGCATATCCTGCTCTCAATGTTCCTGTTCTATCCCTGAGACACGAAACATCAACAAAGACAATGTGGTCATTTTCTTCTAAACGCATGTCTCTAATATCAGGCCTTGGTTTTGTACATAGCTCAGTTACTTCAAGACAATCATGCTCAATATATTCCTCTTTTTCAATTTCAACAGTATCACTTGGAAGTAATGCTGTTGGGTTTAGCACTGTACATCTTTTCAAGGTTACATTTGGAGCACCCAAGATGCTTGTCTCATACCTCGTCGGTCTTTTACCCGTCAAATATTGAGTTTTCGTCCTTGTCAGTAAAATCTCAACAGAATGTGGTACCATTACCGTCAAAGGGTATCCCATGAGTACCCCCTCACATTGGGAAAGACTTTGACCAACTGTGGCTACTGCGCGCAGACAACCTGGTAAAGCTGCTGCAACCGGGTCCAAGGTAGCTGAAAAATAAGCTACTGGGCGATAAGCACCTCCATGGACCTGTGTCAAGACAGACAAAGAATAAGCATCACGTTTATGACAAAACAATGTAAAAGGCTTTGTGTAATCAGGCATTCCCAACGCTGGAGCTCTGCACAAACTCTCTCTCAATTCAGTGAATGCTTTCATCTGGTCCTCATCTAAGGTAATAGGATCTGTAACTCTCTTATGTGTCAATTGCTGTAAGGGTTTGGCAATTTCAGCAAAATTTGGAATCCACTGTCTATAATACCCAACCATTCCCAGAAACATTCTGACATCTCTCTGTGAAGTCGGGGGATTTCTCTGCAGAATCATGACAATTCTTTCCCTGGAAATTCTCCTCAATTCCTTCTCAATCTGGTGTCCCAGATATTTCACTGACTTTTGGCAATATTGTAATTTCACAGGTGAGACTTTGGGGGTCATTCCGACCCCGGCGGTCAAGGACCGCGGGGGCCGGGGATGCGGGAGCACCGCCAACAGGCTGGCGGTGCCCCGCAGGGCATTCTGACTGCGGCGGTTTGGCCGTGGTCAGAACAGGAAAACCGGCGGTCTCCCGCCGGTTTTCCGATGCCCTCAGGAATCCTCCATGGCGGCGCAGCTTGCGGTTCGCCCGCCAGGAACAGGATGGCGGTATGGGGTGTTGTGGGGCCCCCGTAAGAGGGCCCCACAAAGAATTTCAGTGTCTGCTCAGCAGACACTGAAATTCGCGACGCGTGCAACTGCACCCGTCGCACCTTCCCACTCCGCCGGCTCCATTCGGAGCCGGCTTCCTCGTGCGAAGGGGTTTCCCGCTGGGCTGGCGGGCGGCCTTCTGGCGGTCGCCCGCCAGCCCAGCGGGAAAGCCAGAATGGCCTCCGGCCATATGGCGGTTCCCTCCAGACGGGCGGCTCCCGCCGCCCGCCGGGGTCTGAATGACCCCCTTTGTGTCCAAACTCTCCCAAATGATTCAACAGGGCAATCGAGTCATGTTTACACTCGCCCCTTGTTCTGGATGCGATTAGCAAGTCATCAATGTACTGCACCAGAGTTGATTGGCATGGCAATTCCAACAACTCCAGGTTCTTTTTCAGGACCTGATTAAACAGTGATGGTGACTCCGTATAACCTTGTGGAAGCCTGCACCAGCTGTAGATTCTGTCTAAGAATTTGAAACTAAAAAGAAACTGACTATCCTCGTGAAGAGGCACAGAAAAGAAAGCTTGTGACAGATCTACCACTGTAAACCACTCTGCATCGCAGGGAATCTGAAACAGTATCACTGCTGGATTGGGCACTATCGGACAACACTTAACGACCATGTCATTCACTTTTCGCAAGTCCTGCACAACTCGTACTTTCCCACATGGCTTTTTCAAACCCATTATCGGTGAATTACATGGGCTACTCAGCACTTCTTTCAGAACTCCTTCTTTTAAAAAGTCTCCAATTATTTGTGTCACTTTCATTAAAACAACTTGTGGCATGTTATACTGTGGAAGCTGCGGGAACACTGCATTTGGCTTCAAAGTGATTTTAATCGTCTCCACTCCCTTAATCAGACCTACTTCCTTTCCTGTCAGATCCCAGACTTCTTCCTTCACAGTTCCCTGTAAATCTACATACAATTATTTCACTGTGAACACTGGGAAAAATTCAGTCAATGGGTATTCTTCATAGGCATTGTTAACTATCATTGCAGTTGCCTGCTCTTCTTTATCATCACTATTTGTCTGGACTTCTATTCCTGTGTCTGAACAATTGTTGGAACATTTAGTCTTGCACAGTAAGTCTCTACCCAATAGGGATACGGGACTTGAATCACACACCACAAACCTATGCATTCCCTGGTAATTTCCTATTTAGACCTGCACTGGTTTTGTGATTGGATTTGTCAACTGTCTTTTCTCCACTCCCGCAACTTGTACTGTTCTACCTGAAAGAGGTAAATTAGGGACTTCTATGCTTCTTACTGTAGAGCGTGTAGCTCTTGTATCAACCAAGAATAAGACCTTGTAACCCATCACTTTACCTTTTTAGAAATGGTCCTCTCTTATCTACTTCTAGAGAAGCGGCAAGCATACAGGCTCCTTCATCCGAACTGTCACTCATCCATTCTTCGTTTATTTCATCCTCACTGTAAAATGGAAACTGCACTGTGTTATTACTACTGTCTTGTCTTTGACCTGTGACCTGCTGAGTAAGCATCACCTGTTGCTGCTCCATCGGGGCTTGAGGTATTTGCATTTGCTGTCTAGGTACCATGGGGACTTGCTGCTGTGCTGGCTGTAATTGAGCAAATTGTGCACGCGGCACCTGCATTTGCTGGACCAGTAGGAAATTCTGTCCTCGATTCTGAGTATTAGGAATAAATCCTTTCATTCTTGGAACTTTCACAGTTTGAAATGTACTGGTGTCACCTTGCTGAACCACACCATCCTGCGCCATCAATGGACACTTCCGCTTCCAGTGTCCCACGTTTCCGCACAAATGACACAGTAACATCTTTTTTCATACTTTGCATGTCATTCTGAACCACTACAGTCCCTAAGTCCAGACCACACATCATGTCCATTCCACACTCTCTACCTCTCACTTGAGGCTGGAACATAATAGCTCTCTGCTTTGGTGGCATAGGCGGTACTATAGCTCCCTGCACTCCTGTTTGAGCTGCCTTTATTTGCATCACCATCGCTTTCTCTTTCAATTTTTCAATGTCGTCACTAAAGTACTTCGCATATTGCAACACCTCATCAATCGGCTGTGCTTGCCAGCAAATCAAATTACTCTTAATCATCTGCCCTACATCTGGGCCTTCGACAAACCTGAACACAAAATGCAACATATCTTTTGGCTCAATTGCTTCCTTACCACTGTACTCCTTGAATGCTTTCAACAATCTTTCATAGAAGGTATGTATTGATTCTTTAGACTCTTGGACCGTTCTATCAATCCGCTGCCAATCAATGTTTTTGGGAGAAATCCCTGTCTTCAAGAACTCAATCACTTTATAATAATTTGTCATCACCTCAGGTGAAGGTACACCTGTTACTTTATCCCTTTCCGGCTCACTTGTTGGCCAATCCACAGCCCTCTTACACTCGACCCACAAATCTGCCAGCACCACTATCTCCAATAGTGTGTTCAAGTCTTCCCACAAACATTTGGAAAGCTTCACAAATCTCTCTGTCTGTTGATACCACTCAACCGGCTTCTCTCTTAATATTGGATAATCATTTGTAAATTACAATATGTCACTTTTGTGCCGTGGAACATGAATGAACTGCCCTCCTGGGATTTCTCTCATTGGAAGCATCTTGACTGATTCCCCCTTGTCGCCACATTCAGCCCCATCTTGTGAATCCCTTTTTCGTTTATCTTTTTTCTTTGTCCATTTACCTTCCCACTTCTCTAATGCTCCCCAAATCTGTGCACTCTGCAATAATTCTCTCAAGTGTGCCTTCATTCCTGCTGATCTCATGTGTTCAAAATCCTTTGCCTCAAAATCTAATCTATAGCTGCGTTTCAAATGCTTTGTTTTCTCAATGTCAATGTCATGTTTTTCTGCTAACTAATTTCTGATGTATTTTACTCACTTCTCTTGTAATCTTTGGGCATAAGTACCTCAGCTCTCCTTCTGTGTAGGATTCTAATCTATTCACACCTATTGTTCCTTTGACTAATTCGGTAGCCTCTATACTCAACCTTACTCGATTCATCTGATCCTCGCCCTTGGATGCATTCTGAGGTGTATTTAGACTGTCTAACCATTCACTTAATTGCTGTGCTGATAATCCCTGTAATTAAATGTTACTTGTATTCAGCACTGGTAGCTGTTGTACCACTTCACCTGAAGCTTGCAGTGTCAGAAGTCTCAAACTCTGACTCTCATTCGACCATTTACTGCATCTGGAAGTGCTACAAGTGGACTAAGATCCATTAAAGGTCTAGATCCATTGAACGTTTGTCCTACAGATGGTATTAGCTGTGCAGGCTCACTCATTCCCCTCCTTACGAGGCTCTGTGACACTTCATTCTGTTCCCCTGCATCTGACTTCTTCTGTGCAAATAAGGGTACCGCTGGCCAACAGTAATTGGTAGCGATATTGCATCTGGAGCTGCCCTAGCACCTGCACCTTGCGGGAATGTTACCCCCATTACCTGATTCATAACTGGTGTGATATCTGACTGTGTTCCTGTCAGTGCTGTAAACTTCGGTAGACCCTTTGCTTGAGCTGAAAGCAACAACATTGGTGTCAGATCTGTCTGAATCAGCATTGGCTTCGGAAGCACCTACTCCCTTGGCACCATTATGTTCGAGACTGTCTCAAAAATTGGCACTTCTGGATAAATTCTCTGCACTGAAGGTGAATGTATCTGCACATGAACTACATTAGTAGTTCCTGCATTGGGTGTACTCTGTACTACCCACGGTAATTGTCCCCCCTCTGTCTGTACAGCCCCCTCGGCTCCCTGGGCTTGTGCCGGAGCAGCTGTAGGGGCAGTAGCACTAACGCCTGGACCCCCTGCATAAGTTGTTGAAGGTGGAGGTCGATCTCTTAATAACTGTGTAATGAGATCCTCAACATCAGAATCGTCTTCATCCACATAAGACTTTCTCCTTTTCTTTCTCCCTCCACTCTCATCCTCTTTAGCACTATCTTCTTTCTCTGCCTCATCTCCCTCTGCAATAGCAGGAAACAATTTAATCTACTGTAACGTCGCCATCCTCCATCTCTTTTGCTCCCATTCCCATCTAGCTTCATCCAAACACTTTTCTACTCATTTCATCCTGCTCTTGAACTTCCTCTTCTGTTGCTGTCTGGCCACTACCTCCCAAACCGCTAAAGCTTCAAACTGTGCTGGTCTCGATAATGGCTTCATATCGTACAATGACATTCGCAATTGATCCACAATTCTCAAATTAAATGTTCCATGTTCCGGAAACGCTAAAGACCCTTGTTTTTGGTTAACTTGCACCATTGCTTTAACCATAAACACGGTGCTACACCTCGCTCAGCCATCACAATATAGGCCGGAGAATCCTCTAGTGGGGTCAGCTCCCCCACTGATGCCTTAATGTAAGTATCACCGTTCATCGCACTCTTGAATGCCTTGAAAAACTTCATTTTACCTGCTTTGTTTACCTTTGATTCAAAATATGAAATTACTTTTACTCCCAAGATTCCCTTCACCCGCTTACTCAACCAATTGCCTCTTACGGACGGCTGCCAATCCGGGCCCGGCTCTTCTCACTAACCAACCTATCCCATCGCTGCAAATTATTGCGAGCACTTACCAAAAGACAGTAATTAAAACAAACCTGATGGTTTACTATAGGAAGGGACACAATCCATTCAGAGATCTTACGGATTTTCACTAATGGCTCTCTTGGCTCATATAGCTATTCCTCTTTCTCAGCCTCCCACATTCGCAAGCAAAATTCGACCCACAAATTTTACTCTCAACTGATCAATGGGTCTGTTCTGGTGCACATAGAACTCGCCAAATCTCAGTCGAAATCTCTTTTACCCAATTATCACACACACCGACTTGTTGACCACGCCCAATCAACCTACTAAACTAGACAGATTACAACATATAACCAAGTGTCTCCTACACTTGTCAATTTACTCCAGAGTCTTATACCACGCAGGGTCCGCACATTACCAACAACCACGTGGATAATGTTTTAGCACAAAGCACCACACACATGTGAAGTTCAACGACTTCCCTACTCCCATACTACGGAGTACGCACACTCCTTCTAACCTCAACTGGAGTACGCAGACTCCCTACTATACCTCACATACCTCACAAATCACCTGCATTTGCTTAAGCCTGTGTAAGCGCAACCTACCACTTTCGTACTATCTCAAAAACAAGCCGAGAACATACCCAACTTTACTAGCAGGATCCAGGATCTGGGAAAGTCATTTCTTGGCTTAAGGGGACATCATCTTTGCTACCATTGCCATTTCAGAAAAACAAAATTCAAACTTCATAAAATGCAAACAACTAACCCTAACTTAAACTACTACCATAACCAGTGATCACCACATAATTAGTTCCCCAAGGAAACTAACCATCAAGCTGCTACCAAAAAACTGCCAGCGCGCCCGGTCCTTAATAAGTAAACTTACAAGGGGGCACGTATAGGTCGTTGAACCTTTTGAATTGCATGGAGTCTCCTAGTCATGCAGTGATGACTAATCAGAATCAACATCAATTTATCAAGATCAGAACTCTTAAGAAACCACAAAGAAAAACCATACTAATCAAAGATAACCATCACTCATGGAAAGGTTAACAATTTGTATTCCCTATTGGTTACAATTCTAATCAAATGTTAATTATGCCTTTATTAATCAAACTTTATTAGTGAATCAAAGAAAACATTTTTCTCCAAAGAAAACATGAGCAACAATGCAAATCATAAGTCAGTGAATATCAGCATTAATGATGTAATTCAGCAAATTAATTTGTCAGTCAATTTTCCCTGTCAACGTCTCCCCTTTCAGCCTACCTAACCAAGATTAGCATTAGCATGTGGGTCTTCATGCAAAAAAAAATTAGTGAAAACATTAATTTGGAAAAATCTACAGAAAAGAGAATTTCTATAAAAACAGTGCAGTTGGTATCTAGAGCAAAAGGCACAACATTTGTCAGTCACATTTTCATAGCTACCTATCCAGGATGGATCAGCAACAAGTCAGTCTTCGTCCCCAGGCCATCAATGGTCAGCTATGGATCAGGCTCACAGAGTATAAGCCCAATTGTCAGCACCTCGGACAGCATCTCCTGACGTCATCAACTTTCTGATTTTGCACACCTTGCCATGACTTTTTATTAGGGTCTCCCAGTCTATCACACTAATTGCTAATTGGTCAATCAGTCGGAAGTTATGACTCTAAACCATAGTTTTTGTTTACCAAATCTCTAATTTTGCATATGCTTTATGTCCCATAAAACTGATTGGTTCTTCTTGCGATGAAAACATCATCCGGCTCTTCGGGTAATTAAATTGTTGCATACGAGTCTCTAGTCAGTGCGTCTATTGTTCAAGTCCCAGGAAAGGACATTTAGCCTACACTACACATAATCATATCAAATTGTCTTCATCATCTCCTGTCCATTGGTACATTGCAGAATTCTCTAAGTAAAGGAAATCAAGGCGAGTACACCTCATCGGTGGAGAAGGAAAACGGGAATAAGCCTCTCTTCTCTCGGTGCGGTCAGGCTAAGTTAAAATCATGTAAAACTCTTCCTACGTTGCTATTGGTCAAAGAATTGTACATTTACATTTAATCCAATTAAAGTAGAATTTCAAATCTAAGATATAACTAAACTGTCTTTCACATGTCGATGATTGGTTCCTCTTCTCCTGTTCCCTTCATCGGACTCATCAGGTAACAATTGTTTTATCTCTCTGTCCTTCAGTCAGTGCATCCATTATTAGCTCCTGGGAACATCGCTTTCTCACACACTAAGCTTTACATTGTATCAATAACTATTACATGATTTCCTAACAAGCGGTTCTCATGGGAAAAGAAAGACATTTACTTGCATTTGGTCAACTCAGTGAAACAATGAAAGTAGTGATTTCTCTAAACAGCCATTTTATATGAATTACTTGTAGAGTGTAACTTAATATGAGGCTATGGAACTAGGCCCAAGACCTCGCTAACTTAAAGCCTACTATTTAATAAAGCAAATACATAATAAGTAATCATTAATATAACATACTACTACATTAATCTAACCATGAGCATGTCATTTCATTTTAACCCCTCGGGTGCCCGGGACGTACCGGTTGCGTCCTCGTTTGCACCACTTGGGTGCCAAGGACGTAACCATTACATGCTGGTATGGGGCCTCTGGGGGCCTCGCACCCCTCCTCTCATGGGCAGGGATGTAAGGGGAATCGGTTCCACTTCCACCCTCACCCTCCTGGATCCCCCCTGGCATCTGATGACGTCAGCATGCAATCAAATTTGTTTTAGGCCATTTCTGACCCTCTTGGGGGCAGATCGGCCTATTGTAATTAGACACCAGGGATATTTTTTTGTTTGTTTATTTTTTTTTATTTGTTGTGAGCGACCCATTAGGCAAGGGTCACTACCATAGGGGGCAAATTGTCTTTAGGCCATTTTGCTCCCCTTGGGGGCAGATCAGCTTATTTTGTATTAGGACAAGGGGCAGAAACCACTAAACACCAGGGATTTGTTTTAGGTCAGTTTCATGTGAGGGGAGTGACCCCTTAGGCAAGGGTCTCTCTCCTGGGTGGGCAAATTTGTTTTAGGCAATATCAGCCCATTGTAATTAGGTCAATCTGCCCCCATGGGAGGCTGAAACCCTTAGACACCAGGAATATTTTCTTTTGTTTATTTTATTTTTTTATATGTGGTAAGCGACCCCTTAGGCAAGGGTTGCTCCCCTGGGGGGGGGTGGGGGGAAAGTTTGTTTAAGGCCATTTCTGACCCTCTTTGGGCAGATCAACCTATTGTAATTGGGCTGATCTGCCCCCAGGTGGGGCACTAATCCCTAGACACCAGGGATATTTTTTATTGTATTTTTTTATATGTGGGGAGCGAACCCTTAGGCAAGAGGCGCTTCCCTAGGGGCAAATTGTTTTTAGGCCATTTCTGCCCCCCTTGGGGGCAGATCGGCCTATTTTTAATGCCAGAGAATTAAAAAAAAATAGTGGGGTGGTGGCTACCAACCAGTAGGGGCATGGTTATGCCCCCACCCTAACTGAAGGGGGTAACAGTCTTTCAGTTCTCCTCCACACACTAAAACACCTTATCCCACAGCAAGCAAGAGGACATTTGATTATTCTGGGTTTTGGTTTTACATTTGGGCCATGAGAGCTTGTCTAACTCTCAAAATCATCCCACTTGGAATGGTGAGGGCTCCACTTTTTGGAATTTGGGACGCTGCCATGTAGAAAAATCCACAAGACCTAGACACATCTGAAAACTAAACATCTGGGTGAGTTCAGGATGGTGTGCTTCACATGCACCCCAAAATGCCCTGCAAACCTCCAACTTTTCTGGAAATCACCCATTTTCCCTCATTTTTGTGATAGAACATTCCGGAATCTGCAGGAATCCACAAAATATCTACCACCCAGCATTGTTGCATCTATACCAATAAAAATTCTGCCCCACTTGTCAGCCTAGAAATGTTTTTTTTCAAACTGCCCTTTTGGACCCACTTTGGTTCCCCCTAAATTTCGACATGTTTTTCACTCTTCCCTGTCACAGGCACTTGGCCCACCTACACAATTGAGGTATCATTTTACCGGGAGACTGACGGGAACATTGGGTGGTAGGAAATTTGTCTCAGTGCAATGATCCCACACAGAAATGTGGGAAAAATGTGATTTTTGAGCAAAAATTGAGGTTTGCTGAGGATTCTGGGCAAAAATACACTGGGGGATCCATGCAAGTCACACCTCCCTGGATGTTTGGGATTGGTAGGTTTCCCTATATGGCTGAGCCCAGGACCAAAAACGCAGGTGCACCCCCCACCAAATACAGGTAGTTTTGTGTTTGATAATTTTGATGTGTCCAAATGGTGTTTTGGGGCATTTCCTTTAATGGGCAATAGGCCCACTCACACAAGTGAGGTACCATTTTTATCAGGAGACTTGGGGGAATGCTGGGTGGAAGAAAATTTGTGACTCTTCTCAGAGTCCAGAACATTTCTGTCACCGAAATGTGAGGAAAATGTGTTTTGTTTGGCCAAATTTTTAGGTTTTCAAAGTAACAGAACCTGGTAAGAGCCCCGCAAGTCACCCCATCCTGGATTCCCCTAGGTGTCTAGTTTTCAAAAATGCACAGGTTTGGTAGGTTTCCCTAGGTGCCAGATGAGCTAGAGGCTAAAATCCACAGCTAGGCACTTTGCAAAAAACAGCTCTGTTTCCTTTGGGAAAATGTGATATGTCCCCATTGTGTTTTGGGGCATTTCCTGTCGCGGGCACTAGGTCTACCCACACAAGTGAAGTACAATTTTTATCGGGAGACTTGGAGGAGCGCTGGGTGGAAGGAAATTTGTTGCTCCTCTCAGATTCCTGAACTTTCTGTCACCGAAATGTGAGGAAAATTCGTTTTTTTTGCCAAATTTTAAGGTTTGCAAAGGAGTCTGGGTAACAGAACCTGGTGAGTGCCCCACAAGTCACCTCATTCCGAATTCCTTTAGGTGTCTAGTTTTAAAAAATGTATAGGTTTCTATGTTTCGCTAGGTGCCGGTCGAACTAAAGACCAAAATCCACAGCTAGTCACTTTCCAAAAAACACATCAGATTTAAATGTAAAAATGTGATGTGTCCATGTTACCTTTCATGTTGCAGGCATTAAGCCTACCCAGGCAAGTGAGGTACCAGTTTTATTAGGAGAGTTGGGGGAACACAGACTAGTGTTATTGCCCCTTGTCTCTCTCTATATTTTTTTCCTCAATTTCATTTTTTTATTTTATTTCAGCTGTTATTTTCTGTAGGAAAAACTTGAAGGATCTACACAAATGACCCCTTGCTGAATTCAATATTTTTTCTACTGTTCGGAAATGTTTAGCTTTCCGGGATCCAGCATTTGTTTCACACCCATTTCTGTCACTAACTGGAAGGAGGCTAAAACATGCATACAACATAGTAAAAATGAGGTATGTCCCAGTAAAATGGCAAAATTGTGTTGAAAAATGTGGTTTTCTGACTCAAGTCTGTCTGTTCCTGAAAACTGGGAAGATGATGATTTTAGCACTGCAAGCCCTTTGTTCATGCCATTTTCAGGGTAAAAATCACAAGCATTCATCTGCAGCCCTTTTTTCCCATTTGTTTTTTAAAAACTGAATTTTCGCTGTGTTTTGGCTAATGTCTTGGTCTCCTTCAGGGGAACGCACACAAACTTTGGGTACCTCTAAAGTCCCTAGGATGTTGGTAAAAAAGGACGCAAATTTGGCATGGGTAGCTTATGTGGACAAAACGTTATGAGGGCTTAAGCGTGAACTGCCCCAAATAGCCCAAAAAAGGCCAGGGACCTGAGGGGGGAAAGAGGGCCAGGTTGTGCAACATGCAGCATGCCGGTACTGGCAGACCTTCTCAGGTGAGTAGCACAGGGATCCACCTGTCAGATAGAGGCACCTGAACCTGGCCTTCAGGAGGCCGAAGGTCCTCTCAATTATCTGACTGGTTTGCCCATGTGCCTCATTATAACGTTCTTCAGCCCTTGTCCTAGCATTCCTCACAGGGGTCAACAGCCACAATAGGTTTGGGTAGCCAGAGTCACCTGCAAGTATTGAGGGACAACATTTAGCCACACACTATCCTATTTTGCTAACAGAAGAGGCATACACCAACATATACTGGGTGGGGACCAAGGCTCACCTATAAGCCACACCCTGTGCCTTTGTAGTTGGGACATCAAGTTTGGGATGCTGCTATTCCTCAGGACAAAAGCATCATGCCCCCACCCTGGATATTTAGCATTGACGTGGGAGATGTACTGGTCCGCCAGGCACACCATCTTCACATTCATGGAGTGGAAACTCTTATTATTCCTGTACATCTGTTCATTCTGCCGGGGGGTGGGGGAACAAGCGCAATATGTGTACTGTCAATTGCCCCAATAATATTGGGGATATGTCCCATTGCAAAAAATCCGGCCTTCACTGTGGCCAAATCTTCCACTTGGGGGAAAGAAATGTAGCTGCACATGTGATTTACCAGGGCAAAAACACGATTGAAAACACTGGCAGTGACATTCCTGCTGCCAAGCCCACTGTCACTTGGAAAGAACCTGTTGCCAGGAAATGGAGCACTGATAGAACGTGCACAAGGGGGGGATCCCAGTGGGATGAAGGATTCCTGAGATCAGGTCAGGCTCCAACTAGGCACACAGCTCTGTGACTGTGGCCCTGTCCAGTCTATAGGTGAGTATAATGTGCATGTCCTCCAGTGTAGCTAAGTACACCAGAAGTGTATACACAGGCTTATGTCTCCATCTCCTATTCATCCGCAGCGGTAGGAATCTAAGGGGCATAAGAGTGAGTAGGCTGTCACAATTTGAACAACTATGTCACAACAGCAGTCCACATCGTGCAATAATGTTTTGGGACAGTGTAATTTAAAAGTATGTGCCTATTTATCCTGTGATGCAGAAATTATCGATAGGCCTGTTCACCCCCCATGAAATGGCAACCACCTGTCCTGTGTGGAGGGACAGGTGGAAGTGAGGTAATTCTGCAATTCCTCATTGGATTACATTGAGCCCTATGGAGTACAGTAGCCAATGGGGATCGACGCCGGCGTTGACGGTGTACACCACCGTGGACGTTACCGCCATTTTCTCTCTCAATCCTCACTTGTTTCCTGACCTTCCACAGGAGAAGACCTACACTGCATGTGCTGCTGTGACCTGTGTCTGGAACCTACCATGGCCTGTGTGACCGGGGAAAGTGCCCCAGACTTCACTTCGGAAGAGTCTGAACGACTGGTGGATGGGGTACTACCCCAGTATGGACTGCTATATGCGCATCCAGACCAACAGGTGAGTACACTGTGGGCATGATGCACGTGGCATGGATGCATGGAGATGTGATGGAAGGCATTGTGTAAGGGTGAGTGAGGGGTGGGGGAATGTCTGTTGGCGGTGTACATATTGTGAGCTGGCCTATGTGTGTTGCAATGGTGATGGGATCGGGTATGGTGGGCCATGTGTTTGACACGCTGGACTGTATGTTTAATAGAGTTCTCCTGTGTATATTACCTCTGCAGGTCAGCGCTCATCAAAAGAAGGGATTATGGTGTGCCATCACCAAGGACGTGCAGACCTCGGGGGTCCATGGAAGGCGGTGCATCCATTGTCGGAGATGGCCCGCATACTGGCGGTGCCATACCCTGAGCTTGATGGGCGCTTGAGAAAATCTCAGCAGCCACAAGGGGGTGAGTACAGTGGGTATCATTACAACTTATTGCTGGTGGGGTGGTATCCGGGTGGTGGTTGTGTGTTAGTGGTTGTCTCTAAGGCCAGGCTGGACATAGCAGCGTAGGACCTCAGCAGGGTAATGGTTGCACGGCAAATGCAGGTAACCTAGCTTGTTAGTATTCACTTCTAGGCAGGTCTGCGTGGGTTCCAGATATGCTGCAGTTGGCAGTGTGTGCTCCTCCTCATTCCTTGGTGACTAGCCATTTCACTGGTAGTGCAATGCATAGTGCGTAGGCCTGTTCCCTGTGTGTGAGGGTGCTGTGTACGCCAACGGTGGTGTTGGTGCAGTCATTGACTCAGTGTATCCTTTGTCTCTCTCCCCCCTTTCCTGTTTTGTCATCCTGTCCTTGTGTGCATTAGCATCATCTGACAGAGGAGCAGAGGCACCAGCGACAGAGGAAGCTGCATCCCACAGGACCCTGGAGGCAGAGTCCACTGACACCAAGGGAACATGTGGGATGGAGGGCGAGGGGAGCACCACGGCGGAGACTGGAGGGGACAACACAGACTCTGATACCTCCTCCGATGGGAGCTCCCTGGTGGTGGTTGACACCTCAGAGACTATCCCAGTTGCAGGTACAGCTGCCACCCCCATACCAGCACCGCCCTCCCAGTAGCCCCTCAGCAAGTTGCCCATGCCCACTCACCCAGGAGGGTGGGCATCTCCTTTGCCCCAGGCACCACTGGCCCTGCCCCAGTCAGCCCTGCTGCCCTGAGTGAGGATGCTATTGACCTCCTGAGATCCATCTCTGTAGGGCAGTCAGCCATTGTGAATTCCATGCAGGGGCTGGCATCCCAGATGCAGCAATGCAATGCATTCCTGGAGAGCATTCATGGTGGCTTTGCAGCCCAACAGAGATCGATTCAGGCTCTGGCCTCCTCTCTGATGGCAGCAATTGTCCCTGTTTCTACCATCTCCCCTCCAACTTCCACTTGCCAGTCTCTTTATCCTCAAGCCCAACCCATCCCAAGCACACAGATAGATGAGCATGCACACAAGGCAACACCCAAGAGTGGCACAGGCAAACACAAGCATAACACTTCATCCCACAGGCACTCACACAAATAACAAACCATTGGAGACACAACATCCACAGCCTCCACTGTCTCCCCCTCCTCCTCTTCATCCACCTCCCGCCCAGTTATGTCCGCACTCACACCTGCATGCACTACTTCTACATCCACTATCAGCACCACCACACCAAACAGAACATACACTACATTGGCAGACACCTCCACAACACCCATGCATGCATCCCCTGTGTCCTCTCCCACTGTGTCTGTTCCCCTCCTAAAGGACACAAACGCAAGCACTCAGACACACAACAGCCATGCACCTCACATCAGCATACAGCCCATGTACCTGCACCCAAATCCAGCAGACATACACTTCCTCCTCTCACCCCAATGTCCCTAAAAATCTTTTCCTTGTCCAACTTGACCTCTTCCCTACCCCTACCCCCGTCCTGCACGTATGGGTAGGGTTCCTAGGACACAGCCCAGCACCTCAGCCAAACAGTCCACAAGGACAGTGGTAGCACCACCTACTTGTGCTGGTAAGGATACCAGACCTACGAAACAAACTGTAGGGGAAGGAGCCAGCACCACCAGGGATGAAAGGGAAGAGTCCTGCACCAGCTGTGAGAAAGGGGAAGGGGCCTGCACCAGCTGTGAGGAAGGGGAAGGAGCCAGCATCAGCTGTGAGGAAGTGGAAGGAGTCTGCACCAGCTGTGAGGAAGGGAAGGAGCCTGCACCAACAGGCAGAGAGGGGAAGAGCCCATCCACCCCTGCCAGGAAGGGTAAGGGATCCCTGACCCATGAACAGGAGGAAACAGGGCACTCTACGCCAGTGAAAACAGTCAGGCAAACACCGCCACCACCAGCTGTCACAGGGCCCCAACCACCAGCTGTGGATGTGCAGCCATCAGTGAGTGCAGGGGCTGCCCAGGAGCCTCCTCCAACAACCACCACCATGCATCCATCAGTGAGTGCAGGGACTGCCCAGGAGCTGCTCCAACCACCACCACAGTGCAGCCATCAACACCGGCGGACGCCATGTAGACCACACTCCAGGGGCTGTTGTATGTGCTGCCCCCTCCAGAACCAGTGGGCAAGTCACCCACTCAAGGGACTGTGGCCTTGCACTCCCCAGGACAAAGCAATGGGCATGTTGCCCCCTCTGGAACCACTGGGAAAGACACCCACTCCAGACACTGTGGCCTTGCACTCCCCAGGACAAAGCAATGGGCATATTGCCCCCTCCATAACCAGTGGGAAAGACACCCACTCGTGAGACTGTGGCCTTGCACTCCCAAGGACAAAGCAATGGGCATGTTGCCCCTCCAGAACCAGTGGGCAAGTCACCCACTCGAGAGACTGTGGCCTTGTACTCCCCAGGACAAAGCAATGGACATGTTGCCCCCTCCTGAACCAGTGGGAAAGACACTCACTCGAGAGACTGTGGCCTTGCACTCCCCAGGGAAAAGCAATGGGCATGTTGCCCCCTCCAGAACCATTGGGCTTGTTTCCGCATCCAGCTGAGGTGCCCCCCCCCGAGGTGCATTCCTATTTGCAAACTGATGCCCCTGCAGAGTACTATCCGGATGTGGTCAGGACTCGAGTTGGGCCTTAGACTGTGCCCTGTGGTCATGTGGGCCCTTTGAACATTGGACTGGGCAGTGTCCCTTTGTGCACATATGTACTTATCTGTTTCATTGACAAATCAAATTATTAATTTTGATGTTTATCTGATTACATTCACTTTCATCAATTCCTGTTGTCCTTGCATTATTCTGCCATTTCTCAGGGACAAATTGTTTTTCGTGTGCAGCTGGTTGTGTGTATGGTATGTGTGTGTCAGGTGTGTGTTGTGTGTGTGTGTGTGTCACTCTTGTTTTCCTCCCACCCTCCCTTGTGTGCTAGGCAGCTGTACTCACCGTTGTTGTCTTCATCGGTGTTGGTGTTTCAGGTGGAGCATAATGTAGAAGATCATCGGGAAAACATGCAGGTCGGGTTCCATGGCAGCGTGGTGCTTCCCTCTACCTCCAATAGTGAGTCCTTTCACTTCAGAGCTCTGTTTCCGCAAGGCTTTTGTTGGCATTGGTACTGCCCCAGAAAAGGTGGAGGTTTCCTGCGTCTTAATATGGTGGGTGGTACTTTGTCTCCCGCCTGGCTGTTGACGGCTACCGCCGTGGTGGCTGTTGTTTCCACCCTGGCGGTTGGAGTGGTACATTGGCTGTCTATGGGAGCTATCACCACCATGGTCATAATTTGGCGGTACTTACCGCCAGCCTGTTGGCGTATTACCGCCACCTTATCACCCACCGCCAGGATCGTAATGAGGGCCTAAATATCCTTAATCTAATCACATGATACAATGTACATACTCCCCATGCTCCAATTATGAAAATCACAATAATCAATACCCCTTGTATTATTTTCAACATTATCCATTTTTTTCAGGTTGCCAAGTCAACTTCCCATACAAGCAAATCTCTCTTGGTTCTCTCAGCTCTTTCAAATCAGCACTATCATTAGTCAGATATTAATCAAGCTTCTAATTTCTTTACTATTATCAGGAATATATGAGCAACAATGCCTCGAGTTCAACATTTTGCAAACTCCGCCATCCTTTGCTAAAAGAATGTCTAATGCAAGGTGGTTCTGAAGAGTCATAGATTTTACTGCAGCCATTTCTGTATCCATTAGGATCATGGCTCCTGAAAAATTTGTCACCATTTTATCTACTATAGTAGACAACTTTCAAATTTTCAATGAATTCAGAACAACTCCTAATGAAGGAATGATTGCTCCAAGTATGTCTCCAACTATGCCAGGATATGATTATCACTTTTGTCTGACATGATGTAATTCAGTAATTTTAGGTAATTTACTTAAGTTCTCTATCTGAAATATCTTTGGGAAAACTATCGCCAAGAAACATGTGCCATACCATCATCTTGGAAGAAGGTAATATGCATTTGGTCCACAGATGTAATAAACTCCTGGAATTGCCAGGTCCTGTCCATTCAACATGAACATCCACTTACTCTGAAACAAAAACACGTCTGCATTCACTCATTCCCACAAACAATGTATCAGTTCTAGATTTAGGTCTATATACATAAAGCTTTCCTACGTGTTGGCTTCTAAAGCTAATCTTCCTTGTGTCTTTATCTCACTAACTGCATTATCATTTCTAAATGTCCTTTTCTCTAAGCCCTTTTCTAATGTATCCTTTAATCTCTTTCTCTTATCATCTGTCTGATCTAAGAAGCTCTTTGCTATGGGTGTAAGCAAGCATGTTAAATTGTTGCGGTGTGCTCTCACTAATTCCATAGTGTTCTCCTTGGCAACCCTACTCAGGTACTTTATTATAGGGACAAACAAAAATACAACGTCGTAATTGGAATAGAAATACTGAATGTACTCCTGGTTATTGAATCTTGTTAGTAACAGACTACAACATATCCCGTAAGTAAGGGGCAAACTAAGATAAGAAACTCCTCCCTCAACTGATAAAGGAATCTGGGTGCAAACATAACAATCTCTTGCATCCATCATCTCAACATATTCAGTAGGCGGTAGGAAACAAAAGAAAGTTCTCCTTGTGTGCTGCTTACGTGCAGATATTTCTCATCTAACCTAAACTTTTCTATTTCTGTGAGTGTATTAGTTGTCTCTAAAGATAAGGTATGGTTGGCTTTACTCTTGTCAAGAACAGTCATACTCACAATCAATACCAGGCATAATATTATGCACACAATCGCCAAACAAATGCTCGTATATTTACAGCACCCACACTTCCTACCCTGCTGGCTAAGGTTACTCATGATCGGTAAAGGATCAGAAAGTAGAAAAAAAATTATAACTATACAGCAAAAATCTGAAACAAATCCTCAATCTTCTTTCGCAATTATTTACAGTTTTAAGTCTTTCTTCCAGGACCCTTTTTGGAAAAAATCGGTAAGTTTGTCAAAATCAGTTTAGCAACTTGTCAAAATCAGATTATCAAAAAAACTATTTTCCGGTTGCTTTCAATAGTCTCTTTCTTTGCACATTTCTCAGCTGTACAGTTCTCAACAGTTCAGTTAATTGATTTCCTTCAAGTGCCAAAATATTGACCTAGAACGTCTCGCTCAAACAAAAAGACAAAAACTCACTCTGCCATTCACTTGTTGTTGCATACGCCCATTCAGGTCCAGCGTACCTTCGGCTTGCAATTCTCTTTCTTTTCAATCTACGATCTCCATTTAATTCTCCATCACTCAAAACGTATTTTCTTGGGTGTCTACTTCTTCCTCAGTTGTTGTCACTGTAATTGCTTCTTTTCTCTTTGCTTGTGACTTTGGCCCCTTATCTCCTTTAAGTGGACTTTTCGTTAATACTCTTTTCAGTGTCTGACTTGTAGTTTCTCTTTGTTCTGCAGGACTTTCTCTTGACGGACCTGCAACTGGTTCAGGAGGAGTCAGACCATATTGGCTTTGATCTGCCTCAAATCCTTTTGCCTTGGGGCCTGTAGTTTTCTCTGTTTGTCTCTCAAGATCGTCTGCTTCTGGGAGAGCCCTCCTCTGACTAGACTCTCCTGCTACCTCACTTGAGGTTGGTTCACTTTCACTCTCCTGTAGGTCTTCACTTTCGTCTCTCACAGGAGTGTTTGTACTGGATGCAGTCTGCTCAGATTCAGTCTCTGATTCTCCTTCTCCTCTCTTCCTCTCTCCAATTCTGTAGTTTGTCTAGACGTTGTTGCTACTCTCAACAACTCCTCTTCATTGTCCAACAGACATGGTACTTTTCTCATATGGCATGCATGGATCTGGTTCGGAGCTCCAGTGCATTTCACAGCTGTAGTAGTGATCAACACTACCTGGTAGGGAACCTTCCACTGAGGCTCCAAACATGTCTTCCTCACGTGCTTTCTCATCACAACCCAATCACCTGCTCTCAGGTTGTGTCCTTGATCTTGAGACGGTTGTAATGTGGTAGCTTCCACCTGATGAGAGAAAGAGCGAACTTCATCAACCAGACCTTTGCAGTAGTCAAACGCCATATCATCTGTTATATGCACAAGAGCATTTGCAGGAACTGCTGGCAACCTCATTGCTCTGCTCATAAGGATCTCATGCAGTGATAGTCCTTTCTTCCTGTCAGGTGTGTTCCTCCTTAGTAACTAACGGTAGTGCATCGGACATTTGAGATTCGTGGACGCACACATTTTTGCCATTCTTGAGTTCAAAGTACCATTCATCTGTTCCACAAGTCCTGATGCTTCAGGGCGGTAGCTAGAATGCAACTTCTGCTCAATGTTTAAAGCTAAACATAGTAGTTTAATTGCTTCATTGGTGAAGTGACTTCCTCTATCTGATTCTAAAGAGACCGGAAACCCAAAACGTGGTATCAGTTCCATAAGCAGTAACTTTGCTACTGTAAGGCTGTAATTTCTTCATGTAGGGCAAGCTTCAATCCAATGGCTAAAGGTGCAGACAATCACCAACACATCTCTCAATCCTCCACATGCAGGCATCTCAATGAAATTGACCACTGTGCCCTTGCCCACGTTCATTTGCTGCCAAAGGACGCAACAATGGCAAACTACTTCGGCAACCTGTCTAAACTTTGGATTGAACCCAGTTTTTTTTAACACTTGAATCATAGCATCCCTCCCAATATGTGCTCGACTACGGTAAAACCTCGACATTTGAGTCAAAAAACTTTTTGGCAACCCTAACTGTCCTTCTTCTGAAACCCACTGTCCATCTTCACGCTGGACACATTTCAATTTAATCCATGTTTTTTTTCATCCCTTTCAACATTATCCTGCATTGTTTTCAATTCTTCTAAAGTATCTATGACATGCAATGCATAACTTGAGCACATCTCGTATTCATCCGATAACAGTTTCCATTTATCTTTAAATGATGTGCAGTTCAATTTGCAAAATCTCACGACTTGATCCGCATATCCATTTCCCATTGACACAAAATCTTGTGACTTCAGGTGTGCACTGCATTTTCCCATGGCAATCTTCTCAGGCAATTCGATAGCTTGTAACAATTTGTGAATTCTCTCACCATTTCTGACTGGTGAACTAGAAGAGGTCAGGAAACCTGTCTGTGAGCACAGCTGGCCAAAATCATGGACTATTCCAAATCCATACTGGCTGTCCGTATACATGGTAATTTAAGTTGTGCAGAAACATGGCATGCTCTAGTTCCACCACTTGTGCAGAATACACTCCTCGAAGCCAGGACACTTTAAGTATACCAAAAATTGTGCACACAGCATATCCTGCTCTTAGTGTTCCTGTGTTGTCTCCTAAACAGGAACCATCAACAAAAATAATTTGGTCATTTTCCTTCAATCGGGTATTTCTAATATCAGGTCTCGGTTTGTGCACAGATCAGTTACTTCGAGACAATCATGTTCAACTTCTTCCATTTTGTCAATTTTGACGTTCTCTTTCGGGAGTAAAGTTGCTGTACACCTTTTCAATGACACATTTGGGGACCTCACTTCATTGTGAGTAAGCCTGGCACCTGTAAGGTACTGTGTTTTGGTTTGTGTAAGTAAAACTTCAATTGAGTGAAGGACCATTACCGTTATAGGGTGTCCCATCACAATGCTCTCACTCTGAATAAGGCTTAAGCCAACTGCAGCTACTGAACGCAGACAGCCTGGTAAAGCTGCAGCAAGTGGGTCCAAAGTCACTGAAAAATATGCTACTGGGGGGTTTACACCACCATGGACTTGAGTCAAGACAGACAATGAACATGCATCATTGTTATGGCAAAAAACTATAAAGGGTTTTGTGTAATCATGCATACCCAAAGCCGGGGCTTTGCACAGACTTTTGCTCAACTCCGAAAATGCTTTCATACAGGCTTGATCTAACACTAAGGGATCAGTAATTTCTTTGTGAGTCAGCTTCTGCAATGGCTTTGAAATCACTGAAAAGTTGTGACTCCACTGGCGACAATACCTTACCATTCCCAAGAAGATCCTGGCATCTTTCTGTGAGGCTGGGGGATTCATCTGCAATATGGCTGTGACCCTTTCTCTGGATATTTTCCTAATTCTTTTCTCAATTAGGTGACTCAAATATTTCACTTCTTTCTGACAGTACTGTAAATTTGCTGGGGACACTTTATGACCATTCTTCCCTAAATGACTCAGTAAGGCAATCATATCATACTTGCATGCTTCTCTTGTCTTTGATGCGACTAACAAATCATCAATGTACTGTACCAATGTCGATTGGAAAGGCATTTCAAATGACTCCAAGTTCTTTTTCAGGATCTGGTTGAAAATGGAAGGTGACTCTGAAAATCCTTCAGGAATTCTACACCGACAGAAGACACGATCCAAAAATTTGAAACAGAAAAGAAATGGACTATCCTCATGAAGAGATACAGAAAAGAATGCTTGTGACAGGTCTATTAAGGGTGAACCATTTAGCGTTGCATGGGATCTGAAACAAAATCACTGCTGGATTTGGCACTACGGGGCAACATTTAATCACAAGGTAATTCACTTTTCTCAAATCCTGGAAAATCCTAAATTTCCCAAAGAGCTTTTGCAATCCCATTTTTGCTGAATTACATGGACTGCTCAACACTTCTTTCAAAACTCCTTGGTTTACAAATCCTGCAATTATGGGTGTAATCCTTTCAATTGTGTCCTGCGTCATGTGATATTGAGGAATCTGGGGAAAAAATAGCATTTGGCTTGACTGGAACCTTAACTGGCTCAACTCCTTTTATTAGACCAATGTCTTTTCCTGTAAAATCCCACACTTTCATTTTAACTGTTCCCTGTAAGTCCGAAGGATGATCCCCCACTGTGAAAACCAGAAAGAAGCTAATCAAAGAGTATTCCTCATTCACTGTCTCACAATCTGTCTCTGGATCCGGGTCATCTTCATCATCAGTGATAGTCTGAATTTAAATTTCATCATTTGAGCAAGCATTTCAGCATCTCGTTTTACACAACAAGTCCCTTCCTAGTAAGGATACTGGACACGAGTCACAAACTACGAATTTGTGTAATCCTTTACATTTAAAGTTACCAGTTTTAACCTGAACAGGTTCTGTAATTGTATTGGTCGAATATTGATTTGTGACTCCTACAATCTGGACTCTTTTCCCTGAAAGGGGCAAATTTGGAACTTCTGCAGTTCTTACTGTAGAGCATGTAGCTCCTGTGTCAAACAAGAATGAAACTTTGTGACCCATAACCTTTCCCTTTACATATGAACCTTACAGATCTACTTCTAGGTAAGCTGCAAGCACGCATCCATCTTCATCTGAACTCTCCCTCACCCAATCATCGCTTGTTCATTTTCACTGTGTAACAGGAATTGGTGCACTCTGTTATTACTCTGATTAAACCTTCGACCTGTGACCTGCTGAGGAAACATCACATGTTGCTGCTCCATTGGGGCTTGAGGAATCTGAATTTGCTGTCTAGGTACCATTTGAACTTGCTGTTGCATTTTCTGCGACTGAGGCGTCTGCAAACATGTTACTTGCACCTGTTGCATGGGCTGAAAGCCTTGTGTCTGATTCACATTGCTTTGAAAATTTGGATTATGACCTTTCATTCTTGGTCCTCTCATATTTTGAAAAGCATTGATGTCACTTGTTTGCTGAACAACACCTTCCTGTACCAACATCGGACACTCCAGCTTCCAATGTCGGAGCCCTCTGCAAGCGTGACATGGCAACAATCTCTTCATTCCCTGCACATCATTCTGAACTACCACAGTATTCAAATCAGGACTACGATTCACATTTCCTATTCCACCACAACCTCTACCTCTGGTTTGATTCTGGAACACCAAGTTTCCGTACTGCTGCTGTTGCGAAAAATTTCCCTGCATTCCTGTTTGTGCCGCTTTAATAAAAATCACCATTGCCTTTTCTTTCAACTTTTTCTGCTTAAACTCAGTCTCGTCACTACAGTACTTTGCATACTGCAATGCCTCATCAGTTGGCTTTGCTTGCCAGCAAATCAAATGACTCTTAATCATCTGACTAATCTCAGGTCTCAATCCTTCAACAAATCTGAACACAAAATGAATCACGTCTTTCGGCTCAACTGTTTCTGTACCGCTATAATGTTTGAATGCCTGCAACAATCTTTTGTAGTGTGCATGTATTGACTCTTTTGCTTCCTGGGCTGTCCTGTCTGTTCTCTACCAGTCAATGTTCTTGGGCGAAATTCTTGTTTTCAAAAATTCAATCACCTTATAGTAATATTTCATTACGTCAGGGGGCAGTGCACCTGTTGTTGGATCTCTATGAGGTTCTCTTGTCAGCCAATCTATGCTCCTCTTGCATGCAACCCATAAGTCTGCTGGAACTACTATCTCTAACAGGGTGTTCAAATCCTCCCACAGGTATTTTGTGAGTTTCACAAACCTGTCTGTCTGCTGGTACCATTTTCTCTCAACCTTGGATATTCATTTGTAAATCAATCAATCAAATCAACCAAAACACTTGTTAAGCGCACCACTCACCCGTTAGGGTCTCAAGGCCTCAAGTGAGGGGATGAGGGTTGCTACTGCTCGAATAGCCAGCTCTTGAGTGGTTTCCTGAAGGTCAGAAGGTCCTGGGTCAGTCGTAGGTCATGACAGAATGTCGCTTCTGCTCCAAGGGACATGGACAAAGTTCCCTCCAGGAATCTCTCTCATTGGTAGAATTTTTACTGGGTCCTCAACCTGCTGCACATTTGCAGTAAGGTTTGTAGACTCCCTTTTCTTCTTGTCTCTTTTCTTCACTCATCTGCCTTCCCATTTGTCTAATGCTCCCCATGTTTGAATGTTCTGTATTAATTCTTTAAGGTGAATTTTCATTCCTGGTATTCTCATGTTCTCAAAATCTTTTGAATCAAACTCTAATGTGTAACTCCTCTTAAAATGCTTTGTTTTCTCAACCTCTTTGTCATATTTCTGCTAATTTCTGATCCACTATTCCTGCTTTGTTAGTAATCAGCATGCAAAGGTAACACAACTTGGCTTCATTGAATGTATCAATCCTGTGTAACCCCACGGTTCCCTCGATAAGGTCTTCTGCCTCTAGTCTAAGTCTGGTCAAATTCAGAGCACTTCCTCTGTTAGGATCTCCTTGAGTGCTACTCATCCTCTCTAACCATTCGGTTAACTGCTGATCTGTCAAACCCTGTATCGTAACATTATTGTGGCTCACACCTGGCACTTGCTGTAATGTCAGTTTCAGGGTTTCTGGAGTCACCATGCTTGGATTTGGACCTATGAATGATCTCACCTCATCATTTGAAGGAGTCCTGAAAGGACTTAAGTCAATTAACGGATCTGTTCCATCAAATGTTAGCCTCATGATAGTTGTCATTCTCGCATTCACGTTGTATCTCTCCCTTTCTACACTTGGGTTCAGAGATTTCTGCTCACTGTTCTCGTTATTTCCCTGGGCAAACAATGGTATGACTGAACCTATGGTAACTGGTACTGACACTGCATCTGGGCTTGGTCTGACATTTGGCCTTCGGATGTACATTATTACTGTATTCTGATTTGTCAAATTGAACATCTCTAACTATGATACTGTAATGGGGGTATATCTTGGAACTGTCTGTGACTGTATCGGGGACATCAAATTTGGGGTGGACTCTCTCTGGACCAATGTTGGTTTCTGGTAAACTTTTCCTGTCGGCACTATCAAGTTTGTTGCGGTATCTAAGAAGGGTACATCTGGGTAAATTCCTGGAATATCCATTTGCTGCATGGGCCTCTTAACTGCCGAAGTAACAGGAGAATAATGGATAACCTGTATCTGGCTCTTAGTTTATTCAACTCATATAGGGGCTGTAGGATCTACACTGGTGCTTGAACTTCTTTCATGCGGTGCATATGGCGGGGGACGATTTCTCAATAACTGTAAAATTAATTCATCATCAACTGACTCTTCATCATGTGTCAAAGACTGACTAGATCCTATAGATTATTGCTCTGTGTCATTAGAATGATACAAATACCTCTTTCTAGTGCTCTTTCTGACTTTGATATCATTCTCCTGTGTAATTGTAGAAAACAACTTAATTCCTTGTAAAGTCTCTGTTCTTCAAAATTTCTGATCACTATCCCATTAGTGGCTTCTTAGCCTTTCTCATTCTTCTCTCGAATTTCAGTTGCTGTTGCTGTGTGTCTACTAGTTCCCAAACAGCTGATGCTTCGAACTGTGCTGGTCTCAGAGGAGGTTTGAAATCATATAGCACCCTCCTCAAATTCTCTAGGCTCCTCAAATTAAATGTTCCATGGGCAGGAAACGCTAAACTCCTATCTTTCTCTGTCACTTTGCACCATTGTTTCAGCCAAAGACATGGCGCAGCACCCTGCTCTTCGAATACAATATAGGCCGGTGTACCTTCTGGCAGTGTAATTTCTCCAGGAAGTGACTTTCAATCCCAAAGTCCTTTTCGCAGAACTTCTCAACCAATGACGCTTCACGGTTGTCCGCCAATCCGTGCGCGACCCTTCTCACGAACCGACCTAGGCCCAGGGCGGCTCTAATGACGTCACACGCACATGAACAACGGCTGACAAAGTCTTTCAGCTTGTCCTCCCAAACTCAGTCTCACACAAACTAATGCAAAATTATTGCGAGCACTAAACAAAATCAAAACACAATTTGTCTGTTTACTACAGGTAGGGTAACACAATCACTTCAGAAACCTTACAGATTTTTCACTGATGGCCTTTTGCTCTAGCAGCTACTCTTTCTTTCTCAGTTTCCCTGATTCAGACCCGCAAATTCAATCTCAACTGATCAGTGGGTCTGTCCTGGTGCACTTAGGGCTCGCCAGATCTCAGTTAAAAAACCTTTCACTCACTTTAACAAGCACTCTTGAGTTTGTCAACTATGCCCGATTGACCTATTGAACCAGAAAAATTACAACGAAAACCAAGTGTTTCACACTCTTTTCAATATACTCCAGAGTCTTAGACCTCACAGGGTCTGTAAAACAACAACCATGTGGACAATTTTTGAGCATAAAGCACCACACACATGTGAAGTTCGACAATTTCCCTACTCTCACACTTCGGAGTACGCAAACTCCTTCAACACCTTTATTTGGAGTGCGCAAACTTCTTCTACACCTTTATTTGAAATGCGCAAATCCCCTAAACCCTCACAATCATCACAATTCACCAACGATTTGCATAAGCTGTGCAAGCGTAAAACCTATTTCATTCTCCCTTGTACTAGAACGCTGAGGATATCCTCAAACAATCATTGTCAAGCTCTACGATTCTGGGAAAGTCATTCTAAGTTCTTAGGGAAACATTTTCTCTCCACTCTGTATCATCAAATCTGAAAATCTGAACTGTCACCAGTTTCTCTTACCCAATCCGCAAACTCTTTTCTCTAACCATTACCACACTACCATCTCTGGGTACCAGCTATTTCTCAAGGGGAAACTTTTGTGGTGGCCTCCTAAGGAGACATAACCATGCTACTCTCTTACCTTCTCTAGAGGGCAAATGCAATTTGGCTTTATGATGATGGGCTCTTAAGGAGACAAACCGAGTACCAGGCCTTTATGATGGGCTCTTAAGGAGGCAAAGCACCGAACTCTGCTACCATCTCTGTGACCGCATCTGACCTTATTTGGTTTCTTATCTTTAATTAATAAGGGGACGCGGTAAAGGTTCGATGGACCTTCTGACTGTATTTAGAGTAAATCCCACCATAGGATTCCATTTCAATTACAAATCATAAACAATATCAACCAATAGTATCAATAATCTTTAAAGTCAGTAATTCCATACAACATGACCCCTTTGACCATGAATTACCACACCTTTCTTGTAAAAGTTAAAATGTTTATTTCCCTATATTAACAATGCTAATATCACGAAACTCAAAGTCAAATGGTATACATACAAAAACAACAGTGGTTGACCAAATCTTCTAAAGAATCTCAATTTAATCAAAGCATGGATCACTATGCATTCTAGAGTTACAGTACAAATCAATAGCAAGAATAACTGTGCAATAGAAATAGCATACATTTAGATTCAGCAAAGAAAAAATATCAACTGTTGTTAATAATTAGCAAACACCTTCTGTGGGTCCCCTAGCTAATCTTCTGATTAGAACAGAATGTTTGGGCTTCATGCAAAACAAATTAGTCACAAATTTGGGAAAAACATCTAGCTATGGTTCTATCAAAATTAGCGGTTGGTACCTAGAAACAACAGACAAATTACATTGAACAATAACATTTGATTAATACCTCTCCTCAGTATGGATGAGCAAACTGCGACTGCCTTGGTCAGTTGGACATCTCTTTGGATAGCATCAGCAATGGACCACAAAAGGAATGGTTCAGAACAGGGGACTCTAACTACCCGAAACATTTGTAAAGCAAAGTCTAACAATCAGCATTCAGCATCAAAAGTCTAAGCAATAAAGTTAAAGATAGAATTCTCTAAGTAAAGGAAATCAAGGCGAGTACACCTCAGTGGTGGAGAAGCAAAATGGGAATAAGCCTCTCTTCTCTCTGTGCAGTCAGGCTAAGTTAAAACTCATCTAAAACTCTTCCCATGTTGCTATTGGTCAAAGAATCGTATGTTTACATTTAATCCAATGAAAGTAGAATTTCAAATCTAAGATATAACTAAACTGTCTTTCACATGTCGATGATTGGTTCCTCTTCTCTTGTTCCCATCGTCAGACTCATCAGGTAAAAATTTTGTATCTCTCTGTCCTTCAGTCAGTGCATCCTTTGTTAGCTCCTGGGAACATTGCTTTCTCACACACTAAACTTTACTCTGGATCAATAACTATTACACGATTTTCTAACCAGCAGTTCTCATGGGAAAAGAAAAACATTTGCTTGTGTTTTGCCAACTCAGTAAAACTATGCAAGTAGTGATTTTTCTAAACAGCCATTTTATATGAATTATTTAAATAGTGTAACTTAACATGAGGCTGTGGAACTAGGCCCAAGACCTCACTAACTTAAGGCCTACAATTTAATAAAGCAAATACATAATAAGTAATCATTAATATAACATACTACTACATTAATCTAACCATGAGCATGTCATTTCATTTTAATAAGCAGTTAAGAAGGACTTCATGATTTCTGAAGGCCACCCAAGTAGGCACATTTTCCAAATTGTGCATTATTTTCTATATTAATTCATTTTCTATGTAGATTCAACATTTGGAATACATGAGTATTTATTAGTAAAAATTCAGCGTTCACACAGGAGGGTTCAGTTATACAGTGCAAATACACAGATCCAAGTAATCCTCAGACTAGAAAGTAGCTGCTTTAGACCAACAGCAGATATAAACCAAACTATCACTAGCAACTGAGCTATTGTTTGTTCATCCAGAAACGGATACGACTTGCTGATTACATTAATGTAATAACTACAGTTTTAATGACGGCAGATATTTGCTGTCCCAGGGCAGCTGGGAGTCAAACAAGAATCCTATCGACTTTACCTTATTAGATTTAGGACCTCTGTAAAGACAAGTTTATTGTCTTCCATTAAGACAAAATTGTGCTGCTTAGAACATTCCTTTCCAGAGGTCTTGGATGAATCTTATTTAAACCAAGAGACTATGGCCCTCATTATGACATTGGTGGTAACTTCCCTCACACTACACCCATGGCAAAACAACAACACCCAGGGTTCTCAGAGGAGGAGCTAAGGATCATGGTGGAGAAAATCATCCAGGTAGAGCCACAGCTATTCGGATCACAGGTGCAGCAGACATCCAACACTAGGAAGATGGAGCTATGGTGGAGAATCGTGGACAGGGGCAATGCCGTGGGACAGCACTCCGGAACAAGGGATGACATCAGGAAGAGGTGGAACGACCTACAGTGGAAGGTGGGTTTTGTGGCAGCAAGACACCAAATAGCTGTACAGAGGACTGGTGGTGGTCTCCCACCTCCTCCCCCACAACTAACAACATGGGAGGAGCAAGTCTTGGCAATCATACATCCTGAGGGCCTGGCAGAAGTAGGAGGAGGACTGGACTCTGGTAAGTCAACTCTTTACTACTTTCCCCCCTACCTGCATGCCATCACATACCCCCACACTCACTCCCATCACTTCACCACCTCCCACACACCCCACCATCACAACCCACTCATCCCAATACCAAGCCCTGCATGCAACACCAATGCATGGACACCCATCACAGACCTGCATGGACAACTATCACCACTGCATGCACACTAGAGAGAATCACCTAGCCCACCAAATAACAAATCACACAAGGCAAAGCTGCCAGGGCAATAACAACCATAGAGGGCAACACACCCATGCACAAGATGTCAAACGCAGAAACAATAACACTGATTTTACATCCCCACAGGTCCCCCAGCCCACGTCTCCAGAGAAGAGGTGCCAGCAACATCCAGTCCCCCCAGAAGAGGCCCACAGTGATGACAGCAGCTCTGGTCACCTAGATTTGGATGACCAACCTCGCCCATCAGGGATCTCTGGACAGTCGGTTACCCAGGCACAGTCTCATACCACCATAGAGCCTACCCCGTCAGGAAACACCAGCACCACCAAGCGGGCCCATACCTCTGTCCCCAGGACACGTCAATCAGCAGTGTGTCCACCACTATAGGAAAGCTAGGCAACACCACAAACACAGGACGATCAGGGACCTGGGGTCAGTGGCAGTGGGCACACAGTCCAGGGGACAGAGGCACAGGGCAACAGGGAAGCTGAGAGGACTGCTTTGCGACAGGGGGAGGACAATCCCAGGGAACCGAATCTCCAGGAGGCACTCACCGCATATCAACATTCCTAGGATACCCTGGGTCAGATACTGGACAAGATGCAGGAGAACCAGCGGCTGCAGGAGGGACAGTACCTGGGGATCAGAGAGGACTTTAAGGACATCAACACCACCCTGGTCACCATTGCAGGGGTGCCGGTAGACATGACCAATACGATGAGGGAGGCAGTGGCACACCACCGGGTCCCTACCACTAGCCAAACCGATGAACAGCCCTCCACCGACGCTGCCACTAGTACACAGGAGGCCCTGCCACAGGACCAACAGGCCACCAGCACCCCTCCCCCTGCAGAAGGAGAACCACCCTGCAAACGTTCCCTGTGATTCAGGCGGAAGCTAGAGACTATTACCAAGACCCCCGCTAGGAAATAAGACTCTCCTGATTGTCACCCTTGTGTCCCACTCTGTCACCCTGTCCACCTTGAACTGCCATTGCTCCCCTTCCTATGCCCTCTTGGACAATGCACCTGTGATACAAATAGACTGGACTCTATCCTGGACTTTCCTCCACCATCAACCCAGCCCATTGCACATCACCCTCTACTTCATAGCACTTAAATAAACACCCTTGTAAACATATAAGTATGCAGCATGTCAAATAATTTAACTATGTATTTGTTTAACAAGGTTTAAACATTGCAATTCAACTGTACATTTATGTATACATAGGAAAGACTTGTAGTTGGTTGCAGTCAACACACCAGGAGTGAGAGTGGGGCACAGATATCTGCAAAAAGAGATGCCAGAGGGTACAGTGAGTGGCCATAGAAGTGGGAAAATCAGCCTGCCAGTGACAATGTCAAACACAAATCTGTCAATTAAATATTAAGTTACACTGTCTTACCTGTGTGTCATTGGAAATATTGACGTATGATTACACTTCTTTTGTCCTCACTCTCTGCCCCCTCTTCTTCATTGTCCACAGGGTCAACTGCTGCCACACGGCCATCTCCAGCCTCATCCTTCTGCAGAAAAGGCACCTGGCGACGTAAGGCAAGGTTGTGCAACATACAGCATGCCACGATGATCTGGCAGACCTTCTTGGGTGAGTAGCACAGGGATCCACCTGTTAGATGGAGGCAACAAAACCTAGCCATCAGGAGGCCGAATGTCCTCTCTATAATTTTTCTTGTTCGCCCATGTGCCTCATTGTAACGTTCCTCTGCACTATTCCTGGGATTCCTCACAGGGGTCAGTAGCCATGAGAGGTTGGTGTAACCAGAGTCACCTGCAAATATCGATGGACAACTGTTAGACACACACTAACCCTTAGGGCCCACACCATACCCATACACCAACATCCACTGGATAGGAACCAGGGCTCACCTATTAGCCACACCCTGTGCCTCTGGAGTTGAGCCATCACATATGGGATGCTGATATTCCTCAGGATAAAGGCATCATGTACAGACCCAGAATACATTGCATTGACATGACAGAGGTATTGGTCCGCTAGGCACACTATCTGCACATTAATTGAGTGAAAGCTCTTTCGATTTCTGAACACCTGTTCATTTCTCTGGGGGAGGACAAATGCAATATGTGTACCATCAATTGCACCAATGATGTTGGGGATATGACCCATTGCATAAAAATCAGCTTTCACTGTAGCCAAATCCTCCACCTGAGGGAAAACGATGTAGCTGTGCATGTGTTTAATCAGGGCAGCCAACACTCTAGTCAGCACTATTGAGAACATTGGCTGAGACATTCTTGCTGGCAAACCCACTGTCACTTGGAAGGAGCCAGTTGTCAGGAAATGGAGCACATATAGGATTTGCACAAGAGGGGGGATCCCAGTGGGGTGACGGATAGCAGATATCAGGCCAAGCTCCAATTGGTCACACAGCTCTGTGATTGTGGCCCTGTCAAGTCTATAGGTGAGGATGATGTGCCTGTCCTCCATTGTTGCCAAGTCCACCAGGGGTCTGTACACAGGTGATGTCTCCATCTCCTATTCATCCGCAGCGGTTGCAATCTATGGGGTTAACCAGTGAGCAGCTGGTCAGTATCTCATATTTCCAACTACTACACTTCATTGCATGCTGTGACTGTAACAGTATATTGTTGGAGAGGTCCAAATGGTGCTTATGTGTACTGTGACGCAGTTAGGATCCATGGCCTGCACTCCCCTTGAAATGGCGTCCGCCTGTCCTGTATGGAGGGACATTTGGAAATTAGGTAATTCCACTGACGTTGTGCGCCGTTGCGAGAGGCGGTCGAGAACCGCTGTGCAACTCCTCATTGGTTATTATTGGCCCCTATGGGGTACAGTGGCCAATGGTGATGTACGCCGGCGGTGTCGGTATTCACCGCCGCGGACATGACCGCCATTTTCTATCTGTTCACTCACTTGCTACCTGACCTTCAACAGGAGAGCCCCTACACTGCATGTGTGCTGCTGTGACCTGTGTCTGGAACCGACCATGGCTCGTGTGACTGGGGAAAGGGCCCCTGCCTTCACCTCAGCAGAGTTGGAGAGACTGGTGGATGGGGTCCTACCCCAGTACTGAATGCTGTATGGGCCTCCAGACCAACATGTGAGTAAACTGTGAGCACGATGCATGGAGCATGAATGCATGGAGTAGTGTGTGTGAAGGTCTCGTGTAGGGGGTGTTGGTGGATGGGCCATGGGCAGCGTGTAGCATGTATGTTGGGCCATGTCTGTGCGTAAGGGGATGTGAAGGGGCCTGGTGGGCCATGAGTGTAACATGCAGGACGGTCTGACTGATACCTTTTCCTATGTGCATTTCTCTGCAGGTCAGCGCCCATCAGAAAAAGGGTACATGGCATGCTATCACCAAGGACGTGTGGACCCTGGGGGTCTACAGCATACGGAGCACCCACTGTCAGAAACGGTGGGAGGACCTGATGCTGAATCCACTGACAGTGAGGGCACCAGTGGGATAGAGGGCGAGGGGAGCACCACGGCGGAGACTGGAGGAGACAGTTCTGACAGTAATACCTCTTCCAATGGAATCTCGCTGGTTGTGGCGGACAACTCTGTGCCCACCCCAACTACAGGTACAGCCGCCACCCCCGTACCAGCACCTCCCTCCCAGCAGGCCCTCAGCGAGTTTCCCGTGCCTGCTCACCCAGGACGGTGGGCATCTCCTTCCCCCCAGGCAGCTCAGGCCCTGGCCCAGTTATCCCTGCTGCCCTGAGTGAGGAGGCTATTGACCTCCTGCGTTCAATCTCTGTTGGGCAGTCAACCATTGTGAATGCCATCCAGGGGCTGGCAGCCCAAATGCAACAGATAAATGCATTCCTGGAGGGCATTCACACTGGCATGGTGGCCCAACATAGATCAATCCAGGCTCTGGCCTCCTCCCTGATGCCAACCATTATCCCTGTCTCTAGCTTTCCCCATCCAACTTCCTCTACTCCACACCATTCCACTTAACCCAAAACTATCCCAAGCACACAAGCAGACCAGCATGCACACAAGCCAACACACAGGAGTGGCTCAGGCAAACACAAGCACCACACATCACCCCAAAGGCACTCACACAAACACCATCTAGAATCAGACATACCAACATCCACTGACTCCACTGTGCCCCCCTCCTCCTCCTTGTCCACCTCTCTCCCAGTTGCATCTCCACTCATACCTGCATGCACTACATCCTCATCCTCTAACACCATTACCAGCACGCATATCACTACACACCCCTCACTGGCAGTCACCACGCCCACATCCATGCACACGTCCCCTGTGTCCTCTCCCACTGTGTCTGTGCCCCCTCCTCCCAAAGTACACAAACGCAAGCAATCAGACACCCAACAGCCATCCACCTCACAACAGCATCCAGCCCATGCACCTGAACCCAAACAGAGCAGACAAACACCTCCTACAACCACTTCCTCTTCCTCCACTCCCAAATGTTCACCCTCTTCCTGCCCCAATGTCCCTAAGAAGTTTTTCCTCTCCACCGTTGACCTCTTCCCTACCACTCCCCCTCCCGTCCTTCACGTCGGGTCAGGGTGGTCAGAACCAAGGCGAGCATCTCAGCCACCCAGTCCATGGCCACTGTAGTGTCGACAGCTACTCCAGGTGGGAGAGGATACTGGGCACCAGCCAGCAGCACTGAAAGGGTGCCTGCACCAGGTGCTGCAAGGAAGGCCAAGGAGGCACCACCAGCTGCCATGAGGAAGGGCAAGGAGGCACTCCAAGCTGCTACAGGGAAGGGCAAGGACGAACCCCCAGCTACCTCAAGGAAGGGCAAGGAGGAACCCCCGGCTGCTTAAAGAAGGGCAAGGAGGCACCCCCAGCTACTGCAGGGAAGGGTAAAGAGCAATCCCTGGCTGCTGACAGGAAGAGCAAGGGGCCTGCACCTGGAAGCAGGAAGGACAGGAGGCCTGGTGCTGGGACTCATTCGGAGCCCCCACCACCAACCATGGTGGTTCAGCCATCCAAGGCTGCATGGGAAGGGCTGGAGCCTCCCTCCCACCACTGCCAGCATTGCCACCAGCACTGCCGCCAGCACCGCCACCAGCACCACTGCCAGCAGCAGCAGCCCCAGTGGGCAGCTGTCCAAGGCTTCAGGGGATGGGCTGGAGCCTCCCCCCACCACTGCCAGCACCGCCACCAGCAGCACTGCCAGCAGCAGCAGCCCCAGTGGGCAGCCATTTGAGGCTGCAGGGGATGGGCTAGAGCCTACCCCCCGCGGCCACCAGCACTGCCACCAGCACCACTGATAGCAGCAGCAGCCCCAGTGGGCATCCGTCCGAGACTGCAGGGGATGGGCTGGAGGTCCCCCCAATGCCACCAGCACCGCAACCAGCACCACTGCCAGCAGCAGCAGCAGCCCCAGTGGGCAGCCATCCGAATCTGCAAGGGATGGGCTGGAGCCTCCCCCTACCACTGCCAGCTCAACCAGCAGCACCACCGCTGCCACCACTGAGCAGCCATCACTGCTGGCGGACAATGTGTATTGGGCGGCCTTTCACCAGCAAATCCTCTGGGTGTGACACTTAGGTGAGAGACTGTGACCTTACACTCCCCAAGATCTGCATCACTGGGGACAATGCCCCCTCCAGAACCAGTGGAAGAAGCCATCCACTCACCCCATCCTCCACAGGATGAAGCTCACTAGGCACAATGCCCCCTCCAGAACCAGTGGAAGAAGCCATCCACTCACCCCATCCTCCACAAGATGAAGCTCACTGGGCAAAATGCCCCCTCCAGAACCAGTGGAGAAGCCATCCACTCACCCCATCCTCCACAGGATTAAGAACACTGGGCACAATGCCCCCTCCAGAACCAGTGGAAGTTGCCATCCACTCACCCCATCCTCCACAGGATGAAGTTCACTGGGCCCAATGCACCCCTCCAGAACCAGTGGAGAAGCTATCCTCTCACCTCATCCTCCACAGGATGAAGAACACTGGGCACAATACCCCCTCCAGAACCAGTGGAAGAAGCCATCTACTCACCCCATCCTCCACAGAACGAAGCTCACTGGGCACAATGCCCCCTCCAGAACCAGTGGAAGTAGTCACCCATTTGAGAGACTGCAGCTTTGCACTCCCAGGACCAAGCAGTGGGCAAACCACCCACTTGAGAGACTGTGGCTTTGCACTCCCCAGGACCAAGCAGTGGGCAAACCACCCACTTGAGAGACTGTGGCCTTGCACTCCCCAGGACCAAGCAGTGGGCAAACCACCCACCTGAGAGACTGTGGCTTTGCACTCCCCAGGACAGTGCACAGGGCATGTAGCCCCATCCAGGACCAGTGGCGTTGTAGCATCTTCCGGCTGAGGTGCACCCCCATTCCCCGTTCCCCCTGAGGTGCCTGTTTTTTTTCGCCCTGATGCTCCTGCAGTGTTCTCTCTGTGTTGTTGCAGGAGTGAGGTGGGGCCTTGGCCTATGTCTTGTGGCCCTGTCGCCCACAGACATTGAGGACTGGGCAGTGTCCCTACATTTGTAAATATGTATATTGGATTTTGATGCACTTATTCATAGTATTTTACGTATTACACTCACTTTTTTCAAATAATTGTATGGGATGAACATGTAATGTTACTGCATCTGCTTGTGTGTATGGTGTTGGGGGTGTGTGTGTTGCATGTGTGTGTCACTCTCTTTTTTCTCCCCCTCCTCCCCTGTGTGCTAGGCAGTAGTAATCACTGTGGTTGTCATTGCTAGCGTTGGTGTTCATTATGAACCAGAAGGTAGACGAGCATGGGAAAGACATGCAGCTCGGGCTCCATAGCGTCGTGGTTGTTCCCTGAGTCTCCAGAGGTGAATCGTTTCCCTTCTGAGGTCTGTTTCCGGCAGGCTTTTGATGTCGTTGGAACCGCCCCGGAAAAGGTGGCGGATAGGCATGTCATAATACAGTGGGCAGAACATTGTCTTCCGCCTGGCTGTTGGTGGTTACTGCCGTGGTGCTTGGTGCTTCCGCCCTGGTGGTCGGTGTGTTAAAGTGGCTGTCTGTCTGAGAGGTTTCTGCAGTGGTCATAATTCCATTTTTGTTACCGCCAGCCTGTTGGTGGTATTGCCGCCGCTTTATCACCGACCGCCAGGGTTGTAAATGAGGGCCTATAATTCTAGTTTTCCACCCAAACCTAGTGCGCCTCCTTGGTCGAGGAGACTCTGCACAACCCTGATTGATTCCAGGCAACTAAAATTTAATATCGAGGGAATGGGTTCATTCAGAAATTGAGACCATCCACTCCTTGCTTATGGTAGACGCACCCAAAGGACTAGAAGGCTAAAACTTTAATAGCTAGGTATATGGACAGTTCGGATCCCACATTAGAGACATTAGAGAAGTGCAGCTTCGTTTGAAACTTTATACTCCTTCCACCAGCGCAAAAGCATCAACATCTTTTCTAAGACACGTACTGACATTAGGGAATCGCAAGGCATTACATGGGCCACGTCTCATCCGTTCAGTGAGCATTATTTGCTTGATGCATCTACTTAAAAAGAAGCTGTTTTCGGACAACAACTTATCTGAAATTATTGTGGCTGAAACCAGGTCTGGCAAGGTCTGTCTCCCACTCCAAGCATCGTGTGCAGTAAAATCATATACTCAAACAGTTCAGAAGGATTGATAAGTTTGATAAATCAACAGAGGCACAATAATTTCATGATGTTTATGGCTCAAAAACACCTATGCATGCATTCATATGACAAGCATAAAAATTGACCCAAATAATAATATTGGGGAAAAAAACATGATAGGAAGTTGACTGGGGGGGTGATGCCACGAGGGGTTAAAGTCAGCTCTAAGAAGAGAGATGCTTGCTGTAGGAAGGTAGCCTCTTTCTAACCTTGTTACCCCCACTTTTGGCCTGCTTGTGAGTATATGTCAGGGTGTTTTTACTGTCTCACTGGGATCCTGTTAGCCAGGGCCCAGTGCTCATAGTGAAAACCCTATGTTGTCAGTGTGTTTGATATGTGTCACTGGGATCCTGCTAGCCAGGACCCCAGTGCTCATAAGTTTGTGGCCTGTATGTGTTCCCTCTGTGGTGCCTAACTGTATCACTGAGGCTCTGCTAACCAGAACCTCAGTGTTTATGCTCTCTCTGCTTTTAAAATTGTCACTGCAGGCTAGTGACTCATTTTACCAATTCTCATTGGCACACTGGAACACCCTTATAATTCCCTTGTATGTGGTACCTAGGTACCCAGGGTATTGGGGTTCAAGGAGATCCCTATGGGCTGCAGCATTTCTTTTGCAACCCTTAGGGAGCTCAGACAATTCTTACACAGGACTGCCACTGCAGCCTGAGTGAAATAACGTCCACGTTATTTCACAGCCATTATTCACTGCACATAAGTAACTTGGAAGTCACCTATATGTCAAACCCTCACTTGGTGAAGGTTAGGTGTAAAGTTACTTAGTGTGTGGGCACCCTGGCACTAGCCAAGGTGCCCCCACATTGTTCAGGGCAAATTCCCCGAACTTTGTGAGTGTGGGGACACCATTACACATGTGCACTACATATAGGTCACTACCTATATGTAGCGTCACAATGGTAACTCCGAACATGGCCATGTAACATGTCTAGGATCATGGAATTGTCACCCCAATACCATTCTGGTATTGGGGTGACAATTCCATGCACAGAACCCGAGTACTGCCAAACTGCCTTTCTGGGGTCTCCACTGCAGTTACTGCTGCTGCAAACCCCTCAGACAGGTTTCTGCCCCCCTGGGGCCTGGGCAGCCTGGTCCCAGGAAGGCAGAACAAAGGATTTTCTCTTAGAGAGGGTGTTACACCCTCTCCCTTTGGAAATAGGTGTGAAGGGCTGGGGAGGAATAGCCTCCCCCAGCCTCTGGAAATGCTTTGATGGGCACAGATGGTGCCCTCTCTGCATAAGCCAGTCTACACCGGTTCAGGAATCCCCCAGCCCTGCTCTGGCACGAAACTGGGCAAAGGAAAGGGGAGTGACCACTCCCCTGACCAGCACCTCCCAGGGGAGATGCCCAGAGCTCCTCCAGTGTGTCCCAGACCTCTGCCATCTTGGATACAGAGGTGTTGGGGCACAATGGACAGCTCTGAGTGGCCAGTGCCAGCAGGTGACGTCAGAGACCCCCCTTATAGGTGCTTACCTTTCTCAGTAGCCAATCCTCCTTTTTGGGCTATTTAGGGTCTCTCCTCGGGGCTAGTCCTCAGATAACGAATGCAAGAGCTCACCAGAGTTCCTCTGCAAAATTCCCTCTTCGACTTCTGCCAAGGATCGACCGCTGACTGCTCCAGGACGCCTGCAAAACTGCAACAAAGTAGCAAGACGACTACCAGCAACATTGTAGCGCCTCATCCTGCCGGCTTTCTCGACTGTTTCCTGGTGGTGCATGCTCTGAGGGCTGTCTGCCTTCACCCTGCACTGGAAGCCAAGAAGAAATATCCTGTGGGTCAAATGAATCTTCCCCCTGCTAACGCAGGCACCAAACTTCTGCATCACCGGTCTTCTGGGTCCCCGCTCATCCTGACGAGCGTGGTCCCTGGAACACAGGAGCTGGGTCCAAGTGTCTCCCACAGTCCAGAGGCCCTTCTGTCCAAATTTGGTGGAGGTAAGTCCTTGCCTCCTCACGCCAGACAGCAAACCTGTGTACTGCGTGATTTGCAGCTGCTCCGGCTTCTGTGCACTTCTCCAAGGATTCCTTTGTGCACAGCCTAGCCTGGGTCCCCAGCACTCCGTTCTGCATTGCCCAACTCGCTGAGTTGGACTTCGACGTTGTGGGACCCTCCTTTTGTGACTCTGAGTTCACAGATCTTCTAAGTGCCTGTTGCAGTATTTCTGTGGGTGCTGCCTGCTTCTGCGGGGGCTCTCTGACTTGCTGAACATCCCTCCTGTCTCCTCCTCCAAGGGGGAACATCCTGGTCCTTCCTGGTCACCCACAGCACCCAAAATCCTCAATCGCAACTCTTGCAGCTAGCAAGGCTTGTTTGCGGTATTTCCGCCTGGAAACACTTCTGCAACATCCAGCACGCCATGTGACATCTTCCATCCAAAGGAGAAGTTCCTAGACCTTTTAGTTGTTGCAGAATCTTTGGCTTCTTCCACCCGGAGGCAGCCCTTTTGCACCTTCATTGGGGGTTTAGTGGGCACCTGCCCCTCCCAGACACTTTTGTGACTCTTGGACATGGTCCCCTTCCTTTACAGGTCCTCAGGTCCAGGAATCCATCTTCAGTGTTTTGCTGATGCTTGTGATTCTTGCAGAATCCCCTATCACGACTATTCTGTCTTTCTGGGGTAGTAGGGTAACTTTACTCCTACTTTTCAGGGTCTTGGGGTGGGGTATTTTGGACACCCTTACTGTTTTCTCACAGTCCCAGCGACCCTCTACAACTTCCCATAGGCCTGGGGTCCATTTGTGATTCACATTCCTCTTTTGGAGTATATGGTTTGTGTTGCCCCTAGGCCTATGTCTACCAATTGCATCCTATTGTGATTCTACATTGTTTGCACTGCTTTTCTTACTGTTACTTACCCGTTTTGGGTTTGTGTAAATATAATTTGTGTATATTACTTACCTGCTAAGCGAGGGTATCCTCTGAGATACTTTTGGCATATTGTCACTAAAAAAAAGTACCTTTATTTTTAGTAACTCTGAGTATTGTGTTTTCTTATGATATTGTGCTATATGATATAAGTGGTATAGTAGGAGCTTTGCATGTCTCCTAGTTCAGCCTAAGCTGCTCAGCTATAGCTACCTCTAACAGCCTAAGCTGCTAGAAACACCTCTATTCTACTAATAAGGGATAACTGGACCTGGCACAAGGTGTAAGTACCACAAGGTACCCACTATAAGCCAGCCCAGCCTCCTACACTTGCAAGTCCTATTCTTATATTCTTAAAGTGCCAGTATTATAGCAAAACACAATCTATCATCTTGGTTTTGTTGTAATGTACTCACATAAATATGACTAGATTATCTTCTGCTGTACATTTTTCTTTATATCTATGGAAAAGAAGACGTAGGTCCTCACTTGCAGTTAGAGAAAGCCAGAGATATATTGTATGTAAGCAGGGCTTCCGGTCAGAAAATCCTGTAGTTTGCCTGCGTCGTTTAGTGGTGAGCAAAGTGCAGGATTTCCACTGGTGCAGCCTTAGCTGATCTAGATGGTGGAAACCCAGCATATTTACCACTTTGCCACTAGGTCATTGTGATAGTCGTCCTGCTTTACATATTAAAGTATTTTACATATAACTGTCCTAGTTTAGAAGCAATCTAAAATTGTTTCTGCGAAAACAAATCAACACCAAAAACAAATGAATGTTTGAGAAGGTCAAATATTATGACCTCTGGCCAGTGCAAAAGCAGATAAGATAGATGTCTCTCCTCAACTGTTTTCCCGCGCCTGCATTTGTGCATCTTCAATGTCCCGTGCAAATTTGGTACTAAACCAAAAACAGTCTGAACAAGCCCTCCACTTTCAAATGTATACCAGCATAGAATCACTAAGAGGCTAATTTAGAGTTGTAGAGAGCTCAGTATCCAAATACGGAGCACAATCTACCAACTGTATTTCCCCCACAGTAGAAATAGGGTTGTGGAGGAAATTCAGCCTCTAAATTCTACTCTGTATTTAGAGCTTCCCTTCAAACTGTAAATGATGCCCAAAGTCTGAATCCAGGACACACATACCTCGCAATTCTGCTTGCTAAATGCACAAATTTGCGACTCCAACAAAATAAAGACGGCTCCATTGTTTTATCTTTATAATTCTCTTATCAATCAGTGTCAAATTGTCATGTGTGCAGGTGCAACCAATGTCATCCTTCCCACTACAACTCAAAGTAACCAATGCACCTTGATATGCCTCTGGATCAACCTCATCCTATTGGACACATCTGCATCACTTTTATATAGATTCCTTTATGCTTCAGCACCAAAATGCTTTGAATTCTGTGACACAGGCTATGCAGTTAAGACAACTTAAACACAACCAAAAATGCTAACATCAGTATCCACCCTCTAAGCACGTCTATTTAGAATGAAAATTAACGCTCACATTAAATCTATTTAGCTTCAGTCAGTCTGCAAGTCAGTAAGCAAGTATGCAGTTGATCAGTGTGTTGGAACCGTTGAGATGTGACGCTCTTCTGGAATTTCACAAGGCCAGATTTTAGAAGACATGATGGGGGCACTTCCGTAGGAAGTAGATCTGTATGTTTGCAGTTCTAACCTAAAGTGCATACGTTTTTTCAGGCAGATGTGTAATCTGTTAGGGTATCAGATGTGGCCATCGGTCTGGCTGTTGTGACACTTTTAAATCAGTAACATACAAATACGTCTAATTCCTGCAGGACTTTTTGAAGTAGTCTGAGGTCCATGTTAATCAAGAATGAAAATGAAAACACTCTAGGTTTCACTTCCTTTACTAGAGTGGCTGGTATCTCATTACTCTGAGAATAGATCTTCAAATCTGGAGAGTTAGCATCAGCATGATTCAAGAATATTGTGGAGTATATATAGTCTTCGAAAAATACTAGGCGGTACATATTACAAATCACAGCATTGGAGTTAATATTATAAAGACTACACCACATGAGAAGATATTTTTGTAAATGATATTCTGACTTACAACTTTTTGCATCTTTAGACAGGTCTAAGAGTATTATCTGTAACTGGCATGTCCTACTTTTGCTGTTATCTTTGCTTTAATTTCTTGGACGATGCTGACTGTGCATCAAATGTATGCATCAGTCACATTCACATCCTTGAGGTCCATACTTGAAAAGAAGAAAGCAATGGTCACATCATTCTTTCAGTGGAGAGAAACGGTTTCGTTAAGCATACGTAAGTAGACTTTACACAAGGATAAGTCAGGACAAAAGAGGTAAGTTTGATGGAGTAATGAGCACGTGTATTGTTAATTACAAAACCTATACAATTTTTGAGATTTTTGATGACATTCAACTAACAATTGTACGCATCATACAGTGTCAGATTAGCCCACCCAGCACTGACCAGTACATCTCTGGACAAAAACATTGAAAAGCAGGCACAACCCAGGTCAGCATGGTAGTGATGAATAACAAAAAGCTTCAACCCAAAGGTCTAACTGAGACTCCTCAAACATCCCCGTTGTTGTAAAGCACAGAGGGTTCTGGAATTTCCAACATTTGAACCAGAGACCAACCACCATGTAGTAGTGTAGCAAAGGTGCAATAGGTCATGGTGCAAGCAAGATAAATCCCACCACCCTCTCCCCCAATCCCATGTGCACTACCTGGACAGTAAAATGCAACCATAATTTTTGTGCAAGACAGATGGGCCACTGCACCTGCAGAATTACTGATAGCTACGTCCCTGCCATCATCAACATCTCAGGACAATTATTAATCAAACAGGCTAGTGGGGGTACTCAGGCATGCACACCAACCATTTCTGTGAAATGGCTCTATCTGAACTTGAGACCACTGTTTACCCCATTTGTTCCTCAGCCCATCACTATAAACAAAGACTGAATCAATTAGGATAGCGCGCTCATGTCTTATATATTTTTAAACATTAAATTAGATTTTCTTACATTTTTAACTATTTGAATGAATTTAATTCAATTTAACATTAATTTCCTGTAGGGTTTTACTTAAAATCCCTAGCTCCCTTATTTTATGTGGAAGGATGATTCAGCAGTAGTGGATGGTTATGTGTGGTGCTACGCTTACTTCAGATCTGAGCTGGAATAATTTGCTACAGTTTAGTGCCCCTTTTGACTGCAAAAACATTTACCTTAGAAGTGCAGTCTGTGAATAGCAATGGGCTTACTCTTTTGTGGTTGGGTGCTAATTCCTTGCAAAAGTTCTCCGTAGACCTCCCAACACCCTCCTATTGCTCCTTTATAAACCCCTTCCATTTAGTAGTAAGTATACCCCTCTTTCCAGCCACTCCTCATGGTCAATCCCACATTTAATACTTAGTAGTAAACATATATGTGTGAGGACCTCCCCTTAGAAAATACAAGATATTTTGTAGTACTTTAGTAGTACTATCTTATTACCTGTAAATGTACTACAAAATGCAGCTTGTGAAGAGGCCCATAGGTACTTTTTAGGCCTTTTAATGCAATATAGTGCCCTATTCTAGTGGCACAATAAAGCAGTAGTCTTTTATTAGGTCGAGAGTAAGCGCACAACATTGTGTATACTTTAGGATACTTCTCTTGTGGGCTTAAGGCTGTCCCCCTGCTGTTCAGTTGTTTGTTTCAGTTTCCTTTGAAAATCCTTGTTTGCTAGTAGTTGATCTGTATTATTTGTCCCTCCTTTTTAAGTCGAGCGTAAGTGTACAACATCTCGTATACTTTTAAGTATACTTCTGTGGGCTTTCAGCTAGTACATATGTCAGTTTCAGTGACATTTAAAAAATCATTGCTTGCTAGTGGTCAGTCATGCCTCTTTGTCCCTCCTTCTTCTGTATGGGAGCAGGGATCAGCTACTGTATAATTATGCTTTGTCCTGTTTATCTGGTCTGTAGGGGACTTTTTTTAACTTTGTTTCCTGCTCCTGTCGAGGGAAGCTCATATCATTCCCTTATCATTTGCAGAGCATTCTTGCTCTGCGCTTAGCTTTAAACAAGGCTATAAATCAGGCTGTTATCTTGGTCTCATTTGGGGGCATATTTATATACTCCGTTTGCGCCGAATGTGCGTCAAACATTTTGACGCACAATCAGCGCAAACATTGCCCCATATTTAAACCCTGACGCCCGAGCCCGCGCAAGGGAAAAATCCGCAATGTGCGCCATTTTCTGGATGCGGCAACCCGCCCTGCGTTAATGATATGCAGGGTAGGCGTTCCCCTTCCAAAAAACGACGCACACAGCTGTGCGCCGTATTTATGCTTCCGGGCAAAACTGACTCTCAGCCGGGAGGCGGCGCAAAAAAATGACGCAAAGCCCGATTTGCGTCAAAATTTAACGCCTGGGTCAGGGCAGGCGTTAAAATGGGGCAAACACACCTGTATTTAATCAGAACACACAGAACAAACAACAGAGCAGCAGAGCAGCAGAGCAGCAACAGGGAGACATGGAGGTGATTTTCATTCAGCGTTCACGTCGACGCAGAGCCCTGCAGCAACAACAGCAGCTACAACAACAACAGCAGGGACCCCAAAGGCAGCGCAGAAGGCAGGAGAGGATATTCCGCCCAAGAACAACCCTGCATGGCCTCAGGGAACACGACATCATCCAGAGGTACCGGTTGAACTGGCAGGCCATTCAGCAGCTGCTGAGAAATATTGAACAGCAGTTGGCCCCCACTTTGGTGACACCCCACACCATTCCAACAGAAACAAAGCTGCTTGCCGTACTTCACCTGCTGGCAAGTGGCTCGTTTCAGACAACTGGTGCCCTGGTTGGTCACAACCATCATTCTCCGCATTCCTGCCAAGAGTACTGGATGCCATAATTTGCCTGACACCCCTCCACATCTGCTTCCTTAACACACTGCAGAAGCAGCAGGAAACAAAACAGGGGTTCTACGCCATCAGTGGCTTCCCACACGTCCTTGGTGCAATCGACTGCACACACGTATGCCTTGTGCCACCTGCTGCAACAGAACACCTCTACCGCAACAGGAAGCACACACATTCAATCAATGTGCAGGCCATAGTCGATCACCAAGGATTGACCAGCAACATTGTGGCAAAATATCCTGTGAGTGTACATGACGCATTCATCTTCCGTCACTCTACCATCAACCAACACTTCCAGGATGGATCTTATGACAATGGACTACTTGTTGGTAAGTACAAAAATCCAACTTATATACACACTGCACAGCAACCCTCTAGGACACACAACACATACACCACAATAGTAACACCTAGCCAGGAACACATTGAGGTCCTGACATCACTAGCCATGTTTCTGAAGTCACCATTGAACCTGTCGCACATTGGAATGTACTCCACAGCTTAATGTGAAAACATTAATGAGTGTGGTTGCCTAAATGTCACCTTGCAAATTAGAAGTGTCACAATAACCTGTACATTAATACATTGCATAAGTCTTAAGGCATGGGATGTCCAGGGTACTTTCATATGAACGTCTTAACTACACTTTCATGTGTTAACTCTGCATGGAACTATCATCTCACCCCCAGTGAAGACACACGGACACCTGTATCACAAGTCACAAGTCAAGGGAGGGCACACTGTTCTGAAAATCAAAATACAGACTGCTGACAAACGGCTAGCTAACAAACACTTGCTCAGCCAAGGAAAAAACTCAATGCAAAACTTTTACCCTACAAGTATAGGTTGTCACATTAGTACACAAAAGAGTCACAGACAACACAAGACAACTACTACAATCAAAGGTCTGTACAAGAGAGCTTTCTACATCTAATTGATCCCATTCTGTGTTTCTATTTCAGCTGATCAGGGGTATGGCATCCAGCCTTGGTTAATGACACCATTTGGGAACCCCACTACTGCTGCAGAGCGGGCATACAACGACGCCAATAAGAGGACACGCAGCATTGTTGAGCGGACCTTTGGGATCCTAAAGTCAAGGTTCCGCTGCCTTGACATCACTGGCGGTAGCCTACTCTATTCCCCAGAGATGGTCTGTAAGATCATACTCACTTGTGCCATATTGCACAACATTTGTGTAAAAAGGAACATTCCCCTCCTTGAACCAAACCCAGACATGCCTGAAGATGACGAAGAGGAGGATGCTGGCCTGCAACAGGAGGGGGAACAACCAAACACGGCAGCAGGAGTGCGTAGGCGCCAACAGCTTGTAAATATTTTTTTTTCATAATTTCTTATATCAACACTTATTGCACAATTGTAAATAAACACAGATAACAAACACCACATCATGCTTTGGCCTATTCATTTCTGCCCACCTTTAGTTCGAAATTGCTGAAGAAGAATGTCGTCTCATTGAGCAATAATGATATAACAATCATGACACAAAAAAAAAACATCACAAATGTATGCACAGAGGGTAGGATGTTACATGATACATTACCATCCACAGAGGCCAACAGGAGTACAAATGTGGCAATTACACATGCCTGATCCAGACACCTGAGACAGTCTCTCACTCAGCCCAAAAATGTAGATCATTTGAAAGTCTCATCACACGTGTTCAGTGACAGGGTGGGACCATCCATGTGTACGTGACCATGTCCTCAATGGCTTCTCTCAAGTTTTTGATATGAACAATACCCAATTGGAACAACATTAGCTGCCACTAACTCATGAGGAGACCTTGAAGTTACAGTGACAACATACACCCAGACAGGTGATAGTGGATCCACATTCGCACACACATATAAACATATGTCATCCAATCAACCAAATATTTGCAAGCTGCCCATCACAATAGTGTCCCAGTTTGAACCTAGCAGGAAGAATGTAACATGCCACTAAACAAGGTAATGCAGAAAGGGCCACATACATCAACAATCTATTTGTCATCAGCACATGAGGAACGCTGAGATTTTGCAAACATAGTCATTGCAAAATGGTATGTCAGATTGCTCCAAATCATCAATAGTGCAAACGTCAAATGGGCAAATGAGATGAATGAATGGCTAACAGTGATTCATACCCTATGGCCTTACATTAGCCTGCTGCTGCAGGTTTTGCATAACAGAATAAATAAAAGCCATGGATACATTAGCAAATCTGGATGGGCAAAACCTAGGGTGCTGGGGGCCTAAGTCCACCTCTACCGCCCCCCAAATATACAAGAATCATGTACTTGTGAACTAAACACATGCATAAGGCGCATGTGTGGCCTACATGTCAAAAGTCAAACACAAATCAGATACACAAAATCATAATAGGACATGGTTAGCCCCATAAAAACTGTAAGTGACTATTGCACTCCCTGTTTGGACTATAGATAAATGCATTACCATGATAATTGTGGACACATTTTTGAGAAGGAATACATCATGGTATCCCATCCATCATTTCAAAATAGCCATCAGCAATTACCCAAAATATGTGTACAAATATGGTTAATACATTTTTTTAAGGTATCATAAATATTACAGTGTGAATGCCTTCTATACATCCAATAAGGGACATGTGTCATAGCTAACCGCAAATGTGTATCACATAGCACTGTTTGGCCATGACAAATTTCCTTCCCCAACTTAAAAAAATGAAGACATAATTTAAAAATGCGTCAAAATTCCACGCATACAGCATGGGCGTCATAATTTTTTCACGTACAGGAGTGCACAGAATGCAGAGTCAAAAAATATGATATGAAAATTAATAAATGAATAAGGTACATGTCCACCATATTGTCCATGTTGCGTCAAATTTCCACGCATACAGCATGGGCGTCATCATTTTTTCACGTGCAGGAGTGCACAGAATGCAGAGTCAAAAAATATGATATGAAAATTAATAAATTAATAAGCTACATGTCCACCATATTGTCCATGTTGCGTCAAATTTCCACGCATACAGCATGGGCGTCATAATTTTTTCACGTACAGGAGTGCACAGAATGCAGAGTCAAAAAATATATTATGAAAATTAATAAATTAATAAGGTACATGACATGTCCACCATATTGTCCATGTTGCTTCACATTTCCACGCATACAGCATGGGCGTCATAATTTCTTCACATACAGGAGTGCACAGAATGCAGAGTCAAATATAAATTTTCATAAATGTTTCTCATATTTTGCCATGAAATTATAATTTTCATATCATAATTTTTGACTCTGCATCCTGTGCACTCCTGTACGTGGAAACATTATGACGCCCATGCTGTATGCGTGGAAATGTGAAGCAACATGGACAATATGGTGGACATGTCATGTACCTTATCAATTTATAAATTTTCATATCATATTTTTTTACTCTGCATTCTGTGCACTCCTGTACGTGAAAACATTATGACGCCCATGCTGTATGCGTGGAAATTTGACGCAACATGGACAATATGGTGGACATGTCATGTACCTTATTAATTTATGAATTTTCATATCATATTTTTTGACTCTGCATTCTGTGCACTCCTGTACGTGAAAAAATTATGACGCCCATGCTGTATGCGTGGAAATTTGACGCAACATGGACAATATGGTGGACATGTCATGTACCTTATTAATTTATTAATTTTCATATCATATTTTTTGACTCTGCATTCTGTGCACTCCTGTACATGAAAAAATTATGACGCCCATGCTGTATGCGTGGAAATTTGACGCAATATGGACAATATGGTGGACATGTCATGTACCTTATTAATTTATTAATTCTACACTAGAACTGTAAACTCAGCCACACAATAATCTAAGGGAACAATGAAGAAATTAATTTTTACTCTGCATTATGTGCAATGTTATGCGTCAAAAAATATGACGCACAATGTGTATGCGTGAAAATATGACGCATAACGGGAAAATAAAAACGGTGGCCATTTTATGCAGGAAGTGATGTAATAGGATATCCTGTTTACAAAATCTGTACTGGGAGTTAACTTTCACTTTCACTTTGCAGTCTCAGATTTATCTAGACTGTGTGGTTGTGTGAAAAGTGTAGTCCTGTGTTTAACTGCTTTTGTGTCCTGTGTACCTTGTATTTTGTCTTTTTGTGATCCTAGTCTTGTTGTCTAATATTGTCTCAGTCTGTTTAGTGTACTTTTGTCCAATCCTGTTTTTGTTTGTATTGTCTGTGGGAGTCTGTTCTGGGTAGTTTAACTTTGGGGTTAGTTGGGCTATTTTTCTTAAGTTTTCTTTTTCCTTCACTACTCTACCTTTCCCCATTTCCCACTTTTACTTGTTTATTTAATTTTTCTCCTTTAAATTAGTTAATATGTCAGGTAGGCCTCGGCTTGCCAGGATGGGTGAGGAGGAATTGGGGGGTTCATTTGGCTCGTTTGCCATTTCCTCCCACTCATGCTGGAGGCTGGGGGCCGTGTGATACAGGGGTATCACACGGAGGCACGTAAAGTCCGGTGGGGGAAGGTGCGCCATCACCTGGTCCGGGTGTACGGGAGCATGAGGAATGAGCATCAACTAAAGCACCGCTGGGCTGATCTCATATCCAGGGAGCAGGACCTGCTGGACCACCTGGGAATCAGGATTGGTGGCCATGTTGGTGAGTACAAATCAATTACATGTGAATAAAAGAAATCTGTGTGGGGACATGTGATGATTGTTACCCAATCTGCTAGATAAGTAGCTGACTGTGTGTAATGCTAGGGAAACCTAGGCCCATATTTATACTTTTTTAGCACCGAGTTTGCGCCGCTTTTTGACGCAAAAACGGCGCAAACTTACGAAATACAATTGTATTTTGCAAGTTTGCGCCGTTTCTGCATCAAAAAATGACGCAAATGCGGCGCTAAAAAAGTATAAATATGGGCCCTAATGTGTATTTGTTGCACAATGTGTAGGAAGACCAATGCTAGCAGTCAGATGGCTCATGTTTTCAACACATACCGGATGCCTGTAGCTGTATGTAATGTAGTGTTGCCTTTGTGTCAGACAAGCGACACGTTAATGCCTCTATTTGAACTCTACAGGTCATATTGGCCAGTGAGAAAGTCATGTAGAAACAACATACCTACATATGTTGACGCCATAGCTAGACAGAAAATTGTAAACCCATGATGATGCTATAAATGTGTGGTGCCTTCACGTCACATGAAGTTAGCTATGTTGTCCACACATATGTCACATGTGTGTCTGGTTGCTGTGTTTTGAAAATGTCCACCTAGCCTGTTTGATTGTGAGGGGTCATGCAGTCCTCAAGTAACCAGCTTTTGGGTGTCTCTCTGGGATGCGCATGATGAGATGTATGCAAGCCATTTTTGTTGGGGCATACTAATGGAGGGGTATCTTTGACAACACCTGACTGTCCTGGCCACTGCATGTGTGTAGTAGGGTGTGTAACTGTAGCAGGAGACTCATCCAATGTTAATGTTGAATAAAAATTCATCCATGCAGTATGAGCATGTGGGAAAGTGTATCATTACCATGTCATATTCACACAGTGTCATAGTAACTGCAATTATTTGTCAGTGCACCGAGTCTGAGTATATTCTTCCTTTCATGCTTTACAGGTGGACCAGAACCGTACACCGTGGGAGAGGTGGCACATTTTGAGGACCACGATACCTACAGTGAGTGTGGCCTGAGTGCTATATTTATTGTTTGCTAGTGATGCATGATGGACTACTGTGTGTTCAACAGAATTCATGATTTGATGCGCTGGCCGTTCATTGGCATTGTTGCTTTAGTGGGATTTCAAATATCACTTCTGTTTCTGTAGACCAATACTTAGCCATCTCTCAGTTTTAGGGGCTGTAGGTCATTCCAGTTGGGCCGCTATGGGGAATGGGATGAGTCATGTGGAATACACTGGTTAATGTAAGAGTTGCTCTGGGACTTGGCTTGAACTGAGTCTGCATATCAGACTGACATTCTCCCAGATAGCTTTGGCAAATGGCTTGTATGAAATGTGCAGCTTCCTAGTTGAGGATGCACTGTGTACACTGTCGGTTGGATCTTCCGGGGGCATGTACTTCCACTAGTTGAACTAGAAGTGTGTGTGACTAGAGTGCAATGGCCTAGGTGTTCAGTCGACTCATGATCATGGGTGTTCTTGCTCCTCTGTGTGTGTTGTAAAACATGCCTCAATGATAGTATGTGATGTTGGCCTGAGTCAGAGCATTTTGACATGTGTGGACTTTGGATATGACAATGTTTGGCTGACTCCAACGTGTTGCTAGCCCTTCATTGGTGTTGTGTGTGAAGGCACATACTTGTTGACCTTTCTATACACTCCTGGGTGTGCATTGAACCTGGGATTGTTGGTTGTTCTTCCCACCCCACCCTCAAAGACTGCCATGTGATTGGGGATAGGGTACCTAGGACTGTAGCAACCAGTATGTTACACGTACTTGTGACCTTTTGCAACTTTGTTTGGAACCTAGGGCCAGATGTAGCAAACAGTTTTCAAGTTGCAAACGGCAAATATCGCCCTTTGCGAGTGGCAAACGTCTGTTTGCTATGCAGAAATGCATTTTGTGAGTCGGACCCGACTCCCAAAATGCATTTCCGACTCGCAAATAGGAAGGGGTGCTCCCTTCCTAATTGCGACTCGCAGTGGTATGCAATTCCATTTGCGACCGAGTACGTGGTCGCGAAGGGAGTGGCAGTTACCATCCACTTGAAGTGGATGGTAACCCACTCGCAAACTGGAAGGGGTCCCCATAGGACCCCTTCCCCTTTGTGAGTGGACCCAAAAATATTTTTGCAGAGCAGGCAGTGGTCCAAGGGACCACTACCTGCCCTGAAAAAATCTGAAAATAAAGGTTTTGGTTTATTTTTCTAAGTGCAGCTCGTTTTCCTTTAAGGAAAACGGGCTACACTTGGGGAAAAAAACACCTGCTTTATTTAAAAGCAGTCACGGACATGGAGGTCTGCTGTTCCCAGCAGGCCTCCATCCCCGTGAGTGCCCATAGTCGTTAAGGGGGTGCAAATTGGGACCCACCTCATTGATATTAATGAGGTGGGTCTTTGCGACCCCATAGCGACTCGCAGACGGTGTCGGAGACACCGTTCTGCATAGCAAATTGAAAGTCGCAATTTTCCGTCTTCCTACATCTGGCCCCTAGTGTACACATTTGGTTATGGCCCATGGGTTCAATATTAGCAAACAACAAATTACAAATGGCATTGAGTGAGGGTTGTGATAGTTATCACATAGAGTGACATATGTAGTGAAGTCAGTATGCGGAAGAGGTTCAGCCATAATGTCAGATGCATTAGGCATTATTTGGATGAGTAGTTTAGGCTGATGTCATCCATCATGTAGAGACATGGATATGCTAGGTGTGAGATGCCCTTATGTATGCAGGCTTCACATGTACTTCCTCTGAGACTTTAGTTGAACTATGTTGTGACAATTGCTGCAACAAATACATTACAAGTAATGTACAAATAACCCATTGTGCTACTCCACCCAATGCAATTCCAAAGGTAAATATTTGCCATTTCTCTTCACAGCTGCAAACATGAGTGTCGCAGATAGACACCAATTTGAGAGGCGTGCCGTGCGATACAGGCACATCCTGCAGGTGCAGTCGGGGTACCGGAGGATGGCCCGAAAATATCAATCAGATCGGGCCTCCGGGGCATGGTGGGCCTCACCACAGGGTGGGCCTACATTGCCCACAACAGCCACCAACACCACATCCACCAGGTCTCCCCAAGTGGCCCCAGCAACGTCGGGCACAGGTGACCCTGGCTCCTCATCCAGACCTGGACCCAGCCATGTTCAACAACCAGGACAGTCCAGTGGGCATTCAACTGCTGGCACAAGGTCCACCTCGGCCGGCACACAGACAGCATCAGCCCCTCCTGTGGACCCAGCCGCATTCCTGGCATTGAGCCGTAAATTGGACAAGGTGTTTAATAAGGTGGACAAGCTGAGCCAGGATGTGGCGTATATACAAAAAAAGGGTTAGCTCCATCAGGCGGACCCTACGGGGGTCCAACCTCTAGGACATTTGCCTTGTTTTACTTTTACCCCTCCCCTCTCTCCTCTTTCCTATTTTGTACTGATAGTTGGGTTTTGGGGATTAGTATTAGGTTAGTATAGGTAATTAGCTTAGTTAGTGTTAGGGAAGAGGGTGGGGGGTCCTTATTCTTTCTATCTTTATTTTTTGGGTGGGTGGGTGGGGGTCAATGTTGGGATTCCTGTTTGTTTAAAAAAAAAAATACTAAAAAATATATGATTGTTTAGGATAGTATAGTATGTGTGTAGGTTAGTAAGTGTTGTCCTGCATGTGTCCTGTTTCATAATGGTGGGTGGGGGGTTGATGTTTAGATCGTTTCGTTATATGTGTAGAGTAAGTTTAGCTTAGGTTAGTTAGGGACAGTAGTGGGTTAGTAGTAGTCAGGTTAGATTAGTGTAGGTATTACTTTTCCCTTAGTTGCCTCTTGTGTGAATAAATAGTAATAAATATATAGTTAACACTTTACATGATGCGTTAGGTGCTACTTTATCATGGCCTTGACATCAGTGTAGGTGAATGTTTTTGTATGACATTAGTGTCCTATGCTAGCCATCCCCAGAAAATGGAGGTTTAACATGCCAGCTACCCCTGTGATAACTTGGTAAGTATCCACCATTTGGGAGACCCACCATTATTAGTTTGCATTGATCACCATGGTTTTGTGTTGGTGAGTATGTATTCTACTTCACAAAGTGTGCTTCCAGACTTGTTATTGTGGGTAATTTCATAGGTCGGACTGCAGTGTGATGTTCAGGGAGATCATTGTGGATGAGGTGTTCTTAACACTCTTGTCTTGTTGCCTTCATTGCTGACCTACATCATGTGTGTGCTAATTCTGCATGACTTTCCTTCATGGAAGTATACTCAGAAAGGGTGATTGATGCAGTGTTATTTGTTTATGTTTGCTTACATTTTGCAGCATAATTTCATGTTTTAGTATTGCATGGTGCCTACATATCTCAGCCACCATTAGTTGACTAGTATTGCTATAGATGGTGCATCATTCTGTCCAACACAGCATGATTGTGTGTGGTTAGTCCCTTCATCAGTTATTCTCCTCAGTATGGTAAGGCTATGATGCAATCCTGGACACTGCACAGATGTATCAGACTACATGATGTCAGGACAGTTGTATTGACAAGCTACATGGTTGCCACACAGGCACTTTGGAGTTATGTACTGTACAGTTGAAGTGTGAAATAACACAGAGACATATTAGGTGTGCAAGTGATATTTATTTATAGGTGCTGTAGTGCAAAATGTCCATTGTCCATGATTGCTGGGTCCGTTCTGGTGCATTCTTACATAGTGATCCTACAGAAGGGGTGTGGATGATGCTCCTGACATGCTGGGGTGATGTCACAGACAGTGCAGAGGGACAGGAATTGGCAAATAGTAGGAGAAAGACATTCACTGGCAATGCTGACACGTCATACAGTGGATTGCAGAACAGTCATTGAGTGTAGTTGTAGTGAGACTGGCATTTGTCAAAACGTAGGACCTTGATCAAAGTAGGCCTGGTGCAGGGACTAGTGCTTCCGGGTACTCTTCCGTGAGAATGTGATCTGTTCCATGTCTTCTTCTTCTGATGTGTGTGTTGCCTGGTTTGTCCTTGTTGTTATTGGTTGTGAAGGGGCAACACACACCTCAGTGTTAGAAGACGTGGAGGCAGACATCCCGGGGGCTGCTCCCTGTGGAGTTATTAAGGGCAGTACTGCATCAAGGAGGGCCTGTTGGTTTTTGAGAATGGCAGCCACATCACGATGGTAGGCAGCCAGGTCGGCCCTGAAGGGTTCAATGTTGCATTCTTGCACACGTTGACTGGATTGCAGTTGTAGGTGTTGTGTCAACTGGATGACAGCTGTGCTGATTTCCTTCAGTGTTTTGGCAAGTTCCTGCAAGAGAGATGTTCGGGCTTCCGTAGCAGCTGCCTGATCTGCAAATGACGTCATGCACGAACGCACCCCCTCAAGGCTGGCTGCCATGTTTTGCATCCCCACCCGCACCTCCTTGGCCAGCTCCCGCTGTACCCCAACTACAGTTCTTTCAAAGCTGGTGCCAGTGTCGTCAGAGTCCTCAGCTGTGTTGGAGCTGGCAGGTCTCACAATTGGGGTGGTGGGTGGTTCTTCTGTGATGGCTGCTTCTTCTGTGCTCCTCCTTGTGACTGAAGGTGGGTTCTGGAGGCTTTCAAGGACCTTTTGGATGGTCTCCTGGGAAAAATTTATGGGCTCTTCATCCATGTCGTCAGGGAAATCAGGGACAGGCATATCGGCAGGAGATCCATGTTCCTCTGCAATGAAAGAGGGTACAATTAGTGTTTCTGTGTTGTGACAATTTTGCCATAAGATGCAAGCCTTTGGATGACTTAACTTTGTGCTCTGGTTTGGTATTGGTATCTGCTGTCCTTCATATGGGCATTGTTATAGGCCTATGGCCCACCTGTGTGTCACATGTATGACATTGAGTTATCAGACTTGTCTGCCTAATTGCCTCTAGGTGTTGCTTTGTCCAAATTTGGGAATAGCCATCTTTTTGTCCTACTCGTCCCTCCGTGTATATCTATTCTTATGGAGAGACATTTTGTTGCGTGGGCTCTCATTATCCTACATGAGATTACTGGATTTCTAGGCAGCAGGATAGCTAATGGTGTGGGGGACTGAGTCTGACCCACTTGTAAATAACTCTGTCACCCTAATTCTTTCTTTTTGCTCTGGCTAACTAGCAGTGCCTCATGTCTCCCACGGCAAAGAAATGATTAGACAGCCGAGCGCATGACATCTTTGGAACTTCTCCGGGAAGTCGTGGTCACTCAGATCCAAACCAATTCTCTCTTTTCCAGTATGATCTCATATACAAATGACAAAGACCATATTGGTTTTATATGATGATTTCATAAAACAACTGACTTTTAGATAATTAGGTGTGAGCCACAATAACCCAAACAATACAACATGGTAGAATTGAAATAGTCACCAGGAGTGTAAAACATTTGAACAAAGCTATCATGGTGCCTAACTGTTTCTACTCTCCCTCTGCTTGTTCTATTTAGAGCACAGCATGTTAAGCTTGGAGCTTGCCTGTCTGAATCACTGGGGAGACATCAGCCCTCATATCTGAGCAATGGCCAGTGATCTGGTTCAGCATCTGCAGCAAGGCAGGCAGCGTCTAGTTGTGGTTCTCTGTTCGGAAACTCCCTCTTGAGTGTATTGGGACAAGGAAGTGATTTTATAACTAACATGTCATCGTGATGACAAAGTGTCCCTATGCAGGAACGCCAAATCTGAACTCCTACCAGGTCTATCGGCAATGTACCAGACTGTATCCTTGACTGGAGCACAGAGTGAATATGTTCTGGAGAACTGCAGTGCTGAAGTAGGCAAAACAGTCTGATATGACTAAAAAACAACACCGTAGAACTGGCTATTTACAAAATTACTGATACGAACCCTAATAAATAGCATTTAGTGCAAAGTGCACAGAGGCTCTAAGCTGTTAGCAAATGAGTAAAAGTACATTCAGGGCAAGGTGCACAAAGGCATAAAGCCTGAAGCTAATGCGCAAAGTATATGTAAAACTTACCACACTACACTTTGACTGGCTGTGGGTGTTGTGAATGCCCTGGCAGCACACTTGCCTCTCAGGACCTGCCCCAAACACTTTTTATTCACATTGACCTAAATGTACATGTTATGTGGCATATCCTATGCATGGCAATGTTAGGATGTGGTATGGCTGTAAACATTGTTGATGTTTCGAGATGATGTTGGGTAATGTGTGTTTAATTGGATTGCCCTGTTTATCGTATCAAGGTCCTATTTGGTTCTCAGACTGTGCAGGTGTGTTTCAGTGACCAGTTGCATGTGTCCCCTCCTCAATGTTGTTGTCTGAGCAGTATGACATTAGTGATGTTGCCTTGTTAGCCAGGCACGTGAGGGACCCTGACGTATGCAGCATGTGTGTGTCCTTAGTGCTGTGTGGCTCCTATTGCTATTTAATTTGGCTGATGTATGTGTCAAGTATGGACATTGGCATTTGAGTGTACTGGTGCCTTTGCTTATTTCTATAAATAGTTGCAGATGTCATCCTCACCCCCTAATTTAGGTATGTATGTTCCATGGCGAGGTTCCTGCCATTTGCTACTATAGCTGCACAGAGATCAGAGGTGTTATTGTCAACTGTTGTCGCAGTTACATTGCAGTTGTTTTTTTGGCTACTGGATTACAGATGGGGACCTAGTTTATGTAGGATACATTTTGACTGACGAGTGCCTGGATCTAAGTTTGACGTAGTGGCCTTCCCACCTGTAGCTGCCTTCCCTTGGCTCCATTGTTGTAATTACAGGATGGCCCCATGGGACTGTTGTTGATGCTGTATTTTGTCGTGCCCCAGCTTCAGTCTGTGCTGGCCATGCCCCCCTGCCGTGCCCCTTTACCCATGCCACTTCATATATATGCTGAGTTACATGCATTGTGTAGTAGGTATTCCCCCCCCGGTTGCAGTTATCATTATTGTATTATGATTCCCCATGCGACTTACCCTGCATGTGCGTTGTGTCGTGGTAGTCTGCGCTGTCCTGTCCTTGAATCCCTGTGACGATCTCCTCAGGGATGACGGCTGCGACCATCTCCTCCATGTGGTCCGGGGCCTCCTGGTGTGCTGGACTCCCCCCTCCAGTCTGCAGTGCTGCCTTCCTGTTCCTGGCCATTTTTTCTTTTGTCCTACGTTTGCAGTCATGCCAGCGTTTCTTACACTCGGTGACTGTTCTGCGTTCTTCAGCCACACTGTTGATCTTGTCCACAATTTGTTTCCATATGGCCTCTCTCCTACTGATAGGCAATTTAGAGGTGATGAACAATTGGTGCTGGTGTTCCGTCACCTCTTTAACCAGGATTTCCTGCTCCTCTGCACTGAAGCGACACTTTCTTTTTTTTCTGAAAATGTCCTGGTTCCTGTATGGATCATCCTGGCTGGTTCCTGGTCTACTGTCATCTTCCTGGGGTCTGTTGTGGCATCTGGGATCCATTTTGGCTCTCCTCTGCTGAAAGGGCAGTTTTCGCGGGTACATTTGACGCAATTGCGTCAAAATAAACAGCGCTTTCCGGGTTGCGCTGTCGTAAATCGACCCACAGTCATTTGCGTCGCGTTAACGTTGGTTTCCTTTACGACTTGACGCCGCTGTGTGCGTCACGAAATAATGACTCCCACCTGTTGGTTGCGCCGCCGTGCGTCAAAGTATAAATTTGACTCCCGCACGGGGCATCGAAATGGCGTTAGCTGGCGCTAATTATTTTGACGCAAAACTGCGTTAGCGCAGTTTTGCGTCAAAAAGTATAAATATGGCCCTTGGTCTTTGTGGGCTCTCTGCACCCTCTCTCAGCTGCCTGACTCCTGCCCTCCCTTGGCTTGAATTTTCTTTACCAACTGCACCTACCTGTGGTCCCCAGGGTGGAGGATCGCTTCTAATTGCTTATATACAAGGCACCCAGCTCTACCAGAGCTCTGCAATCCTTAGAGACAGTGCCTACGTCTACTCCATATTGGGATCCCACACGCTGCTCCATCATTGTACCTCAGTTCACACACTCCAAACCCTCAACTGTGCCAGTGCCAGAACCCTACATACACTGTCTGCCAGAGCACCTCGGCTCTTGCAGTCAGTACACTCTGCTGCTCCAGTACTGGGACCTCAGGCGCAGCTCCATCAGTGCACCTCAGTTCACACCCTCCAAGCCCCTTAGCTGTGCCCACGCCAGAACCCCACACATGCAATCTGCCAGAGCACCTCAGTTCTTACAGTCAGTACATACTGCTGTTTCAGTACTGGGACCTCGGGTACAGCTCCATCAGTGCACTTCAGTTCACACTCTCCAAGCCCCTCAGCTATTCCAGAACCCCACACACGCTGTCTGCCAGAGCACCTCAGTTCTCACAGTCAGTACACTCTGCTGTTGCAGTACTGGGACCTCGGGTGCAGCTCCATCAGTGCACCTCAGTTGTAGCCTGGTGAGATCACCTCCTTCCCTATACTGGGACCCCGCTCCCATACAGTTTTATTACAGCACCTCAATTCTAATATTCAGTCCCACTGCCTACACAATACTAGACCAAAAGAGCAAAACACAGCTCTGCCAGTGCACCTCAAGCCTAACATCCAACACCACTGTTGATGGGAACCACCACAGTTCTGCCAGAATCCATCAATTCTAACATTCAGTGCATGTTGTTTCTCAGTAAAGGCTCACACACCTGCCTCTTGTCACTTCTGTGGTTCAGAGGCAAAGCCACCCCCACGCTCTGCCCCACTCGCTGCTTCACCAGGGCACCTCCAGGCTAACACTCGGCAACACTGACACGCCAATGCTAGGTTCCACACATAGCTCCATTAACATACTTCACTGTTGACCTTGTGTGCCCATTACTGTTCCAGTACTGCAGCCCACACACAACTACGTCAGTGCACCTCAACCCTAGCCTGCAGGGCCCCATTATTCCAATACCAGGAATTACACTGCACTCCGTTTCTCCTTCCTCACCCCCTGCCTTTCTGTTATTCCAGCAGTGGGCTGGGAAACAGCTTTGTCTATACCCCCAATACAGATCGGAAGGACACCAATAATGCTGTATTGGGGTTCACATACACCTCTTTGAGTCCACCTCCTGCTATTCTGCAGTGCCCCCTCCTGTTCCACACTTTGACTTCTGTTTGAGGACGTTGGGGAGGCAATTAAATCTATACTTAGCTGCCATATTTATTTCGGTCTATTTCACCTATCTCACTCCGTTTTTTCCTTTGCTATTTTTACTCTCAATGTTTTCTTCCTCCCCCACTTTTCTCTTTCCAGCTCTTAAAATCCACCTGTTAACAGTTTTGCTCTCTTTCAAATGTTTATTTCTACCCCGCTCCCTTTTTTTTAAATTTCCCTCTTCCTCTACCTACCTCCTCTTTCAAACTCACAAAAACTTGGTTATTTTCTGGTTTATTCCTCTCTTTTTTCTTCATCAGGCGTTCATTCTTTCACTATTTTTTCTCTTCCTTTCATTCTTTCTTTGTCTTTTTAATTTGCTCTTTCCTTTGACTCAGCATGCGTCCTTTCATTTTTTTAAAGATCTTTCTTCCTTCCTTTCTGTAGTGTTTTTTTAATCTTTATCTGTCAATGTACGTTTTACTATAAATCTCTCTTTTTCCCGTCTTTATGTGGAAGCCACAAGTTACTGACCTGAAGTGTCAAAGTGGTTTTCCCATTCTGTTTCTGTGGGAAATGTGTCAGTACATACATGTTCTGGTTGTTTTGCTGCGTGTTTCCTTCACCACCTCTTTTTTTCCTCTAATATTCATTTTTCTCTTATTTTTCACCCTTCTTTCATTATTTTTTCCTCTTTATCTTTCGTTTGCTAGCTTCCTTCCCTTTTTTCTTTTGTCTCACAGGTTTTCTCTATTTCTTCTTAGTTGTGTTTTCATTTTCTTGTGCTTTCTTTCCCTTCTTTCTATTATTTCTTTACGACCCCTTCTCTGTCTTCCTTTTATCTGTTGTTTTTGCTTCTCTTTTTCTGAGCCATCCACTTTCTTTCCTGAGGCCTATTTATCAATGGTGCAACTGGTGCAGTGGCACTGGGGCCTAGAGCCCTAAGGACCTCATTCAACTCTGCTCTGCTTTAGTTAAATGATAGGCCACTGGAATTATATGGCAGGAAAAGACGAAATTATGAGGCAGGGTTGACCAATTTATGTGGCAAGTTATGAATTCACAATGCCAATAGCTCTAACCCAAGAAAATGCAAGACATTTTGCATTGCAAATGATTGTTGTAACTTGTCCTGCTTCCCTGGAGAAGCGCTGCATTTTTTGATGCCTTTCACTTGGCCCAATATTACCATCTGTTTAGGGACTACTTTTCTGTTTCTCTAAGAGCATTTCACACAAACCTCGATATATATTCTGTGACTCCGAGACACAATCGCTTGATGTTTTCAGTGACTCTAAGCTACCGATGTTTTCAGTGGCTCCAGTTGTCTAAACAGGGCTGTAATCCTTGTTCTTATCTCCTTACATAGAATCAGAAGAGGGTCCACTTTATTTCAATTTTTTTCACAATAAAAGTAAATGATTTCCCCAGTACCACAACCCCCTCACACTTAGCTATTTCCGCCGACCCACCACCCCCTCCCTTTTGTGTGTACTTGCTTGTAGTCCTACATTTATGTATATTGCCTGAAAAGCCACGGATAGAAAGTGCAGCTTTGTTCAATCCTGCAGCAGCTGTAGCCCAGGCTCTGTACTTTCAAATACCAGGCTCCCCACCCAGCAAAGTGGGGTACCCGAAGCAAGCCAGCCACTGGAGCCAAGACTTGTGCATAAGGCCAGCAATCAGGTATGAATGGGTGCACCCTGGCAGTGCAACACAGGGCATCAGCCCACAACAGGGAGAGTAGAGGGTATGTCTCTTCTGGAGGGTTGTAGGAGAAATGTAATTTAGGGATGTATCAGCTGAAAAATAGATGAATTCTTTTGAAGGAGCATTTTGTCGTCCACTAAATTAACATTAAGGATCAACCTAAGTTCTGTTTCCTAACTTTCACAAGCAACACAGCAGTGAGATCAGGTTGAAGCCGGTCTGTACTAGGTGGTGTGTCTCAACTCTGCTATCACAGCTTTGGCAGTGAATTGTTTCTGTTTACCCAGACTCTCTCACTTCACTGCCATGTAACCAAGCTTCTAAAGCTTTGACAGAACAGCCCATAAAGTCAACCCAATCTGGTGAACATTCTTTCTTGGTTTCCCTGAACTTAATTCTGTATTGCTCTGTGGTAAGCCCAAAACCATCAATGGGTGCATTTTTGAGAATGTTGTAATTGCCTGAGTCCTCCTTCCTAACAGTGAGTAGTCTGTCCCTCTCTTTGTCAGAGAAGGACAACCAAAGTGTAGCAGCCCACTGCTTTTGAGGGAGCCTTTGAACCTTACAGGCCCTATGAAGTGGAGCAAACCACTTTTGGATATCATCCCCCACCTTGTATGGGGGAACATTCTTGTGTAAGTTTCTGGATTTAATGTTGTCCTCCCTGAACTCATAACTTTTGCAACTTTCAATTCTGCTGCCACTATGGGGAACTAGCCCCAATCCATGTATTTCCCTTTCTACAGCTAAGGCTTCCCTGTCTAGGGCCAGCTGTTGCTGTTTCAGACTCAGGGGGTCATTCTGACCCTGGCGGTAATGGACCGCCAAGGCCAACGACCGCGGAAGCACCGCCAACAGGCTGGCGGTGCTTCTGGGGCCATTCTGACCGCTGCAGTACAGCCGCGGTCAGAAAAGGGGAACCAGCGGTTTGCCGCCGGTTTCCCGCGGCCCCAGGGAATCCTCCACGGCGGCGCTGCAAGCAGCGCCGCCATGGGGATTCCGACCCCCTTCCCGCCATCCTGTTTCTGGCGGTTTTCACCGCCAGAAATAGGATGGCGGGAACGGGTGTCGTGGGGCCCCTGGGGGCCCCTGCAGTGCCCATGCCACTGGCATGGGCCCCCTAACAGGGCCCCATTAAGATTTTCAGTGTCTGCTTGGCAGACACTGAAAATCGCGACGAGTGCAACTGCACCCGTCGCACACCAGCAACTCCGCCGGCTCCATTCGGAGCCGGCTTCCTCGTTGCTGGTGCTTTCCCGCTGGGCGGGCGGGCGGCCTTTTGGCGGTTGCCCGCCAGCCCAGCGGGAAAGTCAGAATGACCGCCGCGGTCTTTTGACCGCGGTACGGTCTTCTGGCGGTTCCCGCCAGGCAGGCGGCTTCCGCCGCCCGCGGGGGTCAGAATGACCCCCTCAGTCTAGCCTCTTCCAATCTCAGTTTTTTGAGTTCCCTATCTAGGGAGTTATCCTTGTAGTGAATCCTAGTTCGTTTAATGGGATAACAGAAGTTAGCTTAGCCTCTGGCTTGTAGACTCGTGCCCCCGTCACCTAGTGACTTTTAACCTACTTAGCTTGCTCTGTCTTAGCCCATTTAATTATTTATTTCTTCTAAGATGGCTGCCTTGTTTATAGTTAGGCCACTTGTTATGAGTTACATTATCAGTGTCACCGTGCCAAGGCGTCAAGATCAAGCACCAAAGACAAACAAACAGTAGGTGTTCACACTTAGGGATTTTCCCTCTCTATACTTTCGAGGGATTGTTGATATTAATTGCCGTCCCAAGCATGTCTGTTATCTATTGTTTAGGAATACACCTACGTCAGGGGACCTTGTAGATCTGTATAAATACATCACACTTTAGACAGATAATCAGAGGGATTCCGACCAGAGGGCATCGCCACCATCGCTGATACTGATGCTACAGTCGTCTTGACGCTGACCCAGTCTTCGTGTCCCTGCGGAGTCTGAGATAGAAACATTCCACACATATGAAGTTGCAAACGTACCTTTACGGTACCAAGCATACAAGTATCATGAAATATCCCTCACCTACCAGGAGCATCAAAACTGGTTCGAAGGCGCCCTACCACATGTACTACGAAGAGTGAGGTTAGGTCCCTTAAGTAATGATGGGCCTACCTGGCCTATGTTTGCCACATACACACCTCACCCAGGCATACAGAATATGCCGATAGCAGATTTACGAGTTTTATATAATGAATTAGTGGCATTATATAGACGCTTAGTTCAGTTCGTAATGCGGACATTGAACACAACACCAGCGCGTCCAGCACCGCCAGTAGCTGGTGGTTATCAATTGGCTACTGGGATTAATCCACAAACAGTGTATACTATTATGGGTAAAGTGCCCACGGAACGGGAAAAAATACCGTTCTGGATTGCCCAGAAAACGAATCAGCTGGAAGCTGTGTTTCCCCATACGGGACCACAGGAAAAACATAGATTGCTCACTATGTGCTTGCCTTTTGGGATGGTTCCCTCGGTGGATGACTGTGCCACATGGGGTACTGTCTTCGCTGCCATATATACTACCACGCACTTGCCAATTTACCGGAAGTGTTAAAACAAATACAACATGAGCATGGGGCTGCACCAGCCCTGGATTTGGGGATGAAATTAATGCGTAACTTTGACGCTGTATCCTCAATAATACTCAGTAATATTAAAGGGGAAGCGGTAGCACTGGCAATACGCCAGCATCTCCGGGAAACTCCAAATCAGGAACAAGAGAGACAGCTACCGAAAATAATTTCCGATACCTATACTAGTATAGGACGGGATAGTTTGGGAGCCAAACCTAAACAATTGGAGTTACAAAGTACCGCCCATAAGGAGGGTACAAAGCAGGCACAAGAGGGCTCTAAGAAGCGCTTGGACAAACAAAAAGATTTCAAGGAAATCAGAAGAAATAAGAGAGCAGATTCTCCACACCCAGAGAACTCCGAAAGGAGATATAATCTCACAAACAGGGAGAACATTAAAACTCCAGACAGATATACTGATTCACGTCCCTCTCGTTCCTTTCAGGACACACCGGATAGACGTAGCGAGAGAGGGGGCCGTCAAGATCGACGTCCGGAATACGTGAAAGAGAAGAAAGACTCACAACAATCTACCATTAAAAAAGAAGAAAAGATTCCTCAGCAAAAGCCACAGTTTAAAAAGAAAAAGGTGGCAGCTTTGACAGTTAAAAATGCCAGTAAAATTGAGAACGCTGTTGAGGAACAAGATGTGGGCAGTGACTCTGTTAGACAGTGCGGCAGAAGTCACAATATGTCGCCTGAGTCTGAAAGATCCTCTGGGTGCGACAGCAACTAGCGATTACATTGCGGTTGAAACAGCGGATGGCCGCGTTCTTCCACCGATAGGGTTTATGATTCAAAAATTCAGATAGAGGGAGACGTGAAGCACACTATTAGTGTAATATTTTGGGATGAACTTACTAGGGATATCCTATTGGCCAAGAGAGACTGGCCACCTGAACACGTCCGCAAGCTCCCGAATGGGGAAGATGTCATTTTGCCTTCTTTCTCCTATCTTGTTCCGGAAGCAGCAAAAGAAACCTATGCTGCTTAATGGGCTTTAGCGCAGTCATCTGCACTATACCGCAATCATGTAGGTTGGGACAAGGAGTCTCCTTGTCATGTTATTCCTGTTAGGTCTACACCCCAACCGCAGCCACAATATCCTGTTAAACATGAAGCAAAAGCTCTGGTGAAGGAGATCCTATCACAACTTGAGTACAAGGGAGTAATTGAGCCCTGTACATCTGCAATGAATAATCCGTTATTTCCCGCAGCAAAGCCAGACCATTCATATAGAATAGTCGTTGATTATAGACACTTAAATAGTCATAAACGCACGTATGCTATACAACATTCACACAGCACAGCACTGATAAACAATATAGTGCGTAAAAAATATAAAACTACATTAGACATATCTAATGGATTCTTCTGCCAGAATTTAGCACATGAAAGTCGGGACCTAAGTGCATTTTCATTTGGCTCTCAGAAACGCTTTTGTTGTTTACCTCAAGGCTATAAAATAGCCCAGGCCTGTTTTCAGCCCGTGTAACATCAATATTACATGATATTGATTCCGAGGCATTGTCCTATGTGGATGGCATATATCTCACAGACGACGTCCTCGACATTCATCTTGCGAGGGTCGATCGGATCATTTTGGAGTTTGCAGACCTCGGTTATAAATTCAATTTTAAGAAAAGCAAGATAGCCTTTCTTAGTGTATTATTCCTGGGATATGAGCTATCAAACGAGGGGAAGAGCCTGGCCCCACACTTTCTAGAGAAGTGTGCTCAACTACAGCCTCCAAACACACTTAAGAAATTGCAGTCATTACTGGGTTTCTTCAATTTTGGCAGAACATACATTCCAGATTATGCAGAACACATCAAGCCACTTTATGACCTAGTTCAGCCCAATTTTTCTAGCAGACGCTGGACGATTGAACACACACACATCCTTAGGGACATGCAACAGGACATGCTAGAAGCTAAACACTTACACACACGTGACAATAAAACAAATTTGGTCATCAGAATAATTGCTGGTTTCCTTGGATTTACTTATGTCACCTTTAATGAGGATGACACGATATCGATAGCATATAAATCACATTTATACTCAAATGCTGAACAACGTTTTGCACCTACAGAAAAGATTCTGATGGCAGTTCATATGGGTGTCATAAAAGAGAGGCCACTTGCCCAGGGGAAACGCATTATTGTTGTCTCCCCGGTGCCGGCCTTAGAAGCTGTCACTAAAGCGAGCGTTCCGAATGCTAAGGCATTACATCCACATTGGATTCAATGGGCAACGTCTCTGACCGCCATTGATGTCAATTATATATTCGATCCAAGACTTCAAACACAAGAATTTCTCCAGTATGAACAAGAGTACCCCGCTCCTCTAAATATCTTGCCACTAGACAGTTACAATACTATCATATATACTGACGGATCAGCACAACTGGCTGTAGGTACTAAACATCAATACTCGGCAGCTTGCGCAGCCGTGAGCGGAGTGATGGAAGATGGCGTTTTCCACCCTCACAATACCTACACGCAGACCTTAGGGGACTGCACAGCACAGTTGGCTGAGCTTAAAGCTCTTATTAAAGCGCTCGAACATACTGAGACAGGAAGCCAGACTTTGATAGTCTGTGACTCATATTACTGCGTCCAGTCATACAATGAATATCTCAATCATTGGAAACTGAACGGGTTTAGAGATTCAAAGGGGAACACCATTAAACACAAAACATTGTGGGGGAGGGTGGCTGATCTTAAGGATAAGCTACCGTGTGTCCATGTAGTTCATACATTAAGACACCAACGTGTAGGAGTACACGTTGCCGGTAAGACATTGGCTGATGAAGCGGCCAAAGCATCAGTAGCTACGGCTTCTGTGGCTGCAGTGAGTCGTTCTCGGACGAGATTGGATAATGAAATACAGATTGCCGTTAAAGCTTCGGCTGCTGGAAAGCCCCTTCCAAAAGGATACCCTACAAACTATACTTACCATATCAGTGCACAGAATGTTGCTTATACAACGATTCCTGGGGTTGGAGATCGAGTGATCCCCAATGAAGACCAGAGATTACAGCGGATTACAGCAGCACATGAGGGTGTTGCGTCTGCACATGCTGGTATACAGGCCACAATAACAATTCTACAGCAACGCTACTGGTGGCCTGGTCTATGCAGACGAACTAAGCAGTATGTCCTTTGCTGTGACATTTTCCAGCAGATTAAGGGCTCTAATATCAAACGCCCTCCACAGACATCCCTCTTAGTGTCTGACAAGCCACTTCAGTGTGTGTACCTAGACCATTGTGGTCCCTTACAGCCTGATGGTGCATACAAATACATTTTAGTGGCTGTAGATTCCTGTTCTATATTCCTGTGGGTATGGCCACAGCGGTCGGCTGACGCCCGGACTGTTATAAAAGATTTGCTGATCTTTATCGGTACATATGCGGTTGCAGCATTCCATTCGGACCAGGGCCCTGCATTTGCCTCTAAGGCATTCAGGGACACCATGGGGACGATGGGTGTTGAACTCCATTACTCCTCACCCTACCATCCCAAGGGAAATTCGGTCATGGAGAGGTGGAATCGTGATCTAAAGCAGTCCTTAACAGCTTGAGTATTAGGTTCAGGCCGCAGTTGGTTGCATCACCTATATGGGGTCCAGAGGGCACTGAATAATCTGCCAAGACGGTCCTTGGGGGGGGCGCTCTCCATATGAGGTTCTCCTTGGGATACCTATGTATATCCCAGATCTTGATGCCCCTGGTATGGTGGCAGCAGAAACACCGTTTGACATAAAAGAACGTCTCACTGTTTTACAGGAGCTTCAACAATTTCGTGATGATAAATCATCTGCAAGTGCTGCCACCTTAGGAATAAGGGAATTGGCGAAAACTTCGACTGGCTGGATTCCTAAAATTGGGGATCTGGTTCATGAGAAGATCGCTGTGAAAAAGGAGTTCGGTCCATCATACAGAGCACCTGTACCAGTCTTGGGAATACAAGGCACCAGGACTGTCATCTTACCACCACTGTCTGGTTCTAAGACGAACAGATTCATCTCCATTGATGACATCAAATTACACCATGTGGCTGATCCTTCACAGTAGACCAGGAGGTTTCTTGGGTGGTTCCTGATCCCCTCTCACTACCCAACAGGACATCCATCTACAAAGTAGGATGAACATCACTACTACAGACTATGCAACTATGTCAACTGCTGTTCCAGACACTTCCTCGACCATGGGGAGGGCGGAAAATGAACTTTTGTTAGTTCCAGTCACATCTTCAGTGACTACCCCGCTTAAAGATTTTGGCTGCATTTTACACTAACACTTCCACGACTAATGACGTTGTCTACCAAGAGCCTCCACGTACAATGGATCAGAGTACACCGGCTCCTGTGTTTGCAGAGACTATCTCTGGCTATTTCATTGACATTGATGATTTTTCTTCGGATTCATCCTCTACAGTAATATTTCAAAAAGTAGTAAGCTGTATCAATGGCTTAAAAAGAACTATTTGATCTACCCATGGAACTACTTGTGGTTCTGTTTGACATTTATTGCATTATTTTTATGGATTGGTTTTGTGACTGTTTTCTTTTTCCTCATAAATGGTCACTATATTGCTGCTCGCTCCTCAGTGGAGCCTGTTGGTGAAGTTTTAACACCACATCATTCTTCACATAAGGTCCGAAGAGGTTTGTCCCCTGTAAATATTACAGCAATACCAATTACTGATGGGATTGTGTGGGACAAAGTTCCATTCAATATATACAGGCCTACAGAAATTATTCAAATAACATAGGTGTTCAAAATTTCAATGACTGATGTAATTACACCTGATGTTGTCTCTGATGATTGGGATGTCCGAACAGTTGATTCCATGCTAACTGAAATGAAGGACTATTCCGCTTTTGAAAGTGATGATGTATATGATTATACAATGAATTATGGGGAAATGTTCTGCTATAACAATTGGGGACATCACTACCTACATCGTGCCACTAGATACAGGCCAGTGTTGAACTACACACACTGGGAACACTGTTCTACACCACAGGTGGGGAGTCCAAAGTATTATAGCAAATAATTTACATACTTTTCTGGGCATGATACAAGAAAAGCAGAGTCGTATTATTTTAAAATACCTCCGGCACAAATTAGGAAAATTTTGCTAACATATACAAAACTGATTTATTAAGATCCCTTTGTTTCCCGGCTCTCGATTGAGGGTTACGAATACTGGAAGAGCACTATTGACTTGAAAAGTGTATGGGGAACACAGGATTGGCAGATACAGGTTAGGGAGGCTTTGTTTCGAGCATGCCTGATTCCTGTGCAAATAATTTTCTTAAATGACACTATTGAGCAGACATCCTGTCTGGGGTTAGCAAAAATTAAAGATCTGAACACACCCAGTATCCCTACTCCGGCAAAGTTTAAAGATTGGTACCACTTCCTTAATGTCACTGAGGACAGGCTAGATGCAATGGTTAAGGCTGGTACCTATAATTCTTCACTTTCCATTCCCAGCGGGTAGTTGGTATGGCCCACTGACACTAATGAGTGTCAAAGGCGTTTCTTGAACTCTTCAGGGGTTTTTTCAATTAACAGGCCAGACCCTAGCTTTATATCGGGTCAACAAACAGGTATAGTTACAACATACAGTGTGGGTAAACTGTGCCAGCAATGGGTGCAAACAAACACGTTAGCTGCAGTTAAGAAACACCTGAACACTCTTTCTGACAGTATAGACTTGCAGGATTTTCTGCTGGGTCCTAGAAAACAACGCTCGAAGAGGTTTTTATATGCTATGTGCAATGAAATTTGGAAACTTTCCCAAATTGAGCCTGCTGCGCGTTTAAGGCAACTAGATAAGGAAAACTTGGAAAAAACATTAGCTGTTGTCGACAATGGCATGAATACACTGTCCAACAGGATTTATTCACTATCAAATATAGTGTTGTCTGCTATTGATATCACTCAGACAGACTTGTCCCGGTTACATCATGGGCAAACACAGCTACGTTCCATCATGCAGCTAGGTTGGACGTTGCAGACACTGAAAAGTGACCACATTGCATGGAAGTATATTAATGGGAGTGAATTCTTCACTGCTTTTAATTCTTCCAGGGAACAGGCGACAATGGCTAAAAGGGAGGCTAGTTTCACCCTGCTTCAAGTAGAGAAATTAGATACGTTGCCCTTCACGGTAGCAGAGAGTCCTTCAACTATCTGGCTCTTACACGGCATTATTCATTTACAGATTTCGACCTTTCGTTTCTCGGGCTGCCTGAAACATCTTGCAGTGGGACGTTATGAGCGACTAGGAGATAGCTTTATTAAGGAAGAGTGGGAGTTGCCCTTTGACTATAGATGTCTGAATGGCGAAAGGGAGGTCTTTCTTAGCGGAAGCGAATGTGAGACTGCTATTCGTCATTCTATGATATGCAAACAGGTATCTCTTCATGGTCTTTGCAATGCGGGGGTCGCAAATTTGGCCTGTTTTCTGAAGGGTACTCCTGTCCCCTTGATTCGTCCGGTGTTTCATGTACTTTCCAATGGAAGTTATGTGGTACTGAACGATCAAAGCTGTTGCGGCATGCGACCTGGAATTGCCTACGCAATCTCGGTCACAAAGGTCGTTACGTGTTGTGGACATGTTTTGTTTCCCCCCACACGAGAGATAAAAGTATCTGACATGTGGCCCCACATAGATACTATTAATGTGAACTATGACAAGCTGAGTAGGCTAAAGCCGCTATTGTTTCAAAAACAGGTCGCCTTGACATCCACAAAGGAGACGTATGCTCTCCAGATTGCGAGATCATCAGCCGAGATACAATCCCTTTTAAATACCAATTTCCCCAAACACTTTGGAGAGCTGATATCCAGAATATTCAATGCTTCGAGCACCACTGGGATTGTTCATTTCTTTAAGGCTGTCGGGTCTGGTTTCGTGTCCATCTTCCAGACTGTCTTCGGAGTCATCCCATCAGCCATCCATTCTCTCTTTTCAAGTGTGTTTGGTGGCTTTCCAATTATTTTGGCTTTGATTGGCGGACTACTACTGCTATTTCTTTTGATTCGCAGTGGTTGTTTCTTTCCAGCAACGCAGAGCAATGGAGCCGCTCCCGCCAACTCCACTGTGCCGTGAGTGCATGGTTCGGATCTTCGGTGCACCTTTGCTGGTGGAACTGGAGCTTGACTAGTCGTTGTCATTTCGGCCACTTCTGTGGTGTGTACAACCAGTCTTCTGTTGCATATGGTGTCTCTTTGAACATCTGCCTATGGTCTGTCTTGCTGTTGCACCAACATTTTCTGTGGACCACTAACTGCTGATGTCCCCGATGAGGGTTCATACACGGTCATGCCCCTTGAGACTGAGGTTGCTCCGCGACGCCACCTATGAGCCTTCCGTTGTGAGATCTACCATGGATGAGGACACTGCAACGGATGACGATACACCAGGAAATACGGCCCACTTCTGCTCTGTGGATCCGTTTGTCCGCCCAGCACTCGACTTAACTTCGGACGATGTTGACTCATTTTTGAGATCCTTGATTGGTGACTTCGATTACAATCTTCAAGATCATGCGTATAACAAATAATTTGATGAATTGACTTGCCATTCCCGATTCCAAATTATTAATTTAAATTGACATTTGCTGTTGCACGCTGTACTTGTCATAGTTGACATTAACATCTCTGTATGTATTTTAACAGATTTGTTTTCACATATTTTTTTAACACATGCGAATGCTTTTTTAGCTTGGTTTTGCTTTTAGCTTTTAGTTCAGAAGCAATTTTTAGCATTTGGGTTCCTGTACCTTCGTCATACCTGTTATGGCAATGGGGAGGGTGTAGTGAATGCTAGTTCGTTTTAATGGGATAGCAGGAGTTAGCTTAGGCTTGTAGACTCGTGCCCCCGTCACCTAGTGACTTTTAACCTACTTAGCTTGCTCTGTCTTAGCCCATTTAATTATTTATTTCTTCTAAGATGGCTGCCTTGTTTATAGTTAGGCCACTTGTCATGAGTTACATTATCAGTGTCACTGCGCCAAGGCGTCAAGATCAAGCACCAAAGACAAACAAACAGTAGGTGTTCACACTTAGGGATTTTCCCTCTCTATACTTTCGAGGGATTGTTGATATTAATTGCCGTCCCAAGCATGTCTGTTATCTATTGTTTAGGAATACACCTACATCAGGGGACCTTGTAGATCTGTATAAATACATCATACTATAGACAGATAATCAGAGGGATTCCGACCAGAGGGCATCGCCACCATCGCTGATACCGATGCTGCAGTCATCTTGACACTGACCCAGTCTTCGTGTCCCTGCGGAGTCTGAGATAGATACCTCATTCCAAGGTAACAAGGGTTGGGGGCTCCTCTCATGGACACGGCCTTGGCAGATTAGGATTAACAAACCCAGCTCTACTTTAGGTAGGAGGTTAGGCCTATTCACATTGGGGTATTAGGGCATATTCCATCTCATATATCTTTTTCATGTATTGCAAAATGGTGGGAGTCTTCGTAAAACAATGACTCTCGTCTTCACAATACTGTTACTTGCTTTATTCATTATCCTAATCATTGCAGTCCATGCAACTTATCGCAAATTGCAGTTATGTTAAATAAAAACTATTATAACTTTACTGCATCTGTGTCATTGCCTGTGTTTGTATGAGACATAATATATCTGTGAGAAAAGGGTAATCTCCGTTTAACCACGACACTCCCTGAGATATCTTATTTTTGAGTTCATGCGTAAACGGCTGCCATAAATCACCTTTTACTATTGTGTTTCTGGTGAGGTGCTGCTAGTGAACCGGTAGGGTTGGGATAACAGTTGCGACTTGTTGTAGGAAAGACGCAGTCACCTACAAACAAAAGTACTGTCATCCTTAAACCAGCAGTCTTGCTCAGAGCAAGAGTCCAAACTACGACATCCTCAGGATTGGATGTGTGAGACCCTTCATGGACTGAAGTGATATGGGAATGAGCAGAAATAGATTTTTCCCTAACTTGTGTAACCCTAGTGACCTGGCCTCTAGGTTTGAAGGGAGCTCTACTTGTGTGTGACCCCTTCCCACTACCAGCTACACTAAATGGTCTATTAGTGGAAGGATTGTGGGAAGGATCATCACCTGCATCTTCAGGAGCCTCTCCTGAATCTACCTGGTCAGAATCCCCCTCTACCTCCTCTACTTGGTAACCAGATTGATCTTGGTCATCCTGCAGGAGAAGATTTAAAAGGAATTATTTGTTGGGGTTCTTCCCAATCCCTAGGCTTCTCTCTAAGCAAAGCCCCCTCAAACTTTTAAAGTTTAGGTTTTCATAAGTACCTTTGATAACCCTAGGGGTGGCCTCAGAGGAAGACCTAGTGATAGAAAAGTTAGAGTAAAGTTGATAGAAGAAAAATAAGTACTTTATCTAACTTCTAGAAGTTTTAGAATTTTTAAAATGCAATGAGACTGCTAGCCATACTTATGTATAGCTCTAAGTATAGAGTACACTTTCCTGTGGAAAGAACCAGTGACAGAGTGCTAAGGCAATTGCAGGTACTTATCCCACCGCTGCACCACCAATGTAGGAGGCTGACCTGGTTTGTAGTGGGTACCACAGGTACTTACACCTCATACCAGGTCCAGTTATCCCTTATTAGTGAAATTTAGTCAGTGTCTAAAAGCCAGGCTGTGTAGAGGTAGCTGTAGGCAGAGTAGCCAAGGCTGAACTAAGAGACATGCAAAGCTCTTGCAATACCACTGTAGTCACACAGTATTTACAAACATGAAAGACAATACTCAGTGTTACCAAAAATAAAGGTACTTTATTTTAGTGACACAAGGTCAAAAATACTTTGGAGACTATACTCCCTTAGCAGGTAAGTAAATTACACAATATATACACTAGTAACCCAAAAACAGGTAAGTAAACAGTCAGAAAATAGGGCAAATAGTGAAAATCACCATAGGGTGCAATGGGCCTAGGGGAAACACAAACCATATACTAAAATAGTTTCCCACATAGGAAAGTGTAGTGTGTAGAGGGGAGTGGGGAGTGTAAAAAAATACCAAAGATAAGTAAAATACCCCAACCCAGAGCCCAGGAAAGCAGGAGTAAAACGCAGCAAGTTTCCTAAAACACACTAGAAGTTGTGGTAGAAGACAGTGCAAGAACCAGAAGAAACTGCAATACAACAACAATGGATTCCTGGACCTGAAGACCTGTGGAAGAAGGGGAGCACTTCCAAGAAGCACTGAAGAGTCCAGGGAGAACAGGAGCCCCTGCTAACCGGGAAGAAGGTACAAAAGGAGAACCACTGGTGAGAAGACAAAGTCACTATTGCACCAAAGAAGATAGGTGCAGATTCCTGGTTGGTGCAGAAGATGTTCCATGCTGGATAGATGAATGGAGTCTGGTTTGCGTCAATGGATTCTGCCAACAAGCCTTGGTGAATGCAAAACTCACATTTTGCAAAAAATGGTGCTGGGCCCAGGAAGGACCAGATTGACTCTACCCAGAAGGGGGAGACAAAGGGGGCTCTCAGCAGCTCAGAGACCCCTCAGAAGACCAAGATGTGTGCACAGGAGTCCCACAGCACAGGGACAAAGGAGTTGCAAATGGCAGTTGTTGCAGCACTACACAAAGGGACCCCACGCCGACGGAGAAAAACCCAGGGAGCTGAGCATCACAGGATAGAGTGCTGGGGAACTGGGCTAGGCTATGCATGACAGAAGTCTTGGAAAAGCTCTCAGAGCTGCAAAAAACACAGTGTACAGGGGTACTGTCTGGCACAGGGAGGCAAGCTCTTACCTCCACCAAATTTGGACAGCTGGACCTTTGGACAGTCAGGGTCACATCAGTCCACCACCTGTGTTCCAGGATCCATGCTCACCACCAGGAGAGGGGACCCAGATTACCGGTCGTCGCTGCAGAGAGGTACCTGCTGAAGCAGGGAAGTGACTCCATCACTCCACAGGAGATTCCTTCAGTTCTTCTGGTGCAGGATGAAGACAGGCTGTCCTCAGAGCGTGCACAATCTGGAAACTGTTGCAGTTGCTGGCAGGAGCTAAAGTTACAAGGTTGCAGAAGTCATCTTTGCTTCTTTGTTGCAGGGTTGTAGAGTTCCTGGAGCAGTCAGCAATTGATCCATCGGTAGAAGATGAAGTAAAGGATGCAGAGGATTCCTGCTGGAGTCTTGCAATCAGAATCTGAGGAAACACCCACAGGAGAGACCCTAACTAGCCCTCAGAGGGGGGATTGGTCACCTAAAGAGGTATGGACCTATCAGGAGGGGTATCTGATGTCATCTGCTGGAACTGGCCACTCCGATGCCCCCAGAGTATCCCAACACCTTGGAATCCAAGATGGAAAAACCCAGGGACACTTTGGAGGAGCGCTGGGCACCACCCCTGGGGTGGTGATGGACAAGGGAGTGGTCACTCTCTTTCCTTTGTCCAGTTGTGTGCCAGAGCAGGGTAATGGGGTCCCTGAACCGGTGTAGACTAGATTTTGCAAGGAGGGCACCATCTGTGCCCTTCAAAGCATTTCAAGAAGCTCTCGGAGGATACCCCTCCCATGCCTGTAACACCTATTTCCAAAGGGAAAGGGTGTAACACCCCTCTCCTAAATGAAATGCATTGTTCTGCCTTCCTGGGATTGAGCTGCTCAATTTTGTGAGATGGCAGCAGCTGGGGCTGCAGTGAAAACCTCAGAAGGCTGGTGTGGCAGTACTGGGGGTCCACGGTGGAGCCCCCAGGGTGCATGGAATTGGCCCACCAATACTAGAATCAATATGGGGGTACAAATCCCAGTTGTTAGACACCTTACATGGCCATATTCAGAGTTACCATTGTGAAGCTACATATATGTATTGACCTATATGTAGTGCACACTTATAATGGCGTCCCCACACTCGCGAAGTCTGGGAAAATGGGCCTGGACGACATGGGGGCACCTCTGCTAGTGCAGGGGTGCCCTCACACACAGGTACTATGCACCTAACCTTCTGGGTCTGAAGGTTCAACATATAGGTGACTTATAAGTGACCTGGTGCAGTGGAAATGGCTGTGAAATAGTGCTTACACAATTTCACTCAGGCTGCAATGGCAGTCCTGACGAAGTGTTTGTATGAGCTCCTTATGGGTGGCAAAAGAAATGCTGCAGCCCATAAGGATCTCCTGGAACCCGAATACCCTGGGTACCTAGGTACCATATACTAGGGACTCATAAGCGGGGTACAGTATACCAATTTGGAGTGGAATACTGGGTTACCAGTATGTAAGTACAAATTTGGAATCAGAGATAGCATAAACATTGGAGTTCTAGTTAGCAGGACTCCAGTGACATAGTTAAGCATACTGACAAAACAGTAAAACATATCGACATGTAGGCCATAGAATATGAGTATTGGGGTCCTGACTAGCAGGATTCCAGTAACACAGTAAAAACACACTGACAAACACTGACAAACAGGCAAAAATGGGGGTAACCGTGCTAGAAAGAGGCTACTTTCTCTTCAATCTTTTTCACAGTTGTTTGATAGCACCCTCCATATGATACTGCTCTGCTTGCTTTGGACTCATTGTGTGGATTGAGGAACAAACAACCTCCATCAAGGAAAGTCAATACATACAATAAAAAATTCCATTCCAAATAACAGCAGCAACGCCTCGCCACACCAAGGTAGCAGAGTTAAGTGTGTGATGATCGTAAGTGCAGTAACCCACAGACTGCCGCTTCACACCTCGGCCCAGCAGGATGGGACGAATTCACACAATAGGGCAGCTGGCTGGCCCTCCCAGCCCCTCCCCACAGAGCCACCTCAACCCTCTCCGCATCACCACAAGCGCAACCTCTGCCAACAAGTGCAACATACACTTTTTTTAACCAAATACTAGCACTGCAAATCAAGGATGGTCCTCATCAAACAATGCTCCAACTTCTGGGCACAAACCATCTAAACATCTCTTCCCACCTGTCCTCTTGAATAGCACCAATCAAACCTCTGCACGTCAACATCACCACCTTCACTGACCTCCACCCTGCTTTCCTTGTCTTTGTACTTCTCTTGTAATTCTACTGAGCATGTACCCCTTCTTCACAAGTACCCTCGCTTCTTCTTGCTGATGCTTTACATGGAGTTCTACCTCAGGTGTTATCCTCCTCCAAATATGCTGTGCTTCACTTGTAATTGTAACTGTGCATACCCCTGCTCCACAATTACTCTGCATTCTGTGTCACATGCTTCATATGGAATGTTGCCCCAGCTGTAACCCTCTTCCACATGTGCTGTGCTTCCTGAGTCTCAATGCTTCACATGCAGTCCTGCTTTCGGTGTAGCACTGTCCCACTTTCACCCTTGCATCTTGTGCTCCTATGTTTCATGCATGACCTCGAGCTCTACACCATGCAGAGGGAGGGGAAGTCCAAACCGTGACCAGGATCTGGCCCCTGCTGTCTAATGAGTGTTTCTGTTTAGGGACACGTGCCTGGGCGTCATTAAAGGGTTGCCAGGTGTTGCAGCTGTGACACCCTGCTTGCCCTTTGTGACCTCTGCCACTGTCTTTGCAACCCCTCACATCAGACTTGGCAAATTTAGTGCCAGGAACACAGAGGGAGCTCTTCCTTATGGATGTCCGTCGGGGCTCCACTGTCTTTGTTTTCTGTCAATTTGTTAATACACTAATAGTGAATAATTATATATTTTTCGTTATTAGTGTAATAAAAATGTAGTACAGTTAGCTGGAATATGCCCGTCCATGGTAGCTGAGGTACATAGAAAATGCTTTTAAATGTATGTTGGGTGCATGCTTGCAGGTAAGAGCGTGTTTGTGTGAGACAGAGTGTAAGTAAGAGTGAATATGTGTCTGTGTGTGTGGCTGAAAGTGAAGGTCAAGGGACGTGTGATGTCAATCGCTACCCCTGGCATTTTGGTGAATTGACGTCCATGGATACGTGGGAGGAGCTTGACAAGATATGACAACATTTCAGTTGTTTTTAGATATGTGTGTAAATGCACCCACAAAGCACGCTGGATGCAGGTGTGGTGTACTGAAACAATAAGTACTTTCAAAATATTATTACAGATGATTTTTTTTAAAATAAAAAGCAGAGTGCTTCGGAACAGTCATAAGTATTGGGGAATGTTTCAGTGGGCACCCTTTACAGCTGCCACTTATTCATGTAAGTGAGGAGATAGTATGCCAAAATAATCACCATTTTTAAACCTTTGCCTCAGAGTTGCTTCTTGCAAACTTGTATTTTGTTTTAGTGTCTCTTATGACATTACAGCCCTCCCATTCAACATCAACCTGCTCTCACGTTCACCACCATCACCTGCCCTCCCCTTTACTAATCCCACCCAATTGCCAAAGGCAGTAGCTCACGCATAAGCGAAACCTATTGGCTTTGCCATTGCTTGTAGATTAAATAAGGCTTGATCCTGACCCAAATTTCCTGTGCACACGCTCTCTGAAGAAGCCTATTGGGTGTGTGAGCACTTAATACAAACCAAACAAGCATTTGCAATGCAACAGGTCTCGCATTTGCTTGAGTTAGAGCTATTAGCGTTGCAAACTGCTAACCATACATTTCTTGCCACACAAATTAAAAGAAAAAAACTAAGCATGATCTTGCTATGTAAAATGCAGCGCGATCGCGCTGAAACTGAAAACAGAAAGACAGAGCGCGATTGCGCTATGTAAACCCTAGCGCGATCGTGCTGTGTGGAAAATAAAAGGGTAAAGTATTCCGAAAACCATGCTGAAAACATGGAGCCTCGTATGTTTTCAGTAGTTTAAAGCTGTACTGTGTAGGTGGGCTAAACACACTAAAAAAAAGGCATGACGTATGCATGCCTTTCACAAATGAAAGCAAGCGGATTTTAAAAGGCAAGCCCACGAACTAATGAAAGTGACTGACATGACATGGGCGTGGTTAGAAGCCCAAAGCGAAATTACTGCAGGGGACGGAGCACTTTACGCTCGCCCCTAAAAAACATACATGGTGCATAAAACAAAACATATTTTCTACTCGTTTTGATGTATTGGCGTTTTGTCGCCCTTGCCTAGCTTGCCCTGGAAGGACTTCACTTAGAGCACACCCTATGACTAATTAGTGACAACATTCAGATTCTAAAGTGCAAAAGCGTGAAATAAACACTGTTGATTAATGCGATGGGCCTATTTGTTCAGAAGTGCCTAACGAGGGTGAAATGGGTGTTAATGCAGCCAAAAAAAGAATAAAACGTGTGATCCGGAGGCATGCATAGACTTTGCCATCGAGCCCTAAACTGTAAAGGCACTGCAGAGAATGCAGTTTACCTTGGATTTAACCGTCTCCCCCAAGACGAAGCCATAAACAAGAGACAGGAGCAGAATGGCCAACCAATCAAATGCAGGATATGAAAATGTCAAAATGCGGACATCTCACCCCGACGAGGCGGTGAATATATGAGGCACTAAAAACTCCGGAGGCTCGGGCCCGGTGACAGAGATTGTAACCAGAGCGTCGAACGGCGGAGAAATGAATCAGAGCTGTAGACATAAAAAAAGCTCCGAGGAGAATATGGGGAAATGCCATCAACTTAACCTGCTCCATTACTGCTCCTCGGATTATAGCCACGCTGCCACACTCCCAGGCACGGTGTTCTTTCTCTCAGTCATCGCTCTGAGCTCATCAACTTTGAAAAGGAAGGTTCTCGATTTCAGGTTTATGACGCTTCCGCATCGGCCTGTAAATGTGCACACCTCTCACAGTGGTAACTATTCGATCAGAAGTCATTAGAAGCCTGTATCTTTAAAATTAAATTTATATTAATCTTTGGCCATGTACACAAGAACGCTGTATAATGTTGGATCCAGTGCCAAAGCCCTGTTTGTGCAGCAGCTGAAATTGTACCTTTCAAGGCAACGTCTGCACCCTTGGAATTTTCCCCAGGAACTTTTGAGCAGGTAAACCCTGCTGAAATATACCAGGGAGAAAAACCTGGTAAATATCAGGAAATGCAAATGTAGGCCACCCCAAAAAATATGTATGTTATACCACATTTTTTAGGACACAACTCGCAATTGGTGGTAATCAAAGGAAAACACTTGCGTTTTTAAATCTCGCCTACCAAACACCTTTTAACTGTCTTTAGGCAAAAGCCTTTTGTGGACCATAAAAACAATTACAGTGGGCTTAAAGCTTACCATTGGTTGGGTTTCTTATAACTCTCATATGATTGCTTCTGATTGAATGGCTTTCCTTCCACTTCTTGTGTTTGTGCCTCCCTTGCAGTGTAGCCTCTTTACCATCCCTTTGTTTGACTTTCTCTACTCCATGATGTCAGTAAAATCGTGACAAAGGTGATACATATCCCCCTCTCAAAGTTTTTGGGGTCTAACAACATTCTACACCCCACGCAAATGGGTTTTCGACCAGGCTGCAGTGAAACAGCACTCTTGTTGACCATAGAGGAACTTAAATAAGCCCTTGATCAAGGCAGATCAGCTGCAGACTGGAAGAGGCCGTAATTACATGTAGTGCATCAAAATGGTTATCATTGCTCCTAAACAACAGGAGTTTCCAGTCAGCGAGTGGCCTTTTCTCTACGACTCACCACCTAAAATGTGGGGTGCCTCAGGGCAACTCCTTTAGCCCTCTGCTTTTTAATCGGTTTGTCTGTCCCTTGTCAGACATCATCTGGTCCTTAGGCCTTACTATGGTGTTATATGCAGATGACACACGGATCATTGTCTCTCTCACTCCCAATTCATGCTCTATATCACAAAAACTAAACTTTTGTTTAGAGGAGGTCACCAACTGGATGGTGGCTAGCTGCCTAAAGTTAAACAGGCACAAAACAGAGGTTTTGGTGGTTGGCAACAACCCATCACTCTGGGACCAAGTCAACTAAACCTCATCCCTGGGTGATCCCCCACACCCAAACCAGAAGTAAAAAGCCTGGGTGTCCAACACTAGATAGCAATCTTACCATGACCTCCTGTTAGAAATGGTGTCTCTAGTTGGCAGTCGGTTTGCACCCTGTCCAAGTAGGGACCCTCACTCTAGTCGGGATAAGAGAGATACCTGCTCAGATAACCCCTGCTCACCCCCTTGGTAGCTTGGCACGAGCAGTCAGGCTTATCTCAGAAGCAATGTGTAAGCCATTTGCACATAACACAAAGTAACACAGTGTAAACACTACAGAAGGACACCACACCAGTTTTAGAAAAATAGCCAATATTTATCTATATAAAACAAGACTAAATAAAATAAAAATCCAACATAGAGTAATAAATAGATGAATTCTGCAAGATTTACTCAAAAATACATTTCCTTGAAGTTGATAGCTCCACCTGGGGCTATCACAGCATCGTGATCACCAAAACCAACAGTTCAGGCCAGCCGCTGTGTCGCGGGGCAGTTATGGTGTCGGGAAGACCCGCAAACAGTACCTTTAGAATTGCAGGGCAACGTGATCCTCACAGTGAGCTCCTGGGAGTGGTGTCGCTGGCATCGCGGTGTCGGTTCTGGAGTCGGTGCAGGAGTTGTCGGGCCCTTGAAGTCACATGCATTGCAAATCGAACTCCAGGCTGATGAAGTCAGGAGCACTGGCATGGATGGCATCGGGGCTGTGGTGGGAAGTGGGACAATGCGACGTACGGTGCCCCCAGGTCACAGTGCAGGCAGCGGCTTGGTGAAGGTGTACAGCGGCAGCGGTGAGACCAGGACTGCGGTGTGAAGCGGGCGGTGCGACGTGTGGTGTCACCAGGTCATGGTGCAGGCAGCATTGTCATCGCTGCTGAAGCGCTGTCGTCGATAGGCACAAGCCAGAGGTGTGGGATGGGACGGTGCTTCGTGAACCTCACGAGCAGTGTCCACTGGCCATGGTGCAGGCAAGGATGCTTGGTGACGACACTGGAGTTGATGGTGCTAGCATCGGTGGACCGGTGCAGCGTTGCGGGACAGTGCTTCATGTACCTCACTAGAGGTGTTCACAGGCCATGGTGCAAGCAGCAGCGCCGGTGTCAGCAGGAGCGTCATCGTCGGGGATGCTCATGCTGCAGTGTGAGCAGGAGATGCCGGAGTGTGGGGCCCACAGGTTGCAGTGCGAGCAGCGGCTCAGTGAAGTCGTCCGATGATGGCATCGGTGAGACCAGCGTTGCGGTGCAAAGCGGGAAAGTGCGGCTCCTTGAAGCGTTGGCAGGTCATGGTGCAGCTCAGCAGTGTCGTTGCCTGTGTCACAGTGGTTTCAGCACAGAACGCACAGTTTCCAGGGCTGCAGGTCCAGGAAACTGAAGTCTTTGGGGGTGTCCCTGAGACTTCGAATAGGAGGCAAGCTCTACTCCAAGCCCCTGGAGAACTTTCTTAAGCAGGACACACATAAAAGTTCACCCTTTGCACTCTTTTCAGGCAGAAGCAGCAATTGCAAGCCAGTCTAGGAAAGCAACACAGCAAAGGGACAGTACTCCTCCTTCAGCTGTTCAGCTCTTTTCCTGGGCAGAGATTCCTCTTGATTCCAGAAAGGTTCTAAAAGTCTGGGGTTTTGGGTCCAATACTTTTACCCCTTTCTGCCTTTGAAGTTGTCAAACTTCAAAGAAAAGTCTCAAGTGTTTGCAAGATCCTTCCTTGTCCAGGCCAGGCCCCAGACACACACCATGGGGTTGGAGACTGCATTGTGTGAGGGCAGGCACAGTCCTTTCAGGTGTGAGCGACCACTCCTCCCTCCACTCTAGCTTAGATGGTTCATCAGGAAATGCAGGCTACACCCCAGCTCCCTTTGTGTCACTGTCTAGAGGAGTGGTGTAAACAGCCCAACTGTCAAACTGACCCAAACGGGGAATCCACAAATAGGCAGAGTCACTGAATGGTTTAAGCAAGAAAATGGCTACTTTCTAAAAGTGGCATTTTCAAACTCACAATCTGAAAACAAACTTCACTAAAAGATGTATTTTTAAATTGTGAGTTCAGAGACCCCCAAACTCCATATTTCTATCTGCCCTCAAAGGGAATCTGCGCTTTAAAGTTATATAAAGGCAGCCCCCATGTTAAGCTATGAGGGAGATAGGCGTTGCAACAGTGAAAAACGAATTTAGTAGTATTTCACTGTTAGGACATGTAAAACACACCAGTACATGTCCTACCTTTTAAATACACTGCGCCCTGCCCATGGGGCTACCTAGGGCCTACCTCAGGAGTGCCTTACATGTACTAAAAGGGAAGGTTTGGGCATGGCAATTGGGTACACTTTTCAGGTCGAATTGGTAGTTTAAAACTGCACACACAGACACTGCAGTGGCAGGCCTGCACCATGTGTACAGGGCTACTTATGTGGGTGGGACAATCAGTGCTGCAGCCCCACTAGTAGCGTTTGATATACAGGCCCAGGGCACCTCTAGTGCACTTTACTTAGGACTTACCAGTAAATCAAATATGTCAATCATGGATAACCAATCAACAGTACAATTTACATAGGGAGCACTTGCACTTTAGGACTGATCAGCAGTGGTAAAGTGCGCAGAGACACTAAACCAGCAAAAACAAAGTCCAGTAAACCACAAAAACAGGAGGTTATGTTTTATGAAAACCGTGACAAAACAACTCAAGCATAGACAAAGCCAAAAGGCATCTAGCCAATGCCACATCAATTGACTATACCAATGCTTGATTCTTTTTCTTTGAGCACTGCATAAGAGTGCATGTGTTTTCTAGTTATTTCCCTAATGTGCTACTTCCTTACCCAACTCCATGATTCTCCCTCATCCTCCCTTCAAGCTTGTCCATTGCTTCACCACCCCTCCTTTAAGTTTCTTGTACAAGGCAGTGCAAGTCCTAACCTTTCTCTTTTTACTTTAAGGGAACTACCTTTTACTTTTTCTTAAGCACACAATGTGAGATTGTGCATGTGTTTACCATCTCCCTCATGTCCTCATCCCCTGCCAAATATTTTCCCTGCACTTTGTTTTGCTCTCTCCCTTGTGTGCTGCTCATTGTCTTGTGTGCTTCTCCTCCACTGAAGCCCCCAGTCCCATGCTCTCTCTCTTATGCACTGCTTTTCTCCTCTCCCCACCCAGCTTTATTTTTCTTTATACCCTGCCCACTCCCGTTCCTTCCCCTCAACCAGCTCCCCGGCCCACCCCTCTGCTACCACCCCTCCAAACTCACACACCTTTTTTAAAATTATTTTTACATATTTTTGCAAGGGCAGGGAGCACATTGCTATTGGCTCCTGTGCCTTAAAAAGTATTTTACTGCTAGTTAAATTTAGTATTTTTCCCTTTATTGACTGATCTCAGATCGTTAATACAAAATGCTGTGCGCTTCATTTTGTGGGTGAGCACAAGTATGGTGACTCCTGCGAGTTCTTGTGTAATGACCTGTGTGCGTACATATGTCACCTCGCATGGGCCTGCCTATATAATGGCACACTAAGCAATCATATTGTCCTGTCATTTTTTAAAGTTTGTCTTGTGCTGTGCTGGATTGGCCAACAAAATGCTTTTCGTTGATGCTACTTGATATCAGCTAACAGCATTGGCATGGCCAATAGGTCCAACAGCCAGGACCTATAGGCTTTGCCAAAGTTTGTTTTCAAATGACATCCCAGGTCCAGCATCAAGCACCTCTTTTGCTCCATTGCCTCCCAACCTGCTCTCAGTTGCTTGCTCCTACCTGCTTCTCCTAGCCGCTACTTTGTTGCTCTTCGAAACCCATCAAGGTCAATATTTTTTTTCAATTGTATTTTTATTCTTACTATTTTCTGTTGGGACACTAAAATTTGTTTCTAAAATGTATTGATCAAAGTTGGTGTCTTTCATCCTTGAATGGTAATTGAATAAATGGCACCCGCTGCGTCATTTGCTAGGTGTGCCTATGCATAGTAATGTTATTTTGCATGCATGCCATGTGCTTTAATGCATACACACACATAGGGATGGATGTGGTACTAGCCGCAGCTGTGTCAGTCTGCTTTTTGTTTCCTTTTTTGGTAATGCTTCACATCATCGGCAAAAAGAATTTGCTTTTTGCCGATGCTGCACAGCATCAGCAAAAAACACTGACAAAGACAATAGGTCAATAAGGCGAGACCCATTGGCTATGCTAATGCTCATTTTTCTTTGAACGCTCACAAACACTACTAGAAAGAATACACTTTGAATCCATAATACAATAAATAAAAATAAATAATTCCTCTACACTACCTTGGAGTACTGAATCACTAATCCTATTTGCAGGATGCTTATTATTCTTATGCACATACAATCGACATGCCTTAAGATCCAGTTTTCTGGGCTTAGGCAAGTAGTCTAACATCAACAGTACGGTAACCACCTCCCTCCATGTCGTTACGGACACTATTAAGTTCTGGGCTTTTGTGTGATAACCCATTATAGTTTGGGTGTTGCTGTGTTATTTTGCTGACGATAAACTAATTGGACCAACACAACTATAATTAATGATTTGTAAACTAAAAGTTCAGAACTGGAGGCAGTATTTGAAATGACCTGGATTGAGGTTTTCATCCTACTCTCCAAGCAGTCAGTGACTACTCTGGGAAAGGCTGTGCTACGCTCAATGGGATTTATGGAATAGCTTTGAGTGTGATCTTTTCAACTGCATATGGTTGTGCTGAGAAATAATGATACCCACAGAAGACTTGTCTGAGCACGGCAGACGTGAAACTTCATTTATGCCTGCACTTGGCAAATGTTCTATGCTTTTAAAAGCCATGACTCCAATTCAGATTGCCAAGCCAATCTGTAGAAATGTCACTTACACAGAACTTTAAGGCAATGACTTCTTTGAATATGTCAGAATACAGACACGCTAAGAATTTTTCCAGATGAAGGAAGAGAACACACCAAGCGCATGTTTTGGTATACTTATCATGACGGAGCAGTCTCACATCTCAAAGGAGAAGTTACCGGCTAAAGGAAACTGAAACAAACCAAATATTGGTAAACCCAACTGTCCTGGCTTCATTGTGGTAATGCATGGAAACAACAGTTGTGTATGTATGTTTTTGCGCATGTTAACTCTTTAAAGCCAGACTTATTATATTTTGATATGAAAACACAGGAAGGACGATTGAACAAGCTAGAGAAAACAATAGAACAAACAACTCAGGGAAAACATCCCAAAATGAATGTTTGCTAAGTCAATACAAAAAACACAGAGATGAAAAAACAATGTTTAAGACAGAAAGGAAAAACATCCACGTATGTCCCGACTAATACAGAAAGAAGCATGTTGCAGTGAAAAAAGTAAAAGAAAAATGTTTGCTTTTCATATACAATTCTTGTATGAGATAAAGATTTTAATGTGTCATGATTCAAGGTAGAAGAAGAAGCTTTATTCGGTATAAAAAAATTCAGCCATTACAACACATAATCAACAAAACATTATAAGAATACCAATAAAAACCATATATAAAAAGCACCCATCATAAAAACATGTACATATAAATATATATATATATATATATATATATATATATATATATATATATATATATATATATATATATATATAAAAAAAAACTTTTTTTTTGAAAAACAGAAGATAAAAACCTCATTCATAAAAACTGAAGAAAAATAAATGAGATCATTCTAAACATTCTACCTTTTTGCGCCAAGTAGTAGCTCCCTTCAGAAATGATCCCAGGCCCTTCCATACCAGTACATCTGAGGCCATTTGCAGCCACATGAAAGCAGGATGGTGTTGCACAAAACCCTTGGGCCTAAGAAGCGGTAGTAGGAATCGGGTTCTAAATGGTGCATAAAAGACACAGAACAGTGTAAAATGGATCAAAGTCTGATGGGACACCCCATCACAGGGGCAGGGTCTAATACATTTCTCCCCATACTGACCTAGGGGGAAGCACAAATTACTTCTAATGATCCCCTAGCGAAATCGAGTTATGAGAGATCTTTCCTTCACATCCTTGATTTCTAAAAGATATCGCTCAGGACCCACCCACATCTTTAGCATAGTAAATTCCCTGATCGATTTTTTCCTTAGAGCCTCCCCCTCCCTCTTGGTCTCCTGAATTCTCTGAAAGTTATCCTTAACCCATTTCTTATCGTAGCTAGTCAGGTCCTCGGGATAATCAAACAATTCAGGCCGCCCCAGGTCATGTGCCATCTTCCTTATGTGCGACAGCCAGGGAATATGTTTTACATTGTTGCAAGCCAAACAATCCCTTAGGATATCCTTATTAAGAGAGGCATGTTCGTTACTCCAAACTGAAATCCATAACAAAAGGGGAGCCAGCTGGGTAGTGTCCTGTACATACTCAAGGTCCAGTTCCAGGTGGAGGCAAAATCCAGGAATATTTTGACAAACACCAAGAAGCCTTCTACAGAAACGATTTTCTTCCACCATAAGGGCTCGGGTATCCCTAAACCCCCAAAGTGCTGAACCATACAGAAGGACAGGTAGGCATTTCTGCCTAAAGATTTCAAGCAGGGGTTTGATCGGTTTGCTACCTACCCTAGCCGCAAAGTCAAAGGTTGCACCAACTGTTGCATGAAAAAGCACAATCCTTCTAGCAATACAGGGTTTCCAAGATCCTTTCTCATCAAAAATGACCCCTAAGTATGGGAACTCGTGGACTCTGCTAATAACTTGACCCTCCACCCTTAGCTCACCTACCCTACTCATAGGTTTTCCACAAACCATAAAGTGCGACTTCGTAAAATTGACCTACAGTCCTAAAGCTGACATAAAGACGACATAAGCTCTAACTAATTCTCGGAGACCATTCATTGTGCGGGCCATAAGGACCGCGTCATCCGCGTACGTCAGCACAGGGATATCAATACCCTTCACCTTCGGGACATCCCTGCAGTGTTCCATCAGAAAATTTGTCAGTCCATTAGTATATAGAAGGAACAAGGTAGGGGCCAAGACACACCCCTGGCACACACCCCTTGAAAGCTTGAAAGCCTCCGAGCATTCCCCATTTGGGCCCACCTTCACATTTGCTACTGTCCCTGAATGGAGATATCGGAGAAGCTCTACAATAATAGGGCCCAACCCTAACTGAGTTAGCCTCTCCCATAATAAAGACCGGTTCCCTTTATCAAAAGCACAGCTGAGGTCCATAAAAGCCAGATAAAGGGTACCTTTCCTGGCCAGCGTGTATTTGTTGATTATCATCAGTAAATTGAGACACTGTTCTTGCGTACCGAGGCCTTCCCTGAAGCCATACTGTTCTCGACTTAAAATATCATTTCCTATGATCCAGGCCTCCAGACGCCTTAGGATAATCCGTCCCAGAATCTTCACAGAGGAATCCAACAGTGAGATAGGGCGATAAGACTTAGGATCATTACGATCACCCTTTTTAAACACTGGGACTATGCATGCCAATCTCCAAGAGGCAGGGATGCCCATAGTTACGGCTGCATTGAGAACATTTAGGAGAATGGGTGCCCATAACTGAGGGTTAGCTTTATAGAGATCCATCGGGATCGAGTCCGGGCCCGGAGCTTTATTATGCGCACAACTCTGTATCGCATCAATAACCTCCTGTAGTGAGAATCTGATTGCTAGGTTAGGAGCCACATCATACACACTCTCCCGTGTATTACTTAGGGGGGTTCCCTCAAATATATTACAGAAATGAGTTACCCAGGCCTCCGGGGCTATATTACATCCAAGGCCCTCCGTGGTTTCTGTTTCAAAGGAACCTCTATTCACCACCTTCCAAAACAGGCCGGGGTCTTTCAAAGCTGTAGCACACTCTAACTCTTCCCAGGCTTTATCTTTATATTTTAGCTTACTATCCCTCAGGGTCCTTTTATACCTTATTCTCGCTTCTTTTACGAGAGCCCAATCTCCAGGGTGGGTCTTGGTAGCCATCTTTAGATTTGCCCTTGCATCATAGCAGGCTTTGTCGTACCAACCACATTTACGTTTATTAGGGTGGTTGCCTACTACAAAGAGACAGTCTCTGACTGCTGCATATACTACTGTTATCGCATCTATAACAGTCATGAGATTTGGCGCTTCTGTCAGTAGTATTTCCATAAATAGATGTAGGTTATCCCCCACAACCCTTCCCACAACTTTTTGGTGGTCTACTTGCTTCCACCCAAGCCGCCTACTCTGGTCCTTTGTCACCACCGTTACAGGCCTGCCTCGTCCTAGTAAGCAAAACGCCCCAGGGAGTTTAAAGGACAATATAAGGGGATTATGATCGCTAAAGCATTCGCCTAACACTTTACCCCCAATCACCAAGTCTCTCATAGGAGGGGACACAAAAATATAGTCGATGGTGGATCCAGACCCTCTTCCAACATAGGTTGGAAGTTGATGAGTGCCTACTGCTTCAATATCATAGAAATTCAAGAGGCCCATCTCCCCGAGTTCCTTTAGTAGATCTCTGCCTCTGGAGCCCTGCGGACCCAGCGCTGAATAGACCTCGCAGTCACGGATGAAGGGATTAACCACAGTACTGGACTGGCCCAGCTTGGCATTAAAGTCCCCAGAGATGATGGCACGAAATTCCAATCCCACCTTCTCCATTCTATATTGCATAATCTTAAGAATGGCGAACAGGGCCCCAATTTGGCACCCCATATCCAACACAGCATTATAAAAGTTGACCAATAATACATTAAAATGATTGGAGAAGAGTACCCATACCAGCAATATACCTTGATGGTTACAGTTAATTTGGAAAGCACCCACTATCTTAGAGAGGCGAATTAGAGTAATCAGGCCACCTTTCGAGCGACCACCAAGAGACTGTACAGCTGGAATTGCATATCTGTCATACCAATCACACACAGCCAGTCCCGCCGACCAAGTTTCCTGAAGCATGATAACATCATAGTTAGCCACACACCCAACCCATGCTTGATCAGATAGCTTAGCGTCATAGCCCGCAATATTCCATGAGATAAGATTACACTGTGGGGGTACCTCTTCTTGTATAGCCAGTGCCTTGGCGCATTGTCAATCCACCCCTTCCAGGGATAGGTTGCTGTTGGTTCTTCTACTATGTGCCTGCAGGCTGAATTGACCCATGGGGGGGTTCCTACCAGATCCAGAAGAGACCCCAGTACACGCTCGCATGTGGTCATAGAAATAGCCCAAGGGAACCATACCCATAGAACCTGCACTAGGGACAGGAGAGCGATGGCTAGAGAGAAGCCTTTTAGTCAGGGCGGGATATCTGACATTTATAATAATACAGTTGCCCTTCCCCATCTTATTTTTAGGACCGACCCACCCAATTCTTCTGGCAAACAGGATATCCTTGAGGTCCTTACATGAAAAATCAAAATTTTTGCTCAGCCAATGTCCAACCTTATTTATGAGTTGGTTTGTAGACTCAGTTGCCCCATAGACAAGAGCAGGCACATTCGTCAACACTACCACATAGGGGGCACATGCAGGGGGGAGATCCAAACAAGCCAGGGAAGGCCTGGCCGTTGGGTGGTTCAGATTGTCATTTCCAGACAGCAGTTGGCCACCCCACCCCAGCTGCCACAGAGTCCGTATCAGGCTGCCTACTGCAGCTAGACATATAGACTGGCCTCTCTGACCTCAATGAAGGGGTTGGTGCAGTCGGAGCAGTAGCAGCACAGGCACCCTGACCCTCATTATTGACAGGATTCACCAAAAGGTGAGATGCATTTTCCATGGGCCCCAATAGTCCTGCGGCTACCTCTGGGAAGGACAACTCCTTATTGGCACAGGGATGCCTCGTCAAAGCCCCACTTCTACCAACACCCTGGCTTCCTTGACCTCCTTGCGCACAAATCAGGGATACTGTTTTTTCTATGGCAGACAGTTTCGCCACCACGGGAGACAAAAGCTCCTGAATAATCTCCGAAATTTAGTCAGTATATTAGTTGTGTCGTGCCCCAAGTGCTGACAAGGTGAAAAATCACTGCTCCCACCCTTAGGGAGCTCCAGGAGAGATGTTTTAGTCTTTGGTATCAGTTTTTTTAAGGGTTTTTCTTTTCCTCGGGGGAGGGCTACAATTTTCCACAGGACAGGCCGGGGGGGGGGAGACAATAGAAGTCTTTTACTTCTTCTAGAGGGGCCATGGGACCCCAGATCCTCTGTTGACTCTGTTGGCTCAGCCTGAACAGGCTCAGCATCAGCCATACCAGCACCTTGCCCTATCCCCAGGTAGTCCACCTCCACAGCTGCAGCCTCACAAGGGCCATTTTCTGTTGGGGCCTGGTGCCAATCTTCCATGGATAACCTCCTCTCTGCCAAATCAATTTCTTTTGTGACAACCCCAACGGCTCTTGCAAGAAAGGAGTCTAATGTGGTGGCGCCATAGCCCTGTCTGCTACTGCCGCTCCCCCCCCCCCTGAGGCCCAGATAGGGCTCCTTTTTTCCAGCCCATATTCACAATACTGAGAACAATGCAGCAGCGTGGCAACAAACAAGATGGTACTAAATAGGCTTTTAAAAGTCCACTAGAAGCAAAAAGAGACTCCAAAATATGTATCAGGTAAATAAAATGGATTTGGGCAGTCACTCCTTACTGTAAACGAAAGAGGGGTGGCCCAGCCCAGCCTCTTTCGGACGATGACGGGCGCAGGACGGGCCCGCCCTTGGCCTGGGCTTCGCCCGCGCGCGTCCCGCGAGGCGGGAGCGCTGCAGAAAGTTTAAAGGGCTCCTGCCCTGACTGTAAAGGGTGCCGCCTCCTGCCGCAACGAAACCGCGCTTCCCGCGAGGCGGGAGCGCTGCAGAAAGTTTAAAGGGCTCCTGCCCTGACTGTAAAGGGTGCCGCCTCCTGCCACCACAAAACCGCGCTTCCCGCGAGGCGGGAGCGCTGCAGAAAGTTTAAAGGGCTCCTGCCCTGACTGTAAAGGGTGCCGCCTCCTGCCGCCACGAAACCGCGCTTCATGATTCAAGGTATTTTTTAGATGTAGAATATTCAGTCATGCATCGTACTGTAAGCATATAATAGAAGGTAAAATGATGCACCAATCTGCCAACAAAATGAGGCGAGGGGAGAGAGCGTAACTACTATTGGTGGAGCCAAAGTCCTCTCTATATGTGTGTAAAGAATTGATAACAAGTTACTCAGACAGCTGCCCGATGAGAGTCCCGATTGCATGAACTGGAAAGGGCACTTCCTGCTCAGCCACAGAAGCTTGGAGAATGGCAATAAACTCTTAAGGACTTATTAGATGGCTGGTGCAGCATGGAGAAATATACTTACATGGCATATCGGCAGGGGTTGCATGCTGAGGGGGATACAACGGGGGTGTTGCTGGCGCATTTGGTGAAGCAGCAAGAGTCCCGGAATCTGGTGATGGTACTGCAGGACGTGAATGGGACACTAGTTAACAGTCATCATGCGATTAATGTGGTCTTCTGAGCTCACCTTGCCGGACATTTTTGGATCATGGTGACAGACCGGATGATTACGGGGCAGCCTTCCTTGCAGAGATAGAACTCCCTAAGCTGGGGGTGGAGGATAGGGCAGCCATGGATGGGCCAATTAGGAAGGAGTAACTCCTAGCAGCACTACAGCAACAGAAAACTGCAAAAACACCAGGATGCGATAGTCTCCCAGCTGAATTCTACCAAAACTATGCAGATGTGGGTGCTGAGAAATTGCTGGAGGTTGATCAAGAGACACTTCACCGGGGGCGATTGCCCGATATGCATGAGGCCCTCATAGTCTTGGTGCTAAAACTTGGCAAGAACCTGGTGGAGGCATCGTCCTTTAGGCCACTTTCGCTTCTAAACATGGATGTTAAAATACTGAGTGGCACACTGGCGGCACGACTGCACCCGCATCTGCGATCATTGATACATACTGATCAGTGCAGCTTTATTCCACAGAGAAAGAAGTACAGAGTAAAACCTTAGGAGATGTCTTCCGTGTGCCGCATATGAATGAGGGACCAATATACACTGGCATTCCTGGATATTGAACAGGTGTTTGATTCCATCAACTGGGAATACCTCTGGCAGGTGTTGGCGAAAGTGGGACTTGGCCCCTGATACATAGCATGGGTTAAACTGTTATACTCTGAACCAGGTGTCAGGGTACGGACAGTCGGTATGGTGTCAGAACAGTTCCAATTACATTGGAGTACTCATCAAGGCTGTCCCCTATCACCCTTACTGCTTGCCTTGTCCATTGAGTCCATGGTGGTACTGCTGCATCGAACACTAAGGCCCTGGGGGATCCCAGTGGAGGAAACCATGCATGTGTTGTCCTTGTGTGCAGACGACACCTTAATATACATGTGACACCTAGAGGACTCAGTCCCTGTGCTCCTGCGCATTTCGCGGGTTTTTGGAGACATGTCAGGACTCTTTGTTAACATTGACAAATTCCAGCTGTTTCCGATCGGAGACATGGCTGAAGTACAGCCCGAGACACTCCTAGTGGTGGGGCTCCCATGGGGATCGGAGGGGATACACTATTTGGGTGTCAAGATCACCCATATGAAACAATGATTCCTACACCTCAACATAGGCAGAGTGCCAGAGCGCTTGAGAGCTTTGATTCGATTCTGGAAGGATCTTCCTCCATCCCTGATTGGCAGAGTGTCAACCATAAACATGGTGGGGCTCTGCAGGTGTTTGTACACCATGCAGGGTAGGCTATACGAGATCCCCAGAAGATACTTTGCAGAGTTAGATAGTTTGATCATAGATCTGCTATGGGCCAATAAAAAGTATAAGGTTACTCATGGTTAAGCAGACATGGAAGCAGGGAGGAACTGAGCTCCCCAATACAGAACTCTACTATCTTGCAGCTCACTTGCAACATGCAGTCCACTGGCTGGATGCGGGGAACAATTGGAGAGGCTCCCATGGAAACCTTGCGCTCCCTGAGCTGCTTATGTATGTTGCATGGATAATGCCAGCGATGCCATTCCTGTTATGTCATTTATGCCAGGTGTAGGAATGAGCGGTCACAAGAGTACTACATCACATGCCATACACAAGGGATATACTGCTATGGCCACTGAAACCATTTGCAAGTGGTGAAGGTGATGTCAGAACAGAAATGGAAGGAGGGAGGCTGTGAGCTCCTAGGAGAACTGTATCTGGGAGGCTAATTTATTATGCAGGAAGATGCAATATAATCCGTTGCACTGGGTACAGGGCAGCATTTGCAGTACGCTAAGATATCTGCAACGGCGCAAGAGATATGAACTTGTTGTTCGGAAGAACCAGTACCCTCCCAGACACTATCAACACTGCTCGTGATGAAAGGTATTTACAGGATGATATTGCACATATACTGTGTGCTGAAGCAAGATGTGCCACAGAGAGTGCCCAAACCATGTGAGAAATGGGAGGGAGCCCTGGGTAAGGCCCTGTCCACCTAGGATTGGGAGAATGTTCTTATGGGAGTGTGCACCATGAGCTATAATGAGTGCTTCAAATTAATACAGTATAATTACACGCACCAGGCATATGTCTCACCTAGGACCTTCCACAGCACAATTTTCTTTTTGCTTGTGGTATGGCGGTGGTCCTCGATAATGCCCTTTTGGAGAAAAGTGTTGGAGAACCTAAGCAGGGTGGCTGGTTGGGAGGTACCGCACACTCTACAGATTGTGTTGCTGGGCTGATACCGACTTTAGTGAAGAAGAAACTTAGCCGCAAGTTCATGTTGCTGGGCTTACTGCTTGCAAAGCAGCACATTGATATTAGATTGATGCGTGCACAGCCACTCCCCCCACTACGCTGACTGACCCCGAGATATGTCTGAAAGGGCAGTTAATGAAGGAGCCAGGGTGACACATGTCAGGGGAGACGAGTGATTGGTAGAGGACTTGGCTGCATGGGCATAGATGTTGACTGAATGGTGTGATACAGCAAGCATGTGGAATCGGGAGAGTAGGGGAAGGAGAAATATGCAAGAGAGTGATGTGGGACAGGAGAGATGACAAAGAAGAAGAGTGATTATTCTGGAATCCAGGCTAACCACCAGAATAGGTTTAAGATTGGAAAGGGTCTCTGTATAGGCCTGGTACTGAGACTAGTGACTAGACCAATTGCTTCTATGTAGAACAAATGCATGCAGTAGTGATATACTTGTAGTAGAGTATGAGCAGCACAAGGGGGGTGGGGGATTAGGGAAGATGTTCATTTCCCATGTACTAATATAATTATAATGCTCTATATGTGTTGATACAGGGGAGTCATGATGCAGTGTTCTGATACTGTGAATATCAATAAGGAATATTAAACAAGTTACTCATATAGCTGTGGCTCTCATTATTCTAATGAGACTGCTGGATTTCAAGTGGCAGAATTGCCTGCGGTGTGGGAGACTGAGTCTGACCCACTACAGGTGACACCTGTCGCTCCAATCCCGGTTCTGTCCAGCTATCTAGCAGTGCCTCATCTCTACCCAAGGGCAGGGATGATTGGGTAGCCGAGCGCATGACATAACTGGTTTTCTCAGTTAAGCCGTGGCCACTCAGGTTTCATCCGTTTCTCTTGGTTACATTAGTCTCACATACACAATGACAAGCAAAGGCAGTACATATTTTAAAAATGCTTTCATAAAGCGACTGCATCATAGATAGCAAAGCGTGGACTGCAATAACCAGGACGATTCAGCATGACAAGATTAAAATTGTGACAAGGAGAGTAAAACATAAAAATAATGCTACCATATTGTCACTAGAGTCCATAGACTAATTCCTACCTAGGCTATGATAGAGCACAGCGTGTTAAGATCTAATTTTGCCCTTCAGGTTCCCATGGGAAGACATCATCCCCCATAATTGAGCAAAGGCCTGAAGTCTGCAATACAGCTGTAGCAAAGCATTCGTCAATCAGCATACATTTGTGGTTCTCTGGCTGGAATCTCCCTCTAAAGTGTAAGGGACAGGGAAGTGTTTTTATAACAAAACAGCTGCTGTTCTAAGAAAATGTAACCTACATGAGGATATGTTTTTTTTATGAATGTCAGAGACTAAGGGGCATATTTATACTCTGTTTGCGCCGAATGTGCGTCAAAATTTTTGACGCACATTCGGCGTAAACACTGCCCCATATTTATACTTTGACATCCGACCCTGCGGGCATCAAAGTTCCACCATGTGCGTCATTTTTTAGAAGGGTGAACCAGCCTTGCGTTAATTATATGCAAGGTAGGCGTTCCCTTCTAAAAAATGACTTTAAGGCCTGTGCCCCATATTTATACTGTGACGTCATTTTGACGCACAGGAGGGGGCAGGCCTTAAAAAACGGCACCGTTTTTTAACGCCTGGGTCAGGGCAGGCGTTAAGGGACCTGTGGGCTCAGAAGGAGCCCAGAGGTGCCCTCCCATGCCCCCAGGAACACCCCTTGCCACCATTGCCCACCCCAGGAGGACACCAAAGGATGGAGGGACCCATCCCAGGGAAGTTAAGGTAAGTTCAGGTAAGTATATTTTTTCGATTTTTTTTTGTGGCATAGGGGGGCCTGATTTGTGCCCCCCTACATGCCACTATGCCCAATGACCATGCCCAGGGGACATATGTCCCCTGGGCATGGCCATTGGGCAAGGGGGCATGACTCCTGTCTTTGCTAAGACAGGAGTCATTTCAATGGGGGTTGGGCGTAAAAAAAAATGGCGCAAATCGGGTTGAGGCCAAAATTTTGCCTCATACCTGACTTGCCCCATTTCTTGACGCCCAAGCTCCATTTTCCCCTACGCCGGCGCTGCCTGGTGTGAGTCATTTTTTTTGACGCACACCAGTCCGCAGCGCCGGCTAACGTCATCCAATAAATAAGGCGCCCGCATCGCGCTTTGAAATGGCGTTAGCTGGCGTTAACATTTTTGACGCACAACTGCGTTGGCGCAGTTGTGCGTCAAAAAGTATAAATATGGGCCCAAATGTATACCACGTTCTCTGACAACCTATCTTGCTGCAGTCTTGGAAAAAAAGCAGAGTGTGAAAGAATGTCTTGTTTGAAAACAGAGGCAAAACAGTGAGATAGAGAGAAAATAAAACAAGACCGTAAAAGTGGCTACTGTAAAAATAATAAAGCAAAGCCAAATACAATATATCTAGGTTAGAGTGCACATCAGCAGGCTTAGTATGTTAAAATAACGTGCATGAAGCTATTACTAAAATGGCTACACAACAGAGCCAGTCCTAAACGTGGGAGCAGGTGCAACCAACTGTGTCAATCAGTAGTACAAACACAGTAAAAAGGCCTGGAAATTGGCCTGTTTTGGACCTGGTCCTTTCTGCAGGGTCACCCTAAGTTTTTGCTTTCCTTTGCTAAACTTGTTTTTGTGGTTTTTAGTGCACATGCTATAATTCCAAACATGGTAAAATTAGCATGCATATGATTGGTACATTTAGGCCCATATTTATACCTTTTTAGCGCCGCATTTACGCCGTTTTTTGCAGCAAAAACGGCGCAAATTTACAAAATACAATTGTATTCTGCAAGTTTGCGCCGCTTTTGCGTCAAAAAATGACGCAAATGCGGCGCAAAAAAAGTATAAATACGGGCCTTAATTTACTTATAAGTCCCTAGCATACTGCCCTACATGAACCAAGGGGCTGTATTTTAAATGCTACAAGTGTGCTGCAAAACTCATTGTACCATGTTCAAGGCCTGCCATTGCAACCTGTAGTGCAGTTTTAGACTGTCATTCGTACCTGGCAAAATAAACCTTTTACCAGGCCTGAGACTTCCTTTATATTACTTATAATTCACCATTAAGGTGGGCCCTAAAGGCTACTAGGGCAGAATGCATGGTTTTTCAAAAGTAGGACATGTGCAATTAGGTTTTACATGTCCTAGCACTGAAACCCCCAAAGTAGTTTTACACTGTAACAAGGCTAGCTCTCCCAAAGGCAGCCATGGGGTTACTGTATTACACATAATTGACAACCTAAGCTATAACTTCAGTTTGTGAGCAGAGAAATACTTCTTTACTCGTCTGAATTGTAATTCAAAATTCTCTTTAATTATAAAGTTAGATTTTTAAATGCTATTCTGAAAATGCAACTTTTAGAAAGTTGCCACTTTTGTAGCCTAAACCAAATGTGCCTTTCCTCCATTGTACAGGGTCACATGACTGTTAATATCACTCCTTTGGTGTGATGTGTATTCCTTCCAGACAGGAGACACAAGGGCCTCAGATGTAGGAAAGGTTGTCATTTCCTGAGGACGATGGTCTGGGGATTGTTCTCAGCCCTTACTGAGCTTCAGACGGTAGCCCTAGGACTGTGCCTACCCCCTTTCTGACTTCTGATACTATTTGTCCTGTCACTGACAAGTGCAGTTCACACCTGGGCCAGCCTGCCCTTTGGTCTACTGACCACCAGGGCCATGGTGGCGCTTTCACCGCCGATAGGATGGCGGTGAAGACTTCCACAGTATGAGTGTGGTGGATTGGCCTCTTCCAACCCACCACATCCCCGCCTGTACTGCCAGGGCAGTTGGACCTGCCAGGCCAAAGATCAGCATCTCCGATCCGGTGGTCTAATGAAGACCGCAGGTGGCATTTGGAGTCGGCTTTCTACCAGGGTTTCCACTGCAGTAGCACAGCCAAGAAAACTCTGGCAGAAAGGCTACCGGTGACAGGAAATGTCTTTCGTGTAAATGGCAGATGACACCCTCCTCCATACCAGAAACCCCCACCCCTTCTACGAGAACAGCACCCCCCACCCCACCTTCTAGTGCAGCACCCCCACCCCATTACCCCCTTTCTAGTGCAGCACCCCCACCCCTTCTAGTGCAGCACCCCCGCATGTACGCACACAGACTCCCACACGCACTCCGCATACACTCATACATGCACCTGGCATACTCTCATACACCTACACTGACATACATGCATTAACTCACAAGCATCCATACATGCATACACTCACAAGCATGCATAGATGCACCCACCTCAACATTCATACACGCACTCACCTCAACTTTCATACACGCACTCACCTCAACGTTCCTACACGCATACACATACTCATACACACTTACATTCACACACGCAGACAACCCCCACTCACACAGGCACACACAACACCCCCCACTCTTGCACCTCCTCCCCTGTCGGACGATCAACTTACCTTGTATGGCGAGGAGGTCGTCCTGCAGGGAACGGGCGCTTCCACCGCCGGCAGCGCCCCGCCATCAGGACACCGCCTGGCCTCTGCCAACCCACCACATCCCCGCCTGTACTGCCAGGGAAGTTGGACCTGCCAGGTCAAAGATCAGCATCTTCGATCTGGCAGTCCAATGAAGACCGCAGGTGGCATTTGGAGACGGCTTTCCACCAGGGTTTCCACTGCAGTAGTACAGCCAAGAAAACCCTGTCAGAAAGGCTACCGGTGACAGGAAATGTCTTTCCAGTAAATGGCAGATGACACCCTCCTCCATACCAGAACCCCCCACCCCTTCTACGAGAACAGCACCCCCATCCCACCTTCTACCGCCGGCAGCGCCCTGCCATCAGGACACCACCAGGCCATATTACTGCTCATAATACGGATGGTGGTGTCCTTTTGGTAGGGTGGGGCCGGTGGTGGAGCCACCCATGCTCCTCCGACCGCCAGCACGACTACTGCAGGATTTGCCCCCAAAATGTGGCAGAAATCCTGCAGTACTCATAATATGGTGGTCGAAGACTGCCAGCACTGGCGGTCTTCTGGCACCTGCGGCTTTGGCAGTTTTGAAAAAAGACCGCCAAAGTCAAAATGAGGGCTATAGTTATGAATGCAGTAATTACTGAGAGCTGATTGACAGACTAGGCTGCTCCTCTGGGAAAGGTATTGTTTGGTTATACAATGCAAGTTAGAGCATTAGTCCTACTGGGGTAACTAATGGGTAATTTTCTTGGATTATTCTTCTGAGACCTACCTACTCCTACTTAATGTCAGTGGAAGGCAAAAGGGTTGAGCTGCCCAAATAGGGGATTTGTGCTCACTCTATCCTGACCAAGCCAACGTTGTTGCAGTTTTTCTCCTAAATGTCTGTTATGCGCATATATTGTATTGTATTGTAATCGTATTAATATAGCGCTTACTACCCCTGACGAGGCGTCAAAGCGCTTTTCGATGAGTAGCACGCTACTCCGGAACCCAACAAGAATTAGTGATGGATTAGTATTGTTTAATAATGAGTACAGTTTTAGTAATAATTATGAGTTAATTTGAGCCGCGGATATGAGAGTTTGTTAGTTAGATTGACTGGAGTAATGGAGGGGTGGAGGAGGAAAGAAATCCAGAAGTGTTAATTGGGAGTATAGCCTTCATTTACTCAACCCAAAGGCTTGGGATGAATAAAGGGGGGTGGGGGGGGAAGAGTATGTGGAAGGGTTAGGGAGAGCATAGTAGCAGGGTGAGATGAATGCAGGAGAATTTAGTAGGGTTGTGTGGGAGGTCACAGAGGTAGAGTGAGGTTTGGTGAGTTAGATGTGGAGGTGGAGGGAAGAGCTTAGGCAGAGATATTTAGGAGATGAAAGTGGTAGAAGGGATTTGGGATGAGTCAGAGTGAGAATGGAGGATAGTTTGATAGAGACATGACATAAGAGTGATGAGTAGATAAGTGTGATAAGATGAGAGCAGGAGTTCATAGATATCTAGTATAACAACCCAAAAACCAGGAGCCATGCAATGATCCACGAACATGCCAAGCACAGAAACAACATATACCCATACATACACATATATATATATATATATATATACACACACACAGACATGAATACACACACATATGCACATACAATACATAATTAGAATCATGGGTAAAAAAATACATAGTCAGACAGGTTTAAAGAGTGTGTGTGTATTTTATTGTTATGACAGTAGCAATACATATTTTCCAAAGAAACTATAAATAAATAGAAATATACATATAATCTGAAAAAAATATTTATCCACATAGGCATATGCAGTTCATAGTTGTTTGAAAAAGGTGGTTATGAAGGAAAGAGCCAACTCTTGAGTAGTTTCTGAAGACAAGAAAGTTATCTGTGGCTCTTATAGTTGGGGGTAATGAATTCCATAGTTTGGCTGCCTGGACGGAGAAGTATGTACCACCTACAGTCTTTTTCTTGTATGGTTGTGTTCTAAGGCGGGGTGCCAGTCTTGAGCGGAGGGTTCTTTGTTGGATGTATTTGGTAATTGTCTTTCTGATAAAAAGCGGTCCTGTTCCATGTATAGCTTTGTGGGTGATACAAAGCAGCTTGAAAGTGCATCTTCTGGCAACGGGTAACCAGTGTAGTGCTCTCAAGGCAGGGGAGATGTGGGCTTGCGGCTTTATATGTAGTAGTAGCCTGGCTGTGGAATTCTGGATACGTTGTAGTTTTTTCATAACAGATAGAGATGATCCATGGTAGAGGCTATTGGCATAATCCAGTTTGGATAGTACAAGTGAGATAGTAGCTTGCACCTTGTGTGGAAATCCGAGGTGGGGGAAGATGCGTCGTAAAGTCTTTAAGGTGATGAAGCTTGTGCGTGCTAATTTGTCTACTTGGGCATTCATAGTTAGCTTGGAATCCATGGTGATTCCTAGGTTTTTAACTTCCTTGGATAATTGAGGAGGTGGTCCGAGATCGTCAGAGGGTCATAATTTTTCCAGTCACCACATATGAGTATTTCTGTTTTGGAGGTATTTAGTTTGATATGGCTCCAGGTCATCCACTGATCAATGGCTCTGAGGCAACTGAAGATTTCTGAGTTTTCAATGTTTTTGGGGTCTTCTAATTTAAGTAGTATTTGTGTGTCATCTGCATAGTTGTAGCATGTGAGATGGAAATCATTGATCAGTTCTGGTAAAGATATCATGTAGATGTTGAAAAGCAAAGGTGAGATGATTGACCCTTGGGTGACCCCTGCTTTTGTGAGGTAAGGTTCGGACGAGAAGGGGGGCGAGCGGATGATATTCGCTCTTTTTTGGAGATAAGAAGTAATCCAGTCGAGAGCAATCCCTTGTATGCCGGCTTCGTGGAGTCTTTGAGTTAGGGTGTCATGGTCAACCGTATCAAAGGCAGCTGAGAGGTCCAAGAGAAGTAGTGCAGCAACTCCATTTCGGTCGACTGTGTTTTTAAGATCGTCCCAGATTGCCATGAGTGCCGATTCAGTGCTTCTTCCTGGGCGGAATCCAGTTTGGAAGTCTGAAAGTATAGAATTGTCTTCAATGAATTGTGACATCTGGGCGAATGCTGCTCTTTCTATCAATTTGAAATTGATTTAGATCCCCAAGAATGCATAGATTGGAGTATAGTGTAATAAGGTTTGAGACTGTGTCAAGAAAAGCATCTGGGAAAGTGGAGTTGTTAGGTGGAGGCCTGTAAAGGAGGAGAAAGTTACAGGAGGAAGTTGGAGTAGGGTGGTATCTGGTAAGGAGGGCTTCACAACCTTGTATGGAGATGTTGTCTGTTTTACTGAGGTTTATTGCCTGTTTGAATATAATAGCTAGTCCACCTCCTCTCTTGCCTAAACGGTTTTGTGTGATGGTTAGATAGCCCGGAGGAAGGGCTTCGTGCAACACTGGTGCCATGTCATCTCCCAATCAGGATTCCGTAATGAATAGTAAGTCAGGTTGTGTGTCTGTGAGCAGGTCGTAGATGTGGTGCTTGTTTTTTTAGAGTGATCGAGCATTTATGAGCTGGCAGTTTAGATAAGGTGTGTTAGTGGTAGTGTTGTTTTGTTTAGTAGAAGGGTAAGTAGTGTAATGTGAGCTTGAAGCAGGAGTGTTGCTAATTGTGATAACTTTTTGAGGCTCACAATACTCTTGCTTTTCAATATAGTGTTCCTCTTCCAGCAGGTTAAGGAGGCATTTTGTTGGGTCTGTGTATGTGGGTGGTGGACTTGGTGGCTGAGAGAGCCATGAGGAGTGTAGTGTAGTTTTATTATGTAACAGACAAGGGGATGCGAGGTTGCTATGAGTGGCATGTTTTTTATTTTGTTTGCGTTTGTTTAGTGTGGATGGAGTATGGGTTAGGGGTGGTGGAGGAGCATGTGGATCATGATGTAAGGCTCTAAATTGTGCAATGGAGGAGAGGCGAGTGAATGAATGTTGCTGGGATAGGGTGCTTGTGGTAGGTGTTTGTGAAGAGTGGGGGGGTAGGGGTGGGGATAGGATGGAATTTGTATCCTTTGTGTAGTCCTGGGGGTGGGAGTGGGTATGACGATGAGTGTAATGTAAGTATGTGTTGCTTTGATGTGTTGATGTTTGTGGTCGGTATTGTTTTTGTGGAATAATGAGAGGGGATATTGGTGTAGTTGTTTTTGGTGAGGGATTTGTATGTGAGTTAGTGCTGCTAAGTGGAATTTGAGTGTTAGATGGGGTGTTGCTGTGTTTTGGAGATGAATGTATGAGCTGTGTAAGAGGTGATGGGTGTGTGTCAGGGAAGTAAGTATTAGTTGAGATGACCGGAAGAGGTAATATGTGTGGTGGAGTGAAATGTGGGGATTGTATGGTTGTGTGTAATTGGTGATGAGAGGGGAAGAGTGTTTGTAGATGATGTGTTTGAATGCATGGTTTGGGCATTGTTATGATGTCAGGTGGTCTGTGGGGAGCGAACAGCGGATAGTGTTGTTGGTTAGTATCAGCAGAGAGTGTGTATCTGGGAAACTGAAACTGGGAGAAATGTATGTTGTAGTTTTGTATTGTGTGGGTGGTGGCAGGTAGTGTTAGTGGGAGGGGACAGAGTAGTGTTTGCTGTGAGAATGAAGGTGTTTGACTGTAGTAGTTGTGGGGGGTATTTGTATATGTGTTGTATGTAGGGTATTGTGTTGGTTGGTGGGGCAATGCAATCTGTCTGTGGTCAGTTTGTGATGCATGAGTTGGATATCTGTGCAGATGATGTGTTTGCATGTTGAGGGATGTGTAGGGGCTGGAACCATTCCTGGTCAATTGAGAATTGGGCAGCATTTCTGGCCCTAGTCCCTAGTCCCTACCTGTCCTGAACAGGCCCAAACAGACAACTGCCCTTGTCCTCTTCGCCCTTTGACTCGACGCCCGGGCTCAGACGCCCTGAATCCTGGCCTTTTATAGCCCTACTGGCCATAGGAAGCTGGCCTAACCCTAGCCAATCCGATTTTAAACCCTGATTTAGCCAACTAATAGGAGACCCAGCCCTAATCACCAGTCACAGCCCTATTCCTGATGACCAATCACAGCCCCAGCCCTAGAACCAACAGCCAATCAGAATCCTAGCCCTATCCACCAATCACAGCCCTAGAACCAACAGCCAATCAGAATCCCTGTCCTATCCACCAATCACAGCCCTAGAACCAACAGCCAATCAGAATCCTAGCCCTATCCACCAATCACAGCCCTAGAACCAACAGCCAATCAGAATCCCTGTCCTATCCACCAATCACAGCCCTAGAACCAACAGCCAATCAGAATCTCAGCCCTATCCACCAACCATAACTGCATCCCTGGAGCTACCAACCAATGAAACACCATCTCCCAACAACCTATCACAACAGCATATGCAACAACCACAAGGAACTTATATAAGGAGCAAGTTAACTAAACTCCAGTCCCTGTGGGCAGGGGAAAGGCAACTGCTGCTCTATTCAGTATCTCCTTGGATACAGACAGGCTGAATCCACACTTCCAAGCTAGCAGAGTCTACTTTTCCAGGTAAGGGGGAGATTGTTTAAGAGACAAACACTGCAGTAGTGCTGGGCGCACACTCTAAAATCGGGCTTTTTTTAAGGCAAAAATACAGGGGGGCAGACAGTTTTTAAGCACAATTTAAATCACACAAACAGATTAAAACACACTCTGAAAGATGTATGTAGCCTTTTTACTAAGAATAGGGAGGGAAAAAAACGGGGGACAGAGGGGGGGGAGGGAAGGGGGGTGCCACAAACTAGCAAGGGAATTCACACAGTCACGGCAAAAACAATTTAAAAAAAAACACCACTTTAAAAGAGGCCAGGCTGCCTGAAAACACAGAGAGTCCACAGTAAAACAAACACTTTTTGAACAAATAATACTATTTAACCAGAAATATCTTTGGGCTCCTTACCTAGGTCTTTTTTGCAATCCTTGAACACTGGGCTGTATCAGGACACAGGGAAGATGCACAGAGGAACACAAAATGGAGGTGCCTGTCTTTGGCCTTCCCTCCAGAAACTTAAGGAGCCAGAGCAGGTGGGGGGGTGGGTCTCAGGTGCAGCAGAGACTCAGGGAGCCAATCAGCTAAGTCCAGTCCCTGTGGGCAAGGGGAAAGGGAACTACTGCTCTATTCAGTATCTCCTTGGATACAGACAGGCTGAATCCACACTTCCAAGCTAGCAGAGTCTACTTTTCCAGGTAATGGGGAGATTGTTTAAGAGACAAACACTGCAATAGTGCTGGGCGCACACTCTAAAATCGGGCTTTTTTTAAGGCAAAAATACAGGGGGGGCAGACAGTTTTTAAGCACAATTTAAATCACCCAAACAGATTAAAACAGTCTCCTAAAACCACACTCTGAAAGATGTATGTAGCCTTTTTACTAAGAATAGGGGGGGGGGAAGGGGGGGCAGAGGGGGGGGTGCCACAAACTAGCAAGGGAATTCACACAGTCACGGCAAAAACAATTTAAAAAAGAACACCACTTTAAAAGAGGCCAGGCTTCCTGAAAACACAGAGAGTCCACAGTAAAACAAACACTTTTTGAACAAATAATACTATTTAACCAGAAATATCTTTGGGCTCCTTACCTAGGTCTTTTTGCAATCCTTGAACACTGGGCTGTATCAGGACACAGGGAAGATGCACAGAGGAACACAAAATTGAGGTGCCTGTCTTTGGCCTTCCCTCCACAAACTTAAGGAGCCAGAGCAGGTGGGGGGGGCGGGTCTCAGGTGCAGCAGAGACTCAGGGAGCCAATCAGCTAAGTCCAGTCCCTGTGGGCAGGGGGAAAGGCAACTGCTGATCTATTCAGTATCTCCTTGGATACAGACAGGCTGAATCCACACTTCCAAGCTAGCAGAGTCTACTTTTCCAGGTAAGGGGGAGATTGTTTAAGAGACAAACACTGCAATAGTGCTGGGCGCACACTCTATAATCAGGCTTTTTTTAAGGCAAAAATACAGGGGGGCAGACAGTTTTTAAGCACAATTTAAATCACACAAACAGATTAAAACAGTCTCCTAAAACCACACTCTGAAAGAAGTATGTAGCCTTTTTACTAAGAATAGGGGCAGGGAAGGGGGGGCAGAGGGGGGGAGGGGGGGGCCACAAACTAGCAAGGGAATTCACACAGTCACAGCAAAAACAATTTAAAAAAAAACACCTCTTTAAAAGAGGCCAGGCTGCCTGAAAACACAGAGAGTCCACAGTAAAACAAACACTTTTTGAACAAATAATACTATTTAGCCAGAAATATCTTTGGGCTCCTTACCTAGGTCTTTTTGCAATCCTTGAACACTGGGCTGTATCAGGACACAGGGAAGATGCACAGAGGAACACAAAATGGAGGTGCCTGTCTTTGGCCTTCCCTCCACAAACTTAAGGAGCCAGAGCAGGTTGGGGGGGGGGGGGGGGTCTCAGGTGCAGCAGAGACTCAGGGAGCCAATCAGCTAAGTCCAGTCCCTGTGGGCAGGGGGAAAGGCAACTGCTGCTCTATTCAGTATCTCCTTGGATACAGACAGGCTGAATCCACACTTCCAAGCTAGCAGAGTCTACTTTTCCAGGTAAGGGGGGAGATTGTTTAAGAGACAAACACTGCAATAGTGCTGGGCGCACACTCTAAAATCGGGCTTTTTTTAAGGCAACAATACAGGGGGGCAGACAGTTTTTAAGCACAATTTAAATCACACAAACAGATTAAAACAGTCTCCTAAAACCACACTCTGAAAGACGTATGTAGCCTTTTTACTAAGAATAGGGGGGGGGATAGGGGGGCAGAGGGGGGAGGGGGGGCCACAAACTAGCAAGGGATTTCACACAGTCACGGCAAAAACAATAAAAAAAAACACCACTTTAAAAGAGGCCAGGCTGCCTGAAAACACAGAGAGTCCACAGTAAAACAAACACTTTTTGAACAAATAATACTATTTAGCCAGAAATATCTTTGGGCCCCTTACCTAGGTCTTTTTGCAATCCTTGAACACTGGGCTGTATCAGGACACAGGGAAGATGCACAGAGGAACACAAAATAGAGGTGCCTGTCTTTGGCCTTCCCTCCACAAACTTAAGGAGCCAGAGCAGGTGGGGGGGGGGGGGGGGGGGGGGCGGGTCTCAGGTGCAGCAGAGACTCAGGGAGCCAATCAGCTAAGTCCAGACCCTGTGGGCAGGGGGAAAGGCAACTGCTGCTCTATTCAGTATCTCCTTGGATACAGACAGCCTGAATCCACACTTCCAAGCTAGCAGAGTCTACTTTTCCAGGTAAGGGGGAGATTGTTTAAGAGACAAACACTGCAATAGTGCTGGGTGCACACGCTAAAATCGGGCTTTTTTTAAGGCAAAAATACAGGGGGCAGACAGTTTTTAAGCACAATTTAAATCACACAAACAGATTAAAACAGTCTCCTAAAACCACACTCTGAAAGATGTATGTAGCCTTTTTACTAAGAATAGGGGGGGGGAAGGGGGGGCAGAGAGGGGGGGGGGGGTGCCACAAACTAGCAAGGGAATTCACACAGTTACGGCAAAAACAATAAAAAAAAAAAACACCACTTTAAAAGAGGCCAGGCTGCCTGAAAACACAGAGAGTCCACAGTAAAACAAACACTTTTTGAACAAATAATACTATTTAACCAGAAATATATTTGGGCTCCTTACCTAGGTCTTTTTTGCAATCCTTGAACACTGGGCTGTATCAGGACACAGGGAAGATGCACAGAGGAACACAAAATGGAGGTGCCTGTCTTTGGCCTTCCCTCCACAAACTTAAGGAGCCAGAGCAGGTGGGGGGGGGTGTCTCAGGTGCAGCAGAGACTCAGGGAGCCAATCCGCTAAGTCCAGTCCCTGTGGGCAGGGGGAAAGGCAACTGCTGCTCTATTCAGTATCTCCTTGGATACAGACAGGCTGAATCCACACTTCCAAGCTAGCAGAGTCTACTTTTCCAGGTAAGGGGGAGATTGTTTAAGAGACAAACACTGCAATAGTGCTGGGCGCACACTCTAAAATCTGGCTTTTTTTAAGGCAAAAATACAGGGGGGCAGACAGTTTTTAAGCACAATTTAAATCACACAAACAGATTACAACAGTCTCCTAAAACCACACTCTGAAAGATGTATGTAGCCTTTTTATTAAGAATAGGGGGGGCAAAAAAGGGGGGGCCGAGAGGGGGGGGAGTGGGGGAGGGAATGCCACAAACTAGCAAGGGAATTCACACAGTCACGGCAAAAACAATAAAAAAAAAAACACCACTTTAAAAGAGGCCAGGCTGCCTGAAAACACAGAGAGTCCACAGTAAAACAAACACTTTTTGAACAAATAATACTATTTAGCCAGAAATATCTTTGGGCTCCTTACGTAGGTCTTTTTGCAATCCTTGAACACTGGGCTGTATCAGGACACAGGGAAGATGCACAGAGGAACACAAAATGGAGGTGCCTGTCTTTGGCCTTCCCTCCACAAACTTAAGGAGCCAGAGCAGGTGGGGGGGGGCGGGTCTCAGGTGCAGCAGAGACTCAGGGAGCCAATCAGCTAAGTCCAGTCCCTGTGGGCAGGGGGAAAGGCAACTGCTGCTCTATTCACTATCTCCTTGGATACAGACAGGCTGAATCCACACTTCCAAGCTAGCAGAGTCTACTTTTCCAGGTAAGGGGGAGATTGTTTAAGAGACAAACACTGCAATAGTGCTGGGCGCACACTCTAAAATCGGGCTTTTTTTAAGGCAACAATACAGGGGGGCAGACAGTTTTTAAGCACAATTTAAATCACACAAACAGATTAAAACAGTCTCCTAAAACCACACTCTGAAAGACGTATGTAGCCTTTTTACTAAGAATAGGGGGGGGGATAGGGGGGCAGAGGGGGGAGGGGGGGGCCACAAACTAGCAAGGGATTTCACACAGTCACGGCAAAAACAATAAAAAAAAACACCACTTTAAAAGAGGCCAGGCTGCCTGAAAACACAGAGAGTCCACAGTAAAACAAACACTTTTTGAACAAATAATACTATTTAGCCAGAAATATCTTTGGGCCCCTTACCTAGGTCTTTTTGCAATCCTTGAACACTGGGCTGTATCAGGACACAGGGAAGATGCACAGAGGAACACAAAATAGAGGTGCCTGTCTTTGGCCTTCCCTCCACAAACTTAAGGAGCCAGAGCAGGTGGGGGGGGGGGGGGGGGGGGCGGGTCTCAGGTGCAGCAGAGACTCAGGGAGCCAATCAGCTAAGTCCAGACCCTGTGGGCAGGGGGAAAGGCAACTGCTGCTCTATTCAGTATCTCCTTGGATACAGACAGCCTGAATCCACACTTCCAAGCTAGCAGAGTCTACTTTTCCAGGTAAGGGGGAGATTGTTTAAGAGACAAACACTGCAATAGTGCTGGGTGCACACGCTAAAATCGGGCTTTTTTTAAGGCAAAAATACAGGGGGCAGACAGTTTTTAAGCACAATTTAAATCACACAAACAGATTAAAACAGTCTCCTAAAACCACACTCTGAAAGATGTATGTAGCCTTTTTACTAAGAATAGGGGGGGGGAAGGGGGGGCAGAGAGGGGGGGGGGGGTGCCACAAACTAGCAAGGGAATTCACACAGTTACGGCAAAAACAATAAAAAAAAAAAACACCACTTTAAAAGAGGCCAGGCTGCCTGAAAACACAGAGAGTCCACAGTAAAACAAACACTTTTTGAACAAATAATACTATTTAACCAGAAATATATTTGGGCTCCTTACCTAGGTCTTTTTTGCAATCCTTGAACACTGGGCTGTATCAGGACACAGGGAAGATGCACAGAGGAACACAAAATGGAGGTGCCTGTCTTTGGCCTTCCCTCCACAAACTTAAGGAGCCAGAGCAGGTGGGGGGGGTGTCTCAGGTGCAGCAGAGACTCAGGGAGCCAATCCGCTAAGTCCAGTCCCTGTGGGCAGGGGGAAAGGCAACTGCTGCTCTATTCAGTATCTCCTTGGATACAGACAGGCTGAATCCACACTTCCAAGCTAGCAGAGTCTACTTTTCCAGGTAAGGGGGAGATTGTTTAAGAGACAAACACTGCAATAGTGCTGGGCGCACACTCTAAAATCTGGCTTTTTTTAAGGCAAAAATACAGGGGGGCAGACAGTTTTTAAGCACAATTTAAATCACACAAACAGATTACAACAGTCTCCTAAAACCACACTCTGAAAGATGTATGTAGCCTTTTTATTAAGAATAGGGGGGGCAAAAAAGGGGGGGCCGAGAGGGGGGGGAGTGGGGGAGGGAATGCCACAAACTAGCAAGGGAATTCACACAGTCACGGCAAAAACAATAAAAAAAAAACACCACTTTAAAAGAGGCCAGGCTGCCTGAAAACACAGAGAGTCCACAGTAAAACAAACACTTTTTGAACAAATAATACTATTTAGCCAGAAATATCTTTGGGCTCCTTACGTAGGTCTTTTTGCAATCCTTGAACACTGGGCTGTATCAGGACACAGGGAAGATGCACAGAGGAACACAAAATGGAGGTGCCTGTCTTTGGCCTTCCCTCCACAAACTTAAGGAGCCAGAGCAGGTGGGGGGGGGCGGGTCTCAGGTGCAGCAGAGACTCAGGGAGCCAATCAGCTAAGTCCAGTCCCTGTGGGCAGGGGGAAAGGCAACTGCTGCTCTATTCACTATCTCCTTGGATACAGACAGGCTGAATCCACACTTCCAAGCTAGCAGAGTCTACTTTTCCAGGTAAGGGGGAGATTGTTTAAGAGACAAACACTGCAATAGTGCTGGGCGCACACTCTAAGATCGGGCTTTTTTTAAGGCAAAAATACAGGGGGGCAGACAGTTTTTGAGCACAATTTAAATCACACAAACAGATTAAAACAGTCTCCTAAAACCACACTCTGAAAGATGTATGTAGCCTTTTTACTAAGAATAGTGGGGGGAAAAAAAGGGGGGGCAGAGGGGGAGGGGGGGTGCCACAAACTAGCAAGGGAATTCACACCGTCACGGCAAAAACAATTAAAAAAAAAAACACCACTTGAAAGAGGCCAGGCTGCCTGAAAACACAGAGAGTCCACAGTAAAACAAACACTTTTTGAACAAATAATACTATTTAGCCAGAAATATCTTTGGGCTCCTTACCTAGGTCTTTTTGCAATCCTTGAACACTGGGCTGTATCAGGACACAGGGAAGATGCACAGAGGAACACAAAATGGAGGTGCCTGTCTTTGGCCTTCCCTCCACAAACTTAAGGAGCCAGAGCAGGTGGGGGGGGGGGGGAGCGGGTCTCAGGTGCAGCAGAGACTTAGGGAGCCAATCAGCTAAGTCCAGTCCCTGTGGGCAGGGGGAAAGGCAACTGCTGCTCTATTCAGTATCTCCTTGGATACAGACAGGCTGAATCCACACTTCCAAGCTAGCAGAGTCTACTTTTCCAGGTAAGGGGGAGATTGTTTAAGAGACAAACACTGCAATAGTGCTGGGCGCACACTCTAAAATCGGGCTTTTTTTAAGGCAAAAATACATGGGGGCAGACAGTTTTTAAGCACAATTTAAATCACACAAACAGATTACATGTACTTCTGTGATGAATGAGGGCAGCAGCAGAAGGGGAAATAGACCTGATGCACTCCAATCGCACTGATTATGGACCAACGGATCTTCACTGGGTGGATCTTCATGAGACCAAAACAAAAAGCCACCACTTATTGTGAAGAATCCACCCCAGTTGACAGTGATAATCAGAAGACAGAGGTTGAAGCCAACACTGATTGTAGTTAGTGATCATTCCTATCACCAGGTTTCTCAAGGCACTTTGGTTGTTCAGGTTGTTGAATGCAGCTGTGATTTTTTCAGCACTGAGTAGTCAAAGCAGTCGTCCTTTTAGCGGTAAACCTGCCAGATGATTTTGCATTTTGCTTGAGCACCCACAGTCATGGGCGCTTGTATTTCTGTGCAGGCTGCAGGGGCACCAGGGTCTGAAGGCCCCACTGCAGCTAGGGGTAACCCTTTCCTTGGGTTGCTGCAGTTAGCTGCCATTTCCTCCTTCCTTAGATCCTCACAGTCATGATTTTCTAGGCAGAGTTTTACTCATGCAACAGCACTTTTAGCACCCTTTCTCAACAGCCAGTCAGCTCCTTCCCAGTGGCATAACAAAGCCCCCCCAACCCCTTTGGGGCAGGGGTCCCCCGAGCCTCAGGGTGCCCCTCAGCACAGTACACAGTGCATGGGTGGCAGGCCGCTGAATTGGTCCAGGAATGAGGGGGGCCCTTACAGGTACTTTGCAGGGGTACCCCCTTAAGTTTTGTTATGCCATTGCTCCTTCCTTCAATGTAGGCAGCTCTTTCCTGGTTGTTTGCAGACATTCTAGGCTCCTGCAACCCCCAACTAGGAACAAAAAATAATTTTATGGTCTTTACTGCTGTGGGGCCCTGGACTTTAGTAGAGAAATTTTGAAACCTCATCTGGATGATTCAGCCCCATACTTATGAATATATTGCAGACAGATTTTCTTTATTACACAAGTTCAGACCTGGGACCAATTTCTGGCAGGACTTGTGTATATTCCTCCCAGAGTGGCCAAGCCATAGCCTTTGTCTTACAGTGTCTGTGGAAGGTTAGGTGGAATCTGAGAGGCCTGTTCACATAAGTAAACTTATATGTGAGTAAATCTACCCACGTAAAAAATGTACTCTTACTCTTTTGAGTAACTTGACTACTTTGGGCTATTAACCATATACAAGTATTAGTTTAATTAAATGCGTAGACTTACATGCCTCCACCCCCTGAAACACAGCAAGGAGTCAAATGTATGATTGTAAAGTTACTACTGCCAAAAAAAGAGCAGTTGTCCAACAGCACATATCCGAAACCACTGCTATTGCAACATCTTCCCATAGAAAATAATGTGGGAAAATAGAACCCCATAGGAAATAATTTTCAATTAAATTAACTTAGTTTCACTATTTAAATGTATATATAAGATTAATTTAATGTTAAATATATATATAAAATATATAAAATTAATTCACAAAGTATTTAACAAAAAAAACTTTCTAGCTTTTTTCAAATGTAATAAACCTTACTTTTTACATTTTCATTATACTTTACCATGGGGGAAGGGGATGTCTCTGCCACCGGGGTGGAGATCCTCCTATGATAAGAACTTTTTTTGATACTTTACCACAGGGAGATCTCTGCCACCTAGGTGATCTCCCTATAGCAAAGTGTTGGGAAATCTTTCCTATATATGTATGGCCGATAGTCTTTACAGAGATCAGATAACAGGTCACTGTCTGATAATTTCATGAAGTGTCAACATATTATTTAACATCCATCCAAATGTCCCATTCCTAGGCACCAGATCTACTCATCTCGCTTCTCACAACTTCATAACAGTTTCAGGCAGCTCAAACATGCCCTAGATCCGCAAAGGCTGTCACTTCCTACTATAAAAGGCTTTCCTGGCGAGGGCAGAGGATGAGACAGAGCTCTGGCTGACGGCAGCCATGATATGTTATTCCGGGGACGTCATCCTCCTCCCAGCTCCATCATGCAGTGTAACAATTAATGTGTAATGACACTCTTGTGCTAGGAGTGCTCTGGCGGTGAGTAGAGGGCATGCAGGTGCACTCAGCATGCTGGCCTGCGCCCAAACAAAAGGCTAATAAATGACTGTTCCATCAGCCATGTCGGACTTTTTAGTGTGTTTCTTCCACTCTGATAGATCCTTCAAAGCAAAAGGCACTGTGCAAACAAACAGCTTGGTTTGCATATTACTGAAGCCTTTCAGCCTGGCTTTATTCCATTATGACAGCGCATTTACTGTAACGTGTTTGACACCCAGTTGGTGCGCACTGTTCACAGCAGAGCTCTGGCACACACAGGTACCGACGCAGTATGCTCAAAGGCAGGTTAAAGCTGTTTGTCTTGAGAGGCAGTAAATGCAAAATGTTCACACTTTTGCCTCCCCTCTTAATAAAAACACCCCCTTGTTTCCTGATTTGACTTGTTCGAAAAATCACTATGCTCAGACGGTTATGATTATGCAACCATTTCGATATTTTACTTGAAAATCGGATGGAAGGGCACACCTCATGTGCAAAAATCATCGGAAATACCGGCAAGAGGACTGCTTTCAGTAGAAAACGTCTCCCGCAAGACATTTTCTCCTCCTGTGACACATTTTCTGATCGTTGGAGACATTTTCTGGTCGAACCAGTCTTCAGCAAAACAGAATTGTGTGACATTCTGAGGTAGCTAAATTAAAAGCATTTCATTCAATGTAAAAGTCACACATTTCTGCGAACCGTTGTCCAATTAGAAACTTTGTGATCTATTAACCCCTTCGCTGCCAGGCCTTTTCCCCTCAGGTGCCAGGCCTTTTTTGGGCTATTTGGGGCAGTTCGCGCTTAGGCCCTCTTAACATTTTGTCCACGTAAACTACTTACACCAAATTTGCAACCCTTTTTTCCAACAGCCTAGGGATTCTAGAGATACCCAGAGTTTGTGGGTTCCCCTGAAGGAGACCAAGAAATTAGCCAAAATACAGCGAACATTTAGGGTTTTTTAAAAAAAAAATGGGAAAAAAAGGCATCAACAAATGCTTTGCGGTGCTAAAATCACCTTATTCCTAGCTTTCAGGAACAGGCAGACTTGAATCAGAAAGCCCAATTTTTCAATTTTGGCATTTAACTGGAACATACCCCATTTTTACTATTTTTTGTGCTTTTAGCCTCCTTCCAGTTAGTGACAGAAATGGGTATGAAACCAATGCTGGATCCTGAAAGCCAAACATTTCTGAAAAGTAGACAAAATTCTGAATTCACCAAAGGGTCATTTGTGTAGATCCTACGAGGTTTTCCTATGGAAAATATCAGCTGAAATAAAAGAAATATTGAAAATTGAGGTGAAAAAAACTAAATTTTTCTCCACATTTTACCCTGTAACTTTTTCCTGCGATGTCCGATTTTTTAAAGCAATATATCGTTAGGTCTGCTGGACCCTTCTGGTTGTAGTGATATATAGGGCTTTTAGGTTCATCAAGAACCCTGGGTACGCAGAGCCAATAAATGAGCTGCACCTTGCAATGGGTTTTCATTCTATACCGGGTATACAGCACTTCATTTGCTGAAATATAAAGAGTGAAAAATAGGTATCAAGAAAACCTTTGTATTTCCAAAATGGGCACAAGATAAGGTGTTGAGAAGCAGTGGTTTTTAGCACATCTCTGAATTCCGGGGTGCACCTACTAGCATGTGAATTACAGGGCATTTCTCAAATAGACATCTTTTCTACACACTTACATTTGGAAGGAAAAAATGTAGAGAAAGACAAGGGACAATAACACTTGTTCTGCTATTCTGTGTTCCCCCAAGTCTCCCAGAAAAATGGTACCTCACTTGCGTGGGTAGGCCTAATGCCTGTGACAGGAAACGCAACATGGACACATCACATTTTTACATTGAAAACGTATGTGTTTTTTGGAAAGTACCTAGCTGTTGATTTTGACCTCTAGCTCAGCTGGCACCTAGGAAAACCAAACCTGTGCATTTTTTCAAACTAGACACCTAGGGGAATCCTCAAAATTTGGCCCAAAAAAACTTTTTCCACACCTTTCAGTGACAGAAAATTCTGGAATCTGAGAGGAGCAACACATTTCATTCCACCCAGTGTTCCCCCAAGTCTCCTGATAAAAACAGTACCTCACTTGTGTGGGCAGGCCTAGTGCCTGCAAAAGGAAATGCTCCAAAACACATCGTGGACACATCACATTTTCCCAAAGAAAACAGAGTTGTTTTTTGCAAAGTGCCGATCTGTGGATTTTGGCCTCTAGCTCAGCCGGCACATAGGGAAACCTTCCTAACCTGTGCATTTTTGAAAACTAGACACCTAGTGAAATCCAGGATGGGGTGACTTGTGGGGCTCTCACCAGGTTCTGTTACACAGAATCCTTTGCAAACCTCAAAATGTGGCCAAAAAACACTTTTTCCTCACATTTCGGTGACAGAAAGTTCTGGACTCAAAGGAGGAGCCACAAATTTCCTTCCATCCAGCATTCCCCCAAGTCAAATCAAATCAAATCAAATCATTAACATTTATAAAGCGCGCTACTCACCCGTGCGGGTCTCAAGGCACTAGGGGGAAGGGGGTTACTGCTGCTCGAAGAGCCAGGTCTTGAGGAGTCTCCGGAATGCGGAGTGGTCCTGGGTGGTCCTGAGACTGGTGGGGAGGGTGTTCCAGGTCTTGGCTGGCAGGTAGGAGAAAGACCTCCCACCCGCTGTGGAACGGCGGATGCAAGGAACGGCAGCGAGCGCGAGGCCGGTGGAACGGAGGAGACGGGTGGGGGCATGGAAGCTGAGGCGTCGGTTGAGGTATTCAGGTCCCTTGTCGTGGAGGGCTTTGTGTGCGTGGGTGAGAAATCGGAAGGTGATCCTTTTGCTGACTGGGAGCCAATGTAGGTGTCTCAGGTGGGCGGAGATGTGGCTGTTGCGGGGTACGTCGAGGATGAGGCGGGCGGAGGCGTTTTGGATACGTTGCAGACGTTTTTGGAGTTTTGCGGTGGTCCCAGCATAAAGGGTGTTGCCGTAGTCCAGGCGGCTAGTGACAAGTGCGTGGGTCACGGTTTTTCTGGTGTCGCTGGGGATCCAGCGGAAGATCTTGCGAAGTGGACCTCACTTGTGTGGGTAGGCCTACTGCTTACAAAAGGAAATGCCCCAAAAAACTATGTGGCCACATCAAAAATATCAAATACAAAACTATCTGTTTTTGTGTGGGGGGAGGGGAGATAGGGGCACCTGCGTTTTTGGTCTTGGGCTCAGCAGCCATATAGGGAAACCTACCAAATCCAAACATTTCTGAAAGCTAGGCTCCTGAGGGAGTCCAGTGAGGTGTGACTTGCATGGATCCCCCTTTGTTTTCTTACCCAGAATCCTGGGCAAACCTAAAATTTAGGTAAAAAATCACATTTTCCAAATGTAAAACCAAAACCCAAAATAATCAAATGTCCTCTTGCTTGCGATGGGATAAAATGTTTTAGTGTACGGGGGGAGAGCTGAAAGACTGTTACCCCCTTCAGTTGGGGTGGGGGCATAACCATGCCCATACTGGTTGGTAGCCACCACCACACAATTGTTTTGTTTTCAATTCCCTTGCATCTAGTAGACTTTCTCCCCCTTTCTGGGTGTGGATCGGGGGTAATTGTCCCATCTGCCCACTGGTGGGCAGAACAACTTTGTCCCCATTTATATGCGGTGGGGGTATGACCATATCCCCACCCTGTTTTTTTGAAAAAAAACCTCTTCCCTGATCTCTGGTGGGCTTTCTGTCCCCCTTGGGGGCAGATGGGCCTTCCAGAAATGGGCCATATCTGCCCCCATGGGGGGGGCGGGTATTGCCAACAGTAATATGCCCCCATGGGGAGTGACTCTTGCCCAAGGGGCTGCCGCCCCAAACAAAACACACACATACAAACATACATCAATCCCTGGTGCCTAAGTGGTTTCCTCCCTCCCGGGGGCAGATCAGCCTAATAGAAATAGGCTGAAATGGCCTAAAATAAATTTGCCCCCACAGGGGAGCGACCCTTGCTTAAGGGGTCGCTCCCCTTGCGTGAAATTGGTGCAACAAAAAAAATCCCTAGTGCCTAGTGGTTTCTGCCCCCCTTGGGGGCAGATCACCTTAATTAAAATAGGCCAATCTGCCCCCAAGGGGGGCAGAAATGGCCTAAAACAAATTTGCTCCCCCAGTGGAGGGACCCTTGCCTAAGGGGTCGCTCCTCTCACGTGAAACTGACCTAAAAAAAAAAAATCCCTGGTGTCTAGCGGTTTCTGCCCCCCAAGGGGCAGATTGGCCTAACTATAATAGGCCGATCTGCCCCCGGGGGGGCAGAGATGGCCTAAAAATAAATTGCCCCCCTGGGGAGCGGACCTTGCTCAAGGGGCCGCTCCCCTTATTCAATAATAAAAAATAAAAAAAACTCCCTGGTGTCTAGTGGGCATTTCTGCTGTCCGATAGCATTACGATCGGGCAGCAGAAATGCTTTTGAAAGACATCAAAGGAAAGGAAAGGCCTTTGATGCCTCTCTCTCACCCCTCCACATGATCGGAGGAGAAATGCTTTTGCATTTCTCCTTCGATCCTGGGGGGGGGAAGCCTCTGATGAGGCCAGCACGCGATTGCACACTGACATCATCAGACACCACGGGTGTCGGGGGGGACGAGGGTGGAAGGGGAAGTGATTGCCCTTCCATCCCTGCCCAGGGGAGTGGGGTGCAAGGCCCTCAGGGGGAGCGCTAACACTTCCCCCGAGGGCCCGTACCTAAAAGAGAACCTGATTGCTAATAGGACGACTTGGTTAAGGTCTAGTTCTCCTGTTGAGGAAAGAGAGTCACTGAACTCAAGGTGACAAGAGTGGAAATTAACATGCTTAGGTTGTATTGCAGGTGTTTCATTGGTGGAAGCAACATGCTTGCTCAAACTAAGCTGCACAAAATGTAAACATTAAGAATAATTTTAATTCAGTTGAACTATGGTTTAAAGTTTTAGATGAGTACATGGCAGTGGTGGGCAAGCCATTGAAACCTTAAGCCAGGCTCGAGGCTGATGCCACACTATGGCTCCAAAAGGCCCTCTTGAAACCTGGAGCCCAAAGAGGGCCAAGCTTTCATGTGTCTTCTGTCTGCCACCTACCTCTACCCTCATGTGTCAATAATTACAAGCAACGCAACAACTGGTGATGTAAAACGGACAAGAGAAAGAGATACTATTTTAGTGGCTGAACTGAACAGTGTGGAACTTGAAAACTGGACAAAGTGGCACTAGAAAACCTGGGGTCAATCCTGGCTTCCCAGCCTCAAAAAATGGTGTGATCTCTGACAAATATTTTATTTTTCTGAGCTTTCTTTTTTATAATTGTCGAATAAGAGAACACAATGAAATATGCAAGTTTAGTATGTGCGCTGTATGTAAAATTGTATTTAATTTAATATATTGTGATGTTGCCCCACCTTAGAATCTTGGCCATGGTACCTCCTAATTCTGGTTGCACCATCATGTGACATGCGATACAGAGATGACATAATAATGTAATCCACAATGCATACATCGTGTGCTTTAACGTTGCTAATATAAAGTGAAGTATCTAACTTATAGTACTAAAGGTAATTTCACAGTAGAGAATTAAAAATGTCTATCTCTGTGTGTTCCAATGCTTGATTTTAACATGTTGAAATGTAGTACTCATGCACATTTAAATGTGTGTACTCTGATTATGGTATTATGGTGAAACAGCATATAATCACTTTTCATTTAGAATTCTTGATTCTATTTATAATTGTGAGGTGCACTTATAATCATGTATTTCGAATGTGCATCGAATGCTTTATTAAGTTAGCATAACCAAGGCCTGAAACATTTGATTTCTTTTGTTTAACCTTCAACGTGGAGTTTTGCTTGCATTGCAATATTCTTTCTTTGCAGGTACGTTTGTGTGAGTCTACAGTGAATGAAAGCCATGTGCCTATTGAAAATAGTGGGGTATGGGAGGATACATTGGCAAGGACAAAGGACTGCTAACAAACTGAGAAGAAAAGACTTCTGTTTGTGTACCAGACACCAAGATATATTCAAGGTCATCCTGATGTTCGATTCATGGGATGAGAATTTGAGTGGAGCACCCAATGTCAACTGTGCAAGGAAGGTGGAAAACTACTGGCATGGATGATTTAGTCTTCTCAAAGGTTCTGTACGTTTAATTGGTATTCATCTAGTTAAAGGAGGGAATATTACCTTGAGACTTGAAGATCTCTCTCTTCTTTTTATTCCTTCGTGTGGCTTTATGTTAGGCAACAGCTCTCTATCAGAACGTCTAGTGAGGTTTCTGCTGTGCTGTCACTTTGCTATAATTCCTGAGATTTAATTAGGTTTTCCCTCTAGCTTAGTTTAGGGAAATTAATTTAGATTCTTCAATGATTAGGCAAGAGGACTTTAACATATGTATAGATCACCACATTCTGTTTCTCAGCTCTTGTATTGCTTCAACTGAAATTCTGGTAAGCCTTATAGGTATACAATTTAACTTCTTTGGACGCTTTACTTCACCTTCGTGATTTTGTACTTCTATAGCATGTTCTTGAGATTCATATGTATTAGCTTGGCTCTTGATTTGTAATAAATCTTTTAATTGTATCCTCCACCTCATGGATTTATTGTGTGACCAAATAGGTAACACTGTCAATTAAATCAAAAGATTGATTTGAACTCTCCTTTATTTCACTAACATCCTAAAATGGTCAGTTGGAAGACGAAAAATAAAATGATGGGCCGAGTGTAATCAGACCGTAACAGAATGAGGATGGTTTGGGTCTAGAAGAACTCTTCATTCTAGATTAGTTAGTCCCTAGATCCCAGGCCCTAGTGCCCATGTCCAGCATTTGGAAGACTGTCAGAGTTCTGGAGGTTCGAGAGAGAGTCTTGTCAACGGAAGAGTGAGTATCAATAAGGTCTTGAGTTGCAGTGGTTCATGCTTAGCTTGCGGTGCTTTGTGGAGTTTCAATGGTGTTTTGCTGAGATGTTTTGAATGATGTGTGAGTGTGGTGTTTAGTGACAGAAGTTGATATTGGGTCCAACGTGATCTAAGATCGGGGAATAGTATTAAAACCTGTAGAAGACACTATATTGTGATAGTCTGCTAAGTTTGGTTGTGCTTGTTGTGAGACGTCGTTGATGGCACAATTAAGGCAGGGACATTTATATTTGTGTGAATGTTAGATGTGAGTGGTATAGTGGCTCCTAATGCACAGGATGAATCTGTATCAATCTAAATGATACCATGTAGGTTGAAGTTTCATTTGAAGTGCTTGATTACTTTGTCTCTTGTGTGATTGGATACTATCAATTCTTTAGTGGAGCACACAAAAGTTATTTATATTGTATTTTGTTATATGTATTTGATGCTGAGAAGAGAGCGTGTGTGCAGTTTGTAATGGAGGTAGAACCACTGCAAGGTGCAAGATTGAGATCATAGTGTGCTGTGCTGGTATTGTTCGGTTGGTGTAGTGCCACACTGATATTATTTGTCTACGTCACAAGGGGTCCAGGTGCAATTGGTTGTTGCTGTTGGAATAGAACTGTAGACAAAAAGTTACTTCCTGGTCCGGAACAACATTTTATCTGCTATTATTGATATTTGATTGAAAATAAATTGTTTTAAGGTCACTTGCTTAGAGGAGATGTGCCTGTGTCTCTTGGAGAGGGAGAAGAGGCGCCTCCCGAAGATACTCCAGGTCATTGTAGGGCAATAGATGTAGTCCTCCAAACATGTATTTAGCTTGGTCAGTGGCACAGGATCAGAGAAAAGGAAGGTGCATTAAGGTTTCCACGTTATTGCACATTTCATCTGAGAATTATTTAAAACTTGAGGGTATTGTACAAGGGGAAATCACCTTCAAGACCTGCACAGTATGAGGTACTAAATGCATAATAATGTGCTGCTTCTGCAGGAGGAAAAGAGAAGTATCATGGAAGAACTCGAAAAGTAGTGCATGCTTTTGTCAATGTTAGATGGGATGCTCAACAAAAGAGATGGAGAACTGACATGATCGAGGGAGGTAGATTTTACCTCGCATTATCGAGTGAAGCATTCGAGAGAGGGAAGGAAAAGAAAAAGTACAATAAAGTGAAGGATGAAAGTGAAAGGAAGCAAACGGTAAGAGTGACAGTGATTCTGATGATAGCCTTTTCTGATGTATTATTGTCAGAACGTCCCTCTGCGTAAAATGAGACCCAAATGAAGGGTGGCGATGGCACTAATGGTAGTGGGAATCTTAGATTATCTACTGCCCCAATAAATGTGAATTCTGGTTCAGTGGGGATTACTCTGGTGAATGTGCTTCTTGAATCCGTGGGAGAAGGTTCAGGAATTTGTGTTCCTATTAACCCTACTGTCTCAAAAACTGCAGATCCTCTTTCTGTTCCAGTTACTCTTGGGCATGTGGTCTCCAGGTATAAGCTTGATTTCCCTAGAAAGACAACTTATAATTTGGCTGCCCTGTCACAGCAGGTGTTTCAGGAAATCCTGCAGCAAGTCCTGATACAAGAGGATTTGTTCCTGTAGTCCTGACAGACACAAGTTCTCTGTGTGTGGCGAGTGCTGATTTGATGTTGAATTTTACAGGATGGTGTTCCATAGGTTTGTATCAGAGCATGTCAACTTCATAGAGATGGAAATAAGTCTAAGGTCCCTGTAGTGTCACCCAGTCTCAGTGCTAAGGAAATAGATGAGTGGGTGAAAGCTTTTAATATCAATAGTACTTCGAGGGATAGCAGGAGTTCCGAGTTGTGTCAAGGAATGATTCAGTCACCTGTGAGAGAGAACTTGGTGGATGTGGCGAAGCCAAAGTTAGAATTGGACATGATGATTAGTGAGAATCTTAAAATGACGTGTGTAGACTCTTACCAAGAAAAGGACCTTGTGTTCATCTGTAAGGATGTTACCAGACATGCAGGACAAGTGTATGACAAACTAGCTGATTTGGCTCAAAAGATTGAGGTAGTCTTGAACTAAGACTAAAGTTTGTCTGCTTTAATGAAGAAGACATAGCCTGTATGAGAACTTCAGGGATGAAAATACAAATTATAGAGCTAATTCAGAAGATTCAGAAATTGAATGAGTTGGACAAATGGGATGGGCGAGAAAGAAAGATCCGAAGAAGCAGACAGGGGAACCACCTCCTCCTGTAGCAGGAGAGACGAGCACATCAAATTCCCTGCTGAGAGAACTGCCAGATGGAGGTTACGTTCATATGCCTTGGAGTAGATTTGCTTTTGCATCATTCACTTATGACTTTCCAAAGTTTAGGGAAAAGACAATAGAGTGGTACAAGCAAGTTGAGTGATTTATGAAAATTTAACAAGTGTTGTGTGTTAATTAGAATACTCTGTTTGACATTGTGGTTCTGAGTAATTAGTCGGCAGAATGTAAGATAGCTGTTGAATGGCCTGAGTTATAACCACCAACGAGCCTAGTGATGAAAGGCCCTTTACTGTTGGTGACGAAAAAGTATCAGCAGGTAGTGACATTTTTAAGGAGTCACCCAAAGATATTGATTGGATCAAAATTGACAGAATGACTCAAGAACCTAAAGAGTCAATTCATGCTTATTGTGAGAGATTGTTGCAGATGTTCAAGCAGTATAGTGGAATGTAGACACTCAAACCAAAGGATATGGTACATTTTGTGTTGAGGTTTGCAACATGATTGAGACCTCAAATTAGCATGCTTATCTAGCAGCATTATTTTTGTTGGCAGAATAAATCAGTTGATTACATTTTGAGACCTGCGAAGTACTGGAGTGACAAAATAGAGATAAAACAGAAGAAACTGAAGGAGAAGTTAATGGTTGCTCAGAAGAAGACTACTCAGAGACGTAGTCAGATCCAGCCTTTTAAAGGGAAAGTTGGGGCTATGCAAGGAGAGTATCAGCAGGGAACTACTGCGATGCAAGGTCTAGGTAAAGAAGCCCCACTGGATGGATGTGGGTAGTCTAAAGAAGACAAACCTTTGTCTTTTTTGCAACAAGTCAAGCATTGGAAGAGAGAATGTCATCTTAATCCAGCTAATCATCTCTAGAATTCAGGGTTTGTACAACCCAAGGGCAACAAACCTGTATAGATACAAAATGTGCAAAGACAGAGATTGCAGAATTTTGAGGTACCACAAGCATCAGTGATGCAGGTTGCACATTCCCCAATGCCATAGTGAAATGCAAATGGTTCTAGAATGAATTCCATCAAGTTCCAAACGTGAATTTTAATGAATTTCAAGAAAATAATCCCTTCGAAGGGTACCTCTTGTTTGCAACATCCGAAAGCTATGGCTCTGATGAGTCAGCCTGACAGTGCTTGAGGGGGAGGAAGATTGTATACTTGGCACGGTCTTGGAAATAGACCAAAGTTTCTAATTCATAGATGGTGAGCTGAATGGCCACCCTGTGTCATTTCTGTTGACAACAGTGCTACCCCTTGTACTCCGAGAACAGTAGAAGTTCCAAACCTACCCCTCTTGTGAAAAATCATCCAAGTTATAGGAGTTGTGAGTGAACAAATGACAACTCCAGAAACAACGGAAGTGCCTGTGAAAATAGGGTAATTTGAGGAGAATCACCGATTTGTGGTCTGTGATTATAGTCCATTGAGTCTCTTGGGGAAAGATCTCCTTTGCAAGCTCAACTGTGTCATTTATTCCATCCTGAAAGGTGTAGAAATGCAAGCTCATGATGAGGATGTTGCCTTCAAACTGGTCAATGATGGTTCTTTCACTGCAATGATTACCTTAATGACCATGGATGACTTGCTGCCAGACTATCAAGACAGTCAGGTCTGAGGTTTGGGATTTTACAGGAAAAGACATCAGGTTGATCAAAGTTGTTGAACCTGTTCAGATCACAGTGAAGACAAATGCTGAATATCCGAGAACACCACAATATAATATGACACCTGAAAAGACTGCTAGGATTACTCCGGTAATTGAATCTATGATTTAATAAGGCAAGCTGAAAGAGATTGTGGGGATTACAAGCAATTTAGCCATTGTGGGCTTACAGAAGTCAAGTGGGAAACATTGCATTGTTCAAGATTTGAGGAAAGTGAACAACATTGTTGTTCCCTGTTGTCCCATGGTACCAAATCCAGCTGTGATTTTGTTTCAGATTCCATGTGAGGCTAAGTGGTTCACGATTACTGATTTGTGCCAGGCTTTCTTTTCTATGCCCTTGCAGGAGGACAGTCACTTCCTCTTCACATTTTGGTTCGGCAGTCATGGTTTGATTTGGCGCTTCAACAACATTCTCAAAAAGAATCTGGAGTCCTTGGTCATGCCTTACAATTCAGTCCTGGTCTAGTGTATCAATGACCTACTGGTGGCGTTGAATACTAAAGAAGCCTGTAAGCAAGATACTACTGCATTGGTGAACAACCTGGCTGGGACATAAAGTGCCCCGAAAGAAGTTATGGTCAGAAAGAGGTCCAGTATGTTGGTCATCAGTTTGAGAAAGGAGCAAGGGAAGTGTCACAAGGGAAGATTTTGGCCATTCTGAAAATGAACCCACCAACTACCCAGAGAGAAGTCAAGATGTTTTTGGGAATAGTGGGCTACTGTTGCCAGTGGATACCTAACTATTCCCTAGTGGCCAAGCCTTTGCAGAGGCTGACACACAAGATATGTCTCATCCAGCACCCTGGAACAGCAATTGCTTGATTGCCTACCTAGAGCTTAGAGAAAGTCTCTGTCTTGCCCTGGCACTGGGAACGCCTGATTACAATAAGTCATTTGTACTTTTCTGCAGTGAGCGGGAGGCTCCACTCTCTCAGTCCTTACATAGTTACGCAGAAATGCCAAAAGGCCTGTGGCCTTTTTCTTTGCTATTCTTGATCCTGTAGATTCTGCGCTGCCAGGTTGCCTTAAGGTGGTGGCAGCTGTCAGTGTCAGCATAAAGAAGTGTGAAAACATAGTCATGGGTCACCCACTAACCATTAATATTCCTCATTCTGTGGAGTTATTGTTGACAAGGACTAGAACCTAGCATTTGACCAGTATCTGCCTTACTAAATATGAACAAACCATACTTGGGGCCAAAAACTTGATTGTCAAGCGCTGTTCGAAATCCTGTTACACTGTTGCTTGTACTAAACAATGAGAATGATGATTGTGAAGTATAGCAAGACTTTCTCGGTCACTGAGCTATGGAGCAAGTTGAGACCAGATAAACAAGATGAGTCTCTACCTGAGTCTGATTTTGGGCTGTATGTGGATGGCTTATGTTTACGAGACAATGGAGGAAGTTTGAGAGCTGCCGATGCAGTCTGCACAATTTATGGAGTTGTTGAAGCTTCCTGGCTTTAAGGAATATTTTTTGCACAAGTGGCTGGATTGATTGCTTAAAATAGAGCCTATGTGTTTCAGACCAGCTGGAAGTGATGATTTTCACTAATAGTCAATATGGCTTTGGTGTTGTTCATGACTTCGGAAAGTTATTATCCCAGAGGGGGGTTATGATCTCTTCCGGATCCCCAATCCAGAACGATGAACAAGTAAGGAATCTTCTTGAGGTGTTACAGTTGTCTGAACAGGTTACAGTGGCCAAGTGCCCTGCACACCATAGTGGAGATGATCATGTAACTTTGTGCAATAGATATGTTGCTTAGGTCGCAAAGTACTGTGCTCACAATGTCTGCATCTTTAATAGAGAATATACAAATGAGGGAATGGATGAGACAAATTACAACTTTTGTTAACAACTGCAGACATGTGGAAGAGGAAAAGAGGCTTCAGGAAGGGGTGTCACAGCAGAGTTGGGTTCGAGCAGGTTGTGTAATGAGAGAGAATGATGACATTAGGGTTTCAGTAGATGGAAGATCTGTGTTGCCAAACAGTGTGTTGGTTAAGTGACATATGTGTTGTTTAGTAGCAGAACAATATTGGAAAGAGAACTGCAGTAACAATAAGCCACATAGGAAGATCAGGGGGTCCTTTTAACAGGACTAAATTGGACCTTATCAAGATGCCTGTGTGTAACAGGCTGAGATATGTCCTGGTGGTCATGTGCATCTTCTCACATTGGATTGAAGCGTACCCAACCAGATGTAACAGCAGTCTAATTATAGCAAAATTACTGTTAAGAGAACTGATTCCCAGGTTTGGGTTTCCAATTTCTCTAAAGTCAGGCCAGGGGACTCATTATAACAATGAGGTCCCGAGATTGTTGTGCACAGTGCTGCAAGTGGAACAGAGGCTTAATTGCAGCTGTAGATCTGAGGTTTTGGGCTTTGTTTAACACCAGAGAGAAGTCAAGATGTTTTTGGGAATAGTGAAGTCCAGATGGGCAAAAGTGTGTTATTCAACAGCTATGAAAGACCTGATGCTTTGCCCTGATTAGTCTTCGCAGTGTACCTGATCAGAAGATGGGACTGTTTCTCCAGAAGATAATCATGGGAAAAGCTATAAGATTGCCAGCTATACCTGTGAATGCACTTGTGAACATCACAGATTATATGACCCTGGATTACTGCAAAGGGCTCCTGATGTGGTGCATTCTGTGTCTCATCAGGTCAGAGCAGCAATAGCCACTCTGCATTAGGAACAGTGCCATGACCCTTGTCCTGGTAACTGGGTCCTGGTGAAGAAACACGTAAGGAAGAAGACGTGTTTGGAGCCTCGTTGGCTTGGGTCATATCTTGACATCTTGGTGAAAACAACAGCTGTTAAATGTGGAGGTCTCCCTAACTGGATTCATGCTTAACATACTTGCAGATTTGAGTGTCCCCTTGATGTGACTACACCTGTCCCAGAAGTACCGGTGGTGACCGAGAGACAATGATAGCAGGTTACTCAAGATGTTGGCATCAGAAAGAGAGGGTCTGGAGAGATCCAAAGTTGAAGCTGAGATGGAAGAGCCTCATCCTGCAGTGATGAATGAGGCGACTGCAGATTCAGACCCTGACAAAGAACCTAGTGCTATGGGAAATCGAATGGAAGCTGGAGACCGCTGGCCAAGAAGGCAAGAAAAAGGGAAACTGAATTGGCCTAAGGATCGTGTGCCTCAAGCAATTCCAGAGGACACTGAGAACTCTGATCTTAGTGAAAGTGAAAAAGAAGGATTGGTGCTGAGGAGGTCTAAAAAGAGAAGAGTGTCCTGTCGAATGTACTCTTCACCTGAATGGACACAAAAAAGGAGAAGAGTTCTGCACATTATAAAGAAAGAAAGTTTTGGGGGGTTTGGGATAATAGAGCAGATCCAATTGAACCTCCTTGAACAGGACATTGTACTTTAATTATACTTTCAGTTTTCCATGCTGTTTGATATACTGAGACATTTCACACTGGATGTGATTACTAGCAAATTTGAACCGTATCTTATGTAGAGACTTTGCATTAACCTTGTTAGGAAATTAAGAAGGGTTCTGAGACCCAAGTCTGCAGAAGAAGAGAGGGTTGTCCTTTAGAAGAACACTGAGTAGTTTTAAGGAAGACTCACAAACACCTTTGCAAATAAATCTTTTGCTATTTCGCACATGGACTTTTGCCGCTTTGCAAAAGTGAACCTTAAATGAACCATTGCTGCTACTACTGCATTTTATTAAAACAGGCTTGAATTTAGACAAATCATGGAACCTGGAAACAATAACACTATGAGACGTAGATACATACTTACAGGAGTGTTATTTGTAACATTTAAAATAATAATCTCTTCGCTTATACGGTTGAGCTTACCTTTACAGTCTAGTATATAGGACATTAGTTCTACAAGTGTTCCTAAGATCCCATTTCATACTCATGGAATGCTCTCACTAAATGAGAAAGATGTGCTCGTAAACACATATTTCTTGATCTTTCATCAACTGTTTATTATAAGTTGTTTTATGAGTATATATTATCACTATGGATGGAAGGAATAGCTACGTTTGTACACAATTACCTTCTTCAGTTCACAAGGCATTGCCAAATATCACATTCCTTTGACATATGGAGTTCCTTGTATTTTTTTATTGAGTATATTTTCAATATTATTTCTTGAATTATGCTTCCGTTCTTTCAGACGTTCCTTTGATTAAACATTTCAATAAAAATTCTTATTTCAAAAGTGCAGAAATAGTAGGTAAATGTTTTGTATCTGTCACAACACTAAACTCCAAAAGGACTCCACAACATTTTACAAAAAAAGCCAATGTTTATCTGAATAAAAGAAGACCAAAACAAAAAGTTGTAGAGAGTCTTAATCCAGAGGAATCACTAGCTGCCTCTTTTTAACACACAGTGCCTGGAATGCATCAAATACGAGGACGATGCTGGGTGCAGAGAAGGTGCGGCACTGGAAAACAAAGTGATGCATCAGTTCCTTTCTGCACACGGTAGGTGATGTGTCGGATCCTTACTGATAGGGGAGATGATGCGTTGGTTTTCTCCCACAGGAGAAATGAAGCTTCGGTTTCCGGTCACACAGCCTTGGCTCCTTGCTGTGGTGCGGGGTTGATGCGAAAATGACACCCAGGACCATTCCATGGGAAAATCCAGATGCATGGTGATGATTGATCTGCGGTAGAACAGGGCTGCATCGTTCATATAGGCGCTGCGTCGATCCTTCCACTGCAAGGTAGGCAGTGATTCTTCAGCTGCAAGGCAGGTGCTGCATTGGTTCTTCTGCCACAAGCCCAGTGATGCATCAATTTTCAGCCGTGATGATCCAATGCATGAATTTTCTTCATCAGGACACCCATTTCCACTTCAAAGGGCCCAGAGCATGCATTTGACACCACTTGGTAAGTTAGGACTCTCAGCAGAAGGGTCCAGGCACTTGCAGGTGAAGTCTTTGATGTCCCTGAGACTTCTTAACAGGAGGCAAGCTCACTTCAAGCCCCTAGAGAACCTTGGAAAGCAGGGTAAAGAAATCAAAGTCCAGTCCTTTCACTACAAGGACAAAAGTAGCAAGCAGAAGACCAGCACAATAAAGCAACAGGCAAAGTGGCAGTTTCTCCTACAGCATCCAGCTCTTCTTCCTGGCAGAATGTTCTCAGTCCAGAAGTGTTCTGAAGTTGTGATCCCAGAAGCCCAATACTTATACTCATTTCTGCTTTGAAGTAGGCAAACATCAGAGGAAAGTATTTGTAGTGCACAAGACCCTGCTTTTCCTGCCCAGGCCTCAGACACACTCCAGGAGGTTGGAATCTGCTTTGTGCAATGACAGGCACAGCCCTATGAAGATGCAAGTGTCAGCTCTTCCCTCTTCTCTAGCCCAGGAATACCCATCAGGATATGCAGGGCACATCTGGGCTCCCTTTGTGTGACTGTATAAAGTGAATTAACAAACAGCCCAAGTGTCGTCCTGACCCAGATGTGAATTCCACAACCAGGCAAAGGCACAAAATGGTTAAGCAAAAAAATGACCACTTTCTAAAAGTGGTATTTTCAAACTTACAATTTAAAAACCAACTTCATCAAAAGATGTTTTTTAAATTGTGAGTTCAGTGTCCCCAAGGTCCACATCTCCATCTGCTCCCATTGGGAAATTACACTTAAAAGATATTTCAAAGCAATAGCCATGTTAACCTATGGGAGAGATAGGCCTTCAAATAGTGAAAAATGAATTTAGCAGTATTTCACTATCAGGGCATATAAAGCACACCAGTACATCTCCTACCTTTTAAATACACTGCACCCTGCCAATGGGGCTGCCTAGGGCCTACAGTAGGCGTGACGTACATGTAGTAAAAGGGAAGGTTTGAGCCTGGCAAGTGGGTACACTTGCCAGGTCGAATTAGCAGTTACAAACTGCCCACACAGACACTGTGGCAGGTCTGCAACATGTTTACAGGGTTAGTCATGTGGGTGGTGCAATCAGTGCTGCAGACCCACTAGTAGCATTTGATTTATGGGCCCCGGATACCTCTAGTGCACTTTACAAGGGACTTCCTAGTAAACCAAATATGCCAATTATGGATGAACCAATTACCAATCCAATTTAGACAGAGAGCACTGGCACTTTAGCACTGGTCAGCAGTGGCATAGTCCACAGAGTTCTAAAGCCAGCAAAAACTAACTTCAGCACAGGATCAAAAACAGAAAGTCAGAAGCAAAAAGACAGGGGAAAACCCTGCAGAAAGGGTCATTTCTGACACAACCCTCTCCCAGCCTAAAGCCAAGGTAGGCAAATCAATACCTTGCTGGACTTTCCTGCTTAGTGCAATAGAATCTGGACAATGGCCCTTTACTGCAGGGGCTCTTGCCAATTGTATGCCTCTCTGAACAGAGGTGAATCCCTAAGGCTACACTCCCAGGGCCCACTAAACTAGCATAGGGGGAACCCTTCTTCTCATCTGTGGACTACATCTGTGCAGCACTTAATCTTACTTTGCCCACAGGTGCATCCCAGAGGGCAGACAGCACCACCATTGCCAACAGGGTGATGTGGCCCATTCCACCTCTTGGGTCTGACTTTTTTCCCCAACCCAGGGAAAACTCTGACCACAAGGACAACAACCAACAGAGGCCACTGACATCTGTCAGTGTCAAGAGCCAGGCCCCAGGTCATCCGAAGGTCTCTATCCTCTGTGGTTTCAAAAAGTGTGGGGCAGTAGCCCCAGGTGCCTTGCACCCTTTTCCCACTTCACCTCCCACCAGTTCAGGGGTGGTATCCTGAGACTGTTCACTCAAATTAGATTCTGTACCCTCAAGCTGAGCAGAGGACAGGGATGGGCTCTTCCTCCTCCTATACCTCTTGCTGGGGTTCCGTACCTTGCGCTTTGTAGTTGTACTCCCAGAAAACTGAACAGTTAGAGCACCTTTGGTGGTCACCCTTCCTAGTTCCCCTGACACCAGAGGCAACTCATTCCCAGAATGCAGTCTGTGGGCATCTGGGAACTAACTATGACCCTACTCTTGGTCTCCTTCCCACCTTACTCTAGGGAAACAGAGCCATAGGGTGGAAAAAATCCTGCCCATGGTCTGGAGTCACTCTACACACATAGCCGGTGTACTGCTCTAGGGAAACTAGCTTTCCACAACCATGGTCTGGCTAGCCCCGGTGTCCCTCAGAGCAGTGCATGGGACCCCCTCTACTATCACCTGGTGGAATTGACGAATCCCACCCTCTGGGATCACCAACTCGCCCTCTGAGTTCACCGCCCAACTAAGGGGGATTATGGCATGGTCTATGACCTGCCCCTGGGGGTTATCTCCCTCTATGGCCATATTAACCACCCCTGTACAGGGGCCACCAGCGGGAGTTTTCTTAGGACACATAGAGTCTCCTTTAGTGTGTCCTAGCTGGGAACACTCAAAGCAACAGGCTTGAAAATGGAGTGCCCTGGGCCACAGCCCACCAGAACCTCCCACTTTCCTGTCAGAAGGGACATGGGAACCTTTTCCCCCCTCTTATCCTAGGCCCTGTCTGTGTCTCCTTTGGCCTTCCCCTCCTTCTTCTGTGGGGGACTCTGCCCACCCTCGGCCGAGTCTCCCACATACAACTTCTTTTGGACCCGGATACTGAGCCAGCGGTCCATCTCCTTGGCAAGCTTCCTGGAGTCAGTAACCTTGCTGTCAATTAAGTGCCTACAGGCACAGCTCTGGAAAACAATGACTAGACAAGTGTTCCAATGCAATCAAATTGCCCAGCCCCTACTAGTCTGTTGCCTCGCTGCCCTTCATCCAACCATCCAGTGCTCTGCAGAAAGAATGAGCATACTCCTCCCAAGTTTGTGACCCTTAACATGACCCTGTAATGCTCTAGAGTGAGAGCATACCTCCTGGTCAGGACATCTTTCATGGCAGGGTACCTCAGCTAATCCTTTACTTCTAAGGTCAACAAGGTGTCCTTCGCCTCCACTGAGAAATACTTCCACAGGCCTGCCGCCCCCCCCAAATCTCTCTCAGGGACTGTGTTCATCCTCAGTATCACCTCATACCCCCTGAACCACTGCTCAGTGTCATCATCCACAGCAAAATCTTTTGTCACAACTTTAGGTATATGCACTTTTCCCTCTGAATGCACTGAATAACTCCTGCCACCATCTGTGCTGGGCCTGATCTTTAATTCTAGCTTCTTTAAGTTCAGCTCTTGAGCTAAAAACATTTTCTTTTCCTCTATGGTGATTTTCTCCTTTTCCATTGCAATGTTCTCTTTCTCTGTCTCCTTTTTGAACCCTGCCAGCTCCAGCTCCAGCTGAAGTTCCCTCTTGTGCTGCAGTTTGAGCCTCTCCATTTACTTTTGATGCCTCCCGTTCTCCCGCCTGTCCTCATGCTCCTCTGGGGTCAGACCCTTTCAAGGAACACTGCTGCCTGCTCTGTAGGGAGTTCTCTCAAGGTCCACACTGTTCACCTCTTCCTGTTCCCCAGGCTCCCAGGCTGCCAACTAGACCCTCAGCGCCTTTACTAGCTCCTTCTTTTTAGTGAGGCCTTTCAAAGGACACCTAAACTCTCTACAGAATTTCTTGAGCTGAGGCACCGCGTGGGTCTCCAACCTCTCCTCCTCAACCTCTACTTCTGTAACAATTGCTGATGGCTCCCCAGTCTGAGACATGATCGTGGATAACAAAAGCTTCAAAAGTTCCAAGAAGCCAAAAAAAAGAAAAGAAGGCCAAACAAGAAAAGCCAGTATGTGGTCATGTAATGGTTTGTGATATGGAAGTAGTGTACACCAAGCAATGTAAGTTCAGTGCAAATACATGTCCTATCTTCATCGCTGATCACCAATGTTAGAAAAGGGTCTCTAGTTGGCAGTGGTTTATACCCTGTCTAAGTAGGGACCCCCACTTTAGTCAGGGTAAGGGAGCCACACAGCTACGATAACCCCTGCTCACCCCCTTGGTAGCCTAGCACGAGCAGTCTGGCTTATCTCAGAGGCAATGTGTAAAGTATTTGTACACACACAGTAACACAGTGAAAACACTACAAAATTATTACACACCAGTTCAGAAATTTTTTCAATATTCATCTGAATAAAACAAGACTAAGATGACAGAAATCCAACATACACAAGCAAAGATAACATATGTTAAAAGTTGTAAAGAGTCTTAATCCAGAAGAATCAATGGTTGTCTCCTTTTAACACAAGGTACCTGGGATGCGTCAAATACATTGACGATGCGAGCGCAGATGAGGTGAGGCACTGGAAATTAAAGCTATGCATTGGTTCCTTACTGCACAGGGGATGTGATATGTCAGTTCCTTACTGACAGAGGAGGAGATGCGTCAGTTCCTTACTGGCACATAAAGTTATGCATTTTTCTCTCCCGAAGGAGAGATGAAGCATCGATTTCCGGTCATGCAACCTTGATTCATAGCTGTGGTGCGGGGTTGATGCAACAATGACACCCAGGGATGATGCATGGGAAAATTCAGATGCACAGTGATGAGGGACCCGGAGTAGAACAGGCACAGCGTCGGTCCTACAGGCGCTGTGTCGATCCTTCCACCACAAGGCAGGTGCTATGTTAATTGTATAGGGGGAAGGCAGGCGCTGCATTGATTCTTCTGCCACAGGCCCAGCTATGCATCAATTTTCAGCTGCAGTGATCTGATGTGTGGATTTGTTTTCTTTTTTCCCTGAGGACACCAGTTTCCACTTCCAAGGGACCAGGGAGTGCATTTGAAAACCACTTGGCAAGTCAGGACTCTCAGCAGAAGAGTCCAGGCACTGCGACTTCCTAGCAGGTGGCAAACACAGTTCAAAAACTTGGAAGCAGGACGTAGAAAGTAAAGTCCAGTCCTTTCACTCCCAGGACAGAAGCAGCAAGCCAGCACAACAAAGCAGCAGGCAGAGTGGGAGTTCATCCTACAGCATCCAGCTCTTCTTCCTGTCAGAATGTTCTCAGTCCAGGAGTGTTCTGAAGTTGTGGTCCCAGAAGCCCAATACTTATACTCATTTCTGTCTTTGAAGTAGGCACACCTCAAAGGAACATTTTTGTAGTGCACAAGACCCTGCCTTTCCTGCCCTGGCCCTAGACACACTCCAGTGGGTTGGAGACTGCTTTGTGCAAGGACAGGCACAGCCCTATTCAGGAGAAAGTATCAGCTCCTGCCTCCAGGAAGACCCATCAGGATATGCAGGGCACACCTCAGCTCCCTTTGTGCGACTGTCTAGAGTGAATTCATAAACAGCCCAACTGTCATCCTGATCCAGACGTTTATTCCACAATAAGTCAGAGCCACAGAATGGTTAGGCAAGAAAATGACCACTCTCTAAAAGTGGCATTTTCAAACTTGAAATGGAAAAACCAACTTCACCAAAAGATGTATTTTTAAATTTGTGAGTTGAGAGACCCCAAACTCCATATCTCTACCTGCTCCCAATGGGAAATTACACTTAAAAGATATTTCAAGGCAATTCCCATGTTGATCTATGGGAGAGATTGGTCTTGCAATAGTGAAACATGAATTTAGCAGTATTTCACTACCAGGACAGGTAAAGCACATCATTTTATGTCAATGCCCTACCTTTTAAATACACTGCACCCTGCCCATGGAGCTGTCTAGGGCCTACCTTAAGGGTAGCTTACATGTAGTAGAAGGGAAAGTTTGGGTCTGGCAAGTGGGTATACTTGCCAGACCCAAACTTGGTTGAACTAGCAGCTCCAAACTGCCCGCACACTGCAATGGCAGATCTGAGACATGTTTACAGGGCTACTCTTTTTGGTGACACAATCAGTGCTGCAGGCCCACTAGTAGCATTTGATTTACAGGCCCTGGCACCTCTAGTGCACTTTACTAGGAACGTACTAGTAAATCACATATGCCTATTATGGATGAACCAATTACCAATCCAATATAGACAGAGGACACTTGCACTTTAGCACTGGTAAGCAGTGGTAAAGTGCCTAGAGTCCTAAAGCAAGCAAAAATTAAATTGAGCAAAGGACCAAAAACATTAGGTCTGGTGTTGGCTGCCAAATTTTAGCTCTGTCAATGTCTGTGAATGTTTATTGTAAAACAGTACAAGAGGAATACTTTTTCTGTGTAAGTGCACATTGTGCAAGAACAGAATACTATCGCTCAAAGAGATGCAAGTCAATGGCTAAAGTGAGATGACTCTGTGCCCCATGCTGGAATCTGTGGTGGATGGAACAAAAATGTGAATGACCAACTGACAGAGCAATGGATCTTCATGAATTAAGGAGTTTTTCAAATTCTTTATTCGGTTGCATTTTGAAACCATAAAAAGACAGTAGGAGAAGCAAATACAATAAATATGTATAAATATGAATATAAAAAAATGACACTTTTCTAAAAACAATTAGAAGTGAAAAACGTATTCCAAAGTATTCCGAATATTCATAGTAGCATTTAAAAATGTACACACATTAAAAATTACACAATGCCCTGACAACATTTGCAAGTATAAGGAAGTCATAGAGACATGTGGTTTGGCTTCTGGGTCTGATTGCCATAGACCAGGTTGGGGAGAATCAGTCTCTAGAGGCTGCGGTTACAGGGTCATCACTGGTGGAGGTCACAGGGAGGGACAACCAGTTATAAGTGTTAGCTGGGCTTCATGTGCAGTCTGGGATGGTGCCTGGCTAGTTTATCAGCTACTTTGCTCTCCCTCGGTTTGTTCACCACTTTTTGTGTCCCTCACCTTTCTTGTTTCCCTTTTTGGTTCACTTAGTTCCTGATCTTCTTCACAGAACTCTGACCTGTTCTCAGGATGACAATTTGGAACTGTTTGCTGACCAGTTGCCAGAAACCCGACGTGTCTCTCGGATTACAATTTGGTTATACTTGCTCCTTGGTGAGTGTGTGCATGAGTGTCTGAGTGGGTCTGTGAGTGGATGCGTAAGGTCTGAGTAGGTGAGTGAGTGGGAGAAAGAAATTGAAAGAGAGAGAGAGAAAGAGGGTCAGAGGGAGATAGATTAGTCGTTTTTTTAGAAGTGTTTTAGGTTTTGATGTATGATATGCTTCGAATTAGATATTTCTGTACAATTTGAAAAGAAAAATGTATTTGCCATTTAAAAATAGTAAGAACACCTTTCAGTATGGGCCTTAAGCATTTGCAAATGAAAACAAATGAAAGGAGGGAAACAACTCTGGTTACACATGGAGGCGAACCCTCAGCTCTCAGTGTGAAGGTCTGTGTCCTTCCCCACCATTCTACGTCTTTTTTTTAATTGAGTTTTTCTTGCCCTTTCTGGGCTATCTGGGTCCGTGGGGGAAGCCTCAAGGCCTCTCCCAAGGTCCCATTGCTCCAGCAACAAAGGATCTGCTTTAAGTAGCAGCTCCCTGGTTGATGAAGTAAAGCGGTTATCTCTGTTCCCTGCATGCATATCTGCATGCAGTGAATAGAGATGAAGACTCCGCTTTTTGAAAGTGGGACCTGTTTCCTCAGCCCCCCCGAACGGATCACCCCGAAACTTTCCAGACAGCAGCTGATGTGATTAGCAAACACTTTTATAGAGAAACTTGGCCCTAACTATAACTACGACTGCCACTAGGTAATATATAGATGTAGATATAGATATAGATATACATACACACTAGTTATAGTCCTGCATAACCGACCACTCCTACCTCAAGAGGATGGTGAACAACAGTGGGTGCTGGACCTGCTTAAATATAATCCGGAGGCACTCCAAGATGAAACACCTCAACAAATTTTTATTAAGGCTGATGCATTTTGGCCTTTCAGTCTTTGTCAAAGCATATATATTACTTACTGGCGGTCGCCAGTGGGTAGTTATAGTTACAACCTAGTTTCCATAGAGAAAGCTGTTCTTTGCTTGCCTATATCTTTGGCGTCACTTGACGAATCTTCACAAAACTTTTTTTTTTTAATTGCTTATCACGTCATGCTGAGATAAAGGGGGGATGACATTTAGAGCATTTCCAATGTTAATTCCGGTGGGAAAAACTGAAAAGCAATAGCAGAAAAAAAACACTGGATGGAATTACACCAAATTTGGCAAAAAGGTAGCTCTTGGTCCAGAAAGCGTCATTTTTATTATTTGGTGTAAATCTTTTCAGTAGTTTTTTTAGAAATTTAAGTTAATCCAAATTTGTATGTATAGGGGAGAAAAGGATTTGTGACCCTTTCCGATCTCATGCTGAAATTTGATTGATTGCAAACACTTCAAACCAGGAAGTGTTGGCAGCCCTCTTGGGACTCTGCTTGTGTTGAGTCCAAAACCACAAAAGGGGCCAGGGTACAGACATCGTGACCCCTAGCCCAGGTGCTGGAGTCCCAAAGGGAACCCCCAGGGCTAAAAAGCATATTAAAAAAAAATGTTACCTCTTTGCAGCAGCAGCCAAGCCATAGCAAACAGTTCAGTTTTTGACAGCGGGACCTGTCAAGCAGGTTTGCTTCAGCAACCATGGAGCTGGTGCTTAAAGCAGTTCCTCGGTTGCTGAAGCAATGGGTACGCGGGGGAGGCATTGAGGATTCCCCTGCAGTCCCAGATAGCCCGTAAAGGTCCTGTTTCAAAAAAATAATAATAAATAAATAAAAAATACTTGTATATAATATATGTATCTATATAAAAAAAATATATATGTATAAATATATATATATATTTATATATATATTTATCTTTGGCGTCAGTTGACGAAACTGATGAATGATCAACACTATGAGAAACCCAAGGAAAATCTAACAAAAGCCATACCTCTAAAATATCATCAGAAACTACAGGAATGGAGGAATTTGGTTTGGCTTGATCTGGAAGAACACAATTATCTGAAAGTGTAGCATCCCGTTGTTACCACCATTTACTGCTTTCCAAAGGTACGTAAGTGTCTACAGAAACCACTAGGCCGACCCATTGTTAGTTCTATTGGGTCACTGTTAGAGAATACATTAAGATTTATAGACACCATCTTAGTCAACTATGTCAAATTGATACCCTCTTATTTGCGTGATTCAATGGACTTTCTAGCTAATGTACATGACATCCCCTGGAAAGAAAGCTACGTAATGGCGATCATTGACGTAGCATCATTGTTTAATCGATTCAACTTGTGGATGGCATAACAGCTGTTAGGTATTTTTTAGGAGCAAGATCCATTGGCTACATGGAACACTCCAACATGCTCATAGAGTTGTTATCTTTTTGCCTGACCCATAATGTGTTTATGCTTAACGGAGCTTACTATTTACAAAAACAAGGCACGGCTATGGGGACTTCATTGGTTCCCACTTATGCCAATCTTCTGATGAGGTTCTGGAAAGCTGAAAGAGTGTGGAGAGAAAAGTACCAAAATATACTGGAAGACATCATACTGTGGATGAGATTCATTGATGATCTCTTCCTGATATGGGAAGGTGACATGAGAAGCCTTGAAGAGTTCATCCTATCTTTAAACATCAACACTCATAATCTAAGCTTGACATTTGTCACTAGTTCGGAACTGATCATTGACGTATTTGTAAAGGACATGAAATTATGTACAAAGATCCATTGGAAAGTCACCTTGTGTAATAGTATCCTTCATGCTAATAGTGGCCACCTGAAATACCTCAAATGGAGCATCCCACATGAGGAAATGTTAAGAGCCAAACAGAATTGCTCTGAACCTGAGAATATGGAAGAGCAGACATAGGAAATTTGAACAAGATTCCTCTCTAGAGGCTACCCAGTGGAAGTGCTCCATAATGCTATGGAAAGAGTGAGGATCCAGTTGAAAGAGGAACTACTTGTCACCCATAGAAAAACTCCAGTGAAAGAAGATAAAATCTGTATAATCACAGATTCCGATTGTGGGCACTAGTTGCTTAAAGAAATCTTTCACAAAAAGCACTTTGATTGAATGAGACACTGAGAGAAGTGCTCACAGATCACCCCAGTATAACATATAGGAAAGTAGCTTCCATAGGAGATCTATTAACACAAAGCCATTTCCTCAGGAAGAAACTGGCCAGTGCAAATTGGCTCAATCAACAAGGCTTTTAGCAATGTGCAAAATTAGAAGCATATAAGCATGGCATGAATACCACCACTTACATGCTCTATGATGGAAAATCAGAAAAAATCAAAGAACATATCAGATGTGAGTCAAAGTTTGTGGTTTATGTTCTTCCGTTTCCCTGTGGGAAGCAATATGTGGGGAGTACCATCAGTAAACTGAAATGTAGGATTTTTACAGCATTTACAAGCAATAAAGAACCATGATTTCTCCTACCCTATAGGCAAACATTTTTGAGATAAACATGATGGGAACAGCAAGAAGCTCCGATACTTTGGAATCAAACACATCAAAACAGAAGAACAGAGTGGTGACAGAGAACTAATTTTGAGAAAAATTGAATCTCGCTTGATAATATTGTTAGAAACTGAAACCCCCTATTGACATAACCTAGATGCTGAGTTACATGTGCAATTGTGATACACTTGAATTCTAGATCAGTAGTTTTATGCAGCATCCTAGGAATAACATGAAACAAACAATAAAAAGCATAATAATCTGTTTCCCTTCCATATTTTTTAATGTCCACAATTATGACATGTTTTTATTTGGTCTCTCATCTGGGAATGTCATTATATGTTATGAACTTTCCCATACACAATTGTGTTTTGGCACATACGCATGCATCCTCTTGAACTCCATTTTTATGATGGATGTACCTGACAATGACGATGACAACACAATGGTGCATGGTTTGTATCAAATATTACAGAGATATGTAAGTTGTAGTTGTTCTTTGTAGTAAACAGGAATTAGAGACTGCACTATGTGAGCACTTGATATAGGACTATCCTTATGGTGGGCTCTGTGGTCCAGTTGAAGACATATTATTGAAAAGCTTTGACCGTCCTTTTTAATTTTGCACTGATGGTGTTGCAACAAAAAGAATACAGTGAACTTTTGGAGCCTGTGGTGCCATTTTTCTCATCTGTGAACAGCAGGAAGGATTCTTTGACATATATATATATATATATATATATATATATATATATATATATATAAATACACACACACACATATATATGTTTACATATATATATAATTTATATATATATATACATATACATTTTAGTCTACAAACATTAAAAATAACTAAAAATATAAAATGTAGATTGGGTTATAATAATTGTACTCAAAGCAAAAGTAAATGAATCAGAAAAGCTCAAATTAAAACAAATGAAATAGAATTTGCATATACAGTTATTCACAAAGAAGAGTGGCTTGAAATTAATCCATCACACTGGGTCCTATACTACCAGAAGCGGTATATGCAAACTTAAGATTATTTGCCAATAAGTGGGGCAAACAGCCGATAAATACAATCTACACATAAAACAAATATAATCTAAAAGTTAAGCTTAAAATTTCCGACATAAAGAATAGGTGTATGATATACAAAATAAATATAAAAAACACCAATATGGACATCTTAATAGACAATTTTCTATGCCTTTGTATTTGAAAATGTAGATCTAATACACCATATTGACTCTAAAAATTTTGCCACCGCTCATGCCACAATCCAATGCAGGTTTGTTCTGCAAATTCTAAGTGCTGTGTGCTGATCTCAAAAACCCAAAGATTTACAGAGAGGTCTAATCCAGCATATCCTCTGCCTACTGTACACCGGACAATAAAATAGGACATGGGATATATTCTCTATGGTCATACATCCCTTCGGACATGATTCTACTCGACACTCAGACTGCTTCCATCTAGAAGTGAGAGCCCTGGGGTGTACGGAGCCAATTCTAAACCTAATTTAAAGTGCACATGCATGAGGTACCAAAATCCTATCAAGATAGGGCTCAAATTCATAGTGGCTTTTGGTTGATAAAAAGCTATAAATTAAGCTTAAGGAGGAGGTTGCGGCCAACTGAGCACCTGTCCGTTTCATCCAATAGGTGTCCTTCAAAGTTTAAGTAGCGCTCTTAGGAGGGTGCAGGCGGTCTGTCCACAAGGATCCTAGCCGCATTCCATACAAGGCTTTTTTCACATATCTGCACCAAGGAATATTTTCATTTTGCAGAACAGCTAGCACCACTAAAAGCCATACTCTATGTGGGGCCAAGGGAACTGTTGACCATAATCTTATCCACTACTGTAATGGTCTCAATGCTGCTACATCTGCAATCGAATATAGGTTCAAGTCCATTCGAAATGGGAGTGTAGGAGAACTCAAAGGTACTTTTAACAAGGATTTGAGGAAATCATTTTCCGCTCTCTCTAAGGCTAGTAAATTGCAATGGCCCCACAACTCTGCACCATAAAGTACTCTCTCTCTGGCTTGGCTTTTATATATCTCTGTTGCTGGTGTAATGGAAAAGCTGGGAGATCTGCCGGCAAATCTCAAAATGCCTCCTGCTTTATGCTTTAAGGACATAGTACTTTTTAAAGATTGAGCCCCCCACTTATGAGAGTCCCCCATCCTTATTCCCAAATAATCAAAGTCTGGTACTCTTTCTAAAATATTTCCATCCAGTAAAATATTTTTCTTCTCTCTCATTTAGGGTCACCAAAAACCATATATTTGGTTTTAGTGGCATTAATTTGTATATCAAAATCCCCACAAAAACCTGAGAACCTCACAAGGAGTATATTGAGACCTGAGTCAGTTTGGGAAAGGAGGAGGGTGTCATCTGCAAACAGGAGACATGGGCACTTATCACCATTCAATTTAGGGGCATCGTTTTTGCAGTCATAGAGATAAGGAATGCAAGCATTTATAAAACGTAAAAATAGTGTGGGAGCCAGCACACAACCCTGTCTTACCCCCACCTGTAATGGGATATTTTGCAGATTATCTAAAAGACTTTTTGGTTTGTGGTTTCCCGGGACTGATCTATCTCCTTTTTTATAAACTGGCACAAATGTCGCACCCTTCCAGGAACAAGGGGGTGTTCAACCCGCCACAACTGCATTTGACGCATTATTAATATACGGTCCCAAAAACTTCTATAAGACTTGTACAAGTCTATAGTAATTCCATCTAGGCCCTTACCTGACTTTTGTGCTCTAATAGCTGCCACAGTCTCTTCTAAAGTAAACGGGACAAATGTTCCAAAGCCCTGATTGGCTACTTTCGCTATACCCGTTAAACTATGAGAAGGCACAATCTCCTGTTTAAAAAGGTTGGAATAATAATGCAACAATACATCAGGAGGGATATGACAGTCTGTTTTGGGATTTAAATTCCAGGCTTTATGGGCAATTAAAGACCAAAACTGTTTTGAATTATTTTGGTTTGCCGCAGATTGCAGTTCCTGCCAGGTTGACTCTACCCAGTTGTTTTTACTGGTCTTTATAATGTGAGTGTACTCATGCCTAGCAGGAACTATCCTCTCTTTATTTTTTTAACATAATGTGTCCATTAACCTGCCATTTGCCAATCTACATGCTTTGTGATACCACTTACATTTGCCTTCTCTTGGGTGTACCCATTACTTGATTGCTCTGAAAAATAGATCTATAAGAGAAGAAAAAAAATCTGCATAAGAAGCCATAATTTGGTTAGGGTTACACATAGAGGATGGAACAAGTAAATTATTAAAATAGACAAGATTATCCAGTTTATGCACTAAGGTTTTAGAATGTATAAAAGACTCCCATTTTCTATCACGTTTGTTGTTCGATACCATAATGGAAGGCATATCCTCATGGTCTCGTTGGATATGATTTCCTGTAGAAAATCACCTAAAGCACTCCACCAAAATAGGGGAGTGATCGCTATTACGCTGTTCACCTACTCTAAGATCTTTAAATTCGCACCAGATTCTCACATCATTAAGCACGTCATCAATAAAGCTACTGTAAGACCCTCTAAAAAACGTAGGTTTTGCCAGAGAATCTGAGGGGAAACGGCCATTACCTGACCGAAGACCATGCAATATCATAAGGTCAATGACTTAGAAGGTCCTGGTACCTGCTTTGGGTCGATTACTTAGCGATAGAAAATTTGGAATTCCCCACGCAAGATCTTCTATCTGGGTTAACTCAAAGAAAAGAGAATTGGGTTCCAAAGACATATTTAAATCTGCTATGATAATAAAATATGAGGGGGAAAATTCCGAAACCAGGGCATTCAGCACACTAACAGTATTGGACTATTGACACGGGACGCCAGCTCTATTATAAATATTAACACATAAAAGCCTAGGTCCTTGCTTGAGCTTAACCGCAATTGCCAAAATGTCAGGTGAATCAACAAATATTTTATTTACTTCACCCTCTAGTGAAATTTTTATCCAGGAGAGGAGAACCCCACCTGCTCGCCCCGACCGGGATGAAATAGCCTTCTTACAAAATGATATAAATCCCTGTCTATGGACATTTGAAGTGACCCAAGTTTCCTGAAATAGACAGATGTTAAAATTCTCTATAAACTGCCCCCACTCCTCGTCAATGATCTTGTTGCGTATACCAGCTACTTGCCACGAAATAAATGCAGAGTTGGTAGACCTTGAAGGCCCAGGCTCTGCCAAAGGTATCTCTGAATTAAGAAGTGGAATTAGGTGCCCATGGCTACCAGCCAAATTTCGGTCTTCTCCAAGGGAAGAAATGATGGAAGGGAGCTTATTGGTGTACATTTGTAATTTATTCGAGGCTATGCCCCCATTAGAATATGTGTCATTGGGAGAAGAGTATGGAAGATAGCTATTGCTATTTCTCCTTTGGCATCATAATGTTGAACTAAATAAAGTGTGAAGTGGATTAAACAAAAGTAAACAGCCTACGCATTTCGGCTACGCCTTCAACTGGGCCTCACAAGAACTTACAATAGGCTTCATTTATACAGTCCTTGTTCTATTTCCCTAGCTCAAACACTAGAGCTGTAATCTTCCATTGAAATCCCGTACTTGCATGTCCGCCATTTTTACTCCTGATAATAACATATAGGATAGAAAATATTTAACATTTCAGTTACATTCATGTCATTGTTATTCTTATATTTTAATCCTCTCAGTTTGAGAGATCCAAATCAAACATGAGAACCATAAAGTGCAGTAATATGTATCATCGCAAAGGTACATTTAATTCAGCATCCAAGTTGTGTCCATATGGTGCTTCAGTTCCCAGCATTAATATTAGTCTGGATTCCTCCTTCCATAATGTTTTTCCCTGTCACCTCCCTTGGATGTAACCTAATATGTTTCATACCAAAATATCCAAAGGTATTCAGGGATCGAGCATGATTCCTTTCAAAGTGAATTGCCAGAGGATAACTTCTATCACCGTTCACAATTGCTCTCATATGTTGGAGGATCCTGTCCTTTAACTTCTTGGCAGTGCTGCCTATGTACAATTTGTTACCTCCACATCTCAGAGCATAGACTACATGATCGGTACTACAAATAACACTCTCCTGAATAGATATAGTCCGCACCTCAAATGTTTCATAACTCTTGCAGTCTAATCCATATTAACACGCTTTACAAGAGCAACATCCATGAAAACCCAAGGTCTTTTTGTCAACCAATTCTCCTCCCTTGTACTTCTGTCCAGGAAGGTAGATGTTAAAATGTCCCCTAAAAATCTAGACTTCTTAAAAGTTAGCTGTGGTCCTGCTAGCACTATTGTTCTCAACTGTTCATCTCTGTTTAGTACATGACAATTCGTATGTAACATCTTTTTAGCACTGGACTGTTTGAGTCATAGTTGAGAAACAATCTTTTAGCATTGCCTCTATGTCCATTTGGACCTCCCTCTCAGGGATATAACAACTGTTCCCTCGATTTCATATCCACCCTTCGCATCCTTAAGCACACTTGTAGGGTATTCTCGGTGAAAGAATCTGTTCATCATATCTAATGACTCCCTGTTGTACTCATCATAGGTGGAACAGATTTTCTTGGCTCTCAACAATTGACCATATGGAATACTCCACTTAAGGGTATCAGGATGACCACTAATGGCATGTAACAGAGCATTGGTGGCAGTTGGTTTCCTATGTATTATAGTCACTAATTGGTTATTGAGGACCAGTATTTCAACATCCAAAAATTCACAATGTGTTCTACTATAAGTACTTGTGAACAGTAGATTGTTCTCATTTTGGTTCAACTTAGCAATATGGGAGCACAAGTCCATTTTCATCAGCACTGGAACCAGGATCCGAGCTGATGTCACTTTCACTCAACAAGGGACTTTTCAATGTTTCCAATGTATTTTTTGATCTCAATCCATCATATTTTTTTTTATAAAGGTAGATATTCAACCATAATGATAATCCAATCTGTCCCTCATGAATTTTCTCACTTTTCGTTCCATAATCTCCTCCCCAGGGCATGCATTCCAGTCAAGTGGGGGGGAGGGCGCTCCACCCCCGCAGCCCCAGGTACTTGCACCACACATGGGCACACATTCTATTTCAGTTGGGGGGCGCGGCCCTACTGTAGGCCTGGGACTGCTACATCCCTGGGGCAAATATGAAATAAAAGAAATCGGGTCCATTTTGAATCTCTGCAGCCCTGGGGACCACCACCTCCTTTCAGCTAAATGCAGAATTGAAGGGGGGCCGTTCAACCCCCCTCCCGAGGAGCCACAGATTGTCCTGGAGACCGCCACCCCCAAGCCCGGCTCCTGCAATGTCTCGGGATGCCCACCCTCAGGGCATAGCTGTTTGCTTTTGTTTGGTGGGAGCCGACAGCTCCCATCCAAGCAAAAGCAAATAAAGTCCACTTTCTGCAAGAGAGATTTGTCAAACAGCTAACAGAAAGAGGAGTTTCCATCTGCCTTCCCTGCACACAAAAGTGCGCAGGGGAGACAGATGAACACATTGTTACCACAAGCAGGGAGCTGCTATGAAATGCAGCACCCTGCTTAGGGGAGCAAAGTCGGCTCCTACAGGAGGTGAGGAGCACGCTAGGAAAGCGGAGGCACCCGCACAGCCCTGGCACTATATTGAGATGGAAGAGCGAGAGAGAGCGAGAGAGAGAGATAGTGATCTGTCCGTGCAATGTTTTCACAGAATAAGTCATCTGTGGCATAATAGTTAAGGTCACAGACCCTCACACTGAAAGTTGAGGGTTCTAGTCCTCGTGTGTCTGTGGTCGTTTCCCTACTTTCATTTGTTTTAAACTTCAAAAGAAGAAGGTTCATAATGAATGGTGATTTCACTCTTTAATGGACAACATTTTTTTTTTACGTTTTCCAGAAATATCTAATTCTAAATAAATCATTCACCAAAGCCACAAAAACTCTTTCTCTATCCCTCTCACTCTTTCTCTCTCATATTTTTTTCAATCTCTTTCACCCACTCACAGACCTACTCAGACCCTTGTGCACTCACTCACAGCCCCACTCAGACCCTGATGCACCCACTCACAGACACACTCAGACACTCACATACCCACTCACAGGGTCACTCGGACTCTCACTCACCCACTCACAGACCCACTGAAACTTTCACACACCCACTCACAGAACCACACAGTAACTGACGCTCCCACTATGACACTGATGCACCCACTCTCATTCCCAGACAGACACTCTCACAGCCACTCTCACCCCCAGATATACCCCCTCACACATATTCTCACACCGAGAGGGATAGGCCATGGCCAACTCCCACCGCGCATGGCCAAAGGGCTGTGTGCAGCATGGAGTTGAGTGGTTAGGGGGTTGGCGCAGGGTCTGGCCGCAGACCAGGCCCTGCAGCCAACTGCCACCACGCACAACTAAAGGCAAAGCTCAGCGGTGGTTAAGATTTATGTATATCAATGAAAATTACTATTTGTTTAACTAAAACATGGAAATTCACTGAAAAAAACAAAGGCTACAGGGATGTTGTAGTTAAGAAATGGAATTAAAAAAACAGAAATGCACTTACAAAACCAAAGGTTACGGGGACATTATAGTTAGGCTCACATTTTAATCATACCAAACCATAGTAATTCACCTGTTGTAGTTAGAGTTATCTCAAGTAACTATATCTTCTGCCCTAATATAACTATAGCTCGCACCTTCGCCTTCTACTGCTAATTACCCCACATATTACAGTACTCATGACATCTTTGATAATATCATTGATAACGTCACTGTTCATCTGCTGTAAAATTATTGATCAGGTAATTGCATGGCAGGGCGAGAGTTATAGTTACCTTAGGGCACGAGTTATAGTTACTTGAGATAACTAGTTTTTTAAGTGAATATATATTATTATATATATATCTACTGGCAGTCGGCTTTAATACCATGTTTCTACAGAAAAAGACAATTTGAGGCTTGCCTATATCTTTGGTGCCGTTTGATGAATCTTCACGATATTTTCTAAATAAAAGTGTGCCAGTGATTCTTGTTGCACACAAAGGGGGTTATTCTAACTTTGGAGGAGTGTTAATCCGTCCCAAAAGTGACGGTAAAGTGACGGATATACCACCAGCCGTATTACGAGTTCCATAGGATATAATGGACTCGTAATACGGCTGGTGGTAAATCCGTCACTTTTCCGTCACTTTTGGGACGGATTAACACCTCCTCCAAAGTTAGAATAACCCCCAAAATTCTTTGGGGTGATCGGTCAAGCGGGGGCTGAGGAAAAGGGTGTGTCAAAAGGTTGTGTCCCGGGGGCACAAACTAAAATTTAATGTAGGGGAACGCCCAGCCACTGCAGCCTCGGGGACAGCCACCTCCCTGAGGCAGAAACTGAAACTGAATGCAGGGGCCCTGTGGCCCCCCACAGGCCAGGGGACTGCCACCTCCCCAGGGTACAAAGCAAAATTAAAAGTGGGGTGGCCATGCACCCCCCCAGGAGCCCCGGGACAGCTACCTCCCAGGGCAGAAATTAAAATGTAATGCCCACATAGCCCTCCTGCAGCCCCAGGGACCACCACCCTCCTGGGGCACATCTCTCAATCTATTGCAGGGGGCAGTGCAGTACCCCAGCAGCCCCAGGTACCACCATCTCCCTGTGGCACATCTCTCAATCTACTGCGGGGTGCCGCCCTGCCCCTCTGTAGCATCGAGGACTGCCACCTCCCTTGGGCACATTGTTTGAAACAGATAAGAGGTCTGTTGCAGACCCCCGGGCCATGGGGACCACCATCCCAGGGCTATTTTAATTGGAGGGGGCAGAACCACCCCCCTCGAGGAGGCACTGATGGCCCTGGGGATCATTACCCCCCAGGGCCAGCTCCTGCTCTGTCCAGAGGTGCCCACTGCCGGGTCATAGCTGTTTCCTGTGACTTGGCAGGAGCTTTGACAACTGAAGGCCATGCGCAGCATGAGATTGGGTAGGTATAGGGGTTGGCTGTAGCCAGGACTTGAGGGCAACCTCTGCTGCACATGGCCAAAAGCCATGTGCAGCATGGGATTGGGTGGTTATAGGGGTTGGCCGCAGGGCCTGGCCACAGTCCAGGCTCTGCAGTCAATCCCGGAGCATGCACAGCACAGGTTTGAGAGGTTATAGGGTTGGCTGCAGGGCCTGATCTGCAGCCAGGCCCAGTGGCCAACCTCTGCCCCACATGGACGAAGGTGGTGCGCAGCACAGGGTTGGGTGGCCAACCACTGGTGTGAATGCTGAAGGCCGTGCGCAGTGCGGGGGTTGGTGGTTAGAGGGTTTGGCAGCAGGGCCTTGCCACAGCCGCAGCCAACCCCCAACAGTGTCGAGCGTGGAGTGGGGTGGTTATAGGGGTTGGCTGCAGGACCTGGCCATAGGCCTGGTCCTATGGCCAACAACACCCATGCATGGCCAAAGGCCATGTGGGGTGGTGGTTGGATTAAAGTATAGTAATGAAAATTATGTTTAAGTAATTACTTTACGTTAAAAAAAACATAGAAATTCACTGTAAATTAATGTGGCCAACCCTCTGCTGTGCATGGATGAAGGCCATGCGCAGCGTGGTGTTAGGTGATTATAGGGGTTGGCTGCAGGGCCTGGCCGCAGATCAGGTATTGAGAGCAACTCCCACTGCGAATGGCCGAAGGCCGAGTGCAGCATTGGGTTGGGTGGTTGTAGGGGTTGGCCTCAGGGCCTCGTCACAGGCCAGGCCTTGCGGTGAAACCCCAGGTGTGTGCAGCACAGGGTTGGATGTTATAGGGGTTGGCCACAGGCCTTGCAGCCAACCCCCACTATACATGGCCATGGGCATCGCAGGCTTGGGTAATTATAAGGTTTGGCCACAGATGAAGGCCATGTGCAGCACAGGGCTGGGTGGTTATAGGGGTTGGGTGCAGGGCCGAAGGTCATGTGCAGCGTGGAGTTGGGTGATTGCAGCCAACCCCCTGCCGTGCACTGCTTGGGGTTGGGTGGTTATAGGGGTTGGCCACAGGGCCTGCTTGCAGGCCAGGCCCTGCAGCCAACTGCCACAATGCACGGACAAAGGTCGTGTGCGGTGGTGGTTGGATTAACGTATACGAATAAAAATTACTTTAAGTTAACAAAAAGGTAGAAATTCACTAAAAAAAACAAAGGTTACAGTGACATTATAGTTAGGAAACAGAATTTTAAAAAACATCGAAATTCAATTAAAAAAACAAAGGTTCATGGGATGTTATAATTATGCTCACATTTGAGAGGTTCAAAGCCATAGAAATTAACTTGTTATAGAGTTATTTCAAGTAACTATAACCCACATCCTAAGGTAACTATAACTCGTGCGCTCGCCATGCACTACTAATTACCCACAAATTACTGCTCTCATGACATGTTTGATAATATCATTGATAATTTCACTGTAAAATCTGACGTAAAATTATTGATCAGATAACTGTGCATGGCAGGTACATGAGTCTCTAGAGCATCGGGTGCAGTAGGAGTTGGCCTGGAAAAGTCTCTGCCCTATTAATTACTGCAAAAAAAACAAACTGAATTGAGCTATTCAATTACTGAGGAAGGGTCCTAATGAGCCCCGACAGGCTAAGACCCTTAATAAGCTGAGACTGCTCTACAAAAAAGCTACATGGGAGTCTGTAAAGACTGAGAAGGACTTGTTCGGGGTAAACTTCTGGCGACTTCTAGGCCAAATGACGCCAGAGGATTTGGGCGCTTGGTTAACCATTCCACAGGTCTGCAGATGCCTGCCATCACTTAGAATATTTCTGAAGCCTCCTCAGCCACATATCTTCAAAAGCATCTATGAAGGCCAGTCAATGGGCTTCAGAAAAATCCTACAAGTGTGAAGAAATCTAACCTTTTAAGATCTCTATCCAAAGGAATGTGGAAACAATTATTGTCAGTGGTTGCAGGGATAGCGCTCCTGGCCCCAGTGGAATTCCGCAAACAATTTACAGGCAGAACCCTTAGTTTTGAAGCATAAACCTGGCCAGTTCATACAACACTGTCCTACAAAATAATGTAATTCTGGATAGCTCGCGCTGCTCAATATTGGCTCCAATTCATAAAGCAGGGAAGGTGACGTCCCCTGATAATAATCGGCTGATTGCCCTAATCGAAGAGGAGGCAAAATACTTTGCAAAAAGCCTATTGCTGACCTGATAGACTAGGCAGAAGCTGATTCTCTAGTGCCCATCAACCAGACCAGATTTATTAAGAAAAGAGGTAATACTATAAAAAAAAGTCCATGTTTGCTTTGCTAATGGAACAAGCCAGGCACCGTGCTTCATTGACTTCAGCTCTGATTTTGATGCTGTTCAACTTAATATTTGGTTGTAAGTTACTGAATGATGCAGTATGTTGCCGATAAATCCAGTACAACAACTAGGAATTGAGCAACCTAAGGGAACATAGGCCCTCATTACAACATTGGAAGTAAAAGCCACTTACTGCCGTGCAGAAGACCACCGACACACCGCCGCGGCAGCGGAATTCCAATACAGCTATTATGACCCACAATTTCGGAATCCGCCAAAATTCAGGCACCCACACAAGTCCGCCACACCAAAAGTCAGTGATAAACTGGTGAAAACAAAACCTCCACCGTCACGCCAACAGAAAAATGGCCACACTATCACGACACACGAATCCACGCGGCGGTCTTTCAACCGCGGTATTCCATTGGCGGTACACACTGCCGCGTTCAAAATACACACACTCTTACAAAACACAGCCACATTGGACAATTCGAAATACACACACCTGATACACATACACACACCACTCCCACACACCCATTACAATATAAAACACATACCCACATCACCCACAAACCCCTACGAAAAAAATTCCGAAAGAAGGCCAGAGAGAGACAGCACCAGCAAGAACAACAGCATCCACAGGCACAGAACATCATCACCCACAGAACTTCCATGCACCTCACACAACACACCACTACATATCAGCACACTTATCACCACACACTCCACCCCACACATCACCTACACCACCCCATAGCAAGGCAAAGACACCCCAGGTTCTCGGAGGAGGAGCTCAGGGTCATGGTGGAGGAAATCATCCGGGTAGAGCCACAGCTATTCGGAGCACAGGTGCAGCACACCTCAATAGCAAGGAAAATGGAGCTATGGCGGAGAATAGTGGACAGGGTCAACGCAGTGGGACAGCACCCAAGAAATCAGGAGGACATCAGGAAGAGGTGGAACGGCCTACGGGGGAAGGTGCGTTCCGTGGTCTCAAGACACCACCAGGCGGTTCAGCGGACTGGCGGTGGACCCCCACCTCCTCCCCCACAACTAACAACATGGGAGGAGCAGGTCTTGGCGATTCTGCATCCTGAGGGCCTCGCAGGAGTAGGTGGAGGAATGGACTCTGGTAAGACAAATCTTAATTATTACATCCCCCACCCTACCTGCATGCCAGCACATACCCCCACCCTCACCCTCACCCCCAGCACCCCAACTCCTCACATATGTCCCAACATCACAAACCACCCATCCCAACACCAAGCCCTGCATGCAACAACAAAGCATGGACACCCATCACTAATGCATGCCCACTGCACATACCCATACAACCCCCTAAACCATCATCACACAAGGTCCCACACAGGAATGCAAGCACTGGGGTGCACGGCCACCAACCCATTGCACACCATGACACACACACATGTAATAACCATCCTTTTATACCCCTGCAGGACCCCCTCCCAACGTCACCGGACAGGAGGGTCCACACATGTCCACACCACCAACAGAAGAGGCCCACAGTGATGACAGCAGCTCTATCCAACTGGATCTAGATGACCAGCCCGGCCCATCGGGGACCTCAGGACAGTCGGTTCCCCTCACCAGTCACAGGCCACCACAGACCATCCCCCCTCTGAAAACACCAGCACAGCACCCACCCAGCGGGCCCATACCTCCGTCCCCAGGACACGTCAATCAGCTGTGTGTCCACCACTACAGGGAACCCAGGATAACCCAGCACCCCAACAGGGACCTGGGGGCAGTGGCAGTGGGCACACGGTCCAGGGGACGGAGGCCCAGGAACACAGGGGAACTGGGAGGGCTGCTGTGCGACAGGGGGCGGACAGGCCAAGGGAACCCACTCTCCACGAGGCCCTCTCCTCCATCATGGGAGCCTACCGCCACTCCCAGGAGACGATGGCAAAGGTACTGGCCAAGTTTCAGGAGACCCAGCGCCTGCAGGAGGAACAGTATATGGGCTTCAGGGAGGAAATCAGAACCATCAGCTCCACCCTGGGCACCATCGTAGGGGTGCTGAAGGAAGTACTCAACACCAGGAGGGACACTGTGGCACTACAAGGGGCCCGTGACACTAGCATGTACGATGAACTGCCCACCACCTCCGCCGGCGCTAGTGGACAGGACGCCCCGCCACAGGACCACCACACCAGCACCCCACCCCCTTCAGAGGGAGAACCATCCCGCAAATGGTCCCTGAAATCCAGGACAAAGACAGAGCATGATGCCAAGACCCCCGCCAAGAAATTAGACCACCCTGATTGTAATCCTACTATCCCACTTGTCCATACTTAAACTTCCCCAGCTCCACTTCCTATGCCCATATGGGCAATGCACCTGTGAGACTAAAAGACTGGACTCTGCCATGGACATTCCACCGCCATCACCCCTCACCATTCCACTACCCCCTCCAATATTGAGCACTTAAATAAACACACTTAAAGCACAAAACAATCTGGAGTCTGTCTGTGATTTCAATATAGTGTATTACCAATTACAGTGACAAAATGCTCTTTCAATTGTAATGTCAACATACCTATGTCACACAGCTCTAGTCCATGAGGAATCTCAGCAGATGTCGCACAGTGGGACCCACATCTGTGAAATCGTAAGGGAAAGTGACAACTCAGTGACCATACACTGGGTGAAAACGACAGACAGTAGAGAGGTAGTAGTGTTAAAGTACATGTAGTAGGCAAGTCTGAACTCTTACCTGTGTCTCACTGGAAATATTGCTGGATCACTGAGTCCCTGTTGTTCATGTCTTCTTCCTCTGCTTCCTCGTCTTCACTGTTCACAGGCTCCACAGCTGCCACAGCACCGCCATCTGGACCATCCTCCTGCAGAAAAGGCACCTGTCGTCACAAAGCCAAGTTGTGAAGCATACAGCAGGCTACGATGATCTGGCACACCTTCTTTGGTGAGTAGAATAGGGGTCCACCTGTCATATGGAGGCACCTGAACCTGGCCTTCAGGAAGCCGAAGGTCTGCTCGATCACCCTCCTAGTTCGCCCATGGGCCTCATTGTAGCGTTCCTCTGCCCTTTTCCTGGGATTCCTCACTGGGGTCAGTAGCCATGACAGGTTGGGGTAACCAGAGTCACCTGCAAATGGTGAGGGACAACTGTTAGACACGCACTAACCTGGAGGGATATCCCCAGACCCAGACAACCATTCCCACTGACTTGCTTCCAGGTGCTCACCTAATAGCCACACAAAGTGCCTCTGGAGTTGACCCATCACATAAGGGATGCTGCTATTCTGCAGGATGTAGGCATCATGCACTGAGCCAGGGAACATGGCATTCACATGGGAGATGTACTGGTCTGCCAAACATACCATCTGTACATTCATCAAATGATAACTCTTCTGGTTTCTGTACACCTCTTCACTCCTGGGGGGGGGGACCAAAGCCACATGGGTCCCATCAATGGCACCTATGATGTTGGGGATGTGTCCCAGGGCATAGAAATCACCTTACACTGTAGGCAAATCCTCCACCTGAGGAAAAACGATGTAGCTCCGCATGTGTTTCAGAAGGGCAAACAACACTATGGACAATAGGTTGGAAAACATAGGCTGGGACATCCCTGATGCTATGGCCACTGTTGTTTGAAAAAACCCACTTGCAAGGAAATGGAGCACTGACAGCACCTGCACTTGAGGGGGGATTCCTGTGGGATGGCGGATTGCTGACATCAGTTCTGGCTCCAACTGGGTACACAGTTCCTGGATTGTGGCACGGTCAAGCCTGTATGTGAGAGTCGCTCCTCCATTGTCGACAGGTCCACTAACGGTCGGTACACCGGAGGATGCCGCCATCTCCTCACATGTCCCAGCGAACTGTGCCTATGAAGGACAACAGCGTGCACAGAGTCAAACAACTCAGAGGTACGTACCACCAGTTTACACAGAACACCATTCATACACCAAAGATGGCCTATATGTGTGTAGAGTGTAGGCCTAGGTATGTGTGACGCAGTTGAAAATGAAGCCATGTGGGCCTCTGAAATGGCGGCTGCCTGACCTGTAAAGTGGGACAATGGGATGTGAGGTAAATGCGCTGGCGTTGTACACCGTCACAGTAGGCGGGCGAAGACCGCGGCGCAATGCTGCATTGGTTAACATTGGACCCTATGGGTCCCAGGAGCCAATGACGATGTACGCCGACGGTGACGGTACGCACCGCCTCGGACGTGACTGCCATTTTCTATCTGTTCAATCACTCGATACCTGATCTTCGACAGGAGAGGACCTACACTGCAAGTGCTGCTGTGACCTAGGTCTGGAAGAGACAATGGCTCGAGCGTCTGGGGAAAGGGTCCCTGCCTTCACATTGGAGAAGCTCGTGGATGGGGTCCTCCCCCAGTACATGCTACTCTACGGTCCTCCAGACAAACAGGTAAGTACACAGGGAGAATGTTGTATGGGCTATGCCTGTATGGAGAAGGCTGGATGTAAGAAGGAAGGGGGGAGAGTGCTGCGTGCATTAAAGACGGTGAATGCATGTGCCACATGGCAAGGGTAGGGATGGGGGCCAATCAGCTTGATGGTGCAGTTGGTAATAACTTCTCTTTTTCCCCTGTACATTTCATGTAGGTCAGCGCCCACCCGAAAAAAGAAATTTGTCGTGCCATCGCCAAGGACGTCCGGACCCTGGGGGTCTACCACAGACGGAGCACCCACTGCCGGAAAAGATGGGAGGACATTTGCCGCTGGAGCAAGAAGACGGCGGAGGCTCAGCTGGGGATGGCCTCCCAATGTGGGAGGGGTGCCCGTTGCACCATGACCCCCTGATGTTCAGGATCCTGGCGGTGGCCTACCCGGAGTTGGATGGGAGCTTGAGGGCATCACAGCAGACACAAGGGGGTGAGTACACTCTCATTCTGCTGACTTTGCGTGCAGTGGAGGTGTCTGGGTGGGGGAGGTGGGCTGTGGGTTTCCCTAGGCCAGGGCGAGTTCCGTAGGCAAGGCCCCTCTGTAAGGCAGGCCATGTGGCACCCCACCCCACCTCTGTAGAGTGCCAAGTACAACTAGTCATGCCCCTGTGTCATCTATGTGTGCAGATGTCATCCATAGCCTTGTAGGCCATTTCCCAGGAATTGAACAGTGGAGCCCAAGAGCGCGGCGTAGTGCAGGGGGCTTGTGTGTCTGTCGTGTCCGCCAGCGGTAGCGGTAATGCATGCACTCAACATGTCTTTCTTCTGTCATCCCCCCCCTTTTTGTGGTCTCCCTGTTCTTGTGTACATTAGCATCATCAGGCGGAGGAGCAGTGGCACCAGAGCACGAGGGAGCTGCATCCAACATGGCCCTGGAGGGCAAGACTACGGACTCAGAGTTCACCAGTGTGACGGAGAGCGAGGGGAGCTCCACGGCGGAGACAGGAGCTGACACCAGCGACACGGACTCGTCCTCTGATGGGAGCTCCCTTGTGGTGGTGGCAACATCTGTGCCCCCCACATCTACAGGTACAGCCGCCACCCCCCCTACCAGCACCGCCCTCCCAGCAGCCCCTCAGCCTTTGCTCCGTGCCCGCTCACCCAGGAGGGTGGGCATCACCTTCGCCCCAGGCACCTCAGGCCCTGCCCCAGTCACCCCTGCTGCCCTCAGTGAGGAGGCCATTGACCTCCTCAGGTCCCTCACTGTTGGGCAGTCTACCATTTTGAATGCCATCCAGGGTGTAGAGAGGCAGTTGCAACAAACAAATGCATTCCTGGAGGGCATTCATTCTGGTCAGGCGGCCCTTCAGCGAGCTTTTCAGACTCTGGCCTCAGCACTGATGGCAGCCATTGTCCCTGTCTCTAGCCTCCCCCCTCCAACTTCCTCCACCAAGACCCAATCCCCTGTACCTCAGCCTATCCCAAGCACACCTACAGACCAGCATGCACACACGTCAACACACAAGGGAAGCTCTGGCAAACATAAGCACCACACATCCCACAGGCACTCACGCAAGCATCACACACATGCAGACACACCAACATCCACTGCCTCCACTGTGTCCCCCTCCTCCTCGTCTCCCTCCTCCCTCCCAGTCTCGTCTACACTGACACCTGCATGCACTACCTCTATAGCCACTACGTCCCTCTCCAGCACACCCACCACCACACCCCGCTCACGTGCAGTCACCACCCCCACTACCATTCACACGTCCCCTGTGTCCTCTCCCAGTGTGTCTGTGACGCCCCCTCCCAAGATACACAAATGCAGGCACACACCACCCAACAGCCATCCACCTCACGACAGCCTCCAGCGCATGCACCTTTACCCAAAGTCACCAAACGTACACCTCCTACAACCACCACCTCTTCCTCCACTCCCAAACCCCCTCCAGCTACCCGTCCCAGTGTGTCCAAAAAACGTTTCCTGTCCACCCTTGACCTCTTTCCCACACCTCCCCCACCCCGTCCGTCTCCTAGGTCCCGAACTAGCACCTCAGCCACAACATCTCCAGGACCAGTGGTGCCTGTAGTCCCCGGAATCTGGGGTGCACCCGCCACCTTGAAGCCAGTGTGGCATGGAGCCACAGCACAGGCAGTCCCCCACCTGTGAAGCATCAGAAGTTGGCAAGTGCCCGGCGGGAGAGGGGGAAGACTCCGGCCACCAAAGCCGCTCCCAGGGGTCCCAGTGGGAGTGTGGAGTCAGCTGTGACACCTTCGAAGGTGGGGAAGGGCCACAAGAAACCCAGCAAGTCTGGGAAGAACAGCACGGCGGAGAAGACCGCCATCATCCCCGATGTCCAGGAGCCCACTTCCAGCACAAGCCCAGCTGCCCAGGACAGGACCGCCAGCACTAGCCCACCTGCCCAGGAGGGGCCCGCCAGCACCAGCCCACCTGCCCAGGAGGCCACCGCCAGCACCAGCCAAGCTGCCCAGGAGGCCACCGCCAGCACCAGCCCACCTGCCCAGGAGGCCAGCACCAGCCCACCTGCCCAGGAGGCCAGCACCAGCCCACCTGCCCAGGAGGCCACCGCCAGCACTAGCCCCGCTGGGCCATGAAGGACCGCCAGCAAAAGCCCCACTGGGCCATGAAGGACCGCCAGCACTAGCCCCGCTAGACCATGAAGGACTGCCAGCAAAAGCCCCGCTGGGCCATGAAGGACCGCCAGCAAAAGCCCAGCTGGGCCATGAAGGACCGCCAACAAAAACCCCGCTGGGCCATGAAGGACCGCCAGCAAAAGCCCCGCTGAGCCATGAAGGACCGCTAGCAAAAGCCCCGCTGGGCCATGAAGGACCGCCAGCAGCTGAGACCCTGCAATGGAGACCGCCATCTCAAGCCCCGCTGAACAGGGCACCGCCATCTCAAGCACCGCTGCACAGGGCACTGCCGTCTCAAGCACCGCCTAACAGGAGGGCACCGCCAACTCAAGCACAGCTGAACAGGGCACCGCCGTCTCAAGCACCGCTTAACAGGGCACCGCCAACTCAAGCACCGCTGAACAGGGCACCGCTGTCTCAAGCACCGCTGCACAGTGCACCACTGTCTCAAGCACCGCTGAACAGTGCACCGCCAACTCAAGCACTGCTGAACAGGGCACCGCCAACTCAAGCACCGCTGAACAGGGCACTTCCAACTCAAGCACCGCTGAACAGGGCACCGCCATCTCAAGCACCGCTTCACAAGGCACCGCCGTCTCAAGCACCGCTGGCCCATGAGCGGCAAGGGCACTGACACAACTGAGTCCGTCATGGGGTGAATGATGCACTCTGGGCATCATGCCCCCTCCAGAACCAGTGGAGAAAAGCATCCACTACCCCAATCCTTGGCAGCATGAAGCACTCTGGGCACCATGCCCCCTCCAGAACCAGTGGAGACCGTCATCCACTACCTCTGTCCTTAGCAGGATGAAGCACTCTGGGCACCATGCCCCCTCCAGAACCAGTGGAGACTGTCATCCACTACCCCAATCCTTGGCAGGATGAAGCACTCTGGGCACCATGCCCCCTCCAGAACCAGTGGAGACTGTCATCCACCACCTCTGTCCTTAGCAGGATGAAGCACTCTGGGCACCATGCCCCCTCCAGAACCAGTGGAGACTGTTATCCACTTGTGAGACTGTGGCTTTGCACTCCCCAGGATATGGCAGTGGGCAACCCACCCACTGTAGAGACTTGAGAGACTGTGGCTTTGCACTCCCCAGGATTGAACAGTGGGCAAACCACCCACTGTAGAGACTTGAGAGACTGTGGCTTTGCACTCCCCAGGATATGGCAGTGGGCAACCCACCCACTCTAGAGACTTGAGAGACTGTGGCTTTGCACTCCCCAGGACATGGCAGTGGGCAAACCACCCACTGTAGAGACGTGAGAGACTGTGCCTTTGCACTCCCCAGGATTGAACAGTGGGCAAACCACCCACTGTAGAGACTTGAGAGACTGTGGCTTTGCACTGCCCGGGATTGAACAGTGGGCAAACCACCCACTGTAGAGACTTGAGAGACTGTGGCTTTGCACTCCCCAGGATTGAACAGTGGGCAACCCACCCACTGTAGAGACTTGAGAGACTGTGGCTTTGCCCTCCCCAGGATTGAACAGTGGGCAACCCACCCACTGTAGAGACTTGAGAGACTGTGGCTTTGCACTCCCCAGGATGGAACAGTGGGCATGTGGCCCCCTCGTGGATTTGGCGTCGTGCACTCAAGCGGCTGAGGTGTCCCCCTTTCCCTCCCCCTGAGGTGCCTGTTTAGTTGCTCTATGATGCCCCTGCAGTGTTCTCTCCGTCATGGTCGGGGATCTTGTGTGGGCCTCGCCCATACCGTGTGGTCCCAGTGTTCCACGGACTTTATTAGAGCACTACCTGGACTACTATGCTTGTTATATATTATGTACATGGTGTATATATATATTTCTGCCTACTTGGTTTTAATATATTACAATGGTTACACTCATTTTCTATTGTTTTTGCATTCTTCCGGGTGATTTGGGGGGTGTAACTGTGATGTATTGATATGCATAGTGTGTGTGTTGTAGTGGGTGAGGGTGGGGGTGTTGCGTGTGTGTGTCCCTGTTTTTTCCCTCCCCTGTGTCATAGGTGCAGTACTCACCGTGGTCTTCGCCGCCGGCGTTCGTGCTCCTGGTACAGGAGCAGGAAGACTATTGCAGGTAGAATTTGGAGTTCCAGGTCCATGGCATCCTCGTTCCTCATGGGATGTGTAGAGGTGAGCGTTTTCCCTTCGGGATTCTTGTTTCCGCCGTGTTTTTATCCGCGGTGAATCCGCCCCGGAAAATGTGGTGGATTGGCCTGTCATAATAGTGTGGGTGGTACATTGTCTCCCGCCTGTCTGTTGGCGGTGACCGCCGCGCTGTTTGTTTGTACCGCCGTGGCGGTCGGAGTGTTAAAGTGGCTGTCTTTTCTGGCGGTTTCCGCTACGGTCGTAATTGCAAATTTTTTACCGCCACCCTGTTGGCGGTCTTACCGCCGCTTTATCACCGACCGCCAGGGTTGTAATGACCACCATAATGTTTTCTTCACCATTGTATATTTTAGATGAATGTAGTAATTGGTTCTTCAGCTTCATGTGGTGATTTCCAACTAGGGCCTGAGGAAGTTAATGACACATTGCTCTTTTTTGCACATTGCAAGTTGCCTTTTTTTAGTTCAATTTATTAACGGTTACTATGCAATTTTCAACTTTTATAAAAAACAAATATGTATTGAACTCTATATTTTTACTACTGTTTGTAAGTTTTAATTAACTGTACAATAAGGTAACTTTCTTCTAGTGTATTATTCCTTGGTAAAATGAGGGCTTGGTGATAGAACATTTTTAAAACTTTTTATTGTGTGAAAACAAACAACAAAAATGTTATTCATTTATAACCATTGATTTAGGGTAGGAATTCAACCATGCTAAACAACTGAATCAGTATCTTCTGATTTTTTTCAATTAAAACAATTAGCTATGCACCACAGTTGACTTCATATAGATCCTTATTCAAACATCCTCACAAATCTGAGAACTCTTCTAGCATACTAAGCAGTTCTCTGCTACACAAACTGTCAGTTAGAACAAAAGTGACAAATAGGTCGACTATTTATTTTCTGTTCCATGGATGACAAGAGAGGGAAATGAAAGAGCAGTAAAGACAAAGGAGGAAAAAGGGAGACGATAAAAGAGAAAAGAACTTGATCCAGAAGAATATAATAAGAACGAGAAAACTGGAAAGTTGGAGAAAGAAATGATGAACAAAAGATACACTATGGGGTGCATAGAGAGGGAAATTACGTTAATGCTGCAGAGAGAGCAAGAAGAGCAAAAGAGAGGATAGAGTGAGAGAGGGAGCAGGAGACACAGAGAGAAAAGGTAATATTTGAAAAAGGTGAAGTGGAAGAAAGAAGGATTGAAAAGGAACAATGAGGTGTTTTAAACAAAGAGAAACACACGAGAAAATTAATGAGTAGAAGAATAGAGCAGGAGTGAGGATGGCAGAGAATGCATAAAGGTGGATCAAGAACATAAAAAAGTAAAGCTGAAGCTAAAGAGAAAGAGAAACACGGAAACAGAATTAAGATTTGGAAGATCATACGGGAAGAAAAAACTTGAAAGCAGAAAGTGGCTGTAAAAAAAATTAAAGAAAATGTGGTATTTAGAAGTAAAGACAGAGAGGAAAGGATTGCCATGGAAAAAAAGAAACACAAACACCAACATCAAATACAGATAGATTCACAGAGATACAAAAGGCTAGCAGATTGATTAGGCAAGAAGTTAATGCATCAGTGATTAGCGCTATGTTGAATTTATAGTTAAGGGGCTCAGAAACCTTGACCCTTAAAAAACCAAGGACATAAAGGTTACGTCCTTAGCTGTGGCGCTGAGGCACCAAGGACGTAACCATTACGTCCTTGACCTGACTCCTGGGGGAGAGCTAGCGTTCCACCCATGAGCCTCCCACCTCCCTCCCCTAGGCAGGGATGGAAGGGAAATCGCTTCCCCTTCCACCCTACCCCAACACCCTTCCCAGTGACGTCTGACAACGTGACCTCATCAGAGGCCGCCCCCATCGTGCTGGAAGAAGAGAAATGCTCAGCATTTCTATTCTGATCCTGGGGGTGGGGCAAGCAGAGGCATCAAAGGAAAGGAAAGGCTTCTTCTTTCCTTTGATGTCTCTTTGAGCATATCAATACCCACTAGACACCAGGGATTTTGTGTTTATGTTTGTTTACAACCCTTAGCAAGGGTCGCACCCCTGGGGGCTACATTTATTTTAGCCCATTTCTGTCACCAATCAGCCTATTTTTATTAGGCCAATCTGTCCCTAAGGGGGGCAGAAACCACTAGGCATCAGGGATTTTTAACTTTTACAGATGGGAATGACACCATAGGCAAGGGTCGCTCCCCTGCGATGCACATTTATTTTAGGCCATTTCTGCCCCCACTGGGGACAGATAAGCCTATTTCTATTAGGCCGATTTACCCCCGGGAGGCAGAAACCACTTAGGCACCATGGATTGGTCCGTGTGTGTGTGTTTTGTTTGGGGGCAGCCCCTTTGGCAAGGGTCGCTCCCCCTGGCGGCACATTACTGTTGGCCATTTCTGCCCCCCTTAGGGGCACATGGGCCTATTTTTGTAAGGGGGCAAAAGCCTACCAGACACCAGGGAAGATTATTATTTTTTTTTATAAGAGGGTGGGGGTATAGCCATACCCCCACCCCAAATAAACGGGGACAAAGTTTTTCTGCCCACCGGTGGGCATTTGGGGCAATTTCCTCCGATCCACTCCCCGGGGGGGCTGAAAGCCTACTAGATGCCAGGGAATAAAAAAAAAAAATATATACTGGGGTGGTGGCTACCAACCAGTATGGGCATGGTTATGCCCCCACCTCAACCGAGAGGGACTCAGTTGCAGCTCTCCCCCGCACACTAAAACATCTTATCCCATGGCAAGCAAGAGGTTGTTTGATTATTATGGGTTTTGGTTTTACATTTGGCTATGAGAGCTTGTCTAACTCCCAAAATCGGGCCATTTGGAATGGTGAGGGCTGCACTTTTTGGACTTTGGGACGCTAACATGTAGAAAAATCTACGAGACCTAGACACATCTGAAATCTAAACTTCTGGGTGAGGCCAGGGTGGTGTGCTTCGCATGCACCTCGCACCATTTTCTTACCCACAATGCCCTGCAAACCTCCAACTTTGCTTGAAATCACACATTTTTGCCACATTTTTGTGATGGAACCTTCCAGAATCTGCAGGAATCCACAAAATTCCTACCACCCAGCATTGTTGCATCTATATAAATTCTATATAAATTCTGCCCCACATGTCAACCTAAAAAATGCTTTTTTTCAAACTGCCCTTTTGGGCCCGCTTTGGTTACCCCTCATTTTGACATGTTTTTGGCTCTTCCCTGTCACAGGCACATGTCCCACCTACACAAGTGAGGTATCATTTTTACTGGGAGAGTGAGGGGAACGTTGGGTGGTAGGGAATTTGTGCCGGTGCTGTGATCCCACACAGAAAAGTGGGAAAAATGTGATTTTGTAGCTAAGTGTGAGGTTTGCTGAGAATTCTGAGTAAGAAAACAATGGGGGATCCACGTAAGTCTCATCTCCCTGGACTCTCTCAGGTATCTTGTTTTCAGAAAATGTTTTGGTTTGGTAGGTTTCCCTAGATGGCTGCTGACCCCAGGACCAAAAATGCAGGTCCCTCCCGCAAAAATAGGTAGTTTTGTATTTGGTAATTTTGATGTGTCCACATAGTATTTTGACCCATTTTCCTGTTGCGGGCACTAGGCCTACCCACACAAGTGAGGTACAATTTTTATTGAGAGACCTGTGGGAACACTGGTTAGAAGGACGTTTGTGGCTACCCTCAGATTCCAGAACTTTCTGTCACCGTCAAATGTAGGGAAAAAGTTTTTTTTTTGCCAAATTTTGAGGTTTGCTATGGATTCTGGGTAACAGAACCTGGTGGGAGAGCCACAAGTTACCCCATCCTGGGTTCCCCTAGGTGTCTAGTTTAAAGAAATGTCCAGGTTTGCTAGGGTTTCTTAGGTGCCGGATGAGCTAGAGGCCAAAATCCACAGCTAGTCACTTTGCAAAAAAAAGTATGTTTTCTTTGGGAAAGTGTGAAGTGTCCACGTTGTGTTTTGAGGCATTCCCTGTCGCGGGCACTGAGCCTACCCACACAAGAGAGGTACCATTTTTATCGCTAGACTTGGGGGAATGCTGGGTGGCTCCTCTTAGATTCCAGAACTTTCTTTCATGATATGTGAGGAAAAATAGTTTTTTGCCAAATTCTGAGGTTTGCAAAGGATTCTGGGTAACAGAACCTGGTGAGAGTGCCACAATTACCCCATCCTGTGTTCCCCTAGGTTTCTAGTTTTCAAAAATGCACAGGTTTGGTAGGTTCCCCTAGGTGCCGGCTGAGCTAGAGACCAAAATCCACTGCTAGGCACTTTCCAAAACACACGTCAGTTGTCAAAGTAAAAATGTGATGTGTGCATGTTGTGTTTTGGGGCATTTCCTGGTTGAGGGCACTAGGCCTACCCACACAAGTGAGGTACCATTTGTATTGGGAGGCTTGGGGGAATGCTGGTTGGAAGGAAATTGTGGCTCCTCTCAGATTCCAGAACTTTCTATCACCGAAATGTGAGGAAAAAGTGTTTTTTTTTGGCCAAATTTTGAGGTTTACAAAGACTTCTGGGGAACAGAACCTGGTGAGAGACCCACAAGTCACCCCATTCGGAATTCCCCTAGGTGTCTAGTTTTAAAAAATGTATAGGTTTACAAGGTTTACCTAGGTGCCAGCTGAGCTAGAGGCCAAAATCCACAGCTAGGCACTTTGCAAAAATCAGGTCAGTTTACTTTGGGAAAATGTGATCTGTCCATGTTGTGTTTTGCGGCATTTCCTTTCGCGGGCATTAGGACTACCCATACAAGTGAAGTACCTTTTTTATCAGGAGCCATGGGGGAACGCTGGGTAGAAGGAAGTTTGTGGCTACCCTCAGATTCCAGAATTTTGCAGCACCGAAATTTGAGGAAAAAATGTTTTTTTTTTTGCCAACTTTTGAGGTTTGCTAAGGATCCGCGTAACTGTACCTAGTGGGAGCGCCACAAGTTACCCCATCCTGTGTTCCCCTAGGTGTCTAGTTTTAAAAAATGCACAGGTTTGGTAGGTTCTCCTAGGTGCCTGCTGAGCTAGAGACCAAGATCCACAGCTAGGCACTTTCTAAAAAAAACACGTCAGTTGTCAATGTAAAGATGTGATGTGTCCATGTTGTGTTTTGGGGCATTTCCTGTTGCGGGCACTAGGCCTACCCACACAAGTGAAGTAACATTTGAATTAGGAGGACTTGGGGAAATGCTGGGTGGAAAGAAATGTGGGGCTCCTCTCGGATTCCAGAACTTTCTATCACCGAAATGTGAGGAAAAAGTGTTTTTTTTTGGCAGATTTTGAGGTTTGGAAAGGATTCTGGGTAACAAAACTTGGTGAGAGCTCCACAAGTCACCCCATTCTGAATTCCTCTAGGTGTCTAGTTTAAAAAAATGCATAGGTTTCTGAGGTTTCCCTAGGTGCCGGCTGAGATAGACGCCAAAATCCACAGCTAGGCATGTTGCAAAAAACAGGTCGGTTTTCTTTTGTTAAATGTGACGTGTCCATGTTGTGTTTTGGGACATTTCCTGTGGTGGGCACTGGGCCTACCCACACAAGTGAGGTGCCATTTTGTATCGGGAGACTTGGGGAAATGCTGGGTTGAAGGAAATTTGTGGCTCCTCTCAGATTCCAGAACTTTCTATCAACGAAATGTGAGGAAAAAGTGGTTTTTTTTGCCATCTTTTGAGGTTTGCTAAGAATCCGCATAACAGTACCTAGTGGGAGCACTACAAGTTACCCCATTCTGGGTTCCCCTAGGAGTCTAGTTTTAAAAAATGCACAGGTTTGGTGGGTTCTCCTAGGTTCCGGCTGAGCTAGAGACCAAGATCCACAGCTAGGCACTTTCCAAAAAAACACGTCAGTTATCAATGTAAAAATTTGATGTGCCCATGTTGTGTTTTGGGGCATTTCCTGCTGCGGGCACTAGGCCAACCCACACAAGTGAAGTACCATTTGAACTAGGAGACTTGGGGAAATGCTGGGTGGAAGGAAATGTGTGGCTCCTCTCAGATTCCAAAACTTTCTATCACCGAAATGTGAGGAAAAAGTGATTTTTTGGGCAGATTTTGAGGATTGGAAAGGATTCTGGGTAACAAAACCTGGTGAGAGGTCCACAAGTCACCCCATTCTGAATTCCTCTAGGTGTCTAGTTTACATTTCTTATCAGTTTCTGAGGTATCCCTAGGTGCCGGCTGAGATAGACGTCAAAATCCACAGCTAGGCATTTTGCAAAAAACAGGTCAGTTTTCTTTGGGAAAATGTGATGTGTCCATGTTGTGTTTTGGGACATTTCCTGTGGTGGCCACTAGGCCTACCCACACAAGTGAGGTGCCATTTGTATCGGGAGACTTGGGGGAATGCTGATTGGAAGGAAATTTGTGGCTCCTCTCAGATTCCAGAACTTTCTTTCATCGAAATCTGATTTGTTTTCTAAATTATGAGGTTTGCAAATAATTCTGGGTAACAGAGCCTGGTGAGAGCCCCACAAGTCACCCCATTCCGAATTCCCCTAGTTGTCTAGTTTTAAAAAATGTACAGGTTTGCTAGGTTTCCCTAAGTGCCAGCAGAGCTAGAGGCCAAAATCCACAGCTAGGCACTTTACAAAAAAATGTCAGCTTTCAATTTAAAAATGTAATGTATCCTTGTTGGTTTTCTGTCGTGGGCATTAGGCCTACTCACGCAAGTGAGGTACCATTTTTATCTTGAGATTTGGGGGAACACAAAATAGAAGAACAAGTGTTATTGCCTCTTGTCTTTCTCTACAATTTTTCCTTCCAAATGTAAGACAGTGTGTAAAAAAGACGACTATTTGAAAAATGCCCTGTAATTCACATGCTTGTATGGGCACCCAGGAATTCAGAGATGTGCAAATAACCACTGCTTCTCAATGCCTTATCTTATGCCCATTTTGGAAATACAAAGGTTTCCCTGATACCTATTTTTCACTCTTTATATTTCACCAAATGAATTGCTGTATACCCGGTATAAAATGAAAACCCATTGCAAGGTGCAGCTCCTCTATTGGATCTGGGTACCTAGGGTTCTTGATGAACCTACAAGCCCTATGTATCCCAGCAACCAGAAGACTCCAGCAGATATAACGGTACGTTGTTTTAAAAAATTTGCCATAGCTGGAAAAAGTGATAGAAGAAAACGTGGACAGAAATGGCTCTTTTTTCACCTCAATTTCAATATTTTTTTTATCTTAGCTGTTACTTTCTGTAGGAAAACCTTGAAGGATCTGCACAAAAGACCCCTTGCTCAATTCGAATTTTGGTTAATTTTCAGAAATGTTTAGCAATCCAGCATTCACATCCATTTTTGGCACTAACTGGAAGGAGGCTAAAAATACACAAAGAATAGTAAAAATGGGGTATGTCCCAGTAAAATGCCAAAATTGTGTTGAAAAATTTGGTTTTCTGGTTTCAAGCCTGCCTGTTCCTGAAAGCTGGGAAGATGATAATTTTAGCACCACAAACCCTTTGTGGGTGCCATTTTCAGGGGAAAAACAGAAGCTTTCTTCTGCAGCCCTTTTTTCCCATTTTTGTTTTTTAAAGCAAAATTTTTGCTGTTTTTTGGCTAATTTCTTGGTCTCCTCCAGTGGAACCCACAAACTCTGGGTACCCCTAGAATTCCTAGGATGTTGGAAAAATAGGACGCAAATTTGGCATGGGTAGATTATGTGGACAAAAAGTTATGATGGCCTAAGCATGAACTGCCCCAAATAGCCAAAAAAAGGTATGGCAACTGAGGGGGAAAACGCCTGGCAGCGAAGTGGTTACAAGATTCTTGTGAGTGAGAAAAATAACCAAACAAGTACAAACAATAAAAAAAAAAAAAAGAAACTGTAAGATTTAAAGAAGGTTGACATCAAATTCTGTCAGTTTTAATCTTGATGGCTATGTGACCCAGAGCCTTCATAACAACAAGTTCTGCCACCTGAGAGAAGAAAAATATCTTCAGAGTCCAGCAAACGACCGGGCAGTTTTCTATCTATCTCAGCTCTAAAGGCAGATAGGTCTGGAAAGCAGCACCCAAATAGAAGAGTCGCCCCTAATGTGTGCCCTCTTAAAGAAGGGTCATATGACCAGCACATATTTTCTGAGCACAGTCACAGAATAGTAAGAAAGTTGCAAGAAGATTGGCCTGAACAGTTTGCCACATCAAATGTTTCACCAGTGTAAACAACTCCTTGGACTTTAGAGAGGCTTTGAATTGCAACCTCTGTAAAATATATATTCCCGTAAGGCACCTTCTGCAAACTATTAGGACCCCTCCAGACTCTTTTGAACTGCACCCATTGTAAATTCTATGGGTCATTGAGCTGGATTTGACCTGCACTCTCAGCTCCAGCATGAGCAATTGGAGATTTTGTGAATAAACAAGCATAATGATAAATTCCTAAAATTATGCAAGAAAAATACTCAAACTGTCACCAGGGTCTACTAATGATGATATGATCTGATGTCTAGAAATAGTTTTGTGACCAAAGTTTCTATGAAAATAGTAGGTAAAATGAGCATTAATGATTTGTTAAAATTATGAGCGAGTGAGTGATAGGTTTTTCGTAACTACACAGCAGGCAGATAGTTGATGGTTGAATTAAGAAAAATAAATTAAGATCAGGGTGCCTTTAGCACAAACGTTAGAAGAAAGTTCAAATGAAGAAACACGACTCATGCATCAGGGGCTGTAGATGAGTGCAGAACAAATTCACAATGTCACTATGACTATGATGCGGGTAAAGGTGGTCCAGTGAAACACATCTAATTAATATAAATACAGACATTGGTAAAGCCAGTAGTAGGTAGCAACTTAATGTGTTGATACATGAAGCATCAGCAAATTAAAGCCAGAAAAAAACGAAATGTTGATACTATTGAAGGATCATTTTGTTTGTTACAGTCCTATTGTTATTTACAAGAGGTATGTAACTGTCAAGTAATCCCTCATGCTGTTCACAGTAGGTACTCAAATGGAGGCAGAAGCAGTGCTTACTTGGAGCTGGTGGTTGCGGGTGTTGCCCATCAGCACTCATTTTTAGGGACCAGGACTTAGGGGCATATTTAGAGGCCCCTAGCTCCACCTTGCACCACATTAATGTAATTTATTCTGACGTTAATGTGGTCCAACGAGGCCAAAATCCCTGTAAATGCCATATTTACAGGGTGGCTCAATGTATGCATTGCACCACCCTGTAACCCTTTGCGCTACATTATGCCTGCGCAGGCATAATGTATGCAAAGGGGGTGTTCCCCTGTTAAGGGAGCCAGAAAAATGGCGTAAGGAAATCTATGCGATTTCCTTATGCCATTTTTATGGCACTTTTAATGCCTGCTCAAGAGCAGGCGTTAAAAGGGACCTTCCATTCTTTAGAATGGGGCCCTCTGTACTCTGTAGGAGTAGCGCCAATATTTTGGAGTTACTCCTGCAGAGTACATCTATAGTGTCATGAAGGATGACGCTATTGCCCCCTACCCTGCATCAAGGTGCGCTGTAATTTAAATACAGCGCAGACATGGTGGCGGTAGGGGGTGCTAAGGGGCGCAGGGAAAGTGGAGCTGCACATGGTGCAGCACCACTTTCCATAAATATGCCCCTTAGTTTTCCACATAAGACTTTGTACTTAGCGCAAGAGAGAGAAAAATACAAAAATGGGAAAGAAAGGTGGAGAAACGTTGACAATGGGAGAAAGCAAGGGAGATAACAAACCTTCAAGATTGAGAAAAAGGAGCAAGGAACACATAGGGGTAAATGGAAGAGGCATGGAATGGAATCAAGCACATCCTTGCTGTTCAACAACCCTCACATTCAGCAGCACTGGTGGCTGACTTCTTAAAAAACTTTGGGTATCAAAACTTATTATTTTACAAATAACACCCTGGGTGGCAGGCTACACCCAAAAGCCCAATAGCATCAGAGGAGAGTAAAATATTTAATTGGTCTGAAACAGGATGTGATTGACTTAAGTCTTGAGCGAATAACTGAAAGAAGCTGGTCCAACTAAGCAAATGCTTGAAAGGGTGCTCCAAAGCCAACTTTAAGTATATTGTAAAAAAGAAAAAAGGTACAGAAAACAACAAACTCAAAAGATAATGTTCTGAGAAGTAATATTGTTTCCAAGAGTAAATACACAGGAAACAAGAACTGTCAAAGGCAATAGGTTTTGCCTATGTGAACTCTATTAGCTTTGTCAATGTTTTTTACAAGTCAGCTTTGACCATGTCATAGCATTTTTATTTACTTTAAGTCATTTTCCACAGTAGGTCAACTGTCGCGCAACATGTAAAAAAACATTGACAAAACTAATAGATTTTGCATAGGCGACACCTATTGGCTTTGCCAATGCTTGTTTTGTTTTGGGGAGAAGTCTGGACCTTGCAGGAAACCGGCGAGGACAGGATGTAGACAGGTTTGGGGTGGTTGGGGACTGTGTAGGGGCTGTCTCCTTTTATTGCACTCCGTCTGAGACCATCCACCAAAAGATTGACTGCATTTGAAAGGAATTTGCAGATTAGAAACTTGCCTTCCTGGATCATCTTCCTGGTGTCTAATACCAAGCACTAAGGGCACTCTGTTCTTTGTTCTGTATACCGGGGAGGAAAGACAGAATAAAAATGATGAATATCTTTATTCCTATAGCTCTATCTGTCAGTCGTGTAGGCTTGTGACATTGTAAATTACAGATACTAGTGCCCATCCATTTTTTAAGGTGTGGTAAGCAGAAAACATGTGAATGACACAATAATAGACCAACGGATGAAGAGGTCTGACTGAAAGCCGCTAATGGTGTTCATTAGGAGGGAGTGAAAACTGCAAGTACCAGAATAGAAAGTGAAAGAACGGGGACTGTGACACAAAGCATAGTGAGACCACTCTACTTGAACCTATGACACTTCTAGATGCTGTCCTGTGCCCAGAGGCAGATGTTGGGCTGTGGAGTCACACTTTCTGTTAAGAAGGTATGGAATAGACCAGATGGCTCCATTTACATGTCCTTCGTGCAGTTGGCGTAGGTGAGGTAATGACATAAGCATGTAACTATAGTGATGCACCACACATACTTTTTTGAGGTAGGCTGCACAGTGGCAGATAAGCTATATTTTTCGAGAGCGATATCTCCCTGATACCTGTAAATACACACATAAGGAGCTCTGGTCATAATGAAAAAAAAAGTGTCTGCAGAACGATAAGTAGGCAGTGGAGGGACACTGGTCAGTAGCCACTGGCCAGTGACTGGAAGATGGAGTTGGTCTAGGCTTCACACAACAACATGAACAACAAAGTAGATAAGGAAGTCAAAGCAGGTGACGTGCTGTCCAATCACAAGCATGTAAATTAGAGCGATTTAGGAATAAGCCAATGGTAAGTTCAGGTTACTAAGGGGCGGTTTCTTAACCCCTTTTGAGAATTTTTTTAATTAAAAAAGACTTTGCAAGCAAAGCACACAAGCACAGCGCACAGGTGCGCACCATGCAGGCGAAACCTAAAAATTGCCTTTGTGGAAAATTGTGAGAACTTTGGGCCATGTGTTCAATTTTCCCAATAGCGATTACCTAATTGCAATTTTTTGCGAATCACAATTAGGTAATCACTATTTGAATGTATGGGAGTTTCATTTAGCAATTCCCAACGGCTCGCTAATCGACCTACCTCATTAATATTCATGATGTAGGTTGCAATTTGCGACCCATTGTGAATGGCTACAATCACAGGAATTGTGGCCTACTGGGCTCAGCAGACCACCATGTCTGTGATTGCTTTTAAATAAAGCAATCTTTATTAATACCTTTAGGAATACGGGATGCATTTAAAAAAGAAAAAAGAAAAGTTTTCTTTTCATTTTTTAAGAATAGGCAGTGGTCCATGGGACCACTGCCTGCTCTTAAAAAACGTTTTTGCATGCATTCACAAAGGGGAAGGGGTCCCTTGGGGACCCCTTCCCGTTTGCAAATGGGTTACCACCTTCTGGAAGTAGGTGGTAAAAGGCGAATGTTTTGTGAGCGCATTTTGGTCACAAAACATTTCTCCTACTGCTGCTGTTCGGTATTAGGAAGTGACACCCCTTCCTAATACCGAATCGCAAAGAGTTATTTGGAATTCCAGTTCCCAATTCGGTAACAAGTTACTGAATCATAAATTGGGATTCATACATAACAAAATGCATTTTTGCAATTGCAAAAATGCAAGATACCTCTGGCCCTTTGTTATTTAATAGAACTGTGTCAATCAAATAAAATAGTAAACAACCATTTTTAACTTAAACTACTTAATGGTAAATAGGGGGATTCATCGTACCTAATGCTTAGGGTGCCTTCAACCATACAAAGTCTGTGACAACACACTACAACTTTTCATTAAAAAGGAACCCTCCTAGGGGCGATTTATAAATTCCCTTGCCAAGGGCTGGAAAATCATGGCTGCCTTGTGTTTTTCATTAAATCTGTATCCGCACAACAGAAAAATTAATCCAGTACATTCTACACTTTCAATTAATCTCCCTTACGGTTCAACGCTGTGGTCTCATGTTTTCACTTCAGCCTTGTTCCTATTCTTGTTTGGTACATGAATCAAAATTCAATAAACTGTATCACAATTTGGGCCACATTACAAGTAGCCAGAATCACATTTTCAAAATAGGGTTACAATTGGTCTGTTATCTCTAGGCCAGTGGTTCCCAACCTGTAGTCTGGGGACCCAATGTAGTCCGCGTAGCATCCTCAGCGGGTCTGTGACTAATTACAAAATGTAATAATTTTAACAGAGTAGGTCCCCACTTTTCAGTAATGACCCAGTTGGGGGGGGGGGGGGGTCCCCGGATTCCAATAATGATTCAGTGGGGGTCCCTGGGTTTCAGTACTGATAAAGTGAGGGTCCACAGAAGTCAAAAGGTTGGGAACCACTGCTCCAGACATATCAAGTTCTAGCCTGGGTAATTGTGGAAAAAAGGCAGATAGATACACGTGTCAACCCTGCATGTTATTTTCCATTCAGGGCTAGAAATTTCTATTGGCTTGATATTACCGCCCACCGGTAATAGCAAATCTGGTAATGGCAAATCCGGCAGCGGTATTACTAGTTGCAGAGGTGACCTCACACGCTCATATCACCCAAATACATAAATTATTTCGTGTTGATATGGATCTTCATGATAACATTTGTACTGCTCTACCTTCAGATTACCACGAAGCCCAAAAACATTGCTGGACGTGTATTCGCTATAATTTTAATTTAAAAGACAAGATGTCTATGATTCCCAGAAAGCACTGCGCTCTGCTGTAATCGAAGCCTTTGTACCGTTGACAGCACACTGTTCGCTAAGTGTGGAAGAGATCCGACTCCTTCCCACACTTGATTCCGAAAGGTCATCTTTTTTTAACAAAATGGCGTAGCAGCTGTCCCACCATATCCTCGCATCGCTCTTCCTTCCTAGTCATCCCCCCAGGCCCCCACCCATAGCCTGTCCACTGATAATAATGAGTTCCGACACTTTTATTATCATTATTAATTAGCACTTTCAAGCAATGGAATTAAATCAATATGGTGGACTGAAACTAATTTTAACAAGCCATTGAAATCAATCACAGGCACTTTTATCTACATAAATGCCACTAAACTCGGCTCGTTAGTGTAACATTAGCTGGAAGAAAAAAGCCGAAAGGAATGGCGGCTTTTAATTAGGAGGACATAAACCGTGGCACAATTTTTCTTCTTTGATTTGCTTTTACTCTTGTCTGGGAAGCTCTGCACCTTTTCTTGTTAGTTTTTTCACTTCAGCTTGTCACAACTACACGGGAAAATCGAAATCTTGCACAGGTTTTAGACAAACTCCTAAATTCTTTAATTTCGGACTGGGGATTTGGGGCCAGATGTATCAAGCGATTTTGCATTCGCAAACGGTGCGAATCGCAAAATTCGGCCGTTTGCGAATGCAAAAATGCCTTTCAGAATGTATGAAAGGCATTCGCAGTGCAATTTTAAGGAATTGCAAAAATAGCGATTCCTTAAAATTGCGACCCCATTTAGAGAATCGCAAATTGTGATTCTCTAAATAAGAAATCGCAAATAAGGAATCCTTATTTGAGATTTCTTAAGCACATGTATCAAGCATTTCCTAAATGCGAATTGGGCATTTAGGAAATGCATTTACCACAAACAAAAGTTTGGTGGTAACCATGTGCAAATTTTAAAAATGAATTTTAAATGCATTTTTAAAATTGACATGTAGCGCACACATGCCCCTAAGGCATGTGTGTGCTTCACATGTCCGTAAAAATATTTTTGGGTGCAGCAGAGGGGGCCTTAGGCCCCCAGCACCCTGGGATTTGCATTTCCTAAATTGCGAATTCCTAACTGGAATTTGCAATTTAGGAAATGCAAAACCATTTGCAACAGGCCCACAGGTGCAAATGGGGTTGGATTCTCTATTTGCGATTCGGTAATAGCATTTGCGAATTTTAAGAAATCGCTATTACCGAATCGCAAAAATCATACATACAATTTTGCATTTCTTAAATAGCGATTTCTTAAAATTCTCTATTTAAGAAACGCAAATCGTTTTTTTGATACATCTGGCCCTTGGTTACCTGCCCTGTCTTCCCGAGTGCCATCCAGTGCATTTTAGTATTTGTAGAGAAACTGAGAAAAAAAGTAACCAAACTACAATTACCAGAATGCTTCTGGGGTTTGCATGTGAGAAGAGTTTGAGTTCACACAGATTGAGCTGACATGTTAGACTTTCCAGAACGAGCACACTTTTCCTTGTAGAGAATGTGCTTTTTTACAGGGCACAAGTCCTAAATAACAGAAGTGTGGGGACTAAACAAGTTGGACAGTATGCAAGTGACATCACAGCGTGTGACATCGGACATGGAATCACAGGAAGTGGCATCAGAACCTATGACATCACAGAAAGTGACATCACAAGAAGTGGCATCAGATCTTAAGACCTCACACGTTTAGCAGGTCTATCATGAGTTCGTTTGGGCATATTACAATATTTAACAAATGAGATTTGCGTCTGGGTTGGACAAAAAGTGCAACCCTGATAAAAAATATGGGCCACAACTTACACATTTATTTTTTAAAACCATGCCACAAAGAAATTAGCACAAAGGAGAAACGTGACAGTAAATCTGTTCTGCTTAATTGGTTGCAAAGTTTGTATTTTAAAATATCTTATGGCGTTAAGGAAGCTTCTGCAGAGATCTGTGTGCGCAAACTAGATCTTAGGGAATAATAATAATAAGACAACTCTGGAGGTTAACATATTTGCTGGAGAGACCTGTATTTTGTCTGGTGCCAGATTTGAATCAAAGTAGCATAGAGGGTTAATCTGTCTCCTGCAAAAAACATTATGTAGCGCGCAGATGACAGATTTTTATTTTATGTAAATGGGTTACTGCTGTTAAAACAAAGAGGTCCTTTTAACCTCTCTGATGTTAATTCGATCTGCTCTGCTGAAAGTGAAAGCTGCTGTTTCAGGCCTCTTGTGCACCGGCCTGTCCTGTGTGCACTGCACACGAGGCAGGCCAGTGCACAACAGGCCTGGCAGCTTTCACCCCCTATGGCCTTGGCTTGAATTCAGGCCAGGGCTGTACGCAGCAAAAGAAATCTGCCGTTTTAGGCCTTTTGGTTTCACTTTCACTCCCTACGGCCCTCTCCTGAATGCAAGTGATCTCGGAAGTTCTTAGTGCTTACAAGATCTGGTGCATTAGGACTCTGGGGGGGGGGTCACAGAACTCCGCCTCTGCAGAATTCCACAGAGATTTTATTCAACTCCACGGAATTCTGCAGAGTCGGACTCCGTGAAGTCCACCCAGGCCTAGCTCTTTTGTTACTTGCAGTTCTTAAATTATAATTCTCCTAATGTAGTACAGTGAGCTATGAAAGACATGTGGCTCCTACACCTTGAAACCCTCACTGTCCTATATAACACATCCTCCACATTGATTTACATGCATATGATTTATTGTCAATGTATAATGTGTACCTGTGATGTAAGGTGCTCTGACACCCTGCATTGGAATGAGTGCCAGTGCTGTGCAATAAAACAAACACAAAATAAAGTTATATTTGAATTGTTATTTGTGTAAATACTGGCACAGACCAACACATCTGCCATTCATACAGTGTATGTGTATCTCTTAAATATAAGGCTTGAACCAAGTCAAAAGCATGCCTCTCTTAAGTACTTGTGAAGTGATAAGCTGGGTGCCTATTTTTCCCCTCTATTGCATTTAGGTGTGAGGCTCCTGATGGCTTCCAGCCTGCATGTTCCAACAAAAAGAGGCCTGATGGCCACTTAACTTCCAGCCGGGATGCTCCAACAAAAGGAGGCTTGATCGCCCCTTAACTTCTGCCCTTATTATGGGCTCAACTGGACTCTGATAAGCCCCACCTGCATATTGCTGCCTTAAATGAAAGCAACAAGCAGGCACTGCTGAATGTGTCCCGGTGTCTAAAAATTACACCGGGACAAGTTTAGCATATTTCTGTGGGGCCTAACCTCATGGTAGGGTAGACAACATCCACCATGTAAAAAGAGTGGGTAGACACTGTCTACCCATATGTACCTTCGACTTGTGTCCTGCATAGTTAGCTCTACAATGATGTATTCCTATGGTTGGGGCCTGTTCCACCGACCAAACTGAAGTAGACGTTTGATAAATGGGGGGCCTAAAATGTGGAGTGGTGGTTAATGTCTCTGAAAGTGGTCAGACCCGCATATACCCCATATTAGTACCACATGAACAGGCTCATCTTCCTCCAGGGAGATTCTCCTATTAGAACATTTTAAATGATGATGCATTTTACACAACACATTTGATATCAATTTGCTTAGGAGACATATGTTCTGAAGGGGCACTCATGACAATTTTCAAGTACTTTCATTGTGTGGAAAGCAAACATTCCCATCAGTATTGGTATTTTACATGCCTCAAGTTAACTTTGAAAAAAATGGTGGTAGGGTGTTGTATCGTAAGTACAGTTTCTCTAAAGCATGTCCATAAAAGTCCATGGTGATTCAAGTAGTACGAAAAATGTGATTTCATCATTTTTCATAGCACATATCTTTATATATTTCACATCCCTTCTTTTTTATTTTTCAACACGTCTCTTCCAAGTAGAATCTCAACCATGTGTTACAATAGGGAGTCTTCTTAGGAAGGGCACAGAGGGAAAATGAGAAATGAAACATCTCAAACTCCCAGGCAATAATCAGAAGAACTACACAGTTTTTATAGGTTTACCCTACAGTGCTTTTGCTCAGATTCCATGGTACTTGCAAGTTTGGGCAGCCGAAAGGTAATACCAATGATACTCAAAGTGGGGCCCGGGGCTGCAAGTGGTCCTCCTTGCCTTTACATGCAGCCTGTTCTGCTGTTTACTCAACTCAGCACTAAACTTAAAAAGATGTTAAATAAAGGGCAAGCAGTTCTTTAAAGGTTACATTAAGTTAAAGTAAGGATTTAACTAGGAACACCTTTGTTTTAAAAGATTTCTTGTAGCAAAAGTGTAACAATATGATAGTCTCTTCAGAATTCAAAAAGTGTATTTAATTAAGTTGCAGAGCTATTTCACTTTAGCACACCAGTTTTATATCAGTGCATTGAGAGGTATTCTTTTAAAAATGATAGTTTTCAGGCATGAATTTAGAAAATGTGTGCTCCGCAGCCCCCCATACAGACAACAATGTCAATAATAGTGAACTAAGAGGCAAGCCATGAGTTATGTAAGCCCCTTGGGTAGCTTGGGTTGCTATAATACAGAAACAACATTATAGTTTCTTAAATCAAGCACAGGAAAACATCTTGTGCAGCACACATCCCGAAGACATGTATTTGAAGGTCAGTGTGATGATGGAAAGAAAGGAGGGTAAATTAAATAAAACAGTTTACTAGGATCACACAATTTGATCAAGGGTGGAAGCTGGGATTGATCCAGGTTTTCTGGTTTCACATTGTGCAGTTCTGCCACTAGATCAGTCACATCACAGACCAAACTTTTTGGCCCCTTGGACAATGTTTGTGAGTAAAAAGAAAAAAGGGAGCACACTGCTTCACACTCAAGCAAAAGGTTAGCCCCAATGCATCATGGTAAATGCAGTCACTTCGTTTTGTGCTGAAAAAGTAATCAAAAGTCTTTCACCTAAGTAGGTGCAGCAAGTGCTGTGTATCTCTGGACACGTGTTTCTAGGTTTAGCCCGTCATCAGCAGAGAGCAGCCAAGTCTGTGGGGTTGCTTGAAATGCCGCCAAAAGTCTTCTCGGGTTTATGTACCACTCACTGGCGCACAGGTGCCTCTCCAGAGCTCGTCAGCTCGTTAGCTCAAGGGAGCAGTCATTGGACAAAAAGAAAAAAGGGAGCACACTGCTTCACACTCAAGCAAAAGGTTAGCCCCAATGCATCATGGTAAATGCAGTCACTTCGTTTTGTGCTGAAAAAGTAATCAAAAGTCTTTCACCTAAGTAGGTGCAGCAAGTGCTGTGTATCTCTGGACACGTGTTTCTAGGTTTAGCCCGTCATCAGCAGAGAGCAGCCAAGTCTGTGGGGTTGCTTGAAATGCCGCCAAAAGTCTTCTCGGGTTTATGTACCACTCACTGGCGCACAGGTGCCTCTCCAGAGCTCGTCAGCTCGTTAGCTCAAGGGAGCAGTCATTGGACAAAAAGAAAAAAGGGAGCACACTGCTTCACACTCAAGCAAAAGGTTAGCCCCAATGCATCATGGTAAATGCAGTCACTTCGTTTTGTGCTGAAAAAGTAATCAAAAGTCTTTCACCTAAGTAGGTGCAGCAAGTGCTGTGTATCTCTGGACACGTGTTCCTAGGTTTAGCCCGTCATCAGCAGAGAGCAGCCAAGTCTTTGGGGTTGCTTGAAATGCCGCCAAAAGTCTTCTCGGGTTTATGTACCACTCACTGGCGCACAGGTGCCTCTCCAGAGCTCGTCAGCTCGTTAGCTCAAGGGAGCAGTCATTGGACAAAAAGAAAAAAGGGAGCACACTGCTTCACACTCAAGCAAAAGGTTAGCCCCAATGCATCATGGTAAATGCAGTCACTTCGTTTTGTGCTGAAAAAGTAATCAAAAGTCTTTCACCTAAGTAGGTGCAGCAAGTGCTGTGTATCTCTGGACACGTGTTTCTAGGTTTAGCCCGTCATCAGCAGAGAGCAGCCAAGTCTGTGAGGTTGCTTGAAATGCCGCCAAAAGTCTTCTCGGGTTTATGTACCACTCACTGGCGCACAGGTGCCTCTCCAGAGCTCGTCAGCTCGTTAGCTCAAGGGAGCAGTCATTGGACAAAAAGAAAAAAGGGAGCACACTGCTTCACACTCAAGCAAAAGGTTAGCCCCAATGCATCATGGTAAATGCAGTCACTTCGTTTTGTGCTGAAAAAGTAATCAAAAGTCTTTCACCTAAGTAGGTGCAGCAAGTGCTGTGTATCTCTGGACACGTGTTTCTAGGTTTAGCCCGTCATCAGCAGAGAGCAGCCAAGTCTGTGGGGTTGCTTGAAATGCCGCCAAAAGTCTTCTCGGGTTTATGTACCACTCACTGGCGCACAGGTGCCTCTCCAGAGCTCGTCAGCTCGTTAGCTCAAGGGAGCAGTCATTGGACAAAAAGAAAAAAGGGAGCACACTGCTTCACACTCAAGCAAAAGGTTAGCCCCAATGCATCATGGTAAATGCAGTCACTTCGTTTTGTGCTGAAAAAGTAATCAAAAGTCTTTCACCTAAGTAGGTGCAGCAAGTGCTGTGTATCTCTGGACACGTGTTTCTAGGTTTAGCCCGTCATCAGCAGAGAGCAGCCAAGTCTGTGGGGTTGCTTGAAATGCCGCCAAAAGTCTTCTCGGGTTTATGTACCACTCACTGGCGCACAGGTGCCTCTCCAGAGCTCGTCAGCTCGTTAGCTCAAGGGAGCAGTCATTGGACAAAAAGAAAAAAGGGAGCACACTGCTTCACACTCAAGCAAAAGGTTAGCCCCAATGCATCATGGTAAATGCAGTCACTTCGTTTTGTGCTGAAAAAGTAATCAAAAGTCTTTCACCTAAGTAGGTGCAGCAAGTGCTGTGTATCTCTGGACACGTGTTTCTAGGTTTAGCCCGTCATCAGCAGAGAGCAGCCAAGTCTGTGGGGTTGCTTGAAATGCCGCCAAAAGTCTTCTCGGGTTTATGTACCACTCACTGGCGCACAGGTGCCTCTCCAGAGCTCGTCAGCTCGTTAGCTCAAGGGAGCAGTCATTGGACAAAAAGAAAAAAGGGAGCACACTGCTTCACACTCAAGCAAAAGGTTAGCCCCAATGCATCATGCTAAATGCAGTCACTTCGTTTTGTGCTGAAAAAGCAATCAAAAGTCTTTCACCTAAGTAGGTGCAGCAAGTGCTGTGTATCTCTGGACACGTGTTTCTAGGTTTAGCCCGTCATCAGCAGAGAGCAGCCAAGTCTGTGGGGTTGCTTGAAATGCCGCCAAAAGTCTTCTCGGGTTTATGTACCACTCACTGGCGCACAGGTGCCTCTCCAGAGCTCGTCAGCTCGTTAGCTCAAGGGAGCAGTCATTGGACAAAAAGAAAAAAGGGAGCACACTGCTTCACACTCAAGCAAAAGGTTAGCCCCAATGCATCATGGTAAATGCAGTCACTTCGTTTTGTGCTGAAAAAGCAATCAAAAGTCTTTCACCTAAGTAGGTGCAGCAAGTGCTGTGTATCTCTGGACACGTGTTCCTAGGTTTAGCCCGTCATCAGCAGAGAGCAGCCAAGTCTGTGGGGTTGCTTGAAATGCCGCCAAAAGTCTTCTCGGGTTTATGTACCACTCACTGGCGCACAGGTGCCTCTCCAGAGCTCGTCAGCTCGTTAGCTCAAGGGAGCAGTCATTGGACAAAAAGAAAAAAGGGAGCACACTGCTTCACACTCAAGCAAAAGGTTAGCCCCAATGCATCATGGTAAATGCAGTCACTTCGTTTTGTGCTGAAAAAGTAATCAAAAGTCTTTCACCTAAGTAGGTGCAGCAAGTGCTGTGTATCTCTGGACACGTGTTTCTAGGTTTAGCCCGTCATCAGCAGAGAGCAGCCAAGTCTGTGGGGTTGCTTGAAATGCCGCCAAAAGTCTTCTCGGGTTTATGTACCACTCACTGGCGCACAGGTGCCTCTCCAGAGCTCGTCAGCTCGTTAGCTCAAGGGAGCAGTCATTGGACAAAAAGAAAAAAGGGAGCACACTGCTTCACACTCAAGCAAAAGGTTAGCCCCAATGCATCATGGTAAATGCAGTCACTTCGTTTTGTGCTGAAAAAGTAATCAAAAGTCTTTCACCTAAGTAGGTGCAGCAAGTGCTGTGTATCTCTGGACACGTGTTTCTAGGTTTAGCCCGTCATCAGCAGAGAGCAGCCAAGTCTGTGGGGTTGCTTGAAATGCCGCCAAAAGTCTTCTCGGGTTTATGTACCACTCACTGGCGCACAGGTGCCTCTCCAGAGCTCGTCAGCTCGTTAGCTCAAGGGAGCAGTCATTGGACAAAAAGAAAAAAGGGAGCACACTGCTTCACACTCAAGCAAAAGGTTAGCCCCAATGCATCATGGTAAATGCAGTCACTTCGTTTTGTGCTGAAAAAGTAATCAAAAGTCTTTCACCTAAGTGGGTGCAGCAAGTGCTGTGTATCTCTGGACACGTGTTTCTAGGTTTAGCCCGTCATCAGCAGAGAGCAGCCAAGTCTGTGGGGTTGCTTGAAATGCCGCCAAAAGTCTTCTCGGGTTTATGTACCACTCACTGGCGCACAGGTGCCTCTCCAGAGCTCGTCAGCTCGTTAGCTCAAGGGAGCAGTCATTGGACAAAAAGAAAAAAGGGAGCACACTGCTTCACACTCAAGCAAAAGGTTAGCCCCAATGCATCATGGTAAATGCAGTCACTTCGTTTTGTGCTGAAAAAGTAATCAAAAGTCTTTCACCTAAGTAGGTGCAGCAAGTGCTGTGTATCTCTGGACACGTGTTTCTAGGTTTAGCCCGTCATCAGCAGAGAGCAGCCAAGTCTGTGGGGTTGCTTGAAATGCCGCCAAAAGTCTTCTCGGGTTTATGTACCACTCACTGGCGCACAGGTGCCTCTCCAGAGCTCGTCAGCTCGTTAGCTCAAGGGAGCAGTCATTGGACAAAAAGAAAAAAGGGAGCACACTGCTTCACACTCAAGCAAAAGGTTAGCCCCAATGCATCATGGTAAATGCAGTCACTTCGTTTTGTGCTGAAAAAGCAATCAAAAGTCTTTCACCTAAGTAGGTGCAGCAAGTGCTGTGTATCTCTGGACACGTGTTTCTAGGTTTAGCCCATCATCAGCAGAGAGCAGCCAAGTCTGTGGGGTTGCTTGAAATGCCGCCAAAAGTCTTCTCGGGTTTATGTACCACTCACTGGCGCACAGGTGCCTCTCCAGAGCTCGTCAGCTCGTTAGCTCAAGGGAGCAGTCATTGGACAAAAAGAAAAAAGGGAGCACACTGCTTCACACTCAAGCAAAAGGTTAGCCCCAATGCATCATGGTAAATGCAGTCACTTCGTTTTGTGCTGAAAAAGTAATCAAAAGTCTTTCACCTAAGTAGGTGCAGCAAGTGCTGTGTATCTCTGGACACGTCTTCCTAGGTTTAGCCCGTCATCAGCAGAGAGCAGCCAAGTCTGTGGGGTTGCTTGAAATGCCGCCAAAAGTCATCTCGGGTTTATGTACCACTCACTGGCGCACAGGTGCCTCTCCAGAGCTCGTCAGCTCGTTAGCTCAAGGGAGCAGTCATTGGACAAAAAGAAAAAAGGGAGCACACTGCTTCACACTCAAGCAAAAGGTTAGCCCCAATGCATCATGGTAAATGCAGTCACTTCGTTTTGTGCTGAAAAAGTAATCAAAAGTCTTTCACCTAAGTAGGTGCAGCAAGTGCTGTGTATCTCTGGACACGTGTTTCTAGGTTTAGCCCGTCATCAGCAGAGAGCAGCCAAGTCTGTGGGGTTGCTTGAAATGCCGCCAAAAGTCTTCTCGGGTTTATGTACCACTCACTGGCGCACAGGTGCCTCTCCAGAGCTCGTCAGCTCGTTAGCTCAAGGGAGCAGTCATTGGACAAAAAGAAAAAAGGGAGCACACTGCTTCACACTCAAGCAAAAGGTTAGCCCCAATGCATCATGGTAAATGCAGTCACTTCGTTTTGTGCTGAAAAAGTAATCAAAAGTCTTTCACCTAAGTAGGTGCAGCAAGTGCTGTGTATCTCTGGACACGTGTTTCTAGGTTTAGCCCGTCATCAGCAGAGAGCAGCCAAGTCTGTGGGGTTGCTTGAAATGCCGCCAAAAGTCTTCTCGGGTTTATGTACCACTCACTGGCGCACAGGTGCCTCTCCAGAGCTCGTCAGCTCGTTAGCTCAAGGGAGCAGTCATTGGACAAAAAGAAAAAAGGGAGCACACTGCTTCACACTCAAGCAAAAGGTTAGCCCCAATGCATCATGGTAAATGCAGTCACTTCGTTTTGTGCTGAAAAAGTAATCAAAAGTCTTTCACCTAAGTAGGTGCAGCAAGTGCTGTGTATCTCTGGACACGTGTTTCTAGGTTTAGCCCGTCATCAGCAGAGAGCAGCCAAGTCTGTGGGGTTGCTTGAAATGCCGCCAAAAGTCTTCTCGGGTTTATGTACCACTCACTGGCGCACAGGTGCCTCTCCAGAGCTCGTCAGCTCGTTAGCTCAAGGGAGCAGTCATTGGACAAAAAGAAAAAAGGGAGCACACTGCTTCACACTCAAGCAAAAGGTTAGCCCCAATGCATCATGGTAAATGCAGTCACTTCGTTTTGTGCTGAAAAAGTAATCAAAAGTCTTTCACCTAAGTAGGTGCAGCAAGTGCTGTGTATCTCTGGACACGTGTTTCTAGGTTTAGCCCGTCATCAGCAGAGAGCAGCCAAGTCTGTGGGGTTGCTTGAAATGCCGCCAAAAGTCTTCTCGGGTTTATGTACCACTCACTGGCGCACAGGTGCCTCTCCAGAGCTCGTCAGCTCGTTAGCTCAAGGGAGCAGTCATTGGACAAAAAGAAAAAAGGGAGCACACTGCTTCACACTCAAGCAAAAGGTTAGCCCCAATGCATCATGGTAAATGCAGTCACTTCGTTTTGTGCTGAAAAAGTAATCAAAAGTCTTTCACCTAAGTGGGTGCAGCAAGTGCTGTGTATCTCTGGACACGTGTTTCTAGGTTTAGCCCGTCATCAGCAGAGAGCAGCCAAGTCTGTGGGGTTGCTTGAAATGCCGCCAAAAGTCTTCTCGGGTTTATGTACCACTCACTGGCGCACAGGTGCCTCTCCAGAGCTCGTCAGCTCGTTAGCTCAAGGGAGCAGTCATTGGACAAAAAGAAAAAAGGGAGCACACTGCTTCACACTCAAGCAAAAGGTTAGCCCCAATGCATCATGGTAAATGCAGTCACTTCGTTTTGTGCTGAAAAAGTAATCAAAAGTCTTTCACCTAAGTAGGTGCAGCAAGTGCTGTGTATCTCTGGACACGTGTTTCTAGGTTTAGCCCGTCATCAGCAGAGAGCAGCCAAGTCTGTGGGGTTGCTTGAAATGCCGCCAAAAGTCTTCTCGGGTTTATGTACCACTCACTGGCGCACAGGTGCCTCTCCAGAGCTCGTCAGCTCGTTAGCTCAAGGGAGCAGTCATTGGACAAAAAGAAAAAAGGGAGCACACTGCTTCACACTCAAGCAAAAGGTTAGCCCCAATGCATCATGGTAAATGCAGTCACTTCGTTTTGTGCTGAAAAAGCAATCAAAAGTCTTTCACCTAAGTAGGTGCAGCAAGTGCTGTGTATCTCTGGACACGTGTTTCTAGGTTTAGCCCATCATCAGCAGAGAGCAGCCAAGTCTGTGGGGTTGCTTGAAATGCCGCCAAAAGTCTTCTCGGGTTTATGTACCACTCACTGGCGCACAGGTGCCTCTCCAGAGCTCGTCAGCTCGTTAGCTCAAGGGAGCAGTCATTGGACAAAAAGAAAAAAGGGAGCACACTGCTTCACACTCAAGCAAAAGGTTAGCCCCAATGCATCATGGTAAATGCAGTCACTTCGTTTTGTGCTGAAAAAGTAATCAAAAGTCTTTCACCTAAGTAGGTGCAGCAAGTGCTGTGTATCTCTGGACACGTGTTCCTAGGTTTAGCCCGTCATCAGCAGAGAGCAGCCAAGTCTGTGGGGTTGCTTGAAATGCCGCCAAAAGTCTTCTCGGGTTTATGTACCACTCACTGGCGCACAGGTGCCTCTCCAGAGCTCGTCAGCTCGTTAGCTCAAGGGAGCAGTCATTGGACAAAAAGAAAAAAGGGAGCACACTGCTTCACACTCAAGCAAAAGGTTAGCCCCAATGCATCATGGTAAATGCAGTCACTTCGTTTTGTGCTGAAAAAGTAATCAAAAGTCTTTCACCTAAGTAGGTGCAGCAAGTGCTGTGTATCTCTGGACACGTGTTTCTAGGTTTAGCCCGTCATCAGCAGAGAGCAGCCAAGTCTGTGGGGTTGCTTGAAATGCCGCCAAAAGTCTTCTCGGGTTTATGTACCACTCACTGGCGCACAGGTGCCTCTCCAGAGCTCGTCAGCTCGTTAGCTCAAGGGAGCAGTCATTGGACAAAAAGAAAAAAGGGAGCACACTGCTTCACACTCAAGCAAAAGGTTAGCCCCAATGCATCATGGTAAATGCAGTCACTTCGTTTTGTGCTGAAAAAGTAATCAAAAGTCTTTCACCTAAGTAGGTGCAGCAAGTGCTGTGTATCTCTGGACACGTGTTTCTAGGTTTAGCCCGTCATCAGCAGAGAGCAGCCAAGTCTGTGGGGTTGCTTGAAATGCCGCCAAAAGTCTTCTCGGGTTTATGTACCACTCACTGGCGCACAGGTGCCTCTCCAGAGCTCGTCAGCTCGTTAGCTCAAGGGAGCAGTCATTGGACAAAAAGAAAAAAGGGAGCACACTGCTTCACACTCAAGCAAAAGGTTAGCCCCAATGCATCATGGTAAATGCAGTCACTTCGTTTTGTGCTGAAAAAGTAATCAAAAGTCTTTCACCTAAGTAGGTGCAGCAAGTGCTGTGTATCTCTGGACACGTGTTTCTAGGTTTAGCCCGTCATCAGCAGAGAGCAGCCAAGTCTGTGGGGTTGCTTGAAATGCCGCCAAAAGTCTTCTCGGGTTTATGTACCACTCACTGGCGCACAGGTGCCTCTCCAGAGCTCGTCAGCTCGTTAGCTCAAGGGAGCAGTCATTGGACAAAAAGAAAAAAGGGAGCACACTGCTTCACACTCAAGCAAAAGGTTAGCCCCAATGCATCATGGTAAATGCAGTCACTTCGTTTTGTGCTGAAAAAGTAATCAAAAGTCTTTCACCTAAGTAGGTGCAGCAAGTGCTGTGTATCTCTGGACACGTGTTTCTAGGTTTAGCCCGTCATCAGCAGAGAGCAGCCAAGTCTGTGGGGTTGCTTGAAATGCCGCCAAAAGTCTTCTCGGGTTTATGTACCACTCACTGGCGCACAGGTGCCTCTCCAGAGCTCGTCAGCTCGTTAGCTCAAGGGAGCAGTCATTGGACAAAAAGAAAAAAGGGAGCACACTGCTTCACACTCAAGCAAAAGGTTAGCCCCAATGCATCATGGTAAATGCAGTCACTTCGTTTTGTGCTGAAAAAGTAATCAAAAGTCTTTCACCTAAGTAGGTGCAGCAAGTGCTGTGTATCTCTGGACACGTGTTTCTAGGTTTAGCCCGTCATCAGCAGAGAGCAGCCAAGTCTGTGGGGTTGCTTGAAATGCTGCCAAAAGTCTTCTCGGGTTTATGTACCACTCACTGGCGCACAGGTGCCTCTCCAGAGCTCGTCAGCTCGTTAGCTCAAGGGAGCAGTCATTGGACAAAAAGAAAAAAGGGAGCACACTGCTTCACACTCAAGCAAAAGGTTAGCCCCAATGCATCATGGTAAATGCAGTCACTTCGTTTTGTGCTGAAAAAGTAATCAAAAGTCTTTCACCTAAGTAGGTGCAGCAAGTGCTGTGTATCTCTGGACACGTGTTTCTAGGTTTAGCCCGTCATCAGCAGAGAGCAGCCAAGTCTGTGGGGTTGCTTGAAATGCCGCCAAAAGTCTTCTCGGGTTTATGTACCACTCACTGGCGCACAGGTGCCTCTCCAGAGCTCGTCAGCTCGTTAGCTCAAGGGAGCAGTCATTGGACAAAAAGAAAAAAGGGAGCACACTGCTTCACACTCAAGCAAAAGGTTAGCCCCAATGCATCATGGTAAATGCAGTCACTTCATTTTGTGCTGAAAAAGTAATCAAAAGTCTTTCACCTAAGTAGGTGCAGCAAGTGCTGTGTATCTCTGGACACGTGTTTCTAGGTTTAGCCCGTCATCAGCAGAGAGCAGCCAAGTCTGTGGGGTTGCTTGAAATGCCGCCAAAAGTCTTCTCGGGTTTATGTACCACTCACTGGCGCACAGGTGCCTCTCCAGAGCTCGTCAGCTCGTTAGCTCAAGGGAGCAGTCATTGGACAAAAAGAAAAAAGGGAGCACACTGCTTCACACTCAAGCAAAAGGTTAGCCCCAATGCATCATGGTAAATGCAGTCACTTCGTTTTGTGCTGAAAAAGCAATCAAAAGTCTTTCACCTAAGTAGGTGCAGCAAGTGCTGTGTATCTCTGGACACGTGTTTCTAGGTTTAGCCCGTCATCAGCAGAGAGCAGCCAAGTCTGTGGGGTTGCTTGAAATGCCGCCAAAAGTCTTCTCGGGTTTATGTACCACTCACTGGCGCACAGGTGCCTCTCCAGAGCTCGTCAGCTCGTTAGCTCAAGGGAGCAGTCATTGGACAAAAAGAAAAAAGGGAGCACACTGCTTCACACTCAAGCAAAAGGTTAGCCCCAATGCATCATGGTAAATGCAGTCACTTCGTTTTGTGCTGAAAAAGTAATCAAAAGTCTTTCACCTAAGTAGGTGCAGCAAGTGCTGTGTATCTCTGGACACGTGTTCCTAGGTTTAGCCCGTCATCAGCAGAGAGCAGCCAAGTCTGTGGGGTTGCTTGAAATGCCGCCAAAAGTCTTCTCGGGTTTATGTACCACTCACTGGCGCACAGGTGCCTCTCCAGAGCTCGTCAGCTCGTTAGCTCAAGGGAGCAGTCATTGGACAAAAAGAAAAAAGGGAGCACACTGCTTCACACTCAAGCAAAAGGTTAGCCCCAATGCATCATGGTAAATGCAGTCACTTCGTTTTGTGCTGAAAAAGTAATCAAAAGTCTTTCACCTAAGTAGGTGCAGCAAGTGCTGTGTATCTCTGGACACGTGTTTCTAGGTTTAGCCCGTCATCAGCAGAGAGCAGCCAAGTCTGTGGGGTTGCTTGAAATGCCGCCAAAAGTCTTCTCGGGTTTATGTACCACTCACTGGCGCACAGGTGCCTCTCCAGAGCTCGTCAGCTCGTTAGCTCAAGGGAGCAGTCATTGGACAAAAAGAAAAAAGGGAGCACACTGCTTCACACTCAAGCAAAAGGTTAGCCCCAATGCATCATGGTAAATGCAGTCACTTCGTTTTGTGCTGAAAAAGTAATCAAAAGTCTTTCACCTAAGTAGGTGCAGCAAGTGCTGTGTATCTCTGGACACGTGTTTCTAGGTTTAGCCCGTCATCAGCAGAGAGCAGCCAAGTCTGTGGGGTTGCTTGAAATGCCGCCAAAAGTCTTCTCGGGTTTATGTACCACTCACTGGCGCACAGGTGCCTCTCCAGAGCTCGTCAGCTCGTTAGCTCAAGGGAGCAGTCATTGGACAAAAAGAAAAAAGGGAGCACACTGCTTCACACTCAAGCAAAAGGTTAGCCCCAATGCATCATGGTAAATGCAGTCACTTCGTTTTGTGCTGAAAAAGTAATCAAAAGTCTTTCACCTAAGTAGGTGCAGCAAGTGCTGTGTATCTCTGGACACGTGTTTCTAGGTTTAGCCCGTCATCAGCAGAGAGCAGCCAAGTCTGTGGGGTTGCTTGAAATGCCGCCAAAAGTCTTCTCGGGTTTATGTACCACTCACTGGCGCACAGGTGCCTCTCCAGAGCTCGTCAGCTCGTTAGCTCAAGGGAGCAGTCATTGGACAAAAAGAAAAAAGGGAGCACACTGCTTCACACTCAAGCAAAAGGTTAGCCCCAATGCATCATGGTAAATGCAGTCACTTCGTTTTGTGCTGAAAAAGTAATCAAAAGTCTTTCACCTAAGTAGGTGCAGCAAGTGCTGTGTATCTCTGGACACGTGTTTCTAGGTTTAGCCCGTCATCAGCAGAGAGCAGCCAAGTCTGTGGGGTTGCTTGAAATGCTGCCAAAAGTCTTCTCGGGTTTATGTACCACTCACTGGCGCACAGGTGCCTCTCCAGAGCTCGTCAGCTCGTTAGCTCAAGGGAGCAGTCATTGGACAAAAAGAAAAAAGGGAGCACACTGCTTCACACTCAAGCAAAAGGTTAGCCCCAATGCATCATGGTAAATGCAGTCACTTCGTTTTGTGCTGAAAAAGTAATCAAAAGTCTTTCACCTAAGTAGGTGCAGCAAGTGCTGTGTATCTCTGGACACGTGTTCCTAGGTTTAGCCCGTCATCAGCAGAGAGCAGCCAAGTCTGTGGGGTTGCTTGAAATGCCGCCAAAAGTCTTCTCGGGTTTATGTACCACTCACTGGCGCACAGGTGCCTCTCCAGAGCTCGTCAGCTCGTTATCTCAAGGGAGCAGTCATTGGACAAAAAGAAAAAAGGGAGCACACTGCTTCACACTCAAGCAAAAGGTTAGCCCCAATGCATCATGGTAAATGCAGTCACTTCGTTTTGTGCTGAAAAAGTAATCAAAAGTCTTTCACCTAAGTAGGTGCAGCAAGTGCTGTGTATCTCTGGACACGTGTTTCTAGGTTTAGCCCGTCATCAGCAGAGAGCAGCCAAGTCTGTGGGGTTGCTTGAAATGCCGCCAAAAGTCTTCTCGGGTTTATGTACCACTCACTGGCTCACTGGTGCCTCTCCAGAGCTCGGAGCTTTGTGAGTACCCATGGGCTAGAGTGTCATATAGCAATCACACATTGTCTTCCAATCAACAGCTTGCGAGTTTATGGAAATATACATACTCAAATATCACATACAAACTTTTAATTTTGGAAGGATAAACCCAGTTTCTCAAAAGAAGAGCTTATCACTTTCATGGAAGAACACAAGTTTCATACAAGTTTTCCAATAGCTACAACTGAAGAGATGTTTTCAAAAAGGATACTGCATTCCAGGCTGTCACCTCCAACTAATAATACTACCTTGAAGAAGGAAAACCTCTACAGTAGAAAGAAGATTTTCTGCCCAAGTTGCTATATTATGAATCTTGCTTTTTCGCTTCAAGGATACAAGCTATTGAAAACCATCTAGAACAGTGGCTCCCAACCTGTGGTCCGGGGATTCCTGGGGGTCCGTGAAGCATCCTCAGAGGTCCATGACGTCTTAGAAAATTAAATAATATTTACAGATTAGGTCCCCATTTTTCAGTAATGACTCATTGGGGGGTCCCCAGATTCCAATAATGATTCAGTGGGGGTCCCTGGATTCCAGTAATGATAAAGTGGGGGTCCACAGAAGTCAAAAGGTTGAGAACCACTGATTTAGAACTCAAGAGGAAGGTGAAGACTTGGATTTTTCCTACGGTATCCTGCCAGAAAAAGAGAGTTCAGTTTCACACTAATGCTTCACTGGCAGAATGCAAACTTTAGTATCATTTCTAATATAAGCAGAAACACCCACTTCATCTGGCAGAGCCTACCTGTCATCCCATTACCATCCAGTACAGAAGACAAAAGAGACTTTAAGAGTCCCGCATTTGAACGGCAAGTTGAAGCAAATTGAATGCATGGAAAAAGCTATAACCAACAATTATAGAAAAAGGTACCACTACGAGTACATTTTCAGGATATGAAATCTAATATTGTTTAATGTAAATAAAAAAGTTTGCTGCCGTCTAAATAACTGTGAATCTTTACTTACATTTTTACATGATCCAACATGTGCTTTTCATGACTGATGTACATGTCCCACTATCATGCTAAACTAAGCAGGTAAACAGACTTTTCTACGCAGCCTGAGCAACGCCTAGCATAGCCACATAAGCTTTACCACGCTTGCTCGAACCCTGCATGTGCCTGAACCACGCAAATGTGTGGTTAAGGCACTATGCATATGCGTGGTTTAGGCACACAGAAGGAACAGCCGGGAGAAGGACGCAGCAGCCGGTTAAGTATGTATGTATGTATGTATATCAGATTTATAGAGCGCATTCTGACTCACAAAGAGCATTGAAGCGCTGATAGAGAAAGGTGAGAGAGAAGGAAAAACAATGCTGGGGAACCACCCAAAGAAGCAGACGGTAAAGAGAAAGAGGATTACTAGGGAGGGAAAACCCAGAAAAGGACAGAGGCTATCGGGGAAAGAGACATGTTTTAACCAGTTTCCTGAACCTTAGGTAACAGGGTTCTTGCCTGATATTCAAAGGAAGCGAGTTCCAACATTTTGCTGCAGCCACGGTGAACGCTTTATCACCCCATTTGGCTTTGTGGGTGCAGGGGACCTGAATTCTGTAGGCTTTGGAAGACCTAAGATTTCTCTTAGGAACATACCAAGAGATCCTGGTGGTAAGGTAGCGAGGACCGATCCTGTGAGTAGCTTTGTGAGTCAAACAGAGCGATTTGAAAATGATGCACTGAGCCACCGGGAGCCAGTGTAATTGTTTAAGGCTCCCTCTAACTGATGCCCAACGAGAGAGGTTAAGAACCGCTCTAGCAGCCGAATTCTGTAACAGTTGCAACTTGTTAATCAAAGCCTTGTCTAGATTAAGAAATAAGGCATTACAATAATCTAATTTGGACATGACTAACGCTCTGAGTAGCAGAAACTCTCCATGCTGGAGATAAGGAAAGATTTTCCTGAGCATTTTAATGAGCCAAAGGCATGTCTTTAAGGTGGGATTCACCTGACTTTTGAAGGATAAATGATCATCAAAGAGAATGCCCAGATTCCTACTGATAGCAGTGGGAACAGGAAGGGTACCGCAATCGGAGGGCCACTAACGTGAATTCCTTAGCTCTTTTCCTGGCCCAAAACAAAGGATTTCGGTTTTGTTAGCATTCATTTTAAACCAGTTAGTCTTCATCCAATTGCTAACTGCTTGCATACAATTGTTGAACCGATCCGCAACCTCCTCCCAAGGCTTTTTAACTGGGATGATGAGCTGAGTATCATCCGTATAGGAGGTCGGGATAAATCCAAAGGATCAAATCAAATTTGCCAGCGGGGCAACATACACATTAAACAAAGTGGGACTCAAGGAAGATACCCGTGGAATCCTGCAGGGAAGTAGATAAGGTGTAGATCTAAAATTTCCACAACTAACAGTCGTCTGTCTGTTGGTCAAAAAAGTTTCCAGAAGCTAAAGGGCCCGCTCTCTAATCCCTACTTGGTAAAGGCAGGACGTCAGTAGATGAGGGGAGATAGTATCAAACGCTGCCTATAGATCTAATAATACTAGGATGGCCCCTTGACCTTTGTCTGCCAGTCGCCGAATAACATCAGAGGATGAAATAAGGGCAGTCTCCGTACTGTGCACCTTTCTAAAACCATGTTGAGAGGAGTCAAGGCCTCCCACTTCCGCTAAGAATTCAACCAGTTCCATATTCAAGACTTTCTCTAAAAAGGGAGAAGTGCTATTGGCCATAAATTGTTTAGATCCTAGCTATCACCATCTTGCTTCTTCTTTAGGGGAACAACTATGGTCTCCTTCCCTGGAGAGGGATAAATCCCAGAATTTAGAACCTCCTGAAAAATGGGAACTAGACCCGAGCCATCAGGTCTGGAGTCAATTTAAAAATAGAAGGGGGGCACGGGTCCAGAGGGGGAACCCAACTTTATTTCTAGAATCATCTTCCTGATACTATCTTGGGTAGGGATATGAAAGTCAGATAGGACTTTGCAGCTAGCTTTAGAATCCGGGGACGCCACAGAAAAGTGTTCCCTAGAAACCTCAGAAGGAACAAAATTGCATGTATTTGGAGGATTTTGTTCTCAAAGTGCCTAGCTACCTTATCGCAGAACTCTTGGGAATTTTCCAGATCGGATGGCCTAAAGGGAGTAGATAATGTCTTTATCACTTTAAAGGTTCTCTAGGGGCATTCAATGCCTCCTTGACTTTAGCAGTATAAAAAGTGGATTTAGCCTTAAAACGCGCCGCTTTGTAAGCTTTGAGGATGGACTTTAATGCGTCCCTTTCCTCAGGGACTGGGTTTAGTTTCCACCGGCGCTCCTGTTGCCGGTAGTTTCTCTGAAATGATTTGAGTTTGCTTGTGAACCAGGGTTGGCTAGGCTTCTTCCAACTACAGGGCCCCAGGATCTTAGGAGGAGCCAATTGAGCCATGGCCTTTTCAACACCTTGATGGAAGCTGTCAAGCAGGGGCAGAGCCAACTTCTTGGCCCTGTCCCAACCCTTTTCTAAGGCAGGAGCTAACTCTTCCACTTTAATCTGCTTCCATGGCCTAATTACTTTGTTCCTCAGTTCATGCAAAGCAGGGAAATGAGTGGTATCAATTTTAAAACTCAGCAGGTGATCAGTCCAACTGAACTGGGTATTAGTTAGAGCCAACTGTATGGAAGTACAAGCAAAAACCCCATCTAATATGAGTCCCGCTATATGGGTAGCTGCAGAGACTCTAAGGGTCCAGTGCAGGGCCTCCATGAGATCTAAAAAATCCCTGACCACTGGATTGCAGGTCTCATCAAAGTGGATGTTAAAATCTCCAAAAATAATTGCCTTAGGGGACATGACCATAGGTTCCACCAAATTCATCCAAGTTTGGACAAAGTTTTGTAAGAGGGCCCAGTAGTCGGTAAATCAATAAGCCCTCCAACAATATGCCATTGTTCTGAGAAATCTTAAAGGCCATCATCTCATACGTTTCAGCAGTGGGGCCGGACCAGACACACATGAAAATAGCCCTACAGATAATAGCCAGCCCTCCGCCCCAACTTCGGGGTCTATCTAATCTGTAGTAGGTATGCCCTGGGGGAGATGCTGCGACAAAGTCGGGGTCTGATTCTATTTTACCCCAGGTTTCTGTCATAAACTGACAATCAATGTGCCAAGTTTCAATCAGCTTGCAAATTTCCACTGTATGCTTAGGGAGCGAGCGGACGTTCACCAAAGCATACCAAAACGGCTGGCCCTAGGCTGCCGTATTAACATAAGCTGAAATTCCAGATTTCAGAGACCTCCTATGCTGAACTCTAGCCTCCTTCAGGGTTAGTGGAGCTTGCACTCCACAATTACATTTTTTACAAGTCCAGGTGGACTTGTAGTCAATTGGCATCTTATGCTTGCAAAGCATACTCTTTGCCTTGCAGCTAGACCCCTGGAAGGCCGAAAGATTTAATAAAAAAAAAAAAAAAAAGGGCAGAATTTCTGGCCCCTGGGCCTGTTTGGGCGCAGACGGGGGCAAACGAGCTTGCCTTAGGCGCGCCCGCTGCACGAGTCCACTGCGCAACCTCTCAGCTGCAGTCATTTATGACGCCGGGCCAAGAGCCCCACGTCAACTAGACCGCTAAATGAGCGTCAAAGAATTTCTGAAAGCCGGAAGAAGGGCTCTGACAGACCCTCACTTCCGATGCGAAGTGCTGAAACAGCACCTTCCTGAAAAAAGATTAAAAAAGAATAAAAGAAAATAAAAACGAAGCCCCAGAAGCAGTTCCCCAACACTAGTGGTATGAATATATATTACAAAAAAGTTAAAAGAAGCCACCCCACAACAGCGCAGCCAAGCATATGACGTGCTCACCTTCTCTGCGCGGCCCCTCAGCTGCAGTCATTTTTGACGTCGGGCCAAGAGCCCCACGTCAACTAGACCGCTAACTGAGCGGTAGAGAATTTCTGAAAGCCGGAATAAGGGCTCTGACAGACCCTCACTTCTGATGCGAAGTGCTGAAACAGCACCTTGCTGAAAAAAGATTTAAAAAAAGAAAAGAAAAGAAAAGAAAAGAAAAACGAAGCCCCAGAACCAGTTCCCCAACACTAGTAGTATGAATATATATTATAAAAAGTTAAAAGAAGCCACCCCACAACAGCGCAGCCAAGCATATGACGCTCTCACCTTCTCTCTTTTTTAAGGACAGGGCAGTGTAGGTTTTAGACTTCAGGGCGGAGACGGGGTGGGGTAGTTTTTAGGACAGGGTGGGGTAGGTTTTAGGGATCAATGGGGATTGGGGTAGTTTTAAGGACAGAGGGTGTAGGTTCTAGAGCTTAGGGCAGGGTGGGGAGGTCAGAGTCGTTTTTACGACAGGGCAGGGTAGGTTTTAGGGTAGGGTAGGTTTTAAGGTTTAGGGTGGGTGCTCGGGTGGTTTTCAGGACAGGGCGAGGTAGGTTTTAGGGTTCAGGGTCGGGTTAGGTAGTTTTTAGGACTGGGTGGGGTAGTTTTTAGGACAGGGTAGGTTTTAGGGCTTAGGGTAGGGCCAGGGGGTCAGGGTAGTTTTTAGGACAGTGCGGGGTAGGTTTTAGGGTTCAGGGCAGGGGGTTGGGGTAGTTAATATGATAGGGAGGACAGGGTAGGTTTTAGGGTTCAGGGCAAGGGGTCGGTGTAGTTTTAGGACAGGGTGGGGTAGATTTTAGGGTTCAGGGTGGGGTAGGGTGTTGGGTAGTTTATAGAACAGGGTGGGGTAATTTTTAGGACAGGGTGGGGTAGGTTTTAGGATTTGGGCGGGGTCAGGGTAGTTTTTAGGACAGGGCAGGGTAGGTTTTAGGGCTTATGGTGTGGTGCCGGGGTAGTTTTTAGGACAGGGTATGTTTTAGGGTTTAAGGACAGAGCATTGTGGGCTTTAGGGTTCAGGGTGGAGTTGGGGTAGCTTTTTGGACAGGGTGAGGTAGGTTTAGGACAGGATAGGGTTTAAGTCTTAGTGCGGGCGAGGGGGTCTGAGGGGGGTTCTATCACACAACCATGCATGGCGTTACCACATATATACCTTTACTAAGAATGCTTCTACAAGGACATTTTCTGTAAAGGCATGCAGGGTAAAGATGTGGTCATGGTTTTGAATGTGTTGTTAAGCCATGCGTGATTCTGTCATACAACCCACTAAGCATGAACCACAAAGTAAACCAATGCCCTGGACGACCCTGCTTGAGTCTTGCATGAATCACAACTAAATTGCATGAATAAGCATTCTCCTATCCTTTATAGGCATGACGATTTAGCGAAAGATTTTAAATATGTGGTACAATTCAAATAAATTACAATTTAGCATCTATGTACATGAAACATGAAAAATAAGCTTGCATCAGAGGTATGCTACAAGATGCTTGATAGACACTGCAGGGAAACAGCATGACAATCTGTAATCCTACCACTTGACTAGTTGCTATCATTGGGACTCCCACGTAGTACCATGGTACCCATCAAATCGCCCCTAAAATAAAACTACCCGATCCCCCACCTATCCCTAAAAACTACCCCGATAATCCTTCCTTCCAAAGCCCTAAAACCGACCCCCATCTGCCCTAAAAACTGACCCCACCCCAAAATAAAACTACCCAACCCCCCACCCGCCCTAAAAATAATACTCCTCCAAACTCACCCCTAAAAACTACCCCATACCCCCACCCACCCTGAGCCATAAAACCTACCAGACCCCCCACCCGCCATAAAAACTGACCCCATCCCAAGAACAAAACTACCCCACCCCTTAAAAAAATAAATTATCCCGCCTCCCCCACCCCTGCGCTAAAAATAAAACTACCCCGACCCCACACCCCCTCTACAAATAAAACTACCCCACCCACAAAATAAAACGATCCCAACCCCTCACCCGCCCTAAAAAGAAAACTGCCCATCCCTAAAAATAAAATTACCCCGTAAAAACCCGACCCCCCATCCACCCTAACTACAAAATGACCCGAATCCCCTCCCCGCCCTTAAAAAAAAATAACCCAACCACCCTAACCCCTAAAAACGACCCCAACCCTTTCCCAGCCCCACTTACCTGACTGCATCCTACCCATACCCTGACCCCTAAAAACAAAATTACCTGACCCCCACCCCACCCCTATAAACCCGACCCCGCCTGCCCCAAATACAAAACTGCCCCAACCCACACCCCTAAAAACCCACCCCCCACGTGCCCTAAATACAAAATGACCCTGACCCCCACCCCACACCTAAAAGCAAAATTAGCCCGACCCCCACCCCTACAAACCCACCCCACCCACCCTAAATACAAAATTACCCCGACACCCCACCCTGCCCCTAAAAACAAAATTACCCTGACCTCCCACCCTAAAAACAAAAGTACCTTAAAATCTACCCCCCACCAACATGACCACGTCCTCTCCCGATGCTGACTCCCTTTTTCTCTGTCTTAAGCCTGCATGTGCACTGTTCAGCACATGCGTGATTAAGGCAGAGAAAAAGGGAGTCTGTGTTAATGCAAGTGTGGTTCCGCTTGCAGTAACAATGTTGTTGTGGTTCTGGAGTCATTGTTCTGGACGTTTCCCTACTGCCACACGTGGATAGCTTTTACTCTGAAAGCCTTGTAGTATCGTCGACTCACCTGGGTGTACACAACACCAATAATTGACAGGTAATCTTCTCTTTCATGCCATGAATGTCAAAATATTTAAGAATTACTATCAATAGGAAGAGGCCTGAATTTTGCCAGGAGTGAACACTATCTTGCCATTGTTGCCCATACTGTTCAGATAATCACATCTGTCATGACCAGTATTATACCTAAGAGGAACATCACCAGGCCATGAATATCCCAAGAAATATTAACCTAATGCCATGTCCATAATTTTATAAATTTTGAGAAAAACATAAAGGTGATGTCTGAAACACTATAATTAATCTCAGCTACTGCAAATTAAGGGACAGTAAGGGTGGCGTTAACAGGACGCAACGAAGAGAAGTGCTTTAATTACTCCTCGTTTTTTGCTCTTTCTATATGTGCTGCATTCTGCACACGCATAGAAATAGCAAATCGCCATTTAAGAAAGAACACCTTCCTTCACAAAAGCAATCTCCCCTTCAACTCAGCCATCCTTGCTCAAAGGTGCAAGGGTTGCTGCGTTGGCGCACGGCAGCAAATTCAGTGCTGGCGCAGGGGGAAACTCAGGGGTGCGCATACTCTACTAAATACAGCACATCCCTGCATTGTGAAAATGATGGTGCGCGATGCAGCCCAAATTGGCGCAGCGACACACACCATTATTTTCCCTTAAATCTGGCCCCAACTATTTTTCACTGCACCAGTACAGGAAGATTGCAACTAAATGCCGTAAGACTTGGTGTGCCCCCAAAGTATAAGCCCACCTATATGACAAGGTGTCATTCCCACTGCACAGGAATACAAGCAAACCCAGGCATGTTTCTGCCTAAACAATAAGATGCAGAATTTGCAGCAAGTTACATTGAGCTAGGATATCCATATATGGACATGTATTGCACCTTTAAGGCATCTCGCTGAGAAAAACAAAAAATGATGTGTGATTTGTTTGAATTATGCCATTATTCTGACAGGGCTAACATTATAAATTGGGTGTGTACAACAAATGAGTACTCTTCACCGTTCATACATGTGAACAAATTACCCACTAATACATACGCATAAACAAACACAGATATGCAAACATAAACACACATACACATATAACAGTAGTAGGATTGAAGCCTTTTTATCAGGGCTTGCCTGCATACAGCTTTAGCAGTCTGACATCAAAAGACAATGGATGTACAATACCAATAATATTTTTAGCATCTTTTACTGAAACATTCTGCTGTAGCATTGCAACATTAAAGACTTTCCTGGTACATTAACAGTACATTACATTTGTACAGCCCTTACATTTTACTATAGTAGTAAGAAAAGTAAAACCACCATAGGACAATTAACTTTAACATATTGTGTAAACGTGATTCGTAAGGCTGTGTGTAGCAACGTTAGGAGGGAAAGGGAGAAGGCACAGCTAGTGATGCAGTACTTCACATGACGTGTCATTGGATAGGTGTACAATACCAACACTTATGTGGGATTTGGGTCATCCCAATGCTAATCGTTGGTTGGCTTTCTTGTCACTGCCATTTACTTCTTTTTCAAAGACTTTCATTCCTCTTCTAGTGCCTGGCGTTCCCTGTGAGTTGCTTCTTTATCATTCATTTAATTGGAAAATGTGTAGCGTTCCTCTACATAAATTCAGAGAACGACTTTTAAGGTCAAGCACTTCGACCTGTTGTAAGCATTGTGGGCTTTTAATCACGCACGCCTCACGCCCATCACTTTTACTCGTTCTTGGGCTTGCCTTTCAAAAATCCCTTTATGTAATTGGTAATTGCTTTACGTTAGTCCTGCCTTGGGGCAGTTTTGTTACCACCTTGCAGACTGACCCTGTTACATGGATAATTGCACGATTGCCAATATACTTCAGAGAGGGTGAACTATTTTTTTCATTTGTCTCACTCCTTCATGCTCCATGGCAGCCATGGCCCTCACAGTGCAAACATCGCAAACTCCATCGGTGGTATTGGAGTGGTGGTCACATTGTTCACACTGTTACCTAATCAGTCATTTCTTTTGGCTCTCCCTTTTACACTCCATAGCTTTCCCAAAAACACTTATAATTGATAAATGTGTTATGTAAATAACACAGAAATCCACAACAGCTCTCCGGGCACAGCCGGAGAGCCGATACTACAATAGTCACTGCACTCAGGAAAACTTGACCCATAATGCTCTACAAGCAATCTTTTACAAAACATTGTTGTCCATAACTCAGCCTGTGGTGGTCCTAGGACAATGGGACCACCACCAAAACGTTCAGCACGATGCACTGTTTCTGTTTAGGTCATCTATAAGTCCCCACACTAGGTTAGTGGGTACCCCAAAATAATAACCCCTCCCACTGTGCAGTCTCTTTTTAAGCTTTTTTATGGCTGGTGAAGTTTGTTTTACAGTTTGTTTTAGTGTTTGATCTAAGGGCCTTAGTATTGTAGTAGGCCTGAAAATCTGTAAGGCATTATATCTTCTAGGAGCTGAATATATGGTTGCACAACATTACTGATTGCTATTTTATTTTTGTGTTATAATGTTCTTTAGGGGGTATTTATATGTTTACATGACCATGTTTCTTACAAATGATATTTTTATTTGGGTGGTCTCCAGGGGCTGTTCTGAGCATTGCAGTCAATGTACTACACTATTTGCTGCACTCAGTCATCCCATAATGCTTTGCAGGACATTGTTTTACAAAACATTTGTGCTCATAACTCAAACTCTGGTGGTCCTAAGGCAATGAGACCACCTTGAAAATGTTCACCACACCCTACTCTTTCTGTGTAGATCATCTCTAGGTCCCCACACTAGGTTAGTGGGGACCGCAAAATAATAACCCCTCCTCCATTCAGTATCTTGTTAATTTTTTTCAGGTCTAGAACTTTTGTTTTGCAGCTGAGAGAAGTTTGTGTTTTAAGGTTCCTGTTTGTAATACCACTGCAGTAGATTTGCTTATCCTGAAAATCTGCAATGTACTACTCTCTCTAGGGACTAAATGTATGCTTACACTGCAATACTTTTAGTCATTTTGTTTTCCTACTAAATGATAACATGCTCATTTTTCTTATAAATACTGCTTTGATTGTGGTGTTCTCTAGGGGCTGTTTTTAGCATTACAGCCTAATGCCAAATGTTTATTTCTGATAAAGGTTTCTATTGGAGTTATATGATAATTGTATATGTTTTAATGATCTCTCCTTATTGCAGTTATGATTAAGATTCAGGCTAATTTAACATCCTTATTACAGTATGACTGTTTGAACATTCTTGATATGTTTGGGTGAACCTTCTAGTTTATTTCTCTTGTTACTCCTCCATAGCTGTCTTGTTTTGGGAATTGTGTTAGCCAGCCAGCAACCCTTATGGTGGGGTAGTGAAAGTGGTGTTCTGGAATTAGCATGGCAGATTTAAATTAGGATGCCAAATGGCAACATTTTCATTTTTGGCTGCAAATAGAGGAAGAATGTAGATGGAAGTGCTTTAGTTATATGCATGGCCACTGGAATTATGTGGCAGGAAAAGACCAAATTATGAGACAGGGTTGACCAATTTATGTGGCAAGAAAAGTCCAGTTCTAAATATACAACATCAATAGGACTAACTCAAGCAAATGCGAGGCCCATTACATTGCAAATGCTTGTTATCTTTTGCTTTTAGCACTTAATTAAATTGCCTGTGTTTCCTTGCTCCCCCTGCAAATCTCTGCTCCCATGCCACCACAATTCATTTGTTGCTTCCTCCACCTTTCTCTGGCTTTTTTATTGCCTCCTCTAGGTGCTGCCCTAATTCTCCTCACTCCTCCAATGTGTCTCTGCTACTCTGCTTTTTTTTACAATTAAAAATAATTCAATTAAAAAAAAAAACATTTTTTGGGGGGGGGGGCTGGGGTCAGCCAGCTACGATTTGCAATCAGCCCATTCCTTTCTGTAATAGTATTTATATGCACATTTTATTTTATTTTTTCAATTTACTGCTTCTAGATGTACATCAGCCACATTGGAACTATAAACTAGTGCATGAAATTACAGCTTCAGTAATATTGACAATTACACTGTGGTTACAGGCATATGTCATTATCTAAATTATAGCCTCTGCCCTGTGAATCACACAGTTAATATAACTTATGGTCCTCATTTTGTTTGGAGCGTTTAAATACAGCACTCTCCTGGAGAGCTGCAGGTGGCGATTTTAGACAACGTCTGTCTAACACAGCGCTATGCATTCATGATCTAAACAACATAAACATTACGGCCCATATTTATACTTTTTGACGCTAAACTGCGCTAACGCAGTTTAGCGTCAAAAAATTTAGCGCCGTCTAACGCCATTCTGAAGCGCCATGCGGGCGCCGTATTTATGGAATGGCGTTAGCCGGCGCTAGCAGACTGGCGCTGCCTGGTGTGCGTGGAAAAAAACCACGTAGACCAGGCAGCGCCGGCGTAGGGGGAAAATGGCGTTAGGGCGTCTTAAAATGGGGCAAGTCAGGTTGAGGCAAAAAAATCTCCTCAACCCGATTTGCGCCATTATTTTCGACGCCCAGACGCCATTTAAATGACTCCTGTCTTAGTAAAGACAGGAGTCATGCCCCCTTGCCCAATGGCCATGCCCAGGGGACTTATGTCCCCTGGGCATGGTCATTGGGCATAGTGGCATGTAGGGGGGCACAAATAAGGCCCCCCTATGCCACCCAAAAAAAATTAAAAAATATAAAAAATTATACTTACCTGAACTTACCTGAATGTCCCTGGGGTGGGTCCCTCCATCCTTGGGTGTCCTCCTGGGGTGGGCAGGGGTGGCAGGGGGGGTCCCTGGGGGCAGGGGAGGGCACCTGTGGGCTCATTTTGAGCCCACAGGCCCCTTAACGCCTACCCTGACCCAGGCGTTAAATAGTGGCGCAAATGCGGGGTTTTTTGACCCGCCACCTCCCGGGCGTGACTTTTGCCCGGGAGTATAAATACGACGCATTTGCGTCGCCGTCATTTTTTTAGACGGGAACGCCTTCCTTGCATCTCATTAACGCAAGGAAGGCGTTCACGCAAAAAAATGACGCTATTTGCCCATACTTTGGCGCTAGACGCGTCTAACGCCAAAGTATAAATATGGCGTTAGTTTTGCGCCGAATTTGCGTCGAAAAAGCGACGCTAATTCGGCGCAAACGGAGTATAAATACGGGCCTACATGTCAAGTGGGCTCAGCATAGCCCATCAAACATACCCATTCTTTCTTCCCAAGTCCCCATCACTGTGAGGATGTGGCGATGGGGAGCAGAATCAATGTTACACACTTTCCAACCCTTGGAGAGGTGGGATAAACTGCCCAAGCTGCCCCTACAAGCCTAGCTCAGTGAAACATTGACCTAAGTTGAAACAAGGTGGATATGAGAGATTAAAATTGATTATTGTGCTGACTCTGTAACCAGAGCTGTACAGTATGTGGCAGTAATAAAAGACCACCAACTTTGTCTACCCTGCCCCTTCCCCCATGATTTACACCACCAAGATGGAGACTATGCCTAGTTTCATGATGTACTTGGCTGTCTTTCAAATCTTCCAATGTCCTTTGACTGTAAAAAATGTATTTAAGTATATTTTGTGATATCCACTATTATTTTCAAAGAGCATTGAACCCCAGTTGTCACTTAAGTCCACATACCTATTAAATGGCAATTCCAATGATGTTTCACACTATGGCCCCATTTATACATCTGTGAACACTACTCTGAAATGCAGATTAAATACCTCTTGAGTAAACCCTCAAGGAGTCCCAGACCAAGCGTACTCCTGAAAATGTGGTCACCAGCAGAAGACCCCCTTATTCTGGGATTTTTGTTTTTTAAAAACACCAAACCTACTTTTACTGTTAATATTTCCTAAAGATTCACAGATTATGCACTTTCAAAAGCGGGCATTTTATTTGTTGGATGGGGGTTTTGCATTTGAATGAACGAGTATTTGCACTAATAGAATTGATATGAGTCTTTGGCCCAGTTTTAAGAGGGACCAGTGCCTCCTTGCACCACATAAGTGTCAATTTTTTGCTAATGTACCCCAATGAGGCCAAAATTGCTGTGCCAGATTTACAAAGTGGCGCAATAACCCTTGCACCAAATTATGCCTGCGCCAGGCATAATGTAGGCGAGTGGGGCCTCCCCCCATTGGGGGGGCAAAAATGGCGCAAAGAATTCTAAAAGATTTTTTTGCGCCATTTTTTCTGCATTTTTATGCCTGCTCAGAGCAGATGTTAAAAGAGGGCACACCTTTGGTTACAATGGGCCCCTCTGTACTGTTCAAGGTTAGCGCCAAAAGTTTGTCCTTAACCCTGAACAATACATCAATAGCACCAAAAATATTGATGCTATTGCCCCATATCCTGTGCCATGGTATTCCGTATTTTAAATATGGCGCACACGTGGTGGCAGTAGGGGGTCGCTAAGGGTCACAAGGAAAGTGGTGCTGTTTGAAGCTGGCACAGCGAAGTGCGGCGCTACGGATTTTGGCACAGCACCGCACTTGGCCAGTTGGTTGTAAATGTGGCCTTTTGTCTCTCTCAATCTCTCGATATAGATGTAAAACTGTCTCTCTGGCTGTGTCATGTCCTCTTTCACTTTCTCATTTGCATATGTGTGTGTGTAAGTATAAACACACTGATGTGGCTGTGTGTTTGTCTCTCTACGGGGCATATTTATACTTTTTGGTCAAAAACTGCACTAACGCAGTTTTGCATCAAAACTTTTTGCACCGGCTTGCACCATTCTTGAGCGCCAGCCGGGGACCATATTTATGGAATGGTGCAAGCTGGCGCAAAGGATAGGCTAGTGTAAAAAAAAAAAAATCACGTTGGTGGGGTGGCAGTATGAGAGAAGGGGGTTTTGCACTAAAAAATGGCATTAGGCAGGTTAGAGTAAAAAAAAATGACTCTAACCAGCCTAGCGTCATTTTCTGACACAAATCCATCCATACCACATGACTCCTGTCTTAGAATAGACAGAAGTCATGCCCACCACCCCAATGGCCAGCACAGGGGACAGGGGCTACCCTGGGCTAGGCCATTACACCCAGTGCCATGGAGGGGGGATCATTTCAGGGCCCCCAATGGCACTTATAAAAAAAATACTTACCTGTACTTACCTGGGATGGGGTCCCCCATCCTCTGCTGTCCCTCTGGTGTGGCTGGGGGTGTCCCTGGGGCGGGCACCTGTGAGTTTATTCCATGGTATTCCACCATGGAAATAGGCCCAGAGGTCCCCTAACCCCTGCCCTGACACAGGTGTTACATAATGGTGCAAAGCAAGCTTTGCATCATTATTTGACCTCTCCTTCTCCCATGCGTGATTTTAGCACAGGGTTATAAATATGGCGCTAAGGCCATAGAGTAATTTTTTGGATGGAAAAGCCTACCTTGCATCTCATTCACTCAAGATAGGTTTGCACGTCCCAAAAATTACTTTAACTCCATAACGTTGGTGCTAGACAGGTTTAGCGCCAAAGTATAAATATGGAGTTAGTTCTACACTGAATTTGCATTAAAAAAAAATCCACTAATTTGGTGCAAAACAAGTATAAATCTGCCCCTAAGGGGCAGAATTATACTTTTTGACGCAAAACTGCGCTAACGCAGTTTTGCGTCAAAATGTTTTGCGCTATTTAACACCATTTCTTAATGCCACCTATGCATCATATTTATACTTTGATGCTGGGTGGCACTAAAAAGAGGTTAGAGTAATTTTTTCTGACGCTAACCATTGTACCTTGTTGTAACGCAAAATGATGTTAACACAGGAAAAATGACTGTAATCCAGTTTACGACATGTAAACAAGTCTCAAAATGCAAATGCGCCATTTTTGCCTGCAATAGCAATGCAAACGGAGCAAACAGTGCAAAGGAGAGGCAAGATGGATCCACAAAGCCAGGAGAGAACCCAGGGAGACCCCAGACAACCGGGAACCAGCCAGGAGGATACAGACAAGACCCAGGGGCGAGACAAGAAGAAGAGGAAGTGTTGCTTCAGCACAGAGGAGCATGAAATACTGGTGAGAGAGGTGACGGAACACCAGCATCAACTCTTCATCACCTCTAAATTGCCAATTGGAAGGAGAGAGGCAATTTGGCAACAGATTGTGGACAAGATTAATAGTGCGGCAGAGGTCATGAGAACTGTCACTGAAACGCTGGCATGACTGCAAGCGGAGGACAAAGGAGAAAGTGGCAAGGAACAGGAATGCAGCACTACAGACCGGAGGTGGGAGTCCAGCACCACAAGAGAACCTGGATGAGATGGAGGAGATGGTTGCAGCAGTCATCCGGGAGGAAATCGTCACTGGCATCGCAGGACAGCGCAGAATACCAGGAAACAACACACATGCAGGGTAAGTTGCATGGGGGCCCAAAATGTCAAGTGCAAGAAGGGGAAGGCACATACCTACTACACAATGCATGTCAGTCCTGCAAATCAGGCAGTGGAAAGGGCAAAAAGGCAGGGCATGGGACTCCCTGCACTGCCCATGCCAGGTGCATGGGCTGTGCAGGGGCATCGAGGGGCATAGCACAACACACAAACAACCTTTGCATGGGGATACACCGCTATGCCAAGGCTGGTGGAAATTCTGTAGTAGACCAGTAGGGTAGGGTAGAACATAAAAATGGTCTGGTGTCACAGGATAGCTGGTATTGTCAGAATGTAAACTAGAGGACAATGCCCAGTCTCAGGCCATTGGCTCAAGCAGCATTCCCCATAGACAAAATTTGCCACAACTGTGCTGTGTGCGCTGGTCAGTTAGGAAATGGCAGTGAGGTGCCCAGGGAACAAACACACTCGAAATGAGAGTTCAGTATGACTACGTGATCAATCCCTATCAATCCCTATCCAAGTGCAACTCCTGTCAAATGGTCATGTCCATAGACTCAATAACCATCAGGCACTGTCACATACATAATGATGTACACAGCAGTAATCTCATACCCATGCTGGCCATCCCTGGGTTTACCCCTGTGCCTGTGTCACAATAGCTGCAATGCCACCCTGCAACATCTCAGGCATCATAGTGCTAAGACAACTGCATTTAGGGGGAGGACATATGTGTGTAGGAAGGCAAACTCACCCGCACAGTCACAAGAGGAAACGGAACTCTGCCAGGTCCATCAGGGCAATGCAATGTAGCATACATACGCAAACATCAACATGAGAAACTACCAATGGTCACACCTGCATTGTCTCATGGAAATGCCATGCAAGGTATGGTGCTAGGTGTCAGCACCGCAGAGGTGTATGTAAAAATGAAAGACTGAGACAGGGCCATATTGTGATGTGTGGTGCTGTGACATCAGCACACCAATAATCATTGCAAGGCCTCACCATGGAAATGGAAGCAGAGGGAGGGTTGATGAGGACAAGAAGGTGGCAATCCACAATTTGGACAGAACCCACACCTAGAAGATGTGACGCAGACAATTGCCCAAACTGCCCTTCAGTACATGTGACATGCAGGTGGGGCATAGGGCTGAGAGACTGCAAACATTAATGACAGGAACAATTCATGGCAACCAAGATGACAATGTACCACCAATAGGAAGTCAGTGACGTTACATTACAGCTGGCACAACACAGGCACTCTAATTGTACAATATCTCATTGCAGAGGACGATGGCTCGCCTGTGGATCTGCCTGTCCTGGACTACCCTGATTACCTGGACGACCAGCTGAAAACCATCTGCCAGGAAACCCTCCAAGATGTCCTGGGAACCCTCCAGTCGCAAGGAGGAGCATACAAGTAGCAGCCATCCCAGAGGACCCTCCCACTACCCCAATAGTACGACCTGCCAGCTCAAACACAGCTGAGAACTCTGATGACACAGGGACCACCTTTGAGAGGACAGTAGTGGGAGTACAGCGGGAGCTGGCCAAGGAGGTGCGGGTGGGGATGCAAACTATGGCAGCTGGCCTTGAGGGGATGTGCATGATAACGTCCGCTGAACAGACAGCAGCCAAATAAGTCACACAATACCTACCGCATGGAGTCCAACAGTGTGTGAGGGACCTAACCACTGCTGTGAGGGAGTTGCCACAACACCTGCCCTCCCAATCTTGCTGCTGCATGCATGACAACAAGCAGGACTCCATGCACCGGGACCTGGCCTCCCTCAGGGCAGACATGGCTGTCTACCACAGGGATATTGCTGCCATACTCAATAATCAGCAGCTTCTCCTTGCTGCAGTAATGCCATATGTAGTTCCACAGATGGCAGCTGCCGGGAATTTGGCGCCCACTTCTCCAACCACTGAAGTGTGTTGCCCTCTCAAACCCACCACTACCATCATCAAAGGCAGAGGGGACGGCACACACATCAGAGGATGAAGATGTGGAACAGATCATCACCCATAGGAGTACCCGGTAGCGCCAGCCCATGCCACATGGACAGTGATTTCCCTTTGTCCTGTGCTAGACAACATGCCAGTGTTGCTACAGGTGGTGACATGCACTCTTCACGGACACACTGTTAACCTTTCAACTATGGACTGCAATTGTCTCTCACTACTCCATTGACAATTCATGTTCCCCTACAATGAATGACACTTCACCTCAGCATGTCCAATGACATGTCCTTCAACCTTGTACTTGTGTTGCGTCACAATAGAATGGTTTACACTAATAGGGTCACAGACCTGGACTATGTAAATATTGCACTACAGCACTTTAAAATAAACAGCACCTACACAACCACTTTGTCTCTGTATAATGTGACACATCTACTTTGCTGAAGATTTGTGATGTGTGTAACATGTCTATGGTCACAGAGTGTCAATACAAAAGTGCAGAAATAATGTGGGCAGATATCTACGCACAAGGTATCTACATGATGAACGTCAATGCTGGTTACATCCCCTACAAGCAAGTCACTGTGTATGTGACATTTGCTTTAAAACATACATGCCTCACCCACTACATACAGCAGGAATGGCTGTGTAAGAGTGCACGGCCAATAACGTCAGCTGAGAGTACAAGTAAAACGCATTGGTGTAAAGTTTTTATACTTGGCCTCATCTGAAATTGGCACGACTCAGTTTAGCAGTGTTGACATGAACTTCAGGCTGCAGGCAGACCTCCCACAGTGCCCAACATCACAACACAGGATCCAAACAATTACAACTTAAAAAGCACACCTACCTGTCCAATACATGGGAACCACAGTCATGTTGAGTGGTGGTTACAATGGATGGTAGATGCATTGAGATTTAGATTTGTTGTAGCTGCCAATGTGATAGCTCTGTTGGAAGTGGGAATTAACATGTCAAGAGAGGGATGTGGATGCAGGACTGAATTCACAGGCCAACAGACAATTGGCACTGTACACTCATGCAGAGAACCTGAGCCCCAAGCATATGGCACATGCAGTAACGGAGTACCTAAACCTTTAATAACTATGTACAAAACATAACTTAAAACTATGTAACACACCTATACTAACCTAATCTATCCTAACTATACATTACCCACAACTGGCCCTAACTACCCTATGCTAAGCTTACTTGCCACATTTAACAACACACGCCAAACATTTGCCCCCCACCCCTCTTATGTGACGAGACACATGCAGGACAACATATACTAACCTAAACTTATACTACCTAATACTAAACATAAATATATATATGTATATATATATTTATATACACAAAAGCCCCAACATTAACTTCCACTCACCCACCCACCCACAAACTAATATGTAATAATATGAAAAACCATCCCCAAACCTACTTATCCTATCTAAACAACTACCCTACTCTAACCTATCACTAAACCCCTTAAGCCCACTACAAAACAGGATGGGGAATGAGAAGTGAGGGGACTGAACTAGGGGTGAGGGGAGGCAAGAGTTCAGAGGCAGAGGTTGGCCCTCCTCAGTGCCTTTTTAACAGCCTTCAGTCTTTTTGTATTCCTGTCAACATCCTTCTGTATGCTGTCCAGGTTTTTGAGGACCTTCTTCATGTCCCCCTGGAGCTCCCCTATTGCCGACATGTCCATTGCAGCAGGCGTGGTGGGCTGTGGTACTGAGGTTGATGGTGCAGCAGGTGGGGCAGATGTGATGGTGGCGGCTGTGGTCCCCTGTGTAGGTGTGGTGCTGGCTACACTCTTTGTGGCCAATGCGGGTCCCCCTTGGCTGAAAGCCCGCCATTCCCCTGTGGCTCACTCTCTTTGATAGCTTTGTGCCATCTTGCGGTAGCCAGACTCAACCTCCAAGATGTGGCGATATCGCACTGCCCACTTTTGAAACGCCCTGATTTCTGCAACATCCATGTTGGCAGCTGTAAAAATTAAACAGACAACCAACAGAGTCATCATTGTGTGATGCATGTACAGATGATAATCTAACACTCTGCCTCGATTTGCACATGCAGTCCAAATCACAGACCAGATAATACAATGTCCCTGATGAATGTAATGGCAACCCTGCCTACCCATCATGTAATTTACACCACAGCAAAGCACAACATTAGTTGGACCAAATAAAGTGATCTGTGCATTGATTTAGTGCAATGTGTCACAATGCAAAGGCAGCAACTACTTCAGGTGGGCAAGGCCCACTAATCTTTATCATCTGAGTCAAATTGAAAAAGCATACAAAACCAGTGACTTGTAGATTTAATTGGCAGGATGGTATGCAGTTGCTAATCATAAGGGGTCAGTGTTGTTTGGGAGACATGCATTCTAAAATGAGATGACTGTCATCTACACTGTGAACATCACATCGACCTACATATATGTTGTTCCCCTACCTCTTCGCCTCAGGGGTGATGGGCATGCAATACATCATCACAACTGTTGAGTACAACCACGAAGGCATGTCCACTTATACATGTTTAATGAGTAGAACACATGTGAGGAGGGCTGCCACCTAGGAATAAGGGGCCGTATTTATACTTTTTGGCGCACAACTGCGCCAACGCAGTTGTGCGTCAAAAAATTTAACGCCGGCTAACGCCATTCCAAAGCGCCATGCGGGCGCCTTATTTATGGAATGACGTTAGCCGGCGGAGCTGACTGGTGTGCGTCAAAAAAAATGACCCACACCAGGCAGCGCCGGCGTAGGGGAAAATGGAGCTTGGGCGTCAAAGAATGGGGCAAGTCGGTCTGAGGCAAAAAATCGGCCTCAACCCGATTAGCGCCATTTTTTTTTACTCCCACCCTCCATTGACATGACTCCTGTCTTAGCAAAGACAGGAGTCATGCCCCCTTGCCCAATGGTCATGCCCAGGGGACTTCTGTATGTAGGGGGGCACAAATCAGGCCCCCCTATGCCACAACATTTTTTTTACAAAAAAATTACCTGAACTTACCTTAAGTTCCCTGGGATGGGTCCCTCCATCCTTGGGTGTCCTCCTGGGGTGGGCAAGGGTGGCAGGGGGTGTCCCTGGGGCCATGGGAGGGCACCTCTGGGCTCCTTCCGAGCCCACAGGTCCCTTAACGCCTGCCCTGACCAGGCGTTAAGAAATGACGCAAAAGCGTCTGGACGTCATTTTTTTTGACCCGCCCACTCCCGGGCGTCATTTTTGCCCGAGAGTATAAATACAGCGCACATGCCTCGGAGTCATTTTTTAGAAGGGAACGCCTACCTTCCATATCATTAACGCAAGGAAGGTGTCCACGCTAAAAAAATGACACAAACTCCAAGATCTTTGGTGCTAGACGGGTCTAACGCCAAAGTATAAATATGGAGTTAGTTTTGCGTCGGATTTGCGTAAAAAAAAACAACGCAAATCCGGCGCAAACAGAGTATAAATATGCCCCAAGGTATCCATAGGTCATTCACATCTAGATTCACGTGCCCAGTTGTGGACAACTATCAACACCTGATCTGCCAACACAATTCCCAAAACATCCCCATTGATGCCAGCACAGGGTTGGCATTGACCTGCATGCACGCCTATTACATATCACATAAGTGTCACGTAAATGGAGTACAACTTATGGGGCTTGATGCTGGGAAACAGTTACCCATACAGTCCTACATGTACATTACAATACAGGGATGCACAGTTTTTGTGGAAAACTGATGCATCACTGTGTTGTGACAATGAGGGTATGATCCAGTGCCAATATACTGATACAGGTGCACTTCCAAGTCACATCTGGGCCTACATGTGGCTACTAATCACCATGTTCACACACTGCTGCCTATTGTGCAGCACAAGACTCCCAAGATATGACTCTGTGCTTGTGAATGGGTAACCCTTTCACGGAACACTATGTCACCATCCAGCCTAGTAAGATATCAGATCACGCGCCAGCTCATAATTTCTTGCAATGAGTGCAACACACAAGAGTCACTCACACAACAGCTGCAGTCACTACACTGGACAGACATTATCACACTTATTGGATACGTCTGGGTCCTGAAATCTTGCCACTTCCCCGATGGTAAGGGGGGTGGGGGGGGGGGGTTCAGGTCCACCTGTAAGACATGGAAAGGAAATATATGCTCAATATCAGATCAATGTACATACGTGTGAACAACATATCACAGTGTGTAACATTTTACATGAGTGAGCTGGTGATCCTGCATGTAGACAGTACAACAGACATACCACTGCAAACTCACATTGACACTGACACACCAGTGAATGATAGCCATGCATCTGCACACATGCACTGGGCCTAACAATCATGCGGTGCTAAAGCCTACTACAATAATATGTGGCTAATCCATTTCAGATAGTACTCCATGGCATGATTTGTATTTGGGTGAAAATTTCAATGGCACTTCCCTGGTGCACTGCAATACAAGTGACTCAGGTATTTTGGCTTGTGCATCAACGGACACTGAGTTACTGTGTGATGGACATGTGGCTCAATTTTCAGTCTGCAATTATCATGCATTCAGTGGTCCATGACAGATGTGATACAGTTGTATGTAGGTAACAAAAGCCCCATTGGCAGTGCCCTCTAAGCTGGGTCCGCCCCCTTTGCCATCATAATGGCAGGGATCATGTGTGTATAATGATGACAATGTAGCGCTAAACATGGACTGCCCACTTTGCTGCCCGGATACAGTGAAATGTGGTGGGCTGACAGTATCTTACCTGATCATCATTGACAGAATGCATGGGCACAGGTGTTGCCATAGCACGTGAAATGTGTGACTAAGGGCCACATGTACGAAGATCAGGTTTAGTGAGTTGCACATTGCGAGTCTTAGCAACTCACAATTTGCGAGTAGGATATTCTGATGTACAACACTGTCAATGACACTGTTTGCAAACTCCTTGGGAATGGCGGCACTCACAGGGATGGTGGCCTGCTGGGCTCAGCAGACCACCATGTCTAGGACTACTTTCAAATAAAGCTGTATTTTATTTTTTGAATTGCAGCCTTATTTCAACAAGGGTAAACAGAAAGCATGTCAAAAACAAATATTATAACTTTTATTGTTTTAAAGCAGACAGTGGTCCGTGGGACCACTGCCTGCACTGAAACAATGTTTTTGCATGTATTCACAATGGGGAAGGGGTCCCATGAGGATGAGTTAGCACCAGCTTGAAACTGGTGGTAACTGCAGTTGTTTTGTGACGGCATTCGCAGTCACCAAACAATCACACATCGGACTGCGACTCGCAAATAGGAAGGGAACGCCCCTTCCTAAATGCCATTAGCTAACCCTGTTTTTTGATTTGGCAATGTGATTGCAGAATGACAAAATTGGGTATGTGCATTGGAATAAACATTTTTTCTTGATGTAAATACACAAATTCAAAAAACTAGGCCATTTGTGACAGTAAAAAATAGCTTTGTGCATGTGGCCCTAAGTGATAGTAGTATATGTCTCAACAAACCTCAGGCCTGTATTTACTGGGACACTAACACTGTGTTCTGCTTGCATTCAACATGGCCACAAACATTGCATGCAGCTCAATGAACACATCTGCTACTGTCAATCAGGAGCATTCTACTGTACACATTTGTCAATGTGATTCTCACCAACAGGGCCACCGATCACCACACCCAGGTGGTCCAGCAGATCCTGCTCACTGGCCAAAAGGTCAGCCCAGCGATGCCTTAGTTGGTGCTCATTCCTGCTTGTATGGTAACCCTCTTGAGGTGGTAGAGTAACTTACCCCACCACAGCCGCCTCACGTCTGGTGATACCCCTGTTTCCCCCTCCCACCCATCTCCAGCATCAATGTAGGAAGTGGCACACCAGCCACACAAAGCCCCCAAGCTCCTCCTCCCCCATGCGTGCCAGTCTCGCCCTTCCCAACATGTCCCTGAACAACAAATCCAAACAGAAAATGTAGAAAAAAAGAGGAAAAAAATTCAAAATAAAGGAAACTTACAGCCCAAACCTAAGAACCCCAACTAACCCAACTAGTCTAACCCCCAGACAGACACCCGACAGTACAAATACAATATGAAAGACACCAAACTACACAAAATCACATACACAGGTACAAGAAACAAACAGATTTCACAAAAGACACAACAAGAGAGACACCAAGAGATACAATATACGCAATCGAGACACCAGCAACACTGAGAAACAGCCACACTGTCAAGAAATAGCACAGACTGTAAAGTGAAAGTTAAAGTACACCCACTGTACCATGCCTGTAAACAGGATTTACTATTACATCACTTCCTGTCCCCTTGCGGCCCGTTTTCCGTCATGCATGTATTTTTTTTACGCATACGATGTTTGCATGAATGTTTTTGATGCTTCACCTACATGTGCGGCAAAATACCACGCATTACCTGTATACTTCAATTTCAATGGATATCCGCATGCATGTGGTGTGCAGGAGGAATTCACGCTAAGGGCCCATGTATGGTGCGTTTGCGGAGTTTTCAACGCATTTGCATCAAATTTTTTGACTCTATCTGTGATAGCGTGATTTTCTAATATTTAACATGGATGCACCCTATATCAACATGAAGGTAGGATGGTGTGGCCTGCAGTGTGCAATATGGTGTTTGGCCACATGTGGTTGAGCATGCAACTTTGTGTATTGGGTGTGAATGATCTGTAACCACGATATGTGTGTTTCTGAAGGAACTGCATGCAATACTTTGGACATCATGCAAATGTATGAATGTGTGCCAAATGTGTATCTACATCTGATGGCAATCAGTGATCTACAACAGTCATGTTATGTGTTTGTAACATGTGTTGACTCATGTGATGTGTGTAGTTGTTTGACTTAGGGGACATTACATTTCACAAGACAAAGAAAACTCAGGTATCATCGAGGATGGCTGATGAGTGCTATGTAGGATATGTTACCTCTCATATGTCATTAATTGTTGGTTATGACTTCATGGTAACTTGTGTGTGGATTACACCAATGTCTGACATGTGTACATATTTGGTACGTGCTGTGTTTGAGACATTGTGCCTTAATTCCACCCATAAAATGTTTGGTACACGTCAGTTTGACTCATTACAATTACCTATGTTACTTGTGTTGCTGTGGTGGACTTGCTGCCCTGGCTGCATGTGTTCACATATTTTCAGATGTGCATTCCACAGAAGTGTCCAGTTCAAGTGTGTGGGCATGTGTACCCTGTATCAGGATAGGGCTCCATGGTGTCACTGTTTCGGGCGGGTCTAGTCAGGACTCTGTTAGGGGCACCCCTTGAGTTCACAGAGTATCTCACAAGGAGGTAGTTTACCAAAGCAGAATAGCAGCTAAATGCATACAAGGGGAAAGGACAGCTATGCTAAGGCAGAGAAAACAGGAAGGTGAAGGCAGAGCAACCTTAGTATGAACAAATATGGAACGGATCAGTAATGGGTTAACACGCTGGGGTTATCACTAAGGTTGTACACAGGGTAGGCTCAGAACTTCCCACAGCAACAGGGAACGTCAATGTCTCTGTGCAGATTACTCTTACAGATAGTCACTATGTAAGCCCCATAGAAATGAGGCAGCAGAAGTGATTCTGTATCTGGTTCCTAAGGGCACAAAGAAAGATTGTACTTACATACACAAGACTAGCCCTTGTGGGCCCAGCTGGAGACACAGTGGCAATTCCTGGAAAACAGCCATAGCACACAATCACTCTTCGGCACTAAAGACTACATGCAACACTCGACAAATGATGGGGCTGGATTTGCCTCCTGGAAACCAGGTGCCAACCTAAGTACAAAGGAAAACACTTCTACACAGGTGTGGACTGATAGTACACTTCCCAGTCACAATAACCCAAGAGGAGACAGAAACAGAGGGAACAAACTAAGAGGCAAAGCCAGGAACAGGCACAGGCTGACGCAAAGGCAGGAACAGGGCTGGGCAACAGAAAGCAGGCTCTGGCTGAAACAAACAGGAACAAGGCTGAGAAACAGGGAGAAGACTGACTGGAACAAGCAGGAACAGGACTGGGAAAACAGAGAGCAGGTTTATGTTGAATCAGGACTGTAACACAATCCAACAAGTGGTCTGGAACACAAGGAATCATACTCCAGTGCACGACAAGGAGCTTCAGGGAATGGCAGCTTCTAAGCAGTTCCACGCAGCATCAAGGCCAGGGCAGAGTCACATGGCTAGGCTGCACAAGAGAGGTCACAGGTGTGTGCAGCTTCCGTCTCTTACAAGTCCTGGAGAAGAGAATCCAGTATAAAGAGACAACTGGACTTTTCCCATAGGAAGCAATGGACAGAAGATTACAGGTCTTACCGATTACCATGCAATGTGTTGAAAATGGCCCTTTTTGCAGGGTTATCCCCAAACTTTTTGCCTTCTTCCTCCTATTTTTATAGGTCTGTTTTTGCTGGTTTATTGTCTCTGCACATTTTACCACTGCTAATCAGTGCTAAAGTGCAAGTGCTCCCTATAGAAATTGTACTGTTGATTGGGTTATCCATGATTGGCATATTTGATTTACTAGTAAAGTGCACTAGTGGTGCCCGAGGCTTGTAAATCAAATGCTACTAGTGGGCCTGCAGCACTCGTTATGCCACCCACATTAGTAGCCCTGTAAACATGGCTCAGACCTGACACTGCAGTGTCTGTGTGTGCAGTTTTAAACTGCCAATTCGCCTTGCAAGTGTACCCACTTGCCAGGCCTCAACCTTCCCTTTTACTACATGTAAGGCACCTCCAAGTTAGGTACTAGGTAGCCCCAGGGGCAGGGTGCAGTGTATGTTTAAGGTAGGGCATATACTAGTGTGTTTTACATGTCCTAACAGTGAAATATACTGCCAAATTCGGTTTTCACTGTGCAAGGCTTATCTCTCTCATAGGTTAACATGGGGGCTGCCTTTAAATATCCTTAAAGCGCAGATTCGCTTCGAGAGCAGATAAAAATGTTGAGTTTAGGGTCTCTGAACTCACAATTTAAAAGTACATCTTTTAGTGCAGTTGGTTTTTATTTTGTCTGTTTTTAAATGCCACTTTTAGAAAGTAGGCATTTTCTTGCTTATACCATTCGGTGACTCTGCCTGTTTGTGGATTGTCTGTCTGGGTCAGTTTGAGAGTTGGGCTGTTCACACCTCTCCTCTAGACAGTGACACAAAGGGGGCTGGAGTGTAGCCTGCATACCTTGATTAGCCATCTGTGCTGGAGGGGAGGAGTGGTCACTCACACCTGAAAGGACTGTGCCTGCCCTCACACAATGCTGTCTCTGATCCCCTGGTGAGTGCCTGGGGTCTGGCCTGGAAAAGGAAGGATCTTGCAAACACTTGAGACTTTGCTTTGAAGTTTGCCAACTTCAAAGGCAGAATTGGGTATAAGAAGAAGACCAAAACGCCAGACTTTTAGAAGCTTTCTGGACTCAAGAGGAAGCTCTGCCCAGGAGAAGAGCTGAAGAGCTGAAGGAGGAGTACTGTCCCTTTGCTGTGTTGCTTTGCTGGACTGGCCTGCAGTCTCTGCTTCTGCCTGAAAAGAGTGCAAAGGGTGAACCTAGCTGTGTGTCCTGCTTGAGAAATTTCTCCAAGGGCTTGGAGTAGAGCTTGTCTCCTGTTGGAAGTCTCAGGGTCACCAAAGACTTCAGTTTCCTCGACCTGCAGCACTGGAAACTATGTGTTTTGTGGTGTTGAAGAGGAGAAACCACTGTGACGCCACCATAGATGCCGCTGGCCTGCACCGTGACCTGCCCACGCCACACGGAGTCGCATTGCCCTACTTCGCACCGCTACCCTGGTCTCCCCGACGCCATCATCAGACGACTTCACCGAGCCACTGCTCGCACCCCAACCTGTGGGCCCCGCACTCCGGCCTTGCCTGTTCACACCGCAGCCTGGGCATCCCTGACTCAGCTGCTCCTGCTGACACCGGTGCCGATGCCTGCACCGTGGCCTGTGGACACCGCTCGTGAGGTACACGAAGCACGTCCCATCCCGCACCGCAAGCCCGGTCCACCGACCCCAGCACCATCGACTCCTGTGTCGTCACCAGGCATCTTGCCTGCACCGTGGCCTGTTGACGCCGCTCGTGAGGGTCACGAAGCACCGTCCCATCCCGAACCACTGGCTTGGGCCTACCGACGACAGCGCTTCAGCAAACGACGACGACCCTGTCTGCGCCATGACCTGTGGACAACGCACGTCGTCCCGCCCCGCCCCCCTTCACACTGCAGCCCTGGTCTCACCGACACCGCTGGATGCCATCGCTGAGCCGCTGCCTGCACCATGACCTGTGGGCACTGCACGTTGCATTATCCCGCCTCGCACCGCAGCCACGACGCCATCCACGCCGGTGCACCTGACTTCATAAGCCTGGAGTTCGATCTGCAACGGCTGTGACCTCAAGGGCCCGACGACTCCTGCACCGACTCCGGAACCGACACTGCGAGGATCACGACGCCCTGCAAATCCAAGGTACTGTTTGTGGGTCTTCCCGACACCATAGCTGGCCCGCACGCTGCGGCCGGCCTGAATTGTTGGTTTTGTTGATCACGATGCTGTGATAGCCCCAGGCAGAGCTATTGACTTCAAGGAACTGTAGTTTTGAGTAAATCTTGCAGAATTCAGATTTTTCTTACTGTATGTTGGATTTTTATAGTATTTGGTCTTGTTTTATATAGATAAATATTGACTATTTTTCTAAAACTGGTGTGGTGCCCTTTTGTAGTGTTTTCACTTATTACTGTATGTTATGTGCAAATGCTTTACACATTGCTTCTGAGATAAGCCTGACTGCTCGTGCCAAGCTACCAAGGGGGTGAGCAGGGGTTATCTGAGCGAGTATCTCCCTTATCCTGACTAGAGTGAGGGTCCCTACTTGGACAGGGTGCAAACCGACTGCCAACTAGAGACCCCATTTCTAACACAGTGCATTATGGGACCTGAAGTCCATGGAAGCTAATGTAGTTCTTCTATAGCATGCCATAAGGAAAAGGGAGGCAAACAGGAGTCAGAAAGGGACTCTAGGTGAGTGTTAATGATGATTCTCAGGGTGCAGGTAGTCCGTTTACAGCGCCCCCTAGAGATCGGAAGGCAGAGACGTAACACACGGCAGTGGCAGGACTGATTTCCAGGGATGGACTACACAGGGCATGAGTTGTGAACATTGCTTGTTATACCTGGACACTCATGCTATCCATTTTCACAAATGATGCCCACCCTTGTCACACAAGCTCCTTGCAGAGATTGCAAGAGTCACACTTACTAATGTCAGGGGTCTGTTCATACATTCCTGTACTTCTGAAATTTCACATCCAGTGCCTCATGTATGGGCGCTTATTTACCTTATGATAGGAGATGTCATAGTTGTGTGTCATGTGCTACAGTTGACCATGTTGGCAACATGTATGTGAGTCATTTGTTGTGGTCCATTGGTTTTGTCCTTCATATGTGACATTCAAGAGATGAGTATTTTTATATGTGTGCGATGTTTGCTGTACAATCAAATGCATCACATGTGATGTTGCATCAGAAGTAGTCAGATTTGTCTTTGTAACATGTTCCCTGAGGTAATACTCACATTCCTAAGGACATGTGATGGAGAATGAAGTAACTAGAGAAGGATTGTGTGATCAAGTAAGGTGTTTATTTACATATCATAACAAGGTGTGTAGAGTGACTATTAAGTGAAAGAATTCTGTACAATTTGCTGTCTGTGGTGCATTCCTGCAGCTGTGTTATGCTGTTCCCCCTCATTTTCCCTGCCTCCTCCTTCTCCTCCTCCTCCTCCTCAGGCAGTTCTTGGTCTGGCTCATATAATGGGATGTTCCTCCTCACACAAATGTTGTGCAGGATAGCACAGGTCAGTATAATTGTACACACAATGTGTGGGGCATTTAGGAGGCTGCCTCTTGTGATGTCCAGGCACCTGAATCTGGACAAATAACAAATACACAGAAAGAGAGCAAGGGAAGCAAGGCTAACCCACACCGCCTCCCAAAAGAAACTAAGTAATCACAAAAGGTGTGGGGTAGTAGGAACAGGGGGTAAGACTGGGTTAGTCTTTAACCAGTTCCTGGTTGCATTAGGTTGCTTGATAGGGGGTGCTGTGTTGCCCTACAGGAGTAGCAGGGGATTTTCCTTTACGGACTAGGTGGTCTCACACACATAATAGTGTCTTGCTTCATCATATGACCACCTAGCCCCACCTAAGTAAGATGATACTAATCAGGCGGACTCGACCTCTGGTTAAAAGAACCAGAGGGAGTGCTGAAATTGAATTGACTGGATAGTTACAGTGATCCAGAGGGGGTGAATAATAAAATTACCTAACATGTCACCGGTGGCTCTTGTTAGTTTTAATGGTGGTGCATGTTGGTAAGACTAAAACTAAGGGGGAAGGCTCGTTAGAGGATAATGTCTCTTGGAGTCTAAAAGGGGTTGAACATGACCAACATGTTTCTGCCCTCACTAAGTGCTGGTGGGTCAGGGGCATTCGTCAGGGTCGGAGCACCTGTAATAAGTACGGTGCTCAAAGTGAAAGTGTGTGTCCTACCTGAACAGGTAGTTCACGGTGGGGTAGGCCCCGGAGCTGGGGGCGTATTGCCTCTGGTCTGGCTAGAACCGGGGGGGGGGGGGGTTTCCCTTGTAGTCACACTCACGCCAAAGGGAATACCATGGGGGGTACCTACGTGCCGGAGCCAGGCCGCTCTGGTTGAGGTAGGTACTGTTCAGGTAGGACACACACTTTCACTTTGAGCACCGTACTTATTACAGGTGCTCCGACCCTGACGAATGCCCCTGACCCACCAGCACTTAGTGAGGGCAGAAACATGTTGGTCATGTTCAACCCCTTTTAGGCTCCAAGAGACATTATCCTCTAACGAGCCTTCCCCCTTACTTTTAGTCTTACCAACATGCACCACCATTAAAACTAACAAGAGCCACCGGTGACATGTTAGGTAATTTTATTATTCACCCCCTCTGGATCACTGTAACTATCCAGTCAATTCAATTTCAGCACTCCCTCTGGTTCTTTTAACCAGAGGTCGAGTCCGCCTGGGTAGTATCATCTTACTTAGGTGGGGCTAGGTGGTCATATGATGAAGCAAGACACTATTATGTGTGTGAGACCACCTAGTCCGTAAAGGAAAATCCCCTGCTACTCCTGTAGGGCAACACAGCACCCCCTATCAAGCAACCTAATGCAACCAGGAACTGGTTAAAGACTAACCCAGTCTTACCCCCTGTTCCTACTACCCCACACCTTTTGTGATTACCTGAATCTGGATGTCAGGATGCCAAAGGTCCTTTCCAGAATGGTGCATGTCCTCTGATGTGCCTCATTATAGGTACGCCCTGTTGCTGTGCTTGGGATGTGGAATGGGGTCACGATCCATGGCTGCATCCCGTAACCCTGATATGCTGCAAAAGATAATAGGAGTGAGTATTTTGTTAGTGCTTGCAACAGGAATGTCATCTAGCATGGCAGATGATATATTGTGTTGTCTGTGACCCATATGTGTTTGTGGCATTGTGTGAGATCCTGGGCTTCTATGAGGTTTTATCTGCACTGGGTTGTTTGACATGACAACTTGTGTTTGGCTCATTGACCTGGGATCTATGAATTTTTTTTCAAACTTTTAGTCAGTATGTATGTACCATGCGTTGTGTAGTGTCCAACATGTTTTAGTGTGCTTTGACTGGAGGGGACATGATACATCCACACACACAATTGATTCAGATCTGGTGGTAACATGGTTGCACTACATGGCCTGGACATCCCATCCATTTAGACATATGTCATTGCAGATGAAATGTGACACGGAGGCCCTTTTATTTGGGTAGGTGACAATGCACAACACATCTCCATAAGTAGGCAGCACTGAACTGTTCAGTATTGACAATGCACAATTGTCCCATGTGTGACTTGTTTCTAGGCAAGCCTTTATTGTTCCCTCTGCCAGTAGCTCATGTGCAACCATGCACCTACACTACCGAACTTGCTCCAGGGAACCTGGCTAACTGCCTTGTGGAGGTGGATGTATCTGTGCAGGAAGGGCCATCTCCCTGTACAGATGCTATTTTGATGGACAATTGGCTCTTTCAGTGTGTGCAGCAGTGTGCAGTTTGCATTAGTGCCACATCAATATGTGTTCATAAGCACAGTCCACTTCCTTATTGCAACCTGGAAACAGCACCCCAGGAGTGATGTATGATATTGGGACTGCCTCAGTATTTAGTGTCACCTACATCTGAGTCAGCATCATCATGCTGTGCCTCATGGTGTTAGACTTGCTGCAACACACATTGCACACCCCTTCCACGCTACATACTGTTTGGGAGGGTGGCCAATTGACTATGTGGTCTAATTAAATTGTAAATGGTTCATCTTCCAAGTTGTACTTCCAGTTCAGGCCATGTCATTGTCACTGTAGGCTTTGACAGTGGTCCCTTGTTGCTCTAGAGTGGCAGCTAATGTTTGTGGCAGCTGTCATTTGTTCAGAGGTGTGTATCCCATTGTGTCAGGGTGTACAACATAACTACCAGTGTCACACCTCAGTATCAGCCTGCCCATGTGTCAATGTAGTGGTGTATGTTTTGTGTGTCCTACAGGGTTGTTGTGCTGTGTGTATATTGCTAGGTTTATTCACTTACAGACAAGAAGTCCATTGCCATATTGTCCGTCCTGGAAGTGCTGATTGATCCTGCTGTGGCAGAATATGAATGAATCATGGACACTCCCAGGATACTTGGCCAAGATGTTTGTGAACAATCCCTGATGGTCAATTATGGCCTGCACATTGATGAAATGCGTGTGCTTTCTGTTCCTGAATAGGTGCTCTGTTGCTACAGGTGGTATGATCCGGACATGGGTGCAGTCAATTGCAGGAAGGCCAAGAATGAGGGCTGTGATACCTCAGAGACCAGGACACCCATTGCCTGGAAGGAGCCACTTGCCAACATGTGCAGGACAGCTAGCAGCTTGGTCACCGGTGGGATGTTGTGTGGTGTCTGCAGGTTAGCTGTTAGTTGTGCCTCAGTATGGCGCAGCAGCTGCTGTATGGCTTGCCAGTTGAGTTGATGCCTCCGGATGATGTTCTGTTCCCTGAGGCCATGGAGGGTTGTCCTATTCCTGAAAAGTCTCTCCTGCCTTCTGCGTTGCCTTTGTGGGCCGCGTTGGGGTGGTGGTGGCTGCTGCTGTTGGTCCTGTGCTTGGCGTTGTCTTGCAAGCTGCATCAGTAACACCTCCATGTTGTCCTGTTGGTCTGTAATGTTGCTTGTGTGTGTTTTCCATAACTAGTGGTGTGTTTGCCTCATTTTAACACCTGCCCTGACCCAGGCGTTAAATTTTGATGCAGATCTGGTTTAGTGTCATTTTTCGGGTCCCCCTCCCACCTGTGCATCATTTTTGCCTGGGTGGATAAATATGGCGGTAGGTTGTTTAAGTCATTTTTTGGCCAGGAAAGTCTACCCTGCATCTCATTGACGCAAGGCGGTTTCACGCATCCTTAAAATGACGTTAGCTCTATATTTTTTATGCTAAATATGGGCCTAATTCTCTGGGTCTTTATCTCATCTCTTTTTCCGTGTGTGTCTCTCTAAGACTCACTGTCTCTCGCTCATTCTTTTTGTCTCTCCCTCTTTCTCTCTCTCTCTCTCTCTCTCTCACTTTCTCACGTGTCTGCCTCTCTAAGCCTCGATTTATCTCTCCCTCTCTAGTAACCAGTGGCTGCTGTCCAAAGGTGACAGTCGAAAGCTGTAACGCACTTCCCGCCAGTCACCACCACCGCACATTCTTTGGCTCTTTGAACTGCTGCCATCTCCTGCCCCCCGTTTTGAGCACTTTGCCATTAATCATGTGAGCACATATGGCCTTGAAAGAAGGGCTTTTGCTAATTCTAGAAGGGAGCTGACACCTGGAAATATTTGGAGACTTGCCTTTCCAGATTCATAAATGAGACATTTCACATTGGCACTCAAGGCGGGCGACCTGCCGCATACTTGGTTGGGGCACGTCAAGTGAACAAAAATACCTCCATCTCGCTATGCAGCATAAGTCTGTTGTCAAAACTTTGTTTAAGAATTGTGTACAGTGAGAACAAAAGGTGTTAAAAGACATCTGTTATGATCAGGGCTCATTTTTTCTTCAGAACCTTTCAGCAAGACTTAAAAGGGTGCTCTGTCATCATCGGCAGACTGACTAAGAAGTTTGTTTAATCTGCTTTCAGCCTGCAGAGCTCACGGGCGCGGAGCATGCTGTGGAACAGGAACCCATCCATCATGGAGTATAACTATAATTGTGACTGCTGCACCTGAAAGGCGGCTGAGTGACATCACCTATCTTTGAAGAGTCCTTCATCGGCCCATAAACCGTACACATCACTAACCGCTTTACACCACCGTCCCATCCTCGCCGACTGACAGCACACGAGTATTTGTGTTTTGAAAGAACACAATATTTGGTCAAGGCTGATGTAGCAGTGAACACACAATAGGTGAACATGTAGATGGAGGCTCAAGCTTGCTGACACTTTGAAGTAGGCATGAAGGTGAACTGCCTATGTGTGAATGTGCTGTCCAGGATAGACACACCTGCAATCACACTGATAAACTGTTGCATGCAATAATTAATTTGTGCCGGTGTTTAACGGCGCTAGGCACCAGTGCTCAATTTTGGGGATGCAGACTTTTTTTTTCAACTTCAGACTTAGACTCAGAGCAAGAGAGGGAACGAGAAGGAGGCAGAGTAACTTAGGAAAACAATGACAAGTGGAGGAAGCAGGGGTCGAAAAGAACCTGGAAGAGTGAGATTAAGATACATGAAATGTAGGGTGGTGGAAGAGAAAGCATTGAAACGGAATCATCACGAGGCAGCCGAGGTATTAGGTTACTCCAGGATTCGGAAGCGGTGCTGAGGGTTCCTAAGAACGACTTAAAGCATCTGCACTTATTGTTTTGCATGTAAGATGTTTAACCACATTTTTGCATGTAACCACGTTTAACTAAGTGTCTGTCTGTTGCTGTGTGGTTCAACGCAAGAAGGATCAAAATAGTTTGCGTTCTTTTTTATTGTGAATTCCCAACGCCTAGGAATACCTCAATGATGCAGCACCTGCCCAAGGTGAACTATATCCTTACTGTCCTTCAGTAGGATCGCTGCAGTAAAAAGTAGTATAATTCACAACCTATTGTCGCCAATATGCCACCCATCTGCCACATGCCCCTGCAGATCTCTGCCAAATCTTTCGAGGATACCATCTCTTCCCTCAGTCCTAAATCACAGCTGCCATAGGGCATACAATGTTAGAGTAGCAATGTGGTATGGATAAGAAAGGCCCTCCCTCCACAGCCATCGCACTTTCACAGTTGCTTGAGGGAAGTTAGGAAGACCCGAGCAGAAAAACACTTGGCTAAGTGTTCCACAGTCATTTGGAGTAAACATTCTGATCAGTGTACTTTTATGCAAAGACAGTCGCTTATTCTTCCTATAAAGTTTATGTATTAAGTTTCTCCCAGCACAGGACATTGGTACTTTTGGTACTTTTGAAGCATCATCACTTCATGGGAGAAACTGGTTTTCAATAATTGGACTGTCCCTTTCCCATGGGGGAAAATGGACCACCTTGGAAAAGAACTGGAGGTTAGCATTAAGGAGGACTGCTTCATCTATCTATCTATCTATCTATCTATCTATCTATCTATCTATCTATCTATCTATCTATCTATCTATCATATGACATATTCATGTCATCATGTCATTTTCTAGAGCTGGCCTGGCACAATTTTGGCTGCTTAGAATCAACCCCGACACCCTTGTGTCATGTTGCAAGAGTGCCTGTGTTGTTTACAGGATTACTTCTTGTGCAGAAAGGGACACCTTTCTGCACAAAAACAATTATTAGAGGCATTTTCCTCTTTCTATTTGTGCTGAAGAATGCACCACACTTCGAAAGAGGCAACAATAGGGATAAATAAAGATGTTTCTCCACGTTGCACCTCTAATGAGGAGGCATTTAAATCTGATGAATTTCCAGGTCTACTTGTGTTGGTAAATCTGGGAATGTGTCAGAATCTATAGGTGGATGCATGAGAACACCCGCACTCTGTCCATGGTACGCCTCCATACCGCAGAATAACATACGGCAGCGATTTGCATTGCCTTGTATTACTCGAGATTTATCAAGCCACGCAGGACCTAACAAGATGGCCTTGCGTGGCTTGATAAATTTGATTTATGTTTTGTGTCACTCTTGCACCTCCTTGTATGGCGTAAGGGTGACGCAAAACCTTGTTACATCTGGCCCATAGCGCATGGATGGTTGGCAGATTATGCCTTTGTCCCGTTGTCCTTCCTGATAGAGGCAATAGCTATCAGGAAAATATTTGAAATTCATGAAATGATAGAGAGAGTATTGAAAAGCACTAAATATTATTGGGATATGTGTGTGTTTTTGAGTCAAGGTGAGCAAAAGGATGATTTCGTGTTTGGACTGCCATTTTGGAGCCAACGGTAAGAATGAGTAATCTGGGCTTTTTTTCCCTTGTTCTTTGTTTATGAATTGTTCAGATAAGATTAAACTTGGAGCGTAAACTACGCTAAGAACTGATTTCGCATGACTCTCTTTACTGTGTTGGAAACAGCACTGATTTTTAATGGATGAGGAACTATTAAGGGTTTTGTGGGGTGATAAAATGACTATGTACCGTTCTGGAGGTGAGGTTAGGTTGGATTATCAATCCCAAATTTCCGTCATATAGTTGATTCCAAACTGTAATCTTTCCTGACCTGTGTCCATCATTTGGCTGGTAGGACGGTTCCTAATTTTAAAATCTAGCACTTTCTTCATTGCAATGAGAAAATCCCACTTTTTTACAGAAAAGCAGGGTAGTTCAGAAGCAGCAATCATTTTTGTATTTCTTTATGTTGGTGTTTTACATCTCACCAGTGTTCCACCCTTCATCCATAAATGCCTTGCTTTACATATGGTGTAGCGTGAGAGTGGTTACAAATAGGTCTACAGCAGGCTAGTGTGAGAATATTTAGCATGTGTAAAGTATTTGATAGGATTTAAAAGCAGTAGCGGTTAGTTCTTTTAAAAAGCAGTGAGGCAGAAAGTATACCAAAAGTTCAAAAAAATAAAACATAAATCAGGTACTCACCATTGGTCACTATGGCCTAGAAGTACGTTCTGGGCAGTGGAGATGACAAATACTGCTCTCTTCAATTATCCCATCCTTGCACTTTCTTTTGAACACTTCTCATCGTCATGCCACTGCAGCCTGAACTGCCTGCTATGAAAACAATCAATCCGTATCTTGCTGTTATGCTGCTTTTACTAGTAAACAGAATGAGAGCAAAGCAAGGATTGGTGTGAGCAGGAAACCCAGCGCTCCAAAGTTTACTTCGTGGAGCTGCGCTATTGTAATTGTAGGCGTATTCATATAGCGCTTACTACCCCTGACGAGGCGTCAAAGCGATTTTCTGTGAGTAGCATGCTACTCTTGAACCCAACAAGAATTAGTGATGGATTAGTATCGGGAAATAATGAGTACAGTTTTAGTATTATTATGAGTTAATTTGAGCCGCGGATATGAGAGTTTGTTAGTTAGATTGACTGGAGTAATGGAGTGGTGGAGGAGGAAATAAATCCAGAAGTGTTAATTGGGAGTATATCCTACATTTACTCAACCCAAAGGCTTGGGATGAGTAAAGGGGGATGGAGGAGGGAAGAGTATGTGGAAGGGTTAGGGAGAGCATAGTAGCAGGGTGAGATAAATGTGGGAGAATTTAGTAGGGTTGTGTGGGAGGTCACAGTAGTAGAGTGAGGTTTGGTGAGTTAGATGTGGAAGCGGAGGGAAGAGCTTAGGCAGAGTTATTTAGGAGATGAAAGGAGTAGAAAGGATTTGGGATGAGTCAGAGTGAGAATGGAGGATAGTTTGATAGAGACATGACATATGATGATGGGTAGATAAGTGTGATAAGATGAGAGCAGGAATTCATAGATATCTAGTATAACAACCCACCCAGGAGCCATGCAATGACCCACGAACATGCCAAGCACAGAAACAACATATACACATACATACATACATATATATATCTATATACATATACACACACACACATGAATACACACACATATGCATATACAATACATAATTAGAATCATGGGTAAAATATACTTAGTCAAACAGGTTTAAAGAGTGTGTGTGTATTTTATTGTTATGACATAGTACCAATACATATTTTCTAAAAACTATACATAACTAGAAATATACACATAATCTGAAAAAAATATTTATCAACATAGGCATATGCAGTCCATAGTTGTTTGAATATGGTGGTTATGAAGGATAGAGCCAACTCTTGAGTAGTGTTCTGAAGACAAGAAAGTTATCTGTGGCTCTTATAGTTGGGGGTAATGAATTCCATAGTTTGGCTGCTTGAACGGAGAAGGATGTACCACCTATAGTCTTTTTCTTGTATGGTGGTGTTCTAAGGTGGGGTGCCAATCTTGAGCAGAGGTTTCTTTGTTGGATGTATTTGGTTATTCTGTTTCTGATAAAAAGTTCCATGTATAGCTTTGTGGTTGATACAAAGCAGCTTGAAAACCAATCCCAAGATTATTCTACTAGGCAGGGAGTGCAGGAGAGGTGGACTTGGTTAATCAAGATATATTTCTCTATCCAAACTTAATTTGTGTCCAATAATTCAGTCATTATTATAACCTTCAACTTCACAGAATGAACGAGAAAGACAATCCAACTCTGCAGAGTCTGGTTATATTCTCTGGTTCTGTCCATATGCTATTAGACCTACTTTAATCACTTAGGGCATTCTGCAAATAAGCTAGAAGGAGGAACTTCAAGGAGCTGTCGCACATCTTGTACCCCACTTTGGAAACCTGATGAACTGGTGCTTTACCATAGGTTTCCTACTACATCTGTGTCATGGATTGTTGAGTGGAGGGGCGTAGCACAGAGTGGAGTGTCGTGGCACAGAGTAGAGTGTCGTGGAGTATCATAGCACAAAGTAGAGTGGAGGGGCATGTCACAGAATGGAGCATCGTGGCGCAGAGTGGAGCATCGTGGCTCAGAGTCGCGACAAGTGTCATGGAGTGTTGAATGGAGGGGTGTGGCGCAGAGTGGAGCATCATGGAGCAGAGTGGGTTATCGTGGCGCAGAGTGGAGCGGCATGGCGCAGAGTGTCATGGAGTGTTGAGTGGAGGAGTGTAGAGTACAATAAAGTGTTGTAAAGAGTAATTGAGTAGAGTCGTAGGGTGGGATAAAGTTGTGGAGTAAAGCAGTAGATAGGAGTGGCGCGGTGTGACATGGTGGTATAGAGTTTAGTAGAGTGTCAGAGTGGAGTGTAGTAGAGTGGCGTAAAGTAATGTTTCATAGAGTGGAGGGGCATGGAGTAAAGTGTCAAGGAGGAGACTGGAATGCTGCAAAGTGGAGTAGCACAGAGCAGAGTGGTCTAGAGTGAAGTGACATACCATGGAGTGGAGTTGTTTTAAATGGGATACAGGAGTTAGCTTAGTCTGTAACTTGCAGACTTGTGCCCTCGTAACCCAGTGCCTTTTACCCTACTGTTTTAGCACATTTATTAAATTAATTCTGTTAAGATAGCTGCCTTGTTTTGATTTAGGCCCATGTTTTAATTTGCATCAGTGTCACTGCGCTAAGGCGTCAAGATCAGGCAACAAATACAAACAAACTATAGGTGTTCACTTTCGGTACTTTCCCTCTTCATGGTTTTGAATTGTTTATATTAATTAGCATCCCAAGCATGCCTTATCATCAATTGTTTGGGAACAAACCTACGTCCGGGGTCCAAGTAGATCTGTATAAATACTCCTCACTTTATCAGATAGTCAGAGGGATGCCGACCAGATGCCCTCGCTGCCATCGATGCTGCACGTCGCCTTGACGCTGACCCAGTCTTACGGAGTCTGAGCTAGAGACCTTGTTCCAAGGTAACAAGAGTTGGGGGCTCCTCTCATGGCCAGGCATTAGCAGATTGAGGTTTAACATACTTCTAGGTTAGATATTAGGCCTACATGCCAGGGTATTAGGACATATTTCACACTTCATGTTATTTCATGATACTGCAAGATGGTGGGGGTCTTTGTATTAATGACTCGTCTTTACCATTCTGTTTCTTGCACTGTTGATTATCCTAATCATTGCAGCCCATGCAACTTATCGAAGATTGCAGTTTTACTAAAATAAAACCTATTTGATACTTTACTGCATCTTCTTCACTGCCTGTGTGTGTGATTGAGACATGTTGTTAATGTGAGAAAGGGGTAGTCTCCGTTTAACCACGATGCTCCCTGAGAAGTCAAACTCTTGAGTCCATGCGTAAACGCTGCCACAAATCACCTTGGACTGTTTTAGGTGAGGTACTGCTTGTGGCCCGGAAGGGTTGGAACGACAGTCGCGTTTTGTTGTAGGATTGGCACAGTCGCCTACAAACATAAGTACTGTCATCCTCAAACCAGCAGTCTTGCTTAGAACAAGAGTCCAACTATGACATTGCAGAGTGGATTAAGGTAATTATGAGTGGCGCGGTGTGGAGTATGCATAGTGTGGTAGTGCTCTGCTATTACAGACAACACATTTTCAATTGAAATCAATAAAAGAGCACATGCAGTTTTACTGATAAAACTATAGCACACAAACGATAATATGTGGAAATGAAATCAGCTAATGTACTGACCTGTTTTGATTTTATTCAAATTTTTGTTTCCACTACACTTCATGATTACAGGTGCTTCCTTTGTGCTTTCTTAATTCTGCTATATTCTCAAACATTTTCACAGTTCATACATAGAGGTTTAAATGTTGGTGTGTGCTAGAAAAAAAGCCTTTTGTCCCCAGTACAGCAAGATTATAGATCCTCTCACTTTGAAGTCAGAGAAAGAAAAGCAAACGCCAACCTCCCTCCGAAGACAGAGCCTGACCTCCGTCTTTGAACGTACAGCAAATGTGACAGGATAAGAACAAAATTTAAAGGCCTATTTATCGAAAGCGAGAACTCGTGGAAGAATAAAAGGAGCAATGGTTAACAACATTTTGAACAGCTTAAAGAAAATAAAGCTAGCAAATAGAAAGCAAGCAAATGTGAGTTACAAAGCCAATAGTAAGAAATGTGCAGGGACTTAATTCCCAGGGAACGCTTTCAGGATGCCCACAAGAATATTTTTTTCAACCAGATAGCTGAGATATCTGGTAGGCTTTGACCTAAAAAGTAGCAATGTTTTCATACAGCCTACAATGCTATAGGCTCCAGCTATTAACAATTCCTCCATAAAAGCCATGCATTCAATATATTTCCTGTGTGCACACAGACTATACTCAAATAATTTTTAATTAAATTTCAAGTCTTGTAAGCCTCCGTGTAAGGTGAGGAAGGAAGGAGAAAATTTGAAGGCAAACTAAAAACAAACAATAAAAAGGGAAGAGCTTTAAATTATCTATGTAGTAATTTGGGCAAACAGGCTTTACTGTCATTGTTCCAATGGGCAGCAAGATGAGGGGTTTGCACTTACATGGATGGCTTCATTTTAAAAGTAAGTCCTGAAGTTTAAACAGGCTTCGCTTAACAGTCATGGCATATTATTTATGCCTGGTAAATAACAATACAGTAAACAGAAGTTGCTTTGCCAAATGTTTTAGAACATTTTTTGCAACTGGGGCATTATATTGAATTTTCTAGCGTATATAAAGTTTCTTGTGATATACAATGTTGAAAAAGCAAGCATAGTTACAAGTGCAAACACTTGGGCCCTCATTCCAACTTAACATTCCCGCTGGGCCGGCGGGCGCTAACCAAGTTAGCACCCGCCGGCCCAGCGGGAATGAGGCCGCAACACAGAAGCCGGCTCCTAATGGAGCCGGCGGTGTTGCGGCCGTGCGACGGGTGCAGTTGCACCTGTCGCGCTTTTCACTGTCTGCTAGGGGCCCCAGGACACCCCTTACCGCCAGCCTCTTCCTGGCAGTGAAAACCGCCAGAAACAGGCTGGTGATAAGGGGGTCAGAATCCCCAGGGCAGCGCTGCCCTGGTGGATTCGCCCAGCCGGGGCAAAAACGCGGGAAACCGCCGGCCCCGGTTTTCCGACCGCGGCTTTACCGCCGCGGTCAGAATGGGCTTTGAAGCACCGCCAGCCTGTTGGCGGTGCTTCCGTCATTCTGCGCCCTGGCGGTCCAAGACCGCCAGGGTCAGAATGACCCCCTTGATCTACCACACAACAATCAAACCCCCTGACAAATCATTGCACAGGTTCTACAATTTGACATTCAAAAGAGAAGCATGCACACATTACCATAGTTGGAATAAGGATCTCGCTGTACTTCACAATACTCTAGCCCGGGGATTAAGTCAAACAAATTAAACAGCTGCTTCTGAATCAATGGGACACATGATGCAACAGTGAGGCGCTTCGAGACAGCATCCCGTACTCTCTGCTCAACCTTTGGATATGTTGGAAAGTCCATTGGCTCTTCTCCATGAAGGAAAAAATATAAGCAATTACAAAGGCACGCTTTAACTTAGATTGAGTTAACATTATCATTCAAAACCATTCAGGTATATGAACATATACAACCTGCATGAGAAATTCATTTTACACCCAACTATCATACAGCCAGTTTGTATTTTCTTTGTTTGGAGTAACTCTGCAGACAATATACAGTAAAAATATCAAAGAAAAAAATAAATTTGAAAGCAAATTAACGTTCATACTGATGCATCAGCCCTGGGGTCTCCCTCTCTGGAAACCAGCTCATACACCACTGCAGTTGAGCAGCCAAATAGGAGGAATAGAAGTCTGGGGATTTCATACCACCATCTGCCGTTCCCCACTGTAATTTGACCACAGTAATTCGTTGCTGCCCTTTATTCCACATGAGATCAATGAGTATGGATTCATGGTCCCAGAAAATAGATTGCGGTATTATTGATGTAAGCACTGCAAAGAAGTATAGCAGAAGGAGCAGCGCCACCATCTTGCCCACAGCTATGCGACCCGCCACCGATCAGTGTAGGGTCTTCCAAAATGACACTCTCACACGCAGCAGGTACTGACATGCCTATGTTACCCTCTAGGAGGTCAGGGATGGTTCGGTATATGTGGACACCGAGGTATTGTACCACTGTCTGGTTCCAAAGCATGTCTCCCAAATTCCACGGGAGGAGAATAAGCTAGTTTTCTGCCAAATCACCCAGAGGCCTCACAAAAGGCTGCAAGAAAGTCTGTGCACAGGTCATACAAGTATAACACCATGTCAGCTGCGTACAGGGAAATAAAATGGGATACATCTCGAGTCCAGATACCATCATAAAATAGACCACTTCATGCTGCGCACACTAGTGGTTCCACTGCAATGGCAAAAAGTAGCAGGGAGAGTAGGCAACATGGCATTGCTCCGATATCGTACAACCAATGCGAATCCTGGTAACAGGGTCAGTGTATAATAGTAAGGTCTAAGACACAAAGTGCGGTCCTAGAGCATAGGAATGAGTAGGTAGTTACAGTCCAGTCTAGTATAGTCTGTCAAGTGCCTTTTCAATGTCCACAAACATGCAGCCTGCCCATTCCGGTAAAAGACGTTCCTCGCCCATTAGTGCCAATAAACGGTGGACAATTAGAGCCATCCACTGGCCCAGATATCCCGGACTGGTTAGTGTGTATCAATTGGGGCATGTGGGGGAGTATGCGGTGTGCTAATATGGTGCTCAGAATTTTGTGATCAACATTTAACATCAAAAGGTATTGGTAAGCAGTCATATCTGAGGCAAGTTTACCTGGTTTGAGCAGTTGAACTATAAGTGCCTCACGCAGAGTAGGGGCAGAGCCTTGGCCCTCAGTGCACTTTGTTATAACATAACCAATCGTGGGGCAAGAAAATAAAGACAGGCAACATAAAATTCCATGGGGAGACCATCGGTCCACAGGACCTTTCCGTGAACCATAGGCCGAACCTCAGCACGGATCACCTCATTATGACATCTTCCCCCAAGGCATCAACAACCTCACGGGTCATTTCATTGGGTGGCAAGGCATTCAGCCACTCATCAATAAGGGAGGCCACATGCAATTCTCAGGCTGCATACAGACGTGAATAGTAAGTTGCAAAGGATCGACTGATTTCCCCCTACGTAAATTGTCGGGCCCTGTCCAGAGCAATCAATTCCAAAATCTGGGACCTCGATGGAATGGGTTAGCCCACCAACCCAGCAGGGGACCCTGACTTGTCCACCTCCGAGTGTACCCTAACCATATAAGGTTAATGGTCGAAACAGCGAAGACAAGCCACCTGTTCTGCCACCTTTTCCTTCACATCCAGCAATTCCTGCTGTAGATTGAGTCATTTTAAGCTTAAGCCTTCAAAGTCTTGGAGGGTGGGCTCATGAGTGACAATATCTCATAAAAAAGTCCTTCGGAACCCTGCCAAATTCCGAACAGTATTGACCCTGAATCACCATTTTATAAGCTTCCTACTCCACAAGCGGAGAGGAAGCTGAGCCTGTGTAATCATCAAAATAATGCTGGATACCCTCCTGAATAGTATTACAGTACATGGGGTCTTTCAGGCCTTCTGCCCTCAGGTGCCAACTGGGTATGCAAGTATGTGGTCCGCCCCAATGAAGCGTCAGCAATAAGGGGTTATCAGAGATACTGCAGGCTAAATATTCAAAAGACAAGATGTCCACCAGGTCAGGAGAGCATAAAAAAGGTGACACATGCAGTGCGTGCATGATTGAGTGGAAGGAGTAATCTTGGTGCAGGGGGTGGTGGTGACGCTAACCATTAATTAAACCCCAGTGCCCTTGCTACGATTCAAACCTCAGAGCTAGGCAAACAGTAGGGGAGTCACGGAGTAAAGGGTGGGAGCGGTCAAGATAGACATCAGCCACCCAATTAAAATCGCCTCAGATACTAAGTGCCTGAGGTAGCAGAGGTGCCAGTATTTGGGAAAATGCATCCAAAAATAAGGATGTTTCCCCCTGGCTCCATAGCAGTGCAGTTAGGAAGCCTAAAGTACACACCTCGAGTTGCAGACAGTAACAGACCTGTCCAACACGACATGCACACCAGGATTTAGCTGCTGACTGCCAATCAGCAGTATTGACCACGCCCTCTCTTACCCAGACATAAGTAGACCCAAAAAGCACAATGTGCCCGCAGTAAGCAAATAATATATGCCAAATTGGCACTTTCTACTGACAATGGGGCTGTGGGGGCAACAGAGGTGGCTGGTCAATGCCCCCACACCCAAATGAAGAAACAGTCGCTGTTTAAAAGGTAGACTGTTATTAAGGAGTGTTGGGAAGTTGTATGTAGTCAGTGGTGATGAACATCTACAGTATAGCTTGCGGCTTCCCACAGCCAGTAATGAATACAAACAGGAGTATTACAAACAGGAGTAATCTTACTTCTTTTTGGGGTGAACAATATCTTACATATAAGCATACCCTCAGCACCTTGGTATACTGAAGCTTTAATAGCTCAAAAACAGCAGTGTAAAAAACAAGAACGCTTATGGAGAGTAGCATATAGTAAGGAAGAGAAGGAAAAATATAAACGTTGTCTAACGAATTATACGGCCTTGCTGATCAAAGCGAAATCAGATTATATTACACAATTGATTGATTCTTCTAATAAATTGCCTAGATAGCTTTTTCAAGCAGGAAAGAAAATATTGTCAACCCCAGAAAATAATCAGTTTAACTATAGCCAAGAGTTCTGTAATTTGCTTGCGACTTTCTTTCAGGATAAGGTCAGGAGTACTTATCAGACGTTTAGTGTCAGTAAAGTAACTGAGAGGGATACTCGACACAGGAAACTCTAGTATCTCCACAGCCTAGTTTCTCCCTAGACCAGACATCTAAACATTATCTTCTGGCAAAATCAGGCTCACCTCTTGATCCTTGTCCCCCTTCTGTGAGTAAATTAGTACCTGACACTATTGCCTCTTTTCTTACACCTATCTTCAACTCTATGTTTAAGACAGACTATGGGGGTTATTCCAACTTTGGAGGAAGTGGTAATCCGTCCCAAAAGTGACGGTAAAGTGACGGATATACCACCAGCCGTATTACGAGTCCATTATATCCTATGGAACTCGTAATACGGCTGGTGGTAAATCCGTCACATTTGGGACGGATTACCACCTCCTCCAAAGTTGGAATAACCCCCTATTTCCATAGATCTTGCAAGCTAGCTTTGATTCTGCCTCTGTTGAAGAAACCTAATCTGAATCCAGCAGACACTAATAATTATAGGCCTATCTCTTGTCTACCACTACCTGCAAAAATTATTGAAGAGAAAATGAATACACAGCTTTCATATTTTATTATCATACTAGATTCCACTCAATTTGAATTTTGCAGTGGGCATAGTATTGAGACAACTCTTATTAAAGCAACAGAAGAGATAGGAGCTGCCGTGGATGATGGTGGATGTGCTGCCTTGTTCCTATTGGACCTATCGGTACCATTGGACACCATTCATCATGAACTCCTGGTTAAAAGACTCAGAGAGATCAAAATTGGTGGTTCTGTCCTAGCTCTTCTTTGGTCTTCCTCTGAGAACGGGGGCAAATAGTGTCTTTGAGTCAATTTGTCTCAACATCCTTTTCACTACCTTGCGGGGTCCCTTAGGGTCTGCTAGGTGTTGCACACTGTTTAATGTGTATGTGATCACACTTGCCATCTTGATTAGATCCTTTGGCTTTGCTTTAACATCGTATGCAGATGATGCACAAATAGTGGTTGCCTTGACCAACAAAGATAAGACCACATGGACAAAGTTCCATGACTGGATGTTGGCTGTTAGCCAGTGGATGGACAAAAATTGTCTCAAACTCAATTCTGAGAAGACCAAGGTGATTCTATTTAGGAACCAGACCTCCTTCTGGATGCCAGAATGGTGGCCTGAAGACTGGGAAAATTACTCATGACGGGCAACAAAGCCAAAAATTTAGAAATTAGAATGGATAGTAAACTATAATTTGGAGACTAGGTTAGTGCAATCATCTCTTCTAATTTCTACTCATCGAAATTAAGAAAAATAATCTTCCTTTTGTGCCCTTTCAGGCCCAGAAAATGCTAGCAACGGCATTGGTACTTTCAAACATGGATTATTGTGATGGGATCTACCTTGGAATGTTACAGCAGCATCTAAATAAATTACAAACCCTTCAAAATGCTGTTGCTCCTCTTCTGCTAGGGGTCCCTAAGTATAAATCAGCTGCACCAGCAGTCCAATCAGTGCATTGGCTGCCTATCAGAAAGCAAATTCAGTTCAAGGCTTCAAGCATAGCTCACAAAGCATTGCATCATACTAGACCAGACTTTCTGATGCAGAGGTTAAAATGGTATCAACCTAATTGGAGATTACGCTTCTCAGGTCTAAATAAACTGATCATCCCAAAAATTAAACAAGCCAAATGGGGAGGTAGGAGTTTTGTTTTCAACATAGCAAACCACTAGAACTGTCTCCCCCTTAAATCAGATTGATTCCTAAACTCTTAGCGTTCTGGAAAGAACTGAAAACCTGGCTTTTCCAGGTCTGATCCTCTGGGGCAACTTCTTTGTTTCCAGCTTCTCTTGCGCTGCACCTTCTTGGCAGTACTCTTCGTGCCAGGACACCTTCGGGTAATCACGTGCTGTAAAACTTACAATATTAACATTAAACATATATCGTGGTATGCATTCTCCCTTTACTATGCTTGATTTACCGCATGGCTGTTTAAGCTGTAAGATGAAACTCAATTAGGGCAGGTATTTAAGAGTTTTTCAGGCCTAAGCATTTTTCAGATGTGGGTTGAACACTGCAACGTTACTCATTTACAATCTTGTAATGTAATTGGGGCAATGCATAAGTCTGATAAAAGATTACTTCTTTAAATGTCCTGCTTTTTCATACTCCTAGTTGCCATTTGTACCAATGTATCAATTCAGTAGCAATTGTGAATTTCATTACGTTCAAATGTGGTACAAGATAAGAGAACAGGTCTGAAACCTCAGTGATGACGAAACATAATAAACAAGTGAAAATTAGAAACCACAAATTACCAACATAAGTGACATTGGATGATCAGACTATGAACTCACTCAAATGACTGAAAACAAGAATTAGCCAAAGCAACTGGTTTAATTTTTTTGACCTATTGGCTTTGTCAATGCTTTTTGGCAATGCTGTAGAGCATTGACAAAAAAAAAGAAATGATAAAATGTGTGCTGGCATGATGTACGCATGGGCGTGGACACCCCTTTACTCTGCTGACAACTGTGTCATTCATCAGGCACACCTGAGTCACCGCTCAGGTGTATGTCAACTGAATGAAATGAGCAACATTTTCTTTATTTAATTATCCAGGGTGGTAGATTCCACATGGAGTAGTAAATAAAAAACATAATTTCACCTGCATGAAAGCACTTTTTTTGTAAGAGGAGAGCTTTATGGTAAAAGGTAGCTGCCAGGCCCGCCCAACATTTTTTTTTAAGGATTGCTAGGCGAGAAGGAGTACCGAAGCAGTGGGGAGAGGGAAAGCAATAGAAAGTGGCGGCAGAGCAATCGATGACCATAAGGCCGGGGGAGAATAATCTAAGAAACTGCAAAAGATCTATGAAGGGGAAGGCATGGACAGGGTGGTGGTAGGCAGGTCTAGAGTGAAAAGCAACACAAGAAGGAGAGAGCAAGCACAGGAGGAGGAGCAACATGAAGTGCAAGGGGTAGAAATTTGGAGGGAGCATCACAAACGAGAGAGCACATGCACTATCAAGGAGTGCTTAAAGAAAAATTTAAAAATTGTTCCCTAACTAAGAACAGTGGAAAGGTACAAGTGAGCCAGTCAAAAGGATGGTAAAGAAGCTATGCTCCAGGGGAGGGATAAACACAAGAGGAGAAAGGAAAGCCATTGAAAGAGTAGCAAGCAAACAGGGCTGACATTAGAGCCAAACAATGATAAGCAGTAGTTGGGAAAATACTCCCTTCTACAAACCACGTGAACTAGGTCCCCATCCACTTTGTCTGGCGTGGATTGACTCAAAGATGGGGATAAGCAGGGTATACCTGTAGAGGGGGGTTGACGGCTGCGAATGAGATACCTGAAGTCGCTAGCTCTGGTGAATTCCACCATGAGAGGGTACTAATACAAAACCAATCACAAATAGGGGTGGAAAAGCCAGCTAATATCATTATTTGGACTATAGCAGGACTTGAAGCTAAAATATCCATCACAGAATGGGGGAGTTTCATAGATGAGCATATGATCTGTGTGTTCCAGGAAACATGGTCCATGGAACCTAAGTGTAGGCCAGGGTATAAGGGTCCCAGCAAATAAGGTGACCTCTGGTAGATCCTCAGGGGGCCTACAAATTTGGATCAGCATCTCCCTTAAATGTCAAGTGAATGAACTGGAGATGGGGTGTCCCGATTTACAGGGCCTAGTTCTGTCTACCCACAAAGAGCATCCAGCACTACTGGTAAATATCTACAGCAGGAGTGCTGGAAGTAATCGTGAATCAGAAGCTTTCAGCGCCCTGGATAATCTTCTAGTTAATAGAAATAACATCCATCATAATATTATTGTTGGGGATTTCAATGCCACATTTGAGCCCTATTCATTGGCACAGCAGCTATATCTGGAAGAAAATAGTTTCTGGGGTATCCCACAACTACTGAAGAGTAACGGTCCTAGATTGACCAGAGCTGCACTCTAAGTTGTGAACATCACGCTTGCCCATGACCTTTGAGCATGCAATGGGCGTTCCCGATCTGAAGCAAATCCCTATCCTACACCAGACGAGGGACTTGTAGGAGTTACATTATTTATCTCTTATTAGATATACTCCTTTGGGGACATATGATAGACATGGCAGTTGTGGAGCATGAGGAAAGCCACCACGACCCACTGGTACCTGTTACTAAGGGTCTGCTACCTGTATTCCGGGCCCCAGTTTCCAGGGAACTGGATCAGCATATTATTATGACAAAAAATAGATGGAATGTTAACTGGGAAACCATTAATTGCTTCCTATGCGTAATTGCAAATATGAAGTATACTGGAAAATCAAATGGAACTTATGCTCCAATTTGGGCATGATGGGAGAGGAAGTTTGTATGAACACCTGAAATTATTTGACTACTTGAGGGAGCTATTTGTTAAGGAGTCCATGGACAACTTGGGAAACAAGCGAAAAGAAAGGTGGTATAACAAGTCTTGTAGAGAAGCTAAAATTAGGTTATTGACGGATCTCAGAAGGGGGAATAGTGATTTATTTAAACAAGCAAGGAAAATGTACAGGCTGGAGCTGTCCAAGGCACGAAGAAGTTGGGAAGAGAAGTGCTGGACAGCTCTTCTGGAGGCATCAAGAAATAAGGATGCCAGTAAGTTCTGGAAATTGGTTTCAAATTACTGTGAGGACTTACAACCCCTGAATGGGGCACCAATTCTTCCCGATGAGTGGGTCAATCATTTTAGCTCTCTTTAATCCAGAAGTGTAGAGCTAGTCCCCTCAGTGAGGAAAAAGAGTCTTCTCCCAGTTGAGTTCTCTTTAGCTGAGACCAAGGCAGCAATATCTTCCCTCAAATGGGGCAAACCTCTCGTGCCTCAATAAGATACTGGGTGACCTTTACAAATCAAACTTTGATATTTGGGCTCCTTACATCAACAAGGTTTGTAACGCAGTGGCTGCAGGTGCTTCCATCCCTTGTACATCGAAAGGAGCAGAAAAAATCCCCCTGGACAAAAAGGGAAATCCTAGCAATCCATCCACGTTTTGGCCTATATGCCTGTTAGATAACCTTCAGAAAATTTTTGCAAAGCAGATTCTAAACCCCTTGGAAGAGTGGATTGAGGAGAGTGGGGCCATCTCGAGTCTTCAGGCAGGATTTAGGCTTGCAGTTAGTACATTTGACCAAGTGTTGAGGTTTCTGGCAATCAGATATAAGATGGTGGATATCAGTGGAGGAAATTTATATGTTGCTGTCATCGATCTCCGAGCAGTATTCGATCTGGTCCCCAGACATAAGCTCTGGAACATAATGAGTAAAATTGGAGTTCCAAGTGGACTCCTGGGCCTAACTGTTCAGCTCCATGAAGGGACCTTCACCAGAATCAGATGTGGCAGGGACGGTGAACTGACAGATCCAGTTGCTATTGAGAAGGTGGTGTGGCAAGGTGTGTCCTTGTCCCTACTGTCTTTCTCTTATATATAAACAACTGCATTAAGTACCTAAACAGCCATGTAAATGTTTCACCATGGTTGGCTGGTCAGAAAATCTCAGGACTATTCTATGCAGACGACACCATCATCTTAGCAAAAGCCCTCATGGGACTCCAAAATCTTGTTGATCAATTCTGCCTGTTCTGCAAAGACTTTGACCTTGAGGTAAAAGTTGGAAAAACAGAATTTATGATTTATTCTCAGGGGAAGGAAAAGATGAGAGCTAGCATGAGAATAAATTCTATTATTTTAGACAAAGTTAATGACTGATGGACTCTGGCAAATGGCACGCACACATTAACAAAAGTGCACACATAATTTGTCATAGAGGAGGGTCCTTGGGCCATAAAGCTAAATCAGCCGCAAGTCCTCTGCTGAACCCCATAGTGGAAATATGCAAGGCCCAGGTATGGGGCAGAACTCTGGAGTTTTGATAGCCAGATGAATATATTACAAACTAACAAAAATAACTTGATTGGATACATAGCTAGGGTAGGGAAGGGCACTCCACTAGTACCCCTAAGACTAGATCTTGGGTTAAATAAGATTGTTGACATGGTCAATCTGAAACCACTTTTATACTAGATCCGACTCTGGAAGACAGAGGAACTGGAGCCTTTTAGGAAGGGTATTAGAGATTTTCATAAGTGCGTGAATTGCCTGTACATGGGCAAATGGCTGTGGGAAATGAAATCGGCCTGAACTGATTTAGGTCTCCGCCAGTTCTGGGGGGACCCTGAATCGATCCCGGTTAATGCAGCCAAGCGTGTTAGACATAGTTATTGGAGGAAAGTAAATGATCCGATTTCCCAGAGCAGTGGGTTGGGTCGTTTAACCTCAGAATTTTTATCTGTCAAACATGAGCCAATGGCTGAACACTTTTTTGACCTGACAATACCTGCCCATGCCCGTTCTCTATCTCCTAAGTTCAGATATGGCACCCTTTCAGTCAATGTATTTACTGTTCGATGGTCGATAAACAGCTCTGACGATAACAAATGTAAACTGTGTTAGCTAAGAGTGGAATCAATTGAACACTTTCTCTTTTTTTGACCCACATACAAGATTCCCAGGAAAAAATGGATTATTCCTCTTTGCAAATTATTACTCCTTGCATGACCGTGTCAATGCATGCAGAATCTGTAAAAGTGATACCTCCGCAGTGGTTGTAAGTGCTGTTTCAAAGTTTTTATTGGCTGCCTGGTCCATCCGCTGTAGAACCCTTGAAGCACTTAGATGGGATAGCCCAAACTTGAACCCCTTGGTCACGATGGGTTAGAGCCCCAAAATGCCTGGTGGGTATTGCACAGAAAAAGAGCACAAACTACATATTTGCACAAAGCAATCAGCCTAGCCTTAAAGCATGGTACTTCGTAGTATATGGTCTAGGCAGATCACAATATTAATAACTGATGTCCTCGCAAAGTCTTGTACTTGGTTATTAGCTCTGCCCTGAATAGGAATGGTTTTTTATCCGGAATTTGATTAAACTGTACTTTTAAACTATAATAACCATAGCACACACCAAACGTTGAGTATCTATATTTATATGTCTATCGATTTTATACAGTACTGTACTCTGCTTCTTTTTACTTTTATCACTGCAGTTTTTAACTTGTTTGTAAATTTTTAGGATTTTTTTTTTAACCAGAGAAGCTACTAAAGGACCATGTAAAATATCCTCAGATGTATCTTACGATGGAACTTTTTCTAATGTTGTTTTTTCTTGTTATGACTTTTGCTTGACTATGAGATTTTATGTTTCAATGTTTCAATAAACAATACAATAGTGCTCCTCTTTTATTATATTTAGGAGCCAAACAAGGGAGAGGAGATGTGGTCCAGTGGCTAGACTTCTTACCTTGGAACAATGAGAGGCAGATCTGAAACCCAGCCTTGGCTAAGCACCTTCTAATTCAGGGCAGATCAGTTAGTCTCCTTGTGCCTAACAAAAGTAACAAGCACTGGTGATCAATGAATAGGTAGCCCATACCAATGGATTCTGGTGTGGCAGCTATACTCCAGAAAGATCACCATCCTACAAAGAAGACTACTTTAAGCAGGTACAGACTGATAAACAGGTCAACCAAATGTGTGAAGAAGTTCCTCTCTAAATTTGGCATTCCTCACTGTGAATAATAGATGAAGAATTGTTTTCCTTGTAAAATAGAAATCCAGGCTATTCAGGGGTGTGATCAAAGCCCTCCAAATTTCTGTGACAAGTCATTGGCCTCCTTCATCTTTAGAGATCTAGGGCCAGATGTAGGAAAGCATTTGCGACTCGCAAAATGCATTTCAGAATCGCAAATAGGAAGGGGTGTTCCCTTCCTATTTGCGATTCGGAGTGGTATGTGTCGCAGTTACCATCCACTTCAAGTGAATGGTAACCCACTCGCAAATTGGAAGGGGTCCCCATGGGACCCCTTCCTCTTTGTGAATGGACCCCAAATTATTTTTTCAGGGCAGGTAGTGGTCCCTTGGACCACTACCTACCCTGAAAAAATACTGAAACTAAAGGTTTCGGATTTTTTTTTAAGTGCAGCTTGTTTTCCTTTAAGGAAAACGGGCTACACTTAAAAAAAAGAAACTGCTTTATTTAAAAGCAGTCACGAACATGGAGGTCTGCTGACTACAGCAGGCCTCCATGTTTGCGAGTGCCTATAGTCAGTATGGGGCCGCAATTTGCGACCCACCTCATTAATATTAATGAGGTGGGTCTCTGCGACCCCATACCGACTCGCAGACGGTGTCTGAGACACCGTTCTGCATTGCAAATTGCGACTTGCAATTTGCGAGTCGGAAGGACTCGCAAATTGCAAGTCGCAATTTGCAATTTTCCTACATCTGGCCCTAAATGTGTTTGGCTAGGCCAGGAAACAGCATCAACCTTTGACCTTTGGCTCACTATATGCTGTCATTTAGATCTATCTATCTATCTATCTATCTATCTGTCTATCTATCTATCTATCTATCTATCTATCTATCTATCTATCTATCTATCTATCTATCTATCTATCTATCTATCTTACATAGGTAGCAACAGTGGCTGTGTAGTTATGTTTAGGTAAGAGTTTCCCCTGAAAAGGCATTTTAGATTTCTTAATAAGTTTGGTGCAGTGTGATGAATCTGCATAATACCTTCCAAAAGATAGAATGTCCTCTTTGTATTCTTCGTGGTAGGGTCCATGAAGATTCAGCAAGTGGGGCCATCAAAAAGTAGGCTTGGGTGAAATTTAATTTTGCCAGCATAAGTCACTTAATTCAGGAGTTTCACATTACGACTGTTATACTAAATTCCAGAATTTACATCATTAGGCCACATCATGAAAATATATCATATTTGTGGTAGAAATTTGCCAAGAATCTGTTATTCCAGGTAAAAAATTACCGGAAACACACTGAAACAAAAGAAAGCAAACAGTTGTTGTTTGTGGTGATTTTGTTCAAAGTTGTCTTCACACCAAAAATTGAAGCGTGGATGATTTCCGAACTACCAATATATATCATTTACATTTCACATTCATTTTGCATGATTTTGTCGTAAAAATGTGAAAGAAATTACGTGAATTTTGCACACTCCTAAAAAAAGTGTCCTTAAAGTGATATTTCCAATTTTAATTCTCATGGCATTTTTTTTCTGTTTGATACAAAAAAATGGCGGAACCGACTTACACCAAATTTGACATGAAGATATAACTTCACTCAAGGAAGTGCTTTTGCTCGATTTAATGTAAATTTGTTAAGTTGTGTTAGAAATGTGGTCTCTGTTGGGCAGTGGTTTGCTCCCTGTCTGAGTAGGGTCTCTTACTCTAGTCAGGGTATGTGAGTCACACACCTAAGATAACCCCAGCTCATCCCCTTGGTAGCTTGGCACGAGCAGTCAGGCTTATCTCAGAGACAGTATTTAAAGTATTTGTATATGCACACACAGACACACACACACACACACATTAACACAGTGAAAGCACTACAAAAGAACACCACATCAGTTTGGAAAAATAGCCAATATTTATCTGAATAAAACAAGATCAAAACGACAAAAAATCAAACCTACACAAGTAAAAATGTCACTTTTTAATGGTTTCAATGAGTCTTAATTCATAGAAATTCATGATTGTATCTTTTTAGTACAAAGTACCTGGGATGCGTCAAAAACAAAGACGATACATGCCACAGGGGAGGTGAAGTACCGAAAAACAAAGTGATGCATTAGTTCCTTACTGTGCAGGGGGGTGATGAGAAAAAAATTTCCTCGCAGGAGAGGCAGTGCGTCAGTTCCCTACTGGCAGGGGAGGTGGGGTGTCCATTCTTTCCTCTCAGGAAAAGCAATATGTTGATTTCCGGATATACAACCTCGGTTTCTTACTGCTGGGCAGGGTCAAAGCGAAAGTGAAGCCCCGGGGACGATGTGTGGAAAATCCAGACCTACTGTGTTAATGAAGCCTCGAGACAGGCGCTGTGGCGATTTTTCTGCCGCTGCATGTCGGTGCATGAATTTTCTCCTTCGGGTCACTAGCTCACACTTCCAATAGCCTAGGGACTGGAGTTGGCACCACTTTGCAAGTCAGGACTCGTAGCAAAAGAGCCCAGGCACTGGCAGATTAAGTCTTTGATGCCCCTGAGACTTCTTAGCAGAAGGCAAGCTCAGTTCAAACCCTTGGAGAACCTTGGAAATCAGGATGTAGAAAGCAAAGTCCAGACTGTTCACTCACAGAACAGAACCAGCAAGCAGCAGGCCAACAAAACAAAGCAACAGGCAGAGTGGCAGTCTCTCCTACAGCATCCAACTCTTCTTCCTGGCAGAATGTCCTCAGTCCAGAAGTGTTCTAAAGTTGTGGTCTCAGAGATCCAGTACTTATACTCATTTCTGCCTTTGACATAGGCAAACTACAAAGGAAAGTCTTTGCAGTGGATAAAACCTTTCCTGACCCTGTCCTATAAACATTCCAGGGGTTGGAGACTGCTTTGTGTAAGGATAGGCACAGCCCTGTTCAGGTGGAAGGATCAGCTCCTCTTACCACTCTGACCCAGAAAGGCCCATCAGGATATGAAGAACAAACCTCAGCTCCACTTGTGTGACTGTCTAGAGTGAATTCACAAACATTTTAAAACTGCACGACTGCAGTGGCAGGTCTGAAACATTTTTACAGGGTTACTCATGTGGGTGGTACAATCCGTGGCACAGGCCCACCAGTGGCATTTGATTTAAAGGTGCTGGGCACACACTGTGCACTGTACCACTTACTAGTACACCAACAATGGCAATCATGGGTAAACCAATTACCAATACAATTTAGACAGAAAGCACTTGCACTTTAGCACTGGTCAGTAGTGGTAAAGTGCCCAGAGTCCTAAAGACATCAAAAACAAAATATACAAATAAATATACAAAATACAGGAGACCATGCCGAGAGCTGACAGGTCTAACAAGCTGTATTTAAGAAATTCATTTATATGTAGTGTCATGGGTTGGGCTTGAAGAGGCTAAATTTTAGAAGTATCTGGCCCCTTAATTCTCAAAGTTCCACAAACCCTGTTTACCAGACCAATTTGTATAATATTCTAATCTGATTGGACGAGGACGCTTTTCCCCATTTTCTTTTTCAAGTTCACTAACCCACACTCGTGTCATTGAACCCAGAATGATCTAATTGGCTCCCCACAACTTGGAGAAAGTTTGTTGCAGCCACCATCATGGGATGCTGTTATTGGACCCCCGGCATCCATAAAAATGATACAACACATAAGGGGATAGACTGAGCTCACCCTGTTTCCTAGACCATATGGGTTTCTTCAGGCCGTCAATCCCTGTTGCATAAATCCATTTGCCCTCTCCTTTTTCTATTTTTTAATTTTTTTAATTCACAGTATAATGTCAAGAGGTCTATCATAGAAGATGTCACCAGTAATGCAATTTGAGATGTCATCATTGATGTAATCAATGATGTCATTTAACATGTCATGAGTGGGCTGAATGCCACTCTGCAATGGACTGGTGTGCCAAGATAGAGGAACCCATATACATTGCTACCGGCTGCCCACATGAACACTGAAAGATCTGAGGGAGGTAGACATAACATTTTTTCTCCATTTAACATCTACTGTTGTGATGTTGGAATGCTGTGTATTGTGTCCTGTTTGTTACTGTTCTATGCACAGAAAGCATAAAATCAATAACATTTTGATTGTAACATGTAATGAGTGATGTCTCATGTAAGCTCATAAGCAGTTCATGAGGGGGTGTGCAAGTTATAGTTAGCTCAGTAATGTGTAAATGGTGAATTTCAGTGTTTTATTGCTTTAAATTTAGTTTTTATATTATTACGAGGACTAACTATAACATCATTTTAACCCTTGTTTTTTCATTGACTTTTAGGATTTGTTTAACTTCAAGTTAGATATTATTACTATACTGACTATAAAGTCACAGTAATTTGGGGGTTTTCAGTCAATTTGTGGTTTATTTAACCTATTTACCCAAATCCTTCACTTAGTCCAACTTCATCTGTTTTTGTTCTTCTCAAAATTTGATCCACCTAGTTCCAGGACACACCTAAAATTGCTTCACTCTCAAATGTCCTGCAACTCATGAATTCCTGGGAATTTGAACAGTCACGGTTCAAAGAAGACTTTATCATTATCACATTCACAGAAATATTAGAGACAGTTTTTACTCTGTCGAAACAGCATCAATGGGGGCAAGATGAAGGAAACACTTCTGTGCCACAATACATTGGCACACTAATGTTAGAAAGTGGTATACAAATGTCAGTATCAAACATAACATAGAGTAACGTAATATGACATGACATATCATAACATATGTTCAGTGAACGAAATGTTCAAACATGTTTACATAGATTAATATTCCAGGATTATTTGGATCAAAACCCTAAAGTGACTTGATAGCAGCACGTGTCTTAGGGCTAGCCCAAAAGAATTTAGGTGTAGGGTGTATTTGTGTGACTTGTGTTTTAAATTCTGGGATGTCAGTAAGGACAGGCAGAGTTTAAAAATTAAAGCACCATGCCGGTTCAGGAATATTCATGGGGCCAGCTCATAACTGAGAGAAAATGGAGAACATCCAGAAAGTATACATTTTAGGGTGAAGTGACCAAAAGGTCTTATTCTTCAAATATTAAAGTGAAACGAAGATGGATCTAGAGGATAGGCTATGGCAATTCGATCAAGCCCTTATTCCGCCATCTGATCAAAAACATTGCCTATATCAACATACTATTGACCTTTAATGAGGCAGTCACAGATGTACAATAAATCTATGCAGAAGGAGACAATATGCCCCTATGGTCATAACTGAAAATGTAAAATTATCTATGGGCTCACCGAAGTAATCCTTCAATGATGTTGCCCTGATAAAATTACAAATACAGAATAGGATTTGGTGATGGATAGGACTGGAGGATGAAACATGCTACACGATGTTGGACAGGATGTTATGTTTTAATAAAGGATGATTTAACATATATCTTGTCATTATATTCGCTTGGATCTCTGATTTTGTCCTTTGCAAAAACCTTCATGACAGTTGCTTTATAGGTCATCGTTTCTAATATTGTATTACTCTATAATGTACACAATATGTGTTCTGAACTATTGGTGTGTCTGGCATTCACCATCATTTGGTGCTATTTTTGCTATTCTGCAGCTGAGTACTAACCCCATAACTACCTCTCAAATCAAGCTTTGACCTCTCAACCTGACTGCCTAAAGAGAACCAAGATCCAACTAGGAGTCTGTGATTCTTTTGAGATGTACTCATTTATTTACCTGAGACTTAAACAGTAAGCACCCACTTTCCAAGCGCTGCCACATAGCAAAATGCTGATCATCCCTGAAGTAAGCATGGACATTATTTAGGTTTCAGTAAACTGGAAGTGATCTTATAAGTTATGCACCAGCTGACTTGTTTGGGTTCAAAGGCTGAGATCCAATCATTCTAAAAATAATGGACACATTTCCAGTCGATATATTCATCCAATCATGTACAATGAATCTAAATCGTTGAATATTCTGATACACATACAGGGCCTGATTCCCAAAGGTAAACTTACACGTTTGTGTTAGTGTATTCTTTTTTGGTATTCACAAAAATGCATTTTAACAGTAGCTATACGACTGCAAAGACTCCGGGATAGGCCTGTCTTATCTTCTTCATGCGCGGAGCTCTCCCCCCGGCTGCGGAGCCTCTGCAGTTGTAAACTTCCCTCTAAAAGGCAGTTTTGTGAATAGCAAAAAAGTGTAATTTATACAAACGGGAAAGATTTACTTTGGGAGTCAGGGTCTCAGATGCTAGTAACTGTTACATAACTACATTTTCACCAAGAACAGAAATAAATGCCTCACTGAGCTCATGACAATTATTAGAAGGCCTCAAATAACAGAAAATATAAAAGATTTCAGCTGTGCAAGCTAGTTTGCAATTTTTCGTATCACAGATGCCAGAACACACTGCCTGTCGGACTCAGAGACAGGTATAATCAGTAGGCTAAAATAGCATGAGAAAGAAAACATGGCTACAGTAGGTTACAGTTACCCTAAAAGAGGGCCAAATGCTTACATTCAGGCACAAGTCTTCAAGTTACGCAGGAGGTCAGATACCTTGGTCATATTCTTCAGTCAATTGGCAGCCTTCCAATTGGAGATTTCCCTCAGATGCATCAGCACATCCTCCTCCAGAGCTATAAAAAAAACTATTTTGCGTGAGAAAAATCTAATTTAAACATGTTATGGTGGCCCCTATTTTACCACTATTTGCATAAGCAAAATGCCAGCTAGCAAAATTATTATCAAACTCCTTGCTCGAGCTCTTGACCTGCTAGTAGATTTACTCAGCTTATCACACACAGAATCAATTTTAGAATAAAGGGAAACATTCATTTATAATTCACCCTTTATTAACAAGGATAAATGACCCACCTAAATAATGAGTGACGTTTTGAAGTGCAGTAATCTAAAGGTCAATTATTTACAACTGGCATTCATCATTTTCTCTTTGAGTTTTGTAACTCACACTTTCTGGCTTTCCATTTGCTGGTTTTAATTGCTTTACGCCCTTCAGGTTCAGTTTGTTCCTCCTGTTGTCTAAACTGTGTTTTCTATATCCTTCCACAAACTCGTTTTCTGTTAACAGGCCTTTCAATCTTGTTCTTATTTATCACATTTGCTGTGTATATAAAGACCAAGGTCAAATGGCAGGTGCGGTCTACTTTTCTTTCTCTGACTTCAATGAGATAGGATTTCTCTGACAATCTTGCTGGACACCGGGGGTAGGAAAGAGTTCTTTTCTAGCACATGAAAACGTTTAAATGAACTATGTAAGTATTTCAGAATATATCAGATTTATGAACACCCAAATGAAGCACATGTTTTGTTATTTCTGAAGTGTGTTGGAAACAAATACTTTAATATGATCAAAACAAATCATTAACTAGGTGATGCAATTTCCACACATTTTTGTCTGTGCACTGTATAGTTTTATTACTAAAGCTGTAAGTCTGTGCAAATGTAATGGTCATTTGAATTGAAAATATGTTGTCTGAAATGGCAGTATGCTACTGCACTATGAGGCAGATTTAGGAGCCCCTACTGCCACCGGAGCATCACTTTTCATGATGGTCCAGTGGCGCTAACCACTGCTCCATATTTACAAGGAGGTGTCATGCCACTTTTTGTGGCCTTATGCCTCCTTGTAAATATGGGCCAGTATGATGTAGTTTTCTACATCAGAGGGGCATGTAATGGGTGTTGCAGTGGGCGTTCCACCACAACACCCATTGCTTTTGATGCTGCCCCAGATTTACAAGAAATTGTAAATGTGTGGCAGCACCAAAAACTAATGCCACAATATGGGTGGCGTAAGCATGGCAAAATGAGGAGGAATTCTTTTATTCCTTCACATTTTATGCTTTTTCTATGTGTGCTGCATACTGCAACACACGTAGAAGAAGCAAAATGCCATGGATGAATGTTTATGTGCAGGAAGGTGTCCCTTCCTGCACATAAACAATAATTTCGAAATGCAGCTTTGGTAATTCTATATGTGCTGCATTTTGCAGTACACATAGAAGTGCCAAATCGCCATTATAGATTGTTTATGTGCAGTAAGGGTCACGTTCCTGCACATAAACAATCTATCCCCTCAACGCAGACCCCTTGCACTATGGTGCAAGGATGTCTGCTTTGGTGAAGGCAGCCTAATTCAGAGGCGGTGCAGGGGGAAATGCAGGGGTGTGCCATATTCCTGTAAATACAGCGCATCCCTGAGTTTCAAAAGTGACACAGCACTGCTATTTTTGGTGCAGTATCGCGCTGCTCCACTTTGACATAAATCGGGGCCTATGAATAGTCCACTCTACTGTGCACCACTCAACACCACTGCACTCTGCTCTGTACCACTCCACATTACACTACTCCATGCCACTGTACTCTGCACCACTGCACTCTATGCCACTGCACTCTATGCCACTTCATGCTACGCCTCTACCACTCTACTCTTTGCCAATGCACTCTTTGCCACTCTACTCTACACTACTGTATTCTTTGCCACTGCACTCTACACCACTCTAGTTAAGGCCACACCAATCTACTCTGCACAGCTCCACTCTACACCACTGCACTCAATACCAATACACTCTACACCAATGCACTTTACTCTGTACCATTGTACTCTATGCCACTGCACTCCATGCCATTACACTCTATGCCACTCTACGCAACTGTACTCTACCCAGCACCACCTAACTCTACTCTGAAACAATCTACTCTATGCCACTCTACTCTTAACCACTGCACTCTATACCAATGCACGCTACAAAATTGGACTCTATGTCACTGCACTTTACACCACTGCACTCTACTCTGGATCACTGCACTCTGTGCCACTGCTCTCTACGCCACTCTGTTCTAGTCTACATTACTGTGCTCTGACATTCTACTCTGCAATACTCCTCTCTACACCACTGCACTCTATGGTACTATACTTGCTCTGAACCACTCTATGCTACTCTACTCTGAACCACTCTACTCAACTGCACTCTAAGCTTCTCGACTCTAGTCTGCACTCTACCCCACTGCACTCTATGCCACTTGACTCTACTCTGTGCCACTGCCCTCTCCATCACTGAACTTTATGTCACTCCACTCTGCACCACTCTTCGCCTCTCTACTCTAAGCCACTGCACTCTATGCCACTGCACTCTAAACCAATCTACTGTACTCTGCACCACTCTACTCTGCACCACTGTACTCTGTGCCACTCTGCACAACTCCACTCTGCACCACTCCAATCACCAGCCCGGCGGCCGCTATTGTGCCACCTGCGGGATTATGACCCTGCCTACCGCCATGTTTTTCGTGGCATTTGTGACACCATGAAAACCACGGCTGTAGGCCCTATCAGTGACAGGGAATTCCTTCCCTGTCACTGATAGGATGCCCTACCACCCCAACCTCTTCAAACACTCCCCCCCACCCCTTTGTACCTCTCCAAACACCCCCACCTCTACATCCAGGCCCCCCCATAAACACACGTAGACACACACTCATGCACACATACATCCACGCATGCATACATCCAATCACACACACTTCAAAACATACACGCAGACACGCATTCCGATTTCTATACATCAACACACTCACACTTCCATACATTCACACACGCAAACAACACTAAACACACACCCGCATGCACGCACACACTCACACATACATGCACACACACCCCCACACACAACAACCCCACCCCCTCCCCTGTCGGAGACCCGACTTACCTGGATCCATGAGGTCTTCCGGCAGGAGACGGGACAGGGCGCTGCTAGCGCCAGCAGCGCCCGCCAGCAGAACATCACCAGGCCGTATTATTTTTCATAATACGACTGGCAGCGGTCTCCTGGAGTGGCGCTGCTGGTGGTAGCAGCGCCACCTTACCTCTATCCTCCAGTATGGCACCAGCCGGATTTCCGTCCTTCTTGTGGCTGGTAGCCACGGTGATGGTCTTTTGGCAGCTGTCACCAGAGGAGTAGGTGGTTTTTACAACCAATGTCATAACGAGGGCATATATGTAAAATAGATTTTGTTTCAATTAACCTTATAGCTATCACATCTAACATTGCAAAGCTTGTCTACAAATATTGTCCAAAACAAAAGCATATATCTGTTATGACTTCTGGCTACCAAGTTGTGGTGAGAGGGGAAAGAAAGCTAAATAATAATGAGGGGACAACGCATTAATTGCCCATCTTATCCTTAACTTTCACGCATTGGGACTTTTAAATGTTTACCCCATTTAAGTAAACATTCCTTCTGCATCACCTACAAAGCAGTTAGCACTGGCATCCCACCGAACCAAGCATCAAAAATCAAGATGCAAGGAAACCATTCAAAACACGCAGCAGCATCACCCGACTACAGTCTAGAAAGTACAAGCAGAAGTATACTAAACAGCATGTCCTTTTCTGCTAAACAGCAAGGGAACAGTTGAGTATTTCAGCTGAAAACTTTCAATCACCCTCCCACCCTCACTTTCAAGAAAACCCTCAAGACACTTAACAAGACCTGGCCATGATGTATCCCCTCTGCCTGGGTGTCTCATTGACCACAGTAATACAAGCATTGGTTAGAATACTGATTTCCATGGAAAAAGAAGTCAAAGTACAAACCTCAAGTGCCATACATTATGTGTCAATATCAGTTAAGACATTTCCAGATGACCCTTGCTGCCAAATCAATATTGCCTTCAAAAGAAGACAATATTTTTGTCTTGTGAGGAAATATGACACTGACAACAAATAGTACTTCTATTCCACATTGAACTTTATCTTCCATCTTGGGCTTTGTAACTTCTGAAATCTCTGCTTTTTTATGTCAATATAAAAGAAAAACTTAGTAAAATAAAACAATTTACAATGTTAATGGTTTTATTAAGTTGTACCTAACGTTTGCAAACTAAATCAAAGTGTTTTCCACGAGTCAGAAAGTGGCTGCCTTTTGAAATGCAAATGGGGGAAACAATTTTAATGTTCTCTGCGTATTCTCAAACCTTTCAACCTTCAGATGCAGCAATGTTCTTCTCAGATTTGTTAAGTTGTACAGGAGCACTGGAAAATCTGAGTGTGTGAAAAGAAAATGAGAGAGAGGAAGAAAATGAGAGATTTTGAGAAAGGTATGTCATCTCCATTATGGAGTAGTTAATTGGCCCATTCCACTGTTAATCAAACTGGACAATTATTTGGTGAAAAAATGTGGACAGAGGTGGAAACATAACTTTCCAATTAACAAAGCCTAAATTTAAGACATATCTATAGACAAATATGGACATAGAAACATCTGTGTACACCTGCCTTGTTACTTATGTGTGGAGTTTTCCCCTATGAGTGTAGAGAACTATAACATCTCTGTAACCTTTGCTTTTTTTCAGTGAATTTCTACGCTTGTTTTGATGTAAAGTAATATTTAATTACCATACGTTAACCTGCTGCTGCACATGGACAAAGATGATGCGTGGCTGAGGGTTGGCTTTTCCAGCTTGGGGGAGCATTTTTAAAGCTCCCGCTAGCTGGGAGCGGACATTGTGTTTGCTTTTGTTTAGCAAGAGCTTTGAAATTGCCCCCAACAAGCAAGAGCAAAGGGATTTTGCTGTCCCCGCCAGTTCTGGTAGGGAAACCGCAATGTCCTGGAGTGGGCACCCTGGGACACAGCAGGAGCCAGCCCTGGGAGATAAGATCCCCATGGCCAATAATTGCTCTGGGACGGCTGTGCTGCCCCCTCCCCTCTGCAGAGCCCAGAGGATGGGTTCCCCGGGGCTGAAATTGGCCCAGGAAGGGAGCTGAGTGCCCACCTCCCAGTTTAATAATGTTGGGCACCAGAGAAGGGGGTCATGTGGCCCTCACCCCCTTCTGTTAATATTAGCCTGGCCCCAAGGAATGGCATTCCCAGGGCTGAACTCAGCCTGGCGGGGTCTACATGCGACCCCCTCCCCCAAATCTTTGTATTCCCCGCCCGAGATCCGGCCCACCCAAGGGGCAAAAAAAGAGCAGGAAATCGTGCCTGTTTTCTTTTTAATTTTGCTGAGGATCCTAAATTTAAAAAAACATTTTTGCCCCCAGGCGAGGTCCCTGTGGACCACCAGACCTAGGGGGTCGGGGTATTCCTACCCTCCCTGCTTATGTTTCTGGGGGATTTTTTGCATTTATTTCTTGGGACTTACCACGTCTCTATATATAGATATGTCCCTTTTCTTTACTAACTTTAAAACTACGGAACAGATATACACCAAATTGCAAAAAAGCACTCTTTCTGGACCAAGATATAGCTTTCTGCCAAATACAATGTAATTCCATTCAGCAATTCAGGTTGTAGTGTGTTCACAATCCATATGGGAAATTGCATGGGGAAACCATGTTTGGGACCCCCACTTTTTCTCAGCCCCTTCTTGGCGAATCACCCTGAAACGTTTCAAATAGCAGCTGAATTAAATGGCACAATGGTTTTGAAAGTATCGTAAAGATTTGTCCAACAGCTCCTAAATTATTAGCAAAACAAAAACACTTTTCCTATGGAAACTAGGTCCTAACTATAACTACCTATGTGTATATAAACATAGAAAGCTACCTTTCTGTCAAATTTGGTGTAAATCGATCCATTGGTTTGGGATATAGTAGTGTTCAAAGCTCCCACAGGTATTAACATAGGAAATTGACTTTTTTTAACTTCCCTTTGTTCTCAGCCTCCACTTGACGGATCACCCCGAAACTTCCCATGTACATCAAGATTATCAGGAACACTTTTTGTGGAAAATTTGTGAAGAATCATCAAATGGCACCAAAGATAAAGACAAGTCAAAAATGCTTTCAGCCGAAACACGTTATTGGGAATGACAGCTCTCCCCAAGTCACAGCAAACACTCCGGTTCCAGTAAGCAAGAGCTGTCAAACAGCTCTTGCCTGATGCAAGCAGAGGATTCCTCTGTGGTATAGTTAATCCCCATGACTTGTCTCCTTTCCAAAATCACCAAATCATAAATAGACCACATCCAGTACAAGTAGACTATATACATATGTGTATATATATATATATATATATATATATATATATATATATATATATATATATATATATATTATTGGTGAGGGGAACAGTTGAATTGCAGACTATCAGTTATTTTCCCTCTTAAATCTTTTATCCTCCATTGTACTTTGTCATAAATTCAATACCCGGTTTTAACATTCTTGGTCCACCCACATTGTTATTGTTTCCATTTTAGCACCCTGGGGCACTTTTGGTTGTTAACAATAAAGAAGCATGGTAATTACTTATTGACATTTATTTCAATACCTGTTTTTAATCTTTTCAATTTATCCCAGGGATTTTGTAAATTAGTCCTTAAGCTTCAGGCACCACCTGCATGTACCTGACACTTGGTCTTGCCTGAGTCCTTCATTTATGGTGGAAGGTAACAAATGTGGAGGTGGTGACAACTAAGCTGATTAAAAGAGATGCAGATCCCAGATGTGACTCCCAATATTAAAGGTAGAGCCAAATTGAACAAGGTCAAAGAATGATACATGTCATTCGATAACTTATGAACCCTTGGATCACAGAGCAAGTAATTGCTTTTCTTTCATTTTGGAAGCTTGCCAGATTACTATTAGGAACGAGTCTCAATCTTTCTCAGGAAGGGGTTGCTGAACACTTCCAAAGCATTGCAGGAAAGCTACAAACCATTGGCGATGTCTGTCCTGTAATCAGTGCTAAGTCCGAGGATAGCATGGCATCTTACAAATGGCCATAGGTGTATTTTCCCACCTGGTGTTGTTTTTGTCTAAGAATATTATTATTATTATTATGGATTTTTGTATACCGCACCTCATCATTTGACATCTTAAAGAGGTGTCTTGGTGTGCGATATCCACTCCAATATGATACTTGCTGGATAGCAGTAATGCATCTCCAGGGACTATACTAACACTCTTGCATGCATCCAAATACACTCTGGATCGAGGCATGGCTCACAGCCATAATTAAAATGATTCTCTTAAAATGGGGAGTGTAGGGAAGTATCCCATTTTTACATTCCCCCCCTAACTTTTTGCCTGGTAATTGACGCAATTCTGACTGAAAGAGCACTGGGTTTCTGTTATCCAGGTCCCACGTGCCAGATCTTTTTCCCTAAAACTGTGCAATTGTTCCCCAATTGGCAATAGCTTTTGTACCCCTGTACGTCCCTAGTAAATTGTACCCCTGGGACCCAGGGCATGAGTACCAAAGAGGGTCCCCAAGGGCTTTAGCATGTATTGTGCCACCCTCGGGACCCTCACCTAGCACATGTAGACTGCCACTGCAGGCTGCATGTCTTGATGCATCTAACAGTTAAAACAGGACACAGCCTGTGTGCCATGTCCCCTTACATTGCATGCAATATATGTAAGTTACCCCTACAGCAGGCCTTAAAGCCTTAGGCAGGGACACATTATATTACATGTGAGGATATATTTGCAAGATCAGATACGAGCCTGCTATGTCTTTGTCTATTCTTAGACATAGTGAGTGAAACGATTTTAAGTGCACATGCTGGACATTGACAAATGCGAGTTCCCCTGCTACATGATGGCTTCACTGAAATTAGAGATGCTTGATATCAAACATCTTGTGTTAATAAACCCTCACTGATGCCAGTGACAGATTTATTAATACATGCACCCAGATGGCAAATTAGAGGTCCCCCTGAAAATTCTGCCATTTACCCTTGTGCTGGCCGACTAGTTTTAAGTAGCCGGCCAACAATAGAGAGGTTTCTGATCCCCAAGGGTGAGAACCTCTGCTCTCGGGTGGTCAGAAACAAAGTCTGCTCTGGGAGGAGTGTTAACACACCTCTCCCAACAGGATGACCTGGAAATATGCATTCCAAGGCAGGAGAATTTAAAGAAGCCTGCTGCCCTTGGTATGTAGATCTAGTCTTCCTCAGGAGGGAGATGCCGACCTCCCTGCCCCAGGACCCATTTGCCACCTGGACAAGTGGGAAAAATAGTAGTCAGAGAGCAGATCAGTCCCACCCGTAAGGTGAGCTGTCTGATGTGGACACAGCATTTTGAAATCTGAAACCTTCATGATGGCAGAATTAGTAACTCTGGGACAGGGTTATGCCCACTTCCCACAGGAAGTGGTCATATAGGGGGCGTGGTGGCCCCAGGGGTAAGAAGTCCATTGGCTGCTACCCTACAGTCCCCTAAACACCCCTAAATTCAATATTTAGGGGAGCCCCTGGCACCAGGAAAACAGATGCTGCTGACCTGAAGAAGAAGAAGGACACTCCAGTAACGCAAAAGGCAACAAGTGAAGACTAGTTACAGACTTGCTGCAACTCCTGCCAGCCTGCCTGCTGACTTTGGCAATTGCAAGAAAGGTGCCTTGCCCTCCTGCTGCTGAAACTTCCAAAAGCTCAGGAAGACTCTCAGCCTTCACCCCAGCACCAGGAACTCCTGTGGAGTAGTGGAGCTGCTTCCCTGCAGGCACACAAGAAACACTGAAGAGGACTCTGGTCAATCAAAACCCGAAGCAGGGCATACCCACTGCTTCTGTGCCCCCTAGCCTGAGTTGAAGTGTGCCAACAATGCCAGCGTGGTTCCCAGCCTGTCCAGAGACAAAGTCGAGTGTGGATTTCCCTACTGCAACCATCACACCAACACTTGGAGACTTTCTGTGTAGGCGCCCCTCAATCACAATCACTTCTGATGATGGCTACCTGATGGTCAAATGCACCTCTGCACCCGGATGCCTTGGACTGAGGAGAAGAGGACAACTGGTGTCCCAATGTCTGCAAGGCTCCTGAGGCTTGAGCACACTTGTTGGTTCAGCTGGATTGGACACCCGGTCCATGCCTGCAGTCAGTTTCTGCAGGCCACCTACACTGCGACCAACACCAGTGACGGAAACTCAACAGTCCAAGAACCCTCTGCATCCAGAAACCCTGGACAGATGAGAAGGGAACCACTGGTGTCCTACATCCCTGAGCATTGCAAGAACTGAGCCTACTTGGTGGTTCACCCTGACTTGTCTCCCAGTCCTTACCTGCAGCATCTTTTTGCCTGGACTGAATCCCATTGAGTTAAAAGGGGCACCCGATGCTGAACTGCACCACTGCATCCGGATGCCTCAGTGTCACCCAAGGTGACCTGTTGGTGTGGCCTAGAAGCCTGCCTCATACTCACCTTAAGTCCGGAAGACTGGTCCTATAAGTTACTGCTAAGTCCATGTTTGTCATATATGTTTTTCCTCCAAAGGACAACATAGCAGCTTCAGAAAATTGCACTGTCGACTTTCCAAAACTGTAAGAATTTCTTCTGCAAAACATATTTACCTGAACATATTGATTTTGGTGTCTAAACATTTATAAAGATACTTGCTATTTTTGTAAATTGGTGTGGATCTCCTTCTTGAGTTGTATGTCTCATTTATTGACTGGGTGCCTATAGTAAATGTCTAATACTCCTCTATTATAAGTTTATGGCGGCTCGACCACAGTTCCCCAAAAAGAGAGCACCTTGGGAGTGCTAGAGCAAGCCCCTGTCCACTAGTAAGGGAATTTCATTTTGATATACTATATAAAGAGGCAGCTTCCTACAGGGAGCAGACCTGATCACATTGCCTGAAATATGCCTAAGCCTGTGTGAACAGTTCATCCAACCTGTACCAGCCTGGAAAGAATAAACATTGCACAGCATAGTTCCAATAGGTCACAATGGATGGCCAAGTATTTATGTCAAGGTGTGCCAGCAGCATAAGCCAGGCGCATAAATTATGGCATTCTAAAATCATGCGGATGACTGAGGATGCTCAGAGGACCACCACCACCACTGTTCCTATTCTTAGCACATTTATCTGTCTTATAAATTGGGTCCCAGTTGAGGCTCTGGATCACCAGACAAGGGTGCTCATCTATGCAATGACTGAAGAAACAGACTAAGAAGCCAAATAGTCCTGGCTGTTACACTATAATGGGGAGAACTTTTTAAAATCATATCGACACTTCAATACTTGCAGATGGAGAATGCTTATCAAGTTGCATTGGGTGCAGATACAGAGAGTGTTCTATTGTAGCCCTATTGAAACTATAGTTATGAGATGTTTATGCAGGTTATAGCTTTCTAGGTGGCATCTGAGTGTAGGGATATTTTCTACTCCAGGCTAAGAAAGCTAGTAAGTAAGTGCATCAGATCATACCTGAATGAGGAAGTGAGGACGCAGATAATCTTGGAAACCCACTCATCAGCAGTTCTTGAAAGAACCAGGAATTCATCCGTGAGGAGGGCCAAGAAGCTCTCAAAAGACCAAATATCCACTGTCACTGGCTGAAATCTCTTGTCAAGCTAGGCAGTTTTTCCAACATGTTTCCATATAAACTCCAAACATAAACTCTTCCTACAATGGGAAATAATGAAAGATCCCTATCCCACTTCAGTTAGAAACATTTCACTGCTGTAGAAAGTTAGCTTGAATAGTACCTGTCTTTTGTGAACATGAATGGATAAAGGTGGACAAAGTGCAAAATGGAGTATTCTATTTGATTTGAATGTTAGGAATAAAATCTTAATAAATCTCACTGACATGATAAAGGGGGTGATTCTGGATTAATAGTGAACTGGCCTTATGAAAACATATATTTATTTCAAGGACAGTTTATCAACCTCAGAATACTAGAGGGTCGAATTAGTCCTGGCATGACTTCAACCTTTGACAGCATGTTATACACCGACCTTAAACGTCCACACCACCCACTAAGCTGGATCATTAATATTCACAGGTTAGAGAAAGGGTTCAATCCTGACCACTGTGTTAGGTATATGTTCATCGTGGAGTCGCTCTCTGGAAAAGCATGAATACTGCTTTATATTTGTATACCCCTTTCAAAGAGATAAAAATGCTGCTCCCTCCTTATAACTCAAATAATAAGGCCCTCTGAAGTTTTTCTCCAGAACTACACTTTTACATTGGTATGATCTGAGGCCGACTGTCTCAAGCACAGCACAATTACTGTTTTCCAAATGCTGATGACTAGGCAGGATCCTGGATCACTTTCAACTTTTTCACATTTATTAGGGTCCATTAGCTCAAACATGAAACCTTACCTACCTTCAATGTCGAGATACTACTCTGAATTGTTTCCTGATAGTGCTGGTGTGTTCATCATAATTCTCTACGCAGCTGATCTGGCATCAGGATTAGAGAATCAGGCCCATTGTATTTACAAAGCAATGGGAAACATAAATTTATGGCTAACTACAAGCATCATGCTCACGTCACTTTTCTTCCTCACAAGACCTCAAATACTCCCAACATTGTTGCCCTACATTTGATGCTCTGCTTCAGCAGCCGGACTTTTTTTTGTTTTTAGAAATCCCCCTGGAGATATCAGACTGAGTTGAAAGGGGAAGGCCCTTGTCCCAATCTTAATCACAGATTTGAAATGAGATAACCCTATTCTTTTAGATAGGCTTCAAGGAAATACCTTTTATTTAATAATGTAATCACAATGTTTCAAATACCGCCATATGCCACCACTGAATACCGTCTGATGCTTACTGAGTAAAGAACAATTCATAGCCAAGACTGTAGCGCATAAAAATGACAGAGACAGAGGTTTAGCGGTTCTCAGAGTGAGAGTACAACTTTGTTGCAACATTTAGGGCATACATTTAGAAGAGTGCTTGATAAAGCAACACTGTTTAAACATTTACAAAAGAAAGGGTAATGCCTGCTCTACTCTTGTGGTTGGTGCAGTTAAGCAGTTAGACCCCCCTATGCTCCCTTTTTTATTGATGTAGGTACCCATTCCACCCTGAGCCTATATTTATTATCCTTAGGTGCAACACATTGCAGCAGCCAAACTTGCTGCGGTGCATTGAGCAAGGGGAGAAAACAATGCAGAGCCATATTTGTTGACAAGCATTGGCAAAGCCAATAGGTGTCGCTTATGCAAGAGCTATTGGCTTTGCCAATGTGCTTTAGATATGCCACACACCGGTGTGGCTGCTATTCAACATGGACAAAGGTTAGTGGCATAGAAGAGAGTGGTGGAGAGAGTGTCTTAGAGTGGTATGGCATAGAGTGGAGAAGAGTATCACAGAGTAAAGTGCCATAGAGTGGAGTGTAGTAGAGTGAAGTATTGTAGAGTGACATTGTATGGACTGTTTTAGAGTGAAAGGGCGTTGAGTGTTGTAGACTGGAGTGGCCTAGAGTAGAGTGTCATAGTGTGCAGTGGCATATAGTATAGTGAAGTGTTATAGAGTGGAGAGTCGTAGACTGGAGTGGCACAGAATGGAGTGGCATAGAGTTTGTGTGGAGTGGCCTTGAGTGGAGAAGAGTGGCATAGACTGGAGTGGAGTAGAGTGTCATAGAGTGAAGTGGCGTAGAGTGCAGTGGGTTAGAGTAGCATGGAGCAGTGGAAAGTGGAGTGGAGTGGAGTTTCATAGACTGGAATGGGGTAGAGAGTCAAAGAGTGCAGGACCATACAGTGGAGTGCAGTAGAGTGTGTGTGAGTGGAAAATCACACAATGGAGTGTTCATAGAGTGTCGTAGAGTGGAGTGGAGTGTTATAGAGTGGAGTGTCGTAGACTGGAGTGATGCAGACTGGAGTGACACAGAGTGGCGTGGACTGGTGCACAGTGGAGCAGAGTTTCCTAGCCTGGAATGCAGTACAGTGTCATGGAATGGAGTGGCATACAGTGTAGTACAGTAGAATGTTGTAGAATGAAAAATCTAACAGAGGAGTGTCGTGGAGTGGTGTAGAGTGGAAAATCGCACAGTGGAGTGTCATTGATCGGAGTAAAGTGAAGTGTCTTACAGTGGAGTGTTGTAAAATGGAATCGAATGGTGTAGAATGGAGTGTCATACAGTGGAATGGCATAGAGTGTTGTAGAGTGGAGTGACGCAGAACTTCATAGAGTGGAGTGGAGTGTCATTTCAGTGGAGTAGTGCTGTACAGTGGAATAATGTGAAGTAGAGTCGAGTGGTGTAGAGTTGAGTGATGTAGAGTGGAGTAGAGTGTTGTAGAGTTGAGTGGTGTAGAGTGTTGTAGTGGGGGGTATAGAGTGGAGTAGAGTGTTGTATAGTGGAGTGATAGAGAATGAAGGGACATAGCCCCTCATTAAATCATCAGCAGTAAAAAACGCCAACCGCCGCGGCGACAGCCGCCAAAAGACCGTAGCCGCAGCTACCAGCCATCTGCCATAATATGACCCCAGGTGGATTTCCACCAAAAGAATGGCGGAAATCCGTCTGTGGCCATACTGGCGGATGATGGTAAGGTGGCGCTGCTACCAGCAGCAGCACCACGGAAGTAGACTGCTGCCAGCGTATTATGACAAATAACATGGCCTGGCGGGGTTCTGCTGGCAGGCGCTGCTGGTGGTAGCAGTGCCCCATCCCGTCTCCTGCCGGAAGACCACCTGGATCCAGGTAAGTCGGCTCTCCGACAGGGGAGGGGTGTGGGCGGTGTTGTGCATGTATGTGTGTGCATGTATGCAGGTGTGTGTTTAGTGTTGAATGCGTGTGTGCATGTACGGACATGTGAGTGCGTGTATGTTGTGAAATATGAATGTGTGTCTGCGTGTATGTTTGGAAGTGTGTGTGGATGTGTCTTCGATTGGATGTATGTATGCGTGTATGTATGTGTGATTGAGTGTGTGCATGTGTGTGTAAAGTGGGGTGTGGGTGTGGCGGGTGGTGGGGGTTTGGAGAGGTAGGGGGTGTGGGGATATCTGGAGAGGTGGGAGGAGACCCCTATCAGTGACAGGGAAGGAATTCCCTTTCACTGATATCGCCTACCGCCATGGTTTTCATGCCGTTACGAATGTCAGGAAAACCATGGCGGTAAGCAGGGTCATAATCCTGCAGGCGGCACAATGGCGGCCACCGGGCTGGAGATGGATATCTCCAGCCCGGCGGATGTTACTGCTGTGGCGGTCGGAGTGGTACATTGGTGGGTTGGCTGAAAATGTAGGGGGTGTGGGGGTTTGGAGAGATAGGGGGGTGGGGGTATCCGGAGAGGTGGGGGAGAGACTCCTACCAATGACAGGGAAGGAATTCCCTGTTACTGATATGGCCTACCACCATGGTTTTCGTGGTGTTACGAATCCCGCGAAAACCATGGCGGTAGGTGGGGTCATAATACCGCAGGCAGCTGGAGATGGATATTTCTAGCCCAGCAGATGTTACCGCCGTGGCAGTCGGAGTGGTACATTGGCGGGTTGGCTTCAGCCAACCCGCCAATATCATAATGTGGCGGTAAGTACTGCCAGCCTGTTGGCTGTACTACCAGCACATTATCGCCGACCGCCGGGGTCATTATGACCCCCATAATGTTGTGGAATGGAGTCTCATAGAGTGGTTGCGTAGAGTGAAGTGGAGTATTGTAGAGTGGAGTGTCAGAGTGGAGTGTCGTACAGTGGACTACAGCATCATAGAGTGAAGTACAGTGTCATAGAAGGGAGTAGACTATCAGAGTGGCACTTAGAATAGAATGAGTATTATATTGTATTGTAATAATATTTATACAGCACTTACTACCCCTGATGAGACATCAAGTACTTTTTGGTGAGTAGCACGCTACTCCAGAACCCAAGAGGAATTATTGGTGGATTAGTATAGGGAAATAGGAGTACAGTTTTAGTATTATTATGAGTTAATTTGAGCAGAGAATATGTGAGTTTGTCAGCTGGATTGACTATAGTAATGGAGGGCTAGAGGAGGGAAGAATCCAGAAGTGTTATTTGGAGTTTATAGTAATGAGGCTTGGGATGAGCAAAGAGAGATGGAGGAGGGAAGAGTCTGTGGAAAGGGTTAAGGAGATCATAGTAGCAGGAGGGGTTTTGGATGAATCAAAAGTGAGATAAATGAGTGGGGTTGTTTGGGAGATCATGGTAGTAAACTGAGGTTCAGATGAGAAAGATGTGGATGAGGAGGGAAGAGCTTAGGCATGGTTATTTTGGAGATGAAAGTAGTAGAATGGTTTTGGGATGAGTCAGAATGGGGATGGAGGATAGTTTGATAGAGACATCACATAAGCTGATGGGTAGGCAAAGTAAAGCTTACAAGAGAGTAAATGTATATTATTTTTATGTATTTATAATTTTAATTATATATATATATATATATATATATATATATATATATATATATATATATATACATTTTTGATCATTATTTTTATTTTTCTTTAATTTATTCATTCAATTAGTATTATTTTCTTTTTTTTATTTTAATTTACTTATTTATTATTTGAATTTTATTTATATATTTTATTTTATTTAGTTGCATTTAATTTTACTCTAGTACAGTAGGACTAGAGTAATAAATAAATAGATATGCAAATACATAGTAAGGGAATATATATTCAAGGAATATAAAAATGGGTAAAATAATATGAGAAGAAAAGTACTATTGTCTAAACACAGACTTTCAAGATTTGTAATATTTTAAGTTAATTAATAAGTGTACTTTTCTAACATTTATTTCTTTCCTCTATTTTTGAATAGTGAAATGCTTATGACAGTAAAACATTTGATTAGTGTGATATAAAATGAAAAGGAGAGCAGGGGTTCATAAGCATCTAATATAATAACTTATCTAGGAGCTATGCAATGACCAGTGGACATGTTAAGCATAGAATAACATACACATATATATGTATACACACACACACACACATACATGCACACATTCATACACACACATGTACAAATATATATATATATTCACCCATTCATATACATATACATATTTAATCGTGAGTAAATATACATTTGTTAAACATGTTTAAAGAGTATGTGTATAATTTATTGTTATGACATAGTAGTGATACATATTTCCTAAAGAACTATACACATCTAGAATATACACATAATGAGATTAAAAATATTTGTCAACAGAGCCATATGTAGTCCATTGCTGCTTGAATATGGTGGTTATGAAGGAAAGTGCAAACTCTTGAGTAGTCTTCTGAAGACAAAATAGTTATTTGTGGTTCTTATACTTGGGGGCAATGAATTCCATTGTTTGGCTGCTTGAACGGAGAAGGATGTACCACCTATAGGCGATCATTCTGACCGCGCTATGCGGTCACCGCCATCTGGCCGCACCGCGGTCAAAAGACCGCGGCGGCCATTCTGGCTTTCCCGCTGGGCCAGCGGGCGCCCGCCAAAGGAGCGCCCGCCGGCCCAGAGGAAAAGGCCCTGCAACACAGGAGCCGGCTCCGAATGGAGCCGGCGGTGTTGCAGGGGTGCGACGGGTGCAGTTGCACCCGTCACGATTTTCACTGTCTGCTAAGCAGACAGTGAAAATCATGCTGGGGCCTTGTTAGGGGACCCCTGCACTGCCCATGCCAGTGGCATGGGCAGTGCAGGGGCACCCAGGGGCCCGACGACACCCGTTCCCGCCATCCTGTTCCTGGCGGTAAAAAACGCCAGAAACAGGGTGGCGGGAAGGGGGTCGGAATCTCCATGGCGGCGCTGCTTGGAGATTCAGCCCAGCCAGGGGTAATCCGGCAGGAAACCGCCGGATCCCCTTTTCTGACCACGGCTTTACCGCCGCAGTCAGAATGGGCAGGAAAGCACCGCCAGCCTGTTGGCGGTGCTTTCCGTCGGTCACGGCCCTGGCGGTTTTTACCGCCAGGGTCGGAATGACCCCCATAGTCTTTTTCTTGCATGTTGGTGTTCTAAGGCGGCGTGTCAATCTTGAGTGGAGGTTTCTTTGTTGAATGTATTTAGTTATTTTGTTTCTGATAAAAAGCGGTCCCGTTCCATGTATAGCTTTATGGGTGATCCAAAGCAGCTTGAAGGAGGATCTTCTGGCAACAGGTAACCAGTGTAGTGCTCTCAAGGCAGGGGAGATGTGGACTTGTGGCTTTACATGTAATAGTAGCCTGGCAGCGGAGTTCTGAATACGTTGTAGTTTTTTTATCTAATAGATAGAGATGATCCATGGCAGAGGCCATTGGAATAATCCAGTATGGATAGTACAAGAGAGATAGTAGCCTTGTGAAAGTAACCTTGTGAGGTGGAAGAAGATGCGTCGTAGACTCTTCAAGTTGATGAAGCTTGTTTGTGCTAATTTGTCCAATTGGACATCAATGGTTAACTTGGAGTCCATGGTAATTCCAAGGTTTTTAACTTCCTCGGATAATTGAGGAAGTGATCCGAGATCATCAGGCCAGGTGCACAGTGGGTCATAATTTTTCCAGTCACCACATATGAGTTTTTTAGTTTTGGAGGCATTTAGTTTGAGATAGCTCCAAGTCATCCACTGATCAACGGTTCTGAGGCAACTGTAGTAGTGAGTCACAGAGCGAAGTGTCATAGAGTGGCATAGAGTGGAGTGTCATAGAGTGGAGTGGCTTGAAGTGGAGAAGAGTGGAGTGGTGTAGAGTGAAATGGCAAATAGTGGAATGGCATAGTGTCGTGGAGTGGTGTGGCGTAGAGCATCATAGAGTGGAGCGGACTAGAGTGGCAAAGAGTGGAGTGGCATAGAATGGAGTAGAGTTGTCAAATGGAGTAGTGTCATAGAGAGGAGTACAGTGGGGCGGTGTAGAGTGGAGTGACGTAAATTGGAGTAGAGGGTTGTGAGTTGGGTGTCATAGAGTGGAGTGGCAGAGACTGGCATAGAGTGAAGATGCATAAAGAGGAGTAGTGTACAGTGGAGTGGCATAGAGTGGAGTAGAGGGAATAGAGTGGAGTAATGTAGAGCAGGGTGGCATAGAGTGTCATAGAGTGGGATGGTATAGATGGAAAGTTTTGTAGAGTGTCAAAGAGTGGACGGTCATCAAGTGCAGTAGAGTGCGAAAGAGTGGAGTATCGTAGAGTGAAGTAGAACTTTATAGAGGGAAGTTTAGTGCCATTTAGTGCAGTAGAGCATCAGAGAGAGGAGTAGGGTGTAGTAGAGTAAAGTGGTATGGTGTGTTATACTGAGGAGTAGTGCAGAGTGGAGTAGAGTGTCAGAGAATGGAGAGGAATAGAGTGAGTGGCATAGAGTGGAGTGGTGTAGAGTGAAGTAGCATTGTGTGAAGTAGAGTAAAGTGGCGTGGTGTAGAGAGGAGTAGAGTGGGGTAACAGTGGAGTGGCATAGAGTGTCGTAGAGTGACTGGAATAAAGTGGAGCAGAGTGTTGAAGAGTGGAGTAGAGTGGAATAGAGTGGCATAGAGTGGCATAGAGGGGAATGGAGTGAAGTAGAGTGTTGTAGAGTGGAATGATGTAGAGTAGAGTAGAGCATCATGGAGTGTTATAGAATGGACTGGAGTGGAGTGGCATAGAGAGGAATAGCACAGAATGGGGTAAAGTGTCGTAGATTGGGTGGTGTAGAGTGGAGTACAGTGGTGTGGAGTTGCATAGATTGGAGTAAAGGGGAGTGGAGTGTCACAGAACAGAGTATTGTACAATGGGATGTCGTAGAATTGAGTGCTGTAGAGTGGAGAGGAATAAAGTGGAGTAGAGTGTTGTAGAGTGGAGTGACATAGACTGAAGTGTTGTACAGTGGAGTAAAAAGTTGCTAGAGTGGAGTAGAGTGTCATACAGTGGAGTGGCATTTAATACAGTAGTGTTGTGGATTGTAGTAGTGTCTCATAGAGTGGAGTGTCATAATGTGGAGTGGTGTGGATTTACATGGAGTGTAATAGAGTGCATAGAGTGGAGTTCAGTGGTGCGGCATGGACTAGAATATCATAAAATGGATTGGTATGGTGCGGGGAAGAGAGAAGTAGAGTAGAGTGGAGTGGTATAGAGTGGAGTTGTGTAGAATGGAGAAGAGTGTTGAAGAGTGAGTGGCGTACAGAGGAGCAGAGTGTTGTAGAGTTCAATGGCATAAAGTGGAGCAGAGTGTTGTAGATTAAAGTACAGTGTCATAAAGTGGAGTGGAGTGGACTGAAGTGGTGTAGAGTGGAATTGCATAGACTGGGATGGAGTGGCACTGAATGGAGTACAGTGTCGTTGACTGGAATGGAGTAGAGTGGCTTAGAGTGGAGTGGCACTCTTCAATACAGTAGAGTATTGAAGAGTGGACAATTGTACAGTCAAGTGTCGTAGATTGTCATAGAATGGAGTATCCGAGAGTGGAGTGGTGTAGAGTGGAGTGTTATGGAGTGGAGTGACATAGAGTTTCATAGAGTGGAGTGGCATAGATGGAGTAGTGTCAGAAGCTGAATTTACTGTTAAAAACTGCACACACAGACACTGCAGTGGCAGTTCTGAGATATGATTACAGAGCTACTTATGTGGGTGGTACAACCAGTGCTGCAGGCCCACTAGTAGCATTTGGTTTACAGGCACGGGGCACCTCAAGTGCACATTACTAGGGACTTACTAGTAAATCAAATATGCCAATCTTGGATAAACCAATTAACCATACAATTTACAAGGAGAGCATATGCACTTTAGCCCTAGTTAGCAGTGGTAAAGTGCTCAGAGTTCATAAGCCAACAAAAACTGGTCAGGAAAAATATGAGGAAGGAGGCAAAAAGTCTGGGGATGACCCTGCAAAAAGGGAAAATTCCAACAAGTATGGTGTAGTGGAGTAAAGTAGTGTGGAGTGTCATAATGTGGAGTAGTGTAGAGTGGAGTAGAGTGCTATAGAATGGATTGTCATAAAATGGAGTGGTGTAGAGTTGAGTGGTGTAGAGTGAAGTGGTGTGTGAAGTGGAGTGAAGTGGCATGGAGTGGTGTGGAGTAAAGTAGAGTGAAGTAGAGTCAGGTAACATAGAGTGGGACGGTATAGAGTGTCAGAGAGTGGACTGGCATAGAGTGGAGTAGACTGTTGAGTGGAGTAGAGTGGTGTTAAGTGGTGTAAGTGGAATGGAATGTCATAGCGTGGAGTAGAGTGGAGTGGCATAGAGTGGTGTGGAGTAGAAAGGGGGAAAAGTGTCATAGATTGAGTAGAGTGAAGTGGAGTGGAGTCATGTATAGTTGTGTGGAGTGGACCAGAGAGGATTTGAGTGTCATAGAATGAAGTGTCCTAAAATGGAATGTCAAAGAATGGAGTGTTGTAGAGAGGAGTGGTATGGTTTAAAGTGGAGTAGAGAGTAGTAGAGTAGAGTGACATAGGCTGGAGTGGCATAGAGTGGATTACAGAGCTGTTAGAATGGAGTACAGTGCCATACAGTGGATTGCCATAGTATGCAGTAGGGTTGTGGACTTGAGTAGTGTTTCATAGAGTGTAGTGTCAGTGTGGAGTGAACTAGTGTGGAGTTACGTACAGTGGCATTAAGTGGAGTGCCGTAGAGTGGGGTGTTTTTAAGTGGAGTAAAGTGGCATGGAGAGACTGCGAGTGAAGTAGAGTGTCTTTGACTGTAGTGTCATAGAGTGAAGTGGTATAGACTGTCATAGAGTGACGTTATGTACAGTGGAGTAGAGTGGACTGTTGTAGAGTAGAGTGTGTGAGAGTAGAGTAAAGTGGCGTAGAGTATCATAGATTGGAGTAGACTGCCATAGAGTGGAGTGCCATAGAGTGTTGTAGAGTGGAGTGGCATACAGTGGAGTAAAGTGGAGCAGAGTGGAGTGTAGTAGAGTAGAGTGGAGTGAAGCAGTGTGTTGTAGAGTGAAGTTGCACAGAGTGAAGTAGAGGGTCATAGAGTAGTTTCAAGTTTCAAGTTCAAGGGCCCAATTTAGATCTTGGTGGGATTTCTGTTGTCCCTCTGCAGCAAAGCTTACAAGCACTCCATCAAGTCGACGGAATTCTGACCACCGTATTTAGATGTGTGGTGGCTGAATCTCCGTCTGCGTTGACAGAGTGTATTCCGTCACATATGCGGCTTCCTGGTGCTGACGCGGCGGACTCTTATGCCAACCATATTTAGATATGACAGTTGTGCTGGCTTTGTTCTAGCGGCAGATGCCTGACGATGGGATTTCATTGCGGAATGTGTTTAAGAGTGTAAAAGGACATAATGGTTACATACTAGGCTGTGGCGCTGACGCGCCAAGGACGTAACCGTTACATCCTTGGACTGGCTCATGGCACCCCCAGTGCAGGGATCGAGGGGATCGCTATATTATTGAATGAGGGGTGCGGCCACTTGGGTAAGGGCCGCTCCCCAGTGGGGCAAAATATTTGTAGGCCTTTTTTGCCCCCCGGGGGCAGATAGGCCTATTATAATTAGACTGATCTGCCCCCGGTGGGGGGGGGCAGAAAACCCTAGACACCAGGGATATTTTTTTTTTTTGTTTACTTTTATTTTTTTATATATGGGGAGCGACCCCTTAGGCAAGGGTCGTTCCCCTGGGGGGCAAATTGTATTTAGGTCATTTCTGCCCCCCTCGGGGGCAGATCGGTCTATTTTTATTAGGCCAATCTGCCCCCAAGGGTGGCAGAAACCACTAGACAATAGGGATGTTTATTTTTTTGCACCAATTTCACGCAAGACGAGCGACCCCTTAGGCAACGGTCATTCCCATTGGGGGCAAATTTATTTTAGGCCATTTCTGCTCCCCTTGGGGGCAGATCGGCCTATTTCTATTAGGCTGATCTGCCCCTGGGGGAGCAGAAACCACTTAGGCATCAGGGATGTGTGTGTGTTTTGTTTGTGGGGGCAGCCCCTTGGGCAAGGGTCGCACCCCATGACTGAAGGGGACAACAGACTTTCAGCTGTCCCCCCCACACACTAAAACATCTTATCCCACGGCAAGGTAGAGGACATTTGATTATTTTGGGTTTTGGTTTTACATTTGGGCCATGAGAGCTTGGCTAACTCTCAAAATCAGCCCACTTGGAATGGTGAGGGCTGCACATTTTGGACTTTGGGACTCTGCCATGTAAAAAAATCCACAAGACCTAGACACATCTGAAAACGAAGGGGCATATTTCGACTCTGTTTGCGCCGAAAAATTTTGACGCACATCCGGCGCAAACAATGCACCATATTTAAACTTTGACGCCTGAGCCCGCGGACTTCAAAATTCCTCCGTGTGCGTCATTCTTTGGATGCGGGAAACTGCCTTGCGTTAATAACATGCAAGGTAGGCTTTCCCGCCCAAAAAATGACTTTAAGGCCTGTGCGCCTTATTTATACTCCAGCATCATTTTGATGCACAGGAGGGGGGGCCTTTAAAAATGGCGCACAGCCTGATGTGCGTTGTTTTTTAACACCTGGGTCAGGGCAGGCGTTAAGGGACCTGAGGGCACACTTCCATGGTCTCTGACCATGGAAGGAGTCCAGAGGTGACCTTCCCTGCCCCCAAGGACATCCCCTGCCACCCTCGCCCACCCCTGGAGGACACCCATGGATGGGGTGACCCATCCCAGGTAAGTACAGGTAAGTTGAGGTAAGTATTTTTTTTTTAAAGTGGCAAAGCAGGGGCTAATTTGGGCCCCCCTACATGCCACTGTGCCCAATGACCATGCCCAGGGTGGTAGGAAATGTTTCATGGTGAGGTGATCCTACACAGAAATGTGGGAAAAATGTGATTTTTTTAGCTAAATTTGAGGTTTGCTGAGGATTCTGGGTAAAAAAACACTGTGAGTTCCACACAACTGACACCTCCCTGGACTCCCTCAGGTGTCTAGTTTTCAGAAATGTCTGGGTTTGGTGGGTTTCCCTGTATGGCTGCTGAGCCCAGGACCAAAAACGCAGGTGCCCCCTCCCCACCCCACTAAAAACAGATAGTTTAGAATTTGATAATTTTGATGTGCCCAGATAGTGTTTTGGGGCATTTCCTGTCGCAAGCACTAGGCCTACCCACCCAAGTGAGGTACCTTTTTTTTGGGAGACTTGGGGGAACGCTAGGTGGAAGGAAATTTGTGGCTCCTCTCAGATTCCAGAACTTTCTGTCACCAAAATGTGAGGAAAAAGTGTTTTTCTGTCCAAATGTTGATGTTTGCAAAGGATTCTGGGTAACAGAACCTAGTGATAACCCCACAGGTCACCCCATCCTCGATTCCCATAGGTGTCTAGTTTTAAAAAATGCACAGGTTTGGTAGGTTTCCCTAGGTGCTGGCTGAGCTAAAGGCCAAAATCTACAGCTAGGGGCTTTGCAAAAAACATGTCAGATTTCAATGTAATAATGTGATATGTTCATGTTGCGTTTCCACCACGAGCATAAGGCCTACCCACACATGGGAGGTACCATTTTTATCCGGAGACTTGGGGGAACACAGAATAGCAAAACAAGTGTTATTGCCCCTTGTCTTTCTCTACATTTTTTCCTTCCAAATGTAAGACAGTGTGTAAAATAGACATCTATTTGAGAAATGCCCTGTCATTCACATGCTAGTATGGGCACCCTGGAATTCAGAGATGTGCCAATAACCATTGCTTCTCAACACCTTATCTTGTGCCCATTTTGGAAATACAAAGGTTTTCTTGATACCTATTGTTCACTCTTTGTATTTCAGCAAATGAAGTGCTGTATACCCGGTATAGAATGAAACCCCATTGCAAGGTGCAGCTCATGTGTTGTCTCTGGGTACCCAGGGTTCTTAATGCACCTACAAGCCCTATATATCTCCCAAACCAGAAGAGTCCAGCAGACGTAAAGGTATAATACTTTTAAAAATCTGAAATTGCAAGAAAAAGTTACGGAGTAAAACGTGGAGAAAAATGGCTGTTTTTTCACCTCAATTTTATTTATTTTTTTATTTCAGCTGTTATTTTCTAAATGAAACCCTTGTAGGATGTACACAGATTACCCCTTGCTGAATTCAGAATTTTGTCTACGTTTCAGAAATGTTTAGCTTTCTGTGATCCAGCATTGGTTTTACACCCATTTCTGTCACTAACTAAAAGCACAAAAAATAGTAAAAAATGGGGTATGTCCCAGTAAAATGCCACAATTGTGTTGAAAAATTGGGTTTTCTGATTCAAGTCTGCCTGTTCCTGAAAGCTGGGAAGATGGTAATTTTAGCACCGCAAACCCTTTGTTGATGCTATTTTCAGGAGAAAAAAACACAAGCCTTCTTCTGTAGCCCTTTTTTCCCATTTTAAAAAAATGCTGTATTTTGGCTAATTTCTTGGTCTCCTTCAGGGGAACCCACAAAGTATGGGTACCTCTAGAATCCCTAGGATGTTGGAAAAAAGGACACAAATTTGGCGTGCGTAGTTTATGTGGACAAAAAGTTATGATGACCTAAGTGTGAACTGCCCCAAACAGCCAAAAAAAGGCTAGGCACCTGAGGGGGGAAAAGGCCTGGCGGCAAAGGGGTTAAACCAAACGTCTAACTTTACCTTTGTGAACCAGGCCCATTTATTTCAAAATATATTTTATTAATTTGCCTTTCTATGCAAAGTTTTAGCATTATTTTTGTTTTCGTCTTTTAACTAATATTTAAAATGTTTTTGTAAATATGTGAATTTGTTTCTCCATTTTACACTTTTCTTTTCCCCTTGTTTGTTTCAGTGTATGAATTTATTCTGTGTAAATTCAGATTACAGGTTTCAATGTCCATCAATGTGCAAGTAAGTGTTTGTACATCTCTGATCAAATTACTAATATATATTCCATGTAGGCAAATTCAGTTTAGTTCTACTGCATATTTTTGCTGGTTATGATACACTTACACATTTACAAGTGTTGTCAAAGTTTATCTGAAATGACTACAACTACCATGATGCCTTATTTCTGTTGGTTACTAATAATATTGCAATTATTTAGTGAGCAATCTCTCTCATCTTACATATATTATCATTGTACAAAGTGTAATGACTTTTCCAATCCTATATTAGGCAATGTTGTGAAATTTGATAAGGAATAATTTGTAGGTTCACATGTACACAATATTTAACTGTTTTGATGATTTCTGTTTTACTTACCAAATTGTGTAATCTACAAATGTCTAATGTATGTCAGTATAGAGGATGAATACAAGATCTTTAGGTATTAAAAAATGAGCCTTGCTATGTTCAGATGATGACTAATGCTATGATTACTACAAAATCGTTAAAAGCTCAGATCATTAGAATCCTTTGAATGGTGAACTCATATTTCTCCATTCCATTGTGTTGTGTAGAAAATTTGGTATATTTCATGTCTATGTCATCGTTGTTTTCCAATATTTGAGAACAATATTTTACTTGCTAATCTTAAGAGATTCAATTGGGCATATTCAAGAAAAGTGGAGCTGCATTTAGTGCAGTGCCACTTATCTTGCGTTCCTTAGCGCCCCCTTAACACCACCACGTTTGTGCCGTATTTAATATTTGGCTCACCATGGTGGTAGTTAGGGAACTAGTGTCAGAATGTTTGATGCCAGTTTGGCGCTTTCAGAATTAGTGTAAAATGTTTTGACTCTAATCCTACAAAGCACCCAGAGACCAACTGTAACCAATGGGAACCTCCTTTTAACACCTGCTCAGAACAGGCATTAAAAGTGCTGAAAAAAATCTGTCATTTATTCGCCCCCCTAATTGGGGAACAACCCCTTCACATACATTATGCCTGGTGCAGGCATAATGTAGTGAAAAGGGTTACAAAGTGGCCCAATGTATGCATTGAGCCACTTTGTAAATATGGTGTGGCATTTTTGGCCATCTAACATCACATTAGCATCAAACAAATTAAGCTAACGTGTCATTAGAATGGGGATAGGCCTTCTTAAATCTGGTATATATACTGTTAGGAAACTCATAATCAAACAACTGAAAACTACAATAATGATATCAACTGACTCCAATCTTTTAAGTTGCTTCATTTTTTAATTAAAACACATTTAATGTACAATCCAGGCATCAAAAATAATTCTCATGTTCAATTTATTATAGGTCCAACATCAAGAACACATGGACCACCATCTGGGCCAACAGCAGAGGATACCTCTACTCCACACCAGGAACAATACATCAGTGAGGATACAATTCCTGCAAGGTCGGGTGATGAGAGGCAGCCTGGTCCATCTGGTCTGCCTAGGCTACAGTAAGTTTCACTCGACCCACACCTAAACCTCCCATCCCAGCTGTTACCACACCTTAGCCTCAGGATACCTCCACTTCCTGTCTCCAAAGGACCATAACACAAATCTTGTTCCCCCAGTCCTGGCTGCTGTAGAGCCAGCGGCACCACCACCACCTCCAGTTCAGCCATGACCCAATGGGTTGGGGCACACTAGGTCAAAGGTACAGGGTAGTGGGGGCAGCGTCCATGGTAGAGAATCTGTGGGTCAGCAAAGTGAAGACACTGGCTTCACTGTCGCCCAGGCCACCATCAATCAATCCTTGGGAGCTATCACTCAGTCCAGAGACATGATGCGCCAGATCCTCATTGAGCTCTGGGAGATGAAGCAGTTACAGAGGGAGCACAATTACCAGATGGAAAATTGTAACTCTAAACTTAACACTAATCTTTGCTCCCTGAATAGGATGCTATGTTATAACCACATGCCCAGAGCTTTTCCAGCATCATCTACTCCTGCCTGGAGGCCTTTAACATCTACTCAAAATACATCTGACTTGGTCACAGACAGGGAGGCCCGCCACAAGAGGAAACACCTGCACCCACCTCAGTCCCTGCAACTGTAAATCACCAGTTACCCTCAGGAAGGGACATTCTTCTAGACCAGTAGGAGAGATAGCCAAGACCTCCTCCACCACCAGCAAGAGTAAGATCCTAATTTCCTTCAGTGTGTAACTACCATCCACACTGTGGACTATTTTGTGGACACATTTGCCTTTTTGATGCTAGTTGTATTTTCGACAATGGACTTTAATCAGTTTAGGCTCTACTATAATCATCTCATCCAACATGATTGCCATTACGAGTTCTTTGTTTTCTCTGTCCCTTTTTCTTCATCATTACTTATTTGTTTTTAATAAAAAAATCACACATTCAAATACTGGTATTGTATGACTTGGTTTAATGTGTTCTTTTTGCACAGTTCAGCATATATTCTGAAAAGGTACCATCAAGATTGTACATAAATCGTGAGATACCATGTAGATAATGCTTTATTTCATGATGAAAAATCTTAAAGATAAAAATCCTACATGTAATTGAATTGTCTAATTAAATTGTAATCGTTTTTATGTTTTGGAATCATTTAAATACATTTGTATACATTTTCTCCATTTTGCATTTGCATCCATTTTTCTCCATATTACACTTTTCTTTTTCCCTTGTTTTTTTATGGTATGAATATATTCTGTATAAATTCAGATTACAGATTTTAATCTTCATCAGTGTTTACAATATGTCAAGGTGCAAGTAACTGTTTCTACACCTCTGAACAAATTACTGATATATATTTCATATATTCATTTTAATTATGCTGCATATTTTTTACTAGTTATGTTACACTTACAAATGTATGTGTTGTCCAAGTTTATCTAAAATGGCTACAACTACCATGATGCCTTGTTTTTGTTCCATGCATCCTCACAATACGTCTGCCTATATTTACCTGTACATTTCCATACCTAGATACCACAGAAGAACAGGATATTATTTTTAAAAAATCATAAATGGAATTGGCAAACTATTCTTGATTAATGTCATCAGCTGGAGCCAGATCCTGTGCCTCACAATAGGAACCCCACATCAACAACACCAATAGTGAAAATAGTGGCAGTTCTCAATCTTGTTTCCACTGTACTATTCCAATACACTGTTGTACTATCTGGTGGAATGTCACAACCAAGTTCAGTGGTGTGTTACAAAAAGTACTCTCTCCTAAAACTATAGCCAACAACACCTCCTACTGCTGTTTCCAACCGCTGGGAGCCACGATGCCTGGGAAAGAGGTGACAGGGCCCCTAACTTCTCAGCAGATGCGCTGGATTTGCTGGCAACAGAGGTCCTGCCCCTGTACAGCCAGAGGAACAGGTACATGTTCAAAATGAAAATTTTTATTCTCTCTAACTTTTTTTTAGAAACATAGGCTAGAATGACCCTTTAAGTTCCTGAGTGCAATGCAGTGATTGATGTGAAGTTTCACTTCTGTGTACATTAAAAATGAGAAATCATGATATCTATTTTGGAACACATTCTAATCAGACACCACCACAACATTAGTATGTGTTGTGTGTTTGATGGCCTATTTTTTCGCACCCTCACCATGAACAGTTTTTTCGTCAAATGTTTTACTACAAGTATTTAATTGCTATTATCAATGTTGCTATCAAAGATGTCATGAGTGCCATTAATTTGGGGGCAATTAGGAGTGCATGGGCAGGCATGAGTTATAGTTACCTTACTGCACAAGTTATATTTTCTTGGGGTAACTATAACTGGTGAATTTCTATGGTTTTGTACATTTAAAATGTGAGCCTAACTATAATTTGCCTGTAACCTTTGTTTTTTTCTGTGAATTTCTATTTTTATTTAACATATACTAATTGTCATTATTACACGTTAATCCAACCACCAATGTGCACGGAGGGCCTCTGGCCAGGCCCTGAGGTCAACCTCCTATAAGCACCCAACCTTGCACTCATGCACAGTGGAGGTTGCCATCAAGACCTGGCCTGCAGCAAGACACTGGGGAAAACCCCTCCAACCACCCAGCCCCATGCTGTGCACAGCCCTTTGGCCATCCACGGCCGGAGCTGGCCACAGCCTCTCTGGGTGTGAGAATAGGTGGGAGATGGGGTATCTGGTCGTGAAAGTGGCTGTGAGGGTGTCTGTCTGGGTATGAGAGTGCTCTAACTACGTGTGGGTGTATTATACTGGGAGAAAACTAGGCGCTCTGGGTAGCGAGGTGAATATCAACGAAGAATGTCGAATCTCGAAATGGTGCACTCTTGAAAGACCAGACCCAAAAGGTCTTGATAGATGCTAAAAGCACTATTGCAAACATAAAATACAAGAGGCACTCATTATAACATGAAAAATAATAGTACTCATGAGTCAGTATACATAGGCAATGTTTTGTCATATATTTCTGAAAATTAATAGGATCATTTCCAACATAATCTCCAATCACAGTATCACTGTCCAAATCCAAATAGTAGAATTAATTGATCTGTTGTTCCAAGTTTACTATGATCCAAAGTCCAAGTCCAGATTTCTCTAATCAAAGTTCAATCATATTCTTCAAAAGATGATATAGCTTATTATTTATACTTTAGCAGCCGCATCCAAATTGATAGCCAGTCCAGATTTTCTCAAATCAAGGTTCAATCATATTCTTCAAAGGATGATATAGCTTATTATTTAAATTTTAGCAGCCGCATCCAAATTGATAGCTAACACGTGTTTCGTCCAGGAGTTTCCCAATGACTTCATCAGGGCTGTAAATTATATAAGTACCTATTATTATATGTGTATCCATATTTCCTAATTAAAAGGGAGAGACCTTCACCAGTGTATGGACATAAAACAATATATGAGAAAATGTAAAAAAGGGGGTATGAGAGTGTGTATATCAATGTTTTACTGGGTTGATCAGCATGTGCGTGGGTCTCCGTGGGTGCATGAGGGTGTCACTGGGTCTGTGAATGGGTGTGTGAGAGTCCAAGTGGGTTTGTGAATGGGTGTGTAACTGTTGGAGTGGGTCTGTGAGTGGGTTCACGAGGGTCTGAGAGGGGCTGTGAGTGGGTGCACGAGGGTCTGAGTGGGTCTGTGAGTGGGTGCATGAGTGTGAGTGGGTCTGTGAGTGAGTGCATAAGTGTCTGAGAGGGTGTGTGAGTGGGAGAGCAAGATTGAAAGAGAAAGAGAAAGAGAGTGAGAGGGAGAGGGAGAGGGATATAGAATTTTCTAGGCTTTGATATCTTATATACTTAAAATGAGATATTTCTGCAAAATAAATGTAAAATGTATTTGTCATTTAATAAGAGTAACATCACCTTCCATATGAGCCAATAACTTTTTAACTTAAACAAAATATTAATAATGGAAATAAGTCCAGCTGGACTTGAACCCTGAATGCACAGTTGAAGGTCTGTGACCTTCACACTGAGCTATTCCATTTTTTTTTTGCTATTTTTTTAGCCTTTTACGGACTATCTGGGACTGTGGGTGAGCCATCAAAGGGCATACCCATGTCCCTACAGATTTTTTATTTAATTTTATAATCTGTCCTCACAGGCTATCTTAGACCTCGGAGAAGCCTCAATGCCTCCCCTAGGGTCCCATTGCTTCAGCAAGCAAGGAGTTTCTTTTAACAGCAGCTCCCTGCTTGCTGAAGCAAAGCTTCATGTCTGTTCCCTGCACGCTTACTTGTCAGCAGGGAACAGAAATGAAAAGTCCGCTTTCTGACAGCGGGACCTGTTTTACAGGTCCGCTGTCAGAAACCAGAGTGTTTGCTGTGACTTGGCTGAAGCTTCAAAGCTGCAGCCAAGCTACAGCAAACAGCTATGTTCCGGAGGTGGGCACCCTGGGACATAGCAGGATCTGGGGGTGGTGCTCCCCGGGGCCACGCAGCCCCTCTCCAATTTTGAAAAAGCCCCATGGAGATGGAGATCCCCTGGGCTGCCGGGGCCCCACAGGCCCCCACACAGCATTAAAATATAGCCCTAGAGAGCTGGTGGTCCCTAGGGCTGGGCCTCCCCCATGCCAGTAATCAACATAGCCCTGGGGAGGTGGTAATTCCTGAGGTTTCGGGGGGCTGTGCAGCCCCCCACACATAACTTCTACATTGCCCCGGGGAGGTGGTGGTCCCGGAGGCTGTGGGGGATGCCAATGGGCCTCCCCCATGCCAATAATGAATTTTATCCTGGGGAAGTAGTGGTCCCCAGGGCACGGGGCACACAGATCCCCACAAACAATTAGATCTTCACCACAGGGGATTGGCGGTCCCCAGGGCGCCAGATGGCCCAACACGCACTCCAAAAAAAATGACCCTACAAAAAATACTAAGTACAGGGGCCCCTGTTTTTTTTTTTGTTTTTTTTTTGCTGGATCCACTATGTATCTGGGCAAAAATTTAAAAAAATGCTTTTTAGCCCTGGCCCCTTTTCTTTTTTTAATATTTTTTCTTGGACTCGGCTGCAGAGTCCCAAGATGGCTGGCAACACTTCCTGGCTGAAGTGTTGACAGCCAATCAGATCTCACCATGAGATTGGGAGGGGTCCCAAATCCTTCACGTCCCTATATATACATTTTATTCCCCCCTTAATTACTCAAAAACTACTGAATGGATTTACACCAAAACCAAAAAGGATTTACTTCTTGACCAGGACCTACCTTTCTGCCAAATTTGGGCCCATATTTATACTTTTAGACGCAAAACTGCGGCAACGCAGTTTTGCGTAAAAATTTTTAACGATGCTAATGCCATTTCATTGCGCCACCTGGGTGTTAAATTTATACCTTGGCGCACGGCAGCGCAAACCACTAGTGAGAGTCTTTTTTTTTTTACTCAAACCAATGCGCCACGTCGTGAAGAAAAATTATGTTAACGTGGCGAAAATGACTGCAAAATGTGCAAAGGAGCCCCAAAATGGATTCCAGAAGCTATGAGAGACCCCAGGAAGATGACAACCGACCAGGAACCAGCCAGGAGAGGGAAAAGAAGAAAAGGAAGTGTTGGTTCAGTGCAGAGGAGCATGAAATACTGGTGAAAGAGGTGACGGAATACCAGCACCAACTTTTTGTCACCTCTAAATTGCCAATTGGTAGGAGAGAGGCAATTTGGCAACAAATTGTCAATAAGATCAACAGTGTGGTAGAAGTACGGAGAACAGTCACCGAGTGCAAGAAACGCTGGCATGACTGCAAGCGCAGGACCAAGGAAAAGATGGCAAGGAATAGGAAGGCAGCACTGCAGACTGGAGGTGGGAGTCCAGCACCGCAGGAGGCCATGGGCCACATGGAGGAGATGGTGGCAACCATCATCCCAGAGGAGATCGTCATAGGGATTAAAGCACAGGATAGCGCAGACTACCAGGAAAAAACACAGATGCGTGGTAAGTCACATGGGGAACTAAAATGCCTAATTGTAAAATGCAAGCGGGGACATACCTACTGGTGCAGAGGCGTGGCACGGGGGAATGGGCTGTGCTGGGCAACCTGGGGCACAGCACAACACTACACCAACAACCTTTGCATGGGGGTATGCTGCCATGCCAAGGATGTTGGAAAAGCAAAGCCAGTCCAGGAGGCTAGGGTACAAAGTAAAACTGGCAGGCTGTCACATGACAGCTGGTATTCTCGCTACATGAAGTAGGGCTCAATTAACAGTCTCAGGCCATATCCGCAAGTGGAAGTTAACATTGACAACAGTTGTCACTACCACCTCTGCTGTGTGTGTAGGTCAAGTAGCTAATGGCAGTTATGTGCCCATGGATCAAATTAGAGGGTTCAGGATGACGATGTTATCAATCCCCTGTAATCAATAAAAATGTGCTAATCCTGTCAAATGCTCATGTCCATAGTCGCTACAAACATCAGCCATTGTCATAAACATTATGGGGTACACAGCAGGAATGTCATACACATGCTGCACATGTCAGGGTCTACCCTCTGATGGGTCACAATAGCTGCAATGCCACCATGCAACATCCCAACTGTCATAGTGCTAAGACAACAGCATTGAGGGGGAGGACATATGTGTCCGGCTAGTGAAACACACCCACACAGTCAGAAGAGGAAATGGAGCACTGCTAGGACCATCAGTGCAATCCAATGTAGCACACATTCCCCAACATCAACATTACACACTACCAATGCTGACACCTGTATGGTGCCATGCCAATGCTGTACATAGTATATGCTACGTCTCAGCAACATATAGCTGGATTTGAAATATCTGAGACTGGGTTTATTAATGTGGTGCAAGTGCCATCAGAACACCCACAGCCAGTGCAAGGCCACACCATGATAATGGAAGTAGACTTAGGGTTGAGTAGGACAAGAAGGTGGCAACATACAATTTGGGCAGAACCTACACCTAGAGGATGTGATGGAGACAATTCCCCTAACTGCCCACACTACATGTGACATGCAGGTGGGTCATAGGCCTGGGAGAATGCTAATCTTAATGACAGGAACTATGAACAGGAACCAAGATCACAATGTGCAACTAATAGGAAGTCAGGCACGTCACACCACAAATGCCACAATACAGACACACTAATTGTACAATATCTCATTTCAGACGATAATGGTTCTCCTGGGGACATGCCTGTCCTGGACTTCCCTGATGACATGGATGACGAGCTGACAAACATCAGCCAGCAGATCCTCCAAGATGTCCTTGGAAGCCTCCAGACCCCACCTTCAGTCGCAAGGAGGAGCACAGAAGTAGCAGCCATCACAGAGGAATTGCCCACCACCCCAATTGTGCAACCTGCCAGCTCCAACCCAGCTGAGGACTCTGACAACATTGGCACCAGCTTTGAGAGGACTGTAGTTGGAATACAGCGGGAGCTGGCCAAGGAGGTGCAGGTGGGGATGTAAAATATGGCAGCCAGGCTAGAGGCGGTGCGTTTGTGCATGATGTCATCTGCTGAACAGGCAGCAGCCATGCAAGTGCGTACATCTGTCTTACAAGAACTCCAACAAAGTGTGAAGGAAATCAGCACAGCAGTAAGGGAGTTGACACAACACCTTACACACCAAATCTTTCAACGCGTGCACAAATGCAATATTGACCCCCTCAGGGCCAACCTGGCTGCCTACCACAGTGATGTAGCTGCTATACTTAAGAACCAGCAGCTCCTCCTTGCTACAGTACTGACCCAAATAGCCTCACAGTTGGCAGCTACCAGGATTTCTGACTCCACGTCTTCAAACACTGAAGTGTGCATTGCCCCTTCAAACCCACCACCACCAAGGGCAGAGGAGGCGACACACACATCAGAAGATGAAGACATTGAACAGATCACCTTCACCCGTAAGAGTACCCAGTAGCACTAGTCCATGCCTAATGGGTAACCAAGGTCCTGTGCTTCGTAACATGCCAGTCTTGCAACAGCTGCTCACAAGCACTGTTCTCCAGCCCACTGTTTACCTTGACACTGTGCTCTGTGATTGTCTCTCACTACCTCATTGGCAATTCATGTTCCTCTGCACTGTATGACACTTCACCCCAGCATGTCCAATGACATGTCCTTTAGCACTTGTGTAGTATCACAATAGAAGGTGTCACACTAATGGACTCACAATCCTGGACTATGTAAATATTGCACTACAGCACTTTAAAATAAATAGCACTTACACAACCACTTTGTCTCTGTGTAATGTGACACATCAACCGTGCGGGAGATAAGTGATATTTTCCTCATGTCAAATGCCCATAGAATGTCAATACAATGACCTTGAAAGATTGTGGGCTTATAACTATGCACTGGGGTCTGAATTGTACCATCATCAGCCCTTCCTGAGGGTTACTTCTGAAGTAAATAGACAAATTACTGTATAATGCTGTGTTGGACAGAAAAAGTCTGCTTCAAGAGATGTCTAAGCAGAAAATCAATGTTTTTAAATTTTTCTTCTAGAAAATCTTTAGGTATGTGACATTTGACTCTAAAATTTCCTCACACACACACCATACAGCAAGAATGGATGTGTACGAGTGTACGGACAAATAAGTAACCTGACAGTACAATGTAAGAAATGATAGGTGTGAGTCACGTATACTGTACTACATAAGATTACCCCATCACTCACCTTATCAGGGTTCACATGAACATCAGGCTGCAGGCAGACGTACCACAGTGTCCTCAATACAAAATCTGGTCTCAAAGTATGACAGATTTAAAACATACATCCAAACTTAACAGCATATTGGGAACCATAGGAACCTTGAGTGGTGGGTGCAATAGAAGGCAGATGCATAGAGAATTAGCTTTGGTGTAGCTGCCAATGTGACAGCTCAGTTGGGATTTGGATGCAGGATGGCACACAAATGCAAATACTAAATTGACCCTGTTCACCTATGCCAAGGCCCTGATCCCCAAGCATATGACACATACTGTAAATGAGTACCTAAGTATTTATTTAACTGTAAAGATAGGATGCTAAAACTAGGAGAAACACCTTAACTAACCTAACCTATCCTAACTACACATTACCCACAACTACTCCTAACTACCCTAAGCTAAACTTACTTGTCACATTTACCTAAACACTCTAAACATCAAACCCCACCCCCTTATATGACGGGACAAATGGAGGACAACATATACTAACCTAAACAAATACTATCTTATCCTACACAATTATATATATATATATATTTTATATGTATATATATATTTTGTTTTTCAACATCATCCCCCACCCACCCACCCACAAAAAATACACATGTAAAAATATCAAACCCTCCACCCCAACCCACTTATACTAACTAAACTAACAGCCTATTCTAACCTAACACTAAGCCCCCTAAAGCCACTAAATATAAGAACCAGGAAAGAGGATGGAGGGAATCATGGCTGAGGGTCACAATGTCACAAGTTTGCCCTCAGTAGGATCTTTATCCCACGCACTCTCCTGTTGATCTGGGACACCTCCTGCTGCAGCCTGTCCAGTCTGCGCAACATCCGTTGCATGTCACTTTGCATGTTACGAAATTCTACATTGTCAATGACTGCAGCAGGGGTGGTCTTTGTGCCAGTTGTGGAGGGTTGTGCAGTTGCCAGTGCCATGCTTGCAGGGGGAGGTGCAGGGGCTACTGTCAGTGGTCCAGGAGTGGATGATGTTGACAGACCTGCAGTGGTGGCTCTCATCCTTGGTGCCACTTGGGTCGGAGTGGTGGTGCTGGTGGTGGTGGCTATTGTGGACAGGGATAGGCCCTCTTGGGCAAATGCCATCCACACCCCTGTGGCTCTTTCATGGCGATAACGTCATACCATGTGGCGGAACCCAGACTCAACATCCAGAATGTGGTAATAATTCATCGCCCTCCTCTGGAACTCGCGGATCTGATTGCCATCCATATTGGCTGCTGTTAAAAAAGAGAAAGCCAAACATTAGTGACATCATTGTGTGATACAGCTACTGATGATAATAAAAAAATACATCAAATTTATCTTAAACAGGCCAAATCACAGTACAGATCATAGATTCTCCCTGAGGAAGTACATGCCAACGCAGCCTACACATGTCCTAACTAACAGCACATCAATGCTAAAAAAGCTGTGTACCTACTTAAATGATCTAAGCATCATTGTTCTGCCATTAGTCACATAACAAATGCTGCAAGTCCTTCACATGTGACAGGCCAACTAATGATTATCTTCTGGATGACAATCAAGGGTCACAAGATCTGTGATTTGTAAATGGAATTGCCAGGATGGTATGCAGTTGCTAATCATGAGTGGGTATCCTAGGTTAGAACAAATGAATTTGCAGATGGATCCTCACACCTAGGTACACATATTTCATAACCCTAGGCCTGTGCCTCAGTGGGGGATGGACAAGCAACACATACTTTCAAACATGAAGGACAGCCAGGAAGCTTTGGACAGCTGGCAATGGGTTTAGTCAGCCCAACACAGATAAGGAGGGTGTCCAACTAGGATAGACACAAACATTGTACAATCCCATCCACATTTATGTTCCTAATTGCCGACAATTGTCAACATCATTTGATACCACCAGTACCTGTCCTACAACAAGCACATAGATGCAAGCACCCATCTGGGCATGAGCTGCGTGCACCCCTATGACATTGTACTCAAGTGCCACATAAAAGTAGCACAACATGTGGAGCTAGATGCTGCTAGGAAGTCAAACATACAGTCTAACATGTTCATTAGTGAACAGGGAGGGCCAAGTCTGGGTAATACTTTGGCATCCCTACTCTGTGTGAATCAGGGTATGACTTGCTGACTAAATCATGAAAATGGCTCTCTCCAAATTTTTCATTACAAGAAATGTAACAACAAATGTCACCCTATTCACATGGCCATGCCTACAGTGCTGCACTACAATCTCAAAATATGACTCTACGCCACTGATTGTCCAACTCAAATATGGAAAAACAAGTCAAACTCCATTCAAGTCACATATCAGATCATGTGCCAGCACATCATACTTTGCTACGTGTCCAACACACAGGGGTCAATCACACAACAGATGCAAACACAACACTGAACTGCAATATCAGCAATTACTGGCTATCTCTGGGTCCGCAAATCGAGCCACTTCTCCAATTGTGTAGGGGGCAGGTCCACCTGTAAAGCATGGAAAGGTGTAATGTGCTCAATGTCTGTGCACTGTACAACACTTTGAAGAAAAAATGACTGTGTGTGACATTAGATCTGAAAGTCCAGCTCCTCAGGCATGATGACACTCCAACGGACATCCCACTGCAAACCTGTATAGACCCTGTCACTCCAGTGAGTGATACACACACATATGCACACATGCAGTGGCCCTACCTATCATGTGGTGACAAACATGATTCATCAATTGATTGCAGATTAATTTATACAGTGTCCTTTTCTTCATTTATTGTTATGAGAGACATGCAAAGCCACATTCCATGTGCACTGCAATACCAGTCTCTCAGGAATTGTGGCTTGTGCATCAAGGGACAATCATTTACTGTGTGATGCTCATGTAGGTTGAGTTTAGCTCATGAATTTTTATGTTTTCTATGGTCCCTTACGTGTGGGCTTGTGTTGTGTGTAGGTTACATATGCTACATTGACTGTACCCTGAGCCAGATATGCCCCCTATGACACCATAATGGCAGGGATCCTGTGCGTTACTTGATGACAATCTGACGCTAAACATGGATTGGCCATTTATCTAAATTAATACAACAAAGAAATATATGCTGACAGTGTATATTTTGGTGATCCATGACAGAATGCATGGCCACAGGTGTAGTCATTGCACCTGAAATGTGTCACTCTTTGCCCTGTGTACCCATAACGGGTATTGGAATTCACAGTTAGCCACATTCATCATCTTACATTAGCCAAGTTGGGAGATCTGCGGCTATGCAGCAAACTGCCACTGTCCCATTATTGAAACATGGTTTATCAAATGTCCTACTGTGGCAATCATGATGATGTAGGTTTCAATTTGTATGCACCTTGGGAATGGCAGCAGTCACAGGAATGCTGGTCTTCTGATCTTAGCATACACCCATGCCTGTGATAGCCTTCATACTGGGAAGTTAGCTATTGTACATATGGTGCACTAGATCAGCAGGGGTGTACCAACCGTAAAGTAGCAAAATATGTGGGGACTTTATGTGTATGATGGAATCGGTCAGGGGTCCATTGCACAACATCATGCAAGTTATACATTGTGACCATGCATTCACAAACTTCCGGTATCCCATGATGACCCAATAACTTATGAGAATTACACGGCTATAAAGTAACACAGAGGGCAAATGCATCAGCTCTGTTCCAGCTATTGTGCCCAAGGCAAATTAAAACACAAAGGAACAATGAACAGAGGGCCAGAGATATTTTTTATTCCTCAATTTGTAGCATTTGCTTCATGTTTTATGCTACAGCTATGGAAAGTAGCACCAAACATTTAGATATGAACCCATGTGCATTACTCTGGAATCCATTTCTAATTTAATTGCAGCAAAAACCACGTCAAAGTATCAGCCTAAGATATTACCTGAGGTTAGGAAGAACTTTGTACGTATGGCCCGGAATACAGTTCAGACATGTATTCCAAATATTTGGGGACCACATTAATTCCTTGCTTTAGCTTGTGAAATACATCTCTTTCCTGGTACACTCACAGACCATGTATAAAACATATGTTTGAGCTGCATTTCCATCATCTATTGACGTTAAAGCAGCACTAATTTGCAAGATCAAGTTGCTTTTTGTACGTTAGTGCAGCTGTTGCGTCAACAAATGACGGTAATGTGTAGCAAGTATTGTATAACTCAGGGCCACTGTACGTTTAACTTGCATTCCACATGTCCAAAAACATTGCCTGCAGCATATCAACAAATCTGCTACTGTCACTACAGAGCATTTAAATGTGCACATTACTCTGAATTGCACTCACCAACAGGGCCACCAGTCACCACACCCAGGTGGTCCCGCAGGTCTTGCTCTCTGGCAACAAGGTCAGCCCAGTGGTGCTTGAGTTGGTGGTCATTGCGCGGTGTTTTGAAAATTCTCCTCAGATAGTACAGAACCTTGGACCACCTGAGCCTCCTCGCCTCTGTGTGATACCCCTGTATCACCCTGCCACCTGCCTCAATCATCAGGGGAAGTAAGTGGCACACCAGCCAAATGAATGCCCCCAGCTCCTCTTCACCCATTCTCCCCAGACGTGGCCTACCCAACATGATCAAAAAAATTGTAATAGGAAAGGGTACAGAGGAAAATACAAGGAAAGGAGGGAGGAAAATAAAAGTAAAGTAACCCACAAACAGCCCAACTATCCCCAAACTAACAATACCCACTACACACTCCCAACAGTACAAATACAAAATTAGACACCAAAAATGACCAAAACACACTTACAATGAACAACTGAGACAATTACTAAAAAAAACAGATGACAAGTAGGATGGCACACAGGAGACAAAAGCACAATTTGGACAGACAAAACTCTCAGCACATCCACACAGTCTAGAAAAATCACAGACTGCAAAGTGAAAGTGAAAGTACACCCACTGTACCATTTCTGTAAAGAGAATTATTATGATGCATCAAAATTTTATGACGCTTACAGGATTTGCGTCAAATTGTTTTGATGCAAATGCTTCAAAATTCCCCCGCATTCATAGTTCCAAATATGTTTCATTGATAACCAATTTCATGGGGTACAGTGTAGGAATTTAAGCTCGGGCCCAATGGATGTGTAATGGCTGTGACCGTCATTTTTCAACGCATATGGGGCGATCTTTGACGCATATGCATCTTTTTTTACGCAAATGCATCAAAATATATGTCTTTTACTGTGTTTGTGTCATTTCTCTCATTTTTAACGTACATGAAAGCTATAACTGTACAGAGACAGGCTGTTTGCACCTGCACTGTGTGTTCCACTGTTTGGGCGCATGTGGCAGATCACACTACTGCGGACCATAAGACTCATGTTGTTGTACCGGATGAGCACTCTTCACTGACGCAATAGATACCCAAACATTTTGATTAAAAATTAGTATTACCCAGTTTGAGCAGGTTGTGCGTCAATAGAGGATAGCAAGGCTAAGCAACTTGATACATTAACTCATTGCCTGTGTGTTAATGTCTGTGAATTGGCTATTTCAATTGTTGTTGAGCCTCTGTGTGAACGTCACAAGACGTGCTTTCATTAATGTGCTTGTATGCATGTGTTGTAAATGTGGATAACCATCAGATTCTATTCAGTGTAGAAATGAGTCAGGATATGTGTTTTTCATACACGTAGCATCTAATGTTGTGTGAACTTCCCTGACTTGTGGGACAATACATCTCCCATGACAAACTATGCACAGGATAGATAGGGGACGGTTGATAATGGCAATGAGTAAGCCATCACATGTACTGGAATGTTGGATACCACATCCTGGTCACTTGTTTGTATACTACCCATGAGCCAGTCATTTGAAAATGCTATGTAGGTACAGTGTTTGGGAAACAGAGTCGCAACAACAATCCAAAAATGTAATGTCACTCCACAGTTTGAGTCATATAAATGACCTATGTTTCTCGTGTGGCAGTGAAGGACCAGCAGACCAAGCTGCATGTATTCACATATTTTCAGTGGTTAATTGCACAAAGGTGTCCAGTTCAAGTGTGTGGTCATGTGTACCCTGTGTCATTATTGTCCTCCATGTTGTCACTGTTACGTGCAGGTCTACTCATGAGTCTGTGGAGCCATTCCCTGCATTTACAGAGCATCCTTCAAAGCAGAATTGACCGAAAGCCAAAGAGGATCGACAACACACATGGGGATAGTCCAGCTATGGCACTGCAGAAGTTTTATGAGGCTGACAACAGGACAACATTGGTGTGCTCACAAGAGTAATGAATCAGTAAATAGAACCCGGCAGCTTTCATCACAACATTTATACACAGGGTGGCCTCTAAAATTCCCACTGCAACAGGGAACATCAGTGCCTCTGTGCTGATTAATCTCACAGCTAGTCACCACACAAGCACCATCATTGGGTTGCAGCCAACGTGAATCTGTGTGTGGACCGTCAGGGCACAAACATGTTTTGTCCTTTCATGCACATAAGCAAACATTGTTTGTTGGCTGGAGGCACCATACCCAATCCATGCATACAGCCATAGTACACTGTCACTGTTTGTCACTCATGCATACATGAAACCCAGGCAAGGGATAGGGCCGGGATTAGGCTATTTGAATACATGTCCCAGACCATGATACCATAAGTAAACTGATTACACTATACAATATATTTGTGGATTCATCGTAGACATACCAGACACAATACCTCAGGAGGAAAGTGAGGGCATGGAAAGCAACTATGAGCCAAATGTAGCCACAGGGAACCTCTACGGTAACACAAAGACAGGAACCAATCAGGCTAACAGGATGCACGCTCTGTCAGGAACTAACATGAACAAGGCAAATGCACAGTGAGCAGACTCAGACTGGGAAAAGCTGAAACAACACTGTGGAAAATAAAAACTGGATTTGTGCTGTGGGCTGCAACGTTACACAATAACCCAAGGGCTGTGTTTCACAAGTGGTTTATACAGCAAGGCACAACAAGGATATACATAAAATGGCAGTTTCTAAGCAGTTCCAGGCAGCAGCAATGGCAGTGCAGGTTTAAATGGCTGGTCGGCATGGAAGTGCTCACAGGTGTGTGCAACTTCAGTCTCTCACAAGTCCTGTAGGTGTGAATCAAGTTCAAAGGGCCAACAGTACCTTTTACATGGGAAGCAATGGACAGGTGATTACAGGTCCTACAGACTACCCGGCAGTGCATTTTCTGACCTGAAGTCCATGCAGACAGATGAACTAGGACTATGGCATGCCATACTAAAAAGGGAAGTGCACTGGAGTCAAAATGTGAGTCTGGGTGTGTGTAGATGAAGGATTATCAGGGTACAAATAGTCCAGTTACAGGGCCACCTAGAGAAGGGTGGGGAGAGACTGAACACATGTCTGTGGCAGAACTTATAACCTGGGATGGCATGCACAGGGCATGTCTTGTGAGCAATGCTTGCCATACCTGGGGCACTCATGCTATCCATTTGCAGCTTACATGGACTTCTTATCACATGTGCTCCTTGCAGAGATAGCTGATGTCACACTTACTGCTGTCAAGGGTCTGGTCATACATTCCTGTTACCAATGCAATAGCACATCCAGTACCTAATCTATGAAGCAGTTTTTTCACTTGTGATTGGTGGTGTCTTAGTTGTGTGCCATATGCTGCGATGAACCATGTTGCCAACATGGAGGTGTGCCATAGCTGTGATACTCAGATATTGCCCTTCAAATGTGAAATTAACATGATATTTTTCATTTACACTGTGTGAAGCTGGGTGTACATTCATACCCATCAAATGTGATATGGCTTTTTCAGTATTCTAATCTGTATTACTGCACTGCTCCTTGAGGCTAAACTCTGATTGTGATTCCTAGGGATCATGTGATGCATAAATAATTATCCAGACCATGATTTAGTGATTAAATGAGATGTTTAATGACATATGGTAAGACAGTGTTGATGGTGACTATAGTTTAAAGAAGTTTTGTACAATGTGTTGTCTCAGACGCAATCCTACTGCAGTGTTTGGATGGTCCCCCTCATGTTGATGGACAGCATCCTCCTCTTCCTACTCTTCAGGCATTTGTGAGTCTGGTTCATAGAGGGGAATGTTCCTCCTTACACATATGTTGTTCAGGATGGCACAGGTCAAAATGATCTTGCAGACCATTTCCGGTGAATATAAGAGGCTGCCTCCGGTGATGTCGAGGCACCTGAATCCTGACTTTAGGATGCCAAAAGTCCTCTCTACTATGGTGTGTGTCCTCCGATGTGCCTCATTATAGACACGCTCTGATGCAGTGCTTGGGTTTGCAAATGGGGTCATGATCCATGGCTTGATCCCATACACCTGATCAGCTGAAAGAGAAAATGAGTGAACATTTTTTGATGGAGCTTGCACCATGAATATCACTTTGCATGGCAGTTGTTATCTTGTGTTGTCTGTGACTCATCTGTGTTTTTGTTATTGTGTGGAATCCTAGGCTTCTAGGATGTACCATCAGCATTGGGTTGTTTCATTATCTAAACTGGTGTTTGGCTAATTGACCGGATATCAGTGGTATTTTTGTACACTTGCAGTACATTGTGTACTCCCATGCATTATGTCATGTGAAAGAGGTGTCCATGTGTCTTCACTGGGGGTGACATGATACTTCCACACACAGAATAAATTCCACAGTGGTGGTAACACAGTTGCACTATATGGCTTGAATATCCCATCCAATTCAACATATGCAATAGCATGTGTTAAACAACAGTGAGGGCCTTTGATTTGGCTAGGTGACAATGTACAACACATCTCCATAAGTTGGCAGCACTGAAGTGTTAACAATTGACAATGCACAAATATCCCATGTGTGACAAGTTCTATGCACACCTATTTTTGTGCCCTCACCAAGTTGACTCATGTTGAAACGTGTACCGACATTACTGAACCTGGTCCAGGTAAGGTGGCTAACTTGGTTGTGGGGGTGAAGGTTTAATTGTCAGAATATCTGTTGTGTATATGTGTAATTGTCTCAATCCATATGTGTAGCAATGTGTACTTTGCAATATTGTCACATCAATATGTGTTCTTAGCACAGTCCACTTGCTTATTGGTAGCGGGCAATGTCACCCCAGGAGTGATGTGAGATGTTGGTGCAGCCTCAATGATTCCATGTCTCATTCATTAGAGTCATCATCATCATGTTATGTGTCTCATGGTGTTTTTGACCTGCAGCGAAAGACATTACACACCCCTTACACAGAACGTATTGGTTGGAAGGGTGTGTGATTGAGTGTTATTGATGTGATATTGGAAGATTCATCTTCCAAGTTGTACTACCAGTTAAGGCCATGTAATTGTCACTGTGTGGTTTGAAATTGGTCCCTTGTGTCTCTGGAGTGGCATCTGTTGTTATTTGCATCATTTGTCCATAGGGGTGTATCCCATTGGATCAGGATATCAAACATGAATAGCAGTGTCACAACCTCAGTGTCTTCCTGGCCATGTGCCAATGTAGTGGTGTATGTGTTTTGTGTCCTACAGGGTTGCTGTGCTGTGTGTATATAAGTAGGTTTCTGTACTTACCAACAAGAAGGCCATTTCTATATCATCCATCCTGGAAGTGTTGATTTATGGTGCAGTGGCGGAAGAAGAATGAATCATGTACACTCCCAGGGTACTTTGCCATGATGCTGGTGATCAACAATGGCCTGCACATTGATGGAGTGTGTGTGCTTCCTGTTGCGGTATACATGCTCGGTTGCAGCAGGTGGTGCAATCCATACACGTGTGCAGTCAAAGGCACCACGCACATGTGGGAAGCCGTTGATTTGGTAGAAGCCCTGTTTGGACTCCTGCTGCTTCAGCTGTGTGTTGGGGAAGCTGATGTGGCGGGGTGTGAGGGAGATGATGGCATCAGTACCTTGGGTAGGAAGGCAGAGAATGAGGGCTGTGAGATCCCAGCAACCAGGGCACCAGTGGTTTGAAAAGAGCCACTTGCCAACATGTGGAGGACAGCTAGCAGCTTGGTCTTTGGTGGAATGGGGTGGGGTGTCTGCAAGCTGGGTGCCAACTGTGGCTCAATTTGGCGCAGCAGCTGCTGTATGGCTTGCCAGTTTAGTCTGTATCTCTGGATGATGTCATGTTCCCTGAGGCCCAAAAGGGTTGTCCTGTATATCCTCTCCTGCCTTCTGCGTTGCCTTTGGGGTCCCTGCTGGCGTGGTGGAAGCTGCTGGCATTGGTCCTGTGCTCTGCGTGTTCATGCATGCTGAATGAATAGCACCTCCATGTCTTCCTTTTTGAGCTCTGATGTTGCTTCTGTGTGTTTTCCTTAAGTAATGGTGCGTTTGCCCCATTTTAACGCCTGCCCTGACCCAGGCATTATTTCTTGACGCAAATCGGGCTGTGCGCCACTTTCAGACTCCACTGCCCAGCCGTGTTTCATTTTTGCACAATTGGATAAATATGGCGTACGAGTGTTTAAGTAATTTTTTGGACGGGAATACCTACCTTGCATGTCATTAACGCAAGGCGGTTTCACCCATCCAGAAAAATACGCACACTGCAGAATTTTGGCGTTCGTGGGGTCGGGCGTCAAAATATAAATATGGTGTTAGGTTTGCGTCGAATTTGAGTCAAAAAGGTTTGATGCAAATTCGGCGCAAACAGAATAGAAATATGGGCCTGGGTGTAGTCCCATCCAGTAGTTTTGACGCTATCGCTGTTCAAAATCCCTATGGAAAAATTAATGGGGGAAAAGTGTTTTGGGACCCCCACGTTTTCTTAGCCCTCTCCTCCGCCCCAGACAGATCACTCCAGAACTTTCCAGACAGCAGCTCACGTGTCTGGTAAATTTTTTGGGAATGTTTAGTTAAGATTCGTCAAGCATTGCCAAAGATATAGGCAAGTAAACAAACACTTTTTATATAGAAGCTAGGTACTAACTATAACTACATAGTAGCGACCGCCATTAGATAATATATATGTAACACATTAATGTGAAATCTAATAAATTAACAATATGTCAATGCCAATTTTTAACATATATTTTATTCGCAATAAAAAAAGCATATGTACATATGTGTTTTTACATACCAAATAAGAATGATTTGTGCCGTGAGTATAAGGGAAACATATGGAAACTTTTTAAATGAAAGAAATGTTAAGTGCAGAAAAATGTACAATATTATGATTTTTTAAAATTCTTTTTGCGCACTTTAGTTTTCTCCCATTTAAAATAAATATGTTTGTGTTACATATGGAACTGTGTCATATATGGGGAATGGTATGTCCTGTTCTGCAAGCACATACGGCACAGGCTCTCAGTCACCTGTAAAAATCTATACTATTCATATGCACACATGTTCATACATCCCACTCTCAATGACACACATGCAGCCCTTTCATAGTGACATTAGTCATAAAACTGGGTACAAACCATAGTATTTGGCTGTAGAGGCATTAAGATTAAAGTCAACAAAGCTGGACGCTGGGGTGTCTGCTAACAATGTGCAAGTTGTTTAGCCTTCAGTAGCTCACAGTGAAGTTTCACTGATCAGAAGTAGCTCTCACTACAGTAACTGTTGGGGACATATATGATGTAATTGTGTGGATTACTAAAATAAGGACATGAGAAGAAATAAGGGTACGTTACAGGTCACTACAAATTTTAGGTTTTCTGTTTATTTAAGGCATGAATATGGTGTTCCAACATTTCATAAATGATTGTGATTGTTTTCTCAAAAATTTAGTTACATAACTGCACAAAAAGTCACAAAATATTTTTTCCTTTTTTTCCAAATATGAACAGGTCAATGCCCATCACAAAAATTCCTTCTGGAAAGCCATTGCGAAGATGGTGCCGACCCTGTGGGTCTACAAGTGGCACAGCATCCACTGCGGCAAGAGGTGGGAGGACCTATGACGCTGGACCGAGAAGTCATTAGAAGTCCTGCTGGGTCAGTCCTCCCAACATGGGAAGTGCCTGCACCACACCCTGGCACCCCTAATGACTAGCATACTTGCAGTGGCCTATCCCCAACCTGATGGGCAGTTGAGAGCCCAACAGAAGCATCAAAGGGGTATGTTCTTTTTTGAGTTCTTATTAAATAACTATTTTTGTTATAGCAACAAATAATAGCATAAACATAAAGATTGACACATATCCAATGCACAAAGAAGAGTTATTGAAGGTGTACGTTTTGCACAAAGTGTATAATGATGTACGTTTTGTATATTTAATTGTATAAAATGATACCAATATATTTTGACCTCTGCCAAAGAGCTGTTTGAGCAGACACATGCTATACATTTATTGGATGTTAAAAGGGACAGTTGTACCATCAGGACACAATTTATAATTGTGTCAGGTATGATGCTCCGTCACAATTGTGAAGGAGGTTATCCCGGGCATATTAGAGGTGCCATGCCGTAAAATGCACTTATGATACAGTGGATGTTCCAAACATCAAATTGGTGAATTGGTTTAAATACAAGTGTATTGTTTTCAATTAAAAACAAAAAGCAATAATTGCCAGGATACATTACAAATAATGAATAATGCACTACAACAGTACATGAATAATGCAATATGACAGTATGTGATAAATGGGTTAAAAGTGGCAATTAAACAAGTACATATAATAAATAGGTTAAAAATGACAAGCAAGCAAGTACGTAGCAAGACCAGTCTGAGTGCAAAACATATGCAATCATATCATTAGTCCTACTACACCTTCTAACTGGCAAACAACAACTAACTCCCCCACCTACAGCTACCCATAGCCTGCTACTCCCTGGCCACGCTGTCAAATGTAGTGCACCACAGTGGCCAACATCTTCAAAGCTCACCACAGCAGTTCCAAGTACCACCAAAGACGATCCATGCAATATCAGTTATCATCACCATCCAGATCCTCCTGAGAAATCATGGAGCCATGTACATGTCCGTGCCATCATTCGGGGCCAGCAAGCAATCCCCAAGGTGTTCCCATGCTCTACTCCTTTCAATCATTCCCCGCCCTCTTTTCAGCTTTCGGAATAACATGGCACTCTCAAGACCAGTCCAGTTAACCAGTTCTTCTCATCATTTAATTATTTGAGGGGCTTGGGTAGACTTCCAATGCTTTGTCAATTATCATTTTGCCAGGATCAATGCTAAGTCAATAAATCTAGTAGTAGTTTTCATCTTTTTGGAGTGAGGGTATCCACCAAGTATGCAGGCCAAGGGTGTACAAGGGATTACTTGTAAAGTTATCTCATTAACACAATTTGTTACCGCTTCCCAGAACTCGACCAAGAATGGGCAGGACAATACATATGGACCATTTCTGCCCCTAACTCACCACATCTTGAACATTTTTGAGCAGCAGTCCCATGAAATGTATTGATTTTGCCAGACGTAAGGTAAGCTCTGAGCAGAATATAAAAATGAACTAATTTGAACCTGGCATTATGAGAAACAGCAAGGGTATGTGCTAAGATCCTCTCCCAGTCCACATCAGTAATCTGAAGCTCTAGATCCATCTCTCATTTCTCTTTCAGATCACTGAGGGGAGTAGGAACCCCAGCATAAATGCCATGATATAGATATGTGACCACGTTTACATGACCAGACATTGTACACAGCAACTGACACACATGGGCCCATATTTATACTTTTTTTGTGCCTCATCATTTTTTGATGCAAAAACGGTGCAGACTTACAAAATATAATTGTATTTTGTACGTTGTGCCACTTTTGTGTCAAACAATTACGCTAATGTGGCACAACACAAGTATAAATATGGGCCTTGGTGTGCTACAGATTCAGCACCTCCATTCCCCCAGTGATTCCTAATTGTGGCAAACACTGTCATATGCCCTTCAGCAAAGTCTTCAAACACAAGCAATAGTCCATCATGGTACAAATCCCCTACACGATTAACCCAATAGTCAGCCCACCCCTCTGTCCCCCCCCCCAAATCTCCTATCTGAGCCACTATTTTATGCCACTGTAGTGGTGAATAAGGCACCTACACAAGTCTGCTGTAGACAACATTGCCAGCACTGCTGTATTTCTAGAAGCTCCCAAGATATTTCAAGTAAATGTCTCCAGGGAACCAAGACGACCCGCAATAAGTCTTACAAGTCAGGTGGTGAGCCAATGATACCCTCTTCTTCGGATTCATTCTGCAGCAAACCCAATGGTTTAACCATTGCAGTTGGGCTGCCAAGTAATAAGACTCTAGGTCAGGTGCCAACAGTCCTCCCACCACAACAGGGGACTGCAATTTTGTTAGTGCCACCCTATGCCTATCTGTGTTTCAGATCAGTTTTCAAAGTAGAGATTCCAAGTCCCGGCCAATGAGGCACCGTCAATGGCAGTGTGGCGAAGAAATAAAGCAGTCTTGGGAGTGCCACCATCCTAGCCACTGCTATTCTGTCAGACATGAATAATGGCAATGTTGTCCATACGTTTATTGTAGTTCGAAGAGCTCTGATGGCTGCCCCAACATTACCATCTGGTAGACCCTGCTGGTTATAGTATGGTGTAACACGTAAATATTTCAGACATGTAGGGCTCCTGGTGAGTCCGTGCAAGTTCAGAGGATGGGCAGCATCTCTACAGAGTGGGAAAAAATTAGATTTCTGCGAATTAATATGCAAGTTGGAGACTGCACCAAAGCATTCCAATGAGTTTATTGCTCCCGGTAAGTCCATTCCGACATCCAATAGAAAAAGTAGTATATTGTCACCATATAATGCTCCATAGTTGGGTAGCTCACAGATCTCCAACCCACGGTAAAATCCCCCTACATGAGCACAGCTGGCCAGGGACTCCATTATAATTGCAAATAATAAGAGGGAGATTGGACACCTGTGATGGGTCGACCTTGTCTCGGTCGCGCCCGCCATACCACTGGGGCACCAGTTCGGACGTTGTTCCTGATCCGGATGTAAACCAGGCAGGAACCTCTCCAGCGACAGATCCAGGCGACGAAGGGCTTTGTAAAGCCCTTCTCGCCGAAGCCCGGGAAAGGAGGAGAGCAGAAGAAGCGGCGGACGGGATACAGCACACAGCGGCAGGACCCTGCCCAGCGGCAGCACCTGGACCAGCAGCACGACCCAGACCAGCGGCGGCACCCGGACCACCAGCAACTCGCCAGAAGATGGCATCGGGCCAGGAGGCAGAGCAACCCGTGACCCGGCCATGCTCAAGGAAGAGCGTGGCCTCAGCAGGCACGTGGAATTAGGGACAATCTGAGTTTTTTGTCCCCCGAGACGAGCGGGAGGGGGGGTTGTTTCATGGTAAAGAAAGGAAAATGCAGTTGGGATTGCGTTTTGCAGCGAGTATTTGTTCTCCATAGAATTGTCTATTCATTCCTTATTATTTTGTTTGTTTGGTTTTGGTGTGCATGGCATTCTGTTCTGCCTTCAGTAAAAATAGTAGACAGAGTAAAATTGAGTTTTCACACCACAGAAGCTTAAGAGATCATTCTTCTGGGGAGCTGAGCCTATACAAAAGGGAAGAAAAGACGGGCCCAATGGTGATGTAGCCCTATACTGTCCCAAAGAAAACTATTAAAAGACAAAATTAAAAACAACCTCAGAGAATAGAGAGAAGGAACCTGAGGAAAAGTAAGAGAGCGACAGACAGAAGAAACAGAAAATTAAAGAGAGAGAGAGAAGCCGAAGAATAGATAAAGCAACATAAAGAAGAAGTAGGACAAGAAGAAAAGAATAGAAAGACCGCATTAACAAAAAGAAAACTTACTAGACGACTCATCGTTGCTTTGTTTCTGCTTTCTCCCACATGTGCCTCCTGAGAGCCCATCTGGAAGAAAGAAGAAGATGGTGATCACCCTGTGAACCAAGGCAGAATTCCGAAGAAAGGAAGAAAAACAAAGTAAATCAAAACATCGACTACAACCTTTAATCCACTCAATAAAGACATTGTGTGCACCACATACCCTGAGTACTAGTCGTCATTACGGTATCCCCTGTCACAGTGGTGTCAGAATTGGGATCTCTTCGGAGGAAGATCCAACAGACAAGGGACCGTAATGGAAGAGAAACCCTCCCTCGCTGATATGATAGTCCAGTTTGCATAAGGTCAGAGGCATCTCCAATTGGTCTGGGAGGAGCAATTGAAGGAAGCGAAGGAAGAAAGAGAAGCGTTGCAGACCGCCTTAAAGAGCCAGGCCACAATTATTGGAAACAACCAACTGGTTCATGAAACTGCCCTGGGAAAATTGACAGAAACTATAGCCCATACCAGGGTACACCCCAATGTTCCAAGCAGAGTGCAGCAAAAATATCAGGATAATGAGGACCCTGATTCGTTTTTTACTAATTTCGAGAGGGTCGCAAGCTCAGCCAATTGTCCGACTGACAAATTGGGCCAATATATCACCCCTTTACTAACAGGCCATCTACAGGCGGCATATGAAGCCGTCAACCCTGGAGGAGTAACACCATGCAGAGAGATTAAGAAAGCAATCCTTGAAAGGATTAGATTGGACCAGTAAAACTATTGTGTCCGGTTCCGCCAAACAAAATTGATGCCCCAGGAAAATCCCTGTACTCTGTATTATAGGGTATACCATGCAGGAGGGAAGTGGCTAAACCCCACTGAGACCACTAAGGACGCAATGATTGAGGCTGTTATTTTAGAACAATACCTGGATGCCTTCCCACCCGCCACTCGCAATTGGATCAGACAACATCCTGATCTTAGTAATCGTACTGCGATTGACTTGGCCTGTGCCTTTCATCGAGCTCCTGAATTTCGAGGTGCTCATTCTAAATCTATTCCCATGACCTCGCGAGCTCCTGCTTGCAAGCCTCTATATACCAAACCGCCAGCAAGTTCCAGTGCTAGTAGAGCCAGTACCCCTCACCCCACTCCTTCTAGAGAAGTCATGACAGGTCCCCAATGTTTTCATTGCTCAGAGTTGGGCCACATAGCCCGACACTGTCCATTATAAAAAGATCCCGAAGAGCCTATGGAAATAGGCATGATGAAGGGTAGAGTTTTATGGTCGGGACACCACGTAATGAAGTACGCCACCTCAATGTGGCTTAATAAGGAAGAAAGGAATGTTCTAACTGACTCTGGGTGAAGCCAAAGTGTGATAAAACAAAAATATGTACAGCCAGATCAGTGGGTCCCAAATGCCCAAGTGTTAATAACATGCATAGATGGAGATCAGAAGATATACCCCGTGGCTACAGTCGCGATTAATTGGAGAGGGCAAGAGGAGTACATTTCCGTAGGCGTCATTCCGGAATTAGGTGAAGACATGATTATAGGAACTGATTATGACGCATTTTCCCACTTATTGAACACAGCAAACCAGGAACATATAGCAAACTCATGGTGGAAGGAAGCTCCTTTTGTATCCTCTGAAATAGAGGGAAATAATCCCTGAAGAAAAGTCAGTAAAAAACAAAAACGTGAACAAAAGCAGATATATCAGAGACAAAATGATCCTACTACAAACCCTGTCTCTGTCGTCCCAAAGGCCATAATGTCCATGTCAGGAAGATTTTGGAAGGCCCAATGAGAAGATCCTACCCTGAAAAACGCTTTGCAAATAGCCCTAGCACCAGACGGGTCATCGGTAGGTCCTACATTTACACTCTCTAACGAGTTATTGTATAGGAGTTGTCCAGATGTACCGGGGAAAAAACCCCAGTTAGTGGTACCCCAAACCTTTCGAGACCAGGTTCTCCACCTGGCACACGGGGATAATGGGGAAGGTCACTTAGGGAGAGAGAAAACAGAGGAAGCTATTCTAAAATGATTCTATTGGCCAAGAGTCTATGGGGATATTAGAAAACATTGCCAGGTATGCCCAAAATGTCAACTAATAAACCCGTCCCATGACCGACCTGCCCCTTTACAACCTCTACCTATAATAGATGTTCCTTTTTCTAGGGTAGGGATGGACTTGGTGGGACCCCTAATCCCGTCAGTAAAGGGACACCAATATTTGCTAGTTATTGTAGACTATGCTATCAGGTATCCAGAGGCCAATCCGCTAGCCAGCATGAACACTAAAACCATAGCCCAGGCTATGATTGAGTTTTTTTCACGAGTAGGTTTTCCAAAAGAGATTCTTACTGATCAAGGCACTCCCTTCATGTTGAGGCTAATGTCGGAGGTGTGCCATATCCTTGGGGTAAAACAAATTCAAACTTCAGTGTACCACCCCCAAACAGACGGTTTGGTGGAACGCTATAACAAAACTATTAAAACACTTTTGAGAAAAATCATACGTGACTCCGGAAAGGATTGGTAGAAAAAATTACCCCTGGTCCTATATGCATTACGGACACATATACAGTCTTCTACCAGGCATAGTCCACTTGAACTGTTATTTGGTAGACAGCCCCGTACTTTATTGGAAATGCTGGCTGAACAATGGAAGGAAACGGAGGACGACCTAAAGGACGTCCTCACGTATACCAAAGACCTCAGAGATAGCGTGTATACCATATGGGAAGAAGCTCAAGTAAAACAAAAGACCCAGTATGACATACACAGTAGCCCACGTAGCCTGACCATAGGAGACAAGGTGTTGGTACTCTTACCCTCTACTGAAAATAAACTGTTGGCACGATGGCAAGGCCCCTATATGGTCTTAGACCAAGTCACACCTACAACATATAAGATTGAAATTCCCAACGGGTCTAGTAGGGACCAAATTTATCACATTAATCTGCTTAAAACATGGTATGAGAATAACGAGGCCCCTACAAACATGTACATAACCACCGGAAGTGAAAGCGACATTCTGGTACATCCCGTAGAGGTAAACACACCTACTGAACTACTAATGCCCCAACTAAGTGAGAAACTCTCGGTAGAGCAAAAGAACCAACTGGAAAAAATAGTCCTAGCTAGTCTAGATGTCTTTTCTAAAACCCCAGGCAAAACCCATTTGATTCAGCACCAAATCGGGACAATCAGGGATAAAGTAGCTAGAAAACGTCCATATAGAATACCAGAAGCTAAACGACAAGTGGTGGAACAGGAAGTCAGGAATATGCTAGACGCTGGTATTATTGAGCCCTCCACCAGTTTGTGGTGTTCCCCTATAGTCCTGGTCCCGAAGCCAGATGGGACCACCAGATTTTGCATTGATTTTAGACAAGTAAGCGCTCTGTCCCACTTTGATTCATACCCCAGGCCCCGGATGGATGAATTATTGGAACGGTTAGGACAGGCTACGTATATAACCACCCTGGAATTAACAGAGGGGTATTGGCAAATACCCCTGAGAAACGAAGATAGGGAAAAAACGGCTTTTGACACTCCCTCAGGTTTATATCAGTTCACTGTCCTACCCTTTGGTCTCCACTGGGCACCAGCCACTTTTCAACTTCTCATTGATATGATTTTACGTCCCTTTCAGGCATATGCGGCCACATACTTGGATGATATAGTCATTTATGGTTCTACCTGGGAAGACCATCTTGACCACCCAAACCAAGTTGTCCAAGCACTTCGCACAGCCAAACTCACCGCAAACCCTGAAAAATGTAAGTTGGGTCACAGGTCCATTAAGTACCTTGGGTACATTATCGGGGAAGGGACGGTCCGACCCCAAATTGAGAAGGTACAGGCTATTACCCATCTGCCTTTTCCATGGCAGAAAAAGAACATCAGGGTGTTTCTTGGTATGGTTGGGTATTACCAGCGGTTTATACCCCATTTTTCTGAGATACCTGCACCTCTTACTGATTTGTTGGGGAAGAACAAACCCAATCATATTTCTTTCCTCTCTGATGCCGAAAAATGCAGTTTTGAGCACCTGAAGACTCTTTTAACCTCTGAACTATTTCTCTGTTGTCCGGACTTCCATAAACCATTCCAGGTACAAACGGATGCCTCAGATCTGGGGTTGGGTGCAGTATTGTCACAAGCAGATGAGGATGGATTCTTGCATTCCATCATCTACATCAGCCGAAAACTGTTACCCGCGAGCGCCATTATCCTACTCTTGAGAGTCTGGCAATCAAGTGGGCTGTCGAGTCCCTGTAGTATTATTTGGCTGGGCGTCTTTCACATTACATACAGATCATGCTCCTTTGACTTGATTGGCTCGGCATGAGGATACTTACACCCGCGTTCTTAGGTGGTTTTTGTTACTGCAATCTTTCTCCTTTCAAGTTCACCATTCTCGGGGGTCAGACTAATGCAGATTACCTGTTCCGGTATCCTTCGGATGTGTGTCTCTATCAGCCACATTCTAGGGGGGATGAATGTGATGGGTCGACCTCGTCTCGGTCGTGCCTGCCATACCCCTGGGGCACCAGTTTGGACGTTGTTCCTGACCCGGATGTAAACCGGGCAGGAACCTATCCAGCTACACTTCCGGGTGACGAAGGGCTTTGTAAAGACATTCTCGCCGTAGCCTGGTAAAGGAGGGGAGCAGAAGAAGCGGCGGACGGGACACAGCACACGGCGGCAGGACGCAGCCCAGTGGCGGCACCCGGACCAGCGGCAGGACTCGGACCAGCGGCGGCACCCAGACCAGCGGCAGAACCTGGACCAGCGGCAGGACCCGGACCAGCGGCAGCACCAGGACCACCAGTGACTCACCAGAAGATGGCATCGGGCCAGGAGGCAGAGCGACCCGGGACCCGGCCACGCTCAAGGAAGAGCTTGGCCTCAGCAGGCACGTGGAATTAGGGGAAATCTGGGTTTTTTGTCCCCCGAGACGAGCGGAGGGGAGGTTGTTTCTCGGTAAAGAAAGGAAAATGCAGTTGGGATTGCGTTTTGCAGCGAGTATTTGTTCTCCATAGAATTGTCTATTAATTCCTTATTATTTTGTTTGTTTGGTTTTGGTGTGCATGGCATTCTGTTCTGCCTTCAGTAAAAATAGTAGACAGAGTAAAATTGAGTTTTCACACCACAGAGATAATTCTTCTAGGAAGCTGAGCCTATACATAACAAAAGGGAAGAAAAGACAGGCCCAATGGTAATGTAGTCCTATACTGTCCCAAAGAAAACAATTAAAACCACAAAATAAAAAACAACCTCAGAGAATAGAGAGAAGGAACCAGAGGAAAAGTAAGAGAGCGACAGACAGAAGAAACAGAAAATTAAAGAGAGAGAGAGAAGCCGAAGAATAGATAAAGCAACATAAAGAAGAAGTAGGACAAGAAGAACAGAATAGAAAGACCGCAATAACAAAAAGAAAACTTATCAGACCACTCATCGTTGCTTTGTTTCTGCTTCCTCCCACATGTGCCTCCTGATAGCCCATCTGGAAGAAAGAAGAAGAAGATAGTGAGAACCCTGTAAACCAAGGCAGAATTCCGAAGAAAGGAAGAAAAACAAAATAAATCAAAACATCGACTACAACCATTAATCCACTCAAAAAAGACATTGGCCCTCATTACAACATTGGCGGTAAAAGCTGCTTACCGCCGTGCAGAAGACCGCTAACACACCGCTGCGGCAGCAGAAATCCGCCACAGCTATTATGACCCACAGCACGGAATCCGACAAAATTCAGACACCCACACAAGTCCGCCACACCAAAGGTCAGTGATAAACTGGCAAAAACAAAACCTCCACCGTCACGCCAACAGAAATACGCCCACACTATCACAACCCACGAATCCATGCGGCAGTCTTTCAACCGCAGTATTCCATTGGCGTACACACCACCGCGCTCAAAATACAAGCACATTTACAAAACACAACCACATTGGACAATTCGAAATAAACACACCTGACACACATACACACACCACTCCCACACACCCAATACAATATAAAACACACACCCACATAACCCACAAACGCCTACAACCACAATTACTGAGAGAAGGCCAGAGACAGACACCAACATCAATAATACTAGCATCCACAGGCACACAACACCATCACCCACATAACTTCTACACACCTCACACTACACACCACTACATATCCGCACACTTATCACCCCACACATCACCTACACCACCCCATGGCATGGCAAAGACACCCCAGGTTCTCGGAGGAGGAGCTCAGGGTCATGGTGGAGGAAATCGTCCGGGTTGAGCCAAAGCTATTCGGAGCACAGGTGCAGCACACCTCCATAGCTAGGAAGATGGAGCTATGGTGAAGAATAGTGGACAGGATCAACGCAGTGGGACAGCACCCAAGAAATCGGGAGGACATCAGGAGGTCCTTCCTACAGGGGAAAGTGCGTTCCGTGTTCTCAAGACACCACCTTGCGGTTCAGCGGACTTGCCGATTCTGCATGCTGAGGGCCTCGCAGGAGTAGGTGGAGGAATGGACTCTGGTAAGTCAAATCTTAACTATTACATCCCCCACCCTACCGTATGCCAGCACATACCCCCACCCTCACCCTCACCCCCATCACTCTAACTCCTCACAAATGTCCCAACATCACAAACAACACATCCTGACACCAAGCCCTGCATGCAACAACAAAGCATGGACACCCATCACTAAAGCATGCCCACTGCACATACCCATACACCCCCCTGAACCATCATCACACAAGGCCCCACACAGGAATGCAAGCACTGGGGTACACGGTCACCCACCTGGGAGCATGCTGTATGGGCTATGCCTGTGAGGAGAGGGGTGGATGTAAGAAGGAAGGGGGGAGAGTGCGGCGTGCATGAAACGACGGTGAGTGCATGTGCCACATGCCAAGGGTAGGGATGGGGGCCAATGACTGTGATGGTGCAGTTGGTAATAGGTTTCTCTTCCCCCTGTACAAATCATGTAGGTCAGCGCCTATCAGAAAAAATATATTTGGCGTGCCATCGCCAAGGACGTCCGTACCCTGGGGGTCTACCACAGACGGAGCACCCACTACCGGAAAAGATGGGAGGACATTCGTCGCTGGAGCAAGAAGACGGCAGAGGCTCAGCTGGGGATGGCCTCCCAACGTGGGAGGGGTGCCCGACGCACCATGACACCCCTGATGTTCAGGATCCTGGGGGTGGCGTACCCGGAGTTGGATGGGCGCTTGAGGGCATCACAGCAGCCACAAGGGGGTGAGTACACTCTCATCCTGCTGATTTTGCGCGCAGTGGAGGGGTCTGGGTGGGGGAGGTGGGCTGTGGGTTTCCCTAGGCCAGGGCGAGTTCCATTGGCAAGGTCCCTCCGTTAGGCAGGCCATGTGGAACCCCACCGCACCTCTGTAGAGTGCCAAGTACACCTAGTCATGAACCCTGTGTCATCCATGTGTGCAGATGTCGTCCATAGCCTTGTAGGCTATTTCCCAGGAATTGAACAGTGGAGCCCAAGAGCGCGGCGTAGTGCAGGGGGCTTGTGTGTCTGTCGTGTCCGCCAACGGTAGCGGTAATGCATGCACTCAACATGTGTTTCTTCTGTCGTCCCCACCTTTTGTGGTCTCCCTGTTCTTGTGTGCAGTGGCACCGGAGCACGAGGGGGCTGCATCCCACATGGCCTGTGTAGGAAAGTACCATCTTGCCTGGCATGTTACCCCCATTTTTCACTGTATATATGTTGTTTTAGTTGTATGTGTCACTGGGACCCTGTCAACCAGGGCCCCAGTGCTCACAAGTGTGCCTGAATGTGTTACCTGTGTAGTGACTAACTGTCTCACTGAGGCTCTGCTAATCAGAACCTCAGTGGTTATGCTCTCTCATTTCTTTCAAATTGTCACTAACAGGCTAGTGACCAATTTTACCAATTTACATTGGCTTACTGGAACACCCTTATAATTCCCTAGTATATGGTACTGAGGTACCCAGGGTATTGGGGTTCCAGGAGATCCCTATGGGCTGCAGCATTTCTTTTGCCACCCATAGGGAGCTCTGACAATTCTTACACAGGCCTGCCACTGCAGCCTGAGTGAAATAACGTCCACGTTATTTCACAGCCATTTTACACTGCACTTAAGTAACTTATAAGTCACCTATATGTCTAACCTTTACCTGGCAAAGGTTAGGTGCAAAGATACTTAGTGTGAGGGCACCCTGGCACTAGCCAAGGTGCCCCCACATTGTTCAGGGCCAATTCCCCGGACTTTGTGAGTGCGGGGACACCATTACACGCGTGCACTACATATAGGTCACTACCTATATGTAGCTTCACAATGGTAACTCCGAATATGGCCATGTAACATGTCTATGATCATGGAATTGCCCCCTCTATGCCATCCTGGCATAGTTGGCACAATCCCATGATCCCAGTGGTCTGTAGCACAGACCCTGGTACTGCCAAACTGCCTTTTCAGGGGTTTCACTGCAGCTGCTGCTGCTGCCAACCCCTCAGACAGGCTTCTGCCCTCCTGGGGTCCAGCCAGGCCTGGCCCAGGATGGCAGAACAAAGGACTTCCTCTGAGAGAGGGTGTTACATCCTCTCCCTTTGGAAAATGGTGTGAAGGCAGGGAAGGAGTTGCCTCCCCCAACCTCTGGAAATGCTTTCATGGGCACTTTTGGTGCCCATTTCTGCATAAGCCAGTCTACACCGGTTCAGGGACCCCTTAGCCCTGCTCTGGCGCGAAACTGGACAAAGGAAAGGGGAGTGACCACTCCCCTGACCTGCACCTCCCCTGGGAGGTGTCCAGAGCTCCTCCAGTGTGCTCCAGACCTCTGCCATCTTGGAAACAGAGGTGCTGCTGGCACACTGGACTGCTCTGAGTGGCCAGTGCCACCAGGTGACGTCAGAGACTCCTTCTGATAGGCTCCTTCAGGTGTTGCTAGCCTATCCTCTCTCCTAGGTAGCCAAACCCTCTTTTCTGGCTATTTAGGGTCTCTGTCTCTGGGGAAACTTTAGATAACGAATGCAAGAGCTCATCCGAGTTCCTCTGCATCTCTCTCTTCACCTTCTGCCAAGGAATCGACTGCTGACCGCGCTGGAAGCCTGCAAAACTGCAACATAGTAGCAAAGACGACTACTGCAACTCTGTAACGCTGATCCTGCCGCCTTCTCGACTGTTTTCCTGGTGGTGCATGCTGTGGGGGTAGTCTGCCTCCTCTCTGCACTAGAAGCTCCGAAGAAATCTCCCGTGGGTCGACGGAATCGTCCCCCTGTAACCGCAGGCACCAAAGAACTGCATCACCGGTCCCTTGGGTCTGCTCTCAGCACGACGAGCGAGGTCCCTCGAATCCAGCAACTGTGTCCAAGTGACCCCCACAGTCCAGTGACTCTTCAGTCCAAGTTTGGTGGAGGTAAGTTCTTGCCTCCCTACGCCAGACTGCATTGCTTTGAACCGCGACTTTTGCAGCTACTCCGGCCCCTGTGCACTTCCAGCGGAAATCCTTTGTGCACAGCCAAGCCTGGGTCCACGGCACTCTAACCTGCATTGCACGACTTTCTAAGTTGGTCTCCGGCGACGTGGGACTCCTTTGTGCAACTTCGGGTGAGCACCGTTTCACGCATCCTTGTAGTGCCTGTTTCTGGCACTTCTCTGGGTGCTACCTGCTGCTAAGAGGGCTTCTTGTCTTGCTCGATGTCCCCTCTCTCTCGTGACGCAATTTACGACATCCTGGTCCCTCCTGGGCCACACCAGCATCCAAAAACATTTACCGCACAATTTGCAGCTAGCAAGGCTTGTTGGCGGTCTTTCGGCAGGAAAACACTTCTGCACAACTCTCCACGGCGTGAGGGATCCGTCCTCCAAAGGGGAAGTCTCTAGCCCTTGTTGTTCCTACAGAAACCTCAGCTTCTTCTGTCCAGTAGAAGCTTCTTTGCACCCACAGCTGGCATTTCCTGGGCATCTGCCCATCTCCGACTTGCTTGTGACTTTTGGACTTGGTCCCCTTGTTCCACAGGTACCCTCAACTGGAAATCCATAGTTGTTGCATTGCTGGTTTGTGTCTTTCCTGCAGAATTCCCCTATCACGACTTCTATGTCCTTTGGGGAACTTTAGTGCACTTTGCACTCACTTTTCAGGGTCTTGGGGTGGGCTACTTTTCTAACCCTCACTATTTTCTAATAGTCCCAGCGACCCTCTACAAGGTCACATAGGTTTGGGGTCCATTCGTGGTTCGCATTCCACTTTTGGAGTATATGGTTTGTGTTGCCCCTATCCCTATGTGTCCCCATTGCATCCTATTGTAACTATACATTGTTTGCACTGTTTTCTAAGACTATACTGCATATTTTTGGTATTGTGTACATATATCTTGTGTACATTTCCTATCCTCTCACTGAGGGTACACTCTAAGATACTTTGGCATATTGTCATAAAAATAAAGTACCTTTATTTTTAGTATAACTGTGTATTGTGTTTTCTTATGATATTGTGCATATGACACTAAGTGGTACTGTAGGAGCTTCACTCGTCTCCTAGTTCAGCCTAAGCTGCTCTGCTAAGCTACCATTATCTATCAGCCTATGCTGCTAGACACCCTATACACTAATAAGGGATAACTGGGCCTGGTGCAAGGTGCAAGTACCCCTTGGTACTCACTACAAGCCAGTCCAGCCTCCTACAGCCATGGAGGGCCACACTACGGAATCGGACTTCACCAGTGGGACGAAGGGCGAGGGGAGCTCCACGGCGGGGACAGGAGCTGAGAACAGCGACATGGACTCGTCCTCTGATGGGAGCTCCCTCGTGGTGGCGCAACATCTGTGCCCCCCCCATCTACAGGTACAGCCGCCACCCCCCTTCCAGCACTGCCCTCCCAGCAGCCCATCAGCATTTGCCCCGTGCCCACTCACCCGGGAGGGTGGGCATCACCTTCGCCCCAGGCACCTCAGCCCCTGCCCCAGTCACCCCTGCTGCCCTGAGTGAGGAGGCCATTGACCTCCTCAGGTCCCTCACTGCTGGGCAGTCTACCATTTTGAATGCCATCCAGGGTGTTGAAAGGCAGTTGCAACAAGCCAATGCATTCCTGGAGGGCATTCATTCTGGTCAGGCGGCCCTTCAGCGAGCTTTTCAGACTCTGGCCTCAGCACTGATGGCAGCCATTTTCCCTGTGTCTAGCATCCCCCCTCCAACTTCCTCCACCGAGACCCAATCCCCTGTACCCCAGCCTATCCCAAGCACACCTCTAGACCAGCATGCACCCACTTCAACACACAAGGGAAGCTCAGGCAAACATAAGCACCACACATCCCACAGCCACTCACGCAAGCATCAGACACATGCAGACACACCAACATCCACTGCTTCCACTGTGTCCCCCTGCTCCTCGTCTCCCTCCTCCCTCCCAGTCTCATCTACACTCACACCTGCATGCACTACCTCTACAGCCACTACTGCCATCACCAGCACACCCACCACCACACCCCGCTCATGTGCAGTCACCACCCCCACTACCATTCACACATCCCCTGTGTCCTCTCCCTGTGTGTCTGTGACGCCACCTCCCAAGATACACAAGCGCAGGCACACACCCATCCAACAGCCATCCACCTCACGACAGCCTCCAGCGCATGCACCGTCACCCAAAGTCAGCAAACAAACACCTCCTACAACCACAACCCCTTTCTCCACTCCCAAACCCCCTCCAGCTTCCCGTCCCAGTGTCTCCAGCTTTCCTGTCCAACCTTGACCTCTTTCCCACCCCTCCCCCACCCCGCCTGTCTCCTAGGTCCCGAACTAGCACCTCAGCCACAACATCTCCGGGACCAGTGGTGCCTGTAATCACTGGAATCTGGAGTGCACCGGCCACCAGGGCAGCCAGTGTGGCACGGAGCCACAGCACAGACAGTCCCCCACCTGTGAAACATCAGAAGTTGGCCAGTGCCCGGTGGGAGAGGGGGAAGACTTCAGCCACCAAAGCCGCTCCCAGGGGTCCCGGTGGGAGTGTGGAGTCAGCTGCGACACCTTCCAAGGTGGGGAAGGGCCACAAGAAACCAGGAAAGTCTGGGAAGAGCAGCACGGCAGAGGAGACCGCCATCATCCCCGCTGCCCAGGAGGCCACATCCGTCATCCCCGCTGCCCAGGAAGCCACAGCCGTCATCCCCGCTGACCAGGAGGCCACAGCCATCATCCCCACTTACCAGGAGGCCACAGCCATCATCGCCGCTGACCAGGAGGCAACAGCCATCATCCCCGCTGACCAGGAGGCCTCAGCCATCATCCCCGCTGGGACAGAGAGGACCACCAGCACAAGCCCCGCTGGGCTAGAGAAGACCGCCAGCACAAGCCCCGCTGGGCTAGAGAGGACCACCAGCACAAGCCCCGCTGGGCTAGAGAGGACCGCCTGCACAAGCCCCGCTGGGACTGAGAGGACCGCCAGCACAAGCCCCGCTGGGACAGAGAGGACCGCCAGCACAAGCCCCGCTGGTCTAGAGAGGACCGCCAGCACAAGCCCCGCTGGGCTAGAGAGGACCGCAAGCACAAGCCCCGCTGGGACAGAGAGGACTGCCAGCACAAGCCCCGCAGGGACAGAGAGGACCGCCAGCACAAGCCCCGCAGGGACAGAGAGGACCGCCAGCACAAGCCCTGCTGGGCTAGAGAGGACCGCCAGCACAGAGAGGACCACCAGCACAAGCCCCGCTGGGACAGAGAGGACCGCCAGCACAAGCCCCGCTGGGACAGAGAGGACCGCCAGAACAAGCCCCGATGGGACAGAGAGGACCGCCAGCACAAGCCCCGCTGGGCTAGAGAGGACCGCCAGCACAAGCCCCGCTGGGCTAGAGAGGACCGCCAGCACAAGCCCCACTGGGACAGAGAGGACCGCCAGCACAAGCCCCGCTGGGACAGAGAGGACCGCCAGCACAAGCCCCGCTGGGACAGAGAGGACCGCCAGCACAAGCACCGCTGGGCCATGAAGGACCGCCAGCAGCTGAGTCACTGCAAAGGAGCCCGCCGCTCCAAGCACCGCTGAACAGGGCACCGCCGCCTCAAGCACCGCTGAACAGGGCACTGCCATCTCAAGCATCGCTGAGCAGGGCACCGTCGTCTCAAGCACCGCTGAACAGGGTACCGCCGTCTCAAGCAACGCTGAACAGGGTATCACCGCCTCAAGCAACGCTGGCCCATGAGCGCCAAGGGCACAGACTCTACTGAGTCCGTCACGGGCCGAATGAAGCACTCTGGGCACCATGCCCCCTCCAGAACCAGTGGAGAGATACATCCACTACCTATGTCCTTAGCAGGATGAAGCACTCTGGGCACCATGCCCCCGTCAGAATCAGTGGAGAGATACATCCACTACCTCTGTCCTTAGCAGGATGAAGCACTCTGTGCACCAAGCCCCCTCCAGAACCAGTGGAGAGATACATCCACTACCTCGGTCCTTAGCAGGATGAAGCACTCTGGGCACAAGTCCCCCTCCAGAACCAGTGGAGAGATATATCCACTACCTCTGTCCTTAGCAGGATGAAGCACTCTGGGCACCATGCCCCCGTCAGAACCAGTGGAGAGATACATCCACTACCTCTGTCCTTAGCAGGATGAAGCACTCTGTGCACCAAGCCCCCTCCAGAACCAGTGGAGAGATACATCCACTACCTCGGTCCTTAGCAGGATGAAGCACTCTGGGCACAAGTCCCCCTCCAGAACCAGTGGAGAGATATATCCACTACCTCTGTCCTTAGCAGGATGAAGCACTCTTGTCACAATGCCCCCTCCAGAACCAGTGGAGAGATACATCCACTACCTCTGTCCTTAGCAGGATGAAGCACTCTGGGCACCAAGCCCCCTCCAGAACCAATGGAGAGATACATCCACTACCTCTGTCCTTAGCAGGATGAAGCACTCTGGGCACCAAGCCCCCTCCAGAACCAGTGGAGCCTGTTATCCACTTGAGAGCCTGTGGCTTTGCACTCCCCAGGATGGAACAGTGGGTAACCCACCCACTGTATAGACTTGAGAGACTGTGGCTTTGCACTCCCCAGGATAAAGCAGTGGGCAACCCACCCACTGTTGAGACTTGAGAGACTGTGGCTTTGCACTCCCCAGGATGGAACAGTGGGCAACCCACCCACTGTATATACTTGATAGTCTGTGGCTTTGCACTCCCCAGGATTGATCAGTGGGCAACCCACCCACTGTAGAGACTTGAGAGACTGTAGCTTTGCACTCCCCAGGATGGAACAGTGGGCAACCCATCCACTGTATAGACTTGAGAGACTGTGGCTTTGCACTCCCCAGGATAAGGCAGTTGGCAACCCACCCACTGTAGAGACTTGAGAGACTGTGGCTTTGCACTCCCCAGGTTAAAGGAGTGGGCAACCCACCCACTGTAGAGACTTGAGAGCCTGTGGCTTTGCACTCCCCAGGATGGAACAGTGGGCAACCCACCCACTGTATAGACTTGAGAGACTGTGGCTTTGCACTCCCCAGGATTAAGCAGTGGGCAACCCACCCACTGTAGAGACTTGAGAGACTGTGGCTTTGCACTCCCCAGGATGGAACAGTGGGCAACCCACCCACTGTATAGACTTGAGAGACTGTGGTTTTGCACTACCCAGGATAAAGCAGTGGGCAACCCACCCACTGTAGAGACTTGAGAGACTGTGGCTTTGTACTCCCCAGGATTGAACAGTGGGCATGTGGCCCTCTCGTGGATTTGGCGTCCTGCACTCAACCGGCTGAGGTGCCCCCCTTTCCCTCCCCCTGAGGTGCCTGTTTTCTTGCTCTCTGATGCCCCTGCAGTGTTCTCTCCTTCATGGTCGGGGATCTTGTGTGGGCCTCGCCCATACCGTGTGGGCCCAGTGTTCCACTGACTAAATTAGAGCACTACCTGGACTACTATGCTTGGTGTATATTTTGTTAATGGTGTATATATATATTTTTGCGTACTGGATTTTAATATATTACAATGGTTACACTCATTTCCTTTTGTCTTTGCATTCTTCCGGGGGGTTTGGGGTGTGTAACTGTAATGTGTCATGCTGTATTAGTGTGTGTGTTGTAGTGGGTGAGGGTGGGGGTGTTGCATGTGTGTGTCCTTGTTTTTTGCCTCCCCTGTGTCATAGGTGCAGTACTCACCGTGGTCTTCACCGCCGGCGTTCGTGCTCCTGGTAGAGGAGCAGGAAGACTATCGCAGGGAGAATTTGGAGTTCCGGCTCCATGGTGTCCTAGTTCCTCATGGGGTATTTAGAGGTGAGCTTTTCCCTTCGGAATCCTGTTTCCGCCGTGTTTTTATCCGCAGTGAATCCGCCCCGGAAAAGGTGGCGGATTGGGCTGTTGTGATACTGTGGGCGGTCCTCCGCCTGTCTGTTGGCGGTGACCGCCGCGCTGTTTGTTTGTACCACCGTGGCGGTCAGACTGTTAAAGTGGCTGTCTTTGTTGGCGGTTTCCGCCACGGTCGTAATTGCAAAAAATTTACCGCCGGCCTGTTGGCGGTCTCACCGCCGTTTTGACACCGACCGCCAGGGTTGTAATGACCACCATTGTGTGCACCATATACGCTGGCTACTAGTCGTCATTACGGTATCCCCTGTCACAACATCCTTGCCTAGTTCCACACCCCACATCATAAGGTTCCCCCTGCCCAGTTCTGCCAGTGTGAACCTGCACTGTGGGACCTGTGTAGAGAAAAGTATTATAGACAAACAATGGTGAGCATGTGAGCCAAAAAGACTAGAAATGTGAAAATAAATGTCAATATTTTTAGCAAAAACATATTGCAAATATGTTTTTACTAACAAATACAATGTAATTAATGTTAAAAGTGACAGATTTACATGATGGCTTACTCCTCCACCAATGTGCATGCAAGCCAGTCTGTTTTTTGAAAAATGTTTTTGATAGGTGTACATTTTTTAAAACAACAGACAGGAATGTGTACACATTGGTGACAGAGTAACACATATCCAAAAACAACTTTTTTATGTCCTTTGTTACATCCAGATGAAAAATCAATATTGAAGAAAAAGAGTTTATTTAAAATGGACTTTTGCAGGTGGACAATGTACAAAGGTTATTTTGCTTGATATTGATTTTTGTGACATGAGTTTGCAGTTCAAAACAAACAATCAGAACCATTCATAGGTGTTAAACATTTCCTGGAGAAAATTCTAAGTGGTTAAAAGAAATTATCATTAATAATATGGGAGCAATAATGGGAAAGTACAAACTGTGACCAAATATTTCCTGAAGCTGTTTACTAGATGCATGACATAATGGGAAATTCAATCTCAGTTTGAAAGCCCAGAAGCAGGTGAAATATGAAAAGTAGGATTTGTTTAATGAAACCTCATGATCAGTTCCATTTACCCAGACCCAATATAAATATTGTATGTGTATTTTCAGCATCTTCAGGAGCAGGCCAAGGGGACATTTGCCATGAAGGTGGGGAAGCAGCTGCCCACTGTTTGTTGGGTGGTGAGACATCAGAGACCAAATTGGCACAGTGGCATGGAGGTTGAGGGGACTGGAACAGAGGCCACCAGATTGTCATCTTCTTTAGAGGCCTCCACGAGAGACCAGTCCCTGGTGGTGGCAGACACTGCAGAGATTGTACCATCAGCATCCTTGTCTGCCACCCAGGGACCCATTTCCATGTTCTCTCTTGCTCCCCCCAGTTGGCCATTCCCAGCCCCCAAGAAGCGCTGGGGTCTCCTTTCTTGCAGGTATCTCACCCCTTGTTTCTGCCCCCTCCAGCTGCACTGATTGAGGAGGCAATTGACCTCTTATGCAGCATTTCTGTAGATCAGACATCGGTCGTGAATAGCATCCAGGGGCTTATTTGCCAAATGCAACAAATGGCTGCATTTATGGATGCCATTTATAGTTCAATGTCTGACATGCGGAGATCACTTCGCTAAAATACCAGACCAACCTTGTGCTCCAACTCATGTCCCTCTCTCATCCCAAATCCCAAGTCCCACCCCTAGCACACTCATGTCTTTGCAGGCACCTACTCCAACAGACACAAGCACCACACTCACACACACATAAACACAAACACTCAAAGACACTCCCACCACACCCACAACCACAACCACACCCACAACCACCAACACATCCACAAGCACCACCACACCCACAAGCACCACAACCACTGGCACACCCACAACCACCAGCACACCCACAACTACCACCACACCCACAAGCAACCACAAGCGCCATACCCACAACAACCACCTCAACAGCACACTCATCCAAACAAACACACTCACACAAAACCACACCTAAGTGCCATGCCTATGCAACCACCAAATTCAAATGCACATACTCACCCAAACTCCAAACACCTGCTATATCACATACATCCAAACATACACCAGACACACATGCAGCAGTAAAACATACAGACACACACCACAACCCCACCAACAACCTCAACAGCACACTCACCCAAACAAACACACTCACACAAAAGCAGACCCACAACACCACCAACCAAACACACACATTCACCCGAACAACAAACTCCTTCCCAAAAACACACACCCAAACATACACAACATACACCAGACCCACATGCAACTGCACAACAGACACACTTGCATTAACAACTCATGCTCCCTCTACTTCCCAAACCCAATCCTCTCCCACCCTCCCCCAAGAAGGATCCTTGAAGTGCCTGCTCTGTGCCCACTAGATGCCCCTTCCCTGAGGAAGTTTAGAAGGCAAGTTCTGAGCCAAAAACCCACCTGTTGATGCTGTGCATCTTGTTTGTTTTCATGATAATTTAAAACAATAAGAAAGATTTTGAGAGGTATCTAATTTCATAGTAAAAATAATTCTTTGCACAATGTTTGTCCAGAAATTATAATTTCTTTACAAGTCATTGATTATTTACAATGTTGATGGTGAAAATGCGAGATACTTCAACTTACTTACATTTATGACAGTACACACAGACACTTTTTAAATAACATATTTGTACAGTACATACATTAGTTACAGACATTTGTAATTGAAATGGTAATTTGGTTGCAGGCATTCATCATGATAATGGACACTTAACCCAAAATTTCAGCTTTTTGTGTATTTTCTACATGTTAATATAGGTGTGTTTATTTTAAATTGATAAGTGACCAAAATAAATTGTATGCATTCCACATTTAAAAATCATAAGATTAAATTAAAATGTATTTATATACAGAAAATGCACTAGACAAGCAGAAATACGACATGACAAAATATTTAAGATGTCTTAAGTCATGCACAAACATTGATTTTACTTTTTTGGTAACCAAACGTTTTGCTTTGTCTAGCGCAATTTCTACATTTCATTACATATTTATTATTCCCAAAATATGTAATGCATATAAATGTGCTTTGATAGTTTATGACAAATGATTCAACACACCTGTATGGATACTTTTTGAATTTTTTATTAATATCACTTTTTGTGTAGGTGTCCATTAGGATGAAGGTAGCTTGCATCAAAATTTTAAATGAAACAAAATTATGCAGGTGTTTTTCTCTAAATCTCTCAGACAACCACATTACACACATATGCATGGCACATAAGTAAAATACTGCATGTAAGTGTGAAGTAAAAATGCGCGAGTCCAGGGCTAATGTAAGCAGACAATTCAAAAGGAAACAGGTAAAAAAGCACTTACCTTTGATTCCGGTGACAATGGGGTTGATTTGCTTAGTCGAGTTCTAGCAGCACAGGAAGGACTTGGATGATCAAGTTTATAATGGAAGGGAAGTGAAAAAATAGGAACATGTAAGTTTTGAGCTTGTATCCCTTCCAATCCACTAACTTAAGTGTAGATGTTTAGCCGCCACAGTTACGTCAGTGAGAAGGCACAGCATGATTGGCCCATTGGAATAGCTGGCTGTACTCGGTCTGACATTTGCTTTTGCCTATGGTGCCATCAACGTGGGAGGAAAATTCTAAAGGAGATGGCGGCACTCCGACATACTTTAATTCAGCAACTCGCCTGCATCTAAATAGAGCAGGGGGCTGCCTAGCAGCAGGATGGGGAAGCCGACGGAAAGGCGACAGTTGGACCAGATCCTCTAAGATCTAAATCAGGCCCTAAGTTTATTGTACAATTAATTCAAATCTTTACAAAAATATATCTCATTAATATCAGTTCAGAACAACCAGTTTAAAATAGAACTTAAAATACTCTTTAGTGACATAAAATGTGCCACCTAGCCCCCAAATAAATTAATTAGGGCTTAAAGAGAATAAAGTGTAAATCATTAGTATAAGTAAAATCAGTTTTCAAATTGGTGTAGGGAAAGGTAGTTAGCACATTGAAGTTAGTCACTTGGCTGCTCCAGAGAATAATTAAATGCATCGAGGAGCTAGGGGACAAGACAAGCTGTTGATGTTGGTCAAATCCGTAGCAGCACCATAAAGTGCTCATTGTTAGTCAGGTCCTTTTTTTGAAACCTGGACAGGTAGTGAAAGAACGAACCATAGGACGGACAAATGATGACCCCAGAGTACACCAACAGGCAAGTCATAGCATTCTGCAAGGTGTTCTTTTTGACCACCAGAGTGATTATGAAGGAATGAAGGGGTGGGACCAGCAACAGAGCGAACCCCGGTGGCTTTAGACTTTGTATGGGGTTCCTCCTAGTGTTCATTCTTAAGCCATGGCAAATTGAAAGTACAAAGTGCTGGGGGAAACATGGAGTATCCCAAAATTGATTCAGATGTTTTTAGTAGCAGCTGTATGATGACCTGAGTGAGTTTTAAGAGCCCGGCTTAGGTCAGCACTGGGACTGGCTTTTAGCTTTTGATATGATGTGGTGAGATATGCATATTACAGTGACAGCTCTATAGTATCCTTAAAAGACTTCAGATGTTAAGCGGCAGCTGTACCAAGCGGTAATCAGATTTAGGGCCCTGGCTCTATTCTGCCTGTGGTATTAATGGACCCCAATTTTGTCGCTGCTGCCTGGATGAATTTAATTGTTTTAACATGTAAAATTATGTCTTCTGGGTACAGGCAGGACATTAAAGCCTGACGGCAAGTGCAAACTCCCAAGCAAACAAAGGGGCATATTTACACTCTGTTTGTGCCGGATCTGTGACATTTTCTGTAGACATTTTCTGTACGCAAATCTGACGCAAACTTAACTCCATATTTATATTTTGACGCTAGACATGTCTAGCCCCAAAATAGTGGAGTTAAAGTCATTTTTTTGGTGCAGAAAACTAGCTTGCGTCAATGAGATTGAAGGTAGGTGTTCCCAGGCAAAATATGACTCTAAGGACCTTGGGCCAGATGTAGCAAAAATAAAAATTGCGACTCGCATTTTGCGAGTTGATGCGACTCGCAAAATGCGAGTCGCAAATTGGAATGCCAGAAATAAAAGCGATCCGATTTTGCGACTCGCAGCCGGACTCGCAACGCTGTGTGCGAGTCCGCAGTTTGCAAGGTCGCTGTTTGCGAGTGTGCAAAAACAAACTCGCAATTAGCGAGTGGGTGTCGCAAATTGCGAATACCTTCAAAATTGCTTGCAGAAGCAGCAGAACACTCCAGAAAGCATACCAGAACACTCTGGAAACACTTCCTGGCACATGATGATGGCATCACAGCCAGGAAGTTAACAAATACACCTGGGAGGAGGGCTCAACAGTGAGCAGTGTCTCTGCCACTCACAGTAGGGTGCTGAGGAGTGGTAGGCACAGCACCATGGACGCAGCAGGGACCAGCCAGGCTGGCAGGAGGGGCAGGAGATCATAGATAACAGCCAGGACAGATTAATGTGGCACATGGCGTTAATGTGCCACATGACTGGTTGGCATTTTCCTGCCCATGGACAATTTCAACTTGTATATAGTTTCTTCATGACATTAATAAAACAGTTATTTTTGTTCCACTTAACAAATGGTTAATAGGTGAGTATGGTGGGAGTTGACACGTACCGTCCAGAATATTGCGTTGCAATGTGGTCCCGTCTCAGTCTGCCTTGATTAGCTAGACTCCTATCCCCATGATGGCGATGTGGTTGTTCTTGCTCTTCATCATCAGGATCTGGGTCTGCAGGGGTGAGAGGTAGCCCACGTCGGGTGGCTATGTTGTGGAGGATGGCGCATGCGACCACAATTTTGAAAGCGGTAATGGGGGTGTATTGGAGGGCGCCTCCACTGCGGTGGAGGCATCTGAATCTTGCCTTCAGCAGTCCGAAGGTGCGCTCGATCAGGTTCCTGGTCCTCTTATGCGCACTGTTGTATTGCCTCTCTGATTCAGTTCTGGTTGTTAAAAACGGAGTCATGATCCAAGGCCTGAGAGCATATGCACTGTCACCTGTTGGGCACAAAAGTACACGGTTAGGAAGTCCAGATTTTCGTGCACAGTGACCTGTGTATATGTCTGCAAGTGTCTGTGGCTCTACCTAGGAGGTAACCGTCTCCAAATTCCCCACGTTCCAGGCGTTGATGTATCCCACTATGCCTAAAAATGTATGAGTCATGGGTACTGCCAGGAAACTTAGCTACGATGTCCGTGATGACATAATGGGCATCACAAACAACCTGTATGTTGAGTGAGTGGGTACACTTCCTGTTGCGGAAAATGTGTTCCAGATTAGCAGGGGGGCATATTTGAATGTGTGTCCCATCTACACACCCTATGACATGAGGAAAGTGGACAATGCGGTAAAAGTCCAGCTCGGTGCTGTTAATTTCTGCCTCATTCCTTGGTAAGTATATGAAGTGAGACATGTGCGTGACTAAGGCATCTAGGAATGCCCTGGGGAACCTTGACACTGCACTTTGGGATACCCCACCTGCCACGGCAATGACCCCCTGATAGCTCCCTGAGGCCAAGAGGTGCAGTGCGCATAGCACTTGCACATGCGTAGGGATGGCGCAGCCACGCAGAGTCCTGTGTTCTAGTTGTGGTTTCAGTAAATCTATTAATTCTAGAATGGCTGCGCTGCTAAGGCGGTATTTGTCATAGATCTCCTCTTCAGTTTGCTGGAAAAGAGTCTGCCTGGTTCTATATATCTTCTCCTGTCTGTGGCCCCTCCTCCTCCTCTGCTGGGCTGCGTAGACTCTCCTCCTCACTGCTATCAGGTATATCTCCGCCATCTTGAGTAACCCAGATGCCTTCTGGGTCCCCTTTTATACTTTGGTAATGGTTACCACCTGCTCTGAGTTAGTGGTAAATGGGACATGCAAACTGGGCTTTTTGCGACTAGTCGCAATTTGCGAGTTGCAATTGCATAAGGTTTGCGACTCGCAAATTGCGACTTGCAATTTGCGGGTCGCAAAATGGGGTCGCAACGGATGCGACTCGCAAACGGGTCCCATCGCTTTTTGCGAGTCGGAAATGGGCTTTTTGCATCCCATTTCCGATTTTGCACTGTCGCAAATTGCGAATCGGCCCGTTTGCGAGTCGCAAACGTTTGCTACATCTGGCCCCTTGCCCCTTCTTTATCCTCCCGTGCAAAAATCACGCACGGGAGGAGGAGGGCCTTAAATAATGGCACTAAGCCTGCTTAGCACCATTATTTATCGCCTGGGTCAGGGCAGGCGTTAGGGGACCTGTGGGCCTTTTTCCATGGTCAGAGACCATGCAAACAGCCCACAGGTGCCCTTCCCTGCCCCCAGGGACACCCCCACCCACCCGCACCCACACCTAGAGGACACCTGATAACGCGTCCAGCCCTTATAAATTACCTATACCTGGACACGTTGGAGGTCGGTGAATCTTTTAGCCGAGTCGGGCTCTCCTCATCCTAGAATAGTCGGGTCATTCTCATCAATAATCAATAACTATTGCAATCGGTAATCGATACTTAATTAATAGGTGAATATAGCACATTCAAAATCAATAACAGTTGGTATTTCGGCGCACCATGACCTTTCAGTCATGAATAACCACACCAGTTTGTTAAAAATTAGTGAATTTATTTCCCAATATTAACAAAGCTAACACAATGTATATAAGTCTCAAAACCAAATGATATATGTAGATGAACATTGCAAGCTGTCCATAGCGGCGAAAGAAACGCAATCTACGCAAAATCTGAATAATGATACACTCAGTTATGGCAATGCAAATCACTAATATGACTAACTGTATTTGACTAATTTCATACATTGGTCAGCATAACAAGATTTCAAATTTGCATGGTGCATCGAATGAATACCTCGACTAACCTCTAATTAGCATTGGCATGTGGGACTTCATGCAAAAAGAATTTAGTCAACACAGATTTGGAAAACTTCTAGCTTGGGCCCTATCAAAATAGCAGTTGGTACCTAAAAGGAAGAACACAATGCATAATACATTTATCCTTTCATATTTACCAAATACAATCAGCATTCAAGAAAGTCTTCGTCCCTCAGGTACCGATTCGATCAGCATGGGGCAGATTTCCAAGGGGAAAAGTTAAGGGCAAGCTTCCTTGCAGCGGCAAGGAAAATGGGGCAAAATTACTTCATGGGCAAGACGGGGCAAATCAAAGTTAAAGTCTCTAGGGTGAGAATTCTTAAAGTCTCTTTCTCTCAGATAGAGAGAATGGCATCAGGGTGTCGTCCAAAATGGAGTCTGGCATCTGGCTTCAAATTGGCATCAAGGAAAATGGCTGACTTCTCTTTGTTCAGTGGGTTTAAGTAAGAAACATTCCAAATTCTGCAGGGTCTTCCATTGGAGGGTTCATAGGTTGGCTTCAAATTGTCCAATGCAAATTTTCTTTTTACTAGCACTCATTTATGCATACACTGTCCTTGGAGCCTTGGAACACAAGTTGTAACATGGTTTGCCAATTATTTTACTATCTGTACCTTCATTGTCCGCACCTGCAGACTGGCCTTGTATCAAAGGGGATGAAACCGGCCTAGTACGAAACCTTGGAGATAAGTGTATTAGTCATCTCTGCTGGAAAAATACAACTTCAAGCAAGAATATATGTTTCATTAGTTCAAGGAAATGCCACGCAGTTAGAATTTGAGACCAGGCAACTAGGCCAAAGCCTCTACTAAATTTAAGCTAAGCAAAACAGTTTCAAATAAGAAATCATGACCTACATTTGCAATTATGACGGATTACTACATTTTCAATTCTTCATGATTAATAAAGCTCGTTTATAACGATGGCGAACTACCCCGAGGGCACAATTTCCCTCGTACATTATTTTCTTTACTAAAATCACACTACATTATATGCTTTTGATTACATGATATGTATGAATATGTGTTGGACCCACTTTCTCTGCGTCATCAATCCCTCCTCTGATGACTAATTATGTCATCACATCAAAACTACCCACAAATTTTATTCCATTAAAATTCTGTATAGTAATTTGGCACTTCAGTTAATTCCCTTTTTCTTTTAATCCCTTTAGATTTTTCTCTATATATTTCTACCATTTTTGCTTGTTCTTTCTCTTCTCTTCTCCTTTTGCATCTTGTTTTCAATATTTTGATACCTTTCCATATTCCCCAAGAGCCTAATAAACAAATTAATATTATTAATATTCCCTTCACTACTTTTAGTAACAATCCGTTCCAAACGTTGCTGATCCAATTTCCCACAGAAGCAAATCCTTTTCCAACTTTCTCCCAGACTCCTGGTTCTTTCAATTCCTTCAAATCTATACTTTTATTAGTTAAATTTGTGAGCATCGTTCTAATTTTTCCACTGCTGTCTGGTATATATGTACAACAGTGACGTGTACCAAGCATTTTGCAAACGCTGCCATCCTTTGCTAAAAGAATGTCTAAGGCAAGCCGATTTTGAAGAGTCATAGCTCTTTCTGCAGCGAGTTCAGCATCCATCAGGATTATAGCTCCTGAAAATTTTGTCAGCATGTTATCCACAATAGTAGACAACTTTCGTATTTTGATTGAATTCAATATGACTCCCACTGAAGGAATCAATGCTCCAAATATATCTCCTACCACACCAGAAGCTGTCTCTCTCTTCTGAACATGATGTGATTCAGACAGCTTTGGAAATATCGTTAAGTCATCCAGTTGGTAAATTCTTTGGAAACACTATTCCCAAATAACATCTACCATACCATCCTTTAGGAAGACGATAATAGGCGTTAAGTCCACAAATATAATATATTCCAGGAATAGCTGGGTCTTGTCCATTTAGCATGAACGTCCACTTAGGTTGAAACAAAAACGTATGTTTGCATTCACTCGTTCCCACAAAAACTGTGTCATAGTATGATTTATGTCTATGTATACAAAATCTCCCTACGTGCAACGTATCTAAAGCTATTTTCTGTTGTGTCTTTATTGCGGCAAAAGCATAGTTATCTACAGATGTCCTTTTGTGTAATTCCCTTTCTAATTCCTCCTTCATTTCTTTCCTCCTATCGTCAGTGCGGTCTGAGAAGTTTATCTCCACTGGTGAAAGCAAGCATGTAAGGTTCTCTCTATGCGCGTGAGCTGTGTGAAAAGGTGACAACGGCTCAAAGAATTCTCTCATTAATTTGAAATAATAATCTCTAGCTATTTTACTCAGGTACTCACTCGATTATGGGGACATATGCAAATGTAACATCATAATTAGAGTAAAAATAATGAATGTACTGTTGACCATAAAATCTGGACGTTATTATACTACATGTAATTCCGTAAGTAAGAGGCATGCTATGATACGTCACCCCTTCCACTACTGAGGTAGGTATTTTTGTGCACACGTAACAATCTTTCGCATCCATGGTTTCAACATACTCACTCAGCAAGCGATAGAAAACGTTAGACGAAAGTTCCTTTTTGTCATGCAAATGTCTCTCATCTTGCTCGAGTCTCTTCAGAGCTGTTAGTTCAGTAATAATAGTAGGTTTAGAAGTAGAAGCATCATACGTCTCACTCTCGTTCTTTCCATGCATTCCAAGAACTATCGCTACAATTATTAGTACGCATGCAGCTATTAGACCTATACACATGTATTTACAACACTTCATTTTACGTCCCTGTGTAGTGTAGCCTGTCATGATCTGTATAGAATCAAAAAGTTGAAGACACCTTATCAAAGCAGGTTTGCAAATATTTACAAAGCTGAACGAGTTCAATGTTCACACAGTTTTCTTTAGCAGCTTAGTCTCTTATCAGTTAGCAGCGTTGTCTCAAAATCGGTTTTAAAGTCAATCAAGTTAGCAATGTCTTAGCCGGTTGAAAAGTCAATCAGGTTATCAATGTCTCTATTCGGTGAAGTTCATGGAGTTTTACTCCTCAAGTACCAAAATGAAGCTCTGCCTCTTCGTTCTCGAGACTGAGGGATACGAATTCGCCTGACCAATCGTTAGTGGCTAAGTATGCCCACTCCGGACCAGAATATCTTTTGCTCGGTATTCTTTTTCTTTTCAATTTTGCATCTCTCTCGCTGGTACTTTCTTCCTTGGTTAAGTCCTTTTCTTCACTTGGTGCTGTTATTGCGACAGACACTTCTTTTCTTTTCTCCTTCACCTTTGGCCCTTCACTTTCATTTAATGCTTCTCTGATCCTTAATTTCACTGGCGATATGCTTTGTCTCCATTTCGCACTGTTTCCACTTGATGGACCTGCAATCTCTTCTGAAGGAATTTGAACCGCTTCGCTCTGTCCTGCCTTGTCCTCTCCCTCTGGGAAGTCAATCAGGTTTTCCTTTTCTTTTCCTGTATCATCTGCTTCTAGGAAAGCCCTCCTCTGATCAGACTCTCCTGCTCCTTCACTCGTCTCGAGCTCTTTGTCACTGTTTCCTTCTTCAGGCTCTTTGTTACCTTCAGCTGTTTCAGGCTCTTTGTCACCTTCAGGACCTTCGTCACTTTCTGAGGCTCCTCCTTCGTCTTCCCTAAATGAATCGGTTGCTTCGTCCTCAGAAAATATTTCTCCTTCTTCTATTTCTACCTGTTCGCTTCTGGTTCCTCTTCGCTCTGTCTCGGCGCTTGGCACTTTGTTATTAGACACTGGTGATTTCAGCGCTTCAACTTCCTCGTCTGTGGGACACAACACCCTCTTTGTGTGACTGGCGTGAATCCAGTTGGGAACTCCCGCACACTTCACAGCGGTGGTAGTTGTCAGAATCACTTGGAAAGGTCCTTTCCAACGGGGTTCCAGACACGACTTCCTCGTGCTTCTTTATCACGACCCAGTCACCTGCTTTCAGGGCGTGTCCTGGACCTTGGATCGGTGGCAAGGTGGTTGCCTCCACCTGGTGAGAGAAAGAGCGGACCACATCAGCTAGACCTTTGCAGTAGTCTAACACCATATCATCTGTAATATTCAAAAGAGCATTTGCAGGAACTGCGGGAAGTCTCATGGCTCTGCCCATGAGAATCTCGTGCGGGGACAGTCCAGTCTTTCTGTCAGGGGTGTTTCTCATTGACATTAGCACCAAAGGCAATGCGTCAGGCCATTTCAAGTTTGTTGATGCACATATTTTCGCTATCCTTGATTTCAATGTGCCATTCATTTGCTCCACTAGACCTGATGCTTCAGGGCAGTAGCTACAATGCAACTTTTGCTCAATGTTCAGCGCTGTGCAAAGTAATTTTATTACTTCGTTATTGAATTGACTTTCCCAATCTGATTCTAAGGAGATCAGAAATCCGAAACGTGGTATTAGCTCTCTCAAGAGTAGTTTTGCAACTGTGAGACTGTCATTTCTGCGTGTAGGGTATGCTTCAATCCAGTGACTAAAAATGCACACAACCACCAACACATACTTCAAGCCTCCTTCACAGGCATCTCAATAAAGTCCATTTGCATCCTGCTGAAGGGACCCCCTGCTCTTCCAATGTGGCTCAAATTTACTACGGTTCCCTTCCCTGCGTTCATCTTTTGGCAAATGACGCAATAATGGCAAACTGCTTTAGCAACTTGACGGAATTTGGGGTTAAACCAATCAGTTTTAAATAGCCTAATCATGGCATCCCTCCCAAGATGAGCTTGTCCATGATAGAATCTGGCTAACTGTGTCAAAAGACTGTTTAGCAGAACAACTTTCCCTTCACTTGAAACCCATAATTCGTCCAGTCTCTTTACACATTGTGATTTGGTCCATGAGAGTTTCTCATCCTCACTGACATCATTCTGTAAGGATTTCAATTCGTCCATTGTATCTACAACTTTTAGAGCAAAGATTTCGCTTGGTTCAAGTTCTGGCTCATTTATCAAATTCCATTCATCCCTGAGCAATATACAGTTCAATGCGCAAAACCTTGCGACTTGATCCGCATATCCATTTCCCAGAGAAACATAGGGGGTCATTCCAACCCTGGCGGTCGATGATAAAGCGGCGGCCAACCCGCCAACAGGCAGGCGGTCAAAAAAATGGAATTCTGACCCTGGCGGGAACCGCCAGCACAGCCCGCCACTTTAACACTCCGACCGCCACGGCGGGACAGACAAACAGCGCGGCGGTCACCGCCAACAGGCAGGCGGCAGACAATGTACCGCCCACCCTATCACAACTCACCAATCCGCCACCTTTTCCGGGGCGGGAGCCCCGCCGATAAAAACACGGCGGAAACAGACTACAAACGGGAAAACGCTCACCTCTACACACTCCACGAGGAAGGAGGACAGCATGGAACCCGAATTAAACATCCTACCAGCTACTTGCTCATCTACCAGGAGTACGAACGCCGGCGCAGACGACAACGGTGAGTACTGCACCTACGACACAGGGGAGGGGGCAGGAGGAAAGCTTACGGGCACACACATACGCCATACACCCACCCCCCACCCCAAATACCTACACCCCAATGCAGAGCAACAAGTCAGAGTGACACCCCCCAAACCCACTGGAATAATGCAAAGACACAATTAAAATGATCTATAAAATATATGTATAAATAGCTCCATTGAAGTTATGGGAAATATGCAATATGAAAGATACAAAATAAGGAAAGAACATAGTTGAAAATATATACATAGGCAATAAGTCCTGCCCATTCTGTCAAAGTTCCATAGTCCGTGGGCCAATGTGCACAAACACATGGGCAAAGCCCACACAGGAGACCAGATACCATTGGAGAGAACACTGCTGGGGCATCAGATGATAAAACTACAGGCACCTCAGGGGGAAGGGAAGGGGGGGCACCTCAGCCACATGAGTTCACGACGCCAGATCCACGAGGGGCCTCCATGCCCACTTTCCCATCCTGGGGAGTGCAAAGCCACAGTCTCACAAGTCTCTACAGTGGGTGGCTTGCCCACTGTGCCATCCTGGGGAGTGCAAAGCCACAGTCTCTCAAGTCTCTACAGTGTGTGGCTTGCCCACTGTTCCATCCTGGGAAGTGCAAAGCCACAGTCTCTGAAGTTTCTACAGTGGGTGGCTTGCCCACTGTTCCATCCTGGTAAGTGCCAAGCCACAGTCCATCAGATGGATTACCGACTCCACTGTTAATGGAGGAGGCATGGTGCCCAGAGTGCTTCGTGAAGCCCTGCTCGACACAGAGCCGGCACTGTCAATGGGCCAGCGGTGCTTGAGACGGCGGTGCCCAGCGGAGCGGTGCTTGAGATGAAGGGCCCAGCAGAGCGGTGCTTGACAGGAAGGGCCCAGCGGAGCGGTGCTTGAGATGAAGGGCCCAGCGGAGCGGTTCTTGTCACGGCGGGCCCCTGTTCAGCGGTTCTTGTCACGGCGGGCCCCTGTTCAGCGGTGCTTCTCACGGCGGGCCCCTGTTCAGCGGTGCTTCTCACGGCGGGCCCCTGTTCAGCGGTTCGTCTCACAGCGGGCCCCTGTTCAGCGGTTCTTCTCACGGCGGGGTCCTGTTCAGCGGTTCTTCTCACGGCGGGGTCCTGTTCAGCGGTTCTTCTCACGGCGGGCCCCTGTTCAGCGGTTCTTCTCACAGCGGGGTCCTGTTCAGCGGTTCTTCACACGGCGGGCCCCTGTTCAGCAGTTCTTCTCACGGCGGGGCCCTGTTCAGCGGTGCTTGTCCTGTGTTTCTGGGGAGCCAGACCTGGCCAAGACTTCCCGCTCAGTCGCCATCCGACCTTGCGGTCGCGGGGCCCTCCTGTGATGGAGTCCTGGGCCCGTGGGTGTCGTCCGTCACAACTGGAATGGGGCTGGTGGGGCCCCGCCTGGGCAGCTCGCCTGCTGCCTGACTTCTCCGCCCTGCTGCCCTTGCCCTCCTTCACTGAAGCTCTGTGGCCCTTTGATGATGTGGCAGGTGACGGGGCAAGGCTACTGTCCTTGGTGGCAGCCTTCTCAGGCTTGTGGCGCCGGCGCTTAGTTTTTTTTGTCCTCTTCCCAGGGGGTGGGCTGGCTGTCCCCTTGCTGCTGGCCGATGTTCCTGCTCTAGGAGCTGGTGGACTCCAATAGCCCTGCACTATGGTCATAGTAGATGCAGGGCTGGTGGTGGCTGAGGTGCTTTTTTTACTCTTACCAGATGGAGGGGGTGGGTCAGTGATTGGAACGAGCTCAAGGTTGGAAAGGAAAAGCACTTGGGAAGGACAGGGACGGGTAGGTGTAGTGGGTATGGGAGTGGAGGAAGAGGATGTGGTTGTAGGAGAGTCAAGTGTGCTGTCTTTGGGTGCAGGTGTTTGTGACGGAGGCTGTCGTGAGGTGGATGGCTGTTGGGTGGGTGGCTGCCTGCGTTTGTGTGGTTTGGAAGAGGGGGTGACAGACACACTGGGAGAGGACACAGGGGACGTGTGGCGGTGGGCACGGATGTTGCCGCCACCGCAAGGGAGCTCCCTTCCGAGGACGTGACGGTGTCGCTGACGTCTCCACGGGTCCCCGTTGTGGAGCTCCACTCGCCCTCCGTCTCACTGGTGTACTCGGAGTCGGTTGCATGGCCCTCCGGGGCCATGTGAGATGCAGCTCCCTCGTGCGCCGATGCCACTTCTCCTCCGCCTGATGATGCTATTGCACACATGAACAGGAAGACAAAGAAAATGGGTGGGGGGGAGAAATGAAGACAGGTTGAGTGCATGCATTGGCAACACCGTTATCGGAGAGGACAGACACAGAAGCCCCCTGCACTAGGCCGCGCAATCGGGGTACACTACTCAGTTATTGTGACTAGGCCTACAGGTCTATGGACGACAAATGCACACATGGGTGAGGCCGAACCATGGATAGCTGTACTTGGCACCCTACAGAGGTGGGGGGCGGAGGCACAGGGCCATGCCTAACGGAGGGGCCTAGCCTACAGAATGCGCCCTGGCCTAGAGATAGCCACAGCCCTCCTCCCCCACCCAGACACCTTCACTGCGCGCAAAGATAGCAGAATGTGCTGATACTCACCCCCTTGTGTCTGCTGTGATGTCCTCACGCGCCCATCCAAATCGGGGTAGGCCACCGCCAGGATCCGGGACATCAGGGGGGTCAATTGGCGGCTGGCACCCCTCCTACGTTGGGAGGCCATCCCCAGCAGAGACTCGGCGGTCTTTCTGGTCCCGCGGCGGATGTCCTCCCAACTCTTTCGGCAGTGGGTGCCCCGTCTGTTGTGGACCCCCAGGGCCCGGACGTCCTTGGCGATGGCACGCCAAATGTCGATCTTCTGATGGGCGCTGACCTATGTGACATGTACAGGGTGGTAAAGGAAATCTCATGACTTTTCTGCCTGGTCAATGTGAGTGGCCCCCCCCCTCCCCAACATTGCTGTGTGGCACATGCTCTCATCTTTCGTGCGTTGCACTCCTCATTCACTCCCCTCCCCACCATCTTACATACACCCCACTCAACACAGGCATAGCCCATTCAACGTGCACCCTGTGTACTAACCTGTTGGTCTGGAGGACCGTAGAGTAGCGCATACTGGGGGAGGACCCCATCAACAAGTTTCTCCAATTCTTCAGAAGTGAAGGCAGGGGCCCTTTCCCCAGTCGCAGCAGCCATTGTATCTCCCAGACCGAGGTCACAGCAGCACTTGCAGTATCGGTCCTCTCCTGTGGATGATCAGGTCTCGAGTGATTAATCAGATAGAAAATGGCTGTCGCGCCCGCGGCGGTGCGTACCGCCGCGGTGCGTACCGCGACCGCAGGCGCACATCCTCATTGGCTACTGAAGCCCATAGGTGCAATGTTAACCAATGTGGCTTAGCACCGTGGTCTTCGACCGCCTACTGCCACGGTGTGCCACACCAGCGCATTGACCTCACATCCCACTGTCACACTTCACAGGTCAGGCAGCCGCCATTTCAAGGGCCCACATGGCTGAATTTCTACTGCGTCACACAGGCCTAGGCCTTGCATTGCCACTCATACAAGCCTTTCAATGCATAGCGATTTGTGTACTGTGCAAGCTTTGTGAACGAACCTGTGGGTTGCTTGACTCTGTGCTCCATGTTGTCCTTCCTAGGCACCGTCCGCTGGGACTTGCGAGGAGAAGGGTGAATCCTCCCGTGTACCGACCGCTGGTGGACCTGTCAACAATGGAAGAACGACATATCATACTTACATACAGGCTTGACAGAGCAACTATACATGAACTATGTGCCCAGCTGGAGCCAGACCTGATGTCCCCCATCCGCCAACCCACAGGGATTCCCCCTCTGGTGCAGGTTCTGTCAGTACTCCATTTTTTGGCAAGTGGGTCTTTTCAGACAACAGTGGCCATATCATCTGGGATGTCTCAGCCTATGTTTTCTAAGGTTTTGTCCAGAGTGTTGTCTGCCCTGATGAAATACATGCGGAGCTACATTATTTTCCCTGAGGTGGGCGATTTGGCTACAGTGAAGGGTGATTTCTATGCCCTTGGACATATCCCCAACATCATTGGTGCCATTGATGGGACCCATGTGGCTTTGGTTCCCCCCAAAGAAAGTGAGCAGGTGTACAGAAACAGAAAAAGTTATCATTCGATGAATGTCCAGGTGGTCTGCTTGGCTGACCAGTACATCTCCCATGTAAATGCCAAGTTCCCTGGGTCAGTGCATGACGCTTATGTCATGCGAAATAGCAGCATCCCTTATGTGATGGAACAGCTACAGAGAAACCGTGTGTGGCTAATTGGTGACTCTGGTTACCCCAAGCTGTCGTGGCTACTGACCCCAGTGAGGAATCCCCGGACCAGGGCTGAGGAACGGTACAATGAGGCCCCTGGGCGAACTAGGAGGATCATAGAAAGGACCTTCGGGGTCCTGAAGGCCAGGTTTAGGTGCCTGCATATGACAGGGGGATCCCTAATGTACTCACCAAAGAAGGTGTGCCATATCATCGTGGCCTGCTGTATGCTTCACAATCTTGCTTTGCAACGCCAGGTGCCTTTTCTGCAGGAGGATGGTCCAGATGGTGGTGTTGCAGCAGCTGTGGAGCCTGTGGAGAGTGAAGAGGAGGAAGACGACGGGGACAACACGGACAACAGGGATACAGTCATACAACAATATTTTCAGTAGCACACAGGTAAGAATCACCCACGCCATTTTACATTTACTTAAGGCCTCATGCGTCTCCACTGTCTGTGTTTCCCCCCAGTTCCTGATAACTGATTTGTGACTTTCCCTTCCCTTTTCAGAGCTGTATGACGCACTGCGTGACTTCTGCTTTGTTTGCCCATGGACTAAAGCTTATTGAAATTGGTATGTTGTCATCACAAAGTAACTGGACATTATTGCACCGTTATGTGTGAAACATTTGTTAAGAATACAAGCAGACTCCTGTTATTTTAAGTGCTACATATAGGTACATGATTGTAAAACGGTGATGGGTGGGGGTGGAGTAATGTCCATGGCAGAGTCCAGTTCTCAGTCGCACAGGTGAATTGTCCATATGCCTGTGGAAGGATGGAGCAGGGGCAGTTAAAGGTTGACAGGGTGACAATGTGGGACAGTGGGATGACATCAGGGGGTATCTTAGGCTGGCGGGGGTCTTGCCATCCTACTCTGTCTTCTTGTGAGATCTCAGGTTCCGCTTGCGGGGTGGTTCTTCTTCTGCAGGAGGTGGGGTTCTGGTGGCCTGTTGTTGTGTGGGGGCCTCCTGTCCACTAGCGCCGGCGGAGGTGGTAGGCTGTTCCTGGCCTGGGCTAGTGACAGGGTCCCTTTGGGGTGCCACATGGTCCCGCAATGTGGTGACTATCTGGTTAAGGGCCACGACAATGGTCCCCATTGCGGAACCGATGTTCCTCAGTTCCTCTCTGAACCCCATGTACCGTTCCTCCTGCAGTGCCTGGATCTCCTGGAACCTGGCCAGTACCGTCGCCATCGTCTCCTGGGAGTAGTGGTAAGCTCCCATGATGGAGGAGAGGGCCTCTTGGAGAGTCGGTTCCCTGGGCCTGTCCCCCCCCTGTCGCACAGCAGCCCTCCCAGTTCCCCTGTGTTCCTGGGCCTCTGTCCCCTGGACGGTGTGCCCACTACCACTGCCCCCAGGTCCCTGTTGTTGTTGGGGTGGTGGGTCAACCTGGGTGCCCTGTAGTGGTGGACACACCGCTGATCGACGTGTCCTGGAGACAGAGGCATGGGCCCACTAGGTGGGAGCTGTGCTGATGTTCCCAGAGGGGGTTGGGTCTGGTGTAGCCTGTGGCTGTCTGTGGGGAACCGACTGTCCAGCGGTCCCCGATGGGCCGGGCTGGTCATCTGGGTCCAGGGAGACAGAGCTGCTGTCATCGCTGGGGGCCTCTTCTGGGGGTGGGATGGACATCTCTGTACCCTCCGTGGCGGTGTGGTGGTGTTTGGGTCCTGCAGGGGTATAAAGGTATGGTTATTGCTTCTGTGTGTGGCATTTCGTGTGATGGGTGGGTGTCCGTGTACCCAAGTGCAGGCATTCCCTTGTGGGGGCTTTTGTGAGGGTGGCTTGTGGGGGTGATGTGTGTGTGCAGTGGGCATGCTTTGGTGATGGGTGTCCATGCTTTGTGGTCACATGCAGGGCTTGGTGTTGGGATGGGTGGGTTGTGATGGTGAGCCATTTGCAAGGAGTTGGTGTGATGGGGGTGAGGGTGGGGGTATGATTTGGCATGCAGGTGGGGTGGGGGTGGGAAGCAGTAGTGAAGATTTGACTTACCAGAGTCCATTCCTCCGCCTACTCCTGCGAGGCCCTCAGGATGCAGGATGTGCAAGACTTCCTCCTCCCATGCTGTAAATTCTGGGGGAGTAGGTGGGGTCCGCCGCCAGTCTTCTGCACCGCAATGTTGTGCCTTGATACCATGGAACGCACCTTCCCCCGTAGGTCGTTCCAGCGCTTCCTTATGTCATCCCGATTGCGTGGATGCTGTCCCACCGCGTTGACCCTGTCCACTATCCTTTGCCATAGCTCCATCTTCCTGGCAATTGTGGTGTGCTGCACCTGTGCCCCGAAGAGCTGGGGCTCTACACGGACTATTTCCTCCACCATGACCCTGAGTTCTGCGTCAGTAAACCTGGGGTGTCTTTGGGGTGCCATGGGGTGGTGTGGATGAGGTGTGGGGTGGCGTTTATGGTGATGAGTGTGGTGCGTGTGGTGGTGTGTGGTGTTTGGTGCGTGGATTCTGTGTGGGTGATGGTGTTGTGTGCCTCTGTGTTGTGGGATTGTCTATTCTGTGCTCTCTCTCTATCCTTTGTCAATAATTTCGGGTCGTAGGGGTTTGTGGGTGATGTGGGTGTGTGTTTTATATTGTGTTGGGTGTGTGGGAGTGGTGTTAGTATGTGTATCAGGTGTGTGTTTCAAACTGACCAATGTGGCTGAGTTTTCTATGTGTGTGTGTATTTTGACCGCGGCGGTGTGTACCGCCAATGGAATACCGCGGTTGAAAGACCGCTGCGGGGATTTGTGGGTCGGAATGGAATGGGCGTATTTCTGTTGGCGTGACGGTGGAGGTTTGGTCATCGCCATTTTTTCGCTGACCTTTGGTGTGGCGGACTTTTGTGGATGTCGGTTTTTGGCGGTTTGCAAGTTGCGGGTCAGGATGACCGTGGCGGTTTACGGCGGCCGCGGCGGTGTTCTGGCGGTCTTCTGACCGGCGGTAAGTGCCTTTTACCGCCGAGGTCAGAATGACCCCCATAGTCTTGTCCCTTCGAGTGTGCACTGCATTTTACCACTGTTACTTCTCCTGGTAATTGGATGGCATGTAACAATTCTCTTATTCTTTCACCATTTTTCACTGGTGATCCTGAAGCGGTCATGAAGCCTCTCTGTGACCACAATTGTCCAAAGTCATGCACTATTCCAAATCCGTATTGACTGTCAGTGTAAATGGTGACTTTCATCAATGCGGAGAGTTGGCAAGCTCTAGTAAGGGCTACCAATTCTGCTACTTGTGCAGAGTAAACTCCTTGAAGCCAAGATGCTTCCAGAACACCTGTTACAGTACATACAGCATATCCCGCTTTCAATATTCCCAGTGCGTCTCTCAAACATGAACCATCAACAAAAATAACTTGATCGTTTTCTTCCAATCGGGTATCTTTGATATCAGGTCTTGGTTTGGTGCAAAATTCAGTCACCTGAAGACAGTCGTGCTCGATGTCTTCAGCGTTCTCAATTTCGGCATTTTCACTGGGAAACAAGGTTGCTGGATTCAACGTAATGCACCGTTTCAGCTGCATGTTAGGTGATCCCAGAATTATTGTTTCATACATTGTGAGTCTAGCACCAGTCATATGCTGTGTTCGGGAACGTGTCAAAAGTATCTCGACTGAGTGAGGGACCATGACTGTTAAAGGGTGTCCCATCACTATTCCTTCACTCTGAGTGAGGCTGATACCAACTGCGGATACGGCACGCAAGCACCCTGGCAGTGCTGCTGCGACCGGATCCAAAGTAGCTGAAAAATATGCTACTGGTCTGTTTACGCCACCATGGGCTTGGGTCAAGACAGACAAGGAACATGCATCAAGTTCATGACAAAACAATGTGAAAGGCTTTGTGTAATCAGGCATACCTAAAGCTAGAGCCCTGCACATGCATTCTTTCAATTCAATAAAAGCATCCATCTCATCTCCTTTCAGCTCTATATCATCCAGCGCATCCTTCTGGGTCGGTTTCAGTAAAGGTTTTGCTAGGGTTGAGAAACTGGGAATCCATTGGCGACAGTAGCTCACCATTCCCAAAAACTTCCTCCCCTCCCTCCTCGTCTTTGGGGGACTCATTTGAAGTACACTTGTTATTCTTTCTTTCATAATTCTTCGCGACCCTTTCTCTATTTGGTGACCCAAATATTTCACTTTCTTCTGGCAGAACTGTAATTTTGAAGGGGACACCTTGTGTCCATTCCTTCCCAAATGGTTCAATAGGGCAATGGTGTCAGCTGTACAGTCACTTTCTGTCTTGGATGCGATCAGCAAATCGTCAATGTACTGCACTAAGGTTGACTCAAATGGTACCTCTAATGATTCCAAATCTTTCTTTAGAATCTGATTGAAAATTGATGGTGACTCCGAAAACCCTTGAGGAATTCGACACCAACTGTAAACTCTGTCTAAGAATTTGAAACAAAAGAGAAATTGGCTGTCCTCATGAAGGGGCACAGAAAAGAATGCTGCGACAAGTCGATGACTGAGAACCACTCAGCATCACAGGGAACTTGAAACATTATCACAGCCGGATTCGGTACTACGGGACAACATTTGATTATTATGTCATTTATTTTCCTTAAATCCTGAACAATTCGGACCTTTCCACTCGGTTTTATTAGTCCCATGATAGGTGAATTACATGGACTGCTTAACACTTCTTTCAGTACTCCCTGCTTTACAAACTCATCAATGAGTTGGGCGACTTTCATGAGGGTGTCTTGTGCCATATGGTACTGTGGGGTCTGGGGAAAGGTTACATTGGGTTTTACCGTCACTTTCACTGGTTCCACTCCTTTGACCAATCCTACTTTTTTCCCTGTCATATCCCACACTTCCTTTCCGACTTTTTCCTGTAACTTAGCAGGAATATCTGCTTCAGTGAGCATTGGATAAAGAGTAATCAGAGGATACTCCTCATCGACAGTTTCCACTTCGTCCCCTCCTACACTGTCCTCTTCTTCCCCATCACTGTTTGTCTGAATTTTAATTCCATAATTTGAACACATACTCGAACATTCCAATTTGCACAATAGGTCTCTCCCTAATAGTGATATCGGGCTTGAATCACACACCACAAATTTATGTGACCCTTGATAGTTACCAATTCTGACTTGAACTGGATCTGTGATTGGGTTCGTCAGGTACCTATTTGCTACTCCCACTACTTGAACTGTTCTCCCTGAAAGTGGCAAATTTGGTACTTCAATGCTCCTAACAGTGGAACGTGTAGCTCCTGTGTCAACCAAGAATGAAACGCGATGACCCATAACTCTTCCCTCCACATACGGACCCTTTTGATCAACTTCCAAAGATGCTGCAAGCATACAATTTCCTTCCTCACCTGAACTTTCACTCTCCCATGCATCGTTTATTCCATTCACACTATGTAAGGGGAATTGGTGCACTGTGTCACTTTGATTCATTCCTTGACCCGTGACCTGTTGAGGAAGCATTGCTTGCTGCTGATTCATTGGTGCTAAGGGTATTTGCATTTGCTGATTAGGTACCATAGGAAACTGCTGTTGCATTGGCTGCAATTGTGCCATTTGCACACGGGGCATTTGCACCTGTTGCGATTGCATGGGTTGTAAACCCTGCATCTGGTTTTGGAATTTTGGATTCGGACCTCTCAGTTTCGGTCCTCTCATAGTCTGGAATGCATTGACATCATTGTTTTGCTGACCTACACCTTCCTGCACCATCATTGGGCACTCCCGTTTCCAATGCCCGACGATTCCGCACGTGTGACATGGCATCACCTTCTTCATTGCCTGTATACCATTTGGAATTATAACGGTATTCAAATCAGGACCATTATTCACAAAACCTCCTCGGCCTCTGCCTCTCATCTGCGGCTGAAACATAGCATTTCCCTGCTGCTGCTGCTGCGGCATCTGTTGTTGGAAACCTTGCAAATCTTGCAAACCTGTCTGAGCTGCCCTAAGCTGCATCACCATCACCTTTTCTTTCAGTCTTTTCTGCTTTGTCTCAATCTCATCACTGCAGTATTTTGCATAATTCAACACTTCATCGATCGACTTTGACTGCCAACAAATCAAATGCGTTTTAATCATCTGGCCGATTTCGGGTCTCAACCCTTCCACAAACCTAAACACAAAATGGAGCATGTCCTGTGCCTCAATCGTCTCAGTGCCACTATAATTCTTAAACGCTTTCAACAATCTCTCATAGTATGCATGTATAGATTCCTTAACCTCTTGGGCTGTTCTATCAATCCTCTGCCAATCCACATTTTTCGACGCAACCTTGGTTTTCAAGTGCTCGATCACCTTGTGGTACAAACTCATTACCGTAGGTGATGGCGCACCTGTGTCCCTATCTCTCTCTGGTTCACTCGTCGGCCAACCTACAGCCCTTTTACATATTCCCACAAATCTGCCGGAACCACAATTTCAAATAAAGTATTCAGGTCTTCCCAGAGACATTTCGCGAGTTTCACAAATCTATCTGTTTGTTGATACCACTCAATCGGCTTCTCTCTCAATTTGGGAAAGTCATCCGTGAAAGGATTGAATATCGCACCTGTGCCATGGTACATGTACAAGTTTTCCCCCTGCTGTCTCTCTCATTGGTAACATAGTTATCAGATCGTCATTCTGTTGTTTTTTCTCATTCCGCTCTGGAGTATTTTCTTTCTTTTTGTCCTTTTTCTTAACCCACCTGCTTTCCCACTTGTCTAAACATCTCCAGACCTGTGCACTCTGCAGTATCTCTTTAAGGTGTGTTTTCATCCATGCGGATCTCATGTGTTCAAAATCTTTCGTCTCAAAGTCTAACCTGTAACTTCTGCTCAGGTGTTTAGTCTTACTTATATTGATCTCGTTTCTGTCTGCAATTTCTTGTAACTTCTTATGTATGCTGCTTACTTCTCTTGTAATCCTAGGGCACATGTATCTTAGTTCTTCCTCTGTGTATGATTCTAATCTGTTCAAACCCATTGTTCCCTCTACCAGTTCATCTGCCTCCATACCCGATCTTATTTTATTCAGGTATTCTTCTCCCTTTCCGCTGGATGTACTCTGTGGGGAGTTCAGGCTGTTAAACCATTGTGTTAACTGTTGCGCGTTCAGTCCCATCAGTGTAGCAGTTACATCAACTGCTACTGATGGTTTCTGTAATGTTTCAGTCTCTGAGGTTAACGGTACTAATAGTGGTGGATGTGACCTTACCACGGTCGACGGAGCACAAATTGGAATTGGACTGAATTCCGACAAGGACCCAGATCCATTTGGCAGTGCCGCTATTGGAGTTGTTTCTGGAGTGGTCTCTATGTATCTTCTCCCTGTCCCACTCTTTGTCATTACTACCCCTTGTTCGCATACGTTTGGGTCTCCTTGTATGTACAGTGGTACTGGTGGACCTACAGTAATAGGCAGAGATATTGCGTCTGGATTCTGTCTGTTCTCCGAATTCTGTAGCATGTTAATCCCCACATTATGGTTCATCATTGCTGGCATACCTAACTGGCTCTCTGTTACTCAAGTGCACTTCGGCACTTCTTGTACCTGCTTTTGAGGCATCAAAAACTGTGTTGATTCGGCTTGAATCAATGCCGGTCTCTGATAGTTTTGTCCTCCCTGCGCCATTGAATCAGAAGTCATGATCATCACAGCAGTGTCTTTGAATCTGTGGCTGATAATTATCAGCAGGTTTCAATTTTGGCATGTCTGGGTATATTCTCTGAATCTGTGGTATTTGTGGTGAGAAAGGCATGTCGGAGCTGCTCGGCCTCTGAGATATTCTCAAATTTGGTGTTACATTACCCTGTATTGGTTCTGGAGGGGCAGTACTAATGCTTGAGCCTTTTTCGCTTTCCACGTATGGTGGTGGGCGATCATTCAGCAATTGTATAATGAACTCCTCATCGTCTGACTCGTCTGTCCTTTTCGAGTTTCTATTGTTCTCTCTATCTCTGGACTGACTCCTGTTTGTCTTACGGGTGGCTTTCCTTCCTTCCGTCTCCGCTTCATCAGTAATCGCTGGAAACAATTTAATCCCCTGCAATACATCTGATCTCCAAACCTTTTGTGTGCTGTCCCATCTAGCATCCGCTAGTGTCTTTTCTACTTTTCTTATTCTTGTCTCAAATTTCTTTTGTTGTTGGTTTCTAGCTATTAGCTCCCAAATTGCTAGTGCCTCAAACTGTGCTGGTCTTGGAGGTACTTTCATGCCGTATAGCGCAAATCTCAGATTTTCTAAAACCCTTAGATTAAACGACCCATGGATAGGGAACGCTACACTTCCATGTTTCTCTGTTAATTTGCACCATTGTTTTAACCAAAGACATGGTGCTACACCCTTTTCTTCAATGACAATGTAAGCTGGTGTACCCTCAGGCGGTGTTTCTTCTCCTACATTTGCTTTAATATAAACGTCTCCCCTCATGGCACTCTTAAATGCTTTGAAAAATGTCATCTTTCCGTCTTTTATTTTTCTAAAATGTGTAGTCAATAAGTGACTTTAATTCCAGGAATACTCTTCGCTTGCCTTTACCCTACCAGTTGCGTTTCACGGACTGTGTCCAATCCGTGAGCGACCCTTTTTACCAACCGACCTATCCCAGCGCGGCTCCTAGTGACGTCATACTCACACACTGCGGCTGACAAAGTCCCACGGCTTGTCCGCTTTCGTTCGTCTTCACTCACAAACTAATTTCTGCAATATAACGCGAGCACTAACCAAAAGAATAAAACATATCTGTCAGTTTACTACAGGAAGGGTAATACAATCGCTTCAGAAACCTTAGGGATTTTTCACTAGCCTCAGCAGTTATTCCATCTTTCTCGGTTTCCCGCTTTCGCAAGCAAAATTTGACCCGCAAACTTTACTCTCAACTGATCAATGAACTATTCTAGTGCACTTTAGAATTCGTCAAATCTCAAAGTCAAAATTTTCCTTCATTCCTCAGAATTCATACCGACTTGTTGACCACGCCCGATCAACCTATTAAACCGACCAGATCACAACATCAAACAAGTGTCTCATACACTTTTCAACATACTCCGGAGTCTCTTGACCTCGCAGGGCCCGTCTCAACATCAACAAGCACGTGGACAATTTTTCTGCACAAAGCGCTACACACACGTGAAGTTCGACGACTTCCTTACTCTCACACTTTTGGAGTCCTAAAATCCTCACAAACTTCTCAATTAATTTGCGGCAATAAGCTGTGCAAGCGCGAAACCCTAACTTCACTCATACCGTCACTAGAAACGCCGAAACCATTCTCACACCTCCATGTCCTCCATTCGCAAGCTCCGAGATCCCGGGAAAGTCATTGGGGACTTAGGGCATCATCATCCCTCCAACTTGTTTTATAAAAGAAAATTCTAACTTATCTCCATCTATTGCTCGGATGGGGTCCCAAAGGGCTAAACCATCAATCTCTGCTACCATCTACTGATAACGCGTCCAGCCCTTATACATTACCTGTACCTGGACACGTTGGAGGTCGGTGAATCTTTTAGCCGAGTCGGGCTCTCCTCATCCTAGAATAGTCGGGTCATTCTGACCAATAATCAATAACTATTGCAATCGGTAATCGATACTTAATTAATAGGTCAATATAGCACATTCAAAATCAATAACAGTTGGTATTTCGGCGCACCATGTCCTTTCAGTCATGAATAACCACACCAGTTTGTTAAAAGTTAGTGAATTTATTTCCCTATATTAACAAAGCTAACACGATGTATATAAGTCTCAAAACCAAATGATATATGTAGATGAACATTGCAAGCTGTCCATAGCGGCGGAAGAAACGCAATCTACGCAAAATCTGAATAATGATACACTCAGTTATAGCAATGCAAATCACTAATATGACTAACTGTATTTGACTAATTTCATACATTGGTCAGCATAACAAGATTTCAAATTTGCATGGTGCATCGAATGAATACCTCGACTAACCTCTAATTAGCATTGGCATGTGGGACTTCATGCAAAACGAATTTAGTCAACACAGATTTGGAAAACTTCTAGCTTGGGCCCTATCAAAATAGCAGTTGGTACCTAAAAGGAAGAACACAATGCATAATACATTTATCCTTTCATATTTACCAAATACAATCAGCATTCAAGAAAGTCTTCGTCCCTCAGGTACCGATTCGATCAGCATGGGGCAGATTTCCAAGGGGCAAAGTTAAGGGCAAGGAAAATGGGGCAAAATTACTTCATGGGCAAGACGGGGCAAATCAAAGTTAAAGTCTCTAGGGTGAGAATTCTTAAAGTCTCTTTCTCTCAGATAGAGAGAAGGGCATCAGGGTGTCGTCCAAAATGGAGTCTGGCATCTGGCTTCAAATTGGCATCAAGGAAAATGGCTGACTTCTCTTTGTTCAGTGGGTTTAAGTAAGAAACATTCCAAATTCTGCAGGGTCTTCCATTGGAGGGTTCATAGGTTGGCTTCAAATTCTCCAATGAAACTTTTCTTTTTACTAGCACTCATTTATGCATACACTGTCCTTGGAGCCTTGGAACACAAGTTGTAACATGGTTTGCCAATTATTTTACTATCTGTACCTTCATTGTCCGCACCTGCAGACTGGCCTTGTATCAAAGGGGATGAAACCGGCCTAGTACGAAACCTTGGAGATAAGTGTATTAGTCATCTCTGCTGGAAAAATACAACTTCAAGCAAGAATATATGTTTCATTAGTTCAAGGAAATGCCACGCAGTTAGAATTTGAGACCAGGCAACTAGGCCAAAGCCTCTACTAAATTTAAGCTAAGCAAAACAGTTTCAAATAAGAAATCATGGCCTACATTTGCAATTATGACAGATTACTACATTTTCAATTCTTCATGATTAATAAAGCTCGTTTATAACAATGGCGAACTACCCCGAGGGCACAATTTCCCTCGTACATTATTTTCTTTACTAAAATCAAACTACATTATATGCTTTTGATTACATGATATGTATGAATATGTGTTGGACCCTCTTTCTCTGCGTCATCACACCTAAGGGTGGGGGGACTCATCCCAGTTAAGTCCAGGTAAGTATTTTTATTTTTTTGCAAAGTGCCATAGTGGGGCCCAACTTGGGCCCCCATACATGGCACTGTGCCCAATGGCCATGCCCAGGGGACTTAAGACCGGAGTCATGTACATGGGATTGTGCCTGGAAATAATTACGCTAGTCAGGTTAGAGTCATTTATTTTTTACTCTAACCTGACTAGCGCCATTCTTTCATGCACAACCTACAGTTTCCCCTAGGCCTCCCCCACCCGGTTAGCCTCGATAATTTTGACGCTAACTGAGCCTTACCATTGGCTAACATCATAGGCTAAATATGACGCCTGGCTGGTGTCCAGGAATGGCGCTAGCCGGCGATATACGCAGGTTTGTGGCAAAAAATATAAATCAGGGCCAGAGCCTCTGTGCAGAATATTTTTTCTCAGCTGAAACAGTGAGGGAGTGATGCTAAGGATGTGAATGATGGTTTCCATGCCCAAGCTGCAAAGTTGGCACGTTGGTCTTTGAGCTGCAGAGTTCCACCATACTGGGCAACAGCTCCCCATGTTCCATTCCCCCAATTTAAGAGCTACAAATCTTGCTTTAGGCCAGAGTGGGTAAGTACAAGATATATACTTCTACTGGTTCCATGGGGTTAATCACTGCCCAGGACTTGCTAGTGCTTGCTCGGCACTGCCAAGTCTTCCATCCTTAAAAGGCTTTTCGCTGTGGTTGCTGCAAGTTTTTTTTATGCAGATTGTGGACTTTTTTTCCCCAGGGTTTGTGAGTGAAAGATCTTTTATTTTGTCTTGAAGATGGTGCATAAGCAACGATCCTGAGCTATCTAAATCTCGCCAAAATAGGCTGTTCATAGTGTCTGGTGGCTGGAGTCTGAGCCTTTGGTAAAAATTTAAGAAGACACTGCTTCTGGCCTAAGATGGCTTTATTAAGTTAAACCTGAGCCTTACTTGTGCTGGTGATGCTTGCTTTGGCAAAAATAGTTCAGCTTTGTAGACTATGATGATGATCTTGTCCAGCAGTGCAGCCTTAATGCCCAGTGTGATTTAGCTTCCATAGCACAGTTCAGGGGTGATCTTTGCTTTCATCACACAGAGTAAGGGGTCTAGATTTGGACCCTTAAGATCCTGGGCAACTGTCGTAAGGGCAAGCATGAGGCTGGTGCCTTTCTTTCTCAAAGTGAAAAGGTGAGAATTAATGACCCTTGACTGTCTAGAAGGATGCACAGGTATTTCTACTCATGGAGGATGACAGTTGACTTTGTACAAGGCCTCTGTCATGTCAGCGATATACTGATTAAAGAGCATAGGGGCAAGTACACCTTCTTCTTACAGCCCCAAGTTTATGGGGATCTTCCTTGAGATCTGTGACCCGTCCCCCTGTTCCTGCACCCTGGTTTGGAATACAGCTGCACAATTGCACTTAGTAGGTCAACTGTGAGGCCCCAGTCCTGTAATTTGTGTCTCAAAAGCAGCTTTGAAGTCAACGAAGCAGAAGTAGAGCACTGATCCTTTCCTGTAGACTTTGTTAAGCACTAATTCCAGCACCATCAAATTTGTTGTGGTGCTACAGTTGTCTCTTAAGCATGCTCATTTCTGGGAACAATCTGCGCTTTGTCTGATTTCAAGTCATCAAGCAAGAGGCTAGCAAATAGTTCAGCATCATTATTGATAAGGGAAATAGGCGATAATGCCTGGGTTTGGCGTTGGAGCCCCCCCTCAAAGATTGGGTGAATAACCAATCCTCCCTAGTATTCTGGAATACAAGTTGTTTCCAGGCAGAGTCTGAAAAGTGGTGACATTACCTCAGCCCAGAATGAAGGGTCCTATGCAATGAGTGCTGTCAGAAGATGGTTAGGGGCAAGGGCCCCATCTTTCTGCATTCTCACCAGTTTGAGTCTAATCTGTTCCTAAGTTAAGGTAGCTATACAAGTTGCTGGGGTTGCAGTAATGGAGTGTGTCTTCGACAGAGTGAAGATGTCGCTCCTTGGGTTTTCCTTGACATCTGGTTGCACACACAGTTGTTGATTAAGAGACTGTTGCTCCTTGGGGTTATTGGTTGCAAAGTGTGCTGTTAAAAATGATATCCATGCGGTTTCAACAATCTATGGCCCTCATTCTGACCGCCGCCCGCCAAAATCAGGCTGCCGAAAGACCGCGGCGGCCATTCTGGCTTTCCCGCTGGGCTGGCGGGCGCCCGCCAAAGGAGCGCCCGCCGGCCCAGTGGGAAAGGCCCTGCAACAATGAAGCCGGCTCCGAATGGAGCCGGCGGAGTTGCAGGGGTGCGACGGGTGCAGTTGCACCCATCGGGATTTTCACTGTCTGCAGTGCAGACAGTGAAAATCTTTATGGGGCCCTGTTAGGGGGCCCCTGCACTGCCCATCCCAGGACCCGTTCCCGCCATCCTGTTCCTGGCGATAAAAACCGCCAGAAACAGGGTGGCGGGAAGGGGGTCGGAATCTCCATGGTGGCGCTGCTTGCAGCGCCGCCATGGAGATTCAGCCCATGCAGGGGAAATCCGGCAGGAAACCGCCGGATTCCCTTTTCTGACCGCGGCTTTACCGCCGCGGTCAGAATGGGCTGGGAAGCACCGCCAGCCCGTTGGCAGTGCTTCCGTGGTCCCCGGCCCTGGCGGTCTTGGACCACCAGGGTCTGAATGACTCCCTATGTGTCAGTGCCTTTCTTATTCTCAAGTTATCATTCAATTGACCATGGACTAAATTTGTTTGGACTTCCTTCCTTAGCTTGCATATGAAAGAAGGGCCCAAAGCTCATATTTTTTTTCCTTTTGTATGATTGGATTGATCTTCAAAAGTTTGACCTAGATGATTTTAGCTTCAGTTTTGCAGTTGGAGAGAAAGGATACTCCAGAAAGTTATGCAAGTTGTAATTCACTCCGCTCTTCAAAGCTTTCTGGTTGCTCATCAGCTTTAGTCTTCCAGAGGGCTCGAGGCCTTCATACAGGGGTTGTACCTGGTTTGAAAGTTATGAGGTATGTGGTCTGTAAGCAGTAACCATTATTGGATTAGAGAGCAGGTGCGTGTCGCAAATGCTTTGAATTGTAATCACACCAACCAGTCATCTCGGGCAGATCTCTTCATCCCACTTCACCCGCTTAAGATTTTCACTATGGACCCCCGAGCTGGTGGGAGGGACAACCCCCAGTTGGGAGCTGTAACATGCCAGAACAATTTAATGTGGTCTGTGGTCACTTTCGAAGTGGTCCCCAAGTAAGAGGTTGTTAATGGCTCTGAATAGAGAGATTGAAGACAGGGTACAGTCGATACAGGAGATGGACTTTCCTGAAGTTTGCATCCAGCCTGGTGGTGCATCCCCGTTCAGTCTGCCATTTAAGAGTCTAAGGCCCTCATTACAACAATGGCGGTAACGAACGCCTACCGCCACAGCGACGGCTGCCAACATACCACTGCTGTGGCTACCAGTCATCTACGAGTATCATGGTGGTGTTTTGCTGGTGGACGCTGCTGCTGACAGCAGTGCCGCGGAACGTCTCCAGCCAGAGGACCCCCTGCAAGCAGGTAAGTTGGGTTCTCCGACAGGAGAGGTGGTGGGGGGTGTTGTGCTTATGTGGGAGGGTGTGTGTATGTTTTGGAATGCATGCATGTGGATGTGAGGCGTGTTGAATGCATGCGTGAATGAGTGATTGTGAGTATTGTGTGTTTTGAATGCATGTGTGTGACAAGGTATGTTGGTGTGTGTTGTGGTGTGTTGATATGTATGTGTGCATGTGTGGGTGGTGGTGGGTATGCGTGTGTGCATGTTTGTATATGGGTGCATGTGCAGTGTGTATATGTGTGGGGGGCTGGGAAGGAAGGGGAGGGTGGTGGAGGACTCTGGTGAGGAGGAGAGAGGCGGGGGAGACCCCTATCAGTTCCAGGGAAGGAATTCCCTGGCACTGATAATGCCTACCGCCATGGTTTTCGTGGCGGTAAGTTTGGCATGAACACCATGGCGGTAGGCCGGGTCGTAATCCAGAGGGTGGGATTGTGACGGCCCAGTGGCCATTACCACGCTTGCGGTTGGTGTGTTTAAGTGGCGGTCTATGATGGCTTTAACACTGACCGCCAGGGTTGTAATGAGGGCCTAAGTCCCAGAACATCTCAGTCCATCATGAAGGAGTTTCCTAGTTTGCTGTTGCGAGTTTTCACAGGCACCATTTCCAGTGGGATGTCACATGCTATGCCCGGGTCATTGGTTTTCTGTCCTAATGCACCGCAAAACAAATTGCTATTGAAATCACCAGATAGCACAATGTTACTCAGCAGGAACTTTGTTTTTGGCTCTGTTGTGATTGCAAGCAGTCTTTTCAGTTTAGCCCTCTTTTCTGATCTGGTGGGTTTTCTGTAACAATTGTTGATCAGTGGAGATTCCCTCTTATTTCTGTGAAACATGCTAAAGATCATTGCTTGCACCCGTGGTTTCCATGTACTGTGAAAAGAGGATTAAATGTGTATTGTTAGGCCACCCATAGGGCATCTGTGCCTGCTGACTTTGGTGGCTAACTTTTGATATTCTATGTAGCCCATCAGAGGGACAGCTGTTTGGGCTCAGGTTCCCTGGAAGATGAGGATCTGGAAGTTACCCCACAAAGTTGTAATGTTGTGGTCATCCATTTTTTGTGTGAGGCTGTTAATATTCCATCAGCATATTTTGATCTCTGTCAGACATGTTTGCTTGACGATGGAGCTCTCATCTATTTGTCAGCAGTTGTTTCTTGCCAGAAGGGTGGATGGCAGCCAGTTACTGTTGTTGAAGTTATCCTCTGCTTTTGTAGGAACCATTGCTCCTTGTGGGTTGAACTGGCTAGTAAGGACATTTGGGGATTCTATTTCCCTCACCCTTATGGGGGAGCTACCCCAGCCTTCTAAAAGAGTTGTTTTTGATACAACTGCTTCTACCCATGTGAGAGAGAGAAGAAGGTCATAGAGAAGAATGGAGTTTGATATAGTGGAGTGAAGTAGTGTGTTGTAGAGAGGAATGGAGGGGTGCAGCAGGAGAAGAGTGGAGTGTCAGTTGAGTGGTACAAAGTGGAGTGAAGTGTCATAGAGTAGAGTGGAGTAGAATGGAGTGGTGTTTAGTGAAATAGAGTGGAGTGTTGTTGAGTGGAATAGTATGTTGTAGTGTGGAGTGTCATAGAGTAGAGTGGCACAGATTGTCGTAGAGTGGAGTTGTGTAGAGTGGAGTACAGTGTTATAGACTGGAGTGGTGTGAAGTAAAGTGTCATAGAGTGGAGTGTCATAGTATTAAGAGTCATAGGGTGGAGTAAAGTAGTGTGGGTGGCATAGAGTGGAGTGGAGTTTTGTAGAATGGAGTGTCATTCAGCTGAGTGCCATAAAGTGGAGTGTCATAGAGTGGAGTGGCATAGAGTGAGTACAGTGTTATAATGTAGAGAGACATGGGGCTAGATGTAGGAAAAACAGATTTTGTGACTCTCAAATTGCAAGTCAGAGCGACTCGCAATTTGAGAGTCGCAAAATCGGATGCTGGATGGTGTCCTTGACACCATCTGGTGGGTCTTTGCGACCCCCTTCCGATTCGCAGCACTCACAGGGATGGTGGCCAGCTGGAGACAGCAGACCACCATGTCTGTGACTGCTTTTTAATAAAGCAGGTTTTTTTTTTTTTTTTGTATTGCAGCCCATTTTCCTTAAAGGAAAACGAGTTGCAACACAAACAAAAAAATTAAACGTTTGTGTTTCATTTTTTCAGAGCAGGCAGTGGTCCATTCACATTTGAAATGGGTGCTAACTGCGAATTGCTTTGCGACCACGTTCGCGGTCACAAAGCAATTCTACATTGTGATACGAATCGCAAATAGGAAGGGGAACACCCCTTCCTATTTGCGAGTCGAATTCCCATTTTGCGAGTCGGTAACCAGGTTACCGACTCGCAAAATGGGAATGAGCATCGCGATGTGCCTTTGCATGGCGCAAATAGTGAAATTCGCTGTTTGCACCATGCAAAACGTTTGCTACATCTGACCCATAGAGTGGAGCAGAGTGGAGCATTGTAGAGTGGATAGGCATAGAGTGATGTAGTGTAGAGTGGATTAGAGTGGCATATAGTGGAGTAGTGTAGAGTACAGTAGAGTGCCATAGAGTGGAGTAAAGTAGTGTATTGTAGAGTAGGGTGGAATGGAATGGAGTGAAGTGGCCTAGAGTGGGGTAGAGTGTCATAGAGTGGAGTGTCATAGAGTGAAGTCGTGGAATGGAGGGTATTTCATAGAGTGAAGCGCTGTGGAGGGGTGCAGGGAGGAGTGGTGTAGAATGGAGTAAAGTGCCATTGAGTGTTGTAGAGTGGAGTGGCATACAGTGGAGGAGAGTGGAGTGTTGTTGAGTGGAGCAGTGTAGAGTGGAGTAAAGTTTCATGGAGTTGAGTGGAGTAGAATGGAGTGGTGTGGAGTGACATAGAGTGGAGTGTTGTATAGCAGAGTAGAGTGTTGCTGAGTGTTGTAGAGTGGGGTGGCATATATTGTCGCAGAATGGAGTTGTGTAGAGTGGAGTACAGTGTCATAGAGTAGAACAGCATAGAGTGGAGGAGAGTGTCATAGAGTGGAGTGTTATAGATTGAAGGGTCGTAGAGTGGAGGGGAGTGGAGTGCTGTAGAATGGAGTGTTATAGAGAAGAATGTCATAGAGTAGAGTGGCATAGATTGTCATAGAGTGGAGTTGTGTATAGTGAAATACAGTGTTGTAGAGTGGAGGGATGTAGAGTTGGAGTAGAGTGTCATAGAATGTAGTGTCATAGTATAAAAGGTCATAGAGTGGAATAAAGTGGTGTGAGTGGCATAGAGTGGAGTGGCATAGAGTGGAGTGGAGTGGTGTAGCTTAGAGCGTCATACAGAGGAGTGCTATAAAGTGGAGTGGCATAGAGTGGAGCGTCATAGAGTGGAGAGGCATAGTGATGTAGTGTAGAGTGGAGTGTCATAGAATGGAGTGGTGTAGAGTGGAGTAGAGTGTTATAGAGTGGAGGATTGTGGAGTCAAGTAATGAGTTGTAGAGTAGGGTGGAATGGAGTGAAGTGGCATAGAGTGGAGTAGAATGTCACAGAGTGCAGTGGTGTAGAATGGAGGAGAGTGTCAAGGAGTGTCGTAGAGTGGAGTGGCATACAGTGGAGGAGAGTGAAGTGTCAGTGGAGTGGTGTAAAGTTCAGTAAAGTGTCATAGAGCAGAGTGGAGTAGAATGGAGTGGTGTTTAGTGACTTGGGCCAGATGTACGAAATTCCGGCATTGCGACTCGCAATTTGCGAGTCGCAATGCCGGATGCAGGATGGTGTCTCTGACACCATCTGCGAGTCGCAAGGGGGTCGCAAAGGCCCACCTCATTAATATTAATGAGGTGAGTCGCAATTTGCTACCCCCTTGCAAGTCGCAGCACTCACAGGGATGGTGGCCTGCTGGAGAAGGCAGACCACCATGTCTGTGACTGCTTTTTAAATAAAGCAGTTTTTTTTTGTAATACAGCCCGTTTTCCTTAAAGGAAAACGAGATGCATTACAAAATGAAAAATGAAACGTTTCAGTTTCATTTTTTCAGAGCAGGCAGTGGTCCATATGACCACTGCCTGCTCTGAAAAAATGTTTTCAAGGCCATTCACAAAGGGGAAGGGGTCCCATAGGGACCCCTTCCCTTTTGAGAATGGGTTACCACCAGTGTGACACTGGTGGTAACTGAGAATTGCTTTGCGACCGCGGTCACAAAGCAATCCTACATCGCGATGCGACTCGCAAATAGGAAGGGGAACACCCCTTCATATTTGCGACTCGCAGTCCCATTTTGCGAGTCGGTAACCAGGTTACCGACTGGCAAAATGGGAATGGACATCGCAATTTGGCTTTTGTGCCTTGCAAACAGTGATTTTCGCTGTTTGCGAGGCGCAAAAGCCTTGCTACATCTGGCCCATAGAGTAGAGTGTCATATAGTGGAATAGAGTGTTGTAGAGTGGAGTGTCGTAGAGTGGAGTGGCATAGATTGTCGTAGAGTGGAGTACAGTGTTGTAGAGTGGAGTGGCGTGGAGCGGGGTAGAGTGTCATAGAGGGGAGTGTCATATTATGAAGGGTCATATGGAGGAGTAAAGTGGTGTTGGTGGCATAGAGTGGAGTAGCTTAGAGTGAGTATCATAGAATGGTGTGTCATACAGCAAAGTACCATAAAGTGGAGTGGCATAGAGTGGAGTGGCATAGAGTGAGTACAGTGTTATAAAGTGGAGAGACATAGGGCCAGATGTAGCAAACTTTTGCGAGTCGCAAATGGGCCGAATCGCAATTTGCGACCCCGCAAAATCAGAAATGGGATGCAAAAATCCCATTTCCGAATCGCAAAATGCGACGCAATCCATTACCAACTTGCAAAAATAGCGACCCCATTTTGCGACCCGCAAATAGGAAGTCGCTCTTTGCGAGACGTAAACCATATGCAATAGCCACTCGCAAATTGCGACTAGTCGCAAAAAGCCAATTTTGCACTTCCAATTGACCACTAACTCAGAGCAGGTAGTAACCAGAACCAAAGTATAAAAGGAGACTGAAGGCACCTGGGTTACTCAAGATGGCGGAGATATATGTGACAGCAAGGAGGAGGAGAGCCCACGCCGCACAGCAGATGAGGAGGAGGAGCCAGAGACAGGAGAAGATATACAGAACCAGACAGACACTTTTCCAACAAACTGAGGAGGAGATATATGATAAATACAGACTCAGCAATGGAGCAATCCTAGATTTAATAGATCTACTCAATCCGCAGCTTCAACGCCAGACTGTGCGCGGCAGCGCCATCCCCACACATGTGCAAGTGCTATGCTCACTGCACCTCTTGGCCTCGGGTAGCTATCAGGGAGTCATTGCTGTGGCAGGTGGGGTATCCCAAAGTGCACTCTCACGGTTCTTTAGAGCATTCCTAGATGCCATACTCACACACATGTCCAGATACATATACCTACCCAGGAATAAGGCAGAAATCAACAGCACCAAGTTGGAATTCTACAGGATTGCCAACTTCCCCCATGTAATAGGGTGTGTAGACAGGACACATATACAAATATGCCCTCCTGCAAATTTGGAATATCTGTTCCGCAACCGGAAGTGTACCCACTCACTGAACATCCAGGTGGTATGTGACGCCCATTATGTTATCACTGACATGGTTGCCAAATTTCCATGGAGTACACATGACTCTTACATTTTCAGGCACAGTGGGATACACCAACGCCTAGAACGTGGGGAGTTTGGAGACGGATACCTCCTATGTATAGCTGAATACACCTTGAAGACATACACACAGGTCAATTTGGAACCCATCTATGCCCAGCTAACATTGTACATTTTGTGCCAAACAGGTGACAGTGCATATGCACTACGACCATGGATACTTACCCCGTACTTAACACCCAGCAATGAGACAGAGAGGCGATACAACAGTGCACATAGGAGGACCCGAAATATTATAGAAAGGACCTTTGGACTGCTGAAGGCAAGATTCAGATGCCTCCACAGAAGTGGAGGTGCCCTCCAGTATGCCCCAATAACAGCTTTCAAGATTGTTGGCGCATGGGCTATACTGCACAACATTGCCACCAGACATGGACTACCTTTCACCCCAGAACACCCAGATTCGGAGGATGACGATCAAGAGCTACCACATCGCCATCATGGGGATAGAAGCATTGCAAATCAAGGCAGACAGAGACGGACCCACATTGCAAACCAATACTTTGGAAGGTACGTGCTAACTATCACCACACACACTAATGTCACACACAAAGAGTCCAGGTGTGAAGTGGAACAAACAAGGACTTTAATAATGTGCACCAAAAAACGATTTACACAAACTACAGTTCAGGGGGTGTAAAAGTCCACCTGCCATGAGGACACATTAACCTCATGTGCCTCCAGTCAATGACAGTGCGTAGCTCACACCCTACGCCGTGCTCGCCCAGCACGGCTGGTTCCTGGTGCGTCTGCAGTGCCCTGCCGTGCGCTACCACTGTGCAACACCATGGTGTCTGTGGCTGAGACACAGCTAACGGTAGAGCCCTCCTCACTGTCCTGCGGTGTGTCTGCCACGCCCCTAGCCACCTGTTGTGCCTCCATAAGATCAACTGCGTGGCTAATACGTCTCAGCCCACGTGCCACATCGCTGGCAAAGTGGCCCATGTCCACCTGGAGGCTGACCATGCGCTGTGACAGCCCAGTGGTGTTAACAGCCAGCCGGACGATGGAGGCAGACATGCGGTCCAGCCGGAGGATGAGCTGCTGGTCCGGGCGCCTTGCACCCTCTCTCTCGGTGACAAGTTCTGACACCAGTTGTCTCATTGAGAGCGCAAGGTCACCAACATGGGTGTTTAGCTGTTGCAGCTCAGTGTGGACCAGTTGCAGCCCTGTGGTCTGGTTGCGTTCCATGCGCCGCATGGCCCCTGCAATAATCCTTATCTCTCTTGTCTGCAGGCGCTGACCATGTAGGAGTGCAGCCTCGGCGGCAGACATGGAGGCGTCCCCTGCTTCACCCTGTGGCACTGGAGGGACATTGAGACGTCGCCTGCGACGCGGTGGAGGTTCCGTGTCCTGTACACTGGCACTGTGGCTGGGACCGGGTGCTGGCTCACTCTCCAGTATGGCCACTGGTGCATCTGGAGGGGACTGTGTTTGGGTGGTGCAGGTCCCTGTGGTGGCTGGTCCTGGGTCCAGTGCTGGCTGTTGGCTGACCTGTGGCCCCTGGACGCTGTGGCTGGAGGTGGTGTCGTGTGGGAGACTTGTGGGACATAGGGAACACACTGTCAGTATCTACCATCTGTTATATGCTTCCTAATAAACTGTTGCCTATCAGCTGCCTACTTGACTACATTGCCCATAATGCACCATGCAGGTGGTTGCTACTCTGAAATGGAGCTGTTTTGGTTGTGCATGCTGCTGTGTACTAGGTGGGTGGGGTATGGCAGATATGGGTGCAGATGCATGTCTCATGGTACTCACCGGTTGATGGTCCTGGCGCTGACGTGTTCAGCTCTCCTATCCCGGACACTGTCTCTGGCTCCAGGGTCTCCTCCACTCTTTCTTCCAAGGGTGTGGGTGGTGGTATGGTGGATGGTCCCCCTCCAGTGCCCCTCATCTCCCGGAGTCGCTCTGCCACCCTCTCCTTGGTCCGGGAGCGCAGGTCATACCACTGTTTCTTTAGTTCCTCAATACTCTGGTGGCTCACACCCATTGGGTTGACTTTGTCCTGTATGTCACTCCAAATCCGTCTTTTTTCCACCTCTGGCACACTGAGGGCTGCTCTACCAAAAAGTTGTTTGTGGTGCTGGCAGCATTCCTCCGTCAGCACCTCCAGTTCTTTTTCAGCACCTCCAGTTCTTTTTCAGCAAATTTCAGTTTTCTCTTCCTAGGAGTTTCTGCCATTGTAGCTGCTGTTCCTCCTGTTGGCTGTTCAGCAGTTTAAAATGGGCGTGGTCCTCCCTCCTCCCAGGTGTATTAGTAAACTTCCTGGCTGCGATGTCATCATCAAGAGCCAGGAAGTGTTTTCCACAGTGTTCTGCTGCACCTGCATTCGATTTGCGGCACAGTCGCAATTTGCGACACCCACTCGCAATTTGCGTGTTCGTTTTTAGCGCGGTCGCAAAAAGCGACCTCGCAAACAGCGGACTCGCAATCTGCGGTGCAACTTAATTTGCGAGTCGCAAATTGAAGTTGCTTTTTCTTCTTGGATACCATTTAGCGAGTCGGAAATTGCGAGTCGCAACGACTCGCAATTTCGGACTCGCTAATTTTTTCCTACCTACATCTGGCCCCATAGAGTGGAGCAAAGTGGAGCATTATAGAGTGGCGAGGCATAGAGTCATGTAGTGTAGAGTGGAGTAGAGTGTCATAGAGTGGAGTCAAGTAGTGTGTTGTAGAATAGGGTGGAATGGAGTGAAGTGGCCTAGAGTGGAGTAGAGTGTCATAGAGTGGAGTGGCATACAGTGGAGGAGAGTGGAGTGTCAGTGGAGTGGTGCAAAGTAGAGTAAAATGTCATAGAGTAGAGTGCAGTAGAATGGAGCAGTGTTTAGTGACATAGAGTGGAGTGTTGTAGAGTGGAATAGAGTGTTGTAGAGTGGAGTGGCATAGATTGTTGTAGAGTGGAGTTGTGTAGAGTGGAGTACAGTGTCATAGAGTGAAGTGGCATGGAGTAAAGTGTCATAGAGTGGAGTGTCATAGTATTTAGGGTCATAGAGTGGAGTAAAGTGGTGTGTGTGGCATAGAGTGGAGTGGAGCGTCATAGAATGGAGTGTCATACCGCGGAGTGCCATAAAGTGGAGTGTCATAGATTGGAGTGGCATAGAGTGGAGAGGCACAGAGTGATGTAGTGTAAAGTGGATTAGAGTGGCATATAGTGGAGTGGTGTAGAGTGGAGTAGAGTTTCATAGATTGGAGTCAAGTATTGTGTTGTAGAGTGAAGTAGAATGGAGTGAAGTGGCCCAGAGTTGAGTAGAGTGTCACAGAGTGGAGTTGCATAGAGTGAAGTAGTGAAATAGAGGGGTATTGCATAGAGTGGAGTAAAGTGCTGTGGAGTGGTGTAGAATGAGGTAGAGTGTTATGGAGTGTTGCAGAGTGGAGTGACATACAGTGGTAGGGAGTGGAGTGTTGTTGAGTGGAGTGATATGGTGTAGAGTAAAGTGTAATGGAGTTGAGAGGAGTAGAATGGAGTGGTGTGGAGGGACATAGAGTGGAGTGTTGTAAAGTGCTGTAGAGTGTTGTAGAGTGAGGTGGCATAGATTTTTGCAGAGTGTAGCTGTGTAGAGTGAAGTAAAGTGTCATAGAGTGGAGGAGAGTGTCATAGAGTGGAGTATTATAGATTGAAGGGTCGTAGAGTGGAGTAGAGTGGAGTACCGTAGAATGGAGTGTTATAGAGCAGAGTGTCATAGACTGGAGTGGCATACAGTAGAGATGGGCATCATAAAGTGGAGAGAAATAGAGTGAAGTGGAGTTCAGTGGAGTGCAGTAGAATTGAGTAAAGTGGCGTGAAGTGTCATTGAGTGTCATTGAGTGTAGTACAAAGTCATATAGTGCAGTGTCATAGACTGGAGAGGCATAGAGGGGCATATTTCTACTTTGTTTGTGCCGGATTTGTTTCATTTTTTTACGCGAATACGGCGCAAACTTAACTCCATATTTATATTTTGATGCTAGATCCGTCTAGCATCAAAATATTGGAGTTAACATAATGTTTTGCCTGCGGAAAACTACCTTGCGTCAATGAGATGCAAGGTAGGTGTTCCCGGGCGAAAAAATGACTTTAAGGCCTTTGCGCCTTATTTATCCTCCCGTGCAAAAATTACGCATGGGATGAAAAGGACCGTAAATAATGGCGCTAAGCCTGTTTAGTGCCATTATTTAACGCCGGGGTCAGGGCAGATGTTAGGGGACCTGTGGGCCATTTTCCGTGGTCAGAGGCCATGGAAACACCCCACAGCTGCCATTCCGTGCACGCATGGACACCCCTTCCTCCCCCACCCACACCTGGAGGACACCTAAGGATGGGGAGACCCATCCCAGGTAAGTCCAGATAAGTTTTTGTTTATTTTTTTTAAAAGTGCCATGGGGGGCCTAACTTGGGACCCCTATATGGCACTGTGCCCAATGGCCATGCCCGGGGGACATAAGTCCCCCTATATGGCCATTGGGCAGGAGGGCATGACTCCTGTCTTTGCTAAGACAGCAGTCATGTCCATGAGGGTTGTGCGTCAAAACATTAAGCTAGTCAGGTTAGAGTCATTTTTCTGACTCTAACCTGACTAGCGCCATTCTTTGACACACAACCTCCTGTTTCCCCTATGCCTCCCCCACCAGGTTAGCATCATTTATTTTGATGCTTATCAGGCCTTACCACCAGCTAGCATCATTCCTTAAATATGACACCTGGCTGGCGTCCAGGAATGGTGCTAGCCGGCTGTAAACTTTTTGACACAAACCTGCGCTAACGCAGGTTTGCGTCAAAAAGTATAAATCAGTGCCAGAGTGTTGCAGAGTGGAGTGGAGTCTAGTATCTTACAGTGGAGTACAGTGTTGTAGAGTGGAGAAGTGTGCTGTAGAGTGGAGTGTCATTGAGTGGAGTGAGTAGTTCAGTCAAGTTGTGTGTTGTAGAGTAGTGTGGCATAGCGTGGAGTGCCATAGAGTGGAATGGAATGTTGTACAGTGGAGGGACTAGAGTGGCATAGAGTGGAGTGAGGTAAAGTAGAATATAGAGGGTCATTATGACCCTGGTGGTCCTGCCCTGCCACACCGGTGGTGGCGGCCAAACCCCCGACAGCATGGCAGTGCATGACCTCCAAATTATGACATTGCAAGTGTACTGGCTGCGTTGCAGCCAGTTCACCACTTGTTCCGCCGGGGGGGTGGGACTGCCTGGCCGAAGGTTGACCACATTCACCTGGCGGTCCGCCTAACACTGCCTGCGGTATTTTGAGTATCCTTACTGCCAGGTATTCCATGGCGTTAGCCCCACCACGGAATCCCTGGTGGTAAGGATACTGGCAACAGGAACTCTCATTTCTGTTGCCACCACAGGACTCACCAGCCCCCCCTCTGTGTAGCAGCTCTGCAGTCTCCTGACCCCATCAGAAGACTCCCACCCCTCCAAGCAACAATGCCCCCCACCCTCGATCCCCATTCTGTACCCTCACCCCACCATCCACGCATGCACCCACCACACGTGCATACATGCACGCTCACTCATTCACACACACATGCACACACGTCCACAACACCCCCCCACCTCCACATATACGCACACATAGGGGGTTATTACAACTTTGGAGGAGGTGTTAATCCGTCCCAAAAGTGACGGTAAAGTGACAGATTTACCACCAGCCGTATTACGAGTCCATTATATCCTATGGAACTCGTAATACGGCTGGTGGTATATCCGTCACTTTTGGGACGGATTAACACCTCCTCCAAAGTTGTAATAACCCCCATAGTTCCCCCACCCCCTGCATACACGCATTTACACAAGCACACAGACACTTGCACACACGCACACAAACACAGACAACACCTCTCCACCCCCACCATTCACACACACACACCCATTCATGTACACAACACTCAACACCTCCCCCCGTCGGTCGATCACCTTACCTGGTGGTCGCAGTTGTCATCCAGGAGGGAACGGAGTCCATGGAGCTTCCTCCCCCACCAGCATCCCACCACCACAACACTGTCATGCCATCTACAACGTAATTATACGGCGGGCGGGGTTGTGGTGATGTTGCGGTGGCGACAGAGTGAGCTCCACTAGACCAGTGATCGCCAGTATGGCTGCTGGCAGCTTGCCCACCAAATAGTGGTGGAGAGCAGCCAGCAGCCATAACATGGCAATCTAAGTACCGCCAACACTGTCGATTTTGTGCTGAGCGTGACTTCGGCAGTCTAAGAAATAGACCACCGAAGTCATAATGAGGGCCACAGTGTCATAAAGGGAAGGGAAGGAGTGTGGAGTAAATTGAAGTCTAATAGTGTAGTGACATAGAGTAGAGAAGAGTGGAGTGGCATAAAGTGGAGTATAATGGAGTGTCGAAGAGTGGAGTGATGTAGAGAGGCATAGAGTTGAGTTGCGTAGAGTGTAGTATAGTTAGATGGGAGTGGAGTATAGTGGAGTGGGTTAAGAATAGAGTGGGGTAGAGTGGAGTAGAGTGTAATGGAATTCAGGATGCATGACTCTGGGTGTGCCATTATGCACTGCAGGAGTGACACAAATTTGTATATGACAATGCATATATTGGCCCTCATTATGACATTGGCGGAAAATCCTGCTTCCCGCCACGCTGACTGCCGCCAACTTACTGCCGCCGCCGCGGACATCCGCTTACCATATTATGACACACACACACCAGTCCATCAGTATACAGCCACAGACACAAGTCTGCCACACCAAAGGTCAGTGATAAACTGGCGGTATCCAAACCCACACCGTTACGCCAATAGAACAACACCCACAACACTAGGACCCACGAATCACCACGGCTGACATTCAGAGGTCGGTAAACCATTGGCAGTACATACCGCTGCGCTCAAAGTAGACACACACATACAAAACAACACCACATTGGACAATTCAAACTACATATACCTGACACCCATACACACAGCACGCCCGCACACCCACACCTCTATAAAACACAAACCCACATTAACCACAACCCATTATGACTACAAACAATTACCACCAGAGTGAGACAGCAAGACTACTGACACAACCATAGCCACACACCACCATCACCTACACACCCCCTACGCATCTTACATCACACACCCGAACACATCACCCTACACACCCACACTACTCACACAACACCCATGGCACCACAAAGGCACCCCAGATTCTCAGAGGAGGAGCTAAGGGTCATGGTGGAGGAAATTATCCGGGTAGAGCCACAGCTATTTGGAGCACAGGTGCAGCAGATATTCATTGCTAGGAAGATGGAGCTATGGTGGAGGATTATGGACAGGGTCAATGCCGTGAGACAGCATCCAGGAACCAGGGATGACATCAGAAAGAGGTGGAGCAACCTACGGGGGAAGGTACGTTCCATTGCAGCACGACACCAACTCGCTGTACAGAGGACTTGTGATGGACCCCCACCTCCTCCCCCACAACTACCAACATGGGACGAGCAAGTCTTGGCAATCATGCATCCGGAGGGCCTGGCTGGAGTAGCAAGAGGACTGCACTCTGGTAAGTCAACTCACTATTTTTATCACCCCCCCTACCTGCATGCCAACACATACCCTCACCCACACTCCACCACCTCCCACACACCGTACCATCACATATCACTCATCCCAATGCCAAGCCCTGCATTCCATACCAATGCATGGACACCACTCACAGACCTGCATGGATACCTATCACTAAAGCATGCACACTAGAGAGAATCAGCTAGCCCACCACATACCAACTCACACAAGTGAAAGCTGCCAGGGTGAATACAACCAAAGAGGGCAACCCACCGATACACAATATGTCACACACAGAAACAATAACACTGCATTCACATCCCCACAGGTACCCCAGACAATGTCAGTGGAAAAGAGGTACCAGCACTATCCAGTCCCCCGATAGAAGAGGCCCAGAGTGATGACCACTCTGAACGCCTGGATCTAGATGACCAACCCGGACCATCAGTGACCTCTGGGCAGTCAGTAACCCACCCACAGTCAGACACCACCACAAAGCCTCCCCCCTCAGGAAACACTACCACGGCACCCATCCAGCGTACCCGTACCCCTGTCCCCAGGACACGTCAATCAGCAGTGTGTCCACCACTACAGGGACCCCAGGGCACACCTCGCCCCCAAGACAATCAGGGGCCTGGGGTCAGTGGCAGTAGGCATATGGTTCAGGGGAAAGAGGCATAGGACAATAGGGAAACTGGGAAGAGTGCTGTGTACCAGGGAGTGGACAGGCCCAGGGAACCGACTCTCTAGTAGGCACTCATAGAGATCCTGGGAGCATACCAACATTCCCAGGATACGCTGGGCCAGATCCTGGCCAACGTGCAGGAGAACAGGTGGCTGCAGTAGGGATAGTACCAGGGTATCATGGAGGACTTGCAGGCCATTAACACCACCCTGGTCTCCATTACAGGGGTGCTGGCAGACATAGCCAACATTATGAGAAAGGCAGTCTCACAACAGCGGGCCCCTGCCACTAGCCAGACATCTGAAATGCCTTCCACCTCTGCTGCCGCTTGTGGACAGGAGGCCCCGCCACAGGACCAACAGGCCACCAGCACCCCTCCCCCTGCAGAAGGTGAACCACCCCGCAAACGTTCCCTGTGATCCAGACAGAAGCCAGAGACTATTGCCAAGACCCCCACCAGGAAATGAGACTCTCCTTATTGTCACCCCTGTGTCCCACTCTGTCACCATGTCCACCTTGGGCTGCCATTGCTCCCCTTCCTATGTCCCCTTGGACAATGCACCTGTGCACCAAATAGACTGGAACTATACCCTGGACTTTCCCCCATCATCACCCCAGCCCAATGCACTTGCCCCTCAACTTCTTACCACTTAAATAAACACCCTTTGAAAAAATACAAGTATGGAGTATGTCAAATGATTTAAGTATGTATTTGTTTAACCAACTTCAAACATTGCAATTCAAATGTACAGTAATGTTCACATTGGAAAGACCTGTAGTTGGTTGCAGTGATCACACCAGGAGCGATAGTGGGGCAACAACATCTGCAAAATGAGTTACCAAAGGGTCCAGTGAGTGGGCATAGAAGTGGGAAATAACAGAATGCCAGTGACAAAGATAAACAAGAAAATGTCAATGAATGATGAAGTAACACTGTCCTACCTGTGTGTCATTGGAAGTATTGCTGATCACTGCAGTTCTGTTGTCCTCATCCTCTACCTCCTCATCCTCAATGTCCACAGGGTCCACTGCTGCCATACGACCATCTCCAGCCTCCTCCTCCTGCAGAAAAGGCACATGGCGTCTCAAGGCAAGGTTGTGCAACATGCAGCATGCCACGATTATCTGGCAGACCTTCTTGGGTGAGTAGCACAGGGATCCACCTGTCCAATGGAGGCACCGAAACCTGGCCTTCAGGAGGCCAAAGTTAGATTCTATTATCCTTCTTGTACGCCCATGTGCCTCATTGTAACGTTCTTTTGCCCTTGTCCTCGGATTCCTCACAGGGGTCAGTAACCATGATAGATTAGGGTAACCTGAGTCACCTGCAAATATGGATGGACAACATTTAGCCACACAGTATCCCATATGGCCTACACCATACCCATACACCAACATCCCCTGTGTGGGAACCAGGGCTCACCTATTAGTCACACCCTGTGCCTCTGTAGCTGAGCCATCACATTTGGGGTGCTCCTATTCCTCAGGTGAAAGGAATCATGCACAGAACCAGGATACTTAGCATTGACTTGGGAGTTGTACTGGTACGCCAGGCACACTATCTGGACATTCATGGAATGAAAACTCATTTGATTTCTGAATACTTGTTCATTTTGCCAGGGGCAGGGGGGCAAATGCAAAATGTGTTCCATCAATTGCCCCAATTATGTTGGGGATATGTCCCATTGCATAGAAGTCAGCCTTTACTGTGGCCAAATCCTCCACCTGGGGGAATACAATGTAGCTGCTGATGTTTTTAATCAGGGCAGACAACACTATTGAGAACATTGGCTGTGACCTGCTGCCAAGCCCACTGTCACTTGGAAAGAACCAGTTGCCAGGAAATGGAGCACTGATAGAACTTGCACAAGAGCGGGGATCCCAGTGGGGTGACGGATAGCAGATATCAGGTCAGGCTCCAATTGGGCACACAGCTCTGTGACTGTGGCCCTGTCAAGTCTGTAGGTGAGGATAATGTGCCTGTCCTCCATTGTTGCCAAGTCCATCAGCGGTCTGTACACGGGGATATGTCGCCATCTCCTATTCATCTACAGCGGCAGCAATCTATGGGGTAAAAGAGTGAGGAGCCGGTCACAAACTGAACATTGTAGCCACAACAGTACAATGTATGATGTTAATTTGAAATGTGGCATTTGTCCGGTATGTCCAAATGTGAACTGTGACGAAGTTGTAATCCAGGGCCTGTGTGGAGGGACAGGTAGAAGTGAGGTAGGTCTGCTGATGTTGTGCGCTGTTGCAGGAGGCGGTCGGGATTCACCATGCAACGCCTCATTGGATAATATTGGCCCCATGGGGTACAGTGGCCAATGGTGTTGTACGCCGGCGGTGACGGTGTGCACTGCCGCGGACGTCACCTCCATTTTCCATCTGTTCTCTCACTTGCTACCTGACCTTCAATAGGAGAGGCCCTACAATGCATGTGCTGCGGTGACCTGTGTCTGGGACTTACCATGGCACATGTGACTGGGGAAAGGGCCCCTGCCTTCACCTCAGTGGAGTTGGAGAGATTGGTGGATGGGGTCCTACCCCAGTATGGACTGCTGTATGAGCCTCCAGACCAACAGGTGAGTACACTGTGTGCACGATGCATGGGGCATAAATGCATAAAGTGGTGTGTGTGAAGGCCTCGTGTAGTGGGGGTTGGTGGATGTCCCCTGGGCGGCGTGCAGCTTGTGTGCTGGGCCATGTGTGTGCAAATGGCGATGTGAAGGGGTATGGTGGGCCATAAGTGTAGCAGGCAGGATGGTCTGACTAATACCTTTCCTGTATGTATTTCTCTGCAGGTCAGCGCCCATCAAAAGAAGGGTATATGGCGTGGCATTACCAAGGACGTGTGGACCCTTGGGTTCTACGGCAGGTGGAGCACCCGCTGTCGGAAATGGTGGGAGGACCTGAAACGCTGGGCATGGAAGACGGGGGTGGCCCAGCTGGGGATGGCCTCCCAATGAGGAAGGGGTGCCCGTCGAACCATGACCCCCCTGATGGTCTGAATACTGACGGTGGCCTATCCGGAGCTGGATGGGCGCTTGAGGGCATCACAGCAGCCACAAGGGGGTGAGTAGAGTGCCCATCATTATAACTTGCGCCTGGAGGGGTGGTATCCGGGTGGTGGATGTGTGTCTGTGGGTGCTGTGGGTGCCCCTAGGCCAGGCCTGACATTGCAGAGTAGGTCCCATGTTGGGCAGGGTTCTGATGTGATATCCCTCCTACCTAGCTTGTAGGCATCCTCTACTGGGCGGGGCTGTATGGTTCCCAGGTATGCTGCAGTTGGCGGTATGTGTCCCTCCCCATGCCCTGGTGGCTAGCATTATTACTGGTAGTGCAATGCAATGCATAGTGCGTAGGCCTGTTCCCTGTGTGTGAGGGTGGTATGTACGCCAATGGTGGTGTTGGTGCCGCCATTGACCCAGTGTATCCTTTATCTATCCCCCCTTTTTGTTTTGTCATTGTGTCCTTATGTGCGTTAGCATCATCTGGCGGAGGAGCAGAGGCACCAGTGACGGAAGGAGCTGCATCACACAGGACCCAGGAGCCAGAGTCCACCGATGCAGAGGGCACCAGTGGTACGGAGGGCGAGGGGAGCACCACGGCAGAGGCTGGAAGGAACAGTTCGGACACAGATATCTTCTCCGATGGAATCTCCCTGGTGGTGGCGGACACTTCTGTGACCACCCCAGCTACAGGTACAGCCGCCACCCCCGTACCAGCACCGCCCTCCCAGCAGCTCCTCAGCAAGTTGCCCGCGCCCCCTCACCCAGGAGGGTGGGCATCTCCTTTGCCTCAGTCAGCTCAGGCCCTGGCCCAGTTAGCCCTGCTGCCCTGAGTAAGGAGGCTATTGACCTCCTGAGATCCATCTCTGTTGGGCAGTCAACCATTGTGAATGCCATCCAGGGGCTGGCAGCCCAAATGCAACAAACCAATGCATTTCTGGAGGGCATTCACACTGGCTTGGTGGCCCAAAATAGATCAATCCAGGCTCTGGCCTCCTCTCTGATGGCAGCCATTGTCCCTGTTTCCACCCTCCCCCTCCAACTTCCTCTTCCCAATCCCATTCCCCTCAACCCCAACCTATCCCAAGCACACAGGCAGATGAGCATGCGCACAGGACAACACACAAGAGTGGTTCAGGCATACACAAGCACCACACATCATCCCATAGGCACTCACACAAACACCATCCAGATGCAGACATAACAACATCCACTGCCTCCACTGTGTCCCCCTCCTCCTCCTCCCTCCCATTTGTGCCTACACTCATACCTGCATGCACTACATCCTCATCCACTACCGCCATCACCAGCGCACCTGGCAGAACACTCCCCTCACTGGCAGACATCACCACAACAGCCATGCACACGTCCCCTGTGTCCTCTCCCACTATGTCTGCCCCCCCTCCCAAGGTACACAAACGCAAGCACTCAGACATTCAACAGACATCCACCTCATAACAGCATCCAGCTCATGCACCTGCACCCAAACATAGCAGACAGACACCTCCCACAACCACTCCCTCTTCCTCTTCTCCCAAACCTTCTCTCTCTGTCCGCCCCAGTGTTCCTAATCAGCTTTTCCTCTCCACCATTGACCTCTTCCCTTCCCCTCCCCCCCATCCTTCACGTCTGGCTAGGATGCCAAAAACCCAGGCAAGCACCTCAGCATCCCAGTCCACGGGCCCAGTAGTGTCCACACCCACTCGTGGTGGTACAGGATCCAGGGCACCAGGCAGCCTCAAGGAAAGGGTGCCTGCCCCAAGTGCTGCCCGGAAGGGCAAGGAGGCCTCCCCAGCTGCTGCCCTGAAGGGCAAGGTGCCATCCCCAGTTGCTGCCAGGGATGGCAAGGAGCCTGTCCCAAGTGCTGCCCTGAAGGGCAAGGTGCCATCCCTAGCTCCTGCCAGGAAGGGCAAAGAGCCTGCACCAAGTGCTGCCAAGAAGAGCAAGGAGCCATCCCCAGCTGCTGCCAGGAAGGGCAAGAAGCCTGCACCAGCAGGCAGGAAGGACAAGGGGCCTGATACTGGGACTCAGTCGGAGCCCCCAACAACAACTATGGTTGTGCATCCGTCCGAAGCTGCAGGAGATGGGCAGGAGCTTCCCCCCACAACCACCACCAGTGGCAGCAGCAGCACCATCACCACCAGCAGTTGGCAGCCGTCTCAGGCTGCAGGGGATGGGCTGGAGCCTCCCCCCACCACCACCAGCAGCAGCACCACTACCACCACTGAGCAGCCGTCACCACCGGCAGGCGGTCTGTAGACCTGCCTCCATGGGCTGTTGTGCGGCCTGCCCCCTGCAAATCCTGTGGGTATGACACCAAGCTAGGAGACTGTGACCTTGCACTCCCCAGGATCTGAAGCACAGGGCACGATGCCCGCTCCAGAACCAGTGGGTATGACACCCACTCACCCCAGCCTCCCCAGGATCTGAAGCACAGGGCACACTGCCACCTATAGAACCAGTGGGTATGACACCCACTCACCCCAGCATCCCCAGGATCTGAAGCACAGGGTACGGTGACCCTCCAGAACCAGTTGATATGACGCCCACTCACCCCATCCTCCCCAGGATCTGAAGCACAGGGCACAATGCCCCCTCCAGAACCTGTGGGTATGACCCCCACTTGAGAGACTGTGGCCTTGCACTCCTCAGGACCAAGCACAGGGCATGTTGCCCCCTCCAGAGCATGTGGGCAAGTCACCCACTTGAGAGACTGTGGCCTTGCACTCCCCAGGACCAAGCACAGGGCATGCTGCCCCCTCCAGAGCATGTGGGCAACTCACCCACTTGAGAGACTGTGGCCTTGTACTCCCCAGGACAGAGCAATGGCCATGATGCCCCCTCCAGAACCAGTGCTCTTCTTTCATCTGCCGGCTGCGGTGCCCCCCGTTCCCCTGAGGTGCCTGACTAATTTCCAACTGATGCCCCTGCAGTGTTCTCTCCGTGTTGGTGCAGGAGACTAGTGGGGCCTTGGACTTTGTAATGTGGCCCTGTGGCCCACGCACATTGAGGACTGGGCAGTGTCCCTTGAACTGTACATATGTATATACTTTTAGATTGAATGTTCTTATTTTTACTGAATTTATATTATTACACCCACTTTCATCTATTCGTGTTGTGCTTGCATTATTCCTGTGGGGTACAGGCTCAATATGTTTTCTTACTGCCTCTGATTGTGTGTATGGTGTTGGGATTAGGGTGTGTGTCATGCATGTGTGTATCACTCTCTTTCCCCCCCTCCCCTGTGTGCTAGGTGGCTGTACTCACCTTGGTTGCCTTCACCGTCGTTGGTGTTCGTGGTGGGGTAGGGCGTAAAATATCATAGGAAATATTCGCAGCTCAGGCTCTATGGCGTCGTGGTTCTTCCCTGTGTCTCCAATGGTGAGTTCTTTCACTTCTGTGCAATGTTTCCACCAGGCTTTTGATGTTGTTGGTACCGCCCCGGAAAAGGTGACGGATTGGGTTGTCTTAATACATTGGGCAGAACATTGACTTCCACCTGGATGTAGGCGGCTACCGCCATAGTGCCTGTTGTTTCCGCCCTGGAAGTCGGTGTGGTAAAGTGGCTGTCTATCTGAGATCTTTCTGCAATGGTCATAATGTGGCGGTAGTTACCGCCAGCTTGTTAGTATTATCACCACTTTATCACCAACCACCATGGTTGTAATGAGGGCCATTGTGTTTTTAATACTATTAATATAAACTGAAGTATCCAATACATCAATGACGGTGCATTCACAGTAGAAAATTGATCATTCATGTATATTGTGTGTTTATATGGTGATTTTAACATGCTGGATTTTAATATGTGTGCACATCTATATTCATGTATTTGGATTAAGGCATTATGGTGAACTTACACAGAAGTGTGTTTATTCATTATTTGCTCACGCTGCAGCATTCTCTATTTGAAGGTGAGCCTGCCTGAATCCACAGTTAATGAAAGGCATATTGTCTATTTGACAAAGGGAGCTCTAACAATCTGAGAAGGAAGTCTCTTATTTGTGTACCATGCTCCTAGAGGTTCTCAAGGTCATCCTGATGTTCGACTCATGGGATGAGAACTTGAAGGGAGTTGCCAATTTCAATAGTGCATGAAAGATGGAAAACTTCTGATTTTGATGACGTAGATTATTTTAGGTTCTACAATGTCTAAATTGGTATTCATTTAGCTAGATGAGACCAGACCCCCTTACCCTCTGATGACAACATATTCCCCTGAGTCTAAGGGCCCCATGTACAAACGTTAGGTATTGCGATTTCCTAATTGTGATTCCATGCAGATCGCAATTGGGAAATAGCAATGCCAAATGGATATAACTCCATTGAGTTTCTTTAGCCATTCCCAGTAGGTCGCAAATAGACCTACCTCATTAATAGTAATAACGTTGGTCGCAATTTGTGACCCACTGTGAATCGCAAAAATCCCAGGGATGGTGGCCTGCTGGGGGTCAGCAGACCTCCATGCCTGTGATTTTTCTTAAAAGAAAAAGGGATGTGTTTAAAAAGAAAAAAATGAAATGTTTCAGTTTCATTATTTAAGGGTAGGCAGTGGTCCTTGGGATCACTGCCTGCTCTTAACAAAACGTTTTTACATGCATTCACAAAGAGGAAGGGGTTCCTTAGAGACCCCTTCCTGTTTGTGAAAGAGTTAGCACCAAGTTGAAATTAGTGTTAAAAAGCGAATGTTTTGTGACCACATTCCGTTTGCAAACATTCATACATAGGACTATGAATTGCTATTAGGAAGGGATGCCCTTAACATGCCCTTTCCTACTATCGAATCTCTAACCCCTTTTGTGATTCGGTAATATCACAAAATAAGGTTTGTACGTAAAACAAATGATTTTTCTTTTAGTCGCAGATGGCCCGATTCTGTGAATCGGGCTTTCTGCGACCAAAAAAAGCTGTGCACATTTGGCCCTTAGAGAGGTACAAACCTCTCTATACAAAATCTTGGTGAGTGGCTTCATGCTACGCACACCTCTCTATCAGAACTTCTACTAAGGTTTCTGTTATGCTGACACATTCCTATTATTTTCACCATGCTGCAACTGAGATTCTTGTATGCCTTATTCTTGTGCGATTAAATATGATTCAGAGCTTTACTTCACGATTGTTGATTCTGTATTTATATAGCATGTTTCAGAGATTTTTTTATATAAGTTTGGCTTCACATTTATAATAAACCATTGAATTTAATCTCTGACTCTGAGATTTAATGTGTGACCAACTAGATAACATTGTTAAGTGATTTGAAGTGTTGATTTTAACTCCCTTTACTCCTTGGAACTCCTAAAAGGTCCATTGAAAGAAGAAAAATAAGAAAATAGGCCTTGAGCATCATCAGCATAGAGTGACGTAGAGTGGAGTAGAGTGAGGTGGAAAAGAGGGTAGTAGAGTGGACTATAGTGGGGTAGAATGAAGTGGAATGGAGTAGAGTGAAGTAGTGTGTTGTAGAGTACAGTGTCATAGAGTGTAGTAGAATGTCAGAGTGGAGCGGTGTAGAGTGGGGTGGCAGAGAGTGTCATGGAGTGTTATAGAGTGAAGCAGAGTGATGTAGAATTGAGTGGCATACAGTGGAGTTGAGCAGAGTGGCATAGAGTGGAGTGGCATAGAGTGGTGTGGAGTGTTGTAGAGTGGAGTATAGTGTCTTAGGCTAGAATTAAGTCATAAAGTGGAGTGGTGTAGAATGCAGTAGAGTGTCATAGAGTGAAGTGGCATAGGGTAGAGTAGAGTGTGATGTCATAGATTGGAGGGTCATAGAGTGAAGTAAAGTGCCATGGAGTGGCTTAGAGTGGAGTGGTGTAGAGTTCAGTGGAGGGTCGTAGTATGGAGTGTCGTAGAGTGGAGTATCATTGAGTGCAGTGTCTTAGAGTACAAATGAGAAGAGTGGCATGGAGTGGCGTGTCATAAAGTGGGGCGACAGAGTGAAGTGGAGTAGAGAGGAGGTGTCATAGGGTGGACTAAAGTGGTGTGAAGTGTTGTTGAGTGGAGAAAAATGTCATAGAGTTGGGTGTCATTGAGTGGAGAGGCATAGAGTGCTGTAGAGTGTAGTGATTTAGAGTGAAATACAATGTCATAGAGTTGAGTGTTGTAGAGTTTAGTAGAGTGTCATAGTATGGAGAGGCATAGAGTGGAGTAGAGAGTTGTAGCGTGGAGGAGAGCAACATAGACTGGAGTGTCATAGAGTAGAGTAGAGTGGAGTAAGTAGTGGAGTCACATAGGGGTATGTTTATACTCTGTTTGCGCCAAATTTGCGTCAAAAATGTTGACGCCCGACCCTGCGAACGTCAAAATTCAGCAGTGTGCATCAATTCCTGGGTGCGTGAAACCGCCTTGCGTTAATGACATGCAAGGTAGTGTAGTGGAGTAGAGTGGAACTGAGTGCCATGGAGTAGAGTGGAGTGGTGTGAAATATTAAGGTGTAGAGTGAGTAGAGTGGCATAGAGTGGAGTTGTATATAGTGGAGTAAAGTGTCAAGGAGTGGCATTGAGTGGATTGGCATAGAGTGGAGTAGCATAGGGTGAAGTAGAGTGTTGTAGAGTGGAGTAGATGGGACTATAGGGTAGTGGAGTGGAGTGGAAAAGAGTGGAATAGTATGATTGAGAGTAGGCTGGCATAGAGTGGAGTAGAGTGTCATAGATTAGAGTGTCTTAGAGTGGGGTGTCATATAATGGAGCTGCACAGAGTAGAGTACAGGGCCATGCACTGAAGTGGAGTTAAGTGGGGTAGGGTAGAGAGGGATAGAGTGGTGTGGCATAGACTGGAGTAGAGTGGAGCGGCACAGAGTGGAGGAAAGTCAAGTTGCACAAAGTGGAGTAAAGTGTCGTGGAGTGGTGTAGAGTGGACTGCATTTAGAGTAAAGTAGAGTAGAGTAGAGTAGAGTAGAGCAGAGTAGAGTAGAGTAGAGTAGAGAAGAGGGGAGTAAAGTGGAGTGGCATACAGTGTCATAGAGTGGAGTGTGTTGAGTGGATTGGCATAGAATGGAGTGTCATAGACCAAAATTGCATAGAATGGTGTGGTTTAGAGTGAAGTGGTGTTAAGAGTGATAGGGTGTTGTAGAGTGGAGGGGCATAGACTAGCATAGTGTCGTAGAGTAGAATGGTGTAGAGTTGTGGAGAGTGGAGTAGAGTGAAGTGGCGTAGAGTGGCAAATGTATGGTCGCGCAATGCCATTACAGACAACACATTTTTAATTAAAATTACCATTAGTAATTTACTGATAAAGCGATACAGTGCATTAATGGTAATGTAAGGAAATTTGCATCATCTAGTGCATTGATTTGTTTTGATGGTATTAAAATATTTGCTTACACCACACCACAGAATTATTTTTAAAAACCTGCTTCATTTGATCTTTCCCAGTTCTGATACATTGTGAAATATTTGTATAGTTCATTTACTGTCATTTAAAAAAAATTGTGTGTTAGAAAAAAATAACATCCTACAGCTTTTACATACCACCAGTATCCAGCAAGCTAGTCACATCCACTCTCTTTGGAGTCAGAGAAAGAAAAGTAAACACAAACCTCCATCGGAAGACGGTAAACATCACTTACAATGTGGTCAATGCAACGCTATGCATTTACCACACTGCCATTACCAAGTATATGCGTTTACCACGCATGCATTTACTATGCATATGCGTGGTAATGGCAGAGAGAGTGGTCTAGGTGTCTGGGCGGAACAGAAATGAGCAGAAAGCAGTGGAGAGAGTGGTAAGTGGGGCCAGGCTTGTGGAGGGGGTTGAGGTAGTTTTTAGGACAGGACTGGGTTCAGGATCGTTTTTAGGACAGGGCAGGGTAAGTTTTAGGGTACAAGGTGGGGGCAGGAGGTCGGGTAGTTTTTAGGACAGGGTGGGGTAGGTTTTAGGGTCAGGGCAGAGGCGTAGGGTTGAGGTCGTTTTTAGGACAGGACGATGGAGCAGTAGGGGTCGGGGTAGTTTTTGGGACTGGGGGTAGGTTTTAGTATTCAAGGTGGGGGCGGTAGTTTTTAGGACAAGGTGGGGTAGATTTTAGGGTTCAGGGACGGGGCTTGGGGTAGTTTTTAGGATAGGGCAGGGTATGTTTTAGGGTTCAGGTCAGGGAGTCAGGGTAGTTTTTAGGACAGAGTGGGGCAAGTTTTAGGGTTCAGGGCAGGGGTGGGGGTAGTTTTAAGGACAGGTCAAGGTAGTTTTTAGGACAGGGTAGGTTTTAGGGTTTACGGCGGGGGAAGGGGTAGGGGTCATTTTTACGACAGGACGGGCTAGGTTTTAGGGATCAGAGCGGGACGGGGTCGGGGTCAGGGTTGTTTTTAGGACAGTGTGGGGTAGGTTTTAGGGTTTAAGGTGGGAGTTTAGGGCTCAGGGCAGGGCGTGGAAGGAGCAGTTTTAAGGGCTTGAGCAGGGTGGAGTATGGTATCTGGTGTAAGGGGGGAGGGCGGGAGAGAATTTACCACACACGTTCCTTTACCAAACATGCGTTTACAACTAAATTTGTTGTAAAGGCATGTGTGGTAAAGGCATGCATGGTAAAGACGAGGTCGTTGTTGAGACTGTGTGGTAAAAGCAAGAGTGATATATGCATGTGTTGTTCCATCATACATCGTCGGAAGACAGAGCCTAACATTTGACCTCTACCATTCAATGTGCAGCAAATATGACAAGATAAAAACAAAATGTAAAGGCCTGTTTATAACTCATTCAGTTCTGAACTACAGCATTGTTATTTTGGAGGTGCATCATTCCCCCCCACACTTTCCTACTTCCAACATCTATGGCATAGGCATACAATTGAAGAAGACAATTGTTTGTTATCCTATTAGTAAAGAGCACTGACCCAAAAAAATAAGCAAGCTCGTAGGCAGAATATTGTTCCTCACAGGCATGCGAGGCTCATGAACCGGTAGTGGCAGAGATAAATAGTATCAGTCAATCAGAAAGACAGAAAGATAGGATGCAGGAAACCTTGTCAAAGAAATATAGCACATTTACTGCTGTGAACTAGCATACAAAAGAGGCTACTGAAAACATGTGTACTCTGGTAGGGTGCCTCACAAAAAAGAAAAAAAAGTTCCCAGAAAGCGAGCACTCGTTGAAGGATATAAGGAGCAATTCAAAGAGGTGATAAGAATGATATGCTCCACAGAAGGGACAAAGACATGCTGAACAGCCTAAAACAAATAAAACAAGCAAACAGAAAGCAAGCAAATGTGAGTTACAAAAACACAAAGCCAATGGTAGAAAACAAATGGGCGGAATGCATTCCTAGGGAAGCATTCAACATGTCGCAATATGCCTTTGCAACCAGACAGCTGCACTGTCTGGTAGGCGTCAACCTAAAAATGGCACACTTCTTCTGAATCCCCTATGGTAGTGCACAAAAAAGTCTGCGTGTGTGATACACAGGCTCATATCAAGGTGCAGGCTGAGTGTGAGCTGTATATCTTAGCTTTTGTAATGAAAGCATACCCTTCCAGTACAAATTCCTGTGCCTAGACAAACTATGAAGTATCCCACACATTAGATGTGTGGTGTGTAGTGGAGCGCACATGCAATGTCTAGGCTATTAGAAGAAATATAAGCATTTCCCCTTTTTAACGCCTGCTTCAAGGACCATTTACGGGTAGATCAGACTTTGAATCAAAATCTATTGGTATTTGTATTGATCCACCCAAGTTACATCCCTAAACACTCCTTTGACTTAAAGTGGCATAAAGCAACGAAAAGCACCATTTGCTCAGAGAAAAGGGCACATGTCTAGGACAAAATAATTTTTGTGGTGGAAAGTTACATATCCAGAAACAACCGCTGCTTTGTACAAATCCTTGATAAATCTTGGCCTTTTTGTTGAAGTCAGACTTCCATTCCCTTGGTTGATAAAGTCAGAGCACCTCCCCCTACTCTCTTTGCTTAGTAAAGTCTGACCCCCGCTGCTCCTACTCCTTAGGCCGGTGATGTCATTCCTCAAGTGCACACGCATTAAAATGCTCATAGACTCCCGCTCAGAACCCTACCAGTCAATACTTTAGAGCGGCATCGAAAATCACCCAGCGTGCCACTCCTGCACTAAATCTCCGTGACTTGCCTGACAGCCCCTGTCTCGGCAGAAAGCTCTTAGCAGTTAATTTTTGCTTAAGTTATTACCCGTCAGCTTACCCCTAAAGAACCATTAGCAGTACACTGACACAATGGAGTGAAATATGCCGTAATTTATTATCCTATTACTCCTCTAGAGCAGGATCAATTAATTACCCATTAAAGTATTTCAGTTCCTAAGATTTATTAAGGGTCGGCCATTTTAGCTGATGATAAGTTATACATGTTTGTTTGTGGGAGGAATAGGCTGGCAAATGAACAATTGGGGTGGGTGGGTGCTGGGGGGGGAGGGGGGACAAAAAAAGAAGCGCACGGGCGCCTTGAGCGGGCTAATGGATCTTCTCTCAGCTCCCTCAGAAAATGGAGCAGTCACTGACAAGAGTTATCGACCCGCGCGCTCTGCGGTTTGGAGATAACCGTATGTGCAAGATGGAAGTAAAGGGGGAGGGGGCAGGGTAAAAAAAAAATCTTTCGCTCAACTGCTTTTTACCATTCAATAAATTTGCTTCAGAATATATTGAACTGGGGTTTGATGGCTATTTCGTGTTTTGCAGAGTGCTGACACTGGTATGATTCAGTAATTATTGTTTCTTTTAAGTTATTGCTGTAATTTTGCCTTCTAAGATCCCAATCAATTCCTGCCTCTCAAGGGCACGCTTGAAAAGCGATCTTTGAAAACAGCCCTGTGATAGATGGTGCCGTTAGACGGTGGCGGAGACGGATGGCCTAATCTGCCACAAATTAGCCTGGTTTCCAGAGATAGTTTTATACAGCAATGTAAATTATATTGTCAGGGCTAGTCACTTTCCTGCTTAGAGTGCAGCTAACAAGAAACTGCCGAGGCATTATTGGCGATGCAGCGCGCACCCAGGGCTGCGGCAAGGAGGGGATGGCTGGTTGGCAGTAGAGACTCTCTGGAAGCAGTCGGGGCTAGGCCTGCCAAGGAGCTCTGCAGGCGTCAGGAAGCCATCTTGTATTATTTTTTGTTATAACACCACGAGCTTTACTTAGTGGTAAAAATTGCTGCTTGGGTGTGGTATCGTCTCCAGGGAGGGTGCAAGTATTTATATCCACATAAATAAACCAACATTTTACCACCCTACGATCTGGCAAAATGGCATGTTATTCTTGCTCATAGAGACTCTGCAATGCTGTTGGTACCCAAGGTATTACCCTAGTAGTGTCTGACCAGACACTCAATGCAGTGCTTTAAATGTTCCGGTACTGTCCGGTACTGAGCACGACACTTTTTAATTTTGAGAGGGAGAGTAACTGCACTTGCCAAGAAAAACGCAATACTTTTCATTGGAGGGTACCAGCACTTCTCAGAAACAAGCAGGTACCTGCACTTTTATTTTTTCATTTAAAGCACTGACTCAACGTTGACCACAATGGTAAAGGAAAAGAAGGGTATGAGACTGGTAGTGTGAGACAGCTGAAACTACTGGTTGTTTATGGAATGGCATACTTTGGTTAACTGGGCACAGAGACTATTGTATGCTTCATCACCCTTAGGAGGAACTGTGCTGTCTCATTGTGACGAAGAACACGCATTCGATTTAATTCTTGGACCAAAAAAATAGAGGATGTAAAATATTGTTTTTGCTTCGAGTATTATTTTCTGTGTTGAGGTAACACAGACCACAAACAGAGTCTGAGTATTTGAGCAATTCGCAATTTAAAATCACATCTAAAAAGGTTCACAGTTATACAATGTAAACTTCATGTTCAATTTTGCCGGAAAAACATTGATGGGTTTGACGCATGTATTTTGTCTTTAATCGAGAGTTGGTATATGCTCCCCACTATTCTCTGTCCAGATATCTATTCCACCTAACCTGCTCGTCTATCGTTTATTGTACTTATGTTTCTGTTACATTTTTGCACTATATACTTTACAGTATATATTTAACCCAATTTCTCCACCTGTACTTCAACTTTTCCTGCCACAGTAAGGTAGGAAAAACAGCACTTTGTGTTATTCATTCAAATATACGGTGGTTTAGCTGGCAACAAAAGTGGATGGGTTGATAATCCGTGTTTTTTTTGTTTGTTTCAGGGTCTCATTCAACTGAGTTCAGAATTATCAAGCAATAATTTTGCTCTGGGAAAATCTGTTATAGCACTTTGGGATTTTACTCCAGGGCAAAATTTAGGCTCCATCCTGAGTTTTTGAGGACAGATTGAGGGTAACCCGTGGAATCAGCGTTTCTTCTCCTGATGACTACATATGTTCCTTCTTTCTAACCTGTTTTGTGTGTGAACCTTTTACTAGTTTTAACCTGGCGAAATGTGTATGGGGATATGCTAGGAATTGCGAAATTACCGCAACGTTATTTGCGTTATTTGCTCTTAATTCCAGTTTTTCCTCACAAGTTGAACGTGGCCCTAGACTGGCTACAACTTTATGCATGGCGTTTCAGAATAGATGACGACATGCAGCAGTCCAATGTAATGTGAAGAGATATAGCCATATTACTAATCATTTGACCTCAGAATATGGAGACCTGTGTTAAAACTGCAGCCTGAGAAAAAGATAAAAATCGTGATTCCGGCTATTCATAAGATCTCTTCTTCACCTCGTCCCTGAAATTGCATACATGTGTAATGTAAAAAAAAAAAAAAAAAACGTACACACTGTGCTATTGTTCCTAAGTAAATAGTCCAACCCTTCATCCTTTTACATGTGGGTTTTTGTGTCCCTAACCCAGATCACATCTGTTTTCTTTGTCTGGACTCAGTGGGACCATCAAAAGCATATTGCTCTATGAACAGTAGTTCATGTCTAACATGTTCTTGCAAAAAAAAAATAATGTTCTATGCAAAGCATTTCACTGCTTTGTGGGTCTAGGCCTGTGCTACATGAAATAAATACAATAAATGTAAATATATGCATGTACTCCCATCTTAAATGTATGATTTATTGGTCTGATGCTATATTGAAGAAGTCTGTCCATTTACTCTGATTCGCAGCAGAATCATCTACTCAATAGGAACACGAACAGTCATGAATTACTAAAAGCAGACAAACCTAGTTCATAAATCAAAAATATTAGCCAGAGGAAACCTGTCTAAGAGTTCTAGCTTGTTTCGGAGTTCTAGAGTTTTTGATGGCAGAAGTTCCCAGATGCAGTGAGCTAACTGAGATGGTTAGGTTATTTGTGAGATACCCCACAGAGCCTTCATTTAGTATTTTGTAGATGATGCTGGGCATTTTGAAGGTACAGGACAAGAATGATATGCTGAATCGTCTTGTGCCAGATACCAAACAAGCAGCAAAGTTGACGGGTGTCTTTCAGGGGGCTAGTTCAATATTGGAAATGCCCATTAGTAGAGAGTTGTCCTAGTCAGGTTTTGAGAGGACCCTCATCTGAACCACAGTTTTTAAGTTATTGGCTGAGATTAGCAGTTTGGTCCTTTTGGGAAGTTTCATGTGAAATTGGGCACCCTATACTATAGTGTGGATAATAACTTGGTGATTAAGATTGGTGTCAAGCCCATGGATTTTGCCTTGCCTGCAAGCAAGCCGTTCAAGATTAGTAAGTTTGAGGAGGCTATTCAGGTCTTTGCAGGTCAGTTGAAGTGTGGCAGAGAGAGTAGATGGAACTCTGTTTTCTGTGGATTGAGTTTGAGGGGGTGAAGTGATATCCATGTTTGAACATCCATGAGGATTTTTGACAAGTTTGCAAACTATGTGGGAGAATAGATTTTTAAACACAGCTGGGTGTCATCAGCATAGATATGAAAATAGGTTGTTGCACTTTCCAGGAGAGACCAGAGGGGTTTCATATAAAATAGAATATTGTGGGAGAAAGGATTGAGCCTTGGGGTATTCTTTGGTTCAGGGACAGGGAGTTGGAGAGAGAGTTTGAGATTCTGACCTGTTGAGAACGATTTGATAGTTAGGACTCAAACTAGTTCAGTATGGTACCGTTGAGACCATTTTGATCTTCTCAGATTCTTAGAAGGAATGATTTGATGACTGTGTCAAATGCTAGTGGTTGGTCTAAGGGAACTAAAAGACAGGATTATGTCTTATCCATTATGCAGGTGACGTCATAGATTAATTTTAGCGTCACTGTCTTGGTGCAAAAGCTGGATCGGAAGACTGATTGGTGGTCATCAGAGAGGTTGTTTTCCTTGATGTAGTTGCTAAGCTGGTGAGCCACACAGCTTTGCAGTAGTTTGGCTAGGAATGGGGGGTTGGAGATAGGGCGGAGGTTGTTCAGGTTTGTGTGGTCTGCGTCAGGTTTCTTCAAAAGAGGGGTGATCTGGCCTGCTTTTAGTCAGGCAAGCACTACATATTTGCTTAGGGAGGAGTTAACTATTTGGGTAAGGTAAGGGATGAAGATTTCAGCAATTGTTTGGACAATTTTTGTGAGGATGGAGCCAATGAAGTGAGTGAAGGACTTGATTACTGAGATCATGCTTTCTAGTGCAGATTCAGTAAGAAGTTCAATCTAAGATCATATTTCTCTGGGTTTACAAGATAGTGCGTTGGGTAGAAGAGTGTGAGAGACTTTGGGGACTGAAGGTTCAGTTTTGTCAATCTTGTGAGAGAAGAAGTTAGAGAGGTTGTTGCAAGTTTATTTGTTGTGAGGAAGATTGAGTTGAGGAGCAGTGGACTACCTGACAAGGTCAAATAGTTTTTTGGGTTTGTTTTTGGCTAATGTTATGCCCAACTTTATGGCCAACTGGTTTAAGCAGTGCAGGTTTGTAAGCAACTTCTGTCATGGTTGTGTTCTACTCCTCTACTAGGTTTGTCATGTCTTTAGTTGTTTGTGATTGCATGAGTTTCAAAGTTAGGTCTGAGTGGATGATATCAAAGCCAGGGGGATCAGAAGGTCCAGTTGGTGCTGGGGGGAGTCAGACAGCTAGGTTTCAGTCAGGAATGGAAAGTTCAAGTTGCCGGAATGAATCAATTTGGCAATCACAATGCAGTGGTTAGCTGCTGATCTGCAGTTGTGTTGGGGGCAATTTGTGGTGGAAGGAAGCAATTTGCTAAAGGGTGAAAAGGTGATAAGCACCTGCACAAGATTTTGGGTGTTCAGTTGGGAATATCTAGGTTGTGTAGTGGGAAGTCTGTCCAGATTGATAGTGGGAATGGCAGAGGTAGAGGCATCAAGGGTATTAGTTTTGGTGCTTTGAAGTAGTTGAAGGGAGTCAGGATATAACAGCCATTTAAGGGTGCCGGGGAGCTTGCTGGTGGGTGTGTATGTTATGCTTTATCATGTTATGTTATATTACGTTATGTTATGATATGCAAATGTGTAGAGCTCACTATCACGTGGGAGGGTTTCCTGGCACTGAGCAGGTATGAGTCTATACACTCCCAGGGTCCAGTGGGGCTACTCGAAAAGCCAGATCTTCAGCTTCTACCAGATTTCAAAATATGAGTAGGAGGCCTTTAAGTGTAGTGGCAGATTCTTCCAAGCTTAAGGAATGATGTAGGAAAAGGCTCGACAGCCAGATCTGGTTTTCCATATGGATGGATTTGTGTAAGTAAGAGTCTGGATGAGCCTGGAAGGTTTGTCAAAGCAGATGTGATTGCTGAGGTATGCTGGGACACTCTTATGTAGTGCCTTGTTAATGATAGTGAGGAGTTTGAATTCTGTTAGTTTATGAATAAGGAGCCAGTGGAGCTCCTTCAGGTGTGGTGTGATGTGAGTGCAGTGTGGGAGGTTGAGAGCCAATGTGGCTGATGGTCTACCGCCTCCTGGTGAGTTTTTTGTTGATCCCAGGATAGAGGGTGTTCCTATAGTCAAGCTGCTTGTGACCAGGGCGTGCGTTATGGTTTTCTGGGCGCTGATTGGGAGCCATTTCAAAATCATCCTCAGCATCTTCATGGTATGAAAGCATGAGTCAGTGACAGCATTGACTAGGGTGGTCATGTCGAGTTTGCTGTTGGTGATGATCCTGAGGTTCTTGGTGTGGATGGTGGGGTGGGTGTCGGTCCTAGCGCTGTTGGCCAGCAGGTGGAGTCCCACAATGATGTGCTTTTCTGAAGATCAGATTTTCGGTCTTGTTGGTCTTTAACTTTAGACAGTTGGTCTTCATCCAGTGGTCAATTTCAGTCATGTAGACATTGAACTTAATCGAGGTACTGGGTGTCTTGCCCTTGAGGAAGAGAAAGTGTGTGACATCAGCAGAGCAGAGTATGTTGATATTGTGAGAGTAGATAATGCTGGCTAGAGAGATTATGTATGTGTTGAAGAGGGTTGGGCTCTGGGAGAATCTTTGTGGAAGTTCGCAGATGAGGTTGCCAGAGTCTGACATTTATGTTGCCAGGCTGACTGATCAGGTCCTTCCAGTCAGGAAGGACCAGAGCCATCAGAATGCATGCTCTTGGATTCCTATGTCGTGTTGGCATCAGTTGAGGATGGGGAGGGAGAGTGTGTCAAATGCTGTAGTGAGATCCAGGAGGGTGAGGGCCACCATTTCTCCTCTATTCAGAGTCAAGGAGATGTAATCTATTGCAGCCCAAGGAGGCAGTTTCCATGCTGCTGTTTGGTCTAAAGCAAGACTGACTGGTGTCAAGTAGTTGGTGGTCACTGAGATATTCGGTGTCTGATGATGATTTTTCCTAAGACTTTGGCTGGGAACGGTAGCAGTGGGATCGGTCTGTAGTTGGCCAGCATTGAAGGGTCCATATAGGGTTTCTTCAGCAATGGGAGACAGGTGTGTGTTTCCAAGCATATGGGGATATTGCAGAGGAGGTAGAGGCTTTCGGAACTGGTGTGAGCATGGCACTGATGGGTTCCAGGTCTCTGGAGAAGGTGTGGTGGGCGCAGGGTACGATGGGGCCCCTGAGTGGATGCACTTCATGCTGGTGGCATTTTCATTTGGAGTGATGATGGGCCATGTGGTTAGCATTGGTCCTCTGGATAAGATTGGTAGGCTTTTGGTGAGGTCTGTTGGGTTCAGTTGCTGGCTGATGTTGCTGTAAATATTGGTGATTTTGTTGCTGAAGAATTGAGAGAGGTTGTTGCAGAGATCCTGCGAGGGGGTGATTGATTTAGAGGCTGCCAATGGTGAGGTGAAATCTTTCACAATGATGAATATTTCTTTGCTTCTGTTAGTGCTGGCTTTGATGCGGTCTGCCAGAGTGGCATGTTTGCTAGTCCGGATCATTTGGTGGTTGCGTCTGAGGTTGGATTTGAATGTGCCCTGTCTGCCTTGTCCTAGCTCATTCCTCGTCTGCACTTCATTTGTTTGTAGTGGCGTTTCATCAGTCTGTGTTCCTCGGTGTACCAACTGGTTTGGTATCTTCCTCTCAGTGATAATGGAGAATGTCCTGGAAGGGTTGATTTACTCTGAGTCTAAATTAGAGTGAGAGGCTGAGTCAGCTTTTGCAGAGACTGAGTTGTGGCTGATTTTGTTAGCTATGGAGAGCTAATCATGAATCTGTCAGGGACGTTATGGGGATTCATGGAGAAGCAGTAGAAGCTGAGAGTGAGGTCCAGGGACTTCACAACATCGTATGGGAGAAGACTGGAAGATAATAAGGATTTCATTACATGGAGTAAGGAGCCTATTTTTTCCAAGAGGATGTTCTGTTCTATAGGACTGTTTTAGGTGTTCCCCAAATAGGTGTAAAGTTACTACTGGTAGAAATTGTCAAAGGTATTCCAGGCATAGAAAATTCCATCAAAGGGCTAGAAGGGGGAATTTCAAGCCATGGTTTGCCGTGGAAGTCCACAAAGGTATGTTTTGTGAAGTTTTTGTGAATTGCTAAAAGTTTATACAAGCAGACATGTAAATCTCTGCACATACATTTGCACTTTTTTTGTTAATTGGACCAAGAGTTTCAAAGCAAAGTTGTTAAACAATGAAAATCTACCTGTGCACAGCACTCCAAAACATTTAAAGTGATGTGTTTACACACCCCTACAATAAATCATCAGAAGACTTGGATAGTTAATGTATATTCTTTGTTTTACTGTGAGATAAAAGGAGATGCCTTTTTTTTTGTTTAATGCAGTCCTGGTGTACCAACTTAGTTTAAAGTACTCTAGAGTTTATTGGATTCAGAGATTGTGAACTGCTTTATAAATCTTTGTTGAATGTGGGCACCAAAATGAAGACAACAATGCAGATTTTTTCATAAATAATACTCCTCTGCAGGGTGCTATTTGAAGTCTTCTTTGATGTAGCCCTTTTTTGAGAGTGTTCAAAGTGTACAGGTCCATCACGAGTAGTCCAGAGCTGGCATCACCATTTCAGGTAAAGGTGGGAATTAATCCCAAATGTAAAATGATGGGGAATAACATGGATACATTTATATTACAACGTCAATTCTTAGATAATTTCCTCCAGGACACCAAGAATGACACCTGTCATTTTGATGCTTTGATGGGCTGATGTATGCCAAAAATCCTCCACCAACATTATTTCTCTGAGAAGATTAGCAGTGTAGATCTTCCAATTTACAAAGTGATACTCAATAACCTCTGAGCTTGGCTATATAACCCTTTAATTTTTTAGACTGCCAGTTCTTAACCTTTTGATTGCTGTGGACCTCCTCTGAATCACTACTGGAAGTCTGAGTTTCAGTCCTAAGCAATTTTTACAACATTAATGTCAAAACATACATGAACATACAGTAAGTAGATACATACATTTTGTAATGTTGTAGATAATGCCAAAAAAAAAACAAAATAAAAAAAAATATAAAAATCGAAATTGTAATTTTATGGGAAAGATGGAGCCTTTCAAAATGTAGGTTTGAATCTAAAAGGCGATGTGATATGCTAGACTCTATTATTTCAGTGTGTCTTTTTTTACTCTTAATTAATGTTCTTTCTTTGTCCACACATACCAGTACTTTAGTTGAAGTGACCAATCATTTCTGCTAAATTTGGGGCCTGATTTAGAATTTGTCAGCGGGGTTACTCCATCACAAACGCGGCGGATATCCCGTCCACCTTATTACAATTCCATTATAGCCGAAGGAACTTGTAATATGGCAGACGGGATATCCGTCACGTTTGTGATGGAGTAACCCCTCCGCCAAACTCTAAATCAGGCCCTTGGTTTGCTGTGATAGCGCTGCTCCCACAAATCATGCTCAGGATACTTTCAAAATTACAGAATATTTAAAACTTTTAGTTTTACATTTTACTTTATGTATTTATACTTCATTAATCTTCTATTAATTCAATATCTAAACAGTTGCGAATCTCCTGAGTAGGTGTCGTGGACCCCCAGGGATCCAAGAACCATAGGCTAAGAACTTATGTTTTAGACGGTTTCACCCCATCATCAGTTCAACTACAGCCACCAACACCTACAAAGTCGCAATACCTACTTTTGGAGCACTTTGTTTGGTGCCAGTGAATTACAATGTGAATTGTTTGTTTTTTTATCAATATAATTGCTTCCTTTTTTTATAAGAAGGCTCATCCATCGAAACTCACGTAAACGTGTGAAGAGATAAAGACCACCAGGGGCCTTATTATCAAAATTGCCACTATTGCACTTTGATATTATGGATGGAGCCTTTCTGGAATGCAGATAGCACCAGCTCACATGTAGTGCACGGTGCCATGCAAATAAAGACTCACTTGCCCTCTGGGCTCATAACATAATATAGATACTGGTGCAGAGGCACAGGATGTAAAAATGTAAACTTCGCACTTGTATAGCGCACTACTGACCCGTTAGGGTCTCAAGGCACTGTACGCATACCGCTGTGGAACCCCTCCTGGCTTTTCCCTGGGAGGCGCCCACTCCTGGACCGCCCCAGGGTGAAGCCAGGCATCCAAGCGCTGTGAGGGCCGTTGTGGAGATTAAGCAAGATCTGTAAGGGGATACACTGATTTGCACTACATGGAGGTGGTGCACAACCAGTTCACCCTGAAAGGGGAAAAGGTAGTCCTTTTTATAAAGCAACGTTTTTCTTGATTTTCGTGCTCTGAAAAGGAAGTTATGTTGTGCTTTATGATGCTATGCTGGAGATTTTGTCAAACAAGTCGTTTTAAAGACACTCCTCAACTAAACTTTAATTTTATCTCGCCTTTCTTGCTTGATCTTCGTGCACGTTAGAAATAACATTGAAAAGGAGGTCCTGTTTATGATTCATGGTGCCAACTCTATGCTCTTTTCATTCCCTAATCTTAGTCCTATGTATATCTGTCTGAGAAATTGCAAGTTGAGGCAGAACAGCGGACGTCTTTAGGTAAGAACATACGTGTACTTCTGAAATGTTTTTACAATAAATGTCACTTGCGCTCCTTTCACATTCGTAGTTTTGGAGTGCACACAAACAGCATGACTGGCAAAGATACAGTTTTGTTGTGGTACATACATGCATGCTGGTACTATCAAAATGGAATTGTTAACTCATTTTCACGTTTGTCTCTGGTTGCATAATTGATTTTTTACGACTTATTATTATCTTTCTCACAATTATCACTGACCGTTTTGAAGAAAACATTTTGGTCCTGAAGAATTCCAGATACTTCATATAAAGGGCTTCAGATCGGTAGACACAGGCCGACCCTTTCATCACTACTGGGTTGAAGTTACACCACCCTCATATTTTAATATACCCCTTCAGGACACATAATAAAGTTCTGACATACTGCACAAAGAGGTATTTTTAACCTTTCAGTACTTCTGCTACGCCCATCCACATCTTGTGCCGTAAGTGGACTCTCACTCCTAGGCGAGACTGCTGGTTTAGGGACACCAGCACTTTGGTTTGTAGGTGACTAAGTCACTCCTACAACAAGTTGCAACTGTCGTCCCATCCCTCCCAGCTCACAAGCAGTACCTCACCAAAAACGCAGACAGGAAAAGATGATTTCTGGCAGTCTTACGCACAGACTCTACATTGAGACATCTCAGGGGAGTCGTGGTGGAATGGAAGTTACCCTTTTCTCACGTTAGCAACAAGTCCCAGTCACACACAGGCAATGAAGAAGATGCAGGAGAGTTTTCAATAAGTTTATTAAAAAGACTACAATCTGCGATAAAATGCATCAGCTGCAATGATTGGGATAATGCAAAATAAAAGAAGCATGATTGTGAAGATGAGTGTCATGAATACAGAGACCCCCCATCCCCTTGCCATCAACATGAAATTTAAAAACACTAGCACAGAGAACCTAATCCCCAACCTAATGAAAGCTAGGTGTGCTAATCTGCCAGTATTGTGCCCATGAGAAGCGCCCCCAACCCTCATTACCTTGGAATGAGGTCTAGGTCATACACAGTAGTGAAATAAAGGCTGAATTTTGCAGCTGCAGCAGTGTGACGTGCAGAATAGATTGTGTTGATGGCATCTGGTAGGAATTCCTCTGATAACCCTGTCTGTGTGAGGTGTATTTATACAGACCATATAGGACCCTTGACACAGGTATGTTCCAAAACGATAGATAAGGAGGCATACTTGTGGTGGTATTATGTATACAGTCCACTACAAGTGTACATTATGTTCCTGTTACCCATAAATGAGAAGGGGGCATGATGTGCCTACCTACGTACAACACTTGATTATGACGCTGATAGTGACATCTTCACAGAGTGGCAATGATAACGCAAAATCAAAACATTTCTCTAACTATAAACATGGAAGCCATTTAAAAAGAAATAATAAAATAAATGGGCTAAAACAGAGCAAACTAAGAAGGTTAAAAGTCACTAGGCAACGGGTGCACAGGCCTGCAAGCCAAAAGGCTAAGCTAACCTCCTGAGTCCCAATAAAACTAACACGATCCACTACACCCTCCCAATTACCAGAACAAGGATGACACCATGGAAGGTGCATGAGTCCAAGCTATAAATGCTCTGAGCTAAAACATGCTAAAATCTGATTAAAACTAGCTAAAAACATACCAAGAGCTCAAATGTTGACCATGACAAGAACAGCAGGCCAAAGTTAAACTTATTTAAGAAAGAAAGATATTTGGCATAAACTTTGAAACTTTTAGTGAGGCTTGTGTTCAAATAATCTAACAGTAGAAGTGATCTTGACGAATGCCTCCGAAGTCATCGAAAGGGAGCACATCCAGGAATGACTCCACATCATCGGATGTCAGATCGATGACTGGATTGGCAGACGGATCCACGGAGCTGAAGTGTGCAGGATAACCTTCATAGGCAGCATTATCCATAGTACCTGTTGGAGGCAAATAGTTCACAAGAGGTGGCTCATAGGTGGCCTCGCTAATCAGCCTTAGTCTCATGAGGCACGACTGTGAATGAACCCTCCTTGGGAAAATCAGCAGTTTTCTGTCCACAGAAAGCACTGGCAGAACAGCAAGGCACACTGATGGTAGACAATCGAAGAGGCACCAGGTAAAATGAAAAACAGGTTACGCGCACCACAGGACTGGTTGGAATGACAGTGACCAATCATGCTCCAATTCCTCCAGCAACAGAGCACCAAAAAACCTTGCCATGCGATCACGGCACAGCTGGGCTGGTGGTAGTAGCTCCATCACTCTCCTTAGCTGAGAAGGCACAACCACTGTGTAGTAAGAACAGCAGCAGCAGTATCCCACCAATCAGTGCCAAAGTCACACAAAAGCCACCAAACACACTTGAGAAGAGTGAATGGATAGCTGATGGAAAACACCGAAGACAGCCTGGAAGATGGAAACAAATCCAGACCCAACAGCCTTAAAATAATGTACAAACTCCTTAGTGCTCAAAGCATTGAATATTGTGAAGACCAGCTCTCTAAAGTGCTTGGGAAGTTGGTACTAAATAGGAATTGTATCTCGGCTGATGATCTTGCTATCTGGAGAGCATACGTCTCTCTGGCCGATGTCAATGCCACTTGTTTTTTAAACAGTAACGCCTTGAGTCTGCTCAGCTTGTTATAATTTACATTAGTACTATCAATTTGAGGCCACATTTCTGCTACTCTTTACCTCTTGTGTGGGTCCACAACAAGTTACAATTTGAAAGACTGAAATTGAGTAGGCAATTCCTGGTCTCATTCCGCAACATCTTTCGTAGTTCAGTACCACATAACGTCAGTTTGAAAGTATATGATATGCTGGAGCAGCATGAGCAGATGCGACACCCTTGTGCTGCGTTGACGAGAGCTACTGCTTGGGGATCACTCGATCTACAACCCCAGGAATTGCAACAAAAGCAACATTCTCTTATATGATAGGAATATTTAGTAGGGTATGCTTTTGGGAGAGGCTTGCCTTCAGCCGAAGCATTCATGGCAGCCAGAATTTCATTATATAATCTTGTGTGGGAATGAGTCACTGTAACAACAGAAACCGTAGCTACTGCAGATTTGGCTGCTTCATCAGCCGAGTTGTTTCTTTTTTTTTTTTTTTTTTTTTTTTTTTTTTAACATCCCAAATCGTTTTTATTTAAAATAATAAATATATTTTTTATTACATCTGTCAAAAAATAATCTAAATCACAATGCTAAATTTTTATTTTATTTTAATATGTCGGAGGGAGGGGGTTACATGAGAAAAAAAAAGAAGAAGACATAATATATCCGTGCGAGGAAAGTAAAGTAAACAAAACAACGGGAGAAAGAAGACCTTTAAAAAAACCTCAGTTATATATATCACATATCGAAACAATTAGCATTTTTTTTTGTTTAAACTGTGTCTTGATATTCCAACCATCTAGTCAGTGGTGCCCACATTCGTTCTCCTCTATGTCTCTTCTTATGACCCTTTAACTTATAAAGACTTAATTCAGTATTATAGATGGTAAGTAATCTAGAGCGCCAATTCTCAAACGTGGGGGGTTCTTTTTTGAGCCAATCTGTAGCAATACATAAGCGGTATATTGCCATGGACAAAAATAAAAATCGCCTTATTTTATACAGTGCAGGTTCCGTACTTTCAGGTGAGTCCACGACTCCCAATACTACCAGCATAACAGTAACCTGAATATTGCAATGCGTGATCTTCTTAAGGAATACCTCTATCTCATTTAATATTCCCTGCAACATTGGGCATATAAAAAACATATGCATTATCTCAGCTTCAACTTCCCCACATCGATTGCAGCTTCCAGAGGATATCCCCCACTTTTTCAGTTTTGCTGGAGTATAATATAAGTCCATCAGTGTTTTATAATGCTGGGTTTTCAAATTAGCTGATAGAAATGTTGTCTCAGCCATGGCTAAGGATTGGTCCACCCACTCTCCAGCCACCCCAAATCGTGCAATCCATCTCTCATTCTGTTGTGCCATATCATCTACTTGTAACTCTGTTAGTAACTTATATAACTTGCCAATCTTTGCCCCATTTTTAACAGCCTCAACTACCGGGATCTCCGACAACTGTACTGTAACGCACTTCTGAGACTGTAAAAAATTTCGTATTTGCAAAAATTTAAAAAAATGGGTCTTAGGTAAGCCAAATTGAGACTGCAGATCCGTAAATGATTTATAACCGGATTTACAATACAAGTCTCCGACTTTATTTATTCCCCTAGAACGCCAAAAATCTAGTATGGGATCCCTAAAGATATGATTTGGGATAGCTGAAAATTTCACTGGTGTATAAGCCGTAATCTTTCCCAGTCCCATACTCCGTTTTATCTGAGCCCAAACCTTGAAGGCGGACAAAAAAGGCTTAAATCTTACTTTTTTAAAGTAACTTGGTTCCTCAAATTTTGATAACCAACCACTTGCCTCCCCACCCGCCATCATAGTATAAATAGGGGTTGATTTTACTTCTTCATTACCCTTAAAACTTCCCCTTATAAGTTCATCCATATGTTGAAGGCAACAGGCGTAGTAATACAGTGTAAAATTAGGGACTGACCACCCGCCTCGATCTTTGGGAAGTGTCATATACTTCATTGCCCTTCTCGTTTTAGCATATCCCCATAAAAAATTATTCCCCATCTTTTCCAATCTTTTAAGCCATTTTTTATCAACCTCAAGGGGAATAGCCCGAAATAAATATAGGATTTTTGGCAGAACCATCATTTTCAATACATTGCAACGACCCTCTAGCGATAAGTGCAAATGATGCATTCGGTCTAAATCCCTCTTTATTTTATTTAATAATGGGATAAAATTAATTTCCACCAACCGATTAACCACTGATGTAATCTTCACCCCCAAATACACTGCTTCAGATACCAATCGTCTATCTACTAGTGAAACGTGCCCAGAACATACTATTTGTGTTTTATCTGAGTTCAGCTTATATCCGGAGTATTTTCCGAACTCTCTTGCCTCTATTTCTATTGCCTTAATAGCTTCCTCCGTGTTGCTTGTCACTATAGCTACATCATCAGCATATGCAAACACCTTATATGTTTCTCCATGATATAATAGAGGTTGAATATTTTTGCATTCTTCTAATCTCAGCAAGAAAGAATCAATATATAGAGCAAAGAGCAAGGGGGAACATGGACACCCTTGTCTAGTCCCCCTAGAGATTAAGATAGTATCTGATTCCAAACCAGCAATGCAAATTCTAGCTTTTGGGGCTACATATAAAGTTTTTATAGCTGTGATATATCCACTCCCTATACCTTTCCAGCGCATGACTTCCCATAGAAACTTCCACGATACACGATCAAATGCCTTCTCGGCATCCAAAAGTAATAATCCTAAATTTGTTTGATATAGTTCTGCAAGATCAAACATGGCTATTATTCTTCTTATATGATCTATTGTATCTCTACCCGGAATAAACCCATGTTGTTGTTTTCTAACCAGCCTGACTATCACATTTGCCAATCTACTGGCCAAAATCTTTGCATAAATCTTTCCATCTACATTTAACAAAGATATGGGTCTATATGAACTGGGGAACTCTGTTGATTTATCCTTTTTTTTTAGCACTATAATACTTGCACATTCCCACGATAAGGGTGCCTGACCTGCCTGCGCTATACAAAAAATGCTATGCATATCCTTTTTAATGTCTATCAGGAAGGTCTTGTAAAATTCAAGTGGTATTGCATCCGGTCCAGCAGCTTTCCCTGTTGCCAGGGAGCTTACTGCCTCAATTATCTCATCAATACGAATTGGTGCATCTAATGTAATTTGTTCCTCAGAAGAGAGCCTTGTACTATTTAATCCCCCCAGAAATTCACTAACCTTTTTTTGTAGCTGTTCAGAATACACTATATCTTCACTATACAGCTCCTGATAGTAACCCTTAAAAACCTCTAGAATTCCTTCTAACTCTGTATGTTTCCGCCCATTACCATCAATTATATTCAAAACATTCTGTTTAACTGCCTTTTGTCTGACCCGTCTAGCTAAGACTTTTCCTGTGGATTCACCATATTCATAACACTCCAATCGGTGACTTTGATAGACGGCTGCCACTGTTTTATTCAAGTAAGCATTTATTTTAGCCTTAAGAATCACCATTTGGGTCTGAGTGAGAGTAATGTCTTCTCTACTAGTAATTTTACTAGCTAATTCCCTCTCTTTTGTTATTAATCTTTCTTGAAGTTCTACAATTTCCTTCCCCCTAATTTTCTGTATTCCCAAACTATAGCTAAGAGTTTCACCTCTCACTGCAGCTTTAAATGAATCCCATACCATCCCCGGATCTGCCGTATTCCTATTGATATCAAAAAAGTGGTGAATCCACTCTTTCATATGGGATATATATCCTGGGTCAACCAACAATTTCCTATCAAATGTCCATACACGACGCGGATTAGATGGTCCCTTAATTGTTATGGACAATATTAATGGATTATGATCTGATAAGAATCTGGGTTTGCATTCTATTTCAGCCCCATGGATTAAGTTTTGTGATACGAAAAAATAATCCAACCTTACCAATTTAGCATGTGGGAACGAGTAATAGGTATACCCTGGATCTACAGTTTTAATATTTTCCCAGACATCTCTCAACCCATGTTCCCTTACTAACGTCCTTAGAGCTTTCCATACTTTAGGCTTTCGTCCCTGATATAAACTCTGGGTGTCCATGCTCCTGCTACCTACCTCTAAATGAATATTTAAGTCGCCACAAATAATTATTGGTAAGGGCCATCCAACTAGTTCCATATTCAACGTATCCAGAGGCTCAGCCTCGTCCAAAACTGATCCATATATAGTGCAGAGGGTAAATTTAAATGTATTCACGGATAATTCTAAGAGAGCCCACCGCCCATCGTTACTTGCTCGAGATCTACAAACTTGTACATTGTTATTTCTGGCAAGTATCGTCACCCCACGTGTCGAAACCTCCTGTCTGGTACAAACAAGAGGCGTCAACCCAAGCTCTCGTATGAGCTCTCGCTTACTCCATGCAATGTGTGTTTCCTGCAAGCAATATAAATCTGATTTAATTAGTTTAAGACCAGCTGCCACTCTTTTCCTTTTCTGGGGGCTATTTAGACCGCAAATATTCAGTGTACAAATCCTTAATCTATTTGCCATATCACTCAGTTTGATGTACCAAACTCACGTCAATACTTTCTCCCTTAAAGAAACCAACTTGTTGATATTGAATCCTATACATCCTCTTCTTTTGATATGTCTTCATTAAATTGTTCTGAACATTTCTACCTATATTAGTGCCCCCCCCACTCCCCACCACCCCTCTCCCCCCCTCTCCCCCCTCTCCCATCCTCCCACCCCTTGTACCCCAACCCTGCTACCAACCACCCCCCCACCCCCCTACACCCCTTACCCCTACCCTTACACCCAATTTATGGAGAGTATGGGATCTCACTGTCCCTAATGATGGTAAAGCTTCCGCTCCGACCGTCCCTACCCAGTGCATGATTTTCTTTTTCTTTTTTTCTTTTACCTTTTCTCCCTTTCTTTGTCTTTATCTCTCTCTATCTAACCCTGTTTCAGCCAAAACAATATCTTACCCCCGGCTCGACTTCTCAGGGCTTAACTCCTAACCCTCTCTACTTTACCCCCACCCCTATGTCCCAATCCAGAAAATCTATTTTAGGGAACCGGACCGTTAAGTCCACCCAAAAAAGCCCTTGCTTTCTCCTCTGTCGTGAAGAAGTAAGTCCTATTATCCATTACTACTTTCAGTTTAGCCGGATTTAATAAAAAAACCTGTGCCCCCTTACTTTGAAGTGGCTGAATTAACTGCCGGAGCCTCCACCTTTTTTCAACAGTAATATGGCAATAGTCTGGTCTCACAAAAAACTCACATCCCTTAGCCTTACATCTAGCATTGGGTCGAGCTCGGTCGTATATAGCCTGCCTTGCCTGATAATTAAGCAAAGAGATTAATATTGCTCTAGGTCTACCACTTCCTCCTTCTGAGTTTGGTCCTATTTTGCTAAAAGGAAATCGATGGGCTCTTTGAACCTCTTTGTCCCAGTCCCACTGGTGTAAGTCCGGAAAAGCTTCCTTAAAAAGTGCGACCATAAAGCTATGTATATCTGATCCTTCGAGTCCTTCTGGTACACCCAGGACGCGCAGATTATTCCTCCTCATTCTGTCCTCTAAATCTGTCAATTTCCACTGAGTGTCCTCAAGTTGTTTCTCCATCATTTCTCGAGATGACTGGCGAGCTCCAGCCTCATCCTCCAGACGCGAGATCCGGGTCTCTGCTTCTTCCATCCGTGTAGTAAACTCTGAACATGTCTTAGCTACTCGACGAATTTGGATTTGCATCTTGCGGCAAGCCATTTGAGTCCTACGGCTCTCTAATTTAGATTCCTCTCGATGTTCCATAATGCTTTGATATATGGTTTCCAGTGACACAGGATTAGGCTGTTTTTCACCATTATCATATAGAGTTAAATCATCCTTGGAATACTCCCACTGAAGCCCCTGAAGACCCTTAGTGTCCAATGGGTTAGTGGAGTGCTTATTAGGTCCTACTTGCTCACTTCTCTTCCTCTGTTTTTTCCTAACAGTGGCACTCCTGCCACTCTCCTGTAATTCCTTTCCCAGTGCCAAAGAGGACACCTCAGATTCGAATTCAGAAGAAGTTTTATCCGCCTCCAAATCCAGCTGCTCGTTGCTTGACCAACTTGAATGATCTGATAGTGAGAAAAACTTGTCTCCTTGTATTGTCTCATTATCGCGTAATTCCACTGGCCTCCGCTCCACCTGTAATAATGACCTAGCGCCTTGTGCGCCCTCCCTCTGCTCCATCTGACTCCCGGTAGCTTGTTTTTGTAAAGTTGCCACATCTTCAGCATCACTCTGCCCACCTTCATGCGGGGGGGGGCACTTCTATAGCCGTCATCTCTTCGTTTACTAGAGGATCAGCCTCCTCCACGGCGGCGGGGGGGGTATCTATGCCCCCCACCAGTATGTCCTTCCCTTTCTCAAAATACCTGTCCAGTGAAGCACTCTTGTTTTTGGAGACAACCTTCTCACCTAAGCCTTGTTTTATATCCGTATCCCCCCCCTGCCGTGCCGACAGGCTTACTCTTACCGGCTTGCCTCGTCCAGACAGATTCACATTTTTCACTCCTTTAGGTGGCATTTTTACCTTTTTTTTTTGCTTTTTAATGCAAAATGCGTTATTATAATATACGCCCAGTGTCAAATACTTGTAATAAAATAAAGAAACTCTGACCGTTTTTTTAGTCCACGTCGAAAATTGCCCCCAATTGGGACCCGTGAGCACAGACCTGTAGTTGTCTTCAGGTAGGAGCAGGAGCAGTCCAGACCGCATCCCGGGAAAACACTTTGCAATCCTTTTAGCCTCCGTCAGCAAATCCACGTAGTTTTACTTCTCCCAGGGGAAAAAAAAAAAAAAAGGCCCCGCAGAAACCAAGAGCCAAGTAGCCTAGAACAATCCTCACATGAAAAGCAGTCCTTCAAAAAGCAATGTCACCCGCAATATTTCCCCTGTGCCGCCCCTCCTGAGAGTCCTGGGACAGTCATCCCCAAAAAAAGAGGGAGCAGGTGAAGCAACGCGAGTCAGCACAATGTTTCTAAAATGCCGCTACATTGTTTCCCTCTAAGCGCGACTGCCGAAGGAAGCTCCGACCCGCGGGAGAGCTGCCGCAACACTGGGAGGTTTCCTTGGTCGGAGCAGACGCTTCGCGGCTGCGTTACGCGGCCGCCATCTTGCTCTCCGTTTCCCCGAGTTGTTTCCAATAATATGCACTCCTACACATTGATGACCAAATGTATGGACAACAAGAGCCTCAGGTAGCTTATTCTTAAGATCAGCCACCGTCCCCCACAGAGTCCTGTGTTTTTATGGTGTTTCCCTTTGAATCTCTGAACCTGTTTAACCGCCAATGATTGAGGTAATCATTGTAGGACTGGATATAGTTGTATGAATCACACACAATCACTGTGAGCTGTTCTAGATCCGTATGCTCCAGTGCCAAGATAAGAGCTTTAAGTTCAGCCAATTGTGCTGTGCAGTCCCCCATGGTCTGCGTGTAGGTATTCTGATGGGTGGAATACACCATCCTTCATTATTCATGGTTTGTACCTACAGGTGGTTGTGCTGAACCATCAGTGTAAATGACAGTTTTACATCTGTCTAGTGGTAAGATGTTAGGAGGTGCAGGGTACTCCTGTTCAAAAATTCTTGAGCTTGAAGTTTTGGGTCAAAAATGTAATGAACATCAGTGACAGTCGGAGAGGTTGCTCATTGAATCCAGTTTGGATGTAATGCTTTAGCGTTAACAACGCTTGCTTTGGTGACAGCCTCTAAGGCTGGCACCGTGGTAACAACAATAATGCGTTTCCCTTGGGCAAGTGGCCTCTCCTTAACGACAGTCATCATTCAGCAGCCTGAATCATTTCTGTGGGTGCAAAGCGTTGTTTTGCATTAAAAAATCAATTTGATTTATACTCTATGGGCACCTTAGTGTGTTTCAGCAGCCTTATATGGGGCAGTAGTCTGGGTCTATAACAAAGTACCCTCCCTCCAACGTGTTGAAAATACATTTTTGCGCAGGTTATTTGTGGGACCTAAGTGTAGAGCAAATATCATCAGTCCTGAGGAAGTAGATTAATGTTTTTTGGAGGACACAGTTTCTATTGCCCCTTTATTGCTCTGGATTAGATGCTGGCTGAACCCAGCGGCAAGCCTTGTCCAGGATTGTATTTCTGATTATTTACAGTTGGATAATTCAAATAGGAATCCCTGGCTTTCGTACTTGCGAAAATCTTTTGGGAAGCTGGGGATCAGGTTTATATTCGAAGAACCCCAACTGTTAACTACTAACTCTAGTTCTGTTCTGAAATCACATAATTTTGAGTATATCTCAGATTTTATAGTTCCCTGAAACTGAAATCCTTTGATCCTTATGTCCAGATTGCTAGGGCTACAAACATGGAACCCTATTTGACCTGGTTTTCATGCCCTAAAATATGCTCTCTTTTAAATCTTTTTAGACTGAATTTGATTCATTTTAAGGTGGCCTTTCCTAAACAATGTATTTGGCAAAATGATTTACCACCTTGCCCTTGTGATTCTAGATCTAAGCAGAGTACTTTTCATTTTTTATTTTTTTGCTCTTTATATGCTACTCCTAGAAATGCTTTTATTTTACCCATTTTACGCCAACAAAGACCGATTCATTACAAGGAAGCTCTACTATACTATCAGAAACTGTCAGACATTCAAACCTGCTATCATGTATCACATTTTATTAGAGCTTCTATAGGTATTAGGAAACTGAATATTTCGATCTAATTTTTATATGCTTGTGACAGTTTTCGTATAACATTTTAAGGTAGTTGATATTAGTCTATGTCCTGAGAAATGTTTTGTAAATTTGTATACTTCTTAGTGATTTTAAACTGTGTCTTGTATACCTATCTGCTACCCGTAAAGGGGAACTTGGCTTAGTTGATTATGCACTGTTTAGGTAAATGTATTTTATGGCATTTAACTGTGTTTTAAATCATTTTATCGATTTGTAATACGTGTTTTTTGTTTGTATTTTTATGGCATCTGCCGAATAAAGTTTCTTTGACTTGACTGACTATGGGCACCATGTCACCCTTATTAAAGGTGACATAGGTGAACCCAATGGCACCAACAATTATTTTGATGACCACATTTGTTTTGCTGTCACATGTGTAAGTGTTTGCTTCTAGCATGTCTTGCTGCAATCCTCTAAGGATGCACGTGTGTTCAACTGTCCAGTGTCTGTTTGAGAAATCTGGGTGAATTAAATCATAAAGTGGCTTGATACGTTGTGCATAATCTGGAATGTAAGCTCTGCCAAAGTTTAAGAAACCAAGTAAAGACTGCAGTTTCTTCATAGTATTTGGTTGTTCGAGTTCAGAGCCCTTTTCTAAAAAGTGCAGGACAGGCTCATCCCCTCATTTGATAGCTCATAATCCAGGAATAATCCGCTGACAAAGGCAATTTTAGTTTTCCTAAAATTGAATTGGGCTGCGAATCATAGAACGATCCAATAGAACCCTGGCAAGATGAATGTTGAGGTCATCATCTGTGAGATAGATGTCATCCACATAGCACAGTGCCTCGGGATCAATATCATGCAATTTTGATGTTACGCAGGCTGAGAATAAACCTGGGTTGTTCTTATACTCTTGGGGCAAACAATAGAAGCATTTTTGTGAGCCAAATGAGAACGCACTCAGGTCCCGACTTCCATGCGCTAGGATTTGGCAGAAAAAACTATTGGAAATATCCAAGGTTGTTTTGTATTTTTTATGCACTATGTTGTTAATTAGTGCTGTGCTGTGTGCATTTTGTATTGCATAAGTGTGAGTGTGGTTGTTTGAGTGTCTTTAATCCAAGACTATTCTATATGAATGGTCTGGTTTTGCAATGGGGAACAACAGGTTATTTATTGCAGAGACACAGGGCTCTATTACTCCCTGGTGCTCAAGCTAAGTGAGAATCTCTGTCAATGGATCTTTAGCCTTGTGTTTAACAGGATACTGTGGCTGAGGCTGGGATGTGTACCAGATAGGTATTACATGGAAGGGGAAACCTCTAGCCCACCCTACATGGTTGAGGTATAGCACGGGTTCCTGTGCCAAAGCCCAGTCGACAGTGTAGGCTTCTTTTGACACTTCCGGAATAAGATCTGAGAAAGAAGGCCAAATGACATCTTCCCCATTTGGGAGCTTACAGACATGTTTGGGTGGCCAGTCTCTTTCTGCCAATAAGATATCACAATTAAGTTTTTCCCAAAATATAACACTAATAGTGCACTCTATGTCTCCCTCAATATGCATATTTAAATCATAAACCCTGTCAGGTGGGAGAACGCGCCGGTCCACAGTGTCAACTGCAAGAAAGTTGTTAATTGCTGTCGCATCTAGATGATCTTTTAGACTCTAGCGACATATCGTGACTTCTGTCGCACTGTCCAGCAGGGTCACTGCCCACGTCTTGGTCTTCAGCAATGTTCTCGTTTGCTGGCATGTTTAATTGAAATTGCTGCCATCTTTTTCTTTTTGAATTGTGGCTTTTGTTGTGGGGATTCGTCTTCTTTCTTGTCTGAAGACAGCTGTAAGTCTTTCTTCTGTTTCACGTAATCAGGACGGTGCTCTGACCGGCCTACTCTCTGTCTACATCTATCCGGAGTGTCCTGAAAGGAACGAGACGGACGTAAATCAGTATATCTGTCAGGAGCCTCTATATATTTTCTCTATTTCTGAGATTATATCTCCTTTCGGAGTTCTCCAGATGTAGAGAGTCTTCTGTCTGACTTTGTCTGTCTTTATTTTGTTTTTGATAATCCCAGTATTTTTCAGAACTTTCTTGTACTTGTTTGGTACCATCCTTAGGGATTGTACTCTGAATTTCAGGCTTCTTCGGCTTTACTCCCAAACTATTCCGTCCTATACTAGTATAGGTATCGGAAATAATTTTTGGTAGTTGGCTCTCCTGTTCCAACTGTGGAATCTCCTGGAGCCACTGGCGTATGACCAGTGCTACCACTTCCATTTAATATTACTGAGTATTATAGAGGAGACTGTGTCAAAGTTATTCATCACTCTCATCCCCAAATCCAGCTGTGTGCTCATTTTGAATTTGTTTTAACACTTCTGGTAAATTGGCAAGTGTTGGGATACCATTCATGGTAGAGTATATTGCAGCGAAGACTGTATCCCGTGTGGTGCAGTCGTCCACTGAGGAAACCATTGCGATTGGCAAGCACATTGTGAGAATTCTATATTTACCTTGGACTATGATATGGAGGAACACTGCTTCCACTGGTTAGTTTTTTGTGCTATCCGGAATGGAATCTATTCACGTTCTGTGGGTGTTTTGCTCATGATAGAATGTATTGTTTGTGGGTTAACTCCCGTAATGACCAATTGGTGACCAGCTGGTGCAGGCCGTGCTGGGGAAGTGTTTAAGCTCCGCATAGCGAATTGTACTAATGTTCTATAAAGTTGTACTAGCTCATTATAAAGTGTCATACATCAGCTTCTTCCATAGCCTGTACACCAGGATGTGGTGTGTATGTGGCAAACATAGACCACGTTGCTCCTAAAGGACCTAATATCACATGTTGTAATTCATGTGGTAGGGCGTCAGTGAACCACTTTTGATGTTGTTGACAGGAAAAGGGTGTTCTCAGATACTGATATGCTCGGTACCGCTGGGGTACGTTTGCTATTTTGTATGTGTGAAATGTATATGTTGTATCTGTTGTGTGTGAGACAGAGATACTCACAATATCCATAAATTAGTGCCAAAACACCATCATTGGTGGCGCCATGTCGCATTTGGACTCCCGCTCCCAGGTGAGACTGTTGGTTTATGGATGACAGCACTTTTGTTTGTAGGCAACTGAGTCACTTCTACAACAAGTCAGAAGTGTCATCCTAACCCTCCCGGCTCACAAGCAGTACCTAACCAAAAACCCAGACAGTAAAATGTGATTTCTGGCAGTCTTACACATGGACTGTAAATTGCAACATCTTAGGTGAGTCGTGGTGGAATGGAAGTACCCGTTTCTCACGTTAGCAACAAGTCTCAGTCACATACAGGTCATTAAGACGATGCATGACAGTTTTCAATAAGTTTATTAAAAAGATTGGAGTCTGCGGTAAAATCCATGCGCTGCAATGGTCAGGATAATGCATATTAGAAGAAGCATGATTGTGAAGATGAGAGTCGTGAATACAAAGACCCCCACCATCTTGCAATAAACATAAAATGTAAAATCCCTAGCATGGAGAACCTAATTTCTAACCTAATGAGAGCTAGGTGTGATAAACCTAATCTGCCAGTACCATATCCATGAGAAGCATCAATTAGGTCCTGGTCAGACTACGTGGTGACATGAAGGCTGAATTCTGCAATAGTGTGAGGTACAGCATCAATGGCATCTGATAGGAACCCCTCTGATAACCCTGTCTGTGTGAGGTGTATTTATACAGACCATGTAGGACCCCTGATGCAGGTATGTTCCAAAACAATAAATAAGGAGGCATACTTGTGGCGGTAATTATGTAAACAATCTCCGACAAGTGTACATTGTGTTCCTGTCATCTGAAGTGAGAAGGAGAAATGATGTGCCTACCTACGTACATCACTTGATTATCACGCTGATAGGGACATCTTCACAGAGTGGCACTGGTAACACAAAATCAAAACATTTCTCTAACTATAATCATGACAGCCATTTTAAAAGAAATAGTAAAATAAATGGGCTAAAACAGAGCAAACTAAGTCACTAGGGGCCAGATGTAGCAACCCGTTTGCGAGTCGCAAACGGCGAAAATCTCCGTTTGCGACTCGCAAACGTGGGTTTGCTATGCAGAAATGCATTTTGCGAGTCGGATCCGACTCGCAAAATGCATTTCAGACTCGCTAATAGGAAGGGGTGTTCCCTTCCTATTAGCGACTCGCACTGGTATGCAATTCCATTTGCGGCCGCGAAAGCGGCCGCAAATGGACTCGCAGTTACCATCCACTTGAAGTGGATGGTAACCCAGTCACAAACGGGAAGGGGTCCCCATGGGACCCCTTCCCCTTTGTGACTGGACCAGATATCAATTTTTCAGGGCAGGGAGTGGTCCAAGGGACCACTCCCTGCCCTGAAAAACCGAAACTAAAGATTTCGGATTTTTTTAAAGTGCAGCTCGTTTTCCCTTAGGGAAAACGGGCTACACTTTAAAAAAAAAAAACCTGCTTTATTGACAAGCAGGTCGCTAACATGGAGGCCTGCTGACGTCAGCAGGCCTCCATGTTAGCGAGTGCCTATACTCACAATGGGGCCGCAATTTGCGACCCACCTCATGAATATTCATGAGGTGGGTCATTGCGACCCCATTGCGAGTTGCAGTCGGTGTCTGAGACACCGTACTGCATAGCAATTTGCGAGTTGCAAATTGCGAGTCGCAGGGACTCGCAATTTGCAAGTCGCAAATTGCTTTTTTCGTACATCTGGCCCTAGGTGATTGGGGCACAGGCCTGCAAGCCAAAAGGCTAAGCTCACCTCCTGAGTCCCAATGAAACTAACAGGATCCACTTCACGTGAAGCTTACATAAGGCTTTATTACAAACAAAAGACTTTAGGAGCTCCTCCTCAATCGTGAGTTGTAGATCACACCACTGACCTTTGGGAAGTGGGTGAGAAGAACCCTTTGATGATGCATGGCACCTAACAGTGGGTGAGGGTTTTCACTCCAAAAAGCAGAGACTTCTCCCAAATCAAGAGACTTTTGGCTGTAACCTATCCAATGTAATGGGTCCTCTAGAGCTGGGGCATTTATTTAGTGTTTTTGTAGTCCTATGGATCTCCAATATATCCTCCTGTGGACTGGTGCTATCCCTCAGAGCACCGGCCTGTAGGAGGCCCTCCTTCCAAATTAGGCCAGTTGCTGACTCCATAGTGAATGTCAGACTGCCAGCTTTAAACATCCAATCCACCTTTCACTAATGTGCTGACCCCAGGTCAGGCATGAGTTTGTGGCTGTGCTGGAGGCATTATGGCCCTGATTTATACTTTTTTTGTGCAAAACTGCACTAACGCAGTTTTGCACCAAAATGTTTAGCAGCGGCTTGCACCATTTCTGAGCACCAGATGGGCACCATATTTCTGGAATGGTGCAAGCCGGTGTAGAGGGTAGGCTAGGGTTTCCACATCCCAAAAATGACTTTAACTCCATAACTTTGGCGCTAGACGGGTCTAGCGCCAAAGTATAAATATGGAGTTAGTTGTGCATCGAATTTGTGTAAAAAAACAATGACGCAAATAAGGCGCAAAACAAGTATAACTATGCCCCTATATACTTTCTGGTAGGGCACACTGAGCTGGTCTGCACCCCTCACACCCAGTTAGAGGTGCGCCACAGCGCAGACCAGGGCAGAGTGCCCTATCAATGTGAATCCACGTATTTTAGGTGAGAACCTTTTGTTTTGATATGTTACAAATTGAAGGCAGCTGTAACTAGTATTTACTGTGAATGTTTAAAACAAGTGCAATAAATATTCAGACAAAAAACCTAGGAATTAATCATTTATGGGAATAGTTTGCTATGATTAACCCCCTTTGAGTTTTCTTCCCAAATACAGAGGGGGTGGAAAACGTCACGGCAAGGATGACTAACCTGATGACTTCTAGCAGCTTATGAAAAACTGACCAGGTCGCGATCAATAATGATCAATATCAAACAACTGTAATTAATTCTGAAGCTGTTTAATGGATCGTCTACCGATAACCTTTCATGGAAGCAAAGTAATTATCAGCCGAAACAATGCATTTATAATGATCACAGATCCAAAGACCTTAGACTTGTGACAAAGTTCAAGTAAATGTATCTTCTTGACTTGATACTTTTACTATGGATTGATTGGGTTTCTGCCACCATATTTCAAAGTGCCCATAGTAATTAAAGTGTATTTTAAGGCTCCCCCTCCTCATTAATTAACTTCCCTTGTTTACGCTGTTATTTACGGGAGTGGGGTTGCTTGTGATTGTGTGGTAGAATAATTGAATATTCAGAAGCATAAAATGTATGTTTTTTGAGTTATTGTTTTCTGACCAGAATATTAATCTCCCCAATTAATATCCATTAGATAACCAGGCGTCTGTGTTTATATTCTGCTTATATTCTAAGGTCCCGACCATAATGGATGCTGACAAAACAGAGTTGGGTACAATTTCCCATTTCTCCAAAACGGAATTACAATTTGAGCAATAGCCGCAGTGCAAGTAGGGCAGATGCTCTCACAATGCACTTCCGATTAGGGAATATCATGCGCTCCTGGAATTTCCCACCATGCCTTGCTAAACTCAGAATTGGGGGCAATCAGCACACATTGTAATTAGCAGAGTTTGCCTATTATAATCGGGCCCTAGAGTAACACATTTCTGGACTCGATTTGGTTATTTGTATCTAATTGCAATAATTTATATTGTTCTGAGCAGTTAAAACTGCATAGGTCTGAGAAGAAAGAATAATAACGGGTGCTTCGGTTGCAGCCAAAATGCCTATAAATTGAATTTCTCTATTTGCCTTCAAAAGAAATAGCCAGCCTTACAACCCTATAATGGATATTAAAAGGGACTATTCATTTCCTAAGTAGAGTTTGTGTTATAAATATAGACATGCAGTGGGAATGTAATTCAGTGGAAAATTATCGAGGCAACGGGGCTAAAATCCAAGACGGTATTCAGAACGACAAATGTGGTCATAAACATACATTTATGAACACATGTACCTGTTTTATTTCAGCCCAGAAATCACAAAGGGGGTCCTGACAGTTGTAAACCCACTTAAATGTGTGCAGATCTCTGCCATGAGTGCGGGCTCTCCCCACCTGTAAATCCTACTGAAGTGCTGGGACAGTGTACGTTCCAAGACTCTCCTCTCTTTCATCTTCCGCCCTGGAATCCACAGGATCTTTACTCCACCCAAAGGCTGATGTAAATGTATTTTCAGGGTAGAAGGGGTCACCCCCAGATTTGGAGGAAATTTAATTAGAGGACTTTCTTCATAGAAAACAAATGTTTTTTCTAGGTTTAGCAAAAAAGTTGTGCTTCACCACAGAGATCCTCTTCCTTTGTGCAGTTTTCTGCTATGGAGAATAGGACCCCATAGGACTACATATTACTTTCTAGAAGATATGCCTGGAATCGTGCACATGGCACAGCATTAGAGACATCCTCTTGGGAATGTTCGTGAATTAGAGAAAATCAAAAAAGTACACCCAGGTGGCGATCTCTGCCTGGACTGTTCAAACTTTCTTTGTAAATCAGGCTTTAGGTGATTACCATCTCAGCCACTTCAGCGTTCTCATCCACGAAGACAACTAGTTCATTACAGCACAAACAATTCAGATACCCAGATCAGGAAGAAAACACCAACACCCAAAGCATTCTCAAAGCAAGCTTTAGGCTTTAAAAAAGATTGCACAATATGTGACAAACACGAATACATTTATTGAACACTTAAGCCAGACGTGCATGGTAAAAAACAAAGGTTTTAGTAACAGAAATAGAAAGGTTCATGTGGAAACCGTTTCTGTTCCAGCGCAGTCAGCAGTTATCAGGCTCTGAATGTATCAATCAGAGCTGTACACCATTGGTGACCTGGGCGTAGCCATATTGTTGACCCCACCATGTAAACCCCTTTTCCACTTCTCCCTCCTGGTAGAAGGGGACATTCCAAGGCTTACTTAAAGAGTTAGTGTGGGGTTAGAGATTCAGAACTCAGCAAAATCCCTAACAACTGAATGTCCAGTCAGTGCTTTGTCTTTTGAAAAGAACGTACTTCCCAGCTAATCTCATACAACATAATAGTGTACATAATTGGTCTGGAATCAACAAGGTACAATAGGTGTCAATATTACCCTTCAAATGATTACACAGTGTAGTCTATCCTATACTTATGGATTAACCTTTCAAGGTGCTATTGTGGGAAAACCTTCTCCTCTGGCTTGCTCTAGGGATTCCATATTAATGTGTTATGAGATTTTAGGAAGCCATTTTGGGAGGCAAATGTTGCTGTCAAAACTACTCCAAGCTCTTCCTTCTCAAAGAGCTCTAATTTTGCTTCCCTAATTTTGCATTTCGTGTCATCATATCAGATCTGGCACAGGCTGTGCTTGCGAGACTTGTTCTTTAGGTACCATGCTGCTCACAGGATATGAATAGCACAACTCTGGACATTTGTGTAGCTGTAGTATTGTGCCACCCCAATCATATGGGGTGCAATCGCATTGTTTGAGCCTCAGTGGATTTTGCAATTTAGGAAGCTTCCTCAGTCCCTGACATAAACCTACCAGCCAAGAAGCTAAGTGCCTATCCTAGGTAAGTACTCGCTGTGCATGGCTGAAGGCCATGCTTAGTAGGTGGGGCCATAGGGCCTGGCCACTAATCCATTTCTCCACCTTTGGGGGTGCTCAGACACTGTGGCACACAGCCTTTGCCTGTGTCCAGCAGGACTGGTTTAAGGGTCTGGCCTACAGGCAGCCCCTATCCTCAACTCATCAATGGCAACTTGCACCTTCAGTGTATGTCCTCCTGTATTGCACCAGGAGGATAGTAACAGGATCTGGCCTCTTGTCAGAGCCTGCACCCAACTCTCTGTGGAATGCACCTTCTTCAGCACAGGGCCTCTGACCAAGCATAGTGCGGTTTAGCCAGAGGGCCTCTGTGTCCAACTCTCTGTGGGTGGCAAACCCCACTATGCACAGGCATGTGCAGTGCCTTTACCCACAGGGCCTGGCCTCTAGTTCTTCAGTGGTGTGTGCAGTGAGGGTGGGCCAATGCTCTGCAGAGGACCAAAACCTGCCCCCTAAACTTTGATGGTGGGTACCCGCCTCTGTGTATCACAGTTGACCAAGCATAGGGGTGGACTTGACCGTAGTCCTGGGCACATGGCCAACCTATGCACCCAACTCTCCAGAGACAGCCAATCCCCACTGTGCAAGGCCTTCAGCAAGATACTGCAGAGGTTTGGTCACAGGGCCCAGACTGTGCAGTACCCCAGTATGCCAGGGTTGGCCATGCGCTTCAGGAGCTTGGTTATTGGGCCTTGCTTGTAGGCAGGCATTGCTCTCACCGTGATGCGTGAAATCATCCCCTGCATGTGGACATTGGCAAAGCACAACATTAATGATCTAAAAACGTTGTTTTTTTGTTCAATTTCTATCAGGAATTGGGTGTCTCATGCCAGATTTGCAAACAGTGAGGGCCAGGAGAATCCAAAGGACCTAAGCAAGGTCCAAGATTTGTGAATCCTGGGATAAATATATATTTTTAATTTTTAATTTTAATACGAAAAAGGGTCCTTTGCTCCCTCCTCCACACACACACATGGATCTAGGGGTCAGGAAAAGTTCTCCTTGCCCCAAATGCCCTATTTAATTTCATGTTTTCATACATGGTGCTTGGTGCACCATGATAGGTAATGACTTTCCCAACAAAACATTTTCTGTGATGGCCAGCCAATCAGAATGGAGTGGATTTGCAAATCTGCAGCTGGATCTGTTAATCAGAAATGCATTAAAGGCTCACTGGAAAGCCTTGATTTTTTTAAATGGAGCCACAAATCCTCTATGTTTTCCAAATCTAAGGAAGTTCCACAAATTTACAGCCCCACATCTCTAAAATGTAACCTTTTCATCCCCTATCTGAGCACCTTTTTAAACACTAAGGCCCAGGTTTAAGAGTGCCTTGTGCCATTCTAACGCCACATTAGCATAATCTTTATGCTAATGTGGCACTAGAAGGCCAAAAACGCATGCCTTATTTACAAAGTGGCCCGATGCATGCTTTGCGTGACTTTGTAGCCCTTTGCACCACATTATGCCAGCGCCAGGCATAATGTATACAAAGGGGGGGTTCCTAGTTAGGAGGGCCAAAAATTTCAATTTTTTGGCACTTTTAACGCCTTCAAAGAGTAGGCATTAAAAGGTGGCTTCCATTGGTTTTAATGAACCTCTGGGTACTTTACAGGATTTGCCTAAAATTTTTGACCCTAATCCTGCAAAGCGACAGACTAGCATAAAAAATGATGACGCTAATACATCTGACTTGTGTGCGCGCGCCCTTGGCTTATCTATTTAGTGTGATAATAGTAAGCGGACGCATCTCTAAGGTCAATGAACCTTTTGACTTGTTTAAATTAATATTGTTAGCAGTCATAAAGCACAACAGTATTAAACACTACTAATTCATTAGGGAGTCAGTAAAAAATGCACCATGACCCATCTGGCCACGAATAACCACAACTTTAGCATCAATTAAAATGTTTATTTCCCTATATTAACAATGCTAAAATCACAAAATTTAGTCTCAACGCCAAATGGTACAGGTAGAGAAACATCTCAGGCTGACCATACCTTCTAAAGAATCTCAATTTAAACAAAGCAAGAAGAAAGACAATTTGAATAACGAAAATGCTAATTAATAACAGCAATATTTGAGCAAGAGAAATAACATACATTTGTTCAACCATTAAACAATGTTAGTTCACAGGTATGGAGGAAACACCTCACTAACTTCAGATTAGCATTAGCATGTTGGGCTTCATGCAAAAGTTTTAGTAACACTAAACATCTAGCTATGGGGCTATCAAACCAGCAGTAGTATCAAAATAGTAGCAGTTAGTACCTGTAAAACAAAAGACAAACAACAGTGCACAGATCATTCATATTACCTATCCCTAAGGAAATCAGCAAAACAGCTTAAGCTTCATCAGGGGGACAGCAGCATCAGCATCAGGACAGGAACAGGGAAAGGGGGTTTAGAATTTGGACTATAGGATTACTAAACCATCAGATTATTAGTTCAGCATTGAACAGTTAAAGTGAACTCAGAAAATAATAAAGTACCAGTACATCAGTAGACTATCTAGCAAGGCATGAAGTCTCAAAGTGACAGATCACCAAAAGTGATTGACAAAGTATGAATGAAGAATGGCTTCGTAAGAAGCATGTCAAAGAAAAAAATGGCTTCCAACTTTACAACGCTCAACATTAAATTAAAACCACTGCACATTTTCTATTGGTCAGAAACATCAGGCAAAGAAAGAATATCCAATTGAAAAAACATTAGATATCAGCAATCCATTAGAAAGGTTACACTTAGAAATTGGCAGTGTGATGAATGGGTCTTCTTCCATTTACGTAACTACAAACTACACTAAATGTATCATCTCACTTTTCCTTCCGTCTGCGATCAGTAGACTCTTTTGTTCGGCATATTCCAACTATGCTGTTAAACAGTGGTTACAGAGGGTACAGGATTTGCATCACATCCTCGGAAAAAAAACATGAGTGAGAAACATAACTTCAGACAAATATGCAATTTGATCAATGGAACCTGTTATACAGCCGACATGAAATCTCTCAAATGTAACAGTAGTTAGAACATTGGCAGTTAGATAACTTCTCGCCGTGGCCTTGTCTGCTTGAGGCTCAGCAGAAAACAAGAAATACTCATAATATTTCAGCTATTAATTTGACAGAGAAACACTTTTAAAGAAACATGGTTCTCAATACAACATTAGTACATTATTTATAAAAGTGCATGTGTAGGCCTTGCACTCGATGGTGGCCAATAAAGAAGGCACATTATGTGTTGCACATTAATTTCATCTAATATATTAATACATAAGTATGATTACGTAAAAGATAATTATTAATGTTAATTTCACTGCTCACAATCCCTCCCCTGATTACTATATATGTCATCACACTTACATCTCAAATACATGTATTTATTTCATTACACATATTTTCCAAAATTTTGATTCCTGCACATTTTTATGTTTTTTCTTCCTCTTTGATTTTTACTTATATACATTTTCCAATCAAAAGTTTACCCTCCTCTGTTTCTTTTCTAATTTTCTCTTTTTGATCACATTATACAATTTATACATTTCCCATATTCCAATTAGACACATCACAATAATTGAAACCAACAATGAAGCTTCTACTAAATGTTTAAAGCTGAACGTAGCAATTTATTCACCTCATTGTTAAGTGACTTCCTCTATCTGATTCTAAAGAGACCGAAAAACCGAAACATGAAATTAACTCCCTAAGCAGTAACTTTGCTACTGTGAGACTGTCATTTCTCATTGTATGGTAAGCCTCAATCCAATGACTGAAAATGCACACAATCACCAACACATATTTCAAACCAGCACACGTAGGCATCTCAATGAAATCCATTTGCATTTTGCTAAATGGTCCTCCTGCCATGCCAATATGTCCCATATTGACCACTGTTCCTTTGCCCACATTCATCTGCTGGCAGATGACACATCTGTGGCAAACTGTTTCGGCAACCTGCCTAAACTTTGGATTGAACCAAAACTGCTTGAGCAACCTGACCACGGCATATCTCCCCACATGAGCCCGACCATGATAGTATCTTTTTAACTCCTCCAAATTGTCAATAATATGCATTATATACTTTGCTTAGACAGTATCATTGTCAGGCAACTATTCCCATTCTCCTGTGTAGGATATGCCTTTCAAGGAACAAAAGTTTGCGATTTGAGCCACATATGCATTTCCCACTGACACTTAATCCTGTGATCTCTGATGGGCACTGCATTTCACCACAGCAATCTTTTCAGGCATTTGAATTGCCTGTAACAATTCATAGAGGCTGGCCTGGTTTGTATTGGGTACCTATGGTACTTACACCTGATATCAGGTCCAGTTATCCCTTATTAGTGAAATGTAGGCAGTGTCTAGAAGCCAGGATATCTAGAGGTAGCTGTAGGCAGAGCAGCCGAGGCTGAACTAGGAGACATGCAAAGCTCTTGCAATACCACTGTAGTTACACAGTACTCACACACATGAAAGACAATACTCAGTGTTAACAAAAATAAAGGTACTTTATTTTAGTGACACAAGGCCAAAAAATACTTTGGAGACTACACTCCCTTAGGAGGTAAGTATTATACACAAAATATACACTAGTAGCCAGAATCAGGGAAGTAAACAGTCAGAAAATAATGAAAATAGTGAAAATCACAATAGGTTGCAATGGGCGTGGGGGGGACACAAACCATATACTAAAATAGTGGAATGTGAAAGTCGGTTTCCCACCTAGACAAGTGTAGTGTATAGAGGGGTGTTGGGAGTGTAGGAAAACACTAAAGGTAAGTAAAATACCCCACCCCAGAGCCCAGGAAAGCAGGAGTAAAACACAGCAAGTTTCCTGAAACACACTAGAAGTTGTGGTAGAAGACAGTGCAAGAACCAGAAGAGACTGCAAGACACCAATGATGGATTCCTGGACCTGAAGACCTGTGGAAGAAGGGGACCAAGCCCAAGAAGCACTGAAGAGTCAAGGGAGAACAAGAGGCCCTGCTAACCCAGATGAAGGTGCAAAAGGAGAACCACAAGTGAGAAGACACAGTCAGTATTGCACCAAAGAAGATAGATGCGGGTTCCTGGTTGGTGCAGAAGATGTCCCACGCCAGATGGATGAATACAGTCTGTTTGCATCGTAGGATTCCACCAACAAGCCTTGGTAAAAACGAAACTTGTGTTTCATAAACAAATGGCACTGCCCGGGCCCAGGAAGGACCAGGTTAACTCTACTCAGGAGTGGGAGACAGAGGGGGGTCTCAGCAACTCAGAGAGCCCTCAGAAGACCAGGCAGTGTGCACAGGAGTCCCACAGCACAGGGACAAAGGAGTTGCAAATGGCGGTCATTGCAGCACTACACAAGGGGATCCCACACCGCCAGGGAACAGTTCACGGAGCTGAGTGTCACAGGATAGAGTGATGGGGACCTGGGCTATGATGTGCACAAAGGATTTCTTGGAGAAGTGCACAGAAGCCCTAGGAGCTGCAAAAAACTTGATGCACAGGGGTACTGTCTGGCACGGGGAGGCAAACTCTTACCTCCACCAAATTTGGACAGCTGGACCATTGGACAGTCAGGGTCACTTTAGTCCACCACCTGTGTTCCAGGATCAATGCTCGTCATCGGGCGAGGGGACCCAGCATACTGCTCGGTGCTGCAGATAGGTGCCTGCTGAAGCAGGGAAGTGACCTTGTCACTCCACAGGAGATTCCTTTGGTTCTTCTGGTGCAGGATGAAGACAGGCAGTCCTTGGAGAGTGCACAACCTGGAAACTGTTGCAGTTGCTGGCGGGAACTGAAGTTACAGAGTTGCAGTGGCCTCCTTGGATTCTTTGTTGCAGTGGTAGAGTTCCTGGAGCAGTTTTGCTGTTGATCCAACTGTAGAAGATGAAGTAAAGGATGCAGAGGATCCCTCCTGGAGTCTTGCAATCCGAATCTGAGGAAATGCCCACAGGAGAGACCCTAAATAGCCCTCAGAGGGGGATTGGTCACCTAACCAGGTAAGGACCTATCAGGAGGGGTCTCTGACATCACCTGCTGGCACTTGCCACTCAGATGGTCCCAGAGTTCCATGATCATCCTAAAAACAAGATGTCAGAACCCAGGGACACTCTGGAGGAGCTCTGGGCACCACCCCTGGGGTGGTGATGGACAGGGGAGTGGTCACTTCCCTTTCCTTTGTCCAGTTTCGTGCCAGAGCAGGGACTGGGGGGTCCCTGAACCGTTGTAGATGGGATTATGCAAGGAGAGCACCATCTGTGCCCTTCAAAGCACTTCCAGAGGCTCTGGGAGGAAACCCCTCCCATGCCTGTAACACCTATTTCCAAAGGGAGAGGGTGGGTTACCCCTCTTCTAAAGGAAATGCATTGTTCTGCCTTCCTGGGATTGAGCTGCTCAAGACCCGGGAGGGTAGAAGCCTGTCTGTAAGGTGGCAGCAGCTGGGGCTGCAGTGAAAATCTCAGAAGGCTGGCATGGCAGTACTGGGGATCCATGGTGGAGCCCCCAGGGTGCATGGAATTGGCCTCAGATTGGGGGTACAATTTCTCAATCCTAGACACCTCACATGGCCATATTCGGAGTTACCATTGTGAAACTACATTAATGTACTGACCTATATGTAGTGCACACTTAAAATGGCGTCCCCGCACTCACGAAGTCCAGAAAATTGGTCCTGGACAATGTAGGGGCACCTCTGCTAGTGCAGTGGTTCCCTCACACACAGTAACTTTGCACCTAGCCTTCAGGAACTGAAAGTTAGACATATAGGTGACTTATAAGTTACCTGGTGCAGTGAAAATTGCTGTGAAATAGTGCTTGCACTATTTCACTCAGGCTGCAATGGCAGTGCCTGAAGAAGTGTTTGTATGAGCTCCTTATGGGTGGCAAAAGAAATGCTGCAGCACATAAGGACCTCCTGGAACCCGAAAGCCATAGGTAGCTAGGTACCATATACTAGTGACTTATAAGGGGGGTCCAGTATGCCAATTTGGAGTTCGATACTGGGTTACTAGTATGTAAGGACAAATTTGGAATCAGAGAGATCATAAGCACTGGAGTTCTGGTTAGCAGGGCTCCAGTGACAGCCAAGCCTACTGACAAAACAGTAAAACATACTGACATGTAGGCCACAAACTATGAACACTGGGGTGCTGACTAGCAGGATCCCATTGAGACAGTAAAAACACACTGACAAACAGGCCAAAAATGGGGATAACCATGCTAGAAAGAGGCTACTTTCTCACAAATTCCCATTCTCCTTTGTAGGATATGCTGTTCAAGGCACAAAACTTTGTGACTTGTTCCACCCATGCATTTCCCAATGACACGTAATCCTGTGATCTCTGATGTGCACTGCATTTCACCACAGAAATCTTTTCAAAATTTCTTATTGGTGAGCCAGAAGAGGTCAGAAAACCTCTCTGTGACCCCAATTGGCCAAATTTATGCACAATGCTGAATCCATATTGACTATCTGTGTAAATAGTGACTTTCAGTTGAGTTGAAATGTGGCATGCTCTAGCAAGAGCCACTAATTCCGCCACTTATGCAGAAAACACTCCTTGAAGCCATGAAGCTTCCATTATGCCAGTTATAGTGCACACTGCATATCCTACTCTCAGTGTGCCCACATTATCTCTCAGGCAGGAACCATCAACAAAGATAATTTGGTCATTCTCTTCCAGGCAAATATCTCTAATTGCCTCTGGGTTTTATGCATAATTCTGTAATTTCCAGACAATCATGTTCAGTATCATCCATTTTATCAATACTTACATCCTCATTTGGAAGTAAAGTTGCTGGGTTAAGCACTGTACATCTCTTAATGGTTACATTTGGAGACCCCAAGATTGCGGTCTCATATCTGGTCAGCCTAGTGCTGGTCAGATACTGGATTTTAGACCGAGTAAGCAAAACCTCAATTGAATGAGGTACCATTATAGTAAGGGGATAATCCATTACTATATTCTCGCTCTGAGCGAGGCTCTGCTCAACTGCTTCAATGGACCGCAAACAACCTAGTGAAGCTGCTGCGACCGGATCCAAAGGGGCTGAAAAATAGGCCCCCAGGCGATTTACGTCGCCATGAGTTTCAGTCAAAACAGACAAAGAATATGCATCACGTTCATGACAAAACAACAGAAAAGGTTTTGTAGAATCAGGCATTCCCGAAGCTGGAGCTTGACACAAACTCTCTTTCAAATCAGTAAATGCTTTCAAACAGGCTTCATCCAGCACTATAGGATCGGAAACATCTTTATGAGTCAACTCTTGTAAGGGCTTTAAAAGAACTGAAAAATTCAGGATCCATTGGCGGCAGTAACCCACCATTCCCCAAAACATCCTCACACCTTTTTGAGTAGTTGGTGCTGACATTTGCAAAATAGTTGCAACTCTCTCTCTGGAAATTTTCCTAGTTCCCTTCTCAATCAAATGACCCAAATATTTTACTTATTTATGACAGTACTGCGATTTAGCAGGGGACACTTTGTGACCATTGTCTCCCAGAAAGTTCAGCAATGCATTCATATCGTATTTGCACCCTTTTCCTGTTTTGGATGCAATCAGCAGATTGTCAATGTATTGTACCAATGTTGACTGATAAGGCATCATAATGATTCAAAATTATTTTTCAAGATCTGATTAGAAATAGATGGTGACTCTGAAGACCCTTGTGGAATTCTACACTAACAGTAGACCCTGTTAAGGGGAACTTATAACAAAAGAGATATCTGCTGTCCTCATGAAGAGGTACAGAAAAGAATGCTTGACATTGGTTCACCACAGTGAACCATTCAGCATCGCATGGGTTGTGAAACATAATCACAGTGTGCTTTGGCACTACTGGACAACATTTGACCACTATGTCATTTATTCTTCTCAAATCTTGCACAAGTCGAATTTTCCCACAAGGCTTGGGCAGACCCATTATAGGTGAATTACACGGGCTGCTCAAAACTTCTTTTAAAATATATTTCTCCACAAACTCTCTTATTAGCGTTTTCACACCCTCAATTGCATCTTTTGCCATTGGGTATTGTGGAGTCTGAGGAAAAACTACATTGGGCTTAACTGCAACTCTAACTGGCTCAGCTCCTTTTATTAACCCAATGTTCTTTCTTGAAAGTCATAACGCTTTTCTGTAAATCAGCATTAAGATCTTTCACTGTAAAAACTGGAAAGAAACTAATCAAAGGAGCTTCCTCATTCACTGGCTCATCGAAACTGATTAAAGGAAATTATTCAGTCACTGACTCATTGTTAACAGTAAGTATCAGGTCTTCTTCATCATCACTGTTTGTTTGAATTTCAATGCCCTCATCTGAACAAGTAATTGAGCATTTTGTTTTGCACAACAAATCCCTTCCCAGTAAGGACACAGGACTTGAATCACAAACCACAAACTTGTGCAACCCCTTACAATTGCCAATTTCATCCAAAACTGGTTCCGTAATTAGGTTCATCAAATATTGATTAGAAACTCTCACAATTTGACCTGTATTTCCTGATAAGGGCAGGTCTGGAACCTCTGCAGATCTCACTGTCGAGCGTGTAGCTCCAGAGTCAACCAAAAATGAAACTTTGTTACCATTCACTTATTCACCTTTCCTTTAACATAAGGACCTTTCTGATCCACTTCTAAGGAAGCAGCCATCACACATTCTTCTTCATCCGAACTCTCAGACATCCAAACATCATTTATTTCATGTTCACTGTATAGTGGAAATTGTCGTACAGTACTATTACTCTGATTCACTCTTTGACCTGTGACTGTCTGAGAAAGCATCATCTAATGCTGATCCATAGTATCTTGAGGTATCTGAATCTGCTGTCTAGTCATTTGAATTTGTTGTCCAGGCACCACCTGCACCTGTGGTTGCATCTGCTGTAATTGAGGCACTTGTACCTGTAATGGCTGTGCAGGGTGCATGGGCTGCATGGGTTTGAAACCTTGCATCGGATTTACATTATTCTGAAAATTTTGATTTTGACCTCTCATTCTTGGTCCTTTCACATTTTGAAAAGAATTGACATCATTCAATTGCTGAACAACACCTCCCTGATTTCCCATCGGACACTCCCTTTTCCAATGCCTCTATTCCCCCGCAAGCATGACAAGGCAACATTCTCTTTCCCTGTGGCTCTCCTTGTATCACTACTGTATTCAAATCAGGACCACGATTAACACTCCCCATTCCCATTCCTCCATGTCCTTTACCTCTGCTTTGATTCTGAAACAACATGTTTCCCTGTTGCTGCTGCTGAAACAGAAAACCTCCTTGAATCCCTGTCTCTGCTGATTTAATCTGCACCCCCATTGCTTTCTCTTTCAACTTTTTCTATTTCAATTCAATCTCATCACTACAATATTTTGCATACTGCAACACCTCATCAATCGGCTTGGCTTGGCAACAAATCAAATGGCTCTTAATCATCTGACTAATTTCTGGTCTGAGTCCCTCAACAAATCTGAATACAAAGTGAATCGTCTTTCAGCTCAGTTGGTTCTGTAGCACTGTAATGCTTAAATACTTTTAGCAATCGCTCATAGTATGCATGAATTGATTCTTTCACTTCCTGAGCTGTCCTGTCTATGCGCTGCCAATGAATGTTTTTGGGCGAAATTCTCATTTTCAGAAATTCAATCACTTTATAACAAGCTTTCATTACATCAGGGGACGGTGCACCTGTTGCTGGATCTCTTGAAGGCTCACTCGTTCGCCAATCTACACTATGTTTTGCATTCAATCCATAAGTCTACTGGAACTGCTATCTCTACTATCTCTAAAAGAGTGTTCAAATCTTCCCACAGGCATTTTGCAAGCTTCACAAACCTATCTGTCCGCTGATACCATTCTACAGGTTTCTCCCTCAGCCTGGGATAATCATTTGTAAGTGACAAAATGTCACTTCTGCTCCAGGGGACATGTACAAAATTCCCTCCTGGAATTTCTCTAATGGTAAAACTTTTACTCCTTCCTTATTCTGCGGTGTTTCTGCATAAAAAATTATCGCAACCTTTTTTTTTGGTTTGTCTCTTTTCTTCACCGATCTGACTTCTAATGTCTAATGCTCTCCATATCTGAATGCCTTGAAGCAACTCTCTATGGTACGTTTTTATCCCTGCAGATATGGTCAATATAAGTCTCTAACCTATTCACACCTATGGTTGCTTCAACAAGTTCACCTGCTTCCAATGAAAGCCTAGTGCAGTTGATATAATTCCCTCCACTAGAAACATCTTGTGAAGTATTCAGCTTTTCTAACCACTCGGTTAATTGCTGAGCTGTCAAATCCTGTAATGAGATGTTATTAGGCTGAGTACCAGGTAGCAGTTGTACAGTTAAATTCGGAAGTTGGGGTATCAATAATTTCATGTTGGGCCCAATATGCAACCCTATTTTAGTTTCAAAGGAGCTCTAATAGGCCTCAAATCTAACAATGACCCTTTCCATAGAAAGTCTGTCCCACAGGTAAGACTATCTTGATATTTTCACTGATTCCTCCTCCCACCAAACTCTGATTTAGGATTCCGTGACCATTTGTGCCATTGTCACTCTGGGCAAATAATGGTATGACTGGACCAATAGTAACAGGTACAGACACAGCGTCTGGACTTGGTCTAGCAGTTACATTCTGAGACTGCATTACCCCTGTGTTCTGGCTCATCAATACAGCCATGTCTGCGTGCCTGTTATAAGAGTGTACTTTAGAATTGCTTGTGGCTGTATTTGTGGCAGCAATAGCGGAGTTGGCTCTGTCTGAACTGACATTGGTTTCTGGTAAACTTGTTCTGTTGGCACTATTAGATTAGGTGCTGCATCCACAATAGGCACATCTGGACAAATCCTAAGAACACAAGGATGTGGCAATTGTAGAGTCAGTCGGCAGATAAACTGCTCTGCATTGGTACTTGCGCAAGAGGACTTGTCTGTACTGAGCTCTGGGACACATTAGGATTAACCCATACAGAACCTTCAATTATGTTTTGGTTACTCTGTATTGGACTCTGTGACATAATAACTGGTGTCAGTGCAGAGGGGTTCACACTAGTACTTGGACCTTCTTGTGCCACATATGGTGGTGGACGATTTCTCAACGACTGTAAAATAAACTCATCATTGTCTGATTTTCATCAGGAGTTATAGACTTCTTTGCCTCTTTCGATTTCTGCTCTTCATCCAAAGATGAACTCCCTTTCAATTTCTTAGAAGCTCTCTTTGCTTCTTTCCCACTGTCATCTGAAATCATAGGAAACATCCTAGTACTGTGTAGAGTATCTAATCTCCATTGTCTCTGGTCATTATCCCACCTAGCTTCCTCTAGTGTCTTCTCTGCTCTTCTCATTTGTCTCTCAACGCTTGTTGTTATCTGGCTACTAGCTCCCAGATCGCTAATGCTTTGAACTGTGCTGGTCTTGGCAGAGGTTTTAAACTATACATTACTTGTCTCAAATTTTCTAAAATTCTGAAATTAAATGTTTCATTTTCAGGAAATTCTAAGCTTTCTTCCTTTCCTGTAATTTTGCACCAATGTTTTAACCAAAGGCATGCTCCGGTACCTTTCTCTTCATTTATGATATATGCCAGAGTACCTTCTGATGGACAAATTTCTCCTAACCTAGTCAGAATATATTACTCTCCTCTAAGAGCACTTTTTAAAGCTTTGAAGAACTTCATTTTCACACATTTATGTCAAAAATCAATAATCAGGAAGTGACTTTTCATCCCACAATCCTGATCGTCTGCCTTCTCAACCAACTGCGCTTCATGGTTGTCCACCAATTTGTGCATGACCCTTCTCACTAATCAACCTATCCCAGTTCGGTACAAAAATGACATCACACTTACACACAGCGGCTGACAAAGTCTTGCGGCGTGTCCTCCTAAACTCAAAAACACTTAAAACGAATGCCAAAATTATTTGTACGCACCTCAACAAAACTAAAAAACTAATTTGTTTCTTTACTAAAGGTAGGGTAATGCAATCGCTTCAGGAACCTTATGGATTTTGGCTGACTGCTTTCGCTCTAGCAGCTATTCTTTCTTTCGCATTTCCCCAGATTAGCAAGCAAAATTCGACCCGCAAATTTTACTCTCGACTGATTAATGGGTCTGTCCTGGTGCACATAAGACTCACAAAATCTCAGTCGAAAAAAATCATACACTTGACTCAACTCACAAACCTAACTGGCCTACTAAACAAACAAATTTCAACAAAAACCAAGTGTCTCAATACACTTTAATATTCTCCGGAGTCTTGGACCTCGCAGGGCCCATATACCAACAACCACATGGACAATTTGTGAGCACCAACCACATGTGAAGTTCACCGACTTCCCTACTCACACTTCAGAGTACGCCAACCCCTTCTTCAACAACATTTGGCGTATGCAAACTCCCTAAATCCTCTCAAACAACTCAGTTCACCTGCAAATTAGCTAAAGCTGTGCAAGCGTATAATCTACTACATTCAACCTGACAATAGAACGCTGAGAACACTCCCCACTAACATAGGCAAACTCCAATGACCGGAGAAATTCACTCTGGGAGTTTAGGGGCACAGCTTCTCCATATTCTACATCAATTTAAATGCAACAAATCTCGGACAAAAAAACACCTGGTACCAATAAAATGTAAAGAGACATAACCATCCTCTGCTGCCAAAACTGTGAGCACGCCCTTGGCTTATCTATTTAGTTCTGATAATAATAAGTAGACGCATCCCCAAGGTCGATTAACATTTTGACTTGTTTAAATTAATATTGTTAGCAGTCATAAAGCACAACAGTATTAAGCAATACTAATTCATTAGGGAATCAGTAAAAAATGCACCATGACCCATCTGGCCACGAACAACCACACCTTTAGCATCAATTAAAATTATTATTTCCCAATATTAACAATGCTAAAGTCCCAAAAATTAGTATCAACACCAAATGGTACAAGGAGAGAACAATCACAGGCTGACTATACCTTCTAAAGAATCTCCATTTAACCCCTTCGCTGCCAGGCCTTTTCCCCCTCAGGTGCCAGGACTTTTTTTGGCTATTTGGGGCAGTTTGCGCTTAGGCCTTCATACATTTTTGTCCACATAAGCTACCCATGCCAAATTTGTGTCCCTTTTTTTCCAACATTAGTTTTTTTCAAAAACATGGGAAAAAGGGCTGAAGAAGGAGGCTTGTGGCTTCTTCCCTGAAAATGGCATCAACAAAGCATTTGCGGTGCTAAAATCACCAGCTTCCCAGCGTTCCGGAACAGGCAGACTTGATTCAGAAAACCAAATTTTTCATCACAATTTTGGCATTTTACTAGGACATACCCAATTTTTACCTTTTTTTTTGCTTTTAGCCTCCTTCCAGTTAGTGACAGAAATGGGTGTGAAACCAATGCTGGATCTTGGAAAGCTAAACATTTCTGAAAAGTAGACAACATTTTGAATTCAGCAAGGGGTCAATTGTGTAGATCCAACAATGTTTTCCTTCAGAAAATAACAGCTAAAATAAAAAAAAAATTGAAATTGAGGTGAAAAAAACAGCCATTTCTCTCCACATTTTACTCTGTAACTTTTTCCTGTGATGTCAGATTTTTAAAAATAATATACTGTTACGTCTGCTGCACTCTTCCAGTTGTGGGGATGCATATGGCTTGTAAGTTCATCAAGAACCCTAGGTACCCAGAGCCTATAAATGAGCTGCACCTTGCAATGGCTTTTCATTCTACACTGGGTGTACAGCAATTCATTTGGTGAAATATAAAGAGTGAAAAATAGGTATCAAGAAAACCTTTTTATTTCCAAAATGGGCACAAGATAAGGTGTTGAGAAACAGTGGTTATTTGAATATCTCTCAATTCTGGGCTCCCCATAGTAGCATGTCAATTACAGGGCATTTCTCAAATAGACGTCTTTTTTACACACCTACATTTGGAAGGAAAAAATGTAGAGAAAGACAAGAGGCAATAACACTTGTTCTGCTATTCTATGTTCCCCCAAGTCTCCCAATAAAAAATGTACCTCACTTGCGTGAGTAGGCCTAACGCCCGCGACAGGAAGTGTAAGAAGGACACATCACATTTTTACATTGAAAACTGACGTGTTTTTTGGAAAGTGCCTAGCTGTGGATTTTGATCTCTAGATTAACCGGCACCTAGGAAAACCTACAAAACATGAGCATTTTTTAAAACTAGACACCTAGAGGAATCCAGGATAGGCTGACTTGTGGGGCTCTCACCAGGTTCTGTCACCCAGAATTCTTTGCAAACCTCAAAATGTGGCCAAAAAAACACTTTTTCTTCACATTTCGGTGACAGAAAGTTCCAGAATCTGAGAGGACCCACAAATTTCCTTCCACCCTGCGTTCCCCCAAATCTCCAGATAAAAATGGTACCTAACTTGTGTGGGTAGGCCTAGAGTCCGCGAAAGGAAATGCCCCAAAACACTATCTGGACACATCAAATTTATCAAATACAAAACTAGCTGTTTTTGCCATATCAGGAAACCTACCAAACCCAGACATTTCTGAAAACTAGATACCAGATACCCGAGGGAGTCCAGGGAGGTGTGACTTGGATGCATCCCCCAGTGTTTTCTTACCCAGAATCCTCAGCAAACCCCAAATTGAGCTAAAACAAATCACATTTTTCCCACATTTCTGTGTGGGATCAATGCACCAGGACAAATTTCCTCCCACCCAACGATCCCCTCAGTCTCCCGGTAAAAATGATACCTCACTTGTGTAGATGGGCCTAGAGCCTGTGACAGGGAAGAGCCAAAAACATGTCAAAATTGAGGTGGAACCAAAGTGGGTCCAAAAGGACAGTTAAAAAAAAAAATTTTAGGCTGACAAGTGGGGCAGAATATTTATCGGTATAGATGAGACAAAGCTGGGTGGTAGGAATTTTGTGGGCTCCTGCAGATTATGGAAGGTTCTATCTAAAAAATGTGGGAAAAATGTGTGATTTCCAGCAAAGTTGGTGGTTTGCAGGGCATTGTGGGTAAGAAAATGGTGTGGGGTGCATGTGAAGCACACCACCCTGGAATCACCCAGATGTTTAGTTTTCAGATGTGTTAAGGTCTTGTGGATTTTTCTACATGGCAGCGTTCTAAAGCCCAAAAAGTGCAGCCCTCACCATTCCAAGAAGGACGATTTTGAGAGTTAGCCAAGCTCTCATGGCCCAAATGTAAAACCAAAACCCAAAATAAGCAAATGTCCTCTTGCTTGCCATGGGATAAGATGTTTTAGTGTGCAGGGGGGAGAACTGAAAGACTGTTACCCCCTTCAGTTGCGGTGGGGGACAACCAGGCCCATACTGGTTGGTAGCCACCACCCCAATATTTTTGTTCTCTTAAATTCCCTGCCATCTAGTAGACTTTCTGCCCCCCCAGGGTGTGGATCGGGGGTAATAGCCCCATCTGCCCACTGGTGGGCAGAATAACTTTGGCCCTATTTATTTGGTGTGGGGTATGGCCATAACCCCACCCTCTTATTTTGAAAAAAAGATCTACCCTGGACTCTGGGAGGCTTTGGCCTTCCAAAAATAGGCCGTTCTGCCCCCAAGTGGGAGGGGGGGGTGATATGGCTAACAGTAATGTGCCCTCATGGGAGTGACCCTTGCCCAAGGGGCTGCCTCCCAAACAAAATACACACATACACACACACCAATCCCTGGTGCCTAAGTGGTTTCTGCCCCCCTCCCGCATCCACTGGGGGCAGATTGGCCTAACAGAAATTGGCTGATCTGCCTCCACAGGGAGCAGAAATGGCCTAATGTAAATTTGCCCCCCCCTCCAGGGGAGTGGCCCCTGCCTAAGGGATCACTCCCCTTGCATGAAATTAGCACCCCAAAAAATCCCCGGGCCTAGTGGTTTCTGCCCCACTTGGGGGCAGATCAGCCTAATAAAATTAGGCCGATCTGCCCCCAAAGAGGGCAGGAATGGCCTAAAATAAATGTGCCCCCCAGGGGAACGACCCTTGCCTAAGGGGTCCTCCCCCTTGCGTGCAAGTGACACAATAAATAAAAATGCCTGGTGTCTAGTGGTTTCTGCCGCGCGTGGGGGTAGACTGGCATAATAAAAATAGGCCGATCTGCCCCCAAGGCGGTGCAGAAATGGACTAAAACAAATTTGCCCCCCAGGGGAGCAACACTTGCCTAAGGGGTCGCTCCCCTCACCTAAAACTGACAAAAAAAATCCCTGGTGTCTAGTGGCTTCTGCCCCCCCTTGGGGGCAGAAATGGGCTAGAGTTAATTTTGCCCCGAGGGGAGTGACCCTTGCCTAAAGGGTCACTCCCCACATATAAAAAAAAAAGATCCCTGGTGTCTGGGGTTTCTGCCCCCCCCGTGGGGGGGGGGGCAGAAATGGCCATAAAATAATTTGTCTCCCTGAGGAGCGGCCTTTGCCCAAGAGGCCGCTTCCCTTATGCATAAAAAAAAAAAATCCCTGGTGTCTAGTGGGCATTTCTGCTGCCCGATTGCGTTGCAATCGGGCAGCAGAAATTCTGAAAGAGACATGAAAGGAGAGGAAAGGTCTTTCCTCTCCTTTCATGCCTCTCTCGCCCCACCAGCTGTAGTATCAAAACAGTAGCAATTGGTACCTGTAAAACAAAAGACAAACAACAATGCACAGATCATTCATATTACCTATCCCTAAGGAAATCAGCAAAACAGCTTCAGCCTCATCAGGGGGACAGCAGCATCAGCATCAGGACAGGAACAGGGAAAGGGGGACGGTTTAGAATTTGGACTATAGAATTACTAAACCATCAGATCATTAGTTCAGCATTGAACAGTTAAAGTGAACTCAGAAAATAATAAAGTACCAGAACGTCAGTAGACAATCTGCCAAGGCATGAAGTGTCAAAGGGACGGATCACCAAAAGTGACTGACAATGTCTGAACGAAGAACGGGTTTGTAAGAAGCATGTCAAAGAAAAAATGGCTCCCAACTTTTCAACGCTCAACATTAACTTAAAAACACTGCACATTTGCTATTGGTCAGAAACATCAGGCGAAGAAAGAACATCCAATTACAAAAACATTTGATGTCGGCAATGCATTAGAAAGCTTACACTTAAAAATTGGCAGTGTGATGATTGGCTCTTCTTCCATTTACGTAACTCTAACTATACTAAATGTACCATCTCGCTCTTACTTCCGTCTGCGATCAGTAGAGTCTTTTGTTTGGCACATTCCAAATAGGTTGTTAAACAGTGGTTACAGAAGGTACAGGATTTGCATCACATCCTTTGAAAAAAAACATGAGTTAGAAACATAACTTCAGACAAATATGCAATTCCATCAATGGAACCTGTTATACAGCGGACATGAAATCTCACAAATGTAATAGTAGTTAGAACATTGACAGTTAGAGAACTTCTCGCTGTGGCCTTGTCTGCTTGAGGCCCCAGAGAAAATAAGAAATACTCATAATATTTCAGCTATTAATTTGACAGAGAAACGCTTTTAAAGAAACATGGTTCTTAATATGTTAGTACATTATTTATATAAGTGCATGTGCAGGCCTTGCACTCGATGGTGGCCAATAAATAAGGCACATTGGCCCTCATTACGACCTTGGCGGGTGGCAAGATCTGACCGCCAGGCGGCCACCAATGCGGCCGCAATCCCGCTGTGCAACGGGTGCTGAAGTGGCAGTAAACCGCCGGTGCGACCGCGCGCTTTTGCCGTGGTCGTAATACTAGGGATTTCACTGCCAGCCTGCTGGTGGTGAAATCTGCCACAACAACCTTGGCGGTCCAAGACCGCCAGGGTTGTAATGAGGGCCATTATGTGTTGCACATTAATTTAATCTCATATATTAACACATAAGTATGATTATGTAAAAGATGATGATTAATGTTAATTTCAGCGCTCACACTACCGCCGTGGTGAGCCGCATTTTAAATACGGTGCACAATGGTAGCATTATGGGGTGCTAAGGGGCGCAAGAAAAGTGGCGCTGCAGTAGGTGCAGTGCCACTTTTCCTAAATCTACACCCAATTTCTTGGAAACTGCAGAAACAATTTCTACCAAACTAACCAAAGCACAGTGTTTGAGAGTTCTGGCGTGTGTCAAACTTGGTGAAGTTTTGTTCAGCCCTTATTTTGTACCGTGCACTTGATGAATCTTCACGAACCTTGCCATGAAGAACCCACAGTGGATATGCATCTTTTTTGAAATTTTTTTGCATATTCATCTGAGTTAAAGCGATTAAGAAAAAAACGGTGTCTTACACACACAATTCTATCTATCTATCTATCTATCTATCTATCTATCTATCTATCTATCTATCTATCTATCTATCTATCTATCTAACTATATATTCTCTAAAAAACCAAAGGTTAAAGCAACATTATAGTTCGGTTCCGATTCTACATGCACAAAACCATAAAAGTTCAGCGGTTATAGTTAGAGTTATTTCAAGTAACTATAGCTCATGCCCTAAGGTAACTATAACTCGCGCCCTCACCATGCGTGGTTTTCTCATCAAAACTTTTACCGCAAATGTTACAGTGATTTTATCAATAATGTCAAGGAAGATGTCATAAGTGATGTAATATCTCAGGTAATTAGCAGTGCATGGCGAGGGCGTGAGTTATAGTTACCATAGGGCACGAATTATAGTTACTTGTAACAACTGTAACTATAACAGCTTAATTTCTATAGTTTTGAGGGTGTAAAATATGAACCTAACTCTAATGTCCCAGTAAACTTTGGTGTTTGCAGTGAATTTCTAAGGTTTTTTAAATTATATTTCCTAACTATAAAGTCCCAGTAACCTTTTGTTTTTTCAGTGAATTTCTAGGGTTTTCTGAACGTTAAATAAGATGCCCATCACAATGCACTGTGAGGGGATTGGACCCCGGGCCTGGCTCCTTAATTTCTTATTTAATGCAGTGTCAGTAGAAAATGCTTTCTGTTTTCCACTTCGATCCCACAAAGATGGCATTCTGATGTGCCACACGTTTGGCATAAATTCAGAATGTTAGCACTCTAGCTACTCATCAGAATACTGTAAGCTGCTGATCACCAGGGAGTTAACTGGCAGTCTGCTGCTGGTGTTGCAAGTGCATGTTTCAGATTGCATGTCAGAATGTTTTCATGAAATAGAATAGGAAGATATTTGAGAACTCACTTGGAACATGTGCTAGTTTTTCTTTCTACAGCACTAACCATAATTTTGAACCCCCTCATTTTGTTCCTTTCTAAATTAAATGTTTTAAGTTTTACCAGTTTGATTCAATTAAGATGGCTTCAGGTGTGCCACATTCTTTGTCATAAGTAAGACTCTTAGGTCTCTAGTTGTTCTTTAGAACACTCTGGGAGGCTGCAGTAAAAATCAAGGGAATAACATTTTTTCTAGCTATCGCGTCAAGAATTTTAGATTCTATTAAGGACATGGAGGCGAGGATTATGCTTCTCTTTCTTAACTGACGTAAAACACAGCAGTCAATCACTATACAATAAAACTTTAAACTACATATCCCAGGAGCCCCAGCCCTTATCTGTCTAATCACAAGGCTTCACTGCCATATACATTCCTGAACCAACATTGTCCTTCCTCTTTCTTTGCCCATAAACAGAGTTTATGATAATGAAGTCCAACGGTCTGGAACCTCAACACCCTCCAGTAGACGAACCATGTCCCCGGGTGTAGAACCAAACTTCACTTTTCACTCTTCTGGAGCATAGTGTTCAGGCAGCTTTACCGTCATTACCTAAGGAATAGAAAAAATTGAATGATACCAAGAAAACCACCAACAGAAATCAACAGGGTGGGAATTAAATAGAAAAACATACGTATTGCTATAATATCATAAATAATCAATTATGAAATTCATATGAATAACACTGGGTGGGATAATCCTCACCTCTGTGTCCTTAATATCATCTAAAGTTCTTGACGTAATAGCAGATTTTTTTTAATTCTGTGTGAGGACTGGAGGCTTCGGATTATGCTAGTTTAAACTGTTCTACTACCCTTGTTGCAACATCCACAATTGGGTTTATGATAGAATACTTTAAAAGTAGAGTCAGAAGACCAATCGGCCGCGACCATAATATCTTCTGATTGAGTACCTACTGAAAAGGTCTTTGTTGCCATAGCTCCTCGACAGAATGAGCACCAAAAAGAATGGTATTGAGAGAGCGTAGCTTACATAACCTATATTAAAATGAAATGCTTATATCAATGTATAATGATGCTGTATAGAAAACAATAATAAGAGCGATTTTGCTTAAACGTGCACCTGAATTATGACCACGAAGAGTGGCCACCAATGTATACACAAACTAATAATGATGAATGAAATGTTTATGTTATGATTAATTAAGCTTATATTAACATTCATGTTACTGCATCTGTATTGAAAATCTTTTTTAGGCCTTAAGTTAGTGTGAGCTGCGGGGTTTAGCTGCTCGGCTCTCATATTAAATGCATTTTTCTGTTTTTCCAGTGTGCTGACTTGCAAAGGGCCATGACCCTGAAAATGTTATTTTTCTTCAACTTGGAAGATGATTGTAACCATATAAATTCCGTTCCCAAGCGCATATTCGGTGCCTTGGTTTAAAAGTATGAGTAAAGTGAAACAAATGTAGATTAATGAAACATACAAGGTCATTTAGACCGATGAACAATGAATCTGCTGACCCAAAAGACGTGTCAAAAAGTGAAGTAACACCGGATGTGCCACCTCCGAAGACGTCAATTATGAAACCCAATCAAAGTGCTATGAATTAATGTGGGGTGACAATTGGGATTACTTAATGCTAAATTTGATAGGTTAAAGATAGTGGGGTATAGTAAGTGTCCAATACAATTTTGGGGGAATGTACTACGAAAAAGGGATAAAAACCCATGTCACAAGAGGGTCATTAGAATTAGGTAGGGAATGCTATTGATTTTATCCAGAAACTCTGTCACTCTGTTTGGTGACTTTGAGACTGATTAAAACTATCCTCACCCATAGTCTGCCCGTTTACACTTCTCCTCCTTACGAGGGAAGTGCCCCCTATGCCTTTTAGCTGAGTCTTGACTGATGGCGTTTGACTGATGTCCTGAAGACGGAGACTGATCCTGTGTGCTGACCTAATCTTTGGAGGGTAATTATGATAATGCAATTTGTAATTTGTTTGTTTGCTTTTCCTTTCTAGGTACCAACTGCTTGCTTTTGATAGAGTCCATAGTTAGATGTTTTCCAAATTGGTGTTCTAAATTGTTTTGCATGAAGCCCAACATGCCAATGCTAATTAGTGGTTAGGACAGGCGATCATCAGATTGACGCAAATGGACAAACGACTGACAGTGCTTTGTTGAATTGACATGATATCAATACTATGCTATATTCTTGATCTATGTTCACGCCGTGCTATGTTCTGATGTTTATGATTCTCTCCCTATTGAAATCTTATCAAAGTTGCCATATCGTAACTATGCTGTTGTGTTTCTTGGCTTTGAGATTGACGCACTTAATCTTTGATTGTAACTAATAGGGAATAAAATTAATAAAATTCTATTAACTGGTGTGGTTATTCATGGCTGAAAGGTCATGATTGCGCCGTCAATTTGATTAATGACTTTGACTAAAGTGAAATGTATTGTTGTGATAAATATTGATGACATTATTGATGTATTGATTGACATATTGATTAGCTATCCCGTCCTACGGTGTCTCTCAACTGGGTCAAAAGATTCATTGGCCTAAAACGAGTCCTAATGTGTAATAAATTAACATAAAAGGACGCGTTAACAGTATCTATACCTGCTTCTGTTAATAACCATTTAACCCAACGGGCCAGAGTTGCAGAGGAGACCAGGTGGAAGGGTTTCTGTAAAGTAAATAAATAATTGACCTGTCTAAATTCAAAAGTACTGTCTTCGTATGCCTTCAAGCATTTAACTACACATAATTTATGGTTGTGAGAAAATGGAGGATAGGAAACACAACGTGATGCAGTTTTTGTAGGTTTAGAAATAGTAAAAGACACCCCAGAAGGTGTAACTACTCTACCTGCAATATCCAGTGCCTTTACATCTGATACCCGTCTGAAGGATATCAAACATAACAAATTGGCTAATTTTGCTGATAACTGTTTACGGGAAAGATCGTCATTAGAAGGCCAATTTCTCAGAAATGTCAAAATCACATTAATGTCCCATAACACTGATTATTAAGGCTGAGGGGGACTAATACTCTAATTAGTCTAATACCCCATAAGAGTCTACATACCATCGGGTGTTCACCAACTGGTTTACCATCAATATGAGGATGGCCTGCTGAGATGGCTGATCTATAATTATTCACTGTCCTGTAAGCTAAACTCTGATTAAAAAAAATCACAATTACTTGAATTCCAGCCCCCAAGGGAGCCATATCCTACAACCCAGCGTCGTCAGGCTGATTCATATCGTTTGTGGGTGTAGGGAGCCCAAGATTGTATGAGAAAGAACATTGCTTCCACTGAAACTCCTGGCACTGCCAATGTCTCCTGAAAGTCTCCATACCATGAGAGACAGAAGGCCTTGCCCCACCATTGGATGAGGTCGACTCACTGGATCCATTAGTAGATTCAGAAAGGAACGGACAGGAGCCAGAAGGTCTCATGACAATGTAATCATTTCGGGAACCAAGGTTGGGCCTTCCAATAGGAAGCCACCATAATCACTTCCACTTTTTGGCATCTGATCTGAACCAATACTCTTAGTATCATGCATAACGGAGGGAACGCATAAAGGATCCCGGATGACCAAGATTGTAGAAATGCATCTAAATTCGTCACCAGAGGATTGGGCCTCCAACTGAAGAAGGTCAGGAGTTGCACATTCAGTCTGGAAGCAAAAAGATCTATCTGACACAGACCCCATCGAAGATTGATGGTCTGAAAAATCTTGGGATGTAACCTCCAATCGCTGGAGTCTCAAAGGAATCTGGAGTTCCAGTCCACTCTCACATTGGACTTGCCCAGAATGTATAGCACCATTACTGAGATTTGGCAATCCAGGCAATAATGCCAAAAGTTCTTGGCTATCTCTGCCATAATTCTGGACTTCGTAGCCCCTAGGCGATTTATGTACCGGACTGCTGAGATACTGTCCATTCTTAGGAGTATGCAACACTTCACTGAGTTGGGGGATAGGGACCTGATTGCAAACGCCCCCGCTAACAGTTCTAGACAATTGATGTGATATTGGAGCTCTTCTGGAGACCAACGGCCACTGTCTCCACCGGACCACACCGAGCTCCTCAGCCCCAATGGCTGGCATCTGACTCTATGATCACTTCCAGCTGTGATGCAAAAATTGCTTGCTGTTCCAGGGGTCCATATGATCCAGCCACCAGGAAATTTCCATTCCTGGCCTCTGTCAAGAGCGTGATCTGTCCAGAGTAAGCTAACCCTTTCCAAAGATGTAAAATCTTCAGGTGTTACAGTGTCCGATAATGAAGGGGTCCCAGAAAAATGGTCTGAATAGATGACACTAGGAGACCCACCAGACAAGCTAAAATCTTCAATTATATACTCTGGGAGGCAAGGGCTCTCCTAAACTCTTTCTTGATAGAATTCATTTTGGGACGGGGAAGTTTCCATTGTGCTTTGATCGAGTCTATCTGGAAACCTAGACCAGGCACAGACATTACTTTTTGTGGTTGATGATGAACCCTAAATTTTGAAGCAACTGAATCGCCCAGGAGAGATGAAGAATGACGAGTTCTATGTTCTGTCCCAAGATTAGAATATTGTCAAGATAAATAATCAGTCTCACCCCCGTTCCCTGAGATACTGGACAATGGGACGAAGTAACTTGGTGAAACACCAAGGAGCCAAGGACAGACCAAAAGGAAGGGCTGTGAATTCGTAGTAGGTCTGACCCCCATTGAAACTGAAGGAATCATCGATGGGGAGCAAAAATTGGAACTGACAGGTAAGAGTCTTTTAGATTGAGACATACCATCCAATCTTTCTCTTGTAGCAGATCTCTGTGTAAATGGATACCCTCCTTCTTGAGATGGCGGTAAACTATCCAAGAATATTAAAAAAATTAGATTCAAAGAAGGCGAGAACCGCCGCCCTTTTTCTGTACCAGGAACACTGTGCTAATTTAACCCTGGGGATGAGGGATGGCCTCTACTGTAGCTCCTTTTCAAATCAGAGCTTCGACTTCATAAGTTATGAATTTGCTCTCGCTTAGGGAAAAAAGGAAAGGGTTTGGAGGAAGGGACTGCTTCAGAGAGGAATAAAACTCTAGATGAAAACCCTGAACTGTATGCAGTTCCCAGGGGTCTTGTGTAATGAGTGCCCAATTGTCCACAAATAACTGAATCCTTCCCCCAATGAGACTTCGGAATCATGGATCAAATTTACCTGTACATTCGGTGTCTGCTGCATTGGATCCTCCTCAATAGCCTCCTTCGCGGGACCTGCCTCGCCCCCCTCTGTATCTTGTGGGATAGACGTTTGAGGAAGAACTTCTGGCTCTGTAAGAGTCTCTAGAGGTCCGCTGGAAACCTCAGCCTGGCATTTGACCTCTATAATGCCCGTCCCTGAGAAAAAGGGCGTTGTTGAATACTTTTCTTAATTGACATCTAGGCCTTGTCCAAGGCTGAAAAAGTGGCTATATACTTTCCAAGTTCTTTAACAAGCTTATCTCCAAATAAAAGGCCGTTAGCAAAGGAACCAGCCTCTTTAGATGCTAGATCATCCAATTTGGGATCAATCTGCGTGAAGAAAGATTTACGCTGCTCAGCAGACATGGCGCAATTGGCGTTTCCGAGCATTCAAATGGCCGTCATCAGGATCTAAGCGTGAGTTATTCTCTTTCACTTGAACAGCAAGTTCCAGTATTTATGTCAGGGGACCGGATAGGTCTAATAACCTGTACTGACACCCACGCCAGGCGAGGTTGAGACCTTTTTTAGGATCTTTAGCAAATTTTCTTAGAAAAGTTGCCATGTTGGGGTCTAATACTAGTGTGTCTGCCACTTTACCAAGAGGAGACAGTCGAGGTCACTCAGAACACAGGGTAGTACGAACATCGTGTTCAAAGCTCTTCCACAGTTTCTCTTGAACATAATGAGCTACTTCTGCTCAAGGAACCCACTCAGTGGACCTAGGATGAATTATATTTTCTGACTCAAAAAGTTAATTACGCCCGCAGTTTCTGGGACCTCTGGAGAGGAATGGTGAGATTTGCGTTTCTCCTTACGAGGCTCATCATCTGATTTGTCAGAATCTGTGCCGTGAACATAGGTTTCAAAAGAAGTGTCACCTGAACCAGAAACAGATTTAGGGGGTCATTCCAACCCTGGCGGTCGGTGATAAAGCGGCGGCCAACCCGCCAACAGGCAGGCGGTAAAAAAAATGGTATTCTGACCCTGGCGGGAACCGCCAACCCAGACCGCCACCTTAACACTCCGACCGCCACAGCGGGACAAACAAACAGCGCGGCGGTCACCGCCAACAGGCAGGCGGCAGACAATGTTCCGCCCACCCTATCACAACTCACCAATCCGCCACCTTTTCCGGGGCGGGAGCCCCGCCGATAAAAAAACGGCGGAAACAGACTACGAACGGGAAAACGCTCACCTCTATACACTCCACGAGGACGGAGGACAGCATGGAACCCGAATTGAACATCCTACCTGCACTCGTCTACCTGCTCATCTACCACGAGTACGAACTCCGGCGCAGACGACAACGGTGAGTACCGCACCTACGACACAGGGGAGGAGGAAGGGTTACGGGCACACACATACGCAATACACCCACCCCCCAACTATCTACACACCAATGCAGAGCACCAAGTCAAAGTGACACCACCCAAACACCCCGGAATAATGGAAAGATATCATTAAAGTGAGAAACTAAATTTATGTATAAAATAGGTTCATTGAAGTCATGGTAAAATAGGAAAATGAAACAAAATATATCAAGTTAAAACATTGCGTAACCGATAAATAGAGGCAATAAGTCCTGCACAGTCACTGAAATGTCAACTGTCCGTGGGCCAAAGTGTAGCAACACATGGGCAAAGCCCACACAGGAGACCTGAGTCCGTTGGAGAGAACACTGCAGGGGCATCAGATGATAAAACTACAGGCACCTCAGGGGGAAGGGAAGGGGGGGCACCACAGCCACATGAGTCCACGACGCCAGATCCACGAAGGGGCCACCATGCCCGCTGTGCCATCCTGGGCAGTGCAAAGCCACAGTCTCTCAAGTCTCTACAGTGGGTGGCTTGCCCACTGTTCAATCCTGGGGAGTGCAAAGCCACAGTCTATCAAGTGGATAACAGTCTCCACAGGCAATGGAGGAGGCAGGGTGGCCCGAGTGCAGCGTGAACAGTAGCTCAACACAGAACCGGCACTGTCATTCGGCCAGCGGTGCTTGAGACGGCGGGGCCCAGCGGAGCGGTGCTTGACAGGAAGGGCCCAGCGGAGCGGTGCTTGAGATGAAGGGCCCAGCGGAGCGGTGCTTGAGACGGCGGGGCCCAGCAGAGCGTTGCTTGACAGGAAGGGCCCAGCAGAGCGGTGCTTGAGATGAAGGGCCCAGCGGAGCGGTGCTTGAGACGGCGGGGCCCAGCGGAGCAGTGCTTGACAGGAAGGGCCCAGCGGAGCGGTGCTTGAGATGAAGGGCCCAGCGGAGCGGTGCTTGAGATGAATGGCCCAGCGGAGCGGTGCATGACAGGAAGGGCCCAGCGGAGCGGTGCTTGAGATGAAGGGCCCAGCGGAGCGGTGCTTGAGACGGCGGGGCCCAACGGAGCGGTGCTTGAGATGAAGGGCTCAGCGGAGCGGTGCTTGAGATGAAGGGCCCAGCGGAGCAGTGCATGAGATGAAGGGCCCAGCGGAGCGGTGCTTGAGACGGCGGGGCCCAGCGGAGCGGTGCTTGAGATGAAGGGCCCAGCGGAGCGGTGCTTGAGACGGCGGGGCCCAGCGGAGCGGTGCTTGAGATGAAGGGCCCAGCGGAGCGGTGCTTGAGACGGCGGGGCCCAGCGGAGTGGTGCTTGACAGGAAGGGCCCAGCGGAGCGGTGCTTGAGATGAAGGGCCCAGCTGGAGCGGTGCTTGAGATGGCAGGGCCCAGCGGAGCGGTGCTTGACAGGAAGGGCCCAGTGGAGCGGTGCTTGAGATGAAGGGCCCAGCGGAGCGGTGCATGACAGGAAGGGCCCAGCGGAGCGGTGCTTGAGATGAAGGGCCCAGCGGAGCGGTGCTTGAGACGGCGGGGCCCAGCGGAGCGGTGCTTGAGATGAAGGGCCCAGTGGAGCGGTGCTTGACAGGAAGGGCCCAGCGGAGCGGTGCTTGAGATGAAGGGCCCAGCGGAGCGGTGCTTGAGATGAAGGGCCCAGCGGAGCGGTGCTTGAGACGGCGGGGCCTAGCGGAGCGGTGCTTGAGATGAGGGCCCAGCGGAGCGGTGCTTGAGACGGCGGGGCCCCGCGGAGCAGTGCTTGACAGGAAGGGCCCAGCGGAGCGGTGCGGTGCTTGAGATGAAGGGCCCAGCAGAGCGGTGCATGACAGGAAGGGCCCAGCGGAGCGGTGCTTGAGATGAAGGGCCCAGCGGAGCTGTGCTTGAGACGGCGGGGCCCAGCGGAGCGGTGCTTGAGATGAAGGGCCCAGCGGAGCGGTGCATGACAGGAAGGGCCCAGCGGAGCGGTGCTTGAGATGAAGGGCCCAGCGGAGCGGTGCTTGAGATGGCGGGGCCCAGCGGAGCGGTGCTTGAGATGAAGGGCCCAGCGGAGAAGTGCTTGACAGGAAGGGCCCAGCGGAGCGGTGCTTGAGATGAAGGGCCCAGCGGAGCGGTGCTTGAGATGAAGGGCCCAGCGGAGCGGTGCTTGAGACGGCGGGGCCCAGCGGAGCGGTGCTTGACAGGAAGGGCCCAGCGGAGCGGTGCTTGAGATGAAGGGCCCAGCGGAGCGGTGCTTGAGACGGCGGGGCCCAGCGGAGCGGTGCTTGACAGGAAGGGCCCAGCGGAGCGGTGCTTGAGATGAAGGGCCCAGCGGAGCGGTGCATGACAGGAAGGGCCCAGCGGAGCGGTGCTTGAGATGAAGGGCCCAGCAGAGCGGTGCTTGAGACGGCGGGGCCCAGCGGAGCGGTGCTTGAGATGAAGGCCCCAGCGGAGCGGTGCTTGACAGGAAGGGCCCAGCGGAACGGTGCTTGAGACGGCGGGGCCCAGCGGAGCGGTGCTTGAGATGAAGGGCCCGGCGGAGCAGTGCCTGTCTTGGCGGGGCCCTGTTCAGCGGTGCCTTTCTGCACGGCGGGGCCCTGTTCAGCGGTGCCTTTCTGCACGGCGGGGCCCTGTTCAGCGGTGCCTTTCTGCACGGGGGCCCTCTTCAGCGGTGCCTTTCTGGACGGCGGGGCCCTCTTCCGCGGTGCCTTTCTGGACGGCGGGCCCTGTTCAGCGGTGCCTTTCTGGACGGCGGGGCCCTGTTCAGCGGTGCCTTTCTGGACGGCAGGGCCCTGTTCAGCGGTGCCTTTCTGCACGGCGGGGCCCTGTTCAGCGGTGCCTTTCTGCACGGCGGGGCCCTCTTCAGCGGTGCCTTTCTGCACGGCGGGGCCCTGTTCAGCGGTGCCTTTCTGGACGGCGGGGCCCTGTTCAGCGGTGCCTTTCTGGACGGCGGGGCCCTGTTCAGCGGTGCTGTGCTTGAGATGAAGGCCCCAGCGGAGCGGTGCTTGACAGGAAGGGCCCAGCGGAACGGTGCTTGAGACGGCGGGGCCCAGCGGAGCGGTGCTTGAGATGAAGGGCCCGGCGGAGCAGTGCCTGTCTTGGCGGGGCCCTGTTCAGCGGTGCCTTTCTGCACGGCGGGGCCCTGTTCAGCGGTGCCTTTCTGCACGGGGGGCCCTCTTCAGCGGTGCCTTTCTGGACGGCGGGGCCCTCTTCCGCGGTGCCTTTCTGGACGGCGGGCCCTGTTCAGCGGTGCCTTTCTGGACGGCGGGGCCCTGTTCAGCGGTGCCTTTCTGGACGGCAGGGCCCTGTTCAGCGGTGCCTTTCTGCACGGCGGGGCCCTGTTCAGCGGTGCCTTTCTGCACGGCGGGGCCCTCTTCAGCGGTGCCTTTCTGCACGGCGGGGCCCTGTTCAGCGGTGCCTTTCTGGACGGCGGGGCCCTGTTCAGCGGTGCCTTTCTGGACGGCGGGGCCCTGTTCAGCGGTGCTTGTTCTGTAAGTCAAGGGAGTCAGACCTGGCCAGGACTCCCTGCTCAGTCGCCCTCCGACCGTGCAGTTGCTGGACCCTTCGGTGACGGTGTCCTGGGCCCTTGGGTGTCCTCACTCACACCCGGGATGGGGCTTGTGGGGCCCTCCTGGTCCGCGCTCCTGCTGGCTGACTTCTCCGCCCTACTGCCCTTGCCCTCCTTCGATGTGGCTCTCCGGGCCTTGCCTCCCCTTGATGTTGTGGCAGGTGAAGTGGCTGAACTTTGGTCCCTGGGGGCAGCCGTGTCAGGCTTCTCGCGGCGGCCCCTTACTTTACGGGTCCTCTTTCCAGGGGGGGGGCTGGCTGTCCCCTTGCTGCTGACCGATGTATCACTGCTGGCAAAGGGGGGACTCCAAAATCCATGCACTACGGTGACCCTTGAAGCCGGGCTGGTGGTGGCTGAGGCGCTCTTGGGACTCTTATCGATGGAGGGGGTGGGTCAGGTGAGGGAAAGAGGTCAAGAGTGGAGAGGTAAAAAATTTTAGGACCAAGGTAAAGGGTAGGTGTAGTGGTTATGGGAGTAGAGGAAGAGGAGGTGGTTGTAGGAGAGTCAGGTGTGCTGTCCTTGGGTGAAGGTGCATGGGCTGGAGGCTGTGGTGAGGTGGTTGGCTGTTGGGTGGGTGTCTGCCTGCGTTTGTGTGTCTTGGAAGAGGGGGTGACAGACACAGTGGGAGAGGACACAGGGGACGTGTAAATGGCAGTGGGGGTGGTGACTGCACGTGTGCGGACTGTACTGGAGGGTGTGCTGGTGATGGAAGTACTGGCTGTTGGTGGTGTGCATGCAGGTGTGAGTGGAGACGTCACAGGGAGGGAGGAGGGAGACGAGGAGGAGGGGGACACAGAGGTGGTAGTGGCTGTTGGCATGTCTGCATCTGGGTGTTGCTTGGGTGAATGTTTGTGTGATCTGTGGTACTTATGTCTGGATGAGCTGCCCTTGGGTGTTGAGGTGTGTGCAGGCTGGTCTGATGGTGTGGATGGGATAGGCTGAGGAACAGGAGACAGAGACAGGGTGGAGGCAGTTAGAAGAGGGAGGCTGGAAACAGGGACAATGGCTGCCGTCAGTGCTGAGGCCAGAGAATTGAACGATCATTGATGGGCAGCCTGACCCAAATGAATGCCCTCCAGGTATGCATTGCTACGATGCATCTCCCTCTCTACCCCCTGGATGGCATTCAAAAGGGTAGACTGCCCAACAATGATGGTCTGTAGGAGGTCAATGACCACCTCACTGAGGGCAGCAGGGGTAACAGAGGCAGGGCCTGAGGTGCCTGGGGCGAAGGAGATGCCCGCCTTCTTGGGCGAGCGGGCACGGAGCGAAGGCTGAGGGGCTGCTGGGAGGGCAGTGCTGGTGCGCTGGGTGGCGGCTGTACCTGTAGAGGCGGGGGGCACGGATGTTGCCGCCACCGTTAGGGAGCTCCCATCCGAGGACGTGTCGGTGTCGCTGGTGTCACCACGGGTCCCCGTTGTGAAGCTCCCCTCGCCCTCCGTATCACTGGTGGCCTCGGTGTCTGTGCCATGGCCCACCGGGGCCTTGTGAGTTGCAGCTCCCTCGTGCTCCGGTGCCAATTCTCCTCTGCCTGATGATGCTAATGCACACATAAACGAGAAGATAAAGAAAAAGGGTGGGGGGAGAAATAAAAACAGGTTGAGTGCATGCATTGTCAACACCGTTGGCGGAGAGGACAGACACAGGAGCCTCATGCACTAAGCCGCGCAATCGGGGTACACTACTCAGTACTTGTGACTAGGCCAACAGGTCTAGGGACAACAAACGCGCACATGGGTGATGCAGGACCATGGATAGCTGTACTTGTCACCCTACAGAGGTGGGGGGCGGGGGCACAGGGCCATACCTAAAGGAGAGGACTACACTACAGGAAGCGCCCTGGCCTAATGTCACCCACAGCCCTCCTCCCCCACCCAGGCACCTCCACTGCACGTAAAGATAGCTGAATGTGCTGGTACTCACCCCCTTGTGTCTGCTGTGATGTCCTCACGCGCCCATCCAAATCGGGGTAGGCCACCGCCAGGATCCGGGACATCAGGGGGGTCAGGGTACGACTGGCACCCCTCCTAGGTTGGGAGGCCATCCCCAGCAGTGACTCGGCGGTCTTCCTGGTCCCGCGGCGGATGTCCTCCCACCTCTTGCGGCAGTGGGTGCCCCGTCTGTTGTGGACCCCCAGGGTCCGGACTTCCTTGGCGATGGCACGCCAAATGTCGACTTTCTGATGGGCGCTGACCTATTTGACATGTACAGGGTGGCAAAGTAAATATCATTAATTCTCTGCATGTTAGATGTGATTCCCCCCCCCTCCCCAACCTTGCCATGTGGCACATGCTCTCATCTGTCGTGCCTTGCACTCGTCATTCTCTCCCCACCCCACCATCTTATATCCACCCCACTCAACACAGGCATAGCCCATTCAACATGCACACAGTGTACTTACCTGTTGGTCTGGAGGACCGTAGAGTAGCGCATACTGGGGCAGGACCCCATCCACAAGTTTCTCCAACTCTTCTGTAGTGAAGGCAGGGGCCCTTTCCCCAGTCACAGCAGCCATTGTCTCTTCCAGACCAAGTTCACAGCAGCACTTGCAGTATAGGTCCTCTCCTGTGGATGATCAGGTCTCGAGTGATTAATCAGATAGAAAATGGCGGTCACGCCCGCGGCGGTGCGTACCGCCGCGGTGCGTACCATGACCGCCGGCGCACCTAGTCATTGGCTCGTGAAACCCATAGGGTTCAATGTTAACCAATGCGGCTTTGCGCCGCGGTCTTCGACCGCCTACCGCCACGGTGTGCCACGCCAGCGCATTGACCTCACATCCCACTGTCACACTTCTCAGGTCAGGCAGCCGCCATTTCAAGGGCCCACATAGCTTAATTTCTACTGCGTCACACAGGCCTAGGCCTTGCATTGCCACTCATACAAGTCATTCAATGCATAGCGATTCGTGTACTGTGCAAGCTGTAGTTACGTACCTGTGGGTTGCTTGACTCTGTACTCCATGTTGTCCTTCCTAGGCACCGTCCGCTGGGACTTGCGAGGAGAAGGAGGAATCCTCCCGTGTACCGACTGCTGGTGGACCTGTCGACAATGGAGGAACGTCATATAATACTTCGATACCGACTTGACCGAGCCACTATACATGAACTGTGTGCCCAGCTTGAGCCGGCACTGATGTCCCCCATCCGCCAACCCACAGGAATTCCCCCTCTGGTGCAGGTTTTGTCAGTCCTCCATTTTTTGGCAAGTGGGTCTTTTCAGACAACAGTGGCCATGTCATCAGGGATGTCTCAGCCTATGTTTTCTAAGATTTTGTCCAGAGTGTTGTCTGCCCTGACGAAATACATGCGGAGCTACATTGTTTTCCCAGAGGAGGGTGATTTGGCCACTGTGAAGGGTGACTTCTATGCCCTTGGACATATCCCCAACATCATTGGTGCCATTGATGGGACCCATGTGGCCTTAGTACCCCCAAAAGACGATGAGCAGGTGTACAGACACAGGAAAAATTACCATTCTATGAATGTGCAGGTGGTCTGTTTGGCTGTCCAGTACATATCCCATGTAAATGCCAAGTTCCCTGGGTCAGTGCATGACGCGTATGTCATGCGAAATAGCAGCATCCCCTATGTGATGGAACAGCTACAGAGACAACGTGTGTGGCTAATAGGTGACTCTGGTTACCCCAACCTGCCGTGGCTACTGGCCCCAGTGAGGAATCCCCGGACCAGGGCAGAGGAACGGTACAATGAGGCCCATGGGCGATCTAGGAGGATCATAGAAAGGACCTTCGGGCTCCTGAAGGCAAGGTTTAGGTGCCTGCATATGACAGGTGGATCCCTAATGTACTCACCAAAGAAGGTGTGCCAGATCATCGTGGCCTGCTGTATGCTTCACAATCTTGCATTGCGACGCCAGGTGCCTTTCCTGCAGGAGGATGGTCCAGATGGTGGTGTTGTAGCAGCTGTGGAGCCTGTGGAGAGTGAAGAGGAGGAAGACGACGGGGACGACACGGACAACAGGGACACAGTTATACAACAGTATTTTCAGTAGCACACAGGTAAGAATCCCCCACGCCATTTTACATTTACTTCAGGCCTCCTGCATCTCTACTTTCTGTGTTTCCCCCCAGTTCCTTTCAACTGAATTGTGACTTTCCCTTCCCTTTTCAGAGCTGTATGACCCACTGCGTGACTTCTGCTTTGTTTGCCCATGGAGTAAAGCACATTGACATTGGTATGTTGTCATCACAATGTAACTGAACAATATTTGAACCGTTATGTGTAATACATTTGCTAAGAATACAAGCAGACTCCTGATTTTTTAAGTGCAATTAGTGATTTATTTAAAGTGCTACATATAGGTCCATGATAGTAAAACGGTGATGGGTGGGGGTGGAGTAATGTCCATGGCAGAGTCCAGTTCTCAGTCGCACAGGTGCATTGTCCATATGCCTGTGGAAGGATGGAGCAGGGGCAGTTCAAGGTTGGACAGGGTGACGATGTGGGACAGTGGAATGACATCAGGGGGTTTCTTATGCTGGCGGGGGTCTTGGCATCCTACTCTGTCTTCCTTTGAGATCTCAGGTTCCTCTTGCGGGGTGGTTGATCTTCAGCAGGAGGTGGGGTTCTGGTGGCCTGTCGTTGTGTGGGGGCCTCCTGTCCACTAGCGCCGGCGGAGGTGGTAGGCTGTTCCTGGTCCAGGCTAGTGACAGGGGCCCTTTGGGGTGTCACATGGTCCCGCAATGTGGTGACTATTTGGTTGAGGGCCTGGACGATGTTCCTGAGCTCCTCTCTGTACCCCATGTACCGTTCCTCCTGCTGTGCCTGGATCTCCTGGAACCTGGCCAGTACCGTCGCCATCGTCTCCTGGGAGTGGTGATATGCTCCCATGATGGTGGTGAGGGCCTCTTGGAGAGTCGGTTCCCTGGGCCTGTCCTCCCCCCCCTGTCGCACTGCAGCCCTCCCAGTTGCCCTGTTTCCCCGGGCCTCTGTCCCCTGGACGGTGTGCCCACTACCACTGCCCCCAGGTCCCTGTTGTTGTTGGGGTGTTGGGTCAGCCTGGGTGCCCTGTAGTGGCGGACACACCGCTGATTGACCTGTCCTGGAGACAGAGGCATGGGCCCGCTGGGTGGGAGCTGTGCTGATATTCCCAGAGGGGGTTGGGTCTGCTGTGGTCTGTGTCTGTGTGTGGGGAACCGACTGTCAAGAGGTCCCCGATGGTCCGGGCTGGTCATCAGGTTCTAGGTCGACAGAGCTGCTGTCCTCACTGGGGGCCTGTTCTGGGGGTGGGATGGACAACTCTGGACCCTCCTGGCCGGTGTGTTGGCGTTCGGGCCCTGCAGGGGTAAAAGAGTATGGTTATTGCTTCTGTGTGTTCCATGGCGTGCGATTTGTGGGTGCCCTTGTCCCCCAGTGCTGGCATTCCCTTGTGGGAGGGGTTGTGAGGGTGGTGTGTGGGGGGGATGGGTATGTGCAGTGGTCATGCATAGGTGATGGGTGTCCATGGTTTGTGTTGGCATTCAGGGTCTGGTTTTGGGTTGGGTGTGTTGTGCTGGTGAGACATTGGCAGGGAGGATGTGTGCTGGGGGTTGGGGGTGAGGGTGGGGGTGTGGGTTGGCATGCTGGTGGTTGGGGGGGGGAGTAGTTGAGATGAGACTTACCAGAGTCCATTCCTCCGCCTACTCCAGCGAGGCCCGCAGGATGCAGGATGTTCAAGACCTCTTGCTCCCATGCAGTGAATTCGGGAGGAGTGGGTGGTGGTCCGCCGCCAGTCTTCTGCACAGCGATGTTGTGTCTTGAGACCATCGACCGTACCTTCCCCCGTAGGTCGTTCCAGCGCTTTCGGATGTCTTCCCGGTTTCTAGGATGCTGTCCCACAGCGTTGACCCTGTCGACGATCCTTTGCCATAGCTCCGCCTTCCTGGCTATTGTGGTGTGTTGCACCTGTGTGCCGAAGAGCTGGGGCTCTACCCTTATTATTTCCTCCACCATGACCCTGAGTTCTTGGTCCGAAAACCTGGGGTGTCTTTGGGGTGCCATGGGGTGGTGTGGATGAGGTGTGGGGTGGTGTTTGTGGTGATGTGAGTGGTGGTGTGTGGTGATGTGTGCGTAGTTGTGGTGTGGTTGATGATGTTGTGTTCCTGTGTGTGTTGGGTTTTTCTATAGCTGTGCTCTCTCTCTCTCTCTCTCGCCTTCTCTCCGAATTTATAGTAGTGGGGGTTTGTGGGTGATGTGGGTGTGTGTTTTATAGTTTCTTGGATGTGTGGGAGTGGTGCATGTATGTGTATCAGGTGTGTGTATTTCAAATTGTCCAATGTGGCTGTGTTTTGGAGCTGGGTGTGTATTTTGACCGCGGCGGTGTGTACCGCCAATGGAATACCGCGGGTGAATGACCGCCGCGTGGATTCGTGGGTCGTAATGGCATGGGCGAGTTTGTGTTGGCGTGGCGGTGGAGGTTTGGTCATCTCCAGTTTTCCGCTGCCCGCTGATGTGGCGGCCTTCCGTGGATGTCGGGTTTTCGGCGGTTTGGCAGTTGGAGGTCAGAATGACCGTGGCGGTTTACCGCGGCCGCGGCGGTATGATGGCGGTCTTCTGACCGGCGGTAAGGGCCTTTTACCGCCGAGGTCAGAATGACCCCCTTAATCCCTAAAGGTACTTTGAGTTCAAAGACTTGATACTCATGGTCCCTGAGAACTGAGGAAGCCATCTGTGCCAGGATATCAGCAGAAGAAGAACCCCTGACAGAGGGTCTCAAATGCAATTCTGATTCTTTTAATGGTAATTGAGAATCATTCTGACTGGAGCTTCCAATAAGCCCTCAATTGCCAAATCTCACCAAAGACTGAGTAAAAGGATTAAGGGCCTTGATTAAGGCCCAATTCACGAAATCCTGCACGTGATAACTCAGTGCTTCCACCCTTCCATTTGGTATTCATCTTGATACTCATGCAGATCCATCTGAGGATCCTCCTCATCGGCATAGTACGCCATGATATGTTGTTTATTGAGCAGAGAAAGGGGTTCAGGGGGTAACTCCAAGCAGGTAGTATAAATTCAGGTGTGGTAGGAAAGTCCAAACCACCTTAAATTATCAAATTGCAATATTGGATGTTGAGGGAGCACCTGCATAAACCCTAGGCCAGGCCTCTAACGTTTTTGCGCCCTGCCAGGTGTTCCGGGGACCAGAAATGAGATGCAGAACACAAGCTTGTGTTTAGCGGATCAGAAAGATTAGGATTTTTCAATCCGTCTACAGCACACATCCGTGTTCGGCAAAACAGAAAGAGGACTAAGGGGGTCATTACAACATTGGCTGTAAAAGCCGCTTACTGCCGTGCTGAAGACCGCCAACACACCGCTGCGGCCGCGGAATTCCCCCACGGTCATTATGACCCACAGCTCGGAATCCGCCAAAATTTAGACACCCACACAAGTCCGCCACACCAAAGGTCAGTGATAAATTGGCGAAAACAAAACCTCCACCGTCACACCAACAGGAAGACGCCCACACTATCACGACCCACGAATCCACGTGGCAGTCTTTCAACCGCGGTATTCCATTGGCAGTACACAACGCCGCGCCCAAAATACACACACTCTTACAAAACACATCCACATTGGACAATTCCAAATACACACACCTGATACACATACACACACCACTCCCACACACCCAATACAACATAAAACACACACCCACATCACCCACAAACCCCTACGACAACAACTGCAAATGAAGGCCAGAGAGAGACACCACCATCTACAAACGAGCATCCACAGGCACTCAACACCATCACCTACATTACATCCACGCTCCTCATACAACACACCACTAAATATCACCCCACACATCACAACACACACCAACCCACACATCACCCACACCACCCCATGGCACGGCAAAGACACCCCAGGTTCTCTGAGGAGGAGCTCAGGGTCATGGTGGAGGAAATCATCCGGGCAGAGCCACAGCTATTCGGATCACAGGTGCAGCACACCTCCATAGCTAGGAAGATGGAGCTATGGTGAAGAATCGTGGACAGGGTCAATGCAGTGGGACAGGACCCAAGAAATAGGGATGACATCAGGAAGAGGTGGAACGACCTACGGGGGAAGGTGCGTTCCGTGGTCTCAAGACACCACATCGCGGTACAGAGGACTGGCGGCAGACCCCCACCTCCTCCTCCACAACTAACAACATGGGAGGAGCAGGTCTTAGCTATTCTGCATCCTGAGGGCTTCGCAGGTGTAGCTGGAGGAATGGACTCTGGTAAGTCAAATCTTCACTACGATATCCCCCACCCTACCTGCATGTCATCACATACCCCCACCCTCGCCCTCACCCCCATCACTCCTATTCCCCACAAATGTCCCAATATCACAAACCACCCATCCCAACACCAAGCCCTGCATGCAACACCAAAGCATGGACACCCATCACCAAAGCATTTCCACTACAGATACCCATACATCCCCCTAAACCATCATCACACAAGGTCCCACACAGGAATGCAAGCACTGGGGTACACGGTCAACCACCCATTGCACACCATGGCACGCACAGATGCAATAATCATGCTTTTACACCCCTGCAGGACCCCTACCCAACGTCAGATGACAGGAGGGTCCAGACATGTCCACACCACCCACAGAAGAGGCCCACAGTGATGACAGCAGCTCTGTCCAACTGGATCTAGACAACCAGCCCAGCCCATCTAGGACCTCGGACAGTCGGTTCCCCTCACACAGTCACAGGCCACCACAGAGCTTCCCACCTCTGGAAACACCAGCACAGCACCCACCCAGCGGGCCCATACCTCTGTCCCCAGGACACGTCAATCAGCAGTGTGTCCACCACTACAGGGAACCCAGGCTAACCCACCACCCAAACAACAACAGGGACCTGGGGGCAGTGGCAGTGGGCACACCGTTCAGGGGACAGAGGCCCAGGGAAACAGGGGAACTGGGAGGGCTGCTGTGCAACAGGGGGAGGACAGGCCCAGGGAACCCACTCTCCACGAGGCCCTCTCCAACATCATGGGAGCCTACCATCATTCCCAGGAGACGATGGCAACAGTACTGGCCAAGTTTCAGGAGACCCAGCGGCTGCAGGAGGAACAGTATTTGGGCTTCAGGGAGGAACTCAAATCCATCAATTCCACCCTGTGCACCATTGTAGGGGTGCTGAAGGAAGTCCTCAACACCAGGAGGGTCACTGTGGAACAACAAGGGGCCCTTGACACTAGCTTGGACGATGAACTGCCACAGGACCACCACATCAGCACCCCCACCCCCTGCAGATGGAGAACCACCCTGCAAACGGTCCCTGAGATCCAGGACAAAGACAGAGAACTATGCCAATACCCCCGCCAAGAAATAAGACCACCCTGATTGTCATCCTTTTGTCGCTCCTTGTCACCCTGTCCATCCTCAAACTGACCCAGCTCCACTTCCTATGCCCCTTTGGACAATGCACCTGTGAGACTAATAGCTTGGACTCTGCCATAGATATTCCTCCACCATCACCCCTCACCATTTTACAACCCCCTCCAATATTGAGCACTTAAATAAACACCCTTAAAGCACAAAACAATCTGGAGTCTGTCTGTGATTTCAAAATAATGTATCAGCAATTACAGTGACAAAATGCTCTTTCAAATGTAATGTCAACATACCTATGTCACACAGCTCTAGTCCATGAGGAAACAAAGAAGATGTCGCACAGTGGGACCCACATCTGTGAAATCATAAGGGAAAGTGACAACTCAATGACTATACACTGGGTGAAAAGGACAGACAGTAGAGAGGTAGTAGTTTTAAAGTACATGTAGCAGGCAGGTTTGTCTTCTTACCTGTGTCTCACTGGAAGTATTGCAGGATCACGAGTTCCTGTTGTCGATGACCTCTTCTTCTGCTTCCTCGTCTTCACTGTCCACAGGCTCCACAGCTGCCACAACACCTCCATCTGGACCATCCTCCTGCAGAAAAGGTACCTGTCATTGCAAAGCCAAGTTGTGAAGCATACAGCAGGCCACGATGATCTGGCACACCTTCTTTGGTGAGTAGAATAGGGAACCACCTGTCATATGGAGGCCCCGGAACCTGGCCTTCAGGATGCCAAAGGTCCGCTCTATTATCCTCCTAGTTCGCCCATGGGCCTTATTGTAGCATTCCTCTGCCCTTGTCCTGGGATTCCTCACTGAGGTTAGTAGCCATGACAGGTTGGGGTAACCAGAGTCACCTGCAAATGGCGAGGGACAACTGTTAGACACACACTAACTCTTAGGGACATCCCCAGAACCAGACAACTATTCCCACTGATTTGGTTCCAGGTGCTCACCTAATAGCTACACCCGGTGCCTCTGTAGTTGCCCCATCACATAAGGGATGCTGCTATTCCGCAGGATGTAAGCGTCATGCACTGAGCCAGGGAATTTTGCATTAACATGGGAGATGTACTGGTCTGCCAAACACACGATCTGCACATTCATCGAATGGTAACTCTTCCGGTTTCTGTACACCTGTTCACTCCTGCGGTGGGGGACCAAGGCCACATGTGTCCCATCAATGGCACCTATGATGTTGGGGATATGTCCCAGGGCATCACCTTTCACTGTAGGCAAATCCTCCACCTGAGGGAAAACGATGTAGCTGCGCATGTGTTTCAGCAGGGCAGATAACACTCTGGACAACACGTTGAAAAACATCGGCTGGGACATCCCTGATGCTATGGCCACTGTTGTTTGAAATGACCCACTTGCTAGGAAATGGAGTACTGACAGCACCTGCACTTGAGGGGGGATTCCTGTGGGATGGCGGATAGCTGACATCAGGTCTGGCTCCAACTGGGCACACAGTTCCTGGATTGTGGCACGATCAAGCCTGTAGGTGATGATCACATGTCTTTCCTCCATTGTCGACAGGTCCACCAGCGGTCTCTACACCGGAGGATGCCGCCATCTCCTCACATGCCCCAGCGGACGGTGCCTATAGATGAGAACAGCGAGCACAGAGTCAACCAACTCTGAGGTACGTAAACACAGCTTACTCCGAAAACTATTAATAAACCAAATTTTTCCTGTATGAGTGTTTAGCCAAGGCCTAGGTATGTGTGACGCAGTCAAAAATAAAGCCATGTGGGCCCCTGAAATGGCAGCTGCCTGACTTGTAAAGTGGGACAATGAGATATGAGGTAACTGCGCTGGCGTTGTACACCGTCGAAGTAGGCGGTCGAAGACTGCGGCACAATTCTGCATTGGTTAACATTGGACCCTATGGGTCCCAGGAGCCAATGACGATGTACGCCAGCGGTGACGGTACGCACCACCGTGGACGTGACCGCCATCTTCTCACTGTTCAATCACTCGATATCTGATCTTCGACAGGAGAGGACCTACACTGCAAGTGCTGCTGTGACCTCAGTCTGGAAGAGACAATGGCTCGTGCGTCTGGGGAAAGGGCCCCTGGCTTCAGCACGGAGGAGTTGGATAAACTCATGGAGGGGGTCTTCCCCCAGTACACACTATTCTACGGTCCTCCAGACAAACAGGTAAGTACACCGTTACCATGCTGTATGGGCAATGCCTGTGTGGAGTGGGGTGGATGAAAGATAGGGGTAGGATGAGGTGTGCATGAAATGACAGTAAGTGCATGTGCCACATGGCAAGTGTAAGGATGCAGGCCAATGACTGTGACGGTGCAGTTGGTAATTACTTTTCTTTTTCCCCTGTACAATTCCTGTAGGTCAGCACCCACCAGAAGAAGGATATTTGGCGTGCCGTCGCCAAGGAAGTCCGGACCCTGGAGGTCTACCACAGACGGAGCACCCACTGCTGGAAAAGATGGGAGGACATTCGCCGCTGGAGCAAGAAGACAGCGGAGGCCCAGCTGGGGATGGCCTCCCAACGTGGGAGGGGTGCCCGTCGCACCATGACCCCCCTGATGTTCAGGATCCTGGCGGTGGTGTACCCGGAGTTGGATGGGCGCTTGAGGGCATCACAGCAGCAACAAGGGGGTGAGTACACTCTCATTCAGCTGATTCAGCGCGTATTGGAGGTGTCTGGGTTGGGGAGGTGGGCTGTGGGTTCCCCTAGGCCAGGGTGAGTTTGCTAGTTAAGTCCCCTTTGTCAGGCAGTCCCTGTGGCACCCCACCCCACCTGGGTACAGTGCCAACTACACCTAGTCAGGCTCCTGTGACATCCATGTGTGCAGAAATTGGCCATAGCCTTGTAAGCCATGTCCCAGGGATTGAATAGTGGACCCCAAGTGCGCGTCGTAGTGCAGGGGGCTTCTGTGTCTGTCATGTCCGCCAACGGTAGCGGTATTGCATGCACTCAACATGTCTTTCTTCTGTCTCCCCCCCCCTTTTTGTGGTCTCCCTGTTCTTGTGTTCATTAGCATCATCAGGCGGAGGAGCAGTGGCACCGGAGCAGGAGGGAGCTGCATCCCACATGACCCTGGAGGGCGACACTACGGACTCCGAATTCACCAGTGGGACGGAGGGCGAGGGGAGCTCCACGGCGGGGACAGGAGCTGACACCAGCGATACGGACTCCTCCTCTGATGGGAGCTCCCTTCCGTTGGTGGCCCCATCTGTGCCCCCCGAATCTACAGGTACAGCCGCCACCCCCCCTACCAGCACCGCCCTCCCAGCAGCCCCTCAGCCTTTGCCCCGTGCCCGCTCACCCAGAAGGGTGGGTATCACCTTCACCCTAGGCACCTCAGCCCCTGCCCCTGTCACCCCTGCTGCCCTCAGTGAGGAGGCCATTGACCTCCTGAGATCCCTCACTGTTGGGCAGTCTACCATTTTGAATGCCATCCAGGGTGTAGAGAGGCAGTTGCAACAAACCAATGCCTTCCTGGAGGGCATTCATTCTGGTCAGGTAGCCCTTCAGCGAGCTTTTCAGACTCTGGCCTCAGCACTGATGGCAGCCATTGTCCCTGTCTCTAGCCTCCCACTCCAACTTCCTCTACCCAGACCCACACCCCTGTACCTCAGCCTATCCCAAGCACACCATCCGACCATCATGCACACAGCTCAACACACAAAGGAAGCTCAGGCAAACATAAGCACCACACATCCCACAGGCACTCACGCAAGCATCACACACATGCAGACACACCAACATCCACTGCCTCCACTGTGTCCCCTTCCTCCTTGTCTCCCTCCTCCCTCCCTATCTCATCTCCACTCACACCTCCATGCACTACATTTTCAGTCACTACGTCCATCACCAGCACACCCACCACCACACCCGCTCACGTGCAGTCACCACCCCCACTACCATTCACACATCCCCTGTGTCCTCTCCCAGTGTTTCTGTGAAGCCACCTCCCAAGATACACAAACGCAGCCACACACGCACCCAACAGCCATCCACCTCATGACAGCCTCCAGCCCATGCACCTTCACCCAAAGTCAGCAAACGTACACCTCCTACGACCACAACCTCTTCCTCCACTCCCAAACCCCCTCCAGCTACCAGTCTCAGTGTTCCTAAGAAACTTTTCCTGTCCAGCCTTGACCTCTTTCCCTCACCTACCCCACCCCGTCAGTCTCCTAGGGCCCGACTCTCCAGGTCCCAACCTGGCACCTCAGCCACAACATCGGCGGGACCAGTGGTGCCAGTAGTCATCGGATTATGGAGTGCACCAGGCAGCAGGGCAGGCAGGGTGGCAAGGAGCCACAGCACGGACAGTCCTCCACCTGTCAAGCATAAAAAGTTGGACACTGCCCGGCGGGAGAGGGGAAAGACACCAGCCACCAAAGCCACTCCCAGGGGTACAGTTGAGTTTGTGGAGACAGCTGCGACACCATCCAAGGTGGGGAAGGGGCACAAGAAAACCGGCAATTCTGGGAAGATCAGCACGGCGGACAAGACCGCCATCAGCCCAGCTGCCCAGGAGGCGACCGCCAGCAGCCACACTGCCCCAGACAGGACCGCCAGCAGCAGCCCCACTGCCCAGGAGGCGACCGCCAGCAGCCACACTGCCCCAGACAGGACCGCCAGCAGCAGCCCCGCTGCCCAGAAGGCGACCGCCTGCAGCCACATTGCCCCAGACAGGACCACCAGCAGCAGCCCCGCTGCCCAGGAGGCGACCGCCAGCAGCCCTACTGCCACAGACAGGACCGCCAGCAGCTGAACCGCTGCCAAGGACACCGCCGCCACAAGCACCGCAGGCCCATGAGCGCAAAAAGCTCTGACGCTACTGAGGCCGCCAGGAGCAGGATGAAGCACTCTGGGCACAAGGCACCCTCCAGAACCAGTGGAGATTGACATCCACTAACTCAGTCCTTGGAAGGATGAAGCACTCTGGGCACAAGGCACCCTCCAGAACCAGTGGAGATTGACATCCACTACCTCAGTCCTTGGCAGGATGAAGGACTCTGGGCACAAGGCACCCTCCAGAACCAGTGGAGACTGTTATCCACTTGAGAGACTGTGGCTTTGCACTCCCCAGGATTGAACAGTGGGCAACCCACCCACTGTAGAGACTTGAGAGACTGTGGCTTTGCACTCCCCAGGATTGAACAGTGGGCAACCCACCCACTTGAGAGACTTGAGAGACTGGCTTTGCACTCCCCAGGATAAAGCAGTGGGCAACCCACCCACTGTAGAGACTTGAGAGACTGTGGCTTTGCACTCCCCAGGATAAAGCAGTGGGCAAACTACCCACTGTAGAGACTTGAGAGACTGTGGCTTTGCACTCCCCATGATTGAACAGTGGGCATGGGGCCCCCTCATGGATTTGGCGTCGTGCACTCAACCGGCTGAGGCCCCCCCCTTCCTTTCCCCCTGAGGTGCCTGTTTTACTTCTATCTGATGCCCCTGCAGTGTTCTCTCCGTCTTGTTTTGGGTATCTTGTGTGGGCCTCGCCCATGCCTTTTGGGCCCAGTGAGACACGGACTATGATGGTGGACTCCCTTGGACTTGTGTTCTTGGTGTATATAATTGTATATAGTATAAATGTATATATTTGTAAATATTTTTGATGTATGTAATTGAATATATCACAATTATTCGACTCATTTCCTTTTGTCCTTGAATTCTTCCAGGGGGGCTAGGGGGTGTAACTGTGATGTATCAATATGTATTAGAGTGTGTGTTGTAGTGGGTGAGGGTGGGGGTGTTGCTTGTGTGTGTCACTCTCTTTACCCTCCCCTGTGTCATAGGTGCAGTACTCACCGTTGTCTTCGCCACCGGCGTTTTTGCTCCTGGTAGAGGAGCAGGAAGATAAAGGCTGGGAGTATCTGAAGTTCCGGTTCCATGGCGTCCTGGTTCCTCGTGGGATGTGTAGAGGTGAGTGTTTTCCCTTCGAAGTCCTGTTTCCGCTGTGTTTTTGTTCGCAGTGAATCCGCCCCGGAAAAGGTGGCGGATTGGTGGGTTGTAATACTGTGGGCGGTACATTGTCTCCCGCCTGTCTGTTGGCGGTTAACGCCGCGGTGTTTGTTTGTACCGCTGTGGCGGTCGGAGTGTTAAAGTGGCTGTCTATGTTGGCGGTTCCCGCCACAGTCGTAATTCAATTTTTTTTACCGCCGGCCTGTTGGCGGTCTTGCCGCCGCTTTAACACTGACCGCCAGGATTGTAATGACCACCTAAGTCTTCTAGGGAGAAGACGCTCTCCCAACCCACTCCCGCTCCACTGATGCGTTTCAGCTATTAAGCTGAATAAGTAAAATAACAGTGTATCAATAAGTGTAATGACAATGCTAATAAAAAAAAAATATTAATAATAATAAGCCGCAAAACGCTGCACGTTACATGGCTAATAGTACTTAGACAAATGACGTAGTACTTATCTCAGCTTGCAGCAGCAAAGAAAGAGGAAGGACATTGTTGGTTCAGAAATATATATGGCAGTGATGCCTTGTAATTGGACAGTTAAGGGCTGGAGCTCTTGGGATATAAAGTTTAAAGTTTTATTGTATTGTAATTGGCTGCTGTTTTACGTCAGTAAAGAAAGAGTCGCATAATCTGAAGCCTCCAGTCCTTACATAGAATCATCTGACAGGTTACTCTTGTTGGAAGTAAAACAGGAAGATATTTTAGAACTATTTTTAAATGTGCCCTTATTTTTCTTTTTACACCATTAACCATTATTTCTATGAAAAATTATCCCCTCATTTTGTTCCTTTCTAAATTAAATGTTTTAAGTTTTACCATGTTGATTCAATCAAGATGGCTTCAGGTGTGCCACACTTTTCTCATAAGTAAGACTGTTTGCTCTCAAGTTGTTCTTTAGAACACTCTGGGAGGCTGCAGTAGAACACAGGGGAATCAACTGACAGGCTGCTCCTGTTGGAAATACGGGTTTCACTGAGAACGTCAGACTTTATTCTGATACAGCTGAGAAAGATAGTGTGAATTTACAGAAAAAATGCTCTCATTTTAGCTTCCATAACCTCTATGGGAAAAGAATGAGAAAACAGTTTTCTCTCAAACATGATTCATGAAATCCCAGCAGAGTCAAATCCAGCTTTCTGTCAAATTTGGTGTAATTCTGTCCAGCGGTTCGGGCTATAGTCGTGTTCGAAACTCCTACTGGAATTAAATGGGAATTGTATTTTTTTGACTCCCCCTTTTTCTCAGACCCCGCATGATGGATCACTTGAAACTTTCTATGCACAACAAGAATCTCCAGCACACTTTTTCTGGAAAATGTTGTGAAGATTTGTCAAATGACGCCAAAGATATAGGCATGTCAAAAAATGCTTTTTCTATGGAAACATGGTCCTAATTATAACTACCTTCTGGTGTGTATCTGCGTCACTGGGCCAGCCGCACCGATATTATGCTACAGCCACAAACACAATAAGCATAGCAGGATGCAACATTCTTTTTTATTCATCAAAAGACACCAACACAGAACAGGACGCCAACACGTTTCAGCTTATGCCTTCAACTGGCTAACCCGTATCCCCCAAACCAAGTGATATAAATACAGTCCTTTTTTGATCGCATTGCCCTTTTACTGAGGAGCTGAACCTCTTACACAGCATACTCTTGATCCATTATGGCCACCATTGACAAAATATCAACACTGACAGGAGCACAGTTAACATGATTAAAAACAACTTCACATTTACGAATTATGTATCAAGGTGTTCTGCAGAATGACATTTTCCCAAATATGTATTGAACCAGGAGCATGGGCTACGAAAAAATGAAAACAAAAATAAAAAATTGAAAATAACAATAACACTAAAAGAAACAATACACACATGCTTCAAGTTCATTTACTAAACCATGCTCCTATCTGTTTCAAGATTAAATATATTGCACTATACTCTGTAATTCGACACATACGAAGATTTGTTAAAAAAAATTTTGAACATTGTTTGAAACCTTCATGCACCCGGCATGACTCATAAATGATTGCTGCTGAAGGCCAATGGTCTGGGTGGACTTGAAGTTATCAACTATAAGAATAATGTGTCACACTAAATACTGCTTCCATATGTAACACTGCATCACCACGTAATTATCACCCCTTATATGCATACACTTAAGGCACAGAGGCAGCGTACAGCTAAGTGTTAATCTGCATGATGTAATAGGTCCGTGTGGAGATAGGACATCCCCATGTAAGTTACCTTCTATGCTAAGTGTCCTGCCTGTATTTGTTTGAATGTACAGCCACCTATATTGTGGATATGGTAACCTGACAACTAAGGGCCAGATTTAATGAAAAGTGGTGCAGCGCGGTGCTGCACCAAAATTGGCAGCGCTGACGCGCTGTGTCAATTTAAAAACACAGGGATGCACCATACTCATTAGAATATGGCACACCCCTGCATTTCCCCCTGCGCTGGCGCTAAATTGCGCTGCCTAGCACCAACGCAGGCATCCTTGCACCATTCTAAAAAGAACAAGTGATGGACGGAATGCTGAACAATGTCAAATATTCACCACCAGTACAGAGATGTGGGCCTAAATCCATCGTTTTTTTGCTGCCTATGCCATTCCTGTTTGGACCCAGCCATATGCAAATCAGTCTTGACCCTGTTCCCCATGGGAACAGTCCAGACCGAACTGCCAGTCCAATTCTTCTCTGGACTGGAAACAAGCATCCTGGGAACGGTTTCGGAGTTTCACCACTCATCAGCCAGGCTAGCTTGAATCGAGTGGCATGGGAAGCACGGGACCCACGTCTGGGCATACTCTTCCCACTTAGGGTGACAAATGCAAAAAGAACAAGTGATGGATGGAATGCTGAACAATGTCAAACATTCACCCCCAGTACAGAGACCTGGGCCTAAATCCATCTTTTTTAGCTGCCCATGCCATTCCAGTGTGGACCCAGCCATATGCATATCAGTCTTGACCCTGGGAACAGTCCAGCCCGAACTGCTAGGCCAAGTCTTCCCTGGACTGGAAACAAGCACAGGGTCAAGACTGATTTGCATATGGCTGGGTCCAAACTGGGGTGGCATGGGGAGCAAAAGAACAATGGATTAAACCCAGATCTGTGACTGGGGGTGAGTGTTTGCATTGTTCAACACTCCGTCCATCATCTTTTGTGTTGCTAAAGTTGCCCTAAGTGGGAAGGGTATGCCCAGAAGTGGGTCCCTTGCTCACTGTGCCACTGGATTCAAGCTAGCCTGACTGATGAAGGGTGAAATTCTGAAACCAGTCCCAGGACGCTTGTTTCCAGTCCAGGGAGGACCTGGCTTGGCAGTTCAGGCTGGACTGTTCCCATGAGGAACAGGGCCAAGACTGATTTGCATATGGCTGGGTCCAAACTGGGGTGGCATGGTGAGCAAAAGAATGATGGATTAAACCCAGGTCTGTGACTGGGGGTGAGTGTTTGCATTGTTCAGCACTCCGTCCATCATCCTTTTGTGTTGCTAAAGTTGACCTAAGTGGGAAGGATATGCCCAGACGTGGGACCCTTCCTCACCGTGCCACTGGGTTCAAGCTAGCCTGGCTGATGAAGGGTGAAACCCTGAAACCGGACCCAGGATGCTTGTTTCCGGTCTAGGGAAGACCTGGCTTGGCAGTTCAGGCTTGACTGTTCCCATGAGGTACAGCGTCAAGACTGATTTGCATATGGCTGGGTCCAAATTGGGGTGGCAGGGTGAGCAAAAGAACAATGGATTAAACCCAGATCTGTGACTGGGGGTTAGTGTTTGCATTGTTCAGCACTCCGTCCATCATCCTTTTGTGTTGCTATCCTTGCACCATTGTGCAAGGATGTCTGCGTTGAGCGGTTTGATATTTTATGTGCAGGAAGGGACACCTTCCCGCACATAAACAATCGTTTCTGGAAGATTGCAGCACACATAGAAAAAGCAATAAAAGGGGAGGAATAAAAGTATTCCTCCTTGTTGCGCCTTGCTAATGCCACCCCTCAGGTTTACGAAAACACGTAAATCTTGGGCAGCATCAAACTGCAATGGGTGTTCCTATGAGGATCTGCACATCCTAAAGCGCAAGATCTAGGTCCCAATCCCTCAATACTTAAAAGGTCAGCATAAAATTAAATATAACAACAAATACGAATCCGGATATCTCAAGGTGCAACAGTGTCCTCAAAGTGTCGAGGTCTCAATGAGAAGACAGTCGAAGGATCTTAAGACAAAGACCTGATAACATAGAACCCAAAAGAAATCCCCAGTCATAAGCAAAGTGAACAGGGATGGCATATTGACAACCAGCACTAATGGCCCTCAAACGTGTACATAAATGATTCTGGCACACAAAACATCTATTAATTCACCTACAATAATATCCTGGAGGATGGCAATATATATATATATATATACATGCCGACTAGTGGCAGTCACCACTAGGTAGTTATAGTTAGGACCTAGTTTCTATAGAAAAAGGGCGTTTTTACTTGTCTATGGCAGTCATTACAACATTGGCGGTAAAAGCCGCTTACCGCCGCGCAGAAGACCGCCAACACACCGCTGCGGCCGCGGAATTCCACCACAGCTATTATGACCCACATTTTGGAATCCGCCAAAATTCAGACACCCACACAAGTCCGCCACACCAAAGGTCAGTGATAAACTGGTGAAAACAAAACCTCCACCGTCACGCCAACAGAAATATGCCCACACTATCACGACACACAAATCCACGCGGCAGTCTTTCAACCGCGTTATTCCATTGGCGATACACACCACCGCACTCAAAATACACACACTCTTCCAAAACACAGACACATTGGACAATTCGAAATACACACACCTGATACATATACACACACCACTCCCACACACCCATTACAATATAAAACACACACCCACATCACCCACAAACCCCCACGACAAAAAATTCAGAAAGAAGGCCAGAGAGAGATAGCACCAGCAAGAACAACAGCATCCACAGGCACACAACACCATCACCCACAGAACTTCCACGCACCTCACACAACACACCACTACATATCAGCACACTTAACACCACACACTCCACACCACACATCACCCACACCACCCCATGGCAAGGCAAAGACACCCCAGGTTCTCGGAGGAGGAGCTCAGGGTCATGGTGGAGGAAATCGTCCGGGTAGAGCCACAGCTATTCGGAGCACAGGTGCAGCACACCTCAATTGCAAGGAAGATGGAGCTATGGCGAAGAATAGTGGACAGGGTCAACACAGTGGGACAGCACCCAAGAAATCGGGAGGACATCAGGAAGAGGTGGAACGACCTACGGGGGAAGGTGCGTTCCGTGGTCTCAAGACACCACCGGATGGTTCAGAAGACTGGTGGCGGACCCCCACCTCCTCCCCCACAACTAACAACCTTGGGAGGAGCAGGTCTTGGTGATTCTGCATCCTGAGGGCCTCGCAGGAGTAGGTGGAGGAATGGACTCTGGTAAGACAAATCTTAATTATTACATTCCCCACCTTACCTGCATGCCATCACATACCCCCACCCTCACCCTCACCCCTAGGACCCCAACTCCTCACATATGTCCCAACATCACAAACCACCCATCCCAACACCAAGCCCTGCATGCAACAACAAAGCATGGACACCCATCACTAAAGCATGGCCACTGCACATACCCATACAACCCCCTTAACCATCCTCACACAAGGTCCCACACAGGAATGCAAGCACTGGGGTACACGGTCACCCACCCATTGCACACCATGCCACACACAGATGCAATAATCATGCCTTTACACGCCTGCAGAACCCCCACCCAACATCACCGGACAGGAGGGTCAAAATATGTCCACTCCACCAACAGAGGAGGCCCACAGTGATGACAGCACCTCTGTCCAACTGGATCTAGATTACCAGCCCGGCCCATCGGGGACCTCGGGTCAGTTGGTTCCCCTCACCCAGTTACAGGCCACCACAGACCTTCCTCCCTCTGGAAACACCAGCACAGCACCCACCCAGCGGGCCCATACCTCCGTCCCCAGGACACGTCAATCAGCAGTGTGTCCACCACTATAGGGCACCCAGGATAACCCACCACCCCAACAACAACAGGGACCTGGGGGCAGTGGTAGTGGGCACACGGTCCAGGGTACGGAGGGCCAGGAATACAGGGGAACTGGGAGGGATGCTGTGCGACAGGGGGCGGACAGGCCAAGGGAACCCACTCTCCACGAGGCCCTCTCCTCCATCATGGGAGCATACCACCACTCCCAGGAGACGATGGCAACGGTACTGGCCAAGTTTCAGGAGACCCAGCGGCTGCAGGAGCAACAGTAAATGGGTTTCAGGGAGGAACTCAGAACCATCAGCTCCACCCTGGGCACCATCGTAGGGGTGCTGAAGGAAGTACTCAACACCAGGAGGGACACTGTGGCACTACAAGGGGCCCCTGACACTAGCATGAACGATGAGCTGCCCACCACCTCCGCCGGCGCTAGTGGACAGAATGCCCTGCCACAGGACCACCACACCATCACCCCACCCCCTGCAGAGGGAGAACCACCCCGCAAACGGTCCCTGAGATCCAGGACAAAGACAGAGCACGATGCCAAGACCCCCGCCAAGAAATGAGACCACCCTGATTGTCATCCTACTGTCCCACTTTGTCACCCTGTCCATACTTTAACTGCCCCAGCTCCACTTCCTATGCCCATTTGGACAATGCACCTATGAGATTAATAGACTGGACTCTGCCATGGACATTCCTCCGCCATCACCCCTCACCATTTCACTACCCCCTCCAATATTGAGCACTTAAATAAACACACTTAAAGTACAAAACAATCTGGAGTCTGTCTGTGAGTTTGAAATAGTGTATTAGCAATTACAGTGACAAAATGCTCTTTTAATTGTAATGTCAAAATACCTATGTCACACAGCTCTAGTCTATGAGGAATCTAAGCAGATGTCACACAGTGGGACCCACATCTGTGAAATCGTAAGGGAAAGTGACAACTCAGTGACCATACACTGGGTGAAAACGACACACAGTAGAAAGGTAGTAGTGTTAAAGTACATGTAGTAGGCAGGTCTGTACTCTTATCTGTGTCTCACTGGAAATGTTGCCGGATCACTGAGTCCCTGTTGTTCATGTCTTCTTCCTCTGCTTTCTCGTCTTCACTGTCCACAGGCTCCACAGCTGCAACAACACCGCGATCTGGACCATCCTCCTGCAGAAAAGCCAAGTTATGGAGCACACAGCAGGCCACAATGATCTGGCACACCTTCTTTGATGAGTAGAATAGGGATCCACCTGTCATATGGAGGCACCTGAACCTGGCCTTCAGGAGGTCGAAGGTCCGCTCGATCACCCTCCTAGTTCGCCCATGGGCCTCATTGTAGCGTTCCTCTGCCCTTGTCCTGGGATTCCTCACTGGGGTCAGTAGCCATGACAGGTTGGGGTAACCAGAGTCACCTGCAAATGGTGAGGGACAACTGATAGACACGCTCTAACCTGGAGGGATATCCCCAGACAACCATTGCCACTGACTTGCCTCCAGGTGCTCACCTAATAGCCACACACGGTGCCTCTGGAGTTGACCCATCACATAAGGGATGCTGCTATTCTGCAGGATGTAGGCATCATGCACTGAGCCAGGGAACTTGGCATTCACATGGGAGATGTACTGGTCTGCCAAACATACCATCTGTACATTTATAGAATGATAACTCTTCCGGTTTCTTTACACCTGTTCACTCCTGTGGGGGGGAGACCAAAGCCACATGGGTCCCATCAATGGCACCTATGATGCTGGGGATGTGTCCCAGGGCATAGAAATCCCCTTTCACTGAAGGCAAATCCTCCACCTGAGGGAAAAAGATGTAGCTCTGCATGTGTTTCAGAAGGGCAGACAACACTCTGGAGAATACGTTGGAAAACATAGGCTGGGACATCCCTGATGCTATGGCCACTGTTGTTTGAAAAGACCCACTTGCAAGGAAATGGAGCACTGACAGCACCTGCACTTGAGGGGGGATTCCTGTGGGATGGCGGATTGCTGACATCAGGTCTGGCTCCAACTGGGTACACAGTTCCTGGATTGTGGCACGGTCAAGCCTGTATGTGATAATCAAATGTCGCTCCTCCATTGTCGACAGGTCCACCAACGGTCGGTACACCGGAGGATGCCGCCATCTCCTCACATGTCCCAGCAGACGGTGCCTATGAAGGACAACAGTGAGCACAGAGTCAAACAACTCAGAGGTACGTACCCACAGTTTACCCAGAACACCAATCATACACAAAAGGTGGCCTGTATGTGTGTTGAGTCTAGGCCTAGGTATGTGTGACGCAGTTGGAAATTAAGCCATGTGGGCCCCTGAATTGGCGGCTGCCTGACCTGTAAAGTGGGACAATGGGATGTGAGGTAACTGTGCTGGTGTTGTATACCGTTGCAGTAGGCGGTCGAAGACCGCGGCGCAATGCTGCATTGGTTAACATTGGACCCTATGGGTCCCAGGAGCCAATGACGATGTACGCCGGCGGTGACGGTACGCACCGCCGCGGACGTGACCGCCATTTTCTATCTGTTCAATAACTTGATACCTGATCTTCGACAGGAGAGGACCTACACTGCAAGTGCTGCTGTGACCTCAGTCTGGAAGAGACAATGGCTCGAGTGTCTGGGGAAAGGGCCCATGCCTTCACATCGGAGGAGTTGGAGAAGCTCGTGGATGGGGTCCTCCCCCAGCACACGCTACTCTACCGTCCTCCAGACAAACAGGTAAGTACCCAGGGAGCATGTTGTATGGGCTATGCCTGTGTGGAGAGGGCTGGATATAAGAAGGAAGGGGGGAGAGTGCTGCGTGCATGAAAGACAGTGAATGCATGTGCTACATGGCAAGGGTAGGGATGGGGGCCAATCACTTTGACGGTGCAGTTGGTAATAACTTCTCTTTTTCTCCTGTACATTTCATGTAGGTCAGCACCCAGAAAAAAGATATTTGGCGTGCCATCGCCAAGGACGTCAGGACCCTGGGGGTCTACCACAGACGGAGCACCCACTGCCGGAAAAGATGGGAGGACATTCGCCGCTGGAGCAAGAAGATGGCGGAGGCTCAGGTAGGGATGGCGTCCCAACGTGGGAGGGGTGCCCGTCACACCATGACCCCCCTGATGTTCAGGATCCTGGCGGTGGCCTACCCGGAGTTGGATGGGCGTTTGAGGGCATCACAGCAGCCACAAGGGGGTGAGTACACTCTCAATCTGCTGACTTTGCGTGCAGTGGAGGGGTCTGGGTGGGGGAGGTGGGCTGTGGGTTTTCCTAGGCCAGGGCGAGTTCCGTAGGCAAGGCCCCTCCGTAAGGCAGTCCATGTGGCACCCCAGCCCACCTCTGTAGAGTGCCAAGAACACCTAGTCATGCCCCTGTGTCATCTATGTGTGCAGATGTCGTCCATAGCCTTGTAGGCCATTTCCCAGGAATTGAATAGTGGAGCCCGAGAGCGTGGCATAGTGAAGGGGGCTTCTGTGTCTGTCGTGTCCGCCAACGGTTGTGGTAATGCATGCACTCAACAAGTCTTTCTTTTGTCTTCCCCCCACCTTTTTGTGGTCTCCCTGTTCTTGTGTGCATTAGCATCATCAGGCGGAGGAGCAGTGGCACCGGAGCAGGAGGGAGCTGCATCCCAAATGGCTCTGGAGGGCGACACTACGGAGTCTGAATTCACCAGTGGGACGGAGGGCGAGGGGAGCTCCACGGCAGGGAAAGGAGCTGACACCAGCGATACGGACTCCTCCTCTGATGGGAGCTCCTTTCCCCCCTACCAGCACCGCCCTCCCAGCAGCCCCTCAGCCTTTGCCCTGTGCCCGCTCACCCAGGAGGGTGGGCATTACCCTCGCCCCAGGCACCTCAGGCCCTGCCCGAGTCACCCCTGCTGCCCTCAGTGAGGAGGCCATTGACCTCCTCAGGTCCCTCACTGTTGGGCAGTCTACCATTTTGAATGCCATCCAGGGCGTAGAGAGGCAGTTGCAACAAACCAATGCATTCCTGGAGGGCATTCATTCTGGTCAGGCAGCCCTTCAGCGAGCTTTTCACACTCTGGCCTCAGCACTGATGGCAGCCATTGTCCCAGTCTCTAGCCTCCCCCCTCCAACTTCCTCCACCCGACCCAATCCCCTGTACCTCAGCCTATCCCAAGCACACCTCTAGACCAACATGCACACACCTCAACACCCAAGGGAAGCTCATGCAAACATAAGCACCACACATCCCACAGGCACTCACGCAAGCATCACACACATGCAGACACACCAACATCTACTGCCTCCACTGTGTCCCCCTCCTTCTCGTCTCCCTCCTCCCTCCCAGTCTCGTCTACACTCACACCTGCATGCACTACCTCTACAGCCACTATGTTCCTCTCCAGCACACCCACCACCACACCCCGCTCACGTGCAGTCACCACCCCCACTACCATTCACACGTTCCCTGTGTCCTCTCCCAGTGTGTCTGTGACGCCCCCTCCCAAGATACACAAACGCAGGCACACACCCACCCAACAGTCATCCACCTCGCAACAGCCTCCAGCGCATGCACCTTCACCCAAAGTCACCAAACGTACACCTCCTACAACCACCACTTCTTCCTCCACTCCCAAACCCCCTCCAGCTACCCGTCCCAGTGTGTCCCAAAAACTTTTCCTGTCCAACCTTGACCTCTTTCCCACACCTCCCCCACCCTGTCCGTCTCATAGGTCCCGAACTAGCACCTCAGCCACAACATCTCCGGGACCACTGGTGCCTGTAGTCACCGGAATCTGGAGTGCACTGGCCACCAGGGCAGCCAGTGTGGCACGGAGCCACAGCACAGACAGTCCCCCACCTGTGAAGCATCAGAAGTTGGCCAATGCCCGGCGGGAGAGGGGGAAGACTCCTGCCACCAAAGCTGCTCCCAGGGGTCCCGTTGGGAGTGTGGAGTCAGCTGTGACACCTTCCAAGGTGGGGAAGGCCTACAAGAAACCCAGCAAGTCTGGGAAGAGCAGCACGGCGGAGAAGACCGCCATCATCCCCGATGCCCAGGAGGCCAGCACCAGCCCACCTGCCCAGGAGGCCACCGCCAGCATCAGCCCACCTGCCCAGGAGGCCACGGCAGCATCAGCCTAGCTGCCCAGGAGGCCACCGCCAGCACCAGCCCATCTGCCCAGGAGGCCACCGCCAGCATCAGCCCAGCTGCCCAGGAGGCCACCGCCAGCATCAGCCCAGCTGCCCAGGAGGCCACCGCCAGCATCAGCCCAGCTGCCCAGGAGGCCACCGCCAGCACCAGCCCACCTGCCCAGGAGGCCACCACCAGCCCACCTGGCCAGGAGGCAACCGCCAGCACCAGCCCCGCTGGGCCATGATGGACCGCCAGCAAAAGGCCCGCTGGGCCATGAAGGACCGCCAGCAATAGCCCCGCTGGGCCATGAAGGACCGCCAGCAAAAGGCCTGCTGGGCCATGAAGGACCGCCAGCAAAAGCCCCGCTGGGCCTTGAAGGACCGCCAGCAAAAGCCCCGCTGGGCCATGAAGGACTGCCAGCAAAAGGCCCGCTGGGCCATGAAGGACCGCCAGCAAAATCCCCTCTGGGCCATGAACGACAGCCAGCAGCTGAGACCCTGCAATGGAGACTGCCATCTCAAGCACCGCTGCACAGGGCACCGCCATCTCAAGCACAGCTGAACAGGGCACCGCCATCTCAAGCACTGCTGAACAGGGCACCGCCGTCTCAAGCACCGCTGAACAGGGCACCGCCGTCTCAAGCACCGCTGCACAGGTCACCGCAATCTCAAGCACCGCTGAATTGGGCACCGCCGTCTCAAACACCGCTGAACAGGGCACCGCCATCTCAAGCACCGCTGAACAGGGCACCGCCGTCTCAAGCACCGCTGCACAGGGCACCGCCATCTCAAGCACCGCTGAACAGGGCACCGCTGTCTCAAGCACTGCTAGCCCATGAGCGGCAGGGCCACTGACGCAACTGAGTCCGTCACGGGGTGAATGATGCACACTGGGCACCATGCCCCCTCCAGAACCAGTGGAGAGATCCATCCACTACCTCTGTCCTTAGTAGGATAAAGCACTCTGGTCACCATGCCCCCTCCAGAACCAGTGGAGACTGTCATCCACTACCTCTGTCCTTAGCAGGATGAAGCACTCTGGGCACCATGCCCCCTCCAGAACCAGTGGAGAGATCCATCCACTTGTGAGACTGTGGCTTTGCACTCCCCAGGATTGAACAGTGGGCAAGCCACCCACTGTAGAGACTTGTGAGACTGTGGCTTTGCACTCCCCAGGATGGAACAGTGGGCAACCCACCCACTGTAGAGACTTGTGAGACTGTGGCTTTGTACTCTCCTGGATGGAACAGTGGGCAACCCACCCACTGTAGAGACTTGTGATACTGTGGCTTTGTACTCCCCAGGATTGAACAGTGGGCAACCCACGCACTGTAGAGACTTGTGAGACTGTGGCTTTGCACTCCCCAGGATTGAACAGTGGGCAACCCACCCACTGTAGAGACTTGAGAGACTGTGGCTTTGCACTCCCCAGGATTGAACAATGGGCATGTGGCCCCCTCGTGGATTTGGCGTTTTGCACTCAAGCGGCTGAGGTGCCCCCCCTTTCCCTCCCCCTGAGGTGCCTGTTTAGTTGCTCTCTGATGCCCCTGCAGTGTTCTCTCCATCATGGTCGGGGATCTTGTGTGTGCCTCGCCCATACCGTGTGGTCCCAGTGTTCTACTGACTTTCTTAGTGCACTACCTGGACTACTATGCTTGGTATATATTTTGTACATGGTGTATATATATATTTCTGCCTACTTGCTTTTAATATATTACAATGGTTACACTCATTTTCTATTGTCTTTGTATTCTTCCGGGGGGTTTGGGGGGTGTAACTGTGAGGTATTGATATGCATTAGTGTGTGTTGTAGTGGGTGAGGGTGGGGGTTGGGGTGTTGCGTGTGTGTGTCCCTGTTTTTTCCCTCCCCCCTCCCCTGTGTTGTTGGTGCAGTACTCACCGTGGTCTTCGCAGCCGGCGTTCGTGGTCCTGGTAGAGGAGCAGGAAGACTATTGCAGGGAGAATTTGGAATTCCGGATCCATGGCGTCCTCGTTCTTCGTGGGGTGTGTAGAGGTGAGCGTTTTCCCTTCGGGATTCTTGTTTCCACTGTGTTTTTATCCGCGGTGAATCCGCCCCAGAAAAGGTGGCGGATTGGCCTGTCATAATAGTGTGGGCGGTACATTGTCTCCCGTGTGTCTGTTGGCGGTGACCGCTGCGCTGTTTGTTTGTACCGCCGTGGCGGTCGGAGTGTTAAAATAACTGTCTTTGTTGGCGGTTTCCGCCACGGTCGTAATTGCAATTTTTTTACCGCCGGTCTGTTGGCGGTATTACCGCCGCTTTAACACTGACCACCAGGGTTGTAATGACCACCATAGTGTGGTAAGCATCATGACAACCAACTTAAAGAAGAAAAACTGACTCATTAACTCTTTACAGTTCAACTTGAATTGAAAGTTAAACTCTTAAGCATCAATGAGTCTGTTTTTCATGTCTTTGCCCACAATGTTTCACAGTTAAAAATGGAGATGGGATAATTACTCCTCGACCCGTGATCAAGGAAACTTTGTTTTCCAAGACGCATCAGGAATTTTACGTGTTGGCAAATAAAAGGATAATTTTTTCACCTTGAATTGCGGAGTGTTTTTCTTTTTAACTAAAAGCAAACCTTGGACTGTTCATATTTCCAGGCCCACACCTATACCATGGTTCATTATTGCTTGGAGCCGAGGGCTTCTGTGGACTTTGCGACTTGATTCTTAAAATATATATGTAAATTTAATTACATTGATAAAAAATCGATATCAATTAATTATAGTTTTTATTTTATTTTAAATTATTTTAATAATATTTTAGTTTAAAAATATATCTTTAATTTTCTTAAGAATTGGTCAAGTTATTTTAAGTTAATTTTATACCTAATTTGTAAACATGTGTATACATTGAAAATAAATATAAACATTTAACTTTAGGTGTTTTGAATACATCTTTAAAAGTAATTTTAATTGTATCTAATATATATAAATTAATTAAATATTCAATTTAAAATTAAGCTATTAGTGATGTTGTTTCTTTTTTTTTAAATCTACATTTATATTAAATATATTCAGTGAATGTACATTAATATGTATATCAAAAGTATTTGTACCCATTTTAAATTGTACCTATTCTTTACAATAGGGTGATCTCTGACCCTGTAGCTGAGATCTCTAGCTACATGTGAAAAGTCATAAGTAGTAACTTTACACTTGTAAATTAGGCTCTACACCCTAGTTTCAGGGGGAGAGGTTTGAAATCCTACACTCCACTTTATACTTGTAAACTGGAATACAGATTGTGTCATCCTGTCAGGTTAACCTGAAAAGCGATGAGCTTGATTTCGACTACCTTAGTGGGGTAGGTTATGTTTATTACTCCTGATAAAATCCAACTAACAAAGGGGTTGGAAGTTGTTGGGTAAGATTGCACCTATTCTACGTTTTGGTGCTTAACGTGGATTTTGCTTACTGCACCTAAATATAGGCCCATATTTATACTTGGTTTTGCGCTAAATTAGCATCATTTTTTTTCACGCTAATTGAGCGCAAACCTAACTCCATATTTATACTACGGTGCTAGACACGTCTAGCGCCAAAGTTATGGAGTTAACGTTGTTTTCTGGACGGGGAAACCTACCTTGCATCAATGAGATGTAAGGTAGGCGTTCCCGTCCAGAAAAGGACGATATGGCCCTTGCGCCATATTTATCCCCCTGTGCTAAAATCCAGCACGGGGGAATGGGGGCCTTACATAATGGTGCTAAGCTTGCTTAGCATCATTATTTAGCACCTGGGTATGGGCAGGCATAAGAGGACCTGTAGGCATATTTCCATGGACAGAGACCATGGAAATTGCCTACAGGTGCCCTTTCCTTACCCCCTGGAAAACCCCACCCATACCAGGAGGACACCTAAGGATGGGGGAGCCATCCCAGGTAAGTCCTGGTAAGTATATCTTTCTTTTTCTCCAACACAGCTTGGGCCCTGACTTGGGGCCCCCTGCACGGCACTAACCCCAATGGCCATGCCCAGGGGATATTCATCCCCTGGGCATGGCCATTGGGGTGGTGGGCATGGCTCCTGTCTTTACTAAGGGGGTTGTGCCCCAGAAAATGGCGCTATATTGCTTAGAGGCAATTTTTCTGCCTCTGAACAGTGTAGCGCCATAATTCGGTGCACAAGCCACGGTTTCCCCTACGCGACCACAGCCCTGTTAGCGTCCTTTCCAAGGACTCTAACAGGGCATTAGCACCGGCAAGCACCATTCCATAAATATTGCACCTGGGGTCTTGGAATGGTGCTCGCCGGCACTATACTTTTTCACGCAAAACTGTGCTAACAAAGTTTTGCATGAAAAAGTATAAATCTGCCCCATAGTTCTCTGGCCTGCCGAAATTGAATGAAGGTTGCAGACTTTATTACACCCCGTAATTATGGGGTGTGTTAAACTTTGTGCAAATTCAGAATTTTGACTCCTGAACAAACAGGAGTCAGAAAACACCAACCCACTTATAATGAGGGGTCTTAACCAGGAAGACTTTAAAACAGAGAGATATGCGGACAAGAAAATAGAGGAGAGACACACCAAGGACAGAAAAAAAAAACTGGACCCACATAATTTCTAAACATGTACAATGGTACGTGGACTCATTAATATGAAGGCACCTAATTTTTTTGAACTTTACAGATAAAAAAGGATAAGGACCATCTGGCAACTTAGCAACTGACACCCATAATTAAAAAAAAGGTTAGATGTAAATTAGAGGGGAAAATAAATTGCTTGTTTGTGTTATTGGTTTTAAGGGGTGGTGCTAAATTACAAAATAAGATTCTCTTTTAAATTAAATAGAGTGATATAATGTTTAGCTGAGCTACCACCAGCCCAACAGTTCCTGTCTTCCCATTTTACAGTTCCTCATCTGTCAAGTACAGATTTATTGCCAAACGTGCTTCCAGCGAAAGGAAGGGAGGAATTTTAGTGAAATTTTACAATGATGACTAGTCCGCCATGCAGCAATGGCAGGAAGTAGCAACTACTGTTCTTTTTGTATTTCAAAGACAAACCTCGAATGCAGGAGTTTGCTTTAGAAAAAAATAATAATTAATGTCCCTAAAGTGCTTGTAGTTTTCTCTTATCAAGTTGGAAATAGTGCTGGTATTTTCCTGTCATCGACAGCCATGAATAGCATGTGTAGCTTTAGCATGGCCAAATGTAATATATCTATTGAGCTGGATCGGTAAAGAAAAAAAAGTAAATGCAAAGTGTATTTTTTTGTGTTTTTACAAACTGGGTTGAAGAAGCAACATGGAGGGCGTGGTCAGGAGAAGCAATATGGAGTGCAGAAGCAACACAGAGGATAGTGGGAAGAAGTACACAACAAGGGTGCATGAGGGTAACGTGGAGAGGGGAGGAAGATGGAGTAGAAGCACATGGGTGAGAAAGCAATTGTGGAGAGGTACATGAGGGTAAGCACAACACAGAGGGATATACAAAAAAGTAAAGGAGGAAATTATTGAATTAATGTGAGCTACTGCTAATATCTCAGGGCCACATCCCAGTCTGTATTTAATTTCCACACTATGCTGTGTCACTATAGACACACCATAAAGAAATTAGTCTTGGCCCTGCTTCAACTGGAACAGTGCAGCACAAACTGCCAGGCCAGGTTCTTCCCTGAACAACAAAAAAGCAACCCATGATTGGTGTAGCCCTGTTCCAGTGTAACTTGGTTCCTGTGGTTCAGTGAACATGGGGCCCTTGTCTGGGCATGATCTTGACCACTTCGGGCATTGTAACAAAGTATGCGAAAAAGTGATGGGTAGAATGTTTTAAATTAATCTTAGCAACTGCTTATTACCCAAGACTGCATCCCAGTCCATCCTTATAGTGTACACTGTGCAATATCAGTTTGGACTCAACCATTTGCAAATCAGTCTTGACCCTGCTCCAACAAGAACAGACCACCCCGGACTGCCAGACAAAGCCCTCCTTGAGCCGTAATATAAAAAACCCAAGACCAGACACAAACCGGGAGAGGGACAGGCACATAGGTGACAGAAAGCAAAGCAGTGTGGTGGAGAGAGGAAGAGAAGTACCAGGAGAGAGACCACTGGAAAACAAATGTACTCTCATAGAATGATTAACAAAAAAGAAAAATGTAGTGTCTAATAAGGCCATGGTGTTTGGAAGGGTCAATCTCAAGAACAGGTAGGAAAGCCCACACAAGCTAACAAATAAAAAGCAAGCAAATGAGAGTGACAAGAAAGCCAACCAATATTAAGAAAGTGAGTCGATCTAAGCTCACTCTAATTGGACAATAGGTGTTTATGCACATGACAGCTTGCGTTGTCCAGTAGGCAAGACCTAAAAATCTGTCTATGTTTTTGGAATGTCACGGAAAGTGTGGATGGTGCCCAACTGATTAACACTGCTACTTGAAATTGTTTGAATATGTATTGGGGTGGGGGATATTTTTTAAATTACATGTCATTAAAATCAATGCCAGTGCTCTCTAGACAAAAGTTGATGCTAATCTTAAAACAGAAAAAAAACATCACAGTTTGTATTAGGGGTTCTCAGTTTTGAGGATTAGGTCTGACAAATATGCAACTGAGGTACTGATTCAGAGAGTGGAATAACTATGGGGGTATTTATCGTACCCTGTAAATATTGATTCCCAGGATGAGAAATTTATCTGGTGGAATACGAACCTCATTGTCTGATTTTGCAAGGAGAAAATTGTAAATTCACTACAGAAAATGTGCTTAATTCACTAATTTCTGCATGCATCACTCTTCCCCCTAACATTTTCTAGGCTAAATCATGAGAGGAGTAAAGTGGCATGGAGTGGCATAGAGGGAGTTGCCCAGAGCGTTGTAAAGTGGAGTAGTGTTATAGAGAGGAATGTAGTAGAGCAGAGTGTTGTAGAGTGGCATAGAGTGGAGTTCAGTGTCACAGAATGGAGTAGAGCATCATAGAGTGTAGTATTATGGAGTGGAGTAGAGTGGCATAGAGTGTAGCAGCATAAAGTTCAGAGTCGCTTAGCATACAGTACAGTGGCATAGAAAGCATTGATTTTGAATAAAGTGGTGCAGAGAGTAATACTGTAGAGTGCAGTGACAGAGTAGAGTGGTCTAGAGTTCAATAGCATAGAAAGGTGTAGAGTAAAGTGGCAAAGAGTGGAGTGTTGCTGTGTAGACGGCAGTGGTGTAGATTGCAGTGGCTAAGAGTAGAGTACAGGAGAGTCTAATGCCGCAGGGTGGAGTAGAGTGGTGTAACGTGTAGTGGAGTAGAGGAGTTTGTTTCAGAATACAGTGAAGTGAGGAAGAGTAGATTGTAGTAGCAGAAAGTGCCATGGTTTAGAGTAGAGTGGCATAGAATACAGTGGGGTAGAGAATAAAGGTGTAAAGAATAGTAGATTGGAGCGGCACAGCATAGAGAGGAGTGGTCAGAGTGGGTAGAATGGACTAGAGTGCAGTGGCACAGAGAGGCATAGAGTAGACTGTTTCCGAGTAAAGTGAAGTGGAATTACATGGAGTGGAGTGGTGCAGGGTATGGTGGAGTGGTGGAGTGTAGAGTGCACTGCCATAGAGTAGTATATACCCAGGTTCATATGAACATTTCGGTCACTCTTGAATTTTATTAGCTGCTATAGAGTAGTGCCATAGAGTGCACTAGCATGCAGTGATACAGAGTAGAGTGCATTAACGTTGAGTGCAGTGGCATAGAGTGCAGTGTTGTACAGTAGGGTGGCATACAGTGGGGCAGCGTAGAGTGGAGAGACTGCAGAGTGGAGTGGCCTAGAATGGAGTGGTGCAGAGTGTTGTGGTGCATAGTAGAGTAGAGTGGGGTAGAGTGCATTGGTATAAAGTAGAGTGGTGCAGAGTAGAGTACAGAAGTGTAGAGTTTAGTGGCATAGAGTCTAATGGCACAGAGTGCAGTGATGTAGAGTACAATGGTGTAGGGTGGCATAAAGTGCAGTGTAGTAGAGTGCAGTGGCATAGAGTAAAGTGTTGCATAGTACAGTATAGTGCCATAGAGTGCACTGGTGCAGCATAGGTTAGCATAAAGTGCAGTGGCATAGAGTGCAGTGGTTTGAGTAAAGTGAAGAAGAGTTCATTGTCATGGAAAGTAGTGATGTAGAGTGCAGTGGTTAAAGTGAACGGAAGTGGTGTAAATTACAGTGGCACAGAGCAGAGTGGTGCAACATAGAGTGCTGTGGCATAGATGGAGTAATACAGAGTAGATTGTTTCAGAGCAAAGCGAAGTGGTAGACTGTGTAGTGGTAGAATGGAGTGGTGCAGGGTAGAAGGCAGTGACATAGAGAGCAGTGGCATTGAGTGCAGTGGTGCAGAGTAGATTACAGTGGCATAGAGAGGATTGGCATAGAGTGCACTGGTGTAGAGTGCTGTGGTACAGAGAAGAGTGCATTGGCGTAGCGTTTAGTGGCATACAGTGCAGTGTTTCAGAGTAGAGTAGCATAGAGTAGAGTGGTGTAGAGTGAGGTGGCGCTGAATATGGTGGAGTGGCCTAGACTGGAGTGGTGCACAGTAGAGAAAAGTGGGGCACAGTGCATTGGCATAGAGTAGAGTGATGCAGAGTAGAGTGTAGTGGGTCTATTTTAGTTAGTCACATGGGCACTGTGATAAGTTAGCCTAGGCTTGCGGCCTGTGCCCTTTTACCCAGCTACCATACTTTGTTGTTTTTATTCATTTTATTTTTCTAATACCGCTAGTGGTTTGTTTTAATTCTATTGTCAGCTGCTATTTTGTGAAAGCATCATTATCGGTGCTATTAATTACATACTTTGCATCAAGTTCTTTTCCTTGGAATCACAAAAACGGAATACAAGGCACACAGAATAATATTTTGTATTGCCGGCCCCAAGACTGCGTAAACAGTCCAGGGCTTAGGTACGTACCCGCATCAGCCTTCTCTACATCAACATAAACATGTCCCCTATAAAAACGTCTTGTAGGAAAAAGGCAATTAGAGTGGGGTTCCAGACAGAATATCGATCCCTGCTGCATGCCGGTTTTCAGTCAACCTCAGCCTTTGTGTCTCTATGGATCCTGATATGGTGACTGGCGGCCTGACCTTGTACCAAGTTAACGGGGGTGTGGTGTGCTTCTCATGGACACTGTACAGACAGATTTGGCTTACATCGCTGTGCGCTTGCTCAGGGGCTATAGATTAGGCTTTCAGGTAGGAATTATAAATTCATGTCATGATAATGTAATATGTTGGGGTTGTTTATATTTACATCTCTAATTTTCAAAATCCTGATTTTGTTACTCCTCATTATCCTAATCATTGCAGCTCATGCATTTTATCATAGATTGCAGTATTTTCAATAAATGTATTGACAACTGCCCTGCATCTCTTGTCTTGCCTCTGTGTGTGTAAGAGTCTTGTATGTGGAGAGAAAAGGGTAAGGCTTGTTTCACCATGAATTTCTCTGAGGGGTTTTTCAGAGTTCCATGCAAGGCTGCCACATATCACATTTACTGGTTTGGTTTTGGTGAGGTGCTGCTAGTGAGCCGGGAGGGTTGGGCTGACAGCTACTACCTGGTGTGGGAGTGATTCAGTAACCTACAACGCAGAGGTGCTGCCGCCCCAAATCCAGTAGTCTCATTAGAGAACAAGCGTGTGAGCGCGTCTGACCTTATTTGGTCTTTATAATTTAATTTATAAGGGTTAGAGGTTCGATAGACCATTTGACTACGCTTGGAGTGATTCCACTATGAGCTTCACACTTTAACGACAATCCTTTTCACATAAGCAAAAAACATACATTTCATCTGGAGTCAAAAATCTTTACACAAATAACCACACCTTTATGTAAAAGTTAGAAAGTTTATTTCCCTATATTAACAATGCTAATGTCACGTAAATGATTCTCAATACCAAATGATAAACATCCATGAATAACACAGGCTAATCAAATCTTCTGAAGAATCTCAATTTAACCAACGAATTAACAATTTAGCATTCAAGAGTCACAGTGCAAATTAACTGCAAAAATAACTGTGTAACAGAAATGACATACATATAGATTCAACGGATGAACAACAGCAATTCTTGGTTAGTTGCAATTCGTTAACCTTTCCAGGGATCCCTAAATAACCTTCTGAAACAATTTAGTTAAAGTTAATTTGGTAAACATCTAAACTATGGCTCTATGGAAATAGCGGTTGGTACCTAGAAACAAAGAACAAAACCTACAACAAGGACAATAGCATTTTGTTACACCGCTCCTCATACGGATCAGCAAGTTGTGATTCTCTTTGTTAGTTGGACATTTGTCTTGGTCACTTTCAGCAACAGCCAGTGAAAGGGGATGGCTCAGACACAAGGGACTCTAAGCTATCTGAACCATTTAAGGAAACAATATCCAAGGAATCAACATTCTTAAGCAATAAAGTAAAAGTTAAAAATAAAGTCAGCAGGAACTGTTCAGCTCCTCAAACAGAACCACTACGGGGAAATTCAGAATAGGAAAGAGCCCCCTCTCCCTTGTGCAGTTGGACTAAGTTAGAATTTCCTAAAGAAACTTCCCACCTTGTCATTGCCCAGAAAATCGTATGTTTACATTTAGTCCAATAGAAACTAAAATCCAAATCTAAGCTATAACTACAGTGTCTTTCACGTCAATGATTGGCTCCTCTTCTCCTGTTCCCATCGTCAGACTCGTCAGGTACCTTTCTTGTTGCAATTCGTACTCCAGTCAGTGCATCCATTGTTGGTTCCTGGGAACATCGCTGTCTCACGGATCAAACTTTACAAAGTTGCAATTTCTAATACAAGACATTCTAGTAGCAGTTCTCATGAGAACGTTAAAGACATCTGCAAAATGTTTGGTCAGCTCAGTGGGAACAATAAAAACATTAATTCTCAGGTCATACATTTCCCACTATTCTATTTGACATTGCAGTTTAATATATGAGGTTGTGCAGACTAGGCCTAAACCTCGCTAATTTAATGCCTATAGTAAACTAAGCAAATACATAACATGAAATCATTAATATGACATATTACTACAATTTTCTTTACACATGCACTTCAACTAATATTAATATGCATTCACTAAAGGCATCACGTATTTGTGCTGGCCACTCGAGTGGGCACTTTTCCAAGTTGCACATTATTTTCTATATTAGCCTAATCCTATGCAAATTCTCAACCGATAACAAATGAAAAGCATTAGCAATTAATCCAGCATTCACAAGAGTCCATAGGACAAGACTAGAGAGGCGTAGATTAAAGTGACATAGACTGGAGTGGTGGAGAGTAGAGTGTAGTGATGCAGTGTGGAGTAGTGTAGAATGGAGTGGCATAGTGTGGAGTGGTGAAGAGGAAAATGTGAGTATCCATGGTGTGGTAACACACTGCCATTACAAACAGCACATCTTGAATCGAAATGACATGCAGTTTTAGAGAAAAAAACATATAGTGCACAAATGACAATGTGTGAAAATAGCATCACCTAATGTATTGATTTTTTTTTATTGTGTTAAAATATGTGTTTCCAGCAAACTTCAGAATTACCAAAAACTGTACTTTATCTGTGCTTCCCTAATTCTGATATATTCTGAAAAACCTGCACATTTCATTTACGTACATTTAAATTTTGTTGAGTGTTAGAAACAAAATAACATCATACAGCCTTCCATCCTGCAAACCCCCAGTAGCCAGTGTGATTGTCACATAAATCCTCTCACTCTGTAGTCACAGAAAGAAAAGTAAACACTAAGCTTCCTGGAAGTCAGAGCTTGACATTTGGCCTCTGTCTATAATACACAGCAAATGTGACAAGATAAGAAGGAGATTTAAAGGTCCTTTTACAAGAATAGAGCACTGGTGTAAGGATACCGTAAATAGGGTATGGGCTAGGGAAGGCACAAACACAAGCTAAATAAAAAGCAATTTATTGTGAGTTACAAATCAAAAAGCCAATAGTAAGCAATGGGCAGAATGAATTCCCAGGGAAGCTTTCCGAATCTCCCCAAGATGTTGTTAGAAAACCAACTAGCTGCACTGTCTGATAGGCTTCAACCTAAAAATGTAGCGAGAGAACAAAACATAATATAGATGAATATACATAATAAATAAATAAAATGTTATAGATACTATGCCACATGTAATATACAAAATGATGTAACAACATAATATCATAATATAATAGTAATTTATACATTATCGTACAATGTATTTATTGGTACAATATGATTATGAAAACTTCATGCCAGTAAGCAATAAATACAAAATTAACTAACATTTTAATACATTTAAATATGAGTAGAAATAGTAAAATAAATTAATGACTTAAAATAAGTTTTAAGGAGATTGGTTCTGCTTGAAAATATTGTTCCGGGGTAAGGGAAAGGGCTTGAGATATACACAAATAAGCAAACCTGGCATGTTTCTTCTGTCTTCAGAAAGAAATCATATTTTATTTGTTAGCTGCCCTTCTTTGCATAAAGGATGCAATAAAGAAAGGATGCTATCAACATTAGTAGTCTCAGTTGTTAAATGAGATTCTACTTTTCCTGATTTGATCTCTGCATTGCTGTGATGCATACATCTCAACATTTATTATTGTTTCACAATAATGCCCCAGTGTCATGGTAAACTGCAACATTCTTTGAAAATTGAGGGGGTCATTCTGACCCTGGCGGTAGACTACCGCCAGGGCCAACGACCGCGGATGCACCGCCAACAGGCTTGCGGTGCATCCCTGGGCATTCTGACCGCGGCAGTACAGCCACGGTCAGAAACGGAAAACCGGCGGTGTCCCGCCGGTTTTCCGCTGCCCTGGGGAATCCTCCATGGCGGCGCTGCAGGCAGCGCCACCATGGGGATTCCGACCCCCTTACCGCCAGCCTGGCTCTGGCGGTTTTGACCGCCAGAACCTGGCTGGCGGTAACGGGTGTCGCGGGGCTCCTGGGGGCCTCTGCAGTGCCCATGCCACTGGCATGGGCACTGCAGGGGCCCCCTAACAGGGCCCCACCAAGATTTTCAGTGTCTGCCAAGCAGACACTGAAAATCGCGACGGGTGCAACTGCACCCGTCGCACCCCTTCCACTCCGCCGGCTCCATTCGGAGCCGGCATCCTCATGGAAGGGGGTTTCCCGCTGGGCTGGCGGGCGGCCTTCTGGCGGTCGCCCGCCAGCCCAGCGGGAAACTCAGAATAACCGCGGCGGTCTTTTGACCGCGCAGCGGTATTCTGGTGGTTCCCGCTTGGCGGGCGGCTCCTGCCGCCCGCCAAGCTCAGAATGACCCCCTGAGTGTCAGTGAATGACTGTTAATGGCAGAGTGAGACACTGTGCAAATTTTTTTTTTTTTTTGGGAGGCACTGTGTGTACTTTATTTTTCTGTGGGAGGCACGGTGTGCACTTTATTTTTGAGACAGTTTATTATTGGTCATGGACAAGTTCTGTGTCCTGCTGGAGGAATGTGTCTTTGGCTTCGGCCAAGCAAGAAAGAGATTACAGCCATGCTCAGTGGCACTATTCATTTTTGCAAATAGTGGGTTAGACACAGATGGGCACACATGTGCACCCTCACTCCCACCCTCCCATCCACAAGTGCACCTACTCAACTCACCATTCACAAGCTCATACATGGACACACTTGCACATTCCCATTCACACATGTGCAAATACACATACATACATTCATACATACATGCACGCACCCAAACATTTAAAAAGCAGTTACTTGCCTTGGTAGTGATGGCACCTGACCAGTGGATGGTGGGAGGGTGAAGCATGATGGCACCTGAAGGCTTAGGAGAGGCTTCGGGGTAGGAAGGGAAAATGAAAAGGTCCCACCACCTCCGTCTTTGACTTGCCTTATCAGTGGTCAGTCAATTAGAGTGGGACCTTCCCTAACTCCTCACAGAGTGGGGTTGGGTCAGTGAGACTTGCTACCCCACCCCACTCTGTGATGAGGTGCCATTGATAGATAGCCAGAAGTGCTCAGGGTGCCCTCAATTGGAAATGCTCCCTCTCATCATGAGGAAGAGGACATCACAGGGCTTTGCCAGGCTGATGAAGTCACTGCCCTCAGGGCTGTGAAATCTTCAGCCCATCAAATATTGGCACATAGTGCCAGGCATCTGCATATTTGCACATCTAAAGAATCTGGCTGCCTGACCCTGAAATCAATCAATCAATCAAAAAAATGTATAGAGCGCACTACTCACCCGTGAGGGTCTCAAGGCGCTGGGGGGGGGAACAAAAAAAAGGGGGGGAGTGGGGCAGGGAGGGTCATTGTTCGAACAGCCATGTCTTGAGGCTCTTTCTGAAGAGCAGGAGGTCTTTGGTTTTGCAAAGGTTGGTGGGGAGGGAGTTCCAGGTTTTGTGGGCGAGGTAGGAGAAGGACCTGCCTCCTGTGGTGGTGCGTTGGATGCGGGGGACTGTGGCTAGGGCGAGGTCGGCTGATCGGAGGTTGCGTGTGGAAGTGTGGAATTCTGAAATGGTGAGTGTCTGTCAAGCCGACCGTTGATTAGTCTGACAGACACTTGTCATACTTTGGAAAATGGACAGGGGAAGATCATCACTGCCCATAACGGTAGGTCACGGCTGAACATGCTCAAAATCTCTTACTTTGGAACATGATCAGGAGTGAAGCAAAGTCTGCATGAATATGAAGACTGAGGGCAGGCATCTCTGGAACAATTAAAGTGTATGTAAGGCTCCTCCTTGCCTTAACGTATACAGGAAATGTAGAATAGTGGTTACGCCTTCTCTGTTGTATGAGGATCTGGCCTCACTTGTACATGGTGCCCCATTTGGTATTTTGTGTATCATCTACAAGACACACACCCAGAGTAAGGTAAAATCACCATACATCATAAAAGATGTATTGCATCTCTTGAGGGTCTCTGTCAGGATGAATCTATATCTATAGCCCTTTATGTACTCGCTGTGGAAGCAAGTGCGCCACTGATTCTCAAATTAACATAAGTTTAAAGGACACCAGACAACTGCCTGTAGGAAAGTGCCCCTTTTGGACATGGTCACCACCACTTTTTGCTCACTGGTACTGAGGTTTTTTGACTGAGGTGCACTGGGTCCCTGATAAACAGGTCCCCAGTGCCAGTGCTCTTTCCCTAAAACAATATAAAATGTGTACAATTGGCACACATATCTATACCTCTGTAAGTCCCTAGTAAATGGTAACTAGGGACCTGGGGAATGGAGAGGGTCCCTGAGGGATGCAGCATGTATTGTGCCACCCTCAGGGGCCCCTCTAAAAAGCTGAACACAGCTGTCATTTCAGTCTGTGTGTCCTGGTGCAAGCCAGGTGAAAACACAGCATGGCACACCCATTGTGTGCCATGTCCCACTCACTGCATCTAAGTATGTGTAAGTCACCCTTACAGCAGGCCTTAGAGCCCTAAAGCAGGGTGCGGTATGCGTGTTCTGCTTCTGGACTAACCACACCCCTATGGTGGGCTACTCAAGGTGGACACTCGAGGAAGAGATCCACCATCTTGATTTTGGCTGAAGTAGGATTCTGGGACAGGGTTATGCCCACTCCCTCCAGGAGGTGGTCACATAGGGGGTGTAGTCCCCCCAAGGGTAAGTAGCCCATTAACTACTTCTCTCCACTCCCCTAAAGGCCCCTAAATGGAGTATTTAGGTGGCCCCCTACACCAGAACAACACATTTGTCTGACCCAAGAAGAAGAGGACCAAGAAGGACCGAAGGAACAAGAACTGTGGACAGTTGGTGGACTTTTGGATCGATACCAACCTGCCTACCTGCTGCTGTCCCAATAGTAGCATCATCCTGCTGTGGGGTCCCCAAAAGCCACTGAAGTCCTCCTGCTCTTTGCCAACCTGTCAGCATCTACCTTGGAGTGGAGGAGCCACTTCCTTGCTTCCTGAGCCACCAACCATATCCAGCTCACAGCCCTGCTGACAACTGGGTCCACCAACACAGCAGCTGCCCAGGAAAAGGTCACCATGCTCCAATAGGCCCGTTGCATCTTCCCTCCAAGAGAGAAGACATCAAGATCAACAGGAGCCGAGCTGCACCAATAGCTGGGGTACCAGACTCCTTGCAACTAAGACTCCTTGCAACTACCAAAGACTGGTGATGTCCAATCCGGATTCCAATGCGGCATCTGAAGACCAGCCACCAAGAGATAACAGCAACGCAGAGGAAATCTTCCAAAGCCATCCAACTGCACTGTTTTGTCCCTCTTCTTGCAGGTCCCCCAAAGAACAATGGGCACCTTGATGTAGGAATTCCGACGGCAAAGACCTGTTGCACTCGAGCTCCCCGGCCTGGGTCCATGGCTTCCAAAGCTGTTCTCTTGCTCCCAGGACACCACCGATTGAGCCCCCCATTGGGACCTACTAGACTTGTCTCCAAGTCTCTTCTTGCACTCTCTTTCTAGGTGCCCCCCCTCGTCACCAACTATGCGGTGCACAAGACACACAAATCAACTAGGACCAGTGCACCTGGATGCCCCACGGCAGGTAAAACTGTATCTCTGGTCTTGCTTGTGACCTTGCACCCCTAGCACCCTACATTCCTCAGAGAACCGTATGCAAGGACCCCTTGCAGTAAAAGTACCTTGGAACCTTTAGTAGATAAAAGCGCATTTGAGTAAAAGCGTTACCTACTCGGTAAAAAGATGCAAATTGCAACTGTATTTATCTTCTTCTAAGTATTCTGGTGTTGAAACATAATATAAACTAAGTAACTATTTTTCTAAACATTGGTCTTGAGTTCCTTCGTGAGTGTGTGTCTAATTTGCTGACCCTGTGTGTTCAACAAATGCTTAACACTACCCTTTGGTGAGCCTAACAGCTCACCCACACAGCCACAAAAAGAGAGCTTTTGATATTATTACTTTTAGTCCTGTAAACCAATAAGGGTAGCCTGTATTACCTGCATAGTGTACCCCTACATTTGGTACACTGCATAGATAGCCTTCTTCCTGCATTGACCAAATAAGTGAGCCGCCCCTCAAAAAGTCCTGGCTAAGTCTCTTGAATTGTTATCCCTCTGTGACCTGTGGCTGTGCACTGCTTGATGGATTTGTTCAACTCCCTTTTAAGGCACCATGTAATGCAACATCAAATTCGTGGCCATTTTAAGGATTTTGGTGGCCCTGGGCCAAACGAGTTTTGGGGGCCCCTGTGCAGAACAGCTTTTAAGTTATGATGCAATGTCAGCTCCTTCATGCCCTCTTTGGCCAGGCCGCTAAAAGTGCACAGGCACACGTCCAAATTTTAAATGTTTTTAAAACTTTTATTCAGGGAGAGTGACTTGTGTTTTCAAAAATGAAAACAGCAACACCTCACTAGTATTACTGCAAATAATCTCTGCAACGTCCTCCCATTTTTTCATGTGTGGGGTCCAGTTTTGTTCTATATGAAACTTTTTTATGGATGCTGCATGAAACATAAACATATCATTTCTCTGAAAAATATCTATAATAGACTCACACATCATCCACATTACAAAATAAATTACAGGATAACAGTATCTAAAACAACTTGTTTAAGAAATACTCAAGGTCATCAGGGCAAGACTCTGCAAAACAGAACTGGCTGTCTAAGGGGGGCCCTGAAAGGTTGGGTCCATGGGCCAGTGCCCATTGTGCGCATGCCTTAAAACGCCTTTGATCAAATTTTGCTTTTGTCTGGGGAGTCCCAATGACAAAAGTAGGAAACGATTCATGCATTATGTCACTATATTAAATGTATTATTAATTATTAAACATAAGGACCTATTGAAGAAAGCACTGCCATTGGCATCACAATCATGCCAAGTATTCTGGGCAAGTAGTTATTTAGTATTTTTTAGTTTTTGTAAATGTAAAATGGTAAATTTATTTCCAACCAATTATGGGGAGCATGTACATTGCTTTGCTTCCTAATTTGTGAAGCATTGTTGTCTGAGGTTGGAAGACAAGGAGACAGTTACAATATCTTCCTATAAATTATTCACATTTATGCAGAATATCGTCTACCACTAAAGCATCAAGGTAAGTCCATACAGATAAGTATAGATTTACTAGTCTTAACTTCACATCTACATGCCTTGAGGATGTATTTCCTGTCAAAGATTTGTTATTTTTTTAGATCAATCTAGATTTTTCTAGCTAATTTGGTACTCTCAGAGCGGCCCAACATGGCCTGCAAATGTGATTTATTTTCAGAGCAGTTTGTGGCCACTTGATATTATGAACAGCATACTACCTGAATTAATTTTCTGACCTGATCCAACTTGCACAGGGTTTATCTTCAAAAATGCCTGACAATCTTTTTGAAGATTAGTTAAGGAGCCCAGAGTAATTGGCACATGAACACGTTTTTGCCAAAAATGCATGTGAATTTCTCAAAGGATGTCAGGGTCATTAGCACACTAACACATTTTTGCCCTGCCTGCTCAACTCTGCAAAACCTTTGATGGAGTTCCTCTAAGTTAAAAATGCCAAGAATGAGTTTAAAATGCATTTCTGATATATTTCAGTCATATTTGGCGCTAAATTTACAGTCAAGTTAAAACCACATTCTGAACTGACAAATTATTGTAATAATTTAACCCTTCCAAACCTGCCAAACAACTTTTTAAATGTTAATTTCTCAAAGCGGCTCCTCTTCTGTGGCAGAGGAACGTCAACCCCCTCCCCCCCCCCCCCACCCCACCCAGCGGCAGCAGCTGAAAATTGAAACATAAAACAATAATAAACAATGTTTATTATTGTTTTACTTTTCAAGGGTCGGGCAATGTGTGTTTGACCAGCAGTCTCAGGACCGGCCAAACACATGCACACTGAGCTCTCTCCAACCCGAGCTGTGTTGCCTGGTTGGAGACAGCAGGCACAGGCTCCCAGTCTGACTGGGAGGCAAAGCCAGGGTGTCCAGGCCAATCCTAACGCTGCTCTCATGCTGCCAGAAGCATGAGAGCAGTGCTAGCATTGGCTGCATGGCAGGCTGGGAGCCTGTGTCATCACCGAGTGGAACCAGAAGAGTGGCGCAGCTGAGGCGATGCGGCGGGTCGGGTACTTTTTTTTTTTCTTTCTAATTTTGTTGTCTTTGTTTTGTGCACCCCACCCCGCCGCTTTGCCCCAACAGGAGCCATCCCTGTTTAAGTGTATCTGAGAGTAAAGTTTCCTATGGGACGCAAAATGGGAAATGCTCATTGTTGACCGCCTATCACACGTACTAGCTTATTGGAAACAAAGAAGACTACAACATCCAGAGTGCATTTGTTTGTCACACGAAAAGGGTAGGAGTGGAAACAATGGTCATAAAGCATGGATTAATGTGGAAGGGAGTGGTTGTCCTGACAGTCTGTTTTTTGTCGAGCCCTCCTACACCAACCGAAGTCAATCTCGATTTAGTCTAAAATGAAATTGGGGCAGATTGGGAGGAAAACACTGTGCTAAATCAAGCCTATAAGCTCTAATGCTCCTCATCAAACAGAATCAGCCCACGCTAACAGCCGGCTCGCTTAACCCTGGCTGCATTCACCTTATGTGTAGAGGCGAGCATTTTTCTAACGCTTAATGATCTCTGAAGCACACTGCAATACCGTTCTCATCTTCTCCCTCATTTCCCTTAAAACAGGTTTACAACCGCTCGCAGGCCTCGCCATGCCATTCAATTCCCGCGCTCGGCCTTGGAGCATTAAACCATTAGTTTGCCACTCCAATGCCGCCCAGCTTTCGGCTAATAAATGTTTTTGATATTGCTCACATTTGTTTTGCCTTCGGATGGGCAACGGAGTACAGTAACGTCGAGTCGAGGAGAAAGAAAAAAAAATCAGAGTAAACTCTTTTATATCTGCGGGCGGCCTCCGGCGGCAGCAGTTCTAAATACGGGAGGTTAAATATATGACTGCCATTATAACAGGCAAGGAACACATTCCATAAAAATGAAGGCGCTGTAAATTATACAAATATGATGCTAACAAGGCAGGAAATGTACTGCTAATGAGGTCAGCGACAGAGCTCCCCACAGCGCTGCAAATTATGTGCCAACCCAGCATCGAATGCGCGGGAACAATACTGGGTCAGCATTTTCAGCTTTCATTTGTAGCCCGCTGTTATGTTTATAGTCATACAGGTAGATAAAAAGAGGCAAGCGCGTTCCTCGCGCTCTCGTGTCAGCCGAGGCACAAGGCACGGAAATCACTGAGATGGATGGGCCCCCACCTCTTTGCATCTCTCTCCTACCCGGTGTGTGTTTGCGTGTTCCTAAGTCTGAGCGTGTGTGCTTCCTCCCGCGTTGCTTCTCCCTCCTGGACTGTGCGCACTCCTGAGTCCGTATATATATATGTATATATATATATGTTTTTTTTTTTTTGGGGGGGGGGGGGAGTTCTGTGTGTATCTGTTAATAGCTCTTTGTGTCTGCCTTTTTGCGTTTGTGTGCTTATCTGTGCTTTCCTAGGGGCTGGTCTGACAGGTCACAGTGTGGGCTCTTTTGACTGTTTGTGGGCCAGTTATATGGTCTGCTGGCCTGGTTTTTATGGTTGATTTTCCTGATATTAAAACAAACATTGCCTAGAGCAAAACTCGAATTACCGCAGTCTTCCATACCTTGCACAATACTATACAGTGTCCTCACACCTCAGCACTATCTCACTTTGCAAACATGGGTCACTTTTTTAGATATCTCATTCACTGATGTGGGGCCACTTTCATTTTAGTGTCCGGCTATTTTCTGTCCCAGTCTGACTTTCTGTATGCATGTCTGTCTCTGTATGTATCTCACTCTGTATGTGTGAGTGTATCTGTGTGTGTGGTGTGCAAATATTGGTAAAGTTGAGTTGGGCAGAAAGCAATGCACTTTGTGGCATTTACGTCTGGTCCCGGTAGTACATTTTTTTAAGCTATATTTTTATTAGATCTTATGGGTTGCACATCAAAATTCAAACATGCATACAAATCTGAAAGCAATGATAAGTAAGTAAAACACCAAAAAGAGAACTAAACCGCCCCCTCCCCGTCGGTGCCTTTCCTTATCATAGCATTGTCTTATTTATACCTGTGAGTGTTTAGCACTGTGGGCAATGAACAACTGTACCCCTCTGTTTCCTGCATCCCTTCCGTAACTCTGGAGTGTCTCTTTGGCCCTCATCTCTTCTTCTGTGTCTGAGGTCGTGCACCAAAATCTAGGTTTTACTCAAGTTCCAATTTTGTGCCTTTCCCACCTCCCGTCCACCCCATATTTTCTCATATTTATTTTCTTTACCTGTGTCCCGGTATACTTCCCTTTCCATTATTCAACATCTGTCCATGCCCTCCCACCATTCATTATAGCCTGGTGGTGTCCCTGATCCCCACTTTCTGGCAATGTCTCTTTTAGCAATCATAAGACTGAGATTAATCAGTAGCTTTTGATACCTGTTGTGATCAGTTCGGCCCCATAATCCCAGGAGTACTGTTTCCGGTTTCAGTTCCAAAGAGTTCCCCGTGGCGTCATCCAGGGCCTTTCCTACTTCCCTCTAGAACCTGGCAATCGTAGGGCAGCTCCATAGGGTGTGGTAAAATGTGCCAATGTCCCCACAGCCCCGCAAACAGCGTTTGTTGCCCTTCTTATCTTGTAGAACAGGGACCTCATTTAGTACACCCGGTGCAGTATTTTAATTTGTATTAGTTTAAGCGATGCTGGGATAGCTACCTCTGCTGGGAACATAAGCACTTCTAGCCAATCTGCCTCCTCCAGCTCCTCACAGTCACAATCCCTAGTCCACCTTTCCCGTAGTGTGTTTAGTGATGGTTGCATATTTCTCATTTGTCGCATCTCCAGTGGAGCGGACTCCTGTGCTTCCATCTCTACTGTGATACTGTGGATCAGGGCTGCCCTCAGCCGGGCATATTGTAACCATTGTGCATCAGACATTTGATGTTCTGTTTTGAGGTGTGAAAATGGTGCCACCCCATTTGCGTCCCACACTTCAGCCAGGTACGATATCCCTATAGCATCCCAGCCACTAAACCCTCTCAGGGCAATTACCTTAGGCAGTCTTGTGCCCTCCCATATAGTTATCCGTGGAGTCAGACGATTGGCCCATCCAATTTCCTTGGTAAGTTTCCTCCATATCTGAATGACCTTCGCTGGTGCTGGACTGAATGCGGGTCTCAATTGACCCCGTATAACCAAAGTAAGTAACTATTATTGTGCATAGATTCCCTGTCTACCAGGAACGCCGGGTCCTGCCGTGGAGCAAAAGCTCAATGATTAACTATGCTTACTTGTGCCGCTTCATAATACTTCTGAATATTTGGGAGGGCTGTGCCCCCCCTCATATTTTGACTTTTGCAGTGTGCAAGGAGCGTTAATGGGCTGCCCGCCTGACCAGAGAAGTGTGCGGACCTAGGAGTCCACTCTGATAAAGAACGAGTCTGGAATGGGATAGGGAGTGTTGTGCAGAATGTAAAGGAAACGAGGAAGAGTCACCATCTTAAATAGTGCGTCTCTTCCCATCAAAGAGTCCGGGAGGGATTGCCTATGTTTAACCTCTGTTTCCAACTGTTAGAGAAGGGGGGGGCAGATTTGCATCATAGTATGGGGAGGGTCAGCTTGTAACCCAAATACCTAGATACTTGAACCTATCTAGTTCCACCCTTAATGGCAAGGGCAGTGGTTGGGCAGGCGTCCATTTGTCCACCGGGAATTACAATGATTTATCCCAATTAATTCCAAACCTAGAAACTGCACCAAATGCCCAGAAGATATCTCTCAAACGTCTGACTGAAGAGGGTACCTGAGTTAAATATAGCAGAATCTCTTCCACGTACAATGAAATACATTCCTCTTTGCCACCATTGGTCGGTCATCCCCACATCAGCAGATCCATCCTAATCCAACTGGCCAGGCCCTCAATTGCCAGCACAGAGCATCGGCGACAGCCCTGTCTTGTCCACCTATATAATCTAAACTCACGCGAGAAATAGCCATTGATTCTCACTTTTGCAATGGGGTTGTTGTATAATAGCTCAATTCACCTCTGAAATTTCAGGCCGAAGCCCGTTTTTTCCAGAGTTTCAAACTTGTACCTCAATTCCACGGAGTTGAATGCCTTATTAGCATCCATGAAAAGTATGGCTCTCTCTTTGGTGGAGTTTATCGAAGCCAGATTATTATGAAGCTGTTGGAGATTCAATGCCGTGGAGCGACCAGGTATAAACCCAGTTTGATCCGGGTGGACTAGGGTCATCATTGCTTTCTTGAGTCTTATCGCCAGTGCTTCAGCTAGGAGTTTGACATTAGCGTTTAATGGCGACATTGGGCGATATGAGTCGCCCCGGTCCCTGGGCTTACCCGGTTTAGGCAACAGGACAATCCTCGCCGACCTCATATCCTTGGGGAGTTCCCCGATTTCAAAGGCTTTTCGTAAAGCTGCAAGCAAGTGTGGCATCCGTCTCTTATGAAGTTTTAGAAAGAACTCAATTGGGAACCCATTGGGCCCCAGGGTTTTCCCCATCTGCAATTGCCCCATCGCCTCCGTCAATTCTTCCTCAGTGATGTCCTCCTCTAACTCAGTGCTTTGAAGGGGGGATAATTTTGCCATTGGACATCATCAGTGATGAAACTGTCTATTTCTTCCTCTGTTATGGTTACATGGGAATCATAGAAGTCTGCCATTTGGGCAGCCAGTTTTTCCATGACATCCTTGGGCTCCCTTATTATCTCCCCTTTAATTGTCTGTATGTCTCTGATAAGGGAGTCGCTTCATTCTTGCTTGCCTATTCAGGCTAATAGTTTACCTATCTTATTATCTGCCTCGTATAGGAGTTTACTTTTCAAAAGATATTGGAATTTTACCTCGTCCTTAGCTACTCTGATTGAGTAAGGGACTCGCTTTGCTATTACTTTTTATTGTGCTTTAGTTTTAATGTGTACATTTGGGGCAACTTCATGGTGTTATGACAGGACGACTAGTTGTTACGATCTCAAGTTACTTTTTAAAAACTTTTAATATTACTTTTTTGTTGTTGTTTTAAACGGGGGTCTTTTTCCATTTTACCCTTAGCAGAGTATCTCTGCTGTCGGTCTGCCGCTTGCCTCCTGAGGTTTAGGGCCTGTTAGAGCCCACCTCCTCTTTGGCTTCAGAGCGAGCGGACATCTTTAGAGTAATCTGAGTCAGCAGTCTAGTTGCCGGCTGACGCCTCTGCTTCCAGGGGTGCCGATTGTAATTTAATGCGGTCGCTGAAGTGGACGCGCAGCATCTGATTGAGTAAGGGACTCGCTTTGCTATTACTTTTTATTGTGCTTTAGTTTTAATGTGTGCATTTGGGGCAACTTCATGGTGTTATGACAGGACGACTAGTTGTTATGATCTAAAGTTACTTTTTAAAAACTTTTAATATTACTTTTTTGTTGTTGTTTTTAACGGGGGTCTTTTTCCATTTTACCCTCGGCAGAGTATCTCTGCTGTCGGTCTGCCGCTTGCCTCCCGAGGTTTAGAGCCTGTTAGAGCCCACCTCCTTTTTGGCTTCAGCGCGAGCGGACATCTTTAGAGGAATCTGAGTCAGCGGTCTACTTGCCGGCTGACACCTCTGCTTCCGGGGGTGCCGATTGTTATTTAATGAGGTCGCTGAAGGGGACGGCGGCAGCGGGCGCACCACTGGCGCGCCAAAGGCGCGCCTAAGGCAAGCCCGTCTGCGCCCGTCCGGGTCCGGAAGGGGCCGAGGGCCAGCCACCAGCCACTATGTCTCTAACACTTGCCCTCCGCGCTGTATTGCCTATCTTAATCATGAACTACTATCTCTACATAAAGTCTCCCCTAACCATAGCTGTAGGCGACTAGACCTCTCCGTAGACAAAAGTCCCCCCTGCAATTATTGTAATTGGAAGCCTTCGTTCCTTTTGGAAGATGGCGCCACTTTAGACCCTGATACGAATGAGAGGTCCTCTAAGCCTGCTATGACTTGGGGCCTAATCAATGCCCGCTCCCTTATTAAACATGCACTTGAAATCAGTGATTTGATTAATTCATCTGACCTTGATTGTCTTTTTATCACTGAAACTTGGGTGAGAGCTGATTCCAACCCAGATTTTTTAATTGCGACACTCCCAGTGTACTCTTTTTCTAGACAAGACAGAGAAGGAAAGAGAGGGGGTGGAATAGCTATAATTTTTAAGAATCATTTAAGTTGCACACTTTCTGCGCTCAATGGCAGACAGCAGATATGTGAAGGCTCTTATTTTTAAATTAAAGTTCAAAATAGCCTGGTCATAGAAGGCCTTCTACTCTATATACCTCCTGGCCCTAAGAATGCCTTCCTTGCTGCCTGGCCTTCACTCCTGGAACCGTTGCTTTTAGCAGAGAATGCCTTGGTATTAGGGGATTTTAACCTACACTTGGATGAGTTATCCAACCCAGCCATGGTAGATTTTACTAGCTATATGCAGAGCCTGGATTGGCATTTGAGAGATATTTCTCCTTCACACATTGCGGGCCATATGTTGGATGCTATCTTTATTAGATCAGGACTGATTTCCAGAAATGGTAATAGGGAGGTAGATTGGTCTGATCACTTCCTACTATCCATTCAGCTATCCTGGCCAGCCCCTGCTCCGAAATTGCCTCCGAGCACTGCCTTAAAAAGGCCATGGCATAAAATTAATAAGACCAATTTCTCACAGGCATTTAAAGAAGGTTGGGACCAGGCGAAATCAGTAGGCCGCTCACAGCTTGAGATTTTTTACCTTGGTCTGAAAAGGGCCATTGATGCGCTAGCACCGCAGACCGCGTTAATTTCTAAAGCTGGACGTTCTCAGTCTGCACCTTGGTATTCGGAGGAGCTGAAAGATTTACAAAGAACCTATCACAGGCAGGAGCGGAAATGATTACTAAATAAATCTCAAATAGAAAGAGGCAAACGCAGGGAAGCCCTTGGGAAGTATAAACTGGCCATTAGGTTAGCAAAAACTCTTTATTTTTCTAAAGCTATCAGAGGGGCTATGAACTCCTCTAAAGAATTGTTCAATACAGTTCGAGCTTTGACGTCCCCTCCGACGAGCCCAGGATTTTCCCCCTCTGAAAATTCTCCTCAGTACTGTCAATTGGTGGCAGATTTTTTTAGTAATAAAATTGTCAAATTGCTGACAGATTTTAGTCCCACCTCCCCTCACTCAGAGGGTGAAGTGCCCCTTTCACACGCTGAGTCAGCTAATTCGTTATATTGTTTCCAACCCCTCTCTGCCAATAGAATCATCGACTTACTAATGGCATTGAAATCCGGCTCACCTACGGATCCTTGTCTGCCTCGCATTTTAAAGCTAGCCCCTTCGCTGGTGGTCTCTGCTTTGGAGCCAGTGTTCGCCGAAATCCTTTTGGAAGGGAATTTCCCGGCTTATAGGAAACAGTCTACAGTTATTCCTCTCATTAAAAAACCTGGAAAAGATGCATCTGACCTTACTAATCTTGCCCTATCTCTTTACTGCCTTGTTTGGCTAAAATGTTAGAAAAACATCTCAATCAGGAGCTTGCTGAATTTTTCCAAGGTAATGGTAAGCTGGACCCATCACAGCACGGTTTCGGCAGTGCACATAGCACGGAAACCGCATAAATTTCTACTTCAGACATTATTTGCCGAAGAGGGAATTTGGGAGAAGGTACGATTCTAGTTCTGCTAGATCTGTCGGCAGCATTTGACACTATTTCTCCTACTATTTTGCTTCAACGTTTGTCCCAGGCTGGAGTGAGGGGGAAGGCTTGGAAGTTACTTAGCTCTTTTCTTACGGATAGAACGATCATGGTGGCATGTGGTGAACATCGTGCTGCCCCTTTCCAGCTCCCGTGCGGAGTTCCGCAGGGGTCATCTCTCAGTCCTACACTTTTTAATTTATATATGGCGCCACTGGCGAGCCTGGTGCGCTCCTTTGGCTTCCAGATTGTTTCTTATGCAGATGGCACGCAGGTGATTGTGCCTGTCTCACATAACTGGGAGGATTCAAAGGAGAAATTTCAACTCTGTATGACAGCAATCAATAACTGGATGGCCAGCAATTGGCTCAAACTTAAAGGGGACAAGACTGTGATTATGTGTTTTGGTCCCAATAACTTTTCTTGGAACAACAGTTGGTGGCCCTCAGTCTGTGGGGGCTGTCCATCTCCCTCTCCCTCTGCAAAAAATCTAGGTATTATTTTTGATTCTTCCCTCTCTAGTTAAGGTATGTTTCTGGATCCAAAAAATGCTTAAGAAAATTCTATATCTTCTTGAGGAGGACTTAAGGCTGCCGGTAGTGCTGCCGCTAGTCACCTCAAGACTCGACTACTGCAATGCTCTTCTGTTAAATGTGAACAAAACGTCCCTTGATAAACTTCAGTCTATCCAGAATACGGCAGCGCGCCTTATTCTGAATCTTCCCCAGTCTGCATCGGCTAGTAGCTGTTTGAAATCTCTCCATTGGTTACCTATTAATAAGAGAATTATTTTCAAGACACTCTGGGGGTCATTCTAACCCTGGCGGTCGACGACCACCAGGGCTAAAATGACGGGAGCACCGCCAACAGGCTGGCGGTGCTCCAATGGGCATTCTGACCGCGGCGGTACAGCCGCGGTCAGAAACGGGAAACCGGCGGTGTCCCGCCGGTTTCCCGCTGCCCTGGGGAATCCTCCATGGCGGCGCTGCAGGCAGCGCCGCCATGGGGATTGCGACCCCCTTACCGCCAGCCAGGTTCTGGCGGTTTTGACCGCCAGAACCTGGCTGGCGGTAACGGGTGTCGTGGGGCCCCTGGGGGCCCCTGCAGTGCCCATGCCAATGGCATGGGCCCCCTAACAGGGCCCCACTAAGATTTTCAGTGTCTGCATAGCAGATACTGAAAATCGCGACGGGTGCAACTGCACCCGTCGCACCCTTCCCACTTCCGGCTCCATTCGGAGCCGGCATCCTCGTGGGAAGGGGTTTCCCGCTGGGCGGGCGGGCGGGCGGCCTTCTGGCGGTCACCCGCCCGCCCAGCGGGAAACTCAGAATAACCGCGGCGGTCTTTTGACCGCACAGCGGTATTCTGGCAGTTCCCGTTTGGCTGGCGGCGCCCGCCGCCAGCCAAACTTGGAATCACCCCCTCTGTCTTACTCATAGAGCCTTACAGTTGGAGGGCTGCGATTATCTGAAGTGTTATTTTATCAATCGACTAGATATCTGAGATCCTCTTTCAAATATATGATCGCAGTCCCTCGCTGTAACAAGGCTAGGTGGGGAGATTGTGCCTTTACCGTGGAAGCGGCGAGGCTTTGGAACTCCCTGCCTTTCACGCTCCGACAAACTGCGACTAATTCTATCTTTAGGAAAAGCCTAAAAACTTGGCTCTTCTCTCAATAGGTACTCCTAGTTGGTAGCTTGTGCTTTTTCCTGTGTTCTCGATCAGATTAGCGCTTCAATGCTTCTTGCCAGAATGCGCTCTATCAATAAACCAATACAATACAATACAATACTGCATTATATTCCTCCCTTTTTTTGCACCATCTCTTTCTTTGTTTCCTGTTTCGGCGACACTGCATATCTATGCTGTAATGCTATGAGTTCATTTTCCAATGTGAGTAACCCTTATTGCCTATTCGTTCTGTCTCCCACCTCCCCCGCTAGGGCCACCCCTCCAATGGTGGCCTTATGCCCCTCTCACAAGGTAGCCGCTCTGTACCAAACCCGTATTCTTTATGAAATAAAGTTGCGACTCTTGTCCTAGGTCTTCTAACACTTTTGAGTTTTGGATTCACCATGTTTCCATCCGCCACACCCGCCCCGGTGGTCGGGCTCCATGGATAGTGCCACCTGCAATGGAGCATGAAAAAGTAGTCTAATCTTGAGTGGGCATTGAGAACAGCTGAATAATATGAATATCCTCTTTCCTGTCCATGCAAGGTTCTCCACATGTCACTAAGGCCCATTGCATGGGTGCGCCCCGCCAGTTTATCAGTGGCTGGGTGCCCTTTTTGTGATTTACTGATTCTGTCCAACTCTCAGTCCATTGCTAGGATAAAGTCTCCACCCATTAGTATAGAAGCTGCTTGGGTTGCCATAAGTATGGTGCCTATTTTTTGGAGCACCTCGCCCTGTAACCGCGGTGGTAAGTATACATTGAATAGTAATACAGAGGTGTTACCATATTCCCCCAATATCGCTACGTAACAGCCATAAGGGTCCAAGCATGTGAGGGTAGTGTGAAATGGGAGGGATATTCTTATAAGCACCATAACACCCCTAGATCCTGACGTGTATTGCACGTGTTCCACTACCTTACATTTCCCCCTTTCCATGGCAGTATATAGCATATCCATGAGGTGGGTTCCTTGTAGGTAAATTTAGTCAGAATGATACTTAGAGAGTGCTTTGTATACTAGACCCCATTTGAGTTTGTGCCCCAGCCCGTTCACATTCCATGTCATGAGAGATAAGTTCTCAGTGGACATTGCAAGGGTGCAAACGTCAGTAGTCTTACTATATGTCCAAGGTTCTTTCTCCATAGACCCCCATTGTCCATTGTACCAACGTAAGTTATCCCTTCAACCCTTTGAATAAATTGAACTGTCAACTCTGCCCCCCAAGTACCCCCTTCCCTACCTTAACATTCTGTCATTTTTGAACAACCCCCCGTGACCATGTGCCATTGCTGCAGATAACCTTCTGCTTGTCTATGTTCAAGTTCCTCTGTCTTATCCCTGCAAAAAAGAAAGAAAGGGGGGTCCCTATGCACAGTCCCCCATCCGTCCCCCATGGCAAGTCCTGTTAGGCCATATCTGTTTCACAATTTGTTTAAGCTCTGTTATTTGTCAGCCCAATAGGTCTGCCATCATTGGAGTCACCTGAGGAAGCTGTTCCTCCTCCAATCCCGGCTCCGATCCCGACTGTTCAGTTCAGCTTCCCATCATGTCTGGGACGAGCCCCCTCCACCTGCTGTTCGTCTGATCCCTGTTTTCCCCCCTGAGGTCCTAAAGTGTCTTCACTTGTGCAGCCTTGATTTGCTCTAGTGGGCAGCAGATCCCCTTTGGGCCCTCAACGCTTTGTGCTTCATCTTTCTCTTTGTCCATCTTGTGTTTCCATCCTCTTTGAGTCTGTTCTCGTGGTGAAGTCTGTGTGTCTCCAGCCATTCCCAAGCCTCCCTTGGTGACATTAGGAAATGTGTCCTCCCCTCATATTCGATCCTGAGTTTCGCTGGATACAGCAGTTCATATTTCATGTTTTTTTGTTGTAAGACCTTAACTGGGGCAAATGCACCCCTTTACTTCTGGACCAGGTTTGTGTAGTCTGGATAGATATTTATCTCCTTTTCTTCAATTTTCCAGGGACCCCTCTTCCTCACCCCCTGGAGGATCACATCTCGATCTCTGAAATTCATTAGCCTTACTAAAGGCCTCAGGTACGCCCCAGGTGGTGGAGGGACCGCCAGGATCCTGTGGGCCCACTCCACAGAGAAGAACTTGGAGGGCGTTCCTCCGAGCACTACATTGCTCAGCCAAGTCTCTATATATAGGTCCAGTGATGGGCATTCCACCCTCTCCGGGAACCCCACGAGATGGATATTATGTCTTCGAGACCTGCTTTCAGCATCCTCCAGTTTATTCGCCATCATCTTCAGTTCGTTGTTTATGAATGCCATCTTCTGAGTTCGCTCCTTCACCTGTGGGATCGTTGTCCCCATCTTGTCTTCTTTTTCTTTGACGCGATCCTTTAATTTGCTGTGGTCTTCTCTCAAGAGGCCCACCTCACCCGCGAGTGTTGCAGTCTGATTCTCTAGGGCCAACTTAGATTCCTGTATGGCTGCTAAACTCGCTGTCGTATGCTGCGCTAGGGCCTCATTTCCTCTGTCATCGACTTGTGGGGCTCCACGGTGGTAGGTGTCTGCAGGTGTTTCGTTGCCGGCCCATTGCGTCCCCATGATCTCCCACATCCGAGTGGGCCCCCTCTCCAGTAGTGCAATTTGGGAAGTATAATTTGATCACTTCAGTCAGGTGAAGGGGGCGACAGGCTGTCCCCAGGCTAGAGGTCCCCCCTCTTTAGTTCTTTGCGCTGTGCATCTGTCCAAGCATGCCAATGTCCATCAGCCTTGCTCTTGCCTGCAGTCTCCGCCAGGCCTGCTTTGTTCTCGTGTACCCCTCCCTGGCCTAGGAGGGGGGAGATCTGTTGTGTAGCCATTTTAGTTATAGCTTCATACATGTTATTTTAGCAAACTAGGCCTGCCGCTGTGCACTTTAACCTAGACATATTTTATTCAGATTCGTTTTATTATTTTAACAATAGCCACATTTGCCGTCTTGTTTTATTTTCTCTATCTAGCTGTTCTTTGCCTAGGCCAGCACTGCGTTCTTAAACAAGAAATTTCTGTCACTCTGTGCTTTCTTCAAGGCTGCAGTTAGATAGGTTGCTGGCAAATGTAGTATACATTGTCTCTAATGTTCACAGGAACATACACACTCTTACATGAGGATCCTTTCCTAGAACATCAGCTGTTTTATTATAAAAACATTACTTTGACCCATGTACGTTAGAGGGAGATTCCAGCCAGATGACCACAACTGTATGCTGTTTGCTGAGTGCTTTGCTGCAGCTGCTTATGTAGACTACAGACCTCTTGCTCAGGTATGAGGGATGATGTCTTCCCAGGGGAACCTGAAGGGCAGAATTAGAGATGAACATGCTGGGCTCTAACATGGCCTAGGTAGGAGCTATTCTTAACAATTTTGGTGACTATATAGAAGCGTTATTTTTATGTTTCTCTCTCCTTGTCACAATTTTAATCCTGTCATGCTTCATCTTCCTAGTTATTGCAATACATGCTTTATTATCTAAGATGCAGTTACTTCAATAAAACCTTATTGAACTATACTCTGCATCTGATTGTCCTTGCATATATAAGACTAATGTAACTGAGAGAAACGGATGAGATCTGAGTGACCACGATTTCCCCGAGGAGTCAATTGTGTCATGCGCTCAGTTGCTCAATCATCCCTACTCTTGGGTGGAGATGAGGCACTGTTAGTTAGCCGGAGCAAAACCCGGATTAGGCTGACTGGTGTCACCTGTAGTGGGTTCTGACTCAGTCACCCACAGTGCAAGTGATCTGCCACCCAAATCTAGTAGTCTCATTAGGATAATGAGAGCCTACGCGACATGGCGCCGACTACGTTTGGTCAGTATCTGAGTATCTCTGTCTCACTACATGCAAAGACACCTCAGTACTATATACGGAGATGTCTGTGGTACTGAGGAATTTCCTCCTCAGCTAAATAGGGAGTACCTAACTAATGCTGTAGGTTGTTCAAGGTTGAGCCATTAAAGGATAATCCCCATTTGGTGTGCTTATCTCTGAGCAAAATTACCATTCGTTATGGCAAATCCACAACAGGAAGCAATTGCAGTCAATATGCGACGACCCCTTACTCCACATTTATTGGCACATGGCCTAACGGCCCAGGGGGTTCCTGTTACATTCGTTGTTGAGGCTCATCCAGCCTATAGAACAGAACTTTTCTATTTTTGGGTCACATTTCAAGCAGCTTATGGGAACACAAATACATTTCATCACTATACACCTGCAAACACACCTGCTCAAGACAGAGCATATTCATATCTAGAAATACCTCTATCTTATCAAGAACATAATAAGTGGCTTGATGGCACCCTACCCCATACAATTCTACATGTTAGATTAGGTCCTCTAAGTAATGATGGTCCTACCTGGCCTTTATTGGTCACATATTCACCTCACCCTGCTGCAGCAACCTTAACGGTAGCTGAAGTCCGTGGCTTATATACTGAGCTTACGGCAATATACAGATGATTAGTGCAGTTTGTAATGCAAACATTAAACACAAACCCAGCACGTGCTGCCCCGGCGCAACCACATACAGTGAAGCCAGGCATTAATCCTGCGACTGTACATTTGATCATGGGTAAAGTACCTGCCAAACGAGAAGAGATTCTGTTTTGGTTAGCTCAAAAAATAAATGCACTGGAAGCAGTATTTCCCCATACGGGACCTCAGGATAAGCATAGAATATTAACTATGTGCTTGCCATTTGGTTCCCACAGTAGATAACTGCAATACTTGGGGCACGGTTTTTGCCATTGTTAGAAATGGGGTTTTTGGTTGGCAGTCAGGTTGCCCTTTGTCCAAGCAAGAACCCTCACTCTAGTCAGGGTAAGTCACACACAATCCAAAATCAGCCTGTGCTCACCCTCCGGTAGCTTGGCACGAGCAGTCAGGCTTAACTTAGAAGGCAATGTGTAAAGCATTTGTGAAATAAATCATACAACACCATAGCATAACACCACAAAAATACACCACACAGTGTTTAGAAAAATATATAATATTTATCTGGGTATCTTCAGGTCAAAACGATCAAAGTTGCAATATGAATTTGTAAAGATATCACTGAAAAGTGATATAAAGGGCATGATTCTAACTTTGGAGGACGGTGTTAAACCGTCCCAAAAGTGGCGGATATACCACTTACCGTATTACGAGTCCATTATATCCTATGGAACTCGTAATACGGTAGGTGGTATATCCGCCACTTTTGGGACGGTTTAACACCGTCCTCCAAAGTTAGAATCAGGCCCAAAGTGTCTTAAGTCTTTAGAAAGTAAACAAAGTCTCTTTCAAACACAAAGTACTTGGTTTCTGGTGGAAAATCTCCCCAGAGGGCCACAGGAGAAGAGGTACGTGGAAAACTGGTGTGTGCGTCGATTTCTCCTCAGCACACACAGACTTGCGTCGTTATTTTCCACGCGGGGAGTCGTGCGTCGTTTTCCGGCACGCGGACAGTCTCTTTCTGTGGTTCGCGGGGAGTACCAGATGTCCCGGGTCTGTGCGTGGATTTTCCTGCTTGTTTTCCGGCTGCGCGTCGTTCTGCGGGGCTGCGCGTCGAAGTTTCGATCTCACGGCAGGCGTCGCGTTGATTTCTCCTGGGAAGTCGGGCGGCGTTGTCCTTGCGAGGCCGTGCTTCAAAGTTTCGATCTCACGGCAGGCGTCGTGTCGATTGCTCCCGGGAAGTCGGGCGGCGTTGTCCTTGCGAGGCCGTGCGTCAAAGTTTCGTTCTCACGGCAGACGTCGTGTCGATTTCTCCCGGGAAGTCGGGCCGCGTTGTCCTTGCGAGGCCGTGCGTCAAAGTTTCGGTCGTCCCGAAGGCGTCGCGTCGATCAGCCTGGGTGTGCGGCGTTTTTCTTGCCGCGGAACAAGCTGTGCGTCGAAAATTTCGGCGCACGGAGCGTCCAAGAGGAAGAGAGAAGTCTTTTGGGTCCTGAGACTTCAGGGAACAGGAGGCAAGCTCTATCCAAGCCCTTGGAGAGCACTTTTACAGCCAGACAAGAGTTCAGCAAGGCAGCAGGCCAACAGCAAGGCAGCAGTCCTTTGTAGAAAAGCAGACAGGTGAGTCCTTTGAGCAGCCAAGCAGTTCAGCAAGGCAGCAGGCCAACAGCAAGGCAGCAGTTCTTTGTAGAAAAGCAGACAGGTGAGTCCTTTGAGCAGCCAGGCAGTTCTTCTTGGCAGGATGTAGTTTCTGGTTCAGGTTTCTTCTCCATCAAGTGTCTGATGAGGTAGGGCAGAGGCCCTGTTTTATACTAAGTTGTGCTTTTGAAGTGGGGGTGACTTCAAAGAGTGTCTAAGAAATGCACCAAGCCCCCTTTCAGTTCAATCCTGTCTGCCAGAGTCCCAGTAGGGGGTGTGGCAGTCCTTTGTGTGAGGGCAGGCCCTCCACCCTCCCAGCCCAGGAAGACCCATTCAAAATGCAGATGTATGCAAGTGAGGCTGAGTACCCTGTGTTTGGGGTGTGTCTGAGTGAATGCACAAGGAGCTGTCAACTAAACCTAGCCAGACGTGGATTGAAGGGCACAACAAGATTTTAGTGCAAGGAAATGCTCACTTTCTAAAAGTGGCATTTCTAGAATAGTAATATTAAATCCGACTTCACCAGTCAGCAGGACTTTATATTACCATTCTGGCCATACTAAGTATGACCTTCCTGCTCCTTTCAGATCAGCAGCTGCCACTTCAACAGTGTATGAGGGCAGCCCCAATGTTAGCCTATGAAGGGAGCAGGCCTCACAGTAGTGTAAAAACGAATTTAGGAGTTTTACACTACCAGGACATATAACTACACAGGTACATGTCCTGCCTTTTACCTACACAGCACCCTGCTCTAGGGGTTACCTAGGGCACACATTAGGGATGACTTATATGTAGAAAAAGGGGAGTTCTAGGCTTGGCAAGTACTTTTAAATGCCAAGTCGAAGTGGCAGTGAAACTGCACACACAGGCCTTGCAATGGCAGGCCTGAGACAGGGTTAAGGGGCTACTGAAGTGGATGGCACAACCAGTGCTGCAGGCCCACTAGTAGCATTTAATCTACCTGCCCTAGGCACATGTAGTGCACTCTACCAGGGACTTACAAGTAAATTAAATAGTCAATCATGGATAAACCAATCAGTAGTACAATTTACACAGAGAGCATATGCACTTTAGCACTGGTTAGCAGTGGTAAAGTGCCCAGAGGTCAAAAATCAACAACAACAGGTCAGAAAAAATAGGAGGAAGGATGCAAAAAGTTTGGGGATGTCCCTGTCAAAAAGCCAGGTCCAACAGCCATGCTCTATACTACCGCACACGGTACACCGACACTTGCCAATATACCGGAAGTGTTAAAACAAATTCAAGATAAATACGGGACTGCCCCGGCCCTGGACTTGGGGATGCAACTAATGGGCAATTTTGCCACAGTATCTTCAATTATACTGAGTAATCTTAAAGGGGAAGCAGTTGCACTAGCAGTGCGCATGCAGCTCCGGGACGTTCCTCCACAGGATCAAGAACATGAGCTGCCAAAGATTATCATGGAGACCTACTCTAGTATTGGGTGAGATAGTCTGGGGGCCAGACCCACAAAACCACAGTTTCAGAGGAAATCTAATGAAGATTCTACCAAGCCTGAGGGTTCTAAAAACACTAGGATAAAAAACAACAAACATCTAAAAAAGAAAGGGGAGAATCTCCACATCAGGAGACCCCACAGAATAGATATAATCTCAGAAATAGAGATAATATAAAAATGCCAAACAGATATCAATATACTGATACACGCCAATCTCGTTCCTTTCAGGACTCACCGGAAAAAAGCAGTGAGAGAGGTGGGCGATCAGAGCGAAGAACTGAGTATGTGAAACCAAGACAGGAATAACAACGCTCTACAGAAGTTTCTGTTAATAAAGAAGAGAAACTTCCCCAACAAAAACCCCAATTTAAAAAGAAGAAAGTGGCAGCAGTTGTGATTCGTCATGCCACTCAAGAAGAGGTCTCTATTGAAGAACAAGAAGTGGGCATTAGCGCGGCAGAGGTAACAATAGTTCGCCAGACTATTCAAGAGCACCTGAAGGTGAAAACAACTGATGACTTCTTACAAGTTGAAACTGCAGACATGCATGTCTCCACCCCTGATAGGGTGTACAAAGTAACGTTACAGTTAGAAGGAGATATTGAACGCACAATAGACGCAATCTTTTGGGACCGCCTCGTAAACATATATGATTTTCTACTGGCCGAAAGTGATTGGCCACCAGAATTTGTCCGTACTTGCCCATATGGGGAAGATGTTGTCAAACCTTCCTTCTCGCCCTTCGTTCCTGTGGAGCTTGCAGAATCATATGCCATCAATTGGGCACTGGCACAGGCACCCTTGTTATATCACAACCACGTAGGGTGGGCTAAAGATTCCCCTTATCATGTAATTCCAATAAAAAACCAACCTGAACCTCAACCCCAATATCCAATAAAATATGATGCTAAAGCACCCATGATGGAAATCCTCACAAAACTACAGTACCATGGTGTAATCAAACCCTGTGTCTCACCAATGAATAATCCTTTATTCCCTGTAGCTAAACCGGACCATTCGTACAAAATAGTCTTAGATTACAGACACTTAAACAGTCATACATGCACATATACCATACAAAACTCTCACAGCACAGCATTCATGAATAACATGGTGTGCAAAAAATATAAAACAACACTGGACATTTCCAATGTTTTTTTCTGCCAAAACATAGTGCCTGAGAGTAGAGACTTAAATTTCAGCACATTAGGCTCCCAGAAAAAATTATGTAGTTTACCCCAGGGGTACAAGAGCATTCCAAGACTGTTTGCGGCTCGTGTGACTTCAATAATGCACAACATTGACCCTAAAGCATTGTCCTATGTAGATTATATCTATCTCATGGATGATGAATTGCTGCAGCATCTAAGATGGGTAGCCCGCATTGTTGTAGGATTTGGCAAATTCGGCTATATATTCAACATAAAAAAAAATAGCCTTCCTTAGCGTCCTGTTTTTGGGATATGAGTGAAGGAAAGAGTCTAGGTCCACACTTCTTGGAAAAATGCTCACATTTACAACCTCCAAATACCATTAAAAACTCCAATCACTATTGGGTTTCCTAAATGTTGTCAGAACCTACATTCCAGATTACATATCACATATAAAACCCTAATATGACTTAATACGTCCCGACTTTTCCAGTAAATTCTGGACAGTCAAACACACACGCATTCGCAGAGCTTTGCAAACAGACATGCCTGCAGCACAACACTTACACACAAGGGACAATAAAAAACATCTGGTCATCAGAGTAATTGCTGATGCCATTGGTTTCACCTATGTAACTTTCAATCAGAGTGAGACAGTCCCAATAGCATAACATCACATTTGTATTCAGCAGCAGAACAACACTTTGCTCCTACTGAGACAATTCTCACTGCTGTGCAGATGGCTGTCATTAAAGAAAGACCACTGGCCCAGGGGAAATGCATTATTGTCGTATCTCCAATTCCAGCCCTTGAGGCTGTTACCAAAGCCAGCGTTTCAAACGCTGAAGCATTAAATCCACGTTGGATTCAAAGGTCAGCGTCTTTGACAGCTACTGATGTTGAATATATTTTTGACCCAAAATTACAAACTCAAGAATTTTTGCAATATGAACTAGAATACCCAGTTCCAGCAAATATGTTGCCTATTGATCAATATCAAAGAGTCATGTACACTGATGGCTCAGCAGAGCCTGCAATAGGCACTAAGCATCAATACTCCGCTGCTTGTGAAGTTGTAAGCGGCTATATGGATGGTAATAAATTTTATCCACAACATACTTTTACGCAAACCCTAGGGGATTTCAATTCACAACTGGCAGAGCTAAAGGTTCTGGTGATTGCACTGGAACATGCTGATCCTGCACAGCTAACACTGATTGTTTGTGATTCGTACTATTGTGTCCAGTACTTCAATGAATACCTGCATTACTGGCGCCAGAATGGGTTAAAAGATTCCAAAGGCACACCATCAAACACAGGCTTCTGTGGGGAAAATAGCAGATTTGAATGAAACGCTACCAAATGTCCATGTTGTACATACACTTGGGCACCAGCGTATTGGAATATACATTGCTGGAAATACATTGGCTGATGAAGCAGCCAAATCAGCAATAGCCACTGTTGCTGCAGTAACTCATTCTAGAACGAAACCGGACAATGACATATGGACTGCTGTGAAAGCCATGGCTGAAGGCACACCCTTTCCAAAAGCATTTCCTGCTAAATATTCCTACCGAATGGGAGGTTTCCTTGACGCAGACTAAAAATACCAGGCGTGGGAGTTCGATTAATTCCCAATAAAGACCTAAGGTCAGAGTTAATTAAAGAAGCGCATGAGGTAGTTGCATCTGCCCATGCTGGTGTGGCGGCTACAATATCATTATTGCAAGGACGTTATTGGCGGCCAGGTCTATACAAACAGACCAAGCAGTATGTACTTTGTTGTGACATCTGCCAACAAATGAAGAGTTCAACCGTCGAAAGCCCACCGGAGACACCCCTCCTAATTTCCAACAAACATTTACAATGTGTGTACTTTGACCATTGTGGTCCCCTAACACCGGACTGTGCATGCAAATACATATAAGTTGCTGTCGGCTCTTGTTCTATATTTCTATGGGTGTGGCCACAATGCTCAGCTGACGCTCTGACTTTTATTAAAGATTTGCAAGTCTTTATCAGCACATATGCAGTTGTGACTTTCCACTCAGACCAGGGCCCTGCTTTTGCCTCAAGGGCATTTAGGGACACCATGGCTTCGTTAGGGGTCAAACTCAATTACTCGTCTCCATTTCATCCTGAGGGAAATAATGTTGTGGAGCGACGAAACTGTGATTTGAAGCAATCCATAACAGCCAGAATATTAGGTAGGGGTCATAGTTGGCTTAATCACCTATACGGAGTCCAGAGAGTATTTAATAATCTGCCTAGAAGGTCCCTGGTGGGGTCGAACTTTATACAAGTGCCTGTTTGGAACTCGAATGTATGTTCCAGATCTTGATGGTCCTGGCGTGGAGGCAGCAGAAACACGTTTTGGCATAAATGAACGTGTCACTGTCTTGCAGGAACTACAACAGTTCTGTGACGACAACGCTTCTGCCAGTGCTGCCTCCACAGGAATTAAGGATGAACCAATAACATCTACTGGCTGGATTCCAAAGGTTGGGGAACTAGTACTTGAAAAGGTTGCTGTGAAGAAGGAGTTTGGTCCTTCTTATCGTGCACCAGTCCCAGTCCTGGGAATACACGGTATCAGAACTGTTATTCTACCACCGTTGCCCGGTGCTAAAGAAAATCGCTTTGTATCTATAGACAATGTCAAGTTACACCATTTGGCCGATCCTGCACAGCCGACCAAGAGGAGCAGTTTCTGAATCCCTCTCACTACTGGCCGAGATGTCCCTCTACAAGTTTTGACCAGCAACACTGACACCTGTCCGATCTTGGGGAGGGTGGAAAATGATCTTGCATTGGTTCCACTAACATCTGTTACAACAAACAACACAGAAATTACTTATCGGTTTGACACAACTTCCACACAGACGGAAAGCATCATTTACTGTGAACCACCACGAAGACCCCTACCAGTTCTCCTCCTACAAATACAACTCCAGCTTTTGCATGAACTTCTCCTGGATTTTTTGCCTACATCAATGACACCTTCTCGGACTCATTTGCCTCTTCTACATCTGAACTGCCAAAAACACATAAGCTGATAAATTGGCTTAAAACAAATGACTTCATTTTCCCATGGAACTATCTGTGGCTTTCTTTGACTATATTAGCTTTCTTCCTTTGGATCGGCCTTGTTATTACTTTCTTTCTATTAATACATGGTCATTACCTTCGTGAAAGATCAACAGTTGAACTGGTGGACGAGGTCCTAAAACCCCATTTTTCTTCTCACAAGGTCCGCAGAGACTTGTCTTTTGTGAACATTTCTGCTATACCAATTCCTGAGGGGATTGTTTCAGATAAAGTCACATTTGATATATACGGCCCGACGGAGGTCATTCAAATACCATATATGTTTAAACTTTCTATGAACAATGTAGTAATACCCCGAGTTGTTTCTGACGACTAGGATGTGAAAACAGTTGATTCTGTGATGACTGAATTGCAGTATTTCACTGTATTTGAAAGTGAGGATGTTTATCAATCCAAAGAGAATTATGGTGACATGTTTTACTATAATTATTATGGACACCATTTCATTCACAGAGCGAGTAGCCCAAAGACTATTTTTAATTACACACAATAGGAACATTGTCCAACTCCACCACAAGGGAGTTCTAAAACATATTCTGAAAAGTTTGCATGTTTTTCTGGGCACAATGTTAAACATGCTGAGCCATATTATTTCAAATTGCCATTGATGGAAAATGTACATATATTATTGACAGATACGAAATTCTTTTATTCAGATTCCTTTGTTTCCCGGTTGGCTATAGAAAGCTATGAATATTGGCTGAAGTTGATTGACTTAAAAAGCGTGTGGGGAACAAAAAATTGGCAATTAAGGGGAAAGGAAGCTTTTTTTAGAACATGCCTGATACCTTTTGAAATTATATTTTTAAATGAAACTGTGCAACAGTTGTTTAGGCTTAGCAAAGATTAAGGAATTGAATGCACCCAATATTCCTGCCCCTGCTAAATTTTATCAATGGCAAAAGTATATAAATGCAACTGAAGATCCGCTAGATGAATGGGTCCAGAATGGCACGTTTAATGCTTCACTTTCACGTCTTGTCGGGTAGTTATTGTGGCCAATAGATACCAACAGGTGTCAGAAACGTTTTATAAACTCCACGGGGGTTAAGAATAAGTAGGCCAGACACTCGCTAAGCTTCATCTGAACATGCGGGTATAGTAACAACATACAGTGTAGGGAAACTATGCCAGCAATGGTTGAAGAGTTCCTTCGCTAGATGCTGTTAGAGAACACCTCAGTCTCCTGTCTAATAACACTGACTTACAGTATTTCCTATTAGGCCCCAGAAAACAATGCAGAAAGTGCTTCTTATATTCAGTCTGTCATGAAATTTGGAAGCTTTCTCAACAAGAAGCTGCTGTCCGGTTAAGGCAAATAGAGCAGGAAAATTTACAAAAAGCATTAGCTGTTGTAGATAATGGGATTAATACCCTTTCCGACCAGATATACACCTTAAACAACATTGTTTCTTCTGCAATAGACATAATACAAAGTGACATGTCCTCTTTACACCATGGACAGTCAACTAAGGTCCATTATGTAGTTAGGTTGGACACTACAAACACTAAAGGCAGGTCGCATTCCCTGGCAACATGTTAGCACAAGGGACCTATTTTCCACATTTAATTTAACGCGACAACAACAACTAATGGCTAAGAGAGAACTGACTTATGTCATGTTAAATATAGAGAAATTAGAAAAGTTGCCTTTTACTGTGGCTGAAATACAATCTGCTGAGTGGTTAATACACGGGGTCATTAATCTGCCTATTTCAACACTTCAATCCACGTCCTGCTTAAAACACATTCCAGTGGTCAGATATGAAAGGCTAGGAGATAGTTACATCCATGAGGTGTGGGAGCTGCCCTTTTCGTACAAATGTCTTAGTGGCATGAAAGAGGTCTTTCTTAGTGGTAGTGAATGTGAGACTACTGTCAGCCATTCAATGGTTTGTAAACAGTTGTCCTTGCATGGGGCATGTAACGCTTCGGCAGCGAACTTGGCTTGTTATCTGAAGGGAATTCCAGTCCCCTTGATTAGACCTGCGTTCCAGGTCCTCTTGAATGGCAGCAATGTCCTTCTCAGTAGTGAAAACTGTTGTGGGATACGAGCCGGAATAGTTTATGTCGTTTCGATCTCTAAGATTGTTACATGCTGCAGAAATGTGCTTTTTCCTCATACAAGACAGAGGGAAGTAGCTGAGATTTGGCCCCATATCGCTACTTCAAATGTGAATTTTGACAAGTTGAGCAGACTGAAGGCTTTATTGTTTCAAAACCATGTGGCGCTCACATCTGCACACAAGACCTATGTGCTTCAGGTTGCAAGGTCATCAGCAGAGATACAGTCCCTTTCAAAGGACAAACTTTCCGAGACACCTTGGGGAACTCGTGGGATGAATATTTAATGCATCCAGTACAAATGGAATCGCAAATTTCTTTAAGGTGGTGGTTCTGGTTTTGTTCACAACTTCTCCTCTATATTTGACTTAATACCTTCAGCCACCCACTCAATATTCTCCAGCATTAACAGGGGATTTCTGGTAACTTTGGCTATAATAGGTGACATTTTGCTATTGCTACTTTTTCTGCGCAATGGCTGTCCCATCACAACAAGGAGGACTGAAAAAGCTTCCACCAGTGCAGCTGTGTCGTGAATGCATGATGCAGTACTTTGGAGCATCACTCCTGGAGCAATTGGAGTGTGAATGGTCTCTGTCATTCAGACCAGTTTTGCATTGTGTGCAGCCGTGTTTCAGTGCCTCTGGTGCTCGTTTGAACATGCACTGAAAGTTTGTCTTTCTACACAGTGCTTGCTTTCATTGGACGCAGATCTGTTGACGTTCTCGCTGAGGGCTCATTACCAGACATGCGCGTTGAGGGTGTGTTTCCTACGGAAAGCTGCTTATGAGTTGCCCTTCGTGGAGGATGCCGCTCTAAACTTATTGTTGAGCACACCACGGAATACTGCTGCCTTGGCTGGATCTCAGGCTTTGGAACACGAATGCTCCTTGGTTTTCCTTTGCAATGAACTTCCTACCTTATCACCTGCTGAAGTGTAAGATTTCTTGTCTTCAGTTATCCCAGATTCGATTGGCAACTTACAAAATGTCTCTGACTCTTGAAATTCTGCCTTTTTAGCGCCACAGTTAACATTTTAAATTGTCCTTTTTACACATGCTCAAGTGTCTTTTAACTTGTCATTATTGACATTCTTATATATATGCCTTAGGTTGGATTTTAGTAGCTGTTATATATACGTAATTAGGCTTTGAACCACCTTTGAACAGGCAAGGGGAGGGTATTGTGTAGCCACTTTAGTCATAGCTTGATACATGTTATTTTAGCAAACTAGGCCTGCCTCTGTGCACTTTAACCTAGACATATTTTATTGAGCTTCGTTTTATTATTTGAACAATAGCCGCAATTGCCGCCTTGTTTTATTTTCTCTATCTAGCTGTTCTTTGCCTAGGCCAGCACTGTGTTCTTAAAGAAGACATTTCATTCACTCTGTGCTTTTCTCAAAGCTGCAGTAAGATAGGTTGCCAGCAAATGTGGTACACGTTGTCTCTAATGTTCACAGAAAAATACACACTCTTACGTGGGGATTCTTGGAACATCAGCTGTTTTATTATAAAAACACTACTTTGACCCATGTACAGTAGAGGGAGATTCTAGCCAGATGACCACAACTGTATGCTGAATGCTGAGTGCTTTGCTGCAGCTGCTTATGTAGACTACAGGCCTCTTGCTCAGGTATGAGGGATGATGTCTTCCAAGGTGAACCTGAAGGGCAGAATTAGAGCTTAACATGCAGTGCTCTGACATAGCCTAGGTAGGAGTTATTCTTAACGATTTTAGTGACAATATGGTAGGGTTATTTTTATGTTTCACTCTCCTTGTCACGATTTTAATCCTGTCATGCTTCATCGTCCTAGTTATTGCAATACATGCTTTATTATCTAAGATCCAGTTACTTCAATAAAACCTTATTGAACTATACTCTGCCTCTGATTGTCCTTGCATATATAAGACTAATGTAACTGAGAGAAACGGATGAGATCTGAGTAACCACGACTTCCCTGACGAGTCAATTGTGTCATGCGCTCGGTTACCCAATCACCCCTACTCTTGGGTGGTGATGAGGCAGTGCTAGTTAGCCGGAGCAAAACTGGATTAGGCTGACAGGTGTCACCTCTAGCGGGTTCAGACTCAGTCCCCCACAGTGCAAGTGATTCTGGCACCCGAATCCAGTAGGCTCATTAGGATAATGAGAGCCTACGTGACACATCCATCTGTGGCCTCCATTTATAACCGGGGGGGGGGAGCTTGCACACTACCTTCAGGGATGGGCTTCTTTTAGGCCTCCGGCCTGTCATGGTGTCTCACTGCCAGGCTGTACCTGCAAACATGGCAGCCGCCGCTGCCTTACAGCTCGTAGCCACGCTGTTGCTTCCTGCGCATCCGGGCCTCTCATGCAGGCCGCCTCAGGTTCCTCTTCTCTGGGGAGATTTCCTCCTGCCGTCACTCCGCTTTATCCACTCGGCCTGCAGCGGCCTTGACACGGCCCTGATCATGCTCCTGCATTCACCACCGTCCTCCCCCGGTCCCTGGGACCGCCCGCTCCACCAGCTGTTCCGACTGTGCCCTGGTCCCAGCAGGGAAACCAGAATCGCTGTTCTCGTGCCCCCCTCCTTGTCCTAGGAAGGGGGGACATCCATCCATGGCTTCCATTGACACAGAGGAGCAGGGAGGGGGGTAGCATGCACACTGCCTTCAGGGCTTCTTTTAGGCCCTGGCCTGTCCTGGCGTCTCGCTGCCAAGCCTTACCTGCAAAGATGACGGCTGCCGCTGCCTCACAGCTCCTGGCCGCGCTGTTGCTTCCATAGGCCTCCTGCCTATCCTGGCATCTCTGTGCCAGGCCGCACCTACAAGATGGCGGCTGCCACTGCCTCGCTGCTCCCGTCTGCCCTGTTGCTTCCCATGCGTCTGGGGCAGCCGCACAGGCTGTCTCAAGTTTCACTTCTCTGGTGCTCCTCCTGGGCTCTGACAGTATTTCAGATTTATATATTTTACATTGTCAAACAAATACTTTGGATGCTTTCCATTCACCACCCCTAAACACCATCCATCTCTGCATCCCACGCATAAACCACACCCATCCCTGACCTCTAAACTCCATGATTCCTGAACCCCAGAAGCCCTTTCTTACCATAAACTTCACCCATATCTGAACCCTGAAAACCCACCAACACACCTAAACTCTACCCATCTCTGACACATAAACCCCACCCATTCCTGAACCCTTAAAGCCCTTTCTACTCCTAATCTCTAACCACATTGTCACCTAAAACCTCTCACTACCTCTAATTCCCACCCATTCCTGGACCCTAAAAAACACTTTTCATGCCTAAAATCCATCCATCCCTTAAAATGCCACACCACCCCTAAATTCCGCTCATCCCTGAACCCTAAAAAACCCTCAGCACTCCTGAAAACCACCTAGTTATGCCCCCTAGAACTCTTCACCACCTCTAAACTCCCCCATTCATCAACCCTAAAAACTCTTTTTACGTATGAACCCAACTTATCCCACAACCCTTAAAACCAAACAACACCGTAAAGTCCACCCATTCCTGAACACTAAAACCTTTCACCAACCCAAATCTCTAACCATCATTGAACCTTAAAAACACTCACCAGCCCTAATCTCCACCCATCCTGAGAATCTAAAAAAACTCATCACCCCTACACGCCACCCATCCCTGCACCCTAAAACATCCTCACCACCCTTAAACTTCACTCATCCATGAAGCCTAAAAACCCTCACCACCCCTAAAAAGTACCCATCACTGAACATAAAAAAATAATCACTACCCCTAATCGTTACCCAGGTGTGTTTTTGGATGTTTCCTTAAAATTAGCTTTACTTTAAAATCGGTTATTTAATTTTAAATTTAATTATATTTCCTTAAAGTTGCCTTTCCTTAAAATTGTGTTTTCATGATTTCCTCCAGTGTGGTTTCTAGGTTCTCTTTCTATTAATTCACATACATGAAGAGTACCCATTGCAATACCCATTTACACATTGCATAGTGCGTATGCTTTATGATGTGCGCAGCCTTGTACTACAGATGCATTGTCATGCCAGTTCAACAATCCCACAACATGAGAATCTAGATTGCCAAAATAGTTTCCATCCTGATTTTCTCCTCGTAAGCTATTTACAAATTGTAAAAAACAAAATATGTTAGAAATTATGTGCCCCCCTTACCCCAAATTATGTAAAGAGACAATTTACAAGGCAGTACCAACATATTCCTCGAAAAGTATACAAAATGCCCCTCATGACCATTACCACATTTTGACTCCAGTATGGACCATGTAATTGCATGATGGCTTCTCTCTCTGCCCTATCTTCCAAGAGGTTTGATCAGCTTTTACAATGACGGGAGGATCTGCAAGGCTGGGGCTGCTGTCTAGAGTTTAGGGTTATAGGCAGCTAGAGCTTTCCAGCTTAGGTGAGGAAGCCGAAGCTCAGGGTTATGGCACTCCAGCTGGTGCTGTAGACTTGTTCAGTCATATCTGGGAAGGCTGCACACACCTTACTGATATGCCCCATTCACTCCAGTTCCTGCTCAGGAATGAACTCTGAAGCTCGTGTCAGGTTGCAAGCAGGCATACAAGGAGGTCATTTAGGGGTCATAGCAGTGACCTGTGGTTTACCCTTGAGACCAGTGCCACAGTCTCTGCAAGCCCTGGCCTCAGGGATGTCGAAGGCAATGCCAAAACCAGAAGGTAAATAGTGGCCCGATAAGCAGTGTTTACTTTCTGTAGCTCCAGCGTTGATGTGGGACAATAAACACTTAGGCCCTCATTACAACCCCAGTGGTAAATGCCGCCTACTGCCGTGCTGATGGCTGCCAACATACCGTGACCGCGGCGGTATTCCGCTACGGGTATTATGACCCACACTGAGAAATCTGCCACTATACATACACCCACACAAGTCCGCCAGACCAAAGTTCAGTGATAAACTGGTGATAGCAAAACCCACACTGTAACACCAACAGGAATACGCCCACAGTATCACGACCCACGAATCACAGCGGCGGTCTTTCAACCGCGGTAAACCATTGGCAGTACACACCGCCGCGCTCAAAATACACACACACTTACAAAACTACACCACATTGGACAATTCAAACTACATACACCTGACACACATACACACACCACACCCACACACTCACACCACTATAAAACACCCACCCACATTACCCACAACCCTTTACGAGAAAAAAATATTGCCAACACAGAGACTCAAGCCAGGAGCTCATTCAATCAGAGGCACAGAACACCATCACCCATACACCATCCACACACACCACAGCATACACCCCAACACAACACCCCACACATCACCCCACACATCCTCACATATATCACTCGCACCACATCCATGGGACCCCAAAGACACTCCAGGTTTTCAGAGGAGGAGCTAAGGTTCATGGTGGAGGAAATCATCCGGGTAGAGCCACAGCTATTCGGATCACAGGAGCAGCAGACGTCCATTGCAAGGAAGGTGAAGCTATGGCGGAGAATCGTGGACAGGGTCAATGCCGTGGGACAGCACCCCAGAACAATGGATGACATCAGGAAGAGGTGGAATGACCTACGGGGGAAGGTGCGTTCCATGGTTGCAAGACACCAGGTACAGAGGACTGGCGGTGGACCCCCACCTCCTCCCCCACAACTAACAACATGGGAGGAGCAAGTCTTGGCGATCATGCATCCTGAGGGCCTCGCAGGAGTAGCAGGAGGACTGGACTCTGGTAAGTCAAATCTTTACTACTTTATCCCCCCAACCTACCTGCAAGCCATCAGAAACTCCTACCCCTACCCTCACCCCCATCACTCCACCACCTCACATATACCCCACTATCACAACCCACCCATCCCAATACCAAGCCCTGCATGCAACACCAATGCATGGACACCCATCACCACAGCATGCCCAGTAGGGAGACTCACCCATCCCCCACAATCACCACTCACACAAGGCCAAGCTGACAGAGAAATCACAAGCATACAGGGAAACACACCCATGCACAAGATGGCACACGCAGATACATTAACAATGCATTTGCATCCCCACAGGACCCATACTCAACGTCACCGGAGAGGAGGTGCCAGCTACATCCAGTCCTCCCCAAAGAAGAGGCCCACAGTGACGACAGCAGCTCTGCACGCTTGGATCACAATGACCAACCTGCCCCATCTGGGACCTCGGGACAGTCGGTTTCCGTGCCACATTCCCAACCCACCACAAAGCCTCCCCCTCAGGAAACACTAGAACAGCACCCACCCAGCGTGTCCATGCCACTGTCCCCAGGACACGTCAAACAGCAGTGTGTCCACCACTACAGGGACCCCAGGCAACCTACAAACACAGGCCGATCAGGGACCTGGGGTCGGTGGCAGTGGGCACACGCTTCAGGGGACAGAGGCACAGAACAACAGGGAAGCTGGGAGGACTGCTGTGCAACAGGGGCAGGACAGGCCCAGGGAACCCACTCTCCACGAGGCACTCTCCAACATCCTAGGAGCATACCACCATTCCCAGGAGACGATGGGCCAGATACTGGCCAAGTTGCAAGAGAGACAGCGACTGCAGGAGGGACAGTACCTGGGGGTCAGGGATGACCTAACACAAATCTACACCATCCTGGTCACCATTGCAGGGGTGCTGGCTGACATGGGCAAGTCCATGAGGGAGGCAGTGGCACAACAACAGGCGCCTGACACTAGCCAAACAGAGGAACAGCCTTCCACCTCCGCCGGCGCTAGTGGACATGAGGCCCCGCCACAGGATCAACAGGCCGCCAGCATCCCACCCCCTGCAGAAGGAGAACCACCCCGCAAATGGTCCGTGCTATCCAGGCAGAAGCCAGAGAACATTACCAAGACCCCCGCAAGGAAATAAGACTCTCCTGATTGTCACCCTTGTGTCCCACACTGTCACCATGTCCACCTTGAACTGCCATTACTCCCCTTCCTATGCCCCTTTGGACAATGGACCTATGATACCAAGAGACTGGACTCTACCCTGAACTTTCTTCCACCATCAGCCCAGCCCATTGCACATCCCCCTCTACTTATGAGCACCTAAATAAACACCCCTGAAACAAATACCAATATGGAGTCTGTCAAATGATTCACAAATATATTAGTACAACATTATCAAAGCATTGCAACTCAAATATACAGTGAAATATACTTTAGGATGACCTTTGTTGGGCAGCAGTACACATAGCAGGATCCAGAGTGGGGCACAGAGATCAGAAAACAGAGATGCCAAAGGGTACAGTTAGTGTCCATAGACATAGGGAAAGAGGCTGCCTTGTACAAAGTCCAACAGATTACTGAAATTTAAAGTGAAGTTACAGTGTCTCACCTGTGTGTCACTGGAAGTACTACGGAATTATACTGCTTCAGTTGTCAAAATCTTCTTCCTCTGCCTCCTCTTCCTCACTGTCCACAGGCTCCACCGCTGCCACAAGACCATCTCCAAGCTCATCCTCCTGCAGAAAAGGCGCCTGGCGCCTCAAGGCCAGGTTGTGCAACATGCAACATGCAACGATGATCTGGCACACCTTCTTGGGTGAGTAGTACAGGGATCCACCTGTCACATGGAGGCACCGGAACCTGGCCTTCAGGAGGCCAAAGGTCCTCTCAAAAATCCTCCTTGTACGCCCATGTGCCTCATTGTAACGTTCCTCTGCCCTTGTCCTGCCATTCCTCACTGGGGTCAGTAGCCATAAGAGAATGGGGTAACCAGTGTCACCTGAAAATAAAGAGGGACAACTGTTAGACACACACTAACCCTTAGGGGCAACCCCATACTCAGACACCTACTCATAGTGTGTGGGGACCTTTGGCTCACCTATTAGCCACACCCGATGCCGCTGGAGTTGGCCTATCACATATGGGATGCTCCTATTCCTCAAGATAAAGGCGTCATGCACAGAGCCAGGATATTTGGCATTCACATGGGAGAAGTACTGGTCCGCTAAACACACCATCTCCACATTCATAAAGTGATTGCTTTTTCTATTCCTTGAAACTTGTTCATTTCTCTGGGGGGGACAAATGCCACATGTACCATCAATGGCACCAATGATGTTGGGGATATGTCCAAGGGCATGAAGGTCAGCCTTCACAGTGGCCAAATCCTCCACCTGGGGGAACATGATGTAGCTGCGCATGTGTTTCAGCAGGGCAGACAACACTCTGGTCAACACGTTAGAGAAAATTGGCTGAGACATCCCTGATGCCATGGCCACTGTTGTTTGGAAGGAACCACTTGCCAGGAAATGGAGCTCTGACAGGATCTGCACTAGAGCGGGGATACCTGTGGGCTGGCAGATAGCTGACATCAGGTCTGTCTCCAATTGGGCACACAGTTCTTGGATTGTGGCACGATCACGTCTGTCGGTAATGATAATGGGGGTCATTCTGACCGGCGGTAGCACCGCCAACAGGCTGGCGGTGCTCCGCCGGGCATTCTGACCGCGGCGGTACAGCCGCGGCCAGAAGCGGAAAGTCGGCGGTGTACCGCCGACTTTCCGCTGCCCATGGGAATCCGCCATGGGGATTCCGACCCCCTTACCGCCATCCTGTTCCTGGCGGTTCCACCCGCCAGGAACAGGATGGCGGTGAGGGGTGTCATGGGGCCCCTGGGGGCCCCTGCAGTGCCCATGCCAATGGCATGGGCACTGCAGGGGCCCCCATAAGAGGGCCCCACTTTGAATTTCAGTGTCTGCTCAGCAGACACTGAAATTTGCGACGGGTGCTACTGCACCCGTCGCACATCCTCCACTCCACCGGCTCCATTCGGAGCCGGCATCCTCATGGAGGGGTGTTTCCCACTGGGCTGGCGGGCAGCCTTTTGGCGGTCGCCCGCCAGCCCAGTGGGAAACCCAGAATACCCGCGGCGGTCTTTTGACCGCGCAGCGGTATTCTGGCGGTTCCCTCCAGGCGGGCGGCTCCCGCCGCCCGCCGGGGTCAGAATGACCCCCAATGTGTCTGTCCTCCATTGTCGCAAGGTCCACCAGGCGTCTGTACACCGGAGGATGCCGCCATCTCATATTCTGCCTCAGCGGTTGAAGCCTATGGAGGAGAACGGTGAGTAGAGGGTCATATTCACACATCTATTGCACTAATGATGATTTGTTTACTTTATAGAAACAAAATGTGAATCCGACATTTAGTTGCCGTGCCTTTGTCTGCTGTGACGCAGTTAGGTGCCATGCCCTGTGCCCCCCTGAAATGGCGGCTACCTGATCTGTGAGGAAGGACAAGTGGAAATGAGGTAATTGCGCTGGCGTTGTGTGCCGTTGCGGTAGGCGGTCGATGACCGCCACGCAAAATCGCATTGGTTATCATTGGGCCCTATGGGTTCCAGGAGCCTATGGCGATGTACGCCGGCTGTGATGGTACGCACCACCGCGGACGTCACCACCATTTTCTATCTATTCACTCACTTGCTACCTGACCTTCAACAGGAGAAGACCTACACTTCAAGTGCTGCTGGGACCTGTGTCTGGAACTGACCATGGCTCATTTGTCTGGGGAAAGGCCCCTTCCTTCACTGCGGAGGAGTTGGAGAAACTTGTGGATGGGGTCCTACGCCAGTACACTTTACTCTACAGTCCTCCTGACAAACAGGTGAGTACAATGTGAGCATGATGCGTGGGCCATGAATGTATGGAGTGCTGTGTATGTAAGCCACATGTGGGGTGGCAGAGGCGTCCTGGCCAGATTGCAGCATCTAAGGTGGTCAATGTATGTACGTCAGGGGATGGGTGGGATCTGGTGGGCAATGAGTCTGACGGTCCGGACGGGTGAATAATTCCCTTTTCTGCTGGCTTTTCCCTGCAGGTCAGCGCCCACCAGAAAAAGGGTATTTGGCGTGCCATCACCAAGGAGGTGCGGACCCTGGGGGTCTTTGACAGGCAGAGCACCCACTGCTGCAAGAGGTGGGAGGACCTGCGCCGCTGGGCAAAGAAGATGGCAGAGGCCCAGCTGGGGCTGGCCTCCCAACGAGGAAGGGCTGCCCATCACACCATGACCCCCTGATGTTCCGCATCCTGGCGGTGGCCTATCCAGAGTTGGATGGGCGCTTGAAGGCATCACAGCAGCCACAAGGGGGTGAGTAGTGAATCTGAAACCTGGAGTGTGTTAAGAGGTACCTGGGTGGGGGATGTGGACTATGGGTGCCCCTAGGCCAGGGAGAAAATGGCAGGATAGGTCCCTTGTTGGGCAGGCTCTGGAGCACTCCTACCCCAATAGTGTTAGTGGGCATCTACTACTGGGCAGAGTCCTGTGGGTTTCTGGTGTGCAGCTGATGGCGTTAGGCATTGTACTCCATGGGCTGGTGACTGTCTTAGTAAATGGTTGGGCATGGCCTAGTGCATAGGGCTACTCCCTGTGTGTTGTGTAAGCCAACGGTAGTGGTGTTGCTGGCATTGACCAAGTGTATCCTCTGTCTCCCCCCCCTTTTTGTTTTGTCCTTATGTGCATTAGCATCATCTGGCGGAGGAGCAGAGGCACCGGCGACGGAGGGAGATGCATCCCACATGGGCCTGGAGGCCGAGTTCACTGAGGGTGAGGGCACTAGTGGGACGAAGGGCGAGGGTAGCACCACAATGGGGACAGGAGGGCAGACCACAGACAGCGACTCCCCTTCCGATGGAAGCTCCCTGGTGGCATTCACCCAAATCACCACACAAAAGTGGCTCAGGCAAACATAAGCACCACACTTCATCTTACAGGCACTCACACAAGCACCATCCCCATGGAGACAAACCAACATCCACTGCCTCCACTGTGTCCCCCTCCTCCTCTTCATCCACCTCCCTCCCAGTAGCGTCTCCACCCACACCTGTATGCACTACGTCTTCATCCACTACCTCCATCACCAGCACGCCCATCACAACACACCCCTCACGAGCAGTCACCACCCCCACAACCATGCACACGTCCCCTGTGTCCTCTCCCAGTGTGTCTGTGACCCCTCCTCCCAAAGTACACAAACGCAAGCACTCACCCACCCAACAGCCATCCACCTCACAACAGCATCTAGCCAATGCACCTTCACCCAAACTCAGCAGACAGAAACCTCCTACAACCACTCCCTCTTCCTCCACTCCCAAACCCTCTCCCTCTTCCCGCCCCAGTGTGTCTAAAAAGCTATTCCTGGCAAACATTGACCTGTTCTCTACCACTACCCCCCGTCCTTCCCCTCGGGCAAGGGTGTCCAGAATCCAGGCCAGCACCTCAGCCACCAAGTCGGCGTCTACTATGGTACCTGCAACTCCCAGAGGCTCAAAGGGGGCACCCATCAGGCCAGCCAGTGTGCCACCAACCCATGCAAAGGACCAAACCATACCGCCACCTGCCAAGGTGAAGAAGGGGACAGCATGCAGCAAGGAGCACGACCCACCCAGCAAGGCCTCCTCCAAAACTCCAGCTGCCAGAGCCAAGGTCACAACAGCATCTGCCAAGGTGAGGAAAAGGCAGAAAACCCAAAGCAAGGCACTTCAGGCGTCGGAGGCTGCAGGTGAGGGCCTGGTGGCCACCAGCAGAACTGCCAGCCCTGCTACATGCAACGCGGGCAGCACCGCCACCACCACTACTGTCAGCAGCAGCATCCCTAGTGGCCAGCCGTCTGAGGCTGCAGGGGAAGGGCTGGTGCCTCCCTCCACCACCGGCAGCACTGGCACCTGCACCACGGCCAGCACTGCCAGCATCCCCGCCGCCACCTGCACCGCTGACAGTAGGACCACTACCAGCAGCAGCAGCCCCAGTGGGCCACCATCCGAGGCTGCAGGAGATGGGCTGGAGCCTCTCACCACCACTGGCAGCACTCCCACCAGCACCGGCACTACTACCAGTTTGCAGCCTTAGGTGCCGCAGGATGGAGTCTAGCCCTGCCTCCATGGACTATCATGCAACCTGGTCTCTGCAAATCTCGTGCCTCAGACACCCAAGTGAGGGAATGTGAACTGCCACAACCCAAGGGCTGCATCACTGGGCACAAGGCCACCTCCAGAACCAATGGAGATATGCATCCACTCACCCTATCCTTGGCAGGATGAAGCACACTGGGCACAGGGCCCCCTCCAGAACCAGTGGAAGAAGCCATCAGGTCACCCTATCCTTGGCAGGATGAAGCACACTGGGCACAAAGCCCCCTCCAGAACTAGTGGAGAAGCAATCCACTCACCCTATCCTTGGCAGGATGAAGCACACTGGGCACAAAGCCCCCTCCAGAACCAGTGGAGATATACATCCACTCACCCTATCCTTGGAAGGATGAAGCACACTGGGCACAAAGCCCCCTCCAGAACCAGTGGAGATATGCATCCACTCACCCTATCCTTGGCAGGATGAAGCACACTGGGCACAAGGCCTCCTCCAGAACCAGTGGAGATATGCATCCACTCACCCTATCCTTGGCAGGATGAAACACACTGGGCACAAGGCCCACTCCAGAACCAGTGGAAGAAGCCATCCACTCACCTTATCCTTGGCGGGATGAAGCACACTGGGCACAGAGCCCCCTCCAGAACCAGTGGAGAAGCCATCCACTCCAGAGACTGTGGCTTTGCACTCCCCAGGACCAAGCAGTAGGCAAACCACCCACTTCAGAGACTGTGGCTTTGCACTCCCCAGGACAACGCAGTGGGCAAACCACCCACTTGAGAGACTGTGGCTTTGCACTCCCCTGGACCAAGCAGTGGGCAAACCACCCACTGGAAAGACTGAGGTGCCTGTGTGTTTTCGACCTGATGCCCCTGCAGTGTTCTCTCCGTATTGAGGCAGAAGTCAAGTGTGGTCTTGGACCATGATTTTTGGCCCAGTGGCCCATTTACATTTGGAAAGGACAACGTACGGTCTTATGTACATATTGTATATTTTTGTAAATACTATTTTTATATTTGTTACGTATATCTGCCTATTTCTAATATATCACTGATTGGACTCTATTCCTTTTGTCCTTGCGTTCTTCCAGGGGGTTACCGGGTGTAAATGTTATGTAGTTGCATGTGTTTGTGTGTATAGTGTTGTGGGTGAGGGTGGGGTTGGAGGTGTTGCGTGTTGCGAGTGTGTGTCACTCTCTTTTTCCTCCCCCCGTGTACTAGGTGCAGTGCTCACCATGGTCGTCGTCGCTGCCGCCTTTGATATTCCTGGTAGATGAGGAGCTAGACCAGCATGGGCAGGACCTGTAACTTGGGCTCTATGGCATCCTGGTTCTTCGTTGAGTGTCGATTGGTAAGTGGTTTCCCTTCCAAACACTGTTTCCGCCGTGCTTTTGATGGCGTTTGTACCGCCCGGGAAAAGCTGGCAGATTGGTGGGTTGTGATGGGGTGGGCGGTACATTATCTTCCGCCTGGCTGTTGGTGGTTATCGCCGCAGTGTTTGTTGCTACAGCCGTGGCGATCGGAGTGTTAAAGTGGCTGTCTATGTTGGTGGTTTCCGCCGTGGTCGTGATTCCATTTTTTTTACCGCCGGCCTGTTGGTGGTATTACTGCTGCTTTAACACTGACCGCCAGGGTTGTAATGAGGGCATTAATTCTGTAAAACAAATACAGCAGAAGAGCTATACATACTCTCCTGACTCATTAAACATAAAATGAGATAATAACACCTTTACATGTGGCTGATTTTCATTTTTGTGGTAACTTTGAAAATTATGTTTGAATACAAATTTATCCTCTGGTCTTTGCATAGCAATGCCTTAGAAATGAAACTAAGCTAAATGTGTTCACAATGATAAAGGAATAAGTTGTCAGTAACATGGTTCACATATAATATGGGGTCTTCATGAATTTATTCAGGTATAATTAAATCATGTCAGATTGTGGTATGAATATTTTGGGTTCCCAATGTCATTGAGAGTGGTTGATGCATTCCATTCTCTTTTTCGAGCAAACGCATAACTGCATATTTTTTCTGTACTGCTCCTATCATGTCAGCATCCTATTTAAAATATAGTCAGTATATAGAAAGACATTTATCTGTGTTAGTAGAGGATGTGTTAATATATAAATAAATGTGTGCCTAATGTGCTCTTAACTTCACCAGTGTCAATTATTGTGAGTTCAACAGTATCAGGGTCAATTGTCAGCACTTCCAGGGGAAATTCATTGTTTAAGACTATAGGCTGCCACTTCCTATAATGTTGTTGGGTAAATGGGTGAATATATGATGTCACTTTCGCTATCCTTGGCTGGTGAATAACTGGTCATGGAGGCATGACATTTCCACGGGTAATTCACTATTCCAACATCTAGAATAGCAAACGTTCTTTAAAACTGTGCTGTTGATGCCATGACATTAGCTGTGAAAAAGAGGCTGGAAATAGAGTGGGGGCTGCTTTCTCATAGTGGTACGGTAGGGGATTCAAAGGGACTTGAATGGACATTTTTTGGAACTGCACATTGACCCATTGAGCTGTAAATCCACCTTGCAGTTTCGGAGAATTGCAGTTGTTGCCCACCATGACAGTCTGGAACTGATCACTGTGTTCAAAATTGCACCAAACACAATGTAGTACATATGTAATAAGTAGACATTGGTGGAAAATTGCACAGATACCATTGCAAACTATAAATCTGGCACCTAGGGGCACATGTACGTACATTTTGCGACTTGCAAATGGGTTGCAGCACGTTTTGCGACCGTGCAAAATGCAAAATGGTATATACAAATGCCATTTTGGATTCCCAAATAGTGATGCCACCAATTGCCGAATCACAAACATTTGCGACTGGATTTTGCAACTCGAAATTAAGAAATCGCAATTTGCAACTCGCAAACCGAATGTACATGGTAGCCGCAAATTGCGATTAGTCGCAAATAGTCCATTTTGCACATGCAGATTAGCACTGATTCCAAACAGGTGGTAAGCAGAACCTAAGTATAAAAGCAGACCCAGAAGGCATCAGGGTTTTCCAAAATGGCTGCACTCTACGTGATTGCATGGAGGAGGCGATTGCAGGCTGCCCAGCAGAGGAGGAGGATGCAGTGACAGGAGAGGATATACAGAACCAGGCAGACCATATTTCAACAGACTGAAGAGGAAATCTATGAGAAATATAGACTGAGCAGCACAGTCATCTTAGAGAGCATTGAACTGCTGAAACCTCAGCTAGAAAGCCAAACCCTGTGCAGCTGCTCCATCCCCACACATGTGCAAGTGCTGTGCTCACTGCACCTCTTGGCCTAGGGTAGCTACCACGGGGTGATTGCTGTTGCTGGTGGGGTGTCCCAAAGTGCCCTGTCACGATTCTTTAGACGGTTCTTAGATGTCATACTTGCACACATGTCCAGATACATCTACCTTCCCAGGAATGCGGAGGAAATACACAACTCCAAATTGGACTTCTACAGAATTGAAACTTCCCCCATGTAATAGGGTGTGTGGACGGTACAAATATACCCATATGTCCTCCTGCAAATCTGGAATATGTGTTCCGCAATAGGAAATGTACTCATTCAACATCCAGGTGGTATGTGATGCCCATAATGTCATAACCAACATAGTGGCAAAATATCCAGGGAGCACACATGATGCATACATTTTCAGGCACAGTGGGATACACCAACGCCTAGAACGTGGGGAGTTTGATGATGGATATTTATTAGGTACTGTGTAGTACAAACCAATGTCATAAATACGTGTCACTGCATAACCATGTAAAGCTATGCTCATATTTGCTGTTTTGTTACACAGGTGACAGTACACCTGCTTTGAGGCCATGGATACTCACCCCATACCTAACACCTGCTAATCAGAATGAGAGGTGCTACAACATTGGACATCGGCACACCAGAACCGTCATTGAAAGGACCTTTGGCATGTTGAAGTCATATTTTAGATGCCTGCACAAAAGTGGAGGTGGACTCCAGTATGCCCCAGAGATTGCATCTAAGATTGTGGCAACATATGCCATCCTACATAACATTGCAGCCAGACATGGACTACGTCTCACCCTAGATGACAGATTGTGAGGATGAGGAGCAGGAGCCACCACTTCGACAGCCTGGGGATGGTAGTATCGCAATGGAGGGCAGACAGAGACGGGATCACGTAGCAACTCAATACTTTGGCAGGTAAGTGCCAACCGTAACTGCACTCACAAATGTAAAACACACATAGCCAGGTTGTGCAAAACAAAAATATCTTTTAATGTCAGGAGTGCATTATGTAAATGGTGGCATATATCAAGCAGTAAACAAATATTTTGTAACAAAACCTAACACATTCCACTCATGTGCCTTAGGATAAACCTAGAGACATAACATCACACTCTCCTATGGCTACGACCACCATGGCCTGTGCCTGGTTGGTCCACAGATGTCTGGTGGGCAACACGCAGGATGCGGGTATCTGAGGCAGAAATGCTACTCACACTCGATAATTCCTCACTGTCCTGAGGGGTGTCACCAGTGCCTCTTGCTGCCTAGGAGGAATGAATTAGGTCCACAGCAGTAGTAATGCGGCCTAGTCCCCTTGCCACATCTCCAGCAAAATGTCCTAGTTCAACCTGGAGCGGGACAGTGTGTCTTGACAGGCATGTGGTTGTGGTGGCTAGGCGGCCAATGGGCTGACTAAGCTGGTCCAACCATGCAGCTGTGCTGCGCTCATTGTGCCTTACATGGGCCCGATCTGCCACCATTTCCCTACATAGGTTAATGATGGCAGTGGTGAGGTTGACCATGTTGCTATTCATGGTGGATAATTGTGTTTCCACATTCCCAAATCACTGTGTGAGAGTCTGATGCATACGGTGTAGATTCCGGTTCATCAACCGCATGTGTTTGTTTTGCAGGCAGTGACTGCTGAGTAAGGATGCCTCCATTCCCAGGAATAGTTGTGTACTGGCATCCTCCTCACCTCCATCATGTGTCAGATGACGCCTTCAACGCCCACACCCTGTGAATCTCTGTGGCTGGCTCTCACCCATCTGTGGCCCGGGTGTCAGGTTTACACCCTCATTGTCTACATCTGTGTCCTCTGTTGTTTAAGGTGAATGGGGAGTGTTGGACTTTTGCTTATGCAGGGTCATCCCGAATCTTTTTGCCTCCTGCCTCCTATTTTTTCTGACCTGTCGCTGTTGGCTTTTGAACTCTGAGCACTTTACCACTGCTAACCAGTGCTAAAGTGCAAATGCTCTCCGTGTAAATTGTATGTAATTGGTTTATCCATGATTGGCCTATTTGATTTACTAGTAAGTCCCTAGTAAGGTGCACTAGAGGTGCCAGGGCCTGTAAATCAAATGCCACTAGTGGGCCTGCAGCACTGGTTGTGCCACCCACATAAGTAGCTCTGTAATCATGTCTCAGACCTGCCACTGCAGTGTCTGTAAGTGTATTTTTACACTGTAAATTCGACTTGGCAAGTGTACCCACTTGCCAGGCCTAAACCTTCCCTTTTCTTACATGTAAGGCACCCCTAAGGTAGGCCCTAGGTAGCCCCAAGGGCAGGGTGCAGTGTATGGATAAGGTAGGACATATAGTAATGTGGTTTATATGTCCTGACAGTGAAATACTGCCAATTTCGTTTTTCACTGTTGCAAGGCCTGTCTCTCTCATAGGATAATATGGGGGCTACCTTTAAATATGATTAAAGTGTAGATTCCCCTAGAGAGTAGATGGACATGTGGAGTTTGGGGTCCCTGAACTCACGATTTAAAAATACATCTTGTAGTAAAGTTGATTTTAAGATTGTGCTTTTGAAAATGCCACTTTTAGAAAGTGAGCATTTTCTTGCTTAAGCCATTCTGTGACTCCGCCTTGTTTGTGGATTCCCTGTCTGGGTCAGTTTGTCAGTTGGGTTGTTTTTCACCTCGCACTAGACAGTGACACAAAGGGGGCTGGGGTGCAACCTGCATTTCCTGATTAGCCATCTCTGCTAGGAGGGAGGGGTGGAGTGGTCACTCTCATCTGAAAGGACTGTGCCTGCCTCTGACAATGCCGGCTCCAACCCCCTGGTGTGTGTCTGAGGCCTTGCCTGGGCAAGGCAGGATTTCACAAGTAGGTGTGAGTGCCCTTTGAAGAAAGGTGACTTCAAAGACTAAAATGGGTATAAGAAGGGCACCCAAATCTACAGATTTTAGAAACACTTCTGGAACCAAGAGGAACCTCTGCCTGGAGAAGAGCTGATAGCTGAGGAAGAAGTGCTGCCCTGCCTATGACTGTGCTTTGTGGAGCTTTCCTGCAGTGCTGCTTCTGCCAGAGTAAGAGGGCCAAGACTGGACTTTGTGTGCCTTCCATCTTGTGAAGAAATCTCCAAGGGCTTGAGTTAGAGCTTGCCTCCTGTTGTTTGAAGTCTCAGGGACAGCAAAGACTTCTCTCTGCCAGCACCTGGAGTCTCTGGAGAGACTCCTGCCCGACAAGTGGTGCCCTATCCAGTCCCTGGGCCCTTGAAAGGAAAGCTGGTGGAATAAAAGGAAATTGACTTCGGACGACTTCGGACCGACGCCGCTGCTGAATCCGGTAACGCTGCCTGCACCTGACGCCGTGACCTTCGCTGGAATGCGACGCTCTTCGCAGGCCCGACGCTGCAGCAGCCCTGCTGAAGTCCGCGACGCCGTGGAAGTCGCCGCACCACGTCGTGACCGACGCCGCTCGAAGTGCACGGATTCAACGTTTCGCACAGACGCCGCGATTCCCGACTTCGCGCATCGGCTTGTTTTCACTCTTCACCAAAGGTACTGTACTTGGGGGTCTACACGACTCCGTGTCCGGCGCCGCTGGCGTCAGCTTGTTGCTAACGACTCCGTCACGACGCCGTGTTAACATCTCATCGAAGCATTTTTGTTTCTAAGCGCTATTTTTGAGTTTAATCTTTAAAAATTCATAACTTGACTTGTGTATGTCGGATTTTTGTCGTTTTGGTCTTGTTTTGTTTAGATAAATATTTCCTATTTTTCTAAACTGGTGTTGTGTCATTTTGTAGTGTTTTCATGAAGTTACTGTGTGTGTTGGTACAAATACTTTACACCTAGCACTCTGGAGTTAAGCCTACTGCTCTGCTAAGCTACCAAGGGGGTAAGCAGGGGTTAGCTGAGGGTGATTCTCTTTTACCCTGACTAGAGTGAGGGTCCTTGCTTGAACAGGGGGTAACCTGACTGTCAACCAAAGACCCCATTTCTAACAGGGAGCAATTGGTGTTGTGTTGCACTCCTCTGTGGAAATTCTGACTGCCTTCCCTGCTGCCATGGTGGCATTGTCACCTCCCTCCACACTGTGGTCATCACTGGATACCTGAGGGAGACCTCTCAGATGTGCCTCTCAGATGAGTGGCTTATCAAAATAAAAGTTCATCAAAATTTGGACTACTGTACTACATTACCCATAATGCACTGGACTTGAGGTGGACTTATAGGCATGGAACTATTTGGATGATGCATGCTTTTGCGAACTGCGGTTGTATGCATGGTGCCTTGAAAAGTGTGAATAAGTGAGATGTGCTACTTACTTTTGGAGGTTCCTGGTACTGAACTGTCCATGTCCCCAATTCCAACAACAGCCTCTGGCTCCAGTGTGGTCTCCACCATACTCTCAATTGCTGTGGGTGGTGCTGTGGATGGTCCCCCACCTGTTTCATGCGCCTCCTTCATCCGCTCTGCAACCCTTTTCTTCGTTCTTGACCTGAGGTCATACCATCTTTTGCGCACTTCCTCGATAGAGCGGCGACTGACTCCAATGGCATTGATTTTACTTTGTATGTTCAGACAGATTTTCTTTTTCTGTGAGTCAGGGACACTCATTGCTGCCTTCCCAAACAGGAACTCATGGAGTAGGCAGCACTCCTCAGTTAGGCCTTCTAGCTCTTTGTCTGCGAATTTGAGCTTTCTCTTCCTCTCTGCAGTGTTTGCCTCCTTTGTTTGGCTTGCCATGGCTGCAGTTGCTCCTCTCAGCTGGATATGCTTCTGCTGTATGTGCTGGCTAGACTCCTCCCACTTCCATGGGAGGCACTTCCTGGTTCTGAGGTCATCATCCAGCACCAGGAAGTGGGATTTTTCTGTTCTTTTACACCCCTTTGCTAATTGCGACTCAGTCGCAATTTGTGATTCCGGGTCGCAAATTCCAATTCAGTTACACCCCCCATGCGCAATTTAGGTAATCGCAGTTTGCGATTTTGCAAATTGCGATGCGACGGCACCGAATCACAGAATTGGTCTGCTATTCATTCTTACATTCTGATTTGCGAGTCGGTAATGGACTCGCAAATTCCGACTTGCAAATTGTTATCTTCGTACATGTGGTCCCTAGTATTTTGCATTCGAAAAGAGAGCTCTCTGGGCATCCAGCCAATACAACTGGAATTTGTCCTGGAAGAGGGGTTATGTCTCTGAAAACGATACAAATACTGAATTAGACTTTGGCCTGATTTACAGTTTGGTGATGGGGTTACTCCGTCACAAATGTGATGGATATCCCATCCACTGTATTATGATTCCATTATATCCTATGGAAATTGTAATATGGCGGATGGGATATCCATCATGTTTGTGATGGAGTAACCCATCCACCAAACTCTAAATCAGGCCCATAGTTCTCTGAAGGTATCCATTTTCGAGCCCTCTCCATGAACTGTCAACAGATTTTATAATTCTGCAAACATTTTTTCCAGTTGGCTAGACGGATTGGTTTTATTATTGAAGGATTGACTAACAGCTCGTAATATTTCAGTCAGTAATGCACCACACCCGCCAGTTTATAGACACCGATGTGTACTTTGGATGTGTTTGTAAAATCCAGACAGCCTGCTCTGCAAGGGACCAGCATGCTTTGGCCACGGGCAATGTCAGGCTGACACATCACATAGCGCTACTCCCTGAACAGGTGTTAGTTTTCTTGGGGCAAATAGGCCTTGATTTTTACAGTAAATTAAAAGAGAAGCGAAAAAATCGTGCAAACCTAATATATTAAACAGTACACTCTGAGAACCCCATCGTCCACTTCTACAAACCGTTTTTAGGTCTGGCCTACAGACATCCTTCTTTTTTATCTCACCAGCCTTGTGTAATAAAGCAACCATAAATAAAAATACATAGATGTAGATTCATATTTCATCCATTGGTCTGTTTAAGTGGCATTCAATTTGTCTTTCCCCCACGACAGCCTAATTTGTGGGGCAGTCGGTCAGGCCACTTAAGCCACTGGCTCTCTTTCACTCTGAGTGAGGGCATTTAGGCTGACTATATGTGAACATTTGCCATTTAGGGGTCACAGCAGCGACCTGTGGTCTACCCTTGAGACGACTGCCACAGCCTCTGCAACCCCTGGCCTCAGGGATGTCAAAAGCAATGCAAAAAATAGAAGGTAAAGTGTGCTCCAATGAGCAGTGTTTACTTTCTTTAGCTGCAACTGTGACTTGAGATAATAAACATTTAAATCTGTAAAGAAAATACATCAGGAGAGCAATACATACCCTCCTGACTCATTAAACATGAAATAAGATAACACCTTTATACAGGTTGCTGATTTTCATTTTTGTGAACAATTCGAAGATTATGGCCCTCATTCTGACCTTGGCGGTCTTTTCGCAAGACCGCCGAGTTACCGCCGCGGTAAAGACCGCCGACCGCGGCGGTATGCCGCTGCGCGTATTCCGACCGCTGGGAGCGTTCCGCCGGAATACCGCCAGCAGCCACACTGGCGGTCGGCGGGAAAGTGGAGACTGGTCAACCTCCACCGCCACGCCAGCAGAACACCGCCCACAGAATTACGACCCACATTTCTGTGTGGCGGTCTTCTGTTGGCGGTCTTCTGTTGGCGGTCACGTCCCTATGGCTCCCGTCACCTCCCGGAGGACCAACGCACAAGGTAAGTTGATCGTCCGTGAGGGGAGGGGGTGGGGGGGTGTTGTGTGATGTGTGCGTGCATGGGGGTGTGCGTGTGAGTGTGTAGAGGGGGGGTGTGAGTGCGTGCATGCGGGCGGGGAGTGCTGCTGTGCCTATGGGCGATGTGTGTAGTTCGGCGGGTGCGCATGTCGGCATGTATGTGTGCGGGTATGTGTCCCCGTTGTGTATGTGTGTGTAGGGGGTGTGTATATGTGCATGTTGGGGGTGTGTGCATGTCGGGGTGCGTGTATGTGCATGTCGGGGTGGGGAGGGGGTTCGTACCACCTCTGGCGGGTGGCAGGGGGGTGGAGGGTGTGGGGGGAGGACTCGGGGGGGCAGTGGGGGGTGGGGGAGACCCCTATCAGTGCCAGGGAAGGAATTCCCTGGCCCCGATAGTGCCTACCGCCATGGTTCGCATGGCGGTTCCCGAACGCCAGAAACCGCGGCGGTAAGCAGGGTCATGATACCGTTGGCTGTCTTGGGTCGACCGCCGGACCGTAGTGCGCAGACTCCAGCCCGTCGGTCATGACCGCCGTGGCTGTCGGAGTGGGGAAGTGGCGGTCGGTCGCGGCGGTGACCGCCGCGGTCAGAATGCCATTTTTAACACCGCCGGTCTGTTCGCGGTCCGACCGCCGCCTCTCCGCCGACCGCCAAGGTCAGAATGAGGGCCTATGTGTTTGAATAACAATGTCGCCTCTGTGCTTTGCATGGCAATGCCTTAGAAGTGATACTAAGCTAAATGTATTCACAATGATAAAGGAATATGTTATGTCAGTAACATAGTTCACATATAATATGTGGTCTACATTAAAACTACACCTGCTTAGGGAGTAGCACTATCCATGTAGACTAAATATATGTGAGCATTTGCCTCAGCATAGGGCGTGTTATGCCAACGCTTCTATTTTCAAATGCCACCTTCAATTTCTCTATTTTTAAATATTTCTTTTATTTGTCAACAGTTTAAGCTTTTAATTTATATTGCTGAAACTTCCAAAATAAACGAACAAATAAATAAATGCATTGCAAGCTTGCCAAGGTCAGAAATCTTGACTTTGCCAATGCTTGTTCATTTTGCATTGAATATTCACTCAACCAGATAGCATGCCTGGATTTCTGCTGAATCCACTCTGTTTTTTTATTGCGTATATGCGTATTGTGTTCATAAAATATGTGTTCTCATGGATATTCGGATAACGGGTCAGACAAACAACATAAGCATATGGATACTGGGTTCTTAAAATATGTGTTCCCATGGTTATTCTGGGTCGTTCTCCCTGAGTCCTTCAAATCCCAAGACAGAGCACTGAATAACCTTCATGTCCTTTTCCTGAAAGCAACTTTCAATCAGCCCTCAGTGCCTACTACACCGGGTCCACCTCCCTCACACTTTTCTGCAGCGGTGGACTATTAGCACTCTTGAGAGGCACACTAACATTCACTGACTTACACCTTTACTTATCACTGGTTGGCTGGATCTTGGTCCATAGACATGACATCTACCCTATACGATCTGTGTTCATCCACATGCCAATATCCCTGTTCTGAGCAAAGAACAACCGCATGATACAGTTGTATGATGACAGTTGGAAGGATGAAGGGTGATTTTCATATTGCATTTAAATTGCTGTGTATCTTTCCCAAGATGAGATGTTCTCAATGTTTGTCATAGTTGGCAGCCTATCAGATATTTGCTACATACACCATTACATTAATTGTGGTAATTGTATGTATTTTTTTGTCTCCCACACTGTTGGGCGCCAATACCCTTAAATAAGACTTACTTCCAACACACAGGGGGTCATTCTAACCCCGGCGGGCGGCGGTAGGTGCCCGCCATGCGGTAACCGCCATATGGCCGCTCCGCGGTCAAAAGACCGCTTGGGCCATTTCAACTTTCCCGCTGGGCCGGCGGGTGCTAGCCAAGTTAGCGCCTGCCGGCCCAGCGGGAAGGGGCCTGCAACATTGAAGCCGGCTCCGAATGGAGCCGGCGGTGTTGCAGGTGTGCGACGGGTGCAGTAGCACCCGTCGCACTTTTCACTGTCTGCTAGGCAGACAGTGAAAAGCAGGCTGGGGCCCTGTTAGGGGGCCCCTGCACTGCCCATGCCTTTGGCATGGGCAGTGCAGGGGCCCCCAGGGGCCCCAGGACACCCGTTCCCGCCATCCTGTTCCTGGCGGTAAAAAACGCCAGAAACAGGGTGGCGGGATGGGGGTCAGTGCGCTGCTTGCAGCGCCGCCATGGCGGATTTGGGCAACTGGGGGAAATCCGGCGGGAAACCGCCGGACCCGGTTTTCTGACCACGGCTTTACCGCCGCGGTCAGAATGACCCAGGAAGCACCGCCAGCCTGTTGGCGGTGCTTCCGTCATCCGCGACCCTGGCGGTTTTTACCGCCAGGGTCGGAATGACCCCCACAATCTAATATGTTGCCTGGGACGTGCACATACTGTCATCGGATGTATTCTTTTCTGTTGTCTTGATAAAATTCAATAAAGTTTGTTTTAAAAAATACAAGCAACATGATCATTTTACAGCTGTCTTTCTCTTTAGAGCTAGCATATAAAAGCCACTAGAGGTACTTGAGTGTTAATGCCATTAGAGGGTGTTGCACATTCAAGATAGTAGAGGTTACAGCTGCTTCACGACAAGAGGCTCTTGTATGTTCAAGTCTATAGAGATTCTTGAATGTTTAATTAGCAAAGGTTCTAATATATGAAGGCATTATGTCTGACTGAGAGTCCTTATTTGGTGAGTGCCATCCAAATAGGTGTCAGTGGAAGACAACAAAGGCAATCTATTCATTTGCTTTCAAATTTCAAATTTCAAATTCCAAATCATTTATAAGGCATGTGGCTACCCAAACTTTGGGTTTCCCAGACATATCCAACTAGATGGAGTGAGTGGCTAACCAGAAGATTCAGGAAACAGGAAGGTCTTCAGATTTTTCCTGAAAGTCAAGAGGTTATTATCTCCTCCCAGACATCTTGGCAACAAATTCCATAACTGAGGTGCCAAGCATGGGAAGGACCTCCCTTCACTTCTTGCTCTTTGGATTCTGGGAACACCAACAGCTCCTGTTTTTTGGACCTTAAGTCCTTTTTTACCCTGTAGGGAGTCACCAGTTGTTGCAGCAGAAAATAACCTATTCTGTACTTTGCACAGGGCAGAATATAAAGGCCCATATTTATACTTTTTGACGCAGAACTGCGCCAACGCAGTTGTGCGTCAAAAATGTTAACGCCGGCTAACGCCATTCCAAAGCGCCATGCGGGCGCCTTATTTATTGAATGACGTTAGCCGGCGCAGCTGACTGGTGTGCGTCAAAAAAAATGACTCACACCAGGCAGCGCCGGCGTAGGGGAAAATGGAGCTTGGGCGTCAAAAAATGGGGCAAGTCAGGTCTGAGGCAAAATATTGGCCTCAACCCGATTTGCGCCATTTTTTTTTACTCCCAACCCCCATTGAAATGAATCCTGTCTTAGCACAGACAGGAGTCATGCCCCCTTGCCCAATGGCCATGCCCAGGGGACTTATGTCCCCTGGGCATGGTCATTGGGCATAGTGGCATGTAGGGGGGCACAAATCAGGCCCCCCTATGCCACAAAAAATAATAATAATAATACTTACCTGAACTTACCTTAAGTTCCCTGGGATGGGTCCCTCCATCCTTGGGCGTCCTCCTGGGGTGGGCAAGGGTGGCAGGGGGTGTCCCTGGGGGCATAGGAGGGCACCTCTGGGCTCCTTCCGAGCCCACAGGCCCCTTAACGCCTGCCCTGACCAGGCGTTAAAAAATGACACAAAAGCGGCTGGACGTCATTTTTTAAGGCCCGCCCACTCCTGTGCGTCATTTTTGCACGGGAGTTTAAATAAGGCGCACATGCCTTAGAGTCCTTTTTTAGAAGGGAACGCCTACCTTGCATATCATTAACGCAAGGTAGGTGTCCACGCTAAAAAATTAAGCAAACTCCAAGATCTTTGGCGCTAGACGGGTCTAACGCCAAAGTATAAATATGGAGTTTGCTTTGCGTCGGATTTGCGTAAAAAAAAACGACTCAAATCCGGCGCAAACAGAGTATAAATATGCCCCAAAATGTTTTGAATTGTACTCTAGAAATTACGGGCAGCCATTGGAGTGTTTTGAGTGCAGTGGCTGCAGACTGTGCTTTCAGGATCCCTAGCAGTATGCGAGCAGCAGTATTATGGATGATCTTTAGCTTATTTATCACTGCTATTGGGCTTCCTAAATAGAGTACATTCCCATAATCAAGGACAGGAAAGGATCAGCCCTTGAATCACCGCTCTACATGCTTCCACTGGGAGCAACTTAATCACATTCCTGAGTGCTCTCAAAAGGCCAAAATAGCTACAGGCCACTTTTTTTTCACATGGGGGGACATTGTCAGATGTTTATCTGAAATCTTTCATAGGGTTTTTACTTCTTTCTTAGGGAGTAGTTGTTCCCCCAGGGAAGTTCAGAGCCAACCATTGCAGTTTTTGCAGATCCATTGATTATTGCAAGAGCACACATGAATAGAACAGATGCTCAGATAAGTAGGAGTACTATGCACTGAAGAGGAAGAGTAGTCCACTGTGTTGTCTCGTTAGCTGAAGGAATCCATTGGTGGGGGCCTAATTGACTCCATTATGGTGGTGCTGCATAATTTACTGACAGAGCCAATGGATACATTTACAGAAACAGCAAGTAATCAGGTAACAGAACCTGTAATTTTAGCATACAAATAGTTAGAATTAATTGCCTGCAGTAATAGCTCACTAGAGTGCTGGTCCACAGTTGTACTTGTACACAAGTCATATGCCAACTGCAATTATGTCACTAGGCCAGCTTCAGATGAAGCAGAGATTGGAAATCAAGGCACACTCTGTTCTTCACAAGGTCAGGATTGTTCTGTTGTTGTATTTACTTACAAAACTACAGAGGAGATACCAGCCAGTCAGGCATCTAAGATTGGCTATCAAAAGCAGAGGTTTCATCTGGATAGAAAGGCTGTAGATAACTATGGATTCAATTCACAAATATTTTTGTGTGTTTTAAACTTGTAATACTCTTGACTTACTCATGAATTCTACTAGAAAGCTATGAGTGCTACAAAAAGCAAGTCACACCTGGGAGAGAGGTCTGACACAGATAGAGTAGGCAGCCTTGCAAGGCCCTCTCACCAGTTGTAGGAAGGTAGCCTCTTTCTAGCCTTGTTACCCCCACTTTTGTTTGTGAGTATATGTCAGGGTGTTTTCACTGTCTCACTGGGATCCTGCTAGCTAGGGCCCAGTGTTCATAGTGAAAACCCTATGTTGTCAGTGTGTTTGTTATGTGTCACTGGGATCCTGCTAGCCAGGACCCCAGTGCTCATAAGTTTGTGGCCTATATGTGTTCCCTGTGTGGTGCCTAACTGTATCATTGAGGCTCTGCTAACCAGAACCTCAGTGTTTCTGCTCTCTCTGCTTTCTAAATATGTCACTGCAGGCTAGTGACTAAATTTACCAATTCTCATTGGCACACTAGTACACCCATATAATTCCCTTGTATATGGCACGTAGGTACCCAGGGTATTGGGGTTCCAGGAGATCCATATGGGCTGCAGCATTTCTTTTGCCACAAATAGGAAGCTCAGGCAATTCTTACACAGGCCTGCCACTGCAGCCTGAGTGAAATAACGTCCACGTTATTTCACAGCCATTTTTCACTGCACATAAGTAACTTATAAGTCACCTATATGTCTAACCTTCACCTGGTGAAGGTTGGGTGGCAAGTTACTTAGTGTGTGGGCACCCTGGCACTAGCCAAGGTGCCCCTCACATTGTTCAGGGCAAATTCCCCAGACTTTGTGAGTGCGGGGACCCCATTACACGCGTGCACTATACATAGGTCACTACCTATGTATAGCGTCACAATGGTAACTCCGAACATGGCCATGTAACATGTCTAAGATCATAGAATTGTCACCTCAATACCATTCCGGTATTGGGGGGACAATTCCATGATCCCCGGGTCTCTAGCACAGAACCCGGGTACTGCCAAACTGCCTTTACGGGGTTTCCACTGCAGCTGCTGCTGCTGCCAACCCCTCAGACAGGATTCTGCCCTCCTGGGGTCTAGGCAGCCCTGGCCCAGGTAGGCAGAACAAAGGTTTTCCTCTGAGAGAGGGTGTTACACCCTCTCCCTTTGGAAATAGGTGTGAAGGGCTGGGGAGGAGTAGCCTCCCCCAGCCTCTGGAAATGCTTTGATGGGCTCAGATGGTGCCCATCTCTGCATAAGCCAGTCTACACTGGTTCAGGGATCCCCCAGCCCTGCTCTGGCGCGAAACTGGACAAAGGAAAGGGGAGTGACCACTCCCTCCCAGGGGAGGTGCCCAGAAGCTCCTCCAGTGTGTCCCAGACCTCTGCCATCTTGGATTCAGAGGTGTTGGGGGCACACTGGACTGCTCTGAGTGGTCAGTGCCAGCAGGTGACGTCAGAGACCCCCTCTGATAGGCTCTTACCTTTCTTGGTAGCCAATCCTCCTTTCTTGGTAGCCAAACCTCCTTTTCTGGCTATTTAGGGTCTCTCCTCTGGGGTATTCTTCAGATAACGAATGCAAGAGCTCATCAGAGTTCCTCTGCACTTTCCTCTTTGACTTCTGCCAAGGATCGACCGCTGACTGCTCCAGGACACCTGCAAAACCGCAACAAAGTAGCAAGAAGACTACCAGCAACATTGTAGCGCCTAATCCTGCCGGCTTTCTCAACTGTTTCCTGGTGGTGCATGCTCTGGGGGTCACCTGCCTTCACCCGGCACTGGAAGCCAAGAATAATTCTCCTGTGGGTCGACGGAATCTTCCCCCTGCTAACGCCGGCACCAAGAGACTGCATCACCAGTCCTCTGGGTCCCCTCTCATCCTGACGAGCGTGGTCCCTGGAACACAGGAACTCTATCCAAGTGACTCCCACAGTCCAGTGATCCTTCAATCCAAGTTTGGTGGAGGTAAGTCCGTGCCTCCCCACGCTAGACTGCAAACCTGTGTACTGCGTGATTTGCAGCTGCTCCAGCTTCTGTGTACTCCTCCAATGATTCCTTTGTGCACAGCCTAGCCTGGGTCCCCAGCACTCCATCCTGCAGTGCTCAACCCTCTAAGTTGGACTCCAATGTCGTGGGACCCTCCTTTGTGACTCTGAGCCAGCTCCAGTTCACAAATCTTCTAAGTGCCTGCTCCGGTACTTCTGCGGGTGCTGCCTGCTTCTGAGGGGGCTGTCTGAGTTGCTGAGCGCCCCCCCCTGTCTCCTCTTCCAAGGGACGACATCCTCGTCCTTCCTGGTCCCCAGCAGCACCCAAAAATCTTTACCGCAACCCTTGCAGCTAACAAGGCTTCTTTGCGGTATTTCTGCGTGGGAACACTTCTGCAACCTTCAGCACGCCGTGGGACATCTTCCCTCCAAAGGAGAAGTTCCTAGCTCTCTTTGTTGTTGCAGAATCCTAAGCTACTTCCATCCAGAGGCAGCTTCCTTGCACCTTCATCCGGGGTTTCCTGGGCTCCTGCCCCCCCGGACACTATCGCGACTCTTGGACTTGGTCCCCTTGCCTTGCAGGTCCTCAGGTCCAGGAATCCATCTTCAGTGCTTTGCTGGTTGTTATGGTTCTTGCAGAATTCCCCTATCACGACTATTGTGTTCTTTTGGGGTAATAGGTGTACTTTACTCCTACTTTTCAGGGTCTTGGGGTGGGGTATCTTGGACACCCTGACTATTTTCTTACATTCCCAGCAACCCTCTACAACCTCCCATAGGTCTGGGGTCCATTCGTGATTCGCATTCCACTTTTGGAGTATATGGTTTGTGTTGCCCCTAGACCTATGTTCACGTATTGCATCCTGTTGTAATTCTACATTGTTTGCATTACTTTTCTTACTCCTACTTACCTGTTTTGGGTTTGTGTACATATAACTTGTCTATATTACTTGCCTTCTTACTCAGGGTACTCACTGAGATACTTGTGGCATATTGTCATAAAAATAAAGTACCTTTATTTTTAGTAACTCTGAGGATTGTGTTTTCTTATGATATTGTGCTATATGATATAAGTGGTATAGTAGGAGCTTTGCATGTCTCCTAGTTCAGCCTAAGCTTTGCCATAGCTACCTTCTATCAGCCTAAGCTGCTAGAAACACCTATATTCTACTAAAAAGGGATAAGTGGACCTGGCACAGGGTGTAAGTACCACAAGGTACCCACTATAAGCCAGGCCAGCCTCCTACACCAGTGAACCCTCGAACAGAACCATCCGGTAATTAATAGCTGGCTCAGTGGTCCCCAAATAGCAGTGGGGAGACCCCTGATGCCCCTGGTACCACGCTTCATAGGAATTTGGAGTGCTCCCTTCGCAATTGTAGCAGTACCGGATTGTGGTCCGATATTGTGCGAGCCAAATATTCTATCCTATGTACTAGGCCATGTACATCTTGTGCACAGATAAATGTGTCCATGCATATGTGAAGGTCATTAAAACTCAAGAAAAAAGAGTAGTCTTGCTACTGTGGGTGCATCAGGTGCCATGCCATCTATCAGGCCCCATTGTGTTTGCCAGTCTGCCAAGAGTTGGGCTGTCCTGAGAACTGGTGAGACCTTCAGCAGGGTGTATGAGCGGTCAACCTGGGGGTCGGCTATACAATTAAAGTCCCCTCATAAGTGGTCTGAAATAGGTAGGGGTCCAAGATACCTGACAACTTCACCAGAAAAGCTCCCTGGTCCACATTCAGGGTATAAATGTTAACTAGTGCTATATATTTCGACCCTCCAGGTGACCCATCACTACCACATGTCTACCCACCGGGTCTTTAGGTCTCTGGTATGTTGACAAGGGACCACAGTTCTGACCCAAATCAAAGTGCTCCTTGCGTAGGCCAAAAAGGTGGTGTAATAGGCCTCACCTCTCCATCTTCTGTGTAGTGCAGCCCCCTCCTTTGCCATGAGGTGCTTCTCTTGTAGCAGTGCTACATGGATGCCTCTCCTATTCAGGTAGGAAAATACTTTCTATGATTTCATCATAGTGTGCACCCCCCCAATATTCTAAGAGAGCAATTTGTAAGTCATGGGTGTCGCTATCCTTCCAGTTCACAAATCTCCCATTTAGGCCCCGCCTTTAGTCCCAACCCACCCTGCGACAACATCAAGTTAACATCAGAGAAAATTATAAAATCAAGCGGGTTACGACTCGTGCATTCCCATTTACACAACAAACAACATTCATCCCGACTCCCCCTCCCCTGAACATGCAGGCAATTACCCTCCCATCCAAAATGTCAAACAGTCCACTAATGTTTGCAGGAGGACCAATGTGCAATGCTTACGTAGGAGCCCTGCTAGGTTGCCCCACCCAGCATCCCATACTAACATTGCATTTGTGGCATGCAGCAAAACCTGTTTAGTTTATGTTCCCTGACCCCCACCTGCTCAATCATACCTTCACAATCTTAGGATCATACCAACAGGATAAAGAGGTCATATAATTTCATTTGAGGTCCCAGGAGTCACTGTTGGCAAGTCAGTGATCGAAGCTCCAGAAGTGGTAGTCTTGCGATCTGAGTTCCTCGCACTCGCAAACATGGATAGGGGGCTTGTTTCATTACTACTCATTGATGCCACCATTGCCATCACATTTTGGCATTCCTCTTGGGCCTCCTAGTTGGAGAAGCCAGGTGCGTGGATGTTAGAGGCCCGTTGTGATCTGGCCCTACACGGACGTATTCCCTAGGTGCCCTGGCTTGGTCTGGGTGGTGGGTGCTGATCAGTCCAACTCCAAACCTCTTCTGGTATGTGGAAGAACTGTGCCCCCTCCAGTTTCACCACACAGTTGGGATGGGAACAGCATTGCATATGTAACACCCAACTTCTACTTTTCTTCTTAGGCTCCCGGAACACAGAGCTGTCTCTAAACTTCTCAGGAAAAATTCGGGAAGATCGTGACTGTGTTGTTGTCGAGGACACAGTCCCCTTTCTTCCTTGCCTGACTCAGGATATGGTTGCGGTCCTTAAAATAGAGTAGCCTTGCCACCACTGGGTGTGGTGGTCCCACAAAAGCAGGGCTGCACTGGTACTCTGTGTGCCATTTCCAGTGTGAAGAACAAGGAAAGACACTTGCAGAGCCAAAGTTCCAGGTTATCCACCATATTATTTCCCTCAACACACTCCGGCAGCCACACTACTTGTATATTATTGTGTTGCAATCTATTTTCCATGTCTTCAGCTCTGCTTTCTAATACCCAAACTCTCATTTCTATGGTGGTTAGCCTATCAGTCTCTTCAGCCAGAGAGGCTGATACATCTTTCAGGTCTTTCTTAAGTCAATTTTAGCCTCAAACACTTTAGTGATAGCTTGCAAAATGCCTTGAAGAGTGGGGTTTCCAGAGGGCTTGGGTCCCAGGTTTTTGTTGTCACCATCTTGCAAAAACTCAACTGGCCTCTTGCGTGTACCCCTCTCAAATCTTGGCCTTTTGTTCCTGGCAATCTTCCTCATAGTACCTGGAGAAATGGTGCTCTCCTGTCAAGATAGGCAGATTGAACCTTGGTTGTGTCCACTGCATTAGTGTGGTCACAGTGACCTTCTGGGGAAGGTATTGGAGTAGAAGAAGGGTCAGTTGGAGCCCACCAGAGGCATCTCTCATGTTAGTTATGTAGATGGGGGAATCAAGAGGCACCACAGAATGTGAATCAAGAATGTGCTACAAGAGTCTGATGCCAAAACCTCAAAAAGAAAAAGCGTCTGTCAATTACAAGCCATGAACGGTGAGCAATAGTTATGGGATCCTTCTCACTGACACTCCTTCAGGCTTCCTAATGCTGCACCAATGTCCCTGTCCACTGGTGATGGCCTCTGTCTTGCCGCTAGCGGTGTGTTGCTGCTTTTCTCCATGGGCCCCTGCTGGTGTAGGCCAGTGTCTCAGTAAAGCTCTCCCCCACCAGAGCACTGCTCCATATCTCTATTTCCCAATATCAGGGCTTGTGAGCTTTGTAGCTACAAGGTCAAAATTGTGGGGGGAGGGGTCTCACTTCTTTCAGCACCCCCTCCGCCAAATTCCTACAGGGCAAACCCATCACAGATGACAGTAACTGTAATCCCTCCTCAAAGCTTGTGTCTCCAGGCAACGCAGTAGCTCCTCTCGAGAATGGCCCCTCTCCTGTGCAGCAGTCGGGACTCATCAAAGCCTGGGCTCATGGCTGATCCTGGGTTTTCGCCCCCCCCACTCCTTCTGCTTCAAGGGGACCTTGTCAAGTGATTCCTACCCTCCAGTGCACCCTCAGAGGACAGATATCAAGAGCATAGGTCCTCACTCCTCCTGAACCACTGATCATAGCCCAATATGGCTTCCAGGCTACTTCCCCTTTTGCCCAAAATAGTACACTCTGATGAAGCTGGGTTTAACCCCAGCCGGAATATGGCACTTATTGTCCGCCGACTCCTGGCCTTTCTGGAAGCTAATACCTATGACAGGGCCAAGGCAGCGATTTTTGCTCTCGACATAGAAAGGCCTTTGACAGCCTAGAATGGAGCTGGCTGGATGGTGTTATAACCAGAATGTGACGAGGGAGAGGCTTTTTGGCATGGACCAGACTGTTGTTTGTGAATCCCATGGCTAGAGTCTGCATGGGGCAAACCATCTAAGAGAACTACGTTGTGGAGCTAGGGACAAGGAAGGGATGCCCATTGTCACCCCTGATGTTTACCCTGGCGATGGAGCTGCTAGCCAGCCTAGCAAGAGAAAGAAACAGATATTAGAGCTTCAAATAGGTCATCATCATCACTGCATAGCACTTTATGAGGACAACCTTGTGATATTCCTCAGGAATATGACTTCAGACCTAGAGGGGTCTAGGGCCATGCTAGATGAATTTGCCTCCCTGTCGGACCTCCAGGTCAATTGGCAGAAATCTTCTGTATTCCCCCATAAAAGCGAATGGCCACCCGCCAGAGGAACTGAGTGAGCTACGGTGAGAACCTCACTACCTATCTTATGTGGGGACAAAACTTTTCCATGACAGGCAAGATCTATTGGACAGGAACGTGGGGCTAGCTATCACATTGATTAGATCAAGTACAGAGTTCTGACAAACACTCCCACTTTCAGTTGCAGGAAGAGTAGCAATACTTAAGATGATAGTCCTCCCCCGACGGTTGTATTTTTCACACTACTACCAGTGTGGGTCCCCATAGAAATGTTTAGAGAATTAGATATCCTAACATTGATATACCTCTGGGGATCGGGCCTGAGGCGGGTGGCACTCGATAAACTGCAGTGTCCATCTGCTGATGGTGGACTGCCAGTACAGGAGTTCTAATCCCACTATTTGGCAGCTCAGCTCCAATGGTAGACACAATGGCTGGCGGGCAGACATGCCATGGACAGGGCCATGGGGCCCCTTACCCTGATGCTATCAAGATTTACAGGGGTATTGCTGAGGGCGGGACAACCCTCGGAGGAGGACACCCAGGAATATAGAGTTATGCAACACTGTTGGATCTGGTGCCTACAAAAACCCATGACAATGTTGAAAGCCTTACCCCACGGAGGCAGTTGGCCACTTCTTACTACATAGGGCTGTGACAACAGCATTTCAGAATCATTAGAAAGCTGGCCTAGTAGAACCACAACCTCACAACACCAATATTGGAGGGCACCATCAAAGCGGTCACATGCCTGTATAGGGCAATATGGGGGGACATGCTTCAAACCCCTAGACACCCTGAAGACATGGTGGGAGGAGGGCTTAGGGATCCCCATACCTGACAAAGACTGGGCAAACATCCTGAAAAGGTACACAGAAATACCCAATTTAAGCTGGTTAATGACTTTATCCTGCATAGGGTATAACCTACCCCAAGGCATATTATACTTCCATGCTGTAGATGCGGCCTGCCCGCAGTGTGGGGAGGTTGGAGGTGAGTTTAAACACATACTGTGGGACTGTCCCCAATTAATGACTTACTGGGAAGGGGTCACAACGGTGGTAGCTGATACCATTGTGAAAGAGATTCCATGCTCACCTGGCCACGGTATATTGGGTTGGTTCCCTCACACTTCTAAAACAAAGGTCACCAGCACATTTCAAGACCTAGCATTCGTTCTGGCAAAGAGGGAAATTACACAAAACTGGAAGACACTAAGAGGACCATGCATAGCAACTTGGCGAAAGCAACTTGAGAGGTGGGCTAACTATGAGGGAGAGATGCTCATCAGAGAGGCCAGAAGGGGACTGCCCTCGGAGGAGGTGGCATGGGCCTTGGAGGCTCAGGTGGACTACCTAAAAGAGCCAGACACACAGTCCTGGAAATCATCATGGGTGAGATTACCAGCCCCAGCTCTCTACTCTGAGAAAGTAGGTGGTAGATGTCTGATAAATACCCTTCATCACATGCACAGACTTTTCATTTGACCCTATTTTATACCTGACACATTTCGGGCTCTATTGCTCCTTATAGGGAATGGATTCAGTGACCAGAACCTAGAAAGTTTTTTCATATACATTGTAGGGACTAATCATGGGGGGGTGAGGGGGCGTTGATGCAAGTTTGAAAATATTGTACTGGTTTTTTATTGAAGATGCTTGACCTGTGTGAAGTGCCCTCAGGTGTCTGATTTTACACTGTATCGTTGATAAAACCAATAATAAAATCTGTTTTAAAAAAACAACTTACACTTTCTCCTAACTCTGCATGTCAGGTCCAAAATATTGAAGGCTTTCCTCTTTGAAACAAACAATTAACAGAGAGGAACTCCTCAAACCAAGGGAATGGGATTGTTTAAAGGAAACACAGTCAGCTCCCCCCAGTATACAATCAAACCTAAATCTCAAATACACACATACTCAATCACCACCAGTCACAAAAAAACACTTTCATCCAAATTAAAAAAAACCATAAATGACAAATTACTAGAAAGATATATATATATATATATATATATATATATATATATATATATATATATATAGATATTTAAACCAATAGAAAGAGAATACATATTAAAGTGATTAACAATTGATATATACAACAACATTGTTATATAAAATACATAACACAAAAAGGTAGAATTGAATCAGACCTATCAATGTGTCTTTTAACATGTATACTTCCACTACATTGTCACTGAGTATTTATAAATCTTTATTCCCATGAAGAAATGGCCAGTGCCAACATTTCGTTGACATGCTTTGGTGTAGATTTGATAGACTTTACTTTCTTCAAACTAAAAGAGATGATTGTCTTCCTTACAATTAGACATTTGACTACATCAGATGTCAGTCTAAAATCTTAGCCACATTCCAGGGCATGTATTTCATCCAGCACTTCCACTCAAATCTTTATAGAGTTTGACTTAAACTATCCTCTGTATTGGTAGATGTGTATTGTAGCTCAGGGCTGTCATCATCACATGTGCCAGGAATCCTTGGTTGTCATGGAGAATGTTATTTAATTGAAATAACCCATATGGGGGAAAGTTAACTCTCTCTCTTTCTCTCTATGGGTACTACCAGGGAAGACCTCAAATTGCTCTACTGGACGTGTCTTCCTTGTTCTGTAATAGGAAAGAAATCTTTAATAAATTAATTATTTCTGTCAGATTTATTATCCAGCAAGTCCCGGAGATCGCCCAATCCACAGTAGGATATTATTATAAGGCTAATTAGCAAAGAGACTAAGGATACTCTACATGATGCAGTCAATGCTCTTTTAGGAAATAAAAGAAAAGGGATTGTGATAAAGGTGAGGGGTTTTGGTCCTTGACAGAAAATTAGGGTAGGTTTAACAGGGATCCAGAAGGAAAGTGATCCAAAAAGAGAAAATATTTGCGTGCACCTGACGTATCAGAATTAACAGAATGTGGGTCCTAGGCAGTCCACATGGAATGGGAATTGAAAGTGTAGGACATAGAGGACAGGAGTTTCCTGAACAGGATGGAGTTTCTCAACTGCCTTTTTTGAAAGATGACTTGAATGTGGGAATAGATGAGTATGTGTTGGACTTGAGTGCAGTGGAGTTTTGGAGAAATGAATTTTATGAAAGTGATGATTTAAAATAATAAGCTGTTAGAATGATCAAATGCCACTTAGGGCATAAACTATTTGGTCCACTGGATATAAGACATCCCTATACTTCAGACTGGTGGCCTTTGAAAGATATGGCAGAATATATAAGTTTTTGTCTCATAAAGTCCTTGAAAAGGGAAAAAAGAGGTGTAATGGGGACAGAGTATTCACACCCTGCTATTTGTGAAAGTGAAACACTGACACCTAGTTTGTAATCTCAATTGATAAAATATCTATCTAAGCTTAATAGGGACCTCAGGGTTTGGAAGGTTCCCTCAATCAATATGAGGACAAGCTATTGAACATGCAGGGTCCTCTCACCCAAATTATTGATTTGTTGAAGGAGTAGTATATTAAAGGTAAAGAGGGAGAGGTAAACTTACTAAGAGGTTGGTGTCAGAGAGCAAAAGCCAAAGGTCTTCTGTTTGGAGAGGGTGGTATAAAGTCCCTAGAAAACTATGTAACTTCCTTTACTGCTTTGGACAAGGCATAGTCATCTATTAGAAAATAGTTTGGTGGCAATTATTTATATCGCAGGGCTGTAAGAAGAGAGCAAACCTTTGGCTGGGGATATTACAATTGTCAACGTGGCCACCAAAGAGGTTCATTGAGAGAATGTCAAAGAACATCAGATTTTATTCCCTCAAAGAGGCAGAGGTGAAAGTAGTAGATCCTCAAAAGGCTGGGCCAGTATTTAAATTCAGGACAAGGTGAGTCTGAAGACTATTTATGGTTCTTTCCATGGAAAGGTGGGAGGCAAGTTAAGAAACGTTTTAGAGGAATGGCAGAAAATTACAGGAGATCCGTGGGTGCTTGAAGCATTGATGGATTATAAAATAGAATTGCAACTCTCCACCATTACAATAAAGGGAGCTAAGGTAGTTGTTTTTTCAGAAGGAGCTGAAGGAAATGGTAAACATTAAAGTGTGTGAGATGTTGGAGAAAGGTACTATAGTAAAGGTAAAGGTTGGACAAAAGGTTTAAGTAAGCATACTCTGTTTTGTGAAAAAGAAATGCACACGTTGGAGACCAGTAATAAATCTTAGACATTTGAATGGCTTCATTGTTTACAGATATTTGAAGATTGAGGGTGTACATCTAATGAAAGATTTAGCACAGGAAAGGGGTTTGATTGGGAAATTAGACCTCAAGGATGCATATTTCACAGTCCCTGTAGCATGGATATCTAAAGTCAAACCTTTCTACAGTTCAGAGGAAGAGGACAGTTAAGTCAATACCAGTGTCTGCAGTTTATAAGCACCCTGGTGTGTTACCAAGATTCTGAGACCAGTGGTAGAATCTTGGAGAGAGTGGGGAGAATGAACAATAATTTATTTCTATGACATTTTGATAATGAATCAGGGCATAGCTTTACCAGAGTCTCAGTTAAAATTGGTTGTTGGAGAATTTAGGGTATACTGTAAATCTGGAGAAAATCTATTTTAATTCCCTCACAGAGTTTGTAAATTCTGAGTTTCGATGTAGACACAGTGAAAATTCAGCTTCAATTACCAGAGACAAAGGTAAAAATGATAAAGTGGGAGGTGAATTATTTATTAAAAAAGAGGATGTGAGTTTGATAGAGTTAGCTAGGGTGATTGGCCTGTTATCCTCCTCAATCCAAGCGGTCTTCCCAGGAACCGTACATTACAGGGCATTACAGAGTTTGATGAACACAGGTTTGACAAGGGGTCTTTGATATGAAAATAGTTCTGTCAGAGAAACCAGAAGAAGAGTTGACTTTGCAGTCTCAAAACTTAAAGGGACAGAATGGTCATGCAATTTTTGGAACAGCTCCAGATTTTGTTTAAGAATCAGATGCAAGTGATAGATGATGGGCTGTAATGTTGCAAGATTAGGAAACAGGTGAAAAGGAGAATTGAGGGGAAAAAGGAGTATGAAAAGTTTTTGGAACTGGCAGCACACTACTTTGCATTTCGTAATTTCAAGAGGTAGGTTTAAGGCTGTTCAGTTTTGTTAAGAATAGACAATGTAACTTCTGTGATTAATGTAAACTGGAAAGAAGCTGGGCAAAGAAACTAGCATACATTATGAAACACATTTATATATTTTATAGTGTAAGGCAGATAAGTTTCAGAGCACTATACTGTCAGGAAAAGAGAGTGGAGTTACAAACAAGAAGCCACATCACTTAGTGGATTACAGCAAGTGGAAGCTATAAAGGGAGATTTTTCAGAAAATACAAGAGATTTGGGGACCAGTAGAGGAGGACTTGCTTGCTTCCCATTTAATATTTCATTTGAACATATACATCAGTTGGCATTTGGATCCAAGGCTCAAGCAATGGATACTTTCAGTCAGAATTGGAAAAGGTTGTAAGGCTATGCATTACATCATTTCACAAAGATACAGAGAATATTTTTACATGTGCGAGGACAGGATTGTTGGTTAGTTATAGTGACCCCTTTTATGACAACTCAGGCGTGGGTTCCATCAATTCTGGAACTGGCAGTAGAAATGTATTTTCTTATTCTGCCCTGCAAGGGATTGTAAGTATGTGTAGAATGGGAAAACATCCCTAATAGCATCAGGAGTGCTCACTTTTCTAGTCTGGAAGATATAATGTATTCAGGAAGATCCAAGGATCATTCAGTGGAGGATTCAGAGCTTTTAAATGAATCTTGGGCATCGGGACAAGGAACAAATATAAAGGTGCCTGGAATATCTGGTTAGGTTGGTGCCTGGCAAGGGAATTGGATCCCATGAGGGTGATGAGGTAATGGTAGCAAATTCTTTGGCAGCACTGTTTGGGAAAGGCATGAGTTACTGAACAGTAAACTGTTACAGGTCAAACATAGTTGCAGAACATTCTATTTAGGATGGTATATGTGATGGGAGGATTTCATTGATTTGCAGGCTTATGAAGTGAATTTAATTACAAAGGTTGCTACAATCTAGGTATGAAAGTTTTTTGGATGTTCGTTTAATTTTTTATTTGTTTGAGAAATGACCAGTAATTAAGCTTTTGGCCCAGAAAATTAATATGGACATTAAGGCCCTCATTATGACATTGGCGGTAAATCCCGCTTACTGTCATGCTGACTGCCGCCAACGTAACGCCGCGGCGGCAGATAACCGCCAAGCATATTATGACACACATACCAATCCGTCACTATACAGCCACACACACAAGTCCGCCAGCCCTAAGGTCAGTGAGAAACTGGCGTTAGCAAATCCCACACCGTTATGCCAACAGAACTGCGCCCACAGCATTATGACCCACGAATCGCCGCGGCAGACATTCAATGGCGGTAAACCATTGGTGGTACATATTGCAGCACTCAAAATACACACACTCAAACAAAACTACACCACATTGGACAATTCAAACTACACACACCTGACACACATACACACACCACATCCACACCACTATAAAACACATACCCGCAGTACCCACAACCCTTTACAAGTACAAACCATTGGCAACAGAGAGAGATACAGCAAGAGCACCCACACAACCAGAGCCATATAACATCATCACCTATGCAACATCCAGGCACCTTACATCACACACCTCAACACATCACCCCACACCTTCACCCTCACCACTCACACTACACCCATGGCAGCACAATGACACCCCAGATTCTCTAAGGAGGAGCTAAGGGTCATGGGGGAGGAAATCATCCGGGTAGAGCCACAGCTATTTTGAGCACAGGTGCAGCAGACATCCATTGCTAGGAAGATGGCACTATAGCGGAGAATTGTGGACAGGGTCAACGCCGTGGGACAGCACCCAAGAGCAAGGGACGACATCAGGAAGAGGTGGAATGACCTATGGGGGAAGGTGCATTCCACAGCAGAAAGACACCAACTAGCTGTACAGAGGTCTGGCTGTGGACCCCCACCTCCGCCCCCACAACTAACAACATGGGAGGAGCAAGTCTTGGCAATCATGCATCCTGAGGACCTGACAGGAGTAGGAGGAGGACTTGACTCTGGTAAGTCAAATCTATATTACTGTCACGCCCCTACCTGCATGCCATCACAAACCCCCACCTTCACCCTCACTCCCATCACTTCACCACCTCCCACATACCACACCATCACAACCCACTCATCTCAATACCAAGCCCTGCCTGTAACACTAATGCATGGGCACCCCTCACAGACCTGCATGGACACCTATCACCACTGCATGCACACTGGAGAGAATCACCTAGCCCACCAAATAGCAACTCACACAAAGGCAAATCTGCCAGGGCGACAACATCCATAGAGGGCAACACACTAATGCACATGATGTCACATGCAGAAACAATAACACTGCATTTACAACCTCACAGGTCCCGAGCCAATGTCACCGGAGAAGAGGTGCCAGAAACATCCAGTCCCCCCCAGAAGAGGCCCACAGTGATGACAGCAGCTCTGCTCGCCTGGATCTGGATGACCAACCTGGCCCATCAGTGATCTCCAGACAGTCGGTTACCCAGACACACACTCACACCACCACAGAGCCTCCTCCCTCATGAAACACCACCACAGCACCCACCCAGCGGGCCCATACCTCTGTCCACAGGACACATCAATCAGCAGTGTGTCCACCACTACAGGGACCCCAGGCCATCCCACAAACACAGGACGATCAGGGACCTGGGGTCAGTGGCAGTGGGCACATGGTTCAGGAGACAGAGGCACAGGACAATAGGGAAGCTGGGAGGACTGCTGTGCGACAGGAGGAGGACAGCCCCAGGGAACTGACTCTCCAGGAGGCACTCACCTCGATCCTGGGAACACACCAAGATTCCCAGGATACGCTGGACCAGACACTGGACAAGTTGCAGGAGAACATGCTGATGCAGGAGGGACAGTACCTGAGGATCAGGGAGGACTTGAAGGACATCAACACCACCCTGGTATCCATTGCAGGGGTGCTGGCAGACATGGGCAACACTATGAGGGAGGCAGTGGCACCCCTCCGGGCCTCTGCCACTAGCCAAATAAATGAACAGCCCTCCACCTCCGCCTCCGCTAGTGGACAGGAGGCCCCGCCACAGGACCAACAGGCCACCAGCACCCCTCTCCCTGGAGAAGGAGAACCACTCCACAAAAGTTCCCTGCGATCCAGGCAGAAGCCAGAGACTATTGCCAAGATCCCCACCAGGAAATAAGACTCTCCTGATTGTCCCCCTTGTGTCCCACTCTGTAACCCTGTCCACCTTGAACTGCCATTGCTCCACTTCCTATGCCCCCTTGGACAATACACCTGTGATACAAATAGACTTGACTCTACCCTGGACTTTCCTCCACCATCACCCCATCCCATTGCACATCCCCTCTACTTCTTCTTAGCACTTAAAAAAGCACCATTTGAAAAAATACAAGTATGGAGCATGTCAAATGATTTAAGTATGTATTTGTTTAATAAGGCTTAAACATTGAAAATCAACTGTACAGTAATGTATACATAGGAATGACCTGTAGTTGGCTGCAGTCAACACACCAGGGGCGATAGTGGGGCAGAAATATCTGCAAATAGAGATGCCAAAGGGTACAGTGAGTGGCCATAGAAGTGGGAAAATCAGCCTGCCAGTGACAATGTCAAACACAAAACAGCCATTTAAATGTGAAGTTACATTGTCTTACCTGTGTGTCATTGGAAGTATTGTCGAATTATTGCACTTCTGTTGGCCTCTTCCTCATCCTCTGCCTCCTCATCTTCACTGTCCACAGGGTCCACTGCTGCCAAATGGCCATTTCCAGCCTCATCCTCCTGCAGAAAAGTCACCCAGCGACGTAAGGCAAGGTTGCGCAACATACAGCATGCCACGATGATTTGGCAGACCTTTTTGGGTGAATAGTACAGGGATCCACCTGTTAGATGGAGGCAACAAAACCTGGCCTTCAGGAGGCCAAAGGTCCTCTCTATAATTCTTCTTGTTCGCCCATGTGCCTCATTGTAACGTCCCTCTGCCCTTGTCCTGGGATTCCTCACAGGGGTCAGGAGCCATGAGAGGTTGGGGTAACCAGAGTCACCTGCAAATATCGAGGGACAACTGTTAGCCACATACCAACCCTTAGGGCCCACACCATACCCATACACCAACATATACTGGGTGGGAACCAGGGCTCACCTATAAGTCACACCCTGTGCCTCTGGAGTTGAGCCATCACATATGGGATGCTGCTATTCCTCAGGATAAAGGCATCATGCGCAGACCCAGGATATTTTGCATTGACATGGGAGATGCATTGGTCCTCCAGGCACACCATCTGCAGTGAAAGCTCTTTTGATTTCTGAACACTTGTTCATTTTGCCAGGGGAGAACAAAAGCAATATGTGTGCCATCAACTGCCCCAGTAATGTTGGGGATATGTCCCATTGCATAGAAATCAGCTTTCACTGTGGCCAAATCCTCCACCTGGGGAAAAACTACGTAGCTGCGCATGTGTTTAATCAGGGCAGACAACACTCTGGTCAGAACTATTGAGAACATTGGCTGAGACAATCCTGCTGCCAAGCCCACTATCACTTGGAAGGAGCCAGTTGCCAGGAAATGGAGCATTGATAGCACTTGCTCAAGAGGGAGGATCCCGGTGGGGTGACGAATAGCAGAGATTAGGTCAGGCTCCAATTGGACACACAGCTCTGTGATTGTGGCCCTGTCCAGTCTATAGGTGAGGATAATGTGCCTGTCCTCCATTGTTGCCAAGTCCACCAGGAGTCTGTACACAGGGTATGCCTCCATCTCCTATTAATCTGCAGCGGTTGCAATCTATGTGGCAAAATTGTGAGTCGCTGGTCAGTATCTCTTATTTCCAACAGAGTTAGGAGCCATGGCCTGCACCCCCCCTGAAATGGCGTCCGTCTGGCCTGTTTGGAGGGACAGGTGGAAATGAGGTAATTTCGCTGACATGCGCCGTTGCGGGAGGCGGTCGAAAACCGCAGTGCAACTCCTCATTGGTTAACATTGGGCCCTATGGGGTACAGTGGCCAACGGTGATGTATGGCAGCGGTGACGGTAGGCACTGCTGCAGACATTACCGCCATTTTCTATCTGTTCACTAACTTGTTACCTGACCTTCAACAGGAAAGTACCTACACTGTATGTGCTGCTGTGACCTGTGTCTGGAACTGACCATGGCTCGTGTCACTGGGGAAAGGGCTCCTGCTTTCACCTCGGTGGAATTGGGGAGACTGGTGGATGGCGTCCTACCCCAGTACTGAATGCTGTATGGGCCTCCAGACCAACAGGTGAGTACACCGTGAGTACGATGCATGGGGCGTGAATGCATGAGTGCTGTGTGTGAAGACCTCATGTAGGGAGTGTGTGGTGGATGGTCCCTGGGCAGCTTGCATCATGTATGGTGGGCCATGTCTGTGCTAATGGGGATGGGAAGTGGCATGGTGGGCCATGAGTGTAACAGGCAGGACGGTCGGACTAATACCTTTCCCTGTGTCCATTTCCCTGCAGGTCAGCACCCATCAGAAAAAGGGTATATGCTGTGCCGTCACCAAGGACGTGCAGACCCTGGGGCTCTATGGCAGGCGGAGCACCTCTGTGCCCACCCCAGCTACAGGTACAGCCGTCACCCCTGTACCAGCACCTCCCTCCCAGCAGCCCCTCAGCGAGTTTCCCGTGCCCGCTCACCCACGAGGGTGGGCATCTCCTTCTCCCCAGGCACCTCTGGCCCTGCCACAGTTAGCCCTGCTGCCCTGAGTGAGGAGTCTATTGACTTCCTGCGATCCATCTCTGTTGGGCAGTCAACTATTGTGAATGTCATCCAGGGGCTGGCAGCCCAAATGCAACAGACAAATGCATTCCTGGAGGGCATTCACACTGGCATGGTGGCCTAACATAGATCAATCCAGGCTCTGGCCTCCTCTCTGATGGCAGCCACTGTCCCTGTTTCTAGCCTCCCCCCTCCAACGTCCTCTACCCAGTCCCATTCCCCAAGCACACAGGTAGACGAGCATGCAACCAGGACAACACACAAGAGTGGACATGGCAAACACAAGCACCACACTTCATCACACAGCCACTCACACAAACACCATCCAGATGCAGACATACCAACATCCACTGCCTCCACTGTTGCTCCATCTTCCTTGTCCTCCACCACCCTCCCAGTTGTGTCTACACTCACATCTGCATGCACTATATCCTCATCCACTACCCCCATCACCAGCACATCGAACAGCACACGCCCCTCACTGGCAGTCACCACCCCCACTTCCATGCACACATCCCCTGTGTCCTTTCCCACTGTGTCTGTGCCCCCTCCTCCCAAAGTACACAAACGCAAGCACTGAGACATGCAACAGCCATCCACCTCACAACAGCATCCAGCCCATGCACCTGCACCCAAACACAGCGGACTGACACCTCCTACAACCACTCCCACTTCGTCCCCTCCCATACCATCTCCCTCTTCCCACCCCAGTGTCCCTAAGAAGCTTTTTATCGGCCACATTAACCTCTTACCTAGCCCTTTCCCCCATTCCTCACGTCAGGCCAGGGTGGTCAAAACCCAGGCAAGCACCTCAGCCACCCAATCCAGGGGAAAAAGTAGTGTCCACAGATACACTAGGTGGGAGACGATCCCAGGCACCAGGCAGCCACACTGATAGGGTGCCTGCACCAAGTGCTGCAAGGAAAGGCAAGGAGCAATCCCCGGCTGCTGAGAGGAAGTGCAAGGAGCAGTCCCCAGCTTCTGCCAAAAGGAGCAAGGAGCCATCCCCAGCTGCTGGCAGCAAGGGCAAGGGGCCTGCACCAGCAGGAAAAAAGGACAAGAGGACTGATGCTGGGACTCAGTCGGAGTCCCCACCACCAACCATGGTGGTTCAGCCATCCGAGGCTGAAGGGGAAGGGCTGGAGCCTCCCCCCCACCACTGCTAGCACCGCCACCAGCACCGCTGCCAGCAGCAGCCCTAGTGGGCAGCCGTCTGAGGCTGCAGGGCAAGGGCTGGAGCCTCCTCCTACAACTGCCAGCACCGCCACCAACAACACCGCCAGCAGCAGCAGCCCCAGTGGGCAGCCATCCGAGGCTGCAGGGGAAGGGCTGGAGCCTCCCCCCACCACTGCCAGCACTGCCACCAGCACCAACGCCAGCAGCAGCAGCCCCAGTGGGCAGCCGTCTGAGGCTGCAGGTGAAGGACTGGAGCCTTCCACCACCACTGCCAGCACCACCACCAGCAGCAGCCCCAGTGGGCAGCCGTCCGAGGCTGCCGGGGAAAGGCTGAAGCCTTCCCCCACCACTGCCAGCACCGCCACCAGCACCACCACTGCCACTACTGAGCAGCCGTCACTGCCGGCGGACAGTGTGTACTCCTGCGTCCATGGGCTGTAGTGCGGCTTGGCCCCAGCAAATCCTGTGGGTCTGACATCCAGGTGAGAGACTGTAACCTTGCACTCCCCAAGATCTGCATCAGAGGGCATTTTGCCCCCTCCAGAACCAGTGAAGATGCCATCCACTCACCCCATCCTTCCCAGGATGAAGCTCACTGGGCACAATGCCCGCTCCAGAACCAGTGCAAGAAGCCAATACACTCACTCCATCCTCCACAGAATGAAGCTCACTGGGCACAATGCCCCCTCCAGAACCAGTGGAGAAACCATCCACTCACCCCATCCTTCCCAGGATGATGCTCACTGGGCACAATGCCCCCTCCAGAACCAGTGGAAGAAGCCATCCACTCACCCCATCCTCCACAGAATGAAGCTCACTGGGCACAATGCCCCCTCCAGAACCAGTGGAGAAACCATCCACTCACCCCATCCTTCCCAGGATGATGCTCACTGGGCACAATGCCCCCTCCAGACCCAGTGGAAGAAGCCATCCACTCACCCCATCCTCCACAGAATGAAGCTCACTGGGCACAATGCCCCCTCCAGAACCAGTGGAAGAAGCCATCCACTCACCCCATCCTCCACAGGATGAAGCTCACTGGGCACAATGCCCCCTCCAGAACCAGTGGAGAAGCCATCCACTCACCCCATCCTTCCCAGGATGAAGTTCACTGGGCACAATGCCCCCTCCAGAACCAGTGGGCAAATCACCCACTTGAGAGACTGTGGCCTTGCACTCCCAGGACAGAGCACAGGGCATGTTGCCCCCTCCAGGACCAGTGGCATTGTACCATCTTCCGGCTGAGGTGCCCCCATTCCCCCTCCCCCTGAGGTGCCTGTCTATTTTCGACTTGATGCCCCTGCAGTGTTCTCTCCGTGTTGTTGCAGGAGTGAGGTTGGGCCTTGGACTTTGTGATGTGGCCCTGTGGCCCACGGACATTGAGGGCTGGGCAGTGTCCCTTGCATTGTAAATATGTATATACTTTTTCATTTGGATGCACGTATTTCACCTATATTTATCTTATTACAGCCTTTTTATACTATAGTAGTTGTCCTTGCATTATTCCTGAGGGGTACGAGGTGTATATGTTATTTTACTGAATCTGGTTGTGTGTGTGGTGTTGGGAGTGGGGGGGTTGCGTGTGTGTGTCACTCTCTTTTTCCTCCCCCCCTCCCCTGTGTGCTAGGCGGAAGTACTCAGCGTGGTCGTCTTTGCCGGCGTTGGTGTTCGTAATGGAGCAGAAGGTAGAAGAGCATGGGGAACACATGCAGCTCGGGCTACATGGCGGCGTGGTTCTTCCCTGAGTCTCCAGAGGTGAGTCGTTTCCCTTCTGTGTTCTGTTTCCACCAGGCTTTTGATGTCGTTGGTACCGCCCCAGAAAAGGTGGCAGATAGAAGTGTCATATTACTGTGGGTAGTACATTGTCTTCTGCCTGGTTGTTGGCGGTTACCGCTGTGGTGTGTGTTGGTTTCACCCTGGCGGTCGGTGTGTTAAAGTGGCTGTCTGTCTGAGTGGTTTCCGCCGTGGTCATAATTTCATATTTATTACCGCCGGCCTGTTGGCAGTATTACCGCCGCTTTATCACCGACCGCCAGGGTTGTAATGAGGGCGTAAATATGCTACTTTGTCCTATTCCATTCAATATAGTCCTGGAGCAATAGATTTTTTTTCCAGACAAATGGTGTGTTTTCTTTTCAATTTAGAAAAGAACCACAAACAACCAAGTTTGAATCAGTTTTTTATGCTAAATTTAACCAGCAACCTAAATTGTGTTTAGTGAGATGTATTAAAGAATAGGAGGTCAGGGTTCAAGAGAACAGAAGTACAAGTGTATATCAATTGTTAATCTCATATGCCGAATGGTCCAGTTTCCTTGGATACTATTGCAAGCTGGGTTAAAGGGTACTGTGGGAGGCTAGTTAGACTGGAAGAGATTATGTAGGCCGCAGATTAATACTGGAGAATTTAGTATATTTTATTTTAAACCTGTGCAACCTGTATCAGACTTTGCTTTGAAATGCTTTGAGCATGCGTAACACTAGCCTCTTGTCTTACCATAAAATGAGAAGTCCCAAAGGTAGAGAATAAACTCAAAGTAACTGTAAATTTATTAAAGACTAGGAGGCTCTCATTATAACTCCCTCCTTCCTCTATAAGTTGGTTAGGGAAGGTATTTTTGACGGGGGATTTATGTAAGTATGTATCAGCAACCATTTAATGATTTCCAAAAGTATGGAAAAGTAAGGGAAGGGAAAGGAATTCATGAATTTAATAATGTTTGATAAACAATGTCATATGCATTGAAATGATTGGAGAGTGCAGGTTTTTTGTGTTAGTGTTTGTTTTTCAGAGAGTAAATAAAAAATCATTGAGAGTTCAGAGAATGAAGAGAGTTTGTTGAAGCATTATGTCATTTCTTATTTGTTAGCAACAGCAAAAGAGGAAAACAATGGAGGAAATAGGGCCTAAATGGAGCTGCAGAGATCTATTTTTTTGTTCATTCAAGATTCTAAATTCTATTTTTCCTTAAAAGTTCTAGTTGGAAATTTCCCCTTTCCGCAGGGTCAGTTCAGACATTTTGCAGTTTTGCTGCCTGTGAAACTCTGTGTACTTTACCCATGCTAACGAGTGGTAAAATACTTAAGCTCCTCCTTTGAACATGGTAAAATTACAATAGTCCTACTTGGCATATTTAACGTACCTATAAGTCCCTTGTATATGGTACAAAGTGTAGCCAGGACTGGTAAGGTAAACACCCACTACTAAACTTCAGCACCCGCTGTGCCTTCCACTTCATTGACAATGCAAACATGACTGCAGGCCTACCATATGTGGCCTAGCTGTTGTTGTTTTAAAACTGCAAATTAGACCGGTCAAAATAACCTCTTTTGACAAATCAAAACCTTCCTTTAAAATGTCTACGTCACCCCACAAACAGTCAATTTTCTACATAAGGCAGAGTAGATTGTATTTAAAATGTAGGACAGGTAGGAATTTAGGGGGTCATTCTGACCCTGGCGGTCATTGACCGCCAGGGTCAACGACCGCGGGAGCACCGCCAACAGGCTGGCGGTGCTCCCAAGGGCATTCTGACCGCGGCGGTATGGCTGCGGTCAGAAAGGGAAAACCGGCGGTGTCCCGCCGGTTTTCCGCTGCCCTGAGGAATCCTCCATGGCGGCGCAGCTTGCTGCGCCGCCATGGGGATTCCGACCCCCTCACCACCATCCTGTTCCTGGCGGTTTTGACCGCCAGTAACAGGATGGCGGTGAGGGGTGTCGTGGGGCCCCTGGGGGCCCCTGCAGTGCCCATACCAATGGCATGGGCACTGCAGGGGCCCCCGTAAGAGGGCCCCACTAAGATTTTCAGTGTCTGCCTTGCAGACACTGAAAATCGCGACGGGTGCAACTGCACCCGTCGCACCCTTCCCACTCCGCCGGCTCCATTCGGAGCCGGCTTCCTCGTGGGAAGGGGTTTCCCGCTGGGCTGGCGGGCGGCCTTCTGGCGGTCGCCCGGCAGCCCAGCGGGAAACACAGAATAACCGCGGCGGTCTTCTGACCGCGTAGCGGTATTCTGTTGGGGGAACTTTGGCGGGCGGCCTCCGCCGCCCGTCAAAGTTGGAATGACCCCCAGAATGTTAAAAATGTCCTGACAGTCAAAAAGTCCCAAAAAGCTATTTGTACTGTACCAAGACTGGCTGTTCCATAGGAAAACACTGGTTTCATTATTACATCTAAAAGTGCTATTTGTGGTTTGTAAGAAGCTAGAAACATATTTCTCTTTCAAATAGTTAGTCAAAATCCAATTTAATGGTAAAATCAAAATTTGTACAGCTATTAAGAAAAGGTACTTTTAGAAAGTTAAGCTTTTCCTCCCTAAAACCTCTGGAGGCCCATTTGCATGAGCTTCAACTGTTATCTGGCAGCTGAATGCACACGTTTGAAGCTGTGTGAAGTGGCTCCCAGGATAAGGACAAAAGACCTTAGGTGTAGGGAGTGTTGTGCTTGCTTGAAAGAATAGCCTTTGTCCTGGGTTCCGGAACTTGACTAACTTCAATGAGGCCTGCCCTGTAACAGTCAGCTGTAGCTAACAACCAGGCATGCTCCCTTCTTTTGCCCCACTAGCTAGGGCAACCTCTTTTTGTCATCAGTGTAAGATTATTCCGGAGTGTCAAGACCTGTTTGATAAGTCTGCTACGGTTTTACATACAACACGTGGACCACACTTCAAAGGATGAGGACAGGATGCCAAAAAATTATTTTGTATCCACTGACTGGGTGATGAAAAACTGAGCTTTGTCAGACTACTGTTACTGAGTTTCCTGGGTGTACAGGGACTTCCTCAAACTGGATTTTGGTGTTAGATGTTGGAGGACATTAACATTACCATAGTACACTCCTTCCCCCGAACACATACACACAGAGGACTCAGAGTCCAGGTTTAGTGTGGCTGAAGACTTTATCCATCTTGAAAAGGCTCTAAGTGGGTAGGTTTAGTCCCGGCGAACTTTACCCTATTGACTAAGGTGTGCCTGGGATAATTGACAGCCACTTGCACATGCCAGGCATAAATGTGGCATCCCCCGATACCCACTTCAGAGTGCTCCTGGACTTGTGGAAGACCAGAAGAGGGCTAAACCTGCTGTCTGAGACCTCAGTAGATCACTAAATGACTTGATCTGCTCCCCTTCTTGTACACAGGACATAGAAGTGGAGTCTAAGTGTCATGCGGCTTACCTCCTGTTCAAGCTACAGGGATATGACAAAATATAATGGGCCTTTCCTGAAACTGCCCAGCTGACAAGTGGCAACTGGACTCTACTGTTGACTTCTACCTGACACCCAGTGAGTCTCTAATCTCCGCCCCTGAGGTCTTGGGGGCTTTAGAAGTGTAATCACATGTTGGATTGGAGACTAAGGCCCTCATTATGAACATGGCAGCAATCGCCTCTCCGCTGGCGGTGGCGATAACTACGACCAAGAGGCTGGCAGTCCAGACCGCCAAATAATGAAGCACATGAGAAACAAGTATCGCTCCATCCACACACCGCCATCATTGTAGTGCCGCCGACGACGGAAGAGGCAGACCACAGGCCGACTGAAAGGCCCCACCCGCCCAACAAATAATTAAGCAAAAGACCGCCGTCAGTTCCGGGGCGGGAATGTGGCGGAAACAAATCCAATAAAAGGAAAAACTCACCAGAGGCGCACACAACACGCCAAAGCAGACATGGAGAGAGAGTTGCAAATAATGCCAGTCCTGCTCCTTGCAATATACCTCCACGACCGTGACCGCTGACGACGACGGTAAGTACTGCAACCTAATAAACATGGGAAGAAACGGCACAGTTACACACCCACCCACCACACTCACCCCACCCACCCTGCAATGCACTCCCAACTCCTCCTACCATCTCAAGCCATACACACCAGAATAAGAGGTACTTACCCGACACAAGGCAACAAAGACCTGCACCAAAGTACACACATGTGCACACCACACCCCCACAATGAAATGATGAACCACGTCTCCATATAGTGCCAACAGCACCACTGGGCACACAGACTTTAATAGAATATCAAAATAGTAATGTTTAAATAAGGCCATTGGCCAGTCAATGCAGAACACCCTGAAGCGCCCAAATGGGCCAGACTTGACTCCCACATGTGCACAGGGCACTCCACTGTAAAGGGACATTAATGGGGCAGCCAGGCACCGCAGGGAACAGGGGCAGGGGTGGCGGGGACTTATGCCTGGAAGTGGGGGCTTGGGCTTACGTTTGGGAGGTGGAGGGAGTTTGGGCTTGCACTTTGAAGGTGGGGGAATGGGCTTGGACCAGGGGGTGATGGAGGGACCTGGGGCAAAACAGGGCTTTTTCCCTCTGGTGAAGGGGCATGGGAATGGTAAGGGCGGACTGGGGCGGACTCGGGCGAGGAAGGAGTGGACAGGGCAAAGAGATGGGCACGTTTAGGGACGAGACGGGGTGGGCCAGGCCAATGGGTTCAAACAGGTCAACACAGGAGAAGAAAAGTTTCTTAAGGGAGGTTGGTGTGGATATGGAGGAAGGTGTGGGAGTGGAAGTAGAGAGAGTGCTTGTACCAGGTGTAGGTCTGCTGGACGTGGAGGCAGGTGCCTGTACAGTATGCTGATGTGTGGTGGATGTGTGTTGAGTGCGTGTCTGGGAACGTTTGAGTGTCTTGGGAGAGGGGTGGACACAGTGGGACAGGCTGCCAGTGTAAATGGATGTTGTCTTGGTGTCTGCAGGTCTGGTGAGAGTGCTGCATTTGTCAGTCAATGTAGTTGTGGTGAGTGCAGTTGTGGTGTCTGGAGTGGATGACTGGATGTCAGATGTTGTGGTGACTGCAATAATGGGGCCAGAAGCAGTGACTGAGGGTGCAGTGCTTGTGGGTGTGCATTTTAAGGTGACAGACAGGGAGGCGGGGGAGGTGGACACACTGGGGGAAGTGGATGTTGTTGTGTGTGCCTTTGTATGTTGGGTGTGTGTATGCCTGTGGTGGGAAGTGTAGTGCTTGTGTTTCTCTGTGTGCTTCTTGTGTGTTGAGATGTGTGCATGGCTGTCTGAACGTGTGCTTGGGATGGGTGAAGGGAGTGGGTTGCTGGAAGGGGTAGAGGTGCTGGGAGGGGGACGGAAAGACCAGGGACACTGGCTGCAGTCAAAGAGGAGGCCAGGGCCTGAAAAGATCTCTGTAGGTCAGACATGGCACAATGAATGCCTTCCAGGTATGCATTGCATTGCTGTATCTGGGATGCTAGCCCCTGGATGACATTTACAATGGTTGTCTGCCCTACAGAGATGGTCAGTAGCCTCCTCCGTGAGGGCAGCAGGGATGACTGGGGCAAGGGGTGAGGTGCCTGGGGCGAAGGAGATGCCCACCCTTCTGGGTGAGCGGGCACGGGCAACGGGGAGGGCGGAGATGGCATGGGGGGTGGCAGAAGATGACAAAGAATGGGTGGGCCACTAGTGTCCACCTCCACCTGGGAGCTGCCATCAGAGGAGGTGTCAGAGTCACTACCGCCAGTGGTAGTTGCCTCCCCTGTGATACCCCCCTCGCACTCCAACCCACTGGTCCCCTTGGGCTCCACCGACTCTGCCTCCTTGGAGTCGTGGGCCACTGCATCCCCACTCGCCGGTGCCACTGGTCCCTGGCCAGATGATGCTGATGTATACAAAGAACACAAGAGCACAGGGGTGGGGAGACAAAACATGAGAGAAATCTGTAAATACCTGTATGAATGTACATACTTGGTGCACACACAACCACATCCAGCTTACACACCCACACGCAGCACCTACAACAATAGTCATGACTATGCCCCTGACTAGTAGCCACTACACCAGAATACAACTCATTTCCCACATGAAACACAGACCTGATGAACCATGTGGACTACACACACGGGGGACCATGGCCAGCCAATGCACCCACTAGTCCATGGGCCTACAAAGAATCCTACAGTACAGGAAGATCAACCCCATTGGGCCTATTTGGACCGTCGACACCTGCCCCACACCATTTCTGTGCCTATAGCTGGCAGGACTGCAGGAACACACCTGTCAGAGTGCCTGGCACTAGACAGCATAGAAACCACAGCACCCAAACACATCCATCAAAGTATCATTAAACAGTGTTGGTACTCACCCCCTTGTAGCTGCTGTGCTGCCTTCAAGCACCCATCCAAATCCGGATATGCCACCGCCAGACTGCGGGCCATTAGGGGGGTTAGGGTCCGACAGGCATCCCTTCCTCGTTGGAAGGCCTTCCACAGCTGGGCCTCGCAGGTCTTCCTGGCCGCAGGTTCTCCCACTGCTTCATGCTTTGGGTGCTCCACCGTTTGTAGACCCCAGGGTCCGCACCTCCTTGGCGATGGCTTGCCAGAGTCCCCTCTTCTGATGGGCGCTGACCTCTATGGGACACACAGAGAAGAAAAACAGACGTCAGGATATGCCCATCTGATACAGCTGACATGTCGTCCCCTATGGGACGGATACTTCACAGGATCTTTTTACCAACTCACTAACAGTACATGCCACACAATCTACGCCTGTGCAGTTACAAATGGAGCACACATGCATACAGGCATTCACCACCATCACAAACATCCATGCAAAACAACCACCAACTCACCTGCTCCTCTGGTTGCCCATATAACTTGGCATACAGGGGTAGGACCCCGTCCACCAGCTTCTCAAGATCCTCTGTGGTGAAGGCGGAGGTCCGTTCCCCTATGACTCATGCCATTGGAGTAACCAGAGTCAGGACACAGCAGCACACTCAGTGGAGTACTTGCTTGCACGGGAATCGGGAATCAAGTGAAATTGGGGTGACGAAATGGCGTACCGCTTGGCGGCGGTGTGCACCGTCATGATAGGACCAGTTTCCCCATTGACAACCATGTAAAGCAATGAATGGGTGCACGGCGGTGAACAACGCCTTCCGCCATTATAACTACCACCAGCGGAATGATGCCACTTCCACTCCTTCATATGTGGATGGCAGGGGGCTGCCATTTTGCTAGTACCACGTACATATTTCCTGGTCAGGGGCCCCATTCAGGGCCTACAAATCCCAGCCCTTAGTTGCCTCCCACATGAGTGTCTGTTCCTCACCTTCACCCATCTTATGTAAGGTATCCACACGGGCATGCCATTAGACCAGAGGTAACTCTGCCTACATGTGCCTAACATTGTACATCACACATCGCTTGTGTGTGTAACCTACATATTGCACACCAGTTATTCATTCACAACATGTTTTGCATGTGTATGTGTGTCCCTCATATGTGTTCTTTCCTCCCCACAGGTACAGACCCATGTGGCGAGGGAGGGCCCCGTCTGTGTACAGACCTCTTGTTGATTTGGATATCATGGAGAAACGTAACATCATTCTCACCTACAGACTCAATCGTTCAACAATCCATGACCTCTGTGCTTTACTGGATCTTGTACTGAGACCAGCTAATCGGAATCAGCATGCCATCCCTACTGAAGTGCAAGTGCTCTCTGTACTCCATTTTTTGGCTGCGGGCTCATTTCAGATGACAGTGGGAATGGGTGCAGGGCTCTCACAGCCAGTGTTTAGCCTCATCCTGTCCAAATTCCTGGATGCATTTGCACAACACATGCAGACATATGTCCAGTTTCCCCAAAGGGCTGAACTCCCTGCCATCAAGGTTGGATTTTATGCCTTTGCCAACATACCCCATTTGATAGGTGCCATTGATGGAGCCAACATAGCTCTCATCCCCCCCAAGAGTGAATGAACAGGTGTACAGGAACAGAAAGAACTTCCACTCAATAAACATACAATTGATGAGTACTGCTGACGAGTACATATCACATGTCAATGCCAGGTTTCCAGGATCAGTTCATGATTCCTTTGTCCTGAGGAACAGCAGTGTGCCACACATGATGGAACAACTACAAGGGGACAGAGTTTGGCTCAAAGGTGAGTGTGTATGACACCGGATCAGTACATAGCTGACAGCCAGGCTGTATGCAAGTAATGGCAGTTTGTTAAAGTGCTCTTTTGCCCACTTTTGCAGGTGATTCTGGCTACCCCAACTTGCAATGGCTCCTGACACCTATGAGGAATCCCAGAACAGGTGCATAGAGGAATTATGATGAGGCCCATGGGCGTACTACGAGGGTGAGTGAGCGCACTATAGGTCTCCTGAAGGTTAGATTTTGTTGTCTCCATCTCTCTGGGGGATCCCTGTGCTATGGCCCTGAGAAGGTGTGTAGAATTGTGGTAGCCTGCTGCATGCTGCACAATTTGGCTGTGAGGAGAGCTATCCCCCTTCTAGAGGAGGAGGGTGCTGTACATCCAGAACTGAAACCTCTGAGAGGGGATGACAGTGATGGTGAGGATGAAGAGGGGGAAGAATTCAACTCCAGGAACCAGCTTGTCTACCTATTCTTCTAGTGACTATGAGGTACTGGTCACTGATGCTTTTGTCTACACTGCTTAAGGTTTGTCAGACTCATTTGCTTGGGGATGTGGTATCTGTAGTCATTAACACTTTTACCTGAAGACTGAGGTGGCATGTGCCATGAAAACAAACATGATGTACATTTTGACTTACTCCAGACACTGTTGTGCGTGGGGTACCATTCCTGCAATAAAGGTATGATTATGGAATTGACTGGCTAATGCATTCACACTAACAATTGACTACTCATAATGACAGGGGACATATGAATTGTTGTTGATGTGTTTTATTACGTGTCACAATTTCATAGTTGTGCTGTACAGAGATAGGGAGAGGGCTCATGGTGCTTATCCATACCAGGTACATGGGTGCAGCGATTGTTGGCAGTGGGTATTTGTCCATATGTCCTTGCAAATTGGTGTGATGGTATTGGTGGGTCTAGTTAGTAGCACAGTGGCACACATGGGAGACAGTTCAGGGCAGAGTCACTTCTTAATAGGGTCCTTTGTCTTGGCAGGTGTTCCAGTGCCATATCTTGGTCTGAGGGCATATTTGAGTGACTGGTGCTGGGCTGCAGGGCTAGGGGTGCTGGTCTCCTGTGTGTCCTCTGACAGTGCCACCAGTCCATTTGCTGCTGCAGATGTGGATGGCAGGTCTGTGTCCTGACTAGTGGTAGGGGCTTCCAGGTGTGTGGGGGTCTCAGGCTGGCTAGGGGAGTTGCTCCATGGCCTCTTCGTGCTGTGCTATCTGCAGCCTTTGATTCTGCTTCAGGGTGGCCAGGATCTGGCCCATCCTGTCTTGGGTATGGTGGTATGGTCCCAGGACCTCAGATATCACCTCCTCGGCTGCAGCATCCACCCTTTGGCTTCCCCCTTGGGCCAATGATGCCCTCCCACTGGGCCTAGCCTGTGGCCTGGAGACACTGGTGTGGGGTCGTTTGGCCAGAGCTGATGTTGGTGGCTGGGTGGTCGTGCTGTCAGTGATATCATGGGTAGGGCTGCTGGAGGGTGACAGTCCAGGACTATGGGGCAGGCCAGGGTATTCCTCTCTGTCCATACATCCCTCTCCAGTCTCCTGAGTGGGACCTCTGTCTTCATGTGGGGTGCTGGTGGCACTCCATGGCCTTTCCGTCTGGGTGGCATGGGTGGTGGTGCCTGTGGGGAGGGAGTGGACATGTATGTTACATGTACAAAAGCGGATAAGGATGCAGAGCCCTGCCCTATTTTATGCTGTTTATTCCCCTGTCAGGCCATGCAGGGGCCTTTTGTGGTATTGTCCTTTCATTTTGCATGGGATGTGGAGGTGCATTGTGGGTGCAGTAGTGCCACTGTGCATCCTTGCAGGGGTAGGTGACTGTGTACAGGGAGAGGGATGTGGGCCTGTTAGTGGGTTTAAGGGTATGCAGGGTGACTGGATGTGGATGTTGTGGCATGGGTGGGGATGTGGTCCTGGTGGAAGTTGGAGGGGTGGGGTGGCAATATTGTGCCTAGATGCCATAGACCTCACCTTCCAACGCAGATTGTTCCATCTCTTGCGGATGTCGTCCCTTGTCTGTGGATGGCTTCCCACTGCGTGACCTTGTTTACAATCGTCTGCCATAACTCCATCTTCATGGCGATGGGTGTGTGCTGCACCTGTGCCCCGGATAGTTGTGGCTTCACCTTGAGTATTTCGTCCACCATGATCCTTAGCTCCCTATCTGTGAAGCGTGGGTGCTTAGGGGGTGCCATGGTGTGTGTTACGGGTGTGGTGTTCTGGGTGTATTGGAGAGGGTGCTTTTGTGTATATGTGTGTGTGACTTTTGTTATGTCGTGTACAGTGTATACCTGTAGTGTTGTCAGTCTGATTCGTGCAATTGGCAGTGCAAAGGTTTTTTGGGATGTGTATATGGCTGGTTTCTACTGTTGTGGATGTATGTCAGGTGTGTGGGCTTCAAACTTGCCAATATGTGCATTTCTTGAAGTTGGGTCCCATTTCTGGCCGTGGCAGGCTGTACCACCAATGGTCGATCGACATCCACTATCCGCTACGGTGATTTGTGCATTATTATTTGGTAGAAAGAGCATTTGTCTGCTTGCCCATGGCGGGTGGGGTGTACAGCCTTTCTGCCATCATGGGCTCTGGCGGTGGCTGTAGGTTGCAGGATTTTTGGAGGTTTCTGTTTTTGGCATAATTATATGGCGGTGTGCTGTTTACTGCCACCAGCAGTCATCTGTTCACCGTCGCCAAGGCGGTTGGCGATGTCTCCCGCCATTTTCATAATGACCACCAAAGACAGGAGGTAAAATCTTTTTATCAGGACAAACCTGCTTGGTGTATTCTACCTGCTCTCTAGCGCACTCAGGGCCAGAATTACAAGGCCCTTGCATCCCTTTAGTGCCACATAGGCGGCAAAATGTTTGCTGCAAATGTGCCACTAACGGGCCACTACCAAGCGCCATATTTACAAGGTGGAGCAAACTAGGTTTGAGCCACCTTGTAAACCCTTTGAGCAACATCATGCATAATATACGCATGATGTATGTAAAGGGGGCGTTCCCTCTTAGAGGGTCACTAAAAATGGCACAATGGAATCTACAAGATTCCATTGTGCCATTTCTAGCGCCATTTTTAACACCTGTTTCAAGCATTGATTTCAATGGGCGTCTTAAAACTATATTGGATTAGCTTCATTTTCTTACGCTAATCCAGTATAGCATTACAATAGCATGAACAAAATGACGCTATTGCCATTAACATGCGCCATGGTGCGCCATATTATAAATATGGCACTACCACAGTGGCGTTAGGAGACGCAAGGGGGCCGCAAGAAAAGTGTTGCATCACTAGTGATGCAGCACTTTCTTGTAAATATGGCCCTCAATGTCAAACTGCACATAGGTCCTGTTCTACTGCAACCATTGCCTATCATTGGCACGTTGTACCATTGATGACATTATTGATAGTTAAAACTCTAAAAATTCATAGATTAGTTTCTCATTATTGGATGGTTGTCATTTTGGTATAATTTTGCTTATTAAACTTTACTCCACTTATCTAATTCTTTTAGGGATTGTTATTGGGTTTTTTTTTGGTCCTCATATGCGATAGGAGGCAGAAGGTGTGAAACGTCTACCAAACTCAGCCAAAGTCTCTAAGGGTTGTAACCTCCTAGGCCAAGCCTTGTTCAAACATTTTAAAGGAAGGTTTGCAGGAGCCGCTACTTGAATCATCCTTTTTCAAAACTTGTCTTAAATCATAAGACCTCAGGAGCTCTTTGACAACCCTTGTAGTAGATTACTCCCTTCTCACTTAAAATGATATCCTAACAAAGGGAAAAGAAAGGGATCCCCCATCTTGACCCATATCTCTGAGCCATTAATGCAATCCAACCTGCCAGTACTCTTTACTGAGTTAACCCATTCCACGCAGGTGGGTGGGGTGCTAGCTATTCATTTAATTCATATTTCTCTGCATTCAATTATTATTAGAATAAAAGTTAAGTGAGACTGCAAGAGAATAAACAGCCATAAACAGCCAGGAGGAATCCCTATTCCAATCTACAATGTATGGGAGAAGCAGAAGCTTCAGGTTCTTTGGGTAAATCAGCTTGCTTCCTGCCCCTCCAAGACTGTGGGATGAGGACCCACAGTGTGCTGGGGATGCAAACTATTGGAGGCACCGGCCTGTGTTACAGGTATAGCCGATCCTACATGGTGCCTCCAGTGCAGTAAGGTGCAGAAAACCAGTGGATGCAGCGAAAGAGCATTTCAGCTGGGCTCAGATATAGGAGAGACAAACAAGCTGAGGCCAGAGCGGTAGGCCCTGTGATCAATGAAGAAACATGCTGGCAGACACAACACACAGGAGATGCGATAGACCTCTCTGCCGCAGTATTGACAAAGGTGGCTGATTCTTCACCAAGCCTGAGGCCCATGCCTGACCAAGCCTGTATGATACAGAATTTGACTAGGTGGGGGACACGCCTGCGGCATATGTGGGGACATATGGGGCCTATATGTTCTCCCCATCTGCTATCTTACAGGGATGTAAAAAGGAAAATCTGGTGCATAAAGGGAGAGCCAGCCATATGTCGGATGAAGACAAAGAAGTAACCACGAATAGACAAAATACAGCAACGGCAACACGAGAAAGCCTGACCAACCCTCCCCATAGATTAATGGATAAACTGAGGCTCAGATCCTAGTCTGCTTGTGCCTTCCCAGTGATTGATTATTGGGGGCCAGCTAGTAGGGCGAATCAGAATCACAGATTAGCTAAGTCATCAGCCAGAGCCTCACACTCCATGTAGGGTGGGCAAATGATGAATCTGTCCTGCTGAAGTGGCAAACATTTAAATACAAATGATGGATGGAATGCGAAACCCATCAAACATTCCCCCCAGTCGCAGATCTGGGTTTAATCCATCAATTAATTTGCTCACCATGCCACCCCAGTTTGGTCCCAGCCACATGCAAATCAGTCTTGACCCTGTTCCCCATGGGAACAGTCCAGCCCAAACTGCTACGCCAGATCCTCCCTCCACCGGAAACAAGCATCCTGGGACCCGTTTCAGGATATCACCCTTCATCAGCATGACTAGCTTGAATGCAGTGGCACAGTTAGCCCAGGACCCACATCGGGGCATACCAGGCGCACTTAAAACAACAAAAGCAAACAAACACAAATGATGGACAGAATGTGGAACCTGTCAAACATTCACCCCAGTCACAGATCTGGGTTTAATCCATCAATAAGTCAGGATCACAGAATAGCAAATGCATCAGCCAGAGCCCCCACACTCCCTGTAGGGTGGGCAAGTGATGAATGTGTCCTGCTGAAGTGACAAACATTGGCAACTGTGAAACTGAAACCTAAGGATTTTCCTGGTCTTATAGCACCCATATTCACAAGCAGTAAAACTCAAATGGAATCTAGGAGATACAGTCTCAATTCTGGGATGAAGAATTGCAATTAACCAAGCGCGTCAGAGGTCCAAGGAGGTGTGTCAGGGGCAGGAGCCCTTTAAAAGTAAAACAGCGCTCCCGCCGCCGCGGGAAGCGCGTCAGAGGTCCAAGGAGGTGTGTCAGGGGCAGGAGCCCTTTAAAACTAAAACAGCGCTCCCGCCGCCGCGGGAAGCGCGTCAGAGGTCCAAGGAGGTGTGTCAGGGGCAGGAGCCCTTTAAAACTAAAACAGCGCTCCCGCCGCACGGGACGCGCCCGGGCGAAGCCCGGGCCAAGGGCAGGCCCGTCCTTGCCCGTCATTGCCAGGAAGAGGCAGGGCTGGGCCACCCCCCTGACATTCATCCAAAGTTGTATGGATTAGGCAACCTACATGTATGGCTGCCTGAAGGTACTGTGTTGACATTTACTCCTAAATAGGTCTTCCTATAGAGGGCCTTAGGACGGTATTCTCCACCTATTGTTGTAATGCTTTTATCATCACCTAATAGATATTGGAGAGGGGCTAGGTTGGGCCTCTGCCCTTTCACACTTTTTCACACTTTGCAAGAGGTCTGTTTATATCTATAGTGGAAAATTTATAGTTATCGTTGTCTTACGAGAAGATAATTGTACAAACTAGGTCTATCCCCACCAGCCCTTCCTTTATTCTCTTTTATAGATTATATATTGTGGACTGGTTCACAGAGCCGAAACACTACATAGGCAGTTCAAGCTATGGGAAAACGCAAGGCATCAGAACCCCCAAGGGGGGAGGAGAAATCTGTAAAAAAACTTAGGAATGCGGGGGAGAACTGCACAATAGCTGAAATAGATCATCTTATCGAGGAGGTAGAGTCACTACTATGTAGTAGGGCCACTTTTCGGGAGGGTCCCGATAAAAAGATTACCTCCTATTACACAAAGAAAATCGAACCAGTGGAAGATAAAGTGATAGAGATTGTTTGCCAGCAAGAGGGGGAGGCATCATCCGATATTAGGACTGGCAGTCCTAAAGTTGCTACAACTAGATCCAAACATCCATGCACCTTCGATAATACTAGGAAGAAGAGCCATACGCAGGAGTCTGGAGCTATGTGCTCCAATAAATATGCAGTCCTGGCAGAACTCGATAGTAGTAATGTACAGAATGCACAAGAGGGGGAATCTGTGGATGAGATACACCCATTTATCCCAACTGTACAGTTAGATAGTGAGAGGACCTCTCCTCTCAACTTAGAACCAGTGAACCCTCTAAAACACAAAACAAGATCTATAGCAGACCTTTATGATCTAATCACCGGATTAATCCAGGAAGTTAGGTACTTGAACCTTGAAGTAAGAACCTTAACAGATATCGTGGAAAAGGAGGGGGGTAGGGGTACCCATAGAGCTCAGTGCGAAAAGGAGTCCCCCCCAATATCGTTCACTCTACAAGGTAAACCCACATGTTCTCAAAATTTGATCACTAACCCCAACCCTACTCCAGCTATAGCCAAGATTGTACATCAACCACAGGGATGCATGATAGGGGTTAATGGGGAGAATATTGGCTCACACAACTTCCCTAGAAGAAATGCTAGTGATTTATGCCAAGGAACAGGGAATCCACGAAGAGATCCCCGTTTGGCAAAAGGATCCCAAAAAGGAAATTTGGAACCTACTCTGAACCCCTATTCGCAAGTATCTAATGATTATAATCAATACACTATATGGAATCCATATTCTGAGGAGGATAGGTTTCCTATTAGGACCAATGTTGTTTATTTGTTAAATGTTCCAAAATTGCCCCTAAATAGCAGAGAAGACGAGGACTCCTTAAAAAATAAGCTTACACACTGGATTAGGGCTAAAAGACACTGTCTATCCATAATTCGTTCAGATATCAGGGGGGCAGAAAGAATCCCTGGAGAGAAGGGGCAACTTGATGTTATTGCACTAACATTTAAGGATGGAAGATTAACCAGAGGCTTGATTGACATGGAACAGAGAACACCCGCCCCCAATGTTAATGCCATGAGGTTTAGTTTGGATCCATTAATTACCAAACTCCGAGTCCAGAGGCATAAGTACAATTACAATGAGGGATTGCAAAAGAGAAATGGTGATTCCAATCTTGAAAGAGTAGATTGACTAATCCAGATAGATCAGGCACAAGTGGGACCCAAAGGGGACCCAACAGTAGATGAGCCCCACGAAGGGAATGATTTACATGCTATAGGGGCAGGGAGTGTAGTGGAGCCTTTGCATAGTAGGAAAGACTCAACAACCTATCTGAATCCTACTTCCAATGTTACGACCCTAAACGGAAGGGGTCTTATCACTATGATCTCATGGAATGTAGCCGGCTTAAAAAATAAGCTTATAGACCCAGATTGGCAGGACTATATTGATCGATATCATGTCTGTCTCTTTCAAGAGACGTGGCTTAAAGATCCATCGTATAAATTAGGATATAAAACCTACTTTATTAGTGCAACTTCAGCTGCCAGAGGGAGACCGTCTGGGGGGTTGGTTGTATGGGCGAAAATCTCATTAAATGTCGAGATATGTATGCAGGCCACTGAGTCAGAGGACATCTTATGGTTGGTAGTGTGGAAAAAAAATAAGATAATAACCCACTTGTTCAATGTATATATAAGACCTAGAAGGACAAACTTGGAGTCTCCTGAAATAACTCTACTAGATGACCTGCTCAAAAAAATCCCAGTAGGAGAGACAATTATGATAGGGGGTGACCTTAACTGTAATTATGAACCTATAACTGGATTCGAACATTTAGCAGAAGAGGAAGATCGAATGAGAGCAATTCCTTACCTAACAATAGAAAAACCTGTCCCAGGCACAGTGGCTGCACTGCAACTCATGGGCCTTACATTAAACCACAGACTGAGTGCGTGCAATGGCAGAGTGGGTGAAGGAGGCCTTAATCTGGATACTTTCCAGAGAGGCAACTCAACTTCAAAAATAGACTACATTCTGCATAGTATAAGTACATGGGGAAGATTAGCGAATTTTAAAATTGATAAAAGAAGGGATAGCGATCACTTCCCGCTAATAATTGAACTCAGGGCCCACCTCCTAGATTTGGACTTGAAATATATTGAACACGACAAGGTGGAGTTACAACCCACCCTCAGTAACAATAGAAGGGTTGTAAAATGGCCAGCAATACTAGGCAATCAGGATACAATGACAAATATTTACAACATATTTTCCGATCTCCTGGAGCCTTATGCAGAAAATAAACCTAGTGACATCCCTATTACGGCTATCCACCATTCATTGAGTATTGCACTAAGATCCGTCCTGACCAAACAGCCACAGAACAAGCATAAAAAGGAGAAGGTCCAAATCACCCCAAGCAGTCCATGGTATACTACCAAATGTAGGGAGAGGAAAAGAGTACTGATAGAGGCACTAAAGCAAAAAAAACAATTAGCCGTACAACAGGCAAGGGCCAGCTACAAGAAAACGCTGGCTACTGCCCAAAGCAACTGGGAGGACCAAACATGGCAAGACCTGCTGGAAGCAGCAAAAAGCAATGATACAAGGATCTTCTGGAAAATAGTTACCCATGGCAGCAAAGAGGGGATATTTACCACAGACCATCATATAGATCCCAAAACATGGGTTAACTACTTTACACATCTTTACTCTGACGCCCCCACCCTCGATTTCTATCCCTCAAGACATAAAACCTTAGCTACTTGGGGCATTTTACCAGAGTTACAATTTGGTCTGGAGGAGACGGTGATTGCCATTGAAGCAATCAAGCCAGGAAAAGCCCCCGGTTTGGATAAGATCCCGGGGGATATGTTCAAACATAACATAGAAATTTGGGCACCTTATCTAAACCTTTTAAGTAATGCTTTAGCAAGGGGAGGCCCAATACCCGAGACACGGAAAGGGGCAGAAATAATTCCAATCTACAAAAAAGGATCCAGGGAAGACCCTGGGAACTATAGACCAATCAGCCTCACAGATGTCATGCAAAAAATTTACGCTAGACAGATCCTGAATAGAATTAGTACCTGGATAGAAGAGAACAGCATAATGACTATATACCAAGCAGGCTTTAGACAGCAGACGAGTACAGTCGACCAGGCCTTTAGGCTATTGACAATAATGTGGAAATATACTAGACTAAGGAAAGGTCACCTCTATATCGCGTTTGTGGATCTGCGTGCAGCCTTTGATCTGGTGCCAAGGGACTCCTTATGGGCAGCACTAGGAAAACAGGGCATGCCAGGGAACCTCCTGGGCCAGCTGGAGAGGTTACATGAAAATACATTTGCAAAAGTTCGGTGGGGGCCAAAGGAAGAGTTGACAGACCCAATACCTATCAAGAGGGGGGTGAGACATGGCTGTGTGCTGGCCCCAACACTTTTCTCATTATACATCAATGATCTGGTTCATTATTTGAAACAAAGTAACCATGATTCACCAAGATTGAACGATGATCCAGTCCCCGCCCTCCTTTTTGCAGATGATACCATTCTATTATCTCAAACTCCCATGGGCTTGCAATCTCTATTAGATAAATTCAGTGAGTATTGCAGCTTGAAGGGACTAGAAATAAAACATAATAAGACCAAATACCTGACTGTTAACCCCCATAAAGCACTTAAGAGGAACATTCGGATTAGAGGGCAGGCACTGGAACGAGTAAAAAATTTCAACTACCTAGGGATATTGCTTGATGCCAAATTGTCATGGGCACCGCACATCAATAAAGCTGCTATCTCCTTAACTCATAGCTCCATGGCAATTAGTAAAAATTACAAATGCTCAAGGTCGAGCATTGTGTCACCAGTATTTGAGATCTATAGGTGCAAAGCACAGGCCGCTGCTCTTTATGGCGCTGAACTCTGGGGGTTCAAAAAATTAACCCCATTGATTACTCAGGAAAATAATTTTATGAGGGGGGTACTGGGTCTCCCTCCATCTACTCCGTTGATCCCTTTAGCCTATGACATTAACATCAAACAAATAGGCAAATTGGCAGCCCTGAGGCCCCTGCTTTACTGGTGTAGACTTTGGACAACCCCTGAATTGATCCAATACAGGCAAGCACTAACTGAGATCATGGGTTTGGACAAGGCCATCTCTCTCCCGTGGCTTCACTATATCAGGCAAAGCTTTTACAATCTTGGGCTGAAATTCTATTGGGATGAACCGCATACACTCACAACTCAATCCAAGATCCGACTAAAGCAAGTATTTTGGGACTTCACCCTTAATAGCCCTTTCTATAGCAAGGATCTTGGCAGACTAACCTTAAGTTTCCTGGATTTCAAACCATTACCGAGTGCCGAGGAATGGATAGATACTATCCAACCTAGACGAGCAAGAGTTTTATATATGAAGCTTCGATATGGGATTCTCCAGGTTAAGGCCTCTACCTTTAAATGGGGCCTCCTGAATGGGAGTAGTCACGAGGCAACCTGTGAGCTGTGTAATATGGAGACTCCAGAAACGATGGATCATGTTCTTTTAAACTGCATTGCTTACGAAAAACCAAGGAGGAAATGGATCCGACCTATCTGTAGGAACGTTGGAATCAGGAACTGCAATGAAGCTGCAAGATTCTTGAGATCCAGCACGATACCATATGTTGTTCTTGGTCTGAGCCGGTTTCTACTTGCAATCTCATTCATTAGAGACAAGGCGGGCCTGAGGTTATAGGCGCTTTAACTCAGGTATAACTCCCATAGTCAATCCACGGTCCCCAAACTGATAATTGGGAGCCACCTTTTGTAATCCAATGGCCTTGGGATATACATTCAGCCAAGGATATATTTAGCCCAGGGGATATCGACAATGCCCGGGAAGTACTCGAATCATAATATTTTTCTTTGCCCCCTGGCATAAGGACCGTAGTCATTGGGAGGTTTCTTAAGTTATCTAGAATGGTCATTGACACCTATGAAACTAGTTCTTGGATCCAGTTACTTATCCACTCTTATTTTAAAAATTCCCCCCTTACCCAAGCAAATAAGTGCCTGATGGCACGGGAGGTAAATTTTATGGGTTTTATAAATGAAATTCTGTACTTGATCCTTATTCATTGTCTTTAAGACCAACATCAGATAACTTGTTTTTTAGTAGTTAAGTGAATATTAGTTGCTGTTGGAATAATGTGCCTTTTGTATCACCTGTTTGTACCCTTTTATGGCTTCTAAATGAATATAGGCACGCATGGAAGAAAGAATACGTTGGGTCCTAGGGACTGTCAATCACCCCTCAAAAATTAGCTAAACAACCCCTCATGTGATGACGGTATGCACATTGCCAAGATTTTTAGAGGCATTTTGATATGTTAGAGGCAATTATTCTTCCAAAAAGCATGTACCCTATTTTTATAATGGTCACTATTTGTGCTAGTACATAGTTATTTCTACTATTAGTGAGATAGCAATCTTAACTGTTTTTGTATAAAGATTTATATTTATAGGTATTTTATAATATTTATATGGTGATTTGGATGACGATGTGTATTGTATATTTTTATAGTGTTTTTATCGATTAATTGTTTACTTTTATAACACTCATATCCACAACTTGCCTATTTGTATTGTATGGCCCTGAGGGAGTTCTGGTCTTGATCTGATTTTATCGTCTTTTTCAAAAATGCTTTCGCTCTTTTTTAGAAATGTAAGAATTTTGTCAGTATGCTTTTATGGTATTGTTTTGCCGAAATAAAGCTGAAACGAAACAGCATACAAAGGAGAGCTCACCTAGTTACAAAATGGGCCAACACAATGGTAATCAAGGGAAATTACAATTTGACTCTAGGTCCACTCTTGGTTGAGCTCCATCAGACATCTCTATGGCGAATACACCCTCCCAACCTCAACCCACAGTTTAGGGAGATATCGATTTATGCTTACTCCTCCTACTTAAAATGAAACACAGCCTTGAAAAAGTAGATTAAAAAAGAGAATTTAACAGACCTTTTCGATTGCATGAAAAAGACACATGGCAGCTACAACAACTGCATGTGACAGCTAGTAGGGTGAGTCAGGATCACAGAATAGCTAATGCATCAGCCAGAGCCCCGTCACTCTTTGTAGGGTCGGCAAGTGATGATCTAGACTGCTGAACTGACACACATTGACAACTGTGAAACTGAAACCTAAGGATGTTTCTGATCCTATAGCACCCATGCTCATAAGCAGTAAACCACGAATGGACTTTAGGAGATACAGTCTCAATTTGGGGATGAAGAATTGCCTTTAAACAATTGAGCATACAAAGGAGAGCTCACTTTGTGATAAAATGGGCAAACACACTGGCAAATAAGCAAAATTAACATTTAACTAGGCCCACAGGTGGCCAGGCTTCGTCAGACATCTCAATGGAGAATACACCCTCCCAACTGCAACCCACAGTTTAGGAAGATTTGGATTTATACTTACCTTACTTAACATGAAACACAGACTTGAAAAAATAGATTTAAAAAAAGAAAATTTAACAGACCTTTTCTGTCATATGAAAGAGAGAATAGAAAGCTAAACAACTGCAGGTGAACAACGGACATCTGACACAGAAGACACCACAAATGGTCACGAAAGAGAAACTATTATAAATGGAGATTGTGCTGGATGTAATAAAAACAAAAAATTGAAACTTTGAAGCACAGTTGTGCTGCAATAACCTGCAGATAATAAGTGTCCCCAAAACAACTGGCATTGGAAGAATGGAGAATTACATGGACAAGATGCTGAAAAGCTTCTTTCCAGAAGTGGAGCTTACCCACATGTTCTCATTTGAGAGAGCACATAAATCCCTGGTTCATGACTTTCACCTGGGGCTCCTGCTTACCTAATCTTAGCATGTACATTGAACGTTAAAGACTGAAACACTATACTGCACCTTGCAAGAGTTATGTGGCCTTCAGTATGATAGAAGCCCAATTTTCATTTCCCTGATTTCACAATATAAGTGGAAACAGCAGAGAATGCATTTCTGTCAAGCTCTCTCCCTACAGAAGGCAGGCATCTAGTACTCTCTCCTCTATCCTGCTAAGACACACATCATGATGAAAGGAAGGCCACCTATCTTCACAGACCTTCAGCAATCCAATAAATTCCTCCACAACAACTTGAAGCACACCTCAATAATAGACAGAAATGAACGGGATGGTCCTGCAACTCCACTCAACAATTGAAAAGTGTCAGAAACAAATCTCTAACTATCACTAATATTATATATCTTGCTAATTCATGCTATTAATGATAGATTATATGTTAGGCCCATCCAAAATCGAAATTCATAATCGCAGATCACTTAGTGCTCACGGTTGTGTACTTTTAAGTCACACTGTCCCGACCCACTTGCCCCTGGGCATAAGGAATATGCAGCATGCCTCCCAGGGTTGAAAACTGCACCATGCAGTTTGTGTGTCCATGGGTGAGAACGCTTTCCCAGAACCATCTCGTGCCATTGTACTACCACATCTCAAAATACCAAGATGGCAGCATTCCCCTGGAGACTCCCTCATGGTGCGCAACAAGACTTGGGCCCTCATTACAACACAACAGGCCGGTGGTTAAAAAATTGAATCACGACCACGGTGGAAACCGCCAACATAGACAGCAACTTTAACACTCCAACAGCCACGGCGGTAGCAACAAACACTGCGGCGGTCACCGCCAACAGACAGCCGGAAGTCAATGTACCGCCCACACTATTACAAGGCACCAAGAGGCCAGCTTTTCCGGGGCGGTACCAACGACATCAAAAGCACGGGGAAACTGAACAACGAAGGGGAAGCACTCACCTCTCGACACCCAAAGAAGAGCCAGGATGCCATGGAGCCCGAATTGCAGATCCTACCCATGTTGGTATATCTACTTATACACCACAAAGTAGAAAGAAGGTGGCGGCAGCGGCGACAACGGTGAGTACTGCACCTAGCACACAGGGGAGGGAAGGGGAGGAGGGAAAAGAGAGTGACACACACACATGGCACGCAACACCCCCACCCCCCACCCTCACCCACAACACCATACACACAAACATATCCAACAATACAGATACACCCCGTCACCCCCTGGAAGAACGCAAGGACAAAAGGAAATAAGTCTAACCAGTGTTATATTGGAACATACAGATACAACAAGGGACAAGCAAATAATCAGTATATACAAATATTTACATTAAGTACACAAGGCCGTACACTGTCCCTTGTTAATGTCCTTGGACCAGTGGTCCCAAAAAGCATGGGCGAAACCCACACATGACACCTGCCTCAAAACGGAGAGAACCCTGCAGGGGCATCAGGTTGAAAAAACACAGGCACCTCAGGGGGAATGGGAGGGGGGCACCTCAGCTGGAAAATGGTACTGCGCCACTGCTCCTCGAGGGGGCTCCATGCCCACTGCTTGCTCCTGGGGGGTGCAAAGCCACAGTGTCTCAAGTCACTCAAGTGGGTGGGTTGCCCACTGCCTGGTCCTGAGGAGCGCAAAGCCACAGTCTCTCAAGTCTCTCAAGTGGGTGGGTTGCCCACTGCTTGTTCCTGGGGAGTGCAAAGCCACAGTCTCTCAAGGGGGTGGGTTGCCCACTTCCTGGTCCTGGGGACTGCAAAGCCACAGTCTCTCTAGTCTCTCAAGTGGGTAGGTTGCCCATAGCTTGTTCCTGGGGAGTGCAAACCACAGTCTCTCTAGTGGGTGACATGTTCCACTGGTTCTGGAGTGGCCTTTGTGCCCAGAGTGCTTCATCCTGCCAAGGACTGGGTGAGTGGACGTATCTCTCCACTGGTTCTGGAGGGAGCTTTGTGCCCAGAGTGCTTCATCCTGCCAAGGACTGGGTGAGTAGATGTATCTCTCCACTGGTTCTGGAGGGGGCTTTGTGCACAGAGTGCTTCATCCTGCCAAGGACTGGGTGAGTGGATGTATCTCTCCACTGGTTCTGGAGGGGGCTTTGTGTCCTGTGATGCTGCAACTGGGGTGTGGCAGTTCACATCCTCTCACCTGGGTGACAGAGCCATGCGATGTACCTGGAACAGGTAGCATGATACTCCATGGAGGCAGAGCCACACTCCATCCTGCGGCGACTTAGGCTGCCAGCTGCTGGTCGTGCCAGTGCTGGAGGTGGTGCCTCAAGTGGCATGTCCAGGGTCCAGGACGTCACATTCAGACTCGGACGGCTGCCCACTGGTGATACTGCTGATGTCTGACAGAGTGGTACTGGCTGGGCACGTGGCAGTGCAGATGGTGATGCAGGTGGCGGTGGCTGCGGCGGAGATGCTGCTGGTGCTGGCCGTGGTGCAAGTGTCTGTTGTGATGGAGGGAGACACCATACCGTCTCCGGCAGCCTCGGATGGCTGATTCTTGGGGAGAATGCTGCAGACTGAAATTTCTATCCCAAATGTAGGTTCCACAAAAAGCAATCCAAAAACTATTTTATAATATCCTCTCCACAGTCGACAAATAATAATCACCAGTTCCAATTGTGTGTCCCAATTTCACAGTCCAAAATAATTTTTATCAGTTCAAATTAAATTTCTGTGAGTAAATCCAAAGGTTATCAAATCTGTCCAGCAACTCTCTCCTTTGTCCTTGTATCTAATCCCTTTGTCCTTGTCCCTTTGTCTTTGTCAACACGTGTTTCATCCGGGGAGTATCCCTGGATTTCATCAGGACTTCCTTCACAAAATCTTTAATCAATATATATGTTCCATATTTTCCTTTCGAGCTGTTCTGTTTACTCCTTATGTCCTACTGGTGCATATATATCTCCCTTGTGTCTCTACACATTAATCTGATATTCTGAAAATTCCTGACAATTATCTTTATAGATGCGAGTACGCTGCAGTATTAACGTTCTATCCAGCTCCACTATTTGTGGCCACTATAGGCCGGCAGTAAAAAAAAAAGGGATTTGGACCCTGGCGGTTACCGCCATCCAACACCACCACTTTAACACACCGGCCACCAGGGTGGTAACAGCCGCTGGGCTGGAGACTTCGGTCTCCAGCCTGGCGGCTGTCACATTCCCACCCTCAGCATTACTACCCAGCCTACCCCCATGGTTTTTGTGGTTTCTGTACCGCGGCACTGACAGGGGTCTCCCCTGCCCCCACCCCTCCCCAGAGTCCTCCCCTTCCCTCCCCCACCCGCTCCTGCCCCACGCACATATACACACCCACACGCGAACCCATATACACACATGCACACAGGTATACCCACCTCCACCTACGCATGCACACATACATACCCACACACCACAACACACACCAACATACCTTGTCACACACATGCATCCACAACACACAACACTCACAATCACTCATTCACGCATGCATCCAACATGACTCACACCTGCATGCACACATCCCAAAACATACACTCATCCTCCCCCACAAGCACACAACACCCCCCAGCCCCCTCTCCAGTCGGAGAACCCGACTTACCTGCTTGCAGGGGGTCCACTGGCTGGAGACGGTCCGCGGCGCTGCTGTCAGCAGCAGTGTCTGCCAACAAAACACCACCAAGCCATATCATTGCTCATAATACGGTCAGCAGTGTTTTGCTGGCGTGGCGGTGCTGTTGTCAGCAGCGCCACCTTACCGCCGTTCCCCGCCATGACCGTCGGCGTTGTTCCGCCAGATTTCTGGCAGAATACCGTCAGTGGTTATAATACGCATTGCTGGTTGGTAGCCATGGCGGAGGTATGTTGGCGGCCGTTGGTGTGGCGAAAGGCGGTCATTACTGCCAATGTTCTAATGAGGGCCTTAATCTTTTCTCCTCCATGAGGGAAGCACTGATGCTTACACTCCAGAAACCAGATAAAACTTCACATAAATGTGACTCTTATTGCCTTCTCTTTCTGATTACCATAGATAACAAGGTCCTAGCTAAAATTCATGCAAACAGAATCATACCACTAATGCCTAAGATTGTGAGACTGGGCCACTCGAGCTTCATACCTGAAAGATCCACTTCCCATACTCTTAGAACGATCTTTGTGCTCCTTCACCATGAAGATCCACTTCCCATATTCTTAGAACGATCTTTGTGCACCTTCACCAAGCAGACTCCCCTCTGAGTGTGATAGCAGTCTTTCTGGATCCTGCCAAACCATTCAGCTCGCTAGAATGGTCACATCTGTTCAGTCTACTGACCAGACATGGCTTCAGCAACGGCTTTATAAGGTGTATAAAACTATACAATCAACTCTCAGCACGCATATGCTAAATTGGGGATTCTGTTTTCACCACTGGTGATAACCAGAGAAACATGTTGGGGCTGTCCCCTAGCACCCATCCTGTATTTAGTGGCCAGGGAGCCACTGAAAGCCAAGCTCCAGCAACACCATGCAGATTTAATTTAATTTAACATCAACATGTCTAATAGCCTCTATGTATGTAGATGGGGCCCACCACATAAGACACCCCGTTATTAATATAGCAAGTTTAGTTAGGGAATTCCTCAAATGTGATTTCACATCCAGCTTCACCATAAATTGGGGTAAATCAGTGTTTTTCACTTAACTCCTTCCACTCATACATGTGCACTTAAACACCACCGGAGGGTGCAACCATTCAGTATAATACCTGGGAATTTGTGTGAGCAGAAACATAAGGGAGATGATACAGGAAAATTAATGCTCTACGTATTTAGAATGGACCAACAGGCAGATGGATCAAACTACCTTTATAAGTGGCATATAGACTGGCATTAGCAAAAATGGAACTCATACCAAAGTTTCTACACCTATTCATGAATATGCATCTCCCCCTCACGCCAGTTTTCTACAGGAGGCTACGGTGGAATTTAACGGAACTAGCCTGGGCAGGCAAACAACGACGGCTGAGGTGAGCAATACTGACACTACCAATTGAGCTCTGATGAATTACAGCAGGGGTGTATTTTACTCCCGGGTCAATAGGTACGTTGGGCCTGAGAGTGGATGGCGGATGTAAGAGATGTGGTTGTACGAATGCAGGGTTTTACACTTAGCTCTGCAGTGGCCAGTGATACAGAGTTATTGGGTGGAACTATTTAAGCAAACTTCAGTCATAACTGACTGTTACATACTATACTCTTCCTAGGTGAAATTGCAAGTCTATTTAGGGGACTCCCTCCATTCCACAGAAAACTAATCGCACTTTCTTTTCTGCCGGTGAAGCGAAGAATTGCAATCAACTGGGGACATCACCAGGCCCAAAGCCTGGATGCAAGGCCTGGCATTTTGTAAGGAGAATCTAAACACCTACTGGACATTAATGGTCCCCTCAGTCACGACCTAGAGGCGTCTGGGCCTCTCTAAGGGCATATCTGATTTGACGACAAAGAGAAGACACTATGGCCCATATTTATACTTTTTGTCGCAAAACTGCGCTAACGCAGTTTTGCGCCAAAAAAATTAGCGCTGGCTAACGCCATTCTGAAGCGCCATGCGGGCGCCGTATTTATTGAATGCCGTTAGCCGGCGTTAGCCGACCGGCGCTGCCTGATGTGCGTGAAAAAAAAACACGTACACCAGGCACCGCCGGCGTAGGGAAAAATGGCGTTTGGGCGTCCAAAAATGGGGCAAGTCAGGCTGAGGCAAAAAAATCGTCTTAACCCGATTTGCGCCATTTTTTTGGGGCGTCCAGACGCCATTAACATGACTCCTGTCTTAGCAAAGACAGGAGTCATGCCCCCTTGCCCAATGGCCATGCCCAGGGGACTTCTGTCCCCTGGGCATGGTCATTGGGCATAGTGGCATGTAGGGGGGCACAAATCAGGCCCCCCTATGCCCCCCAAAAAATTAATAAAAATACTTACCACAACTTACCTTTTCTTCCCTGGGATGGGTCCCTCCATCCTTGGGTGTCCTCCTGGGGTGGGCAAGGGTGGCAGGGGGTGTCCCTGGGGGCAGGGGAGGGCACCTCTGGGCTCATTCTGAGCCCACAGGTCCCTTAACGCCTGCCCTGACCCAGGCGCTAAAATCCGGCGCAAATGCGGGTTTTTTAGTCCCGCCCACTCCCGGGCGTCATTTTTGCACGGGAGTATAAATACGACGCATATGCATCGCAGTCATTTTTTAAGACGGCAACGCCTACCTTGCATATCATTAACGCAAGGAAGGTGTTCACGCAAAAAAATGACGCTAACTCCATGAACTTTGGCACTAGACGCGTCTAACTCCAAAGTATAAATATGGAGTTAGTTTTGCGTCGAATTTGCGTTGAAATAAACGACGCAAATTCGGCGCAAACAGAGTATAAATATGCCCCTATGGATACTTCAGATAGTGAATATAGATCTGGATAATGTTCCCTAGGAACAGGTGAGATACACAAACCAACTTTTTCATCTCCCGTAGCCCACTGTGGGAGACCAGTCAGTCTGTGTTTACAAGGAGAATGAGATGATGTAACACATTTCTGAACAACTGAGGGTATTCACGTGGCCACTATAAAACGGCCAGAAGAGCTGGGTAACACCATCAATGTAAACTGTTATTGCACACAGTCAACATTACAGCACGCCACTATAAAGTGGAGAGAATGTTATGTTTACAATTGTGCTATGATTAAACAAAAAAGGTCTGAAAAGTCTCAGTAAGGCTTGGAAAGATATAGGTATGTTATGATAATTATAATTAGGAGATTTTTTCAAATGTGCAAGCCATGCGATGGCCACTTACTCGCATGGGGGAGAGAAGGGCCAGGCAGTTGCTTGTAGGAAAGTAGGCACAGGGATTTTACACGGGCCTCCGTTACAGGGGGTCCCCTAATATAGTAACTACTCACATTAGTTCTGACTCTTGGGTGGAGCATTTCAGTAAGATCTATTTGCCTGAGCCCAGCCAGGAGGTCGATGGGTCATGTGAAGCTATCCTGCCACTAGGTATTACTTTTTCTGAAGGGGAGCTTCTTCCTGACATCTATAGTAGTCCAGCAAGTAAGGCCTCTGGGCCAGATGGGGTCCCTAAGGATCTATTTAAGGCTAACCCGGAATTCCGGTCCCCCTTACTTCCCAATGTATTCAATTCTGTACTTAAGGCTGGTATCCCTGAGTTGGGGGCGACAGTCAGTTATTGTTCCTGTATTTAGGAAGGGCAAGCATGATAACCCTGCATATTATCATTCCATGTCACTCCTTTTTCCATAAAGAAGCTAATTGAATGAGTTGCTTTGGACCGTCTACTGTACTGGGTCACATGTAACAATATTATTTCTCTGGCACAGTATGGGTTCCGAAAAGATTTAGGAACCATTGTACAGTGCCTTAATCTCCACTTGTTGATAGAAAAATATAAGGTGGCTAAGAACGCCTCCATTCGCTTGCGTTCATGGACGTGTCTAGCGCCTTTGATTGATTGAACCGATCTAAATTGTGGGCCACATTATCAGCTGCTGGGATAGAGGCTGAGCTTGTTGCATTCTTTTGTCATCTTCATTGGGATTTTAAATCTGCTGTTAGGTTTGGGAGTGATAATGAGTACACACCGAGCTTTGATGTTAGGTGAGGTGTGTGGCAAGGGTGTGTGCTCGCACCAATCCTTTTCTTGCTATATATTAATAAACTTGAGTCTGCCCTCGGTATTGTGGGGACCGATGTTCCTGTTGTGAATTGGTAGGCAGTGCGAGCGTTGCTCTACGCGATGATGCTGAGCTATTGGCTAGGACCGCTAATAGCATGAAACTGTTAATTATGTCCTTTGTTAACTCAATGGAGGAGTTAGATATGCGGACCAATTTGTCGAAGACTAATAGTATGATATGTGGTGCTAAACGTACAAAAACTTGCCCAATTTGTATTAATATCATAGTTGGAGGTTGTGTTTGATGATGCGTGCTCTTGGTCCCGTGCCTTGTGAATAGAATCGTCCGGTTTGCTTGTCCAGTGGGATACATTTTCTCTCTAGCTAATTATCCTGGGGGAAAGCCCATTGGCCCCATCCTTGAAATATACAGGAGACAATGTCTTCCTTCTTTGACGTATGGTGCTGGGGTGTGGGGCTTCATGGAGACCATGAAGGGCCAAGTTGAGGAAAACAGGGTTTGACGTTGGTTGCTGAGTGTCTCCCCTTCTACTCCCCACTTTATAGTGCATCAGGGACTTGGCTTGGAATATGTTGAGGATTTAACTGGCCTAGCTCCGCTAATGTTATGGTGCTCTATCTGGCTTAATAAAGAGGTGGTCATTAATCAGCATATCATTATAGATTGCCTCTTGTGCCAACATGGAACAAAAATCCTGTGGATTAGATATATTCACTTAACTACTCAGGCCTTAGGCTGCTCTTATATTTTTGACAACCCTAGCAGCACTTCCAAGAAGGATAAGGGTTGGGCAAAGGACTGGTTTTTGGTCTTTAGGAGAGACCAACGGGAGAGGTCATGAAGCCATCTATCAGGGACTTTTGTCTTCTTCAAACTATGGATGATGTTGGCCCATACCTGGCAATGGTTCCGAATTCTTGGGAATGGGCCTTACTTACACGGTTTCAGACCGGATCTGTCAGGTGGCAGTTATGGTTCCCCTGGGGCAATTTGCTCCTGTTGGTATTCTTTTATGTACTTTTGATGAAGCCTCTCCCTAGTCTCTATTGCACTTTGTTTTCTACTGTAAATTTGATGCCCCACTCAGGAAACAGTATTTAACCCCCCCTATTATAAACTCAAAAGTTTGAGAGATGTAGAGGTGCGTTGATATTTCTTCAACAGCTTGAGGGGCCACTGATATGTAGTGTGGTTGGATCTTTTTTTTTAAATGGCTGTGTGCAAGCACAAATCAATGCTTTTTTAAACTTAGACCCTGATTTATACTTTTTGGTGCAAAACTGCACCAACGCAGTTTTGCACAAAAAGTTTAGCACCGGCTCGCACCATTTTGGCAGGTTAGAGTAAAAAAAAAATTACTCTAACCAGCCTAGCGTCATTTGCTGATGCAAAACCATCCATACCACATGACTCCTGTCTTAGAAAAGACAGGAGTCATGCCCACCACCCTAATGACCAGCACAGGGGACCAAGGCCCCCTTGGCATGGCCATTGCACCCAGTGCCATGTAGGGGGGGCCCACTTCAGGGCCCCCAATGGCACTTTAAAATAAAAAAATACTCACCTGTACTTACCTTACTTACCTGGGATGGAGTCCCCCATCCTCCGCTGTCCCTCTGGTGTGGGTGGGGGGTGTCCTTGGGGGCTGGGGAGAGCACCTGTGGGCTTATTCCATGGTGTTCCACCATGGAAATAGGCCCACAGGTCCCCTAACGCCTGCCCTGACCAAGGCGTTAAATAATGGCGCAAAGCAAGCTTTGTACCATTATTTGACCCTCCTCCCCCGTGCGTGATTTTAGCAAGGTGGAAAATATGGTGCTAAGGCCATAGAGTCATTTTTTGCACAGGAACTCCTACTTTGCATCTCATTGATGCAAAGTAGGTTTCCACATCCAAAAAATGACTTTAACTCCATAAATTTGGCGCTAGACGGGTCTAGCGCCATAGTATAAATATGGAGTTAGTTTTGCACCGAATTTGCGTAAAAAATTACGCATATTCGGCGCAAAACAACTATAAATATGCCCCTTAGTAATTTTATGTGGGAAGAGCGCTTTTGAATATTGTGGCTCTATTGCCTTGGGGTGTGGGCCTATTTTTCTGATGAACTGCTAGTATTGTTAGCTGGTTTTATTTGTTTTATTATATGTTTTTATGTATGTATTTTTATAATGTATGTATTTTTATGATGTCGTTTACGATCCATATTTATGTGATTATATAAAGTATTCATTCATTCATACAAGTGTGACCTCCGGTGTGCAAGGAGCAGGGAGTCTTCCATGTCTTACAGCAAAATGTTAAGTATCTGGAATCCATGCACAAACATGCAAGTTTGGTTGAAGGGTTTTGTGAACCTAGTCATCTGGCAATATGAATTAACATGAGGCGTGACTGTGCAGGGCTTTGTTGATTAGGCAGAGTCTAGAATTCAATGTTTTGAGTTAACAACAGCCCATAAAAGACCTTCAAAACTGGGGATCTTACTTCCAGTACTCAAATATTAGACAAGAAGCTTGTTTCTGAAAAACCACTGCAGAACAGACAAGAGTTTGGTCCTGAGACCAAGTAGGGTACATTCCATTAATCAAGGTGGGAGCTCACTAAACAAGGATGAGTAACTAGCAGTGGAGAATCAGTATTTGAAAGAGGACCTGTCACAAATGTCTTTAGTCGCAAAAGGCCAACTTTGAGACTATATTGATTTTGAGGCTCAAAGTATATTATATCAGCAAAAGTGACCTCTTTTTTCAAAATGTCTTTAACTGGGCCGAGGGTGGACATAGTACGAGCTGCCAAACAAACAGAGGGGGCAGGATTTGGGTCCATTTTGCCCAGAAAGAGTATTTCTGTCATAGGACTGCTCAGGCAGACAGCGCTGACAAACATCCTGCCCTGTATGCTTATGAGGGCATTCAGAAACCTTTGTCAGCTCATCCCTTTTTCATGCACTTTGTGTATTGCTATTATGTCATTGCGGCACAAAGGAACTTAATGAGGATACAAAAATGGCACTCAAAATATACAGCAGATTAAATAATTATGAAGTATATAGTTGCAAGTCTCCACTGTAAGAAAGATTTCTAGTGGATTGTAACAAAAACCTTCAGAGGGCATAGAGCCAGCCCATTGCTTACCATTGAGTAGATTTCTTACCACTCTCATTTCCTTACTTCTTATTTGATGGTTTCCATTCTTCTTTTTTTGCTTGTCCCTCCACTGGGACAAGGCCTCTTTCCCATCTTTTGTAAAGCATGACTTAACTCCCTCCTCTGCTTACTTATTGTGGGCTTATCAAGAACTTACAGCATCTTACAGCCTGCTGATTTGATACCACTGATTGCTTGTCACTCTCATTTGTTTGCTTCTTTTTCAATGGCTTTCTTTTCCCCAGCTTATTTACCTTATGTATGTGCCTCACCTAAAGCATAGCCACCTAGATAACTATCTGATTGGCCTTCCATTGTAAACTTTTCTTCTCATTTTAGCTTAGTACTCAATGAAGTGTGCATGTGCATGAGTGCTTGTTTTTTTCCTGCTCACTCCCTCATGTACTCTCCCAATCGCCCACCCTGTGGTCTGTGTTGCTCTTTCTCTCTCTGTTCTTCTCCCTTTGCTCGTCTCTCTTTTGGTCTCTTGCTCTTGTGCTTCTCCTCCTGAAGTGCTCTCACCCTCAATTGTTTCTTCCCCACCCAAGTTGCTCTCATTCACCCTGACTTGAGCTTCTCCTGTGTTCTTTTTTCCATTATGTGCTTCTTCCCCAGCCCCTTTATTGCTGTCTCTCTTATGTGCTGCTTTTAATTTGGCGTCCTCCACCCACTCCACATTATCATTCTTCCATTGCACTCCCAGCCCACAGTTACATTTTGAGTTTTTATGTTAAAAATTTGCAAATTTATTTATTTACCAATTCACATGGTGTCCACCATCCTAGATCAGTAAACAAAGAAACTGATACACGCATCATTCCTTGGCAAATAATTGTGATACACACACATGCATGTGTAATTACGCCTGTGCACACCAAGAGAATGAAGCATCCACCGTAGCATTGCTCTTCCCACACCCTTTTATTTATTTAATTTTTCTGATGCTGCACAGCATTGGAAAGCATTTTTGTTTTTCCCCAGCGGTGTAAAGCATAGCCAAAAGGCCTTGAAAAAAACCTTAGAAGTGCAGTGCATGGCCTGAGAAGTGAAGGTAACAATGCCCTTTGTCTTAACATTTACCCTAATTTACAGTTTGCTGCAGTCTGTGTTTGCAGTAGGAGGTCTTCAGCTCCACTCGCAGCAGTTTGTTGTCCTCTTCCCACCCTGAAGGACTCTGAGGTGATGATAAGTGAACAATGCTCTTCAAACCAGATAAAAGGTCTGCCCTGCTTTTACTGACTTAAAGAAAGCATCAGCTTGATCAGTATGTGTACATTATGTCACCAGAGCTAGTTCAATGCTGTGCTCTTATTGCATTAAGCCTTTTGGACAAATATATCTCCAATACCCAATAAACACAGATTAAGCATACAGTGTCCCAACGTGTACCAGTTTGTCTGTGGACAAAAGGCCAAAGAACAGTTCAGGTTTCCTTAAGAGGTGAGTAGTTTGAGGTAGAAAGAGACCTGATGATTTACACCCACATTCAGTTTAGAAGTTTAGATACTCTCCCACCATGTATGCACCATCTGCAGCTTTTGTTCATAAAATGGAAGAACTTAGTCGATATAAGGCACAAGTAGAAATATATGTTTTGGGTGTAAGCCCTCCCTCAAAAGCAAGATGTCCACTGACCTCAATATCATAAGTAGATATATATGGTTCAAGGTAAGCTGACCAATAGAAAGTAATAACCCCTGCATTTTAGCCAACAACACAATGTATGCTGAAATTGCAGGCCTACTAGTGCATATAGATCAAAAGGCAAAGCTGCAAGTACCAGAATCCAAAGTGCTCTTTGTGGAAATTCAAGGACTGGATGACAGTAACATTCATGATAATGAGCACACTTCACTGTAGTGAGGATGTCCTGCTGTCAACTGTTAAGGTTTATAACTTTAAAGGCAGCCATGGTTGTAGTGCAAAGAAATGCTTTTCAGTGCTCTTCACTCCACAGTAGTTCATCAATGGGGCAAAGGTGGTTCCAAAAACAGCCATGCTCTACCACCCAACAGCACATTCATCCCACTTTTAGCCTTGCTTTTCCCTTTCTTCAATCTTCCATAGACATATTTCTTTCAGGGCAAAGCTGCACCCCTGTTCTAACCTCACTACTAGAAGAACCACAGCTAATTGTTAATATATGGCTATGAATTCACGAGGCTGGTGTTAAATATATGACCGAATTTTCAGTGGCACTGTGCAGTCAGGAAAGTCCCTTTTCTATTTTGACTAGCCCACTTTTGATGTTGAATAGAGCCTCATTAGATTATTGCCTACAGCTTTTGTCAAAGACCTAGGTTCAAGTCTTGGCATTGGCTTAACATCCTGTTATTCTGGGCAAATCACTTAATCACCCCTGTCTACAATTCAGCAACTTGAGACCCTCAAGGGTGATTTGTGCACTTTACAAATATTGGATTTTATTTATTTACAAAGCCAATACTTACAGTGAGTGTTGTTCAGCCCATTGCTTACTATTGGTTGGCATTCTTGTCAGTCTCATTTACTTGCCTGCTATTTGTTGGCTTTCCTTCACTTTCTTCTTCTCCTTAGGTTTGCCTTCTTGGAGAATAGCTTCATTAACATCTTTTTTTAAATGGATGTCTTTTATCCTTCCCTGCTTACATTCAGGAAACTCCTTTTTTTTAAGTTTGAGCCTGCGAGTACATGCACTAGCATTTGCATCTTGCTTGCGAGACTCTGTTGTGTCCAGTAAAAGAACCCACCTGTCACTTACCATTTATTGCCTTGGCCTGGCACTCTACTTTACAACCTAGTATTTTGTCACTGCAGGCCTGGCACTATTTCCATTCCTCTGTCTGGAGCAGGGGCCAGGCACTGATTGATTCAACTTTATCAGTGCCCATCAGCTGCTCCTGACATGACTGTTGTAATATTTTGTTCCTTTTAACTTCTAGTGCCCTTCAAACAGAAGGCGTGTGGGTGTCAATATGTGCCTAGCAGGACAAACAAAACTTGTTTTTTTTTTTTGCTAACTTTCTTTTATTTTGCCAAGTCGTCTTTTCTCACTTTGCACTTATGTTTTCTTTTGTTTTGGCTTGTGGGCGCTGTTCTCGAAAGATGACAATTATCTTGTTCTAAATACTGCAAAGTGACATTATTCCTTTATTATATGTAATTTTTTAAATGATGCTTTAACCCATAATCATGCAGTACAACACAATCCACCCCACTCCAATCCGCCACATTACAATCCGCCCCAATCCACCCCACCTCACCCCACACCAATATACCCCACCCCAATCCAATCCATTCCAACCCACCGGCCTCCAATCCTCCCAACCCATCCCAATCTAATCTGCCCACTCCATTTTGCCCCATTCCAATTCAAAACAATCTTCTCCAGTCCAATCTAAAGCAGTCTGCCCCACTCCAATCTGCCCCATACCAATCCAAAACAATATTCCCCACTCCAATCCAAAACAATATGCCCCACTCCCATCTACCCCACTTTAATCTGCCCCACTTTAATCCAAAACAATCTGCCCCACTCCGCTCCGCCCAACTCCAATCCAAAATAAATCCGCCCCAATCCACCCCACCTCACCCCACACCAATATACCCCACCCCAATCCAATCCATTCCAACCCACCGGCCTCCAATCCTCCCAACCCATCCCAATCTAATCTGCCCCACTCCATTTTGCCCCATTCCAATTCAAAACAATCTTCTCCAGTCCAATCTAAAGCAGTCTGCCTCACTCCAATCTGCCCCATACCAATCCAAAACAATATTTCCCACTCCAATCCAAAACAATATGCCCCACTCCCATCTACCCCACTTTATTCTGCCCCACTTTAATCCAAAACAATCTGCCCCACTCCGCTCCGCCCTACTCCAATCCAAAATAGATCTGTCCCATTTGAATCTGTCCCTCCCCAAACCAAAACAATCTGCCTCACCCTACTCCAAACCTCTCCACACCAGTCTGCCCGCTCCAATCCAAAACAATCTGTCCCACTTCAATCCACCTCACCCCACACCAATATACCCCACCCCAATCCAATCCATTCCAACCCACCGGCCTCCAATCCTCCCAACCCATCCCAATCTAATCTGCCCACTCCATTTTGCCCCATTCCAATTCAAAACAATCTTCTCCAGTCCAATCTAAAGCAGTCTGCCCCACTCCAATCTGCCCCATACCAATCCAAAACAATATTCCCCACTCCAATCCAAAACAATATGCCCCGCTCCCATCTACCCCACTTTAATCTGCCCCACTTTAATCCAAAACAATCTGCCCCACTCCGCTCCGCCCTACTCCAATCCAAAATAAATCCGCCCCAATCCACCCCACCTCACCCCACACCAATATACCCCACCCCAATCCAATCCATTCCAACCCACCGGCCTCCAATCCTCCCAACCCATCCCAATCTAATCTGCCCCACTCCATTTTGCCCCATTCCAATTCAAAACAATCTTCTCCAGTCCAATCTAAAGCAGTCTGCCTCACTCCAATCTGCCCCATACCAATCCAAAACAATATTTCCCACTCCAATCCAAAACAATATGCCCCACTCCCATCTACCCCACTTTATTCTGCCCCACTTTAATCCAAAACAATCTGCCCCACTCCGCTCCGCCCTACTCCAATCCAAAATAGATCTGTCCCATTTGAATCTGTCCCTCCCCAAACCAAAACAATCTGCCTCACCCTACTCCAAACCTCTCCACACCAGTCTGCCCGCTCCAATCCAAAACAATCTGTCCCACTTCAATCCACCTCACTTCAATATGCCCCACTCCAATCCAAAACAATATGCCCCACTCCAATCCCATCCACTTTATACAAATTCAATCCACCCCACTCCACCCCGATTCTCCCACTCCAATCCACCCCACTGCCATCCATTCCACCCACACCAAACCAATCCAGTCCACCCCACTCCAATCCACCCTAATACAATCTGCCCCACTCTAATATGCCTCACTTCCATCTAAAACAATCTGTCCTAATCTAGTCTGCCCCACTCCAATCCAAATCAATTTGCCCCACTCCAAACATCCTACTTCAATATGCCCAACTCCAATTCATTTTAATTTGCCCCACTTCAACCTGCCCCACTCCAACCCGTCCATCTCCACCCTGCCCAACTCCAATCCCAAATAACCCACTCCACTCGAAAATAACCTTCCCCACTCCATTCCACTCCACCCCACTCCATCCCAATTCAACCTAATCCAGTACAACACAATCCACCCCACTACAATCCAGTCAATCCCTCCCCAGTTAAATCCACCCCAATCCCACCCAGTCCAATCTACGACACTACAATGAATTACACCTCACTCCAATCGAATCCACCCCACCCCAACCCAATCCACTCCACTCCAATCCACCCGACTCCAGTCTGATCCACCCCACCTCACTCCAATCCAACCCACTCCAATCCAATCCACTTTAATCTACCCCACTCCAGTCCACATTAATCCACCCTACTCCAGACCAATCTACCCCACTCCAAACCAACTTAATCTACCCCACTCCAACCCAGACCACCCCTCACCAATCCAACCTATTCCAATCCAATCCACCCCACTCCACTCCAATCCACCCCAATCCACTCCACTCCACTCCACTCCAATCCTCCCCACTCCATTCCAACTCACCCCACCCAAATCCACCCCAATCCAGTCCACCCCCTCAATGCAATCCACCCTACTCCAATTCACTCTACTCCAAACCACCCCAACCCAATCCAACACACCCACTCCAATCCAACACACCCCAACTCACTGCAATCCAGTCCAACCCACTGTAGCCCACCTCATCACAATCCAATCCACCCGATTTCAATCCACTCCATTCCAATCCAATCCATCCCACACCACTACACCCTATGGCACTTCACTCCTCTAAATTACATTTGTCTACACTCTACTCTGCAACACACCACTCCACCCTACTCTACAACATGCCACTCCACTCTACACCCCTCTACTATAAGACACTCAAGGAGATGCCACACTAAAACAGGCCACTTCACTCTACTGTACAATGCTCCACTCTCTGCCACTCCACTCTGTGCCACTCTTTGACATGTTACTGTACTCTACAAAATGTCACTTCACTCTTATGACACAACACTGTATGACATGACAATCTATGGCACTTTACTCCACACTACGCCATCCCACTCTATGACACTTTATTCCATTCTAGGCCATGCCACTCCACCCTACTCCTCTTCACCCCACTCTGCTCCACTCTACAACACTTTACTCCACTCTACACCACTCCACAACACTCCACTTTATGTCACTCTACCCTACTCCACTGTACTCAACTCTACAACACTCTATGCCCCTCCCCTCTATGACACTCCAAAACACTCTACTCCACTCTGTGTCACTCTATTGAACTCCCTCTACACCACTCAATGCCACTCTAATGTATGACACACTACACCACTCAATGCCACTCCATGCTACACCACTCTATGCCACTCTGCTGTTGGACACTCTACTCCACTCTATGTCACTCCACTCTACACCACTCTACTCCACTCTATGCCACTTCACTCTATGACACTCCGACCTATGATACTCCACTCTATGACAATCTACTCCACTATAGACCACTCTACTCTACTATATTTCACTCTACACTACTCCACTCCTCTTTACTCCACTCTACACCACTCAACTCTACTTCACTCTACTATACTTTACAACACTCTTCTCCCCTCTATGCCACTCCACCCTACAACACTCTATGCTACTTCAATACACATGAATCCACTTTACGCCACTCCACTCTATGTCTTACTATTCTACTCCATTCTATGACATACTACTTCCTCTGCAACACTCAGCAACACTTCATGACTCTATGCCAACACATTCTATGACACTCTATTCCACTCTGTCACTCCACTCTTTGAAATTCTGCTCCATTCTGCCTCATGACTTTCTACTCTAGTAGAAGCAACTCACTCTACGCTACACCGTGCCTCTTGATGGCATTCTACACCACCCCACTCTACTCCATTCTACTCAACTCTAGGCCCCTTCACTCTATGCCACTCCCCTCTTTGACACTCCACTCCGCTCTACACCACTCAACTGTACAGCGTTCTACTCCATTAAATGTCACTATACTTTATGACACTCCAATATACAATACTCCACTCTGTGCCGCTCCACTCCGCTCTGTGCTATTCCAATCTGTAATACTGCACTCCACTCAAAGCCACTTTACTCTACAACAATCTACTCTACAACACGCTACTCCACTCACTCTATGCAACGCCCTCTATGCCACTCCATACCACTTTACTCAACTCTACACCAATGAACTCTATTCCATTCCACTCTATTCTATAACACTCTGAACCACTTTATGCCACTGCACCCCACGACATTCTAGTGCCATCTACACTCCTCCACTCTATGACATTTTACTCAATGCTGTGCCACAACACTGTACTTCAGTGTACGCAAATCTCTCTACCCCACCCATGCCACTCTATGCCACACCACTCTCCGACACTCTGTTCTACTCAAACCTATGACACATTACTCCACTCTACTCCCCTCCATTCTATGCCCTTCCACTATACCCCACTCCACTATATTCCCTCCACAACACTCCATGACACTCTATGCCACTCCACTCTACACCGCTCTGTGACACTCCAGGCCACTCTAGCCCACTCCATGCTGCTCAACTCTACTATACTGTACACCACTTCATGCCACTCCATGCAACTCCCATACCACTCTATGCCACTTCATGACACTCCACTCTACACCACTCACACCACTCACTCCAGTGCCACTAAAATTTAGCCATGCTGGTATACATCATGGCTAAAATACAGTGGCACAATAAATAGCTCTTGCATAGGCGAGACCTATTGGCTTTACTAATGCTGTTAAGGAAGGGGTAAGGAAATTTACATTTCATCCATAAACTTTTGTAATGTTGAAAATCTCCACTCTTCACTTTGATTGATACATTAGTCAACTTTGCATGGTAACAAACATTCTTGCTACACAATGTTTGAGGAAAACAATTCCTACAGTTCATTTCAACAGAATTCTTCTACTAAAAATGAAGGGGCATATTTATACTCTGTGCCGGAATTTCGTCGTTTTTTTTGACGCAATTCCGATGCAAAACTAACTCCATATTTATACTTTGGCATTAGATGCGTCTAGCGCCAAAGTCCATGGAGTCTGCGTCATTTTTTAGCGTGGACACCTACTTTGCGTTAATGATATGCAAGGTAGGCGTTCCCGTCTAAAAAACTGACTCCGAGGCATGTGCGCCGTATTTACACTCCCGGGCAAAATTCACGCCCGGGAGTGGGCGGGTCAAAAAAATTGACGTCCAGCCGATTTTGCGCCGTTTTTTAGCGCCTGGTCAGGGCAGGCGTTAAGGGACCTGTGGGCTCGGAAGGAGCCCAGAGGTGCCCTCCCATGCCCCCAGGGACCCCCCCTGTCACTCTTGCCCACCCCAGAAGGACACCCAAGGCTGGAGGGACCCATCCCAGGGACATTAAGGTAAGTTCAGGTAAGTATATATATTTTTTTTTTTGTGGCATAGGGGGGCCTGATTTGTGCACCCCTACATGCCACTATGCCCAATGACCATGCCCAGGGGACAGAAGTCCCCTGGGCATGGCCATTGGGCAAGGGGGCATGACTCCTGTCTTTGCTAAGACAGGAGTCATTTCAATGGGGGTTGGGAGTCGAAAAAAATGGCGCAAATCGGGTTGAGGCGAAAAATTTGCTCAGCCTGACTTGCCCCATTTTTTGGTGCCCAAGCTCCATATTCCCCTACGCCGGCGCTGCCTGGTGTACGTCATTTTTTTTCATGCACATCAGGCAGCCCCGGCGGCTAACGTCATTGAATAAATACGGCGCCCGGATGGCGCTTCAGAATGGCGTTAGCCGGCGCTAATTTTTTTGACGCAAAACTGCGTTAGCGCAGTTTTGCGTCAAAAAGTATAAATATGGCCCGAAATTTGCAAAGATGTTTTCAAGCAGCACCTAACTTTTCTACCTTTTTCATCGAAATGCAATAGTTTGCAGATGGAAAGGTTTGCACTTTGCTCACTGCTTCCTCTAGACCAAGTCACAACTTGTCAAATGGCTAAAACGCAGCCAGCAATCATCAACAAAAATGGCTTACATCTACATGCACCACAGTTATCTCCATTGCTAATGTAGTGGGGTGTGGCAAAAGGCCATTCTCATTCCATACACCCATTGCCAGCTTCAGCGCTGATAGTGTCCGTGCAACAATGATTGTTGGTGTCCCCATTGATCACCTCTGCTATGGATTCCCTCATTACCACCCTTTAACAGAACCACACAAATCTCCATAACCACTTTCTTTCAGATGCATTTAATTCGTTTTATAGCATCACTCATACCAGTGTAGGGTATGGTGCAGGATCGAACTTGCCTGGGCTGCAGAGCCAAAGCAGACCTGGCAATTTTGTCGACCAGCCCCTGGGTCGGGTGTTGAATGCGTCAAGCACAGTTGCTTTTTTTTACTGTGGGCCGATATTGGAGCACCTCTGTAAAACCAGCCCCCAGTCTCTAAACCAGACTGTATCACTGCAAAAAACCTCCTACCCTTCCACCCTCCTGGGAAAGCGCCCACCCCTGATGCCAGCTATGGCCAGTCTGGCCATGGTAGGGTGTGAGAGCACAGAGACAATCAATCCCGGGTGTTTAGATCAGTGAAAAGGAAATGTTAATTAAGACAAAGGACTACCAGGTCTAGGAGTACAAGTCGTCTAAACTGGTAAGCAGCTTAGTTTAAGAGTACTTGTTCTGGAGAAGCACTGCCTCAGAATTTAAAATGTAAAAGCATGGTTTGGGTTTCTCAATAATAAAAATTGATTTGTACCCAAATTAACCTTTTTGCAACATTAGGATAATGAAAGACAGCTCTTTACTGACAGTTAATATCTTACTATTCTGTTTTAGGATTTCAAGTTATAAACTGCAAGTAACAAAAGAATCTCTCTCTTACAAAATCAGTAACAGTCTGACCTATTTACATTATTTGCACTTTGTGATCTGCATGGTACACGTTCTTTGCAATCCTCTGTGTTACCTTACTTGAGTGGAAACTTACACTAGACAGACCTCCCATCTCTGTCCAGAAAGAACATTATTCACGGAGTTATCATGACATTTTTATTGTTGCCTAAAAATAGCTGGAGGCAAGGAATGAAAATCATAATATACTTGCAAACACGGTGCCCCCATCCGAAGTCAGCACCTGGTGCCTACACCATATTTATTGCAACAATTGCCAGCGTTACTGATATTGTGTTAATTTAGATTATTTGAAAAAAAGTTTTTGTTTGTTTGGAGCAAATATTAAATGATCTAAAGAGATATTGTGGACCAACCTGAGAAATGTAGTTTTCTTTTTTGAGATCGTACTTTTGATTACAGTGGCAGAAGCTTGATTTTTTTAAAAATCTGAATATATTCTAAACTATGAGGCATTTCCTCCAAATATGTGATTGGTAGGCACTGAGTTTTAAGAAAGCTGAAAATGCTAATACCCTTTCAATTAATTTTGGAGCTGATTAACAAAAAAGTAGAGGGAAGGCGTTTTCTCAAATGTAGACATGCCCTCATCTACATCACCGGAATAACAGAGTGAAGTGGGACACTTTCATTAACTGCTGTGGAACATATGTCCATGTATGAAATTTCTGTGCAAGGAAATATCTGAAGATTCTGATGTAGGCAGTCAAGAAGTACGATATCTGCCGTTACGTTGATTCATGATTTCGGATTATTCCTGCAAAACATTTTATCAATGAGCCGTCTAAGGCACTCATCTAAAAGATATGAAATTTGGAATCCTTTCAACAATGATGCAGTCTCAAAAAAGAGGAAATGCCTCGTTATTTTTCTTTATTGTAGAACTTCCATGAAGCCTTTAGTGTGCAAAGAGATTGTGCATTTGTATATTTTGCCTATTGGCAAAGAAACGGTTACATTCCACAAACCTCACAACATAGTAGGGGTCCAATCACAAACGAAACAATAATCTCATTTCTGCTGTAAATTCCAGTTTCTGTTTGACAGCAGATTACAAGATTCTAGATTTGACCACACCTGGAATTACTGGGTGTATTAAAACGCATGCGCAGTTCTATCTGTCCAAATGAGATGGGGTTCATGCTTGATAAACGGTTGGTTCTTTTGGGGTCTGCCTTACACTTTCTATAAAGAATCCTTGATAAACCGCAAACGAGTAAGAAGAAAAAAGAGAATAAACATACAGCAGTGCCTTTTACATATTCTGAGTGGCCTGCATTCTCGAGAGCCACTGCAGCTGCTGCCCTGTGCTCTTAGAGGTGTCTTCTGCCATATGGCCAGTGCTTAATTTGTGCTTGTTGTTTCCAGTGCTGAGCACCGGTACTTATTTTTGAGCGCCGGGGATTATTCTTTTGCCTCAAGCATTTGCTGTGAACAAAAGACACATATAGGAAAGACGGAGGAAGGGAAAAAAGAAAAAGCGTCACAAAGGGTAAAGTAGAAAGCTGCAGGAGTGAGCTGAAGAGGCAGGGAGTGGCTTTATATGGATTGAAGAGGCCCGAGATGGCTTCAGGATTACGCCGCCTCAGTGTTCCATACTCATACATTTAATTGCAGCAGCCGCGTGTTTAAGAGGAGGGCTTTGGGCACCGGCACTTGTATATTTACAAATTAAGCACTGCATATGGCCTCCACTTGGGATGATTTATGTGTTGCCAAAAGCAGGGTGATACATTTTGCTGCTAGTCCCTGCAAAGACTGGGGGAGTGGGTGGGGGAGGGGCAACAGCCCAATCCAGGTAGCCTAAAGGAAACTGACTGAAACAAGGAGCAAGGGGTTGTTTATGACGGTCTAAATGTGCAGTGCTGGAGATTTATCATCCTTTCTCCCACCTCCTTTGGGATCACATGAGGATCTAAAGCAAGATGGACCAGCAGAGTTTCCTGCTAAGTTTCTTGTCTACTGCTCACCTTGTAATCAAGGTAGGTTTTTCCAGGGCTGCTGAAAATGACAAGGACCTGAATGTCAAATGCAAGTGCTTTGTTGTGTAAAGTACACAGTTAGTGAATTGTCTCTAAGCACATTCAAGTGATTTTTATGTGATTAGAAGAAAAGAGAAAACTGATGGTGAAGAAGGAGTACAAACAAAATGAAGTAGAGGCATTGAATACAAGACAGTCATAAAGAATGGGAATAGAGTACAGTCATAGCTGCCAAGTTTTTCAGGTCCATGTGTGAGGTGCTGCTCCACTCCAGGTATTTTCTTTGCATTCCAGGCGTTGAAGTCCTGTTTTATAATGGAAAAAACAAGACTACAAGTCCCAGAATTCAAAGAAAAAACATGGAATGGAAAACTTGGCAAACAGTGTGAAGGATAGCAAAAAAAGAGGACCACAGTTTGAAATGAGTCTAGAGTCAATGGCACTGTCCCATTTTCTGGACAAGTGGATGTACAATCAGGAGAGGGGTGTGATTCTGTCCAAGGTAACAATGCCTTGTTTTAATTGCTGTCTTATTACATCAGTGAGAAACAGGACATTTACCTCTGCTGAGGATAGTGTCTCACAGTTGGATAGGCTGTCACAAGCATGCAATGATGACAGTAAACCTTGTCCCAGAGAGATCTGTTAGGATAATCATGTGCTTTGCAAGTAGCAGATATGAGCTAGGGTATACAGGTGAGATAAATATATGAAATGCCGTCTGTCAAGAGCGAGGAAATAAATTACTCACTTGAAAACATTTATTGTCTCGTTTATTTTCAATGCTTTTAGTCTGTTCTTTAGGGGCTTTTCCCTTCAGCAATCTTACTATTATAAATAAGTTTGAACACCAATTTGTGAGAAGACTTCTTAAAAATAGTGGTCCATATTGGTGTTATGGAACCGTGCTACACATATATCACACAATAATTCTTACATGACATTAAATATAGACAAACAAATGAATGTCACAAACAAAACTCAAAAAGAATATATGAAGGAAACAGTTCTTTTGCACTGGAGTCTTTCTTTTTAAATACTGCCGCTCTTTTGAGCTAGCAGTCTGTTGTGCCGGAAGGAATGTCTTATGGTATCACTTAATAGGGTCTTATTCGTCCTGTGTATTTATGGTACCATCTGTTGTCTCTTTAAACCATAGTTTTTAAATTCCAAGGGCATTCCTCCGAAATCTGTATTGTCGACGCGTTTCGGCCTTTGTGGTTTGTTTGGCCTCTTCAGGACATGACACTCAGTGCCTATATTACAAAATGAATAGTTATATCATCTTTCTATGGACCTCACATAGATGTTTGAAGGACCACCAGTGCTCAAAAGATGCACTGTTCACCTTTCTGTTTGCACCGAACCGTGTATTCTCTTAAGCAGTTTTAAGATTTAAAACTAATCGTAAATCAATTATCATAGCACCCATCAGTGAAGACAACATGCACCCCTGTATGTGCACTGTAAGTGCACAGGTGAGAACACACCTCCTGTTATGATTGTTGATTTCAAAACATGATTGCAGACATATAAAGTTAATACATAGTGACTTGTTTTTTGTAGGTTGTTAAGCCCTATTAGTGTTATAGGTGCTCACTACTTTATTTATTAATATGGAAAAGCAACCAACCGTGTCATTCAGATTGTAAATGTTTCCTCACTCGGTTTCCATCCCTGTGATTGGAAAAGGGGGGGGAATTATTAAAGGACATGCCTGCATATCTGTGCACTCTGTTGTGTGTCTGCACTTTGTCCTACTTACATGAAGTGTGCACTGTTTTAGGAATAGCCGAGGAACATTGCAAATGCCTTTGTCGTCTGTTAGAGATCTACTGTGGATTATCTAAACTATATTAAAGATACAAAAAAATAAGCATGGCTATAAGTTAGAATCAGCTAATCTATAATGGACTATCTTACTTTGCAAGCGGGTGGCGTAGCCGGCCAGTGGTCCGTTTTCCATTTGTTACAGGACTGCAAAAACAAAGGGACAAAGAGGGCAGTTTTAGGGTCGCTAATATTATGGTTTTATTAGCCTTACTAAGCGTTATAGTGTGCTAACAGGCTTTTCATATATTTATCTCGCCTGTATACCCTAGCTCATATCAGCATTTTTAGCCCATATACACTAGAGTTACAGGGCTTCCCCTCCTTAGTTACTACCAGTCCTTTGCAAGTAGCAGAGCATCAGTTCCTTTTATTCTTTGAAGCTTGATTCAACATTTCCAGTACTGAGGTTTAACTTTTGATTAAATCCTCTCACTGAGACAATCAGCAGAGTTTACCATGGGCTACCACCACAGTGGGGTGATATATAATTGTATAGTTCTGGCTACTTGCTCAGGCCTTTATCAAAGTCCAGGGCCACAGTTCATTCTGGGCCCCACGTGTACCAATTTTAGAGAATGTAAGGTGATCACTTATTGCATTTTTTGGCTTCTCTATAAAAAATATAAAATGCTTCTGTGAATGCAGTGATTTCAGCCTGTGTTGAGGAAACTCAGAACGTTGTGCAACAACCACAGAATTCCACCAAGAACAACTTTGCAAAAACTGGGCAAGTCCTTTTCTACAATTAAAATTACTCTCGTGGTAGATTCCACGTGTTTTGCTTTGTTGCGGAATGTTGCACCCACCAATCGTTCTCTACTGAGATGGGTGTGCCAGTGTATTTCCATGCTTAGATATTTTACAGCGAGGAGATGCATATCGTGAAGGTTTCAAATCAGATGTGGAGACATTTTGTGGCAGATTTATACTTTTGGACTCAAACCTGCGTTAGCGGAGGTTTACGTCAAAAAGTATATCGCCGTCTAGGGCCATCCCATGACGCTGGCCAGGTGCCATATTTATGGAATGACGCTAACTGGCGCTAAGGCCCTGTTAGCGTCCTTATAAAGGACGCTAACAGGGCCAGGGAGGCGCAGGGGGAACCAGGCTTGTGCACCAAATTATGGAACTACACTGTTTAGAGGCAAAAAAATTGCCTCTAGGTTGTGTAGCGCCATTTTCTGGCGCACAAGCCCCATGGACATGGCTCCTGTCTTAGTAAAGACAGAAGCCATGGCCACTGGGGCCAGCGCCGTGCAGGGGGACCCAAGTCAGTGCCCACGAGGGGTATTTGGCAAACAAAATAAAAATACTCACCCGGACTTACCTTGGATGGGTCCCCCATCCTTAGGTGACCTCCTGGTGTGGGTAGGGGTGGGCGGGGGTGTCCTTAGGCCAGTGAAGGCACCTGTGGGAAATTTCCATGTTCTCCAACCATGGAAATATGCCTACAGGTCCCCTTATGCCTGCCCAGACCCAGGTGTTAAATAATGGCATTAAGCAAGCTTAGCACCATTATTTAAGGCCCCCATCCCCCATGCTGGATTTTATCTCATTGACGCAAGGTAGGTTTTCCCCTTCAGAAAATGATGTAAACTCTGTTGCTTTGGCGCTAGACGTGTCTGGCGGCAAAGTATAAATATGGAGTTAGGTTTGTGCAGAATTAGCGTAAAAAATGATGCTAATTCAGCACAAACCAAGTATAAATATGGGCCTTTGTAATTCTATTCTCTTGGATTCTCATCCTTGTGGATCTCTGAGTATAAAGAAGTTGAAGTTTTCATAATTATTGAAATTTTATTTTTCATAATAAACTTATACTTATGCATTTATTGCTGTGCTGCTGGCAAGAAAAAATAGCACTACAGTCTTGAATGTTACAACAATATTGATAACGACAAATCACCAATCTTTATCCAACATTTGACTATCATTCGTTCTTATCATGAATTACCTCGTCTCGCTGTTGATATACTTTTTTTGTCCATATGACTTGTTTCTCGTTTATGCGCCTGAGGGCGAAGTGCCCTGCCACAACTGTTGTATGTACTGTAAAATCCAATAAACACATTTTTAAAAAATGGATTGACTTTCATGATTGTTTGTTATTTTTTCCCTGTATCATGCCTTGTCTGAGACGTTTTAAGGCATGATTAATTGGGCATTTGACCGGTGCATCCACCTTTTAAGGGGTCCTCCAGTAAAGTGAAGGGAACATTTCGAGGTCCCACATAAAAAAACACATTTATTACAGCAATTGTAAAGCTGAACATGCTTAACAGAAGTTTAGTGTGCATGCCTCGACTACCGAAGCTGAAACCTCTCCCTCTCACACAGTTGGCATAAAGCTGTTGCAAGTAAAAACATCAAGATGCATGTGGAAAAGAAATGGCTTTATCAAAGCTTGTTCAAGCTTTCTTTTGGTACTGTTTAGCTGTCAACAAACAACTGGAGCTTTTGGTTATGTTTGCATGCATCTGTATTCTTTCCACTGAGAGGCCCAAAATATTTACTACCGCAGTCGTGAAAAAATCTTATGATGCCACTATACCTAGAAACTGTAGTAAGTACGTGTTTCTATAAAAAAAAAAAAAAAAAAGACATTCTGGGCCTAACAGGAAATTGGATTTTAGGAGCAGCCAGGACATTCTCTTCTACAATAGAATAGTACGCACCCATACCTAACATGTAAATGTAAATTTTGCACTTGTGTAGCGCACTACTCACCCGTTAGGGTCTCAAGGCGCTGTATTCATACCGCTATGGAACCCCTCCTGGCTTTTCCCTGTGAGGTGCCCACTTCTGGGCACCCCCAGGGTGAAGCCAGGCATCCAAGCGCTGTTGGGGCCGTTGTGCAGATTAAGCAAGCTATTGCCCAGAGTTGCACCCATTAATTAGATTAGGTACTGAGGCGAGAATTATCTGGTCCAAGGGAATTGAGCCCAAGACCTGCCGAAGCGGGACTTGAACCCTGGTCTTGAGCCAGATCTCTGCTTCAGGGTCTGCCGCTCTAACCATTGTGCCCCACCACTAAGAGTGTAATCAGAAATACTGATGACATTGGTAGAAATGCAGGTGAAGAGCAGTGGACTACACCTCATAAGCACTCATATTTTTCTCTAGTTTGTTGTGAAGTCAGCAAAAATTGCAACCTCCACTACTAGTACTACTATTCTCCTCTGTTATGCAGTGAAGGTATCTGAGACCATTTCCCCTCAACTGCATGGACAAAACATCCACTCTAAGGGACAGATGTAGCAACATTTAGAATTGCGACCCGCAAATTGCGAGTCAGAGCGACTCGCAATTTGCGAGTCGCAATTCTGAATGTTGGAAGGTGCTATTCGCAAGGAGGTCGCAAATGCCCACCTCATGAAAAATCATGAGGTGGGTCGCAATTTGCGACCCCCTTGCGAATGGCGGCCCTCACAAGGATGGTGGCCTGCTGCGGACAGCAGACCACCATGTCTGTGACTGCTTCTTAATAAAGCAGTTTTTTTTTTGTAATGCAGCCCGCTTTCCTTAAAGGAAAACGAGATGCATTACAAAAACGAAAAATGAAACGTTTTCGTTTCATTTTTTCAGAGCAGGCAGTGGTCCATAGGACCACTGCCTGCTCTGAAAAAATGTTTGCAGTGCCATTCACAACGGGGAAGAGGTCCCATGGGGACCCCTTCCCTTTTGCGAATGGGTTACCACTCATTCGACATGGGTACAAAATGCGATTGGTTTGCGACCGCGTTCGCGGTCACAAACCAATCCTGCATTGCACTGCGACTCGCAATTAGGAAGGGAACACCCCTTTCTAATTGCAACTCGCAAACCCGTTTTGCGATTTGGTAACCAGGTTACCGCATCGCAAAACGAGTTTTGTGCATTGCGATGTGCTTTTTGCACGTCGCAAACAGCGAAATTCGCTGTTTGCGACGTGCAAATTACTTTCTACATCTGGCCCTAAATGACTACTACTGAATGTGAGAGCTAAGATAATACCATGAGGTTCAACAGTGAGACCAATCTTTTTTGTACTTGTCTTTTTTCACACAACCAAGATTTCAATGAAATCAATGCTAGTAGTGCCTGGAAATACCTCACTTTAAAAAGCCCCAAGAAACAAAGAGAAGAAGTACATGTCTGACTTGTATGATGTAATTTTGACAAACCTACTGTGACAGGCTGAACGGTATAAACCAGACGGAAACTGAGTAGTGTAGTAAGTAAGGCTTTTTATTATTGTTCTTTTCCTAGTTTGTTTTGTTCAAAAGATTACAGGTAACGATAGAGTCTTGGGTTATAGTTCTTCTCTTCGTTAAAGCTGTCGTTCTCCCTCCTCTCGCCTTCCAGGTAGGTGGCTTCTGGGAAACGCGGGTGGCTCCAGTGGACTACCGGCAAGAGAAAGATGAGAACGCCAAGGTAAGTAAAGGGTTTATTTCTGGGGTTTCCTCTTCAGATAGGAAAAGGGGAAAGGTAAGTAGGGATATAGAGGTAGAGTGTAGATACACCCGTGCAAGGTACTAAAGGATTGTGATGTGCTTTATTTGATACACGGTGCTCCCGGGTAAGATGTGATAGTCAGACTCCTTTCTTAGTTCTGGAGTCTGCCCCTCCTTTCTTTCCCCCCCCTCTCCTCTCAGGTCTCCCCAGTTCCCTTCCCCTGTGGAATGTTCCCTCTACCCTCTATTGTCCCTAGCAGGGACCGTACCTTTGTAAGCCACGACCTTCCGGGGTCGTGGCTGGTTCCTAGGCTCCGTGACACCGGCACTCCTTCGTGGGGGTTCTCCTTCTCCTCTCCTCCGTCTTGGGTTTCTTCCTCCGGACTTGCGACGCGCTGCTCCGTTTCTCCTCGACTCGTCTCCGTCTCTCCTCCGACTCCCTCTCCCTTCTGGTCGCGTACTGCCTCCTTTTCACCGCCGGCGGCCCGGAAGACCTTGAGCATTTCCCTGGAAACAGGGAAATGCGACCTTGACGCTGCGAGCGTTCCCATGGGAACGTGGCCACGCGGATCTGACGTGTCGGGTTTACCCGACACGGAGTCGGCTGACTCTTCAGGCGGTGCGATCGGGGCTGCCCGATCACACACCCCATCCCAAGAACGGTCCTGATCGAGGACCGGAGAAGAGCAGGGAAACCGTGACAAGTAATCCGCAGGGCCCTGTTGAGACCCAGGGACATGGCGGACCTGGAAGGAAAAAGGCTGTAGCCCAAGGAACCAGCGCAAGATCCTAGAGTTGGAATCCTTGTGGGAGGCAAGCTAGGTAAGAGGAGCGTGATCTGTATACAGTATAAAAGGCCTACCCAAAAGGTAATATTGCAAGTTCTCCACCGCCCATTTAATGGCCAAACACTCCTTCTCAATGATGGGGTAATGACATTCTCGGGGAAGAAGTTTCCTACTGATGAATACAATTGGGTGATCCCTACCCTCAGAGTCAGGTTGAGCGAGCACCCCCCCCCAGGCCCACATTAGAGGCATCTGTATACAGATGGAAAGGTTTAGAGAAATCCGGACATTGTAAAACAGGTTCTGATGTAAGAGTGGATCTTAAATGTTCAAAACTAGCCATCTGACCCTTGGTAAAAGGTACTAACTTGTTAGGGTGATGTTTGGATAACAGATCAGTAAGGGGGGCTGTGATAGTGGAATATCCCAGTATAAATCTACGGTAGTAGCCCACTAAACCAAGGAAGGAACGCAGATCTTTTTTTGATTTTGGGGTGGGTGCATTTTTAATGGCTTCAACATTTGTAGTTTGTGGTTGTAGCGTACCATTGCCTATTGTATAGCCCAGGTACGATATGTCAGTCTTCCCTAATATACACTTCTTAGGATTAGCCGTCAATCCGGCATCAGCCAGTGTGGTCAGAATTTGGTTGAGATGGTGTAGATGGTCTACCCAGGTGTTGCTAAAAATAACGACATCATCTAGATAAGCAGCAGAGAAGGTGAGGAAGGGTTTTAGTAACCTATCCATTAATCTCTGAAAGGTTGCCGGAGCTCCATGGAGACCAAAGGGTAGCACTGTAAATTGGTAAAGACCAGATTGAGTAGAGAAGGCTGTTTTCTCTTTATCTTCGGGGAAAAGTGGAATCTGCCAATAACCTTTAGTGAGATCCAACGTAGACAAATATTTAGCTCTACCTGGCTTCTCTAGGACATCATCCACTCGGGGAATGGGATAAGTGTTGAACAAGGATATTGCATTAAGTTTGCGGAAGTCAATACAAAAGCGAACCGATCCGTCGGGTTTTGGGACCAGGACTGCTGGAGAGCACCAGGGACTAACAGAAGGCTCAATTACTCCTAAGTCTATCATTTTGTTTATTTCTTCTTCTATGATATGCTTCCTAGCCTCGGGGATGCGATAAGGTCGTAGTCGGATAGTTTGTCCTGGTGGTGTTCTGATTTGGTGACAGATCAAGGAGGTTCTTCCAGGTATGTCAGAAAAGACATGCGGATACTGGTTTAAGAGGGAGTACAACTGACTCTTCTCTGACATTGTCAGAGAAGCGTTGACACAGGGCATTTTCTCCTTTTGTTGATTTCCAAAGGGGAACAATTCTATATCTAATTCTTTGCAGGGAGATACAAAACGGCCCATCTCTACTGTGCTGCTACCCTCGTCCACTGGTTCCCATTTCTTGAGGAGATTCACATGGTAGATTTGGGTTTTCTTGGGGTTGACACTTAGTTCTATGAGGTAAGTGACAGGGGAGACTGCTCTAATCACCCTATAGGGCCCTGGCCATCTAGCCAGTAATTTCTGTTCAGACGTGGGCCACATGATCAAGACTTGATCATTCGGCAGAAATGTGCGCAGTTTACTTCCCTTATCATAATAATGTTTTTGGGTCTCTTGGGCCCTTTCCAGATGCTGTCGTACATTCTCCCATAGTTCTTGTAAGTGTGATTTAAGTTTTTGGACATACTCTAGCAATGGTCTTCCTTCCTCGTCCTCCTCTTCCTCCCAAGTCTCAACGGCCATGTCCAATAGAGAACGGGGTTGCCTTCCGAACACCAGTTCGAACGGGCTATGTCCCGTTGAAGCCTGTTCGTGGGTTCTAATGGCATAAAGAACTAAAGGCAATTTCTGGTCCCAATCCCTCCCCGTCTCATTGACTATCTTCTTTAACAGTGTTTTAATGGTCCGATTATAGCGTTCAACTAGTCCGTCTGTCTGGGGATGATAAACTGCAGTTTTTATTTGAGTAATTCCTAGTACCCTACATATCTGTTTCATGAGGTTTGACATGAATGGTGTACCCTGGTCAGTGAGGATCTCTCGGGGAAACCCTGTCCGAGTGAATGCCGTTATCATTGCCTGTGCTACTGTTTTAGTCGTCATGCTTGCAAGGGGAAGGGCCTCGGTATATCTTGTCGCATAGTCTACGATAACCAAGATATAGGTGTGGCCTCTAGATGAGGGAAGTAGGGGTCCGATTAAATCCATCCCCACCCTGCTAAACGGAATATCAATGATGGGAAGAGGTAGGAGAGGTGCTTTTCTGGGTCGGCCTGGTTCGGTGAGTTGACATCTAGGGCATTGCAAGCAATATTTCCTAATGTGGGCAAAAACGCCGGGCCAGTAGAACTTCCTGAGGAGACATTCCTCCGTTTTTTCCCTGCTGAAATGTCCCCCTCCCGGTTGATTATGTGCTAGGAGGAGTACTTGGTCCCCATGGGTTTCTGGGACTACTAATTGGTGTTTGCGTTCCCCTGTCCGTGTAGTGGTCACCCTATAGAGAAGGTTTCTTTGTACTAGAAAATAGGGACCCACCTCGTCTGTTTCTTCCGTTTTTGCTGTTCTCCAAGCATGAGTGAGTGTAGGGTCTTCTCTCTGATGGTGACGGAAGCTGATGGGTGCTCAACAAGTCTCGGCTATAACTCTTATGGGGTGGTTGTTTTCCTTGACTTCCCGAAACTTTAACTTCTCGTCTCTTTTCTCCCGACGGGAAAGTTTCCTGCGGTATGGGGGACACTCAATGGGACTGCCAAAGAAGGGAGCCTCGCTCCACCATTCGAGGTTCTCCCTCTGGGTCTGGGTACCATTTAAGAGTTGTTGAAAATGTACGTAGTCTGTGCCTATAATACATTCTTCAATTAGTTGGTCCATATTTCCCACGGGAAGAAAGTCTCTGTGTTTACCCCACTCTATCTCTACTGTCCTAAGAGGGTATTGTTCCTTGTCGCCGTGTATACAGCAGATGGTAACCCATCGATTGGAGTTCATGTCAACCGGGTCTACAAGATCTTGTCGAATGACGGACTGACTACAGCCTGAATCTATGAGGGCAGAGAGGAGGCGTCCATTAATTTTTAGGGTCTGTTTAAATTTGGCGTCCCCCCCTCCTGTACATAGGACTCTGCGTCGGGTTACTCCTATCTCCATAGGCTCGCCACCCTCAGTTTTCCTGGGGCACACCCGAGCTATATGTCCCCACTCTCCACAGTTAAAACATTGAGGTCCCTGCATTGGATGACCCTCCCCTTGTTTACATGGAAACGGTTCTTCTGAAGGATATTTCGGGAGGGGTTTTGGTGGGGTGGTGAGGACTTTTAAGGTGGGTCGAGGTTGTAGTGCTCTCACATCAGTGGACCTGTGGTAAGCACAGGCCAAGTCTATGGCCAGGTCTGTATCTACATTTGGATGTTGCCTTATCCAATTTTTAGTACTGGTGGGTAGGGAGTCCAGGTATTGTTCGAGGATGATTGTTTTTATAACATCCTCTCTGCTAGTGCCTATCGGGCCCAACCATTTTAGTGCCAAATCTTTGACCCTAAAGTAAAAGGTTCGGGGATCCTCACTCTGTCCCCACTTTACTTTTCGGAACTTTACTCTATAGTACTCGGTATCGTGGCCAACCCCTTCCAAAATGCTCCTTTTTATGTCCTTGTAGGATGTGGTCCCACCTGGGTTAGCCGCTTGATAAGCCGTCTGCATAAATCCTGTGAGTAGGGGAGCGATGTATTGTCCCCATCTTTCTTCCGGCCATTGGGCGGATGAAGCGACCCTTTCAAAGTTGGTAAAGAAAGAGTCCGGGTCTTCCCCCTCCTGGTATCTTTGTAGGACCGAACTGGGGACATTAGGGTGAACTTTACTGGAGGCTATTGTCTCTGTTAATTTTTTCATCGCATTTTCATGTACAAGTTGGTTGTTCGCCAAGATAGTGGCCTGACTTTTGAGGGCGGTCTGTAAGGCTTCCCTATCTTCCTTGGCCTCTCGCTGGTGAGCTTCCCACACCAACTGTAAATGGCGCTGGCCTTCGGCCAGTTGTTTGATCATGTCCTCCAGGGTAGGACTTTCACTCATGGTTTATACCGTTCCTTAGCCTTTGGGATAGAAATCCCACTTCTGATACCACTGTGACAGGCTGAACGGTATAAACCAGAGGAAACTGAGTAGTGTAGTAAGTAAGGCTTTTTATTATTGTTCTTTTCCTAGTTTGTTTTGTTCAAAAGATTACAGGTAACGATAGAGTCTTGGGTTATAGTTCTTCTCTTCGTTAAAGCTGTCATTCTCCCTCCTCTCGCCTTCCAGGTAGGTGGCTTCTGGGAAACGCGGGTGGCTCCAGTGGAATACCGGCAAGAGAAAGATGAGAACGCCAAGGTAAGTAAAGGGGTTATTTCTGTGGTTTCCTCTTCAGATAGGAAAAGGGGAAAGGTAAGTAGGGATTTAGAGGTAGAGTGTAGATACACCCGTGCAAGGTACTAAAGGATTGTGATGTGCTTTATTTGATACACGGTGCTCCCGGGTAAGATGTGATAGTCAGACTCCTTTCTTAGTTCTGGAGTCTGCCCCTCCTTTCTTCCCCCCCCCTCTCCTCTCAGGTCTCCCCAGTTCCCTTCCCCTGTGGGATTTTCCCTCTACGCTCTATTGTCCCTAGCAGGGACCGTACCTTTGTAAGCCATGACCCTCCGGGGTCGTGGCTGGTTCCTAGGCTCCGTGACACCGGCACTCCTTCGTGGGGGTTCTCCTTCTCCTCTCCTCCGTCTTCGGTTTCTTCCTCCGGACTTGCGACGCGCTGCTCCGTTTCTCCTCGACTCGTCTCCGTCTCTCCTCTGACTCCCTCTCCCTTCTGGTCGCGTACTGCCTCCTTTTCACCGCCGGCGGCCCGGAAGACCTTGAGCGTTTCCCTGGAAACAGGGAAACGCGACCTTGACGCCGCGAGCGTTCCCATGGGAACGTGGCCACGCGGATCTGACGTGTCGGGTTTACCCGACACGGAGTCGGCTGACTCTTCAGGCGGTGCGATCGGGGCTGCCCGATCACACCTACAAGTCACATTCAAGATGTTTGAAAGACTTTGGATAATTATGATCTGTTTTCAATTCCTTAATATACAGAAATTTACTGACATATGGGATTTGTTTGTACCTGTGTGCAAATGAACAAGATATCTTAGGAATGAAAGCATAAAATTTGAGTTGTATTTTAATAAATTCTTCCAGTGTTTTAAGAAGGCAGGGATCGGGTGTGAAGACTACTGACATTCGAGAACTGGAAGTATTACCTTTCATTCTTAGAAACTGAAATTATTTAGATATAGATTATTTAGATACTAAGAGCCTCTAGCACAACTTGAGTGTCACTTTACCTGATGTTCTAGTGGCGCTACCCTCTACTCCATAATTATAAGAGGTGTAACGCCACTTTTTGTGGTGTTACGCCGCCTTGTAAATATGAGCCCCTCCAATGCAGTTTTCTGCATCAGAGGCGCATGCATTGGGTGTTGCTGAGGGCGTGTCACAGCAACAACCATTGCATTTTGACGCTCCTTCAGATTTTCGAGATTTCGTAAACCAGAGGCAGCTCCAGAATCTAACGCTGCAAGGATGCCTGGGTTGGCGATGGCAGCTAAATTTAGCACCAGAGCATGGGACAACACAGGGGTGTGCTGTATTCTATTAAATAAGGTGCATCCCTGCGTTGTGAAAATAAAGGAGCGCAGCACTGCCAATTTTGGTGCTGCATCGCGCTCCGTCATTTTCCCATAAATATGGGCCAGAGTCTTACATCTTCAAATGAGGTGTTGGGATTGACTGACATAAAGGGTGTTTTCAGAGAGGATACTTAAAAGGATTGAGGCACATTTAAACTTGGAGATATTGATTGATAAAAGAGTCATTCTGAAAGAGGTACTTTTATAGTTTCATGTAATTAATGTAACTGGAAAAACATAAGGGCAGAATTAAGCATGCAGGAGGCATAAAGAATGGAGTTGGGACCCTATTTAAAGAGATGGAAAGCACAGCTGAAATGGTCATATGGATAATGTGAAGTGGATAGGAAATTTGACTATGTCAACCAAAGAGGGATAGTAGGGGAAACAAAGAATTGTGTTTGCATAATGAATATTCTTGCAACAATTACAAAATGTATGATGCGAGAGAAAGTAGATTAAAGAAGATCTACATAACTGTTGAATATTGGTTAATGGGACTGCTTTAGAGTTAGGAATATATATTGGACTCCATAAGTGTGCCCAGTGGACATATCTAGTCATTGGCAGGAACCACAATCACAGTGGTTCCTGTCAGTGAGTAAAAACTTTGACAGGCGGTATCATCAACATTATTTACTTGTAACGTGTAAAGGAAGATTTTATTTTAGAATAAATAAAAACTAAGGACCCACCAATATCATGAGAGTTATCTCCTATGGTGGAGTGACTTTTTAAATGTTTCTACAGTCATTACTGCCATGTTTTCACAGAGGTAAGGAACAGTTCAACTGCCCACTCTAAATCGGGCTGGCCGTAGAATGGCCAAACCTCCAAATGCCCTTACACTGTCTGGTTTTTGAAGCAGTATATTAGTGACAGAGACAGAGTGGTCTCCGCTGACATATTTACGGTCTGCCAGTCTGTTAACCAGACGGGTGGGTCTACAGTTTGACAGAGACCAAACATCAATGTTGTTGTGATGGAGTACCCTCTTTGCTAATCTTGTAATGAGCCCCAAAGTGTCCAACATGAAAGGCCATGTCTATTGAGCAAAGTTAGCATCAATACTCAGTGCAAACAAAAGAGTCACAAAACATTCAGTACCTGAACCATGAGTCTATAGTTAAAAAAGATTAACATAAGATGGAAATTCAATGATTAATAAAGATATTCAAATGTGTATCAGACCCGCTTGAAAAGACTTCTGCACCCTTGGTTTTATGGCGTAAGATACATTAGTGATAGTAACTATCAAGAAGGGCACTTTTTTCTTAAGGTTTCGCCTGCAAAGCACTTGTGCTGTTATTGCAGAGTATTTTGTAATTAAAAAAATAAAATCTTAAAAGGAGCTTATAACCCTCCCTTTACTTACCTCAACGTATCATTGATTTATTCCAACGTCGCTCTAATTTATGTGCTTCTGATTGGACAGCACATCGTCTGCTTTCACTTCTGCCTTTGCTTTTCCATCGTTGCCTGGTGTAGAGCTTGGACCAAGTACAGCTTACGGTCATTGACAACTGGCCAGTGTCCTTCCACTGGCTACTTCACTGTAAAGGTATTTTTTCTTTGCATTTCTGAAAGAGCGCTCATTAAAAGGGCATCTGCAGGCCACCTTCTCTCCCATTACACCTGCTAAAAGCAGCCTCCCCTCTACTCCTGCTTCATATTCATTTAGCGGCCATCAAAAGAGCACTTCTAGCAGAGCAGCTTTTCAATCCGGCTTGGTTTAATTGTGGCTTACCCTGATAGTATGCATGGAAGGCTCACACAAAGCTCCTCCTAGAGTTAGTTTGACTTCAAGGGGGTCAGGCAAATCACTTAGGCGGTCATTCCGACCCTGGTGGTAAATACCGCCAGGGCCGGGGTCCGCGGGAGCACCGCCAACAGGCTAGCGGTGCTCCTTTGGGCATTCTGACCGCGGCGGTACAGCCGCGGCCAGAAACGGAACATCGGCGGTGTACCGCCGACTTTCCGCTGCCCAGGGGAATCCTCCATGGCCGCCATGGGGATTCCGACCCCCATACCGCCATCCTGTTCCTGGCGGTTTCGGCCGCCAGGAACAGGATGGCGGTATGGGGTGTCATGGGGCCCCTGGGGGCCCCACTTAGAATTTCAGTGTCTGCTTAGCAGACACTGAAATTCGCGACGGGTGCTACTGCACCCGTCGCACCCCTTCCACTCCGCCGGCTCCATTCGGAGCCGGCTTCCTCGTGGAAGGGTGTTTCCCGCTGGGCTGGCGGGCGGCCTTTTGGCGGTCACCCGCCAGCCCAGCGGGAAACCCAGAATGACCGCCGCGGTCTTTTGACCGCGGTGCGGTCTTCTGGCGGTTCCCGCTCGGCGGGCGGCTCCCGCCGCCCGCCAAGCTTGGAATGACCCCCTTAATCTCCCCATGCCTATAACAATAAATGAATGTGACCTTGTGTAATGTAACTGGTGTTTACGTAAAGTGCTCCAAAACCTTCGGATGGATTGATGCTACATAAAACTGCAAAAAAACAATAAGTGTTGGCAAAGCCAATAGGTTTCACATCTGCAAAATCTATTGGATTGTTTTGTCAATGTTGTTTAGCAGGGCTAGCTGCTTCTCAATTTCTCTGAAAGTTAAAAAAAAGCAGTATGACATGGTCAAAGCTGTTTTAAAAAAAATATTTAAACCATGTTATACAGCAGCTAGCACCACTGTGCAACATGTCTATGCATTGACCATGTCATACTGCTTTTTTAACTTTAAGACATACTGCACAGCAGTGCTACTATGTAACGTGTAAAAGGCAATGACAAAAATAAAAGATTTTTCAGCTGTGAAATTTATTGGCTCTGCCAATGCTTGTTCACATAAGTAGCTTCAGAATACTAAACAATTAGCATAAGAAAGTATATTTAGTGGGAAGGTCATTTTTAAACTTAACAAAGTATGAGTCAGGTTTCTAGAATGAAAAGGGACACAGGAGCATATTTTTGATGAAAAGGAGAGTTTCGCTCTGTATTTTCTGTGCTCATGAACTATTAAGTTATTAGATTCTAGCAATCCACTCAACAAGCAACCGAGGACTGGTTTCACTCTTATTAGGGCTCATCAGCCAGGTATAGCTTGGTTCCAATGGCACAGTGAGTAGGGGACCCATCTCTGGGCATACTTATAAAATTAGGGCATCAAAACAAAAACAAAACAAAGCGAGGGATTAAATGATTGAATTACTCTCAGCCACTAGCAATCGGTTTGGACCCAGCCATTTGCTAATCAGTCTAGACCTTCCTCCAATGGAACAGTCAAGCCGGAATTTCAAGCGTTTCCATCCATCACTTTGTTTTTGAAGCCAGTGTGGCAAGTGCATCTGGCACCATTTCCTCATGACTACTTGGACAAAACATCCTCTGCAAATAATTACAATTGTAGGTGAGAGCTAAGGCAAAAGCATGAGGTTCCACAGTAAGGCCAATCTGTTTGTGCGCTTTCCTTTTTTCACACAACCAAGATTTAATAGTATACCATTATTACCCAATAATCACCTTGAAAAAGTCCCAAGGAAGAAAGAGACAAAATACTAGTCAGCCATAAATGAGGCAAAAGTGATAGTACAGAAAAGTACTTTCAAGGTAATTGAAATTGTATATTCTTAATCTGTTTTCCAATTCCTTAATCTATATACATTTACTGACATGGAATTCGTCTAGGGGTTGTTTTATCAAATTCTCCCAGTACTGCGACTGGAAGTGGAGATTAATGATAGTCGAGAACCGGGTGGATGACCTTTGATTCTTGCAAACTGAAATTATTTAGATAAAGACTCTTTCTTCAACAAATGATGTATTGAGGTTGAATCAAAGGAGATAAAAGGTGTTTTCACAGAGGGTACTTAGGAGGTCATCAGCACATTTAAACTTGGTGAAATTGACTGATAAAGCTAGCCTTTCTGAAAGAGGTGCATTACTCTTGTGATTTAATGTAATTAATGGCACAGGAAAAGAATAAGGGCAGAATTTAGCAGTAAGCGGTGGCGGATAGAGTACGGGCCCCTGTTTAAAGAAGTGGAAAGCACAGCAAAGGCGCACACAGCTGAAATAGATGTGAATTGTGTGTAGTTCATAGGAAATTTGAGTATTTCAACGAAATAGGCATAGAATTGGAAGGCACAAACAGTATTTGTGTAACAAGTATTCTTGCAGTTATGGAGGAATCTATGATGCAAGTACGTAGGTACAACAAGACCAAATACATTACTTTTGGATCTCGAATAAAGTATCCAACATTACAAGCCACATCTATGGAACAAAATTAACACTAGCAAGAAGTGCAAAGAAGAGTCACAAAATATGGTGGGCCAAACTTATCAAAGCCTTCACGTTGCCCATGCGCCATGCAAGGAAACGCAGGGTGACGCTAAACCTAGAAAGAGGTTTACCAAGCCACGCAAAGCACCTTGATGACATGTTAAATCTGAAGTAAACAAGGCAGCACAAGTCTCTGCCTTGCGTTACTCTGCCCTAACAGGCATTTCATGCATGGATTGTGGGTTTTCCCACACATCCACCCATGGAATTTGGTGCATTCCCAGATTTACCCCAAGTGGTAGACCAGGTAATGCATCAAATTGTTATGCCTCTCCAAGGGAGGCGTAACAAGGCAAAATGTCCTTATTTCTCCTTGTTTTTTCCTCTTTCCATGTGTGCTGTATTCTGCAGCACACTTAAAAAGAGAAAAAACCTCAAAGGATTATTTTGTGCAGGAAGGTGTCCATTCCTGCACAAAAAACAATCCTGGTTGGTGCAAGGATGTCTGTGCTGGCACTAGGCAGCCAAAAGTGTGTCAGCGACAGGAGAGAGCATGAATGCACAATATCTTGATGGATATGCTGCATTCTTGCCCTCTCCCTTTCATGAAGTGCAGTAAGGTGTCTTGGTGCATTGCATGAAAAAATGATAAACATCACCCTGAGTGCCTACTAAACCATGAGCCCCTAACTCAAATGTGTGTTTGAGCAGAAAATGGAGAGCCAATGTCTAACAAAAACATTAAAATCGCCATACATATTAGTCCCTCTTGAAAATAATGTTATAACCTTAGTAATGTGTGATTAGAAACATTAGTTCTAACTAATAACTACCCAGCAGTCCCCTTTTATACATAAGTTGTTGACAAATACTAAACAATTACACAAGAAGAAAGTATATTTAGTGGACAGCCAATATTTACACTTAGGACAGAGGGCATCATTTGAGACTGGTCTCTACAATGAAAAGGGACATCAGAACACATTTTAGGATGAAAAGGAGTGTTTATCTCTGAATTTCTAAGTTCACAAACTATTAAATAATTAAATGAAGTCATTTTAGCCATACCAATAACATAGCTCACAAGAGTGTGAAAAACAATGTCACAGGATGGCAGATACTCTATTGATTCACAGATAAATCGATAGCCACCTTTTATATCTCGATTATGAGTCAGGCAGAGCGGTGTTCGGGGCAGGGGGATTCCACCCACCCCACTCAAAGTTGCATTGGGTGCAAATCCACACCTACTGTCTCCCTCAGTGTTTCTGCACTAGGGTGACCATCCGTCTATAAATTTCACAGACTGCCTGTAATTTCGCCCTGCCATACATTGTCCGTGATGAAAGGCTTAACGGACGGCATTTGTATGTAATTTTAGCCTTTCAACAAAAAGGCAACAGAGGGTAGGGCGAAATTACGGGCAGATCAGTTTCCCCAGCTGGACTGAAAGGCAGGTAGTCTCCTGTGCTCTGAGCAAGGGAAGGGCAGGCAGATAAGAAACAGACCTTCTTGCCAGGGTGTCTCCTTCCCTAAAGAAATGCAAATGTGGGCAACTGGTAAATCTGCAAATGCAAAGGGGCTTGAAAACCTGCATTGACTTTAACCAAAGGAGTCACTTGAAGCTTTCTGATGGCATAGATATTTTCTTTTAGGTCCAAGGTGAGCTGTGGAGTGTGTGGTTTTAATGGAGTATTATAAAAAATGTTAGTAATAGGTATAAACTGTATATTATTCAAATCTGTATTTGAGAAGCACTTTTTCTTATTTAACCGAAATGTATTTGCGCAATTTGTAGCAGCCTATATTATGATGTAATTGCATTTATATAGCGCTTACTACCTCTGATGAGGTGTTGCATGCATGTTTAAAATAAGGATTTACATATTCACAGTTCTTTCAGGGAATTCGGTACCTCATAGTACTAACAAACATTGACAAAGCCAGTAGGTCTCATCTACGCAAGAGTTATTGGCTTTGCCAATGTGTTTTAGCCTTGTTATATACCAGAGTGGCTTCTGTTCAGCATGGCTAAAAGTTAGTGGCATAGTGGTGTGGACTGGAGTAGAGTGGCATAGGAGCAGTGGCGTAGAGCCCAGTAGTACAGAGTACAGTGCAGTGGGGTACAGTGCAGTTGTTTAGAGTACATTGGCGTAGAGTGCAGTGGTTTAGCATGCAGTGGCGTGGGACAGAGTAGAGTGGCATAGAGTGTAGTGGAGTAGAGTGGCATACAAATGAATGGCAGAGAGTGTAGTAGTGTACAGTGGTGCAGTGGCATAGAGTTCAGAGTAGACTTGTGTGGCAGAGAGTGCAGTGGCATAGTGTAGAGTAGTGCAGTGCAGAGTAGCATATAGAGGGTCATTCTGACCCTGGCGGGAACCACTAAATGGCCGCTCCGCGGTCAGAAGACCGCCAAAAGAGCGCCCGCCGGCCCAGCGGGAAAGGCCCTGCAACAAGGAAGCTGGCTCCGAATGGAGCCGGCGGAGTTGCAGGGGTGCGACGGGTGCAGTTGCACCCGTCGCGATTTTCACTGTCTGCTAAGCAGACAGTGAAAATCTTTCTGGGGCCCTGTTAAGGGGCCCCTGCACTGCCCATGCCAGTGGCATGGGCAGTGCAGGGGCCCCCAGGGGCCCCATGACACCCGTTCCCGCCATCCTGTTCCTGGCGGTAAAAACCGCCAGAAACAGGATGGCGGGAAGGGGGTCGGAATCTCCATGGTGGCGCTGCTTGCAGCGCCGCCATGGAGATTCAGCCCATGCAGGGGAAATCCGGCAGGAAACCGCCGGATCCCCTTTTCTGACCGCGGCTTTACCGCCGCGGTCAGAAAGGGCTGAGAAGCACCGCCAGCCTGTTGGCGGTGCTTCCGTGTCAAGACCGCCAGGTCGGAATGACCCCCATAGTGCTGTAGAGAGCAGTCGTGTAGAGTGTAGTGGTGTAGACTATAGTAGTACAGAGTAGATTGGTGTACAGTACAGTGGCAGAGAATGCAATGTTGCAGAGTAAAGTATCAGTGCAGTGATGTGGAGTGGAGTAGAGTGGCACAGAGTAGAGAGCAGTGGGGTACAGTACAGTTATTTAGAGTGCATTTGCCCAGAGTGCAGTGGCATAGAGTGGCCTGGGGTAGAGTAGCATAGAGTGCAGTGGAGTAGAGTGGCATACAATAGATTGGCAGAGAGTGCAGTAATGCAGAGTGATGCAGTTTTATAGAGTGCAGAGTAGACATGTGGCATAGAGTGCAGTGGTGTAGAGTGGAGCAGAGTGGAGCATTGTATAGTGGTGCAGTGCAGAGTAGAGTATAGTGCCTAGAGTGCAGTGGCGTAGAGTTCAGTGATGCACAGTGCAGTGGCATAGAATGCAGTAGTACAGAGTAGAGTGGTGTCGAGTGCAGTGTTGCAGAGTAGAGTGGCAGTGGTGTAGAGTGATACAGAGAACAGTGACATAGAGTACAGTGGTGCAGAGTAAAGGGCAATTGCACACAGTGCAGTTGTTTAGAGGGCACTGGTGTAGAGTGCAGTGGCATAGAGTGGCATGGGGCAGAGTAGAGTGGCATGGAGTGCAGTAGAATAGAGTGTTTTGGTGCAGAATGTAGTAGTACAGAGTAGAGTGGTGTAGAGTACAGTGGCGGCCAGTACAGTGTTGCAGAGTAGAGTGTCATCGTGCAGTGTTGTAGAGTGCATTGAGCTAAAGTGCAGTGGTCAGAGTGGCATAGACTGTAGTGGTGTAGAATAGATTGTTTCAGAGTAGAGTGCAGTTGCACAGAGTGGAGAGGTGCAGGGTAGAGTGCAGTGGCATAGAATGCAGTGGCAAAGAGTGCAGTGGTATAAAGTAGATTGTTTCACAGTAGAGTGAAGTGGCTTAGAGTGGAGAGATGCAGGGTAGAGTGGAGTTGCATAGAGTGGCATAGAGTAAAGTGGTGTAGAGTGCAGAGGTGCAGAGTAGATTAAAGTGAAGTACAGTGAGTTGATGTAGAGTGCAGGGGCATAGAGTTGAGTGTTACAGAGTAAAGTGCACAAGCATAGAGTGTATTAGCTTAGAGTGCAGTGGCGTACAGTGCAGTGTTGCAGAGTGGCATAGAGTGTAGTTGTGCGGACTAGATTGGTGTTGCCTAGACTGGAGTGGTATTGCGTGCAGAGGAGCAGAGTGCAGTGGTGTAGAGAGGCCTAAAGTGCATTGGCATAGAGTAGAGTGGTGCAGAGTAGAGTAGAGAAGCATAGAGTGCAGTGGAAAAATGTGGAGTGGTTTAGAACGGAAAAGAGTGCAGTAGAGTGGCGTAAAGTGGAGTGATACAGAGTAGGTTGCATTGGTGTGGAGTGGTGCAGAGCAGAGTGGAGTGGAGTAACACACTGCCATTACACACAACAGATTTGTGATTGAAATGATTATTACATTTGCACAGATATACAGTTTTTCAAATCAAACTATACTGTGAACAGACGATGATGTGTGGAAATTACTTCACCTAATGCAATGATTAGTTTTAATCGTATAAAGGTATTTGTTTCCAGGACAACTTAGAATTAACAAAAATATGCTTTATTTGTACTCCTAATTCTGATTTATTCTGAAGTTTATTTAAATATTGTCATGTGATAGAAAAAACTCTTTCCCGACCCCAGTATCCAGCAAGATTATCACATAAATTCTCTCACTTTGAAATCAGGTAAAGAAAAGTAAACACTAAGGCCCTCATTCCAACCCTGGCGGTCTATGACCGCCAGGGTGGAGGTCTCCGGAAGCACCGCCAACAGGCTGGAGGTGCTTCATATGGCATTCCGACAGCCGCGGTCGCCCAGCCGGGTCCGGCGGTTTCCCACCGGATTACCCCCGGCTGGGAGAATCCTCCATGGCGGCGCTGCAAGCAGCGCCGCCATGGGGTTTCCGACCCCCTTCCCGCCAGCCTGTTTCTGGCGGTTTTCACCGCCAGAAACAGGATGGCGGGAACGGGTGTCGTGGGGCCCCTGGGTGCCCCTGCACTGCCCATGCCACTGGCATGGGCAGTGCAGGGGCCCCCTAACAGGGCCCCAGCATGATTTTCACTGTCTGCATTGCAGACAGTGAAAATCGCGACGGGTGCAACTGCACCCGTCGCACCCCTGCAACACCGCCGGCTCCATTCGTAGCCGGCTTCAATGTTGCAGGGCCTTTCCCGCTGGGCCGGCGGGTGCTCCCTTGGCGGGCGCCCGCCGGCCCAGCGGGAAAGTCTGAATGGCCTCCGCGGTCTTTTGACCGCAGAGCGGCCAAGTGGCGGTTCCCGCTTGGCGGGCGGCGCCCGCCGCCCACCAATGTAGGAATGACCCCTTAAGTTCCCACCAAAGACAGAGCCTGACATTTGACTTTGTTCTTTGAAAGCACCGCAAATGTGATGTGATAAGAACAAGATTTACAGGCCTAATTAGAGAAAGGGAGCACTCGGAAGGACACTGTAAATAAGGTTTTGGCAAGGGAAGGGACGAACCCAAGCTGCATAGCCTAAAACAAATAAAGCCACCAAATTGAAAGCAACAAAATGTGAGTTACAAACCACAAGCCCAAAGGCAAGCAACGGGCGGAATGCATTCACAAGGAAGCACTATGAATGTACGTAAAGTGACAGCCGTGGGATACTTTGTGAGAAAAGCCCAGTATTTTAGTCCAGTCCATATCTTGCAGAGGTTTGGGCACATCAATCACCCAGGTAGTATGACGAGAAGACCTGGAGTGGTTTCCATGTTGCAGGAAAGGTCTGTACACCCATTCTATCAGTTTGCCACCAGTTCCTATGGTGTAGAGCTTCTGGCACGCCTCTTGTAGGGTTAGTGCTAGGTGGCAGACATGAAAGAGGGCATTTCATGAATATTTAAGGTGGTTTTAAGTAAGGAGTTGACCGGGGTGAAGATGGTAGTCTGCCATAAGGCTTTGGAAATTTAGTAGCTTGCCGTCCAGAAACAAATCCCCCAATTTTAAGATACCTGCAACATACCACTGATGGAGTTGCTCTGAGCACAGCCGTCCTATGCGAGTGGGAAGGCTTAGCAAATGTAGTGCAGGAGCATAGGGTTTCTTCATGTCAGTAAGTTTACAGGGTCTAGCAAGGCAAGAGAAAGCTGTGCATGATAACCCCGGATGGTGATCCGTAGAATGGTCAGTAGGAACAATGAGCAGTGCATTAAGCCTTCCTTAAAAGTCTTTACTGGTAAACCCCATCTCATGCAGGGAGTTAGGCAGAAAGCCAGCGACCCACCCATTGGACCTGTGCAGCTGAATTATAGCATTCTAAGTCCAGAAGACCTAATCCACCCGCAGTCACTGATAGCTTTAGAGTGGAAAGAGTTAACCTGATGGTGCCGCAGTGAGAAAATCAGATGTGTGGCATGTCTGAAGAAGGAATGAAGGACGAGCAGGGGAAGGTTTGCAAAATAATACTATTATTGGGGTAGCACACCATCTTCACCAGTGCCACGTGGCCCACTACAGAAAGCAGAAGAGAAGACCAAAAAGCAAACTGGGCTCAGAGGGACCGTGATGCTCTGCCGAGATTTCCATCCTGCAAATCAGTGGGAGAATTATAGATTTTAATCATTAAGTATCAAACGGTAACTTGTTCCCAGTTCAATCTGAGATCTAATTGTATATAAAGGGGAAAACAGTGCCATATGTTAAAGAAACACTAATTACATTTTAAAATTCTTACATTTTGTATGTGTGATTTACATCCCAAATATTTTGAAGATTCTATGTGTACTTGACACTTAGGGATAACCCAGATCACTAGTTTGGCTTTTGCTCAATTTCAAAACCATTTAAAGACATGGACAAAGTGGGCAACTGCCTTCCACAACCTTGCAAGGGGTCTGGCCCATTCACAAGCACGAACAGCAGACCATTGCACCAGAAGAGTTTGCCATGGTGGATGGGTGTTGCTTGCTCAACCACTTGACAGTGCCTCTTCTGTTTCTCTCCTTTGTGCAGAGACAACTCCCCAGGTACCCAATACCTTCTGTTAGTCTTGCTGGACCTATCTTGTCTGATTTTAGGAATTGTCCCACCTTGTTCTTCTCTTCCTTATTTATCCAGTTCTTAGCAATAATCCTTTGAATCACTTGTCGTGGATCTCCCATTTGATCTTGCTTTCATCCTCCTCTTTTATTATCTTTGATTGGTAGCCCAGTTTCCCATTTCTGAGCAAAACGCATAGTCCAGACATACACTCTAGTGCTGTGAGACTACAGACAAGTTATGGGTACCTCACATCCTGACATTAGGTGTGAGACTGTCACCCACACCATCTGCCCAGCCTCTTTAATTTTTTTAGGGTGATAGTCCATGGCCGATTGGGGTAAGCCAGATGTTTTTGTTCAAATTGTTTAAACTAGCATAAGGTTAATTACCTTAATTTTTCTCAAATTGTTTGCCAGGGGTTTTAAAATGTTCAGAAACATAATAAAAATGTTGCTGTTACTTTCTCTTCAAGAAAGATTGGGTAGATTTGGGTAGGGGTGATGGCCTTGCCGCAGTACTGAGGGGCATTAATTTACTATTGAACAAGGACGTAACATGACACCTGGATGTAGCATACCAGGAGGCAATCACAAAAATACCACAGTGAATAAATAGTGCCATGTTAAAAACTAGTAAATAAATGCACTGACAACATAGGCATGGCCTCTTTTGAGTGTGTCTGTAAAACTGATGTTTGTTCTTGAATTTTTGTCCTGGATTTTGACCCTTTGTCTTGATTTTTTTGTCCTGAATTTTGACCCTTTGTCCTGATTTTTTTACAATCCTGTCCAGAATTTGCCTCAATGTCAGGTGGTCACCCTATTCTGCACACAGATTCATCCTATTAAAAGCAGGAGGTATCTGCACGTGGAAAAAGAGCCAGAATTGGGAAAAAACATGATGGGATGGTTCCTATAAATCCAGTCCCACTTGTGATTCCCCATTTTCGCTGGAGAAACAGAGTAGCATGGTGCACGGGACATTTTACACGCCAGAATCAGTCATTCTAGCCTGGTATTTACGGATCTCTACACCGGCTAATCAGACTCGGTCAATGTCAAACAATCATTATTTTAGTTCAAGGAAGGAACCATGACAGAAAAAGATAAACAGATCCATATAAATCCCACAACCTATCCTCAAATGGCTGCCCAGACATTTTGTTTTCAAGTTGAGTTTGAATAGCTCGAAGAATGCTGGCGTGTTTGGCTGTCTCCTTGTCACGTATTTAAATGAGCTATGTGAGGTATACCCTCTAGATCGTCAACCTCAGCATTAAGAGTGAAGGTCACCACTCCGTAGTATTGTATAGATATTAAACCATCAGATAATAGTCAACATGCTGATGAAAAATTCTAGCGAGTCAACATTTTCTGCCAATGCGTTGAGTAACATCATTTTCCTGTTATGCAGAGAGCCAAAAAGCACTATAACTCTACCTCATGGGTCTTCTATATTTTCTATCGGCCAAAAATCAATCATACCACATATCAAAATACCGACCCCTCTGGAATATGTATTGTGAGAGGAAAAAAACTGTATTGGCCACATTTCTTCGCAAAGTTGACAGCACAGCATGGCTGCAAACCCATTTCCCGTAGCAAGGCTAAACTCACACAATGTGTCTGCCTGGATATGATAGAACCCTCCTCACTTAATATATAGATTATTTAAACCGCTAATTTTCCATGGCATTAACTTCACTGGTGTACTAGCGAGGGATATATGTAATGCTGTTATTAATAGCTGTAATTAATAGCTATACTTGTATCTCCATTTTGATTTGTTTCAAGTACCCAGATACACACAACACAACTATAACAGAACAAATCCTAACGAACAAACTCTTCGTAAACCCCTCACCTCCGCCCACACTGACGACCCCAACTTTCACCTCCCAAAGCATCATGTTTACTTGACTAAGGTACCCAGTGCCGTGATAATACACATCTGGGGATGCAGTGTGCAACCCTTTGACTGGTAGCCGCTAATGAATATGTATATTGATTCTAACAATAGTACCATCTCTCTTCATACTTACATCAGACATCATAGGAGTGAGCTCGCCTACACCCCTATGATGTTTATACAACAATTAAGAGCGAGTAACTGTGTCAGTTAAATCCCTCTAGTCTCATTGATGTCACCTCTCCTCCCCCTAGAGGAGTTCATTTTGCCTGTTGGTAGTTATAGTTAGGACCTAGTTTTCATAGGAAAAGCATTTTTGTTTAGCTAATAACTGGCTTTGTTTGTCGAATCTTCGCGCAATTTTCACAACTAGTTTGCCACTCACTTCAGCTGCTATCTGGAAAGTTTGTGGTGATTCGTCAAGTGGGGGCTGAGAAAAGGGGGGGGTTCCCAAAACGTGTTTTCCCCATGCAAATTCCAATAGGGATTTTAGACATGACTACAGCCTGAACCACTGGGCAGAAGTACACCACATTTGGCAGACAACTAGATCATGGCCCTAAAGAGTGTCTTGTGTAATTTGGTATAAATCTGATCAGTAGTTATGGAGTTACTAAAGAAAAATTATTTATGTATACCTAGAAATGCGGATCAACCATGGATCCACCGAAGTTAATCTGTGGATCCATGCGACAAGAGCAATGCTGTTATTGGCCACACCCTGAGAGAAGAGTTGCAGCTGCCATTTTGTCAATGGGGACACTGTTTCCAGGAAGGGGAGGATTAAAGTAGAAATAGGACAAAAGGAGTCAGGATAGAGGCTTCCTATTCCAAAGAAAGTGATGGACCCTATTAGAGGTCAGAGGGACCCTTCATGGGCAAGAAATTGCCCCAGAATATTTTTTGAGGCACGCAGGGATCCACAGATCCCCGTTGCCTTCACTGTGCCCCTGTGTGAATCAGTGACAGATCTGCGGATGCAGACCCCAATTTCGAAAATATACAACCACTCACAGACACACTCACTTACACACCCATTCACACACCCGCTCACAGATGCACAAAACCAATACCAGACCCAGTGACAGATCCACTCACAGACACACACAGCCACTCATAAACCCACTCACTCACCTACTTACACACCCACGTAAAGACCCACAACACCACTACCAGACCTAGTCACAGTCCCAAACAGCCACTCACACACCGAGGCACACACTAGTTCACACACTCACACACCCACTTACACCCCCCCAGAACCATTCACACACTCATACAGCCACTCACACACCCACTGACAGACCTACAAAACAACTTGCACACCCACTCACAGGCCCACAAAGGCACTCAGATGCCCACTCACAAGCCCACTTACACACAACCACTCACACACCCACTCACTCACCCATACAGTCACACACCCACTCACAGACCTGGAAAACCACTCACACGTCCACTCATAGGCCCATAGACCCACTTAGCCACTCACACACAGAGTCAAACACTCACACACCCTCTTACATACCAACGCAGCCACAAACACCCAGTCACACACATACAGCCACTCCCATACACACTCACAGACCCACAGCAGCCAACCACCCACCCTTTGGCCGTGCGCAGAAGTGGTTGTATTAGCATATGGTAATTAAATATTTATTTACTTTGGGGTTGACTGCATGCAGGGGGTTGGCCGCCATGCTCTGCCTTTGGCCTTGCACACTAGAAGTTGGATTAATATATAGTAATCAAAAGTTACTCTAGAAATTCACTGAAAAAAAACAAAGTTACAGGGATGTTATAGTTGGGTAAATAGAAATAAAAATACCTTAGAAATTCACCAAAAAACAAAGGTTACCAGACTGTTATAGTTAGATTCAGATTTTACACACACAAAACCATAGAAAAATCAGCAGTTATAGTTATCTAAAGAAACTATAACTTGTGCTCTAAGATAACTATACCTCACATCCTTGCCATACACTGGTAATTACCCCACATATTACATCAGTCATGACATCTTGTATGACATCATTAATAATATCACTGTAACATTTGCAATAAAATTATTGATAAGAAAAATGTGTATGGCGGGGCCACAAGTTATAGTTACCTTAGGTCAAGTGTTATATATATATATAAATTCACTTGCAAAAGCAAAGGTTGCAGGGACGTTATAGTTAGGTTCTGAATTTACTTATCCAAAACCATAGAAATTCAGCGCCCAAAGGTAACTATAACCTACACCCTTGCCATGGACAGTTTTCTTATCAATAATTTTATTGCAAATGTTGCAGTGATAATATCAAACATGCCATACAAGATCTCATCAATGATATAATATGTGGAGTAATTAGCTGTCCAAGCCGTTGTAACCACCCATACTGGTGCCATGCACGGCCTTTGGACTTGTGCGGTGCAGGTTGGCCACAGGGCATGTCTCTGTCAGTGGATCTGTGAGTGGGTGCGAGTGTCTGCATGGGTATGAAAGTGGGTGTGTCAGTCTATGGGTCTGAGTGGGTGCATGAGTGTCTGAGTGGATGTGTGAGTGGGCGCATGAGGCTCTGAGTACATGCATGAGTGAATGAATTAGTGTATGAATGAGCCTGTGAGTTTTCTTTTACGTTTTTCAATAATTGCAAATATTTTGTGAATACTTTGCAAAATTCTTGAAAATTCATGAATTTTCATGAATAGCGGGCATGGTGATGCAAAATTATTTTAATCCAATAATTTTCCCCTAAAGCACACCTATATCACACCCCTGGGGGTCAGGGTACCTTCATGCTGACCAATTATGCCATCTTAAATTAGGATTTTCACCCCCGGGGACAGTGTTCCGTGAAATAAAATGGTGGCCACAACTCTCTAGTCAGGTTGCAATCAGCCAATTACAGCACCTCTTTTCGCATTTGCATTTGCAAAAGTTAGTTAATTTTTGTGAAATATTGGCGAAATAATCCTGAAGGCGGCACAGCCAGTGATATACAAATTTGTTTTCCCTTTAATTTCTCAAAAACTACTTAACAGATTTACACCAAATAAGTGAAAGCACAATCTGCATACCAGAAGCTGGATTTCTGCAAAATTTGGTGTAATTCCGTCCAGCGGTTTCGACTGTAGTTGTGTCTAAAGATCCTATGGGAATTAACATGGGAAGCACAACTTTTTTTGACACCCCCTTTTTCTCAGCTCCCGCTTGATGGATCACCGTGAAACTTTCCGTGCGCAACAAGAATCACCTCAACACTTTTCTTTGGAAAAGTTAATGAAGATTTGTCAAAAAGCACCAAAGATATTGACATGTCAAAAAACGCTTTTTCTATGGAAACAAGGTCCTAACTATAACTACGTGGTGGCAACCGCCACTCAGTAATATACATATATATATATAATATTATTGCAAGACTGATGCTATTAAACCCGATCTTGGCTTATGGGCCATACAGGCAGGTTCACTCCTCATTAAATCCTTCTATGCTTCTTGAGTGAGGCGAGCCAGGACAGGAGGCGATTTCAAGCAGTGAGGTTGTGTCCTTGGTGTGATGAGAGGGCCGGTTGAAAAGTGAGCCTGCACAATACTTTGATTTATGTGGACCTTCACCTGACCTACTCTCAAAACCAGAAAATGTAATTATTTTATCAGAAACTTTCAGGAGGCCGGGAGAGTCCTTGAAAAACCCTGACTGTTTGGACAAATCTGGGAGATTTGACCACCCTAGAAAGGAAGAAGTGAAAGATATGAAAACAGTAACAATGGGATGAAGTACTGATTAAATAGAGCTTGTAACAGCAAGCTGAAGAGACAGAGTGCAGGGTGGTCTAAAAAAGAGGCATGAGGAGGAATCAAGACTAGGATGCCTGGGTATTTAGAAACCCTGACTTTTGCAGGGCCAGTGAAATAAAAACTTACAAAAAATTTATAAAAACTCACTAGAGTTGCTTGAAAAATTCTATAATCAAGAGGGAATTTTAGAATGCATATACATAAAGATATAGGCTCACATTTAACATTGTCTCTCATTGCAACTCCTCTATGCCATTACCAGATATGCTGCTATTTTGAGAGAGCAATCTACCAGAGGCCCGCAGCACAAAGCTGGTTGTCAAAGCATCTGCAAAAACTTAAAAGAAAACAAAATGTGTGAAAACACACAGCCCAAATAATCAATCATGAAATAGAGAAGGTTTCCTAGTTGGAAAGCTGTATGGTACTTTTTAGAAAACAAGATACACATTATTAGTGGATAAGACTGCAACCATAACCCGCCTACAGTCATTTCAGAGTAAAATTACAAATACTTCAGTTAGCATTATCTATGGAATGCTGGCACTGACTCAGCCAATTTGAAGATTTAGGGCCCTATTTACAAATAATATATATAAAACACCTCCCATACATTTTCTTCAAAGCAGTACATTTCTGACATGTTTTGAACTTGCATACATTTCCAGGAGTATGCTGGTTTACACCAGTTCTTTAAGAAAATGTTTCTGAATTCCTATTTACAACTATATAAAGTCATTTGTACATGCTGAAATGTACACAATGTGCATTCATGCATGCACAAGTGAATTTCATTTTTGTAATCAGACTTTTATTTTGTTTTTCTCTACAGGGAACCTCATCTACTACCTCTCCAGTTTTTGACTTTTTTCCTTCCCGTGTACCCCACTGATAAAGACTTATGGGGGTCATTCTGACCCTGGCGGTCATGGACCGTCAGGGCCAACGACCGCGGGAGCACCGCCAACAGGCTGGCGGTGCTCCCATGGCATTCTGACCGCGGCGGTACAGCTGCGGTCAGATACGGGAAACCGGCGGTGTACCGCCGGTTTCCCGCTGCCCAAGGGAATCCTCCATGGCGGCGCTGCAAGCAGCGCCGCCATGGGGATTCCGACCCCCTTACCGCCAGCCTTGTTCTGGTGGTTTTGACCGCCAGAACCTGGCTGGCGGTAACGGGTGTCGTGGGGCCCCTGGGGGCCCCTGCAGTGCCCATGCCAATGGCATGGGCACTGCAGGGGCCCCCTAACAGGGCCCCACCAAGATTTTCAGTGTCTGCCACGCAGACACTGAAAATCGCAACGGGTGCAACTGCACCCGTCGCACCCCTTCCACTCCGCCGGCTCCATTCGGAGCCGGCATCCTCATGGAAGGGGGTTTCCCGCTGGGCTGGCGGGCGGCCTTCTGGCGGTCGCCCGCCAGCACAGCGAGAAACTCAGAATTACTGCGGCGGTCTTTTGACCGCGCAGCGTTATTCTGCCGGCGGGACTTTGGCAGAATGACTCCCTATGTCTCTTACAGTTTCCGGAGTGAAAGTGAGCCATGCAAACTTTATGAATAGCCAAGAAGAACTAGTTCGGTGGGCATTCCAAAAATCTCAAGGGCTATCCTACCTTGAAATGCATAATATGCAACAAGTCCCTTTTTGGTAAGTATATTTCAGAACTAATTAATTCTAACCGGGTGGAATCGAATTTTGTTGGGTCCACTAAATATTGGACCAAACACCAAGCCACTGTAATGAGGGCATTAATCACACCAAATAGTATGTTTGAGTGAATATGTTGCATATGTTTATCCACATTTAGCTTGTGCTTGTAAATGAAACTTACGTTTATCAAGTGGGGCCTTGAGTTATTTGCATTAGCTACGTTGGTTTGCACTCATTCTTGATTAAGTGAACATCAGAGACGGACTTGAATTGGGAGCGGCTGCCTTGGTTGCCCATTGTGAATAAAATTGGGGCAATGTAGTAGTTGTCTGCTCCTGGTTGACCGTTCTCCAATTATGCACTTTCCCTTCAACATGAGTCTTTAATTGCAGGGTGGGAAAATTAATTGCAATCTTTGCAAGGTCAGCACAAACCATAATTTTAACACGCTCAACATGTGGATTCTACAATCATTGTCTCCCTGACCAGCGGGCATACTGAGACATAAAAAGGTGAAATATTAGAGGGTACACAAAATATTATATGGAAGGTAATGCAAGAGAAATAATAGGTAGCTAGCAGACCGTAAGTGAGGCAATTTCGGCTGCCCTTACATTCTCAGTAAAAAGAGTCATGATGGGGTACACGAAACATTGAACCAAAGAAAATATTAAATGTATGTGTACTACTACTACTGCTATCCATGCCTTTGCCGCCTTATACAACTCAGTGAAAGACAAAGGTAGCTTTCCACAGCTTGTGGATCACGTGACAGGAAATCATCAACATGGAAATCATGCAAAACAATTTAGTCAACACAAATTTGGAAAAACATCTAACTATGGCTCTATCAAAATTAGCAGTTGGTAACTAAGGACAAAAGCAAATAGACATAGCAATCAGTAACATCATCTTATACCTTCCCTCAGTATGATTCAGCAAGCTGCAACTGTCTTCATCAATTTGACATCTGTTCAGTCAGCAAAGTGTCAAAATTCAACATTAGAGATGAAGATAGGAAATGTCTCTTCATGCAGTTCGGAAAGAATAATAACTATCCTCTCAGAGCGGTTAGGAAAGAACGGGGTGAATGACCTCTCTCCTCTCGTGCAGTCTGGCTAAGTTAGATTTCCTAAAACTACTTCCTACATTGCTATTAGTCAAAGAATCGGACATTTAAGTTTAGTCCAATGAAAGTAGAACCTCAATTCTAAGAATTTACTTAACCGCTGTTCACATGTCGATGATTGGCTCTTCTTCTCCTGTTCCCATTGTTGGGCTCGTCAGTTAACAAACTTGTATCAGCTTATACTCCAATCAGTGCATACATTGTTAACTCCTGGGAACATTGCCTTTACACACACTAAGTTATACAAACTATGCTTGGCTATTACAACATATTCTAGCAAGCAGTTCTCATGTGAAAGAATTCTAGCTCCTAACATTTGGTCAATGTAATGGAAAATTATAATTTAATTCTCTAAGCAGCCATTTTATAATTCGCCTAAGCAATGCAACTTGAGATGAGACTGTGCAACTAGGCCTAAGACCTCGCTAAGTTAAGGCCTTTGATTAATAAAGCAGTTACCTAATACATGACCATTAATATGACATACTACTACATCAATCCAAACATGAGCTCGACATTTTGCATTAATAAGCTGTTAATAAGTACACTTCGTGATTATTGATGGTCACTCAAGTAGGCAAATTTTCAAACTTGTGTATTATTTTTCTACATTAACTCATTTTCTGCGCAGATTTAGCATTCCGACTACATGAATATTCATTAAAAAATTTCAGCTATAACAATCCCTCCTCTGATGACTGAATATGTCATCACATTTACATCTTCCCACACAAATGTTTTGCTTCAGCTAAAATTTGTCATGTCTATCCCTTTTAATCTTCATTCCCTCCTTGAGTTTTCCCAAAACAAATTTTCAATTTTTATCTCTTCCGTCCTCTGATCATTTTTCATTTTCTTTGATTTAATCACATGATATAATTTTCCCATTCTCCATGCTCCAATTATGCAAATCACAATAATCAATATCACTTGTATTATTTTCAATATTATCCCTTTCCCAATGTTGCTGAGCCAATTTCCCACTAAAGCAAACCCTTTGCCAACTTTCTCCCAAACATCTGGTTCCTTCAATTATTTCAAATCAGCACTATCATTAGTCAAATTAGTAATTAAGGTTCTAATTTCTCTGAATTTATCAGGAATATTTGAACATCAATGCTTCGAATTCATCATTTTGCAAACTCCGCCATCCTCTGCTAAAAGAATGTCTAAAGCAAGGCGGTTCTGAAGAGTCATAGATCATACCGCAGCAATTTCTGTGTCCATTAGGATCGCAGCTCCTGAAACATTTGTCACATGTTACCCACAATAGTAGACAACTTTTGAATCTTTATAGAATTCAGAACAACTCCTACTGAAGGGATTATTGCCCCAAATATATCTCCCACTATATTAGAGGGAGACTCTCTTTTTTGTTTAACATGATGTAACTCAGTCATTTTCGGTAATCTTTTCAAGTCCTCAAGTTGGAATATCTTTGGGAAAACTATCCCCAAGTAACATGTGCCATGCCATCCTCTTGGAAGATGGGAATAAGCATTTGACCCACAGATGTAATAAATTCCAGGAATTGCTGGATCCTGTCCATTCAACATAAATGTCCACTTACTCTGAAACAAAACACATGTCTAAATTCACTTGTTCCCACAAACAACGTGTCAGTATAAGATTTAGGCCTATATATACAAAGCTTTCCTACATGTTGCACATCTAAAGCTAACCTCCCTTATGTATTTATTTGACTAAATGCATAATCATTTCTAAAAGTCATTTTCTCTAAGCCCTTTTCTAACTTCTCCTTTAATGCCTTTCTCCTGTCATCTGTCTGATCTAAGAAGCTCTTTTCTTGTGGTGTAAGCAAGCATGTCAATTGTTGCAAATGCAGTGCCAAAGGTCAACATAGGCTCAAGGAATCCTCTTACTAGACCTAAAGTGTTGTCCTTAGCTACTCTACTCAGGTACTTAATTATAGGAACAAACGAAAACACAATGACATAATTGTAATAGAAATACTGGATGTACTCCTGGTTATAGAATCGTGTTAGTAACAGACTACAACTTATCACGTAAGTGAGGGGTAAACTATGATAAGTAACTCCTTCTTCGAATGATGAAGAAATCTGCGTGCAAACAACAATTTCTCGCATCCATTGTCTAAACATACTCACTCAATAAGCAATAGAAAACATTAGAAGAAAGTTCTCCTTGTGCATTATCTACATGCAGATACTTTTCATCTAACCTGAACTTCTCTATTTCTGTCAGGGTGGTAGTTATTTCTAAAGCTGAAGTATGGTAGTCTTTACTCTTAGCAAGGACAGCCATTCCCAAAATTAATACCAAGCACAATATCATGCATACAATTGCCAAACCATCACTCAAGTATTTACAGCACCTATTCTTCCTACCTTGCTGGCTAATGTTATCCATTATCTAGAAGAGAAAAATAATAACCATGCAGCAAAATCAAAAACAAAAACTTCAATCTTCTTTCAGCAATTATTTACAGCTTTCATTCTTTCAGTCTTACTTCCAAGATCTTTTTATCACAATCGGTAGGGTTGTCAACAATCAGTTTAGTAGCTCGTCAAAATCAAGTTATCTTGTCAAATCTGGTTATCAAAAACCTTTTCTTGGTTACTTTCAACAGTCTCTTTTTCTTCCTTGCACTTTTCTCAGCTTATACTTTCAACCGTTCAGTTTATTGGTTTCCTTCAAGTGCCGAAATATTGACCTGGAATGTCTTGATCAAAACAAAAAGACTAAAATTATCTTTGCCATTCACTTGTTGTACATACGCCCATTCAGGACCAGCGTACCTTCACTTGCAATTCTCTATCTTTTCAACTTTCAATCTCTATTCAACTCTCCTTTACTTAGATCTTCTCTCCTTGTTGTATCTACTTCCTCCACAATAGTTGTCACTGTAACTGCTTCTTTCCTCTTTGCTTGCTACTCCGGCCACTTATCTCCTTTCAGTGGACCTTTTGTCAATGCTCTTTTCAGTGTCAAACTTGTAACTTCTTATTGCTCTGCAGGACGTTCTCTTGACGGACCAGCAACTGGTTCAGAAGGAGTCAGACCTCAGTAGCTTTGATTTGCCTCAACTTCTTCCCCCTCGGGGTCTGTTGTTTGCTCAGTTTGTCTCTCAAAATCGTCTACTTCTGGGAGAGCCCTCCTCTGATTAGCCTCTCCTGCTTCCTCAATTGAGATTGGTGCGCTTTCACCTTCCTGTACGTTTTCTCTTTCGTCTCTCACAGGAGTGGCTGAACCGTTCTCAATTGGCTCAGATCCTGTCTCAGTTCCTCTTTCTCCTCTTTCTGGCTCCGAGGTTGGTCTGGTCGTTGTTGGTACTCTCAACAACTCTTCTTCATTGTCCAAAGGACATGTCACTTTTCTCTGGTGGCTTCTGTGGATCCAGTTTGGAACTCCAGGACACTTCACAGCTGTGGTAGTGATCAAAACTACCTGTAAAGGGCCTTTCCACCAAGGCTCCAAACATGTTTTCCTTCAACATTTCCTGATCACAAACCAGTCACCTGCTCTCAGGTTGTATCCTTGATCTTAAGACGGTTGTAGTGTGGTGGCTTCCACTTGATGATAGAAAGTACGAACCACATCAGCCAGACCCTTGCAGTAGTCCAACACCATATTATCTGTTATGTTCACAAGAGCATTTGCAGGATCCGCTGGCAAGCTCATTGATCTGCCCATGAGGATCTCATGCAGTGACAATCCTGTCTTCCTGTCGAGTGTATTTCTCATTGTCATCAGAACTAACAGTAGTGCGTCTGGTCATTTCAGATTCGTGGATGCACACATTTTCGCCATTCTTGATTTCAAGGTACCATTCATCTGTTCCACAAGTCCTCGGTGCTTCAGGCCAGTAACTACAATGCAACTTCTGCTCAATGTTTAAGGCTGCACATAGCAGTTTAACTACTTCATTGTTGAAGTGACTTCCTCTATCTGATTCTAAAGAGATCAGAAACCCAAACCGCGGTATCTGTTCCCTAAGCAGTAATTTCACTACTGTGAGGCTGTCATTTCTTCATGAGGGACAAGCTTCAATCAAATGACTAAAGATGCAGACAATCACCAACACATATCTCAATCCTCCACACACAGGCATCTCAATAAAATCCATCTGCATTCTGCTGAATGGACCTCCTGCTCTTCCAATGTGGCTCAAATTGACCACTGTCCCTTTTCCTGAGTTCATTTGTTGGCAAATGATGCAACAGTGGCAAACTGCTTCAGCACCTTGTCTAAACTTTGGATTCAACCAATTCTGCTTGATCAATCGAATCATTGCATCCCTCCCAACACGCGCTTGACCATGATAATATCTAGCCATTTGAGTCAACAAAATGTTCAGCAGTACTAAGTGACCTGCTTCTGAAATAAACAGTTCATCCTGTCATTGTACACATTTCATTTTGACCCATGACCTTTTTTCCTCCCTATATACATTATTTTGCAGTGTTTTCAGCTCTTCCAAGGAATCTATATCATGTAATGCATAACTTGGACATGTCTCATGATCCTCAGGTAACAATTCCCACTTTCCTTTGAATGATGTGGAGTTTAATGCACAAAACCTTACAACTTGATCCTCATATCAATTTCCCGTTGACACCAAATCTTGTGATTTTAGATGTGCACTGCATTTCACCATAGCTATCTTTTCAGGCATTTGGATAGCTTGCAACAACTCCTGAATTTTCTTACCATTTCTTATTGGTGAACCAGAAGAGGTCAGGAAACCTCTCTAAGACTACAACTGGCTAAAACCATGCAGTATTCCAAATCCATACTGGCCGACCCTATAGATGATAACTTTGAGCTGTGCAGAAACATGGCATGCTCTAGTAAGGGCTGCCAGTTCCGCTACTAGCACTGAGTATACTCCTCGAAGCCAGGATGCTACACGTATACCAGAAATAGTGCACAAAACATATCCTGCTCTCAATCCTCTTGTATTGTCCCTGAGACAGGACCATCAAGAAAGATAATTTGGTCATTTTCTTCCAGTTGGGTGTCTCTGATATGGGGTCTCGGTTTTGTGCACAGATCATTTCCTTCAAGACAATTATGCTCAATATAAAAAAACATTTCAATTTCAACATTTTCATTTGGGAGTAAGGTTGCCTGGTTAAGCACTGTACATCTTTTCAATGACACGTTTCGGGACCCCAGGATGCTCATTTCATAACGAGTCAGTCTGGCACCTGTTAGGTACTGCGTCTTTGTTTGTGTAAGTAAAACTTCAATGGAGTGAGGGACCATAACAGTAAGGTTATGTCCTATCATAATGCCTTCACACTGTGCAAGGCTCTGTCCAACCGTGGCGACTGAACGTAAACAGCCTGGTAAAGCTGCTGCAACTGAGTCCAAATTAGCTGAAAAAGATGTTACTGGGTGGTTTACAACACCATGGAGTTGAGTCAAGACAGACAAAGAACATGCATCATGCTCATGACAGAACAACATGAAGGGTTTTGTGTAGTCAGGCATTCCCAAAGCTGGGGCTTTGCACAAACCCTCTCTCAATTCAGAAAATGCTTTCATACAGGCCTGATCTAACACTAGGGGATCAGTGACTTCTTTATGAGTCAGCTTCTGCAATGGCTTTGAAATGACTGAAAAGTTGGGAATCCATTGGCGACAATATCCTACCATCCCCAAAAACATTCTGACATCTCTCTGTGTGGCTGGGGGACTCATCTACAATATGGCTGTGACCCTTTCTCTGGATATTTTCTTTATTCCCTTCTCAAGCTGATGACCCAAATATTTCACTTCTTTCCGACAGTATTGTATTTAATTGGAGACACTTTATGACCATTCTTTCCCAAATGGTTCAGTAAGGCAATCGTGTCATACTTGCACTCTTCCTTTATTTTGGATGCAATCAACAAATCCTCAAGGTACAGTACCAATGTCCATTGGAAAGGCATTTCCAATGATGCCGGGTTCCTTTTCAAGATCTGGTTGAATATGGAAGGTAATTCTGAAAACCCTTGAGGAATTTTACACAAACAGTAAACTCGATCTAAAAATTTGAAACAGAAGAGAAATTGACCATTCTCATGAAGAAGTACAGAAAAGAAGGCTTGTGACAAGTCTATGATGATGAACCATTCAGCATCGCATGGAATCTGGAACAAAATCACAGCTGGGTTCGGCACTACAGGACAACATTTAATCACATTGTCATTTATTTTTCTCAGATCCTGGACAGTTTGAACTTTTCCAAAGGAGTTTCGCAATCCCATTATAGGTGAATTACATGGACTGCTCAACACATCTTTCAAAACTCCTTGGTTTACAAATTCTGCAGTTATGGGAGCAACTTTCTCAATGATGTCCTGTGTTATGTGGTACTGGGGAATCTGGGGACAAATTGTGTTTGGCTTTACTAGAACCTTAACTTGCTCAACTCCCTTTATCAGGACAATGTCTTTCCCTTTCAAATCCCACTCTCTCTCGTTATCTGTTCCTTGCAAGTCAGAAGGAAGATCCTTTACTGTGAAAACTGGAAAGAAACTAGTCAAGGGGTATTCCTCATTTATTATTTCAACCTCTGTCTATGGAGCTGGGTCATCCTCATCATCACTGTTCATCTGTATCTCAATTCCATAATTTGAGCAAGAAATCAAGGGGCATATTTATACTCCGTTTGCGCCGAATTTGCGTCGTTTTTTTCGACGCAAATTCGGCGCAAAACTAACGCCATATTCATACTTTGGCGTTAGACGCGTCTAGCGCCAAAGTATGAGGAAAGAGCGTCATTTTTTTGCGTGAACGCCTTCCTTGCGTTAATGAGATGCAAGGTAGGCGTTCCCGTCTAAAAAAATGACTGCGACGCAAATGCGTCGTATTTATACTCCCGGGCAAAAATCACGCCCGGGAGTGGGCGGGGCAAAAAACCCCGCATTTGCGCCGGATTTTAGCGCCTGGGTCAGGGCAGGCGTTAAGGGACCTGTGGGCTCAAAATGAGCCCACAGCTGCCCTCCCATGCCCCCAGGGACCCCCCCTGCCACCCTTGCCCACCCCAGGAGGACACCCAAGGATGGAGGGACCCATCCCAGGGACATTCAGGTAAGTTCAGGTAAGTATAATTTTTTATTTTTTTTATATTTTTTTTTGGCATAGGGGGGCCTGATTTGTGCCCCCCTACATGCCTCAATGCCCAATGACCATGCCCAGGGGACATAAGTCCCCTGGGCATGGCCATTGGGCAAGGGGGCATGACTCCTGTCTTTACTAAGACAGGAGTCATGTAAATGGCGTCTGGGCGTCGTTAAAAATGGCGCAAATTGGGTGGAGGCGATTTTTTGGCGTCAACCTGACTTGCACCATTTTAAGACACCCTAACGCCATTTTCCCCAACGCCGGCGCTGCCTGGTGTACGTGTTTTTTTTCCACGCACACCAGGCAGCGCCGGTCTGCTAGCGCCGGCTAACGCCATTCAATAAATACGGCGCCCGCATCGTGCTTCAGAATGGCGTTAGCCGGCGCAAAACTTTTTGACGCTAAACTGCGTTAGCGCAGTTTAGCGTCAAAAAGTATAAATACGGGCCTAAGCATCTTGTCTTACACAGCAAGTCCCTTCCCTGTAGGGATACTGGACTTGAGTCACAAACTACAAATTTGTGTAACCCCTCAAAGTTGCCAATTGTAACCTGAACTGGTTCTGTAATTGGGTTGGTTGAATATTGATTTGCTGCTCCTACAATCTGGACTGCTTTTCCTGAAAGGGGCAAATTTGAAACTTCTGAAGTACTCACTGTAGAGTGTGTAGCTCCTGTATTGACCAAAAATGAAACTTTGTGACCCATTATTTTTTCCTTCACATATGGACCTTTCTGATCTACTTCCAAGGAAGCTGCAAGCACACATTCCTCTTCGTCCAAACTCTCGCTCAACCAATCATTGTTTATTCCATTCTCACTGTGTAACGGGGATTGGTGTATTGTGTTATTACACTAGTTAAACCTTTGACCTGTGACCTGTTGAGGAAGCATCACCTGCTGCTGTTCCATTGGGGCTTGAGGTATTTGGATTTGCTGTCTAGGTACCATTTGAACCTGCTGTTGCATTGGCTGTAACTGTGCCAGCTGCACGTGTGGCATTTGCACCTGGTCATGGGTTGAACGTTTTGCATTTGATTCACATTGTTTTGAAAATTTGGATTATGACCTCTCATTCTTGATTGTCTCATGTTTTGAAACAAATTGATGTCACTTGTTTGCTGATCAACACCTTCCTGCACCATCATCGGACACTCCTGCTTCCAATGTCCGATCCCTCCGCGAGCGTGACAAGGCAACAATCTCTTCATTCCCTGTACATCACTCTGAACCAGTACAGTACCCAAATTGGGACTATGGTTTCCATTTCCCATGCCTCTGTGACCTCTACCTCTTGACCGATTTTGAAACACCACATTTCCCTGCTGCTGCTGCTGTTGTGGAAAACCACCCTGCATCACTGTTTGTGCCTTTCTGATCTGCATTACCATTGCCTTTTCTTTCAACCTTCTCTGCTGCAGCTTAATCTTGTCACTACAGTACTTTGCATACTGCAATACCTCATCAAATGACTCTTAATCATCTGGCTAATTTCAGGTCTCAATCCTTCCACAAATCTAAACACTAAATGAATCATGTCTTTCAGCTCAATTGTTTTAGTTCCACTGTAATGCTTAAACACCTGCAACAATCTCTCATTATACGCATGTATTGATTCTTTCGCATCCTGGGCTGTCCTTTCTATTCTCTGCCAGTCAATATTATTGGGCGAAATTCTCATTTTCAAAATTTCAATCACCTTATAGTAGTATTTCATTATCTCAGGAGAGGGTGGGCCTGTAATCGGATCTCTTTCTGGTTCCTTTGTTGGCCTGTCTACGCTCCTCTTGCACCCAATCAATAAGTCTGCTGGAACTACTATCTCTAATAGAATGTTCAAACACTCCCACATGCAAGTTTAACAAACCTGTCTGTCTGCTGGTACCATTCTACTGGTTTCTCTCTCAACCTGGGATAATTGTTTGTAAAGGACAGAATGTCACTTCTGCTCCAAGGGACATGGACAAAGTTCCCTATTGGAATCTCTCTCATTGGTAAAAATTTTACTGGATCCTCAACCTGCTGCACATTTGCAGTAAGATTCCCTGAATCCCTTTTTTTTCGTTTCTCTTTTCTTTACCCATCTTCCTTCCCACTTGTCTAATGCTCCCTATGTCTGTACACTTTGGAGCAACTCCGTAAGGTGTGGCTTCATTTCTGCAGATCTTATGTGTTTGAAATCTTTTGAGTTGAAATCTAACCTGTAACTCCTCTTCAAGTGTTTTGTTTTCTCTATATTTTATGCCACATTCCTCTGCCAAATCTGCTAGTTTTTGCTGTACCGCGCTTGCTTCTCTAGTAATTTTCAGACACAGGTATCTCAATTCCACTTCGGTATAAGATTCGAGCCTGTTCACACCCATAGTTCCTTCAATAAGTTCCCCTGTTTCCATCCCTAGTCTCATATATTTCAAGTACTCCTCTCCCGTAGGAGCACTCTGCAGGGTATTCAGCTTATCTAACCATTCAGTCAATTGTTAGGCAGTCAACCCTTGCAGTGAAATGTTGTTAGGCTGGATATTTGGTAACGGTTGTACAGTTAGTTTTGGAGACTGCGGTGTCAGTAACTTCAGGCTGTGACTGATGTTTGACCCAGTTTCAGTATTCAGAGGAACTCCAAATGGACTAAGGTCCAACAATGATCCTGTTCCGTCAAAGGTCTGTCCCACAGGAGGGACTACTTAGACACTCTCATTAAGTCCTCCCCTCATTGCATTCTCACTCAGGACTCCCCGTCCATTAGTACTGTTATTTCCCTTGGGCAAACAAAGGTATGACTGGACCAATGGTGACAGGTACAGATACATCGTCTGGGCTTGGTCTAACGTTCGGGTTCGGTGGGTGCATAATTCATGTATTCTGACTCATTAGTACGGACATATCTGTCTGTGTCCCTGTAATAGGAGTGTACTTAGGCATGCTTGTGACTGCACTTGAGGCAGTAAGAGTGGAGTTGGCTCTGTCTGAACCAATGTCAGTCTCGGGAAAACCTGTCCTGTTGGCACTATTAGGTTTTTGTCAGTTTCTACAATGGTTAAATTCTCAGGACTTTCGGCTGTGGCATCTGATTTTGAACTGTTGATGTAGTAGGCAGATTAAGATTGCTCTGCACTGGGCTCTGTGTCATGGTAGGATTAATTTGCACTGGACTCATCGTCACATTGACTGTCGTTGGTGTCGAAGGGTTTACAATAGTGTCGGACCGCTCTCATGTGCTGCATATGGTGGGGGATGATTTCTACGTAACTGTAAAATAAACTTATCATCATCTCATTCTTCCTCAAGTGTTAAAGATCTCCTAGACTCTCTTGATCTCTGCTCCCTCCTCTCTGAGAGACTTCTGTTTGTCTTTCTGGTAGCTCTCCTTTCTTCTCTCTAGCTGTCCTGTGTAATTGCAGGAAACAACTTAATTCCCTGTAAAGTCTCGGTTCTCCAAAATTTCTGATCGCTGTCCTGCCTAGCCTCCGTTAATGTATTTTTGGCCTTTCTCATTCTCCTCTGAAACGTCTGTTGCTGTTGCTGTCTGGCTACTAATTCCCAGATTGCTAATGCCTCAAACTGTGCTGGTCTCAGAGGAGGTTTCAAATCATACTATACATTACTCAAATTCTCTAAGCTCCTCAAATTAAATGTTCCTTGGACAGGGAACTCTAAACTCCCATTTTCCTCTGTTACTTTGCACCTTTGTTTCTGCCAAAGACATGGCACAGCACCCTTTTCTTCTATTACAATGTAAGCAGGTGTACCTTTCAGCGGTGCAATATCTCCTATACTTGTCGTAATGCACGTATCTCCCCTTAAGGCACTCTTTAAAGCTTTGAGAAATGTAATTTCTGTGACCTTTATGTTAATCCTAATCAAATCAGGAAGTGACTTTCAATCCCAGAATCTTTTTCGCTGACCTCCTCAACCAATTGTGCCTCACGGTTGTCCACCAATCTGTGCACGACCCTTCTCACAAACCAACCTATCCCAGCGTGGCTCCAATGACATCACACTCACATGTACAGCGGCTGACAAAGTCTTGCTCCTTGTACTCCTAAACTCAGATTTGCACTAATGCAAAATTATTGCGAGCACTAAAGAAAATCAAAACCCAATTTGCCCGTTTACTACAGGTAGGGTAACACAATCGCTTCAGGAACCCTACGGATTTTTCACTGACGGCGTTTCACTCTAGCAGCTACTCCTTCTTTCTCAGTTTCCCTGATTCGCAAGCAAAATTTGATCTGCAAATTTTACTGGTATCTGATCAGTGGGTCTGTCCTGGTGCACATAGGACTCGCCAGATCTCAGTCAAAAAATTATTTCGCTCACTTTGACTCACACACTGACTTGTCGACCATGCCCGATTGAGCTATTAAACCAGACAAAGTACAACAAAAACCAAGTGTCTCATGCACTTTTCAATGTACTCCGGTGTATTAGACCTCGTAGGGCCAGTATACCAACAACCACGTGGACAATTTTTGAGCACAAAACGCCACACATATGTGAAGTTTGACGACTTCCCTACTCTCACACTTCGGAGTAGGCAAACTCCTTCAACAACTTTATTTGGAGTACGCAAACTCCATAAACCCTCACATATATCACAATTCACCTGCAATTTGCATAAGCTGTGCAAGTGCAAAACCTATTTCATTCACACTGTCACTAGAATGCCGAGATCATCCTCAAACAATCATTGGAAAGCTCCAAGGTTCTGGGACAGTCATTCTAAGTATATATTGATACATTTTCTCTCCACTTTGTATCATCGAATCTGGAAATCTAAACTTTCTACAAACTATTTTCTCTTTAGGGGACTGACTTTGTACCGGGTCTTTATGATAGGCTCTTAAGGAGATGAACCATTCTCTGATACCATGACTATTAGCGCGTCTAACCTTATTTGGTTATTTATCATTCATTATAAGGGGACGCGTTAGAGGTTTGATGGTCCTTTTGACTGCGCTTAAAGTAATTCCCACCACAAGACTCAGTTTCGATTTAAATCAATAGCAATCCCAATGAATAACATCAATAATCTTGGAGGTCAATAATTTCCACACACCACGACCCCTTGGCCATGAATAACCACACCTTTATGTAAAAGTTAGAATGTTTATTTCCCTATATTAACAATGGGCTAATATCACGTCACTTAGCTTCAAAATCAAATGATAAGCATACAGAAACAATACTGGTTAACCAAAACTTCTAAAGAATCTCAATTTAATCAAAGCTTGGATCACCACACATTCTAAAGTTGCAGTACAAATCAAGAGCAAAAATAACTGCAATAGAAATGGCATACATTTAGATTCAGCAAAGAAAAGACCTCAACTGTTGTTGATTTTTAGCAGGCATCAATCAGCGTGTATACTAACTAACCTTCTGATTAAAATGGCATGTTTGGGCTTCATGCAAAACAATTCACCCCAAATTTGGAAAAACATCTAACAATGGCTCTATTAAAATTAGCGGTTGGTTCGTAAGGACAAAAGCAAATAGACATAGAAATCAGTAACATCATCTTATATCTTGCCTCAGTATGATTCAGCAAGCTGTGTCTGTCTTCATTAATTTGACATCTGTTCAGTCAGCAAATTGTCGAAATTCAACATTAGGGTTCAAGATAGGAAATGTCTCCTCATGTAGTTCAGAAAGAATAATAAGTATCTTCTTAGGACGGTTAGGAAAGAACAGGGCAGATGACCGCTCTCCTCTCTGTGCAGTCTGGCTCAGTTAGATTTCCTAAAACTACTTGCCACATTGCTATTGGTCAAAGAATCGTACATTTAGGTGCTAAACGGAAGTACACTGTTGGTTACAATGGGCCTCAGTGAGCTTTGCAGGATTAGCTCCGGACTAGCATAAACAATTATGATGCTAGTCCCCTAACTACCCCTATACTGCATCATATTTTAAATAGGGCGCACACATAGTGGAATTAGGGGGGCGCCAGGTGGTGCAAGAAAAGTGGCACTGCACTACGTGCAGGGCGACTTTCCTAAATATGCTGCATAGTGGCTTCTGCAAAGAGTCAGAAACACAATTTGAATTCATGAAATAGGTGAAAAGTTTAAAAAGTCTGGGAAAGAGAAACTGAGCAAAATGAAGGTAACATTCTGCCCTGAAGCCATCAGAACCAGATGCTTTACCTTTTTGGCAGGGACTGGACTACAGAATGTATTTCTTCAAGTTGAAGCAGTTGTTCTAATAATGATAGGTGTGTGGGTGGTGTAGTTTTCTGTTTAAGATTAGAAAAATATGTGTTAAGCAACTCCTCTGATGCTGGATTGTCTGGAGTATATAAATCCTTGTAATAAGAGGCAAAGCAAACTGCAATATCATGATCCTTGAACAATGTTTCACCAAGTGGACTAGTGATGGATTTGACCACTGTTTTTTTCCTTTCTGCAATTTAAATATTGATCAAAGGGCATATTTATACTCTGTTTGCACCAAATTTGTGTCATTTTTTCTTACGCAAATTCAGCGCAAACTTAACTCCATATTTATATTTTGACACTAGACACGTCTAGCGTCAAAATATTGGAGTTAGCACCATATTTTGGATGCGTGAACCTACCTTGCGTCACTGAGATGCAAGGTAGGCATTCCCATCGAAACAATGGTGCTATCCTCATAGCCCCATATTTATTTTCCCATGCTAAAATGATGCACAGGTGGGAGGAGGGGCTAAATAATGGTGCAAAGCTTGCTTATTTAATGCCTGGGTCAGAAAATGCATTAGGGGACCTGTGTACCCATTTTCATGGTTAAACACCATGGAATGGGTCTACAGGTGCCCTCCGAAACCTCAGGAACACCCTCAGCCACACCAGGGGGACACCAGAGGATGGGTGAACCCCATCCCAGGTAAGTAGGGTGTGTATTGGTAAGTATTTTTTTTTTAGTGCCATCGGGGGCCCTAACTTGGGGCCCCCTGCATGCCACTGGGTGCAATAGCCATGCCTAGGGGACACTTGTCCCCTGTGCTGGCCATTGGGGTGGTGGGCATGAATCCTGTCTTTCCTAAGACAGGAGTCATATTTTTGGTAGTACACCAGAAAATGGCGCTAGTCTGGTTAGAGACATTTTTTTGCCTCTAATCAGGCTAACGTCATTTTCTGACGCACAACCCCTTCCTTCCCAACAGCCACCCCCACCTGGCTAGCGTCTTTCTTCAAGTTTAGCGTAGGTTTGCACCATTCAATAAATACAGCACCTGGCTGGCATTGTTAAATGACGCAATCTGGCGCTAAACCTTTTGACGCAAAACTGCGTTAGTGCAATTTTATGGCAAAAAACATAAATCTGGGCCCAAATTTGTTATTTTTGCTAGTATGATAATTATGTTGAAGGGATTTTATATGCGCCAGGATGTAAGCAGATTTCTTTTGAATTTTTTTGTTCTTGGAGTAAATATAGCTGATTATGAATCCTCTTAAAGCCGCCTTATAGGTGTCCCAGACAACATTAAATGATGTTTAGCCATTATCATAGAACTGAAAAAATGAATTCATGAAATCAGAATAAGATTTAAGAAAACAGGCATCTGAAAATAACAAATTATTAAATCTCCAAGAGGACTCTTTTGGCCTACTGGGAAGAATTTCAAGTTCGGTCAACACTGGGGGGTGATCTGAGATTCATATAGAACCAATCTCTGGGTTAACTACATGTTGCACTAGACTTTTGTTAAGGAAATTATAATCTAGACTAGATTGAAAATGGTGAGTGGGGGAGTAATATGATTACTCTAATAGGTCAGGGTTATATAACCAATATGAGTCAGAAGGTGAATGGTGAGGAATGTGAGGCATGAGGAACAAAGCGTGAGTTAGAGCACCTATCAAGAAAGGGATCAGAAACTTGATTAAAGTGTCCTTACAATAATAAATTGACGGAGGCATGTTCAGTAATAATATGCAAACACTTTTTTCAAAAGTTGGAATCTACCTGACTCAGACCATATAAATTAAGTATAATGAGAGTAGTATCATCAATTGCAAGGGTAACAAGTAACCAATGAACCTCTGTATCATGATGTTGGGAGTGTATAGTAAGATGAAGGAAAATAATTATAATGCCATTCTTGTTAGTATGGGAAAGGGATGAGAAACGTACACCTACCACCTGCTTCTTAAGTTTGGCAGTTTCTATTTCATTGAGATGCGTTTCTTGTAGCATAGCTATGTGACATTTCAAACAAGCTATATGATATAAAACACAGTGGCATTTAATGGGGCCTTCAAGCCCCTGAACATTCCATATATGTGTTCTAAGTTCCATTAAATAGATAAAATATATACAATTGCTGAGTAAATGAACATACATGGCGTGTCAAAAATATTGAAGCAGGAGGAGACAAGAGAAGACAGAAAAAGATAAAGGAGAGTGTAAAGAGAAAGGTGGAGGAGTGCAACCTTCAAGACAGGCAGAGAGCACCTTCGGTGCATAAGAAGAGAGAAAAGTAATATATAAGAACAAGACAAAAAGACATATATATATATATATATATATATATATATACATACATACATATATGTGTGTGTGTGTGTGTATATATAGTATGTGCAACAAATAAAGAAGAGGGAGGAAGCAACAAGTGATATCCACAATAAGATTCTACTTGGAAAAAGGTGAATGGAACTTAAGGAGAAACAGTTAATGAAATAACATTACATTGCAATAAACATTAACTAAAACAGAACAGATCAACAAGAAAAAGCAAAAAAAATATAACAGTTAAATATAAGAGGATGTCTCTAAATCCATGTTCACTGTAATAGACATTAGCTAAGAAGAAAAAATACACATCAGAACATTGAGAAACTGGAGTTGGCATGTAAGAGAGGATGCTCCCAAATCCATGGCTTCTGTTTTGTGTTGGTTTGTAAAGGGCTGAAAGTCCACAGACTTGCCCTTGAAAGTTATTTTTAAGATGCATGGGTGTAGTAGTCCATAGCGCATATTCAAGGATTTCAATTGAGTGAGTAAGTCTAGAAATTGTTTTTGATGAGCTGTAGTAACAGGTGAAACATCTTGCGTTAAAAATACTTTATGACCTGACAACTGAAGAGATCCCACCTTTTTTGGCAACAGAGAGTAAGTGCATTCACTTAGTAAATTGTAAGAAAAGATTGATGATTCCTCTAGGGTGTGAATTTGTGCCAGATGAAGGTTGAGGACCAAGACAATGGGCCTGTTGAATGGACAAAGGAGAGGAGAAAGTGAGATGTAGAATTGAAGGTATTGCCGACAGCAGAAATGTAATCATATTAGAACCTTCTGAACCCTTTAGAATACCAACAAGATGAAGATTATTCGTTCTGTTCCGTGAGGCATTTAAGTTTAATTATGTCTTTAGTGATTTGAAAAGTATCAGGAGAAAGATCTTCGAAGTCACTTTCTGCTCTAGTGTTGAGATACATTGATCATGCAGGGACCATTTTCCCTCGATGCGTTGAAGTGAGGCATTTGTGTCAATCACAATGGTTTTAAGGCCCTTAATTCCTCCGTGATGTGGTCCAAAGTTAAATGAGTGTGTGATTTGTTAGGGGAGTCAAAGTCCTTTTTTGGGTCATTTAGATGAGGCATTATTACTAGATTCTTTTGATACTGTACCAGTGTGCGGAGAGAGGGTGTGCACTCCCTCAAAAAACCTGATGTGTTTTCCATATTGACAGATACAGTGGAGTTAGTTAATTCAATGCTCTGTACGCAAAGAGAAGAAGCATCCTTGGAAAGGATAAGTGACTGTTTGATAGTTTACCCTTTACAAGGTTTCCCCGTACAGAGCCAGAAAGCTTGAATAATAAAAGGGAAATAAAAGTCTGTGCAGTCAATAATGTTATGAAATTAAACAACTTAAGCAGTAATCAAAGTCAATTGGGCTACCACAAAGTAAATACTGCCTCTAATGAAACCAGTATTAAGCTTCCAACACAGAAAAACTCTTGCAAATTCAAAGTGGAGAAGCCATCATGTTATTATGTAAAAGCCCATGCAATGTTCCAAAGTGGACTAGGTCATAGTGTTCCCATTTTGCAAATTTCCAAATGTTTGAGGACCAGGCAATTGAAGAGAAGCGGCTTGTTATTGGATGAAAATAATTTACCTTGGTGCATCTGACAGTTCCAGAAAGGCAGCCTCTGGATCATTTGTCACAGTTTCATACAACATAGTAAAAATCTGTAACAAAAAGAGCTGTGGGTCTATACATAACCCGGCAGAACTCTGACATCCATGAAGGAGGAGATAGTTCTGGAGATAAGTCAGCAGCCCATGGGTGCGAACTAATAATGTCTAAGTAAATGAGTAAAGCAGGATGCCTTCCAAACAAACAACAGGAGTGCAGAAGTCGTCTGTGAAGCACCACAGTGATTCGTTGAATTGCATATAAACATTCAGTGAGGATTGCATATGGTGAAGAGAGGAAATTACCTCAGATGTGCTGTGGCCTCCGAAGCGTGTGTCACGTTAGAACTTTGACCAGTCTGCAAAACCCCATGCAGATAGAAAATGCAGGAATGCTGATGTGGCGGCGAACTTCCAATATTCGAATAAGAAGGAGAAAGTTAATGATACTAGGTACAAAGTTCTGGTTCCATCATTGAAGTGCCGAAGCCGCAAGGAGCTCTAGAGTGCAGCGGCCTTCTTCTGTGGTGTCCAGCCACATCACCCCCCCACAAGATGATGTTTAATGTAGTAAAGTGGTGCAGATATGTTTTTAGATTTCCAAAGTATGAGCTCTCGCAGTCAACATGCGCTCAATTGACAACATTTTATTCCCTTAAATGTATGTTATGATTGTATTCACATCAAAAATCTGTAAAAAGGATGAGTAAAGGACTTTCTGGGGTGAAAAGTAGGGGTGGGCATAACTGATGTTAATTCTCTCTGGCATAATTAGTCTTATTTAGAGTTAAATTACTCTGAGAAGCCTAATCCAGCATTTAGTGCTATTTTCTTAGTTCAAAATACAACCCTGCATCTAGAAAGGGCCAGAGGATGTAGTTTGCACTAGGAAAATAGCACTAACTGCTACAGGACATGAACAGCAGTAGCCTGCAGCTGCTCACTCTCTCTTAGTTCACTGTTCCTGTGCTTCTGTGATAGGAGCTTTGCCCCAAATTACTCTTAATTGCTCAAGCTGGCGTAATCATGTAATTTCGGTCATTTCGCATCACAAGATTATTTTTTGTGATGAACATTCAAGTACTATTGACAACTGATTTGTATGATCAATACTTTAGTATGCAATGTTTTGTACAGCCTTTTCTAATAAAAAGAATATCGTACCCAGGACTCCAGCCGCCATTCTGGACTGCCTTGCTCTTTAAGTAGGTTTGTACACATGCCCACCTTAGAGATTAGTCTGAAAACAGGATAGTTGTCAGTGATGTATCAATAGGCTGGAGGACGATGCCATTAGAAAGTGATCTTATAACTGCTGCACAGTTTGACAAAGAATAAAAAATAATAAGGGATTTTTTTATTTTGGAAAGTAAAATAGAAATTAAACACCCTACTTTTTTGAAGAACTCATAAGTAGGATCAAGTGGGGTCGCATCCATTAGCTTTAGCTTTTGGTAACATACAATTTTAAGTTGAAAGATGTGTGCTATAGCTCACCACGAGATTAAGGACTTCTACACTAACGATGTATCAAACATTGTGTCCCAATGTAAGGAATGTTTATTTATTTATTTATTTGTTTATTTATTTAGGTATTTATTCAGTAAGATTGTAGTTTTTGGAAGTGGTGAACATTGCCTCTATGTTTTTCAGAATATTACTTCTTCCCTATGCATCTTGGAACTGTACTGTATATGATCAAGCATGTTGACCTGCTCACAGCTGGGTAAACGAACAAAAGAAAATAAATGGTTCACTTTTTTAAACCACTGAGGTATAGGGTCCAAATAGCCAGGGTTTGACAACAATAGCTGAATGGTTAATTGCGGTGTAGATCACGGTGGAGTGACGCATGCACTCCATGTGGATTTAGGTAAGGTTTTTCATAGTGTCATCACAAAAGACTCTTAGAACAAGATGAACAGCCAAGGGCTTATGATTACTGATAAAAACTAGGTGAGGCTGATGGAAAATAGGAATTTATACCATTTTAAAGAAAACAACTGATGCTGTGTCATAGGGATCAAACCCCAACAAAGCATTGTTCAATAAAGGAACAAGTGACTCAGGAGTGGAGATACTCAGTAAAGTATTAGTTGGAGGGTAATGTGGATAAAAAAATTAATAAACCTTAAAAAAACGTACCTCTTCCCGTCGTTGCTGTATCCTGCCACCTCGTTCATCGCTCCTTTTCTTCTGGTGTCCCAGAATTCACTAGGACACCAGCATAAGCTCCCCAGCAAACCTGACACTGCTTTTATGTTAAACCTAGCATGAAAGCAGAGTCAGGATTGGTCTGAGTGGCTTGGATTGCGCTCAGACACAACCCTGGGGTCTGTGCAGTTTCTCCATTTCGGCTATTCAACACAGCTGGGCTAGAGAAAACTAAGTACGCATGTTTGTTTGACCGACATTAGACGGCTGGCCAAACACACAGGCGCACTCTTTCCTCATCCCTCCTCCCACCTCTAGTGGCCCAGCCCGCCCCTCCCTCAACATGCTTCTGGCTGAGCCAGCAGCTGAAAGATAAAATGATAAAATATTGCTTTATCTTTCAGCTCCTGGCTTAACCAGGGGGTCGACATGGCCACCCCTGCCTTTTAAATGAACTATATTCTCTTTTTTATAACCCTTTTGGGCTTCAATCTTACATAGCTGTAATCACTTGCAAGAGGTAACCTAACCTTACAAAAGCCATTAGCGAAATTCTACACTGTTTAGAGCATATATCTTTGCTAAATTTCTCCCACTAAGTCCTTCATTCTTATAATTGTCTTATCTTTTCTCAATACTTAAACATGCTAGGTGTGCCGAGGTGCTGTCATATGCTTGTTTCATCTTTATTTTGGCTTCTTTTGCAAGACATACTTTAGTAAACTCACCTGAAAAGTAAATACATCATGCTAAAAGCAAAGATAAAAAATAGAATTGTGTAAAAAGAACAGCTTGTATACCTCCCTGTATTATGTGGGTTATAGGTCACTATCACAGATTAAACCCTTTCCATTTATCAAATCTTTAATGGTGTCAACATGCTTCTATGAATATGGTGAACTCAATTAATCACATTCCTTCATTTCTCTTAGTTGGTAAATTCTTTTCAAATGTAATCTTCAAATGTTCAGGACACATTGGTCTTCTGTATACGGACTGTGATTTCTCTTGATATCATTAAATGCTTAATAGCATCATCTGTTGTTTAAACTGCTTCGGATCAGTAAAGGTCGGGTGTGAGGTGTTGTATATGCAAAAATCTAGGGGCCATTTTTAAGAAAAAGTGGCACATCAGAGCTGAAGAGCCACTTATTCTGCCCCCCCCCCCATTGGCACCTAACAACACCATGGTGGCGCTGTATTTGTAATGTAGCACACCATGTTGGTGTTAGCGCAACAGTGTCCACATTTTTTACGCTATTGTGGTGCTTTGGTACACTAGTGTCAAAAGTTTTCACGCTAGTATATCTAAGTGCAAGGAGGCCCATAGGTTTCTATAAAAGCTTAATTTTAATGCCTGCTCTGAGCTGTCATTAAAAATGATGCCAAAAATGTTGCAGTGAAATCTGTTCAATTGCATGGCACCATTTTTGCGGGCCTCCTAGTGCTGGAACGCCCCCCTTGCATGCATTATGTCTGGCGCAGGCATAATACGGCACAGGAGTTTACAAAGTGGCACAATGCATGCATTGCACCACCTTGTAAAAATGGCGTGTGGAAAAAGCCAAATTAGCGTCACCTTATTGTCAAAAAAATGACAGTATGGCAGTCCTAAGGTGGCACTAGGGGCTCCTAAATATGCCCCTAAATTTTAGAGTCACTAGGTCTGTGTAGCTGTAAGTTTGCCTCTCATTTATTGTGCAGCAAAGTCGAATACATTTCTTTAAACTGGCTCTCAGCTAAGATGAGGCTGAAATCCCTTGTGGTCTTAAGCAACCAGCTACTGTCCTTGTAGTGACCAGTAAGAGATGTTTGCAGAGTTTCTGCCTTCACAATGCTACACAAAATGTTTTAAACATAATCGTTGTGGGATCTTTAGCTTTATGACTTGACAATTATTTTGCAAAGTGTTTAATATTACATTTATTGGGTTGGTCTTAAAGCACCTGGGATTTTTAACGGTGCATAAAAATGAGAGACAAAATGTATCAACACTTTGCAGCAGTGCAAAGTCACCAGAAGTAAAGCAAATTAGTGCTCTGCTCTGCTTTGTGCTACTTTGCATCAAGGGGTTTCCCTTGAGTAGACATATGCATTCCCATTCTATAACCCATGGTTTTTGATCAAAAAGTTACGTACTAACGTTTGTAGACAGGGGTTTACACAAAAACGTACACCTCCTTGAGGTCAGTACAAAGTAGGCTGAAGTCCGATCGTAATACTTTGAAACGTTTCGGTGGTACCATACTGGCAAAAGGGAAGGGATCATTTCGTGAATTTTAAGAAAAAAAGTTTGTTGGGGAGTATGCAGGAGCCCGGGGGACCACTGTCAGACCTCAAACAAACGTAAAAAAATGCATTTTTCTTTTCAAATGCTGTCCTATTTCCTGTAAAGAAAACGGCTGATTTAAAAAAAAAATGTATTTAAATGCAATCACAGGAAATGCAGTCTGCTGTCCCTAGTAGTTCGCAATTACTGTGATGGCATTGAAAGTAGTGTGTTGCAACTAGTGACAAATCTCATGAATAGCTATGGGGTGCAACTCACTGCATTTTGGAATTTTGTTAACCAACTTATTAGCATAGGTCGGTTCACAAAATTCTTTACCATTTGCAAAAAGTCACAGTGCAAAGTGCAACCAATTTTTCAGAATCGAGGGCCCATGTTCAAGGATTGTTAGCATCATCTTAGCGCCATTTATTTTGGCGCTAAGATGATGCTAACCTAACTCCCTATTTATATTTTGACGCAAGACCCGTCCAGCATCAAAATATTGGGGTTAGCGTCATTTCTAGGATGCGCATAGTTACCTTGCGTCAATGAGATGCAAGGTAGGCTTTCCCGTCCTAAACACGCCGTTACCCCCGAGTGCCATATTTAACTGCTGATGCAAAAATGACGCTAACTAATGAAGCGGACTCAAAACATTGTGCCATATTGCTCTACACATCACGGCAAGGGTGCAAACTCCCCATAGCATTCCACCCATAACAAAACTCCTCACTGTCCTCCAAATGATGGCGTCTGAATCATTCCAGATAACGGGTGCACAAGTGGCTGGCAGCTCCCAGTCATCCCAGTCATCCTTCTCCATCTTTCTCCCAAAGGTCCTGGACACAATCCTGGGCCTCACACCCCGCCACATCTGCTTCCCAAACACTTAGCATCTGCAGCATGTGACCAAGCAAGGTTTCTATCAAATTGCTGGGTGCAATGGACTGTCCCCATGTTCAACTGGTGCCACCTGCAGCAAAAAAACAACTACATAGGAACCGCAAGCACACACATTCTATCAATGTGCAGGCCATCGTGGACCACCGTGGGCTCTTCAGCAACATCCTGGCGAAATATCCCAGCAGCGTCCATGACGCATACATACTTTGTCTTTGCACCATCGACCAGCAGTACCTGGATTGCCAATATGGCAATGGGCTACTCATAGGTAAGCCACCATACCTATCATTACACACAACACACCCAACCATCTAGGACAAAAAAGACAAACACACACTAAATAAACATGGGCAGGGCCACAGAGATGTACAGGCAACAACACATATGCAACATACCACACTACAATGTATACATTGCATGTCACAAACACATACACCCAAATGTTCATAACACAGCCACACCCTGACTGGCACACCACCCTGTGGACAGGTGGAACCAAGTTCCCTTTGCATACAGAAGCTGTTCACAAACCACTACAAGTGTCCATAGGTTGACACCTAAATACAGATCTCACACACACATTACACCAAACAAAGAAGCGCACAGGCATGTCAATGGCATAGGCTATGGTCATTTTGAGGAAGGCACACATAGGCACAGTCCCGCGTAAACCATGGTGTGCAAGCCTCTGGCAGAACCTAAATCAAATGCCACCCAAGTGGTGCCATAACCAAATATTTATGTCAGCTACACATACCTGACATACCTATAGTGTGCACATTCACCTGTCTGCTGCATTGTGTCACACACATACAAATACATAATTACCTACCATTAAAGACCATGGGGCTGAATCATGAGAAATGGGGCAGCACCTATTCCAGTGCCTCCTGACATGCACCCCTACTGCCCCCTAACAACACCATGTTCCGTTGCAAATACCAGACACGGTCCACCATGGTGCTGAGTCTGTAAAAACAACACTCACAATCATGGATGTCATAATAGGGCTTGTTAGGAGTATAGTGGACATACCTTACTTTGCATGCACATACCAAGGGACCGATGTTAAAAATAGCTGTGCCCCTCCAAAAGCAATGTGCATGTGTAGGGAGTGTCTGTCAGAAATCACGTATTGGAAGCTAGGAGATACTACTGCACCAAAATACATCATCCGACTAATGTGATATACACACTCATGTACACTTAATGGCGGCAAAACCATCATCTGCCACAAAGGGTCACAAAGTGACACACTGCATGTGTAGTGCCACGTGGTAACATGGACGCCACAGTCTGGCCTTGTAGGGAAAAAATTGTGTTTCAACATCTTACACCGTTGTGGTGCTAGGAGGTGGTAGATTCCATCTAACAATAGAGCACCGCTTCAGATATGGACCACACAACACATTTACCTAAATCATTACCATCATTTTGGGATCAACATAAATTTACCCAGGCCCTTGATCCACTAACCAAGATGGTCATGTCTATCAACACAGTCCAATTAAACCATTTCACAAAAACAAGAACATACACTATACCACAAGCAAGTCTGTGTCATCCCTCCAACTAAAAGGTACAACTGCCATGGTATGTTCCAAACCACTATCAACACTTACCAGCACATCTTCTCTCTATCCTTTGCAGCTGATTAAGGATACGGCATACAGCAGTGGGTGATGACCCCGTTTGCCAATCCCACAATGGTGGAAGAGCGAGCCTACAACGAGGGACACAGGAAAACTGGCACTGTGGTGGAGAGGACATTTGGGCTCCTGAAATCCAGGTTCAGGTGCCTGGCGCTGACAGGAGGAAGCCTCTTGTATTCTCCACCACTTCATTCTGGCATGTGCAATCCTGCATAACATTTGTGTCCGGACAAATATCCTCTGGGATGAACAGTTGGTGTTCCCAGCGAGAAGGAGGATGACGATGGAGTGGATAAAGTTGAGGGGGAACAAATTAACACTGCTGTTCATAGGAGACTCCACATTGTGGAGAACTTCTACACATTGTCACCATACTGTAAACATCACATTGTAAATAGCACGAATAAATCACTTTGCACCTGAATCTCCTTGGTCTACTCATTCTCCGCTACATATACCATTGGAATGAGACTCAAGCCTCAGTGAGCAGGTAAGTAACAAAAAGGTGACCAGTAGGGTGGTAACATTGTTTGTGACATAGGAGGGGTTACTGCCTCCATATCACATATCAGTGACACACAATTTGCAGCCATGTAACTCCTGAAGATCTAGATCCATGCACCACTACATATCTTGTTCTGTCAAGTGGGCAAAGTGCTAATACCCAGCCCATTCACCGCAACAACACCATACATAACAGGATGCATGCAAGGGAGGCGCACTTAAGGTAGAGGCTGTCAACAAATGCATATCAAGTTACATAGGAACTGAACACTGTCACAACTCATGGTGACAGCAGCTTTGCCTGCATGGTACATGTGTGCAAGGGTGGAACATCATTGCAAACTGTGGTCTTTCAGTAAATGTCCAGGGATTGTAACCAATGTCTGATGAGCCTGCACAATGTATCTATGGGAATGTGTCTTGACATTGCCACTGGGCATTACTCTGGCACATGGTGGACTGTACCTCATTTATGGCACACACACATGTTGGCTGTGGGGTGCACAATGGGTTGCATGACTAAATTATCAGCTATGGGTGCAGAATCCCTATTCAAACACATGACCCATAGTCACGGTCCATGGAGTTATTGGGACAATGCACCACCACATTTTTATAAGGTCGAATGTAGGCAGAGTGTCTAATTTTCACTATGTACATGAGGTGCACACTTGGCACACTAATCTGCTTTCTTGACACATGCCTAGAGCAAATCCAGGCAAACATGTGAAGACTGCTGTATGGGTGTATGTCCTAGGTAGCAACTGGTTTGCCAGTATCAACAATTCATGACGTGTCTGCATGCATGTCTAGTATGCTGTGTATAAATACATCACACAGCACAAAGCAATACACACCACTCATTGTCACTCACAGTACAGAACAAGTGCATGATAGCAACAGTAACAAATTGTCCCATACATATTATGGCGTCCACCATCGCAATCAGGAATGGGATGTGCTATTATGTACAGCATTCTTGAAAAATGTCTGAGACACAACACCAATATGAGTGTGAGTATACCTAGCCATATATGTATCAATTGGCAAATGTACTGTACAGCACTGAGACGATTTCACACCTCAAAATCATTCAGTCATGGTAAGAGTTACCTAGGTTGAGGGCTGCTGGAAAAAATGCATACCCATGTTCAATAGAGGGTGTGGATGGACAGCTTCAAGACATCTACAGGTACTTGCAAATACAACACAGGAGTTGAAATGGAGACAACACAAGTGCTGTTGGAGAAGTAATGTTATCTGTGTGTGGAACTCATGACATTTCACAAATACTGTCAATGGAACCGTAACTATCAAGTAAACAGTAGAAGGAGATGTGGACATCTTCCAATTACACAAGTCACATGTTGCATCTTGTCCTTGTATGACCAGGCAATGTTGCTATAGAAGATGTGTACAAAGTGCAAGCAATCTAAAGAATGGGAGCAATCTAGGTGACAATACATGCCTTACCAGTAGTGCAGGAATACTTGGAGAAGGGACACACATAGATCAACACTAACTATACAACACATCAATGTCTACATGTCAACATTTCACATATGTACAGAGAGGGTGGGCAAGTCAGTACAAAACCCAGTCATGTTGGGTAGTAGCATACTATAGTATTTGCCCATCGCATGCCACCAAGACAGGAGGCTGTGACAGACAACACCATCTGTACCCTGGAACGTTTCCAATATTGAAGTAACAACAGATATACAAGCTCAACAAGCTGTCCAAGGAAACAACTAAGGACATCAAATAATGTCACATGTCCCACATGTGCAAGCACCTGACCTCTGTATGTGAAAGTGGAAAGCTGACAACAAGTACAGCAGAGGAAAATGTGATATCCTGGTCTGTATGACCACAGTTGTTCATGTGTTTGTCTGCTGGAGAGTGTGCATAGTTCTTCTGAGTAGCAATCATTAAGAGACTAGGGGGGTGATTCTAACCCTGGCGGTCGGTGTTAAAGCGGCGGCCAACCCGCCAACAGGCTGGCGGTAAAAAATATGGGATTCTGACCCTGGAGGGAACCGCCAACACAGACAGCCACCTTAACACTCCGACCGCCACGGCGGTACAAACAAACAGCGCGGCAGTCACCGCCAACAGACAGGCGGCAGACAATGTACCGCCCACACTATTCCAACTCACCAATCCGCCACCTTTTCCGGGGCGGGAGCACCGCCGATAAAAACACAGCGGAAACAGACTACGGACGGGAAAACGCTCACCACTACGCACTCCAGGAGGAAGGAGGACAGCATGGAACCCGAATTAAACATCCTACCTGCTCTCGTCTACCTTCTCATCTACCACGAGTACGAAGTCCGGCGCAGACGACAACGGTGAGTACTGCACCTACGACACACGGGAGGGGGAGGACGAAAGGTTACGGGCACACACATATGCGACCCCCCCCCCCCAACTATGTACTCACCAATGCAGCGCACCAAGTCACAGTGACACCACCCAAACACCCCTGAAAAATGCTAGGACATAATCATATTTTGAATAAATATTTATGTACCAAAAAGCTCCAGAAAATTAGCGTACAACCATGAAAGATATCCACAACAAAACTAATGACACACACATCAGTGTATAACTGAAGTACCAAGTCCTGCACAACCTACGATTTCAGCATGTCCGTGGGCCAAAGTCTTGAGAAACAAGGGCAAAGCCCACACAGGAGACCTGAGTCCTTTGGAGAGAACACTGCAGGGGCATCAGATGTAAAAACTACAGGCACCTCAGGGGGAAGGGAAGGGGGGGGCACCACAGCCACATGAGTCCACGACGCCAGATCCACAAGGAGCCACCATGCCCACGGGACCATCCTGGGGAGTGCAAAGCCACAGTCTCTCAAGTCTCTGCAGTGGGTGGATTGCCCACTGGACAATCCTGGGGAGTGCAAAGCCACAGTCTCTCAATGTCTGTACAGTGGGTGGGCTGCCCACTGGACCATCCTGGGGAGTGCAAAGCCACAGTCTCTCAATGTCTCTACAGTGGGTGGGCTGCCCACTGGACCATCCTGGGGAGTGCAAAGCCACAGTCTCTCAAGTCTCTGCAGTGGGTGGATTGCCCACTGGACCATCCTGGGGAGTGCAAAGCCACAGTCTCTCAATGTCTCTACAGTGGGTGGGCTGCCCACTGGACCATCCTGGGGAGTGCAAAGCCACAGTCTCTCAATGTCTCTACAGTGGGTGGGCTGCCCACTGGACCATCCTGGGGAGTGCAAAGCCACAGTCCATCAGGTGGATGACAGTCTCCACTGGTCAAGGAGGAGGCATGGTGGGCACAGTGAACCATAAACGGTGCTTGCGACGGCGGTGCCCAGCGGAGCGGTGCTTGAGAGGAAGGGCCCAGCGGAGCGGTGCTTGAGAAGAAGGGCCCAGCGGAGCGGTGCTTGAGAAGAAGGGCCCAGCGGAGCGGTGCTTGAGAAGAAGGGCCCAGCGGAGCGGTGCTTGAGACGGCGGGGCCCAGCGGAGCGGTGCTTGAGAAGAAGGGCCCAGCGGAGCGGTGCTTGAGAGGCGGGGCCCAGCGGAGCGGTGCTTGAGAAGAAGGGCCCAGCGGAGCGGTGCTTGAGAAGAAGGGCCCAGCGGAGCGGTGCTTGAGAAGAAGGGCCCAGCGGAGCGGTGCTTGAGAAGAAGGGCCCAGCGGAGCGGTGCTTGAGACGGCGGGGCCCAGCGGAGCGGTGCTTGAGAAGAAGGGCCCAGCGGAGCGGTGCTTGAGACGGCGGGGCCCAGCGGAGCGGTGCTTGAGAAGAAGGGCCCAGCGGAGCGGTGCTTGAGAAGAAGGGCCCAGCGGAGCGGTGCTTGAGAAGAAGGGCCCAGCGGAGCGGTGCTTGAGAAGAAGGGCCCAGCGGAGCGGTGCTTGAGGCGGCGGGGCCCAGCGGAGCGGTGCTTGAGAGGAAGGGCCCAGCGGAGCGGTGCTTGAGAAGAAGGGCCCAGCGGAGCAGTGCTTGAGAAGAAGGGCCCAGCGGAGCGGTGCTTGAGAAGAAGGGCCCAGCGGAGCGGTGCTTGAGGCGGCGGGGCCCAGCGGAGCGGTGCTTGAGAGGAAGGGCCCAGCGGAGCGGTGCTTGAGAAGAAGGGCCCAGCGGAGCGGTGCTTGAGAGGAAGGGCCCAGCGGAGCGGTGCTTGAGAAGAAGGGCCCAGCGGAGCGGTGCTTGAGACGGCGGGGCCCAGTGGAGCGGTGCTTGAGAAGAAGGGCCCAGCGGAGCGGTGCTTGAGACGGCGGGGCCCAGCGGAGCGGTGCTTGAGAAGAAGGGCCCAGCGGAGCGGTGCTTGAGAAGAAGGGCCCAGCGGAGCGGTGCTTGAGACGGCGGGGCCCAGCGGAGCGGTGCTTGAGAAGAAGGGCCCAGCGGAGCGGTGCTTGAGACGGCGGGGCCCAGCGGAGCGGTGCTTGAGAAGAAGGGCCCAGCGGAGCGGTGCTTGAGAAGAAGGGCCCAGCGGAGCGGTGCTTGAGAAGAAGGGCCCAGCGGAGCGGTGCTTGAGACGGCGGGGCCCTGTTCAGTGGTGCTCTTCTCCACGGCGGGCCCTGTTCAGCGGTGCTCTTCTCCACGGCGGGGCCCTGTTCAGCGGTGCTCTTCTCCACGGCGGGGCCCTGTTCAGCGGTGCACTTCTCCACGGCGGGCCCTGTTCAGCGGTGCTCTTCTGCACCGCGGGCCCTGTTCAGCGGTGCTCTTCTCCACGGCGGGGCCCTGTTCAGCGGTGCTCTTCTCCACGGCGGGCCCTGTTCAGCGGTGCTCTTCTGCACCGCGGGCCCTGTTCAGCGGTGCTCTTCTCCACGGCGGGCCCTGTTCAGCGGTGCTCTTCTGCACCGCGGGCCCTGTTCAGCGGTGCTCTTCTCCACGGCGGGGCCCTGTTCAGCGGTGCTCTTCTCCAAGGCGGGCCCTGTTCAGCGGTGCTCTTCTGCACCGCGGGCCCTGTTCAGCGGTGCTCTTCTCCACGGCGGGGCCCTGTTCAGCGGTGCTCTTCTCCACGGCGGGCCCTGTTCAGCGGTGCTCTTCTGCACCGCGGGCCCTGTTCAGCGGTGCTCTTCTCCACGGTGGGCCCTGTTCAGCGGTGCTCTTCTGCACCGCGGGCCCTGTTCAGCGGTGCTCTTCTCCACGGCGGGCCCTGTTCAGCGGTGCTCTTCTGCACCACGGGCCCTGTTCAGCGGTGCTCTTCTCCACGGCGGGGCCCTGTTCAGCGGTGCTCTTCTCCACGGCGGGCCCTGTTCAGCGGTGCTCTTCTGCACCGCGGGCCCTGTTCAGCGGTGCTCATCCAGCAGGTCAAGGGAGCCAGACCTGGCCTCGACTCCCTGCTCAGTCGCCCTCGGACCGTGACGTATCTGGACCCTTCGGGGACGGACTCCTGGCCTCCTTAGTGTCCTCCTTCCCAGCTGGGATGTGGCATGTGGGGTCCACCTTCTCCGCACTCCTGCTGCCCTTCCGCTCCTTTGATGGGGCTCTCGGGCCCTTGCCTCCCCCAGATGGTGTGGGTGGTGAAGTGGCCGCACATTGCTCTTTGGGGGCAGCCCTGTCGGTCCTCGCACGGCGGTCCTTGTTTTTGCGGGTCCTCTTGCCGGGGGGGGGGGCTGGACGTGTCCTTGCTGCTGATCGATGTGTCACTGCTGGCAAAGGGTGGGCTCCAGAACCCAGGCACAACAGTGACACCCGAAGCTGGGCTGGTGGTGGCTGCGGTGCTCTTGGGACTCTTTGAAGATGGATGGGGGAGGTCATCGGGGGGAAAGAGGTTAAGGTTAGCCAGGAAAAGTTTTTTTGGGCCAAGGTAAAGGGTAGGAGAAGTGGAGATGGAAGTGGAGGTAGAGGATGTGGTTGTAGGAGAGTCAGGTGTGCTGTCATTGGGTGAAGGTGCTGGTGCTGTAGGCTGTCGTGAGGTGGATGGCTGTTGGGTGGGTGGCTGCCTGCGTTTGTGTGTCTTGGAAGAGGGGGTGACAGACACAGTGGGAGAGGACACAGGGGACGCGCACATGGCAGTGGGGGTGGTGACTGCACGAGTGTGGACTGTACTGGAGGGTGAGGTGGTGATGGAAGCACTGGCTGATGTTGGGGTGCATGCAGGTGTGAGTGTAGACGTCACAGGGAGGGAGGAGGGAGACGAGGAGGAGGGGGACACAGGGGTGGCAGTGGCTGTTGGCATGTCTGCATCTGGGTGTTGCTCGGGTGAGTGTTTGCGGGATCTGTGGTGCTTGTGTTTGGATGAGCTGCTCTTGGGTGTTGAGGTGTGTGCAGGCTGGTCTGATGGTGTGGATGGGATAGGCTGAGGAACAGGAGACAGAGACAGGCTGGAGGCAGTCAGAAGAGGGAGGCTGGAAACGGGGACAATGGCTGCCGTCAGTGCTGAGGCCAGAGCAGTGAACGCTCGTTGATGGGCAGCCTGACCCGAATGAATGCCCTCCAGGTACGCATTGCTCTGTTGCACCTCCCTTTGCACACCCTGGATGGCATTCAAAAGGGTCGTCTGCCCAACAATGAGCGTCCTTACCAGGTCAATGAGCTCCGCACTGAGGGCAGCAGGGGCAACAGGGGCAGGGGCTGAGGTGCCTGGGGCGAAGGAGACGCGCGCCTTCCTGGGCGAACCGGCACGGAGCGAAGACTGAGGGGCTGCTGGGAGGGCGGGGCTGGTGCGCTGGGTGGCGGCTGTACCTGTAGAGGCGGGGGGCACGGATGTTGCCGCCACCCCTAGGGAGCTCCCATCCGAGGACGTGTCGCTTTCGCTGCTCTCACCAGCGGTCCCCGTCGTGGTGCTCCCCTCGCCCTCTGGATCACTGGTGCCCTCGGTGTCTGTTCCTGGGCCCACCGGGGCCTTGTGTCCTGCAGCTCCCTCGTGCTCCGATGCCATATCTCCTCCGCCTGATGATGCTAATGCACACATGCACAAGAAGATGAAGAGAAAGGGTGGGGGGAGAAAAAAGAAGACCAGGTTGAGTGCATGCAATGTCAACACCGTTGGCGGAGAGGACAGACACAGGTGCCTAATGCACTAAGCCGCGCATTCGGGGTACACTACTCAGTACTACTGACTAAGACAACAGGCCAAGAGACGTCAAACGCGCACATGGGAGATGCTGGACCTTCAATGGCTGTACTTGTCACCCTACCGAGGTGGGGGCCGGGGGCACAGGGCCATGCCTAAGGGAGAGGACTACACTACAGAAAGCGCCCTGGCCTAATGTCACCCACAGCCCTCCTCCCCCACCCAGACGCCTCCACTGCGCAGAAAGATAGGAGAATGTGCTGATACCCCCTTGTGTCTGCTGTGATGTCTTAAAGCGCCCATCCAATTCAGGGTAGGCCACCGCCAGGATCCGGGACATCAGGGGGGTCATGGTGCGACTGGCACCCCTCCTAGGTTGGGAGGCCATCCCCAGCAGTGTTTCTGCGGTCTTCCTTGTTCCGCGGCGGATGTCCTCCCACCTCTTGCGGCAGTGGGTGCCCCGTCTGTTGTGGACCCCCAAGGTCCGGACTTCCTTGGCGATGGCACGCCAAATGTCGATCTTCTGATGGGCGCTGACCTATTAGACATGTACAGGGTGGAAAGGAGGAAATCATCAATGACCTGCATGTTAGATGTAATTGGCCCCCCCCACCCACTTTGCCATATGGCACATGCTCTCATCTGTCGGGCGTTGCACTCCTCATTCGCCCCCCACCCACCAACTTACATCCACCCCAATCCACACAGGCATAGCCCATTCCATTAGCACCCAGTGTACTCACTTGTTGGTCTGGAGGACCGTAGAGTAGCGCATACTGGGGGAGGACCCCATCCACGAGCTTGTCCAACTCTTCAGACGTGAAGGCAGGGGCCCTTTCCCCAGTCGCAGCAGCCATTGTATCTTGCAGACCGAGGTCACAGCAGCACTTGCAGTATAGGTCCTCTCCTGTGGATGATCAGGTCTCGAGTGATTAAGCAGATAGAAAATGGCGGTCACGTCCGCGGCGGTGCGTACCGCGGCGGTGCGTACCGCGACCGCCGGCGCACTTCGTTATTGGCTCCTGAAACCCATAGGCTTCAATGTTAACCAATGCGGCTTTGCGCCGCGGTCTGCGACCACCTACCGCCACGGTGTGCCCCGCCAGCGCATTGACCTCACATCCCATTGTCCCACTTCACAGGTCAGGCAGCCGCCATTTCAAGGGCCCACATGGCTTAATTTTGACTGCGACACACAGGCCTAGGCCTTGCATTGCCACACATACACGCCTTTCAAACCATTGCCATTCTTTAACTGTGCAAGCTGTCTGTACGTACCTGTGGTTTGGCTGACTCTGTGCTCCATGTTGTCCTTCCTAGGCACCGTCCGCTGGGACTTGCGATGAGAAGGAGGAATCCTCGCGTGTACCGACCGCTGGTGGACCTGTCGACAATGGAAGAACGCCATATAATACTTCGATACAGACTTGACCGTGCCACTATCCATGAACTGTGTGCCCAGCTGGAGCCAGCCCTGATGTCCCCCATCCGCCAACCCACAGGGATTCCCCCTCTGGTGCAGGTTTTGTCAGTCCTCCATTTTTTGGCCAGTGGGTCATTCCAGACCACAGTGGCCATGTCATCTGGAATGTCTCAGCCTATGTTTTCTAAGATTTTGAGCAGAGTGTTGTCTGCCCTGATGAAACTCATGCGGAGCTACATCATTTTCCCCGAGGAGGGTGACTTGCCTACAGTGAAGGGTGATTTCTATGCCCTTGGACATATCCCCAACATCATTGGTGCCATTGATGGGACCCATGTGGCTTTGGTACCCCCAAAAGACGATGAGCAGGTGTACCGAAACAGAAAAAATTATCATTCGATGAATGTCCAGGTGGTCTGTTTGGCTGACCAGTACATCTCCCATGTAAATGCCAAGTTCCCAGGGTCAGTGCATGACGCGTATGTGATGCGAAATAGCAGCATCCCCTATGTGATGGAGCAGCTACAGAGACAACGTGTGTGGCTAATAGGTGACTCTGGTTACCCCAACCTGCCGTGGCTACTGCCCCCAGTGAGGAATCCCCGGACAAGGGCAGAGGAACGCTACAATGAGGCCCATGGGCGTACTAGGAGGGTGATTGAGCGAACCTTTGGACTCCTGAAGGCCAGGTTTAGGTGCCTGCATATGACTGGTGGATCCCTAATGTACTCACCAAAGAAGGTGTGCCATATCATCGTGGCCTGCTGTATGCTTCACAACCTGGCTTTGCGACGCCAGGTGCCTTTCCTGCAGGAGGATGGTCCAGATGGTGGTGTTGTAGAAGCCGTGGAGCCTGTGGAGAGTGAAGAGGAGGAAGACTCAGAGGACGACACAGACAATAGGGATAGAGTGATACAACAGTATTTCCAGTGACACCCAGGTAAGACTCACCCACGCCATTTCCCAATTGCTTCTAGCCTCCTGCATCTGTACTTTCTGTAGTTCCCCACAGATGGTTTTCATTAATTTTTGCCTTTCCCTTCCCTTCTCAGTGCTGTCTGACTCAGTACCTGACTTCTGCTTGGTTCGCACATGAAATACAGCGTATTGACATTGGTATGTTGTCATGACTAATTGACAGAACAGAAATGGAACAGTAATATGTAATACATTTGTTAATAATACAGCATGACTCAAAACAGATTAGTGTTCAAAATGTGATTTATTTACAGTGCTAGATATCGGTACATGTGATTCTAAGGGTGATGGGTGGGGGTGGAGGAATATCCATGGCAGAGTCCAGTTCTCAGTCTCACAGGTGCATTGTTCTTTTGCCTGTGGAAGGATGGAGCATAGGCAGTTCATGGTTGGACAGGGTGGCAATGTGGGACAGTGGGAAGAGTTCAGGGGGTATGTCCTGCTGGCGGGGGTCTTGACATCCTACTCTGTCTTTTTCTTTGGTCTCAGGCTCCTCTTACGGGGTGGTTGTTCTTCAGCAGGAGGTGGGGTTCTGGGGGGCTGTCGAGGTGTTGGGACCTCCTGTCCACTAGCGCCGGCGGAGGTGGTAGGCTGTTCCTGGTCCGGCCTAGTGACAGGGGCCCTGTGTGGTGCACCATGGTCCCGCAACGCGTCCTCTATCCTGTGGAGGGCCAGGACGATGGTCCCCATTGCTGTCCCGATGATTCTCAGCTCCTCCCTGAACCCCATGTAGCGTTCTTCCTGCTGTGCCTGGATCTCAGTGAACCTGGCCAGTACCGTCGCCATCGTTTCTTGGGAGTGGTGGTATGCCCCCATGATGGTGGTGAGGGCCTCTTGGAGAGTGGGTTCCCTGGGCCTCTCCTCCCCCCCCTGTCGCACAGCAGCCCTCCGAGCTGCCCGGTTTCCCCCGGCCTCTGTCCCCTGGCCGGTGTGCCCGCTCCCACTGCCCCCAGGTCCCTGTTGTTGTTGGGGTGTTGGGTTAGCCTGGGTGCCCTGTAGTGGCGGACACACCGCTGATTGAGCTGTCCTAGAGACAGAGGCATGGGCCCGCTGGGTGGGAGCTGTGCTGGTGTCGGCAGAGGGGGTCAGGTCTGGTGTGGCCTGTGGCTGCCTGAGGGGAACCGACTGCCCAGAGGTCCCCGATGGTCCGGGCTGGTCATCAGGTTCACTGTCGACAGAGCTGCTATCCTCAGTGTGGGCCTGTTCCGGTGGTGGGATGGACACTTCTGGACCCTCCTGGCTGGTGTGTTGTCGTTCGGGTCCTGCATGGGGTAAGAGAGTTTGGTTATTGTTTCTGTGTGTGCAATAGCGTGCGTGTTATGGGTGCCCTTGTTCCCCAGTGCAGGCATTCCCTTGAGGGAGGTGTTGTGAGGGTATTTAGTGGGGGGGAGGGGTTAGTGCAGTGGTCATGCATAGGTGATGGGTGCCCATGATTTGTGTTGGCATGCAGGAGTTGGTGTTGGGATGGGTGGGTTGTGCTGGTGAGACATTGTCAGGGAGGATATGTGCTGGGGGGTTGGGGGTGAGGGTGGGGGTGTGGGTTGGCATGCTGGTGGGGTGGGGGGATATAGTAGTTGAGATGGGACTTACCAGAGTCCATTCCTCCGGCTACTCCAGCGAGGCCCTGAGGATGCAGGATGGTCAAGACCTCTTGCTCCCACGATGTAAATTCGGGAGGGGTGGGTGGGGGTCCGCCGCCAGTCTTCTGGACCGCGATGTTGTGCCTGGAGACCATCGATCGGACCTTCCCCCGTAGGTCGTTCCATCTTTTGCGGATGTCCTCCCTATTCCTGGGATGCTGTCCCACCGCGTTGACCCTGTCCACGATCCGCTGCCATAGCTCCGCCTTCCTGGCTATACTGGTGTGCTGCACCTGCGAGCCGAAGAGCTGGGGTTCCACTCTTAGGATTTCCTCCACCATGACCCGGAGTTCTTGGTCCGAAAAGCGTGGGTGCCTTTGGGGTGCCATGGGGTGGTATGGTTGAGGTGTGGGGTGGTGTATGTGATGAGGAGTGTGTTGGTGAGTGGTGCTTTGTGCTACTATGTGGTGTGTGTGATGGTGTAGTGTGCCTCAGTGTGTCTTGCTATGGATTGTCTGCTGTGTCTCTCTCTCCTTCTCTCAGTAATTCTGGTCGCAGGGGTTTGTGGGTGATGTGGGTGTGTGTTTTATAGTTGGTTGATTGTGTGTGAGTGGTGTGTGTATGTGTATCAGGTGTGTGTATTTCAAATTGTCCAATGTGGCTGTGTTTTGGTGATGTGTGTGTATTCTGACCGCGGCGGTGTGTACCGCCAATGGAATACCGCGTTTGAATGACCGCCGTGTGGATTCGCGGGTCGAAATGGCATGGGCGTAATTCTGTTGGCGTGACGGTGGAGGTTTGGTCATCTCCAGTTTATCGCTGCCCGCCGATGTGGCGGGCTGCAGTGGAGGACGGATTTTTGGAGGTTTGGCCGTTGTGGGTCAGAATGACCGTGGCGGTTGACCGCGGCCGCGGCGGTGTTATGGCGGTCTTATGACCGGCGGTAAGGGCATTTTACCGCCGAGGTCAGAATCACCCCCTAGGTCCCTGCTCAATAAACCAACATACCACTGTTTTAGCTACGTAAACAAATTACATTGTCAGGGGCCATATACATGTGCACAAGGGGCTGAGTAAACTGGAGCTCCATCAACTTGTTCCTTCACATGCAACCATGGGTTTTGTTGCCGTACAAACTCACACAGTTGTGATGATGAGTAGGCTGCCATCTATGCCAGACTGCAAGACTGTTACACAGTGGTATGCCATCGTTTGTGACTGGCATAACAAACATGATGTGGACAAATGTGAGTGCCTAGTTGATGTCATGCACACATATGCCACATTTCACAGCACACATGTACCACTGTAATGGCTCAGGTGTAGCAATGTGTATGGATTCTGAGTAAAAGGCAACCTAGCACAACAGTAAGGGTATAGGTGTCACAAGATTAGTGAGTGTAAGAAATGACTTTCATATGTGTTCCGACATACAGAAACATAGGTGGCACTGATGTGACAATGCATGCATTTGTCAAATCCCAACATGTGCCCATGCACGAAGATAGTAATATGAGGTTTCACATCCCATGAACACATCACTGTTATCATATGCTACAGATATTACAAAACTCGTCAGTACACACACGGCATATACCAATCTTCACCAACACATGTGTACAGAACATCTCCTGTAACTAAGATGCATGGGGGACCAAATGGCACACGTGTAGCAGAGCAACACGAAGTAAAAACCAACGACACACTACAGAGTGGACACACATGCACACGCAAATTGACCAGGTTTACGTGATGTCATTGCAATCCAAGTCCACTGAATACTGTGAGTAGAAACTGTCATAGTTGTCACATGCTTTACCATGTGTTGGACATAGGCCACCATGCATATTGTGTTGTAGGTATGTGTACATTTGGGTCTCTGTGCTAACAATTTAGCCCACCAACAAATTAGTATACATACACATGTGCACACACATAGCACACATGTGCCAAAATGTATGTGGACACAGTGTGGCTACACATGCACATCTGCACAAGGTATGAGTAGTCACATTCAGCAGACTAATAAACAAACCTGTAGGTTCAACATACCTTTGTCACCGTAATGACAGTAGTGGCCATAAACGCACATGTTGCCATAACACATATACAACATTCTTGCACAACCAATGTAACATGCTAAGTTAATCAGGATACACTCAAGGCCTACAATGCAAAAATCCATTAAAATTCGTCATGCGTCATTTTTTGTTGTTGCTGCAAACGCATAAACCACACATTGCAACGTTTGTAAAATGACGCCTGGGCCTTGAGTGGCAATTACAAGTACACACGCCTCTGAACGCACCATGGTGTATAATCCACGCATGACCATCATGTGTCATAATATTTCATGCAAAAGCCACTGCGTAAATTGGGAAATCCCTTAATACAATAATATCAGCACCCTGAACGGCTGCTGAGAGCAGGTGTGATATGGGAGATGAAAATGTATGAGCTGGGCCCCTAATGTACTTAGTAGAAGTTGTGAGGATCTGTTGCAACTCTTGCTGAGTACATCATTTACCTATACAGAAATAGATCCTTTTGGACCTTACCTGCATCATGCTGTGCCTTAATTCTGATTAGGCGCACACATGGCAGGGATAAGGGGTGCACTGATGGCCACAAGGACTGTATTAATGCAATTGGTGTTGTACTCCTGTTGTTCTATTGGCCCCTTTGTGTTAATGGCCAAGGCCATGTAAGGGAGCATGACCAGACTACTAGCACTTCCCTGTTTCAGTTCCTTGTGCATCACATACACCCTACACTATGTCTATTACCACACCCATGTTCAGAGTCAGTTCCACAGGCCTGCCGCTTCTCACTGACAGCATGGGGCGGCTCTGCATCTGTTCCTTCACTGGCACATCACTCAGTAACCTGTGCCAACAAATGCATCCTTGCACCACAGAGCAAGTGTTTATGTGTTGAGGCATTTTCTATGCCCATGTCATTATCCCTCCCTGGACAATGAATGGTATACCATCATAACAATGCCTGGCCACACACTATTGGCAAGACATCCATGATTTCAAACAGTCAATGTGCAGGAAGGTACAACTGTCTTCACATTACTATACTCCCATAGCATTATTGCTTATGTGTGTGCCTTGTGATGGCACACACACATTACTAACTTCACTGAAGGATGTATCACTTCAATACTCAACACCTTGGAATACCCACACAACCTCTGGGCAGTAGTTTGTCAGTTTGTTGTGACAATGAGGTAGATGTCTACAACATCTGAGGCAGGCTCAAATGCTATGGGTGGCACAATGGGACAGCCACTGCCACAACCATTGCATGCCCCTCAGATGCAATATACAGTGTCAAGCAGTCCCATATGGTCATGGAGGTGTAGGGCTAGCAGACATCCTGCATGACAATGCCATGTATAAATGGTGCAGTGAGAAGCACCACAGGAGTGTCAGAGACAGTGATGGTTTGTAGGTGTGTGGGTCTACATCATCTGAGACTATGTGTGATTGACTGATCACAGATGTTTTTTAGTTGCTCTGTCCTACCACTAGTATGACGTGCTCACTCAGCCTAACAAGATAATAGTATACAATGTAATCCATTCACTGAAATGTACAAATCACACCAACCAATGTTTTCTATCCATGTCTTGCAGGTTGACCAGCACCCTACTCCGTGGGAGAGGTTGAGCGATTCGAAGACCCTGATGCATCCAGTAAGTGTCATCTTGTGCATTGTGGGTGCTAATTCAGGGTTTGGTGTGAGTCAATCTGAAGTGTGGAATGCCATGAAAGATGGTTTTGCCTGACCAATGATCTGATATCATTGGAAAATGGATGGTGATATCATGTATGTTGGAATGTTGTGCAATGAGAATGGCTTGCATGTAGTTCAAGGGGTGGCATGGAATTGTGTGAAATGGAAATTGCCATGGCGGGCCAGTTAGTCATTGGTGTCTACCATGATAGGTCTCATGTACCTTGCAACTGTCTATGTACATAGCATGCCTGTTTACAGCCATTTTGTCACAGCACCATTGACGGCACAGTGTGCCACACATAGCTTACACTTACTGACAAGATGGTACAGATGTGGGTGACGTCTGCAGAGGTTTCCAGGGGGCTTATGTCAGAGACACATACACTACAGGTGCCTCAGTACCCTTCAGGTATAATGAGTATGTAGTACTGCAAGGAGCCATATTGTGCTGTAAAACAGTCAGTACTGTACACAGTCAGCAGACAACTAACCTCCAAATGGTTGTGTAAAAAGTATATGATTCTTCCCACACCAGATCTCAAGCAGTTTTCACAACATGGTCCTGCCACCATGATATTTGTGAGGTGAATGCTGTGTGCGTACGTGGCACTTTGATGATGTCTGACATGCATGTGAAAATGAATGTTTCTGGATACTGTTGCAGCACCCACTGCAGTGCCAAACTCACGTGGGCCTAAGGGCACCCATACAGGCACCATGTGTGCCGTTTATCACACGTAGCATTACATTGCACAGGGTAGGTGGCTTCAGGTCTAGAATGTGTTGACAACTCTGATGTGCAGCTCAGGCTTGAAGCCAAACTTTCTGGGAAGTTTCAATCACAAACCACCTGAAAAACCTGCACTGGCTCCCAGTCAACAAGAGAATCACCTTCAAACTCCTCACCCACGCTCACAAAGCACTGCACAACACCGGACCAGATTACCTCAACAGATGACTCTCCTTCTACACCCTGACTCGGCATCTCCGTTCCACCAATCTTGCCCTCGCAACCATCCCATGCGTCTGCAGAACTACAACCGGCGGTAAATCATTCTCATACCTCGCCGCCAAAACATGGAACACTCTTCCCACCCACCTGTGCCAGACCAAAGACCTCCTTACCTTCAGGAAACTTCTCAAGACTGGGCAATTGTCATCCTCTATGAATATAATTCTTGTAGAGCTTAAAGAAGCTGTTTAATTAAAAAAAATAGTTCTCTATTATACAGTTCCCATGAATCAAGCAGGACTGTGTATCTGGTCAACATACACATCAGAGTAGAAGGACTCGGTCCACATATACCATCAGGAAATGTTGACACTGTTCCTAGCTAGCTCACAGTGCCCCATCTGAACCCCTAAACACACCAGGGCACCAGATGGGTTTTGTAACCTTGAATGTGACTACTCAGATTCCCAAGGAAATCATGGAAACAGATCTACTATTTCATTGTCACTCAACAGCCAGACCCCCAATATGTGGGTAAGATGTACCAGGAAGCAGGTCTCGTGAAGTGCAGGTTATTTTCCTCAGTGGAGTAGAGGCCAGGATCAGGATCAGAATCAGCTAAGCTGCATCTCGGGATAATCTCAGCGGAAGTGCTCCTCCACTGAATGTGGTACAGAGGCAGTTTTTATGATACAAGCACTGTTTGTGTCACACTGTGTCAAAGGTGCAGGATCGATGTTAAAAGATGTCTGTCATTGCGGAGCTGTGTCAATGGTCAATCAGAATACTTAGGGCATTGTGTTTTATGTGGTCAGCCGTGGACAGACTGTAAAGGCTAGATGGCATCAATGATTGCAAGGACAAGCAACCTGTACAGTGATTTCTCAGTACATTATTGCATGAGTAAAAAGCCATGTAAAAGGTTACCATAAGAAAGGAAATGCTCAGTTAAAATGTGTATTTGATAATGGGGCACTAAGCAGACCCTAACATGCTTTACAACACTCTTTACCTAACCCTACAAAAACCTATAACAAGAGTTTCTGAATATCCATTGGCTTCATGATGCCCGGCCTGCTTTTGTGACGTGCGGTTGTGATATTCATTTGATGGCCATATTTCAGAGCAAACTGTGGAGATTATTCAACTAATATAACTCATCAGCAACACTGCAGTCATTGCCAGAACTTTTCCAAATGACTAAATCAGCTTGGATGCTAACATTTGGCCACATACAAGTCTTTGACAAGCACATTGACCAACTTAGCTTCCTTACAGGATACAATCCTAAAGAGAGTTAACCATGTAATGACAGTCATAGATATCAGTGCACATGTGGGAACGAGACATTCCTGGAGTAATGGTATATGACTCATTGACTTTAAATTCAGTTTTCTATAGCCAAATGCCATCTCTAGCCCTCCAGGTGCGTTTCAATGTTGTCCTTTGTGGACATCTATCACTAGCCTTATAACACAGTTCTATGCTGGCTTTGTCAATGTCATTCAAGTCAATTTCTCAACAAAGAACACTTGAAAATAGAAACATACCCCGAATTTCAAAGCTGCAAGAACTCAACTCAGAGAATGGTGCAAATTCACAAAAACCTGATAAGCAAAATTCACACTGAGCAGTATGTACTTTTACTCTTTACTACGTGTACAATTTTCACAAGAACAAACTCGCCAGGAAGAAATTGCACCGAACACATTTGTCTTTGTAACGGAAGTGATTTACTGATAGAAATGTAATATGTGACAGAGAGGGTTGGAATGCACAGGACAGAGTGGCATGATTGCAATTAGTATTTCAGATTCATTATTTATAACTGTAATTGTTGACTATTGGTTACAGAAGATATTATTAAGATTGTCATGGTTGTTATTTTCTTGTATGATTAATTTCTACACTTAAAAACATTGCCATTATTGTGAATCATAATCATTTATTTGATCATTATTGAACCAAGAAGAAGAAATTGACCTCCCACACTATTAACTGCATGCATTCATTATCCTGCCTTTCAAAGGCAGTTGGCTCTGAATCTCATATTTATATGATTTAGAAGATTTAAATACTGTGATCAAGAAGCTCATATGTGATGCTAATAATGCAATTATTTTTAATGCAGAGATAATGCTGGTGTCCTAAGATGTGTTCAATGATTAGCATTGTTCAATACTGAGTATGGTAAATACTGTATTTTTAAAGGCTGTAGAATATGATAAGCTGCTTGAATTGGACGCTACAGTTAATGGAAGGAAAATAGAACTTAATAGAGATAAAACAGGTCCTATCCTTGCAGTATGATGTTCAGCAGGATTGGATTAAGTGCCCCAGCATCAGAGAGGCTAGCCTGAGATATTGTGACCGGCCTTGAAGTAGGAACATGGATTATTTTTTCTGAAAAAGCTCCAAGCCGGAGTTCAGCGAGGAACACAGTAGGTCACATCTTCCCAATACATTGCAGACTAGAGCCTTATTACTATATTATTGAGCATTTATCTCAAGTAACTATAACTTGTACCTTAAGGTAATTATAGCTCGTGCCCTTGCCATGCGCATCTAATTACCCCACAAATTACGGCACTCATGACATCTTTAAGAACATCATTGATAATATTAGTGTAACATTAGCAGTAACATTATTGATGAGAAAACTGTGCATGGTGGGGGTACGAGTTATAGTTACCTTAGGGCATGAGTTATAGCTACTGGAAATAATTCTAACTATAACAAGTGAAGTTCTGTGGTTTTATAGGTTTAAAATGTGAGCCTAACTATAATGTCCCTGTATATATATATTTTCACTGAAAAAAACAAAGCTTACAGGGACGTTATAGTTAGATTCTGAATTTACTCGCACAAAACAGTAGACATTCAGCAATTATAGTTATGGTTACCTGAACTAACTATAACTTGCGCCCTAAGGTAACTATAACTCGCGCTCCTGCCATGCACAGTTTTGTCCTCAATAATTGTACTGTAAATGTTTCACTGATGTTATGAGTGATGTTATCAAAGATGTCATAACTGAAGTAATATGTGGGGTAATTAGTAGTGCCTGGCAAGGGCACACGTTATAGCTACCTTGTACCTTTATAGTAAACTCAGAACCTAACTATAACATCCCTGTAACCTTTGTCTTTTTTTGTGTGAATTTCTATGTTTTTTAAACATTTTATTTCCCAACTATAACATCCCTGTAACATTTGTTTTTTGTATTGAATATACATATGTACTGCTAACTACCCCATATATTACATCACTCATAAACTTCATCTATGACATCATTGATAATATCACTGCAATATTTGTAGTAAACTATTGATGAGAAAACTGTGCAAGGCGGGTGGCGCAAGTTATAGTTACCTTAAGGCACAAGTTATGGTTACTTGAAAAAACTCTAACTATAACTGGCGAAATTTCTCTGATGCGAGTAAATCCAGAACCTAACTATAACATCCCTGTAACCACGGACCACCCTCCACTTGGCTCGTATGAGCTCCATGGACCATCACCTCTTAATATAAACATATGCATGGGGGCCAATGAACCACCTGGGCCCCGGGGACCACCACCACCCCAGTACCAAACACGTAATCAAAACTGGGAGGGGGGCCACATGGCCCCCCTCCCAGGTCATCTCCCTGGGTTGGTCCCTGCCACTTAAAGGAGGGTAGCAGCCCTTCTCCTGGATCATTTAATGGCCTGGGGACCCCTGCCCACCAGGGCTGACTCCTGCTATCTTCCAGGGTGCCCAGCCTCAGGAGATAGCTGTTTGCTTTTGCTTGGCAGTACCTGTGACAGCTCCTGCCAAGTGAGAGCAAACACTAACTCCACTCCCAGCAAGAGGGATTACAAAAACTGCTCCCACCTGCTGGGAACTGAGTTTTCACAGGTTTCCCTGCCCGCTGTCATGCGGGCAGGGAAACACATGAAGGAGTGCTCCCGCATGTAGCAAGCTGCATATTTAGTAGCATCTGGTGTTGGAGCAATGCCAACTCCCACAGGAAGTGGGAAGCCGGCTGGGACACGGGGCCTTCAGGCTCCTCCACGGTCTACAACTTAGCAAACTGGATCCCTTGGGTGTGGCTTGGGCACCCAGGTAGATGTGGCCGAGCCCCGGGAAGATGGGGTCCATGGGACCGAAATAGGCCTGGGGAGGAGAGGTCCTCCCAGTATTATTTTTTTAATTGGCCCCCAGAGAGGAGGTGGTCTCCGGGGCATAATAAAGCCTCAGGAGGGGGTTCTGCATGACCCCTCTATTGATTAAATAAAGCCTGGGCAGGTGTTAGTCCCTGGGGCTCAAAATATCCCAATTGAGAGGGGTACACGTGGCCTTCCTCCAATATTTTTAACAAAGCCTTTGGGAGGTCATTGTCCCCGAGGCTGCAAAGAACTGTAGGAGGGGAGCCCCATGTGCTCACCTCCTTTTTTACTATGCCACATTTCCCTAGGCACTGGCCACCCATGGACTATACTAAACAAGCATGGGATACCATGCTTGTAGTTTTTTTTAAATTTTCACTGGATTTATGAATCATCCATGATTTTCAGATAAAATTGTACAGAAACATGCTTTTCTGCCCCGGCGAGATCCCTTGGGGATCCCAACACCAAGGCTATGGGGTCAGGGTATCCCTACCCTGCCCTCATTTAATTTCTTTCCCAAGGCTGTGTGTGGCACAGAGTTGGCTGCTTAATAAAGATTTGACCAGAGGGCTTGGCCACAGGCCAGGCCCTGCAGCCAACCCCCACCATGCATAGCCAAAGGCCATGTGTGGCATGGGTTTTTGTTCTTATAGGGCCTTCGTCACAGGACCTGGTTGCATGCCTGGCTCAGCATCCAACCATGCACAGTGGTGGTTGGATTAACGTAAAGTAATTAAAATTACTAAATGTTAAAAAAACATAGAAATTCAATTAAAAAAACAAAGGTTATAGGGACATTAAATCAGATTCACATTTTGCTTACACAAAACCATAGAAATTCAGCAGCTATAGTTATATAAGTAACTATAACTTGTGACCTAATCTAACTATAACTTGCACCCTTGCCATGCACTGCTAATTACACCACATATTGCATCACTCACGATGACGCCATTCATATTATCAATGTAACATCTGCAGTAAAACCATTCAGAATAAAACTGTGCATAGCGGGGGCATCAGTTGTAGTTTCCTTAGGACACGAGTTATAGTTATTTGAGATAACCATAACTATAACTGCTGAATTTCAATGGTTTTGTGTGAGTAAAATGTGAACCTAACTCATTCTCTCTCTATATATATCTATATGACCAATTTGATTCTGAATAATAACTTCTTTTTATTTGGAAAAGAATGGTACAGACAGCAACAGGGAGTGGTGATGGGCTCCCGATTTTCTCTTTCTTATGCTAGTCTATTTATGGGTTGGTCTGAGGAGAAGTAGGTCTGGGGACCAGGTTCTATACAATGGCAGGCACATATTTTCTACTGTGGTCATTATATTGATGCCTATTGATTTGGATGGGCAGTACAAAACAGTGAGTGGATTTTTGCAGCTATTTGAATTCTAATGATGCTAACATTAGATTCACCAATCAATATAGTCATGACAGGATTGAATTTTTGGATGTGGAGTTATATATTAATGACGACAAGATGCAGAGTAGACATTTTCATAAACCAACCTCCTGTAACTGTATTTTACATGCTTCAAGTGCACATTCCAGACACTAAATTCAAGCAATACCGTTTGGAGAGATGGTTAGGGCCAGAAGGAGTTGTAGGAAGGATCAAGAATTTAAACAATGTTTCGAGATATGGGTCAGTGGTTCAAATTGAGAGGATATCAGGCACACAACATTGATAGAGCACAAACGGAGGGCTATGAAGATTTCTAGGTAGGACACATTGAAGCCCATTCCCACCTCTGTCACTAGAAATGAGAAAGACAAAGTCAGAATGGTGACTGACTACAGGGAACTTCTGCTGCTCTAAGGAAGGTGATGAACAGCCATTGGAAAATCTTATCTCAGGATATGACCCTTAGAGGTTTTATTTCAAATAGACCTGAAATTACATATCGGAGAGGAAGATCTTTAAAGAACATCCTCAGCCCTAGTCACTCGATACATCGGGTGCAGGATAATTGGTTGTCTGAATTTAGGAAAGTTTTTTTCAAATGTGGACAATGTAGGGTCTGTAGGTGGACATGTTGTGGCAAGAAGGATCTTGGGAATGCCAGGAATCATCTATTCAAAATTGAATCAAACATTAATTGTACTACAACTTTTGTTATATATACTACAATATGCAAATGTGATTGTATTCATGTTGGCAGTACGATTCGCCCTCTTACAGTTAGGGTCAGTGAACATCTAAGAGCACTCAAACAGGAGGATGAGGGATATCCATTTGTGCTACATATTAGAACATGTCAGGAACAAGGGGTGAGTACATCTTTTAGATTTTGTGGTATTGAGCATGTATCAAAAGATCCCCGGGGTGGCAATAGAGAGCTGGCTTTGAGGAGAAAGGAGTCGTTATGGATTATGCATTTTAGAGCAGTTGAGGACGGTCTAAATACAGACATGGAGTTGGAGTATTTTTTGGGGAACTAATTTCATGAAGTCTAGAGTAATTGGGAATGGTTTGGATGAGGATCAATTAAGTATTTATGATACAGTCATAAGTTTACATTTGTCCATCAATTATGACAATACTTTAAAATGTTATGTGTTGGAATGGAATGAGATATGTATGGAACTGTTTAGTATAATTGGTTTACATCATTTATATTCGTTGCAGATGGATATGGAACTTTAAGGGCTCTAATGAATTTTGTTCTTTGAACAATAGCAAATGGGATGCAGGTTATTCCTTTAGTAGAGTAAAAAATGGTCTATTAATATCAGGAACTAATTTGTGTGCATGCTTTCTGAGGTTAAATAGTAGCGATCTGTATAAGTTTGGTGTTACGGTTATTGAAATTATCAAGAATTTAAGATGGCGGCTACACTGACGATATAGATAGTTCTTTGTCCATGTTCACTAGAGTTATCTAGAGATACGAAAGAGGGACTACTTGTTATGTGTCAGAAATCTGAGAAAGTGAATTATCAAACATTTAAGATGGCGGCTACATTGACGATACGGATAGTCCTTTGTCCATGTTTATTAGTGTTATCTAGAGATATGAAAGAAAGACTACTCGTTATGTGTCAACAATCTGTGTTAAGTCCTATGCCTAGGCCTATTAAGTGGCCGAATATGGATTAGTTGGAGTATAATACTATGGGAATGTGTGTGAGAAGTGGATGCGATATAATGTCCATGTTTTAATTGTAGACAGACATTTGGAGAAATCCCTAATTTATATTTTCTGAGGTTGAATAGAAGTGATTAGTATAAGTTTGGTGCTATGGCCATGTTCATTATAAGGCGTTTAAGATGGTGGTTAGTCTGATGATATATGGATAATCATTTGTCCATGTTTATTAGTTTTACTTGGAGATACAAAAGAGGGACTATTCGTGATGGGAAAACAGCAGCGTTTTCACAGTGCGTTTCTTCGCCACAGAAACAAATTTCACTGATGATTGAGATTTATCAGGTAACTTTTTGATTGTTCGATATTAAGGCTACTTTAGATGGATTGTGTATCCCCAGGCGGGCACTTTTTTTTCATGTAACTTGATTCATCAGAGGGTCAAATATTAAATTTTTGATTATTGCAGACATTTACCATTACTTGGAGTAGATGAACAGAGGTGGTTAATGCTATATTATGGGCCAAACTAGAAGGCCACTTTACGGAGTGTTAATGGGTTTCGGATTTTATTCGGATTTGAACCAAGTTACACTGCAGTATTCGGCATGAAGGGCTATGAGCTTTATAGCCCTCAATATGTCTTTGGCGGTCTTCTGATTGCCAGGAATAATGTGGCACTATACTGGATTAACGTCATTTTTTTATTTTTTACACTGATCCAATACAGCATTACAATAGCATAAAAAAAATTATGCTGTTGCCCCTAACATACGCTATGTTGCGCCGTATTGTAAATACGGCGGTACCATGGTGTCATTAGGGGTTGCAAGGGGGCCGCAAGAAAAGTGGTGCATCACTAGTGATGCGCCACTTTTCTTGTAAATATGTCCCTAAGGCCCTCATTACAACCCTGGCGGTCTTGGACCGCCAGGGTTGTTATGGCGGTTTTCACCACCAGTAGGCTGGCGGTGAAATCCCTAGTATTACGACCGCGGCGAAAGTGCCGCGGTTGCACCGCCGGGACCGGCGGTTTACCGCCACATTGGTCCCGGCGGTTTCAATCCCCCAGGGCAGCACTGCCCAGGGGATTACGAGTCCCCCTTCCGCCAGCCTTTTCCTGTCAGTTTGAACCACCAGGAAAAGGCTGGTGGTACGGGGAGTCGCGAGGCCCCTGGGGGCCCCTGCACTGCTCATGCCACTGGCATGGGCAGTGCAGGGGCCCCCTCGCACAGCCGCAACACCGCCGGCTCCATTTGGAGCCGGCTCCTGTGTTGCGGCTGAGATCCCTGCTGGGCCGGCGGGCGGGGGGAAACCAGGTTTCAGCCAGCCGGACCAGCGGGGATCTCCTGATGGCCGCGGCGGGAGTGCGGCCGCATTGGTGGCCGCCTGGCAGTCCGATCTTGGCGGGTGGCTTCAGCCACCCGCCAAGGTCATAATGAGGGCCTATGTGTTTTAAGTGTACAGTACTAACGGTGAGGAATAACACCTATTTCTGAACTGATTTCTTGGACTGTGCTGAATTGAGGAGGTCAATATTGTGACTGTGTTATACTGAGCATAATGCCAGGACTAAAGAAAAGACTAGACCCTTTGACAAAGGTGCCCCCCAAAGCCTGGGGGAGAGGTGCCCTTAGTTGCTCCACGGGCAAGAGCCCTTCTCCCCCCCCTTGGCAGAGGCGTCAAGTCTGATGAAGAGGCAACATCGTCCTGAAAGCGCGTCATCAGGTGGCGCGGAGGACCCGGAGCAGGGAGGGTATTTAAATGGCCTGCACCCTCGCCTTGCCCTCCATGCCCCTCTGATCTCGGAAGGTCCGTCATCGTCACACCCTGGGAAGAATTGGATCTGGTGAAGTTGTCGGACCCGATCTGAGCAGGCAGAGTCCATCAGTGGAGTCCGTGGAGGCAGACCATCGGCCAAAGTTGTATTCAGAGTCCATCGGCCGAAGTCGTATTCTTCGCTGCAGGTTGGTGGGGTCGCAAGGGTGCTGGGAGCGAGATATGGGGGGGTGCCTGGCGTAGCTCGCTGTTGCCGGCTCCACACCGCCTGATGTGGTGGAAAGACCCAGCTACCTGGATGTTCCCAGTGGCTTAATGTATAAGGCACAAGCCACCTCAGATAGGGATAGTAGATTCGAGTCTCATCTGGTATGAAGCTGCTTACTCAGTAAATGATCAATTTCGTGGCTTGTTCAAACTTTGCGTGGCGATGAAAAGCAGGCCTGAGACATGTTTGGTTAGTCTCCTGGTTTAGGGCTGTGGCTTAGAAACTCAGTCTTCAGGGTTTTGTGATGACATGGTTTCCTTAGCCTCCTGCGTTTCTCCGATTTTGGAGAATCGGGCGTGTGGTTCAAGTGGCAACTCTCTAGAGTGTGGTTGCGAGTCAGCGTGATCAACTCTCGTATCAAGGAGCTATAGCTAAGTGCAAGGTCTAGTGCTATTGGTGCCGCAGGCTGCCCTGTACAGGGGTTCGAATTCAACCAGCGCCCTAATGTACATTTCACCTTGGTTGCTTAGTTTGTTTGGGAATGTAAAACAAGGTATCAATCAAACGCAATTCTTTTCTTGTTCTCCTAGTGCTTGCCAAGATCTGTTTACGTTGTAGCTGTGACTCATGTGCGGCGTCAGCGAGTAGTGGGCACTTATGTGAAGCACTGGGAGATGTCATATATAAAATATTTTTTTTAAAGTGCAGTTGTGGGCAAGAGTTGAGGGGGTGGTTGTTTTTGAGTACTGCATGCTTGTGTTAAGTTAGATAATAACAGGGATAGTAAAACATGATGGTGGTATGGCCCTCCCCTACTGTTAACCCCTTGCACTCCATGTGCTCAAGTTGGGGGATGAGTAAGTGCCCCCCTTGAGTTGTGTTATACGCGCAGTTTATAATAAATGGAAATGGCCTGTCTCTGCAGTTAACCCCTTGCGTGCTGCATGCTAGTGTATGCCTACATGGGCACAGCTTGAGCATGGGGGTTGGTGAGTACCCCCCGGTGAAGTGAAGTTGTTGTGTCCATTTATTATGATTGCAGGTGTTTTGGTGGTAAGCACCCAACCTGGTGCTGTTAAAAAAAAAGTAGGCGTGTCTGTGCAGGTTCATGGTGGTTGGCATCTGTGTGCATTTGCTTACCTAATGCATCCTTCTCTTCCGTTAGAATAGATAAGGCGGTTCCCCAAGTGTGTGAAACATGGACCCTAAGCGTCCACGATCTGCACCAGCATCTGACGCCCCCACGTAACAGGCAGACTTTCGCTCCCTCCGTGATCTGTAATGGATGGCCAAGACCCACGGCACGGATTGGGTCCTCCAGAAGCTGTTGGACGGTCCTGGAAAGAACCCGCAGCCGGGTCCAACACCTCCTATCAAAATGGCAGAAGAGGGCCCGGCAAGTTACAGGGGCACATCCCACACCACTGGACCTATATCCAGCACACACTTGAAGATTGCAGCAGGTGTCCAGGGTGAGTCCACAAGCCAGCCTCCAGCACCTGGAAGTCAGCCCCCAAGGGGACCAATGGGTGACACCAGTGTGGGGGCTAAGGATATCTCCTACCTGCCCGGGCCCCAAACCAATGCTTCACCAGGAAAGGGTTGGGCTCCTGAGGCAGCATGACCCCATGGGGGGCCGACAAACATCAAACCTATTCTAGCTGTTCAGAGCACAGCCGTCAGTTTCCCCGGGCCAACCCTGGTACAGGTGGTTGGGCAGATAGGTGAGGCACAGGCCTCTATCCAGACATATTTAGTGGGGGAGCACCCAACCTGGCTCCCCCGTGGCAATTGCCTGGCACCTCCCTGCAGAGACCAAAGAAAAGATTTGTAGGGGAGAGTATGTTGACGTCTTTAACTTAATTAGCACAAGCATGGTCCCAGGGAAGCCCAGATCAAGAAAACAAGGGTAATTCAGACCTCAGAAGGTTTGGGTGGAATGTTCCTTGAAGAACTGGGTGACAGATTTTCAATCTATGCAAGAATCCTATCAGAGAAACATCTGTCAATGGCCCCTCAGCCAATACAGCTGTTCGCATGCATTTTGCTTATTCATAGTGTGGCCTCAGAATTTCAGGGTTTCTCTTGACTCCAGTATGATGTTAAGTTCAGGCAGATGAAGGCAGTTAGCCCAGAAATGGCAAGGGATCAAAGGGAGATTAATCTAGGGCACACTGAATTCACCATGTTCCCCTATATATCAAAAGCTGGACACCCCTTTCCGTCTGATAAAGGTTCTGGTGACATAAATTATTGCATGCTGATAGTACAACCAAAAGGAATGCAGTAGGTGACCTGCCTACAAATATAAACACATTTGTTCCTTCTGTGGGTCCCGGGCACCCCGAAAGCAAGTGCTTCAAGAAGCACGGAAAACCAAAAGAGTCACAGTCCCCTAAAAGCAAGCAGTAACACACATGCCAGCAAACTTCCTACGCCCATATGTCTCCATGTTCTGGCTCACCTTCTTGGCAGGTACAAGAATTGAAAAGACGCCCATACCCTGTACCACGGTTTTAGAGATGGATTCCGCATACCTTCTGGAGCTCCCTCTACCCCGGTCCCCACTAAGAATTAGTTGTCGTCCTGCGAAAACTGAAGCTAGCGCATGAATAAAATCATGAAGGAAGTGCAGGCAGGAAGGGTGGCAGGTTGTTTCCCTTCCCCCCTTGCGAGGAACTGGTCTGTTCACCCCTGGGTCTGGTCCGTACAAGAGAGCCTGGAAAATTTTGCCTAATCCACAATCTTTCCTTCCCTGAAGGCGCATCGGTCAATTATGGTTTACCCCAAGATCCCTGCTTGGTGAGGTACACCACTTTTGATGAGGCCCTGGGCGAATTGCAGAAGTCAGGCAAGGGGGCCTTGATGGCCAAAGCCGACATTGAATCAGCTTTTCGTCTCCTGTCAGTACACCCAGAAGACACTCGCCTTTTGTGGTTCACATTTAAGGGGCAGTACTTTCTGGATCTTTGCATGCCCATGGGATGCTCCATTGCATTGTCCGTCTTCGAGTCATTCAGCAGGTTTCTAAAATGGGCAGTTGAAGATGTGGTACCCACAGATGGGGTAGTGCACTAACTGGATGATTTTCTGTTCATGGGACCCACAGTCTCTACAAGTTGTGGGAAGGCACTGCTGGGCTTCCAACTGTTGGCCAGGGCACTAAGGGTACCATTGGCGGCTGACAAGACTGAGGGCCCCTCTGCGCGTATAACATTTCTGGGCATTTAAAATGATTCAAAGGCGGGCGTGTGCAAGGCACCGGCAGATAAGGTCATGGCTTTCAAAGCCTCCATTGAGAATTGTCTTGAGGAAAGGAAGGTCACCTTGCGCCAGTTGCAAGTGTTAGTTGGACACTTGAATTTTGCATTGTGGGTGATTCCGATGGGGATTCAAGGAATATCGCTACGCCAAAAGCAGGCCTTCAGGTCTAGTATCACCACACCAGATTGTCCTCTGAGGTCAGTGAGGACTTGAGTACCTGGAAGGGCTTTCTGTATACCTTTAATGGCACCCTCCTTAGGCAACAGCCATCACGATCTAGCACTGACCTGGCTCTGTCATTGGCGGGGGAGTTCCTCCAGGTACAACCGGGGGAGGTTGCTCCTATTTGCTGATACACGAGGATTGATCCCCGCTCACCCGCTACCAATTTACACAAGTAAGTGCGCGCTGGCAATCATGGGCAAGGAGGAGTCTCGGTTTACTTCACATTCCTTTTGCATTGGCGCAGCCACTACAGCGGCTGCTTTGGGCATATCCGGGGATGCTATCAGGAGAGTTGGTAGGTCGTTATGTGCGCCCTCATTTGGTTTAAGCTTCATCTCTGACCTCAATTTCTTTCCCCCTGTTCCAGTGGTCGGGCGTGGTACAATTCATGTGTTCTGGTGAGGACACTCCTTCATTCGAAGAGCCGCTCAATATTTTACTGACTCTGGCCTGGAGATGGCCCAGTGGGAGGCGGTTTTCTAACACCATTGGGTGGGTATTAGAGGCCTCAAGCTAGGAGATTTATTTTATCATCTTGCAAAGGCCTTAAACGAAGGTGTGGTCCCTCCCCCTGACATTATTGTTATTCATGCAGGGTCAATGATATAGTGTCCCAAGGTAGGCGGGGTGTTAGGGAGGTTCTCTTTTCTGCCTTGTCTAAGGTAAGGAATCAGCTGCCAACAGTAGGCTTGCTGTGGTCTGAAATTGTCCCACTATTGGAGTGCCTCGGGGGGTGTCCGGGCAATCAATGACTCAGTAAGGAAATTAAACCGTTTGGTCGAGAAAATTAAGGCAGGTTTGTCTATGGGCACAGTGCAGCACAACTTGATACAGGTGGCTAGGCCGGAGTTCTTTCACCATGACAGGGTGCATTTGTCCATCAAGGGCAAAGAGTTGTTCATCCAGACCATTTTGAGGGATATAGTCGGTCTCGCCCGGTGCCGTTGGGGGAGTGCGAGTTCGCCAGGTAGCTCCTCACCCTGTGGCAGGGCCCCAGGGCGGGAAATAGCAGGGATTACTCCGAATATGTACTTTTGGATCGGCTCACTCCTGAGCGAGGTGTGTTTGTGTGGGTACTGGGCTGGTGAAAGAGGAGGGTTGACCTGCCAGTGGCCCTGGACTCGCTTGCTCTGCTCTGGATGCCTGGTTGGAATTTTTGGGGGCTACGCCTGTGATCAAGTATCCTGGTGGGGCCGATGCGCTATGCAGTGCCCTGGAATTTGCTGGGACCACCCTTCTGGAGGGAAGGGATGGAAACTTGTTGTGCGAAAGGCGTTATAGTGATATCCTCTGCTGACTGATGTAAAAGCCCAGGTGGCGGTGCAGTTGGGACCTGGCGACACAATGCCCGCTGCAGCCCTAGTGGCCAAGACACTGTCTCCACAAGTGATGTAACCAATCAGCTGGCTCCTGTCCTTGTATAAACTTTTGAATTTAAATTCTGCTGTCCCCTGGGGGGGTGTCTTTGGGTTGATGGTTTACATGTGGTATGTGCTATTATAATGCTATATAATGTTTAATGTGCATTACTGTAAGACTGTAATAATGGGCTACGCGTGGGCTTTCCACATACTTTAAGCTGCCTGGTATCTTTCCTGGTAAAGGGGGGGTGCGAGTTGCACTTTGTGCCCACACTATACCCAGACCCCCCCCCCAAGAGCCTGAAGTAGTGGTGCCCTTAGTCACGCCATGGGTAGGAGCCCTTCTTTCCCCCTTCCATGGCTGAGGCATCAAGTCAGACGAAGAGGCAGCGTCGTCCCGGAAACGTATCATCAGGGGGGGCAGGGAGGGTATTTAAATGGCCAAGACACTTGCCTCTCCCTCCTTGCCCCTCTGATCCTGGAAGGTCACTCATTGTCGCTCTCTGGGAAGAATGGGATCCCACCCACCCGTCCCTGAGTGCTAGAAATAGCAGGGAATACTGCAAATATGGACTCTTGGCTGGACTGACACCTGAGCGGGGTGTGTTTGTGTGGGCACTGGGCTGGCAAGAGAAGAGGGTTGACCTGTTGCTGGCCCTGGACTCTCTTGCCCTGCCCTGGATGCCTGGTTGGATCTTTTGGGGGTTACGCCTGTGATCAGGTACCCCAGCAGGGCAGATGCGCCATGTAGTGCCCTGTGATTTGCTGGGACCACCCTTCTGGAAGTAAGGGATGAAAAGTTGTTGTGCCAAAAATGTTACGGTGATGTCTTCTGCTGACTAATGTAAAAGCCCGGGTGGTGGTGCGATTGGGGCCTGCCGGCACAATGCGTGCTGCAGCCCTATTGGCCAAGAGACTGTCACCACGAGTGCTGTAACCGGTTGGCTGGTTCCTGTCCTTGTATAAATCTTTAAATGCTTGAAGCCATATCTTTCATCTTGGATGTCTCTTACGTTTTTGTCTGTTGAATTCTGCTGTCCCCTGGGAGAGTCTTTGGGTTGATGGTTTACATGTGGTATATGCTATTATAATGCTGTTTAATGTTTTATGTGCATTACTGTAATACTGTAATAAAGGGCCACGCATGGGCTTTCCACATACTTTAAGCTGCCTGGTATCTTTCCTGGTAAAGGAGGGGGGGCGAGTTGCACGTTGTGCACGCCCTAATGATAATACCTCAGTTGGACTCTATCAGTTATGTTGTTATTGATTTTATTGTTACAATATTGAAATTTGATGAATTGATACTAATTTTGTACCTCTATGCACTTTGTAAATTGTTAATTCACTCTGCTGGTTATTTAGATATCCTGCACTTTTGCACTGGTGTTGTGGTTTGAGTGATAGCAAGAATCAAAACACACAAATAACGACTACATGTGCTTTAGGGTGATCTTAGGGATGGGGCAATGGTTTCTAGCAGAAGTATGTGTAAAGAAAGAAGCTGCTCGCGTCAATAATACGGGAATGTGTAAAGGATTTATAAACTCCCTGTAATCCTCACCCAGCACCACACCAACTTTATACCTACCACGACCTGCTGCCCAGTGTGTATTTCCTTGTGACACAGCAACTACTCACACAGCGCATTACTACTTTGAAGCTATAGTACTATAAGATGCTTACATGGATACACAAATCAGTTCTTCTTAAAGTCACCTTAAACGTCTCTGTTGGTCTTGTGCTGATTTAATATTTAGTTCAGTGCTCTGCTATCAATTACACGCATCCATGTGCTATGCAAATGGTGGCAAAATTAAATAACAACATAAGACATAACATGATTGAGAATTTAAAACTTTCGAAAAGTGCGTGTTCTTGTCTTTTTGAGATGACGCACAACATAATAGCATAATCCTGTTTTTGAGAGCTCAAAACACTTTCGAGAAATTCGTGTGGATTTACATTCGAAAGGTGCATATGTGTCAGTACCTTCAACTGCGGCATAACATAACACGGCTTAATACCACATTGAGAATGTAAACCTCGTTCCAAACCAGCGTGTCTTCCAGAATGTAAAAGGCATTTGGAAAGTGTGTAAATTGAAGCAGACGTGTCTGCGTGCGTGTTTCGAGGGCACGCCAGTGTTCTGAGTGAGCACATTGTACGCAATCTGTTTTGGAGTGCCAGGTATCCCATAGGAGTCACCTCCTTCCAAGCTAAACAGACAAACAAAAATGCTTTTGTATATTGGTCAAAACAAAGACAATGGACTGGGGGGCCCGCGGAGAGAGAGACTCGCTCTAGTCTCTCCGCTGGTCTTTTCGGGACAGCAGGAAGTGGCACAGGTGCGCCAGGATTGGGGGATAGGTAAGCGGAGGTGGGCTTTAGGGATAGGATAAAAGGGGGAGGAGGGTGAGGGTCGGCCTCTTTCCAGGCCGACCATTAGAGGGAGGAAGATTTTGACCACCCACCCGCCGTGCACAGAAGGTAGGCAACAAGGAGAGGGTTGTTAAGGGTAAGGCGGGATTAGGTAGGTAGGGTTAGGTTTTTGACGTCAGTTAGGACAGGTGCGGTGCACAAGGGTTGGCAGGAAATGGGGGAGGGGGGAGAGCCAGATGCGGGCTTGTTCCCCCCTTCCAAGGGGAATAATGAGGTGAAGGATCAGAATGGGGGGAGGATTGTTTACAAACAAAGAGGGCATGGAAGGAATAGGGGAGTGTCTAGGGGAGGGGATTTGAAGAGAGTTATTAGAAGAGAAGGAAGGGCATAAGGAAGCTTTTAAGTTGGAAGTTGGGCGAGAGGGATTTCATACAGTTCAAAGTTGTTGTTGTTTATGTTAAATCCTGTCCTAAATAAATGACCTTTTGCACTAGAAATGAGTGTCAATGTATGTTTGTCCCGATTAAAACCCCTCATCGTCTATAAGTAAATGCAGCTATTTCCTAATTCTGTGTTCCAGGGGCCTCTATTCTTGAACAAGTGTGCTGACAACATGACAAACCTGTTTTGAAAACCAAATTTAATTCTGCTGGTGCTAACACAAACTCAACACAAATGTTCTTCTCTTTATGTCTTTACCAGGCAGAACGGGGTGCATTCTTGGAGAGTACATGCCAATAATGAAATATTTTGCATGCATTTTAAAGAGACGGTGGGATAGAGAGGCATGGAAAACTCCATGATAGATTACTTTCCAAAACCATAGGATCATACAAATGTATGTCTTAAATTAAATAAAGATATAATAAATAATAAAGTTGCTACTGTTACTCAACTCACTATGACTCTCGAGGCCATCCAGTAAAAAGAAAAAAACACAGGGGCATATTTACAAGAAAGTGGAGCATCAGCATTGGTGCGCCACTTTTCCTGCGCCCCCATCCAACAGCACCATAGGTGCGCTGTATTTACAATACTGTGCACCATGGCGCACAATAGCATCAAACTTTTTGGCGCTACTGTGGCACTTTGCTGCACTAGTGCCAAAAATATTGACGCTAGTCCAGCAAAACAAAGGGAGACACATAGGAGATCATGGGTGAGTTATTTTAACTCCTGCCCTGAGTAGGCGATACAAATGATGCCAAAAATGGTGCAGTGAAATCTAGTAAATTTCACTGCGCCATTTTTCTGGGCCTCCCTGTGGGGGAACGCCCCCCCCCTTGCATACATTATGCTTGGCGCAGGCATAATGTGGCTCAATGGTTTATAAAGTTGCACAATGCATGCATTGTGACACCGTAAATATGGTGCGGGGGAATTGACTCCTTAACTCCACATTAGTGTAAAAAAATGACGCTATTGTGGTGCAAGGGGCTTGTAAATATGCCCCACAGATCCCTGCATAAGTAAAAGTCACCATGTTAGATTGCTGGTTTGTTTGATGATGTCTGCTGCGGTTTTTAGACCTATTGTGACATCATTCACTGGATGAGCAATTAATTTACTGAATTGCAGGTCAGTGCATATTTCAACAGTGTGGCTGCAACTAAACGAGTCATCCGGGCGGCGTAAAACATTAATTTACACTTTTCTCCTTGACAGAATTGCATTGAACTTCTCAAACAAAGAAGCACTTTTAAGTTCTGGAATGGTCTACCAGATTGCTGTTGCTCCAGTCACCATACAAATGTACAAATACAGCATGGCGGTTGAGACATCAACTGTCAGAACACTGTGCCAGAACCTTCCTTGACTGGTCAAAAAAATGTACATTTACAAACATTGTTCTGCAGCAGACAGCTCCCTTTCCATGGCTTCGGGCTAAATAAAATACTTTATGTACCCAATGCCAATTTAATTTGAACTAGGATGTTTTGTTGCACCCGTTTTTTTCACCGGATTACATATAAGGCCCAATACGTTTGGCAACAACAATCTGATGAATGTCACCGGCACCAGTACAAAAAAAACAAAAATTGTTAAATGGACTGGAAATGGGCAAAATAAAAAAATGCAACATTTTATTTACAAAACTACATGCTGTAAGAAAAGTGGTGTATCGTGATGGATTTGTCCGGACTTCACAATGGAATACACTCACATTGGGACTCGTGTCCCATCAGGCCCGTTTGTCAACCCTTAGCTCAACACTTGGTAGCTGTGACTTTGAGAAGTCAGGCTTAAAAAAGGAATAATCATAAAGCATTTAGAAGTAGCGAAGCAATGGAATAAGAAAGTCATGCAACATGAAATGAACCAGACACCAATTTATATAAAAAATCGATCTTTTTTGTGAATTTTTAGAAAGCAGAACAAACAAAATCCACCAGAGGGTTCCAGAGATAGGAATGTCTACATATATTGTAAATCACAGATTTTCACTCAAAACCAAGAACAAGTGCTGGTAATCGCAAAGTTTGAAAGCTTTGTAGAACTTTTAAGAGTTGTGTAAAGCTACTCCAGACTACTTTGGGCAACCAATTCTGACAGGGGGAAGTTCAGGGGCCAATAAGAAGTAGTAGGAGAGTTACTATGTCACTAAAGCAGTCTCAAGTCCAGTTCCAGCCTCTATGTGCAAATCACCATAGATATTTATGGAGTGGTCCTCATGCTAGCTTTAGAGAATGCTGAAGTTGCTTCAAGAAGCTGTGGAAGCTGTGCAGTCAATGAGGGTCTTCTTGGGTCTACTTTTCTGTCCACGGTCCAGGTGATGCGATTTTGGCCATAACTGTTGATCCCCCTCAAAGTCCCCTTTGGTCAAGCAAAAGTCCAGTTGCCACTGGACTATGGGTCCCCGGTTTCCTTTGGTGAAGACTAGTATCCATACTGGGTGACCAAACTGCACTCTGACAATTCACCCTTGTCTGGCAGACTTGTATGAAAATTTTGGGCATCAGGACTTGGTTGTGTGGGCTGCACGTCAGCAGTCAGTGGCGATTAGATGATTGTGGCTACTGACTGGCCAGAACAGGCTTCTTCAGTTTTTGTGGCCCTGGTGCTATTACAGGAAGTCTGCCAAATGACTTGTGAAGTTCGCCTTTTCTATCGAGAGCGACTTTTCCACACGCCAGGCACCACAGGCACAGTACTCTTTGCTAGTGTAAAGATAAGCAAGTGCAGTCCAGTGGCTGATGCAGTCACTCTTGCAAAGTCCAGAGAACAGCAAGGCTGCCATTATTCGGTCCTCTCTCCAGTCCAGATGTGATCTGTGGTCTGGGCTCCAGGGGTGCCATATTTATACTCATGAAGTGCCCTCTTAGGATGGAGAGGTTACTGATGGAGAGGTTACTAGTCAATGGACTCTCAGAGCCCTCCCCACCTGATGAAGATGCCCTGCAATCTGTGGCATCTAGCTAGCCCAGAGTGCACTATGCTGCCCATTCCCAAGGTGGGTGTGTGGAGCTTGGTAGCCCACAGTAGAGGCAAGGCTTCCTGAATGCTATACGACCATGGAAAAATTGGGTTGACAGCTTGTCTCCCCTCTCTGTCCCTGACGCCAACCCTTCTACCTCAACATAACAGCAGCCCCTCTCGTGGGTGCCATCACTTGCCCTTCAAAGTCATCTCCCCCTTTGAAGCTCGCCTTTTGGGCAGACTCCCTGTGTGGCTTCCTATCAGTGAGAGGTGAAACCTCATTTAATGGCAGGTCTCTATTGTTTGTGCTCCTGGGAGTAAATCACCCCTCTCCTCAGGAGGCCAGAAGGCTGCCTTGTGGTCAGCATCTTTGAGTGGCCATTGAAAAACTTGGGCAACAGAGTGGCAACTTTATATAGGTTGCATTGCTTAAACAGTTAAATTAAGTTGGATTTGGTCATCAAGTTGGGTTTAATCTAATGACTATTTTGGTACCTCGAAGAATCAGCTTTAGTAGTCCCATTCAAATGTTAGCACAGCAGAGTTGTCAGCATGTAACCCTGTACTGACCAATGGGATAACTAATGTTTCTGCAGTAAAAACTACAATTTGGGGTTGTTCCTGCTAGGACATAACATGCCCTACTCTTTGATATACAGCATCATGCTTTAGACTTGTTAAACCTACTGTTGGGGTCACTTACATGTATTAATAAGGGAGGTCCGATCTTTATCAATAGTTTTAAAAGCAAAGTCAAGTTAGCGCTTTAAAACTTCTCTGACTAGTGGCGTTCTAGGTGACATGTTTTTCCATTGTCAAATCCAGAGTGGAACAATAAGTGATGCAGTCTTGGTGGGACACTTTAACTTATAGGCTCTTGGTACCCTTAGTACCCTATACCAGAGACATAAAAGAAAGTTAAGTTTTACCTTTTGGGTAAAAGCCAATTAGCATATACTTTGTAGGGTCAGGAAACTGGCACTGAGATCTGGTTAGCAGGCCTCAGTGAACTCTCAGAGTAACCAGCTACATTAGTCGAAAGCTTTGGCGTGATCATGCCAAAAGAGACCTGGTTTAGGGTGAGGTTTATACTTTTGGTACTCATTGATTAAACAGGTAATTCTTTTTTACATTGTCGGATTATATCACTTGATTTCCAGCTTTATTTCTAGATTCCCTCATGTAAGTGTTTTCTCCTTTTTTCATTGGTCACTTCTCACTTCTCACTGGTGAATAATTTGATTGTTACTACTCCAACTTTGTTTTTTCAGATTTACTCTGCCCTGAATAAATCAGTGAGCAGTCCCTCAGCAACGCCTTTTTTCATTAACGTTTTTCAATTCTATTCTTTTCACAAACACAACTGGGGAATTCTTGAAAATGTATGCAATATATTTTTAAAGGCTCTTTGCTCCCTTTCTCATCTAATTTTTCAGTCCTGGTGATATTCCTTTACCACGGAAGGGTCAAGACACTGTTGACGAAGGGGTAATTAAAGTAATTTCTTTTGCACAGGGACCTGAGATTAGAAATCTATGCAAAAAGACAGAGGGAGCTGGAATTCTACTCTGCAATGTGTCAAAAAATCCTGTCAGTCCAGTCTTTGCTATCGTTGCAGTACTGTTGTGATGTCATTTATAAAGTTGGATAGTTTATCGAAGGCAAGAATACTGTTTTTACTTTATTTTTTAATATTGTTTTTAATATTGAGATTTTAAATATCACTGTATGTAATGTAGTTTATTATGTTTTAAGGTAATTTATTGTATACTTGTTTTATTTATTATTTGTTATGTATGTTAGTGTGACTGTAAATATCTTATAGGGGTAGGAGGTCTAGCAGAAGAATTGTGTGGAAAAGTGTGTCCCTAATGTTATTTTTAGAACTGTATATATATATATATATATATATGTTTTAATGTTTAATGTTTAGTCGTGTTCTCATTAATAGTTTATATTGTTTTAATTTTTCGGAGGCATGGCCAACCCCACAAAAGATGGCCACTTTTCTTTAAAGACTGCACCTCACATCTGCATTCCCTATCCATTGTGTGGCTTGGGGAAGCCAGCAAAGTCTAAGTAAGCGGTGCTCGGAACAGTGCTGGGGAGAAGCTAGGTGAGACCTGCTCCTCTCCTTTACTGTGGAGCGTGACACTGGGGTCTCCTCTCTCAACAAATTGGTAAATATTCAAGGATGGGACTGAATGGAGGGCGGGCTGAATAATTATCTTCTGTGGCTGCTGTCTCTCAAATCTCCTTCGACTAATAGAGTCATGGGGCATTGGATCATTCTAAAATTAGCTATACTGTGTTTTGGATGGAAGATAATTGCCAATCCGACTGGGTTACTATTTGCAAATCCAAGACTTTTGTTATACATTGTTCTCTAGTACAGGATATTGCTACATCATTTACTTGAGGATCACCGAGTGTTATGCAAGGGTCACCTACCCCTGAAAAAACAGGGTATAGTGCGGTGACAGTAAGAATTGTTTTATTTAATCAGAATGGCCACTAAGGGCATTGCTACTCTTTCCTCATGTGGAAGAGGTATGGGATTTCTGAACAAATGATACAAAGTTTATCCTACCTGAGATGGAGGGGAGTTGATATGGCCTTCTTACATGGGACTTATCTCTCTGTTAACTAAGTTGAGAAGGAGGTGGAGGGGACAGCTGTTTGCCACATATTGCTCCTCATTTCCTAGAAGGTAATTCATTTGGATTAGACCCTGAGTTTCAGCTTGAATACACTAACATCTGCATAGATAGTGATGGTTGTTACGCACTAGTACAGGGGAAATGTGATCGGATGCAGGTGTCTCTAGGCTGTATATGTATGTCCTGAATTGGGATATGGCACAGTTCCTCAAGCCTTTAGCACATACACTTTCTTTAGATGCAGTCCCTGAAAGGTCTAGGTGGAGAATTCAGCTGTGTAGGGGACCCTACACTGGACAGGTCCCATCCACCCTTAGAAGATTTCCATGTGCACAAATGGTGCTGGCCCTGCAGGCTTGATTAAGGAACTGGAGGATAATCAGTATTTGGAGACAGAAAAATGATGGAGGGCAGAAATACTTATTTTATTCTCCAGTTCATGACCTGCTTATGAGGTTGGATACACTGGTGTGCTCCCCTGAGATTGGGGTTCATATGATATCTATAGATTATCTGGTTATGCACGCTATTGGATCAAACGTTGTTAGAGATGTCATGGAGAAGTAGACCGTGTCCCATCCATAGATGGAGGTTCCTACCACCCTGTTTAATTGAACCCACATTGAGAGATCCATTAGTTGACCTCATAGAGAAATAGTTTCACCTCAACCACCACACTACTACACACACACAAATATAGAGTGAATGCCTTCATAAATGTGGTTCTCCAATACTGTTTTAGACAGGTAGGGGACTGTAAACATCATTAGAGGAAGAGCTGACAAAGCTGGAAACTGACAGTAGGGTACTATAAAATAGACTCCCAGATGTACAACTAACACAACATCTGTTGCAACAGACAAGGGAGATGTTATGCAGCAAAGTTGGGGACCTTGATTCTCTTCACTAGATGAGAATATATGACTTCTAATCACACAGAAGGAGGTAGGGTAGAACTACATCTGTTGTGGCTGATGCAACCTGAGGAAAATGTCCAACAGTCTAGATGAGTATGTTGTCCCAATAGGAGCTACACAAGGCATTTCTGGCTCATTACTGGCGACAATCCTGATACCGGAGGACACAGGGGACATTTTCCTGAACAGGGCAACATTTGTTCAGATATGAGATGAGGACAGACAGGCCTTAGGTGGCGCATAAAAGAATCTGAAATTAAAGGTGCTATTAAATAACTAGTGGGTGGCAAGACACCAGGGACTGATGAGTTCCCCACCAACTTTTATCAAACAAATGGGGCCCTCCTAGCACCACGTCTGGAAGAAATGTATGCTAATGTCCTAGAAAGTTACTTTTTACCAGCCTCCAGTTGAGAAGTTCTTATATCATTTATACTTAAGCGACTTGGAGATGCATCATGTGTGGCCTTATATAGGCCACTGTCAGTATGTAATCTAGATTATAAAATACTGCTGACTCGCTTGTAACACCACCTGACTCATCTGATACATGAAGGCCAAAACGGCTTCATCTCAAATTGGAACACTTCTGATAACATTCCAAGATTGTGTTGGGTGTTGACTGAAACTTCACATCTGGAACTCACAGAGGCAACAGAGTTATCCTAGAAAACAGTTTTACACCTTACACTGGCAATACCTATAGGCGGTTATGAAACAAATGAATCTAGGAAAAAGATAGGAAAAATAAGTCGCACTGCTATATTACGATGCTCAGATGACGGTCCGGATAATGCATCTTGGATGCACAGGCTATTGTGGAACCAGATGGGGCTGACCCTTGATGATACTTGGTCCGGCAATTGAACCATTTTCTAGCTTAGACAGAGTGGAGTGTTGGTGATGGGCATTCCCTTGCAAGATAGAGAGCATAACATCTCATTGTACATTGACAATATGCTCATGTATGTAAAGGAGGCGAACTGGTGGATACCCTGGTGCATGAGGATTTTAGACATATTACAGACAAACCGGGTAGAACAGTTGTGCCTTTCCCATTTCCTTTCATGTCAGTAGGATGCCAGAGGTAGGGGAGTGGTTGAATATTAAATAAGAGGACCAGGTATTTCGACATTTAGGAGTTTAAATGTATCACTCTACTTGATTGATATACGGGATGGAAATCTGGGGAGTGCCCTGCGGGCACCAAGGGACAGAGTAGCATTTTGGAGGGCTTTGCAACTCCTGATAATGGTCAGAATTTCCCTATCCAAGATGGTAATGTGGCCAAGGCTGTTACTTTATTGATCTTCAAATATGGGTTCCCCAAAAATGGTTTAAATCTATGAATGCTATTCTTTGTGATCTGATCTAGGGTACATGGAGGCAATTTCTACATCAAGCATTTGCAATGAAATGGGTCTTGCATATTTTGAACAATTAATTGTCATTTTTTGATAACGGCGCCCACGTGCAAAAACAAAAAAAAAGAACACAAGAGAAAACTGAGAAAAGAAGACTTTACAAAATAAAATAAAGTTAGCTTTAAAACATAAAACTTTGCAATTTTCTTTGTCCTGCTGGGCACGTTTCTGCCAGTGAAAAGCCTTCTGTTTGCGGGGCACTGAAAGTTATTACAAAATAGTACCTCAATCACGTCAGAAGCAGCGGATGAGCACTAATTAAGTTGAAATCAGTTAGTGTTTGATCCCTGCTCCACACAGAGAAACGGAAATGATGCCAGCCATGCCCTGACGAATTACGAGGCTGTAAAGAAGAGTGTCATGCAAACCAACAAATGGTGAGCGACAAGCAGGCTCCAAGCCCTACTGAACACAACAGTGGCTTGCATACGAGACACATGCGCAAGCGCATGCACTTGCAGGCTCGACCCTAAACATTGCAGTTCCCCACCCGAAAGGGAGGACTGGGAGCTCCAAACTATGGAATGTATTATCTATAAGCCCACATAGAATTGATGGCTAGGTGGCTGGTGAGTGAGAACCTGGTGGAAATGAGTGAGTTTGGAGACTTACTCCAGGAGGGGCATGTGGCAGCTTTACTAATGGGGTCAGGGCAGAAACCTGTTCGAAAACCTAGACTGTTAAAGGTTGCTTTGTGATGGTGGGTGAGAGGAGTTAAGAAAAACAGCAGCAAAGTGATATATGGGCCTGATTGCCATTGAATGAGATACCCATGGCATGAGGAGGGTTCCTAACAACACAACATTTGCGATCAAGGACTGAGGTGGGATTGATATAGCTGACGGTCTGTATGCAGAGGGGAAACTCAGGATTCCGGCAGACATGATAAATGAGTATGGATTACCAGGTTTGCAGTTCCTGGTACATGGAGTGATAAGGTAGGCACTCCATCACTTTATTGGGAATCCTACCCTGAAACCGCAAACACACAAGCTCCTCCAGACTATGCTTACTTTTGGGAGAGGGAGCAAATTGATCTGGCTTTATAAAATTCTCAACTCTATGCGTGCAGGAGACTTACCACCTCTTTGGCATAGATGAGAAGGAAGCATAGGAAGACAGCTTAGCATTAACAAGTTGGATATGATGCTCTACCGTGTACAAACAGTCAATAGAAACGCCTGCTTTCACTATACTAAGTTGAACTATGCTCCTCAGGCATACCTAACCCCGCCAAGACAGAACATTATGCTGCATATAGATCGTTTGTGTTGCCCCAGGTGTGGACTTGTGGATGCAGATTTTCACCACATGGTCTGGAACTGCCCTCTAATAATTAACTTTTGGGTAGGGGGTAACATGTGAGATTATGTGGTAAAGAGACTTGCATGAGGCTGAGATATGCTTACTAGATGAGTACACTAGGAAACAGCCTAAAAAGTGGGAATTGCTAGACGAGACATTGCATGACATTGGTGCTCCCTGTAGGGTCCACCATATGACAGGTGGAAAAGTGAGGTAGAGACATAGGCAGCAGCAGAAGGAAGCACTCTGAAAGCTGATGACTGAAGAGATTTACAACATAAACTCATTGCTGATCCATGGGAAGAAATATGTGGTGCGTTTTTAAAACCTAAGGCCTATAGGTCTATACTTGGGCTTGTGATAACAGGATGCGGTTGAAAGCCAACACTTTAGCGCTACTGGGCAGGTTATTAGTCCTGACGTTCCTTTGCCTGCTGCATAATACCCTTTACTAGATGTATGTAGTACACTCTTGAGGTTTGGGCAGCTATACCTTTTTGAATATTCAGATGAGGCAATGTGGAGTGTACTAACCAAATTCATAAAATCAATCAATTTTATATAGATTTGTGAGTATAGCTCTGAGCCAGTTCTTCAGCATAAAAGGTCAACTGGATTTTCCATTTGTTTCAAAATCTCTTTATTGTCATTTAGGGGGTCATTCCGACCCTGGCAGTCCATGACCGCCAGGGCGGAGGGCAGCGGAAGCACCGCCAACAGGCTGGCGGTGCTTCCTGGGCTATTCTGACCGTGGCGGTAAAGCCGCGGTCAGAAAAGGGGAACCGGCGGTTTCCCGCCGGTTTTCCCCTGGCCCAGGGAATCCTCCATGGCGGCGCTGCTTGCAGCACCACCACGGGGATCCCGACCCCCTTCCCGCTAGCCTGTTTCTGGCGGTTGTCACCGCCAGAACCAGGATGGCGGGAACGGGTGTCGTGGGGCCCCTGGGGGCCCCTGCAATGCCCATGCCACTTGCATGGGCTGTGCAGGGGCCCTCTCACAGAGCCCCATACAGATTTTCACTGTCTGCTCAGCAGACAGTGAAAATCGCGACGGGTGCCACTGCACCCGTCGCACCCCTGCAACTCCACCAGCTCCATTCGGAGCCGGCTTCCTCGTTGCAATGGCTTTCCCGCTGGGCCGGCGGGCGGCCTTTTGGCGGTCACCCGCCGGCCCAGCGGGAAAGTTGGAATGGCCGCTGCGGTCTTTTGACCGCGGGGCGGTCATTCGGCGGTAACCGCATGGCGGGTGGCGACCGCCGTCCGCCGCGGTCAGAATGACCACCTTAGTGTCTTTCCAATAGGAAACTACATTTGTTTAATTATACAGTCTGTTCATGTTCCACTAAGCACACGTTAATGTAAACATTTTTTGTAGGTAATCCACAGCAATATTTCATATGTTGAACAGGCTTCTCTACGATTACAGAAATAGGCCTTTTAATAAACTCGCAGTTCTCTTTTTATTAGTAAACCAGCCAACACGTTTCACCCCTTTTGTGGCTTGAGTGACTGGGTTTTTTCAAGGCTCGTAATTCTGTATCTTATAATGTCATAGTTCGTGAAATCTCATATTCTTATGTAATATCTTCCAATCTGTCGCAGGCTCGAATCACTCGTATAGGAACCGAAATGATATGTGGTAAAGAATAACTCATGCAATTTATATAGTATACGTTTTTGTGACCCTGATGTTTTATGGAATTAAGTAAGCAGAGCATAAGAAATTCCTGACAGGTCGCTTTACATAAGAATTTCCTCTCAATCGCTGATCTCAGTGCTGTGAGACTGTTCTGAGCTCACACCGGTAATCATAATACATAATGTGGAAAATGTATTTTCCCACGAGACTGTTTACATACGAAAGTCTTACAAACCCTGTGCTTCAGACTATCCACTGCTATATCAAAAGTTGTGGTCATTTGTAGGTTTGAAATTGACAGCAAAGCAGCCTAAACAGACCTATTGTTTCCAATACGCTTACAGTGAGGCTGTGGGTCAGTCCATTTCAACCATTCACCTTTTTTTGACCAGCCTCTTGCAGCCATTAACATAATGAGCCTCATGTACCAAAGTCACATAAAATGCGAATGACACTAATTCATAATTAGCAATTTCTTATTTGGACTGTATGAAAGGGTACCCTCAGTGATAAAGAATAGTTCTGATCCCTCATTTCCAAATAAGGAATCCTTAAAACCTAATCAAATAGCAGTGGTAAATAGTGAAAGTCAACCTGCTTACTGATGATGACATCAGTAATCCAATAATTTAACAAGCATTTACAATTCAATGGGTCTCGCGTTTGCTTGAGTTAAATTAATTGTAAATTCCTAACTGGACTTTTCGTGCCACATAAATTGAAAATGAAAAGTAAAACAGTTGACATAAGCAAGTCAGTTCAAAGCGCCACAGATCCATAAGCGTGAGCATGAGAGTTTTTGGCTCCCTGATTGAATGTCTAGAAAGGATGTGGCTGGGATGAAAGGGAAACTGAAACAGGAGGAGGGGCCATCACACCCTTTAACAGGAGGAAGCGTGACCTAGTGTGATGGGCAACAAAAATGTTCACTTAGTGAAATCGCCTGGGAGGGAACTCAGTACACAAAGGAGGGACATTTCACAAAATGCACCAATAAAAATGAAGAATTTAAAACAAGTACAACAAAGAATAAATAGCAGTAGTGAGTGTGGTTAAAAGCCCACAGAGCGATTACAACAGGCCAGAGCACTTGCACGCTCAACCCTAAAAAGGCAGAGAGCTTGGGGATGCAGCAGAGGAGCAAAGAGTTTTGTTTATTAGGTGTTTCACCTTTACATTCTACAGGAAAATGGCATTCCAGGAAGGTTTGCAGGATGTCAGCAGAAAAAGAAAGCAAAAGCTTAGCACGCCACTTGAAATACTATTTGAAGAGTGCGTGGCAGAAAAGGAGAAACATTTTGGAACGGCTTCTTTCAGTGTCTCAGAGTCTACCAGAAAGTGTATTTGGGCCCATATCAGAAATGGTATAAATGTGGTTGGAGTCACAAACTGTATGTCAGAAGAAGTGAGGAGGAGGTGGTATGACTTCAGATTAAAAACAAAGGAAAAGTTGGCATCACAGTGAAGGGATGCAACTGTTACTAAAGGTGGTCCGCATAATAAAAGTTTACCTACTGCGATTAGAAAAACTAATTGCAACAGCTTTTCTCCCTGAAGCAATCAGTGGAGTATCTAGAATTGACACTTCTAGCTCAGCAGTCACTAAAAGTGGTAAGTACAATGTTTTATTATATTTGTTGTATAACTGTCCGATATGCAATTTGTTGTACAGGATACAATAAAAAAGAAGTGTATATGTAATTATATTTTTTGAGTCGAGTATGTTTACAATAGTCAACTAAAACCAGCATTAAAAAAAACATAGTTGACTTAAAATCATCAGCATTGAAAACATAGAACAAATATAAGTTTATTTAAATGGGACACAAATAGCTAATAATATTTTTAATTAATGTTTTTATTTAATGTTTTTGCGATGCAAAGGAACAACCAATTCCGCCACTCCAGAAAGTTGAGATGAGCCAGCTTGAACCTCCCAAGATGAAGAATCACAGCTTAGACCCATATACACTGCGGATGGCGAGACCTACACAGACTGAATCTGGCATGTATAGAACCAGAAGACTTCTTACCACCCACAACTTTGGGAGGACACATCCATCCCATTCACTATTACTATAATTTCTGCTTCTGTTTCCATCACACAGGGACATTCTGGACTGGATTCTGTGCAAAATAGGTATTGGCCTCATAGACATGAACCCAATACACAAGAGGGTGTCGGGCAACTAGCACAACATTTCCGCAAACTAGATTGTGCTATGCTAATTGTCCAAAAGAAACAGCATAGAGTGATATGTGACTTTTGGCATAGACTAACTGATTTACATAAAACAAATCACACTGGGTTTCAGTCTTTGGCTAACAATATTTTAGACATGACAGATGCTGTACAAGCACCCTTGTCAAACCTTTATTGAAGAGGGGAACAGACACTTAAGCATCTCAAGGCTGATATTTTCATTAAAAAATTGACTTCGTCTGTTGGAAAATTAGCCATTAGCATTAAATTATTGTTCCACATATCATTAAATTCCCAGGCCCACTGAACTAGACAGGATAGTATGATGAATACGACCTTAAAAAAACATACGTAATGTTTTAGAGCTAAATTGAGCACTTCTTCACATCAAAGGTCAAAAGCGGCAATAACATTTCTGTGCATGTTTCAATGTTGCATGCACATACGATGAATCGAAGTGGTGAAGTAAAGCCCCCCCTGTAGTTAGCAGAAATTCAACAGACAAACAGGTAGTAGACCAAAGCAAAAAATATATATAACATAATGGAGACATATATGGATGTTGGAATATTGCAATGTTAAATTTTGTTTACTTATTGTTTTGCCATTGTGTAAAACATAATGAACAAATATATGTGCTGTAACAAACAAATTATAACATTTGAACTAAATGCTAAGCAAATCTCTACTTATATTTGTTTTTGAAGTAATACATGTAATTAAAAATAAGCATTTGCGATCTCTGTTCTCCGCTCTCTTCCTTCAGCCAAATGTAAATTGTCTTGCATCAATCTGTGTTGATTGGGAGGGGGATCCTCATCACCATCAGCTTTGTCATAAATTATTTCCTACGGTAAGTCTTAAGTACAGAGTATATCTTCACTAATATGTTAAATACATTAAGTCCAGTAACCTAGCAAATAACTATCTCCGATGTCTCCTCGGGCTAGTTGACTGTAGAGTGCACAATTGTGAAAGATGAAAGAGTCATTACTGTTCCCTGGATATTGGGCAACATATTTTAAATTGCAGACCACTTGAATGTTGAGGGAGTGCTGATGCTTTCTGTTTCTAAAAGGAACTCAGTTGCAGAAGATAGAATTATAAGGGTGTGTGTACCATCCACATATCCTATGATAATGGAAAATTGGCAACTTTGGTAAAGAAAATATTTAGTTGACTGCAAATAAGCATGGCTATTTGGAAAAAAATATGCACATTAATCCTGGAGAGCAAAGCATCAAAACAATTACGAAAATCCCTGAACACGCCAGAAAAAGTCACTGTATTTTGGTAACTCCCTGACGCAAGCAGATATAGGGAGCATAAAACCTGAATGTGCGCTGAGATGGCTTAATTGAATCCTTGCAAGCATTGGCTCCAAATCATTAACTACAACCATAACGATGGCCTTATTGAGTATGTATGTCACATACACCTCCTCCTTAATTTGATCAAATACATTTATATGCTGCCTATAATTGCACTCCTGTCTCCTAATCCACCTATGTAGACCCCCCAGCACTCACCTTCTGACCACCATCGCATAGAGTGCAGCCATTGTAGATGTTAGCCCTGGAATTCAGCTGGCCTTTAATACCTGCCATTTTGTTATGACATGCTTTCACCTGATGGTAATTTGCACTTGCTATTTAGGCTTTTTTAAAGCAATCACAATATTCAAATGTTTAGTACATAGAAATAACGATTTGCAAATTGAGATTCCAATCCAAGGAATCACTAAATAGTTCTCTATTTAGTGATTCCTTAAACACGCTGTTTAATGTGCAATGTTATGGAATTCTTATTTTTACACATGAGCTCCGAGAATTTTTCAATCACATCTTTGCTCAGTCCAAAGCAGTATAGCTCTTTCACCTAAGAATTGCATGCATTGTTCAGCATGCAGTAGAGTACATGCAGACTTGTATACTTTACATGTCAGTGACTCTTCCTCAATTGGATCTTTATAAATAATGTATACAGAAATGTACTCTTGTACATGCCTTTCTTTATAGCATATTGTACTCAAACCTCAAAGGGCATTACCATAGTCCTGCGGAAGAGCCTGGACAGTGATTCTTCTAGCTAAGATAGGTAGCAAATTTAGGACCTTTCTCAGAATTCTAAGGACACCAAAGCAGCTAGCTGCCAGTTTGTTAAGTTGGTGCTCCATGGTATGTCTGGAATCGACCCACACACCAAGACTCTTAATCACCTCTTTGGGGTTGGGGAGCCCTGTCAACCGATCAGGTCGGGGAGTAAGGACCTTCTTGCTGAGGTTATTACCTGGTACTATGACCTAGATCATATTATCCTCATTGAGTTTAAGTTTGTCTTTGGCCATCCAACTGCCCACTTCTAGAAGACAGGGGGCAAGATTAAGGTGGTTAGAGCTTGAGTCAGGAGAGCTGGAGATCACCACCTGAGTGTTATCTGCATAAGAGAGCAGAAACAACCCTAAGAATAAATAATTTAGGGCAGGTAGACTATTTAAGGATTGAAAAGAGTGGATCTCAGAGAAGCGTCCTGTGGTACCCCAGAACTCAATGATAGGATGTCAGAGTACCTGGAATAGTGGGGGACCTGGAAAGTTCTCTTCTCCAAAAAATAAAAAAAGCCATTTCAAGGCTAGGCCTTCAATGCCCACTTTAGAAATCCAATGCATAAGTGTGGGATGACCTACCGCATCGAATACCGCACTCAAGTCTAATAGGTTGATGGCGACTGAGCCTCCTTGGTCCAGGAGAGTTCTAAGTTTCTCGAACACAGCCAGCAAAGCTGTTTCTGTGCTGTGCAGGGGTCTATAGCCCATTTGAGTGGGGAGAAGAATTTCATAGGACTCAAGGAAGGAAGAAATGTGTTTATTGACATGTTTTAAGAGAGCTTAGGCGGGCCAGGTAAAAGAGAAATTGGCCTGTAATCACTAAGACAAAATGAATCAAGTCCTGTTTTTTTACTAGCAGTTTGACTTCCGCATGTTTCCATGGCAGAGGGACGTCTGCACTAATCCCTGGTGTATTATACGAAGAGGAGCCGGATCGAGGGTAGACCCTGATTTTACAATTACTTAGAGCTCCATGAGAGAGCGCACGTTAAGAGTTGGAAAGGCTGTAAGAAGCTCTCTCGGTTGAGCTGAGGAAGGTTCAGTTTCTGAAATGTAGTGCTTCATTCCAATGTTTTTGATAGTCTCTACATGCTCCTTTCATCTAAAGATTCTTAGGAAACTATTTTCATTCCTGACAGAGGATTACAAAAGATTTGCAGTTGTTATTGCTTTATGTTCCCACTTAGATTATACAATCAACATCTAAGTATACCTCTGTCAGAAGAGATTCTTTACAAGAGAGGTGTTGCGTGCCACACCCATACACTACTTAAAAAAGAGGTGGGAAAAAGGGGGCAAAACCTTTTTTATAAATAACCCTCACCCACTCTGATAGGGGCATGCTTCATCATCGGGTCCACCCTGACTCCTAAAAGTCAGGGTGGCCCAAACATATTCCAGGGAGCTTTTTAAATATTATTTACAAGGGGCATAACAATTATAATGTCCTCATCCACTCAGTAGGTATTCCTTTATTAGCAGGGTTGATGGGAAAGATTAAAATAAACAACTATAAAAGGGATTAAGGGCATTATGGTCCAATGACCCTTTAATGCACCAACATATTTCAGCCAGTATGCTACTGGCCTATTAAGTCCTAGGCTGTCGTTAGGGCAGATAAGTTTTCCTAGTGCTTCCCCAGTGATGTATAATCTTTATGTAGAAATGTTCGTGTAGCATGTATATAAAGTCAAGGCATGCACACAGCAGTATTATACTTGCCAATCGAAGCTGCACCTGTAAAGGCAAAAAATGTGTTTCATAAAACTTTTGCACTAGAGTATGGGGGTTATTCTAACTTTGGAGGAGTGTTAATCCGTCCCAAAAGTGACGGTAAAGTGACGGATATACCACCAGCCGTATTACGAGTTCTATAGGATATAATGCACTCGTAATACGGCTGGTGGTAAATCCGTCACTTTTCCGTCACTTTTGGGACGGATTAACACCTCCTCCAAAGTTAGAATAACCCCCTATGTGTTTTGATCAATATGATGCACACTCCTTCCACTTGTGTGTGCCTCTTCACATTTGTGAAATTGTAACCAAAGCATGCCATATACTGGTGCCACACTCAGTTTCATCGTATCATGCTGTGTTGTGCATGTAATGCTTTACAACAACATAGCAACATCTAATTCTGGTGCATCTCCTGTTCTATACATATATTCTTCAGTTTAAATGACCACAGGTGCGCAAACTATACTAGGCACTTAACCTATGTACTTAACAGTACATACACACAAACAAACATGTAAGGACACACAAACAGCCGTGGGATGCATTCAAAGAATGTTATTATTTCTTCCACTTACCTTTTATTGGGTAATTATCACCCCTCGGGGGAGGTGGAGATTGACCCTGTAGTCAGATCCTAGTTACCCCAAGTCAAGTATAATGGAGGGGGGGGGGACAAAGAATAGGCATAATGTCAATGAATCAGGTGCTTTAGTGGCATTAGTAGTTAGAATGGAGGTCTCTCTTACTTCATCACGGGTCCCTACCCTCCGTATCACCTATTTGGGTTCCACTCCTCCAGCATGTGGTCCTGAAGTGCCATAGGTAGGGGAATTTTATCTCCTGGGGCCAGGCCAGCTGGTCCTTGTTTGGCATTACATGGAACAATCTGAATGAGCAAGTAATTTCTCCCCGGGGCGGTGCCAGTGTTAGTAGTGAGAGGAAAATGCCTTGGATACCTGTGCCTCCATCACTGGGCAAAGACATACAGACAATCCAGACGATTGTATGCCAATTGTGGTTCCCGGTGTAGAGTGCACACGTAATCGGGAACTCAGGCAGGAAGTCACCTGAGGTCCGAGCCTCATGGGAAATGTAGTCCCACAGGTGCCCAGTATTTGGATCAGCATAAAAGAGGTGAAGACTTTGTGTATTTCACCTCTTTCTAACTTATATATCAGCCATTCCCTTCTTAGATTGAGTGAACGAAATGGTAATCAGTCATTGTGATTTACTGTAACAGTCCATACTGTTCTAATAAACTGACTTGTGCTCATAAGTGTGACAAGGAACTCTCAGAAAAGTCTATCATTATATAGATTTCAGATATTAAAATCACATTGATGCCAGTAGAGAAAAAATCCTCATAGCTGAAAAGGCAGCAATTTTAGCTGCCTCATATTAGTATTATTGAAATATATTCTTAAGGATGTATTTTGATCTATCAGAGGCTCAATTGATTCCAAGGTATGTCGTCATTGAGCCCTCCTTTATTAGTTCACAATTTATAGACCTATTCTGTTCCTTTTCCAGGAGTCTGTTATTTACCCCTGCATCTAGGGTAAGCTTCTCAATGACTGACAACCTTATATCTTTATTGTTGTGCTTTTTCTCCAAAAAGTGTGCCATAAGTTTGGTGGACACTTTCCCCACATGTTATTGTGCTCTGAGTTCACTTATCCTTATCTTGATTTTTTGTGGTCATTCTGATATAGCGGAGGCTACACGGACATGTAATGATGTAAACCACATTACTTCTGTTGCAATTTGTATGGGATCTCTGCTCCAAGATGTTGGAAGGCCTAGGTCCAGTTTTTTTTATTGTTTTGTGAGGATACAAAGCACTTACTGCAAGGAAAATGACCTGTCACTGGAGGGAGGTCCCAAAGTGTAGTTTGCCATTCTGGAGCTTTTGCCATGTGTTGCTAAGGACCAGTCTGTCTCTGATGCTTTTGTCTCTTTTAAAATAAAAAAGAGGTTTGATTGAAGTACAACTGGTTTGGTGTGGGAATACGCTAGTGTTAATTCACAATCTTTTTAAAATGTTGGACAAGGTGTTGTAGGTACTCACAAAGATCAGAGCTTTGTTGTCCTGTTTCGCGTTGGTCTCCAGAAAGGCATCTCTGAGGATGTTGTGTGCTCATTTTGTGCCCTTTCGATGATCCTTTCAGGATATTCTTTGTCCTAGAGATTTTTTGAAAACATTCTGGCTTCTGTCTTAAATTCTTGTATGTCCAAACAGTTTCTTCTGATATGGAAAATATTTAGATAGTGCACCCCAATCCGAAAGTATCATAAAATGTCCAAAAATCATGTGCCGTCACTTTGTTCACTTTTGTTATCTTCTTTTTATTCAACTTCTCTTTGGAGCAAATTCATCGAAACACCTGTCAATGCGTTTCATCCTTAAAATAGGACTTCTTCAGGGCTTGTGTCCCTAGATCCCTATTTGCGGTTTCCTACTCTGGGAATCATAAATTGCACTTTCTACAGGGTAGAAACCGCAATTTGTGATTCCTTAAAGGTCATTGTACAGAAGAAAAGCCCAGTTTGCATTTCTTAATGGCCCTAAATAGCGATTCAGACCATTCAAAAATGCAAACAGGCTTCGTACATCAGGCCCACTGTGATTAAGTGAGTTCCTAGAACTGCACAGTTTTCAGTCAATGCCAAGCTGGATTCAAATCAAAGTCCTCAGATCGACAGCTAAGATACTAGACCGCATCTCCTTCCTTAGTTAATGAAACAGAACTTTAAAAAAAAGCTCTGTTGATGTTTTAATGTAGCCATTAGATGGCATTCCTCATGCTGTCTAATGAGTAGACTGCATCCTAATTAATTTGGTATTTACATGCATAACAGGTAACTCTGCAATCCAATCCAACATAATGGTTGAGGAGTTCTGGTGATATCTTTGGCTCTGTAGTTTGTAAATGACACCAAAGTGCAGCTAACAATAGGCATTGACTGGGATTAAAATGTTGAGGTTTTGTTTATCTGTCTCAAATAAGTGCTTGATGAAACAATAGACAATGTTGAGATCAGTGGATTAATGTAAATTTATGGCTGCAGAATTTACAGCATAATTAGGGATTTACAGAATTTGCAACATAATTTCCAAAATATGCAGAGTTCACCTAAATTGATGTTTCTAGCTCAAACGGATGCCTGCTTCGACCAAGCTAGGAAAGTGAATAAATAGAACGCAAACTCCTTCAATATGTGAAGAGTTTATGTTTGATGTTCCACGTGAAACACAATTTTGAAATGGACTAGACCACCTTTTATAATTCTAAAACATAGCTGCCAAGTGAATCTGTCACATGTGCAACTCCAATCCAGTGCATAATTTGCTAAACAAAATGTGTGCTGGTGACCAAAATGTTTTTCTGGAGATTGGTATCGGTACCATCCACAGCCAGCACCATTTTGTATCTGCATCATCTACAGCCAACACCACCACTGCCCAGTGACCCAGTAAAAGGTAGACTTCTGATGAAAACAGCAAAAGGAATGGAGAAATCGGCTGTAAAGTTTGCTTTTGTCAATGTAGTCACCACCTCCTGCTTCCACACCCTAGAACTGTTGAGTGAAATATTCGGATGGCTCCCAGTCAACACATGGAGAGAGATCACCCAAATCCTAATCACCAGCAGACAGGACTACAGCAATGCACTCTGTCGGAATCACTGTCTAACTACCAAAGGCTTCTGACCATACAAAACCCAGTAACCAAACTGACACTCAGACTTTCCCCTGTGTTCACATCACCCCTCCCCAAAAAGACGTCCAATGGTTCCCTTTCACTGAACAACACTCTAAAAACTGCTCATACGCTGATACAAAGTGCTGAACAACTTCTACCCCACCTACCTCAAAAGCCGCATCAACACACTCACTAGACAACTCTGCTCAGCCAGACTCCTGATGGAACACATCCATCATATACAAAGAGCAAGACCGCCAGCTGCCGGGCTTTTTCCTCTCTTGTGCTGGAAGCCTGGGATGACCTGCCACTACAAAAGACTTTTCCAGCATGTTATGTGGCCAAAGGGAATGAGAACATCTGGAAGTTTGACCTTGCAGCCTTAGGAGTTTGGGACACACTTGCCTATAGGCCCACATGGCTTGCTCGTGCTCAGCAATTATCAATGAAGGTACATTTTGCACCTAGATAGCAAAATGCTGAAGACCTGTGAACTATGTTCATTTGATGCCTCACTTTAAAAGCCTAACTGTGATTGCATGCATACAAGATTCTGCCAAGGAGGCAGCACCTGAGAGAAAACAAGTTAGCTAACGGGTCATGGCAAGTGCTGCTGCAGTGAAGACCAAGGAGGGTTTTATTATTATAACTACAGGCATGTGCTTCAATCTGTAGGATTCTCTAAAAAGGCGCTTGACAGGTATCACTTTAAACGTGCCCATACTGTTTGACCAGCGCTAGTAAGGTCAGCAAAAACGAATGTCCATTAAGTTCACGGGGTACTTTAATGGCTATAAACCTACTATTACACTTCTCCAATTAAGTGATTATTATTGTTCCGTAAGAATGTATTTATACTCTTCATCCTTTGCAAAAACAACGATGTTTAGAACAATGTAAAATTTACATGCTTGGTCCAGTCCTTTTAATAATGGTCATTTGTAAGTAAGGGAAAACGTCCAGAGGAAGAAGGACAATGTCCTACCAATCTGGACTCCGTTCAGACACACGTTTTCAGTTCCGTTTGGGAAAACTACGGGGCTTATTTACAAGCACCTTGAGCTGCTGGTGCGTCACTTTTTCCCATATAAAAACTGAAGCACCTGTGGCACAAGGGTCTTGTGAATAAGACCCAATATACCAGTGACTGGAGCAAGCAGATATCCTACAAAATAGAAATTCATTATTAGGCTGAATTTATATTTAACTGACACTCATTTGGGTTAACTAGTATTGAAGTTGCCAGTGCCTGAGGTAATTATTTGCAGGTCATAGTCACCTGAAAGTGCCATGTTGAAACATGCAATGCTCTGCAAGTGACAAGTTTGAATTCCATTGACTCAATACATATATAGATACGTATATATATATATATATATATATATATATATATATACATATATATATATACTGCGAGTCGCTAGTAGGTAGATATAGTTAGGACTATTTTTTCCATAGACAGAGGGGGTTATTCTAACTTTGGAGGAGTGTTAATCCGTCCCAAAAGTGACGGTAAAGTGACGGATATACCACCAGCCGTATTACGAGTTCCATAGGATATAATGGACTCGTAATACGGCTGGTGGTAAATCCGTCACTTTTCCGTCACTTTTGGGACAGATTAACACCTCCTCCAAAGTTAGAATAACCCCCAGAGTGTTTCTAGTTTTGTCAATACAATAGTTTTGGCACTGCTTGACAAATCTTCATGAAAGTTTCAAAGCATATACTTTGGTCGGTTCAGCTGCTGTGTTGAAAGTTCAGGGTGATCTGTGAAGCGGGGGGGTCGAGAAAAAGGGGGGTCCCAAAGCACTTGTTCCCCATTTTACGTCAATGGGATTTTTCAAATATTTGAACACGACTAAAGCCCGAACCCCTGAATGGAACTATACCAGAATTGCCAGAGAGCTACATGTTGGTCCAAAAAGAGTGCCTTTTGTGATTTGCTGTAAATCCCTTCAGTAGTTTTATGGAAAGTAGAGTTTAAAAAGTATAGATATATAGGATGTGGATCCTCCGCGCATCCAACTGTCCCCATGCTGATATTTGATTGGCTGGCAACACTTCAACCAGGAAGTGTTGGCAGCCATCTAGGGATTTGGCTTCAGCTGAGTCCCAGAAAAAAAAGCTTAAAAAAGAATAGGTGCCAGGGTACGGGCACCGGACCCTTTAACTCTGGTGCTGGAATCCCAGCGGGACCCCTCTAGGGCTAAAAAGGCATATTATCATGAAATGCTGGAAAAATCTGCAGATCTGGAGTCCCTCATTTTTCTGACGCTTTAAAAAAAGAGGTGGTTTCTCACCCTTTTCTTTTACTGAAGCACCCAGGTGAGCCAGGTCCCAGTGGCATGACAAAAATAAGGAGGGGGCACATAGGCCCCCTTTTAGGGACTTGCTGAAGCCTTGGGGACTGCCACCTCCCTAGGGTCGATTCTTAGATTGCATGTTGGGGGGATATGGCCACCACCTCCCTGAGGCAAAATGCTTTTGTTAATGTTTATGTAGGGGGGTCATGTGGACCCCCCGCGACCCCAGGGACCACCGCCTCCCCCGGGGCTAAACTCATAATGCATGCGGGGTTGCATGGCCCCCTACAGCCCTGTTGACTGCCACCTCTGTGGGATAAAGATGGTAGTGAATGCAGGGGGCCGTATGGCCCTCCTGCAGCTCCAGGGTCCACCATCTCCGAGGGTCTAAAATAAAACAATGAGGTGGTCAGTTTTGGACCCGCAGCCCCAGGGCCCACCACCTCCCTAGGGAAATACACATTTGAGGGGGGCCAAGTGGCCCCCCTTGAGGAGCCAATGATGGCCTGAGGACCACCCCAAGTGCTGGCTCCTGCTATGTCCCAGGGTGCCTGGCCACGTGACATAGCTGTTTGGTTTTCTTGCTGGAAACTGAGAGCTCTCACCAAGCAAAAGCAAACAAAGTCCACTTTCTGAAGTGGGAGCTGTCAAACAGCTCCCGCTGGCACAAAGTGGAGTTTTGCTCTGTTTCCCTGCACGCAAATATGCATGCAGGAAAAACAGATGAAAACATTGCTCCCACGAGCGAGCCCTGGGGACAACCACTTCCGCGCGGCCACAATAATCAAATAAGTGGGGCTGCACTTAAAATACGATGGGGACATGTGGACCGCCCCAGGAACCACAAACTGCCGGGGCCCAATAACTTAATTAAAAATATAGGAGGGGTATATTCAGCCCCAGGGACCACCACCTCCCAGGGGCTGGCCCATGCACATGAAAGGAGGGGGACGGTGCGGCCCTCCTGGAGCCATTTAAGGCCCTTGGACCGATCCGCCCCAGGCCCAGCTTCTGCTACCTCCCCAGGTGCCCACCCTCAGTAGATACCTGTTTGCTTTTGCTTGGCGGAAGCTGACAGCTCCCGAAATCCAAAGCAAACATAACTCAAACAGCAAACATAACTCAAAAGAAACATAAAAATGCTCGATCTTGCTGGGAGCAGGGGTTTTCATCTCTTTCTCTGCCTGCCTGCCACGCAGGCAGCAAAAGAGTTGAAAAGATTGTTCCTGCAAGCAGGGAGCTGCATTTCCAGCAGTGCCCTGCATGCAGGAGCAATACTTTCTCCCTCAGGAGGTTGGGAGCCGGCTGGGACCACGGGACCCTTGAGGCTTTCCCCGCGGTCCTGTCACTTTCTCTATCTCTCTTTCTTCCATCCCATGGTGGGATGGAAGAGAGTGAGATTGTTATTCCAATCGTCTCCATACAATTACTTTAAAGAGTCACACTTGAAAGAAGTTTGGTACAAATGTTATAGTTACATTTAGATGCACAAAAGAAAAGAGTTTCTTTTGGCCTCATGATAAAGCTCTTGGACTGTCATTAAGAAGGTTGAAGGTTCAAATCCTGGTATCTCATGCCAATGTGTCTGTTTATTTCACCACGTTTTGAATGTTAAGCATTGCTAGTGATGGATCATTTATGTCTTTTTCCCAGCAATAATCTTTGCATTGAATGTCATCAATATGTGTGGAAAGGTGTAGTAAGGAGTCACCTGAGGCCTAGTGGTTACGTTCTCAGTCCCTGACATAGAAGGTTAAGGGTTCAAGTCTAGGTGTGTCAGTTGTCATTTTCAAAATGTAAAATCTTTTCAACTTCAATTATTTAAGGTTCATACTGAAAGGTGATCTCACTGCATTAATTTTCAAGTTATCAGAACATTTCTCATTCTAAGTGGGGCGGGGTTTAATGGTTATAGGTGGTTGGCCACAGGGCCTGGCCATAGGCCAGGCCTTGCGAGGTGGTGGTTACATTAACATGTAGTAATTAAAATTACTTATCGTTAAAAAAACAGAGAAATTCACTGACAACATGAAAGGTTACAGGGACTTTATAGGTAGGCTCACACTTTAAACGTACAAAGCCATAAAAATTCAGCTATTAGAGTTATTTCAAGTAACTATAACTCGTGCCCTGAGGTAACTATAACTCTCGCCCTCACCATGCACTGCTAATTACCCCACATATTACAGCACTCATGACATCTTTGATAACATCATTCATAATATCAATGCAATATTTACAGTAAAATTATTGAGGGAAAAAACTGTACATGGCAGGGGAGTGAGTGATAGTTACCTTAGGGCATGAGTTATAGTTATTTGAAATAACTATAACAGCTGAATTTCTGTGGTTGTGTACGTTTACAATGTGAGCCTAACCATAAAGTTTCTGTAACCTTTGGATTTTTAAATGATACATAAGTATATATATTGCCTAGTGGTGGTCACCACTAGGTAGTTCTAGTTAGCACCAGGTTACAATAGAAAAAGCATTTTTTGACTTGCCCACATCTTTGGCACAGTTTGACGAATCTCCATAATTTTTTTTTTTTAAGTGTCTCTGTGATTCTTGTCGCTCACAGAAGTTCCATCAAGCGGGGGCTGAGAAAAGAAGGGGGTCAAAAAAGTTGTGTTTCCTATGTTAATTCCTGTAGGACCTTCAGACATGACTACAGCCCAGACCACTGGATGGAATTACTCCAAATTTGGCAGAAAGCTAGCTTTTGGTACGCAGATTATGCTTTGGTTTGAATCGGTTCAGTAGTTTTTGAGAGATTTAAAGAAATCCAAATTTGTATATCTCTGGCCGCGATGATCTCGCTGATAATGATGAGCTTGTGCAGGGAAATGCACAGCTCTGATTAGCTGCCACCACTTCCATCAGGAAGTATTGGCAGCCATCTTGGGACTCGGCTTCTGCAAAAAAAATTCCGTAAAAAAATTTTTTTTAAAAAGAAAGGGGCCTTGGATTAAAAAAAACCTTAGCTCTGGTGCTGGGGTCCCAGAGAAACCACGCTAGAGAAAAAAAAAAAATTTTCAAACATTTATTTTGCCACAAAATCACAAAATTTGCGAATTTGTGACAACATTGTATTTAAAAAAAGAAGTGTAGGCTACCATGCTTGTTTTTTTTAAAGCCCCCCCCCCACCAGATGGGCCAGGTCCCAGAGTAATGTGATAAATAAGGAGGGGGGTACACGGGGTCCCCTCCTGGACTTTGTACTGCCCCAGGGACCGCCACCTCCCTATGGCTTATTTTTTGTTTAGAAACTGGGAGGGAACACTTGGCTCCCTTGCAGCCCTGGGGACCTCCACCACCCAGGGGCATTGGTGTAATTTTGTGCAGGGAGTTGTGTGGCCCCTGGTGCCACCAAATTCCTGGGGCAAACATTACAAAAAAGAAAGGAGGTGCATTTTGGACCCCAGCAGCCCCGGGGACCACCACCTCCCCGGGGCTATTGATGGTGGATGGGGGCCGCATAGACCCCTTGAGGATCCACTGATGGCCCAGGGGACTGCCACCCCCAAGAACCGGCTCCTGCTATGTCACTGGGGACATAGCTGTTTGCTGTGCTTGATGGCAGCTTTGACATCTGTCCCCAAATCACAGCAAACACTCTACTGACAGCGAGGCAGAGCTGTCAATCAGCTCTCCCTCGCTGTGAGCAGAGGTTTCCTATGTCTCCCTGCCTGAGGAGATGCAGGTAGGGAGACAGAGAAAACAATTGCTCTCACAGAGAGGGAGCTGCTCCCTCTCTGTGACAGCAATGCTGGCTCCTGCAAGAAGCAGAGAGCCAGCTAGGACCGTGGGGGCTTTCAGGCTCCATCCACAGTCCCCAACATTGTGACTGAGTGCCCTGGGGGCACCCAGGTCACATGGCTGGGCCAAAGAGATGGGGTCCCTGTGGCTGAGTTGGGCCTTGGGAGGTGGGCCACGCAACCCCCCCTAAAAAGAATCTATTTAGGCCAGGCCTTGGGGAATGGGGTCCCCGGGCCTGAGATTAGCCTGGAGTGGGGAGCTGTGCACCCCCCACCCAAAAATAAATCAAGGCCCATATTTAATGGAAAATGATGGAGCAAGACACTGCGCCAAAATTGGCAGCGCTGCTCTCCGTCTTTTTCACAATGTAGGGATATGTCGTATTAATTGAATACCGTGCACCCCTGTGTTGTCCCCTGCATTGGCACTCAATTGAGCTGCCTAGCACCAACGAAGGCATCCTTGCACCATCGTGCAAGGATGTCTGCGTTGAGTGGTTCGATTGTTTATGTGTGGGAAGGTGTCCCTTCCTGCACATAAACAATTACTAATGGCAATTTGGCACGTCTGTGTGTGCTGCAGAATGCAGCACACAGAGAAGTGCCAAAGCGTCATTTTGAAATGATTGGTTATGTGCAGGTAGGGACACCTGCCTGCACATAAACAATCATCTCTGGCATTTTGCTCTTTCTATGCGTGCAGCAGAATGCAGCACACATAGAAAAAACAAAAAATGAGGAGGAATAAAAGTATTCTTCCTCGTTGGTTGGTAACTCCACCCTGGGGTGATGTTAGATTTTGACACTGCCTCAGGTTTACCGAAACTCGTAAATCTGAGGCAGCATCAAAATGCAATGGGTGCATACCCACAGCAACACCCATTGCACGCCCTTTCCACGCAAAGGGGTACGTGTGAAGGGGCCGTATTTACAAGGTGGCGTTAAACCGCCAAAAGTGGCTTAACGCCACCTTGTAATTCAGGGCAGGGCATTGTGCCACCGGAGCATCACAAAATGTGATGCTCCAGTGGCGCTAGGGGCTGATAAATATGCCCCTAAATGTTTAGGCTGTGGTCTGGGGGATGGTGGTCCCTGGGGCTGAGATCAGCCTGGGGAGCGGGGCCACATAGCCCCCCTCCCCCAAAAACCATTAAATCGTTAGGTCGGGCCCTGGGAGATGGGATCCTCGGGTCGAGATCAGCCTGAAGTGGGGCACGCTGCTCTCTTCCCCACAAAAAAATTAAACATTTAGGCTGGGCCCTGGAAAATAGGGTTCCTGGCTCTGAGATCAGCCTGGGGGGGGGGGGGGCATGCGGGGTTAGGTTGTTACAGGGGTTGGCTGCAGGGCCTGGCTGCAGGCCTGGCTTTGCGGCTAACTGCCATGGCACACAGACGAAGACCGTGCGCAGTGGTGGTTGGATTAACGAATAGTAATGAAAATCACTTTACGTTAGAAACATGTATAAATTCACTGAAAAAAACAAAGGTTATAGGGATGTTATAGTTAGGTCCTGAATTCACTCATACAAAACCATAGAAATTCAGCAGTTATAGATAGAGTTTCTTCAAGCAACTATAACTCATGCCCCAAGGTAACTATAACTTGCATCCTCACCATGCACTGCTAATTACCCCAGATATTACAGCAGGCATGACAACTTCTATAATGTCCTTAAAAGTATATATGAAACATTAGCAGTCACATTTTTGAAGAAAAAGATGTGCATGTCATGGTGATCGTGATGGCCTCGTTACGGGACTCCAGACTGGTGCCCTCCTCCCTAGGGAACACGTTGGGGCCACAATGAGCCACACTCTTGGGGCAAACCTTTGTCAGGGTGGAAGATGGGTCATGCTGTTTCACCGACAATGCCTCAAAGCCAGAAGGAGCAGGTGGAAGATGATGTGCTGTTGTCACTCGGGACTCCACTGTGTTTGGTAACTGAAGAGCGGGACCATCTGATGCAAAGTACATGGCACGCTGAGCCCAATTGACGATAAGGCAGCGCTGACTTTCCCAAACAAAGAGATCTTGGTCCTCAAAAAGCGGGGCTCTGGTTCTCACAGAATGGGCCTCGATAGGAGTGCAGCAAAGTCTTTGATGACCTTAAGACTTCGAGAACAAGGGGCAAGCCAACCTGCCCTTGGAAAACCTTAGTTGGAAGAATGTAGACAACAAGTCCAGTCTCTCTCACTCCAGGCCAGAAGTAGCAGGCCAACACAGCAAAGCAAGTAGCAAAGTGGCAGTCTTTCCTACTGCCCGGCACACAGCAGAAAGTAGGTCAACATATCAATTTATTTTGCCGAGTGGCAGTCCCTCCTGGCAGAATGTGTTTGATTCCACTAGAGTTCTGATTTGGTGGGGTTTGGGGAAAATACTTATACCCAAATGTGCCTTTGAAGGGGGGTAGACTTCAAAGAGGCCTTTGAAGATCAGAATGTCCCTGCCCTTCCTTCCCTGGCTCCAGACCCTCTATGGGAAGGGGGGGTGAGTATGCAGACCTTTGTGTGAGGAGAGGCACAGCCTTATTCAGGTGTAAGTGTCAGGTCCTCCCTCTCATCCAGTCCAAGAAGACCCATAAGCCTGGTGATGGGCCATGAGGATGTAAACGTCATACCCAAGCTCCCTTTGTGTGTGACTGTCTAGAGGGAATGCAAAAAGACTAGCTATCATCAACCCCAGGCATGTATTTAGAGACAGGAAGAGGCACAGAAAGGTTAAATTAGTAAAATGCTCACTTTATAAAAGTGGCATTTTGAGACTCATAATTGAATCCAAATTCACCATAAGTTGTAATTTTTAATTGTGAGTCCAGGGACACCAAACTCCATATTTCTATATTTTCCCAATTGGATGTTACACTTAAAGGTAATTTCAAAGTAACCCCAATGTTAAGCTTGGAGGAGATAGGCCTTGCAGGAGTGAAAAACTATTTTTGCAGTTCTTCACTACCAGGACATGCTGAACTTAAAGCCACATGTCCACCTTTTTGAATACATTGCACCCTGCCCTTGGGGCTAACCAGGGCCTGCCAGAGGGGGTGACTTATATACAATAAAAAGGAAGGTTTGGGCCTGGAAAGTGGGTGCACTTGCGAGGTCGAAATGGAAGATTAAAACTGCACACATAGACTCTGTAGTGGCAGGCCTGAGAAATGTTTGAGGGACTACTGTTGTGGATGGCACAATCATTGCTGCAGGCATGCTAGCAGCATTTAATGTAAAGGCCCTGGGCACATATAGTGCACTTTACTAGGGACTTACAAATAAATTAAATATGTCAATTGTGGATAAGCTAATTTAATGATGTTTAGAGTACAGAGAATCTACACTTTAGCACTGGTCAGCAGTGCTCAAAATCCTAAAACCGGCAAAAATGAATTCAGAAAACATGCACAGAACAAGATGTTAGGGGAAACCACGACAAGGATGCCAGGACTTACATGTGTCCAACCAGCTGAAAGTGAGGAGTTACCCAACCCCTTGGGAGTTCTCTTCAGTAAGGCAGTAAAACCTGGAAAGACCATCAGCATTCGTGTGGTCTGTTCCAGGGCGGTGTTTAACCCAAAGTCCATTCCCTGTTGGGAGATAGATTAACTCAACAATTTGGGATTCTCACCCCTCATCTGCATTAAGCATCTGAAGGGCCTGTAGTCTGCCTGAACCCAGAAGTGCGTGCCAAACATGCCGAGACCCAAAGCAAAGGCTTACCTTTCGATCACACTCCACCTCTGTTCTCTGAGAAGTAGTCTCCCACTGATGAAAGTACAGGGTGATCCAGGCCCTCTTCATTTAGATGTGAGAGTACAGTCCCTATGCCATGCTCTAAAACATCGGTCTTCACAACAAACTCTTTGGAGAAATCAGGGGCCTTGAGCATGGCTTCCTTTAGGGCGTCAAAAGCTTTCTGCCATGTCTCTGTCCAGAATGACTGGCATGGCTGCATTTTGGAAGTCAGCTCTGTCAAAGGGGCAACAATGGTGCTATATCCCTTGACGAATCTCCTGTAATATCCAGTAAGGCCTAGGAAGGTTCCCAAGCCAGCATGGTGTCTATTTTGGGTTGCAAGGACTGCACCAGGCCACCCCTTACTTGGTGTTTCAAGTAGAAAACATAATCCTGCCCTATCAGGCATTTAGCTGGCCTTGATAGTCAGGCCTGCCCTCTGAAGAGCCTGAAGCACTTCCCTCAGGTGGTACTGGTGGTCCTCCCATATAAAACTGAAGGTAGGCAGCACTGAGGTTCTCCAGTCCTACTAGGACCTGATTTACCAAACTCTGAAAGGTGGCAGGGGCATTCTTTAACCTTAAAGTGCCCTTCTGGGGTGTAGAATGTGGACCTCTCTTTCCTCCTATCGGTCAAGGCAGTACCCAGATCCCAGATGTTAGGTCAAACTTGCTGGGGAACTCGAGGTTGTGCATCAATCCTGGTGATGGCATTGAGCCCACAGTAGTCCACACAGAACTGGGGTTCAGGTGTAACTCCTGGCGTGAAAGCCTGAGGGATCAGCTCCGTTGGACTGGACCAGGAGCTGTTGGAGGACTCAAGAACCCCAAGTGCAAACATTTTGGAAACCTCCTCCTTAATATTAGCCCTCACTTTGTCAGACAACCTGTAAATGTTATTCTTCACAGGTAGACTGTCCCCAGTGTCAACATCATGGGTGCACCATGTAGTGAGCCCTGGGGTAAGTGAGGATAGAAAGGCAAACTGCCCCAACAACTGCCAGCAGTTTCCCTGTTGATCTAGGGTCAGTGTAGGAGAGAGGCTGACAACATTCACTGGCCCATCCTGTTCTTTGGAAGACAGGAGGTTGAGGAGAGGTTCACTCTCCTCTTCCACCTCAGTTACCAAGAGTTTGGTAATCTCAGAACTCTCGAAGTGGGGCTTGAGGGGGTTCACATGTAGGACCCTCAAGGGGTTCCTAGAAGTTTTGAGATCCACCATGTAGGTGACATCACTCTTATGCTCCTTGACCCCATATGGCCCAGACCAGTGGTCTTTGTAGAGCACAGGGCTCATTGGGCTCCATGACCCACACTTTTTGGCCAGGCTGAAATTCCACCAAAGTAGCATTCTGGTCATACCAATATTTTATGTCCTTCTGGCTGGCTTCTATGTTCTCTTGGGTGAACTTCCTGAAGTGTACTGCCTGGTTTCAGAGGTCCAGCATGTAGCTGACCACATCCTGAGGGGCTCGCCCAGGAGTTTGCTCCCAGCCCTCTTTTGCCATAGTGAGATTCCCTCTCACAGAGTGCCCATAGAGAAGTTCAAAAGGGCTGTAGCCAACCCCCTTCTGCGGTACCTCCCTCTAGATGAAAAACAGGCATCGCAAGAGGATGTCCCACTTATACCTCATATGTTTTGGGTAGACACAGAATCATGCCTTTGAGGGTTTGGTTGACTCTCTCAACCACCTCATTGGTTTGGGGGTTGAAAGTAGTGAAGAACTTGTATGTTACCCCACATTCCTTCCACATTGTCTTCATGCAGTCGGACATGAAGTTAGTACGTCTCTCACATACCACCTACTTGGGTAAACCCAAATGGGTAAAGATCTGCATTGGTGCCCTGGCCATGGAGGTCGGAGTCACTGTCCTTAGAGCAGAGGTCTTCAATCTGGGGGTTGCGACCCCCAGGGGGGCCTTGGAGTCCTGGAAAGGCGGTCGCGCATTCCCCCAGCCGATCCTCATAAAGCCTCAGCTGAATTTTGAGTCTCCTTTGCTGTGAAAGCCGCACAGACAGCTAAGGAGGCCTTCCCAGGGCATCTGCTTCCTGAATGAAATGCAAATGTGCTCTAGGAGCTCATCTGCAAATGCAAAGGGGGCTTGGGAGCAGCTTCAAATGATCGAATCACTCAAAGCTTTGTGAGGACAAACATTTATTCTTTTTGAGGGGTAGTGCAAAGAGTTAACAACTGCGCTGTGAAGTGTGTGCTTTTAATTGTAATTGTATTTCCACAGTGCTTACTTCACCTGGAGGTGTTAAAGGGACAGCTATAAAACAAAATGGTACTGCATATGCTCTGGTATTACTTAACTCTACATTTTGGAACCACAGTTTTATCTTAAACCTTTTTGTAGTGGCTTGTGTGTAACGCAAGAATTAAATAATGCCTCACATATTCACAGTGCTTTCTGTCACAGGCTGTGACCTCATGGCACTAAAAATACACAAGTCACTATTCTCAACTGCACCAACCAAGATTTAGTTCTGACACTCTCTAGTTACACACAGACCTCTGCAGTGCATTAACTAATAGAGGTTTCATAATGCACTACAGTGCATTTACCAATGAGTAACAACTTTCTTTTATTTATTTTTCATTTAAGCTGGCTGTTATTTTACATGTAGCTACCTGACAGTGAAAGACCTAAAAAAAGTAGAGAATATTTTGGGTTTGTTTATGAGAGGCTTGCGCTGCTGAAGCATCACTTTTTTTGATGCTCCAGCGGCACAAGCCTCTCAATCATACCTATGAGGTGACGCAAAGCCTTCCTGAGTGGCGTTGAATGGCGTTGTAGATATGGAGAAAGACAAAGCAGCGCAAGCTGCTGCATTGCCTTATTTTGCGTCGAGGAGGCGTTCCATGGGAGTAGTGGTGGGTGTTCCCATGCAACAGCCAAGGATTTTGACGCTTCCCCAGATTTACAAAATCACGTAAACTGGAGCAGTGCCAAAACCTTACACCTCCCAGAGCAGGCATAATGAGGAGAAATGTTTCATTTCTCCTTGTTTTTTCCTCTTTCCATGTGTGTTGCTATTTGCCGCACATATTGAAAGAGGTACAATGCCTCTCTGGATTGTTTTTGTGCTAGAAGGTGCCCCTTCCTGCACAAATACAGTACAATCCTGCCTATATTGGCGCTAGGCAACAATTGTGCGCCAGCGCGGGGGGAAAGGACAGAAATGCACTGTATTTCATAAATACAGTGCATTGCTGCCCTTTTGTATTGGCGTGGGGCAGTGTAGCAAGAAGACTTGTGGCACTGTCCTATGCCAAATCCTCATAAATGATTACCTTTGTTTTTAGCCACACCCTTGACCACACCCCCACACTCACTGACCTTTGGTTTGCTAAACACTGTTTAATATTATTTCCTCACAGTAAAAATGATTTGCTATGGGAAATGGGGACGTTTATTATTGCTGTTGATGATGAGGAGTACCAGGTTCTAGAAATTTTTATCAGAAGAGGGTCCTTACACCTAATTTCTTTTAAGAGGGTGTCCCGGCATCAAAAAGTTTGAAAAACTCTGCCTTAGAGGGATAGCCTCAGGCTAAGGGGTGGCATGGTCCACCAGGACCAGAACAAATCTGTGGCCCATGGCTGTCTGGGGACCCACAGGCCCCTCAATGTTGGTGCTTACCCTCTGAAAAGGGGTGCTAACAACAGGTAGAGGTTGTAGGGGCGGCCTTTCACTTTTCCCTGACTTTCCATTCACCTGGCGGGTCTGACAGGACCTACTGTATGCAGCTGAGGCTTGCTTCATTTGAGGCCTATAAAAGTGGGTGTCAAGTCTGTCGAAGGTCTTGTCTTGTCCCAAATGACCTGACAGTGGCACATCATGAACAAGGCCAGTAGGAAGTATCTGTAGCACTGGAGGACCACCAACACATGTGGTGCATCAGGCTCAGGGTCATTAGGCTTGCTATATAAGAGATCATTCTCCCAGTAATTCATGTGCTTTCCAGGGGTGTCACCAGCTGCCTGGACCTCAGTCTGCTGCTGAAGATCACAAGAGTAGGGCACTCTCTCTATGCCGTGCAGAACTCCTCCTTGGTGGGACCCCCTTCCTGCTGCCAGCTGGACAGCTCAGGCTGGTTCCCCAGTCTAGCTATATTTTCCATATTTACCAATTTCACAGTATCTTCCTCTGTGCAATTTGTACACAAGCTGCCATAGTTGATGGCCAAATTATGGGACTCCGCGGCAATGCTCTCCTACCTCGGGACCATGTTGGGGCCACGCTGAGACACACTTGTGCTATGACCCTTTGTCAGAGTGGAAGGGTGGGCAAGCTGCTGTTCTGGCAATGCCTCAAAGCCGGAAGGTGCGGGTGGAAGATGACACTGTTGTCACTCGGTACTCTGCTGCGATCGGCAACTGAAGAGCCGGTTTAGGGCAGGCTTTAGCGCTGGTTGTGGCCAGTGCAACAATCATTGTTTCCCCCCCCCATGACCTCCTCGGATACCCTCACTACCACCGGTCAAAAGTGTCCCTCATCTCTCCATAGCCCTTCTCTCACATACATTTAATTTGTTTTAAAGCACTGATAAAGGCTGACTTTACTAATAAGAATGTATATCTACCCAAACCAACCCTTTTTAGCAATATTAGGAATAGATAATGAAAGACTGGGGGAAAAAACATAACATCCTAACCTATTTTATGCAGTTTGCATGTAGCACTTTGATGACAGCTAGTAACAGTCACTGTTCTATATTAGGGTTGTATCTTATGAACTGCTGCAACAAAAGAATCTCTGTGACAAAAGCTGCAATCCACTCATCTATCCACATAAAATACAGAACTGTGATCTGCATGGTACAGGTTCTTTGCACCAGGCATATTAACCTAGTGTGCTACTGTATGGTGATTCAAAACTGACAGTAGAGAAAACTCCATCTGTGTCTCTAGCAGGAACATCAGACACAAGAGCTATCTTGACATTTTTATTGCTGTGTGAAAGCCGGGTGCCCAAGGAACTCTGCAGTAGGTGGTTTAAAATTGTAAGTTACTGCTAAACACAGCGCCCACCTGAGGTCAGCACCTCTCACCAGATCAGCGCACGGTGCAGCCGCACCAGTCACAACCCCCAAAGTTAGCCCTGAGCGGCTCCATCTGATGTGAAGTACACAGCTCGCTGAGCCCAACTGACGATCGGGCAGTGCGGACTTTTGCAAACACAGAGATCTTGGTCCTCACAAAGCAGGGTGCTGGTTCTCATTGAATAGGCCTCATTAGGAGTGCAAGGAAAGTGCATCAAAGTCTTTGATGGCCGTGAGATTTCGAGAACAGGGGGCAAGCCAACATGCCCTTAGAGAACCGTGGTTGCAAGTATATAGAAAGAAAGTCCAGTCCCCCTCACTCCAGACCAGAAGCAGCAGGCCAACACAGCAAAGTAAGTAGCAAAGTGACAGTCCCACCTACAGCACAGCACACAGCAGGCAGTAGGCCAACACAGACACACACTTTTCAAAATACAGTTGAAAAGTGGCAGTCCATCCTGACAGCATAGCAGTCCTTTTTCTTCTTCCTGGCAGAATGTCCTTGGTTCCAGTAGAGTTCTGATTTGGTGGGGTTTGGGGTCCAGTACTTATACCCAAATGTGCCTTTGAAGTGGGGGAAGAATTCAAAGAGGCCTTTGAAGATCGGAAGGTCCCTGTCCTTCATTCCCTGCTGCCAAACACTCTACATGGGGGTACGCAGCCCTTTGTGTGAGGAGAGGCACAGGCCTATTCAGGTGTGTGAACTACTCCCTCCTAGTCCAGGAAGACCCATCAGCCCTTTGATGGGCCAACTGGATGTAAATGACACACCCAAGCCCACTTTGTGTGTGACTGTCTAAAGGTAATGCACAAAAACCTAGCTGTCATCACACCCAAGCATGCATTCAGATACCGGCAGAGACACATAATGGTTAAAATAGGAAAATGCCAAGTTTCTAAAGGTGGCATTTTCAAACTCACAATTTGAAATCAAACTTCATACTAAATTGTGATCTTAAATTGTGAGTCCATGGACACCAAATTCCATATTTCTATCTTTTCCCGATTGGAAGTTACACTTAAAGGTTGTTTCAGGGTAACCCCGATGTTAACCTACCAGAGAGATAGGGCTTGCAGTAGTGAAAAACAAATTGAACATTTTTCATTACCAGGACATGCTAAATTGAAAAGTACATGTACGTTTTGAATACACTGCACCCTGCCCTTGGGGCTAACGAGGGCCTGCCTTAGAGGTTGACTTTTATGTTATAAAAAAGAAAGATTTAAGCCTGGCAAGTGGGTGCACTTGACAGGTCGAGATGGCAGTTTAAATCTGCACACACAGGCTCTTCATTGGCAAGCCTGAGACATGTTTGAGGGGCTACTGTAGTGGGTGGCACAATCAGTGCTGCAGGCCCATACGTTACTGGCCCTAGGCACGTATAGTTCTCATTCCTAGGGACATACAAGTAAATGAAATATGCCGATTGTGAATAAGACAATGTAACCATGCTTAGCGTACAGAGCACCTGCACATTAGCACTGGTCAGCAATGGTAGAGTGCCCAGAATCCTAAAACCAGCAAACATGAAGTCAGGAAAACAGAAGGTCAGAGGGTAAAACATTAAGCATAACCACGCCAAGAATGCCAGGTCTAACAATTTACAAAGAGGCCAGTAACTGCCATATTACTTTTCTACCTAATTGTGTATAGCTGTGTACAGCTAATGAGTGTGTTTACAAAGCACATGGTCCTAAAGCATCTTAGGTATGTAGATGTAATGAACATGTTAAATCATTGCATTAAAGAGTAACTATGAGCAAGGGACAGCATGTTCCACGCAAGTTTTTTGGTACGGTAGAAAAAGTTTCCAACAGGGCAAAGATTCTACATCCTACATACTAAGCATTGTATGTAGCCTTGAGTTTTTAGACAGAATCTTCTCAGTATGACAATTTCTATATAACATAGAATACTGTGTACACCAGGTACTGACCTATATGCAGGTGCTTGTTTTGCTTCAGAAGTACTAACTGTACCTCTTTCACCGATCAGTATGAAGGCTGCATGTAGTGTGATCTTTAGCACCTTCAGACCTTGGTTCCTTTAAGTCATGAGTACTTACAAACATTTTCCCTGGGGGCCACAAAGTTTGCTCTGTTATGTGACCAAGGGCTGCATTAATGTCAGCAGGTTGGCAGTTGGACAGAGGGGGTGGGGGAAATTGGCAGTAAAGGTGGGTGTAGGGGAAGTGGCGCATATATATCTAATGTCTGAATTGCACAATGTGAAACCACAAACATGGGATTAATCCTAGCTTCTCCATTTAACTAAATTGTGAGATCCGAAGCAGTTGTTTTATTGCCTTCCTTTTTCTTCACTATCACATATGAGGCTCTCGAAATACATGACATTAGGACGTGTGCTGAACAAAACCTTGTCCTGTGCCTTATTTAACTAACTATAATTTTCATGTATACAAGAAAACCAGACCACCCAGAGAGTGCACGTAACAAATGACTTGCCTCTTAGGCCCATATTTATATTTTTTTAGCGCTGCATTTGCTTCATTTTTTTAACACAAAATATGATTGTATTTTGTAAGTTTGCGCCATTTTTACGTCAAATAATGACGCAAATGTGGCGCTAAAAAAGTATAAATATGGGCCTTAGTTCACTATTGGCTCTGTTGCCAGGGTGAGGGGAATGAAAGTTTCTGAAGATATGTTTGAAAACTATCACCTAAAAAAAAATTCTCAATGCACTGATATAATCTGAAATACTAAAGTGAAATGGTTCTACATGTTAATGAAATACATTTTATATATTTTAAACAGACTTTATCATACTTATACACTTTTGCTGGAAGATATCTTTAAAAATGAAGGAGTTTCTAAATTTAAGATGTGCTGGGCACACAGGTTACTTCCTTTCTTTAACTTAAATTAACCTTTAAATAAATCCTTGCCTATTTATTTGACATCTTTTTGATGGTTTTGATGTTCAGGAGTCCAGGTAACAGCTTTTGCAGCTGCTTTTGACAAGGGGGTTCATATAAAGGTCAGGAGGGATGCATGCAGCGCCCCCGCGCCATACTTTGAGTATCACTGCTTTAAGTGAATAGACTCTCTTTGGATAGAGTGTTGACTATTCTTAGTAGATACTATTTAGTACTATGTGGTGAATTTCTCATAAGGGTTTCACTGTCTGCAAACAGTGTGATACATAGTAAACTGTCTTTATAGCATAAACATTGTTTACTGTACCCCGTTTTCTACTGATTCCCCCTTTCTTTCTCCCTGCAGATTCGGTGCCTGTGTGGGGTTTGATACAGGTAATGGCTGTCCGTAGTAGGGCATTAATTTTGGAACAGATGTTGAGTAACTTGAGAAACTTGGATCTCTCTGAACAGTTGTAAACATATTGAACACTGTGTGCAATGAGGGTTTCCCATATATCTGTGACTGGTTGTTAATGTGAACTAGCCTTCCCGTGAAGCGTATAGTACAGGGTCAATGTGGTACATAACACAGGCTTGCTACACCTAAGGGAGTTGTGTCTGTGATGGCATTATTGATGCTTTATATTAATGTGAACAACCAACAAAGTGATGGATGAATGCTTGAATTAATTTCAGCCACGGGCATTTGTTTGGGGCCGCATCCTGATTCATCGATCTTTTGCCGACAATGCTGCCTCAGTTTGGACCCAGCCATATGCAAATCAGTTTTGACACTGCCCCTCATAGGAACAGCCCAGCCCGAACTTCCAGGTCAGGTCCTCTTGGAACCAGAAAACATGGTTTCTGAATTAAAACCTAGGGCCATATTTATACTCCGTTTGCGCCGAAATTGCGTCGTTTTTTTTTACGCAATTTCGACGCAAAACTAACGCCAACTAACGCCATATTTATACTATGGCGTTAGAGGCGAATAGCGCCAAAGTTCCCGGAATGTGCGTCATTTTTTAGCGTGAACCCCTTCCTTGCGTTAATGATATGCAAGGGAGGCGTTCCCGTCTAAAAAATGACTCCCAGGCCTTTACGTGGTATTTATACTCCCGGGCAAAAGAGACGCCCGGGAGTTGGCGTGGCTAAAAACGGCGCATTTGCGCCACTTTTTAACGCCTGCTCAGGGCAGGCGTTAAGGGGCCTGTGGGCTCAAAATGAGCCCACAGGTGCCCTCCCATGCCCCCAGGGACCCCCCCTGCCACCCTTGCCCACCCCAGGAGGACCCCCAAGGATGGAGGGACCCACCCCAGGGACATTCAGGTAAGTTCAGGTAAGTATAATTTTTTATTTTTTATATTTTTTTTTGGTGGCATAGGGGGGCCTTATTTGTGCCCCCCTACATGCCACTATGCCCAATGACCATGCCCAGGGGACAGAAGTCCCCTGGGCATGGCCATTGGGCAAGGGGGCATGACTCCTATCTTTACAATGATAGGAGTCATGTTGATGGGGGATGGGCGTCGTTAAAAAATGGCGCAAGTCGGGTTAAGACGATTTTTTCGACGTAACCTGACTTGCCCCATTTTAAGACGCCCATGCGCCATTTTCCCCCTACGCCGGCGCTGTCTGGTCTACGTGGTTTTTTTCCACGCAAACCAGGCAGCGCCGGTCTGATTGCGCCGTCTAACGCCATTCCATAAATACGGCGCCCGCTTGGCGCTTCAGAATGGCGTTAGACGGCGCAAAACTTTTTGACGCTAAACTGCGTTAGCGCAGTTTAGCGTCAAAAAGTATAAATATGGGCCCTAGTTCCTGCCAAATTTGATGCAGTTCAGCAGTTTTTGGTTAGCACTGTCTACATTTTCAATAAAATTATTATGAGCTATAGTTACCTTAGGGCACATGTCATAGTTTCTTGTGATAAGTGTAACTATAACTGATGAATTTTTATGGGTTTTTGCGTGTAAATTGTGAGCTAACTATGAAGTCCCTCTAACCTTTGTTTTTTTAGTGCATGTATATATATATATATATATATATATATATATATATATATATAAATATATATATGTATATAGATCTTTACTGAGAATGCCCGCCCCAGGCGACAATCCATTCACCCAGGCAAATACAGGAGATGACACAAGCCAGTATGACCTATTTGCATATTTAAAAAAATATATATTTTCATATTTTGCTTTCAAAAATGTAAAGTGCGAGGTGCTACAAACAAACTGGCCTACGCATTTCAGCAAAAAACCTTTGACTGGGCCATCACGTGATGCAATGCGAAATACCTATTTAAATGAACATCCTCCATATGCCCACACCTATTTTTTAAAAAGATATACACACAGACTGCAAAAAATACCATTCATTATTATAAGTACAAACTTTGGAATCATGCTGTGTTTCTAACATCAAATAAAAAGAATATATGTGTAATACATTTCATAAAATATTTACCCAATCGTATATATATATATATATATATATATATATATATATTTTCTTCACTTTCTTCCTACGATACGGAAGGACGGCACTCCACGGCATTGAAAGTAAAGTGATTTATTTACACACAGGAACGCATGCCGTCCTTCCGTATCGTAGGAAGAAAGTGTGGAATATTAGACGCAGTGGCGCGCATCAGATGCCTGGCACCTTTGGTGTTTTGGGCAGGAAGGATACGACGTTCCAGAGTGTATATATATATATATATATATATATATATATATATATATATATATATATAATTCACTTTAAAAAAACAAAGGGGGTGATTCTGAGTATGGCGGGCGGCGGAGGCCGCCCGCCAGACTTCTCCCACCAAAATACCGCTCCGCGGTCGAAAGACCGCTGAGGGTATTTTGGGATTTGCCCTGGGCTGGCGGGCGACCGCCAAAAGGCCACCCGCCAGCCCAGGGCAAATCATCCTTCCCACGAGGACGCCGGCTCAGAATTGAGCCGGGGGAGTGGGAAGGTGCGACGGGTGCAGTGGCACCCGTCGCGTATTTCAGTGTCTGCATAGCAGACACTGAAATACAAAGTGGGGCCCTCTTACGGGGGCCCCTGGAGTGCCCATGCCATTGGCATGGGCACTGCAGGGGCCCCCAGGGGCCCCACGGCACCCCCTACCGCCATCCTGTTCCTGGCGGGAGACCCGCCAGGAACAGGATGGCGGTAGGGGGTGTCAGAATCCCCATGGCGGCGGAGCGCGCTCCGCCGCCATGGAGGATTCACAAGGGCAGCGGAAAACCGGCGGGAGACCGCCGGTTTTCTGCATCTGACCGCGGCCGAACCGCCGTGGTCCGAATGCCCTGCGGGGCACCGCCGGGGTCAGAATGACCCCCAAAGTTTCCATGAATGTTATAGTTAGACTCACATTGCATGTCCGGGTTGGGTAGTTATAGGAGGTTGACAAGAGGGCCTGGCCACAGGTAACTATAACTCACGCCCTCACCATGCACTGCTAATTACCCCACATATTTTAACACTCATGACATCTTTGATAACATCAGTGATAATATCAATGTAATATTTGCAGTAAAACTATTGAGGAGAAAAACTGTGAATGAGGGATGCGAGTTATAGTTATCTTAGGGCACGAGTTATAGTTACTTGTGATAACTCTATCTATAAAAGTGCATTTATATGGTGTTGTACGTTTAAAATGTGAGCCTAACTATAATGCCCCTGTAACCTTTGTTTTTTTCAGTGAATTTCTATGGTTGTTTAGCGTAAAGAAATTTTCATTACTATACATTATTCCAACTACTGCCACGCGCAGCGGCAATTGGTCCCAGACGGGGATTGTTGGCAGGGCCTGGCCTCCGGCCATATACTGCAGCCAACTTACCTAACCACCCTACCCATGCTTCACACAGTCTTTGGTCGTGCGCAGCAGGAGTTGGCCACAGCCAGTCTCTATGGGTGTGAAAATAGGTGTGACAGGATATTTCTGGGTGTTAGAATGGCTGTGAGAGTGTCTGGCTGGGTGTGAGAGGGGGTGCGCCAGTGTCTTAGTGGGTCTGTGAGTGGGTGTGTGAGGGTTTCAGTGGGTCTGTGAGTGGTGTGTGAGAGTCAGTCTGAATAGGTTTGTGAGTGGGCACATGAATGTCTGAGTGGGTCTGTGACTGGGTGTGTGAGGGTCTGAGTGCAGCTATAAGTCGGTGCACGAGGGTTTGGGTGGGTCTGTGAGTAGGTGCATGAGTGTCTCAGAAGATATGTGAGTGGGTGCATAATGGTCTGAGTGCGTGTGTGAGTGGGAGAAAGAGCAGAGGGAGAACGAGTGAGAGGGAGAGAGAAAGAGAGTTTTTCAGGCTTTGATGAATGATATACTTACAATGAGAAGTTTCTAGACAAATTGAAAAGAAAAATATATCTGTCAATTAAAAAGAGTGAGATCACCTTTCGATATGTATCTTAAATATTTGAATTTGAAAATAAAATGAATCAGGAAAATTACCTCTAACACACCTAAACCAGAACCCCCAGCCTTTTAGGTAGAGGCCTGAGACATTACCCACCAAGCCTCAGACAACTCTTTACTTCATGGTATTCACACATGGCTATGACATTCAAACTGAAAGGTGTGGTGGGAAAAACAAGTAAATGTTGCACCAATGGGCATCTTTAATATTTAAAAAAATGGGGAAACAGACACGTTACCAGCATTAGAACTTTCAACTTACAAGGAGACAGTTCACACGCGTTACCAGCAGGCCACCAGTGACTCTCTCATGCTGTGCAGCAAAACATGTATATGACATTCAAACCTAACGGCTGCCCAGTGTCATACTTTCAAGTCATTGCATGGAGGGACCATTATAATGACAATCTCTCTCTTGCCCTCTTCCATCCTATTATGGAATAGAAGAGAGAGAGAGAGTGACAGGACCTTGGAGTACCTCAAAGCCCCTCCAGTCCTAGCCATCTCCCCACGTCCTGTGGCAGTGGGCATTACCTCCTCAAGCAGGAAGCTGCTTTGATTAGCAGCTCCCTGCTTGTGGGAGCAAAGTTTTCATCTGTTGCCCTGCACACATATTTTTGTGTGCAGGGAAACAGATAAACACTTTGCTTTCTGCCAGCGGTTTATTTCCTTTGCTTGGTGGGAGCTGTCATCTCCCAACAAGCATAAGCAAACAGCTATGTCCCGGGGGTGGGCACCACAGGACATAGCAGGAGCCGGCCCTGGGGGGTGGTGATCCCCAGGGAAATTATAGGCCCCCCCTCCAACTAGCATTGCCCCAGGGAGGAGGTGGTCCCCAGGGCTTGAGGGTCCAAAACAATCCCCCTTCATTCTTTTATTGTAGCCACGGGTAGGTGGTGGTCCCCAGGGCTGCGGGGGAAGAGGGGTGCTCAGCCCCATGCATTGTATTTATTTATTTAAAGCCCTAGGGAAGTGGTGGTGCCTGGTGCTGCAGATGGACCATGCGGCCCCCCATATCCTATTTGTTCAAAGCCCTATAGAGCTGGCAGTCCCTGGGGTGGAAATGGCCTTTTCTATGCGGCCAGAGCAAAGCGTAGCATAGCCACGCAAGTGTTACCACGCTTGCCTGAACAACACATGTGCCTGAACCACGCAAATGCATGGTTGAGGCACCATGTGCATGTGTGGTTAAGGCACACAGCTGGAACAGGTGGGAGAGGAACACGGTGGCCAGGTAAGTGAGGCTATTTTTAGGACAGGGCAGGGTATGTTTTAGAGTTCAGGGTGGGTGGTTGGGGTAGTTTTTAGAACAGGATGGGGTAGGATTTAGGGTTCAGGGTGGGGGCAGGGGCAGGGATTGGGCTAGTTCTTAGGACAGGGTGGGGTACTTTTTAGGACAGGGTGGGGTAGGTTTTAGGGTTTAGGGTGAGGTGAAGAGTCAGCAAAGTTTTTAGGACAGGACAGGGTAGGTTTTATGGTTGAGGGTGGGGTAGGGAGTCAGGGTAGTTTTTAGGGCTGAGTGGGGAGTCTTTAGGACAGGGTAGGTTTTAGGGCAGGGGTCGGGCAGTTTTTAGGACAGGACTGAGTAAGCTGTAGAGTTCAGTGTGGGGTTCGGGTAGTTTTTAGGACAGGGTGGGGCAGTTTTTAAGACAGGGTAGGTTTCAGGGTTTAGGGCGGGGGTCCTGGTAGTTTTTAGTGCAGGGTAGATTTTAGGGTTCAGGGCAGGACGGGGGATGGTGTCCTTTTTAGGACACGGTGGAGTAGTTTTTAGGACAGGGTAGGTTTTAGGGTTTAGAGCGGGGTGGGGGTTCGGGGTAGTTTTTAGAACAGGGTATGTTTTAAAATTTAGGGTGGAGGGGTCGGGTGGTTTTTGGGACAGGGTAGGTTTTAGGGTTTAGGGCCGGGATCGGGTTTGTTTTTAGGACAGGGTGGGGTCATTTTTAGGACAGAGTAGGTTTTAGGGTTTAGGGGGTCAGGGTAGTATTCAGGACAGGACATTTATTGCCCGAGGAAGGTCGTGGTCCCTAGGGCCCGTGGGGTTACTGTTCTGCCCCAAAATACTAGTAGGTAGCCCCGGGGAGGTGGTGATGCCCCATGCACTGCTAATTACCCTAAATATTTCATCACTGATGACGTCTTTTATGATATCATTGATAATATCGCTGTAACATATGCAGTTAAGTTATTGGTGAGAAAACTGTGCATGGCAGGGGCGTGAGTTATAGTTAACTTAGGGCATTAGTTATAGTTACGTGAGATAACTATAACAGGTGAATTTCTATGGATTTGTATGTTTAACATGTGAGCCTAACTACAACGTTCCTGTAACCTATATATATATATATATATATATAAGCTATCATGCATTGCTGATGTGTAAATAATCGTTCCATTAGAAAAGGGCAAAACAAATAGTGAAAAAAGTGGTACGGCATGCGCTTCCTTGTATATGCAGTATAATAACTGCAACTCAATTGCTGCAACTACTTATCAGTTCTGAATTTGTTCACATTTAATTTTTTAATACAGTGCAGAGACCTTGATACGCATAGGCTGTTGGGTACATCACCAGTTAGTCTAACATTCAGCCCCTCATTATGACCCTGGCGGTCATATCACCTTCAGGGCCGCGGTGGAGGTCAGACCGCCACCAAAGCAGTGGTCCGGCTTTCACATAATGACCCTGGCGGAGCCACCACAGTCCAACCGCCGGCACCACCAGGTTACAGCCAGTCGACAGCCGGCGGTCTTAATCCATCAGGGCAGCACTGCTTAATCCTAAACAGTGCTGCCCTGGGGATCACGACTCCCCTCTCCACTGGCTTTTGCATCGCGGTTCCACCACCATGCAAAGGCTAGCGGTGACGGGGTGCTAGGGGCCCCCATGGACAGCCCTGTCACGCTTTTCACTGCCCAAATTAAGGGGCAGTGTAAAGCGCGATGGGTGCTGTCGCACCTGACGCACCGCAACATTGCCTCCGGCTCGATTATGAGCCGGTGTCAATGTTCTGGTGAGTTTCCCACTGGGCCATTTGGTGGAAACACTGTTGTAAAACCGGAGTGTGAGTTTTCCGACCCAAAGAGTTTGGTGGGTGGCCTCTGCTGCCCGCGAAACTCTTCATAAGGGCCTCAGTGTAGCTTCCTGTACAGTTATTGTCTCAATACCACTACCCAGTAGCAAAATTAATTTAGTATGGTTTAGGTAACCTATTGCATGGCCAGTACACCCAGTGCTTGCAGCAAGATATTTTTTTTATTATAGTTTAATATCACAAAAAGTGATCACACATTTTTAGGTTTTTAGGTACTGGGCGATAGAGGGCCTGATTCACAAAGGTAAACTTACCATTTTTCATAAGTTTACAATTGTTTGCTATTCACAAAGGTATTTTAATAGTGGTATCTTTATGACGGCGGAGACTCCACACATAAAAAGATTAGACAGTCCCATCTTTTTATGTGCAGAGACTCCGCAGTCGTAAAAATACTACTAGTAAAATACATTTGTGAATAGCAAACACTTGTAAACTTATTCAAAAGTGCAAAAGTGATTTGCCGCTATCAGAAGATGTTGAGTTGAGGCTGAAATTTTTTCCTGGATCCCCCGTATCAAAGTCAGCAACTCTAGCTCCTAGGCCACATCGCCTCCCCTAAGTGATGGTTATTATGAATGTGGAACAGTCAAGCATCTGTGAATTTTAAAATTTCTTGCTCCCAAATGAAAAACTTTATCTGGTTACCTTCAAAATAATTAGTGGTACCAAGGGGATAATATTAGGGTATTGTAATTTGAGGTAGAACATCGTACTGAAGGAGCTTGGTCTCTGGTTTGCTGGCAAAGTGGAACTAAGAATATCTTTTCACATGCAGGACAAAAGGAATGCTCTAAGGTGGCACAAATGTCTTTGTGACATAACGCACATTCAGAAAATGTCCCAGTATATGAGTGTTACTAGTCCTGGCCCTTACTCCACCACAAACTCCGGCCCTAGTCCACAGCTCATGTTTTTAAATACCTGCATTTTTCCCCATTTAAAGCACTGTGTGTTAGAATCCCTGCAATGGGGAAGAACCTACTGGGTCCTCTAGTGAAGGTTTTTCCCCATTCCAAAGAGTTTAACCGTGACATTTACCCTCCTCTTTGGACAGGTGTTAAAGATTTGTGCTGTGCTGGTGCAGGTCAGGAGGTGTTAGGCCGTGTGGTGGTCTTTGAGGTGAGGAGGTTGTGAGCTGTTGTGGGGGACAGCATTGTTTTTGGCTCCAACTGTGGTGCTAATGGGGGCAGGGGCATAATGGAGGCCCCCACAGCCACCACAGAGTGGGGACACCCACACTGTTGACCTCAAAGGGGACCCCCTTAGGCTGGCCTGCTGCAAACCAATTAAGCACTCTGAAGCAGCAAGGCTGTTAGGGAATGGGTAGTGAGGGCCCCTCACCTTACCTTGCAGGGGGCCCCCTGAGGTTTTGATACACCATTGCAAGGGGGCCGATGGGGTGGGGTACCACTTACTGCAGCCACTGTCACTCCCATCTTGTGGTTTTACCAGGAGTGAATACACACACAGTAAAATAAGGACCAGTGTTTCCAGACTCAGTAATTTTGGGCCTGGGAACTACAGACCACTCAAAGTATGCACTGTATTTCACTCTATCCCTGAATCTATTTATCAAGAACGAACAATGCAACGCCCAGAATAAATTGATGAGTTAAATGAAATGCGGGAACTAGAAACTTGGGGCCTTATTTACATGGAATGATGCAGCAGGGATGCTTCAAAATTAGTTACAATGTGCAGGAATCCATTTACGACACCATGGATGCGCCATATTTACAATATGGGGCACCATGGGGAAAGGACCCAAGATGTATCAGAAATTCTGACGCTATACGATTCAGCCCCAAACGTGGCACATCGCAGAACTTGACCTCCGAACTGATGCATTTTCACTTTGTAAATATGGAGCACTGAATGTGCCACCGCTGTGTCAAAAAAACATGACACAGCGGCAGCACGAGCTCCTTGAAATATGCCCCTTGATGTCTGAGCTACATGGAGTCTTCTCGTGACACAACAATAATGCCATTGGAGACAATGTAAGTGTGTCTCTCCATAGCAGTGACCGTTTCCACTGTCAGCGTCATGGAATGTAATCCGTGGAATACAGGAGGAGCCATCTCTAAATACGGCATAACTTTCTTGCCCTATACCGGCTCTGTACACGGTCTCCAATTCTACTTTTTTTCCTCCTCCATAGGTTACAGGATTCTGCAGGTTTGACCTACAAACTGGATTCAATTTACAGCCTCTCCTCACCATGCCTGACGGGACTCGCCTCGGCCAGGAATTTGAGAGTGAGGTATCCAGCACGAGACGGTTCAGATTGAACGAGCAATAGTCCCACACAAGACACACCATTTACATCAATTTTTCTTCGCGCAATTGCATTTGTAATCCTGTTTGCTGCTTAACTGGTTCTTCTGAACTGGGTTATTGAAGGGTAAGGAAGAAATGGAAGCTCTTTGAAGTCATTACATTTTTCAGTTCAGACTTATTGAAAAGGGTGTTTTGATAAATGAATCTTCACTGGGAATGCAGCATGTATTTGAAAAAAAAGTAAGCTACATTGCTGTGAAATTTTTATTGTTATTTGTAGGAAAGAGGGCTCTATTAACGGTACCAGGTGCAGTAAATCAGGGCGGCTCCCGATTTAAGGTACACATTATGGTATGGTCGGCACGGTACAAAGGTAATCTTTATTTAGGTGAGTTCTGGTAGAACCTACTTGTTAGGTAAATGGGGATAATCAAGTCTGTAGTGTTCATCGTTTGTTGACTGGTTCTTATATATGCATACGCAGAGTTTTCTGCTATGGATATGGGTGGGTAATTACCAGTTATTGCATTACGTGGCATAATCTGGAGCATATTTACTAAACCGTCAGGAAGCGCAACGCAGCAAGAAACCGTGCTGCGCTGTGTTGCATAAAAGGGAAAGGGCCGGGATGTGCCGTATTTAACATTACACAGCACAGTCCAGTCATTTCCTTGCACTGGTGCATTTTTGGCTGACAAACACCAATGCAGGCACCGTTGCATCATGTTGCAAGGGTGCCTGGGTTGTAGGCAGGATTGTTTTTGTGCAAGAAGGGGCACCGTCCTGCACAAAAACAACCCTTAGAGGCATTTTCCTCTTTCTATGAGTGCTGCAGTATGCAGCACACTTAGAAAGAGGAAACAACGTAGTGAAATAAAAATACTTGTCTTCGTTGCGCCTCTGGTGAGGAGACATACAGTTCTGACGTATCCCAGGTCTACCAGTGGTGATAAATCTGAGAATGTCTCAGAATCCATGGATGGAAGTGTGGGAACACCCACGCTCCACCCATGGAACGCCTCCCTGCCACAGAGTAAAGCAAGGCAGGGACTTGTGCTGCTTTGCTTTATTCTAGATTTATCAAGCCATGCAGAACCAGGCAAGGTGGGCTTGTGTGGCTTGATAAACTCGTTTAGGTTTTGCTTCACCCTTGAACCCCCTTGCATGGAGCAAGGATGACACAAAACCCTGGTCAATCTGGCCTCAATGTCTTTGAATGGCTTCATGAGTGTGTGTGTATACTGGAGTGAGTTTGGATGTAGTTTTGCCTGTATCCGTGTGAATAATGGCCACCCTGTACATGAGACATCAACAATACTCAACACAGACTTCCTAATTATGATGTTTTAGAAGTAACACTCTCACAGTGGAGCTCTGTATTAGTGTCTCCCTAACTCTTACAACTTGTAGATAACATAGTTAAAATATCGACAACCAGGACAGCACAGAGATAAGTAACTCCATATTTAGAACTAGTGACCATATATATATATATATATATATATATATATATATATATATATATATATATGTATATATATATATGGACAGCACAGAGATAAGTAACTCCATATTTAGAACTAGTGACCATATATATATATATATATATATAGATAGATAGATAGATAGATAGATAGATAGATAGATAGATAGATATACATATATATATATATGTGTGTATTTTCTTTCAGTGCTCGCAGTTGGGGAGTCAATAGTAGTAAATCTATTGTAACTGATATACACTTAACTCGAGACAATATTTTGGTGGTCGATATTTTGGTTAAGATATTCCTGGCTTGTAAGACGATATTAGCATCCACATTATTCTAAGACGGCGTTTTCCATACAGCCAAACTTGATTTTTGATAATGCCCACCAGAATATTTCTACACTGAGCCTTTACGGGTCTCAGTCGTATGGGATATTGTTATGTGCACTTGTAAGCCGCGTCAGCTCCTTCTATGTCCTTTCAGCATGAATATGTTTACAGTCGCTGAGATGAAAGAGAGCAGAGCTCGGTAGGAGGTTGCGTTTCACTACAGTGAATAACTTCAAACTCTGTTGGGCTGGTGGGATGACAGGATTCAGGCAGATCAAAGCAGGTGAGACGGGTTAGTAGGAAAGATATCATGAGCAGCCTAGGAAGGTGCACTTCATTCAGTATCAGTGCACTGGGTGAGTACAGGCAATATTCAGCATTTTATGATTTAGTGTGTCTATCCAGCCAGGGGCGAAACACAAGCCCCCGCAGCTCGTGCGGTTTTGGGGGGTTGGAGGATGGGGGTGCTGACACTTTAGCCTCCCCCACCCCAATCAACCAAAGGCCTATGTATTTCTGTAAGATGTGGAAGTCTCAGGAGCCCTCACCAGAATCAGCACGGGGTCGTGGGGAGGATGGGGTTGAGGCCGTCATTTTGTGATCCGCCACTGTATTCAGCTAGTGAAAAAGCTGGTGATTTAAGTCCAGTGCCTTGTACCTTTACTATGGTCGGTTAAAGATCTTAAACATGATGACCTATAGCTAAATTTAACATATACATTTAGTGACTGAGTACTTTACAGGGCTAGTTCATTTTATTAGCTGCTGGGTTTCCAAGCATATTGTTTCATCAGTGTGAACCTGTGAACCCACTTCCTGAGGCCTGTTGTAACCTCATCTGCGGCCTCCCAACTTTGAGCCATTGGCAGAGAACAGTGAGGAGTTCAAATTTCAGAATCATTCTAAGAGGTCAGTTGTCTCTGGGTTAATCACGAGCATGTCCACTTACCTTGCGGTACTGTTGCTTTCTTTACAGCAGACTCTGATGGGGCTTAGAAGCGTTGGTGACCTGCAGGTAGAAATCCATTACTGACGAGCTGGCCATGTTCGAACCAGAGGGTCATAAGCATTGAACTCTACACGGTACTTGAGCTGTGTTGAAGGCAGAGATAATACACCTGACACTTCACATGAAAGTAGGAATATATTAGATGTGGGCACTCCGTGCCCCGTATTCAGTTGTGGTCATGGACAATAGTGCTATAGCAGTACTAGCCCATGGCATTTTTATGGAAGTTCACTAAGGCCAGTCAGAAATGTACGCACATGCCACCCCTATCTCTTGGTAGTGTAATAATCCGCTACCCGTTTGGATAACACTCCATAAGCGCAAAAGTAGCAAATAAATATGATGAATATAAATAATAATAGTTAATAAAACAGCATATATAAATAACATAAATAAGTGAAATTAAAATAAATACGAATTTGAAAAATGTAATGAAAACACGTCATTTAACAACACCTATAGATACAGACACATAGCTTCCCACAAAAATATACAAAACATTAAAAATATTTCCAATATGTCATGAAAGTACACTATAACTAACTACACATAGCATATGCCAACTCTCTAGCTGACATTTGCAAATACAAAATGTGCCGGGCAGTAACATAACAGATGCATCCTACGTCTCTGCAAATCATCAAAATCAACTTAATTGAACAATTTCATAAACAGTGACACATTTATGTCACATGTAGCCAAAGATGTGATTGGCATCTGCATAATTACTTTAGCCCTATATGAGGGGTTCAAATTAATGTATCTACCGTACATATACACATATCTACATGCTTTAAAACAGGATTGCCCTAATATGTGTGCAAAACATTGTTGGTGGTAGATATGACTGCAGGCAGCCAATCTGGAAAGCTCTGTAAAAACTGGCGACCATTGCTCAGTCTTGCCCGTCATTTAATTATGGCCTTTTTGTAAACTTATGCTGCATATGTATACACAATGTTGTATTAATCCACCAATGGGTCATTACCCAGAAGTCAAGGAAGCAGAAATGGAAAAATAGCATTTTCTGAGCCATCCATCTGGCATACCACAATCACCCTACGCTCCTGCTGGCCACTGACATTCAGGACCAGCGGTGCTGACATAGACACCGGCCGTAAGTACCCCATCGTAGCACACAGTAGAGGGAAGGACATTAGTACACACACACATGCACAAACACACAGTCACCAGACTTACATGCACAAGGAAAGCCAGGACAAGCTATGTAGCATTAACACCATTGGTGCCGATGTAGATAAATATTATTGGAAATATCAAAAATTTCATGATAATAACTATTTACAAAATGCCACAAGGGACAGTGCATCACTGTACAAATGTCCCGGGCACACTGGGCTTGTGAGGAGTGCCTAGCTTAACTCCTGACTGCAAAGTGCAGACCTCCACAGGGCAGGGGCATCAATGGGGCAAGCAGGCACCCCAGGGATGGGGGTGGGGGTGTGTGATCAGGGGTTGGATGGGGGGTCCTTCCTCTTAATATCAGGCTTCTCCCCATTACTGTCCTGCTTTCAGGGGGATGCCTTAGCCTTGCCCCTCTTTCCTGCCTTCTTAGGTGGACGGCGGTGGAGGCCACCACAGCAGGGGACCCAGATGGAGTGCTACCAGGGCAGGAGGTGTGAGGGGCAGGTTTGCCTGTTCTGGCAGCACTGCAGACTGCTGACTGTGGGGCTTGGCTCAGCCCAGAGGAGGACAGGGAGGTGGAAGGCAGAGCTCTGGGAAGGGTGGCAGGGCGTTTGTGGGGGAAGGGACTGGACCAGGAGACAGGAACAGGGAAAACTCATGCAGGAATGACTTTTTAGGGGCAGTGGGAAGCTCATGGGTAAGGCATTTGGGAGTGGAGGGAGAGGGGATGGTTGATATGTGTGTACGTGGATATGGTTCGGGTGCTGGTGCATTGGTGTATGAAATGTGTGTGCTGGGTGTGTGTTCGGTGGATGAGTGTGGGCGTAAAGGTGTACTGGGAGGAGGAGTGGAGGAGACACAGAGAGATGACAGGGGGGATGTGTGAGTGAATGTTGGGGTGGTGTGTGCAGGTAGGGTGGATGTGCTGCATGTGGTTGTGTTGACTGTTGTGGTGCGTGCGGATGTGGTGTATGAAGTGCATGCATGGAAAACAGCTGTTGTGGTTACGGTGGCAGTGACAGGACATGTGACTGGACCTGGGACTGATGATGTGGTGTCTGCATGTGTGAGTGGCGATGTGACTGTGAAGGGGGAGCAGGTGGGGGAGTTAGGGTAGGTAGTGGATGTTGGTGTGTGTGCGTCTTATTGGTGGGTGTGTGCATGGCGATGGTGGCGTTTGTGGTGCCTGTAAATGTCCTTGTGCTCTGGGTCTGTTGGTGGGGATGCATGCTGGTATGAAAGTGTGCTTTGGATGGGAAATGGGAGAGGGCTGTGGGAGTGGGAACAGGCAATTGGAGGGGAGGCGGAAGAAGAAGGAACACTGGCTGCCATCAATGAGGAGGCCAGAGCCTGAAATGATCTCTGAAGGGCAGACAGGGCACTGTGAATGCCTTCCAGGAACGCATTTGACTGTTGAATCTGGGATGCCAGTCCCTGGATGGCATTCACAATGGTTGTCTGCCCAACAGAGATGGTCCGCAGGAGGTCAATAGCCTCCTCATTGAGGGCAGCAGGGCTGACTGGGGCAGGGGCAGAGGTGCCTGCGGCAAAGGAGATGCCCACCCTCCTGGGTGAGCGGGCACGGGCAACTGGGTGGAGAGCTACAGGGAGGGCGGTGCTGGAAAGGGGGTGGCGGACAAGAATGGTGCAGGAATAGGGCCTGAAGGTTTGGCCACCACCAGGTAGTCACCATCAGAGGAAGAATCAGATGATGCTGTAGATATTCCTGTCTCCCCCGTAGTGCTCCGCTCACCCTCCGTCCCACTGGTCCCCTCAGCTCCGCTGGTATCAGTCTCCTGGGTCCCGTGAGATGCAACTTCCCCACTTGCCGGTGCACTTTCTCCTTCGCCAGATGATGCTGTTGCACACAAAGACAGAGGAGGAGAGGGAGGGAGGGTGGGACAGTGAGAGACAGGGTGGGAGAAAGATGAATAGGGAGCAAGTGGTCAATGCCAGCACAACAGCCACATACAAGTCACTACAACATACTCCAGTGCCATGTCATTACATGCCTTCACACACACATGCCACTGCAATGACAGCACATGCTTGCCACCTCAGTCATGCACATGAGTTTCACACATGCTGACACATTCAATCCTGTACAGGATGAAAGCCATACCCTCAACACATGTCTCACCCACCCCATTGGCTCATGGCTCTATATGATCACTAGACCCAAACTTTATACTCTACAGGCGTTTGGAGGCATACTTTCATAGCCACATAACCCAAGCACATATAGCTGTATGATGTGAAACCTCAGACTTCACAGACTACACATACACCACATGCCAGCTACAGCAGATAGGGATATGGCCCCAGCAACACTGATTGAATAGTTGGGAGTACAGTGTGTGTGAACTCCAGAAGCAGGAACCCTGTCCACATCTAAGACCCAGCTCATGTACTACACAGTTGCCCTGTCATCGATGCCACTTAGCAGTAAAGTCAACCCCAACTCACCTCCTTCATGGCATATGAACACATGTATGTAGCACATCTGGCATCAATGTGTCCCAAGCCTAGTCATACAGTAGCTACCTAGCACACATTCTACAGCCTTCACACACTGCAGATGCTGCACCTGTCACTAGCCACATAACCTAAGTATGAATGTGAACTCACCCCCTTGTGGCTGCTATGCTGCCCTCAAGCACAGATCCACCTCAGGGTACCCCACTGCCAAAATGCAGGACATAAGGGGGGTCACGGCCCGAAGGGCACCCCTCCCCCCTTTGGGAGGACGTCCCCAGCTGGGCCTCACCGGTCTTCCTCACCTAGCATCGCAGGTCTTCCCACTGCTTCCTGCAGTGGGTGCTCAGCCGGGCATGGACCCCCAGGGTCCGTACTTGCTTGGCGATGGCATGCCAGATCCCCTTCTTTTGATGGGCACTCACTTGCATGGATAACACAGAGAAAAGGAGACAGTCATGTAGCGTGGCATCTTAGGGGCTGCATTGGACACAACACATCCCCTGAACATATGCACATTTCAACCTTCCAGTTGTCCTCACAGCCCTCAGCCAGGTCCTTCCACAAGTTACTCATCCTCGTCCCAAGGTCCCCATCCACATTCATACCACTCACAGAAGGTACAATCATAGTGCACTCACCTGCTGCCCTGGTGCCCCATACAACTGGGCAGTCAGGGGTAGGACACCCTCCACAAGCTTCTCAAGTTCCTCCTGTGAGCAGCCTGGGCCCTATCCTCTGCAGCATGTAACATCTTGGCTACCAGTGGCAGAACACAGCCGCACATGCAGTGGAGGTGTACTCAGCACGAGGGCCAGGAGTCAAGTGAACATAAGTACATGAAATGGCGGTCACAGCTGCCGTGGACATCACCGTCACCGCCGGCGGTGATCGCCATTGGCTCATGTCTCTCATAGGCAACAAAGTTAACCAATGTGGAGTTGCACGGAGGTTGCGACCGCCTACCGCCATGACGTCTTACGCCAGCGGAATTCGCTCACATCCATTTGTCCTGTGCATGCAGGACAGGTGGCTGCCATTTTACTTTTACAATGGGTACAGAGGGGGTTTATGAGGTGCATCATCTATGTTTAATAGTGGCCTGTGCACAGCTCGGCTGCATCCACACAGTCCTATATGCAGATAATGATTGCCGCTCCCTCCTATTTCCAGGTACGGTGGAAGAATGATGGTGAGGGATGCTCCTGTCCACAGGCCCCTGGTCGATCTTGCCACCCTTGAAGAGAGGTACGTCATCCAGTGCTATTGGCTCAACCATCAATCCATCATGGATCTTGTGAGGCTGCTGGTGCCGGATCTGTGGCCTGGTCTTAGTCATCCCAATGCCATCACACCCACAGTACAGGTGTTGGCAGTCCTCCACTTCCTTGCCTCATTGTCCTTCCAAATAAAAGTAGGCTGGGCTGCCGGAGTGTCCCAGCCCAACTTTAGTTACATCTTGAAGAACGTCCTATGTGCCCTACTCAAACATATTGGCAGCTATATCATGTTTCCCAAACGTGACGATCTGCCCACTGTGAAAGAAGCCTTGTACGCTGTGGCACATGTGCCAAATGTGATCGGAGCTACTGATGGGACCCACATTGCCCTGGTGCCACCCTGGAGTAGTGAACAGGTTGGTTAGGAACCGTGAAAACTTCTACTCAACCAATGTTCAGATGGGATGTCTTGCAGACCTCTACATCACTCAAGTGACTGCCCGGTTTCCAGGGTCAGTGCATGATGCCTACTTAACGCGGAACAGCAGTATCCCACACCTGATGGCACCACTGCACAGGCATTGTGCCTTGCTCATCAATATGTATCATATCATAAGTGTGCCTCTGTATTCTGCACACTCTACACCACCTTCCAGATTTACCTACCGTTTTCAATATGCCAATTACCTCTGTGCACACAGGTGACTTCAGTTATCCCAACCTGCCATGGCTACTGACACCTCTCAGGCATTCGACTACAGCAGTAGAAAACTGTTTAAATGAGGCCCATGGTAGGACCCGACGGGTAATCAAACGCACCTTTGGAGTGCTGAAAGCCAGATTCAGGTGTCTGCACCTCACTGGAGGGGCCCTACTGTACAGACCAGCAAAAGTGTGCCAGATTATTATGGCGTGCTGCTTGTTGTACAATTTGGCTGTCAGACGTCACATCCCACTGCTGGATGCTGAGGAGGGTGCAGCTGTGCCAGTGGCTGATGAAGGGGACATGGGGAGAGATAAGGAGGGTGATGATGAGGATGCAGCTGATTCCAGAGCAGAGCTAATGCAACAATACTTCCACTGACATACAAGTATGTGTCACAGCATGCTATGTAACCAGTTGCAATGTATGTGTGCAGGCTGCTACCAGGGTTGTGACTTCAATGTCAGTGTAGTGTGTACACATTACTTTAGATGTGGTGCTGTTAACTGTATTACAGAACTTGTAAATGATTGCTCCCCCTTCTGACACTGTCACATAAATTGGTAGGTCAGTGGTCTTCCTGTTATATATGTGATGGCTGTACATAATGTGCTCATGGTAGATAAAGACGTAGACAGAAACTGTGCTCAAAGATGTTTAGGGCTGATGAGTGGGGTCATGGTGAGTGGGATCATCTGAATACTTCGCCCACCTGTGGGGAGTAGTTGTCCAGTATGATGGCCATGTGACAAAGGTGTTATGACATCGGGCAGTCAACAGGGTGTCACTGTGACACACAAGGGGGTATGTTCTGAAGTGGCTCACTTTCTGGTAGTGGTCTTGGTCTTCGCATCAGTGGAGGCTGGATGTCTGGTTGGACATCCTCGCTTGCATGGGGGCTCCTCAGCTACAGGGGAAGGGGTGCTGGTGTCCTGAGTGTCCTGTGGCTGGGCCTCCAATCCGCTGGTTGCGGCTGAACTGGAGGGCTCAGACATGATCTGGATTATGATAGGGACCTCCTGGTGTGAGGTGGACTGATGCTGGGTGTTGACAAGTTCCGTCAGCACCCTTGCTATGGTGGCCACAGTGGCATTGTGGGTCTGCCACTGCTGCATGGCATCCTGGTGGTTCTCCCTCTGTAGCCTCTGGGTCTCTTGCAGGGTAGTGAGGATCTGGGCCCTGGTGCCCTGGGTTTGGTTGTATGCACCCAGGATCTGGTTGAGGGCCTCTTGGCCAGTCTGATGTTGTTGCTGCCCCCTTCCTTGGACCACAGATCCCCTCCCACTAACCCTGGTCCCCTTAGCCCCTAGCACAGTGTGCCCACTCCCAGTAGCACCAAGGCCTTCATTGTCTGGGGCGGTTGCCCTTGACTCAGGCCCCTGTGTTGTGGGGCACACCTCTAATTGAATGGTCCCGGAGGCACAGGTTTGGGGAGGAAGCTGTGGTGTTGTAGCCACATGGGGGGGTGAGTCCGGGGTGTCTTGGTTCGAGGTGCTGGAGGTGGACTGGCCATTCACCCCAGATGGCCTAGGGATTTCGTCGTCCTCTAGACATCCACTGGGTCCTTCATCCTTGGGAGGGCTGTCTGCCCATGGCATCCTCTGCTGGATGGCAGTTGCAGGGTTCGCTGTGGATGGAAAGGGTGAGAGTTATTAAGTGGAAATGTTGTTGTAGTGTCATGGTGTGCCGCTTGCAGTGGGTGGAATCGTTACCCAGGGATGCCAATGACATTTGAAGCAATGCTGACACTTCATGGTGAATGGCCTTTGAGCCATGCTTGCCATATCAATTGTAGTTGTGGGTTTGCTGTTTGACATTGCTGTATTTGACATTGGAAGTGAGGTGGTGTTGGCTAGCAGTCTGGGTGGGCTGTGGGATGACTGTCCATGCAGGAGCACCATTGTGAGGTGTGAGTGTGACTTGGATCCGGCATGCCTAGTGATGGATAGTGGGAGTGGTAGTTGAGGAGATAGTGAAGGTCTAGCGTGCGTTGTGTGGGATAGGTGTGTGGATGGTGGGAGAGGGGTGGTGTGGCATGCAGAGTGGGAAGATAGGGTGATAGTAGGGGGTGCATTCTTGTGGTTTGTAATGGGAGTGGTAGGTGCTTGGGAGGCATGTAAGACTTGAGTGGTTATTGCTCAGGGGGGTGTAGGTTCCTTACCAATATCAATCCCTCCAATGATTCCTGTCTGGCCCTCAGGATGCATGATGTCCAAGACCTTCTCCTCCCAGGTTGTCAAGTCAAGGGGAGGAGGTGGGGGTCCACCGCCAGTCTTGTTGAGGGCGATGTTGTGCCTGGACGCCATGGAACGGACCTTCCCCCTGAGGTCATTCCACCTCTTTCTGATGTCCTCCTTTGTGCGTGGGTAGCTGCCAACTGTGTTCACTCTGTCAACAATCCTCTGCCATAGCTCGGTTTTTGCTGGACTTGTACTTCCATCAGTTGTGGCTCTACTCTGATGATCTTGTCCACCATGACCCGCAACTCATTGTCGGTGAAGCATGGGTGCTTGTGGCGTGACATTTTGTGGGGGTGCGTGCTATGCGTGCAAGGTGCAGGGCTGGTGGATGATTGTTGTGGAGGTGCATGCAACATGTGAATTATTGTCCTATGTGCAGTGGTTCGTGGGTCATATATCTCTGGCTCGTGGTGATATTCGCAAGGGTTTGTGGGGATGTGAGGGTGTGTGTATTTTAATGCAGTAAACAGGTGTGTGTGATGTGTGTATATGTTTTAGGTGTGGGGTATTCGGGCTGTCCAATCTGGTGTTGTCTTCTATTGGCGGTGATTTTCGAGCCCACCACGATGTGCACCGCCAATGGTTTACCGCGGTGCATGTTCCGCATGTTCTGCTGATTTGTAACTCATAATATGGCAGCCGGAATGGTGTCGGCATGGGGGGCCGGCGGACGGACAGTTGCTCTTTCACCATCTGTGGCACTGGCGGTGTTGGATTTCTGGCTGTGTTTCATCCGCTTAGTGTTTGTGACTCAAACACTGTACTGCCAACACTGGGGGGATGGTGGCGGGATTTTGCTGGCGGTCTTGCCCGAAGACCGCCAAACTTGTAACGAGGGCCTCAGTGCATATGAGGAGTGCCTTTGGGGCAGGGTGAACACAAGCACAACTAAAGTGCTGGAAGAGTATGTGGCAGAATTCTCCTTCTCTGAAGGAGAGTCTGTGCCCACCAGCAGACCTTTGGATCAAACACAAACTTCTGCAGTGGGTGCATTAGTCCATTGAGCCACCAGACCCAGATTCGTACCTCCATTACAACATCAGTACTGTCATCAAAGACTGAGCCAACTGAAAACATCCCTTCTCCCTCCACAGGCAGTGCCCATCCCATGATCAAACCAAAAAATGGAAAAGGGTGCATTTCATCCTAGACATGCCTGAGCCCTTCTGGGTTGACTCTCAATCCTCCGATCCCATTGTTTCCCTAGAGCCAGTCAGAACTTTTGAAGCAGTTGTTGGTTGCCTGGATTGCCATCCTGCAGATCCTGTAACAGGGATTTTCCACGAGGAAGGTGTATGTGGTCTTACAGAATGCTCAGACTGGCCAACTGCGTGAAAATACCAGCCTCCCTGGTCTACAGTTTATGTCATACCCAAAACTACCTCATTACTACCTTCCAGCACTTTTTTACAATTCCACATGTGCAACCAACTTTAACGCAGCCCATACAAGTCAACCCCGTCTGGAGTCATCTGGCTCTGCAGTGCCACAGTTCCTGTTCAGAGGCAAGGACAGAGAAAACTTGTAGATAATGTCACATATTTACTTGTTTACCATTTGTGTGCACAAGTGAGTGGTGAATGACATTTTTAGGTTGGTGGAGTGTTTGTGTCAATGTCAACGGTGGGTTTTCCACAACCCTGGCTAAGTAAAACAGGGCCTAGATTGGGTTCTGCAACAGGTTTTATACTGGGCACAAAAGGATGGTGTTGGGGCCCATGTAGTTACATGCCCACCATATGCAGCTCAGGCATGATTTGGTTCTGCTTAATTGACTGGGGCCAGATCAGTAGGGTATATATAAGTGGCAGGACTTCATTATGGCAGGCAGTCTTCTCTTCCCTCACTATTCAGAAGTGCTTCTGGTGCATCTCCAAATGTGTTCTAGAGGAGATAGTACTGATTCTTCATGATCTGGTTGTACCTCTGCATCACACATGTAAGGTCCTGAAGGCAGTTGATCCGGATCCCTGGAAGGTGTTTATTGAATGCAAGTACCACTTCAGGTTCTCAATTCCACATCTCACAGAATGTTTCTGAGCAAATCAGTCCTCCTTCCTGAGAATGAATGGGTCTTGACCAAGTCAACTATGCATTCATGTTTAGCTGTGCAACTATGCCATCTTAAAAGGTGTAGGGAGACATATGTTTTGTACTGAGCAGATGTTTGTGCTTTTTGGGAAATTTCATTTTCTGTGCAATCATATGTGTAGTAATAGATGTACTAAGATGCATGTATATGTTTACACCCCTACTTTTACGTTTGTGAATGAGGGCCATTGTATGTGGGTGATAATTGAGAGGTAATGCATGGAGTCTTTAGAGTGTGTATGTGTGTGTGTGTGTGTGTGTGTATGTATGCATGTGTATTAAAGTTTCTTGACAGAGTGTTACAATATCTTCTCTGCTTTCAATCCAAAATAAGGTGAGTTAAAAGCTGTAGGTTTGAAAACTTTGCTGCATTATATTGCAGTCCACTTATTTCTCTTGACCATGTGACAATACAATGAAAGCAAGCTTCTGATAATCTCTTGTTGATTGCTCTTAAATTTACCTCTTTAAAGAACTATAATTCAATAGCCCATTTCTCAACAGGGAGACTTTTGAGTATTTAACAAACTCACAATTCTGAGAGGAGTTGGACCTTAATATCACTGGAGAAATAACACTGGTATTTCATATTGCTGATCAAATATTGCTATGTCAAAAATATTGTAGGACACTACATCATAGGTAAGAATATTGAATTCTGAATGTTGTTAAGGAAAATGTTATTTTTTTTTATGTGACTTATTGGGTGGTTTTATTCTTATTTTAATGTTATTTGTAATTTATTTGGTGTTTTGGGTAGGAAGATGTTTTGGTATTGTTTTAAAAACTTTGAATAAATTATAGATAAATTGCTTATTTGTTAAGTATTTTAATAATCTATTAACATTATTTCACTTTTTAATATTTCATGTTATATAACTTTTATCATTTAAATAGTTTGTACATTTGTTTTATACTTTTTTGTTTTTTAAGGTTTTTGTTTGGATTATTCTTATAAAAGTTTAATTATATAATGTATACATCTATTATGTAACAAATATTGTGCATTTTATTTTCATCAATTGCATTTTTTTAATATGTGTAACTAACATTTTATATTTTTATTCTAATTGATATATTACTCAAAGAATTTTACCTTTTATTAAGGTAGCTGGTTTTATATTTTAATTAGCATATAGTCCTTACTCATTATTAATGTAATTAATTTAATTTGGTAGTTTGTGCTGTTTTTCATATTTAATAGTATTCGTATTAGTGTTTGTGTATTTTTATTAATAATGTATAATTTAGAATGCTTTAATTTTTTGTACTGTGTGGATTATTAATATTATGCATACATTTTATTTTATTATTTTTCTGTAGTTTGAACATTTCTCTCTGAACAGGTGCTAGGTACCAAGTATTAGCAGTATTGGCAGTATTTTCAGAGGGGAAAGGTGGAGGGCATGAGAGAAGATGATGGAAGACAATGCTCTACTTTGATTCTCTATTTCTAATTAATTTTCTGAGACTGTCTTCTCTGCAGGTCGTTTTATTTAGATTGGAGGGGTTCTACCAACTTCCGTTGCCCAGGATTCTCTGTTCAGGAAATATATAACGGGTTATTATTTCAATTAACTTTTCATGTAAGCAGTACAAACAATCACCCACCATTAGTTTTCCTATATGTCCTGTACTCTTCTCTGTAAAGGATTTAGGAATTATGATTCACTTTCACCAAAACTAACTGTCTTCCACAATGGTCCCTTTAAATCTCTCCAGCGACTGCACATGCACTGCATGCACTCTCACTTCTGAGAGATATTGTATGCAAAAAATGACTTGCAGGCCGCCCTTTGCTTAACATTTACTGGCTTCATTGTCACTCTTATTTGCTGCCTTTCAATTGGTCAGCGTGTGCTTGCTTCACTTCTTCTTCCTTCGGCTGGAGCATAGATCAAGTACTGATTACTTAAACTTGATTACAGTCCTTTCGCTGGCTGTGATTGAAGTACTTCTTTTATTCTTTCTTCTTTTCTGTCATCCTTTTTGAACCTCTTCCTGTTTGAAGCTATGTGTTACTGTGCAACACACACACCTCAAAGTAGTCCTTTTCTTCTTTTAAATGGATGTTTATGGTGACAACCGATGATATCTGCTTTTATTATGTCAACAGATATTATCTGCTTCCAAATGTATTTTCATCAAGACATGGACATTGACGCTATTGCTTTCTTTATGTCATGGTATTTTTTGCCAAATGTCATATTTTCATTCCTTTTCATGTATGTGGCGATTAACTGATTTTCTCAGAAGCACAGAGGTGTTGTACTGAGACCTAACAAGCATTGGCAAAGGCAATTGGTCTAATCTTTGAGACTCTTGGCTCTGCCATTGTCTTGTACAGCATGGGCACTGTTGACTTTTCTCAATGATTTGAAGCCATGCTGTATAGCAGTGAGGCTGCTGACCAGTATTGCCAAAATAATTATAAATAAGCACTGGCAAAGCCAATAGCTGTTAGCTATGCAAACTTTATTGGCTTTGTCATTTTTTTTTACTAGAAGAGATTTCACAAGCACAGCGCACACGGCGTGCAGGCAAAACCTAAAAGTAAAGTCCAGCTCTCACAGAAACTGGAAGATATAGTTAAGCGAGAAGGATCAGCTTCTCGAACTGACAGGATATACACCACAAGCTAGGCCACTTTCTCCACAAATAATAGAAACTGGAATTGCCTGCATACCCAAAGCAACCTGCTCTTAACCCGTCACCTGATGAACAATGTGTATTCTAAAATCAAAGAGAGGTTGAAGAATCCGAATCTTGGCTCCAGAGTTGTGACCTTCAGGAAGACCTAACAGTAATATACAAAATATAAATACAAACCTACTTACAAAACATAATTTTTTTGAACAACTGTAGTCTCTGTTCAAGAACACAATTATGTTAGCAGCAGTTTCAATACTTAAATGTTCTCAGGAATCCAGATTCAAACCCTTACACTTTGGGAGTGTTGTAACCATTTTCTCAACCTCTCGAATAAAATCCCTTCCTTGTGAGATTCAGTTTCTTGTTGTCTATATACTTTTCAAAATATGTTTGTAGTTGATATTTTTCAAGAGCCAATCACAGGGAACAAAGGCAGCCCTGTGTTTCAAGCTATTATGTCAAGGAGGTTTCTTCTAACAGTTATGACGATATAATTTCATTGAATATCCTTCCTGGGGACTTTATCGGAAAGCAACTACAAAATATATTTTTATTTGTAAATTTTATCTGTAGCACATTCCTATTCTCTTCTCAACCCACAGAGTCTAATAGCTCCAATATTGAGTGCAGCATAAACTAAAACCACCACCAATGCGATCACATTCGGCATTTCCAACATTGATTGTTTCTGCTAAATGTTCTTAGTATGTTATTTTTCTGAAAGCGTTTGTGCATACGTTTTATCGTCTAATGAAGGTCACAGGTCTCAAGGGGAGACTCAAAATCTGCGCCACCTATTTTGATTACAAAAAATATAAAAATAAAGAAAAAACTACGACTGGAGGGATTCTGCGATACCAAATTACATAGCCAACGAGTTAAACTTCGAAGTTTACAAATTGGCAATGGTTTTTCCTAAATCTAACAGTGAATAGGTCCTTTCTCCAATTCTGCTTTCGTCAGACACCTGTGAAGGCCGGAGCGGCGGGCAGAACATTTGACATACAGTGCATCAGAGTGGGTGCTGGGAATACCACAATTGCAGACACGCTTTCTCGGTTCCTGAATGTTCTGAAACCCAGAAATGAATTAAGGAGATATATTTTTTTTTTTAATATACTAAAATGCACAGGCTATTTAAAAAAGAAGATAATAATCGCATGCATTTTTTTTTAAACAAAAAGTGTGAGAAATTATCATGGGGAATTTGTAATTCCTTTCTAGTTAAGAAACTAAAACCCACAGGAATCCTCCCTCAAGTGCAGGTGCTGTCAGAGCTCCATTTCCTAGCAAGTGGGTCATTTCAAACAACAGTGGCCATATCATCAGGGATGTCCCAGCCTATGTTTTCCAAGGTGTTGTCCAGAGTGTTGTCTGCCCTGCTGAAACACATGCGGAGCGACATCATTTTCCCTGAGGTGGGGGATTTGCCTACAGTGAAGGGTGATTTCTATGCCCTTGGACATATCCCCAACATCATAGGTGCCATTGATGGGACCCATGTGGCTTTGGTCATTCCCCACAGGAGTGAACAGGTGTACAGAAACCAGAAGAGTTATCATTCCATAAATGTCCAGATGGTATGTTTGGCAGACCAGTACATCTCCCATGTTAATGCCAAGTTCCCTGGCTCACTGAATGACGCGTGATGGGGCAACTCCAGAGGCACCGTGTGTGGCTAATCGGTGACTCTGGTTACCCCAACCTGTCATGGTTACTGACCCCCGTGAGGAATCCCTGGACAAGGGCAGAGGAACGCTACAATGAGGCCCCTGGGCGAACTAGGAGGGTGATCAAGCGGACCTTCGGCCTCCTGAAGGCCAGGTTCCGCTGCCTCCATATGACAGGTGGATCCCTATTCTACTCACCAAAGAAGGTGTGCCAGATCATCGTGGTCTGCTGTATGCTTCACAACCTGGCTTTGCGACAACAGGTGCCTTTTCTGCAGGAGGATGGTCCAGATGGTGGTGTTGTAGCAGCTGTGGAGCCTGTGGAGAGTGAAGACGAGGAAGCCGAAGAAGACGACATAGACAACAGGAACACAGTAATACAGCAATATTTCCAATGACACACAGGTAAGAATACACACCGGCATACTACATGTACTTAAACACTACTAACTCTCTACTGTCTGTCGTTTTCACCCAGTGTATGGTAACTGAGTTGTGACTTTCCCTTCCGATTTCAGAGATGTGGGCCCCACTGTGTGACATCTGCTTTGTTTCCCCATGGACTACAGCTATGTGACATTGGTATGTTGGCATCACAATGTAAATAAGCATTTTGGCACGGTAATGTCTAATACATTTGTTCAAAATCACAGCCAGACTCCTGATTGTTTTGTGCAATAACTGTGTTTATTAAAGTGCTCTATATTGGAGGGTGGTTGCAAATTGGTGAGGGATGATGGTGGAGGAATGTCCATGGCAGAGTCCAGACTATTAGTATCACAGGTGCATTGTCCAAATGCCTGTGGAAAGTGGATCTGGGGCAGTTTAAGGATGGACAGGGTGACAATGTGGGACAGTGGGATGACAATCAGGGTGGTATCCTTTCCTGGCGGGGGTCTTGGCATCTTACTCTGTCTTCTTCCTGGATCTCAGGGACTGCTTGCGGGGTGGTTCTCCTTTTGCTGGGGGTGGGGTGCTGGTGGCCTGTTGGTCCTGTGGCGGGGCCTCCTGTCCACTAGCGCCGGCGGAGGTGGTAGGCAGTTCTTGGTCCATGTTAGTGTCAGGGGCCCTTTGTGGTGCCACAGTGTCCCGCAATGTGGTGACTACCAGATTCAGAACCCCTACGATGGTGCCCAGGGCGGAACTGATGGTTCGTAGTTCCTCCCTGAACCCCAAATACTGGTCCTCCTGCAGGCGCTGGGTCTCCTGAAACCTGGCCAGTACCGTCGTCATTGTCTCCTGGGAATGATGGTACGCTCCCATGATGTTGGAGAGGGCCTCATGGAGAGTGGGTTCCCTGGGCCTGTCCCCCCCTGTCGCACAGCAGCCCTCCCAGTTCCCCTGTTTCCCTGGGCCTCTGTCCCCTGGACCGTGTGCCCACTACCACTGCCCCCAGGTCCCTGTTGTTGTTGGGGTGGTGGGTTAACCTGGGTGCCCTGTAGTGGTGGACACACCGCTGATTGACGTGTCCTGGGGACAGAGGTATGGGCCCGCTGGGTGGGTGCTGTGCTGGTGTTCCCAGAGGGGGGAAGGTCTGCTGTGGCCTGTGGCTGTCTGAGGGGAACCGACTGTCCCGAGGTCCCCGATGGGCCGGGCTGGTCATCTAGATCCAGGTCGACAGAGCTGCTGTCATCACTGTGGGCCTCTTCTGGGGGTGGAGTGGACATTTGTGGACCCTCCTGCGCGGTGACGTTGCGTTGGGGTCCTGCAGGGGTATAAAACCATGATTATTGCATCTGTGTGTGGCATGGTGTGCAATGGGTGGGTGCCCGTGTACCCCAGTGCTTGCATTCCTGTGTGGGGGCTTTTGTGACAGTGGTTTTGGGGGGGATGGGTATGTGCAGTGGGCATGCTTTGGTGATGGGTGTCCATGCTTTGTGGTCGCATGCAGGGCTTGGTGTTGGGATGGGTGGGTTGTGATGGTGAGACATTTGCAAGGAGTAGGAGTGATGGGGGTGAGGGTGAGGGTGGGGGTATGAGTTGGCATGCTGGTGGGGTGGGGGGGATGAAGTAGTGAAGATGAGACTTACCAGAGTCCATTCCTCCAGATACTCCGCCGAGGCCCTCAGGATGCAGGATCGCCAAGACCTGCTCCTCCCATGTTGTAAATTCTGGGGGAGGAGGTGGGGGTCCGCCGCCAGTCCTCTGCACTGCAATGCGGTGTCTGGATACCACGGAACGCACCTTCCCCGTAGGTCGTTCCACCGCTTCCTGATGTCATCCCGATTTCTTGGGTGCTGTCCCACAGCATTGACCCTGTCGACTATTCTGCTCCATAGCTCCATCTTCCTGGCAATGGACATCTGCTGCACCTGTGTTCCGAATAGCTGTGGCTCTACCCGGATGATTTCCTCCACCATGACCCTGAGTTACTCCTCAGAAAACCTGGGGTGTCTTTGCGGTGCCATGGGGTGGTGTAGGTGATGTGTGGGGTGGATTGCGTGGTGCTAAGTGTGGTGATGTGTATTGGTGTGTTGTGTGAAGTGCGTGGTAATAGTGCTGGGTGATGGTAATATGCGCGTCTGGGTGCTCGGTTCTCTATTTCTCTGTGCGTGGTCCCGATTTCTTTGGAGTGGGGGTTTGTGGGTGATGTGAGTGTGTGTTTTATATTTAATTGGGTGTGTGGGAGTGGTGTGCGTATGTGTATCAGGTGTGTGTATTTGGAATTGTCCAATGTGGCTGTGTTTTGTAAGTGTGTGTGTATTTTGAGCGTGGCGGTGTGTACCGCCAATGGAATACCGCGTTTGAGAGACCGCCGCGTGGAATTGTGGGTCGTGATAGTGTGGGCGTATTTCTGTTGGCGTGGCGGTGTCGGTTTGGTTATCAGCAGTTTCTCGCTGGCCTTTGGTGTGGCAGACTTTGGTGGGTGTCTGTATTTTGGCGGTTTCCGTGTTGTGGGTCAGAATGACCGTGGCGGTTTACCGCGGCCGCGGCGGTATGTTGGCGGTCTTCTGACAGCGGTATGCACCTTTTACCGCCAATGTTGGAATGACCACCTAAGTGATATCACCCCATGCCCCAGACAATTCTGACACTTAAAGAGCTGTTGGATTGGGGACCTGTCCCTCCTCTCCACCCCTCTTTTTTCACACAGGTGCACTGCCCAGATGACAGAGCCTGCAGTTGCAGGATGCCAGAGGAGTGGGGAGGGATAGGAAGGCAGATTTCTACTTGTGAGGCATGTGTGCCCTCTTAAACAATAAACATATAAACACAGCAATAATTTCAAAATTAAAATGAATTAACCCCTTCGCTGCCAGGCCCTTTCCCCCTCAGGTGCCAGGCCTTTTATTGGTTATTTGGGGCAGTTCGCGCTTAGGCCCTCATAACTTTTTGTCCACATAAGCTACCCACGCCAAATTTGCATCCTTTTTTCCAACATCCTAGGGATTCTAGAGGTACACAGACTTTGTGGATTTCCCTAAAGGAGACCAAGAAATTAGCCAAAATAGAGAGAAAATTTCGTTTTTTAAAAATAAAATGGGAAAGAAGGGCTGCAGAAGAAGGCTTGTGTTTTTTCCCCTGAAAATGGCATCAACAAAAGGTTTGCGGTGCTAAAATCACCATCTTCCCAGCTTTCAGGAACAGGCGGACTTCAATCAGAAAACAACATTTCTTAACACAATTTTGGCATTTTACTGGGACATACTCCATTTTTACTATTTTTGTGCTTTTAGCCTCCTTCCTTCCAGTTAGTGACAGAAATGGGTGTGAAATCAATGCCGGATCCTGGAAAGCTAAACATTTCAGAAAAATAGATAAAATTATAAATTCACCACGGGGTCATTTGTGTAGATCCTACAAGGTTTTCCTACAGAAAATAACAGCTGAAATAAAAAAAAAAAATGAAATTGAGGTGAAAAAATTGACAATTTTTCCTGCAATATCAGATTTTTTAAAGCAATATACCGTTACGTCTGCTGGACCTTTCTGGTTGTGGGGATATATAGGGGTTGTAGGTTCATCAAAAACCCTAGGTACAGAGAGCCAATAAATGAGTTGCACCTTGCTATGGGTCTTCATTCTATATCAGGTATACAGCAATTCATTTGCTGAAATATACATGAGTGAAAAATAGGTATCAAGGAAACCTTTGTATTTTCCCAAATGGGCACAAGATAAGGTGTTGAGAAGCAGTGGTTATATGCACATCTCTGAATTCCAGGGTCCCCATATTAGCATGTGAATTACAGTGCATTGCTCAAATAGATGTTTTTTTACACACTGTCTAACATTTGGAAGGAAAAAATGTTGAGAAAGGCAAGGGGCAGTAACACTTGTTCTTCTATTCTGTATTCCCCCAAGTATCCCGATAAAAATGGTACCTCACTTGTGCGGGTAGGCCCAGTGCCTGCGACAGGAAACACAACATGGACACATAACATTTATACATTGAAATCTGCAAAGTGCCTAGCTGTGGATTTTGGCCTCTAGCTCATCCAGCGCCTAGGGAAACCTACCAAACCTGTGCATTTCTGAAAAATAGATACCTAGGGGAATCCAAGATGGGGTGACTAATGGGGCTCTCACCAGGTTCTGTTACCCTGAATCCTTTGCAAATTTCAAAATTTTGCCAAAAAAAACACTTTTTCCTCACATTTCGGAGACAGACAGTTCTGGAATCTGAGAGGAGAAACACATTACTACCACCCAGCATTGGGTAGGCCTAGTGCCCACTGAAGGAAATGCCTCAAAACATTATGGCCCTCATTACAACATTGGCGGTAAAAGCCGCTTACCGCCGTGCAGAAGACCCCCAACACACCGCTGCGGCCGCGGAATTCCGCCACGGTCATTATGACCCACAGCTTGGAATACGCCAAAATCCAGACACCCACACAAGTCTGCCACACCAACGGTCAGTGATAAACTGGCGATAACAAAACCTCCACCGTCACGCCAACAGGAAAACACCCACACTATCACAACCCAAGAATCCACGCGGCGGTCTTTTAACCGCGGTATTACATTGGCGGTACACACCGCTGCGCTCAAAATACACACACATTTACAAAACACAACCACATTGGACAAATCAAAATACACACACCTGATACACATACACACACCACTCCCACACATCCAATACAATATAAAACACCCACCCACAAAACCTTACGACCACAATTGCGACTGAAGGCCAGAGAGAGACACCACCATCTACAAACTAGCATCCACAGGCACTCAACACCATCACTCACACAACATCCACGCACCTCACACAAAACACCTCTAAATATCACCCCACACATCACAACACACCCCACCCCACACATCTCCCACACCACCCCATGGCACCGCAAAGACACCCCAGGTTCTCTGAGGAGGAGCTCAGGGTCAAGGTGGAGGAAATCATCCGGGTAGAGCCACAGCTATTCAGATCACAGGTGCAGCACACCACCATAGCTAGGAAGATGGAGCTATGGCGAAGAATTCTGGACAGGGTCAATGCAGTGGGACAACACCCAAGAACTAGGGATGACATCAGGAAGAGGTGAAATGACCTACGGGGGAAGGTGCGTTCCGTGGTCTCAAGACACCACATCGTGGTGTAGACCCCCACCTCCTCCCCCAGAACTAACAACATGGGAGGAGAAGGTCTTGGCTATACTGCATCCTGAGGGCCTCACAGGAGTAGCTGGAGGAATGGACTCTGGTAAGTCACTCTTCACTTCTTTCACCATCCCTTCTTGCATGCCATCACATTTCCCCACCCTCACCCCCATCACTCCAACTCCTCACAGATGTCCCAATATCACAAACCACACATCCCAAACCCAAGCCCTGCATGTAACACCAAAGCATGGACACCCATCACCAATGCATGGCCGCTACACATACCCATACACCCCCATAAACTATTATCACACATTGTCCTACACAGGAATGCAATCACTGGGGTACACTGTCACCCACCCATTGCACACCATGGCACACACAGATGCAATAATCATGTCTTTACACCCCTGCAGGACCCCTACCCAACATCACCGGACAAGAGGGTCCAGATATGTCCACTCCACCCACAGAAGAGGCCCACAGTGATGACAGCAGCTCTGTCCAGCTGGATCTAGATGACCAGCCCGGCCCATCTGGGACCTCGGGACAGTCGGTTCCCCTCACACTGGCACAGGCCACTACAGAGCTTGCCCCCTCTGGAAACACCAGCGCAGCACCCACCCAGCGGACCCATCCCTCTGTCCCCAGGACACGTCAATCAGCAGTGTGTCCACCACTACAGGGAACCCAGGCTAACCCACCACCCCAACAACACCAGGGACCTGGGGGAAGTGGTAGTGGACACAAGGTTCAGGGGACAGAGGCCCAGGAACACAGGGGAACTGGGAGGGCTGCTGTGCGACAGGGGGAGGACAGGACCAGGGAACCCACTCTCCACAAGGCCCTCTCCAACATCATGGGAGCCTACCACCATTCCCAGGAGACAATGGCAACTGTACTGTCCAAGTTTCAGTAGACCCAGCTGCTGCAGGAAGAACAGTATTTGGGCTTCAGGGAGGAACTCAAATCCATCAATTCCACCCTGGGCACCATTGTAGGGGTGCTGAAGGAACTCGTCAAAACTAGGAGGGACACTGCGGCACAACAAGGGGCCCCTGACACTAGCCTGGACGATGAACTGCCCACCACCTCCGCCGGCGCTAGTGGACAGGAGGCACCGCCACAGGACCACCACACCAGCACCCCACCCCCTGCAGATGGAGAACCACCCCACAAGCGGTCCCTGAGATCCAGGACAAAGACAGAGAACAATGCCAAGACCCCTGCCAAGAAATGAGACCACCCTGATTGTCATCCTTCTGTCCCACTTTGTTACCCTGTCCATACTTAAACTGCCCCAGCTCCACTTCCTATGCCCCTTTGGACAATGCACCTGTGACACTATAGACTGGACTCTGCCATGGACATTCCTCTACCATCAGCCCTGACAATTTTACAACCCCCTCCACTATTGAGCACTTAAATAAACACCCTTAAATCCAAAAACAATCTGGAGTCAGTCTGTGCTTTCGAAAATGTGTATTTGCAATAACAGTGGCAAAAAGCTATATCAACTGTAATGTCAACATACCTATGTCACACAGCACTATTCCATGCGGAAACAAAGCAGATGTCACACAGTGGTACCCACATCTGTGAAATCATAAGGGAAATTGACAACTCAGTGACCATACACTGGGTGAAAGGGACAGACAGATGAGAGGTAGTAGAATTAAATCACTTGTAGCAGGCTGTGTTGTCTTCTTACCTGTGTCTCACTGGAAGTATTGCAGGATCACCATATTCTTGTTGTCTATGTCCTCTTCTACAGCTTCCTCATCTTCACTGTCCACAGGCTCCACAGCTGCCACAACACCTCCACCTGGACCATCCTCCTGCAGAAAAGGCACCTGTCGTCGCAAAAGCCAAGTTGTGAAGCATACAGCATGCCACGATGATCTTGCATACCTTCTTTGGTGAGTAGAATAGGGAACCACCTGTCATATGGAGGCACCGGAACCTGGCCTTCAGGAGGCCGAAGGTCCTCTCTATAACCCTCCTAGTTCGCCCATGGGTCTCATTGTAGCGTTCCTCTGCCCTTGTCCTGGGATTCCTCACTGGGGTCAGTAGCCATGAAAGGTTGGGGTAGCCAGAGTCACCTGCAAATGTCGAGGGACAACTGTTAGACACACACTAACCCTTAGGGACAACGCCAGACAACTATCCACACTCTATAGGGTCCATGTCCTCACCTAATAGCCACACACGGTGCCTCTGGAGTTGCCCCATCACATAAGGGATGCTGCTATTCCACAGAATGTAAGCGTCATGCACTGAGCCAGGAAACTTGGCGTTCACATGGGAGATGTACTGGTCGTCGGCCAAACACACCATCTGCACATTCACTGAATGGTAACTCTTCCGGTTTCTGTAAACCTGTTCATGCCTGCGGGGGGGACCAAGGCCACATGTGTCCCATCAATGGCACCTATGATGTTGGGGATATGTCCCAGGGCATAGAAGTCACCTTTCACTGTAGGCAAATCCTCCACCTGAGGGAAAACGATGTAGCTCCGCATGTGTTTCAGCAGGGCAGACGACACTCTGGACAACACGTTGGAAAACATGGGCTGGGACATCCCTGATGCTATGGCCAGTGCTGTTTGAAATGACCCACTTGCTAGGAAATGGAGTACTGACAGCACCTGCACTTGAGGGGGTATTCCTGTGGGATGGCGGATAGCTGACATCAAGTCTGGCTCCAACTGGGCACACAGTTCCTGGATTGTGGCACGATCAAGTCTGTAGGTGATGATCACATGCCACTCCTCCATTGTTGACAGGTCCACCAGCGGTCTGTACACCGAAGGATGCCGCCATCTCCTCACATGCCCCGGCGGACGATGCCTATGGAGGAGAACAGCGAGCAGAGAGTCAACCAACTATGAGGTACGTAAACACAGCATACTCTGAAAAATTAGCAAATCGACATATGCCTGTATGAGTGTTTAGGCAAGGCCTAGATATGTGTGATGCAGTCCAAAATAATGCCATGTGGGCCCCTGAAATGGCAGCTGCCTGACCTGTAAAGTGGGACAATGGGATATGAGGTAACTGCGCTGGCGTTGTACACCGTCGCAGTAGGCGGTCAAAGACCGCGGTGCAATCCTGCATTGGTTAACATTGGACCCTATGGGTCCCAGGAGCCAATGACGATGTACGCCGGGGGTGATGGTACTCACCGCCGAGGACGTGACCGCCATTTTCTCTCTGTTCAATCACTTGATACATGATATTCGACAGGAGAGGACCTACACTGCAATTCCTGCTGTGACCTCAGTCTGGAAGAGACAATGGTTCATGTGTCTGGGGAAAGGGCCCCTGAATTCAGCACAGAGGAGTTGGAGAAACCCCAGTACACGCTACTCTACGGTCCTCCAGACAAACAGGTAAGTACACTGTGAGCATGCTGTATGGGCAATGCCTGTGTGGAGTGGTGTGGATGAAAGATAGGGTGTGTGTGAGAAAGTAGCCTCTTTCTAGCCTTGTTACCCCCACTTTTGGCCTGTTTGTGAGTGTATGTCAGGGTGTTTTCACTGTCTCACTGGGATCCTGCTAGCCAGTTCCCAGTGCTCATAGTGAAAACCCTATGTTTTCGGTATGTTTGTTATGTGTCACTGGGACCCTGCTAGCCAGGACCCCAGTGCTCATAAGTTTGTGGCCTATATGTATGTGTTCCCTGTGTGATGCCTAACTGTCTCACTGAGGGTCTGCTAACCAGAACCTCAGTGGTTATGCTCTCTCTGTACAAATTGTCACTAACAGGCTAGTGACCATTTTCACCAATTTACATTGGCATACTGGAACACCCTTATAATCCCCTAGTATATGGTACTGAGGTACCCAGGGTATTGGGGTTCCAGGAGATCCCTATGGGCTGCAGCAATTCTTTTGCCACCCATAGGGAGCTCTGACAATTCTTACACAGGCCTGCCACTGCAGCCTGAGTGAAATAACGCCCACGTTATTTCACAGCCATTTTTACACTGCACTTAAGTAACTTATAAGTCACCTATATATCTAACCTTTACCTGGTAAAGGTTGGGTGCTAAGTTACTTAGTGTGTGGGCACCCTGGCACTAGCCAAGGTGCCCCCACATTGTTCAGGGCCAATTCCCCGGACTTTGTGAGTGCGGGGACACCATTACACGCGTGCACTACACATAGGTCACTACCTATGTGTAGCTTCACAATGGTAACTCCGAATATGGCCATGTAACATTTCTAAGATCATGGAATTTCCCCACCAATGCCATCCTGGTATTGGGGAGACAATCCCATTATTCCCCGGGTCTCTAGCACAGACCCGGGTACTGCCAAACTGCCTTTCCCGGGGTTTCACTGCAGCTGCTGCCAACCCCTCAGACAGGTTTCTGCCCTCCTGGGGTCCAGCCAGGCTTGGCCCAGGAAGGCAGAACAAAGGACTTCCTCAGAGAGAGGGTGTTACACCCTCTCCCTTTGGAATAAGGTGTCAGGGCTGGGGAGGAGTAGCCTCCCCCAGCCTCTGGAAATGCTTTGATGGGCACAGATGGTGCCCATCTCTGCATAAGCCAGTCTACACCGGTTCAGGGATCCCTCAGCCCTGCTCTGGCGCGAAACTGGACAAAGGAAAGGGGAGTGACCACTCCCCTGACCTGCACCTCCCCTGGGAGGTGCCCAGAGCTCCTCCAGTGTGCTCCAGACCTCCGCCATCTTGGAAACAGAGGTGCTGCTGGCACACTGGACTGCTCTGAGTGGCCAGGGCCAGCAGGTGACGTCAGAGACTCCTTCAGGTGTTGCTAGCCTATCCTCTCTCCTAGGTAGCCAAACCTCCTTTTCTGGCTATTTAGGGTCTCTGCTTTGGGGAATTCCTTAGATAATGAATGCAAGAGCTCATCAGAGTTCCTCTGCATCTCTCTCTTCACCTTCTGCCAAGGAATCGACTGCTGACCGTGCTGGAAGCCTGCAAAACTGCAACAAAGTAGCAAAGACGACTACTGCGACCTTGTAACGCTGATCCTGCCGCCTTCTCGACTGTTTTCCTGGTGGTGCCTGCTGTGGGGGTAGTCTGCCTCCTCTCTGCACTAGAAGCTCCGAAGAAATCTCCCGTGGGTCGACGGAATCTTCCCCCTGCAACCGCAGGCACCAAAGAACTGCATCACCGGTCCTCTGGGTCTCCTCTCAGCACGACGAGCGAGGTCCCTTGAACTCAGCAACTCTGTCCAAGTGACTCCCAAAGTCCAGTGACTCTTCAGTCCAAGTTTGGTGGAGGAAAGTCCTTGCCTCCCCACGCCAGATTGCATTGCTGGGAACTGTGTGTTTTGCAGCTACTCCGGCTTCTGTGCACTCACCGAGGATTTCCTTCATGCACAGCCAAGCCTGGGTCCCCGGCACTCTAACCTGCATTGCATGACCTCCTGAGTTGTCCTCCGGCGGCGTGGGACTCTCTTGTGCAACTTCGGGTGAGCACCAATTCACTCCACTTTGTAGTGCCTGTTCTGGCACTTCTGTGGGGGCTGCTTGCTTCTGAGTGGGCTCCTTCTCTTGCTGGACGCCCCCTCTGTCCCCTCACGCAATTGGTGACATCCTGGTCCCTCCTGGACCACAGCAGCATCCAAAAACCCTAACCGCGACCCTTGCAGCTAGCAAGGCTTGTTTGCGGTCTTTCTGCGGGAAAACACTTCTGTACGACTCTTCACGACGTGGGACATCTATCCTCCAAAGGGGAAGTTTCTAGCCTTGTCGTTCGTGCAGAATCCTCAGCTTCTACCATCCGGTGGCAGCTTCTTTGCATCCACAGCTGGCATTTCCTGGGCATCTGCCCACTCCCGACTTGATCGTGACTTTTGGACTTGGTCCCCTTGTTCCACAGGTACTCTTGTCTGGAAATCCATTGTTGTTGCATTGCTGGTGTTGGTCTTTCCTGCAGAATTCCCCTATCACGACTTCTGTGCTCTTTGGGGAACTTAGGTGCACTTGGCACCCACTTTTCAGGGTCTTGGGGTGTGCTATTTTTCTAACCCTCACAGTTTTCTTACAGTCCCAGCGACCCTCTACGAGCTCACATAGGTTTGGGGTCCATTCGTGGTTCGCATTCCACTTCTGGAGTATATGGTTTGTGTTACCCCTATCCCTATGTGCTCCCATTGCATTCTATTGTGACTATACATTGTTTGCACTGTTTTCTATTGTTATTACTGCATATTTTGGTATTGTGTACATATATCTTGTGTATATTTGCTATCCTCATACGGAGGGTACTCACTGAGATACTTTTGGCATATTGTCATAAAAATAAAGTACCTTTATTTTTAGTATATCTGTGTATTGTGTTTTCTTATGATATTGTGCATATGACACTAGTGGTACTGTAGGAGCTTCACTTGTCTCCTAGTTCAGCCTAAGCTGCTCTGCTAAGCTACCTTTTCTATCAGCCTAAGCTTCTAGACACCCCTCTACACTAATAAGGGATACCTGGGCCTGGTGCAAGGTGTAAGTACCCCTTGGTACTCACTACAAGCCAGTCCAGCCTTCCACAGGGGGTGAGAGTGAGGTGTGTATGAAACAACGATGAGTGCATGTGCGTCATGCCAAGGGTAGGGATGCAGGCTAATGACTGTGATGGTGCAGACGGTAATAACTTATCTTTTTCCCCTGTACTATTCCTGTAGGTCAGCGCCCATCAGAAGAAGGACATTTGGCGTGCCATCGCCAAGGAAGTCCAGACCCTGGGGGTCTACCACAGACAGAGCACCCACTGCCGGAAAAGATGGGAGGACATTCGCCGCTGGAGCAAGAAGACGGCGGAGGCCCAGCTGGGGATGGCCTCCCAGCGTGGGAGGGGTGCCCGTCGCACCATGACCCCATGATGTTTAGGATCCTGGCGGTGGCGTACCCGGAGTTGGATGGGCGCTTGAGGGCATCACAGCAGCCACAAGGGGGGTGAGTACACTCTTATTCTGCTGATTCAGCGTGCATTGTAGGTGTCTGGGTAGGGGAGGTGGGCTGTGGGTTCCCCTAGCCCAGGGCGAGTTTAGTAGGCAAGGACCCTTCTTAAGACAGGCCCTGTGGCACTCCACCCCACCTGTGTACAGTGCCAACTACACCTAGTCAGGCTCCTGTGACATCCATGTGTGCAGTAATGTGGCATAGCCTTGTAACCCATGTCCCTGGGATTGAATAGGGAACTCCAAGTGCGCAGCGTAGTGCAGGGGGCTTCTGTGTCTGTATTTTCCGCCACCGGTAGTGGTATTTCATGCACTCAACATGTCTTTCTTCTGTCTTCCCCCCCTTTTTGTGGTCTCCCTGTTCTTGTGTGCATTAGCATCATCAGGGGCGGAAGAGCAGTGGCACCGGAGCAGGAGGGAGCTGCATCCCACATGGCCCTGGAGGGTGACACTTCGGAATTTACCAGTGGGACGGAGGGCGAGGGGAGCTCCACAGCGGGGATAGGAGCTGAGACCAGCGATACAGACTCCTCCTCTGATGGGAGCTCCCTTGCGGTGGCGGGACCATCTGTGCCCCCCAGACCTACAGGTACAGCCACCACCCCCCTACCAGCACTGCCCTCCCAGCAGCCCCTCAGTGTTTGCCCCATGCCCGCTCATCCAGGAGGGTGGACATCTCCTTCGCCACAGGCACCTCAGCCCCTGCCCCTGTCAGCCCTGCTGCCCTCAGGGAGGAGGCCATTGACCTCCTGAGGTCCCTCACTGTTAGGCAGTCTACCATTTTGAATGCCATCCAGGGTGTAGAGAGGCAGTTGCAACAAACCAATGCATACCTGGAGCGCATTCACTCTGGTCAGGCAGCCCAGCAGAGAGCATTTCAGACTCTGGCCTCAGCACTGATGGCAGCCATTGTCCCTGTGTCTAGCCTCCCCCCTCCAACTTCCTCCACACAGACCCAAACCCCTGTACCTCAGCCTATCCCAAGCACACCATCAAACCAGCATGCACACACCTCAACACACAAGGGAAGCTCTGGCAAACATAAGCACCACACATCCCACAGGCACTCACGCAAGCATCATACACATGCAGACACACCAACATCCACTGCCTCCACTGTGCCCCCTTCCTCCTCGTCTCCCTCCTCCCTCCCTGTTTCGTCTCCACCCACACCTGCATGCACTACATCCTCAGCCACTACCTCCATCACCAGCACACCCACCACCACATCCCGCTCACGTGCAGTCACCACCCCCATTACCATTCACATGTCCCTTTTGTCCTCTCCCAGTGTGTCTGTGAGGCCACCTCCCAAGGTACACAAACGCAGCCACACACCCACCAAACAGCCATCCACCTCATGACAGCCTCCAGCCCATGCACCTTCACCCAAAGTCACCAAACGTACACCTCCTACAACCACTACCTCTTCCTCCACTCCCAAACCCCCTCCATCTACCCGTCCCAGTGTTTCCAAGAAACGTTTCCTGTCCAACCTTGACCTCTTCCCCTCACCTCCCCCACCCCTTCAGTCTCCTAGGGCCCGACTCTCCAGGTCCTAACCCAGCACCTCAACCACAACATCTGCGGGACCAGTGGTGCCAGTAGTAACCGGCTTCTGGAGTGCGCCAGGCAGCAGGGCAGCCAGTGTGGCAAGGAGCCAGAGCACGGACAGTCCCCCACTTGTAAAGCATAAAAAGTTGGCCAGTGCCCTGCGGGAAAGGGGAAAGAAATCAGCCACCAAAGCCGCTCCCAGGGGTACAGTTGGGGGTGTGGAGACAGCTGTGCCACCATCCAAAGTGGGGAAGGGGCACAGTAAAACTGGCAAGTCTGGGAAGAGCTGCACGGCGGACAAGACCGCCACCATCCCCGCTGCCCAGGACACCGCCGCCACCAGCCCCGCTGCCCAAGACCCCACCGCCAGCAGCACTGCTGCCCAAGACACCGCCTTCAGCAGCACCGCTGCCCAAGACACCGCCTTCAGCAGCACCGCTGCCCAAGACACCACCGCCACCATCCCCGCTGCCCAGGACACCGCCGCCAGCAGCACCGCTGCCCAGGACACCGCCGCCACCAGCCCCGCTGCCCAAGACACTGCCGCCACCAGCCCCGCTGCCCAAGACACCGCCGCCAGCAGCACCGAAGGCCAGTGAGCGCCAATGATTCCGACGCTACTGAGGCAGCCACAGGCAGGACGAAGCACTCTGGGCACAAAGCCCCCTCCAGAAGCAGTGGAGAAAGACACCCACTACCTCTGTCCTTGGCAGGATGAAGCACTCTGGGCAAAAAGCCCCCTCCAGAACCAGTGGAGAAAGACATCCACTACCTCAGTCCTTGGCAGGATGAAGCACTCTGGGCACAAAGCCCCCTCCAGAACCAGCGGAGAAAGACATCCACTATCTCAGTCCTTGGCAGGATGAAGCACTCTGGGTACAAAGCCCCCTCTAGAACCAGTGGAGAAAGACATCCAGTACCTCAGTCCTTGGCAGGATGAAGCACTCTGGGCACAAAGCTCCCTCCAGAACCAGTGGAGAGAGACATCCACCACCTCTGTCCTTGGCAGGATAAAGCACACTGGGCACAAAGCCCCCTCCAGAAACCAGTGGAGAATGTTTTCCACTTGAGAGACTGTTGCTTTGCACTCCCCAGGCTATAGCAGTGGGCAAACCGCCCACTGGAGAGACTCAAGAGACTGTGGCTTTGCACTCCCCAGGATATAACAGTGGGCAAAAAACCCACTGGAGAGACTCGAGAGACTGTGACTTTGCACTCCCCAGGATATAGCAGTGGGCAAACCACCCACTGGAGAGACTTGAGAGACTGCGGCTTTGCACTCCCTAGGATATAGCAGTGGGCAAACAACCCACTGGAGAGACTTGAGAGACTGTGGCTTTGCACTCCCTAGGATGAAGCAATGGGCAACCCACCCACTGGATAGACTTGAGAGACTGCGGCTTTGCACTCCCCAGGATCTAGCAGTGGGCAAACCACCCACTGGAGAGACTTGAGATACTGTGGCTTTGCACTCCCCAGGATACATCAATGGGCATGGAGCCCCCTTGTGGATCTGGCGTTGTGCACTCATCCGGCTGAGGTGCCCCCCATTCCCTTCCCCCTGAGGTGCCTGTTTTATTTCTATCTGATGCCCCAGCAGTGTTCTCTCCGTCTTGTTCAGGTATTGAGTGTGGGCCTCGCCCATGCCTTTTGGGCCCTGTGGTCCACGGACTATGATAGTGGAATACCTTGGACTTGTATTCTTGGTGTATATATTTGTTTATAGTGTGAATATCTTAATATATGTATATATTTTTGATTACCGTCTTTGTATATATTACAATCATTCAACTCATTTCCTTTTGTCCTTGCATTCTTCCAGGGGGGGTTGGGGGTGTAACTCTGATGTATCATGATGTATTGGTGTGTGTGTTGTCGTTGGTGAGGGTGGGGGTGGGGGTGTTTCGTGTTGCGTGTGTGTGTCACTGTTTTTTCCCTCCCCACTCCCCTGTGTCGTAGGTGCAGTACTCACCGTGGTCTTCGCCGCCGGCGTTCGTGCTCCTGGTAGAGGAGCAGGAAGATAAGGGCTGGAAGAATCTGAAGTTCCGGTTCCATGGCGTCCTGGTTCCTCGTGGGATGTGTAGAGGTGAGCGTTTTCCCTTCAAAGTCCTGTTTCCGCCATGTTTTTGTTCACGGTGAATCCGCCCCGGAAAAGGTGGTGGATTGGTGGCTTGTAATAGTGTGGGCGGTACATTGTCCTCCGTCTGTCTGTTGGCAGTTACCGCCGCGGTGTTTGTTTGGACCGCCTTGGCAGTCGGAGTGTTAAAGTGGTTGTCTATGCTGGCGGTTTCCGCCACAGTCGTAATTCAATTTTTTTTTCCGCCACCCTGTTGGCGGTTTTACCACCGCTTTAACACCGACCACCAGGGTTGTAATGCCCACCTATGTGTACACATCAAAATTATCAAATACAAAACTACCTGTTTATGTGGGGGGGCACCTGCGTTTTTGGTCCTGGGCTCAGCAACCATATATGGAAACCTACCAAACCCAAACATTTCTGAAAACTAGACACCCGAGGGAGTCCAGGGAGGTGTGACTTGCATGGATCCCCCATTGTTTTCTTGCCCAGAATCCACAGCAAACCTCAAATTTAGCCCAAAAAATCACATTTTTTCACATTTCTGTGTGGGATCACCACACCGGGACACATTTCTTACCACCCAACCTTCCCCTCAGTCTCCCGGTAAAAATGATACCTCACTTGTATAGGTGGGCCAAGTGCCTGTGACACGGAAGAGCCAAAAGGATATCGAAATTGAGGGGGAACCAAAGCGGATCCAAAAGGGCAGTTTGAAAAATAAAAATTTTAGGCTAACAAGTGGGGCAGAATTTTTATCAGTATAGAAGTGACAATGCTGGGTGGTAGGAATTTTGTGGATTCCTGCAGATTCCGGAAGGTTCCATCACAAAAATGTGGAAAAAAGGTGTGATTTCCAGCAAAGTTGGAGTTTTGCAGGGCATTGTGGGTAAGAAAATGGTGCGGGGTGCATGTGAAGCACACCACCATGGACTCACCCTGATGTTTATTTTTCAGATGTGTCTAGGTCTTTCTACATGGTAGCGTCCCAAAGTCCAAAAAGTGCAGCCCTCACCATTCCAAGTGGACGATTTTGAGAGTAAGACAAGCTCTCACGGCCCAAATGTAAAACCAAAACCGAAAATAATAAAATGTCCTCTTGCTTGCCGTGGGATAAGATGTTTTAGTGTACGGGGAGGGCTGAAAGATTGTTACCCCCTGCAGTAGGGATGTCCATTCTGGTTGGTAGTCACCACCCCACTATTTTTTTTTTTTTAAATTCCCTGGCATCTAGTGGGCTTTCTGCCCCCCCCCCGGGGAGTGGATGGGGGGTAATTGCCTGATCTCCCCACCAGTGGGTAGAACAACTTTGTCCTCAATTATTTGGGATGGGGGTATGGCCATGCCCCTTTGGGGCAAATGGGCGTTCCAAAAATAGGACTATTTGCCCCCAAGGGGGGGCAGATATGGCCAACAGTAATGTGTCCCAATGGGGAGCGACCCTTGCCCAAGGGGCTGCCCCCCCCAAACAAACCACACACATACACACACAATCCCTGGTGCCCAAGTGGTTTCTGCCCCCCCAAAGGCAGATCGGCCTAATAGAAATAGGCCGATCTGCCTTCAAGGGGGCAGAAATGGCCTAAAATAAACTTACCCCCCTGGGGAACGACCCCTGCCTCTTGCAGTTGTAGCTTGCGTCTGCAAAGCAATGCACATACTTTAACCAACCCGTTTCAAATGTAGCTTTTAGACAGCAATACAAAAGTCAAGTAACTGTTGTGATTATGTTTCTGCTAGAAAAGGATCTGACTTTTGTCTATTGGCAAAAAGTAGCGCAGTAGATTTGTATGCCTACTGCAAGGATCAAAACTGTATTATATGTGAATAGCTGAGTGGATTAGAAAAGCCAGCCATTACCTGCGCTATAATACAAATGAAATGTATGTGCGAGGGGGGCTATGGAGAGATGAAATGCACTTTTGCTGGGTGGTAGCGAGGGAATCGGAGGAGGAGGTAATGGGAGTGGAAGAACCAATAATGATTGTTGGACTCGGTGCTAGAGGCGCTAGAGGTGCTAAAGACTGTGACGATTGGTATTTGACAAGGTGAAGTAATAGTGTGTCTTTTTTGTTTTTTTGAGAGTCTTGAGAGAACGTGCTGATTGAGTGTAGGAGCGAAGGTAAGGTGACCTGTACTGTTGCAGGTATCACACATCAGAAATTTTGTGAATGTCTACGTAGGTTAGTGTTTTAGAGCAAGAGTTCGGACTGTAGCAGAGATGGCATCCCGTTGGATGACTGCTGCTCAAGCCCTAACTGGGGTTATAGAAGACAGCTCCGATGTAGGATAAGAGACTGAGACAGCAGCTACTGAGACAGCATCTGAGGGAAAGGACAATGGCGCAGAGTCTGGGAGTGATTTTTCAGTTGGAGTTCCATTCGATAACTCCTCTTCCAGTGATTATGAGGAAGGTGATGAGGACAGTCCTGCTGTCCCTTCGCAGGCACAGTCAGTGCAGCGGGACAATAGTGGGTTAGCCCAACCCAGAGAGCACGTACATGCCCTCATTACAACCCTGACGGTCTGTGATAAAGCGGCGGTAACACCACCAACAGACCGGCGGTAAAAACATGGAATCATGATCACGGTGGAAACCGCCAACACAAACAGCCACTTTAACACACCGACCGCCACGGCGGTAGCAACAAACACCGTGGGGGTAACTGCCAACAGCCATATATACAAAAGGAGGGACAATGCCCACTCCAAAATGTCCGTGGCCCACGGGCCATAACACAGAGGCCCAGGCCACACTTAACCCCTGCCTCAATAAGGAGAGAACACTGCAGGGGCATCAGGTAGATAAAACACAGGTGCCTCAGGAGGACGGGGAATGGGAGGGGCACCTCAGCCGGAAGATGGTACAACGCCACTGGCCTGGAGGGGGCTCCATGCCCACTGCTTGGTCCTGGGGAGTGCAAAGCTACAGTCTCTCAAGTGGGTGGTTAGTCCACTTCTTGGTCCTGGGAAGTGCAAGGCCACAGTCTCTCAAGTGGGCGGTTTGCCCACTGCTTGGTCCTGGTGAGTGCAAAGCCACAGTCTCTCAAGTGGGTGGTATGCCCACTGCTTGGTCCTAGGGAGTGCAAAGCCACAGTCTCTCAAGTGGGTGCTTTGCCCACTGCTTGGTCCTCGGGGTGCAAGGCCACAGTCTCTCAAGTGGGTGGTTTGCCCACTACTTGGACCTGGGGAGTGCAAAGCCACAGTCTCTGTAGTGGATGCCTTCTTCCACTGGTTCTGGAGGGGGCCTTGTGCCCAGTGTGCTTCACCCTGCCAAGGAGGGGGTGAGTGGATGCCTCTTCCACTGATTCTGGAGGGGGCATTGTGCCCAGTGTGCTTCATTCTGCCAGTGACGGGCTGAGTAGATGCCTTCTTCCACCGACTCTGGAGGGGGGATTGTGCCGAGTGTGCTTCATCCTGCCAAGGAGGGAGTGAGTGGATGCCTTCTTCCACTGGCTCTGGAGGGGGCTTTGTGCCCAGTGTGCTTCATCCTGCCAAAGACGGGCTGAGTGGATGCCTTCTTCCACTGGTTCTGGAGGGGGCCTTGTGCCCAGTGTGCTTCATCCTGCCAAGGAGGGGATGAGTGGATGCCTTCTTCCACTGGTTCAGGAGGGGGCCTTGAGCCCAGTGTGCTTCATCCTGGATGGGGCAAGGTCACAGTCTCTCACCTGTGTGTCACACCGACAGGTGTTGCAGGGGCCAGGATGCACTGCAGCCCATGTAGTCACCACTACACACTGCTCACCGGCGGTGACGCCTGCTCAGTGGATGCCAGTTTCGCTGCATGTGGCGGTGCTGGCCATGGTGCAGGTGGCAGTGGTGGTGGTAGCCTCCAGGCCTTCACCTGCAGCCCCGGACAGCTGAAATGCCATGCCTGGTGTTGTGTGCCCATTCCTGCCCTTGGCAGATGGTGGGGCCTCCTTGCTTCTGCCAGCTGGTGTCTTTTTCTTGCCCTTGTTGGCTGGTGTCCCCTTCTTGCCCTTGCTAGGTGGCGGACCCTTCTTGGCCTTGGCAGGTGGTGCTGGCACACTGGCTGGGCTGACAGGTGCCTCCTTGGAGCCTCACACATGCAGTTGCTGCAGAAACCAAAATGGCCGTGTACTGGGTGGCTGAGGTGCTGAGCTGGGTTCTGGCCACTTGGCCCGAGGTGAAGGATGGGGGAGGGGTAGGGAATAGGTCAATGTTGGCAAGGAAAAGCTTCTTAGGGACACTGGGGCGGGAATAGGGTGAAGGTTTGGGTGTGGAGGAAGAGGGAATGGTTGTAGGAGGTGTCAGTCTGCTGTGTTTGAATGCAGGTGCATGGGCTGGATGCTGTTGTGAGGTGGATGGCTGTTGGGTGTCTGAGTGCTTGCGTTTGTGTACTGTGGGAGGAGGGGTCACAGACGCCGTGGGAGAGGACACAGGGGACGTGTGAATGGATGTGGGGGTGGTGACTGCCAGTGAAGGGCGTGTAGTGATAGGCGTGCTGGTGATGGAGGTGTTGGATGAGGATGTAGTGCATGCAGGTGTGAGTGGAGACGCTACTGGGAGGGAGGTGGACGATGAGGAGGAGGGGGACACAGTGGAGGCAGTGGATGTTGGTGTGTCTGCATCTGGATGGTGCTTGTGTGAGTGCCTGTGAGATGAAGTGTGGTGCATGTGTTAGGCTGAGCCATTTCTGTGTGTTGATTTGGGTGATTGCTGGTCTGAAGGTGTGCTTGGGATTGCCTGGGGTTGATGGGATTGGGACTGGGTAGAGGAAGTTGGAGGGGGCAGGCGGGAGACAGGGACAATGGCTGCCATCAGTGAGTTGGCCAGACCCTGGAATGCTCTCTGTTGGGCCGCCATGCCAGAGTGAATGCCCTCCAAGTATGCATTTGTTTGTTGTAAATGCCCTGCAACACCCTGGATGGCATTCAGTATGGTTGACTGCCCAACAGAGAGGGATCTCAGGAGGTCAATAGCCTCCTCACTGAGGGCAGCAGGGCCTGAGGTGCTTGGGGCGAATGAGATGCCCACCCTCCTGGGTGAGCAGGCACTTGAAACACGCTGAGAGGCTGCTGGGAGGGCGGTGCTGGTACAGGGGTGGCAGGTGTACCTGTAATTGGGGTGGCCACAGAGGTGTCAGCCACCGCTAGGGAGCTGCCATCAGAGGAGATGTCACTGTCGGTAGTGTCCCCTTCTGTCTCCATCGTGGTGCTCCTCTCGCGCTCTGCCCCACTGGTGCCCTTACCGTTGGTGGATTCGGCCTCCAGGCCCATGTGGGATGCAGCTCCCTCCATTGCCGGTGCCTCTGCTCCTCCACCAGATGATGCTAATGCACACAAGGACAGGGTGACAAAACATAAAGGGGGGGAGAGACAAAGGATATACTTGATCAATGCCAGCAACAACAGTACAGTTGGCGAACACAACTCACAAGGAACAGCCCTATGCACTAGGCCATGCACTACCAGTTACAATGCTAGTCACCAGGCTATGGGGTACAATGCCTAACGGCATTAGCTGCCCACCTGAAACCCGCAGGACCCTGCCCAGTAGTAGATGCCCACTAACATTATTGGGGTTGGAGTGCATCTGAGCTTGCCCATCATTGAGCATACCCTACCATGTTCGCCCTGGCCTAGGGGCACCCACAGCCCACATCCCCCATCCAGGTAATACCTTAACACGCGCAAAGTCATGCTTCTGAATCTGTACTCACCCCATTGTGGCTGCTGTGATGCCTTCAAGCGCCCATCCAACTCCAGATAGGCCTCTGCCAGGCTGCGGAACATCATTGGGGTCAGGGTACGACAGGCACCCCTTCCTCATTGGGAGGCCAGCCCCAGCTGGTCCTCCACCGTCTTCCTTGCCCAGCGGCGCAGGTCCTCCCACCATTTGCGGCAGTGGGTGCTCCGCCTGTCAAAGACCCCCAGGGTCCGCACCTGCTTGGCGATTGCACCTGATGGGCGCTGACCTGCAGAAAAAAATACAGCAGAAAAGGTATTATTCATACCATCCAGACTGTTATACTCATGGCCCAACATATCCTCCATCCCCTTACGCACATACATTGACCACCACACATGCAGCACTCTGCCCAGAACCCCTCAGACCCCCGTTCATGAGGCTTACACATACAGCAATCCATACATTCATGCCCCACACATCATGCTCACAGTGTACTCACCTGTTTGTCTGGAGGACCATAGAGTAAAGGGTACTGGAGTAGGACCCTATCCACCAGTATCTCCAACTCCTCCGACGTGAAGGCAGGGGCCCTTTCCCCAGACACTCGAGTCATTGTTGCTTCCGGACACAGGTCACAGCAGTGTGGGTCCTCTCCTGTTGAAGGTCAGGTAGCAAGTGAGTGAACAGATAGAAAAGGGGAGTCACGTCCGCAGTGGTAGGTACCGTCACCTCCGGCGTACATCGCCATTGGCTCTTGGAACCCATAGGCCACAATGATAACCAATGCGGTGTTGCATGGCGGTTGTTGACCGCCGACAGCAACGGCGCACAACCCCAGCGGAATTACCTCATTTCCACTTGTCCCTCCTCACAGGTAAAGCAGCCGAAATTACTGGGGGGGCACAGGCCATGGCACCTAAATGAGTCACAGCATACATTGGTACATCAACTGACTTACGAGTTCACATACTGTTTCTGTAAAGCAAAAATTGCACGTTAATGTTGAAATATGTGTGAATATGACCTTCTGCTCACAGTTTTTCACTCTAGAATTCAATCACTGAGGATGTATAGGAGATGGAGACATCCCCGTGTACAGACTCCTGGTGGACCTGGCGACAATGGAGGACAGGCACATTATCCTGACCTACAGACTTGATAGGGCCACAATCCAAGAACTGTGTGCCCAATTGGAGCCAGACCTGATATCTGCCATCCGCCACCCCACAGGTATCCCCCCTCTAGGGCAGGTCCTGTCAGTGCTCCATTTCCTGGCAAGTGGTTCCTTCCAAGTGACAGTGGCCATGGCATCAGGGATGTCACAGCCTATGTTCTCAAACGTGCTGACCAGAGTGTTGTCTGCCCTGCTGAAACACATGCGCAGCTACATCGTATTCCCCCAGGTGGAGGATATGGCCACAGTGAAGGCTGATATCTACACAATGGGACATATCCCCAACTACTGATGGTACACATATTGCATTTGTCCCCCCCCCTGGAGAAATGAACAAGTGTTCAGAAATTGAAAAAGCTTTCACTCTCTGAATGTGCAGGTGGTGTGTTTGGCGGACCAGTACATCTCCCATGTCAATGTAAAGTATCCTGGCTCTGTGCATGATGCCTTTATCTTGAGGAATAGCAGCATCCCATATGTGATGTCTCAACTCCAGAGGCACCGGGTGTGGCTAATAGGTGAGCCCATGGTCCCCACCCAGTTGATGTAGGTGTGGGTTTGGCCCTAAGGGTGAGTGTGTGGCTAACAGGAATCCCTCGATATTTGCAGGTGACTCTAGTTTCCCCAACCTCTCATGGTAAGTACCCCCGTGAGGAATGCCAGGACAAGGGCAGAGGAATGTTACAATGAGGCACCTGGGCGAACAAGGAGGATAATTGAGCGAACCTTTGGCCTCCTGAAGGCCAGATTCTGGTGCCTCCATCTGACAGGTGGATCCCTGTACTACTCACCCAAGAAGGTGTGCCAGATCATCGTTGCATGTTGCATGTTGCACAACCTGGCCTTGAGACGCCAGGTGCCTTTTCTGCAGGAGGATGAGCCTGGGGATGGTCGTGTGGCAGTGGTGGAGCCTGTGGACATTGACGAAGAGGAGGCAGAGGAAGAAGATGTGGACAACAGAACTACACTAATTGAACAGTACTGCAAGTGACACACAGATAAGACACTGTAACTTCACCTTCCATTGCAGTTTTATGTTTGACATTGAACATGGCAGCCTGATTTCCCTATTTCTATGGCCACTTACTGTACCCTTTGCCATCTCTATTTTCAGATCTCTGTGCCCCAATCTGGCTCCTGGTGCATTTACTGCTGCCCACTACAGGTCATACCTATGTAACTTTTACAGTACATTTGAATTGCAATGTTTACAGTATGTGAAACTAATACATATGTCAAACAATTGAAAGACTCCATATTTGAATTTGTTCCAAGGGTAATTATTTAGGTGCTAATAAGTGAAGGGGGCATTGCAATGGGCTGGGTTGCTGACGGAGGAAAGTCCAGGGTAGAGTCCAGTCTATTTGTTTTACAGGTGCATTGTCCAAAGGGGCATAGGAAGTGGAGCATTGGCAGTTCAAGGTGGACAGGGTGACAGGGTGGGACACAAGGGTGACAATCAGGAGAGTCTTATTTCTTGGCGGGGTCTTGGCAATGTTCTCTGGCTTCTGCCTGGATTGCAGGGACTGTTTATGGGGTGGTTCTCCTTCTGCATGGGGTGGGGTGCTGCTGGCCTGTTGTTCCTGTGGCGGGGCTTCCTGTCTTCTAGCGTTGGCAGAGTTGGAGGGCTGTTCTTCAGTGTGGCTAGTGTCAGGGGCCCGTTGGTGTGCCACTGCCTCCTTCATGGTGTTGGCCATGTCAGCCAGCACCCCTGCAATGGTGACCAGGGTGCTGTGGATGTCCCTCAGGTCCTTCCTGATCCCCAGGTACTGTCCCCCCTGCAGCCGCTGGGTCTCCTGAAACTTGGCCAGTATCTGGCCCATGGTCTCCTGGGAATGGTGGTATGCTCCCAGGATGTTGGTGAGTGCCTCGTGGAGAGTCGGTTCCCTGGGCATATCCTCCCCCTGTCGCACAGCAGTCCTCCCAGCTTCCCTGTTGTCCTGTGCCTCTGTCCCCTGAACCGTGTGCCCACTGACCCCAGGTCCCTGATCATCCTGTGTTTGTGGGGTTGCCTGAGGGCCCTGTAGTGGTGGACACACTGCTGATTGACTTGTCCTGGGGACAGAAGGATGGGCTCGCTGGGTGGGTGCTGTGGTGGTTTTTCCTGAAGGGGGAGGCTCTGTGGTGCGTTGGGACTGTGCCTGGGTAACCTACTGTCCAGAGGACCCTGATGGGTCAGGTTGGTCATCGTGATCCAGGCGTGCAGAGCTGCGGTCATCACTGTGGGCCTTGTCTGGGGTGGGACTGGATGTGGCTGGCACCTCTTCTCCAGTGATGTTGAGTGGGCATCCTGTGGGGATGTAAATGCAGTGTTATTGTTTCTGCGTGTGCCATCTTGTGCATGGGTATGTTTCCCTCTATGGATGTTATTAGCAATACAGCTTTGGCTTGTGTGAGTTGTGATTGGTTTGGCTAAGTGATTGTCACTAGTGTGCATGCTGTGGTGATGGGTGTCCATGCAGGTCTGTGATGGGGGTCCATGCATTGGTGTTGCATGCAGGGCTTGGTATTGGGATGGGTGGGTTGTGATGGTGGGGTATATGTGAGGTGGTGGGGTGATGGGGGTGAGGGTAGGGGTTGTTGTTTGTGATCGCATGCAGGTAGGGTGGGGGATGAAGTAGTAAGGATTTGACTTACCAGAGTCTAGTCCTCCTGCTACTCCTGCCAGGCCCTCAGGATGCATGATCGCCAAGACTTGCTCCTCCCATGTTGTAAGTTGTGGGGGAGGAGGTGGGGGTCCACCGCCAGTCCTCTGTACAGTTATCTGGTGTCTTACAACCACGGAACCTACCTTCCCCCGTAGGTCGTTCCACCTCTTCCTGATGTCATCCCTTGTTCTTGGGTGCTGTCCCATGGCGTTGACCCTGCCCACGACTTTCCGCCATAGCTCCATCTTCCTTGCAATAGATGTCTGCTGCACCTGTCATCCGAATAGCTGTGGCTCTACCCGGATGATTTCCTCCACCATGATCCTTAGCTCCTCCTCTGAGAACCTGGGGTGTCTTTGTGGTGCCGTGGGTGTAGTCTGAGTGTTATGTGTATGGGTGTGTGGGGTGATGTGTTGGGGTGTGTGCTGTGAGGTGTGTAGATGGTGTATGGGTGATGGTGTTTGTGGCTCAGATTCAGTGGGTGCTCCTGGCTTGTCTCTCTATCACTTGCCAAAATATTTGGGTCGTAAATGGTTGTGGGTAGTGTGTGTGTGTGTGTTTTATAGTGGTGTGTGTGGTGTGTGCATGTGTGACAGGTGTGTGTAATTTGAATTGTCCAATGTGGTGTAGTTTTGTATGTGTGTGTGTATTTTGAGCACAGCGGTCTGTATCGCCAATGGTTTACCGTGGTTGAATGACCACTGCAGTGATTCGTGGGTCATGATGCTGTGGGCATATTTCTGTTGGTGTGACGGTGTGGGTTTTGGTACCACCAATTTATCACTGACCTTTGGGCTGGTGGACCTGTGTGTGTGTGTGTCTGTATAGTGTCGGATTTCTATGTGTGGGTCATAATACCGGTAGCGGTATACTGCTGCAGTCGCGGTAAGAGGCACTTACCGCCAATGTTGTAATGAGGGCATATATATTCAATAGTCATATTTATTCATTGCATTTATTTCAGTCTAAAAAATGTTATTTTGTTTTCAAATTTTCTGCCATTGTTTTACACTTGCTACATGTTGTAGTCTATTTTCATCTTTGAAGTTCAGCAGCAGATCTTCAGCATAGCAGTTCCTAAAAGCGGTTCTCCTGTCTAGTTACGAAAAAATTATAACAACCCTTTAAAGTAAATAGACGTGGTGGGGCTGGATTGCTAGTTAGGATAACTGTTATAGGCTAGTATAGTTTTATGGTTTCAATTAGTATTCGGTCGTAGTTTTGTAATGTATATGTGGCATGATTTATTGACTAACATTTTATATATATGTATGGAGTAGGTGTGTAGTTTATATTCTTATTTTGTTTCATGAAATAATTGTTTGCTTTTTTATTTTTGTGTGGATTTTGTTTGATTTGAATGTAGGTTTCTATGTTGTCAATATTAAAGAATTTTATTATCATGGGAACTTGACTTTTTTGATGGTGGTCACATTTTATTATTTATTTTTTACTACAAAACCAACTATTCACTTTCTTTTTCCTTGTTTGGAATCACTTAGACAAGACATCACTTATATTCCAGAACAAAATATAACTCTGCAGAAGAAAATTAAAGATTTGGAAAATTAATCAAGAATAACATTACAATTTGTGTAGTTTCAGGAGACAGCGAGAAAAATTACATCGAGATCTATATTTAGAGGCTTTTCAGACCTTTTCTAGGAGATAATGAATCCTAATATACCAAGTTAGATGGAATACACAACACAGCAGACACTCCCAGGCTGGGGCACACTCAGCACAAAATACTGTGTAAAATACAGGTGAACACCACTTTTAAATCAAAGAGACAACTATAGTGGTGGAGCGAGAGAGGTGACCAGTTTGAAGGGACACAAAATTCAAATATACTAGGACCTATTGATGGTGACACTGCAAGAAAGAGGTAATTTGATCAGGTCATGGACTTTCCCAGACAGCACAAGACTCAATGCAGGTTTCAGCCGATCTTCAGTTGGCAAAATAAGCTGTACCAATTGCATTCAGTCAAGGATGTGAAGGAAATCCTAAAACTTGAGGAAGGAAGCCAAGAAGGGACAGGGAAATAGAAATCAGCAGTTGGGCAACCAAGCAGCTCAATGAGAGCTCAATAAAGGAAATGGAAAATGATCCTGATTGTGAACTGGAGAAGAAGGCCAAACACTAATGACACTACCAGCGAGAAACTAGAAACCATCATTCAGCTCGGGGAAACAGTTGACCCTCTTCAAAGGTTGCAGAAATGCTGTTGAGGATTGCTGGACTTGGCCCTACCTGCAGGGTCATCCCTAAACTTTTTTCTTTTACCCCCCTGTGATCTGAACCCATTTTCTTTGTCTTTTAGGACTCTGTGCACGTTACTACTGCTAACTAGTGCTGAAGTGCTTATGGTCACTGCCTTAAACATGTAGAAACTTGCGTACACTCAACTGGCCATTTAATCTACTTGTAAGTCCCTAGTAATTGTTTTTTTAATTTAGCTTTATTTCAGCTAAAAGCCATAAAAGCAGTAAGCATAAGTAAATTAAATACACATGGGGTCATTACAACATTGGCGGGCGGCGTCCCTGCTGGACCGGTGGGCGCAAACCTAGTTTACGCCCGCCGGCCCAGCGGGGATGCGGCCGCAACATAGGATCCGGCGGTGTTGCGGCTGTGCGACGGGTGCAGTGCAGACAGTGAAAAGCTGCACGGGCCCTGTTAGGGGGCCCCAGGACTCCCCTGACCGCCAGCCTCTTCCTGGCGGTGCAAACCGCCAGAAACAGGCTGGTGGTAGGGAAGTCATAATCCCCAGGGCAGCGCTGCTTGCAGCGCTGCCCTGGCGGATTATCACCGCCGGGGCTAAAACGGCGGGAAACCGCCAGCCCCGGCGGTGCGACCGCGGCACTACCGCCACGGTCGAAATATGGGTCTCCGTACCGCCAGCCTGTTGGCAGTACGGACGCCACTTTTGCCCTGGCGGTCTCGTAATGACCACCACATTGTTTCTAAAACATATTTACAATACATAAGACATTATTGAAACCAAAATTCATAAAATTGCTAGGTAGGTGGAACCCCACAAGTAGTCTTTCTAGTGAATATGTCGCTGACTAATTTCATCCATAGACTCCAGTATGGTTACCATTTCCTGACAGGCGTCACAACTGAAGAATTACGGTCCAGCCAAGCATAAAATCCCCCTAGATCTCTCAGACCAAGCACATTGAAGATATCTGGTTGCTGCAAACACAACCTTTTCACTGGAGTCGCTTGTCAATATACGGAGTGGCTCCCTGTAGCTCCTTACGCCAAAAAGCCTGCATAGGGGAATGATCCACTTTCTCCTAGATGTTAAATATCTTGGGCAGAAGAATACAAAATAGGCCAAGGTCTCGACTTGCGTCGGGCAGTAATAACAGAAACTGGTCGCACAGCTGCCTTTGGTCCAACCCATGGTAAATGAATTCAGTGGTAATGTCTGCAGTCTAAATTTAAAAAAAGACTTTTAGACTGGGCTGGTTGAATGTTATCCATGTAATGTTCTATCTTTGGTGAGCACTTGTGGTTTTAAAATTGGTCTGTTCTACTACCTGATATCTGGCTACACCATATCTGGGTCAGAACCGCCTCCCAATAGGACATAATAATTATATGCAAGATCATGGGCCTGATTACAACTTTGGAGGAGGTGTTAATCCGTCCCAAATGTGACAGATATACCACCAGCCGTATTACGAGTTCCATAGGATATAATGGACTCGTAATACGACTGGTGGTATATCCGTCACTTTACCGTCACTTTTGGGATGGATTAACACCTCCTCCAAAGTTGTAATCAGGCCCCATGTCTCTTGTTATAGTCTGGGGAGACCTCCATACCTCCTCCAATTTGATCCAATGACACAGATCTCTAATGTGTCGAAGCAAAGGAATTGATACCACACTGTTGAGTATCAATAATTCAGGTACGGCTGCTCGATAAGGCACTAAGGGGGTCATTCTGACCCCGGCGGTCAAGGACCGCCGGGGCCAGGGTCGGCGGGAGCACCGCCAACAGGCTGGCGGTGCTCCGCAGGGCATTCTGACCGCGGCGGTTTGGCCGCGGTCAGAAAGGGAAAACCGGCGGTCTCCCGCCGGTTTTCCGCTGCCCTGCTGAATCCTCCATGGCGGCGCAGCTTGCTGCGCCGCCATGGGGATTCCGACACCCCATACCGCCATCCTGTTCCTGGCGGTTCGCCCGCCAGGAACAGGATGGCGGTATGGGGTGTCGTGGGGCCCCTGGGGGCCCCTGCAGTGCCCATGCCAATGGCATGGGCACTGCAGGGGCCCCCGTAAGAGGGCCCCACTTTGAATTTCAGTGTCTGCTCAGCAGACACTGAAATTCGCGACGGGTGCTACTGCACCCGTCGCACACCTTCCACTCCGCCGGCTCCATTCGGAGCCGGCTTCACCGTGGAAGGTTGTTTCCCACTGGGCTGGCGGGCGGCCTTTTGGCGGTCGCCCGCCAGCCCAGTGGGAAACCCAGAATGACCGCCGCGGTCTTATGACCGCGGTACGGTCTTCTGGCGGTCCCAGCCAGGCCGGCGGCTACCGCCGCCGGCCGGGGTCAGAATGACCCCCTAAATGCTCAGAGAACCAAAGGTGCGCCCAATATACGAGTGGTCTCCAGGCAATTACATTGTGAATCTGGTTGAGGGCCAAGTCAAATCTAAGAGGAATAAGAGGCGTACTAGCTGGTAAATATAGCAAAGAATGTACATATTTATTTTCTCAGACCAAGCACATTGAAGATATCTGGTTGCTGCAAACACAACCTTTTCTCTGGAGTCGCTTGTCAATATACGGAGTGGCTCCCTGTAGTTCCTTACGCCAAAAAGCCTGCATAGGGGAATGATCCACTTTCTCCTAGATGTTAAATATCTTGGGCAGAAGAATACAAAATAGGCCAAGGTCTCGACTTGCGTCGGGCAGTAATAACAGAAACTGGACGCACAGCTGCCTTTGGTCCAACCCATGGTAAATGAATTCAGTGGTAATGTCTGCAGTCTAAATAAAAAAAAAGACTTTTAGACTGGGCTGGTTGAATGTTATCCATGTAATGTTCTATATTTGGTGAGCACTTGTGGTTTAAAAATTGGTCTGTTCCACTACCTGATATCTGGCTACACCATATCTGGGTCAGAACCGCCTCCCAATAGGACATAATAATTATATGCAAGATCATGGGCCTGATTACAACTTTGGAGGAGGTGTTAATCCATCCCAAATGTGACAGATATACCACCAGCCGTATTACGAGTTCCATAGGATATAATGGACTCGTAATACGACTGGTGGTATATCCGTCACTTTACCGTCACTTTTGGGACGGATTAACACCTCCTCCAAAGTTGTAATCAGGCCCCATGTCTCTTGTTATGGTCTGGGGAGACCTCCATACCTCCTCCAATTTGATCCAATGACACAGATCTCTAATGTGTCGAAGCAAAGGAATTGATACCACACTGTTGAGTATCAATAATTCAGGTACGGCTGCTCGATAAGGCACTAAATGCTCAGAGAACCAAAGGTGCGCCCAATATATGAGTGGTCTCCAGGCAATTACATTGTGAATCTGGTTGAGGGCCAAGTCAAATCTAAGAGGAATAAGAGGCGTACTAGCTGGTAAATATAGCAAAGAATGTACATATTTATTTTCTACTAGAGTCAATCTCTGAGAATTACAGTGCCCCCAAAGTTCCACGCTGTAGGTTGCCGCTATCATGCAGCAGCTTTGTATACTGTTGGCAAGATTTGCCCTATTGAGTTTTTAATTTTCCTTCCGATCACCACTAACCGCTGCCCGGTGGGAAACCACACTCTTCTCAATTTGCGCCGACCATGAGAGATTATCAGTTAATCTTATCCTCAAATAGTCAAATTGGTTAACCTGTTCAATGGCTGCACCCCAATGTTCATTTTACCCCTAAATGTCTTATGTGGATTTAAGACCATGAACGTCATTTTGTCTGGATTGATTTCCAGCCCCCTCTTCTCACAGAACACTGTAAATGCATCTAGTTCACTTTGGAGGCCCATCAGAGTCCTTGATATCAATAAGGTATCAGCTGCAAACATGAGAATAGGAATCGGTGCTCCCGTTAACTCAGGAGCATCATGATTGCACCGGGCTAATTGATCCACTGCACCATTAATATAGAAGCTAAATAGGGTGGGGGCCAGAACACACCCCTATCTAACTCCTCAAGCAATGGGGATTTGGGATGTGAGATCACCTTGCTGGGTCCACCTGACCCTTGCATAGGTTCCCTCATGTAGATATTTTATCAACCTTAGGAGTTCGCTATCTAGATCGTAAGTTTCCAGGGTACTCCATACGAGCTCTTGTGGAACTATATCAAATGCCGCCCTCAAATCAATAAAGGTGACATACAAATGGTCCCTTTTTAACGTTAAGTACTTCCAACACAGTAGTTTAAATCTAAGGACTTGGTCTACTGTGCTGACCCCCTTCTTAAAGCCAACCTGAAAGTCTGAAAGGCTCATGTGGTCATTGGTCCAAGAGTGCAACCTAGCCAAGACCTCTTTACAGAATATCTTTTGGTAATGTCGATTAGGCTTATCGATCTAAAATTACCTGGGGAGTTCCTGCCCCTTTTATTTGTAATTTGGGACTATTGTTGCTCTTTGCCACATGGGGGGGAGACCTCCCCCCTCAGGATAGCATTACTTAGAGTGTTTAGATACAGTGTCCAAACTTTAGGGCGTGATAAGTACAGATCACCTGGTATGCCGTCTGGACCCAGGGCATTACCTTTACGTAGTATTTGGAGGGCCTGGGAGGTTTCCACCAAGATAAAGAAAGCCGTATGAAAGCCTAACAAGCCTGGCTTAATAACAAATAACTTAGAGGTGGTACTGTTCCCTAATATTATTGGTAAGGGTACTTTGCTGCTATGTCTTTCTCTATAAAGATCTTCAAAATGGGACACCCATCTTTCAGGCTGTATTGACGGGTCACTTTCAACCTTTTTAGGGATCTTTCCTCTCTGCCACCATCTTCCAGAATAATTTAATATCTCCCTCTTGAAGGGCGTCAACTAAGGTGTTCCATTGGGCACTCTCCCACTCTTTTTTGGCTTCGCTTAGTGTTTTTTTACAGAGGTTTATCGCTGCCCTTATCTTAGAATTATTCCCTACAGTACTCCAAACAACTGAGATTCTACCTGACGACAAAAGCTAGTAAACCACCTCAGTGGTCTATCCATACCCCGCCTCTTCTTCTTGCTGCCATGAAGAGGGGCCTCAATTGGTTCATCAAGCAGCAGTGCAACTGCACAAAGTTTACTACTAGAGGGCCAGGGGACATCAAGGGAGATAAGCTCTCTATAACATGGTGATAAATTGCAACCTGGATCTTCACATCGTTTGCCACTACTGCCCACCTGACATTCTTGTTATTATTAGTCGTATTTATATTATTGCCCATCACCCATGGGGGCACTTCGTTAGTTCTAAATAAGGTGCTTGTAAAAACTGCACAGAGGGCTTGGTGGTCACTGTCAGCCCCAGGGATCACTACCATGTCACTAAGAGATAACCAGAGCGAGTGGTCTACAAAAATATGATCAAGAAGGCTCACAAAGGTACCTTTTTTATACGTGGGTGTGGCCGGGGAGTCAGACTTTGTATTCCCATTGACCTGCCTTAGCCCTGCATTAATTATTAAGTTCTCTAACTGAGCCCCCACTCCTGTGATGTTCTGTGTCGCTGTCTGCACTGGGCCTGATCTGCATGTGAATTCTACATACTGGCTTCTTAGTCGTAGATAATCTTGATTATAACTCAGTTGGCTGTTGCAGTCCCCTGCTAGAATTAGGCCTGTTCCCCTGGGCAACTGAATCAGCAAGTCCGAAAGATGGTTCATCATAGAGGTTTGGATACTTAATGGTACAGGTCTAATATAGATGTTTACAATTGCTATATTGGTAACCCCCCTTTGGTTCTTAATATTTAATTCTACAGCCAGGATATCTCTGTTAGTACTAGGGATCTCTTTTACCTTTGAGAATAAATATTGTTTTAACCAGTATACCAAGCCTTTTGAAGCTCACCCTGATGAAGAAGGAAGAGCCAGCCTCTGAAAGGTCAAATACCCCATTCTATGCACTACATGTGTTGCCCATGTTTCCTTCATCAAGACAACCTGGAACTGATCTATAAAATTACACCATTCTGGATCGCTTAGTTTTGATCGCAAGCCTGCCACATTCCATGATAAAAACTTTATTGGGTCACCTTCATGCCCTGCCAGCTCCAACCCCTGCTTCAGCTCCTTATGTGAATTGATAATGTTTTCACTCCCTATCAGGTCCGGGTGGGCACAGAAGGACTCCTGGCGGGTTAGTTCCTTCACTTCCTCACTTTTTATTGTACGCCTGGTGGATTTGTAGCTCTTCAAAATACTACTACTCGTGTAGCACATATCCAATGCGGCTGGCTGCTGTTCCTTTAGTCAGCCGACATCGAACGTGTCGCTGATAGTTTCCAGGGTGGCGCAGTGTGGATGTTGGGGGGAAGGGTTTCAACAGTTGTCCCTAGAACTGCAGTTTCCAGGTGGTGGAGAAATGTTTAGTCTTACCCCTATTTGTGGCAGTGAATGAAGTCTGGCTCTTTGCTTAAAAAGGATAATAAGACATCTACTAGGTTTTGGTTGGCTAGCTTCAGACCTATGCAATCAAACCCTACACCTACTCCTAGTATTTTCTTAGCATGCCTCATATCTTCTCTTATTCTCAATCTACATTCCCTAATCCAATGGATTACTTTGTTTATGAGTGAGTCTGGAGGTTCAGCGTTCCCTTGGATTAGTTTTGGGACATTCGTCAAGTACAGATCCTGCTGCCTTCCATCGTTATTGGGCTGGAAAGGTCTTGTAATTGTATCCTGGTTCCCAAGGGCCCATCACCCTGAATTGAATTTAGGGGCTTGCCCATCCTCCCCCATTGTCTTAGAGCCACTTGGTCTTAATGCTGCTACGGTTGAGACTGGGCACCCCTTTGGGTGGTGTTCCCCAAATCCTCCAATAGGTGCTCTATTTGCACACGTTTTCCTAGTCACTGTAGGGGTTTAAGTGTTGGTAAATTGGGTTGGGGCTACAAAAGGCTGCACAGGATCTGGCACGGAGGACGACTTTCCTAGCTTCTCAATTAAAACTGTTATGCAGTCCAACTTCTTGTGCAGCATCTCCCCTCAGGTGGGCTAGCTGAGCCCTAGTAGAGGCTTCCCCCAAGCTGCCACCATGGTTATCGACCTCCTCCATTTGGATAATTTTACAATCATCATTACCATTCCTAGGATCTGCAAGGAGTGCAAAGCGATTAGAGCACTCCAAAATGGGTTCTATTTGCACTGGTAGCCTCTCCTGAACATGATCGGTAGGGGATAGGGAAATTACAAGGGTGGAGTCCTCAGGCTGTCTCCTCTTTTTGGCTGTAAAGACCTGGGGCTGACTACTTGTTTTTGTGAAAAATGAATTAGGCCCTCATTATGACATTGGAGGGAAATCCCACTTACTGCCATGCTGACAACCGCCAACTTACCGATGTGGTAGCGGAAATCCGTTCACCATATTATGACACACACACACCAATCTGACAGAATACAGCCACACACACAAATCCGCCAGCCCAAAGGTCAGTGATAAACTCGCAGTATCCAAACCCACACCGTTACGCCAACACAGCAACACCCACTACATTATGGCCCATGAATCACCAAAGCAGACGTTCAACAGCTGTAAACCATTGGCGGTACACACCAGCGCACTCACAATGGACACCCACAGATAAAACAACACCACATTGGACAGTTCAAACAACACACACCTGAGACCATACACACACCACACTCACACACCAATACCACTATAAAACACACACCCACAGTACCCACAACCCTTTATGACTACAAACCATTGCCACCAGAGAGACACCAAGACCACTGACACAACCAGAGCCACACACTACTTACACCTATTCACCACTCGCACTCCACATCACACACCACAACACATTACCCAACACACCCCCAGGAGTGTTAAGGGTCATGGTGGAGGAAATCATCAGGTTAGAGCCACAGCTATTTGGAGCACAGGTGCAGCAGATATCAATAGCCAGGAAGATTGAGCTATGGCGGAGACTCGTGGACAGGGTCAACGCCATGGGACAGCACCCAAGAACTAGGGATGACATCAAGAAGAGGTAGAACGACTTACGGGGGAAGGTACGTTCCATAGCAGCAAGACACCAGCTCGCTAAACAGAGGACTGGCGGTGGACCCCTACCTCCTCCCCCACATCTCACAGCATGGGAGGAGCAAGTCTTGGCAATACTGCATCCTGAGGGCCTGGCCGGAGTCGGAGGAGGACTGGACCCTGTTAAGTCAACTCTCTACTATTATCACCCCTCTACCTCCATACCATCACCCTCATCCCCATCACTCCACTACATCCCACACACCCCACCATCACATCTCACTCATCCCAATGCCAAGCCCGGCATGCTGTACCAATGCATGGACACCCCTCACAGTCCTGCATGGACACTCATCACTAAAGCATGCACACCACAGAGAACTAACAATCCCACCATACACCAACATACACAAGTGAAAGGTGCCAGGGAAAATCTAACCATAGAGGGGAAGCCACGTATGTACAATATGTCAGATACATCATCCATAACACATCAATTACATCCCCACAGGTACCCCAGCCAATGTCAGCTGAGAGGAGGTACCTGCAGTATCCAGTCCCCCAACTGAAGAGGCCCACAGTGATGACAGCAACTCTGGTCTTCAGGATCTGGATGACCTACCTGGGCCATCAGGGACCACTGGACAGCCGGTTACCCAAGCCCAGTCACACACCACAACAGAGCCTCCCCCATCAGGAAACACCACCACAGCACCCACCCAGCTTACCCACACCTCTGTCCCCAGGACACGTCAATCAGAAGTGTGTCCACCTCTACAGGGACCCCAGGGCACACCTCACCCCCTAGACAATCAGCGACCTGGGGTCAGTGGCAGTGGGCCCACAGTTCAGGGGACAGTGGCACAGGCCAACAGGGACACTGGGAGGACTGCTGTGTACCAGGGGGAGGAAAGGCCCAGGGAACCGACTTTCCAGGAGGCCCACTCCGAGATCCTGGGAGCCTACCAACATTCCCAGAACACAATGTGCCAGATCCTGGACAATGTGCAGGAGATCAGGTGGCTGCAGGAGGGACAGTACCAGGTGATCAGGGAGGACTTGCAGGCCATCAACACCCTGATCTCCATAGCAGGGGTGCTGGCTGACATGGCCAACATTATGAGGGAGGCAGTCTCAGACCAGCTGGCCCCTGCCACTAGCCAGACATCTGAACAGCCTTCCACCTCTGCTGCCGCTAGTGGCCAGGAGGCCCCACCACAGGACTCACAGGCCACCAGCACCCCTCCCCATGCAGAAGGTGAACCACCCCTCAAACGTACCCTGCGATTCAGACCGAAGCCAGAGACACTTGCCAAGACTCCCACCAGGAAATTAGACTCTCCTGATTGTCCCCCTTGTGTCCCACTCAGTCGCACTGCCCAACTTGAACTGCCATTGCTCCCTTTCCTGTGTTCCCATGGACACTGCACCTGTGCTACAAACAGACTGGAGCAATACCCTGGACTTTCCTCCATCATCACCCTATCCCATTGCACTTTCCCCCTATATGTTAGCACTTCAATAAACAACCTTTGAAAAAATCCTTTATGAGTATGTCATGTATATCAAATATGTATTCATTGAAACAGGTGCAAACATGGCAAATTAACTGTACATAGATTGAGCATAGATTAATGACCTGTAGCTGACTGTAGTGATCACACCAGGAGTATATGTCAGGTCACCAACATCTGCAAAATGAATTGCCAGAGGGAACAGTAAGTGGGCATAGAAATGGGAAATATCAGCATGCCATTGCCACACAGATTACAACCAAAGTCATTGAAATGTAAAGTTTCACTGTCCTACCTGTGTGTCATTGGAAGTATTGACGGATCACAGATGTTCTGTTGTCCTCATCCTCATCCTCCTCATCCTCACTGTCCACATTGTCCACTGCTGCCACACGGGCATCTCCAGTCTCCTCCTCCTGCAGAAAAGGGACATGGCGTCTGAGGGCCAGGTTATGCAACATGCAGCATACCACTACTAACTGGCAGACCTTCTTGGGAGAGTAGCACAGTGAGCCACCTGTTGGATGGAGGCACGGGAACCTGGCCCTCAGGAGGCCAAAGGTCCTTTCAATGATCCTTCTGGTTCGCCCTTGTGCCTCACTATAATGTTCTTCTGCCCTTGTCCTGTCATTCCTAACAGGACCCAGCAGCCATGATAGGTTTGGGTAACCAGAGTCACCTGCAAATATTGAGGGGCAATATTTAGCCACAAACTATCCTATATGGCCCACATCATACCCATACACCAACATATACTGGGTGGGAACCAGGGCTCACCTATTAGCCACACCCTGTGCCTCTGTAGTTGGCCCATCACATTCAGGATGCTGCTATTCCTCATGACAAAGGCATCATGCACCGACCTAGGATACTTAGCAATGACGTGGGAGATGTACTGGTCCCCCAAGCACACCATCTGAACATTCATGGAGTGGAAACTCTTACCATTCCTGAACACCTGTTCATTCTGCTGGGAGGGAGACAAATGCAATATGTGTACCATCAATCACCCCAATTATGTTGGGGATATGTCACATTACATAAAACTCGGCCTTCACTGTGGCCAAATCCTCAACCTGGGGGAAAGCAATGTAGTTGCACATGTGTTTATCAGGGCAGACAACACTCTTGTCAGCACTATTGAGAACATTGGCTGTGACATTCCTGCTGCGAAGCCCACTGTCACTTGGAAAGAACCAGTTGCCAGGAAATGGAGCACTGATAGCACTTGCACAAGAGGAGGGAACCCATTGGGGTGACGGATAGCAGATATCAGGTCAGGCTCCAACTGGGCACACAGCTCTGTGATTGTGGCCCTGTCAAGGCTATAGGTGAGGATAATGTGCCTGTCCTCCAATGTTGCCAAATCCACTAGGGGTCTGTACACAGGGGTATGTCTTCATCTTCTGTTCATCCGCAGCGGTAGGAATCTAAGGGACAAAGGAGTGAGGACCTGGTCACAACCTGAACAATGGAGCTACAACAGTAGTTTGCATTCTGTAAACATGTAATGGGTCAGTGTGTGTGATTTGTCCAGTATGTTCCAATATCTATTGTGACTCAGTATTATTCCAGAGGCTTGCCCCCCCCGAAATGGCGTCCACCTGTCCTATGTGGAGGGACAGGTGGGAGTGAGGTAATTCTGCTGACGTTGTGTGCCGTTGTGGGAGGCGGTGGGGAGCGCTGTGCAACTCCTCAATGGTTATCATTGGGTCCTATGGGGTGCAGTGGCCAATGGTGTCTATGCCGGCGGTGACGGAATGCCCCGCCACGGACGTGACCGCCATTTTTTATCATATTCCTCACTTTCTAGCTGACCTTCCATAGGAGAGGACCTACAGTGCATGTGCTGCTGTGATCTGTGTCTGGAACCTACCATGGCCCGTGACCGGGGAAAGGGCCCCAGGCTTCACTTCCGAGGAGTTGGAGAGACTGGTGGATGGGGTCCTACCCCAGTATGGACTGCTGTATGAGCCTGCAGACCAACAGGTGAGTACACTGTGGGCACAATGCATGTGGGAAGGATGCATGGAGTGGTGTTTGTGAAGGCCTCGTGTAAGGGGGTGGGTGGATGTCCTCTTGGCGGTGTACAGGTTGTGTGCTGGGCTATGTGTGTGCCAATGGTGATGGAAATGGGTATGGTAAGCCATATGTGTAACAGGCTGGACTTGTTGTCTAATGGTATTTCCCTGTGTGTATTGCCTCTGCAGGTCAGCGCCCATCAAAAGAAGGGATTATGGCATGCCATCACCAAGGAGGTGTGGACCCTTGGGGTCTATGGAAGGCGGAGCACCAATTGTCGCAAACGGTGGGAGGAAATGAGAAGCAGGGCACGGAAGACGGCGGAAGCCCAGCTGGGGTTCGTATCCCAATGAGGAAGGGGTGCCTGTTGAACCCTGACCCCCCTGATGGCCCGCATACTGGCAGTGGCCTATCCAGAGCTAGATGGGCGCTTGAGGGCATCACAGCAGCCACAAGGAGGTGAGTACAGTTACTCATCATTACAACTTACGCATGGTAGGGTGGTATCCGGTGGTGGATTTATGTCAGTTGGTGCCCTTAGGCCAGGCCTGACATTGCAGCGTAGGTCCCCTGGTGGCTAGGGTTCTGAAGGGATAATCCTGCCTACCTAGCTTGTAAGCATCCACTACTGGTCAGGGCTACGTGGGTCCCAGGTGTGCTGCAGTTGCCGATGTGTGCCCCTCCCCATGTCTTGGTGGCTAGCAATATCACTGGTAGTGCAATGCATAGTGTCTAGGCCGGTTCTCTGTGTGTGAGGGTGCTGTGTACACCAATGGTGGTCTTGGTGCAGCCATTGACACAGTGTATCCTTTGTCTCTCCCCCCCTTTCTTGTTTTGTCATCCTGTCCTGTATGTGCATTAGCATCATCTGGCAGAGGAGCAGAGGCACCGGCAAGGGAGGGAGCTGCATCCCACAGGACCCAGGAGGCAGAGTCCACTGATGCTGAGGGCACCAGTGGGAGGGAGGGCGAGGGGAGCACCATGGCGGAGACTGGAGGGGATACTTCAGACACAAATACCTCTGCTGATGGAAGCTCCCTGGTGGTGGCAGACACTTCTGTGACCACCCCAGCTACAGGTACAGCTGCCCCCCTGTACCAGAACCGCCCTCCCAGTAGTCCCTCAGCAAGTTGCCTGCTCACCCAGGAGGGTGGGCATCTCCTTCGCCCCAGGCACCTCAGGCCCTGCCCCAGTAAGCTCTGCTGCCCTGAGTGAGGAGGCGATTGACCTCCTGAGATCCATCTCTAGAGGGTAGTCAACCATTTGAATGCCATCCAAGGGCTGGCAGCCCAGATGCAACAATCTAATACATTCTTGGAGGGCATTCAAACTGGATTGGCAGCCCAACAGAGATCGATTCAGGCTCTGGCCTCCTCTCTGATGGCAGTCATTGTCCCTATTTCTACTGTCCCCCTCCAACTTTCACTGCCCAGTCCCATTCTCCTCAACCCCAACCCATCCCAGGAACACATACAGACGTGCATGCACACAGGATAACACCCAAGAGTGTCACAGGCAAACACAAGCACCACATTTCATCCCTCAGGCACTCACACAAACACCATCCAGTTGCAGACACACCAACATCTACTATTTCCACTGTCTCTCCCTCTTCCTCCTCCTCCACCTCCCACCTAGTTACGTCCACACTCACACCTGCATGCATGACATTATAATCCACTACCATCAGCATCATCGCAAGCAGAACACACACCGCACTGGCAGACACCTCTACAGCATACATGCACTCGTCCCCTGTGTCCTCTTCCACTGTGTCTGCCCCCCAAAGGACACAAACGCAAGCACTAAGACACCCAACAGCCATCCACCTCACAACATCATACAGCCCATGCACCTGCACCCAAATCCAGCAGACAGACACCTCCAACAACCACTCCCTCATCATCCACTCCCATTCCTTCTCCCTGTTCCCAGCCCAATGTCCCTAAAAAAACTGTTCCTATCCACTATGACCTCTTTCCTAACCCTCCCCCCATCCTGCATATATGGCCAGGGTAGGAAGAACCCAGCCAAGCACCTCAGCCACACAGTCCACGGGCCCATTTCCATCGGCAACCACTCGTGGGGAAAAGGAATCCAGGCCACATTTACTGAAGGCCTGCACTTGCCAGACTAAAGGAGAAGGAGCTTGCACCAGCAGGCAAGAAGACCAAGGAGCCTGCACCAGCAGGCAAGAAGGGCAAGGAGCCTGGGCCAGCAGCTCTGACGGAACTCCCACCACCAAGCATAGTTGTGCATCTATACGAGGGTGCAAGGGATGTGCAGGAGCCTCCCCCTACCAGCAGCACCACCACAGTGCATCCATCGGAGGGTGCAGAAGATGTGCAGGAGCCTGCCCCACCAGCAGCACCACCAAAGTGCATCTTTCCGAGGGTGAAGGGGATGTGCAGGAGCCTCCCCCCACCAGCAGCACCACCACAGTGCATCCATCTGAGCGTGCAAGGGATGTGCAGGAGCCTCCCCCCACCAGCCACACCACCACAGTGCATCTATCCGAGGGTGCAGGGGATGTGCCTTCTACCACCACTAACACAGTGCAGTTGTTACCACCAACGGACAAAATGTAATCTTGCGTCCATGAGCTGCTGTGCGGCCTGTCCACTCCAGAACCAGTGGGCAAGACACCCACTCCAGAGACTGTGGCCTTGCACTCCCCAGGGCAAAGCAATGGGCATGTTGCCCCCTACAGAACCAGTGGGCAAGACACCCACTTGAGAGACTGTGGCCTTGCACTCCTCAGGACAAAGCAATGGGCATGTTGCCCCCTCCAGAACCAGTGGGCAAAATACCCATTTGAGAGACTGTGGCCCTGCACTCTCCAGGACAAAGCAATGGGCATGTTGCCCCCTCCAGAACCAGTCAGGAAGACACCCACTTGAGAGACCGTGGCCTTGCACTCCCCAGGACAAAGCAATTGGAATGTTGCCCCCTCGAGAACCAGTGGTCAAGACACCCACTTGAGAGACTGTGGCCTTGCACTCCCCATGACAAAGAGCAATGGGCATGTTGCCCCCTCCAGAACTAGTGGGTAAGACACCCACTCCAGAGACTGTGGCCTTACACTACCCAGGACAAAGAGCAATGGGCATTTTGCCCCCTCCAGAACCAGTGGTCAAGACACGCACTCAAGAGACTGTGGCCTTGCACTCCCCAGGACAAAGAGCAATGGGCATGTTGCCCCCTCCAGAACCAGTGGCCAAGACACCCAATCGAGAGACTGTGGCCTTGCACTCCCCAAGACAAAGCAATGGGCATGCTGCCCCCTCCAGAACCAGTGGTCTTGTTTGTGCTCCCGGCTGAGGTGCCCCCACCCACATCCCCCTGGGGTGCCTGCCTATTTGCCAACTGATGCCCCTGCAGTGTTCTCTCAGTGTTGATGCAGGTAACAAGTGGGGCCTTGGACATTGGCCTGTGGCCAAGTAGCCCACGCAAAATGAGGACTGGGCTGTGTCTCTTGTTCTGTACATTTGTATGTATATGTTACATTGTCTAAATTATAATTTATACTGTGTTGATCTTATTACATTCACTTTGGTAAATTATTTTTGTCCCTGCATTATTCAGCCAATTTAGGGGGATTAACTAGTTTTTTTGTGCAGCTGGTTGTCTGTATGGTGTGTATGTATGGGGTGTGTATGGTGCGTGTGTGTGTCACTCTCATTTTCTTCCCCCCCTCCCTTGTGTGCTAGGTGGCTGTACTCACCGTCGTCGTCTTCGCCGGCGTTGTTGTTCGTGGTGGAGCAGAACGTAGAATATCATCAGAAAACATGCAGTTTGGGTTCCATGGTGGCTTTGTTCTTCCCTGTGTCTCCAAAGGTGAGTCCTTTCACTTCTGAGGTCTGTTTCCACCAGGCTTTTAATGGCATTTGTACTGCCCCAGAAAAGGTGGAGGTTTGCAGGGTCTTAATATGGTGGGCGGAACTTTGACTTCCGCCTGGCTGTAGGCAGCTACCACCGTGGTGGCTGTTGTTTCCGCCCTGGCAGTCCGTGTGGTACATTGTCTGTCTTTCAGAGATCTTTCTGCCATGGTCCTAGTTTGGCAGTACTTACCGCCAGCCTGTTGGTGGTATTACCGCCAATTTCTCACCGACTGTCAGGGTCGTAATGAGGGCCTTAATGTATTTTGTTGTCACTTCAGCCCCCTCATCCCATGTGCTTTGGTTTTTGGGGCTAGCAGGCTTTCCACTTCCCCAATTAACTCATCTATTTGGTCCTTAGTGCAATTCTCAGCAGAGTGTCTGGGATACTTCCTGATCCCTCCCAACCCGTTTTGTTTGCCACTCGCTTTCCTTTTCCCCATTTCTTCCTGCAAAGCCTAATGTCCAGAGCCTCCTAAAATCCCCTTTGGGATTCAGGGGTGGGGGCGCTAGGCGAGGAACGTTGGTATTTATTTAACAGCAATTCGCCAATATGGGGGGTCTGCTGACAAAAGACCAAGAGGGAGGGCCCAGCCTTGCCTCTACCTGGCGCTGACAGGTGCGGACGGGCCCGCCCTTGGCCCAGGTTTTGCCCTGGCACGTACCGCACCTGTCCGGCACCACGGTGGTAAGTGCAGATCTTTATAGCGTGGGGATTTTGGTCCTCCCCCTCAGAGTCCCTGCCTCCTGGCGCACAGGATTATGGGCCCAGGAGTCCCTGCTTACAGCCAGCAACAACAAAGGTGTAGTGCATCCCGCATCGCGGTGGTAAGAGCAGCTCTTTATAGCACGGAGGCTTTTTGGTCCTCCCCCTGAGAGTCCATGCCTCCTGGCGCAGAAGATTATGGGCCCAGGATTCCCTGCTTGCAGCTAGAAACAACAAAGGTGTAGCGCGTCCTGTGTCACGGTGGTAAGAGCAGCTCTTTATAGCGCAGGGGCTTTCTGGTGCTCCTCCTGAGAGTCCATGCATCCTGGCGCAGAGGATTATGGGCCCAGGAGTTCCTGCTAACAGAAAGGTGTAGTGCGTCCCATGCTGCGGTGGGAAGAGCAGTTTTTTATAGAGCAGGTTTTGGTTCTCCCCCTCCAAGTTCACGCCTCCTGGCGCAGAGGAAAATGGGCCCAGGAGTCCCTGCTTACAGCCAGCAACAACAAAGGTGTAGAGCTTCCGGCATCGAGGTGGTAAGGGCAGCTCTTTATAGCGTGGGGGTTTTGGTCCTACCCCTCAAAGTCTACGCCTCCTGGCGCAGAGGATTATGGGCCCTGGAGTCCCTGCCTGCAGCCAGCAACAACAAAGGTGTAGCGTGTCCCTAGTAAATTGTTGCCATGTGTAACTTTAATGCTATTAGTGGGCCTGCATCACTTATTGTGCCACCCACTTAAGTAGCTGTCAAACATGTCTCAGGCCTGCCACTGCATCCTGTGTTTGCAGTTTGAAACTGACATTTTGACCTGGCAAGATAAACCTCTTGCCAGGCCAACACCTCCCTTTTAAATACATACCCCTACGCCCAGGGTAGGCCCTACAGATGCCTGAGAGCAGGGTGCAGTATATTTAAAAAGTTGGACACATAATTTTACATTTTACATATCCTGGTAGTGAAAAAGTCCTAAATTTGTTTTTCACTACTGTGAGGCCGACCTCTGCCAAAGGATAACATTAGGGTCTCTTATTATACTAATTAAGTGGTAACTTTTAATTGGGAGAAAGTAGGAGGGTCGGCATTGGTGTCCAAAGAATTGTAATTTAAAACCCTCTTTAGTAGTAAAGTTGGGTTTTGAGTCACAATTTTGAAAATGCCACTTTTAGAAAGTTTTCATTTTGTTGTCCCAACCATTTGGTGCCCACAGCCTGTTTTCTGGGGCCCAAGACTAAATGTAGCTGGCACTTGGCTTTGTGTATTTTTCCCGGACAGTAAGACAAAGGGGGTGTAGGTGTCAGCAGTATGTCCCATCTCTTACTTCATGAGCAGAAGAAATTGTCACCTACCGCACTTGCACAGCACAAAGAGTCTGCCCATCACACTCACAAGGGGGTTTTGACACTAGTCTTTTGGGTCCTCTGACAAGCTGGTGCCAGGGCAGGGAGGCAGAAAATTCCAAGCACCTACGGAGGGTATGGAAGCCTCTAGAAATGTCTCCTTCTTCAAAGTGGGCACCACATATAAATAATGAACCCTGAGACCTACCTTTTCAGTATACCTCTAGACCTGTGAAAGACTCAGAAGGACTTCTGTGCTGCTCTGCAAGAAGGACCGCTACTGTGCTCTCCTGCTGCCTCTGTGAGAAGGATTGGACTTGTATCTTCAATCTAGAATCAACAGAGAGACTCTAAGGGCTAGTTGGCTGGCCCCCTAATCAGAGCCTCAGAAACAGAAAATGCTCCAGCACCTGGACACTGCCTGCTCTGAGTCTTGCCCCCAGATTGTGTCACCTCAGTCCTGGACCCTTGGAAGTGGGCCAGAAGGTGCTTTTTCAGTCCAGCTGTGGCCCCCAGAGACTGACACAGTGCAATGCACTACTACGCAGATCATCGGACCCACCACCACATGACGTATCCCAAAGCAAGGCCTTGCATCATAATACGCCAGCCTGTCAGAACTGCTGCTGCTCAAGGCATCATCTATGCTGGGCCTCTGAATGCTCCACAACCTGGATTTAAGGTACTTTGCTCAGCAGGCCTAACTTAGGGCCTGATTACGAATTTGGCGGTTGGACCGCCAGACAGCCGCAGTGGCGGTCCCAAGAAGACCGCTGCTCTGGCAGTCTCCCGGCCACCATATTACAATGCATGCAGGTTGAACCACCAACCATGTAGACGTTTTGCTGCCCGCCAGTTTGGCAGCACGCTGCAGCATTGGCAGTGCGTACTCCATTGCCGTCATGGCCACAGCCAACCGCAAGCCTATTACAAAAACACATTTAACATGGCATCCTTCTTGCAGTTGTTAGCTGATGGGGTCGGCCAACAAGATACGCTCTCAGAAATAAGCTCTATAAGAGTGGCCATTGGATGGATTAAAAAAAAGCACAGTTGACATCCATTGTCCAGGTATCCTCACCTGCAAATCACACTATAAAAAACACCCCATCCCCGACCATGATCCTTGGCATCTCCACTGCAGTACAGGAAGACAGAGACTACACTACTTTTGTAATTTTTGTCATATAAGACAGCCCATTTTTTCCATCCCATTTTACACCTTTCACACGCTTCTTCTAATTTTTCATTTTTTGGCCCATATATCACTTGTCTTCTTTAATTGGTCACTCTCACTCACTTTATTTTCAGTCATGACACGCCCCAAAAATCCACGTGTTTCAGAGGATGACTTGAGTTGGATGAAATCATAAGAGTAGAGCCACAATTGTGTGCAGCCCTAGTCCAAGTTACTCCTCAGTACGAAAATGGAAATGTGGCAAAGGATAGTCAACAGAGTGAGTGCTGTAGACATCTTCCTGCGAACAAAGGAGGATATTAGGAAGTGGTGGAATGACCTGAGAGGGAAGGTGCATTCCCTGGCCTCCAGGCAACACCTGGAGTCCCTGGAGATTGGTGGTGGTCTTCCCAGCCCCCCCATTACAACTCATTACCTGGGAGAAGAAGGTCTTATTAGCCAAATCACAACTGATGTTCACGCATCGCTTCAGGTATGAGTTGTGCTCCTCATGATATAGCTGCTTCACCTTGATACGATTGTTTGCACAACTGTTTTATGATCACTCTTGGTTTTTGATCTAAGTTTTAATTTTCGGAACATACGTTATTTTCTTTTTTGAGTGGTGCACATGTTCAGGTTCCTGTTCCGCTCTTATTCACTATTTTTCTGGTCGCGCTCTGGCACCATTAGCGGTCTAGTGACTAGTTCGGGGTGATTATTTATAGTGCGGCACATTGCGAGTTTGCAGCTCCAGGTAGGACTTGTGCTTCTCATGACATAGCTGCTTCACCTTGATACAATTGTTGGCAGATCTGTTTTATGATTACCCTTGGTTTTCAATCTAAATTTACATTTTTGGCACATACCTTAATTTCTTTTTTGACTCAGTGCACGTGTTCGGGTGCACGGTTCGCTCTTCTCATTCTCTATTTCCCCGGTCACGATCTGGTGCCATTAGCAGTGTAGTGACTAGTTGGGGATGCTTGTTTAAGGTGTGGCCATCGTGAGCGTACAGCTCCAGGTCGGAGTTGTGCTGCTCATGACATGGCTGCTTCACCTTGATACGATTGTTGGAGAACTGTTTTATGATTACTTCTGGTCTTTAATCTAAGTTTTCATTTTTGGCACCTACCTTATTTTCATTTTTGCGCTGGTGCATGTGTTCAGGTGCCCGCTCAGTTCTTTTCATTCACCATTTCATCAGTCGCGCTCTGGCGTGGTTCGTGGCCTCAGGGTTAGTTGAGGGTGATTATTTAATTTGTGGCACATCATGAGCGAGCAGCTTTAGGTAGAAGTTCTGCTTCTGATGACATAGCCTCTTCACCCTGATACAATTGTTGGTAGAACTGTTTTATAATTACTCTTGGTTTCATTTTTGACACATAACTTATTTTCTTTTTTGAGCCGGTGCATGTATTCTGGTGCATGCTCCACTGTTCTTATTTGCCATTCTCCTGGTTGCGCTCTGGCGCGGTTAGAAGTTTAGTAGTTAGTTGTGGGTGATTATTTAATGTGTGGTACATCACAAGCATGCAGTAGATGCGCACAGCGGGCATGCCACTGGCCCACCAAAGGCATGCCTAAAACAAGCCCATCTGTGCCTGTCCGCAACCAACGGGGCCCTGGGGCCAGGACCCCTGTCCCTTTTGAATTTAACATTTCCTGCTCCACAACAAAGTTAAGAGCACTGCAGTCCCCTTGCTCAGAGGCATGCAGAAGCTCACGTGACTTGACTAGAAATGCCAATACTTGTAAAAACCTTTGTTTTTTCATCTCTCCTCAAAAATGGATGGGCTCGCCTTCTAGTAGACCTGCCTGCTATTCCACGGTACTGGGTAACATTTCTGTGGCAGATACCAGACGTCAAACTGAGTTCCTTTTTTAAAATCTTAATATTCGGTCACTACCATGACACCAACTACACCTCCTTAACTTCTTGGAGGAATTATGCCCCAGATGCCTTGTTTATCACAGAAACCTAGCCACATGATGCCTGTACACCAGCTGTGATTGCTGCTCTTCCCCCAACTACTTTATTGCAAGACAGGAGAGAGCAGATCGACCTGGGTGTGGACTGGCTATAATTTTTAAAATATATATATAAATGCAAAAGTCAAGCACTACCCATTCCGCTGTGTGAAGCAATGTCTTTCGCACTCTCTTCTCAATTCACCCTCTCTGGCGCTTTGATCTACCAAACTCCTGGCAATGCAGGTTGCTGGGTCAAGTCAGCACCTGTTTTTTTTTAGCTCCACTTATTCTGAGGTCAGCTGATTTTGTGGTGCTAGGCGACCTGAAAATTAATTTTGAGGATCCTTGCTGTATCCCTGGTCAAACTCTTATTGAAGATTTGCGAGCGCGGAACCTGTCCCTTCTTAGCTCTACTCCTACTCATTGAGCAGGGCACTTACTGGACCCAGTCTTTTTTAATATTCTAAATCTCCACTCTCTCCCTCTTCTTCCACTCCTTTGGTCAGATTATCTAGTATTATCAGAGAGAAAAACAAGCCTCAATCTATGACTAGGAATTGGCCAAAGTTAAATATCAATGCCCACAGCAGTCAGCTGAGAATCTCTGCCCTTCACTTAGAGGTTTACATTATGACTGACCAGACTTTAATGGATGAATGGCTGTGCAATTCTTTATATCATGTGCTATATCTAAGAACTTGCCACTCGGTCAGGGATTGCCCCTCAGCCCCCTTGTATACCAAGGAACTACAGGTACTGAAAACCAGCTGTAAGAGGCTGGGAAGGATTTGGCAACTCAGTTACGATGACTCTGCAAAACAGAAATACAAGCTGGCTCTCAAGAACTATCACGACCAGTGCAAAGCGGTTTGGCCTCCTTCTTTTCGGACAAGATTACTTCAGTATCTAATTATTCTAGAACACTTTTTAAAATACTCACTGAGCTTTTTGAACAAACCAACACAACCCCAGCTCCAGTCCTTTCACTGTCTCAATGTGAGAAACTGGCCTCAGTCTTTGTGAGCAAAGTGCAAGATAGTCAGGAATCCTTGTTGGGAGACAGGATGGGTTTTCTTCAAACAGCTTCCACGTTAACGCTTTTTGCTGCAAATGCATTTGGTCACAGCAACCCCCCTCCCACCTGTCACATTCTCTCCTCGTGGGACAGTCTGGATTTGCCCACATTTATGTCCGTGGCACAATCCATAAGATCTGGTTCTCTGAAGGACCCTCTCCCCCCTGCAAAGCCCTGTCTGTTAAAAAAACTGATATTCTGATGTCCTTGGTAAAACTTGGAAATTGCTCACTACAGCAGGGCTCCAATCCCCCCAAAGTGGATGCATGCTATGGTTCTTCCCCTGCTGAAGAAAACTAATTTAGATACTGATATCTGGTCTAACTACTGACCTATTTCCCTGTTCCCCATTATGTCTAAAATTCTTGAAAAACTTGTTTGCAAACAACTCTCTGCTCATGTGGAGTCTCAAAAATGTCTGCATAACTCTCAGTTCAGGTTCAGAGCAGGACATAGTACTGAGTCTGCCCTGCATCACTGAACATCTGAGGCAGCTTTTAGATAATGGCGAGACAGCAGCTTTGATCCTTCTTGATCTCAGCTCCACCGTTGATACTATGTCCCACTCCTTTCTGCTGGAAAGACTCAAGCAAGTGGGGATCCAGGGAAATGGCCTGTCTTGGCTTTCCTCCATTTTGAGAGGCCTCTCCTTCCAAACTTCTCTGATGGAACCTTGTCCAAATGTCATGAATTGACATCAGGAGTCCCCAAGGGATCAGCCCTAAGTCCGGCCCTGTTTAACATCTATGTGTGGCCCCTAGTTGAGCTGGTAGATCATTGTTGCCTCACTATTATCTATTATGCTGATGACACACAAAACAGAGGTGCTGATTCTTGGAACAAATCAGTCTCTGGGGTCCAGAACACCAGCCAGTGGCACTGGGGGATATTCCTCTACCTGTGTCTAAAGTCAAGAACCTAGGTTTCTTAATTGACAACAAGCTCTCCATGAAGCCTCAAGTGGCAAAGGTAGCTGGAACCTGCTTTTCCATAATGAAATGGCTATGGAAATTTAGTTGGATGCTCCCCCTGACTGCTCAGAGAACTATAGTCCAGCATTTATTCAGTCTCGCCTGGACTCTGTGGACAGCCTCTGTCTAGGGGTCGACAAAGCCTCACTGCAACGGCTACAGGTTGAACAGAATGCTGCAGCAAAGTTGGTCCACTGGCTACCAAAATGTGTCTAAGTGACAGAGAATTACACTGGCGTGAGGTGGAAAAATGATTTTTAAAGCCAGGGCAGGTAGTGCTCCTCCTTACAACAATGACCTGATTAAATCATATTAACCTGCCCGAAATTTGCATTCTAGCAATCTTTCTCTTTCCTATGTTCCTAAGTTTAAACTTTCTTCTATGGGAGGCTGTTCCTTTTCTTCCATAGGCCCTAGGCTCTGGCATGCTCTCCCTGTACAACTTAGATCTTGCACCTCACTGTCTAACGTATGCAAACAATTAAAGTCACAGCTATTTTAATATATCGGAGTTAGGGCTCTCTACCTGTAGCATAGAGTGCCAGGAAACCCCAAGTGGGTAGCTGTACAAGTTATAGAAGCACCTGAATGCATAAATAAATACATTAATTCATGGAGTTCACCATTTGTTTAGTGTTGGGAGTCTGAAAGTGACATCACTGCAACTGTCATAAGGCCTTCTTTCACTCAAAACAAGAGGCCATTGCCTAAAGGCACTTGTTAGCCACTTCACAACTGATGTTCACTCACCATGGAGTTCACCATTTGTCTAGTGATGGGAGTCTGAAAGTGACATAGCTACAACTACCATGAGATCTTCTTCCTAAAACGCAAAGCAAGAGGCCATTGTGCACTTGCCCAAAGACACTTGTTAGCCATGTCACAACTGATGTTCACTCATGTTCACTCATCATGGAGTTCACTGTTTGCCTAGTGTTGGGAGTTTGATAGTGACAAGACTACAACTACCATGAGGCCCTCTTTTGGCAACTCAAAACAAGAGGCCATTGTGCCATTGCCCAAAGACACATGCTTGCCATGTCACAACTGAAGTTTACTTATCATGGACTGAGCAATGCATATTTAATGTTAACTCTGAGATGGGTATCCCTACCTACCTCGATTTTGGCCTGGTAACCCCAAATGACACTATTGATGCCATGAATGATGCCTTACCAACTATGTACATCAAGTATTTGTAAGGCATTAAACAGCTTCAGCTGATTGGAAGTGGCAGGTAACCCATTGAATCTGCACTGCTCACATGATGTCAACTGCTACCTATACAACCAAGTTGTGTGTTCGCCTGTATCTCATACAACTCGGCCTTGGAATGGTCAAATACACATGTAACTTCTCCACTGTGTTGCCTGATCTGTTTGTCACATGTCATGTTCATTCCTTAACCCAAAATGAAAGCTATCAGGACATCTAATGAGCTGCTCAATCGTAGAGGTTTTTGCAACCTCCACAAATGTCTTGTCAACAACTTCAATACCATGGAAATATACCACAATATATTGTACTTACCTGAAAACCTACCTATTAACATTTTCTTGGTCTCTACTTACTGTGATGATAAAAATGTGGATGTAGATTCTACACTTCCACCAATAACAATGTACTCTATTTCTCCACAGGTCGAACTGGCACAGCACATGGGCAGACATTGCCCACTGAACAGACTCCCAACCCACCTCCAGGTGAAGGCTCCAGGGAGGACGACACTCCTGGACATGTGGACGTGGATGACGGGCCTGACACATTTGTTCAGCTTGGTCAGACAGCAACAGTGAGTCTCACTGTACCCATATCAACTCCTCCCATCCCAGCTGCTACAGCAACTCAGCCAGCAACATACCCCCCAATCTGTGTGCTGAGCACAATCAGTACAATCTTGTGCTCCCGAGTCCTGGATCCTGAAGTGAAAGTCACCACCCCTACCACAGAGGGACCAGGACCCATTTGGAGAGCGTACCCCGGGCCAAGGGCAAAGGCTTGTGGGGGCAGGCTCTGTGGGAGGAATGCTGTGGGCCAGAAGGGAGAGCCCACTGGGGCCACTCACAACCAGGACACCATCAGCCAAGTCTTGGGGCTCTATCATGAGTCCCAAACCGTGATGGGCCAGGTAGTAACCGAATTCCGGGAAACCAAGCATCTGCAGAGGGACGTGTACCAACAGGTAGAGGCCCATAATACCAACATAGGCTTCCTAACAGGGGTGCTGATGGACATCCATACAATCCTGAGCAGGGATTTTCCATCTACCCCTTCTTGTGGTGCAAGTAGATCAAGGCCATCTATACCTGCGACAGACACAGGAAACGATGGCCTGCCAGAGGAAGAAACACTGTCAAGCACCCCTGCCTCTGCAGCAGCCTAACCTCCCAACCCCCCCAACCACCTTAGCAAGCAGGGATGTCCATGCAAATATTCAGGAAGTATGGATGGCAAGACACCCACCACTTCCAGCAAGAAACATCAACCTTAATGTCCTTCTTTGTGTGTCAGACACACACTCCTGATGGGAGAAGTAATTTGGATTTTGGAATTCAGATGATTTAGCATCTTCATCTATAGTTTAATACACCATGACTGACTCCTTCACTTTTTATGTATCTTTGTTTTTGCACTAAGTATGTCTTCACCTTTAACACTAATAAATTCACAAGACACAAACTCATTGTCTGCTGTAGACAATTTCAAATTCAGCAATGTAGAGATGTAAGATCATGTGAACTATACAATGACAAAACAAGCTACTTGTGTAAGCATGGATATGTTGCCTGTACACAACGTTAGCTCAGGATCACCACCATGCCACACCATCACATACATACAAGTGTCTTGTCTAAGAAGCGTTTTATTACAGTGTTCAAATCGTAGGCTGGCAAGATGTCAGATACATAGAAAAATAAACATGTTTGAATTATACTGTGTAAGTGGTCAAATTACAGGTACAGACCTCAAGAACAAGGAAGGAAGGGATATATCAGGCATTGCTCTGTAGGATACGCAAAAAAGAATTTGGTTGATGTAACATGTCATATACATCACAAAAGGAATCCAACACCACAAACATGCAACATTCAGTCAGATGGTAGAAGAACAGTTCCTGATCACAGGATCATTACAATCCAGTGCTTCTGTATCTGGTGGTATGACACAAACAAATGTCAGTGATGTACCACAGGCACTTTGGCCTACAATGATGAAACACATCAACAGCAACATACTGTTCACACAAAAAAGAGCGTTCAACCAATGTAAAGTAAAATTAACATGGATTTGGCCTACAACTTCATGGCTGCCACATGACAAGGAGCAAGTCCAATGGAGTTTCCTAAACTACCATCCTATCACTATGCAAGCTGTCTTGGCACAGGTCTTCTCACCCAAAGTCTGTGACATACATTCTTAGGAACAATCCATGTCCACTTCGTAAGTGCCAACAGCATCAAGTATCTGCCAATGTCACAACTCTGAGCTCTCAGAATGAAGATGCCATGGTGAAGGTACCTAAAAACAAAACACAAAAACAAAGAGTATAGTTATGTAACCATACATTTGACACACTTCATATAGCAAATGTCTGGAGAAAACAGTCAATGACAAAAATCTGACATAATGTCGCGCCGCGTGGTGCGGCGCGAGCCGAACATTCGGCTCGGGCCGCACAGCGCGTTTTCAGGACGCGGCACGCCCCTAGCCTTTCCTGCACATTACGAGGCCCCAGAATTGGCATGGGGCCTCGCTCTGCCTTTCCACTCCGCATTTCTTGTGCCTCCTGACCCCTCTTACCTGTTCTTGTTCCTTCTTTTTTCATTTCTTCTTTTCTTGGGTCTTTTTTGTTGTACCTTCCTTTATGTCTTTTCCCCCTTTCCATGTTACCTTTTTCTTCCCAGCATTCCTTGTTCCCTATTCTCTATGGTTCCTACTCTATTCTGTTCTATGTACTTTTCCCTATCTAAGATGGTGTCCTTTTACTTCCTGTTGGTCACTTCCTGTTTTTTGGTATTTAAGGGATGTGTTTTCTTCCTTTCTTTGCGCTGCAACACTTTCTGTTCGGATGGTGTCTTCGCTCCTGATTCCTTGCCTTTCGGTTCTGGATTTCGTCAATTCTGTGTTACCTGAATTTTGTTTCTTTTGATTCCTGTTCTTTTGTTCTTGTTTTCAGGAATCATTCTGTTTGGAGGTTTTTTTCCCCCTTTTTGAGTTTTTTCTTTCCCTCTGGCGCTATTTCTGAAGGGCACGGTCTGTTCTTGGCGTTTCCATTGCCTACAGCACCGTGGCTACCAGAAAGAGTTGCCCCTTTCTGGGCCAAAGCCGAACACTCAAGACCCACGCCACTCGATCTGCGGATTCCAGGCGCAAGCAGCACATGAGTCGTGACAGATTGCAGCGCCCAACTATCCCGACGTCCTCTAACACCATGGATGACACAGTGGCGGCTGCTGCAGATCCTGATCAATCTCTTCTGACAACAATTCAGCAACAAGTTCAGGAATTGCAACAACTGCGCAATGAGAATGCTGCGTTAAGACAGGCTTTGGCTTTCCGCAGTGGTGATGTTCCGACTATCTCCGCTTCTACTCCTCGTTTCTCCGGTGAACCAACCAAACTACGGGAGTTCCTTGATGCATTAACGGTGTACTTCGCCTTCCGACCTACCCAATTCTCCCATGACAGGACAAAGGTGGGTTATCTTATCAGTGCTTTATCCGGTCCTGCCTTGGCCTGGGCAACCCCAATGGTATCATCCAACGATCCGGTATGGTCGGACTATTCCACCTTCGTGAATCGCTTCAAACAAATGTCTAGTCGTCCAGGATTGGAGGCCTCTGGGGAAGAAGCCTTATGCGACATCCAACAAGGCTCACAAGATGTCCTTCAATATATTACACGTTTTCGTCAGCTAGCGGCAGAGACCACCTGGGTGGAACGTACTCTGGTGACTTTGTTTCGTAGATGACTCAAAGAAGAAATAAAAGATGAATTAGTACATTCCACCAGAGTTGAAGATCTTCGTGGCCTGATGGATCAAGCACTTTCCATCGAGTACCGTCTTCAAGAACGAAGATTGGAGAAGAGAAGGAGTAGAGGGTCTTCCCAGCCAAGCACTTCACGAGTTTATCTGCATCGTTCTGAGGAACCTCGCCCTCCTGCTAGAGACATCGAGGGGGAACCCATGCAAGTGGATACTACTCGAGGCCCGCTCTCCGCTAGCGAGCGGGAGGACAGACGTAAGAAAGGGTTGTGCCTGTACTGTGGTTCTGCTGGTCACATGCTTCGTACCTGCCCTGTATGTCCGCCAAGGCCATCGGGAAACGCCACTTCCCGTCCTCTGTAAGAAGGGAGGGGACGGGATCATCGGCTATACCTTCCATTAGTTCCTTTAATGACAATACGACATCCTTGTTCATGTTACCTGTCATGTTACAACTACCTGACGGCCGTCAAGAAAAGACTATGGCATTACTAGATTGTGGTGCTAGTGGTATTTACATGGATAAGACTTGGACCACTACTCAACAAATTCCAACACAACCCAAAGAAATTCCCGAACAAGTGCACACAGTGGATGGATCCTTGATATCCTCTGGTCCAGTTGATACTACTACCCTGATGTTAAGTTTACAGTTTGGTAACCATCAAGAACACATCTCCTTTGATCTCATATCATCCCCCAACCATACCATCATTCTTGGAATTCCGTGGTTCATAGGACATAATCCGTATGTGAATTGGGTAACTCTGACTATTTCCTTGTCTTCACAGTTTTGTCATGAGAACTGTTTTGCTTCTGACAAGTATTGGTCACCGAAAAGATTAACACCTACTGAAAGTACTACCGGTTATTCCATTAATACTGTCCAAGGAGTCCCTGAACACTATTTAGAGTTTCAAGATGTGTTCCAAAAACCATCCAGACCTGTGTTACCTCCACATCGAGACTACGATTGTGCTATTCCCTTGGAACCTGGCACTATCGTTCCTTTTGGGAGGATGTATTCCCTCACGGAACCCGAAAAGGAAGTTCTAAAAGAGTATTTGGAAGAAAATTTACAGAGTGGGCTTATTGTTCCATCGTCTTCTCCGGCAGGGGCTCCTCTCTTTTTTGTACCCAAGAAGACAAAGGATCTTCGTCCTTGCCTGGATTTTCGGGGCCTGAATAAGATAACTATTAAGGATCGTTATCCTTTGCCTCTCATCAAGGATATTCTAGAAGCAGTCAGAGGGGCTCAACGTTTTACCAAACTGGATCTACGGGGAGCCTACCACCTTTTACGCATTAAAGAAGGAGACGAGTGGAAAACAGCTTTCCGGACCCCATTTGGTCACTTTGAGTACAAAGTTATGCCTTTTGGTCTCACTAATGCCCCCGCAATCTTCCAGAGATTTATGGACTCAGTGTTTTCTGACCTTTTGAACCAGACAGTTGTAATTTACTTAGACGATATTCTTATTTATTCTAGACGTCCCGAACTCCATTCTTCCCATGTGAAACAAGTCCTTCAAAGACTCCGGGCACATCAACTATCTTGCAAACCAGAAAAGTGTGAGTTCGTCAAAACGGAAGTCAAATATCTGGGTTATCATTTAAGTCCCACCGGCATAGCTATGGATCAAGAAAAAGTACAAGCCATTCTAGATTGGCCTTCTCCTTCTTCTATTAACAAAACACAATGTTTTCTAGGATTAGCAAACTTTTATCGGCAATTCATCTTAGACTTTGCGAAACAGACTAGCCACATAACTCACACTTTAAAGAAGGAAAATTTAACAAAAGGGTTTGTCTGGACTAAGGTGGCTGAAACAGCTTTTCAAGATTTAAAGAAGGCTTTCACTCAAGCCCCCATCTTAAGACATCCAGATACCAACAAACAATTTATTGTAGTTACCGATGCTTCCGAAAGAGCCACCGGAGCTGTCTTACTCCAACAACAAGAAGATGATGGTCTTGAACATCCTGTTTTCTATTTGTCTCATATACTCTCTACAGCAGAACAACATTACTCAGTACTTGAAAGGGAATTATTGGCTCTGAAAACAGCCTGCCTAGAATGGAGACAGTTTCTGATGGGTTCCAAGGAGCCTTTTGAGGTGAGAACAGACCACCGTAATCTACAATGCTTACGTAATTTTGTATGCCAGAATAGTCGCCAGGCTCGTTGGGCCTTTTTCTTCAGTCAGTATGATTTTTACATCACTTATATTCCTGGATCCCAAAACATTCTGGCTGATGCTCTGTCTCGCCGTTATCCAGATTGTACTCCTTCCCCATCTCAGTATCTACTGGAACCTAGTAAGGTCATTGGAGTAGCTCAGTCTTTCCTGGAGGAGGTACAACTGGAATACTCCAGCCTGTCTGACCGCGAAGTAGAGAAACTAAGACCCTTTTTATGTAAGAGACAAGGATATTATTATTATCAGAATCTGTTATTCCTCCCTACTAACAGAGTTAGAGAAAAAGCATTACAAATGTGCCATGATTCGCCGGTTGCTGGTCATAGAGGCATCAAGGCCACACAAGAACTTCTTTCGCGATTTTTCTGGTGGCCTACCTGGAAGCCGGATGTTGAAAGATACGTTCAGGCTTGTCCCATATGTGCTCAAGTCAAGATTCCCCGTACCAGACCTGCAGGATTGCTACAGCCTTTGCCTGTTCCACCAGCTCCATGGCACACCATTTCTACTGATTTCATGTGTTCGCTCCCACCATCAGCAGGAAACCGGGTTATCATGGTCACTGTGGATTCCTTTACTAAGATGGCTCACTTCACTGCCCTGAAAAAGCTACCTACATCCCAAGAACTAAGCCAGATATTTATCGACCATATCGACCATATCTTCCGTCTCCATGGACTTCCACATACCATTGTATCTGATAGAGGACCTCAGTACATTTCCCGGTTTTTGAGATATTTTTGTAAGACACTTAATATCAATATAGCCCTGTCATCGGGGTTCCATCCTCAGACCAATGGACAGACCGAGCGTCTGAATCAAGGATTAGAGCAATACCTTCGCTGTTTTTGCAATTCTACCCAAAGCAACTGGAACACTTATCTCCCTATTGCTGAATTTTCCTACAATAATACTGTCCATAGTGCCTCCAAGGTCACTCCTTTTTTCTGTTCTTATGGCTATCATCCTACCTCTTTTCCTACTTCTCCTCGGTCTACCTCTCCTCTGCCCGCTATTACTTCTCTTTCCAAACGACTTCTACAAATCCATAGACTAATTCGATCCAATTTGTTAAACACCAAGAGATATATGAAGAAAGTAGCAGACAAGAAACTTAGGACCACTCCAGAATATCACCTGCAAGATAAAGTCTGGCTTTCATCCAAATTCTTGCCCTCACGCCTTTCTCAGAACAAGTTCACTCCTCGCTACTACGGGCCTTTCCGTATTCTTCAGTTGATTAATCCTGTCACTGTCCGTCTTCACTTGCCTCATACATGGAAGATTCATCCAGTCTTTCATGTTTCCCAGCTCAAACCTTATGTACCTGACCCTTACTCTCGTCAGTTTCCTTGTCCTCCTCCTGTATTAGTGGATGATGTTCCTGAATATGAGGTACAGGAAATTTGTGACTCTCGTCTTTTTCACAAACGTCTTCAGTATCTGATTCATTGGAAGGGTTATCCTCTCAGTGAATGCTCTTGGAAAGATGCATCTTCTGTTCACTCACCTCTTCTGATTCAGTGCTTTCACCGTTTATTCCCCCTCAAACCTGGGTCTTCGGGAGGGGGACCTACTGTCGCGCCGCGTCAATGTGTGTCATTTACTACTGACAGGCTCCTTACTCCCATAGGTCTGTTGTCACTTTTCTAAGTAATGTTTGCACTGTACTGGCCTCTCGAACAAGTGACATGCATACAATACAAATGGTTAGTTCTGGAGAGATCTTTACATGTGAATCACTAACTTTGTTACATTGAACCAATCAAACCAAACATACCTTGGTATGTTGAATGTCATCTATGTAACAGTGTCAATTATGGTAAAAGGTGTGCCCTGTAATACCAGTACATAACAAACAAACTAAATCAGATGTAGCATTCGATTCCATTTAATAGTCCACATGTCCACACATCCATAGAGAGGAAGCTCTTAGTGACACCCATGCCAGTCCTTTCATTGTGACCTAAGTCTTAGAGTGTAGTCTTGACAATGATAGTAGCCTGCATGGACAATTTGCAGCACGTCAATGTGCCTAGATGTAAAGGTGTTTGTACAGTCATGCATAAGTAGTTTACCCTTCAGGTCACAATGGAGTGCTGTGTTTCATAGTGGCTCACATCATAGTACATGTTGGTTGGCCCTGGGCCACATGATGTTAATTGCCTTAGTTAGTCAGTGTAGGTCATGACCACAGTTGTGGATAGTCAGTAGATTACTACAAAAGTGTGTATGTATGTCCCTGTACCTATCAGCATGTGCAATGTCCACATGTAATGTGATAACAAATCAGAAATGCTTGTTCTAGGTGTCTACAAAATGTGTGTCAACCAAACAGATATCCAAAATTATGCAATTATGATCTCTCCGTTCATCTATTGTATCCATAGAGGTCAACGCCCATCAGAAGCAAGCCACTTAGCGAGCTATCACCCAGAAGATGTGGATCCTGGGGGTCTATCGCTGATGCAGTGTCCATTGTCAGAAAAGGTGGGAGGACCTAAGATGTTGGGCCCTGAACATCACGGAGGTCCAGCTGGGACTGTCCTCCAAACGTGGGTGTGGCATGTGCCAGACCCCCCCATTAATGGCACACATGCTCACGGTGGCCTACCCGGAGCTTGATTGGCATTTGAGGAAATCACAGCAGCTACAAGGGGGTGAGTCCTGGACAGATTCATACATGTTTCATTGTCACCTTTATGTGTTAGAAACAGCCATCTCCCCCTGAATATTGGAGATGGCCCATGTGCAAAGCACAAGAAGAGTTGATGTTTGTGTAAGTCTGGAACCAGGAACATGCTGATGTGCCTTGCCTAGTGTCCAAATGACCAGATACACAACAGAGCCCAGTCCACTACCAACATGCTCTACTGAGCAGGTACATGGCTGAGTACAGTCATCAATTGGCTCATGTTTGATGTTATTAATGACATTTGTACCCTACAGGCCACTTGTTTTCGATGTGGCATGAGTGTTGGTATCTCATTACTGTGTCTCATGTGATGGTGGCTCTTATTTATGTGACATGGCATGTAGTGCACTTTGGGTGCAGTCACTGGGCAATAATTTCCCTTGGTAAGTGGGGAATGTACAGTTACATGAGTTGGCTAACATCACTGTGGCCAACGGTATTTGTGCCTATTGTGCCTACATGTTGGCATGTGTACCTTTCACTTTAGTAGTATCACTTACACTACTGTTTCCCACATAACTAACCTGTATTCAGGGGATGATGTCTGATTCCATCACATATGTGTGCATGCAAGAATTAATTTGAAAATAGTCGTATGTGTAGGGTATATAGTTCATGTATTACCACAGTGTGCCAACACTGGTTGGTCGGTCACACATACCCTAATCCATTACTCAATGTTATTTGTCATGTCCAGTTGTTGAATCAATGAAGAACATGACAGGTAGACCTACAGTACTTTTTCACAATGTGCATTGCCATGCCACTGGTGTTGACTTATTACGCTTAGTGATTTGCACATGTTTATTGGTGAAGGGTCATTAACTGACTGTTGATATGCATCAGGGAGTGACATGCAGAAATGTGTGAGTCATATGTGAGTGTGAGCACTCAGTAATACATTTCAATTTGTGTTTGCATGAAAATTAGGTACAGTGATATGCCTTCACATTGTGAAACAGATTAAACCACCTCTTCAGATAATGGAGTTTCCCTAAGTATCAACAACATTTAATGGACTTTTGGCTTTTAGTTATGCAATGTTAGAATGGAGTTCTCACCAGTACTGATCGCAACTGGTGATTTGTCTAGGCCTAATTAATTCATTATGTTGTGGATATTTGTAGGCAAATCTCCCAGACATTTTGAGCAAATTGTCTCGGGTGTATTTTTCAGTGATACATGTTACGTTGCGAAGCTAGATCAGTACTTCATTTGTGACACTATTTTGACAATGGACGTATTAGGAAGTTACAATTGGGAAGTTTTCTACAGTATGACACAAGTTTTTTTTATGGCACCTTCTTCCAGCTACTGTACATCTTGCTGCACAATAGCTGTATTAGTTAACCACCATTTCATCTTGATGTTGTATGTGGTATAGGAACATTTGCAGATTGCAGGGCCTTGTGTGGAATCGGTTGGAATACATTTTGTATAAAAAAAGTTGCACTGGTATACTATTTGATCACAACAGGTTACTGAGGTATGCTACAAGAGCCAAACCATTCAAGGTGAAAAGGTTTCCTACTCGATACATGGGTATTGTGATTGCACAACTTTACTAATGCAATTATCTGTTATTCTGACTTAGCAGTGTATTATTAATTTCAGCATCATCCCAAGCAAGCGTAGGAGACAGGGCTGACATCTGTGGGGAAGCATCTGGCCATGGTACCTCTGGTAGGGACATGACAGACAAGGAGGGACCCTGTGGCCCAGAGGGTGAGGGGAGTGCCACGGAGGAGACCGACTCAACATCTTCGCCGTACTACTCCAACTCCAGCAGACACCCACTAGTGGTGGAGCGACATGCAGGATCAGTTCCTGCACCATCCTTGCCTGCCACCCCCACTACCATCTCTACCCTCCCTGTTGCTCCCCACCCAGTTGGCCAGGCCCGCTCACCCAAGATGGTAGCTACCTCCTTTGCTCCAGGTGCCTCACCCTCTGCCCCTGTTCCCGCTGCTGCCCTGAGTGAGAAAACATCTCTGTGTGTCAGATGGCACTACTGACTGCCATCCAGGTGCAGGGCAGCCACCTGCAACAGATGGTGGCCTGCCTGGAAGACATCCAGAGTTCCTTGTCTACCCTACAGAAATCTTTTCAGGCTCTGGCCTCCTCCCTCATGGCAGCCTTCCATCCATACCATACTTCCACCCCACCACCTGCCTCTTCCCTATCCAATTTCTCTATTCCCATATCTGTCTCAAGCACACTCACACATAAGCACACACACTTCAGCAGCCCCATGAAGCACACATAAACAAAAACACCACAAAACACACAAGCACGCAACCACTCACCAGACACTCACCCTACTCACAACCACCTCCACCCCACCATACCCCCAGATAGCACAGCCACACCCACAGGAACACCCACCACTCCCACCATTCCCCCAGACACAACATCCAAACCATCAGACATATCCACCACTCCCACCATACCCCAACTCCACACTCACACAAACAGACATATCCCCCACTCTCATCATATCCAGCACATCCACATCACACACCACAAAAAACACAAACACCCACACTCACTCACATGACACACACCTATAAAACACGATACATCAGACACATAGACATCAGCACCAACAACACACACACACACACCTGATACTTCCTCAACCTCCCAACCCCTGATCCCTCCTGGACACCCTACCCATTTCCCTAAAGAAAGTCCCTATAGAAAGTGTAATGTTTGCCCTTTCCCCTACCACTATCAAAATCACCCCCTCCCAAAGCCAAAGGGACCTCGTGTACACCATAACTATCCATCCCACATCCAAGTCCTCCCTGATCCCACCCCCAATGAACTCAGCCATACCCCTGGGACACCCAAAAAATGGACCCCCTCCCAAACCCAGGCCAATCACTCCTAAAACCCAACTCACCCATCTCAAAACCAGCCCCCTGGTCCCAAATGACATCATTTAGGTGCCTGGACTGCCCACTAGATACCTCTTCCTGGTGAGGTCCTCATGGTAGTGTTCTGAGAGGCAGGTTAACTGGGACAGCAGTGTGCTGGCCCATCAATATTACTGTTGGACTGGCCATTGGCCTTACATACATGTGTTTATTTGTTCTAAATAAAGAAAAGGTGGCTAGTTTTCTTACACATTAGTCCTGCCATTATTGTTCTACCATTTTAATGTTCATGAATACTTGGGATTTATGACTACATTTGTGTTTGTTTCACCCTGATTGATGATCCATTTGATGTGGTTGGTATGATCTGAACTTGGAGCCAGTGGTGTAGTCACCAAGGACTAGTCGAAATGGGGAAATGGGGAAATGTACAATGGATGGATATGTGGGGTCTAATCTTATTGGGGCTGACATTGCATTGGGTGGTTTTTCATATGGTAAGTATTTCATCTTGGCTTGGCCAATGTCAACATTAAATGGCTTCTCTTTCTCCCTGTGATATAGGTTGGACATTTGTTTAATGTGTGCAAGCTAGAGATCTGATGATCCATACATGGAGGGTGTTCAATTGTCATTCCATGGTATACATTTTAATAGACATATATAATTTTTCATGTGTGTTCCTTACACCTACTTTAACTAAATGTGTGACCCATGCTGTTGCTGCTGTATTTGCTTTCAAGACTTGCACTTACACATTTCTCACATATTTATGGCACTTGGTTGAACTATTGGCTCCCCTAATATACATTAATCCACAGTTCCTGTGCAGATAGTGGTTTTGAGGGACGTGCAAAGTGGTTTGTGGCCGAGGGCACCAGAGTTCCAGGGGTCTCCAGTGTAGAGGCATTCCTATTGTGCAGGGATTCCATCCATTGTGACCTTTGAATGTTTCTCACACTGATTATTTGTCATTCCATTAACCTTGCATTATCTAGAAATGTGGGTGATATGTGGATGTCCATAACACAGGTGATGGGATACAGTTTCATGAGACATCCATACAAATGTAACTTTTATATCGCAACAGGCCATGGCATGTGAACAATGTGAGGGTGTCACTTAGATTTGTAGGTAAGTTATTGGTGATGAGTTGCTGTTGTGTGACACAATGTTATGGACACATCACTATACCAGAATATTGGTCGTTCACACATTTAAAATGGAGAAGAGTGCGCCTGCAGTGTAAGTGACCTGGCCAAAGGGGGCATCATAGGGCTGTGATTCGGTCATATGTTGAGTACAACTCTGAACAGATGCACACAAAATATGTTTGGCCCACGGACCACATACCCCATGTCAGGTTATGGCAGGGCATTGATTTGCTATGGAGTTGTTAGTAACGTGTAACTATTTATTTTACTGTCAATTAAGTCCATGACAACATCATCTAGATGCACAAGCAGTGGAAGTGCTTGTACAATTGGCTCCATGGAGGCACCGGATGTATGAAGCTGAGTACAGGTGAGTTTCGTCCTTTTATGCCTCCTTTTTTCGCCCGCTCAGATGTTGTGGTTCAACCTTCACAGTCAGGTCAGCGGAAGGTCACATCGTAATTAGATCAGCAGTTGCACTGGTGATCCGCCCTCTGACAGGTTCATTGGCCTACCTCACCAACACTGTAGTCTAGATTTGCTGGTGGTGTCGGCGGGACAACAGCCTCAGGACTGCCAAAGTTGTAATCAGGCCCTTAGTCCCTATACTCAGCCCACTCAATTGCTGTCAGCCTAACCTTGTTATGTAGTACCGATTTGGCTCTACCAGATAACCATAGTTGGCGCTTTGTGTTTCTAAGCCCTATTTTCACTTAAATCTTTTAAATTGCCTATCTCGGGTTCTATTTATTAAATTTTTGTCATTTTGGTCTTAAATAATTTAATACATTTTACCCTATTTGCCCAAATTGATGGGTGATTTTTCTTGTATTACATTTTTAATTTATTACTGTTTGAAGTGCTGCATAAATACTTCACACCTTGCCTCTAATTTAGGCCTTACAACTTTTGTGCCACCCTACCAGAGGGTTAAGGACAGGTTAATTTGAGGTATTCTTGTGTTTCACCCTGACAGAAAATGTGGTTGCTGCTTTAGAAAGGTTCACACCCTTCAACCGGTAATCTAATTTCCTACATGGATGATCATGTAAGATGGAGGTGACATACACTAAGAAGGACTATGGGTGGTACAGTGAGAGGAGTTATGGGTGGCAAATGCATATTTGGTTGTTTGTTTGTTTGTTTGTTTGTTTATTTGTGGTTCAAGACTAAGGTTGAGGGCTCAAGCACCGGCATCCAGTCAAAGCATGTTCAGACTCTGCTGCTGATAATAAAACTATCACACTGCTACAGGAAGCTCATGTGTCAGAAGAATGATTGGTGGATTTCTGCCTCAAGGCTAGAAATAAATTCTGTAGCTCTGGGACAGTACAGTTCCATATAAAGTATGTGGGCATGTACCCCTTCCCTGAATGAAACAGTGTCCATACCTATTCTGTGGCCTGGAGAAATGCACCAGGCATAACGTCTTTGGTTTACTTGGGACTACTGTCCATGTCCTTGGCTGTTGACATGAAGTTATGGCAGCTATGTTTGTGAATTAATAGTCTTGGATAGACCTTTTTGAAATAGACCTTTTTTCTCTGTTAGAGAGGAGTGTTGCCACCCATGCTGCTACTCATGTAAAGTTCTGCTTCTATGTAACACCCAGACCTTTGTGAATCCATTCCTTGTGTGTGTTGGTATGTATATGCTTTCTGAATATGCAGCATACATATGGCAGCTATATTCTATGTGATGCATGGTTGATGAAAAAGGTGTGTTTGATTGCCGCTGGTATTGTGGCACAAGATGGAGGGTGGATACAGCTTTCCAAGGCAGTGGAAGAGTACTATCTGGATTCTTATGGCTTCAGCGTGGAGATCCAGCCACTGAAGTGGGGGAGGTTGTAGAGAGGCTTACACTTAGAATTTCTAGGAACTCCTTTTAGCAGGGGATTCTCAGTTAGTTGTTGTTGAACACTGCCATGTGGTAGATAGTAATGGAAATTGCACGAATCAGCAGATTCTGGTGATAGCTGGGGAAGTTTGTAGGCAGGGTCTGCTCTTTTCTCTGAATCTGTCCGCATCATTAGAAAGGTTACTGACAGCTGCGTAGATAGTCTTAACAGTTCATTGTGCCTATGTGTTCAGTAGTCCTGTTTGGAGACATCACCGTCACTGTATGCTGTGAAAGTCATCACCTTCTAAAAATACTGTGTCTGCACTACAGCCAGAAAACATTTTTTTCAAAAGGAACAACAAAATACCTGCTCCTGGACCTAAGACAGGAGATCTACATCATTCTGTATGGAAAAAGAGTACAAAAAAGGGAGCCAAACCACTCCACTTGATTCCACTTCAAAGTTCTTGCTGGACCAAGGAAAGGGGTGCTTTTCATAGTACTTAATGAGCTTCTTGGTGAACAGGCCTGATGTCTCCATGTCAGGCGGTCACTCAGATGTAAGATGACAGCACCTGAAGTCTCTAAAACTTACTGGATAAGCTCTGTGTCTGACTAGCGCCTATAGGTCTGAATGCCTGGCTGCTCATAGAGGGAAGGAGAGCACCTAGCCTACAGGAGGAGATACTGCCAAATGTAAAAGCCCAGCAGTTTTCCTTGCATGTGGAGCACCAAGAGGAAGCCAACTTTCATCAGGAGTGAAGCCAGGGTTGACCTGACACTGGATAGCAATTTATTGAGTCCTATACATGCCATCCTATTACAAGCTTTTCCCTGCTAATGAGCCACGTACCGCACCACAATCTGCATGTACCAGGTTGTATCTGGCATTTTCCCCTCATAAATATTGGCAGGTTTGACCAAACATATCATAAGTTACCAGACAACTGGAAAAGAGGCCCACGGTAAATACCATCAAGAGAATGTGGAAGAATTCTCTGTTCCTGTCATTGTAAACAGAAAAACTGTTATATTATGCCAGTTGGCGATACCTCTCAAAATTAGCAATAGTGTTTAGGATTGGGGAGAAATTTCAAAATTGGATCTTCTGCAACTTAGAACACCCAACAGTCTGGATTAAAATCAGTCTCTCTGGCAACAGAAATCCAGAGGTGGACCCGGCATGGCTGCCCTCTCTCCGATTTGCATTGGCTATGGAAACTCTAGCAATGAGGATATGCAAGTATGACATTATACGGGGGGGGGTAAAAGGTAATAAAGAGTACACTCCTATGAAGTATGTTGATGATATTCTAGTGCTCTTGGCCTAATTCCTGGATCTCCACTCTGGACCTGATTAAGGAACTAGAGCGATATTGGGAGATCATGGTGCTCAAGATCACTATATCTAAATCCCAGTTCCTAATCATTCCTACCCCACAAAATGAGGTATCATTTTCTTGATGTGGCAGAATGGTGGCTGTCAAAATGACAGGCCTACCTCCAAACCTGTATGTTCTTCAGACTAGCCCACTACTGATGCCCAAAATGCTCCTAAAATTATCAGAGTGCCATAGACAAATTCACATGGGCTAGGAAGACACCAAAGCTCACTAGAAAGTTCATCAATAAATCGTCTAAGGCTGAGGGGGGCTAGTCCTCTGCATTATCCTCCACTATTACCTGGTATCCCAAATTGGATTCTTTGGAAGGGAGAAGTGCGGGGTGCTGTGGTTGTTAATCAGTTGATAGTGGCTGTTGATGCCTCTCTAGCCTCTGGTTGTAGGTTAGAGTCTCTGTTATCCAGTAAAGCAATAAAAAATATATGGTTCATAAATGGCAAAAAAAGTCATTTCTGCAACCTAGCAGCATCAAATCTCCTCTGTCTCATCAATTAATCCCATCAGTCATCTGCATGTACGCAAATACTCACCATCCAAGCCTCGTAATCACATCTAATTCCGATTTAATCCATCGCAAAGAAAATGGAGTAAATGCATGGAGTGGTTCTCTGCCGATTACAAAACTAATCCCAATAAACACAAACCTTGAGTTCTGGACCATCGTGCTACCTAGTGTTAAGCACTTCAATATCTCATAAAGGGTAGTAAGCGCTATATAAATCCATTTCCAAGACAATACAATACATTCCCTCACATTTTGTTAAACAACTGGTTTCATATCTGAATCTCAATGCTGTTTTACTTAATCCTGTTCTATAGAAACAGCACATTCTGCGACAACATAATATCCATGAGTGCCACACTTTTGAAATGAATATAAACTATATTATTCTAGTTGTTCATTAGAATTGAAGTGACGTTGCAATAAAACAATGGGGAATTAACAGGCTACATCTGTTGTTGAAAGTGCATGTTTTGTGCAGCATCTCAAACTATTTTATCACATGGATAAAGACAACATTTGAAAATTGATGGAAAATGTATCCTACCTTTAGCTTCTGGACCACTAATTGTGATTGTCATGTGAAAATCACAAAAGAAAACAGTTTCTATAAAAAATTGTTCATCAACTCCCAGCACCGGATCATAATATTTTACTGAGTGAAATCACTTTTAGAACTTGCTCAATTCTTACAATTAGTATGACACTGTCAGGAATCCCCAAGGTGCCTCCTGTGTTATCTGTCAGCATCCCCAGGGATTAGGGTTAAATCATATCTCTGTTCTTGGTTAAACCTTCATGTTTCTAAGTAAACATAATGTGCTGTGTTACACAATTGGTTTTTATCAATGCTTGTTATACCAATGCTTGTTTGCTAATGTGAGCAGGTGTAGACATGTGATTCTAATTGGGTGTGGTGACTCATCCACATGTGGAAACTAAACTGCTTTCCTAATTGGCTATAAATAGCAGAGTGAAGCATGCCTCCCTGCTTGGCTTTGTTTTGCTTCCTGATCTCAGCATCTGATTTGGCAGTCCAGCCCCTGCTGTCATCCTCATATTCAACACTTTTGAGGCAATTCTTTTCTTCATTCCTATACTAGCTGACACCAGGCATTCCTCCAGCACTCCGGAAAAGACTGCAGCTAAGTGACTAGTATTCTCCAGGGAGTTTGTTCTTTGAGCACCACACTTTCCTAGAACAGCTGGTGTATTTCAGACCTCGTATGTTGACAGAGTGTTTATCTTGAAGAGACAAATGCATTTCTGAACACTCTACATTATTATTGTAGTTACTTGCCTAAACGTGCTTCAGGAGATCTGCTTGAGCTTAAGTACTACAAAAAGTGACAGTGCAATTTTAAAAGAGCATTTACGTGACTTTCCTTTCTCTAATAGCATAACTCTTGGATTTAAATTGTGTCATTCATGCCTGTGTTTCAGGTTTGAGGAATTTGCATTTGAAGGGTTTTTCACACACACAGTGGACCCAAATCAAACTGTGCCACCCTAACTGTTTAAACCCAGAGTGGAAATTTGTATTTCTTGGATTGTTTTTGTTCCTTTTAGTTTAACCCTATGCATGCAGGAAAGTTATACGTGATATAATTAATGCCCTTGTTTGTCTTTCTTGTGCATGATAAGTGCAACCACAGTTCTAATTGTAGTGTGCAACAGTGAATCTCTGTGAAGCCAGCCCTAGTGTTGCAGTACTTATTGCTAAGGTACTCAGTTTGGGTTTTTCGTAATGCAGTGTTAGTAATTGTGCCAACAGTTATTATTATCCAAGAAAAGTGCTGGAGCATCCCAGTGTTCTTCTGCCGCTCCCGTGCCCATATCAGACAGAGAGATTCAGTTTCAAGGAAGTTGAGTGCACTAACTCTACTATTCCTCTGTCAACAACGATCTGCCCCCCAAAGATTCAGGGTGCCTGGCTGGACCGACAAGAGGTGGCAGTATTTTGTTGCTTTCTCTTCCACTCTCCCTTTCCTTTTGGGACACCTGCCGGGGTTTCTGTGTCCACCAGGAAGTGCCGAGAGGTGTTCCTGGAGGTCAGTCGCATACCATCACCCCTGCAGACATCCTGCTTTTCAGGCGAGTGGGCCCGTCATGACATAAAGCCAAGCCACAACATACAGGGCTGCCTTGGCGATGGATTCCTCAATGGGTACTTTCAAAGGTTTAGCACTGGCTTTACCAGCTGATCAGGATGCTCCATCTTTATTAGATTTAAGTAGGGCCCTAGTGGGATTACAGAAGGAGGTTCTTTCCTTAAAGCAAGAGAACCTGGAGTTGCACACTGAACTACATCGGTATAAACCACAAGACACCCGTCTGGGGAGGAGTCAAACTAAAACAAAGATCTCCAGTACTACAGGCTTCTCGGTTTGACACGTCTAATCATGTTCCTAGACCCTTATTAGGCCCAATGACTTCCACCATACAACCCATGCAGGTAATGGTCACAACACCAACCCCTGTGCCCTTAGCTCCTCCAGAAAGGTTTTTGGGAGATAGTGCCAAGTTCAAAATTTTTCCAGTGCCAGCTACAGTTTTTGTGTCGGGCAGCTGCATTCCCCAACGATGCTGCAAAGATAGCTTTTATTATCTCTTATTTGGGAGGCAATGCAGCTAATTTATCTATTCCGCTGGTGGAGCGCAATGACCCTATACTGTATGATTTCAACCATTTCAAGGAAGCCTTGCGGAAACTGTTCGCCAAACACCTCTTCGTGCAAGCCAGTGACAATGAGTTGCTGAACTTGTGCCAGGGAAACAAAGATCTACTGTCTTAAATCACCTCTTTTAATCGGTTGGTGGCAGAGACTGAGTGGCCCGAGAAGAAGAGGGCTTCTATTGTGGCCTTTGGGATGATCTCAAGGATGTTCTAGCCCAAATTGTGGAACCTCCTATGGAGTGTTCCGAGTTCATTGACCTGGAGGTACGATTGGATCACCGCTTGAGTGAATGTAAGGGAGAAAAAATCAGGGGTGACACATGCTTAGTGGTGCTCAAAACTGAGAAAAAGGAGTCCACCATTCCCACTCATGATACATCTGAGCCCATGCAAATTGGCAGTGTGCGGGCCCACTATCTATGGAAGAGAAAGTACGTAGGAAAACATTTAAACTGTGTTTATACTGTGGTAAGGCAGGGCATTTTGCTCGGGAATGTCCTAACAAGCCTACTGCTCCAAAGAAAGCCATTGGAGCCATAACAGGGCCTGAATTTTCTCTTCCTGACCAGGTGGAAAACTAACTGGCTCGATAACTTCTGAGAACATTTTATCGAGTGCTTCTTTCAATATGGTCTCACATCTTCTGGCTAATACCACCAGTCCAGTACCTCGACATCTTACTCTTATTGTGACGTTAGTGTTGTTCCCTCAGGTTCGTAAGGTCATTCCCATATTACTTGACTCTGGGGATACCGGAAACTTTTTAGACTTGGGTTTGGCTAAAACCCTAAATATAATGATTATCAGAAAAGACGTCCCTGAACCAGTCAGAGCCTTGGATGGCTCAGAATTGTCCTCCTGGCTTATTGTTTATCAAACAACACCCTTGTCCATGCTTTGTGCAAACAACCATACAGAACAAATTCAGTTTGACCTCACAGATACCCCAGTATTTGGAGCCATTTTGGGGATACCCTGGCTTCAGTTACACAATCCCAAAATTGAAGGGGCAGCAAGGACAGTGACATTACACTCCAAACATTGCTGGCACTCCTGTTACCAAGACAAACCATTACTAGTGACATCCTTGCATTGTGGGTCCACACATAGTACGGCCATCAAGCCGGATGACATACTGGCCATTCCTGCACTGTATAAAGACTTCCATGATGTCCTTAGTGAACAGAAGGCCACCCAGCTGCCACCACATAGGTCATACGATTGTCCTATAGAATTGATTCCAGGGGCAACATTATCATGTAGTAGGGTGTATGCTCTTTCTGATCCTGAGAATCGATACCTGCGAGACTACTGGGATGATCTATTGGCTAAGGGTTTCATTTGTCATTCAACACCACCAGTATCTTCATCTTTGTTCTTCGTTCCCAAGAAGAATCGTGAGCTGCGCACCTGTATAGATTATCACGCAGTGAACAAAGTGACCATAAAAAATCGGTATCCACTTCCGTTGATCCTGGTATTTTTAGATCAGGTACGTCAGTCGACCACTTATACTAAACTCGACCTCCGGGGCGCCTACCACTTGATCCGAGTGATGAAGGAGGATAGGTGGAAGATGGCTTTCCAAACTAAATTCAGACTCTTTGAGTACACATTGATGCCCTTTGGGTTGTGTAACGCTCCTGCAGCGTTTCAATTTTTCATCAATGAAGTGCTGCAGGAGTTTCTGGATATCTGTGTAGTGGTATACATAGACGACATTTTGATCTATTCGTCTTCCACTGAGGAACATATAGGGCATGTAAGAGCGGTTTTTCAATGGCTTCATGAGCATCATCTCTTCACCAAGCTGGAAAAAATGTGTTTTTCACGCTACAGCTGTAGAATTCCTGGGATATGTGATCCCTCCAGATGGAATTTCTATGGATAGGTTCAAGGTACAGCCCATCCTGGATTGGATAGCCAGAGATCCATCAAGGAAGTGAAACAGTTTTTGGGCTTCGCAAATTTTTATCGGAGATTTATACCCCACTTTTCTACCGTGGTATCTCACATAACTCGGCTCCTACGAAAGGGGGTTAAGTTCCTCTGGGATGCAGAAGCTGAGAAAGCCTTCTAACATCTTAAAAACACATTCACTGAAGCACCCATTCTCCATCATCCTGACCCGGCTCAGCCATTTTTCGTGGAAGCAGACGCTTCCCAAATGGCAGTGGGTGGTATCTTGTCCCAACGAGATCCTGAGTCTGGGCATTTCCATCCAGTAGCTTACTTCTCAAAGAATTTGCTACCCGTAGAGCAAAATTACACAGTGGCGGAGCGGGAACTTCTCGCATCAAGCTTGCCTTCCAGGAATGGCATCACCACCTACTAGGAGCTAGACACACTGTAACTATTTACACAGATCACCGTAATTTACAGTTTTTTCAATTGGCCAAGGCCCTGACACCTCATCAATTACGCTGGCTTCTATTCTTTAATGAGTTTGACTTCGTAATCACCTATAGGCCCGGTACTACACAACAAAAGGCAGACACATTGTCTAGAATGGGTTTCTCCTCTGATGTGGTGCTAGAACAGGTCAGAAGCATTATACCCCCAGAACAAATCGTGGCTGTGTGCACTTCCCAAGAGTTCCTTGAGAAAATACAGGTAGCCCAACAAAAGGTTCCCTGTTCAACTGATGTTTATGAAAAAGAGGGTTTACTATAACATGCTGATCAGCTGTACATCCCTACCAAAGAATTACGGGATACAGTATTACATTGGGGGACATGATTCTGTCCTCGCAGGTCACCCGGGTGAGAAAAAGATGTTAGATCTCTGTCAAAAATGGTTTTGGTGGCCCACACTTGTGCAGGATGTCAGAAGCTACGTCAGACTTGTTCCACCTGTGTTCGGGCTAAAACCCCACATATTCCAGCCACAGGATTGTTACTTCCCATGCCAATTCCAGTGGCCCCATGGCATACCATAAGCATGGATTTTATTTGTGATCTCCCAGCTTCCAATGGGCACACTGTCATATGGGTGGTTGTAGATTACCTAACTAAAATGGCTCGTTTTGTTCCAGTAAAATGACTCCCTACAGCTTCCAAGCTCTCTGATTTGTTTGTCCAAGACATTGTACGGCTTCATGGGTTGCCCACCACAATTGTTTCTGATCGTGCCCCCCAATTTATATCACGGTTTTGGTGTAGCTCCTGTTCCTCTGTCGGTATGGAAGTCCGCTTGTCCTCTGCATATCACCCACAAACCGATGGGCAGACGGAACGTGCCAACCAATCGCTGGAGCAAATCCTGAGATGTAACATTGACACATGGTCTACTGAGCGGGATAAGGCTTTACCTCTTGTTGAATTTGTATATAACAACAGTGTTCACATGGCTACAGGAGTATCCCCATTTTGCTGTTTGTTTGGTCTGCACCTAAGAATGCTACCTATAACTGGGTCCCAAACATCCACAAGAGTCCCATCAGTACAGAAACACCATAAAGAGTTACAGGAGATTCAAAAACAAGTACAACATAATTTAAAACTCTACCAAGCTCAAGTAAAAAGCAAGCAGACAAAAGAAGGAGACCTGCTCCCTCTTATCAGACAGGAGATCAGGTGTTGCTCTCATCCTAAAATCTCCATCTTGCAGGATCCAGAAAATGAAACCCCCGATTTCTAGGCCCGTTTTCTATTGCCACAATCATCACTCCGGTGGTAGTAGAACTGACATTGCCAGATGATTTCAAGGTACACCCCGTGTTTCATGTGTCGTTACTCCGTCCCTATTCCCCTGATACCTGCGATGCCCCACCACCTTCCCTGGTAAAAGTACACGGGCAATGGGAATTTGAAGTGGCTAAAATTCTTGACTCCAGACGCGTCCGTGGTGTTCTACACTATTTATTGGCTTATAAATGCTATGGGCCTGAGGACAATTCCTGGGAACCCGCGTCCACAGTTCATGCTCCACATCTTACTAAAAAATTCCATCTCCTGCACCCTTCCAAGCCCTGCCCTTTGAGAGGGTCCTTGGTGGGGAGGACCGTCAGGAATCCCCAAGGTGCCTCCTGCATTATCTGTCAGCATCCCCAGGGATTAGGGTTAAATCATATCTCTGTTCTAGGTTAAACCTTCATGTTTCTAAGTAAACATAATGTGCTGTGTTACACAATTGGTTTTATAAATGCTTGTTTTACCAATGCTTGTTTGCTAATCTGAGCAGGTGCAGACATGTAGTTCTAATTAGGTGTGGTGTAGACATGTGCTTCTAATTGGGTGTGGTGACTCATCCACATGTGGAAACTCAACTGCTTTCCTGATTGGCTATAAATAGCAGAGTGAAGCATGCTTCCCTGCTTGGCTTTGTTTTGCTTCCTGATATCAGCATCTGATTTGGCAGTCCAGCCCCTGCTGTCATCCTCGCATTCAGGATTTTTGAGGCAATTATTTTCTTTGTTCCTGTACCAGCTGACACCAGGAATTCCTCCAGCACTCTGGAAAAGCCTGCAGCTAAGTGACTAGTATTCTTCAGGGAGTTTGTTCTTTGAGCGCCGCACTTTCCTAGAACAGCTGGTGTATTTCAGACCTCTTATTTTGGCAGAGTGCCTATCTTGAAGAAACAAATGCATTTCTGAACATTCTACATTATTATTGTAGTTACTTGCCTAAATGTGCTTCAGGAAATCTGTTTGAGCTCAAGTACTACACAAAGTAACAGTGCAATTTTAAAAGAGCATTTACGTGACTTTTCTTTCTCTAATTGCATAACTCTTGGATTTAAATTATGTCGTTCATGCCTGTGTTTCAGGTTTGAGGAATTTGCTTTTGTAAGGTTTTTCACACACACAGTGAAAGCAAATCAAACTGTGCCACCCTAACTGTTTAAACCCAGAGTGGGCATTTGTATTTCTTGGATTGTTTTTGTTCCTTTTAGTTTAACCGTATGCATGCAGGAAAGTTATATGTGCTATAATTAATGCCCTTGTTTGTCCTTCTTGTGCATGATAAGTGCGACCACAGTTCTAATTGTAGTGTGCAACAGTGAATCTCTGTGAAGCCAGCCCTAGTGTCGCAGTACTTATTGCTATGGTACTCAGTTTGGGTTTTTGGTAACGCAGTGTTAGTAATTGTGCCAACAGTTATTATTATCCAAGAAAAGTGCTGGAGCATCCCGGTGTTCTTCTACCGCTCCCGTGCCCATATCAGAAAGAGAGATTCAGTTTCAAGGAAGTTGAGTGCACTAACTCTACTAGCACTAAGTCAACAACGACCTGCCCCCCGAAGATACAGGGTGCCTGGCTGAACCAGCAAGACGTAGCAGTGTTTTGTCTCTTTCTCTTCCACTCCCCCTTTCCTTTTGGGACACCTGCCGGGGTTTCTGTGTCGACCAGGAAGTGCTGAGAGGTGGTCCAGGAGGTCGGGGGGCATACCATTGCCCCTGCAGACATCCTGCTTTTCAGGTGAGTGGCCCCGTCACGACAGACACCAACAATAAATTATTCATATTGTAACTAAAATATGTTATCACCTTTTCAGTATGCTACTTTTTGTGACTCTCTAAACCAGGGTATCACTATAATGCATTTCAATGGAACAACAAAGGAGGAGCCTCAGCAGCAAATAAAAATTGAAAAGGAATGCTTCTGTACTGTTGCATTGACCTCATACCATGAAATTCACACCATCGAAGAAGTGCTAGCACGCCTGGTCCTTAGTAAGTAAACTTATAAGGGGATACGTATAGGTCGATGAACCTTTTGATTTGCATGGAATATCCTAGCTACAGTGTAACCAACGTTCATCAATAATCAATACACAACCCATTAACTATCAAGCAAAAAAATGATCAATAACTTATTAATGTCAACATTCATGAATAACCACAACTCAATATACGTTTAGCAATTTTATTTCTCTATTAGTTACAATACTAAGTCATGAGGTTAATTCAAACTATATTCAAATCCACTCAAGATTAATTCATTATTGACAACCAATAACATAACCTAATCAGAACTTGAGAAAACATGAATTTTAATGCTTCAACGTAAGCTAATAACGACGAATATGTTAACATGAGTAGCAGAGTTCAGCAAATCAGCCCATCAATCATTTGTCACCGTATATGTCAACGTATCAGAATAGGAACCTACCTAACCCAGATTAGCAGTAGCATGTGGGACTTCATGCAAAAACAGTTTAAAACATGAATTTGGAAAAACATCTAGCTTAGGAGAAAACTATAAAACAACGCAGTTGGTACCTAGAAAGAAAGGCACAAGGTAATTTAGTCACATTGTCAAAGCTACCTATCCACTGTATGGACCAGCAACGAAGTCAGTCTTCGTCTTCGGGTCATCAACCGATCAGCATCTCATCAGGCACTCAAGAGTGTGAGCCTAATGACAGAATCTCGAATCTCTTCGAACATCTACTCCTTACCTCGAACATCTGAAGTTTTATCCCCTTGTCACGGCATTATGTCAAAGTCACCCAGACTATCCCCCAATTCCTAATTGGTCAATTAGTGACCAGTTATGACTCTATCCAATGATCTTAGTTTTTTCAAATCTATGAATTCTAGTATTACACAGTTCTCAAGGTGTCGATTTGTTCACTGTACGATGTCCTCATCATCCGGCTCGTCAGGTATAAAAAATGTTGCATCTTCTTCTGCAGTCAGTGTCTCCATTGTTCGAGTCCTGGGAAAGTACATCTCTTCTGCTTTACACACTCTTTGATACATTTATGATTCCATCATCTCCCGTCTGTTGGTTCACGCATAGGATTTTTGCTGAGCAGATTTTATTAAACAATAAGCAGTTCAGGGTCAGTTCAGCACATTAGCTTCTGTACATCACGCTAATAATTCAGCTTCTGCATGAGGCCTGGCAAAACAAGGCCACAACTTTGGCTAAGTTAACTCTACAATAAAACGCAAAACATACAGTATATACCTCAATATGACATACTACTACATTATTTGAATACCTTTTCCATATTTCATACATGTTATTCATTTTATTAGTACATTTGTGAATCTTGGTGACCACTCTCCGAGGGCACATTTTCAAACGTGCAATTCTCTACATTATTTATTTCTACATTTTAGTATTATTATTCAAAATGCATAAACACTTATTAATATCTCTAATTAACATATTTGCTTCAGCAGTCCCTCCTCTGATGACTAAATATGTCATCACAATACTTTTCCCATTAACATTTTCATAACTCAATTTCTTCAGTATTTTGTCTCCTTCTTAAATCTTCCCTATACATTCTTTCCCTGTTTTGTTCTTCCCTCCTCTGATTATTTTTAGACCTTTTCAATTTAATCTTTTGATACAATTTACATTAACCCCATAATCCTAATATGTAAGCAATCATGTGATTAGTATTCCCTGTATGATTTTTAATAATACCCCATTCCAAATGTCACTAAGCCAATTTCCCACTGAAGCAAATCTCTTTCCAGCCTTTTCCCAAACACCTGGTTCCTTCAATTTCTTCAAATCCTTACTTGAGTTAGTCAGGTTAGTAAGTAAGTCTCTTATCTCTTTACTATTGTTAGGAATGTACGAGCAGCAATGCCTAGAGTTAATCATTTTACAGACCTTCGCTAGAAGGATGTCTAAAGCAAGGCGATTTTGAAGCGTCATAAGTCTATCCGCATCTAATTCTGTATCTATCAGGAGTATTGCCCCTGTAAAATTTGTCAGCATGTTATCCACAATAGTAGACAACTTTCGTAACTTGATTGAGTTCAGGATGACTCCCAGTGAAGGAATCACCACACCAAATATATCTCCCACAAGAGCAGAAGAGGATTCCCTCCTCTGTCGCTTATGATGTAATTCAGTCAATTTCAGAAACTTCTTTTAGTCATCTATCTGATAGATCTTTGGGAAAACTATCCCCAAATAACATGTCCCATACCATCCTCTTGGAAGACGATAATAAGCACTAAGTCCACAAATATAATAGATACCAGGAATCGCAGGGTCCTGACCATTCAACATAAAAGTCCATTTACTCTGAAACAAAAACACATGCCTACATTCACTCGTTCCCACAAATAATGTGTAAGTGCGTGATTTTTGCCTATATATTCAAAGCTTCCCTACATGTAACGCAGCTAAAGATTTTTGCAGTGTAAGCATAATCATTCTTATAGGTCCTTTTCTCTAAGCCTTTTTCTAATTTCTCCTTTAGTGCTTTTCTCCTGTCATCAGTATGCTCTATAAATTTCTTCTCAAAAGGTGTAAGCAAGCATGTGAGGTTATTTTTATGCACGCAAGCAGTTCCAAATGTTAGTGTAGGCTCAAAGAATCCTCTAACTAATACTATATCATGATCCTTAGCTACTTTACTCAAATACCTAATAATAGGAACAAACGAAAACACCAAATCGTAGTTAGAATAAAAATATTGTATATACTCATGATTATAGGACCTTGTTAGTAGCAGATTACAGCTTATTCCGTAGGTTAATGGAAGGCTGTGGTACGTAACTCCTTCCTCTACTGACAAAGGAATTTGTGTACACACAAGACAATCGCTTGCATCCGTTGTCTTAACATATTCACTCAACAAGCAATAGAAGACATTAGAAGAAAGCTCTCCTTGAGCATTAGTATAATGATGCAAATATTTTTCATCTAACTTAAACCTCTTTAAAGCCGTTAGTGTAGTAGTTTCAGGAGCAGAAGTACGATTGGCTCCTTTCGTATTAAGAACAGACATACCCACAATCAATACAATAAACAAAATCCCACACATAATCGCCAATACAAAGGTCATATATTTACAGTGCCTCGCATTCCTAACTTGATTATTCAACTCAGCCATGATATGTAAAGAATCAGAAAGCAGACAAAACTCTTATATAAGTGCAGTAAAAATAAAAAATAAGGAAAAATTATTCTCTCACAATTCAGTTTGCCATCCAAGAACCCTTTTCCTTTGTAAAAAACGATTAGCAGCTTGCCACATCTGGGTTTTATTTCAATCAGGTTACCAATGTCTCTTCCGGTTTATTTTTCAACAGTCTCTTTAAGGTATTTCAGATTGGTTCAACAATTCAGCTTCTTGTTCACCTTCAGATTGCATCAAAGTACTGACTCAGAACCTCTCTATCAAAACAAAAGGACATAAACTCGTGTTGCAATTCATTAGTAGTTGCTTACGCCCATTCAGGACCTGTGTAATGCCAATTTGCTATTCTCTTTCTTTTCAACTTTCGATCACCACTTATTTCTCCTTCACTCAATTACTCTTTTCTCGTGGTATCTACTTCTTCCTCTATTGTTTCATTTATGACCACTTCCTTTCTTTTTTCTACTTACGGTTAAGGCCAATTATCTCCTTTTCTCAATCCTTCTGTTAATATCCTTTTCAAGATTGGACTCTTCTCCTTCTTTTTTTCTATGGTGTTTTCTCTTGATGGACCTGCAACAGGCTCAGGAGGAGTCAGATCACTTTGACTTTGATCCGTCTCAACTCCTTCCCCTTCTTGGTCTGGCACTTGCTCTGTCTGCTTTTCGGCACTGTTTACTTCTGGGAGAACCCCTGCTGAGCTAGGCTTTCCTGCTGCATCCGTGGAGATTGCTTCTTCTGCGCCCTCCTATAATTCTTCGCCTTCGTCTCTTACAGGGATAACAGAACCATCTTCCACAAGCTCTCGTTCAATTTCAGGCTCTCTTGGTTCTTTTTCTGGCTCAGGTGTGACAACCTGTTTTATCGTTGTTGGTGCTCTCAATAACGCTTCTTCATGATCCAGTGGACATGCCACCTTTTTCGTATGACTCGCGTGAATCCAGTTCGGAAGTTCTGCACACTTCACAGCTGTTACAGTTGTTAAGACCACCTGGTAAGGCCCTCTCCAGCATGGCTCTAAACACGTCTTGCAAACATGTTTTCGAACAGCGACCCAGTCACCAGCTCTCACATTGTGTCCTGGATCGTGGATGCGTGACAGGGTAGTGGCCTGCACCTGCTGAGAGAAAGAGCGAACCACATCAGTCAGACCCTTGCAGTAGTCCAACACCAAATCATCTATAATGTTTACAAGTGCATTTGCTGGGACTGCTGGCAATCTCATTGCTCTGCCCATAAGGATCTCATGGGGCGATAGCCCTGTCTTCCTGTCAGGTGTATTTCTCATTGACATCAACACCAAAGGCAATGCATCTGGCCATTTCAGATTCATAGCTGCGCACATCTTAGCAATTCTGGATTTCAAAGTACCATTCATCTGTTCCACTATTCCTGATGCTACAGGGCGGTAGCCACAATGCAACTTCTGCTCAATGTTTAGTGCTGCACATAAGAGTTTAATCACCTCGTTATTGACGTGAGTTCCCCTATCTGATTCTAAAGAGATCAGAAACCCAAAACGTGTTATCAACTCCCTGAGCAAAAACTTTGCTACTGTGAGACAGCCATTTTTTTCTTGTGGGGTACGCTTCAATCCAGTGACTAAAAATGCACACAATCACCAATACATACTTCAAACCTCCACACGCAGGCATCTCAATGAAATCCAATTGCATTCTGCTGAATGGACCTCCTGCTCTTCCAAAGTGGCTCAAATTCTCCACTGTTCCTTTTCCCACATTTAGCAGCTGACAGATTATACAGCGATGACATACTATTTCTGCTTCCTGCCTAAATTTAGGATTGAACCAGTCAATCTTGAACAACCAAACCGTTTCATCCCTCCCAATGTGTGCCTGCCCATGATAATACCTAGCCATTTGCGACAATAAACTATTTGGCAGGACCATCTGACCTTCCTCAGAAACCCTTTTTCATCAGGCCTTTGAACACATTTTAGTTTAAACCAAAGTTTACAACATTATTTTGCAGTGTTTTCAACTCTTCCAAAGTATCGATCACTTTCAGTGCAAAACTTCTACATGTATTATCATCTTCAGACATCAGTTCCCACTTTTCCTTGAACAATATACAGTTCAATGTGCAAAACCTTGCGACTTAATCTGCATATCCATTTCCTCGTGAGATGTAGTCTTGTCCCTTTAGATGTGCACTGCATTTCACCACAGCAATTTCTTCAGGTAACTGTATTGCATACAGCAACTCCTTTATTTTGTCGCCATTTCTTACTGGTGTGCCAGTAGAGGTTAGGAAACCTCTTTGCGACCACAACTGACCAAAATCTTGGACAATTCAAAAATCCATATTGGCTATTTGTGTAGATGGTAACTCTCAGTCTTGTAGAAACGTGGCATGCTCTAGTAAGAGCTACCAATTCTGCTACTTGAGCAGAATTTACACCTCGAAGCCAAGTAATTGTGCACACAACATATCCTGCTCTCAATGTTCCTGTACCATCTCTGAGACATGAGCCATCAACAAAGACAATTGGATCATTTTCTTCCAATCATGTATCTCTGATATCAGGTCTGGGTTTCGTGCACAACTCAGTTACCCCAAGACATTCATGCTCAATGTCTTCTTCCTTTTCAATTTCAACAGTACCACTTGGAAATAATGTTGCTGGGTTCAGCACTGTGCATCTTTTCAATGTTACATTTGGAGCACCTAGAATGCTCGTCTCATACCTTGTCAGTCTGGCACCAGTCAAATACAGTGTTTTCGTCCTTGTCAGTAAGATCTCAACAGTGAAGTACCATTACCGTCAGAGGGTATCCCATCACTACTGCCTCACACTGTGAAAGGCTTTGACCAACTGCGGCAACTGCACACAAACAACCTGGTAAGGCTGCTGCAACTGGGTCCAAGGTAGCTGAAAAATAGGTTACTGGGTGATAAGCACCTCCATGGACCTGTGTCAAGACAGACAAAGAACAAGCATCACTCAATACAAAACAATATGAATGGCTTTGTGTAATAAGGCATTCCCAACGCTGGAGCCCAGCACAAACTCTCTCTCAACTCAGTGAACGCCTTCATCTGATCTAAGGTAATGGGATCTGTAACATCCTTATGTGTCAGCTGCTGCAATGGTTTAACAATCTCAGCAAAATTTGGAATCCATTGACGACAATTACATAGCATTCCCAGAAACATTCTGACATCTCTCTGTGAAGTCAGGGGACTTCTCTGTAATATTATTGTAATCCTTTATCTGGAAATTCTCCTCGACCCCTTCTCAATTTGGTGTCCCAAATATTTCACTGACTTCTGACAGTACTGCAATTTCAAAGGTGGCACTTTATGTCCAATTTTTCCCAAATGATTTAACAAGGCAATCCAGTCGTACTTATATTCATCCCTTGTTTTGTATGCAATCAGAAAGTCGTCAATGTATTGCACCAGAGTCGATTGGTACGGTAGTTCCAATGACTCCAGATTCTTTTTCAAAATCTGATTGAACAAGGATGGTGACTCCGTGTACCCTTGAGGAAGTCTGCACCAGCTGTAGACTCTGTCTAGGAATTTGAAACTAAAAAGAAACTGACTTTCCTCATGAAGAGGTACAGAGAAGAAAGCTTGTGACAAATCAACCACTGTGAACCATTCTGCATCACATGGAATCTGACACAATATTACCGCTGGGTTTGGCACCACAGGGCAACACTTGATCACCATGTCATTCACTTTTCGCAGGTCTTGCACAATTCGTACTTTCCCACAAGGATTCTTCAAGCCCATTATCGGTGAATTACATGGACTACTCAACACTCCTTTCAAAACTCCTTGTTTCAGGAAATCTCCGATTATCTGCGCCACTTTCATCAGAACATCTTGTGCCATGTTATACTGTGAAGCTGCGGAAACATTGCATTCGGCTTCAAAGTGATCTTAATCGGCTCCACTCCCTTAATAAACTTACTTCTTTACCTGTCAGGTCCCACACATTTTCCTGCACTGTTCCTTGTAAATCTGCATGTAATTCTTTCACAGTAAACATCGGGAAAAATTCAATCAGCGGGTACTCTTTATTAGTGGTCTCATTCTCAGTTTCAGGAGCTTGTTCTTCCTCGTCATCACTATTTGTTTGAACCTCCATTCCAGCAGTTGAACAATTAATCGAACATCTGGTCTTGCACAACAAGTCCCTTCCCAGTAGGGATACTGGACTTGAATCACAGACTACAAACTTATGCAGTCCCTGAAAGTTGCCAATCTCAACCTGTACTGGATCTGTGATCGGATTCATCAACTGTCTATTCGCTACCCACACAACCTGAACTGTCCTGCCTGAAAGAGGTAAGTTCAGAACTTCTGCACTTCTTACGGTAGAGCGTGTAGCTCCTGTGTCCACCAGAAATGAGACCCTATGACCCATCACCTGCCCTCTCACAAAGGGTCCTCTCTGATCTACCTCTAGGGACGCTGCAAGCATGCATGGCTCCTCATCCCAACTATCACACATCCATTTGTCATTTATTTAATTCTCACTATGTAATGGGATTTGGTGCACTGTGTCACTACTTCTGTCTTGCCTCTGACCTGTGACCTGCCGAGTAAGCATCATCTGTGCTGCTCCATCGGGGCTTGAGGTATCTGCATTTGCTGTCTAGGAACCATAGGAACCTGCTGCTGCATTGGTTGTGACTGTGTCATTTGTGCATGTGGCATTTGCATCTGCTGCATGGGTTGAAAATTCTGCACTTGATTCATGTTATTCTGGAAATTCGAATTAAGTCCTCTCATTCTGGGAACTTTTACAGTTTGAAATGTATTGACATCACCATTTTGCTGAACAACACCATCCTGCACCATCATCGAGCACTCCCGTTTCCAGTGTCCCACGTTTCCACAAAGATGACACGGCAACATTTTTTTCATCCCTTGCACATCATTTTGAACCACTACTGTATTCAAATCTGGACCACGATTAATATTAGCTCCACAACCTCTACCTCTCACCTGAGGTTGGAACATAACAGTTCCTTGCTGCTGCGGCATCTGCTGAACAAAAGCTCCCTGCACTCCTGTTTGAGCTGCCTTAATCTGCATCACCACTGCTTTCTCCTTTAGCTTTTTCTGCTTCAACTCAATCTCTTCACTACAGTATTTTGCATACTGCAATACCTCGTCAATTGGTTTTGCTTACCAACAAATCAAATGACTGTTAATCATCTGACCTGTTTCAGGTCTCAATCCTTCCACGAACCTGAACACAAAGTGTAGCATGTCTTTCGGCTCAATCGCTTCCTTGCCACTGTACTCCTGGAACGCCTTCAACAACCTCTCATAGTACGCATGTATCGATTCTTTTACCTCCTGCACTGTCAATATTTTTAGGTGAGATTTTTGTGTTCAGGAACTCATTCACCTTATAATAATGTTTCATCACTTCGGGTGATGGTGCACCTGTAACTCTATCTCTTTCTGGTTCACTCGTCGGCCAATCTACTGCTCTTTTGCATTCAACCCACAAATCAGGTGGCACTACTATCTACAACAGAGTATTCAGGTCTTTCTACGGACATTTCAAAAGCTTCACACATCTATCTGTCTGTTGGTACCATTCAACCGGTTTCTCCCTCAACTTTGGATAATCATTTGTGGATGACAGAATATCACTTCTGTGCCAAGGAACATGAACAAACTGCCCTCCTGGAATTTCCCTAATTGGTAAAATTTTTACTGGATCCTTTTCTTTCTGAACACTTTTGGACCCTTCTTGTGAATCTCATTTCAGTTTATCCTTCTTCTTTGCCCATCTGCCCTCCCACTTCTCTAATGCTCCCCAGATCTGAGCACTCTGCAATAGTTCTTTAATAGGCGCTTTCATTCCAGCTGACCCCATATGTTCAAAATCTTTTGCCTTAAAATCTAATCTGTAACTTTGTTTCAAATGCATTGTCTTCGCAATTTCTATGTCATGCTTCTCTGCTGAGTTTGCCAATTTCTGATGTATCTTGCCCACTTCTTTTGTGATTCTCAGACACAAATATCTCAGCTCTTCTTCAGTATTGGATTCTAACCTATTCACTCCCATTGATCCCTCAACCAGTTCAGTCATTTCTGTTGCCAGTCTTACGCGATCAATTTGCTCTTCACCCTAGGATGTTTTTCGTGGTGTATTCAGACTATCTAACCACTCATTTAACTGGTGTGCTGTCAATCCCTGTAATGAAATATTACTTGCATTCGGCAAAGGCACCTGTTGTACCACTGCACCTGGAGTTTGCGGTGTCAAAAGCTTCAAGCTCCGACTTACACTCGGGCCATTTTCGGCATCTGGACGCGCAACAAGGGGACTAAGATCCATTACTGGTCTAGATCCATCAAAGGTCTGACCCATAGATGAAGCCACCTGCACATGCTCTCCAACCCCCCTCCTCACAAGGCTTTGTGACATTTCACCCTGTTCTTCTGCAATCGGCTTCTTCTGCGCAAATAATAGTACCGCTGGACCAACAGTAATCGGCAGCGATATTACATCTGGTGCCGCTCTGACACCCACATTTTGTTGAAGAACTACTCCCATACTCTAATTCATTACTGATGTCACATCTGACTGTGTCCCGGTCATTGGTGTGAACTTCGGCAAACCCTGTGGCTGTGCCTGGGGCACCAACTTTGGAGTTGGCTCGGTCTGAACTAACATCGGCCTCGGAACCACTTGTTCCGTAGGAACCACCAAGTTTGAGGTTGTCTCAAGAATCGGTATTTTTGGATAAATTATCTGTATCGGTAGTGGGTGCATCTGCGCCTGGACTACCGATGTAGTCACTGCATTAGGAGTACTCTGTACTACCCCTTGTACCTGTCCATTACCTGCTTGCACTGGTCCCGCTGTCCCCGACACTTGAGCTAGGGCAGTTGGAGCAGTACTAGTACTGGGACCCCTTTCATGCACTGCATATGGTGGAGGTCGGCCTCTTAACACATGAGTAATAAGATCCTCAACATCTGAATCTTCCTCTTCTACGTAGGTCTTTTTCTTCTTCTTACCCCCTGACGAACTCTTATCACTCTTGATTGTTTCCTCTTTCCCTTCAGACTCATCTTCCTCTGTGATAGCAGGAAACAACTTAACATCCTGCAGTGTCACTGTTCTCCACCTCTTCTGTTACCAATCCCATCTTGCCTCTGCTAGAGACTTCTCGACCTTCCTGATTCTTCTCTGGAATTTGATTTCTTGCTGCTGTCTCGCTATGAGCTCCCAAACTGCTAATGCCTCAAACTGTGCTGGTCTCGGAAGAGGCTTTGTCTCATACAGTGTAATTCGCCATTGATCTGAAATTCTCAAATTAAACGTTCCATGCTCTGGAAACTCTAAAGCTCCCTATTTCTCAGTCAATTTGCACCACTGCTTTAACCAATGACTTGGCGCGACACCTCGCTCCTCCATCACAATATAAGCCGGAGAATTTTCTGGTGGGGTAGGCTCCCCCACTGTTGCCTTAATGTATGTATCACCCTTCATGGCACTCCTAAATGCTTTGAAAAACTTAATCTTTCTCTGTTGTATTTATTCGATTCAATAAGGAAATGACTTTTACTCCCAGGATTCCCTTCACCCATTCTCAACCAATTGTCTCTCACGGGCGGCTGACAATCCGCTCGCAACTCTTCTTACTAACCAACCTATCCCAGCGTGGCTCACTCTGACATCACACTCACACACTACAGCTGACAAAGTCTTGCGGCTTGTCCTCCTAAACTCCAACTCACACAAAACTAATTCAAATTATTGTGAGCACTATTTAAAAACTAATAATCAAAACAAATCAGCTGGTTTACAACAGGAAAGTACACAATCGCTTTGGAGATCTTACGGATTTTCATTGATGGCCCTTTCCGCTCATGCAGCTATTCCTCTTTCTCAGTCTCCCACATTCGTAAGCAAAATTTGACCCACAAATTTTACTCCCAACTGATCAATGGGTCTGTCCTGGTGCAAATAGGACTCACCAAATCTCAGTCGAAAATTTCTCTTACCCCCTTAACTCACACACCAACGTGTTGATCAACCTACTAAACCAGACAGATTACAACATAAACCCAAGTGTCTTCCACACTTGTAAATATACTCTGGAGTTTTAGACCACGCAGGGTCCATACATCACCAACAACCACATGGACAATTTTTTAGCACAGAGCGCCACACACATATGAAGTTCGACGACTTCCCTACTCTCATACTGCGGAGTATACACACTCCTACTAAACCTCAACTGGAGTACGCAGACTCCGTAATTCCCTCATATACATCACAATTCACCTGCGATGTGCATAATCCTTTGCAAGTGCAATCTACCACTTTCACACTATCACTAAAACGCTGAGAACATACCCAACTCTACTTGCAGGATCCAGGATCTGGGAAAGTCATTTCTGGGCTTAAGGGGACATCATACTTGCTACAATTGCCATTACAAAAAACAAAATCCAAATCACAATAATAATGAACAACTAACCCTAATTTAAACTACCACCATAACCATTGGTCACCACATAACTAGTTCACCAAGGAAACTATCCACCAAGCTGCTACCAAAAACTGCTAGCGCGCCTGGTCCTTAGTAAGTAAACTTACAAGGGGACGCGCATAGGTTGATGAACCTTTTAAATTCACATGGAGTATCCTAGCTACCATGTAACCAATTTTCATTAATAATCAATACACAACCCAATAGCTATCAAGCAAAACATTGATCAATAACTTATTAATGTCAACATTCATGAATAACCACGACTCAATATACGTTTAGCAATTTCATTTCCCTATTAGTTACAATACTAAGTCATGAGGTTAATTCAAACTTTATTCAAATCCACTCAAGATTAATTTATTAGTGACCACCAGTAACATAACCTAATCAGAACTTGAGAAAACATGAATTTAATGCTTCAATGTAACCTAATAAAGATGAATATGCTAGCATGAGTAGCAGAGTTCAGCAAATCAGTCATCAATCATTTGTCACCGTATATGTCAACGTCTCAGAATAGGAACCTACCTAACCCAGATTAGCATTAGCATGTGGGACTTCATGCAAAAACAGTTTAAAACATGAATTTGGAAAAACATCTAGCTTAGGAGAAAACTATAAAACAGCGCAGTTGGTACCTAGAAAGAAAGTCACAAGGTAATTTAGTCACATTGTCATAACTACCTATCCACGGTATAGATCGGCAACAAAGTCAGTCTTCGTCTTCAGGTCATCAATCGATCAACATCTCATCAGGCTCTCAAGAGTGTGAGCCCAATGACAGAATCTCGAATCTCTTCGAACATCCACGCCTAACCTCGAACATTTAAAGTTTTCTCCCCTTGTCACGGCATTATATCAAAGTCACCCAGACTATCCCCCAATTCCTAATTGGTCAATTAGTGACCAGTTATGACTCTATCCAATGATCTTAGTTTTTCAAATCTATGAATTCTAGTATTACACAGTTCTCAAGGTGTCGATTGGTTCACTGTACAATGTCCTCATCATCCGGCTCATCAGGCATAAAAAATGTTGCATCTTCTTCTCCAGTCAGTGTCTCTGTTGTTCAAGTCCTGGGAAAGTACATCTTGTCTGCTTTACAAAGTCATTGATACATTTATGATTCCATCATCTCCTGTCCGTCGGTTCACACATAGGATTTTTGTTGAGCAGATTTTATTAAACAATAAGCAGTTCAGGGTCAGTTCAGCACATTAGCTTCTCTACATTGCGCTAATAATTCAGCTTCTGCATGAGGCCTAGCAAAACTAGGCCACAACTTCGGCTAAGTTAACTCTACAATATAATGCAAAACATTCATTATATATCTCAATATGACATACTACTACATTATTTTAATACATTTTCTATATTTCATACATGTTATACATTTTATTAGAACATTTGTGAATCTTGGTGACCACTCTCCGAGGGCACATTTTCAAACGTGCACATTCATTCTCTACATTATTTATTTCTACATTTTATTATTATTATTCAAAATGCATTAACACTTATTAATATGTCTAATTAACATATATGTTTCAGCAGAAGCAATTTTGTGAATTTCATACCAATGTTTAAGAGTTTGAATATCTGTATTATCAAAGGGGATGGCCACCCCAGATAGTGATTGGGCAAATAATGGCCCTCAATTTCATCTTAAGTCCTCTGGCTCCTCCCAGTCGATAATTACTTGGGAGTGCCCTTTGCCTCAGATAATATTTCTTAAATCTTGCTCACTCTCATGTGGGCCTAATAGCTGCAGGAATCAGTTTAGGATTAGGCTTCTCTAAATCTTGGCTGTCATGACAGCCACCTTGATTATCATTTATTTTCAGGTTGTTTTTTCACCTCCGGGTATTTAAAATACAAATGAGAATGGAAGTAGTGGACCAAATTTGTCCCAGTAATCCATTGTTTCAGAAATGTGAGGATCCCAATCTTCTTAAAATCTATTAATAGTTTACTTCCTAATTCTGCCCTGCAGAATCTATGAAAGCAGAAGAGTAGACCCACTCAGTCTAGAAATTATTAAACACCAACTTGCTAAACTAATCCTATTATTTTCCATATTAGCAGCTTCCATAAGTAAGCCAGCCCTGTAGCAGCAGATGCCCTTCAGGTCAGTTTGAATCACTGATCTTCTAGTTAAGTGAGAGACAGAGAGAGAGAAAGAGGGAGAGAACATTTCAAGCATAACGTCCTGCCACCTCGGAACGTGAACTTGTCCTTACACTCATTTCTAATCCTTTTTCCCCTCAAATCAACTTCTTGATGCATCTCAAATTTCCTATCCATATGACCATATGAATGAAAATTGGTATCATTCGAGGACATGTTTAGTAAACAGTCGCCAATCAAGGAGATTGATCAGAAAACCTCAAGCTTAGCAATATGTTGCACTTACAACGAAAACAGCAATATTTTATATTTTCAAAGATGTCAAAATATGTGATTACTACTTCTTAAAATGTGCAAAGCTAGGCATTTTCCTGGCTGCTCTTCATTTCAGGATGTTTGGAAGCTAAATCTGTGACTGATTCTGGTACTTGCTAATATCATTGCCAGAGCCCCAAACCGAGAAAACTGTTGAATTAGATGAAGTTGTACGGTGTAGAAATGAAGAAGAGTAACACTGGCAGAGCTGTGCTTTTGTATGTTTGACAGGTATGTTTAATAAGATTTTAACTAAGTATACCGAAGAATTAAGTTTTATGTGCTGCAATAATTTATTTTTCTTGCAGCAAAAAAAAAAGAAATTATGGGAAGCGTGACTGATGACGAAAGATCTTTGAATTGATAACTCTCAGTATACATAGTCTATTATAAACACAGTTTGATGACCACTAGGTACACATCAGCCTTGATCTATGCACAGCCCAGGCACTCTCACCTATATATGCGTGCTCCAGAGTCAAGCGGCGATTAAGCCTTAGCAAAAGTCTACTATTAAATAATCGCCAGAGCCGCCTCATTACTACTAGGATCCATATGGTCGCAGTCATCCTCCAAACATAGACATTTATTAGCAGATTCTCTCCGAATTCAAATTGTTATATAAGTTATACTTAAGCAAAACCTTTCATAATGTAAGAGAAGCACGTTCATGCACAATTAATTCATTTATTGCATCACTTCATGTGTTAACATTAGGTAGTACATTTACTCATCTTTTTGTAGCAACAAGACAATATTAAAAATAAAGGAGAGATGATCGAGAATGTGCATTTACAACGAATTACACACTTGCAGATACATTTCTTTATTCTACTTTTCGACACCATCAGCAATTCCCCCAGGCCCGGCATCTGGTCAGATAGCGCCCCGGGCGAAACCAATATCTGTTGCCTGCTCCCCCTCCCCACCCGGGGTTTAAGCTATCGCTGCTGCACTTGTTATGCCTGCACGAGGAAAATAATCACTGCTTCCATCCTAGCCATAACCAATAATGTTATTAACCCATGCGAAGACACACAAAGAACTGGCAGCTCAGATAATAAGTAATTGTGGTATCCTGGCAGTACTAGTCCCACATTTAAACCAAGGCAAACAAAACAGCAAGTACTGCACTGCAATCACAGAACTTAAACAAATACCCATACTAAATATGAAGTAGCGTGAAAGCTTTAGCTATCTGTAGTGCAGCGGGTGCAGTAGCTCATGAGTGGGGGGTACCCAGGCCCCTCCCCCACCAAGTAATTGACCCCTTCCAAGTGCTCCCAGCCCTCCCCTAAGCCTCGTTCTAAGCCCCCCCAAGCCTAAACCCAAAGGCATCCCTCCTAAACCTAAGCAGAAAACTCCCCCTCCACCCCTGCCCCTAATCCTTGAGGTGCCTGCCTGTCCCGTTAATGACTCTACCTGTAGAGGTAATTTAGCAGTCAGGAGTCAAGTAGGGGTACTCAGATATGCTATCTGGATTTGGATTGGCCTAAGAGCTATTTTGTATTGTAGATAATTCATTATTTATATATATTGATTTATTCATATACATACATCTGGGCCGACCAGTTGTTGGTCCCAAAGTTATATATTTGTCCTGCCTTTCATTCCTCATGGCTGTTATGGTCTTGCCTGCTTTAGTTTGTGTGTGAGTGTGTTTTGTGTGGTCCTTGTGCTACCAGGTGTGTTTGGGCTGCTTGTATGGGTGTGTCCTTTGCATTTGTCCCTCAGTGATGGCTGGGTATTGTGTGTTGGGCATGTATGTGTTTGGGGCATGCATTTATGTTGACATTGCGTGTATTGATTGTGTTGGCATTTGGAGTGTTGTGTTTCCTTGTGTAGTTGTACTGTGTGTGTATTGCATGTGGTGATTGGTATGTCAGAACCACTGTGTGGTGTGTTTGCGTGGTGTGCTGTATGCCTCGTATGGCGGTGTGATTGTGTGCATTGGTACTATGGTGTTGCTATGTTGTGTTGTATGTATGTTTTGTCAGGTGGGGTTGTGTATTGTGGATGCTTGACGGTGCGTTTGAGGTGCTGCACTGTTGTGTAGTTGTGTACTTTGCTGGTGCCATGTGTTGTTGTGTTTGACTTTACCAGTGCTGTATGTCTACGAGTCGGTGTGTGTTTTAGAAGTGTGTGTTGGCCGTCGTGTGTGTACTAAGTCCGTGCATGTGTGTATGTGGCTGTGTGTGAATGTGGGTGTCAGTGTAGGTGTATGTGAATGTGTCACCATCGCCACCCACTCAGGTTGTGCATGTTGTGTGTGTTGCTACATTGGCATTATGCGACAATGACAGGTAAATTTGTGCACTCAAGGTTGCTGTCGTTTTCTCTGGTTCCAGAGTATTTGGGCGAGCAGGAGCAGCGGGAAGGCGACTAGTTCAGATTCCATGGTGGCTCCAGACGGGTATGGCTACCTGAAGGTGAGTGTCTCATTTTGTACTGTTGGTTTCCGCCAGGGTTTCATGGTGGTGTGACCGCAGTGGAAACCTTGGCAGTGTGCAACTTCGCAATATGTCCGGTGGAAACATAGTCTCCGCTGGCCTGCATGTGCCTACTGCCGTCCGTGGCGGCCTGACTGGATGTATTCTGTTGTTAATACCGCCATAGTCATAATTTGGCAGTCTTCCCTGCCAGCCTGTTGGTGGTACGACTGCCAACGTGGTGGTCATGGGACCACCAAAGTTGTAATGAGCCCCTTAGAGTGTAAGAGAGTGCCAAGGAGTCTAACGATAATATTATCACCAACATACAAGTATATGGATGAGGATTTGGTGAATGAATGGTGCCAGAACACAGAAGAGTGTTCAGTCAGATTAATGAAGACATTAACCAAATAAGCCAACCGTAAAATGAAGCTGCAAGCAGCTGAAGCAGAAATGAGTATGAAGGAACAAGAGAAGTCCAACTGGCAAAAATGGAGAAATCTTTGCAGAAATATGATGAGGGGATAATGGATCGGAAAGCAAGGATATTCACTAGGGACTGACTGGATTATCAGTATGACTGTGTTTACACTTTTGTAAAAAAATATGAAAATCTAAGGAGAAAATTGATGAATGAAAGAGCAAGGTCCTGAGTGAGTGATGGCATCTCTGACATGGGCTCTAGTGCAGATGAGGCACCTTTGGAGAGGATGGATTTTCACAAGTACCTCCACCTCCTTCTCATTGTCAATGCGTCAAGGTAGAAGAGACAGGATGCAACAACAATTAGAAAACAAAATGCGGGACAAGGAGGGGTGCAAGAGAATGGGGGCAAGGAACGAACAGAGGGCGCTAGAAGGAATAACTTGTACAGAGAATGTGCCTGAAGTGAGACTCCTTGTCATAAACATCTCATCAACTGTTTTGAATGAAAAACAGAAGAGATTACTTAATTTTGGTCTAACGTTTTGTCCAATGTCAAGCCCTGATTTAATGGACACTAGAATTGAACTGTATAAATATGTCCAAAAACTGAAGCTCCATAAGTATCATTAAATGCAACTCAAGGAGGACATGACTAC